>NC_073263.2:49465907-51965907 GCF_029289425.2 Pan paniscus
AGTTTCTTTGACTAACGGGCTATTAACAAATACAGCAAGCAGAGGCTTGAAATATGTTTGCACACAGGGACTTGCCCTTTTCCTGCTCTTGGAACCATGCTGCCATGATCACCCTTCTAAATGAGTGACACGTGGCTCAGCTGCCCCTATTGTACTAACTTATAGCCTATACATCACCAGACAAGTGAATGAGGCCACCTTAGATCATCTAGGCATGTGCCAGTGCACCACCTTGCAACAGATAACATGAAAGCCCAGCAGAGACATGCTGAGATGGCCATCCACCTGGGCCTCAGAATGAAAAGCTAAATAAATAGTTGTTGTTTTGAATCACCAACTTTTGGGGTGGTTTGTTATGCAGAAAAAGCTAACTAATATACAGGAAGAAAGGACAGAACAGAAATATATATACAAGCCTATCTGTTTCCAAAGCCTTGTTCTTTCTGTTAAGCTATACCTCCCTCTCTAGGATGGAAGAGGGATCTTGAAAAGTCAGGTACTCTATTCACGCAAAATGAATCTAACAGATATTTACTGGGTGACCAGTTTAGCACGTGTCAGGCACTTTACTATGTTTAGATGCACTGTATTGAACAAGAAGGAAATAGCTCTGTCATCAAACAGCTTACAGTGTAATGGCTAGGGGAAAGGAGTAACGAGTAATAATTACATAAAAAAAGAATGTATTATTTTACCCTTGATCCCAGGAGGTCAAGGCTGCAGTGAGCCATGACTGTACCACTGCACTCCAGCCTAGGCAACAGAGCAAGACCCTGTCTCAAAAACAAAAAACAAAAAAAGAATTCATTATTTTACATTGTTATAAGAGATACAAAGAAACCCAACATAATTATGAGAAAACTATGGGATGGAAGAAAAACAGGGAGTTAGAAAAGGAGCTCTAGTGTAAGTAGAGGTATAAGGGGAGCGAGCAAGTCCTCTCTAAAGAAATGGTGCCAGTTGTGGTCTCCAGAAAACAGAGACTGAGATGGAGTTAGGAGTGCAACGCATTTAGTAAAGAGTAATACTTGTTTTCTAGAAGGTGAGAAAGAAATATTGGACAGAGGAAAACCACATGATTATCTCAATAGATGCAGAAAAGGCCTTTGACAAAATTCAACAACGCTTCATGCTAAAAACTCTCAATAAATTAGGTATTGATGGGTCGTATCTCAAAATAATAAGAGCTATCTATGACAAACCCACAGCCAATAACATACTGAATGGGCAAAAACTGGAAGCACTCCCTTTGAAAATGGGCATAAGACAGGGATGCCCCCTCTCACCACTCCTTTTCAACATAGTGTTGGAAGTTCCGGCCAGGGCAATCAGGCAGGAGAAGGAAATAAAGGGTATTTAATTAGGAAAAGAGGAAGTCAAATTGACCCTGTTTGCAGATGACATGATTGTATATCTAGAAAACCCCATCGTCTCAGCCCAAAATCTCCTCAAGCTGATAAGCAACTTCAGCAAAGTCTCAGGATACAGAATCAATCTACAAAAATCACAAGCATTCTTATACACCAATAACAGACAAACAGAGGGCCAAATCATGAGTGAACTCCCATTCACAATTGCTTCAAAGAGAATAAAATACCTAGGAATCCAACTTACGAGGGATGAGAAGGACCTCTTCAAGGAGAACTACAAACCACTGCTCAATGAAATAAAAGAGGATACAAAGAAATGGAAGAACATTCCATGCTCATGGGTAGGAAGAATCAATATCGTGAAAATGGCCATACTGCCCAAGGTAATTTATAGATTCAATGCCATCCCCATCAAGCTACCAATGACTTTCTTCACAGAATTGGAAAAAACTACTTTAAAGTTCATATGGAACCAAAAAAGAGCCCACATCACCAAGTTAACCCTAAGCCAAAAGAACGAAGCTGGAGGCATCACGCTACCTGACTTCAAACTATACTACAAGGCTACAGTAACCAAAACAGCATGGTACTGGTACCAAAACAGAGATATAGACCAATGGAACAGAACAGAGCCCTCAGAAATAATGCCGCATATCTACAACTATCTGATCTTTGACAAATCTGACAAAAACAAGCAATGGGGAAAGGATTCCCTATTTAATAAATGGTGCTGGGAAAACTGGCTAGCCATATGTAGAAAGCTGAAACTGGATTCCTTCCTTACACCTTATACAAAAATTAATTCAAGATGGATTAAAGACTTAAATGTTAGACCTAAAACCATAAAAACCCTAGAAGAAAACCTAGGCAATACCATTCAGGACATAGGTATGGGCAAGGACTTCATGTGTGAAACACCAAAAGCAATGGCAACAAAAGCCAAAATTGACAAATGGGATCTAATTAAACTAAAGAGCTTCTGCATAGCAAAAGAAACTACCATCAGAGTGAACAGGCAACCTACAGAATGGGAGAAAATTTTTGCAACCTACTCATCTGAAAAAGGGCTAATATCCAGAATCTACAATGAACTCAAACAAATTTACAAGAAAAAAACAAACAACCCCATCAAAAAGTGGGTGAAGGATATGAACAGACACTTCTCAAAAGAAGACATTCATGCAGCCAAAAAACACATGAAAAAATGCTCATCATCACTGGCCATCAGAGAAATGCAAATCAAAACCACAATGAGATACCATCTCACACCAGTTAGAATGGCGATCATTAAAAAGTCAGGAAACAACAGGTGCTGGAGAGGATGTGGAGAAACAGGAACACTTTTACACTGTTGGTGGGACTGTAAACTAGTTCAACCATTGTAGAACTCAGTGTGGCGATTCCTCAGGGATCTAGAACTAGAAATACATTGACCCAGCCATGCCATTACTGGGTATATACCCAAAGGATTATAAATCATGCTGCTATAAAGACACATGCACACGTATGTTTATAGCAGCACTATTCACAATAGCAAAGACTTGGAACCAACCTAAATGTCCAACAATGATAGACTGGATTAAGAAAATGTGGCACATATACACCATGGAATACTATGCAGCCATAAAAAATGATGAGTTCATGTCCTTCGTAGGGACATGGATGAAACTGGAAACCATCATTCTCAGCAAACTATCACAAGGACAAAAAACCAAACACCGCATGTTCTCACTCATAGGTGGGAATTGAACAATGAGAACACTTGGACACAGGAAGGGGAACATCACACACCGGGGATTGTTGTGGGGTGGGGGGCGGGGGGGAGGGATAGCATTAGGAGATATACCTAATGCTAAATGACGAGTTAATGGGTGCAGCACACCAACATGGCACATGTATACATATGTAACAAACCTGCACGTTGTGCACATGTACCCTAAAACTTAAAGTATAATAATAATAAAATTTTTTAAAAAAAGAAATATTGGACAGAGGAATCATCAAATCATAACCTGACAAGAAGCCAGAAAGACCGGAGCCCAACACGGAGCTCTGGAGCAAAGATTGCCTGTTAGAGGAATTCCATATTGGGTGGAAATGCCTTGTACCACTGATTCTGACAATAATCACAGTCACTGGCTGGGGACACCCTGAGAAAAGTGTGACCTCAGTTCAAATAGAGGGGGACCCTGAAGGAGCCACCACTGGACACTGTTGCCTAACCATGCTCTTCACAACTGGGCAGTGAATCCTTTTTTCTTTTTTTTCTTTTATTATTATTATTATTATTATTGAGACAGGGTCTCACTCTGTCACCAAGGCTAGAGTGCAGTGGCATGATCACAGCTCACTGCAGCCTTGACCTCCTGAGTAGCTTGAGCTACAGGCACGTGCCACCACACTTAGCTAAGTTTGTATGTTTTGTAGAGATGGGGATTTGCCATATTGCCCAGGCTGGTCTCCAACTCCTGGGCTCAAGCGATCTGCCCACTTCGGCCTCCCAAAGTGCTGGGATTACAGGCATGAGCCACCATGCCCAGCCAAAATTTACCCTTTTAAAGTGTACAGTTCTGTAACAGTAAGTACCTTCACATTGTTTACTAACCATTACCACCATCTATCTCCAGAATTTTTTTATCTTCCCCAACTTAAATTATATACCCATTAAATACTTCCCAATACCCTTTCCTTTTAGCCCCTCGCAGCCAATATTCTATTTTCTGTCTCTATGAATTTGCCTACTCTAGGTACCTCATCATAAGTGTAAAATCATACAATATTTGTCCTTTTGTGACTGGCTGATTTCACTTAGCATAATGTCTTCAAGATTCATCTATGTTGTAGCTTATGTCAAAATTTAATTCATTTTTAAGATGGAATAGTACTTCATTGTGTTTATATTCCACCTTTTGTTTGTCCATTCAAACATCAATGAACACTTGGGTTGCTTCCTTGTTTTAGCTATTCTGAATAATGCTGCTTTGAACATAGTATGTAAATATTTGTTTAAGTCCCTGCCCTGCCTTCATTTATTTTGTATATGTACCTAAAAGTGTGATTGCTGGATTATATGGTAATTCTACATTACATTTTTTTGAGGAACCAGCATACTGTTTTCCACCGTGGCTGCACCATTTTATATTCCCAACAGCGCACAAGGGTTCCAAATTCTCCACATTCTCACCAACACTTGTTATTTTCTGGTTGTTGTTTTTTATAATCCATCTTAATGGGTGTGAAGTGATCTCATTGTAGATTTTTTTTTTTTTTTTTTTTTGACAGAGTCTCACTCTGTTACCCAGGTTGGAGTGCAGTGGAGTGATCTCGGCTCACTGCAAGCTCCGCCTCCCAGGTTCAAGTGATTCTCCTGCTTCCGCCTCCCAAGTAGCTGGGATCACAGGCACCTGCTACCACTCCAGGCTAATTTTTGTATTTTCAGTAGAGACAGGGTTTCACCATGTTGGCCAGGCTGGTCTTGAACTGCTGACCTCAAATGATCCATCCACCTCAGCCCCCCAAAGTGCTGGGATTACAGGCATAAGCCATCATGCCTGACCTAATTGTAGCTTTTTTATTGTATTTCCTCAACAATAAGTGGTGCTTAAAATCTTTTTATGTAGTTTTTGTTGTTGTTGTTGTTGCTGTTTAGACAGAGTCTCACTGTATTGCCCAGGCTGGAGTGCAATGGCACAATCTTGGCTCACTGCGACCTCCACCTCCTGGGTTCAAGTGATTTTCCTGCCTCAGCCTCCCAGTTAGCTGGGATTACAGGCATGTGCTACCAGGCCTAGCTAATTTTTGTATTTTTAGTAGAGACGGGGTTTCACCATGTTGCTCAGGCTGGTCTTGAACTTTTGACCTCAGGGGATCCACCCTCCTCGGCCTCCCAAAGTGCTGGGATTACAAGCATCAGCCACCGCACCCAGCCAATCTTTTTATGTATTTATTAGGCATTTGTATATCTTTTTTGGAGAAATGCCTATTCAAGTCCTTTGTTCATTTTTTAATCAGGTTGTTTGTTTTTTGTTGTTGTTGTGTTATAGGAGTTCTTTATATATTCAAAATATTAATCTGTGGCTCAAGACACTAGAGATTGTTGGGATGGCTTCAAACAGGCCATATATCTGGAGCAGGTCTGAATTCATGGCTGTGTGACCTGTGCTTACTCAATAATAAAAAGGTCCCACCATCTTGAAGTTCTCAACAAATTTTAAATAAGGAGTTCCATATTTTTATCATTGGGCCCTTCAAATTATGTAGCCAGTCCCTCATTTCTGGTTGTCAGTTGGGTTCTTCATTCTTCTCTACCTTTTGTCTGCATACACAGAAATGTCAAAGATGACTTCTTTACGCACATATCTGGTTGCCTGTGTTGGAATGGATGAAAAAGTTACGGACGGCCAAGCATCTTTGTCCCTTTCTCCTTTTTTTTTTTTAGACAATGATGTCGTTTATTTAAAATGTTTACTCCAAGAAATATATATATATATATATATATAAAATAAGACAATTATAGCACTAAACCAGTCACCTTCAGCCAAATCACAACCTCCTCTTTGATTCCCCTTCACACTAAGCCTCTTTCAAATTCTTTTTCCTGAGCTGGAAGACCAGTCAGATGCCCGCAGGGTCATGCAAAGCACATTCCCAGCCGGACAACTGTGTACCTTTCTCTAGGAGTGCACGACACTCTTCCCCCCAACTCCTTGTTTTAAAGGATTTAACCCATTAGGAAACCCATTTTTCAATCTAGGCCAGAAGGAGGTGCGGGACAAGGCAGTCTTCACTTTGAAGGTCCATTACCTGCTCCAGTCCTTGGGCTAGGGTTCTAGAAGAGGCTGGCTGCCGAGTTTACATGAGGCCACTGAAGATCTAAGTCCAGCTCTGCCCAGGGCGGCTCCTGCAAAGCTTTGTCCCTTTCTCTACATGGCCTCCCTATGTGGCTAGCATGGGCTTCTTTAAAACATGGCAGTTGTATGGCAATCATACTTTTTACATGGTGCTGGTTTTCCTCTAGAGTGAGTAGTCTAAGAGCCTGAGAAAAAAACTGCAAGGATTCTTATGACCTAGCCTGGCAAAACATATAGCATAATTTATGTCACATCCTATTGGTCACCAGCCTGCTTGTACCATCTGGTCCTTCTGCTTTTCAAGAGGCACTATAAAAAATTAAAAAGCTTCCAATTATGTGGTCAATTTTAGAATAAGTGCGATGTGCTGAGAAGAATGTATATGCTGTTGATTTGGGGTGAGGAGTGCTGTAGATGTCTATTAGGTCTCCTTGGTCCAGAGCTGAGTTCAAGTCCTGGACATCGTTGTTAATTTTTTGTCCCATTGATCTGTCTAATATTGACAATGGGGTGTTAAAGTCTCCCACTATTATTGTGTGGGAGTTTAAGCAAATCCAAAAGAACGGAAATCATAACAGTCTCTCAGATCACAGTGCAATCATATTAGAACTCAGGATTAAGAAACTCATTCAAGGCTGGGCGCAGTGGCTCACGCCTGTAATCCCAGCACTTTGGGAGGCCAAGGGGGGTGGATCACCTGAGGTCGGGAGTTCAAGACCAGCCTCACTAACATGGAGAAACCCCATCTCTACTAAAAATACAAAATTAGCCAGAGTGGTGGTGCATGCCTGTAATCCAAGCTACTCGGGAGGCTGAGGCAGGAGAATCACTTGAACCCTGGTGGAGGTGGAGGTTGCAGTGAGCCGAGATGGTGCCATTGCACTCCAGCCTGGGCAAAAAGAGCGAAACTCCATCTCAAAAAAAAAAAAAAGAAACTCATTCAAAACCGCACTACTACATGGAAACTGAACAAGCTGCTCCTGAATTACTACTGGGTAAATAACGAAATTAAGGCAGAAATAAAGATGTTCTTTGAAACCAATGAGAACAAAGACATAATGTACCAGAATCTCTGGGACACATTTAAAGTAGTGTGTAGAGGGAAATTTATAGCACTAAATGCCCACAAGAGAAAGCAGGAAAGATCTAAAATTGACACCCTAACATCACAATTAAAAGAACTAGAGAAGCAAGAGCAAACAAATTCAAACAGTAGCAGAAGACAAGAAATAACTAAGATCAGCGCAGAACTGAAGGAGATAAAGACACAAAAAACCCTTCAAAAAATCAATGAATCCAGGAGCTGCTTTTTGAAAAGATCAACAAAATAGATAGACTGCTAGCCAGACTAATAAAGAAGAAAAGAGAGAAGAATCAAATAGACGCAATAAAAAAATGATAAAGGGGATATCACCACTAATCCCACAGAAATACAAACTACCATCAGACTACTATAAACACCTCTACACAAATAAACTAGAAAATCTTGAAGAAATGGATAAATTCCTGCAAACACACACACTCCCAAGACTAAACGAGGAAGAAGTCAAATTCCTGAGTAGACCAATAATAAGTTCTGAAATTGAGGCAGTAATTAATAGCCAATCAAACAAAAAAAGTCCAGGACCAGATGGATTCATAGCCAAATTATACCATAGGTACAAAGAGGAACTGGTACCATTCCTTCTGAAACTACTCCAAACAATAGAAAAAGAAGGAATCCCCCCAACTCATTTTACGAGGCCAGCATCATCCTGATACCAAAACCTGGCAGAGATACAACAAAAAAAGAAAATTTCAGGCCAATATCCCTGTTGAACATCGATGCAAAAATCGGCAACAAAATACTGGCAAATGAAATCCAAGAGCACATCAAAAAGCTTATCCACCACGATCAAGTCGGCTTCATCCCTGGGATGCAAGGCTGGTTCAACATACACAAATCAATAAACCTAATCCATCACATAAACAGAACAAATGACAAAACCACATGATTATCTCAATAGATGCAGAAAGGCCTTTGACAAAATTCAACAGCCCTTCATGCTAAAAATTCTCAATAAGAGGGAAACAAACAAATGGAAAAACATTCCATGCTCATGGATAGGAAGAATCAATATCATGAAAATGGCCGTACTGCCCAAAGTATTTTATAGATTCAATGCTAACCCCATCAAGCTACCAATGACTTTCTTCACAGAATTGGAAAAAACTACTTTAAATTTCATATGGAACCCAAAAAGAGCCCACATAGCCAAGACAATCCTAAGCAAATAGAAGAAAGCTGGAGGCATCACGTTACCTGACTTCAAACTAAACTACAAGGCTACAGTAACCGAAACAGCATGGTACTGGTACCAAAGCAGATATATAGACCAATGGAACAGAACAGAGCCCTCAGAAATAACACCACACATCTACAATCATCTGATCTTTGACAAATCTGACAAAAACAAGCAATAAGAAAGGATTCCCTACCTAATAAATGCTGTTGGGAAAACTGGTTAGCCATATGCAGAGAGCTGAAACTGGATCCCTTCCTTATACCTTATACAAAAATTAACTTAAGATGGATTAAAGACTTAAACATAAGACCTAAAACCATAAAAACCCTAGAAGAAAACCTAGGCAATACCATTCAGGACATAGGCATGGGCAAAGACTTTGTGACTAAAACACCAAAAGCAATGGCAACAAAAGCCAAAATAGACAAATGGGATCTAATGAAACTAAAGAGCTTCTGCACAGCAAAAGAAACTATCATCAGAGTGAACAGGCAACCTACAGAATGGGAGAAAATTTTTGCAATCTATACATCTGACAAAGGGCTAATATCCGGAATCTACAAAGAACATAAACAAATGTACAAGAAAAAAAAACAAACAACCCCATCAAAAAGTGGGCAAAAGATATGAATAGACACTTCTCGAAAGAAAACATTTATGCGGCCAACAAACATATGAAAAAAAGCTCATCATCACTGGTCATTAGAGAAATGCAAACCAAATCACAATGAGATAGCATCTCATGTCAGTTAGAATGGCAATCATTAAAAAATCAGGAAACAACAGATGCTGGAGAGAATGCAGAGAAATAGGAACACTTTTACACTGTTGGTGGGAGTGTAAATTACTTCAACCATTGTGGAAGACAGTGTGGCCATTCCTCCAGGATCTAGAACTAGAAATGCCATTTGACCAGCAATCCCATTACTGGGTATATAACCAAAGGATTATAAATCATTCTACTATAAAGACACATGCACATGTATGTTTACTGCAGCACTGTTTACAATATCAAAGACTTGGAACCAACTCAAATGCCCACCAATGATAGACTGGATAAAGAAAATGTGGCACATACACACCATGGAATACTATGCAGCCATAAAAAGGGATGAATTCACGTTCTTTGCAGGGACATGGATGAAGCTGAAAACCATCATTCTCAGCAAACTAACACAAGAACAGAAAATCAAACGCCTCATGTTCTCACTCATAAGTGGGAGTTGAACAATGAAAACACATGAACACAGGTGGGGGGGCATCACACACCAGGGCCTGTCGGGGGCTGGGGTGCTGGGGGAGAGATAGCATTAGGAGAAATACCTAATGTAGATGACGGGTTGATGGGTGCAGCAAACCACTACAGCACGTGTATAACTATGTAACAAACCTGCACGTTCTGCACTTGTACCCCAGAACTTAAAGTATAATAAAAAAATAAATAAACGGGTGCAGCACTGGGGAGAGAGAACCATTTACAGTGGTAGTAGAGAGCTTCTTAGGAAATCAAGCTAATGTAGTCAAACATCAAGTAAATCTGGGCCAACAGAAAAAATTTTCAGAAACCAGAGATCTGTGTGGTGTGGTTACATTTCTGTCAATCAAAAGGACAATACTACTTGCTTCAGAAGAATAGAGTTAAAAGGCTGATGGCTTGGTCTGGAAGATGCTTACCAAGTCCTGAAACTTAGAGAGCCAATGGTTGCAGTCAAGAGTTACTTAAGGAAAAATGATATACACCACCTTTTGGGATTCTGTACCTGGGATACAAATAAGGTTTAATATCAAGGTGTACTCTCCTTGTAGCAAACACGAGAGTAATGAATTATGAACTCTTACTTCCATGCTGTGATGGTTAATATTAGGCATCAACTTGACTGGATTGAGGGATGCCTAGATGGCTGATGAAGCATTGTTTCTGGGTGGGTCTGTGAGGGTGTTGCCAGAAGAGATGGATATGTGAGTCAGTGGACTAGGAGAGGAAGACCCACCCTCAGTGCAGGTGGGCACCATCCAATCAGCTGCCAGGGCAGCTAGAACAAAGCAGGTGGAAGAAGGGGGATAAGTAGCGTGGCTTTCTGAGTCAGATTTCTCTCTCTCTCTTCCTGTGTGGTGCTGGAAGTCAGCTTTTCCTCCTCCTGTCCTCTTTGGACATCAAGCTCCCAGTTCTTCAACCTTTGGACTCTGGGACTTGCACCAGCAGCCCCCCATGGGCTCTTGGACTTTCGGCCTCAGATTGAGAGCTGCACTGTCAGCTTCCCTGGTTTTGAGGCTTTCAGACTTGGACTGAGGTACTACTGGCTTCTCTCTTTCCCCAGCTTGCTGGTGGCCTATGGTGGGACTTCGCCTTGTAATCATGTGATTTAATTATTCCTAATAAACTCATATATATATAAAAGCAAACTGTGCACTGAGATAAAATATTTGCAAAACAAATATTTGATAGAGGGATTGTAAGAAAGTCACTACTGGCAGCCCAGATCCAAAGGAAGGGAAAATAAATTCCACTTCTCAATGGAAGAAGTAGCAAAGAATTTGGCTAATATTGTCTTTAATTTACCACAGGCTGACATACGACTAACGCATTCATTTTGCAGGGCCAAATAATTAGTGTTTGTTGCAGAAGGAATGCAAAGAGATAGACCAATGTAATATTCGATTTCTTTTTCTTTTTTTTTTTTTTTGTTGAGATGGAGTCTTGCTCTGTCCCCCAGGCTGGAGTGCAGAGGCGCAATCTCAGCTCACTGCAGCCTCCACCTCCTGGGTTCAAGTGATTCTCGTGCCTCAGCCTCCCAAGTAGCTGAGATTACAGGCATGCACCACCACACCCAGCTAATTTTAGTTTTTAGTAGAGACGTGGTTTCACCATGTTGGCCAGGCTAGTCTCAAACTCCTGACTCAAGTGATTCGCCTGCCTTGGCCTTCCAAAGTGCTCAGATTACAGGCTTGAGCCGCCGTGTCCAGCCTAAATATTCAATTTCTAACATTCAAAATAGGATTATGGAGTAAGGCAATGTGCCTGCAAGTCGGACCTATCTCTCTCCCTTAAGAATATGAAAGATCAGGGCTAGTCCATAAATTATAGATTTTATAGAGTGAGGGTGGTAACCTTCCCCTTTCTGTCCCATAAGGATAGTAGTAAATAGAAATAAAGAGGAAAGACTGGAGTGAAATGTTAGTTTTTCATCTCTGTGATCTTTACTCTGGTGAAAGAAGGTGCATTAGATAAATGAGGATAGTGTTGAAGGCAGGAGGGGATTCTCCTGTTCTGCCCCAGCCTTGTCGTGCTTCCCATTTGAGGCCTCATCTGAGAGGAGGTCATCCCAAAGAGTCTCCTATACCAAAGCAAATTTGGTAACATGGTATGATCAGGTAGCCATAAAGAGAGGGACCTCTTCAGCACTCTTTGTTCCTCTATTTGGACTCTTCCCATCTCTGGTCTGCCTAATCCAGGGACACCATACTCAGTCTACATGGATGCCAGGACTCTTCAACCTCCTACATCTGGGTTCTTTTTTTAGAGATGGTCTTGCTCTGTCACCCAGGCTGGAGTGCAGTGACACCATCATAGCTCACTGTAGTCTCGAACTCCTGGGCTCAAGTGATCTTCCCACTCAGCATTCCCTAGTAGCTGGGACTACAGGTGCGAGCCACTGCACTCAGCTACATCAGGAACATCTTAAGTAGGCTGGGAGCAGTGGCTCACACCTGTAATCCTAACACTTTGGGAGGCTAAGGCAGGCGGATCACCTGAGGTCAGGAGTTTGAGACCAGCCTGGCCAACATGGTGAAACCCCATCTCCACAAAAATTACAAAAGTTAGCCAGGCATGGTGGCAGGTGCCTGTAATCCCAGCTACTCAGGAGGCTGAGGCAGGAGAATCGCTTGAACCTGGGAGGCAGAAGTTGCAGTGAGCTGAGATCACGCCACTGCACTACAACCTGGGTGATAGAGTGAGACCCTGTCTCAAAAAAAAAAGAGGCACAAGAAGAAGAAAGATGACTGAGAGGACAGCCCTTTAAACCAGGACAGAGTGAACATGATTTAATGAGACCAAGTTGAACCACATTGAACATTTGATTCATTTTACACAGACCCATATCCCAAATAGTGACAAACAGATTTGGGGAAAAATCAGACTCCCTATTAAGAAAAGAAAGAAAGAAACTCGTTTTCTTCACACATCTGAGTTGCAGTGTGAGTTAAATTTGTGATTCAGTTACAATACATACCATATAATACTACATAAAACCATAAGGTGGATTCTTGAGTTTTACATATGAAGCTTCAAATATCAAACATAGGGATAGACCAGAGGAAAGAGGGAAAAGAAACTGGATGAGTTTAAACAAGAGGCTCAGGTCTGGGAGTAGAATCAAGCACATCCAGGCCGGCACGGTGGCTCAAGCCTGTAATTCCAGCACTTTGGGAGGCCAAAGCAGGCAGATCATGAGGTCAGGAGATCGAGACCATCCTGGCTAACATGGTGAAACCCCGTCTCTACTAAAAATACAAAAAAATTAGCCAGGCGTGGTGGCAGGCACCTGTAGTCCCAGCTACTCGGGAGGCTGAGGCAGGAGGATGGCATGAACCCGGGAAGCGGAGCTTGCAGTGAGCCAAGATTGTGCCACTGCACTCCAGCCTGGGCGACAGAGCGAGACTCCATCTCAAAATAAAATAAAATAAAATAAAATAAAATAAAATAAAATAAAATAAAATAATAATCAAGCACATCCAGTCAGCACAGGGTTGCCCAGGGCAGGGTGGGGTGAAAGAATGGTTCCAGCTACAGTGGACTCTCTCTTCCAAATCAATCTCCTGAGAGTTACAGGTGAAGGAAAGAGGAACTGGGCAGCATGACCTTAACTGCATTATTTCACCTTATAACCTAACTGTACTCGTTACATGTTCTTCAGGTAAATTAAGGAGGGCCTGCTTCATACTTCATTGCTGGGAATATTCTCAGCCTCAGTTATCTTCTGGTAAAAAGCTGACTAAATAATAATAGATACATAAAAGAGGTATGAAAATAGAACAGAGAGGCTGCCATTAACTTACGGATATACTGGAGCAGAACAAAATAGCCAGTATGAGGAGCATTCCAGCATCCCCCAGACTGAGGCTATTTCTGTGTAAATGGAGGGAGGAAAATGGTGCTCTCCTGGTAGAGTCCTGGAATTGGGCAGGAGAGGGGCCTCTTTGCCTGGATCACCTTTCCTTCATCTAGGAATCTGGAAAAATGCAGAAGAAAGTGTAGCAATAAGGAGCTGCATCAGGTTCTCATGCTGCAATAACTCCTGGTAGATCCTGTTCAACTGGTTGAGAATCCTGCAGAAGGGAATTCAATATGGGGGTTCTCTAATTAGAGTAATATTTATGTGGGTTGACACTTCTTTTATATGATTCATAAACATCAGCTTGGTGCTTTTTTTTCATGACCATTTGTACTTTATGTGAATCATGCCACCTTTCTCCACACAGCCTAAAGTTTTCAGAAGAAGAAAAATGTTTTCTAGTTTAACTATTTAAAAGGACAGATGCTCCTCGACTTACAATGGCGTTACATCTAAACAGACCCATAGTAAGTTGAAAACAAGATTTTCAACTTGACTATATTTTCAACTTACAACGAGTTTATCTGGAAATAGCCCATCATAAGGAGCCTACTGAATGTTATTGCCTTTGCACCACTGTAAAATAGAAAAATCATTAAATCAAACCATTTAATCTGGGGACATCTGTATTTTGTTACACTGGTATAAGGTAGAGCAGCTTTTACTCAAATACTCATTTATGAGGTACATATGTGTTAGTCACCATTTGGGTACTAGAGATACTGACATCAAAGACATCCTCCTCGACTTTAATGCTTCTCTGGGCTGATGCTCCTTTCTTGTCATTCCTTTATGGGAGGGTAGACTTAGGCTATTCCAACTCTTCTAAGCTTAGTAAAGATCAGGCTATAACATATAACCAGGTTTTATTGAAGGTTTTGGGATAATGAAATGCAACTACTATGCAATAAAAGAAAACTTTAAACTGGCTAGCAAATGTGACTTCTGAATGTACAGGTTCTCCTATTCACCTTCCCATCCCCTCTTAGCCCCAGACTTCCTACTTACTATGTTCTAGGAGCGGCCTACTCACCTCAACAGGAATGCCTGGGACGATGAATACCATCACCCCAGAGCCAGGCTCTCCAAGTCCTCTAAGGCCCAGTGAGAGGAGGAACCTGCTAAGGCTAGCCTCTGCAGATATATAATCTTCATAAACTCAGCTCCACCCACAAGGATGACCACTTCTGATATTAAGTGGAGCAGTTCAGCTCAGCTTTGCTTTGACCCTTTCTACTGCTGAATTGTATCTTGATTTTTTTCTTTCTGCAAATCCATGTTACATTTTTCTTTTTTTGGCTTTTTTAAAAAGTTTGATTTTAGTTTTAATATACAGATTGTAAAATTCATCTTTTTTAGTGTGCAGTTCGATGAGTTTTAACAAATACATAATCATATTACCACCATGATAATCAAGATACAGAACCATTCCACCACCCCCAAAAAATCCCCCATGTCCTTTTGTCGTCAACCCCTCTCCACATCCTCAGCCCCAGGCAAACACTGGCCTGTTTTCTATGTCCAGAATTTTGCCTGTTCCAAAATGCATATAAATGAAATCATATAGCATGTAGCCATTTATATCTGATTCCTTTCATGTAGCATAATGCAGTTGAGATTCATCCATGTTGTTGAGTGTATCGGATGTTTGCTCCGTTATATTGCTGAGTGGGTTTCCATTGTATGAATTTACCACAGTTGATTTATCCATTCACCAGTTGAAGAACGTTTGTTTCCAGATTTTGATGATTAGAATAAAGCCAGTGTAACTGTTACATACAGGTCTTGGTATGAACGTAAGTTTTCATTTCTTGTGAGTAAATATCTTGGAGTAAGGTTACTGGGTTCTATTATAAGTGTATGATTAACATTATATGAAATAGAAAATTGTTTTCCAAAGCAGTTGTGCAATTTTGCATTCTCACCAACAATGTATGAGAGTTCTAACAACTCTGTATCTTCACCTGCATTTGGTATTGCCAGTTTTCATGGGGATTTTTTTCTTATTCATTCTAATAGATGTGCAGAGGTACCTCAGTTTGGTTTAGGCTTTTATTTTCCTAATGACTCATGACGTTTAGCATCTTCTCATGTGCTTATTTGCCATCATATCTGATATGGTTTTGCTGTGTCCCCACCCAAATCTCATCTTGAATTGTAGCTCCCATAATCCCCATAAGTTGTGGGAGGAACCCAGTGACAGAAATTGAATCATAAAGGCAGTTTCTCCCATACTGTTCTCATGGTAGTGAATAAGTCTCATGAGATTTGATGGTTTTACAAGGGGTATCCCTTTTCATTTGGCTCTCATTCTCTCTTGCCTGCTGCCATGTAAGATGTGACTTTCACCTTCCACCACGATTGTGAGGCCTCCTCAGCCACATGGAACTGTGAGTCCATTAAATCTATTTTTCTTTATAAATTATCCAGTCTTGTGTATGTCTTTATAAGCAGTGTGAAAACGGACTAATACAATATCTCTTCTTGGTGAAATATCTGTTCAATTCTTTTGTCCACATATTTATCAGGTTGTTTGCTTTATTATTGATTGCTGAGGATTCTTTACATATTCTAGGTCCAAGTCCTTCATAAGATATGTTCTTTGCAAACATTTTCTCCCAGTCCACAGCTTGCCTTTTTGTTTTCTTAACTAGTGTCTTAGTGAACTGAGGCTACTATAACAAAATACCATAGAGTGAGTGTCTTAAACAAGAGACATTTATTTCTCACTGTTCTGAGGGCTGGCAAGTCCAAGAAGATCAAGGTGACAGTAGGGTTTCTTCCTGGTCAGGGCCTTCTTCCAGGCTTGCAGATGGCTGCCTTCTCACTGTCTTCTCACAGAGCAGAGAGATTGTCTTAGTCTGTTTTGTGCCACTATAAGGGATGGTTTCTGTTTGGTAATTTATAAAGAACAGAGACTTATTTCTGACAGTTATGGAGGCTGGAAAGACCAAAGTCAAGAGACTGCATCTAATAAGGGCTTTCTTGCTGTATCATCCCATGGTGGAAGGGTAGAGGGTTAAGAGAACATATATGCACACACATGTGCATGAGAGAGAGAGAGAGAAGGGAAAAGTTGGAAGGGCCAACTCGTCTCTTTATCAGGAACCCACTCCCACAATAACTAACCTCCTCTCAAGATATTAGCATTAATGCATTCATGAGGGCTCTGCCATAATCACCTCTTAAAGCTCTCACCTCTCAACACTGTTGCACTATGGATTAAGTTTTTAACACATGAACTTTGGGGTACACATTCAAACCACTGCAGATAGAGTGACAACCAAAATGAGTGATTGAGGCATAAGTCTCAAATCACCCAGGTTTATTGAGCCAGCTTGAGGCTGTGCCTGGGAAAAACGTAAGTCACAGAAGCATCTGTGGCTATTTTTTCCAAAAAGGTTCTCAGGAGGTTTAGTATTTATACATTTTCCTTAAAAAACAGGAGACAGCAGTGAGATAAATGATTACGTACTTATGAGACTTTAGTTAAAGCCCAGTAAATCTATATTTTACATATGATAAGGTGAACATTTGAAGAAAAAGGGACTAGAGGAAGCAGCCACCTAGGGGAGAGGTAAAGGAACCATTAATCTCATCTTGTCTCAGGGACTGGTGAAGGAACTATTAATTTCATCTTGTTTTTGTTCTACACCTGGGAAGATAAACTAGCAGTCTTTTGAAAGGGCTAGCTTCTGTTCAGCCTTTAGGGAAGAAAACCTAATGACTGTTTTTATTTTTTCTGAGACACTTTCACTTTGTCAGCCAGGCTGGAGTGCAGTGGTGCAATCTCGGTTCACCACAATGTTGGGGTGATCAGACCCAACACCAGGTCATGGGGGGTGATGAAGTCCGGCAGAGTCAAAGGAATGAGAAAAGACAGTTTGAGAGAGAAAGTGGGTCCAGGGGGCCAACGCAAGTATGGAGGCTGTGAAGGCCCTGAGCTCTGGAAGCCCACGCTATTTGTTGGTGATCAAACAAAGAAACAGGTGGTGAGGATGTGGAGGTTGAAAGGTAGCGATGCATCAAGCAAATAAGCTATAGCTGTGATGCTTTAGCATTTTCTTTGAAGCATATGGAACATGTTCTGCTACTTGAAATAATGGGAGTGCTGGAAGCAAGGAGCCAGCAAGTCTGACATATTCCAGAGGCCGTGAGGGGTTTTATGCCCTGAGCCCTGGGTTCCATCCAAGCCATGAGGGGTTTTATGCCCTGGGCTTAGATTATGGTGCGGCACGGCAGCCTTCCACCCTTTAGCACAGAGCTTGGTGTTCCAAAGGCCACGAGGGGTTTTAGACCCTGGACCCCGGACATGTTCCAAGACTCTTTCACATTATATCAGACATGCAAGCCCTGCCTCAGCTTCTCTCCCAACACTCAGCTTTTCTCCCAACACACAACTTCCACCTCCTGGGTTCAAGCAATTCTCCTGCCTCAGCCTCCCAAGTAGCTGGGACTACAGGCACCGGCCACCACGCCCGGCTAATTTTTGTATTATTAGTAGAGACGGGGTTTCACCATGTTGGCCAGGCTGATCTCGAATTCCTAACCTCAGGTGATCTGCCTGCCTCAGCCTCCCAAAGTGCTGGGATTACAGGTGTGAGCCACAGAGCCCGGCTGAAAACCTAATGACTGTTAACAAGGGAGGGGGTATAATGAGGTGTGTCCAACCTCCTATCCTATCATAGATGTAAATTCAGCATTCAAGGTTTCTCTGGCATTCCATTGGCCAAGTTGGGGGTGTGAGGGGTCCATTCAGTCAGTTGGAAGCTTAGAATTCTGTTTTCATTTCGCAAGAGCAAGCAAGCTCTGTGGTCTCTTCTTACAAGGCCACTAATCCTATCATGAAAACCCTCGCCTCACGATCTCATTTAACCTAATTACCTCCCAAAGACCCCATCTCCAAATACCATCATTTTAGGGATTAGGGCTTCAACATGTCAATTTTGTGGGAACACAGTTGAGTCCATAGCAGTATCTCTCAAAGAGAAAAAGGTTTTAATTTGGGTGAAAGCCAGATTATCATTTTTTAAGGGTCATTCTTTTCATAGCTACGAAATCTATACCTAACCAAAGATCACAAAGATTTTTACCTATATTTTATTGTACAAATTGTATACTTTAGATGTTTTTATTTAGGTCTACAATCCACTTTGAGCTAATTTTTATATATGGTGCCAATTATAAATCAAGGCTTTTTGTTTACATTTATATGTCAAATTGTTCCAGCACCATTTGTTAAAAATACTATCTTTTCTTTATTGAATTGTCTTTGCACATTTTTCAAAAATTAATTTATATATGGATATATATATATATGGATCTATTTCCAGTCCATTTTGTTTCACTGATCTATATGTCTATGTTTTTACCAATACCATACTCTCTTGATCACTGTGGCTTAATCCTAAGTCTTGAAATCAAGTGGTGTGAACCCTCTAAATGTTTTCTTTTTAAAAATTGTTTCTATTATTCTAGTTATTTGTGTTTCCATACCAATTTTAGAATCAACCTATCTATTTCTACTGGAAAGGGAAGCCTTCTGGTATTCTGATCAGGACTGCATTGAATCTATATAAATTAATTTGTAGAGAATTGATATTTTAACAATACTGAGTCTTCTGATCCATGAGTATAATATTTCTCTTCTTTTACTTAAGTATTTTATTTTCTTCAGCAACATTCTGTCAATGAAAAGAGTCCAACTCTGGCAAACTACGCATCTGACAAAGGACTAGTATGCAGAATCTACAAGGAATGCAAACAAATCAGCAAGAAAAAAACAAACAATCCCATCAAAAAGTGGGCAAAGGACATGAATAAACATTTATCAAAAGAAAATATACAACAGCCAACAAACATGAAAAAATGTTCAACATCACAAGCATCAAGGAAACGCAAATTAAAACGTGAGATACCACCCTAAACCTGTAAGAATGGCCATTACAAAAAAGTAAAAAAACAACAGATGTTGGCCTGGACGTGAGGAAAAGGGAACACTTTTACACTGCTACTGGAAATGTAAACTAGTACAACCACTATGGAAAACAGTATAGAGATTCCTTAAGGAACTAAAAGTAGAACTACCATTCAATCCAGCAATCCCACTATGGAATATCTACCCAAAGGAAAATAAGTCATTACATAAAAAACACACATGGGGCCGGGCGCGGTGGCTCACGCCTGTAATCCCAGCACTTTGGGAGGCCGAGGCAGGCAGATCACGAGGTCAGGAGATCGAGACCATGGTGAAACCCCGTTTCTACTAAAAATACAAAAAAATTAGCCAGGCGCAGTGGTGGGCGCCTGTAGTCCCAGCTACTCAGGAGACTGAGGCAGGAGAATGGCGTGAACCTGGGAGGCGGAGCTTGCAGTGAGCCGAGATTGCGCCACCGCACTCCAGCCTGGGCAACAGAGCGAGACTGTCTCCAAAAAAAAAAAAAAACACACAAAAAAACAACAACACATGCACATATAGCAGCACAATTTGCAATTGCAAAGACATGGAACCAACCTAAGTGTCCATCAACCAACGAATGGATAAAGAAAATGTGGTATATATACACCATAAAATACTACTCAGCCATAAAAAGGAACAAGATAATGTCTTATGCAGCAACTTGGATGGAGCTGGAGGCCATTATTCTAAGTGAAGTAACTCAGGAATGGAAAAGCAAATATTGTAAGTTCTCACAAGTGGGAGCTAAGCTATGAAGATGCAAAGGCATAAGAGTGATACAATGGGCTTTGGGGACTCGGAGGGGAAAGTTGGGAGGGGAGTGAGGAATAAAAGACTACATATAGTGTACACTACTCAGGTGATGGGTGCACTAAAATTTCAGAAATCACAGCTAAAGAACGAATCCGTGTAACCAAAAACTTGAAATTAAAAAAAAGGAAGAAGTCAAACTCTGTAAAATAGTTGAAGGGATGTATTCTGAGGCAAATATGAGTGACCATGGCCTGTGACACAGCCCTTGGGAGACCCTGACAACATATGCCCAAGGTGATTGGGGAGCAGCTTGGTTTTATACATTTTAGGGAGACATGAGACTTCAATCAAATACACTTAAGATATAGATTGACCATTGGTCTGGTCCAGAAAGGCGAGACAACTTGAAGTGGGGCAGGGTTTCCAGGTTATAGGTAGATTTAAATTTTTCTGATTGGCAATTGGTTGAAAGAGTTATTATCAATAGAAAGGAATGTCTGGGTTAAGATAAGACGTTGTGGAGACCAAAATTTTATCATGCAGCTGAAGCCTCCAGGTAGCAGGCTTCAGAGAGACTAGATTGTAAATGTTTCTTATCAGATTTAAGGTCTGTGTTAATGTTAAATGCTAGTTGGCTTTTCCTGAATTCCAAAAGAAAGGTGGCATAATGAGGCATATCTGACCCCTGCTCCGTCATGGCTTCAACCAGTTTTTCAGGTTAACTTTGGAGTGCTCTGGCCAAGAGGAAGGAATCCATTCAGATGGCTGGGGGTGGAGGTGCTTAGAACTTTATTTTTGGTTCACAGTTGTATAGTTTTCTGTATACAAGTGTTCCATATCTTTTGCTAAATATATTTCTAAGTATTTTATGTTTTTATGGTATTGTTTTAAAAATTTACTTAATTGTTCATTGCTAATATATAGAAATATAATCAATTGTGTATATTAACCTTGAATCCTACGACCTTGCTAAACTTATTTGTTCTAATGGCTTTTTAATTAATTCCTCAGGATTGTTTAAAAAAAAAAGACGGTTACTTATTCCTTTCCAATGTAACTACCTTTTATTGATTTTTAAATTTTATGAGTTGTGCTAACTAGAATCTCCAGCAACATGATGACTAAACGTGCTCAGAGTGGATACCCTAGCTCCTCCCAAATCTTGTCTTTCACCGAGATAAGGCTAGGCTAGTGCTATGGCTGCCATAACAAAGTATCAAAGATTGTGTGGCTTAAATAACAGAAATTAATTTTCTCACAATTCTGGAGGCTAGAATTCTAAGATCAAGGTGTCAGCGGACTTGGTTTCTTCTGAGGCTGCTCTCCTTGGCTTGTAGACGGCTGCCTTCTCCCTGTGTCATCACACAGTCTTCCAATAGAACACAGTCTGGGTTCTAATCTCCACTTCTTGCGAGGACACCAGTCATAACATTAGAATAGGGCCTACCCTAATGGCTTCATTTTAACTTGATCCTGTCTCCAAATGCTGAGGTACTGGGGGATAGGACTTCAACATAGGAATTTTGAGGGGACACAATTCAGCTCAAAACAGTCATTAAATATGATGTTAGCTGTAGGTCTTTGTAGATGCCATATATCATGTTAAAGTTTCATTTTATTTCTAGTTTGCTCAGAGGTTTTGTGGGGTTTTTTTAATCACAACTGAGTATCAGATTTTATTAATTTTTTTCTGCATCTATTGAGATGATTATATGTATTTCCTTTCTCCCTCTGTTAATATGCTGAATTACACTGGCTTTTCAAATATTAAGCCAACCTAGTATTTCTGGGATTAATCTCATTGTTTAATATATTATCCTTTTTATATACTACCATTTTTTGAGAAGATATTGTAAGTACCTTTGTAATGAATGTGAATGTTGATAGTGAGGAGAGATGCTGTAAAAAGCTTAATACCCATTTAGTATAACATGGAGAGTAAGCATATTACTTAGAAATAAGTAGGCAAATATCAGAAATACAGTTGAAAGAGTTAAAAGTGATTGTTTCTGAAAGTAGGAGGGTCAGGTTGCTCTTGTTGCGGTTTTTGCACCATTTTACTTCTTAAAATTATAGCTATAGGTCAGGCGCAGTGGTTCACGCCTGTTATCCCAGCACTCTGGTAGGCCCAAGTGGAAGGACTGCTTGAGGACAGGAGTTGGAGATCAGCCTCGACAAAAGACCGACAGCCCACCTCCACACAAAAAAAAAAAAAAAAGAAAGAAAATTAGCTAGCTTGGTGAAAATTAAAATAAAATAAAATTACCAGTATGTGCACATTACTTTGGGAGAAGTAAAAATAATGAGAGAGAAAAAGAGAGAAAACCCTCCCAGTAACTAGTCATTTGTTTTTATGATTCAGCTGGTTTGTATTTTGCATGGTGCATGGTGTGCAAACATCTGAAAATGTCTGTTTTCCAGTGTTTGTAACTAACTCTTCCCAGCATGATTTATCAATTAGCCTTTATTTCCTCCCATGACTTATGAATATACCTTAAGCATAGTTGTTTATAATGGGATGTTTCTAAACGACCTATCCTTATCCTGGTACCACGCTGATTTGAGCTACAGGGCAAATGGGTGCACCACGGTGGGCGAGGTCATTCACGGAAAAGAGAATGTGCAGTGGTGCCGAGGTTGGTAAGAGCAGGCGGCTTGTACACGTAAATGCATGGTTTGCAGGAATCTGGGAGTGGATAGGCTGACGGGTGATGAATATTCAAAGCACAACTGTAAGCGACTTTAGTTACAGCGAAACTCTAAGGCACGCTGCCCTTCGGAAGGAAACACGGCATTGCCCAACCTGATAGCCCTCCGCGACGCATTACGCACCGCAGACAGCTGGAGAGGCCGACGCACTCTCGCTTTGATTTCGGCGCCTCCGCCCTCGCGGGGAGACAGTTGCTGCGGCCGCGGGACCGGATAGTGAGCGCGTCACTTCCTGCCGCTGCCAGGCGCGTCCTGCCGCGCGCTATGACGGCCAGCGCACAGCCGCGCGGGCGGCGGCCAGGAGTCGGGGTCGGAGTCGTGGTGACCAGCTGCAAGCATCCGCGTTGCGTCCTCCTGGGGAAGAGGAAAGGCTCGGTTGGAGCTGGCAGTTTCCAACTCCCTGGAGGTCATCTGGAGTTCGGGTGAGCAGCCGCGGACGCGAGGAAACCGGGGCGTGCGCAGAAGGGACGAACTCACGCAGTGCTTGCTTCCGTGTGCCGTGCGTGAGAACGTCCGCGCTGACGCTGCGTCCTTTCTTGCTCGTTCCCTCGGTTCCTCCCCTCGACCTCTGGGCGACATAGGATCGCGCCCAGGAGGGGGCGCTGTGCCGGGTCAGGCGAGGTCTTTGCTCTGCTAGCTGGGTCTTTCCGGCTGCGCGCCTGCTGGGTGGTGGTTGGGAGTTCGTCTGTGAGGTGTGTTTCTCACAGCTTACACACAAAAGGAGGAAAGCAGGTGTGTGTAAACCTCCAGCAGCCCGATGTTGTCAGCTAAGACATTGCACCGTTTCCATGTGATTGATTGATTGATCGATCGATTGATTGATTTGAGACTGTGTCTCGCTCTGTAGCCCAGGCCAGAGTGCAGTGGTGCTATCTCCAGTCACTGCAACCTCCGCCTCCTGGGTTCAAGCGATTTTTGTGTCTCAGCCTCCTGGTAGCTGGGATTACAGGCGCCCGCTACCACGCCGTGCTAATTTTTGTATTTTTAGTAGAGACGGGGTTTCGCCATGTTGGCCAGGCTGGTCTCTAACTCCTGACCTCAGGTGATCCACCCGTGAGGTCAATGACCATAGCCAACATTGAGCTCTAATAGGCTTTTTGTTAAGGGCTGGATAATATGCCAAGCTCTTTGCATGTATACTTTCATTTGATCTTTACATAACTGGTACACTCAGTGGGCTAAATTTGATGGGAGAACAAACAGGAAATGGTTTTATTTTCTCCTTCCATTGCCTTCAAACATGATTTTTTCTTTCCCTCTTCAGTGACGTTTCCTGCAAATTCTATAGTTTTCTTGTCACTTGGTTATAAAAATAAATCACATTTGGGTCAGTATGATTCACTTCCAAGCATTTAAAAGTCCAATCCAATTTAAACCTTCAGTGTCACTTCCAGTTTCTAATCCCTCCCCTGCAGTGCATAAAGGAGGTGTGAGCCATTGTTCTGCTTTTCTGTATCCTCCTCCTCTTCTCACCTGGCTGTCTCTGAGTTTCCTTCTTTCTCCAGTGTGTTGGAGGAGGAGGAGAGAGCAAGCCATTCAGGTGACTGATGCTGCTCTGATCCATCCATTGGTGTCCTCTGGGCATGATATCCACATGTGTGCTTTCTCAGGGTATGTTTGTCAGTTGTTGGGAAGTCCCACAGAGATTTTCCTGACATAGGTGACGGGCTTTCTGTGATGCTGGCCCACCTCCTAGCTCTTGCTTTTAGCACATCACCCCACGTTTTCTTTCTTCTGGGATCTCCTATTTGATTACCCAGCAGTCTCTTTTGGCATCTGCTTGGCCCAAAGGAAACACACAATGGGAATGATATTTCCACTGCTGCCCTTTTTCCTTGCTCTGCCTCTGTATTCATCTGCATCTGGAAACTCCGAGGGACACATTTCAGATTTACCCAAGAGCTTTCACCCTTGTAGCACACCTTCTCTGATGCACTGGGGTAGGCCTGTGAGTTTCTGCAGCTCAGGATGTCTTTAGCAGGGGAGTGACACACTGAGTATCTCCTTCTTGAGTCACTCCCAATCTTATGACTGATTCTCTTGGAATGTTCCTCACCTGTCTTGGGGGGCAGAGTTGGCCCCTTGTAGTCTGGAAGGGAAATGCTCCTACTAGGCTGAAAACTCCAAACTTTCCTCTGTCTCAAACATCTCCTGTCTTTCTTATGTAGCCTGGGTATGGAGAAGTCGCAGGTCTAGTCTGGCCTTCCTTAGCTTGAGCTTGAGCTCAGATAACATCTGTTTGCCCTTTTGCTTGAGAATTTAGAAGTGCTTTTTACCTATTGTTGTCAGTTTTGAGGCTTAAATTGAAATTCTGAGACTGCTGGAAAAGACATAGTGGCACTTCTTGATACAATTACAGTGACCCCATGAGGAAGTAATATACTCTCTTTTTACTTGTCCAAGGTGGAAAGTAATGAACTTTGAGCTCAATCCCAGGTCTAGTTGACTCCAAAGTCTGCTCTTAATCCACTAAACTGCCTCCTGGTTACACACAGGTTCCAGGGCTGTAAATTAGTGCTGAGATGGCTAAATGTTAATTTTTATTCAATATTAAGTCCTTTTCATCTTTAGATAACTAGATACAGGATATAATGTCAAGGGCAAGGTTGCTGATTTACTGTTTTTAAATTTTTATCTTTTTAATTAATTATTATTACTATTTTTTGAGACAAAGTCTTGCTGTTTGTCCAGGCTGGAGTGCAATGGCACCATCATGGCTCACTGCAGCCTTGACTTCCCAGGCTCAAACTATCCTCTTGCCTCAGCCTCTTGAGTAGCTGGGACCACAGACCATAGGCACGCACCACCATGCCTGGCTATTTTTTTTTTTTTTTTTTGGAGAGATGAGGTCTCACTATGTTGGCCTCAGCTGGTCTCCAACTCCTGAACTCAAGCTGTCCTCTTGCCTCCGCCTTCCAAAAGATTACAGACATGAGCCACATGCCCAGCTGATTTGTTTTAAAGCAGGAACCAATTACAGTTCTTCTTGTTTTACACTAGAATTTTCTAGCCAAGAATTTCATGGCAAAATATATACACACACACACACGTATATACATTTATATATATACATATATATACACACACATATGTATATATAAAAAAATAGAATTAATCTAATTTTTGTTTCTGTTTTCCAGTGAAACCTGGGAAGAATGTGCTCAAAGGGAAACCTGGGAAGAAGCAGCTCTTCACCTGAAAAATGTTCACTTTGCCTCAGTTGTGAATTCTTTCATTGAGAAGGAGAATTACCATTATGTTACTATATTAATGAAAGGAGAAGTGGATGTGACTCATGATTCAGAACCAAAGAATGTAGAGCCTGAAAAAAATGAAAGTAAGAGAATTATATATAATCATGCATTTTTCTTTCAGGAGAGCAAGTGGTCTGGAGGAATATTACAGTATGTTGCCATATGAAGAGAATGCTATTGTCTGAATGCTTGTGTTCCCCCAAAATTCTATGTAGAAATCCTAACTCCCATGACGAGGTTTTAGGAGGTTGGGGCCCTTGGGAGGTGATTAGATCATAAGATAATGAATGGGATTCATGCCCTTATAAAAGAGACCCCTGACCCCTTCCATGATGTAAAGATACAGAGAGAAGATCGTTGTCTGTGAACCTGGAAGTGGGCCCTCCCCAGATATGGAATCTGCCAGTGTCTTGATCTTGGACTTCCCAGTCTCTAGAACTGTTGAGAAATAAATTTCTGTTGCTCATAAGCCATGTAGTCTGAAGTATTCTGTTATAGCAGTCCAAATAGCCTAAGATATATGAATGTAGAGATGTCATATAGAGATATACATAGGTAAATATATTTGGACCATGAGGAACCAGACTGTGTTTGTGTCCTGGTTCTTAGAGCTTTGTGACCTTGGGCAAATTATTTCATGCCTGGGCCTCTTTTCTTATCCGTGATAATAATAAGTACCTTGGATGGATTCTTGTAAGGATTTACATACGAAGAACCTTGTGAACACAGTAAGTTTTATTGTTATTGTTTAATGTTGTTTCAGGCAGTAATTTTAAGGAAAATATTTTATCTGTTTTACTCAGTTTTCTCACCTGCGCAGGAGAGTTAATACCATCCATTTACGGTAAATAATTACACTGATAAAACAATTATTGTTTCAGAGCAGTTGGGTTCTTCTTGCCTGCCACCCAGAAAAAGCCAGTACCCTGAGACAGTAGGAGTTGTAGCAGAGAAAGAGTTTAATAATCACAGGGCAGCTGCATGAGGAGGACGGGAGATAATTCTTAAATCCTACCCATAGAGAATTCGGAGGCTAGGGTTTTTCAAGGATGGTTTGACAAGCAAGGGGCTAGGGAATGAGAAATGCTGCTTTGTTGGGTTGGGGATAAAACCATACGGATGTCAAAACTGTCTTCTTGTGCTGAGTCAGTTCCTCGATCGGGGGTTCCCAGGACCACTTGAGTCAGTTTCTTTGTGTGGCTTACCGATTTGGGTGGTACCAGTTGGTCCATTAGAATGCAAAGTCTGAAAAATATCTCAAACACTAGTCTTAGGGTTTACAATAGCAATGTCATCTGTAGGTGTAAATAGGAAAGTTATAAATCTTTTGACCATGGGCTACATGCTTCCTGAGCAGTAAGCAGTTACAAAAAAGCAAGTTATAAAATGATGCCTGGTTAGAGTTTAACTATGCCTACATCTTTATTAATAGAGTTCTGGCCCTTACCATAATTTTAACCTTGTGGCCTTTTATTAGTTTTACAAAAGCAGCTTTGGTCCCTTAACAAGGAGGGGGTTAGTTTTGGGAAAGGACTATTACCATCCTTGCTTTAAAGTTAAACTGTAAACTAAATTCCTCCCATAGTTAGGTTGGCCTGTGTGTAGAAATGAGGAGACAGTTTGTGAGGTTAGAAGCAAGGTGGAGTCAGCTTTGTTAGATATCTCTCACTGTTATAATATTGCAAAGGTGGTTTCATTATCTGTTACCCTCTATGTTGAATTGAGTGCACTGAAAGTTTATTTACCGTGTGCTAAGCATTGTTCTAAGGGTTTTCTGTTTACCATCTCTCCTCAAATTCTCATAAAACAGTCAGAAAAGGAACTAAAGAGAAAAATATCAGACTTTTTGAATATATTCCTTGCCATATGAAACTTTATCCAAGTGGTCTTATGTATTGAACCTCCCCTCTAAACATTTAATTTCTTCTCTAATAGGGAAGAATCTTTTCATTCAACAGATACCTATTGAGTACAGTGTTTTGAGTATTGAGACACTGTTCTAGGCACTAAAGAAACAATGGTGCGTAGAACAAAGTCCCTGCCCTCTTGGACTTTACATTTTAGTGGGCTGGGGAAATGACAGATTACAGATATTTTATGATAGTAGCAATAAGGACTAAAAAGAGCAATAAAGCTGTGTAAGAAAGGGATATATGAGTGCTGTATCAGATAGGGTGGTTAGGAAGGGTCTCTGACAAAGGGATGTACACACATATACTGGGCAACATAGTGAGACCCTGTCTCTACAAAACTAAAAATGTTAGCCAGAGTGGTGGCACATGCCTGTAATCCCAGCTACTTGGGAGGCTGAGATGGAAGGATCGTGTGACCCTGGGAGATCAAGGTTGCCATAAGCTATGATTGCACCACTGCTGTCCAGCCTGAGCAGCGACAGAGTGAGACCCTGTCTCAAAAAGAAGAAATGGACTAAACATTTTCTTATTTTTCTTTTTTCTATGGGCAAATAAAGCTGAGACTAGAAGAGAAAAATATGATGGAAGTTTTTTTTTAAATTCAGTATCCTTCACAGGAAGCAGATATAGAAAGGCTTCATTTTTAGAGAAGGTGCTATAGAGAAAACACCAAGGTCACTGACTGTCCCACAAGCTTTATTTGACCATTCTCACCAAGCCACCTCTGGGTGCTTCCTCATTCTTCAGTCCTCTTTTTGCCCTGTCTAGCCTCTGTAGGGATTTGAGTTGGGGAATCCTGATGCAAGTTATAATTTTGAATCTCACTCCTCTGAGCTGCGGGCCTGTGTTTCCAGTTGCTTTCTAAATATCTTCCCTTAATGTTCAGAAGGCATCTCAAATTCAACTCAACTTCAAATTATGCTCATTATTTTTTTTACTGAACTTTGAATCTATAAAGAACAGTTCTTTTGGCTTATACATTTTGAACTCTTCCCTGCCAAACACAGTGTCTGACTCATAATCAGAATTCAAAATATGTTGAAGGAAGGAAGGACCCAGTGAATGAACATACAAGCCAACCTCTTTCTGTGAAGCTCTCATTTAGTACTAGACTGCCCTACTTTTTAATAACTTCCATAAGATTACTATTCTACTTTAAGTACTAAATCATGAGTTTTTATAACCATGTAACTATATGTATTGTTTTATTCCTCTTAGGATATAGTAGTTAGGAGTAGTTTTACATGCTTTGTGGTTTTTAAAATTCATTTATGTAACTTTTTTATTTGTTCACTTTCATTTTGTTAACTCCCTGACATGAACCTTGCTAGTAGTCTCAAATAAAGCAGTATGATTTACAAGGTCCAAGATTACTAGCATCAAATCAGATTTGATCAAAAACATTTATTGCTCTATATCTGTTAGTAACAATACAGCAGGAATTATGTTCACTTTATTCCCAGTTGCAGCCTGATAACCAACTACACTGATAACCAGCTGCAGCCTAGCCAAGGTACAAGGGCTTGGTGGGTCTTTGTTTTATTTCTAGGATAAAGACACAGTCTCTCTATCCCGTGCTCCTCAGGCCTTGGATCTGGGTAGCCTGCTTCAGTTTACTATTTAGTGCATCTTTCCTCCAACCATCTAATTATAGTTCGGAGGCTCATCCAGACACTTCATTTTCTAGGGGATGGGGTAAACTTCATGGATGGGTTTTTGGAGACCTGGTTAATTAAGCATCTTGCACCACATTGTTGGGTACTCAGTCTGTCTGTGTCTGTCTGTCTGTCTCCCTTTGTCGCTCTCTCTCTCTTCCTCTCCCGCCCTCCCTCTCCCCCTCCCGCCCCCACCTCATTAGTGTATGGTCACAGTTACTGATCATCTCTTCCTGTACTTATTCCAGTTTCATGGATTTTTGGCCCCTGCATTCCCAAAGTGAAAATACGTACCTATATACCTGTATTTTATGGACAGAAAGATACTTAGTGCTTACACATAGTAAAAACAGGTGATCATAAAGAAACTAGAACATGGAGTGTGTATCTTAATATAATATGTAGGTATTTGTCATAAGCATCTGTGCGTCTATGTTATTTACATTTAAATCATGAAAGAAACACCATTCTCTAGAATCTTTTTCTAGAATTTCATGTACTTTATAACTGATAGACACTGTTAAATCTTTCTTGTTTCAATGGATTTTTAAAAATCATCTCCTTCTGTATTTGTTTAAAATATACCAAGGTACAATATTTTATTTTCCTCTGCACAGCTTTCATACTTTTTTAAGAGATGGAGGATATCTTAGAAACTTTGTAATCTACTTTATTTTATAGGTGAAGGAAGTGGTTTATTTTAATGTAGTATAACCTATAGTATATAACGTTATTTGCATTTTTTACAAAAATATTTACATAAACATTGACTAATACTAAATCTGGGTTTACCATGGCATAGCCTTTGTAAACTGGGCTTCACATTCAAATAACACAATGTTTTAAATGACCACTATTCTCTTCATAAGACCTTCATTCTACATGCAAATTATATTTGTATAGCCAAGCAAATGCAAAGCATCACTATGAGTTTATTAGTAGCAAGTTATTTTTAAATTCAATTAATTTTTTCTAAATATAGGTTAGCTTACCCAAATAAACACCCTTTGTTTTCTGTTACCTAAATAAATTGATTTAGCATCTTTCTTTTCTAGGTTGGGAGTGGGTTCCTTGGGAAGAACTACCTCCCCTGGACCAGCTTTTCTGGGGACTGCGTTGTTTAAAAGAACAAGGCTATGATCCATTTAAAGAAGATCTGAACCATCTGGTGGGATACAAAGGAAATCATCTCTAGGTGGCCGAGAAGATTTGATTTTCTTTAAAAAGACAAGAATAAGGTCTGGTTAGGGAATGAAAAATGTATACATTTCGGAACAACTCCATTTTATCTAAAAAAGTTCTTGTGATTGCCAGTTTATTTGCAGTCTCTTAATGTATCCCCCACTCTTTCAGCCAGTACTTGAGAAAATTTTTCTGAAATATGTCATTGAATTGTATTCCAGACACAGAATACATGATAAATACTGATATTATGGGTAATCTGCTTTCCATATTTACCTATGATATTTACTGTGCAGTTTGTCATTACTAGCTTGCATGGAGTAGGATGCAGTCAAATTTGCCTTAGTGTTTCTGTTCAAATAGAGACCTGAATTCAAATATTGTAGTTTAGGTTCAAACAGAGTATGGCTATTGCAAAATTTACCAAATTTGTTGATTACCTCTTTTATTAAAGAAATGTTGGGGAGAGGGTAATATATTGTGACAATTTTTGCAACTTACAGGGAATAGGACAGGTCATTAGGGTGTATTTCCCAGGTTTCCAATTGAGAATCTAAACCAAGAGAAGTGAGACAAACCATCTAATATCTGTATCCTGCTATTAATAGGCTGTGATGTTGAGTTTCTCACTTACTCTTTCTGAGGTCCAGGGTCCTTATATGAAGAGATTCATATATATGAAGAGATTCGATGAAGAGATTCGTCTAGAGCAGTGGTTGTCAAAGTGTGGTCTGGGGGGGCCTCAAGAGCCTTTCAAGGGTATTCTAGGTCAAAGCTGTTTTTATAACACTAAGACATCATTTCACTATTTATAGCTTTTCCTTTTTTTTATTTGAGAAGGAGTCTTGCTCTGTTGCCCACATTGGAGTGCAGTGGCACGATCTCAGCTCATTGCAGCCTCCGCCACCTGGGTTCAAGCAATTCTCCTACCTCAGCTTCCCGAGTAGCTGGGATTATAGGCACCCACCACCACACCTGGCTAATTTTTGTATTTTTAGTGGAGACGGGGTTTCACCATGTTGGCCAGGCTGGTCTGGAACTCCTGAGCTCAAGTGATCTGCCCACCTCAGCCTCCCAAAGTGCTGGGATTACAGGTATGAGCCACAACGCCCAGCCATCATTTATCTTTTTCACTCATTTTTTCATGAGTATGCAGAGGAGTTTTCAAGAGGCTATCTGGTGTGATATTGTAATAGGCTGAATGCAAAAGCAGATACAAGATTCCAGCTTTCGTCTGTCATCAGACATTGAAGAGATTTGGAGAAATGTAAAGCAGCAGTACTCTTCTCACTAATTTTTGTTGTGGTTGGTTAGAAAAATGGTTATTTTTAGTGGGTTTTAATATGTGAAAAAAATAAAAATAGCTATTTGCCAAAAATGTTATTTATGTGTTTATATATACTTGGTTTTTGTTACTTGCAAATGATTAATAAAAATTTTAAGAAATTTCTCAGTTTTCATTTCTATATGATAAATATTTCTAGATAAAACCATACAAAAACAAAATCTCTTTGTGGTCTTTGGTAATTTTTAAGAGTACAAAGGGATCCAAATTTTTGCCAGATTAGGCCAAAAGCTCACATTTTTAATTTTGAGCGCACTTCTGTGAAATCCTGTGCTTCTCTTAGAGTTGATTACCTTTGAATTTTGCTCTTTCAAAAGACCCCAGTACTATCATAATACTTGCTAAGGAATCTTTTTCCAGTGAGTATCATTTTTTAAGTTCTTTCTTGTTTGCTTTTTCAAAATTATGTATGTACATTGTATAATTTGTCATGTAGAAATCTCATTTTCTATTAATTGTATCTTTACCTATTTTTTTTTTTTTTTTTTTTTTCTGAGACAGGGTCTCACTCTGTCAACCAGGCTGGAGTGCAGTGGTGCAATCTCAGCTCACTGCAACCTCCAGCTCCCGGGCTCAAGGGATCCTCTTGCCTCGGCCTCCTGAGTACCTGGGATTACAGGTATGGTATGCACCACCACGCCCAGCTAATTTTTGTATTTTTAGTAGAGATGGTTTCACCATGTTGCCCAGTTGATCTCGAACTCTTGACCTCAAGTGATCTGCCCACCTTGGTCTCCCAAAGTGCTGGGATTACAGGCATGAACCACCACGCCCTGCCCATATTTTTGATGTTAGATGCATGATTTTGGAATGTTTGAAGAGCTCAAATATAATAAGTGTGTATGTATGCCTTGTTCTTTGGATATATGGATTAATTTCACACTAATTTTTCTACTCCTATTTGATTATTCCATGTCCTTCTGTTGCTTGCTTCCTCATTTTACTTAATTTCACTCCCTCAGTTGACTGAATCCCTGTCCCTGGCTTCTCCTAAGTGATAGACATGTGAGGCTTGATAAGAAAGCAGGCGAGCTTATGGATTAAATCCTTTCATAGGTTTATCTCAACTACAGTTCATTGGTAATTCATTAAGATATCTCTTTATGTTAGTACTTATCCATGCAGATATTTTATAGCTTCAAAAACTCATCACAAGGCCTGGCACAGTGGCTCACACCTGTAAACCCAGCACTTTGTGAGGCTGAGGTGAGAGGATTGCTTGAGTTCAGGAGCTCAAGACCAGCCTGGGCAACACAGGGAGACCCTGTCTTTATGAATAATTTAAAAATTAGCCAGGCATGGTGGCACGTGCCTGTGGTCCCAGCTACTTGGAAGGCAATGACAAACTCATTGAAAGCTTGTGAGGTTTGTTTGTTTTTTAACTCAACCAACTTGACATGAAATGTGTTTCAACGGAAAGAAAAAACTAACCAGGAGTTTTATTCATAGGAAAAGGTAAAAAGGTAAGAATTCCATATTAATTAGAAGGGGATTGTGTGTACATCAGCACTTAATGTGCTCAGGTGGCATTCAGTGACAACTCAGTAATTAGGAAATATTTCTCTAAGTCAATGAATGAAGCAGGATTTAGAACTCTTAAGAAAGCAGTTAATGCCTGGATGGTTTGAGTATTGCCTTTAATAGAAAAAAAAACTAAAGCTGACTAGCAACATTCTCATAAAACTGAATGTCAGCTAGAGTTCCGGAAGTGTACTTTACTGCCAGGTTGCTGGGAGGGAAATATCTTTTCGTCTATTTGCTGGACCAACCCTGAGGTGTCATCTGTCCCAGGATAGGCAAGTGCTCCTATACTGACTCTGGCAACACCTTACCAAAAGTCTTCCCAGTGGAGCCTGAGGTGAATTCGGCCTCTTTCCGATCCACTTGGAGGAGTCACTTCTTTGTTATCTTGACTGCCAGCTTCCCAAACAAGGCAAATACTTTTAGGTGAAATAGTCTCTTCTTTGTGGCACGAAATGATCACAATAAATGGAGATTGTGGGAGAAAGCAAGCTCAGGAAATCATTCATATAAGAGAAGACATCCAAAGTCTTCTTTCAACATAAAATCATATATTGAAGCTGCCTCTGTTTTTAGTAATTATTTATGTTGTATGCAGATGTCTGTGCTGCACTTGAGTAGTTTTTTTGTTTTTGAGATGGAGTTTCACTCTGGTTGCCCAGGCTGGAGTGCAGAGGCACAATCTCGGCTCACCGCAACCTCCGCCTCCCGCGTTCAAGCAGTGCTCACGCCTCAGCTTCCTATTTGGGTTTACAGGTGCCCACTACCACGTCCAGCTAGTTTTTGTATTTTCAGTATAGATAGGGTTTCTCCATGTTTGTTAGTCAGGCTGGTCTTCCGACCTCAGGTGATCTACCTGCCTCGGCCTCCCAAAGTGCTATGATTACAGGCATGAGCCACCGCGCCCAGCTGAGTAGTTTTATAAAAAGTGAAAATTAAAGGTAACAATGTGCATTGTGTTCCACATCTTCCATTTTATGTACTTCAATAAATTAAAAGTATAAATTAATACTTAAGGTTCTCCAAAACATCTAATTTTTCATCTATTGTGTGCCAAGTCGTATGATAAGGACTTTACAATATTTGTACTGTCAGTTAAACCTACCACACTTCCTTAAATTCCCATTCCAGACTTTTTCTCATTTTCATGTTCAAAATGTTTAAATAGGCCAGGCACAGTGGCTCATGCCTGTAATCCCAGCACTTTGGGAGGCTGAGACAGGTGGATCACCTGAGGTCAGGAGTTCAAGACCAGCCTGGCCAATATTGTGAACCCTGTCACAACTGAAAATAGAAAAATTAGCCGGGTGTGGTGGTATGCACCTGTAGTTCCAGCTACTCAGGAGGCTGAGACAGGATAAGTGCTTGAACCTGGGAGGAGGAGGTTGCAGTGAGCCAAGATCACACCACTGCACTCCAGCCTGGGGGACAGAATGAGACTCTGTCTCAAAACAGAAAAGAAGTGTTTAAATAGCCAGGCACAGTGTAATCCCCACACTTGGGAGGCCAAGGCCAGAGGATCACTTGAGCACAAGAGTTTGAGACCAGCATAAGCAACATAGTGAGACCCTGTCTCTACAAAAAGTTAAAGATTAGCTAGGTGTGGTGGTGTTGGTGGGACATGGTGGTGCTTGCCTGTAGTCCCAGCTCCTTGGGAGGCTGAGGTGGGAGGATTGCTTGAGCCCAGGATATCGAGGCTACAGTGAGCTATGATCCCACCACTGCATTCCAGCCTGGGCGACAGAGTGAGACCCTATCTCAAAAAATAAAATATTTAAATATTTGGCTTTTTGCATAATAATATTGGTTAATAACGTTGTATTCAATCATGTATCACTCTTCATTTTGTTTATCAGATCAATTCGTGGGCAAAAGCAACATAGTAGCAAGTAAGCCAAACTTTTCAACAACTTCAGTTTGACTTGATACTTGTTATTTTTGATAACAAGACTTATTTTTGATAACTTGATACTTTTTTTTTTCCTTCGTAGATTCACTTTCTACCTATTCTTGGATGACTCCCCAAACAATATTATCTACAGCCCAGACGTTTCTAAGCTCCAGGCCCCACCGCACACCAGGCATCTCTACTTGATTGTCTACATCCTTCTGGCTTGCTGTGTTTCAGACTGAACTTCCTCCTATATTCTTCTCAGAGAAGGGCGCTACCATCTGCTGAATTGCTCAAATTTGATTCCCTTCCCCACATCCAGCAGTTGCTCTTTCTTGTCCATTCTGTTTCTTGTCTCTTGAATCCACCCCCATCACATGGTCCCACCTGCCTCTCCCCTAGGCCAGGCCCGTGCCACCTTTTCCCCAGACTCTTCCTGCAGCTTTACTCCGCCAATCAACTGAATGGCTTATTTTTATTCTTGTGGTAAAATACACGTAACATAAAACTTATCATCTTAACCCTCCAATTCATTTTTGACATTACTCCTGGAGTGACTTTTCAAAGCATAAATTTAGTTATGTCTCATCTTCCCAAACGTCTTTGGAAGTTCCCATCACCTGTAGAATAAAATCCCTAACCTGACATATGAGCTTTCCTAATTTCCCTGGACTAATTTTCTCATTATATCACACCCTGCTGTTGCACCCTGCACTCTCAGCATCTTTGTGCTTCATCCAGTGCAACATGCTGGTTCCTACCTCCTTGCCAGTGCGCCTGCAGCTCCTTCTGAACTGAATGCGACACCCACCTTCAATGTGCCTTAACAGATCCTTACTAGTTTTTCGTACCTTAGTTCAAGGTTCCTTCCTCTGTGAAACCTGGACTCACCCAATTGGACCTTGACATATCTCACCTTACACCATTTCTACTGTATGTTGACTTCAGAGGTAGCACTTGATTTCATAAGGCTCTAGGCTTAAATGAGACATGTCACAAGTTGTGTTCTTCCAAAGCCGCCCATTTTTGTCTTTTTGAATAGCATGGTTTAAATTTCTAATGGGTTGAATTCACCTCTGATGCATTTGTGAAGCAATAAGTTAAATTCTGCAGATAAAATGCCTGCAAGTCAGCCTCCTCCTTCAAAATGGCTGAAGACAAGTATACATCAATATTGTAGTTTTCATAAATGCTATTCATGTGAATGAAAAGGAAATATGTTCACCTTTCAGGGATCACATGTGACTCTGGAAGGGTATTTTCTGTGGCTGAGCACAGCTTTGATTATTTGAGGATTTAGGTCTGATGCATCCGATAAGGCTGCCAGTACTTGTATATTATGGAAGATGTCATGTTGATTTCTATTGATTGCTTGTCTCCCCAGTAGAAAGTAAACTCCTTTAGACTAAAGACCATGTCTTTCTATTATATACCTAGCAGCCAGAGTGGTAACTGCTAATGCTAAATGCCTAATATATACTAGCTGAATGAAAAAAGTGACCTTTTAGTATTTCTTTTTCTTAACTTTTTCTTTTTCTGGGTCAGAAAGAAAACAAGTAGTATTGAGGATCCTCAGAATAGGAAATGCAAATACTGCATTCCAATTATTGGCAGGGACATGAAGAATATCTGTTTCTATAGTAAGGAGGAGTTAGGGTCCAAAATAGAAACAGAAGTGATACTCTGGCTAAAGATGTACACAAAGTTCACAACTGGGTAAGGAAGCTGAAATCCAAATGCCAATTTACTAATGTGAGGAAAAATGAGGGTAACTTACTATGTTGTAGGGGAAATTATTAAGTAACATGCATGTGAAATGTACCTTATAACAGGTTCTGTATTTTTAAAGGGATATAATTATGTGTTCATGCATATTTGAGAATTTTATTACGTTGTGTTTTATTAGTGGAACTAAATCAGTAGAATTAGATAAACCTGACACACAATAAGATGTTTCAATCAACAAGATACTTGGGATGCAGAGAAAGTGACTATTTAGGTAAGATATTCTTGCAACCCCAAGAGAGGTAAACCAGACCACAGGTGGAAGTCTGGCAAGTAGGAGCCATGAACTGCCTTGAGGGAGTTGGAAGCAGCTTTAAGACACTATGAAGAAGGGCTCAACTTGTCCACAAAATGTTTTAGGTCTACCAGTTTGAGAACTGCAGGACACACACCTGCACTTTGTTCCTCCCTCTGTTGTTGCCATTGGTGAAAATAAACCAAGTGCTCTCGACCACACATTGCTTCACCCGTCTTTCTTATCAGCAGTGCTACACAGAAGCAATCCATGGCCAGGAGAGTTTTCATTTTCTTAATGGCTTTTGCGTACACTGGGTTTACAAATACTTACGGCAGTTCACTAACTTAACCAACGTCCCTGCTCATGCCACCACCAAAGAGTTGAATTCAAATGGAAGGAGAAAGAATAGGTGGTCAACAGGTTCAGTAATGAAAGATGCCATGTTGGGCAAGAACCATAGTAATGGACTAAAGGGCTGGGGGATGGAATGAGGAGTTTAGAATCAGGGAAACAGTAGATCAGCAGGTCAGAACAGGAGAGTGCAGTGAGGTCCCGAGAGGCCACCATCCCACCCCAGCTACCATGCATGGATTTTTCCCCATGAGCCATCCCAGGTGAACTGTTTGGGTGTCTAGCTGACTGACCCAAAGGGCTAGAAGTGAAGTGGCCAGGAGCAATAGTTGCCAGAACCGATGGTAAGAACGGTGGTAGAAACACCAGTTCAGTAGCTAGTTCTATCCCCTAAGAGTTTGTTTTATGTAGGATCTAACAAAACAGGCAAGCAATATAACCAAGAAGTATTTATTAAGCAATCTTCTGTGCTAAGTAAAGAAGGCTCTTGCCAGGCGCGGTGGCTCACACCTGTAATCCCAGCACTTTGGGAGGCCGAGGTGGGTGGATCACTTGAGGTCAGGAGTTCGGAACCAGTCTGGCCAACATGGTGAAACTCCATCTCTACCAAAAAAATACAAAAATTAGTTGGGCATGGTGGCACACACCTGTAGTGGCAGTTATTCAAGAGGCTGAGGTGGAAGGATCACTTGAGCCCAGGAGGTCGAGGCTGCAGTGAGCCAAGATTGTGCCACTGCACTCTAGCCTGGGTGACAGAGTGAGCCCCTATCTCAATAAATAAATAAATAAGGCTCTTTAGGTATCCTTAATGCCTAGTGTAGTCCCTGGCGTTTTAGTAGGGCTCCATAAATATTTGAATCTATTTGAAAGATTCAAATGGATTATGGAAACAAGACGATAGCAAATTAAGTAAAGTGGCAGCATTTTTTTTTTTAACTTTTAAATTCAGGTATAGCATGCACATAGGCTTTCAATGAACTTTTACAAAATGAACACACCTATATAACCACCACCTAGATCAAGAACTGTTTTACCATCACCCCAAAAGTGTCACCTTGCGAAGATAACCACTATTACCACCATCTCATAGTTTGTTTCTAATTTGGTCTGAGTGGAATCATACATTATGCATTTTTGTGTCTGGTATCTTTCAGTCAACATTGTTTTTGAGATATTTATCTCTGTATGGCTGTAATTCATAGTATTCCATTGTTTATAACAAAATTTACCTAATGTTGATGTTCACTTGCGTTGTTTCTAATTCAGGGCTATTACAAATAAAGCTTCTATAATGTGCACATGTGTTTTACATGTGCGTGTGTGCTTATTTCTGTTGGAAGAATATAAACCTAGGAGTGAAAAGGCTGGGTCATGGAGTATATGTGTTTTTGCCAAACAAATTTTCATATGCTTGTTTGACTTATAAGGTGCTGCTGCTGGCTTTAATGGGGACATATAACACATGGTATATAAATCCTATTAACCTTCCAAAATGCAAAAAAAGAATTTCAAATTCTGAAATACATTTAGACCCAAAGGTTTTGGATGAGGGGTTATGGAGCTATATATATAAATAGACATGAACATGTACATAGCAATTTTATTTCTTAGAGGCATATGTGAAATTCCCATTTCTTTTTTTAAATTCACTCCCCATTAATGCTTCTTAAAAGTAATCTATGTATTCTTAGTTCTACCTGTTTTTCTGTTTGGGTTTCTTTGTTGTTATCTTTGTCTATGTTGGCTTATAAATAAAAACGCCTAGGGGAAAGAGGTGCTAAGATTCTCAGATAGTGAATGGCAATGACTAAGACAGGTCCTTAAAGGCTTCAGGGCTCCAGTGCTCAAATATGCATAGGGTCTCACACAAAACTTCCCATTCAGATGGTAAGGAACAGGTTCTTGAATCACTCTTGTAACAAACACCCAGGTGATTCTGATATGCATGGTTCATGGTTACACTTTGAGAAATACCACTTTGAAATTTAACAAATGGTCAGGCATGGTGACTCACGCCTGTAATCCCAGCATTTTGGGAGGCCGAAGCGGGTGGGTCACCTGAGGTCAGGAGTTTGAGATCAGCCTGACCAACATGGCGAAACCCTGTCTCTACTAAAAATACAAAAATAAGCTGGGCGTGGTGGTGGGCGCCTGTAATCCCAGCTACTTGGGAGGCTGAGGCAGGAGAATCGCTTGAACCCGGGAGGCAGAGGTTGCAGTGATCTGAGATCATGCCATTGCACTCCAGCCTGGGCAACAAGAGCAAAACTCTTGTCTCAAAAAAACAAACAAACAAAAAATAACAAATATGGCCATTGTGCCTTGCACAAGTCTAACGTCATTAGTATGGGGTGTGCTTTTCCTAAAGGTAATTGTAGGTTACTGAAGCACATTATTTCAAACCTTGGACACTTTAAATAGAACACTGTTATAATAAATTTGACCAAATATCAACATTACATTTCATCAAAATGAGACTGTCAGGCCTCTGAGCCCAAGCTAAGCCATCATATCCCCTGTGACCTGCACGTATACATCCAGATGGCCTGAAGTAACTGAAGAATGACAAAAGAAGTGAAAATGGCCTGTTCCTGCCTTAACTGATGACATTACCTTGTGAAATTCCTTCTCCCGGCTCATCCTGGCTCAAAAGCTCCCCTGCTGAGCATCTTGTGACCCCCATCCCTGCCTGCCAGAGAACAACCCCCCTTTGACTGTAATTTTCCTTTACCTACCCAAATCTTATAAAATGGCCCCACCCCTATCTCCCTTCGCTGACTCTCTTTTCGGACTCAGCCTGCCTGCACCCAGGTGAAATAAACAGCCTTGCTGCTCACACAAAGCCTGTTTGGTGGTCTCTTCACATGGACACGAGTGAAAGAGACCCTACTGTTACACAATAGGAGGACACGGTACTCTCTGTGTACAGAAAACTTACCCAGGTTAGAAGAGGAGTGAGTACAGGACACTTTGAAAAAGCCCTTTCTTATAGTACTTGTGATGCCTGCGGATATTTCATACCAACCCACAGAAAGGGTGTTTTTGATGACAGAAATGAGTAATGTTGGGCCGCTGACTAGGGATGATTTTGTTGTGAGAAAATAAAGGTATTTTGTGAACTATAATTTGGACACTTCCCCTTGCTTCAGATAGAACATTTTAGTGTGAGAAAAACAGTGTTTCCAAAGCGTGACATTTCTTGCTTTTGTTTTAAATTGTATGCAAACTTCGGATTGTACTTCATAAGAGACCCATGTGTTTATAAAATTTTTTTGTCATATTCTTAATCATAATATCTTTAACACTCAAATATTTACTTATTTGTCTTTGAATACCTTTCTGATCTCTGCCACAGCCCTCGGGAAGAATTTTTTACCTCCTTTTGAGAAACAAGGGTGTTGTAATAATTGTTGAATTAGGAATTCTTCATTCCTTATATTTTCATTTCTTTATTATTGTCAGGCTTCTGAGCCCAAGCTAAGCCATCATATCCCCTGTGACCTGCACATACACATCCAGATGGCCAGTTCCTGCCTCAACTGATTGCCTTAACTGATGACATTCCACCACAAAAGAAATGAAAATGGCCTGTTCCTGCCTTAACTGATGACATTATCTTGTGAAATTCCTTCTCCTGGCTCATCCTGGCTCAAAAGCTCCCCTACTGGGCACCTTGTGACCCTCACTCCTGCCCGCCAGAGAACAAGCCCCCTTTGACTGTAATTTTCCTTTACCTACCCAAATCTTATAAAACGGCCCCACCCCTATCTCCCTTCACTGACTCTCTTTTCGGACTCAGCCCGCCTGCACCCAGGTGATTAAAAGCTTCATTGCTCACACAAAGCCTGTTTGGTGGTCTCTTCACACAGACATGCATGAAATTTGGTGCCGTGACTCGGATTGGGGACCTCCTTTGGGAGATCAATCCCCTGTCCTCCTGCTCTTTGCTCCATGAAAAAGATCCACCTACAACCTCGGGTCCTCAGACCCACCAGCCCAAGGAACATCTCACCAATTTTAAATTGGATAAGCAGCCTCTTCTTACTCTCTTCTCCAACCTCTCTCACTATCCCTCAACCACTTTCTCCTTTCAATCTTGGTGCCACCCTTCAATCTCTCCCTTCTCTTAATTTCAATTCCTTTCATTTTCTGGCAGAGACAAAGGAGACACATTTTATCCGTGGACCCAAAACTCCGGCGCCGTTCACGGACTCAGGAAGGCAGCCTTCCCTTGGTATTTAATCATTGCAGGGATGCCTCTCTGATTATTCACCCACGTTTCAGAGGTGTCTGACCACGCAGGGACGCCTGCCTTGGTCCTTCACCCTAGCGGCAAGTCCCACTTTTCTGGGGGAGGGACAAGAACCCTGACCCCTTGTCTCCCTGTCTCTACCCCTTCTCTGCTTTTCTGGGGGGCAAGAACCCCCTGATCCCTTATTTCCATCTCCCGACCCCTTATCTCTGCGCCCTGATCCCTTATTTCCACGCCCCGACCCCTTATCTCTGCGCCCCAATCCCTTATTTCCACGCCCCGACCTATTTCTGCATGTCGATCCCTTATTTCCGTGCCCCGACCTCTTATCTCTGTGCCCTAACCCCTTATTTTCCAAGCCCCAACCTCTTATCTCTGCGTCCCAACCCCTTATTTCCATGCCCCGACCCCTTCTCTGCTTTTCTGGGTGACAAGAACCCCCCCGACCCCTTCTCTCCGTGTCTCTACCCCTTCACTGCTTTTCTGGGGGGCAAGAACCCCCCACCCCTTTTCTCCGTGTCTCTACTCTCTCTTTTCTCTGGGCTTGCCTCCTTCACTATGGGCAAGCTTCCGCCCTCCATTCCCTCTTCTTCTCCCTTAGCCTGTGTTCTTAAAAACCTAAAACCTCTTCAATTCACACCTAAAACCTAAATGCCTTATTTTCTTCTGCAATGCCCTTGACCCCAATACAAACTCAACAGTGGTTCCAAATAGCCAGAAAATGGCACTTTCAATTTTTCCATCCTACAAGATGTAAATAATTCTTGTCTTAAAATGGGCAAATGGTCCGAGGTGCCTGACGTCCAGGCATTCTTTTACACATCGGTCCCTCCCTGGTCTCTGTTCCCAATGCAACTCGTCCCAAATCTTCCTTCTTTCCCTCCTGCCTGTCCCCTCAGTCCCAACCCCAAGCATTGCTGAGTCTTTCTAATCTTCCTTTTCTGTATCTGACCTCTCCCCCCCTTGCCAGGCCGAGCTAGGTCCCAATTCTTCCTCAGCCTCTGCTCCTCCACCCTATAATCCTTTTTATCACCTCCCCTCCTCACACCCGGTCCAGCTTACAGTTTCCTTCTGTGACTAGCCCTCCACCACCTGCCCAGCAATTTCCTCTTAAAAAGGTGGCTGGAGCTAAAGGTATAGTCAAGGTTAATGCTCCTTTTTCTTTATCCCAAATCAGATAGCGTTTAGGCTCTTTTTCATCAAATATAAAAACCCAGCCCAGTTCATGGCTCATTTGGCAGCAACCCGGAGACGCTTTACAGCCCTAAACCCTAAAAGGTCAAAAGGCCGTCTTATTCTCAATATGCATTTTATCACCCAATCCACTCCTGACATTAGGAAAAAACTTCAAAAATTAGAATCTGACCCTCAAACCCCACAACAGGAATTAATCAACCTCGCCTTCAAGGTGTACAATAATAGAGAGGAAGCAGCCAGACGGCAATACATTTCTGAGTTACAATTACTTGCCTCTGCTTTGAGACAAAACCCAGCCACACCTCCAGCATACAAGAACTTCAAAATGCCTAAGGCGCACACGCCTAAGCTCAGCAGTCAAGCATTCCTACAAGACCTCCTCCCCCAGGAGCTTGCTATAAGTGCCGGAAATCTGGCCACTAGGCCAAGGAATGCCCACAGCCCAGGATTCCTCCTAAGCCACATCCCATCTGTGCAAGACCCCACTGAAAATCAGACTGTTCAACTCACCTGGCAGCACTCCCAGAGCCCCTGGAACTCTGGCCCAAGGCTCTCTGACTGACTCCTTCCCAGATCTTCTTGGCTTAGCAGCTGAAGACTGACACTGCCTGATCACCTTGGAAGCCTACAGGACCATCACAGACACTCTGGGTAACTCTCACAGTGGAAGGTAAGTCCGTCCCCTTCTTAATCAATACAGAGGCTACCCACTCCACATTACCTTCTTTTCAAGGGCCTGTTTCCCTTACCTCCGTAACTGTTGTAGGTATTGACGGCCAGGCTTCTAAACCTCTTAAAACTCCCCAACTCTGGTGCCAACTTAGACAATACTCTTTTAAGCACTCCTTTTTAGTTATCCCCACCTCCCCAGTTCCCTTATTAGGTCGAGACACTTTAACTAAATTATCTGCTTCCCTGACTATTCCTGGACTACAGCCACATCTCATTGCCACCCTTCTTCCCAATCCAAAGCCTCCTTTGCGTCCTCCTCTTGTATCCCCCCACCTTAACCCACAAGTATGGGATACCTCTACTCCCTCCTTGGCGACCGATCATGCACCCCTTACCATCTCATTAAAACCTAATCACCCTTATCCCGCTCAATGCCAATATCCCATCCCACAACATGCTTTAAAAGGATTAAAGCCTGTTATCACTCACCTGTTACAGCATGGCCTTTTAAAGCCTATAAACTCTCCTTACAATTCCCCCATTTTACCTGTCCTAGAACCAGACAAGCCTTACAGGTTAGTTCAGGATCTGCACCTTATCAACCAAATTGTTTTGCCTATCCACCCCGTGGTGCCAAACCCATATACTCTCCTATCCTCAATACCTCCCTCAACAACCCACTATTCTGTTCTGGATCTCAAACATGCTTTCTTTACTATTCCTTTGCACCCTTCATCCCAGCCTCTCTTCACTTTCACTTGGACTGACCCTGACACCCATCAGGCTCAGCAATTTACCTGGGCTGTACTACCACAAGCCTTCACTGACAGCCCCCATTACTTCAGTCAAGCCCAAATTTCTTCCTCATCTGTTACCAGTCTCGGTGTAATTCTCATAAAAACACATGTGCACTCCCTGCTGATCGTGTCTGACTGATCTCTCAAACCCCAACACCTTCTACATCCTAGGCATGGTTGGATACTTTCGACTTTAGATACCTGGTTTTGCCATCCTAACAAAACCATTATATAAACTCACAAAAAGAAACCTAGCTGACCCCATAGTTCCTAAATCCTTTCCCCACTCCTTTTTCCGTTCCTTGAAGACAGCTTTAGAGACTGCCATCACCCTAGCCCTCCCTGACTCATCCCAACCCTTTTCATTACCCACAGCCAAAGTGCAGGGCTGTGCAGTTGGAATTCTTACACAAGAACCGGGACCGTGCCCTGTAGCCTTTTTATCCAAACAATTTGACCTTACTGTTTTGGCTAGCCCTCAAGTCTGCGTGCGGCGGCCGATGCCACCCTAATACTTTTAGAGGCCCTCAAAATCACAAACTATGCTCAACTCACTCTCTACAGTTCTCATAACATACAAAATCTATTTTCTTCCTCACACCTGACACATATACTTTCTGCTCCCTGGCTCCTTCAGCTGTACTCACTCTTTGTTGAGTCCCACAATTACCACTGTTCCTGGCCCAGACTTCAATCTGGTCTCCCACATTATTCCTGATACCACACCTGACCCCCATGACTGTCTCTCTCTGATCCACCTGACATTCACCCCATTTCCCCATATTTCCTTCTTTCCTGTTCCTCACCCGGATCACACTTGGTTTATTGATGGCAGTTCCACCAGGCCTAATCGCCACACACCAGCAAAGGCAGGCTATGCTATAGTACAAGCCACTAGCCCGCCTCTTAGAACCGCTCATTTCCTTTCCATCGTAGAAATCTATCCTCAAGGAAATAACTTCTCAGTGTTCCATCTGCTATTCTATGACTCCTCAGGGATTATTCAGGCCCCCTCCCTTCCCTACATGTCAAGCTCGGGGATTTGCCCCTGCCCAGGACTGGCAAATTGGCTTTACTCAACATGCCCCAAGTCAGAAAACTAAAATACCTCTTAGTCTGGGTAGACACTTTCACTGGATGGGTAGAGGCCTTTCCCACAGGGTCTGAGAAGGTCACCGCGGTCATTTCTTCCCTTCTGTCAGACATAATTCCTCGGTTTGGCCTTCCCACCTCTATACAGTCCAATAGCAGACCGGCCTTTATTAGTCAAATCAGCCAAGCAGTTTTTCAGACTCTTAGTATCCAGTGAAACCTTTATATCCCTTACGGTCCTCAGTCTTCAGGAAAAGTCGAACGGACTAAAGGTCTTTTAAAAACACACCTCACCAAGCTCAGCCACCAACTTAAAAAGGACTGGACAATACTTTTACCACTTTCCCCTCTCAGAATTCAGGCCTGTCCTCGGAATGCTACAGGGTACAGCCCATTTAAGCTCCTGTTTAGACGCTCCTTTTTATTAGGCCCCAGTCTCATTCCAGACACCAGACCAACTTAGACTGTGCCCCAAAAAACTTGTCATCCCTACTATCTTCTCTCTAGTCATACTCCTATTCACCATTCTCAACTACTCATACATGCCCTGCTCTTGATTACACTGCCGGTTTACACTGTTTCTCCAAGCCATCACAGCTGATATCTCCTGGTGCTATCCCCAAACCGCCACTCTTAACTCTTAAAGTAAATAAATAATCTTTGCTGGCAAGGCTATGCTGAACCTCCTTAGGCACTCTCTAATTAGATGTCCTAGGTCCTCCCAATTCTTAGACCTTTTATACCTGTTTTTCTCCTTCTTTTATTCCCTTTAGTTTTTCAATTCATACAAAACCATATCCAGGCCATCACCAATAATTCTACATGACAAATGTTTCTTCTAACAACCCCATAATATCACCCCTTACCACAAAATCTTCCTTCAGCTTAATCTTTCCCACTCTAGGTTCCCATGCTCCCCCTAATCCCGCTTGAAGCAGCCCTGAGAAACATAACCCATTATCTCTCCATACCATCCCCCAAAATTTTCACGGTCCCAACACTTTACCACTATTTCATTTTATTTTTCTTATTAACATAAGAAGACAGGAATGTCAGGCCTCTGAGCCCAAGCTAAGCTGTCATATCCCCTGTGACCTGCACGTACACATCCAGATGGCCGGTTCCTGCCTTAACTGATGACATTATCTTGTGAAATTCCTTCTCCTGGCTCATCCTGGCTCAAAAGCTCCCCTACTGAGCACCTTGTGACCCCCACTCCTGCCCGCCAGAGAACCCCACTTTGACTGTAATTTTACTTTACCTATGCAAATCTTATAAAACGACCCCACCCGTATCTCCCTTCACCAACTCTCTTTTCAGACTCAGCCCGCCTGCACCCAGGTGATTAAAAGCTTTATTGCTCACACAAAGCCTGTTTGGTGGTCTCTTCACACAGACTCACATGAAAATTATACTTAGCACTATCTGACTTATTCTATTTATTGATGTGCTTATTATCTGTCTTCCCCCCTACCCCCCCAACCCTGCTCCTCTGACTCATAAATTCTGGTAAGGCAGGCTCACTCTGTCTTATTCACTGCCGTATCCTCAGCACCCAGAGAAGTGCCTGGCACACAGAGGTTCTCAAACATATGGTGAATGATGAATGACAGCTATGAGGACACTAGGCTGCACTGGGTATGGTATATACTGTTTCTCACTGATTGAGCCCAGATTCAGCCTAGGAAGCCTTTTCAACACAGCGACCAGCGTCACTGGATGGGTAATGGTGCACAACTGAAACCTATTCCATATCCCTGAATTGCATGCCCTCAAAGGTCTCTAATGCTAATATTCTTTGATTCTACGTATCAGAAGTTAAAATAGCCAAAGCATTTAAAAGAGAGGTTTAAGCAAAAGATGCAGGAGAGAATATTAAACTCCTTATTAGGAATTTAAAAAGTACCTACTTTGTAGCAACCAAACTTTCCTTTAAAATGCCATAAAGTCAGTTGTTACAAAGAAAACCATTTTCCCATTCAAATATTATAATTAGGGAGATAATATCACTGATCAAAGGTTTAGTCGCATAAAAACTGCTGGAAAGAACTATGTATTGGGCTGGACCAGGTGGCTCATGCCTATAATCCCAGCACTTCGGGAGGCCAAAGCAGGCAGATCACTTGAGCCCAGGGGTACAAGACCAGCTTGGGCCACATGGCAAAACCCTATCTCTACTAAAAATACAAAAAATTAGCTTGGCATGGTGGCGCTTCTAATCCCAGCCACCTGGGAGGCTGAGGTGGGAGGTGCACCCAAGTCCAGGAGTTTGAGGCTGCAGTAAGCCGTGATCATGCCACTGCACTCCAGCCCGGGTGATGGAGTGAGACACTGTCTCAAAAAATAAAGTAATTACATATTAATTCAACATTTAATTAATAAAGTTTATACAGGCTCTTGGGTGGTGTTATGCTCTGAACTGTGTCCCACCAAAATTCATGTGCTGAAGCCCTAACCCTCAGTACTTCAGAATGTGACTGTATTTGGAGATAGGGCCTTTAAAGAGGCAGTTTAAGTTAAAATGAGGTAATTAGGGTGGGCCTTCATCCATTCTGACTGGTGTCCTTATAAGAAGAGAAAATCTGGACACACATGTGACACTAGGGATGCATGAACAGAGAAAAGGCCACAGGAAGATTCAGCGAGCAGGTGGCCATAGGCAAGCCAAAATCACTGCATCTTGTTATGGCAGCCCTAGCAAACTAATCCAGATGGCCTAAATCTCACAGCTGTGTTCAAAGTACTGTGATAGAGTCAATAAATACTCACTACAGTGGGTCCCACACACTCCTTCCACATCTATCATCCTTGAATTGGAATTCTGGCAACATCAAGGACATCTTTAGAGAGTGCCCAAACTTTTCCACTCCCTGGCATTTTAAAACAGGGTATTGGGGAAATACTTTTGATGTGGAGAACAAAGGAATTTTTTTACATGAAAAATTTAAAACATACCAGAAATAGAAAATAGGGCAATGAACTCCCACACACCTATCACCATTCAACGAGTACCACAATTTCACCTTATTTGCTTCCTTGTCTCCATGCCCCCTATTTTCCTTAGATGTAGTATGTTTTTTTATTCATCACCATTTTATTTATTTTTAGACGGAGTCTCGCTCTGTTGCCAGGCTGGAGTGCAGTGGAGCAGTCTCGGCTCACTGCAACCTCCAACTCCTGGGTTCAAGCAATTCTCCTGCCTCAGCCTCCCAAGTAGCTGGGACTACAGGCGCACGCCACCACACCCAGCTAATTTTTGTATTTCTAGTAGAGACGGGTTTTCACTATGTTGGCCAGGCTGGTCTCGAACTCCTGACTTCAGGTGATCCACCCGCCTCAGCCACCCAAAGTGCTGGGATTATAAGCATGAGCCACCATGCTTGGCCCATCAACATTTTATTTTCTTCAATGCACTATGGGATGACTTAATTTATGTATATTGGTATACACACAAAGGTAAAGAAACTGAACTAAACTGAGATAAAATATTTACACTGTCAGAATTCCAAACTATAATATTGACTCTATGCCCTAAAATATTTCAAGTTACCAATCTAAAAAACAATTTTGTCCCTGGGAAATTGCAGAAGTTGAAACACAAATTTTTTAAGTTGTTTCCCTACATTGACATATTTCAAATTCATATTATACTTTTTCATTGAGATATAATTCACACACCATAAAATTTACCCTTTTAAAGTGTGCAATTCAGTGGTTTTTAGTACATTCATAGTTATTCAAGAACCACCATCTAATTTCAGAACATTTTCACTGCATTGAAAAGAAACCCAGTGCCTATTAGTTGCTCCCCATTGCTCCCTCCCCCATCCCTTTGGAAACCACTCATCTACTTTCTGTCTCTGAAGATTTGTCTATTCTGGACATTTCATATACGTGGAATCACACCATATGGGGCTTTGTGTCTGGCTTCTTTCACTTAGTATCTATTTTCTTCAAGGTTCATTCAGGTTGTAACACATATCAGTACTTTTTCCTTTTTATAGCCGAAGCATATTCCATTATATGGACTTAACACATTTTATTAACCCACTCATTAGTTGGACAGTTTGGTTGTTTCTGCTATTGACTATTATGAATAATGCTTCTAAAAATACTTGTGTACAAGTTTTTGCACAGATGTGTTTTCAAGTTTCTTGGGTATATAACTAAGAAGTGGAATTGCTGGGTCATAAAGTTTAACTGTTTTTAGCTTTTTTACATATACATTTTTGAGACAGAGTCTTGCTCTGTTGCCCAGGCTGGAGTGCAGTAGCATGATCTTGGCTCACTGCAACCTCCACCTCCTGAGATGAAGCAATTCTCGTGCCTCAGCTACCTGAGTAGCTGGGATTACAGACGTGCATCACCACATCCGGCTAATTTTATTTCTGTATTTTTCTTAGAGACAAGGTTTTGCCCTGTTGGCCAGGCTGGTCTCGAACTCCTGGCCTCAAGTGGTCCACCTGTGTTGGCTTCTTAAAGTGCTGGGATTACAGGCATGAGCCACCACACCCACCCTTGTGTTTAGCTTTTGAGGGATTGTTAAAAGGTTTATCAAAGTGGTTGTCACATTTTATACCAGCAATATATGAGAGTTCCAATTTCTCCATCTCCCTTCCCCACTACCGCTGGCAAAAACCGTTCTACTTTCTGTCACTATGAGTTTGGCTACTCTAGGTACATCATGTAAGTGGAATCATATAGTATTTGTCCCTTTGTGACTGGCTTATTTCACTTAGCATCATGTCCTCAAAGTTCATCTGTATCATAACAAGTGTCAGAATTTCCTACCATTTTAAGGTGGAATGATATTCCATTGTATGTATATACCACATTTTTAAAATTGATTCATCTGTCAATGGACATGGGTTGCTTCTACTTTTTGGCTATTATAAATGATGCTGTTATGAGCATGAGTGTACAGATATCTGTTCAAGTCCTTGCCTTCAATTCTTTTGGGTATATCAATGATATTTTAGAGTTTATAATGTAAGTCTTACAATTCTTTTGTTCAATGTATTCCTTAGTGTGTTGCTCTTTTTTATGCTATGGTAAATTGAGTTATTTTATTAATTTTATTTTCAGATTATTCATTGCTACTGTATAGAAATGCAGTGTTGCATGTTGATCTTGTATTCTGCAACCTCACTGATTTTACTTACTGATTCTAATAGCTTTTTAGTAGATTTCTTATGGTTTTCTATATGCAAGATCATGTCATCTGTAATATATTGTGTATGATCCTTGAAGTTTTACTGTTAGTTTAGTGGTTAGCTTATGATTAGACAGAGGTTTCCATAATTACCTCAAACAAGTAAGTCTCCCTGCCTTTGCCAAGTGAGCTCTACGTGCATGTTGGAGCACACTTTCAATGCTTTTGCAGGCAGTTTACAACTCTACCGTGCCTTCACTCCCTGCTTGCCGGAAGCCTCAAGGTCAGACAGAGGTGACAGATTAGGGCCATCTTAGGTATTACCTGGGCATACACACAACACTGAGCATGCATGTCACCTTCTAGATTTCCAGGAATATGTCAGAGCTTTTCAAAGCCCAATGTGGATATCTTATTTTCCAAACTTTCCCTTCTACGTTTTAAGTCAGCTGTTTATTTGCTTCAGTTGTTACTGCAGCCTCAGGCAGCTGTGATACTAAACTCTTGTCACTGATTGTTTCTGACAAATGCATCCAGAGAAAAGACTGTTCACAATGAGAGAGCGCTCAGTCAGGTCAAATAAAGACAAACCTTATTGAGACAGCCAAATGCCTAGGCAGATAAAAAGGGGTCCCCAGAGAATCTCCAACCTGCCCCACAAGTGTTTACATCAGATACTTTTGCACAGAGGGAACCTGCCCAGGGCTTGTCTGGGCATGCCCATAACTGACTGGAGCCTGATATGCACATGGGGGGAAGTGGGTGGAGCCAGAGGGAATTCACCCCTTATGCAAGGGAGGAGCCTGCCCTCTTCAGCTTGTGTGGTGACCTGGGAATCAATCTGTGAGGTGGGGGGGGGGGGGCCTGTTAGCAGGACTACATTTTGCTTTGCTGAGTTTTATTCTTTTTTTCCCTTTCACCCAATAAAATCCTGCTCTACTCACCCTTCAATGTGTCCACGTGCCTAAATTTTCCTGATCGTGTGACAAGATTCTGGTTTTAGCTGAACTAAGGAGCAAAATTCTGCTACATTTTGGCACCCAGATGTAGGACTTGAGGAAGTGTAAGATGCAAACCAAAAACTTTTTTCCTTTTGCTTCTAAGCCTTTTTGTCCTCGAACTTCTGAAGGTAGAGAAAACTATGCCTCCCTCCCCTCCCAACCACTGTTGCTCCCAGGGGTTGGGAATGTCAGTCTTTTCCTTCTTTTTCTGGATAGACAGGCAAACTGGCAGCTCCCCTGCTCCCCTCTTAAGTTTCTCTCCCTGTTGGAAGAACCCATTTGCATTTAAGAGTAAGAGGTTCTTCCTCCAGGTGTCTTTCCAACCCTGCACTTTAAACTTTTTCCTTTTCTCTACCCTGTCAGCAGTTAACTTTTAAGTAAGAGTTTTTTTTTTTTTTTTCTTTTTAGAAGACATTTTACTAGGCCAGAAATGATAAGGATCATTATTTATATTCTCTGTAAAGTTTTAACTATGAAAAAGGATCTGTAAGGTTTGTCTTAAGCTGTAGCCAATCTGGTGTGCTTTGCATGACTTTCTGTATAGTCAGCAGCAAACTTCGCTGCAGGCCTCCATCTTGTTTTACATCCTTGACAGCATGACCTGTAACCACGTGGCAATGTTTTGTTTAGCCCATTTTACAATGGCAGCTGGGTTCAATCCTGGCTTAGGGAATGTATCCTTTCTGGTCTGATGTCTGTGCAACCTTTGCTATTTGTTGATTCTCTTCCCCTCATGAACCACTTTGGATTTTCCTTTCTCTGAGCCTCTAGTAAAGTTTGAAAGCAAATAATATGGCCGCTTGGTATGTCTAAAGTCAGATAACGAGGGATTTAAAAGGATTTTAGTAAAGAGCACTCAGGTTAATTAAAAGTGGATATCTAAGTTATCAGTATATTTAAAAGGCCTTTATGTTTTTCTTTTCTTGGATCTTGTTTTGCTGGAAAAAGGGTTTTTTCTCAGTCGACCGAATTATTTTTCTTCATTTTGCCTTGTCACTCTCAATGCATGCATGACAAGCCCCAAGGTAACTCCTGGGGCCATGGGACTACTTGTGAAAAACAGAGAAGGCACCACTGACTCCATTTTGGGAAGAAACTTGTTTTCCTCATGGAACCCCAGGAATTAAAAGTGGTTGGATCCCTCTCAAAATCTGTTTTTGCCCAACCTATGCCTGTTTATTAGGCCTTAGAAGCTGCATGTTTTTCTAGCCCTGTCTCTTAAAGGGCTCCACCTGGAGGCCAATAATCCAATTAGGAGATTGGCAAATGAAAAATCTTAGGGCTGCTAAAAATCCTTCTGCCTGTCTGTGTAGTTACATATGTTGTGTGTATGTGACATCTATAAAAAAGAGCTCTAATTTACTTAAAGAAGGATAAGCACTTGAATCAAATATTTTGTAAAAGGGAGGATAAAAGGTGTGGTACCTTTCAGTTTACATGACTTTAATCTTTGAGAAATAAAAACAGTCTTAAAGATTATTGGTAAAATGCAGATGTGATCAAAATGTAAATAGGTGGACTAAATTATGCAGGTCAGATACTAAGTTTGCTAAATATTTTAAGGTAATAAACTGCTTTTTTGGTCTTTGAGAACTGTTTGACTTGCCTGTTTCACAATTGGTAAGCCCTAGGGACATACGGAATTAACCACAACCTTAATTATGCTGGAAGGAGTCAAAACTTGGCTGCACCTAGCACGTAATTAAAACAACTTACCAGGTTTTACATTAAAGTTACAAATTGCTAGGAGTTACCATTATAACATGTAATTGAAACTACTGGAAATAGATTTACATGAGAGGTGTGTAAGAACAGTAAAGTAAGTCTTTAGAAAAAGATTATAAGAAGGTGTGGAAATGTAAATTCTTGCCTAAGTTAAAGGATTGCCTTGAATTAGATAAGCTAAAAGTTCAAACAAGTTGTGGAAGGACTGTAAAAATTAATCTTGCAAAAGAAATTCCATGTGGGAACATATTGACTAAATTCACAAAGGTATTATATGGTTTTTCTATAAATTGAGCATTGAAATAAAAGCACAACAAAGTCCTCTTAAGACACTAATCTCTTTAGCAAAATTTGTAAAGGGTTATAAAAAGTTTTTGCTTTTTCAAAATTTCTGAGTCATCATTTTGGCAAAATAAATAACTTACAGTAATTTGGAATTCTGTTTCATAACATCAAGTGTTTTAAACCTTAACGTATTTAACAGGCTCCCCAAAATAATCAAACTTCAGTTTCAAAATAGTCTTTCCTGATGCTTGGATTTTGGATGCTAAAAGGGCCCCTGGAGTATCCAAAAGAGAGGTAAACAGGATTATTTGACATGTTTAGGTACATGGGATTGTCAAAATGATATTCAATCTTTTTTAGGTTATATTTTAGTGAATAATACTAATATATGTTCCAAAATTACTTGGGATTTCTAAAATTCTAATGTCTGAAGTATATGCTATCAATCATAATTAAGGGGGTTATGTCTTTGTCAATTATGTTTCTAACTGTAACTACTCTGGACATTTTGTTATCATAGACAATTGTTGTCTTGTTTGGATCCTCTTCAAAAGATCGTTTATAATCAGCTGTGTATCTTTGACAGGTGCTCTCAAATACAGGTTTCTAATAACTTTGGAGATTGTGACACTGGGATAAAGGAAAAATGTACAGGAGTCATGAAGAGCTGAAATGTTCATGAATATCAAGCAAAACAAGAGTTAACTGAATGGAGTGAACTAGTAGAAAACTAAAGTAATCTTTTTGACTTTTGCTTGGAATATTGCTGATCCTCGTTTTTTTTTTGTTTGTTTTTCAGAGTCAAGGAAACTCATTTTGAGCTATTTACAGCCTTTAATAATTGAGTAAGGTATACTCCTGTGAACAAAATTTGGAGCATATTTGTCTCTCTCTCTCTGCCTGGCTTCTCCAGAATTTGGGAACTACTTGTGAGTATTCTTAACTTATGGCAATATAGTTGTTTGCACTGGTGCAAGAAAAATCCATTTTCTTTTGCAACAGGATGCAACTGGAGAAACTGGTTGTTTTACCAAGGCTTTGACTGGAAGGGTATGCTTTCCTTTAAGGAGTCAAGCTCGACTTGCAGAGCCAATAAAAGCCCCTCAGGAAAACTGGCTTCATGCCCTTGTCTACACAGTCCCTGTAGACTACAGCTTCCTGACCTGTAGTCAGTAAAGAATGTCACTTTCTAACAGGCCCAGGAGCTCCAAGTTTATCTTGGGACCTTAAGAGGAGAGGATCACCCAACTCACAGGTATCTGAGGATACAAACCTATGACTGGGCTCAGCTTTAAAAGATCTTATCTGAGATTTCTTGTGGAACAGAGTTCCACCAAAGCCAATCTAAAAGGCCTATGTAGATATAGTTATTCTTACTGCACTTTATGCAATAATCAGGCTAAGTACAAGACTAAAGTCTATTTTGCAAACAACTCAGTCGTATCATGATTTTTTTTTAACAAAAATGAGGACTGGAGAGAGAGAAATTATGTTTCAAAACTTATACATTTGTCATTAAATTATAAACTCATTAGTTGTTTTTAAGTTTTTGCCTACATTTTAGACTAACCATGCTTGTTCCTGTGAACTAACCAGAAATCTCTGGCTGCAGCTCAGAAGGAACAAAAGAGAATGGGTGATATAAAAATCTGGATCAATAATCTAGTTTTGAGCAATTATCCTGCGAATCCTGCCAGGTGATGGGAATAAATAGGGTGCTCATAACATGGGGGTTTCCTTTTTGGGAAAGTAAGACCAAGGGAGCTAACCAAAGCCAAGCCCCATGCACCCAAATCTTAGCAAGCATAACTATAGCCACCAGTTATCTGGGTGTGTAACAGGACATTCTTTTCTCTTCCTTATTGGAGGAGGACTCAATCCCACAGCTTCACCTTAGCATTTGGCTTATGATGAGGAGTCAATGCAACCCCTCAAGACACAATTTTGTCCCAAACTCAATTCTAAGCTTCGAGTTGAAGCCCTTGGAAAGAAAACTGGGTCTGAGGGATCCAGAGGCAGATATGGAGGTTAAAAGGCACAGCATAGGTGAGCATGACTAATTCCTGGCAATAAAGCCAAGCTTCCCATTTCATGGATAAAGGTCATGCTAGTATCCATAGCATAAACAAGGTCTAGGGAATTCAAAGACTACTGATAGCAGGGGAGGTACAGTGTACATGGGTAAGAGTGGATACTCCCACCCCCTAGGCCCCCGTTAACATGGGTGAAAGCCGCTTTGACACCCATGGGTGGCACCATGTCACGGGTGCTGGGAAATGGGGATATAAGGACAGAAGACAGAAAGAGTGACACCTTGCTTTCCCCCCCTCACATACCCCGGGTATTTGCTAGGAAGGGAAGGGAACCTGGAATGCCTCATTCCCCTCGTTCTAAATGAGTAGCCATTCATCTTCAGTCTGTACTCCTTTCTTTTTTTTAAGACGGAGTCTTGCTCTGTCGCCTAGGCTGGAGTGCAGTGGCACTATCTCAGATCACTGCAACCTCCACCTCTGAGGTTCAAGAGATTCTCATGCCTCAGCCTCCTGAGTAGCTGGGATGACAGGTGTGTATCACACCTGGCTAATTTTTGTATTTTTAGTAGAGATGGGGTTTCACCATGTTGTTCAGGCTGGTCTCAAACTCCTAACCTCAGATGATCCACCTGCCTCAGCCTCCCAAACAGCTGGGATTACAGGCATGAGCCACTGCACCCGGCCAGTCTGTACCACTTTCAAATGCATCCTGAACATCTGGGACTCCTCTGGAAAAAACACCTTTTTTCCTTTTTCCTCCTGTCCACTCTTCACTAATAGGCAATTATGTCTCCATACTATGGGACACTCCCCTGAGATGCATCCTCCAAACTGGGAAGAATTAATTTCCCAAACCTTAGATTGTTTGGCTTAGGATTGGGCTTAGGGGAAGGCAACCCAGAAGCCTGACATGCTGGCAAAAGGGTAAAAGGTCTTTTACCAGTGGGGCTTTTGGCCTCTTTCTCCCTGTGCAAACTGGTAAAAGGCCTCGGGATTTCTGAGCTGTCCTTACCCCCGCCCTGCTTTGTTTTGATATGTTTTCCAATAACCCAGTTTGTCTCTTCTAGCCTTTGGGCCATCAAATTCCAAATGGTCATGCAAAGCAGCCTCGGAGGATGGTCCCTTTTGCCAGGGACCCTTAGGTAGGCCTCTGAGGGAAATCTGACTGCCATTTTCCCAAAATAGCACTGCTTGTTAGCAGGAAGCAGTTAAGCTCGATCTTCATCCTTATCCTTATCCTTATTCTAAAAGCAGTTAGATGTACTTCTTTAGAGGAGGGAATAAGACAGCCAGATGCCTAGGCAGATAAAAAAAGGGTCCCTTGAGAATGTTCGCCTCGCCCCATAAGTGTTTATATCATATGCTTTTTTGCACATGAGGGAACCTGTCCAGGGCTTGTCTGGGCATGCCCACAAAGGACTGGAGCCCAACATACGCACTGGGGGAAGTGGATGGAGCCCCAGGGAATTTGTGTCTTACAGGGGAGGAGCCTGCTCTCTTCAGCTTGTGTGGTGACTGATCTAAGAATCAATCTGTGGGGTGGGGGGCCTATTAACAGCACTCCATCTTGTTTTGCTGAGGTTTCTTTTTTCCAATAAAATCCTGCTCTACTCACCCTTCAATGTGTCTGCATGCCCAAATTTTCCTGGTTGTGTGACAAGATCCCAATTTTAGCTGAAGGGGCAAAATTCTGCAACATTGTGAAGGGGGGTTTCCAGAAAAATGCCACACAGAACTGTCAGGTCAAATAACAATTCTCAGCAGATGGTGTTTTGAGGGAGCTTCAGAGCCCCTTCTATACCCTCCAGTGGCTGCTGGTTTTCCCTGGGATTGTGGCACTGTTGGTTGTCAAGGCTAACACAAAGTTTGGGAGATGGAGATGAAATGAGGGTTAGTGGAAATGCTACAAAGCAGGCTGTTCTTGCTGAGATTCAGGTGGTTTTCTTGAGTAAAACTTCCCACATTGCCTTTGGTTAATTTCCTGAATTCTGGAGTTCATTTTGACATATTTGTTATTCTCATTGTTCTTAAAGAGTGGCTTTTCATAGGTTCTTTCTCTACCATTCCCATTGGTATCTTAAAGACAATCCTTGGCGTCACCCCATTTCACTCTTACGGTTCAGCTCAATATGCAGACATAGCTCTACAGAACCACACTGCCATTGTTTAACTGCTCACAAAATTTCGTTATCATCTAATACTCAGTTTATAATTAAATAACATCTATTACCTCAGAAATGCCTCTTTATACGATATAATTTGTTATTTTATCTTCTTTCAGTGAGCTATGGGAGGTTAATTCTTTGTATTGGCTATATAATTAGGGGAGATGCAGGTAGGGCACCCCGCAAGGGTCTAGCGTTAAGTGGATTCTGGCTTTAAACAAGAGGTGTAAAGGGGGCCCTTAGAGTTTTCTTTAACATCTTCAAGCCAGTCCTCCAGGGACATAAATTGAAATTTATTCTTTTTTTGAGAGAGGGTCTTGTTCTGTCACCCACGCTAGAATGCAGTGGCACGATCACAGCTCCCACACTCAAGTGATCCTCCTACCTCAGTCACCCCTAGTAGCTGGCACTATAGGCATGTGCCACCATGTCTGGCTAATATTTGCATTTCTTGTAGAGATGGGATTTCACCATGTTGCCCAGGCTGGACCCAAACACCTGGACTCAAGCAATCTGCCCACCTTGGCATCCCAAAGTGCTGGGATTATAGGTGTGAGCCACTGCACCGAGCTGAGATTCATTCTTGCAATAATTATTTACTGGGGGCCTACAAAGTGCCAAGCACTATGCTGAGAAGGCAGAAACCTACTCAGAACACCCATGCATTTCACATGTCACAAGTATGGCAGAAGTTTAGGAGGATAAGATTAGTGGAAGAGAGACCCTTAAACAGTTACAAGTCTTTCTAGCACCAAGATCATTTCAAAAAAGCTGACTGACATCCCCAGAGTTAAAAGTTATACTTATCAGTAGGAAAGAATAAACAGCCTACAGATTTCCTTAAAGGGGACATTGGAGAAACAAATACAAGATAGTAACTTCCTATGAACAAATTTAGAAATCTGCCTACAGAAGTGTGGCTTTGCAAATGTTTTTCTTCCTCTACCCTTTGTTTTTAGCCCCAAGGTGTTTCCCTTTACCACTTAAAAATAACTGCTGATGCAGCTGAGGGATGGATTTGTCCACTCACAACCTCAGAATACATAATTCTTAGGCAGATCTCACTCTAGCTTCCCAAAGCGACAACTGCACAAAGTTATACCAAGATCAAAAACTGGTACTTCTGAGCCCAGCATGGTGGCCTGTAATCCCAGAACTCTGAGAGGCTAAGGCAAGAGGATTGCCTGAGGCCATGAGTTCATGAACAGCCTGAGCAACAAAGTAAGACCTCATCTCTGGAAAAACAAAGAAACAAACAAACAAAACAGGCACTTTTGGGCTAGATTTGTCCCACAGTTTATATAATCTAATTTTAAAAGCCTGGGCATACACTCTAGTTTTGGCCAAAATTTCTACCACTCCCTGTTAAGTAATATCTAGCCAACTCCTTACATTTGTGTGAGTGGCCTCGTCTCTGCAGATAAATTTGAGTTTATGACCTTTTATAGACATCATTTCCAGAGGCAGTTATTTTAAGGGCATCTACTGGGACACACACAAAAACCTTTAAAAAAATTTTTCAGGCCGGGCGCGGTGGCTCACACCTGTAATCCCAACACTTTGGGAGGCTGAGGAGGGTGGATCACAAGGTCAGGAGATCAAGACCATCCTGGCTAACATGGTGAAACCCCGTCTCTACTAAAAATACAAAAAAAATTAGCCAGGCGTGGTGGTGGGCACCTGTAGTCCCAGCTACTCAGGTGGCTAAGGCAGGAGAATGGCATGAACCCAGGAGGTGGAGCTTGCAGTGAGCCGAGATAGAGCCACTGCACTCCAGGCTGGGTGACAGAGCGAGACTCCGTCTCCAAAAAAAAAAATTCAGAAATATATAGACTTATGATATTGACTTAGTACTTTATATAAAGTCTCATTCTGTAAAACTGATAGAATGTATATTTGTGTAATTTTCAGGGGAAAAGTTTGGATTATTTCTGATAGGCTGGATAATGACCCCCTTTCCCCAAAGATGTCTAAATCCCAATCTACAGAACCTATGAATGTTGTTTTGTTACATGGCAAGGAAGAATTAAGGTTGCAAACAGAATAAAGGTTGCTAATCATCTCACTTTAAATAAGAAGATTATTCTGGGTTATCCAGTGGGCTCAGAATGATCACAAGATCCTTTAAATATGGGACAGGTAGGCAGAAGAGCATCACAGTAATGCAGAATGAGAAACACTCACCAACCAGAGGCCTGGAGCAGGACCAAGGGCGGCCTCTAAAACCTGGAAGACACAGGGGACAGATTCTCCCCTATGGCCTCCAGGAAGGAATGCAGCCCTGCTCACACCTTGATTTTAGGTGAGACCCACTTCACATTTGTGATGTACAAAACTAAGATAAATTTGTGTTGTTTTGAGCCAAGTTTGTGGTAATTTGTTACGGCAGCAACTGAAAACTAATACAGTATTAAAGAATTTGAAAAACACAATCCTTTTGAATCTATCCTAAAGATTTGGTGATAAAAACAGGCAGTTACATTATGGCACATACCACAATAAAATTTTAGCCATTAAAGTAAATCTTTCAAGAATGTATCCACATGGATCAATATTCCTAGTATACGGACAAGGCAAGGTTAAAATTAGATATTGTGTTAGTCCATTCCTAAAAATAACCCTGGAGGGAAAGACATTCAAACATTGTATGTCCTTAATTCTAGATGGTGAAAATATAAGATTAATCTCCTATTTTCCAATTTTTCTAGAGATCGAAAATAATCAAAAGGAAAAAATGATGGAAAAATGGAATTCTCAGTTCATTTGAAGAATACAGATTAGCAATTAAAAAATACAGCAGTATCTCAGGAAATAAACATTATTCTCATTTTACAAAAAAGAGTGTATGTGAACTTTAAAAAAATCTACACTACAATATGAATTGATATTATCTCTGGGTAGAATGCTAACAATTTTATTTTCTCCTTTACTGTATTCACTAAATGTTTCACATTAAATGTTGTATTACCTTTGAAATCAGAAGATACATTGTCTAAAACTGATACATCAAGAAATAGTTGTATAAGCATATTACCTAAACACAGAGGTTACCAACAGAAATTAAAAGTGGTTAAAAATGACTCCTGGGGAACTGTACGAAGAGGAAGGTGAAGGGAAGAAATGGTTGCTTTCCATTCTAAATCTTTTCACACAATCTATTCTTAAAATCAGACAAGGCTGTGGTAAATTTTTTCAATTATTAAAAAAAATTATTTCTTCTAATAGGAATAGGCCTTTGAGAACCCTATTAATTGTAATAGGTTTCAATTCAGTTAGTCACTCAAGTATTATAAAATGCAACTGGATTTACAGAAATAATTTCCTACCTACACTGACAGTATATTTAAACTAAAAAAAAGCATACAATGTACAAACAAATTTATTTACAAAAATTACAATAATTACAAACTGTACAAATTGAGACAATTTCCCATGCCTCCAACAGAAGCCAAGAGCCTTTACTGTCAAATGGGAGTTTTTGTTACTTTTAAATGACACACAAAAAGAAATATGATGCCTATTCAGTCATCCACTGCCAGTTTAAAAATGCTTTTCTAAATAATTCCAAGAAGCCTATTAGTGATATGTATATGGATAATTTCCCTCAACTCTATTTCTAGAATGGCTATGTACAAATCCAGCAAAACTGGAAAAGAACAGGGTAAGAAAGCACATAGCAACTGCTTTTTCAACAGTAAATTTTGACTATTCCCCTAAATATCTACCTAGTGGCTTAAAACTAAAACTATGGTCTTTGGCTTTAAAAAGAAAGTCAAAAAATTTTGACTTTTAATGACTGCACAATTCTACCAAAGCCAGTGTTTACCTGGGTATTTTTTGTCACCTGTAGTTTACATTTCCCTGCTACTGTTAAAGAAACAGAATTCTACAGTATTCAATTCTGTATATTGTCTTTTACGGTTTTTCAATCAGACTCACTACTACTGCTTGAGGAGTCCGTTGACATAATCTCTACATCATCTTCATTTTCTTTATTATGCCCAGGAGGTTCCAACAAAAAGTCACTACTATGATTTGGTGGTAACATATTCATCGACATGTCATTTGACTGCCATGGATACTGTGGAGCAAGGACATCTGGAGAAAAAAAGAAGCACAGATAAGAACAGCTCTATCTGTAATTAATCTAGTTCTTACTTTTCCCTTTATGCAACAATTTGAAGTATTTTTTTTAATTTTACTTTTTTCTCTTCTTTTTTTGACACAGGGTCTCATTCTGTCACCCAGGCTTGAGTGCAGTGGCACGAATACATCACTGAAGCCCTGACCTAGGCTCAAGCAATCCTCCTGCCTCAGCCTCCTGAGTAACTGGGTTACAGGTATGCGCCACCATGCTTGAGTACTTTTTAAAGTTTTTGTAGAGATGAGGTCTCACTATGTTAACCAGGCTGGTCTCCAACTCCTGGGCTCAAGCTATCCTGCTACCTCAGCCTCCCAAAGTGTTGGGATTACAGGCATAAGCTATTGTGCCAATTTTTTTAAGACTAGGAAAAAAATACACATTTAGCCAAATTAATAAAAATCAAATTTATCAAGGAAAAGTTGATATTTTAGCAACTGGGGACTTTTTAAAAAAAATCATACTACTCTGTAAGAAACTAGTCAGTTGACATAATTTTTCTTTTGTAAGACATTTGTAATTACAAATTTTTCCTATATCTATGTATCTATTATATGCATATGTAATACATACTTATGTATACTAGGTTATGTAGATTATTCTACATATTATAAACAAGTAATAGGTACTTTAGTATTATAATAGATTTGAATGATTTCTTGATAGAGGAACTGCTATTGTAAGTGACTCTCATCAAAGAGAGGTTGATTAGCAATGTATGCATATGAAATACCTTAAAAAAGGGCCCAAGTCACATTTAAAGTCTGTATTTCTGAAGCAAAGGGACAGAGCACATAAACAGGTATAGTTCAAGACTCAAATAAAGAAGGCAGATTTTTAAAGGGTCAAAAGAAAGAGTTATGGTATTAACTAGAAAGGTATGCCAGTTAGCTTCAAATCTACCCTTCTCTCTGGCCCCTGAAACCATTTCTCCTTTGCCAGCTGCCACAATTAAGTTTTGTCAGTAGAGGGCACAGGTGGGACTCCACTAGCAAACAAGTTTCACTTCCTGGATCAGGTGGTTTTGTCTCCTTTACTGCTGTGACGCCTGGTTGGTGTGCAGGACATTAAGTGGTGTTCACCACAGCAACTTTCAGTGGCGCCTCTAAAGGTGGTTTCCTAGCAGGTTTCACCAGAATCCCAAAGGGCAGCTTCCCAGCAAGTCTCCCTGGAACCCCAGTGGGTAATTTCCTGCTCGCCAGCTCTGGCCTCTGATGCCTCATCTAACTTCTCTGCCATGGAGTGGGCCACATTACACTGCACCCTCTCCAATGACAGCACCATGATATGAGAGTATCGGCCTTGGGATGGAGCTGGGGAAGACTGTTTTTAGGTCTGTCCCTTCCTTGGTCCAAAATGTGGCAGTGACTCCCCATATCTGTTTTTCCTGTACTTTTAAAACATGAGAAATATGAGGTGATATCCAAGGATATCACAGTTGAGTTCCCCGGTTGTACTTTAGGTAGCTAACAAAAATGATGCATACAAAGCATTATTAATGACACAGGGACAGCCTTATGATGTAACATTAAGCAAAAAATGTATAGGGGAAAAAAGGAAACAGGCTAAAATATTTAAAGTGACTGCCTCAGAAAGGGTATATTTTTTTCCTTTTTTAAATGCCTTTTTCTACTTCCCAAATGTTCTACCACATCAAAACAAAAGTCACCTACAAACTATAAAAGATGAGGAATAATATAAAACAAATATATATAAAAATAGCACAAACCTATGAAAAACTTGAGGAAAACTGAAGCTCAGAATGAACTGGGTCTCACAGAAATACTATTTTATAAAGTTATAAAAGTTTATAAAAAGCTATTGTTATTCATTTTGTTAACTTGGGGGTTGTTCAGGAGTGTGTTCACTTTATTCCGTAAACTATCTTACTCTATTTACATAGCATGTTTCACAATTATAAAAAAGCTATGTTTAGAGCAATAATTTAAAAAGAGAGGCCAAATGCCTGAGGAAGACAGTGTAATATTTACAAATAAGAGAAAGGCAGCTTGTTCTAATTTCATACCTCCCTCAAGGAGAATCTTTAGAGCAGAATAAACCAGCAAAGAATCTAGCTATTACAATGAACTGGGTCTGAGAGCCAGGCACACTGGCTCACACCTGTAATTCCAGTACTTTGGGAGGCTGAGGCAGGTGATTGCTTGGGGTCAGGAGTTCGAGACCAGCCTGGCCAACAGGGCGAAACCCCATATCCACTAAAAATACAAAAATTAGCCAGGCCTGGTGGCACACGCCTGTAATCCCAGCTACTTGGGAGGCTGAGGCACAAGAATCACTTGAACCTGGCAGCCGAGATTTCGCCAACACGCTCCAGCCTGGGTGACATAACAAGACTGTCTCAAATTTACAAAAAAAAAAAAATTGTGTCGGGAATCTCAAACTTGCTTTACCGCCAGATATTCCAACCTTGTCATCTCTGGAAAACCCTGATCTGTTTGAAAACACTCTTCGGCTTAACATTACCTGGCAATCTTCCTGCTGCAAGTGCATCTCCTGGTAAATGGCCATTCACGCCATTAGTGGAAGGATTGTTCATCTGACCCAGTAACCCACTTCTCATCTCTAAATCAGTTGGGTAGGGTCTCCGGGGGTCCCCTAAAACAATAAAGACTGCATTTAATTCAATCATATTTTAAAAAATAAGTGTTAATATGTTCTTTGACATACTCATTTTCCCTGGTTCATGCTGAAAAGTTCAGGCTACATTTTCAATTTTGAAATACAGAAGTCATCTGGCCAGGTGCGGTGGCTCACGCCTGTAATCCCAGCACTTTAGGAGGACGAGGTGGGTGGATCACCTGAAGTCAGAAGTTCAAGACCAGCCTGGCCAGCATGGTGAAACCCCGTCTCTACTAAAAATAAGAAAATTAGTCAGGCGTGGTGGCACGCACCTATAATCCTAGCTACTCGGGAGGCTGAGGCAGGAGAATCGCTTGAACCCGGGAGGCAGAGGTTGCAGTGAGCTGAGATCGCACCACTGCACTCCAGCCTGGGCCACAGAGCAAGACCCTGTCTCAAAAAAAAAAAAAAAAAAAGAAAGAAAGAAATATAAAAGTCACCTTATAAATTGTTATTAATAGCATATTACTTTTTAAAATACACGCATTTTAATTTCTTTTCTGAATCTTCCCAAGAATACACTATTTTCTATACTTTAAAAAAAAAGAGATGTCATTTTTTTGTAGACATTCCAGATGACAACTTAAGAAAATTATAATAATCTCAATTATTCAAACTTAACTGTATTTTCTAGCAAGAAAATGACAATGATTATGCTGCAAGGGAGAAAAAATCATGACACTTATAAGACAGAAAGGACTGGAATGTTTAATAGAAGGACTGTCTCAATTTAAAATCTTTTTTTTTTTACATTTTTCATCTTTTTGTTTTACTTTTATTTTCCTCATGCCACCTTGTCTAAGATAAAACCTTTTTCTAACCAACCTCTTTGATCTTGTAATTCAGAAACTAATTCGTGTAAGTGGCAAAATAGCAGGAGCAGGTAATGTCCATCCCAAACATGAAAGCACACTAAATAGCAGTATGTGGTTGACAAAAACTTGACCAGATTTGGATTGACTTTTTGGGCACATCTCACCAACTGCAGATTACCCATCCCCAAAATTATAGTCACCCTTAGTGCTTTCAGCATGGTAACACAGCACCTTCAGAAGTTATTTTGAAGTGGAGATAACTACTAATATTTCCCCTTCCTCCAATAAGGCTGCTACCTTACGTCTCCTGTTTTATGTTTCATCCACTGTCAATATAGTTGCAGCTTGATCCTCTCTTTTGCTGTCTAATTATCCCAGCTCTTTCCAAGCCTGTATGTTCACTGTTGGGTGCACAGCGCTTTGTCTTTAGCATCTAAGAGAACTGGAATTGTCTTTCTCAGGCTGGAACCTTTGTGGAAATCCTAATGGCTCTAAAGAGTTTGCTTCTGGCCAGCCCTGATAAAATGGTATATAAATCCAAAGCTTTAGAAGCATCACATTATTATCTTGTACTTTAAAAAATTATCAATTTATTATTTCAAAAGACGAAAGAAACACAGTCCCTAGCAACAATGGCTTCATAGAAAACCAAATTTATAAAACCCATGGCCTATATCATTACTTATAAACCATTAAAGATGTGAAAATATGTGGCAGAGGTTTCTAAGGATAAATACATTTTAAATTAAATCTATGTCTGTACATAGTCACCTAAGAATCTTCAAAACCACATATATCTAGTATAATAGACGAGTATGTTTACCTGGAACCCAGGTCAGTGGAGCACATACAGCATTACTTGCACTGATCCTATGTGCATACTTAATTATTTCTTCAGAGGAGATAGCACCTGAAAGAGTTTTAAGAGGACAGTATAACCTGTAGTCTAACAAACATACAAGTTTAGAAATGTATCTATCAGTTACACATCGTATTTAATTTTAAATTATCTGAAAATAAAATAATCTCAGTCACCTGCCTTCCTTAACAATACCTACATGTTTAGTATAAACTTAAATCTCCAAAAACAGGACACTAATCCAGAAAAATTAGCTGACATAAACAAATTTTGGAGATTAGCACCATAGCACTCAATAATCTCAATTATTAACTACCGTTAAATACCATTACTCTTCTGAAAGCAATAGTGAGCACAAATAAAATAGAGAAAACAGTGTTTCATTTCTCAAAGACATCCAAGCTATGAAATCAGAGCAGACAGTTCACACCACTCTGTTCGATCAATATGCCCTAAGGCTCTTAAGTAGACCTAAATAGAAAGATGTCTACAATGTATTCATTAGGTAAAAAAAAAACTAAACTGCTAAATAATATGTACGGTATGACCCGATTGTTCAAAATGTATGTACATATATGTATTTGTATTTTTATTACATACATACTCACAGATCTAGAAAAAAAAATCTAGGACATATACCAAACATTAATAGTTACCTCTGAGAAGTGAGAACCACACACTTCATTTTACAAACTTTAGATACTGTTTCAATGTAACAAAGTGTATGTGTGTACAATTTTTGAAGATTAAAAAAAGAATCAAACAACGGTCTAGAAGTCAACAGCCAGCCTCAGCCATCTCTCCTAGAGATTTGTTTCTTGCTACAGCAGCCTAACCTAACTCTCAAAAGAAAATTAGCTATTTGGCTGGGCGCGGTGGCTCATGCCTGTAATCCCAGCACTTTGGGAGGCCGAGGTGGGCAGATCACGAGGTCAGGAGATCAAGACCGTCCTGGCTAACACAGTGAAACCCCGTCTCTACTAAAAATACAAAAAATTAGCCGGGTGTGGTAGCAGGCGCCTGTAGTCCCAGCTACTCCGGAGGCTGAGGCAGGAGAGTGGCGTGAACCCGGGAGGCGGAGCTTGCAGTGCGCCGAGATCGCGCCACTGCACTCCAGCCTGGGTGACAGAGCGAGACTCCGTCTCAAAAAAAAAAAAGGAATATTAGCTATTTAACAGAAGCCTTTGAAAAAGGGACAGCAGGGCAGGAAGGTATGTGGGCCTCTGCACCACCAAATGTGCTTATATGCCAAGGGTATAACTGGCTCTGACTTCATGTACGTCTGGCTCTGACTTCGTGATGTTTCAGTCCCAGCGCAGCTGCCCAATGGATGTCTTCTCACTCTCTCTGTCCTAGCCTTCAAGATTTGGTACAAATCCCACTTCTAACCCACACTTCTCTTTCCCTCTCCCACCAATTTTATAAACTCAGTTTTTACTGCACATTTGGGCACACAGCCATAAACTGCCTTGTATTAATTGCTTTTTATAATCTGAAAAAAGATGTGATACTTCTACCTCCCTCACAAAACCCAGCACAATGCTAGAACACAACACACTTTACAATAAAAATTTACTGAATCTTTTCAACAGCAACAAATGATTATCAGTAATATCCTCTTGTACTGGTTTCCTGAAACCAGAACCTTAACTTTTCAGGTCATTCAGTCTTCCCATGATACTAACCTTTTCTTGCTTTTTCTATTGACTTGAGTTTCTCCTTCGCTTGGTAAACAGCTGTTGCCTAATTTAAACAACATTAAAAAAATGTGGTTTATTCTTCAACTATATCAAACTTAGTTTTTGGCTTAATTCACAAGATCCTTTAGCCTACAAGAACAATCTTCGAAACTTGGAAATCCCAACAATTTATTTGTAATGTTCTGAAATACCACTTGACATTATTTATTTCAGTCATATTTAATGAAATAAATATTATATTTAGGAACTAGTCTCCCATTCACAAATTAGTTGTAGAAACAAAACATAAATTGGATTGTCTTTTTCTTCACGTCTTCTACCATAAACATGCAGAAGACACCCAGACTATGGACGACCCCAAAAGCATCCTATTCTTGCAAATAGTTCAAGAATAAAATACCCTTTTCTCCCCTAGTTTGGAAGATACAACCTTGAATTCATATTCTTATTCGTTTATATATCAGCTCAATGTTTAATGACTTTATCACAAAAACACTCTCTCCAAGCCCCCAGGTACACTAAAGGACAAAATGAAGTTAACCTAGTATATGCATATCTTCGACTATGACACAGTGGTTAAGAGTATGGAGTCAGGCCAGGCACAATGGCTCACACCTGTAATCCCAGCATTTTGGGAGGCCGAGGCAGGCAGATCATTTGAGATCAGGAGTCTGAGACCAGCCTGACCAACATGGTAAAAACCCATCTCTACTAAAAATACAAAAAATTTATATGGGCATGGTGACACACGCCTATCTCAGCTACTTGGGAGGCTGAGGCAGGAGAATCGCTTGAACCCAGGAGGCAGAGGTTGCAGTGAGCCAAGACTGTGCCACCGCACTCTGGCCTGGGCAATAGAGCAAGAGCAAGACTCTGTCTCAAAAAAAAAAAAAAAAATATGGAGTCAGAGAGATCAAGGTTTAAATTCAATCTACTTTTTAGCCTCCATGGGCAAGTTAGTTATTAAAGTATTGGTTTCTTCCTCTAAATGACGACACTGACTTGATATAAACTGTTATGAAGATGGAAGTAATGCATATAAAATGCAAGGCACAGGGCCTGGTGCCTAAGTGCTCAATCAATGTTAGTTACTACTATTTAAGTCATGAAATTCAGTTTTATGGTCCTGTGTTCACTGTCTTTAATTATTTATAACACAAAGTGGGAAAATCAAACAAAGTGGATACAATTATATGAAAAATGCTTAAGTTTCAATAAACAGTAATTGAAAGTCTGTTAGTATCCTGCTAACTACAATAACCTAAAAAATTAATACACCTGAGACTCAAAGGAAATAGACCAAACTATGAATAGTGGCATTCTTTCCGCAGCTGAACTAAAGACAATTTTTTCCCTCTTCTTTCCATTTTTCTGTATTTTCTGAATTTTGATAAGCAAGTATTACATACATAAGGATTTTTATATACATATTTACAGATTTTAATATATATATAATATACACAAACATATAAATAATATATTTTGAGACAGAGTCTCCCTCTGTCGCCCAGGCTGGAGTGCAGTGGGGTGATTCCAGTTCATTGCAACCTCTGCCTCCCGGGTTCAAGAGATTCTCCTGCCTCAGCCTCCCAAGTACCTGAGATTACAGGCGTGAATCACCATGCCCAGCTAAATTTTTTTGTATTTTTAGTAGAGATGGATTTCACCATGTTGACTATGCTAGTCTTGTACTCCCGACCTCAGGTGATCTGCCCACTTTGGCTTCCCAAAGTGCTGGGATTACAAGTGCTGAGTCACTGTGCCCAGCTAATTTTTTTTTTTTTTTTTTTTTGAGAGTCTTGCACTGTCGCCTGGGCTGGAATGCAATAGCGCAATCTCAGCTCACTGCAACCTATGCCTCCCAGGTTCACGCGATTCTCCTGCCTCAGTCTCCTGAGTAGCTGGAATTACAGGCACACACCACCACACCTGGCAAATTTTTTGTATTTGTAATAGAGACAGGGTTTCACTATGTTGGCCAGACTGGTCTCGAACTGAGACTAGTCTCAATCACAGACTGACCTCGTGATCCACCTGCGCTGGCCTCCCAAAGCCCTGGGATTACAGGCATTAGCCACCATGCCCGGCCTGATTTTTATATATTTTTAAAAACGATTTGCTAGTGAGTTGTTTCCTTAGTAGAGGTGATTAATTTACCCTGAACTGCCCAGGCTTCTAGTTACTGGAGCTCATTTTAATACATTTGTTAAGAGATTAATCAGTGGTAAGGATGCCAGCAATGTCTGGTCGACGTGAGAATCAAGCTCAGCTATTTCTGCAATACTATCATGTTATATTAGTTAGTATTTAGTGAAGTAACTGGGCAAATAATAGCAAATAAGTTGCCTCTTTGAAATAGTAGCCAAGAACAGCAAAGGGAAAACTAGGATCCTTGATATATGTCCAAATCCTACCTAGATGAGGATGAATGACTAAATTAATGTCAATTTTAATCAATTTATAAAATGTGTATATATTTTTATTGATTTCAAAATATATAAAAAATGAAAAATTTCCCTGATTTTTATGCTAAGGATCAGAGACCAAAAAAAAAAAAGAGAGATTTAGACTACTGATAATTAAAATTTATATCAGACCAGGATAAAAGTAAAACTTTCCATTTCTATAATTCAATACTGTAAAATCTTTAAGCAACGAAAATGTGGCTCACAAGTAATGCAGACTATTTGAAAACAGTAAGTAAAAAAGAGAATGACAATAGCCTTTCATTTAACCACTGGCAATGGTGAGTGACAAGATATCACCTTTAGACTTGGCAAGTCTAGTTTTCTGCTCTTCAAAATATTGATAACAGATTTTTCAGAAACAGATTAAACAACATCCTTTTTAACCTTAAGAACCAACCTCTGTCAACTTACCAGTATTTGTTCTGCTTCCTTTAGCTGTTTTTGTAGCTGCTGAATATCACTGTCTCTCTTCTCTACTTCTTTTTCTAAAACTTGCATTTCATGATGAATTTTTCCCTGATTAAGTGCCAATTTCATTAGTTCTTGAAATTCCCCATCTCGGTGAATTAACAACTCCAGGACCTGTCAGATAACAGTCAATTAAATCAGACAATAGACTACTGAAAGGCTGCATTCCAATGAAACAAAGAACCCATAACTGAATTGGCTAGGCTATAAATTTCAACACCTTCAAAATTTTATTCCTAATTCTTGTTAAGAATAAAAAGAGCCTACCTATGATTATTTTGCGAAACATTAATATCAAACTTTTCTACTTTTTCAGCTATTCTTTCATACAAAACAAAATAAAACTAGCCTTTCAGAACTAGCAATATGGCAACATGAGCAAGTTCAGTGATTTCCTAGGGAAGACACGATTTTAAAGTTTATCCTTATGGCTGGGCACAGTGACTCATGCCTGTAATCCCAGAACTTTGGGAGGCTGACGCGGGCAGATCACTTGAGGTCACGAGTTCTAGACTGGCCTGGCCAACATGGTGAAACCCCATCTCTACTAAAAATACAAAAATTAGTTGGGTGTGGTGGCGCCTAAAATCCCAGTTACTCAGCAGGCTGAGGCAGGAGAACTGCATGAGCCTGGGAGGTGGAGGTTGCAGTGAGCCAAGATCACGCCACTGCACTCTAGCCTGGGTGACAGAGTAAGACACTGTCTCAAAAAAAAAAAAAAAAAGTTTATCCTTAAAAATACAATATAGGCCAGGCGCGGTGGCTCACGCCTGTAATCCTAGCACTTTGGGAGGCCGAGGCAGGCGAATCACCAGAGGTCAAAAGTTCGAGACCAGCCTGACCAACATGGAGAAATCCCATCTCTACTGAAAATACAAAATTAGCTGGGCGTGGTGGTGCATGCCTATAATCCCAGGTACTCAGGAGGCTGAGGAAGGAGAATCGCTTGAACCCGGAGGCAGAGGCTGCGGTGAGCTGAGATCGCGCCATTGCACTCCAGCCGGGGCAACAAGAGCGAAACTTCATCGCAAATATATATATGTATATATAAATAATGAAAGTTCTCCCAAAATTTGGTAGTTGAGATGATTTTAGGTGGCACCAAGAACTTAAAAAAACTTTTACACTTACACATTTGTGCTAATATATATTAGAAAAAACTGAGACACTGAAACTCTGAGTTTATGCACAGTACTGTTTACAATGAAGATGATCTTAAAAATACAGTGATTTCGGCCAGGCGCAGTGGCTCATGCCTGTAATCCCAGCACTTTGGGAGGCCGAGGTAGGCAGATCACAAGGTCAGGAGTTTGAGACCAGCCTAACCAACATGGTGAAACTTCGTCTCTACTAAAAATATAAAAATTAGCCGGGGGTGGTGGCACATGCCTGTAATCCCAGCTACTCAGGAGGCTGAGGCAGAAGAATTGCTTGAACCCAGGAGGCGGAGGTTGCTGTGAACCCAGATCACGCCACTGCACTCCAGCCTGGGTGACAGAGCAAGACTTCGTCTCAGAAAAAAAAAAAAATACAGTGATTTCATAAAACAGTAAACAAACAAGTGGTATGCAGATACGGCAAAAACCATGAAGGCTAAAACACATAAAATAGAAAGTCTGGTGGTTCATATCTCTAGTCCTCCCTCTGCTAGCTGTGTGACACAGGGAAAGTTACCAGCCTCTCTGAGCCTGTGTTCTTAATAGGAAAAGGAATATAATATTAATAGTAGCCATTACATGAAGCTATTGTGAGGATTCATGATATATTGCACTTTAAGTACATACAGGAAGAGTTCAGCAAAGGCTAGTTATTACGATCACTACCCCAGTACAGAATTAAGATGCAAGTCTAGTCTAAATATCCTTACTTTACTGTGTTAAGTAGAGAATACTACTTCAGAAAGAAAATATCTATCAAAATTCAGAATCAATTTTAAAACTATTTAAAAAGATTTGTTGAAGACTAAAAAGTACAGGTATGCCTCTTCAAGTTCCTTTTGACATGAAGTTCTTCTCATTTTATAGGAATTCTTCTAATACAATAGACAAAAGACTGAGCTACAAACTGCCAAATATTAAGAGTATTTTAAATAACAACAGAAAGCTTTTTCTGTAAAAAGTAAAGTATATTCTATTTATTTAACAGACTTCTAATCCTCATTCCTCCCACATTGTAGGAGAAAGCTAGGTTTCCATTTCTATAAAAGCTGTATTATTAAAGCAAGTAGTACACAGTAGTTCCCTGACAACTTTCAAGAAGTTTATACAGGTTGAATTAATTTGTATACTACCCATGAGTAAAAAATATTCTCTTTAGATCTTATTGTTCAGTAGAAAAAAATTATTCAACTAAAGTCAGAAGACCTAGGTTCTGGTTCCACTCACCATTAACCTCTACCTCATCCGTCCACCCTGGAGCTTATTCTCACAGGAGGTTGAACTGAACATCGTTAAGATCCTTTCTAATTCTAAAATTCTATATAAAATTATAAATATCCAAATAAAATGGTGGCTAGAAAATTTTCAAATGGGCACATCCCTCTCTAATAGTAACAGTTTCAATGAAAATTACATAGGAAGCCACAGTACTAAGACACAATTCACAAATTGCTACTCTTTAAAAAGTACAAGAAAGATCAGTGCTGATTATAGGTCTTAATTATCACCTTCTGAATAATCTGTGTGCCTGGCTCATAGCAAGCATTTAATAAGTGTCTATCAAATAAAGTCAAGCCTTGCATTTTACTTCTTGCATACTTTGTATAAATTCCTATTTAATCCCACGGGTATTAACAGAGTACCTGAGAGACTAGCAGTCTTCTATTAACATATTTATCTCTAGCCTCTTTCTTTTTTGAAAAAAACAAAACAAAAACCTTAGTACCCCTAAGGTTAGCTGTTTCTCCTAGCTTGTGGCCTCATCTGGATCCCCTCCTCCCCTTTTGAGGCTCACTGACACTTTTCTATTGAGTCCATCAGATTTCCCTGCCCTCAAAATATAAGACAGAACTAAGGTAATGATGCAGACAAAAGATTTATTACTGTCTCCTCTTCTCCTTTACATCATCTTTAGAAAGGTTAATCCTCTCCATTCATTTTCTCTTAAACATTTTTTTTGGCCAGCTATGGTGGCTCATGCCTATAGTCCCAGCACTTTGGTAGGCCAAGGTGGGGAGGATCCCTTGAGGGCAGGAGTTCAAGACAGTTCAAGACTGACCTGGGCTACACAGTGAGACTATGTCTCTACCAAAAAAAAAATTTCTTTTAAATTAGCAAGGCATTATAGCACATGCCTATAGTCCCAGATACTGGTGAGGAAGTGGGAGATCGCTTCAGTCCAGCAGGTTGAGGCTGCAGTGAGCAGTCATCATGCCACTGCACTCTAGCCTGGGCTACAGAGCGAGAACCTGTCTCAAAAAAGAAAAAACTGTGCCAAAAACATAATATAAAATTTATCCTCTTACCTCTAAAAAAATTCTGAATCAGGAAAAAAAGTCTGTTCACCCACCATGGAAAATTAGAAAGCACAGAAAAGTGAGCAAATAAAAACTGCCCGTACTTCCGCACCTATAAGGCAATGTCTAATAAGAGTTGTATGCTCTTTTATTTCCCTGCATGTTCAAGTTGCATTAGGGAACTATACTTACAATACACGGTAAGTTTTTGAGCATTAACTTTTGATTCTAAATATTGTTGTAATCTCCATACAACAAGCCTTTCTTGGTTAATTCAAAGGACAAAAATAAATAAACATGTAAGTGTAACTAGAATTGTAAGAGAAAATAATAAAATACTGCTAAACCCTCAGGCAACTATTCTTCTTAAGCGCACTGTTATCTTAAGTAAATGATACAAAGAAAATACCAATTTTAAAGTTTTAATTAATAACTTAAAAGGATCCAACATTCCTGTTCCCACACAAAGTAAATATAAAGAGGAAACTTGCAGAAATCAAGTTTTTTTCTTTTAATTAAAAAACAAAGAGAAATTAACTAATTTAAAAAGAAGCCACTTACCTGGTTTTCCTCTCCAGCCTGTAACAACTTTTGGTTTCTTGAAATTGCCAGCATTTCTATAAGTTCCCTAAAAAAAAAACCAACAACAACAAAAACCCTTTCACAGCATACTGAACACTCAGGGCTACTCCCTACAGTCCGCTATGACTGTGAACTACAGCTCACCAAGACTCGCTTGTGCCGGTTACCAAACTTATTTATAAAAGTTCTACTTAATACTATCATTATAAAAATAGCTATCACCTAAATGCCAATGAAAGACTATTGTGAATAGAAAGAGTTCTTTCTATAAAAACCTAAGCCTAATGCTTGGAAAGACTCTACAGAGGCTTGCAAAGGACAGCTATAAAGAAAGGACCAGGGAAAAGTCATAAAAACTAAGGGTCTGCCCTAAGACTGCTTGATAAGAGGATAAGTTCTCATTTTGATTTGATCTAGAAATCAAACTACCAATTGCAGACAATGCATTATGAGCAATTTATGCAAGAAAAACTCATACATCAGGGGTCTACAGGCCAAATCCAGCACATCTGCAGTTTTTGTAAATAACATTTTCCTAAGACAGTCTGCCCATTAATATACAAATTGTCTATGGCAGTTTTCCCTAAATACAGAGGCAGAGTTGAGTTGTTACAGCAGAGACTATATGGCCCATAAACCCAAAAGTATTTATTATCTGGCCTTTGCAGAAAAAGTTTTCTGACTCCTGTCTTACATAACATGATTAGTGAATGAACATATGTTTATATATTTTAAGGTAAAATAAAACAAGGGATGCATGGACCATTTTTTAATGATTCTCCACTTTATTTGAATTTTTTAAATTAAACATCAACTAAGAGGGATCCTTACACATAATAAAATGATATCCTTTTAGAATGCTCATTTAATAAATATGACAATTTCCCTGTATGAAAAATTAGTATCTGATGAGCAAAATAAGATTGGGAAAAATGTATAGCAGGTAATGTTTATATATTAGTTTCAAACTTGTTGATAGATGGGACTTTTGAGAAATTATGCAGAAGGGGCAGCTTCACAACTAGCTACCTGACACTGCTCTGATCAGCCTGAGCATTTGTACTTTCTCACTGGCTACCAGGCTATTTTTACCTTCAAATTTCCACCTTCCTTCCAGCTAGCCTCATATCATTTTTCTGGATCATGTCAACTAGACCCAACCCTTCCCACTACTACTTCCCCATACCATTATTTATGAATTAATCAATGAATGAAAAAAGTAGATATAAGAATGCAAAGTCTTCATTTATTCACTAATTCATCAAATATTTATTGAGTGCCTATCATGTGCCAGGCACTTTCTAGATACTTGGGGTATCAAAGTGAACAATGGCACTTAAATTCTAATACAAGAGACAAGAAGAACTAAGAGAAGAAATAAACCTAGAGTGATAAGGGTTGGGAAGGAAATAAAGCAATGTTTTATTAGAGACTATTGGGGGAGTGGGTTGGCTACTTCAATAGGGTGGTCAGAGAAGGTCTTCCTAAGGGCACAGCTTTGACATAAGACACGGATTAAATGAGAGAAGTCAGCCAAGATGTCTGGAAGGAAAGAGCACAGTAGAAGACACAGACAGTTCAGTGCCCCAAAGATGGAGCTGAGGAGGTGTAGCCAGGGCCTGGTACAATGGGGAGAGGAAAGCAAAGTGAGGATGTAGCAGCCAGGTGGCTAGGGGTGAGATTACGTAGGGCCTTATAGTTATGGTAAAGATTAGTGTTTCATTCTTTTTTTATTTTTTATTTTTTGAGATGGAGTTTTGCTCTTGTTGCCCAGGCTGGAGTGCAATGGCGCGATCTCGGCTCACCCCAACCTCCACCTCCCGGGTTCAAGCAATTCTCCTGCCTCAGCCTCCCTAGCAGCTGGGATTACAGGCATGTGCCACCACGCCCGGCTAATTTTGTATTTTTTTTTAGTACAGATGGGGTTTCTCCGTGTTGGTCAGGCTGGTCTCGAAATCCCGACCACAGGTGATCCGCCGGCCTCGGCCTCCCAAAGTGCTGGGATTACAGGCATGAGCCACTGCACCCGGCCTAGTGTTTCATTCTATATGCAATGAGAAGCCACTGGATTATTTTAAACAGGGAAATGGCATGACCTGATTTATACTTTTAAAAACTGTTGAGTGATTTGGTAAATAGACTGTAAGAGGGCCAGAACAGGAAGTAAGTTAGGTGGTTTCTGTAGTGTTCCAGGCAAAAAATGACACTGGTTTTGACGAGGTTATAGCCTCCAGGACTTAGTAATGGTGATGGGAGAAACATGGACAGATTTCAGATATCTTTTGGAGGTAGAGCTAACAGGACTTGCTGATGGATCAACAGCGTATGAAAACAGCATGTTAAGTAAACTTTTTAGTGTACGCCACAAGTGAGACATAGACGGTTGAGAACCTCTGGTCTAAGTAAAAGCTGGTTTCAGGTGGGGCAGGAGTGGTGCTGACTAGAGTGGGGCTATGGTAGGAGATGTGGGATAAGCCTTCCTCTGTTCTTGCAAATCTGGGAGCGTGAGTCCACAGAAGGCTTTACAAGGCTTGCCTTAGGCGCCGGAGTAGAGGGGAGGTAGAAGTCTCTAAGACTTAGTCATGTTCTGTAACAGTCCAGGACAAAATAGAAACCCCTGTCCTCCCCAACTGCGAAAAAGAGGCCAAAGGAAGCCCCCACACTCAAGAGCCCTGTCCTGCTAAAAAGAAGGTGCATTCCCAGCATACTGCATTAGAATCCAGACACAATTCCCCATAGAAATAAAATTTCCATAGCGGTTAGAGCCTACATTATTAGTGGTAATACACTTTTCAGGTAAACAGAATTAACAGGCTGGTGTGGAAAACTCAAGATTCCTATCAACATGGTTCTGTGGAACAATGAGTTTTGAGTTACAAATGGGTTAAAAAAAACGTTTAGCCTACAACCTGTGTTTCAACTTTTTAAGACTATCTCCTTGCATTACATTTTACAAACTAATAAATATCCCGAAAGGCTATATAATCAGGTTAATAGAAAAAAAAAGATCCTAAGTTATAAATCCACTATTTTTAAAGAGGCTAAATCTAAAAATATGTAAGGTACATTCGTGATTTTTCTTCTCATTTTCATAAATGCAAGCCAGACACAAATTACATTCAGAGACTGACAAACTTCACAGATCACAGAATCAGTACACATAACTACCTCTGAGTGAACACATGAGACCTTTCTGGAAGCCAGTCACACCACCAGAGCAGCTTCATTCTGTGAAGAAGTTCCAATGATCCGCCCGCCTTGGCCTCCCAAAGTGCTCGGATTATAGGCGTGAGCCACCACACCCGGCCCTAATACAGTTTATTTTAAACAGTGGATCAAACACATAAGCCATTTAATTTCTGGTGTCTAGGTGTTTTCGGGTTTTCTTCCATCATTAAATATTGTGCTGACCTGGTAAGTTGGTAGCAATACGATGGCAAGGACTAAATTTACACCAAAAATAAAGTGCTGATTATATCAGGTATATTTTAAAATACAACAGATAAGATTTATTCTAAAGCTGTCAAAGAATGTTGGCTACAGAAAAAGTGACATTTGAGCTGGATTCTGAAGGATATATGAATCATTCACCAAATCGGGAGTAGACTGGGAATGGCACTGAAGATGTGGAAGTCTGACTAAAGAATTTGAACTTTACCTCACTGGACAACGCAAACCTACCAATGAGGTAGCTTTTATATAATTTTTCTGCAGAAAAGTGATATAAGATGCCTTTTAAAACTGGTATCGGCCAATATAAAAGGATAAAGTGCAGAAGCATGAGGCAATTAAAACTGTTTGAGAGGCTACATTTAAGAAGGAGTTATGAACAGCGGGGTTGGAACGAGAGGGCAAATTGGAGCAACACTTTAGGAGGCAGAACCAAGATAATTTACCATCCAAGTCAATGGGAGGGAGTCAAGGAAGGCTTCAACTTGAAAGACTTATCATGAAAGGTGACAGAATATGAAGAACGACATCTAATTTCATCTCCTATCTCTGACACACAACCATCCTAAACAACTTGCAACTCCACCAAGCCAGGCTTTTTGCACTTGCTGTTCCATCTACCTGTGCTGCCTAGAGTTTGGCGAGCTCATGCTTCCCAAGCAGCCCTTTCTTCAGAGGGCCTGCCCTGACTAGAACCAGAAAAGGTGCCTAGCCCCTGTGCTCCAGTACCCCGCAGCGCAGCCCTCTAATAAAAACAGGCCCCAAGCCAGTTTGCACATCTGTCTCTCCCTCGACAGCTGGCATCCAGTCTGCCCTTCACTACCGTTTCCCCAATGCTGAGCCCCCAAGGAGCGTTCCATAAATGTTAAGTGGCTGGCCGCGGACGAAGGGGCTCAGACCGCACGAGTTCTTATCATTACTAAAATTCCCTCTAACGGGAAAAACCGCCGCCCAGAGTGCCAGAGGGCTGCGGACCCCACGTCCATGACCCTCATGCACCCGAAACTCCCGAGCTGGCCCTCCCCGCCGAACCCCGAGAACGAGCACAAAGGCAGGGCCGGCCGGCTCCGGGGTCAGTCCCCCGGCCCAGCTCCAGCCCGGCTCTCAGGCTCGCCGCATTACCTAGACAGGACCTCCAAGTCCTCAAGCGCAGACAGCAGCCGCTCTCGTGTGCTGTTACCACCCGCCACTCCCAAACCGCCTCCCAGCCGCTCCTTCTCCTTCTCACCACTCGAAGACGCAGCCATTCTCCCCAGAGTCCCGCCACCGGCGCACGCGCAGAGCGCGCTGACGCAGGTGCGTGGCGAGAAGGCGGGCTCGGAAGGCGGAAGAGTCACCCAGGAGAGGAACAAGAGGCCTGGCGAGAGCGCCCCCTTTGCGCCTGGAGGCGCACTGCGGACACCGGCGCCATCTGTTGGGCCAGCGAGGGCTTTCTGGTCCAAACCCTGGGAGCGACAGCTGAACTGAGAACAGTGGGGGCAACGCAGTCTGATTCTCCTGGGCCTAATGGTTTTTTTCTCTTTCTTTCTTTCTTTTTTTTTTTTGAGACGAGTCTCGCTCTGTTGCCCAGACTGGAGTGCATCGTCGCGGATGTCTTGGCTCACTGCAAGTTCCGCCTCCTGGGTTCACGCCATTTTTCCTGCCTCAGCCTCCCGAGTAGCTGGGACTACAGGCGACCGCCACCACGCCCGGCTAATTTTTTGTATTTTTAGTAGAGACGGGGTTTCACCTTGTTAGCCAGGATGGTCTCAATCTCCTGACCTCGTGATCCGCCTGCCTCAGCCTCCCAAAGTGGTGGAATTACAGGCGTGAGCCACCGCACCCGGCCCACCTTAACCATTTTTAAGTGGATAGTTCAGTGGCATTAAATACATTCATACTGTTGAGCAACTATCCATCTCCAAAACCTTTTATCTTGTAAAACAAACTCTGTACTCACTAAATGCTAACTTCTTATCCCCCCCTTTCTCCAGGCCCTGGCAACCACCATTCTACTTTCCATTGCTGTAAGTTTGGCTACTCTAGGTACCTCATATAAGCAGAATCATACAGTATTTGTCTTTTTGTGTCTGGCTTATGTCACTCAGCATTATGTCCTCCAGGTTCATCCATGATGTAGCATGTGCTGGAATATCTTTCCTTTTTAAGACTAATATTCCGTTGTATGCATATGGCACCTTTTGTTCATCCATTCATCTGACGATGGACAGTTAGGTTACTTCCACATTGCTATAATCCATCTTTATAGCCATACATCTTCCAACAAAATGTTTTGCTCATTACTCAGGTTAATTATTGAACTGAAGGAACCAATACAGTACATAAGTAGTAGTTAATTAACATAGTTTAAGTCATTGATGTACCACACATTCCAAACCAGAACTGGTTGTCAAAGGCAAAAATACGTCTTAGCCTACTTTTCCTAGGGATAACAACGTAGTAGGGATCACTCTCTACCAGAAAAAACCAAAGTTACAAGCCTATTGGGAATGAGGATTCCATATTGCTATTATAAAAGATGGTCTGGGACTGCCTCACTCCCATGAGGTAGTAGTACCTGTAGTCCTTTCATTTCAGGGTCTCATCCTCTGCTCTGTCTTTTTGGAGGTGCTAAACCTGACTCCTGGGCACCCAGAGTTGACAAGTCTTTTAGAAATTCATGTTAAATAAATTCACTCATAGCAACTGCTGCGTAATCTAGAATGCTGATTTACTCACTTACGATGAAAAGTAATAGTGCCAAACATATCTTTTTCCCATAGACAAAACTATATGAGAAGCCATATTATCACAGGATGTTGCTTGTTAAACTTGGATCAGAACAAACAAGGATAGATTAAAAATTAATGACACAATCATGAGGCTTTGTGTCTCCACAGTGTAGGGATATTTGTGTTCAAGAGATTGGATTATTTGTGTTCATAGGTCACGGTACCTTTTCCTCTAGACAGTGCAAGAGATCCTTGTCACCTTTTGTTTTCTGACCGTTCCCTGCATCTGCTGTTGGCTAACCCTTTTTTGTTAATGCAGTCAATTCTTAGGCAATGGGTTAAAGTAGATTGAAGCTTTGTTCATTACACTTGCATTCTAAACATGCCTCTCAGTACTCTAGTCAATCATTTCTTATGTTAAGTTTCCAGGGTGCCAAACTTCTGCGGTATGTGTTGGTTTTGTTTACTCAACTCTCACGGGTCATATTGAGCCATGACTCTGGTAGGAGGAGAGAGAACATTATATTAGTGTAAACATAAAAATTCTAGAAGGATTCTAATTAGTTAAAAATGACCAATTATAGTCCTACTTTGCAGACACTGAGGATCAGTGTGTGGAGCATGTATGTGTATTGTGAACTCCTGACCTCCTCAGATTTATTGCAAATTCATATGCATATTAAACAGTTTCTATAGACTGATAAGTAATAGCATCTTTCACAGATATACTGTCTTGCAAATTGTACAAATCCAGGCGTGATAAACAAATATGAATTATTTTATATAGTATTACTGAATTCATGGTAATTTGGAGTTAGGTACATATTTTCTCAATCTGTAGATTCAAAAAGGACACTACTTTCTCATGAAATTTTATTGACATGCTGGGCACTGTTCTAAGCACTTAAAAAATATTAACTTGTTTAATTTTCCTAACACTCCTATGAGGTAAGTACTGTTACTATCCCTATGTTACAGATAATGAAACTGAGGGGCAGAAATGTTAAGACACATGCCGGGGTCATATAGTAAATGGCAAAGCTGGAATCTGAACCCAGAGTCTGGCTCCAGGATCTGTGCTCTTTACCACTGGTTATCCCAGCTCTCTGTAAAGAAAGAAGGATATTCAGGTACTAAAAGGACTGGGAACCTCTGACCTAAAATATGAGAGGACTTCAAAAAGTTCATGGAAAAATGGAATTAAAAGATAATAATTTAAAATATAAACTTTATTTCTCAACATAAGCTCCATCTAGTTCAAGACACTTTTGTAAATGACGATACCAGCCATTTAGTTCATCCCTAAATAAATGAGGGCCCTTGGAATTTAACCGTGTCAATGCTGTCTTTTTTACTTTTTTCTTTTCTTTTTTTTTTGCCACAGGGTCTCACTCTGTGTCACTCAGGCTGGAGGGCAGTGGTGCAACCACAGCTCACTGCAACCTTGACCTCCCAGGCTCAAGCAATCCTCCCAATACATTATTAACTGAAGAAAAATGAGTGCCCTTTACAGATTTTATTTACTTATTTAGTTTTGAGACAGAGTCTTTCTCTGTTGTCTTGCTCAAGCTGGAGTGCAGTGGCACAATCTTGGCTCACTGCAACCTCCACCTCCCGGGTTCAAGTGATTCTCCTGTCTCAGCCTCCCGAGTAGCTGGGATTACAGGCATGTGCCACCATGCCTAGCTAATTTTTGTATTTTTAGTAGAGATGGGGTTTTGCCATGATGGCCAGGCTGGTCTCAAACTCCTGACCTCAAGTGATCCACCCGCCTCAGCCTCCCAAAGTGCTGGGACTACAGGCATGAGACACTGAGCCTGGCCCAGATTTTTTTAAGATTAGGAAACAAAAAGAAGTCAGATCAGGACTGTAAGGTGGATGTTCAATGATTTCCCATTGAAACACTTCCAAAATTGTCCTTGTTTGATGAGAGGAATGAGCAGGAGTATTGTTGTGGTGGAGAAGGACTCTCCGGTGAAGCTTTCTCGGGTGTTTTTCTGCTAAAGCTTTTGCTAACTTTCTCAAAACACTCTCATAATAAGCCATTGTTATCATTCTTTGGCTCTCCAGAAAGTCACCAAGCAAAATGCCTTGAGCATCCCAAAAACTGTTGCCATGCTGTTTGATCTTGACTGGTCTGCTTTTGCTTTGACTGGACCACTTCCACCTCTTGATAGCCATTGCTTCGATTTTGCTTTATCATCAGGATTGTGCTGGTAAAGCCATTTTTCATCTCCTGTTACAGCTCTTCAAAGAAGTGCCTCAGGATCTTGATCTCACTTGTTTAAAATTTCCATTGAATGCCCTGCTCTTGTCTGCAGGTGATTTGGGCATAACAGTTTTGGCATCCATTGATTGGAAAGTTTGCTCAACTTTAGTTTTTGAGTCAGAATTGTATAGGCTGAACAAATTGAGATGTCTATAGTGTTGTCTATTAATTGCTGGTCCTCTGCAATTAGGGTACAAACAAGATAAATATTTTCCTTGCAAATTGATGTGGATGGTCTGCTGCTGCAGGCTTTATCTTCAACATCATCTCATCCCTTCTTCAAATGAGTTTTCTATTTGTAAAACCGCTGATTTCTTTAGGGCATTGTCCTCATAAACTTTTCATAAAGCATCAAGATTTCACCATTCTTCCACACAAGCTTCACCATCAATTTGATATTCTTGCTTCAATTTTAGTAGAATTCATATTGTTCTGATAGGGGCTCTTGTCAAACTGATGTCTTATCCTTCTTGTGCCTCAAACTAGATCCTGTTCATACATGTTATAACAAGTTAGTATGACTTTATTTTGGTGGAAAAATATTTTGAAATGCATCTATAGTTTTTCTATAATACACACTTTTCATGAACTTTTTGAAGAACCCCTCATACAAACACTATCAAATAAATGCACAGCTTGAAATTCTGAGCAAAAAGCAGCTGCAAGCAGTTGGTGTGGAGGTTTGGAGGTGCAGCGAGAAACTCAACCAACGCTGTCCCTAAGGGTCGGCAGAATAGATAGCTGAATACACTATGTATCTTAAAAAAATTTTTTTTTAATTTTATTATTATATTTTTGAGACAGAGTCTTGCTCTGTCACCTAGGCTGGAGTGCAGTGGCACGATCTCAGCTCACTACAACCTCCACCTCCCAGGTTCAAGCAATTCTCCTGCCTCAGCCTCCCAAGTAGCTGGGATTACAGGCATGTGCCACCATGCCTGGCTAATTTTTGTATTTTTAGTAGAGATGGGGTTTCGCCATGTTGGCCAGGCTGGTCTCGAACTCCTGACCTCAGGTGATCTGCCCGCCTTGGCCTCTCAAAATGCTGGGATTATAGGCAGGAGCCACTATGCTTGGCCTATTTTATTTTTTTAAGGCAGAGCCTTGCTCTGTGAGCCACTTCACCCGGCCTATTTTTTATTTTCATCAAACAACATATATACATAGTCTAAAATCAAATGGTACTCAAAAGCTTCTAATGAAAATTAAAAAGTTCTAAATTACCACCTCCTGAGCCCCACTTCCTAGCATATCCTTCTCACTAAAGGTGGGCACTCTCAGCATTTTTAACCATTACTTCTATTCTTTGCTCACATATTTTAAAATAATATGCATATATTCTATATCTCTATTCAACTGCTTTTGAAATTTATTTCCTATTATGATAAATGAGGATTTTATCTCTCTTACGTGTGTCATTTATCTTCCCATTAGTTAGAACACAGTTCTGGCCAGGCATGGTGGCTTATGCTTATAATCCCAGTACTTTGAGAAGCCAAGGCATTTGAGACCAGCCTGACCAACATGGTGAAACCCCATCTCTACTAAAAAAGTACAAAAAATTGGCTGGGCATGGTGGCACATGCCTGTAATCCCAGCTACTTAGGAGGCTGAGGCAGGAGAATCGCTGGAACCCAGGAGGTAGAGGTTGCAGCGAATCAAGATCATGTCATTGCACTCCAGTCTGGGCAACAAGAGTGAAACTCGGTCTCAAAAAAAAAAAAAAAACACAATTCTTTGTTAAGTCAATAGTTAGTGTTTACATTACTACACTATATCTACACATAACTATGTAATTATTATTTGTTTGACATGCCTAACATATCCCTGTAGAGATTTTTTTTAATAGAAAAGAAAATATCTAAAATATCAAAGTGCATTGTGCATCTTGTGGAAACTTTTTTCACTTAAATATCTAGGTATGTGTGCACTGGGTCAAATGTAAAATGTATTTTTTACTTTGTACTGAAAAAGTGTGAATGCTTTGGAGATGGGGTCTTCAAAGAGGTGATCAAGTTAAAATGAGGCCATTAGGGTAGACCCTAATTCAATCTGACTGGTGTCCTTATAAGAAGAGGAAAAGATGCCAGGGATGAGTGTGCACAGAGAAAAGACCATGTGAGAATATGGCAAGAAGGCAGACACGGGCTAGCCAAGGAGAGAGGCCTTGGAAGAAACCAGTCCTGTTGACACCTTGATCTTGGACTTTTGGCTTCCAGAATTGTGAGAAAATAAATTCTTGTTGCTTAAACCACTCAGTCTGTGGCATTTTGTTCTGATAACCCTAGCAGACTAATAAAGAGGGGTTGCATGTCAATGGGCATCTGGAGATGTCTAATCATTGCCTTGCACATACCTTTGACTTTCTTGCCCCCATCTTGATTTGTTTCATTCCCTTGGCAAGGCCACGCACTGAGCTAAATGCAGCTGTGCCTACTACATGCCTATACCAATGCAGCTGAATATGGATGGAGAAAAACACACAAGCCAGTCAGTTTGTTGTAACTGAAATTCATGACTTTAACCCCCAAATCTTCAGTGGGTCCTTAGTGCTTCTGGGTAATGAGACTATGCATCCCTATTCTGACCCCTCTCCACTGTCCTTCATACAATTTCACACCATTGCCTCTCTCCACCCCTCAACATCTCCTTTCCCTTCCTCTTTCTCAATTTAGGATCTTGCCTCACTTGATTCACTGAGGAAAACAAAAAACAAAAAACAAAAAAACATATTCAAGGTCAAGGTTCAGATGGAAAGTCAGAGTCAGGTATTTCTTTCCTGGCAGGCAGGTAGTGAGAGAAGGAAAACAGAACAACTGCATTCATTAACTCTTCTCCAAGAAACAAAAAGAGTTGAAACTCTACCTCAAGACATGAACCTCAGAGCCTTTAATCCCAAGTAAAAATAACACTCAATTCAGTATCAAGCTCCAATATCAAGAACCACCATTTATGGTTTCTGAAGACATAAATCAACTCTCAAAAAGCTACTGGGAGAAAGGGATGAATTCCCAGCAAGTTGCCGGCGTATAGGGAAGCAAATCTAATTTTTAAATAAATTACAAAGCCTCAAAATGTTCCATTTTAACTGCTTTTAATTAGCCAAGTTATCTCACTTAGAACCAACTAGGGCTGCTCCACCTCAAGAGAAGATTCACCCCTTACTCCTTCACCCCCCCATCCTAGTTACATTTTGAGGCTTTCCTCAAAAGAACCTCAGCCTGCACTTTCAAAAACAATACAACAAAAAACTCCCACTCTTCAAAATTACTCAGTTAATTAAAGTCATTAGCCCTCTAGTAACTGTGGCATTTGACTTTAACTCCCTACATTCTTGTGCCTTGAGAATAAAAAAACAGTTTAGGTTAAGCCTCTCATTCCCTTTATTTATTTATTTTTATTTATGTACTTATTTTGAGACCGAGTGTCACTCTGTCACCCAGGCTGGAGTGCAGTGGCACAATCTCGGCTCACTGCAACCTCTGCCTCCGACATTCAAGCGATTCTCCTGCCTCAGCCTCCCGAGTAGCTGGAATTTCAGGCGTGTGCCACCACACCCAGCTAATTTTTGTATTCTTAGTAGAGACAGAGTTTCGCCATGTTGACCAGGCTGGTCTTAAACTCCTGACCTCAGGTGATCCTCCCGCCTTGGCCTCCCAAAGTGCTGGGATTACAGGCGTGAGCCACTGCACCTGGCCTCATTCCCCTTAAATATTTGCAGTGTGATATCGATGGAAAAATCTCCTGGAATTTATCAGACTCTCAAATACGAGAAATGTCATCCTCTCCCTGAAATTCTCCAGGCATCATTAAAAACTTACGACTTCTCAGTAACTCAGAAGAAGGGTGGGCATCATCTTTGACCTCCTTTGGTAGATTCGTTGATTCTTTCAACAAATATTTATTAAGTTCTGTGTATATGCCACACTAAATGCTAGGCCTATAGAGGTGAGCAAGACAACATTGGTCAGGAAAGGCCTCCTGGATGAGGTGAAAGCAGAGATTCTTAAGATAGAAGGTGGCTGGAATAAGTATCAGAGGTGGGCAGGAAGATTGGCAGGTCTAGAGGAAGAAGGACTAGAACAAAGAATCAGTATCAGAAAGCAAATTGTCAAAATGCCTCACAAACTTCTTAATTGTGGATTGAATGGTGGCCTTCCCAAAATATATGTCCACCTCCCAGAACTTGTAAATGTGATTTTATTTGGAAAGGTTTTTGGAGTTGTAATTAAGGATCTCAAGATGAGATGATCCTGGATTATCCAAGTTGACCCTAAATCCAATATCGAGGTGTCATTATAAGAGATACACAGAGGAGAGACACAGAAGGAAGAGGAGAAGGTCATATGAAGACAGAGGCAGAGACTGGAGTTAGGCAGCCACAAGCCAAGGAATGCCTGCAGCCTCCTGAAGCTGGGAGAAGCAAGGAAGGACTCTTCCCTAGAGCCTCTGAGGGAGCACAGCTCTGTTGACACCTTGATTTTGGGACTTCTCGCCTCTGCAACCATGAGAGGAAAATTTTCTGTTGTTTCTAGCCACGCAGGTTGTGGTAATTTATTATAGCAGCCCTAGGAAACCAATACAAGATGAAAAAAAGTCTAGTTTGAATGAGTAAAAATTCTCAGATTATTCTAAGAAAATACAGGTTCATTTTATCCTAATACATAAAACAAATCTCTAAGTGTTCTTGGGTGCTTGGAGAGATAAATAAACTAAATGTATTTATATTAACAGCATCAATTTGTACATCGTGAGCTAAAACAATTAAAAACATTTTGTGTTCTTAAGTAGAGGCCCAGGTTATGGAATAAAAGCTAAAGAGATCTCAGAAGTCATCTGATCTAGCCTGATCCCAGCCTGTGATCAAACCCTTTCTGGTAGAGGGGAGGTGGCTACCTCACATCAGCTAATTTTATGTATAATGAGCCCAAATGTGCTTCAAGATAATTTTCACATATTGAGCACAAACTCTGTCTTCTGAAGTCATAAACAAAACATTTAATCTGTCTTTCACACAACAGCCTATTTTTTTAAACCACAATTTATTAAGATTTTTTCTTACAAAATTTCATATATACATGCATATTTTTATTGCTTTTTAAATTTTTCTATATTTTCTATGATGCATTTTTTATATTTTCTAGATTTTCTGATGCATATATATGCTCATATATACATCATAGAAAATATATATTATGATTATGATTATGATTTTTATTTATTTATTTATTTATTTATTTTGAGATGGAGTCTCACTCTGTTGCACAGGCTGGAGTGCAATGGCGCAATCTCAGCTCACTGCAACTTCCACCTCTGGAGTTCAAGCTATTCTTGTGCCTCAGCCTCTCAAGTAGCTAGGATTACAGGCGCTTGCCACCATGTCTGGCTAATTTTTGTATTTTAGTAGAGACAGGGTTTCACCATGTTGGCCAGGTTAGTCTCAAACTCCTGACCTCAGGTGATCCACCCACCTTGGCCTCCCAAAGTGCTGGGATTAAAGCCATGAGCCACCGCACCAGGCCGATTTTTTTTTTATATGTCTAGATTTACTATGATGCATGTATATGTGCATATATATGATGCATCATAGAAAATCTAGAAATATATGAAAAAATAAATATCACCTGTTAGCCCACCATTGAGAGACACACGTTGTTAATATTTTGGTTTATTTCATCTCTAATATTTTATTTTTTCACCCATGTAATCATCCCTAGTTCCTTCAGTCAAACCTCATTTAAAAGGGTTTCCAGACCTTTCATCAACTTGATCATCTGTTTCATACATTCTAGTTTGTCCTTCATAAAATGTGACAACCCAGAGTAAAGATGATGTTGCAGGTCCAGTATGTCTAGGGCTGCATGAAAGGAAACTTCTCTTTTGGTCTGGGGAATCACTGTAATGAAGTTGAATGATCACAGCCTTCGTAAAATGACTAACCTCAATTCAAGTCCTGGTTCTAATGATTTATAGTCTCTGCATTTCAGGTTCTCAGTCTATAAAATGGGGAAATGAAGCTTTCCCTATTTTTGCTGGAAGGCATAGAGGGATGTATGTAATGTGCTTGCTGCATTGTATGTACAAATAAAAATAAATTACAGAAGTGGGTAATGTCTACTGGACTGGGTGTTGTTTCATACCCTATAGGTACAATTGCTATCCCTGTTTACAAACAAGGACACTGAGGCACAGAGAAGTTAGGTCATCCATCTAAGACCACATACTGGGGGGTGGCAGCACCCAGGCAGTCTAAAGTCAGAGCCAGTATTCTTCACCACCATACCGCAATGTCCAGCAGCTATCATCATAACTATTATACTTCCTTCAGCATATCCCAATGCATTCAGTAAGTTTTTTGGAAGTCATATTACTTTGTGGATACATGAAAGTTCGCAACATGTTAAAAAATTCTAACTGAAAGTAACCAGAATGTCATTCAATGGGTTGGATAAGTAATGGAATTACATAACAAACATTAGTACATCTATATAATGAAATACTATACAGTAACAAGAAGGAATGAGCTATCAAAGCCACCCTAAGACATGGAAGAATCTTAAATGTGTATTGCTAAGTGAAACAAGCCAATCTGTAAAGGCTACATGCTATGTGATTCCATTTATATGACATTCTGGAAAAGGCAAATCTATAGAGATAGTAAACAGATCAGTGGTTATGAAGAAATCAGAGGATGAGGAGACTGGAGTAGGCGAAGCACAGAGGATTTCTTTAAGGTACAGAAACTATTCTGTATGATATTGTAATGGTAGATACATGAAACCTGCATTTATAAAAACCCATAGAACTTTACAGCACAAAGGATAAACCTTAATGTATGCAAATTAAAACAATTATTTAGGAAGTTTGATGATCCCAGTATGGAGTGCAGAATGTGAAAAAAGAATCTAACTGTATTATGAATGTTTCATCCCCTGAAAGAAGGGAGGAAAAAGTTGCAGAGAAGGGGAGAAGGCTAGAATGATCCATGTGGTACTGGATTAGATCAGTATGAACTCTTATATAGCTTAACATAGGTACACAGGGTTACAAATAGAAATATTTATGGATATGTTTCTATATGCTGATTGGTATACATACATGTATCTCTTTGCTTTTAATTACCCAGGTTCAAGGAATCCTTTATAGTTTATTTGCATTGCTATAAAGGATTCCTTCAACCTGGGTAATTAAAAGAGAAGTCATTTATTTGGCTCACAGTTCTGCAGGCTGTACAAAAAAACATGGCAAGAACATCTTTTTTTTTTTTTAAGTTTTAAAAATATTTAAATAGCAGAGATAGGGTCTTGCTATATTGCCCAGGCTGGTCTTGATCCCCCTGCCTTCACCTCTCAAAGTGCTGGGATTATAGGCATGAACCACTATACTCAGCCAAGCATCTGCTTCTGGTAAGGGCTTCAGGGAGCTTCCAATCATGGCAAAAGGAGAAAGGGGAGCAAGTGTGCCACACAGTGAGGGAGGAGGAAGCAAGAGAGAGAGGAGGAGGTGCCAGGCCGTTTTTTACAATCACATCTTGAGGTACCTAATAGACCTGGAACTCACTCATTACCAGGAGGATGCCACCAAGAACTTCATGAGGGATCTGCCACATGATCCAAACACCTTCTCCGAGGCTCCGCCTCCAACACTGAGGATCAAGTTTCCACAAGAGATTTAGAGGGGATGAATATCTAAACTATATCAGAGGCCGGGTGCAATGGCTCATGCCTGTAATCACAGCACTTTGGGTGGCCAAGGCAGGTGGGTCACCTGAGGTCAAGAGTTCGAGGCCAGCCTGGCTAACATGGCAAAACCCCGTCTCTACTAAAAATACAAAATTTAGCTGGGTGTGGTGGTGGGCGCCTGTAATCCCAGCTACTCAGAGGCTGAGGCAGGGAACCGCTTGAACCTGGGAGGTGGAGGTTGCAGTGAGCCGAGATTGCACCATTGTACTCCAGCCTGGGTGACAGAACAAGACTCCATCTCAAAATAAATAAATAAATAAATAAATAAATAAATAAATAAAACTAAAAACTGTATCAGAGATCGGGGGTGAGGGAGTAACTTACAGAGGAGGAGCCTGACAAACACTACTTCAGCCACATGATCAAGGACAACGGCGAGAAGTCAGTTGATAGTACCTGTTACAGGCTGAATTGTGTCCCCCTCCTGCCCAAATTCACATGTTGAAGCCCTAAGTCCCAGGACCAAAGAATGGGACTGTATCTGGAGACAGGGACTTTCAGTAGGTAATAAGTTAAAGTGAGGCTGTTACAGTCCCTATTCAAGCTGTCTGGTGTTCTTAAAAGAAGAGGAGATTAGGACACAGGGAGAGAAGCCCTAGGAAGGTGGGTGCATGGAGAAAGAGCCATGTGAGAACACAATGAGAAGGCAGCCATCTGCGCGACAAGGAGAGAGGCCTCAGAATAAACCGACCCTGCGGATTTTATATTTCCAGGCTTCATAACAAATTTCTGTTGTTTAAAACACACAGTCTGTGGTATATTGCCATGGCAGCCCTAACTGACTAACACCAGCACTCTTGACAGGATGTGATGGAAATGGCACTTTACCTCTGGGGTTTTCCTCCAAACTCTAACTCCATCAGATAAATCCCAAGTGAAGGGCTTTCTACAAAACACCTGACCCATACTCTTCAAAATATTCAAGGCCATTAAAAACAAGGACGCTCTGAGAAACTCACAGCCAAGAGGAGCCAGAGGAGACACTGTGACTAATGGTAATGTGGTGTCCTGAATGAGATCCTGAAACAGAAAAGCAACATTAAGTAAGAACTAAAAAACTCTGGGAAAAAGTATTGACTTTAGTTAATAATAATGTATCAGTATTGGTTTCTTTTTTCTTTTTTTTTTTTTTTTTTGAGACAGTCTCACTCTGTTGCTCAGGCTGGAATGCAGTGGCATGATCTTGGCTCACTGCAACCTCCCAGGTTCAAGCAATTCTCCTGCCTCAGCCTCCCAAATATCTGGGATAACAGATGCCCACCATCACACCCAGCTAATTTTTGTATTTCTAGTAGAGACAAGGTTTCGCCATGTTGGCCAGTCTGGTCTTGAACTCCTGACCTCAGGTGATCCACCCACCTCGGTCTCCCAAAGTGCTGGGATTACAGGTGTGAGCCACACCGTGCCTGGCCCAGTATTGGTTTGTTAATTGTAACAGATGTACTTAATTATTGTAAGAAGTTAATAATAGGGAAAACTAGTATGAGGTAGATGGAAACTCTTTACTATCTTCACAATTTTTTCCCAGGATGGAGTGCAGAATTTTTTCTCAGCTCACTGTAGCCTCGACCTCCCTGGCTCAAGTGATCCTCCCACCTCAGCCTCCCCAAGTAGCTAGGACTACAGTCATGCGCCACCATTCCCAGCTAATTTTTTTGTATTTTTTGTAGAGACAGGGTTTCACCATGTTGCCTAGGCTGGTAAAACTATTCTAAAATAAAAAATTTATTTGAAAAAATCTTTGTGTTTTTCAGATCCATTACCACTAAATTCTATTTAGATATTCAACAATGTTTTCAGTATAGTAACTATGTAATTGCTGCTCAGGGCAGAGCCAAGTAGGGTATTATGGTGATAATTTCCTTCCTATACAGCTTTTAGTTCTTCCAGTAGTTTCTATTTCTTTTTCTTCTTGTAACCTCTTACAATAATTTTTCATTTGTCTTCCAAAAGTTCCATCATATCCAGAATTTTATTTGTCTCACCTTCTTTTTGGGGAAACCTTGCTTCTCAGAGCCTCTGCGGCCAGCAAAGGTCATTTGGTGAGAGGCTAATTTAATGTGGTTCAAGCATACAGTCTTCTGGTGGCCTAATCTGATTTAAGGATAGAATTTAGGGTAGCTAAAGAAGTGAGTAAATGACATATACAGTAAATGTCCTTTCCCACTTTACTCATCTAGCACTTGGTGGTGAAGTTGATATAATTCCAGTTCACAGCAAAGATATTTGATATTTCAGTTAGTCCCAATAGCATTGATACTTTTAAGAACCTTCTGGGATTCAAGGACTCAAGGTGGAGGCTGACTACTCTCAGCAGCCAGTAAAAAAACATCAATGGTGCTGAGGTACAGCCAATTAACCAAAACAAAACCACCTAATGATATCATCACCCAGTCCACATTTCTTCATTTGATGGACAAAGAGTCTCTGATAGATTTTGCCAAAGTCATAAACTTCAGATAACAATAACTCTTAACTTTCTTATCCTTCTAACATTCCTAAATAGCAACAACAAAGAAGTTTTGAGGACAAAGGAAATTTTTTGGCACAGAATAGTACCTGTTTTGCACAGAATAATATATGTTTAAATGTCTTCATAAATGACACCATATCTTTTCAACTTCCTATAAGCAGTACCTACCACAGAGTAAGTGACCAGTATTTAATTGAAGTTCTTTGACTTATCTAGTATCTGAATGTGAAGGTCAGTTTTACATTCACTTAAACTTTTGTTTTCTCCCAGATCAAAATATTTGTTTTGGCTCTATAAAGAGAGATTTCCCAGAAAAAATTTTCCTTTCTGGCTGTTAGTAAGTTAGTTCACTTCCTGTCTCTGAGTCTGTGGAAACAATTCAGAAAAGATCAACTATAATTCCCATTTTCCACCTTGTTTTTCATTTCTTTGCATTTCAAATCCTGTTTGTTTTTGTGTGTTAGCCTCTCACATAAGTACCTGCTTGATAAATACTTACTGATTTGATTTAATTTAGAAAAACACTTTATGATCTACATAATATTGTTTAATTGGCAAAATTTGCCTCTGATGGTCGTACCCTGTCTCTGAATGTTTATCACAATTCAGAAAGTACTACATGACCCTGTGTGCAAATGAGTCACTGTATCTCCCCTACAATGGCACAGAGATTAACATTGAAGTGGCAGGAAATGAAGAATCGAATCCAACTCGAAACCACCAAATTCCCAGCTCGTTTAGCCTTCTTGGTAACTACAGTATCATTACTTTCCATTTACTTTCAAATACATCCAAACTCATGTTATCTGATTCTGACCCTGGCCAGAATATATGTATATATATATGTGTGTGTGTGTGTATATATATTTATTTATATATATATATAACCATTAAAAGCCATAAGGATGAGTTTACCGTTAAATCTTTGAGTAAAAGCAAAGAGGTTAAAGGAGGTTTCTTGGCACTTGTCAGGGCAGAACAGTGGCTTCTTTGTCCTTTCAGATTCTCTGTGGCTTGGCCTTTGCCTCTTCTTGGATAACACGTTGCTCTTCGACATGCTGGGCTTCAGCCAGGTCTGCTCCTCAATCCTCCCCATAAGTTATTCCTTTCAGCCAGCCCCAGTCCAGTGGTGAACACAGTGACTCCCTGTCTCAGCAGTTAGCTTTCCAGAAAGTTGCCTGCCCACTTTGTGAATTTAACACCTGATATAAAATTTCTAATTACAAACACCAAATTCTTTCTCCTAGGAGATCTGAAACTGCATGCTCTGCTCTTTGTTTCGACCTTTTATTTTCACTGGAAAGCCCTTGCCAAACATTGGGAACATTTCACTCCATCTGATACAGGCTTTTATCTCTTCTCAACTAGAAAAATGCATAATGCTTCATTTTCAGTATAACCAGGCAATCCATTTCCAAGATCTGCTGTATACAATGCTCCTGCCTGGCCAGTATGCTGTGCAAAGTGCCTCAAAGGTATTTCTCAGATTCTGGCAGGACCACTTTGTTGACATTCCTCAATAAAGGCCTTACAATTTCAAAGGCAGTTTAGATAATTTGATTTTAGAAGTGTCAGTGGTTCTTCTTTAAGTCCTTAGACATCAAACCCACAGAGCCCTTAATACCAGATTTAGATGTGAAGTGGTGGAATTATAGAACACAAACGTCATGTGGCAAGTGACCACCTGACAGATGCATATTTAAATCTGTTTGCAAAAATGTCCCCTGTTGACTTGTTGGCATCCTAAGGTGTTGGTTAATAGACTTTACATGCCCAACACAATTGAAGAGCCTGGCCCACGTCTATTACCAAGGAAAACAAGGTAGGGAGATGTCCAGGGATTAAAAAACTCTAATAAATCCTGTTTCTTATTCCACATAATACTTAGTATACTCACAGTTTCTATTTGGTTTACACCCCTGCAGAAACCTGGGTAAGTTCAGGGTGGCCCCAGGAAACAGGGAGAAAGGAAGACTGCAGGGACTGGCTGTCAGTCAATGTCAATGTCAGAGGTTGAAGTAAGGGGGAGGGAGAATCAGGGATCCTGGAGGAGTCTGCAGGGGAGAACAGACTATGCAGCAGCCTCTATCAGGACAGTTGGTGTACACTTGGCTGAACTGTCTCCTTTTTGCATTTTTCTTAGGAAACTATAATGGCAGAAAACTGAAGAGAGTTCAGATAGAAACCTTGTGTTCAACTCTGAGCACAAGACTTTCTGTTCATTTATTCATTCATTCATTCTGTATATTTATTGAGCAACTATGTTTCTAAGAATTGTTTTAAATTCTGGTGATACAGGAGGACCAGTCAAACAATTCCCTGCCCTCCTAAAGCTTACTTTCTGTTGGAGGTGGGGCAGAGTGTTAACAAGTAAATTTACCAGATAATTTTAGTTTATGATAAGTGTTATGAAGAGGTGGGAACCACATTACACAGCGGGGCCAGAGAAGGCGTCTTTGAGGAGGGTGATGCTATGGCTAAGAACCAAGAAATGGGGCTGGGCGCAATGGCTCACGCCTATAATCCCAGCACTTTGGGAGGCAGAGATGGGTGGATCACCTGAGATCAGGAATTCAAGACCAGCCTGGCCAACATGGTGAAACCCCATCTCTACTAAAAATACAAAAAAATTAGCTGGGCATGGTGGCGTGCCCCCGTAGTCCCAGCTACTCGGGAGGCTGAAGTAGGAGAATCGCTTGAACCCAGGAGACGGAGGTTGCAGTGAGCCGAGATAGCACCACTGCACTCCAGCCCATGCAAGAGAGTGAGACTCTGTCTCAAAAGAAAAAAAAAAAAGAGCTAAGAGATGAAAAGGAGAACATAACTGTGTGACCACTGAGGGAAGAGGTCCAGGTAGAGCGAACAGCAAGTACAAAGGCCCCGAGGCAGGGAGGTTGGGGGGAGGTGTTTGAGGAAATGAGTCTGAATTAGGTTTCTGTCTGCTAATGCACGAACACAAGCCTTTAAAACCACCTTAGTCTAATGTCCTCATACTTATTTATTAATATACTGTGGTAAGTGAGAAGACAGGTGAGCACAGGTTCTATGGGTTTACAAAGAGCATTTAGATCAACCTGGAGGTTCAAAATATGACATCTAAGCTCAGATATAAAGGATGAGTCATAGTTATGCAGGGGATTTCAGTAAGTGCAAAATTTTAGGTGTACAGTAGGCCCCCTTTATCCATGAGGGATATGTTCCAAGACCCCTAGTAGATGTCTGATAGTACCAAACCCTCTATAGACTATGTTTTTTTGATCTGATAACAGAGATGTCTACCAAGTGACTCACAGGTGGGGTAGTGTATACAGCATGGATCCCCAGGACAAACGGAAGATTCACATCCCAGGCAGGATGGAGTGGGAAGGTGCAAGATTTCATTATGATACTCAGAATGACATGCAATTCAAGTTTACATAGTTTTTTTTCTGGAATTTTCTGTTTAATGTGTTCAGACCTCAACTGACTGCTGGTAACTGAAACTGTGGAAAGTGAAACTGTCTAAAAGGGGACTACTGTATTTGGGAGGAGTTGGAATACCAGAAAAAGTGAGAGGTAGGAAATAGCAGAATAAAAGCCTGGAATGTTAAAAATAAGCCATGAGGCTGGGCATGGTGGCTCATGCCTATAGTTCCAGCACTTTGGGAAGCTGAAGCAGGAGGATTGCTTGAGGCCAGGGATTTGAGATCAGCCTGGGCAACATAGCAAGACCTCATCTCTACAAGAAACTAAAAATAAATAAATAATAAAGAGAAGCTATGTCATGAATGGCATTTTTTATCTCCAAGATCAAAATCTTAGACTTGGTTTTATAAGTCACTGAAAGATTTTTAAGCAAGGGAGTGACAGAACCACATGGTGACTAGGTTAAAGGGGAATGAGGAAAGACAAGAGGAAGGAAATCAGTGGATATGTTACAACAATCCAAGAAAGTAATAATGTGGGTCTGACTTAAACAGTGGGTAATAAAAAGGAACAGAAAATTTGAGAAATATTTAGTAGATAAAATAAGAATTGGCTGATTGACTTGGGAGGACAGGGAGTGTGTCTGAGGCGGTGGGGGAGGAGTTAAATGGTTAGATTAGATGATGGAGACTGGAGGCAGTGTCACTAGTTTAGGTGAATAATATAAAAGAAGGAACAGGTTTTGAGGGAAATGGAGAATTCAGCTTTGGGCTCATGGCACTTGAAGAACATAGCCTGTAGTCCAGTTTATAGAGAGAAAGAAAACTGCAAATTGCTATTACCATTACGACTCTCCTTTTTTTGCAGAAGAAATTCATAGCTAAGGCCATGAAAGGTGAGAGTGTCAGGGTTCCTTTTATTTGGTGCCTGATAGAGACCAGGTGCTCCTGGTGGGAACAGCCAATCAAAAGTACTTAATAGGGAATCTATTGAGGCCAGGAGTTCAAGGCCAGCCTAGGCAACATAGCAAAATCCAGTATCTGGAAAAAAAAAAAAATTTGTTTTAATTAGCAAAGGGTGGTGGAACATGCCTGTAGTCCTAGCTACTCGGGAGGCTGAAGCAGGAGAATTGCTCGAGCCCAGGAGTTCGAAGCTGCCATGAGTTATGATTGCACCACTACACTTTAGCCTTGGCGACAGAGTGAGACTCTGTCTCTTTTTTTTTTTTTTTTTGAGATGGAGTCTCGCTCTTGTTGCCCAGGCTGGAGTACAGAGGCACGATCTCAGCTCACTGCAACCTCCGCCTCCTGGGTTCAACGAAAGAGTACTTAATAGGACTTTACACTACCCACCTCTTACACCCAGGATTTGCCTGGGAATAATTAAGAAACATGTTTCTGAACATATACACATGTTTAGCTGTATGCTTATGATGAGGGCAACAAATGTCCAATCAAGGTAGGAAGATAAAGCTAAGGTCTATATAACAAATGTCCACTAATGCAATAGTTAATTCCAGACAAGGAGATAGGACTGTGGGTGGCACAAGAAGAGGAGCTTTGATTTAAAAGGTCAAATCGTTGGGAGGCATAGCCATCTTTCAGGTGCTGGGAGAGTTTCCAAAGAATGGCTTACAGCCAAGAATAAGCTTCATGTGTTGGGGGCAGGGGGTGTGAATCAGGACCCAGGGGCACACTGGGTGGGTGGAGGGTTGGGAGTGGGACGCAGGGTGGGGCTGCAACCTGGAAAGGAGTTCAAACTCAGCAAGGCAGACAAAGGGTGATGTGGCAAAGATTATGTCAGTAAGATAGTTACTTCCTGAGCTCTTACATAAATTAAAGTCATTAAAATTAATTTTACTCTGTGATTTTTTTTACACTCCTAGTGAAAAAGATGATACCTGGCAAATTTTCCCAAGAGTGTCTCTATACTTCTTTGGATAATTGATATCCAAGGCAGATGAGATTCAGGAGAGACTTTTATCCAATATAGACAAAAACAGCCTTGCCTTTTGCTTTCACGTTTGAGGATTAAAGGACTTCGATTATTTAAGGGGGCTTAGTAAGTGTTGATTGCAATGACTTAGAAAATCCTTTCAGTGTCAAATGATGATGCAACGTAAGCTTTCTTGAAGAGTGAACTTAACTTTTACTGCTCTAAAGGCAGGTAATATAGAGGACATGAACAAAGAAACAGACCTGCTTTGGCCACTGAGGAGTCTCAAGTAAATGGCATGACCTCTTTCACCTGCAGTTTTCTAGTCTGTAAAATGGGGATTGTAATTTTTTCATTGATTCAACAAATATCTTATGAGCATCTCCTGGCACATCTCCTATGTGACAGGTACTGTTCTACCCAGTTCATAAAGTTATTTTGAGAATTACATGAAATAGTGTAAGTGAAAAATGCTTAGCATAGTTTCTACACTCTATCAGATGCTGATTGTATTAGTTTTCTATCCAAGAAGCTTTTTCAGCTGGAAAAAGATGGATGTTGAATGTTGGAGCCATTACTGGGTCAGGCCAACAATGGCGAAGACACTCAGAGTGTTTGTTGTAAATATCAGGGTGTCTTGCACAGGGGAAGAATTGACTAAATTGGGGATCCAAGAATGAAAAGACTTTTAATTTAATGATTTTCTTTTTTTTTTTTTTTTGAGACAGAGTTTCACTCTTGTTGCCCAGGCTGGAGTGCAATGGCACAATCTCTGCTCACTGCAACCTCCGCCTCCTGGGTTCAAGCGATTCTCCTGCCTCAGCCTCTCGCGTAGCCAGGATCACAGGCACCTGCCACCATGCCCGGCTAATTTTTTGTATTTTTAGTAGAGACGGGGTTTCACCGCGTTGGCCAGGCTGGTCTCAAACTTTTGACCTCAGGTGATCTGCCTGCCTTGGCCTCCCAAAGTGCTGGGATTACAGGCATAAGCCACTGCGCCTGGCCCAATGACCTGTTTTTGAAATAGTAGGATGAAGGGCAAAATGTTGACCTGGGGAAAATAGAGCAAGTGTCAGTCAAAATTATTCTGGGAAGTCTGCAGAGGTTGCCATGAATCAGCAGGGGTGATCCAAGTTAAGACTCATCAGAAACATGAATGTCCCACTGGGTCTAGAATATCAAGAAAGAACTCCAAGATAGTTTGCTTCATCAACATGTTCAGAGTTGAGGTGCGTGACAAAATAATTGTTTTTCTGAAGCACTTTTAACTGTGAACATTACAACATACCCACTGAACCCTGGAAAGTTAATTTGTAGTTTGAAGAATTGACCAGATAAGGACCCTGATACTTCGGATATTAACATTTGCCAGTGCTCTAAGTAGTTCATTTTAAAAAGGAAAGGAAGAAAAGCTGACTTAAGCTACAAAACATGTTTTCTCCCAGTATCACTGATATATTATCTTTGCTTCTGAAGTGGGTTGGTTCATTAGCAAAGGGTGCAGCATTTTCCACTTCCCTTTTACAAACTGAACTTTAGCCCAGACCCTGAAGAGTCTATGGAGGTTGGTCAGTAATCATAATGGAATAGGATATGCCTTACCCTCAAAGAGAGACGTGGAAAGTCAAGGTCATTTGCAGGTGCCTCCCTCAGTGCTCGGAAATGGTATACATTTCTTATAACAATATGTGATACTGTAATTACCTACTTATTTTTCAGTCTTTTCCAATAGACTATAAGCTCTTCAAGTGCAGAGACTGTGTATTATTAATCACTGTAAGTCCAAATGCTTAAAAAGCCACTAACAGGAAGGGCTCAGTAAATGCTTTATACAAAGTGAGTGGATCAATGTACAGAGGGATTGATGGATGAATGGATGGATGGTTGGATGGATGGATGGTTGAATGAATGGATGAATGGATAAATGGTTGGTTGGTTGGATGGATGGATAGATGGATGACTCCTGGATTCCTGCCATTAAAGAAAAACCATCACAACAATAAAGAAAATGGTGCTCAAGTGAAGGGTGGACAAGATAGATGAGATTGACTTGGGCCCGGAAGAGTCACTAAAAGGGCATATAATCCTAGAATCATTGGGAAGAAGGAAACTTGGATAAATTTTTGCCACTGCTTCTTCTAATCCATCCTCCCAAGAGTCTGGTCTGTACCTCCAGTAGAGAAAACTGCTACTGGGTAAACAAGGTTATCTTTGTGGGACTGAAGAACAAGTAAGAGCTCCAAGACTTACTGAGAAGGACAGAAGGCCTGTCTACCTTATTCCTGTCCATGGAGTAGAAACCCTGAGAGGCAAGGGCTCCATGTGCCTGAGGGAGACAGAGTTATGGGTTTCTTGGGCCACAGAACAGTCGTCATGACAACAGTCCCAGAATAACTACTTCCCATAAGGGATGGACTATGGGGGAGTGAGGAGTGAAGGACCTTTGGGAGTGCAGTCAGCAAGAGCTTGTTTGCAGACCTCAGTGAGCTCCAGGGGACTGCATTTTGTAGCTAGAGATTTGGTAGGGTCAGCAGCAATAAGGCACCAGCAGTATAAACTCTTTTGCTCCCAGGAAATCTCAAGCTAGAGACTGATATGATTGAATAATAAGAGAACAGCAATCCATCAACCTCTCCGAGACACACAGAAACTGCCCCTAGTGAAGGTTTCTGCAAACCTGTAGGCAATGAGGTGAGGGCAACCTCCAGGGATAGCTCATTGGTCTCCCAAGCAGCCAGGAGCTGAAAAAACTGGCGAGGGGTGGGTGGTGCCAGGGGAGAGTTGAGGGACCGCACTTCCCCTCCCTGAGCAATGCTGACCCAAGGGCCTTTGGGAGGAGGTTGTGCCACAGGACTGGTCATCAGAGAAGAAGTCATTGCCATTCTACTAGCAAGTGAAGCTTGGGGATATAGGCAGGCTTTCAACTAGCTGCATGGAAAACAGCCCCAGGGTTCATCTGCAGGGTGCCCCCCTCCCCAGTACATGATTAACATGGACACCTAAAAATCCAAGCTTATAATTTATACATTTGTCAAGGTGGGGTATGTTGGAGAAGACGGGCCAAGCTTACTGTATAAAAGGAATGCTTCATTTCGTAGAATGTTATTCCCCTGCAGTTGCCTCTCACAGGTAGCAGAGCATGGTGTTTAAAAGCATGGGTTTTGGAGCCAAATGCCTGGGTTACAATCATGACTAAATTCCTTCTGTTCTGAGACCTTGAGCAAGTTTCCTCACCTCTCTAAGTCTCTGCTTCCTCATCTGTGAAAGAAGATAATTAGAGCACCCACCTCATAGAATTGTTAAGAGGACTAATTCAATTAATCCAATTAAGTGCTGATATATAAGAACTCAATAAATATAGCATACATACAAAATAAGATTTGAGTTATTAAATTTGAATCATACATTTGGCCAAGCATTCACAAATTTCCTATGTAATTGCGAGTAGAGTAGTAATTTGTCACGAGGTGGTGATTGGTGCAGAGGAACTGGGACACCAACCAAAAATATACATTGTGATACATTTTTTTCCCCTAAGATACTCAAGGATTTCTTGTTTTTGTTTTTTGTTTTTTGTTTTTTGTTTTTGAGACAGGGTCTTGTTCTTGTCACCCAGGCTGGAGTGCAATGGCACGATCTCAGCTCACTGCCACCTCCACCTCCTGGGTTCAAGCAATTCTACTGCCTCAGCCTCCTGAGTACCTGGGACTACAGGAGCCCGCCACCACGCCTGGCTAATTTTTGTATTTTTACTAGAGATGGGGTTTCGCCATGTTTTCCAGGCTGGTCTTGAACTGCTGACCTCGTGATCTGCCCGTCTCAGCCTCCCAAAGTGCTGAGATTACAGATGTGAGCCACCACACCCAGTCTGTTTTTGGTTTTTGTTTTGAGACAGAGTCTCACTGTCACCCAGACTGGAGAGCAGTGGTGTGATCTCAGCTTACTGCAACCTCTGCCTCCGAGGTTCAAGCAATTCTCCTGCCTCAGCCTCCCAAGTAGCTGGGATTACAGGTGTGTGCCACCATGTCCAGCTAAGTTTTGTATTTTTAATAGAGACAGGGGTTTGCCATGTTGGCCAGGCTGGTCTCGAACTCCTGACCTCAAGTGATCTGCCCGCCTCGGCCTCCCAAAGTGCTGGGATTACAGGTGTGAGCCACCGTGCCCGGCCAGATATTCAAAGATTTCTTGTCAAACCCCTGAAGTTTTTATGGAACACAGTTTGGAAACCACTCCATTACTGGGCTAAAAAACAAAGCTATATATCCTATGGTGATTATAGTGAGGTTGAGTCTTTTACATCTGGCCCACTCATGCTAAAATAACCACTGGCAACTTATAAAGCTGGCTCCACTGAGAGAATTCCTTCTAACATCTTGGTGACTAGGCAAACAGACATGATCCTGGTCTTTTTTGAAGGGTATATGATTGACACTGCCAAGGAAAACAGTTAACAGGAGACACTAACTTAGAAGAAATAAAACCTGTTATTTTGGAGGGTACTATGAGTAAACAAAGGAGCGTTAAAACATATAATATAATGTTGGTGAGGTAATGAATAAAAATTTATTTATTAAAATATAACATTTCTTCATATAAAAATGTAAATAATGGGGCTTTAATAAAGAACATTTAAAAAGAGTAATGAGCTACTCAGAAAACAAAGACTAAGAGGTCAACAACCACCTCAAGCTTTCCCCAAGCTATAAGAAAAACTGCCTGGTGTTTCTGATGAACCAAGTTATTTATGACATTTAAAACGGTGATATGAGCTATGATCTCTATTTCTGTTAAAAAATAAAGAAATAAAAAGTCTTTAAAAGGTAGATTGTCATTCATGGATGACTGGAAGTTACATCTGAGAATCGCTGCCTTTTAAGCCTTGTAGTTTAAAAATATTACCTCTGGATGGTACAGTTTAGGAACAGGCCCTGGGAGAAAGTAATCTCAGGCCTTTGAATTCTTTCTATCCTATCTACCCTCCCACATAGCTCACTTAGGGTTGAGAGTTGAGTTTCATGTATTTAATTACATGCACCTGGAGGCAGGACACAATGACCCACGCTATGATCAAATGGTAATGCTACAAGAGTCACTCATTAAAAAGGCTAAGCATATGTGAGTTTAGCTTTTTCCAAGTAAAGACTAATAAAGTGAATATTTTATATATTTAATCACACTCTATTATGACACTGATAGGCAAAGAGACATAATTGGTAAGCAATTACATATGTAGCTGGTGTTACTTTCATACATGAAAATTATACTTTTACTGCTCCGATCTTCTCACTTTTGGTCCACACGACAGGATCATAAAAAAGCAAGGTTGCAGTGAGGACAACCTAGGTCAAAAGTTGCCAGGAGGGCAGAGGATTCATGAAAATAGACCCCATGCTTCTGTTGATTGGAGGGAGGTCTTGGTTGAGAGTGAGAGGAAAAAAGACCAGATGCTAAGAGTGAGTAAAAGGAACATTGTTCCTGTTGAGCCAGGAAGGAACAGGATAGGAATCGAGAAGGGCAATTTTAAAAAGGCAGGGGGTGGGCAGTTCTGGTCAGGTGGGTAGACCTGTGCTTTTGCAGAAGACGAACCTTAAGCAGGTTTCTTTCGAATACCTTCAAGGGTAACTGAATTTTTTGTTGCTTTCATCTCCCACTTTCCCTCATCCCCTCAAAACATCTGTGGTACCTGAAATTCCTTAAACAGGGAATAAAGTTTTTCATTACGCAATTAGAAACAAAGATTGACCACAAGCAAATCAGCTGGCAGAGGTGATATGAAACTTTGCTCTCTAAATGTTAATGGCTGATAGTGGATCATTGGCTATTTTGATAGGAAGAGGAAGTAAGAGAATGGGAGGCCCTGGGATGAGGTGGTTTTCCAGAGAAGGAAAGGAAGCATATTAAATGATAAGAAAAGAAACAGCTCACGGTTATTGAGTATTTATGTGCCAGGCTCTGTTCCAAGTGCTTTACGTGAATTAACTCTTTCAATTTCACAGCACCCTGCCTGAGGTAGGTACTATTACTAATCTCATTTTACAGATAAGGAAACAAAGTCATGGAGAGGTTTGGTAACTTGCCCAAGGACATAGCAGAATGGCCAAGAGTTGATTTCTGGCATTTCTAGCCCAAGAGTCCACACTTTTGGCCACAGAGTGAAAGAAAATTGTCTCAGAGAAAAAATGACCCAGGAGACAAACTTCCCTACATAGACAATGTCGCCAAAAGTCAGCCTGTTCACTTCTGAGTATTAGGGATAAGGAGAAGAGGTGTTTTATGGTGCACAGCATTGAGTATCTGCTACTTAAAGGAACATTGGTGCTGGAATGGTTACTATGCTCAGTCTTATGGACCCTTTTGATACATTCTTGGTCTTACATGTGCACCGCTCAACTGCCTGAATTAGTGATCCTGTGGCAGTTGTTTAAACCCTCTGCACCTCTGAGTCCACATTTGGAAACTGGGTTATTTCCACTTGTCAGCTCCCTGACTCAGAGGAATGCAGGGAGGGCTAATGGGCTGATCTATGCTAAGTGCTCTGGGCCATAAACCAGGACTAACTGAACTTTCAGAGAACACTATGACTTGGCAGTGCTACTTAAATTGACAGAAGTGGTAGAATATTCTCCTAGCAGCTTCTTTACATGTCTTGGTTCAGCTGCCTGATCGCCCTTTAGGACAACAGCAGTCGGTCCACTGCGGCTGAATTCCTTGCTAGACTTACACTGTGTTGCTCCAACAGAGGACGACTGTGTGGTAGACTTGGGAGATGCCCATATTGTCTGGGACTGTTCAAATTATCCAGAGATAAGAATTCCTAATTCAAAATAAGGATCTTCAGGCCAGGACTTTGAAAGTAACTGCTTATCAAAAAAACATGAAAAGAACTGGTCTCACTCCAAGGAAACTTTTAACCTAATAGCAAATATACCTTAGCATTTAATTCAAATGATAGTGTCCTAATTGACACCATCAAGGGCAGAACCAATTGCAAAGTTTCTTTAAAAAGTAATGATTTGGCCGGGCCCGGTGGCTCACGCCCATAATCCCAGCACTTTGGGAGGTCGAGGCGGGTGGATCACAAGGTCAGGAGTTCGAGACCAGCTTGACCAACATGGTGAAACCCCATCTCTACTAAAAATACAAAAATTAGCTGGGCATGGTGGCATGTGCCCGTAATCCCAGCTATTCAGGAGACTGAGGCAGGAGAATCACTTGAACTCGGGAGGCAGAGGTTGCAGTGAGCCAAAATTGTGCCACTGAACTCCAGCCTGGGAAAAAAAAAAAAAGTAATGATTTACAAAGAGATGTGGAAGAAAGGATGCCTGAGACAAAGGGAAGAGGGAGAGAAGCAGTCTCAGCTGTAGCTATGATTAAGGACCAGTGGACACATAAGGATAAAGCCAGTTTTTTAAAAAGGAAAAATGTGTCTAATTAGTCCACACTCCCATTGTCTAATGGATTTTCCCTCCCATGTGTTTAAGCATAAGAATACGCCACCTATGACTTCAAACAAAACAAACACACTAAAAGCAGAAGGGTGATCACACTATTTTGAACAGATGCAGTTATTCAACTCAATAATTTATCCTTGAATTCATGTCTTCTCCATCACAGAATCCTATCCTATCCTATCCTGTCGTCAGGCTTCCTCAGACCTGAGAAAGGAAGCAAGCTTTGTGAGCTAATAAATAAACACGGCCAGTAGGAACCAAGGTGGATGTTCAGGATCAGAAATAGGGTAGATGAAAATAGTTTATAAAAAAAGAGTTTGAGAGAGGGGGAGGGAAACTGAATAACTAACTGAAAGCAGTAGGTGGTCAACACCATACAGTATGAAGGAACCACGAATACAAAACAAGGAAAACAAAAGATTTTCAGAGTGCTGCCATGATGCACATAATTTCAAATAAAAGCTATGGTGAGTTTTAGCAAAATTTGGATATAAGAGATTTGGTTTTCAGATCCTGAGTCTCCTTTTTTGGCAGTGTTTTCTCATATCTGCGGTCTCTTCTCTTTAAGCACCAGAGGCCCCTCTATTCCTCACCAAAGAGAAAATATTGATGTAGACTCTTGGTGTGTAAGGCAAGACATAATCTTCCAAGAGTATCTGAAAGCTTCATCTTTATGTGGAAGGAATTTTCAGGTAAAAAGCTGGTGTGGAATTATACGAACCTTCCTGGTGTCCCTTCTCTCAAACCTCCCTAGAGGCACTTTCTATTTTTACTCTCTCTTCCTTGGTGCCATTTGTAACAGTGGGTATCTGGTTTACAAGGCACATCTTCACCCTGTCTTTGACTGGATTGAAAGAGGTTCCTTTCTCTAAAAAACAGCAGAATTCATGTAAGGAAAAGGCTATTTAGGTGAAATCGTGCTATGATATTTTGCTATGTCCAATCTATGATAAGGTCTTTGAAGGCCTATTATTGAGATGTGAAGTGTAAGGAAGCCAGTAGTCATTGAAAATTGCATTTCACATAGAAACGTGCATTGCATTTGCTGAGAACATGAGTGCCAGGGCTGGTGCTCTGAGCATGCCAGCGCTTGTTTACATGGAGCTGAAGGAAGGCTTCCTCACTCGAACTACAAGGGCTGCCCCACCCTGCACTGGACTCAATGGAAGGAAGGGCGGGGTTGGCACAAAAAGTTTTGACAATACTCCAGTTCTTTGCACCCCAAATATTTACTGAAACAGTCGGATAATTCTTTAGGGAGACCAGGCCTAACACTACAAAAGGTGGCAAAGAGCCAGGAGGAGAAAAAAATGCTCCCGTTTGGTAAGGTTGTGTTTATTTTTGCCTGTAATAAATGCAGAAACAACAATACAGAAATACAGAAATTGTCCTACACACACCCTCTTCAAACTGATCACGCATTTGAAAATTTAGCTTCAGGGAAACCAGCCACTGCAGCTTCTATTCAGGCATTCCTGGTCCTGCAGGCAGCTGTTTCCTCTGCTTGGAATAGTGTCTCTTCTCACTGAAGCCCACCTTTCTTCTGATTCCTCTGCAGCCTTCTCCACATCCCACTGCCTGTATTAAGCCTCTCCCAGTTGTCCCAGCCCACAGTAATCTCTCTGTTCTTGGGCCTCCTACAGCACTCACTTGGCAAGTGTGGTGGCATTTATCTGCTTGTCCACTCAGCTCCTCTCCCCACCACTGGACCTTACACGGAATAGTCAACCTTCACTACATACGCCTACAAACAATGACAAGTTATTATAGTATAGTGGTTTAGGTGCGCCATTGTCAAGTTCATGTTTGTGTGATTTGTAAACTCAAATGAAGAAGTTGGGCCAGGCGCGAATGCTCAGGCCTGTAATCCCAGCATTTTGGGAGGCCGAGGTGGGTGGATCACAAGAGGTCAGGAGTTCAAGACCAGCCTGGCCAACATGATGAAACCCCATGTCTACCAAAAGTACAAAAAATTAGCCAGGCATAGTGGTGGGCACCTGTAATCCCAGCTACTCGGGAGGCTGAGACAGGAGAATCACTTGAACCTGAGAGGCAGAGGTTGCAGTGAGCCAAGATCACACCACTTTACTCCAGCCTGGGTGACAGAGCGAGATTCCATCACTCACAAACACACACACACACACACCCATAAAAAAAAAAAAGTTTTCCTTTGTTACTTTTGAAATGTAGTAAATCCCTAATGTGTAATCATTTTCAAACATCATGGATTTTGTTAGGAGGCATAAGAAACAGCACGTGGGCTAGGCACCGTGGCTCATGCCTGTAATCCCAGCGATTTGGGAGGCCGAGGCAGGTGGATCACGAAGTCAGGAGTTCAAGACCAGCCTGGCCAACACAGTGAAACCCCATGTCTACTAAAAATACAAAAAATTAGTCGGGCGTGGTACCAGGCGCCTGTAATCCCAGCTACTCAGGAGGCTGAGGCAGGAGAATTGCTTGAACCCGGGAGGCAGATGTTGCAGTGAGCTGAGACCATGCCACTGCACTCCAGCCTGGGTGACAGAGTGAGACTCCATCTCAAAAAAAAAAAAAAAGAAAAAAAGAAAAGAAAAGAAAGAGCACCTGGCAGATATGGGTAGAGAGATGAAGAACTAACTGAAGAGAATGAGAAGAGCAAGGAACTGGTTCACACAGTGCGAGCCCCATTGGTGTGCTTTACGTGGTCTGCTTCACTTGGGATTTTCTTGTGTTTGTTTTTTTTTGTTTGTTTTTTTTGTTTGTTTGTTTGTTTGTTTTTTTGTAGAGACAAGGTGTTGCTATGTTTTGCCCAGGCTGGTCTTGAACACCTAGCCTTGAGCAATCCTCCCAAGGCCTTCTATCTTGGGTTTAACACTGAAAGTCCTAGGCAACCCCTCAGGCAAACCAGAAAGGTGGGTCACCCTACCAGGTGGCCAGTAAGCATCTTGACAAGAAGAAAATAACGTTTTAAGTCATGAACAGAGCCCTCTTTATTTTCTTTCACTTCAAATTCCAGTGCCTCGGCCTCTCCAAGGACATTCCACTCTCCTATAACAAGCCGAGGAGCAGGCAAAAATGCCCAGGGACTAAGCAGGAGTCCTGGGTTTATTAAACTCTCTCCACTTCAGAAGCAATGCCAGGCCCATTAGGACAACTGGTGAAGGGAAAAAGCTTAAACATAGTTCTCACAAACAGAAACGAAAGGGAATATTCTGAACTGGAAACAGTGACCTTTATGGCATTATTCCAAAAGGAAAGTCAAAGGCAGAGCCTCAGGAAGGCAAATGTCCAGGATCCACAGGAACTCTGACTTATGCGGAACATTCCACACGAGGCCTGCTAATTACAGCGCTGGAGCATCTGTTTTGATAATGTTCTTTGAAATCAACTCAACCCTGAGAATGTGTGCAAATAGACGAAAAAGAAGACTGGACTGTATGACTATGAATACATTTTGGATATTGTAGCATGTAGAAGAACGAAGTAGTACATTAGGAGCATCAAAAATATACATAACTTTTTTTTTTTTTTGAGACTGAATCTTGCTCTTGTCACCCAGGCTGGAGTGCAATGGCACGATGTCGGCTCACTGCAACCTCTGTCTCCTGGGTTCAAGCTGTTCTCCTGCCTCAGCCTCCCAAGTAGCTGGGATTACAGGCTCCCTCCACCATGCCCGGCTAATTTTTATATTTTTAGTAGAGACGGGGCTTCGCCATGTTGGCCAGGCTGGTCTCGAACTCCTGACCTCATGATCCACCCGCCTCGACCTCCCAATGTGCTGGGATTACAGGCGTGAGCCACCGCACCCAGCCACATATTTTATATTGTGTGCATTTCACAGAACAGACACATTTGAAAAAATGAAATGGGCCTGAAATAAGCATAACAATAACAACATCATTAATAATGTCATGCACAAAACTAGGGCTATAGAGTTTGTGTAGTAATGGGGATTTTTTTTCCATAATAAAATGATAAAGCTAAGGATTTTAATATGTGTAATGTATAACACAGTAATTCTGAACAAAAAAGCATAATAGGAATATTGGAAATTCTAATGCTTGTTTCTCTGTATGTCATGCAGGAATAAAACTGAGTTAGTTTCTTTATACAGACTTCTGTGACCAAGAATGCTCCTGTGTACCCTGGTACAAGTGTAAGTAGGTAACTTGGCTGGGAGTTGAAATTTAGGGGATGTGGTGCAGAGATATAATTTTACCACCAGGGGGTGTTCTTTCCTCCTCCGGTGATGAGTTTATGTAATCACAAACTAACCCTAAACCAGCCCCACTAAAAATGGGCCAGGCCAGATCCCAGGAAATGGGATTAACTTACATCATTCACACAAATTCCCTCTTGCCCTTCCATTTTAGAGACTATTGAGTTTTCCTTCAGTTGAGAGAATCATGCTGGCAGCAAGCCAATCTACATGAACTGTCGAAAACAGATTACACCCCTCCTGCTGATCAAAACAGGAGAATGATGACTTAAGAAGTTAGTGCAGGTAGCTATTTCTGATTATCCCCGGGGAGCAGGAGTTTCAAGTAAGCAAGAACTCAGCAGTTAGAAAGCAAACATCGAAAGGGTCTGAGGGGTAGAAAAGTCTCCTGCTTGAATTTTGATCTAAGCTGATTTACAACTGAAAAAGGTTGATGCCTCATTAAAGACCAGAAAAGCCTAGGAAAATTACCAGAGAGATTTTGACAGCTTCCAGAGTCAGCCAGGGAATCTGTCCCAGCCCATTAGGATAACCAAGTTTAGAAAGCAAGGCCTTGGAGAGGTGCCCCAGGGAGATGCCCAAGGGAGTCCGTCTGAACCCAGCCAAATGCTTACTCTTGAAAAAGGAAGACTTTGTCCCCTCTGTCAGCTTAGTGCCAGAAGCTCTGTCAGGGAGAAAGGCTGTGAAGCTAAGAAATATGGGATATTAGGTCACCTGCTCAACTGAAGCAAGTTCAACAAATTCAAACTTTGAGTCAATACATTATTTCCCCTTTTAATGCCCAAAAGTAATACTTGCTCATTGCTAAAACCAACAATACAGAGGCTAAAGTAAAAATCAAAGGACTGTCCTCTCATGACCAGCCCACTCTCCTCAGCCCCACTTACCAGAAATACTCACAGTTGAGAATTTGCTTATATTTTTCGGGGTTTCCTTTTTCCCATGAATTATTTCTGCAAAATGGATCAGTCTATCTGTCTGGCTCTCCATCTATTCATTCTATGCATCTATTAATCACCCATTTGGTTTGGTTTGGTTTTTGCCAAAAAGATATATATATAAAATATATATCATATTATATATAATATATATCATATAATATATTATATATGATATATATTCTTTTGTGTAAGTTTTTTATTTAATTGAAATGAAACTTTATTTCAATTTAATAAAGCCGACTTTTCCAAATCGGATCCATTCTTTCTTATAGTGACACAATATTCCATTGTATGGATGGTCCATAACTTTACTAAGCCAGTGCCCTACTGACGAACATTTGTGCTAGTCCCAATTTCTTTTTCTATTACAAGAATGCTATAATAAAATTCTTAATTAAAAGATGTGGTTATTAATGGGTGTGTTGTGTTAAGGATCAGACATTGTGCTAAGCCCTCTACAGGATATTAGGATAAATAAAATATGTTTCCTGCCATCTTGGAGTTTACTCTTTTGTGTGGGAGAACTATAAAAAAAATTGACATTGCAAGGTGCAGTGGCTAACGCCTGTAATCCCAGCACTTTGGGAGGCCAAGGCAGGCAGATCACTTGATCAGGAGTTTGACACCAGCCTGGCCAACATGGCAAAACCCTGTCTCTACTAAAAATACAAAAATTAGCTGGGCGTTGTGACACGTGCCTGTAATCCCAGCTACTTGGGAGGCTGAGGCAGGAGAATCACTTGAACCCAGGAGACAGAGGTTGCAGTGAGCCGAGATTGAGCCACTGCACTCCAGCCTGGGCAACAGAGCAAGACCAGTCTCAAAAAAAAAAAATATATATATATATATATATATAATGTAAGAAAAATGATTTACATACTAAATAGTTGGATTAATTATAACATATCTGCCCAGGGAGTAGAAAGGAAGGTGCTACCAATTCTGACAGTTGGAATTAGGGAAGATTTCACTGAATTGACTTCATCTCTGTAGGGATTTGCTTTAGTCTGTTTGATGTGGGGCAGTTGAGGTGGAAGCTTGTACTCTTAACAAAGTCATCCTGTTCACCATGCACTGAGGCAAGGAGCTCTACAATTTTTGCTATTTGAATTTCCTCTAAAAATAATTTCATAAAGATCTGGGAATGATTTGTCCTTCTTTTTTCTTTTTTTTGAGATGGAGGTCTCACTATGTTGCCCAGGCTAGTCTCAAACTCCTGGGCTCAAGCGATCCCTGCCTCAGCCTCCTGTAAGATGACAGGCACATGCCACTGTGCTCGGCTCTTGCTTTGTCTTCTTCTAAACTTGTTTCACTGAGTTTAGTCTACAGCTTTGTCTGATAATCTTAAAACTCATTACAAATATTCAACATGGCACCGCTCCTTGCTCTGTCCCAAAATGTCCTGGGTAAATGTCTGATCTCCAAATCAAGTATGCCATAAATTGTTGAATTAGTATTGTTATATCTGGTGTGACTGTCTAGAGAAAGCCATTTTATCAGTACATGGAATCTAACAGTATGATTTTGAAAGAAAACATATGAAACAACTCACCTGTGATAGCAAATCTCTTTGAGTCAGAACCTTCCCAGCAATCATGTAAACATACTGGAAGATGAGTTTTTATTTTTAAGCAATCTTAATTAGCAGGTCTCTTTCTTATTAACATCTTCAAAGGGCTTTCAGCTCCTCCCTAGATGAAAGGTCCTGTGTAAGGACAAATTATTAGTATGCTCACAAAATACACACACTAAATGCAGGAAAAGTGCAAACGGTTTAACTCCACAGCCTGCAATGCTCTTGAGATGCTTTGATCTGCCAGGATAGCCATCAATTATTCTATATCCTTTACTCTCTAAATGCATGCATCAAAGCATGTTCATGCCCACCCTTGTAAATCCAGTTGTTTATTTCAAAATAGTTCTTCTGAATTAAGCCTTGTTTCCTTTTTCCTTTGTTGAGAGCTGCTGATTCAGCTTATTGGGGAAAGCGTATATGTAACCTTGGGTTTAGAGTAGAAAATAATCTTTTTTTGCTCTATAAAGATGTCCATGGGCCAGGCGCAGTGGCTCATGCCTGTAATACCAGCACTTTGGGAGGCCGAGGAGGGCAGGTCACCTGAGGTCAGGAGTTCGAGACCAGCCTGGTCAACATGGTGAAACCCCGTCTCTACCAAAAAATACAAAAATTAGCTGGGCGTGATAGCAGGCGTCTGTAGTCCCAGCTACTCGGGAGGCTGAGGCAGAGGAATTGCTTGAGCCCAGGAGACAGAGGTTGCAGTGAGCTGAGATTGTATGACTGTACTCCAGCCTGGGCGACAGAGCGAGACTCCATATCAAATAAAAAAAAAGATGTTCATGACATAAAAATGTACATTAATAAAGATTCATTGGTAAACTGGGAAAATATATATAATAAGTGAAAAAAGCATGATACAAAAATTTATAGAGTATTATCACAACTGTAATACTAATAATTGCTAACATGAATTAAATACAACAGTGCCAATCACTGACCTGAATGCTTTACCTGTGTGATATACTTTAATCTTCACAATGAGATGAATATTGTCATCTCTCTTTTACATATAAAGAAACTGAAGCTCAGAAAGTTTAAGTAACTAGACCATGATCACACAGCCAATCAGTGGTAGAGCTGATGGGGTTCTATCTGGTACTGACTGACAACAAAGCTTTGTGATGGTCCTGCTGCCTTTTAACAGTGAATATAACTAAGCAGAGAGATTTAGGGTGATTTTTCCCCTACTTTTTTACACTTACACTTTTTTTAAGAATAAGCAAAACTAACATACTAACTACATGAAGTAATCAAATAAAATTAATAAAGAGGGCTGAGTAGCTCTTTTATTCATGGCATGATAACTTGAGATAAATATAGGTAACATGTCATTAAGCTCAAAGTTGTCTGGGCCTCTGCTGCCTTATCTTTAAAATGAAAGGGTTGCACCAAGCAATCTCAAAGACACCTTTCAATTTTCATATTACTTCAGTTCATTGTTTCTGATTACGCTTCAGAGATGGCACTTTTCCTCAGCAATAAGTTGGTTGTAGTTCCCTAAATTTGCTCAAAGAGCGTACCAAAGGAAGAACCAGAGGACCGATTGGGATTCATCTTTAACACCACAGAAGAATAAAGACTAGCTTTGTTAATGATGAATCTTGAATAAGTATTAATGTAAAATTGTTACATACTTATTAAATTGTAATTGTACATAAATAATAAGCATATAAGTTTTTATTGTATACATTTAAGGTTTACATAATGTCTTGATATACATATAGAGTGAAAAGGTTAGTATAGTTAGCAAATTAACCTATCCATCATCTCAGTTATACTTTTTTTGTGTGTGTGGCAAGAGTACCTAAAATCTATTTTTAGCAAAAATTATTAAATATAGTTCTCATGTTGTACATTCCATCTTTAGATTTGTTCATCCTTCATATCTGCTATTTTGTATCCTTTGTCCTGCAGCTCCCCATTAAGCATATTTTTCTGATCTAATTCCAGAGTGAAAGATAAGTTGTGTTGGATATCAGTGCTAGGTCTTTTTCTGACCAGGGTTTAGTTTGGACATGTCTGGAATGCAAGAGTGAGAAACCGTTTGAAACTGAATGGAGAGTAGGTGTTTCCAGCTGAGAGGAGCATTTGATCTTTACTTGGAAAAAAAAGTACCTGCACTACAAAGAAAGGTTGCTTGTCTCCACAGAAGGATGAGTTCCTCCACAGGAAGCATGTGGCACCAACCGTGAAAAAAGAACAGAACTATCTGTAGTGCTATAAATATTAAGATGTCTGGGAAACATGAAGAATTTTTATTTCTGGCTACATTTATTTATCATTTCTATTTTTGATAATAGACTAGTCTTTATCTGGAACTCTTTCATTCCCAGTCTTGTATTTTTCAACACAGGGAAATGTAATGATTCAGCACATAACAGGTATCCAATAAATACTAGCTCAATGAAGAAAATATATTAACATTTAAGCTTTAATTAGAAGTACAGCTTTTTTAAGGTAAGTTTTAGGAACAGTTCTCTTCCTTTGATTAGTATCCAGAATTTCATCTTCTGAAGACCCTAGCATCTTCACATCAACTTTTAAAAACTTTCCATACCACATAGACCAAAGATTCAAATATAAAAAATGAAATAATTTTTATACTAGATATGGAAGAATTTATTTATCATCTTAAAGTGGGGAAGGGCTTTCTACTATTTCTAAAAATCAAGAGCTTACAAATTAAAATGATAAAGTTAGTAAAGTTAATAGAATAATTAAAATCTTTAGTAAAAGCAAAGAAAAACAAAACATATGCACATAATAAGAACAATTAAAAGATTAACAACAAACAAAAAAGGTTTGCCACCCATATCAAGATAAAATAGCAATCTACCAATATATGAAGAGTTCCTAGCAATCAATAAGGAAAGGACTGATAAACAATAGAAAAAGGGCCGAGAAAATGAATTGAGAGTTCACAGAAAAGGAAGCATGTAAGGCTCTTAAACCTAAAAGCAGATGCTCAACTAAAGTCATAATTAGAGAAACACAGGATATAATTGTACTAAGTTGTTGTGCCCCATGCATCAGATTGCCAAAAATCTACGAATTTCGTACATACTCTGTAGTCAAGACCTCGGGAAGGGAAGACTGCATTATGAGTGGGAGGGTAAATTGGTACAACCTCTGTGGAGGACAATTCAGCAATATCTATCAAAATCACAAATCCATGCAGCTAAAGGATGATTTATCCTGAAACTAACAAAGCATAAGCTTCAGGGACCCTCACTTGCACAACCCCTTTTCGAGGCTCTGGGAGGAGCCCTAATGATTTTTCAATATATTATATGTTTTTGGAATCTTTGCCAATTGAGGGATTTTAGTTACAATTGGTTAAGACCACTGCTCTCTTTCTACTTGGACATCTCCTCCATCATACTTTCCTTTGTGAAGTGTGGCAATGGAGTGGCACCAGGAACTTTTGGGATCTAGCTAAAGGGAAATTGACTTGGAGATTCATTAAGGTTTGGGTTTATTAGGATGAATTTATGTCTTGTGCAATCTCCACATGTATAGCCAGGTTATTGCTAGGTGTCCTGGTGTAGGAATGGTTTCCAGAAATACTTCTACCACCCACTGTGCTAACCACCTGCCACTCTAACTAGAAGATGCAGAACCAGAGGTCGTATTGCAACATAAACATGTCTTATAACGCTTGATACCAGAATTATGTAGGTAGTAGAAAAGAAACAAGGCTTGAAATACATGGAGCCAGAAGCCAGTCTGTGGAAAATTATTTTAATACTAGCCATGTAAAATAACGAGCAGAATGTTTCATTATTACAGATGCCTGGTCAAAATGGGTGTTTTAATCTATCAGGAATGTACCTGATGATGCAGCAATTAAAAAACGCACCATATATTCATAGTCTTTTTTTAAAAATGGGAATCACATGAAATAGAATTTCTTAGAATTTCCGGGTTGTAGGGTACAAACCTATAGCAGCACTAGACATAGCAAGCATGTCTGTGTGAAACTGAATGCTTAATGCATCACAGCTGTCAATAATAAAAAAAAAGAATTTCAATCAACCATGCTAAAGAGAAGACTGAATTCGCTTTCTGCTTTCTGTCTTTAAAATGATGTTACAAAACTGTGGTCACAAAAGGACGTAATCCAAGTCTGCACCGCAAAAAAAGATAGAGAAAAAAGCTTTATAAATGTGTGTCAGAGTTAATTAGTAAAAATATTATGTTATTTTTCAAGGTTCTGTGATAGTTATGGTATTTGTTAGCTTTTTAAAATTAGTAATTTATTGTGATTTCATTTTATTGTTTACATTAGTTATTTGGTTTTGTACCTACTTTAGATTTGATAATTTGTATTCTTTTTGTTTGTTTGTTTCCAAGGAACTTACTTAATCAGAACTTCAGAGGGCCCTAGAAAGCTGCATTTTTCAAGAGGACCTCCCCGCTGGATGCCCTTCCCCACTTCCCCTCATTTTAATGAGGATTCTAGGTGAATTAAAAGTATGTTTTGGGAAGTAATTTTAACCCTCATTGTGTGTCAGGTTATATATACAGTAATATTAAGTTGTAAATCATGTAATAGAAGAAAAATTTTTTATACAAAGTGTTAATAGAGGCCTAAATATAATATGGTTTTTAAAATAAAATAAAATGAATTCATGTGTATATTGTTATAATCATAAAGATAAGAATGTTACATTGAAAGCTATACAATGAGAAACATTAATGGCAAATCCAAGTACAAACGAAAATGTTCTCTGAATTCCCAGGTTTCACTGGGCATCAAAACCCACCAATCTTTCAGTCCTTTTCTTATATATTATTCTGTAACCACATTCTCCACATTTGACTGGATCCCTGGACTTCATGTCATTTTCTGTGTGACATTCTCTACAGTTATATGCCATTGGCTGCTGCTTTGGGGTTTGAATGTCCTTCCGGGTGTCCATTGTTAGTCCCTACACAGCATGATGAAATTTCTCACTCTTGTATTATTTTTCTTAATGAAGGCTCACAAAATTATAATTGTTCAGGTCTACAACCTGGATCAGTATTTGTAATTACCCAAATGCCTCAGAAAAATTTCAACTGGGGGAATTTATCTTAGAGTTGTTCTTGTACAGTTACGAAATGGCATGTGTACAAGGTTAGTCACTGCAAAACTGTAACAGAAAAAGGCTGAACTCAGTGGGGATCTGGTTAAACAGATCATGGTACATCCTGCATAATGGAATACTGTACAGCTCTGAAAAATGAGGACACAGTCTATATTCTGATATGGAAAGGGCTACAAGATATATTGCCCAATGAAGAAAAACAAAGCTTAGAACAATGTGTACAGTATGCTACCTTTCATTTTAAAACTAAAGAAGGAAGAATAGAAACATTAACTTTTGTTTATTTTTACATAAATAAGTTCTGGAAATGAATACAAGTGATTGTAGGGAGGGGACATTGAGTGGAATGCACTGAGGTGGGAATGAGATTGTTCACTCTATAGCCCCATACAAGAGATGTATATTCACTATTCAGAAGTTAAATGAAAAAAAAAATGTATGTATATACATATTTTTTTCCCCCTTTTGAAACAGAGTCTTGTTCTGTCACCCAGGCTGGAGTCCAATGGCAAGATCTCGGCTCACTGCAACCTCTGCCTCCCAGGTTCAAGCGATTCTCCTGCCTCAGCCTCCCGAGGCTGAGGCTAATTTTTGTATTTTTTGGTAGAGATGGGGTTCCACCATGTTGGCCAGGCTGGTCTCAAACTCCTGACTTTAGGTGATCCTCCTGCCTTGGCCTCCCAAAGTGCTGGAATTACAGGCGTCAGCCATCGTGCCTGGCTAAATTTTAATATATTGTTCTTCACTTTGGCCACACTCATGGAGGGGGGTATTTCCAGACACCTTTTTGGCATCTTTTTGAAATACTGTTCAGTTGCTCATTAGCCATCAAATTAAAATTCATACCTATTCATTTCTGCAGTATTCATATAATCAGCTCTCTATCAAAAAAACTGTGAAAATTATCTGAGTGAATTTAATGTAAGAGTTTAAGAAAAACTGGATAATACCAATGAAAATATTTAATTATGTGAGAAATTTAAAACATCCCCACTTCAAAACAAATAAAGGCAAACAAACACTGGGATTTATTATCTTGAATACCCCCATTTACAGAAAATAAAAGGAAAACATTAAAACTGTCTAATTGATAATGAGCTACAGACATGAATAAGAAATTCTAAAAACATAAAATTATTAAGCTTAGACGTCATCATTAGCTTCCATCATCTGCTCCATACAAATTCAACATACTGCAAAGTGTTGTCAATTTTGCCTTCTAAATATCTTTCCATTGTTCTCACCCTAGTCTAAGCCACCATTTTCTCTCTTTAAGACTAGCACAAAATGGGCAAAGAACGTGAATAAACATTTTTGAAAGAAGACACACAGACTCTCATGCCTGTAATCCCAACACTTTGGGAGGCTGAGGCAGGAATATAGCTTAAGTGCAGGAGTTCGAGGCTGCAGTGAAGTAGGATTGCCACTGCACTCCAGCCTGGGCAACAGAGCAAGACTCTGTTTCAAAAAGAAAGAAAGAGAGAAGACATATAAATAGCCAACAAGTATATGAAAAAATGCCCAATGTGACTGATCATCAGGGAAATGCAAATTGAAACAACGAGATATCATCTCACACCCATTAGGATGGCGATTACCAAAAAGACAAAGCTACAACAAGCATTGACAAGGGTGTGGAGAAAAGTGAATCCTTATGAACTGATGGTGGAAATGTAAATTAATATAGACATTATGGAAAATTGTATGGAGGTTTTTCAAGAAATTAAAAAATAAAAGTAGCATGTGATCCTCAATCCTACTTCTGGGGTATATATCCAAGGGAAATGAAATCAGTATGTGGAAGAGATATCTGCATTTCCTTGTTTATTGCAGCACTATTCACAGTAGCAAAGATATGGAAACAATACAAGTGTCCATCAACAGATGAATGGATCAAGAAAAAAAAATGCACACACACACACACACACACACACACACACAATGGATACCATTCAGCCATAAAAAGAATGAAATCCTGCCATTTGTGACAACATACATAAACCTGGAAGACATCATATTAAGTGAAATAAGCCAGGCACAGAAAACAAATACCACATGATCTCATTTATATGTGGAATCTAAAAAAGTCAAACTCATAGCAGCAGAGAGTAGAATGGTGGTTACCAGGGGCTGAGAGAGAGGGAGGAATTGAGGAGTTATCAGCCAAACTATACAGAATTTCAGTTACACAGGAGGAGTAAGTTCAAGTGATTTATTGTTCAACATGGTGAATATAGTTAAAAACAATATTGTATTCTTGAAAAATTGCTAAGGGAATGGATTTTCAATGTTCTTGCCACAAAAAAAACTGATAAGCGAGGCAATGCACAATGCCATTTAGCTTGATTTAGCCATTTCGCAATGTATACATATTTCAAAACATGTTTCACACCATAAATATATACTATTGTGACATAAATATATATATTTATGTGAATTAAATTTGTGTCAATTAAAAAATTTGTGTCAATTAAAAAAAAAAGACAGGCCAGGCATGGTGGCTCACACCTGTAATCCCAGCACTTTGGGAGGCCGAGGCAGGCAGATCGCAAGGTCAGGGGTTCAAGATCAGCCTGGCCAACATGGTGAAACCCCGTCTCTACTAAAAATACAAAAATTAGCCGGGCGTGGTGGTGCATGCCTGTAATCCCAGCTACTCAGGAGGCTGAGGCAGGAGAATCACTTGAACCTGAGAGGCGGAGGTTGCAGTGAGCCAAGATGGTGCCATTGCACTCCAGCCTGGGTAATAGAGTGAGACTCCAACTCAAAAAAAAAAAAAAAAAAAGACTAGCACAACACCCTTTAAATGGCCTTCCTGGACTCCCTCTACATCTCCCTCATTGCATTCTCTACACAGTGGGATCATTTTAAAAGACGAATCTAATTATATCTCAAATGCACACATCTTTAAGACCCTTCACTGACCTCCCAGTGCTTATAAGGCAAAGATTAAACTTCTTTACGGCTTCTTCTCCTTTCAGGGCTTTTAAACACTGATGTACCCTCCCCGACTGCCCTATCCTTTGTCTTCACTCATCACTCCACCTCCTGTGACCTAACCAACTCCTCCTCACACCTCAGATCTCACCTAAAAGCCCACTTTGTCAGGGAGGCTTTCCAAAGCAGTCCAGAACCCCCGTTGCACATTAGTGAAGCACCCGTACAGCTCCTTCATGGCGCTTTGCACAGGGATCATTCCAATTCACTGCGGGAGAAGTGGGGAGGGATGGCCTCCTACACTCTACCAGGGCAGTGGCTGCTGTTCACTGCACCTAGCACTGCATGTGATACCTGGAAGACCCTTATTAAAACATTTGTTGGGCAAGTGAATAAACATTACTGATAATAAAATAAATGGACCTTAGAACAAACAGACACTAATTTGGCCTGTAAAACAGGCAAAAAAAAAAAAAAAAAATTAAAAAGAAGGCCACTGCTCATTTGTCACGAGCAGGTGTAAAGCACCCTTCTACATTTTCATATCTTTTAATTGAGGTGAATTTTGCATAATATAAAATTAACCATTGGAAAGCAGACAATTAAGTGACATTTAGTACATTCACAATGATGAGCAACCATCACCCACCAGCTCTATCTAGTTCCAAATATTTCCATCACCCCGAAAGGAAACCTAGTACTCATTAAGCTGTTGCTCTCTGATATGGTTTGGATCTATGTCCCCGCCCAAATCTCATATTCAATCATAATCTCCAGTGCTGAAAGTGGGGCCTGGTGGGAGGTGATTGAATCATGGTGGTTGTTTCTCAGGAATGGTTTAACACCATCCACTTGGTGCTGTTCTCATCATAGTGAGTGAGTTCTTGCAGGCTCTGGTTGTTAAAAGTGTGTAGCACCTCCCCACACTCTCTCTTGCTCTTACTCCTGCCATGTAAGACGCCTGCTCCCCCTTTGCCTTCCACCATGAATAACAGCTCCCTGAGGCCTCCCCAGAAACAGATGCTGCCATGCTTCCTGTACAGCTTACAGAACCCTGAGCCAATTAAACTCTTTTCTTTATAAATTACCTTGTCTCAGGAATTTCTTTTATTTATTTATTTATTGAAACAATGTCTTGCCCTGTCGCCCAGGCTAGAGTGCAGCGGTGCAATCATGGCTCACAGCAACCTCTGCCACTGGGCTCAGGCGATTCTCCCACCTCAGTCTCCAGAGTAGCTGGGACTACAGGTGCACATCACCATGCCCAGCTAATTTTTGTAGGTTTTTTTGTAGAGATGGGGTTTTGCCATGTTGCCCACGCTGGTCTCAAACTCCCATACTCAAGCGATCTGCCTGCCTCAGCCTCCCAAAGTGCTGGGATTACAGGCTTGAGCCACCAAGCCTGGCCTAGGAATTTCTTCGTAGCAATGTGAGAATGAATTAACACACTCCCCAACCTCCCCTATCCCCAGCCTCTGGCAACCACCAATCTGCTATCTGTCTCTGGATTTACCTATTCTTAGCCTTTTATATAAGTGGAATCATACAATATGCAGTCTTTTGCGTCTGGCTTCTTTCACTTAGCATAATGTGTTCAAGGGGGTTCATCTAAATTGCAGCATGGATCAGAACTTCATTCCTTATTATAAGGGAATAATATTCTACTGTATGTATATACCACAATTTTTATATCCATTAATCTGTTGATGAACATTTGGGTTGTTCTGCCTTTTGGCTATTGTGAACAGTGCTGCTATGATCTCTTACCTTTCTGATGGGCGTGTAAACTGGTATTGGGCAAACTGATTACCATGCTTGCTAGGCTCTCATCCAGGCATCTGGCAGGGTTGCTCCATAATGGCACATTGGTTGGGACTGATCCTCCAGTGCCTGTGCCATCAGTGGTTAAATCTTTTGAATAATTATGAACAGATTACCATAAATTCAACAAAGTGGGGGACATGTTCTGCTCCCCTTAACCCCACAAAGGACTAAGACAGAGGTAGGTACTTTACCAAGGACAGCCAAATATAATGTGTGCGAGTGACCAATGAGGTAGCTAGAGAGAAAATTCAGCCTAATAGGCATGATGACTGTTAGCTAAGCCAGTCCGATTTCTTATGTGGGGAAAATGAACTAAAAATATGGATGGGAATTGAAGAGTTGGTAATGGGAGCAGAAGATGAAAAAGGCCAGCTGTGAATGGCTGATTTCTGGAGCAGAGCTTCTTGAGCTGTGACTGCTGATGGGGGACAAGGTAGCTGGTCCCCAGAGCTCCCCTGCATCCTGAACGACCTGCAGTTGCACCCTGTGTGGCTCAGTGAGTTCTTATTTGTTCTTTGCAGTTACTATGAGGCCTGGTTTCATGGCTTAGATTCCTGCCCTAAATATTTCTACAATTGTCATTCCTACAAACCTCCCAATGACTGAGGTAATCTGAGTGATTCTTTGCATCCAAAGGAGCTTAAGGAAAACACCTCTGAAAAGAAGTTAGGTTATAGATATCAAGAGCTTTATAATCATTCAGTCTTTGATCCAATAATTCCTCTCTGGAGCTCCAGTCTAAGACCATGATCCCAGAGTCAGAAAAACCACATACACAAGGAAGTTAATCTCAATTTTAGTTTAGTGCAAGAAATTGGAAACGTGTCCAAATGTTGGCAAATGATTAAAAAAAGGAAAAAAATAAATTGCCTAAATTAGATTAAAAACTTATTTATTAAGAATTATGTGTATGAATAGTTTTATATTCATACTGAAATATTGTTCTATAATGCTTTTATTTTAAAAAGGCAGGAAATATATATTTATATGGAAAATATTAACAGAAAGACACATAACAAAAGATGAATAATGATTATCTTTGGGTGATTTTTTTGCCCTGTTATTTAAAATATTTTTATGAAACATGCATGTGTTGTTTTTATAATAAGAAAATACTTTTTTAGGATGGGGGTGGTGGCTCAAGCCTGTAATCCTAGCACTTTGGGAGGCTGAGGCAGGTGGATCATGGGAGATCAGGAGTTTGAGACCAGCCTGAGCAACGTGGAGAAACCATGTCTCTACTGAAAATACAAAATTAGCTGGGCAAGGTGGCACATGCCTGTAATGCCAGTTACTCGGGAGGCTGAGGCAGGAGAATTGCTTCAACCCAGGAGGCGGAGGTTGCAGTGAGCCGAGATCACACCATTGCACTCTAGCCTGGGAGACAAGAGTGAAACTCTGTCACACACACACACACACGCACACACACACACACACACACACACACACACACAAGCTTTTTTAAAAAGCAGGGTATAGTATGGCTTTTAGGCAGAAACAAATCATCCTAAGCTGATATTTACTTCTTAGAAAAGAGGGAGGGACAAAAGCTTCAGTACTAGTAGAAAACTAAAAGAAAAAGATCACAGAGACATGGAGAATTCAACCTCCACCGAATTCCTGAAGGAGCCAGATGGTATTCCTGTTTTCCAGAAGGCACAGGATACTGCCTTTTGAGGGAAGGTCAAAGAAGGGTTTGCTGTAGCTGGGAACACTATGCCAAATCTAAGTCCACAGTGGCCACCCAGACACAGAGCTTATTAGGAAAAGCTCATGCCATTCCAGATGACAGTTCCAAATGGACAGACTTGTAATTTTTCCATGTGGATCAGAAACATATACCCACCATACAGCATTGCAGTGAAACTCCAAGAATGGTAGCAGGAAGGAGGTAGAGCAGTTAATTAATTAAACACTTATTTATTGAATGTTTACTATGTTTGGGCACTATTGTGAGCCATAGGGATAAAAATTCCTGCCCTCATGGTGCACACATGCTACAGTGTGGGATTGCAAGATAAGGAGAGGGGGAAACAATACATAAAAAGTAGCAGCAAATACAGCAATGTTAGACACATATGGAGAAAAATAAAACAGTGGAAGGAGTTTGGGAGAGTCTGTTGTCCGGTTCTTAGAGTTTAAAGAGGTGATGAGGTAAAGTGGTGCGAGGATATTTGAGTGAAGATGTGAAGAAGGTGACAAATTGAGTTCAAGAAAAACATTCTAGACAAAGGGAGCAGTCTGGGCGCAGTGGCTCACACCTGTAATCCCAGTACTTTGGGAGGCCGAGATGGGAGGATCACCCAAGGTCAGGAGTTCGAGACCAGCCTGACTAACATGGAGAAACCCCGTCTCTACTAAAAATACAAAATTAGCAGGGGCCTGTAATCCCAGCTACTCAGAAGGCTGAGGCAGGAGAATCACTTGAACCTGGGAGGCAGAGGTTGCAGTGAGCTGAGATCACGCCATTGCACGGCAGCCTGGGCAACAAGAGCGAAACTCCATCTCTAAAAAAAAAAAAAAAAAAAAAAGACAAAGGGAGTAGCAAATACAAAGATCCTGGGGCAGGATTGTATCTGGCCTGTTCAAGGAATGCAAGGAGGTCAGTGTGGCTGGGAGCAGAGTGAGCAATGTGGGGGTGGGGAGTGGTGGGAAGAGAAGGAGTGGAGGAGGGTCAGGTCATATATAGCCTTGAAGGCCATTGTAAGGAGAAAGAAGGAGACCAATGCACCCACAGATGATGACTGATAAAGATGCATGTGGCAAAGATCAGTCCAAGGCCCCTAGCCCAGGTCACTAGGAGTAGGTCATGTCATTTGCTGAGACAGCAAACAAAGAGGAAGGTCAGATTTGTGCCAGGGAGGGCATGGGAAGAAAAGAAAGGAAGAAATCATAAATTTGTTTGGGAAGTTTTTTCGGTGTTTTGGTTTTTTTTTTGGAGGGCCAGTGGGGCCCAGAAGTTAGAACTGGTACCTCAGGAAACTGGTCGGGATAGAGATGCAGTTGATGAATTAACAGCAGAGTGCTCAAATTATGAAAGTGAATGAGTAAATGACAGTAGGACATGCTGATAAACAGTTGTTGAATCAACCTTGTGAAACTGCACAGGAATGTATTTTATTAGGTTCTTTTGCCAGAAGAGGAACAGAGATAAGTGACCTCAGATACTGAGGTTATTGTAAAGCTGCACAGGAAGCTAGAATACATTGTCACATAGCAATCAGGACTCATGGAGCCTGAAAGGTCATTGAGGTGCAGTTATTGGGACCAGCCTACGTGTTCACGTGCCCATCACAGGAGTCCTTCTAGTCACAGAGCCACTCTGTCTCTGCTTCTATTGCTCTTGATAGGGTATTTCTCTTTCTCCCTCAATCTCAATCTCTATCCATATTCCTCAAAAGAAATTCTCTAATTTATTTGGTTAGTGATCACCTATGAGAGAGAACATTTGATCAGAATTCTTAAACATTTTTTAGACTGGGCGTGGTGGCTCACACCTGTAATCCCAGCACTTTGGGAGGCCGAGGTGGGTGGATAACCTGAGGTCAGGAGTTTGAGACCAGCCTGGTCAACACGGTGAAACTCCATCTCTACTAAAAACACAAAAAAAGTAGTCAGGTGTGGTGGTGGGTGCCTATAATCCCAGCTACTCAGGAGGCTAAGGCAGGAGAATTGCGTGAACCCTGCAGGTAGAGGTTAAAAAGTTAGCAGCTATGGTGGTGCACATCTGTAGTCCTAGCTACTTGGGAGGCTGAGGTGGGAGGATTGCTTGAGCCCAGAAATTCAAGCCTGCAGTGAGCCATGATTGTACCACTGCACTCCAGCCTGAGCAACAGAGCAAGATCTTGTCTCTAAAAAAAAAAAAAAAAATCATGTAGATGATGTTTAAATAATGGGATTGATGAGATTACCAAGTAGAGATTGTAGAAATGAGAAGACCTGGAATCAACCAACATTTAAAAGTCAGACATAGAGGCTGGGTATGGTGGCTTTCACCTGTAATCCCAGCACTTTGGGAGGCCGAGGTGGGCAGATCACCTGAAGTCAGGCGTTCAAGACCAGCCTGGCCAACATGGCGAAACCCCATCTCTACTAAAAATACAAAAATTAGCCAGGCATGGTGGTGTGCGCCTGTAATCCTAACTACTCAGGAGGCTGGGGCAGGAGAATCGCTTGAACCCAGGAGGCAGAGGTTGCAGTGAGCCGAGATTGTGCCACTGCACTCTGGCCTGGGCAACAAAGCGAGACCCTGTCTAAAAAAAAAAAAAAAAGTCAGACACAGAAAGTAAGACCAGCAAAGAAGACTGCAAAGGAAGAATGAAATAGGTGGGAAGCCAGGAGAGCATGGTGTCAACAGAGGCCAAGATTATTTCTGGAAGGGGAGTGGAGTGAACTATGTCAAATGCTACTCAAAGTGAAGTAAGATGAGGACCGAGAAATGACCATTAGATTTGGCAAAATGGAGGACACCTTAATAAGAGCCATTTATTAGAGCGATGAAGACAAGCCCGACTGGAGTACATTGAAGGGAACTGGAGGTGAGCAAGTAGAGAGAACAAATACATATGTCTCTTTTGAGATGTTTTACCATGAAGAAAAGCACAGAGGAAATATGGGGTTAAGGAAGTTTCAAGAGGGATGAGCAATATTAAGGCATGTTTGCAAACTGTGGGAAATCATTCCATAAAGAGAGAGACTAACAGTGCAGTAAAAGGTGAATAATTGCAGGCATAAAGTCCTTGAGAAGGAGGACAAAATAGAATCCAGAGAACTCCAGAGAAGTTTTCGCCAACAGATTTTTTAACCTATGGGAGAGCAGTTTTAGGAAAACGGAGGAGGCAAAATCCAAACTGTGTGAGTTTAAGGAATGAAATACGGAACTAAAAATAACACAACTAAAATGACATTAGTGGTTCTCTCTGGGTAATACAGGATTTGGGATAATTTTTTTTTCTCTGCTTCTTTATACATTTCTGTGACTTTCAAATTTTCTGGAAGGAATTCTTACCACTATTATAATTAGGAAAAAAATGCAAAAAGTTTAAGAAAAGTGAAGTCAGTAAGTGTACTGAATTGCATCTGTCTTGGAAGTAGGCCCACCCCTGAGAATACAGGAAGTACAGCAACAGTATCTAGACACAGAAATGACCCTGGCAGGAAGGCCGTGTTGTTCATGATGAAACTGTTTCTCCTTTTCAAATCCCCAGTCCCATATCTGCTGGGTACTACTAATTCAATGTACTCCAGATACAGGAGGAAGTCCAGCCTAGCAGGCAAAACACAATAGCTAAAAAGGGTGGCCGCAGTCATTGCAGTTGTTCAGTATTGTGGTTGCCTCAGGTGAGGCTTGGAAGTCTAGGCAGATGGACACTTCACGCTACAGAAATGTCTACATGCAGGCAGCCACGCTACTGGAGTCCAAGACCAGGACTGGTGGGGTCAAGGGTGGGCTTGTAAGAACAAAACTAAGCCCCATGGCCAGGCACAGTGGCTCACGCCTGTAATCTCAGCACTTTGGGAGGCCAAGGTGGGTGGATCACCTGAGATCAGGAGTTCAAGAACCCATCTCGAACTCCCACCTCTACTAAAAGATGGGAAACCCAATCTCTACTAAAAATACAAAAATTAGCCGGGTGTGGTGGTGAGTGCCTGTTATCCCAGCTACTTGGGAGGCTGAGGCTGGAGAACTGCGTGAACCCGGGAGGCAGAAGTTGCAGTGAGCTGAGATCACGCCACTGCACTCCAGCCTGGGCAACAAGAGTGAAACTCGGTCTCAAAAAAGCAAAACAAACAAAACAAAACAAAACAAAAACAAAATTAAGCCCCCAGCAGGCGCACCATAGTGCTCCATTTAACAGAGGCCTCACATTCCTAAAGGACCTCTGAGCTGGTTATTTCCAGGTGAGGCCTCACATTTTACAGTGATGCACTAAAAGGACTGAAAGAAGGTGACTCTTACCATACAGCTTTGAACATGCTTCCCATTACTAGACCATTCATCTGTCCTGCATTATAAATTAAGGTATTTATAATCCCACAATTATTTTATGAGCAGCACAATTACATTGCATATTTTTCTTTGATTTAAAAGCCCCAAGGTTTTAGAGACATTTAAAATGTATCACATTTAAAACTAGCCCTGTTATAGTATTTCTTTATTTTCTGAAGTTAATAGACTTAATTTTTTTAGAATAGTTTCATATTTACAGAAAAATTGAGGCCAGGTGCAGTGGCTCATGCCTGTAATACCAGCACTTTGGGAGGCCGAGGAGGATAGATCACCTGAGGTCAGGAATTTGAGACCAGCCTGACCAACATGGTGAAACCCTGTCTCTACTAAAAATACAAAAAATTAGCTGGGTGTGGTTGTGTGTGCCTGTAATCCCAGTTACTAGGGAGGCTGAGGCAGGAGAATAGCTTGAACCCAGGAGGCAGAGGTTGCAGTGAGCTGAGATTGCACCATGGTTGCAGTGAGCCAAGATCGCACCAGCCTGGGCAACAGTGCGAGACTTCATCTCAAAAAAAAAGAAAAAAAGAAAAAAAAAGAAAAATTGAGCAGATAGCATAGAGTTCCGATGTTCTCCCTCCACCTCCACCCTGCTCCCAGCACAGTTTCCCCTATTATTCATATTTTGTGTTAGTGTGGTTTATTGTTACAATTGATGAAAACCAATATTGGTACATGATTGGTACCAGTTATTGGACTTTACCAACTAAAGTCCATAGTTTACATTCGGGTTCACTCTTGGTGTTGTACAGTTCTATAGGTTTTGACAGAAGTATAAGGTCATGTATTCACCATCATGGTGTCATACAGAGTAGTTTTGCTGCTCTAAAAATCCCCTGTGCATCACCTGTTCACTTTTCCCCCTCTTCACTCCCCTTGGCAACCACTGATCTTTTTACTGTCTCTATAGTTTTGCCTTTTCCAGTATATCATACAGTTGGAATCATAGAGTATACAGTCATCTCAGATTGGCTTCTTTCATTTAGAAATGCTCATTTAAATTTCTTTTTGTGACTAGATAGTTCATTTCTTTTTATCACTGATTATTATAACATTGTCTGGATATACCACAGTTTTTTTATCCACTCACCCATTGAAAGACATCTGGTTGCTTCTAATTTTTGGCAATTGTGAATAAAGCTGCTATAAACATCTGTGCACAGGTTTTTGTGTGGCCATAAATTCTCCGTTCAATTAGGTAAATACCAAGGAGCATGACTGGTAGATCACATGGTAAGACTATGTTTATCTTTGTAAGAAACCATCAAACTGTCTTCCAAAGTGGCTGTGCCATTTTGCACTCCCACCAGCAGTGAATGGGAGTTCCTGTTGCTCTATATCCTTGCCAACACTTGGTGTTGTCAGTGTTCTGGATTTTGGCCATTCTAATAGGTATGTAGTGGTAACCCATTGTTGTTTTAATTTCCAATTTTCTAATGCTATATAATGTGGAGCATCTTTTTATATGAATATTTGTCATCTATATCTTCTTCCGGGAGATGTCTGTTATGTCTGTTCAGATCTTTGTCCACTTTTTAATGGCCTTTTTTTTTTTGAGACGATGTCTTGTTCTTGTCCCCCAGGCTGGAGTGCAACAGCGCAATCTCGGCTCACTGCAACCATGGCATGATCTTGGCTCACTGCAACCTCCGCCTCCGGTGTTCAAGCGATTCTCCTGTCTCAGCTTCCCGAGTAGCTGGGATTACAGGCAGCTGCTACCACGCCTGGCTAATTTTTGTATTTTTAGCAGAGATGAGGTTTCACCATGTTGGCCAGGCTGGTCTCAAACTCCTGACCTTGTGATCCACCCGCCTCGGCTTCCCAAAGTGCTGAGATTACAGGCGTGAGCCACTGCGCCCAGCCTCTTTTCCTATTTTTGAGTTTTAAAAATTCTTTGTATGTTTTGGACACAAGTCCTTTATCAGATATGTATTTTGCAGATATTTTCTCTTGGTCTATGTCTTGTCTTTTCATTCACTTAACGTTTATTTAATATACTAAGAGCCTAAAAAATTGCAAGTGTCTCAGGCTTCCCTTGACCTCTGAGAAAGTACAGACGAGATAGGTAATGCAAATAAGAATTTCCGGACCTGTTTGGCCATGAGACATAGCAGCTCCTATCCACTCAGACCACCAGTCCTTGGGGATCAAGGAAGAAAAGAGAAATAGTCATATCACCCTACCATATGCCAAACACAAAGCATTTTACATACATTATTCCATAGCTACCTTAAGTAAATCGTGTCGGGTGCAGTGGTTCACACCTGTAATTCCAGCACTTTGGGAGGCCGAGGCGGGCGGATCACGAGGTCAGGAGTCAGAGACCAGCTTGGCCAATATGGTGAAACCCCATCTCTACTAAAAATACAAAACTTAGCCAGGCATGGTGGTGTGCGCCTGTAGTCCCAGCTACTCGGGAGGCTGAGGCAGGAGAATCGCTTGAACCGGGGAGGCAGAGGTTGCAGTGAGCTGAGATCGAGCCACTGCGCTCCAGCCTGGGTGACAGAGCAAGATTCTGTCTCAAAAAAAAAGAAGTAAATCGTATCATTTAGATAGGAAGAAACCCATCAAAGCTATTAAGTATCAAACAAGTGAAACTATCCAAGGTCTCATATCTATGATGTGGCAGAATTGGGATTCAACTCCATAACAAACATCCCTGGGCCAGATACAAGACTACCCTGTCTCAAGGCAGGTCCCACAGGGGATGGAGAAAAGCGCAGTCCACCGCATGTAGAGGGTGCTGGAGTGGGGCTCATTCTGTGCCAGGGTTGAGATCTCAGGGGCTCTGCTCGCGGGTGGAAGAACTGCTCCCATTAAGATGGATCTAGAAGGTCTCTTTGGTTTCAAACAAGATCTCCATAAACAGTGGAGATATAGGGAATGGAGTCTAATTTTTCAGGGACAAGAAATAGGCAAAAATTAAGCAGGGTATTAAGGCTTTAAACAAGCAGGCTGAAGCCCAGCACAAGCCTGCAACAGAGCTAGGGAAATGGAGCAAAAATGAAGCAAGCTCGGTCACACTGCCACACCAGCAACGTGGTGGGATGCTGAGAGAACCTACTCCTAAGGGGGTGAGAGAGCCTGGGCCTACCACAGGATCCCCAGCTACAGACAGCAAGGCCCACTCCTGCACTGCTGATTGGTGGGTCTGAGTCTGTCTTGTCAGGGACAAGCTGAAGGTCTGCACATGGTTAAGGTTTCCTGTTAAACGTCCTCAGAGCCTGCCATGGAAGGGAACAGTCCAAAAGCTTCAAGGAAAGCAGAGACCGCAAGCAGAGGCTCAAGCCATAAGCCAGGACTTGGGGAAAAAGGCGAAGAACCCAATTATCAGAAGTGAGCACCAAGCTCAGCACTAACTGATGCCTGTTCTCCGTGCTGAGCTAGGAAATGCTGAAACTCCCCTGACTTTAAGACCCATCCCAGAGGTGAGCTTGGGGTTTTTAGCTTAAAGGTGGGGCCTGGTGGGCCTAGTGATAGAAACAAGGCTGTAGTAAATGAAGAGCACACCTGTGCCAGGCTGGCAGCTGGGACTCTAAGGGGAAGAAGACTTGGTCAACAGACTCTGCGGACCAGAAAAATTCTGCAAACCGAAATTCCAAACCCTTTAAGATTCAGGTGCACTGTATATAATGCAATAGAAATGTTCCTGAAAAGCAATATATAAATCAAATTTTTGTAAATTGATACTTTGAGTGACCCAGAGGAATTTGCTGCTTAAAGGAAATTATTATTTTTGTAAATCTGGTTTCAACTCAATTGGATTTTCTTAAATGGAGCGTTCTTTTAATCTGATTTTCTTCTATCAGAGACTGAGACATATATCTCTGATATGTCAAAAAAAAAAAAAAAAAGTAATACAGCTGGGCATGGTGGTACATGCCTGTAGTCCTAGCCACTCAGGAAGCTGAGGTGGGAAGACTGCTTGAGCACAGGAGTTTGAGGCTGCAATGAGCTATGATCACAGCACTGTACTCCAGTCTGGGTGTCAGAGCAAGATCCCGTCTCTGAAAAAAAATAATTAAAAATAATAGATGCTACTAGTACATCTTGATTTTAGCAAGGTTTAAATTGTATTCCTTACAATATATTCATTAAATTAAAAAATGTGGTCTAGGCCGGGTGTGGTGGCTCATGCCTGTAATCCCAGCACTTTGGGAGGCTGAGGTGGGTGGATCATAAGGTCAGGAATTCAAGACCAGCCTGGCCAGCATGGTGAAACCCCGTCTCTACTAAAAATACAAAAAATTAGCCGGGCGTGGTGGTGCGTGCCTGTAATCACAGCTACTCGAGAGGCTGAGGCAGGAGAATCGCTTGAACCCAGGAGGTGGAGGTTGCCGTGAGCCGAGATTGTGCCACTGCACTCCAGCCTGGATGACAGAGCAAGACTCTGTCTCAAATAAAAAAAAAATAGATAAAGTAAAATTAAAAATATGGTCTAAACCAGTGGTTCTTACATCTGACTGTACACAGAATTAAACTGGGAGTTTTATAAAATACTGATTCCTGGGCCCACCACTTCAGCTTCTGATTCACTGGGAAACACAGGAAGGTACCAGGGGCTCCCCAACAGGAGCCTATGGCTTAGAAGCCTTTGTGCAGCCATAGACATTGACAGCAAAATGAGGTTAACCCAGAGATGATCTCACTGCCACCATCCCAGGACCTCCCTTCCCCAGCACCTATGGAAAAACAGTTCCAGCTTACACTCAGCACAATGATCCCACGATGATGGGGGCCACTGGCCACGTAAGGTGGGGGTTCTTTAAAGGCAAGAAGTGGCAGCCACTCTCCAGACCGACGTGAGACCAGACCCTGGTTACAGCAGCTCCCTTGGCTTCAGAACCAGGCCTTCAGGTACAAGGCAGGGTGTGTCATTCTCCCCAGGGGCCTGTGACCTTCACGGAGAATTCTAGCAACATGATTTTATATCCATTTGCATCATACCTAAAAATTATTAGAAGAAAACTGAATATGGTCTTGTGATAAACAGAATAATACCCATCCCCTCCCCCCACCAGTGACGTCCACGTCCTACTCCTTGACACTGTGAATATGTTAGGTCAACAGTAAAAACAGATGGTTGCTAATCTACTGTTTTAACTGACTGACGGATGGGAAGATTATCCTGGTTTCTCTGAGGGGGCCCGAAGTAATCACAAGGGTCCTTAGAAGCTGAACAGGGAGGCAACAGAGAGATCAAGAGAGATAACAGCATGAGAAGGACTCAGCTCCACATTGCCAGGAAATGGGGCCACAAGCCAAGGGATGTGGACAGCCTTTAGAAGTTGGAAAAGGTTGGCTGGGCATGGTGGCTCATGCCTGTAATCCCAGTGCTTTGGGAGGCCGAGGCGGGTGGATCACGAGGTCAGGAGTTCGAGACCAGCCTTCCAACAGAGTTATGTTGTAACCCCGTCTCTATTAAAAATATAAAATATTAGCCAGGTGTGGTGGCAGGCGCCTGTAATCCCAGCTACTCGGGAGGCTGAGGCAGGAGAATCTCTTGAACCTGGGAGGTGGAGGTTGCAGTGAGCCGAGACCGTGCCACTGCACTCCAGCCTGGGCAACAGAGCAAGACTCCATCTCAAAAATAAAAAAAAAAGTTGGGAAAGGTGGCCTGGCCCAGTGGTTCATGTCTGTAATCCCAGCACTTTGGGAGGCCAAGGCAGGTGAATCACCTGAGGTCAGGAGTTCAAGACCACCCTGGCCAACATGGTGAAACCCCCGTCTCTACTAAAAAATATATAAAAAATTAGCCAGGCATGGTAGTGGGCACCTGTAATCCCAGGTACTCAGGAAGCTGAGTCAGGAAGAATTGCTTGAACCTGGGAGGCAGAGGTTGCAGTGAGCCGAGATCGTGCCACTGTACTCCAGCCTGGGCGACAGAGCAAGACTCTGTCTCAAAGAAAAAAAAAAAAAAAAAGTCGAAAAAGGCAAGAGACAGATTGCTGTACTCTAAAGCTATCAAAGAGACACACATTGCTGCTGACACCTTGATTTAGCCTAGTGAGACCCACATCAGGTTTCTGACCTCCAGAACTGCAAGATAATAAATTTGCATTGCTTTAAACCACTAAATTTCTAGTAATTTGTTTTTTTACAGCAGAAACAGGAAACTGAAACCCATGACCAAGTTCTCAAATTTTGTTTTTTGTTAGAATGCAAGGAAAGGAAAGTAGAACTTAAAAGTCTGACAGATTCTCCTTTCTGTTGCAAGGCCCTGCAAGTCACCCCAATATTTTACTTTTCTTCTCTTTAATAGACAAAGAAAATTGTGTATCTAAGGTGACTGGGCTCATTTATCAGGCCAAGTTTTTAGCACAGTATGATAGGATTGTGATAAGATCCAGGATCCATATTTTAAAAATCTCCCTAGGCATCTCTAATATGCAGCCAGGTTTGCAAACCACTGGTCTACAATTTAAATTCTAACCAACATAATTACGACGTGGCTGCATTCCTAGAGAATGAGTACCGGTGGGTTATCATTAATCTGGGAGGACAGAACACAGGTGATGAAGATTCTCATTCTGTGACCTGCAGCATGGAATGGCCAGCATGTGAATTCAATGTGAATGTGGCACCAAATGGAAAACAGGAGGAGGAGGGCATTTTAATTCACTAATGAGGGTTGTTAGGACGGACGGTTTATTGATTCTCAGGGCAGGTGACAGCAGGCTGAGGAGGTGCCAGATGAGTTGCTGGGAGTTGAATGCAGTTCAGAGAAGGCAAATGCAGGATAATACACCATCTGTGACAGGGAGGGACACAGCACAATAACTGGCAGGGCTGGGGAAGACCTTGCAAAATTAGAAAAGTGTCCAGAGACAAGGTCAGTGCTGCAGAGTAGGGGGTGTGAGGGGATGCAGGAGGGCCACTTGGCCTGGGCCTCCATTCACATATGTCCTGAAATTTAGACTCCTGACATCTCTCAATATCTGATAAGGTATTTGTTAATGTAAAAACATGCAAAGCATGCCAGTTTAATAATTTCATTTTTGCATCGTTTCCTTTGTTAATGTATGGGGAGCCTGAAAACATGAGGCTAGCGGCCCAGATGTCTCAACTTCAAAAGTCCATGGTGGCTCACAAGATCCATTCAGCCCTGCAGTTTATGAAGCAATCCTAAGTGGACCCCCATAGGATATTTTTGGAAGGACACACCAAGAAGAGTGAGGGTCTCTAGTGATCTGGGCCAGGAGAGTTGGAATCCAGAGAGGAAAAGAGATTTACTTGTTTTTTTTCCTAAATACAATTTTAATAGATCCTATTTTTGTTTTCCTCTTTTCCTCCCAGAGTTATACATGCCCTTAATCCAAAATGTCAAACAAATCTTGTTATTAAAAAAAATAGCAGTCCTTTAATCTCTCCTCCCCATTTTCTACACTTTAACCTTTTAGATAATTCTTTTGGTATTTACTGTCAGGTGTCTACATTAACATGCTTGAAATACTGTTCCTTGATTTTTCAACTATAGCCATTATCTATCGATAATGGGTAGAAGATTAGGATTTGGTGTCTTTCCTCCTGCTGTCCCAGTGGGATGCACTTATCCTTCCCCATCTCCCATCCTTCCAACGGAATTATGTTGTAATGCTGGTAACGTGAATGTTCAATGTGTATGTTAGAGCAATAGTCACAGCTAAGCCATATAGTAAACTATGACCACTTTCTCTTTTCTGAACACCTTTTTTTTTCTTTGAGACAGGGTTGCTCCTGGAGCTAATAACTGTTTTGGTTTTTGTTCGCTTCATTTTCTGTGTACAGTATTTATATTTGCTATTGGTCTATGTCTGCTGTTAAGGCATTCAGAATTTTCAGATAGTCTAATAATTTCACCAGTCTCCTAAAAAAAAAACTCTCCCATAGCCTTATAGAATATGCTCTAACCCGCACCTGAGACATAGCTCTCATCTTGGAATCTCCCTTCACCAGCATCCCAGAGATTCTCTTGCCTCGTTCCTGTTTAAACTTCGGAGTCCTCTTTCTTAGTTTATTATTTTGACATATGTTTGGGGACATCCTAAGGCAGGGACATGGAATATAAATTCTCGAGAAGTTGGATGTCAGAAAATGTTTATTTTTACTCTACTCTGACACTTGATGGATTCTTTGGGCCAAGTATAGAATTCTAGAGTGGAAACAATTTTTCTTGAGAATTTTGAAAGCCATTCCAATCTGGCCTTCAGGGTTGCTATTGAGAAGTCTGATGCCATTCTGATTTGTCATCCTTTAGGTAGGACTTGTTTGCTCCTCCTCTTTGGAAGCCTGTAGCACCTGTTCTTTGTCCTCACTGTTTTGAGCTATCACACTGGTGTGCCTTAGTGTCAGTCTATTCTCTTTGTGCTGGCATTTGGTGGCCCTTTCATTCCAAAAATGCATGCTTGTTAGTTGTGGGAAATTATTTCTTTAATGACTTTCACTCCTCTGGCTTCTCTGTTCACTCTTTTTGGAAATCCTATTTGCAATATTAAACCTTCTGTTCTGTTTTCCTGATTTTCCTTTCTTTTTTTTTTTTTTTTTTTGAGACAGAGTCTCGCTCTGTCACGCAGGCTGGAGTGCAGTGGTGCAATCTCGGCTCACTGCAACGTCTGCCTCCCAGGTTCAAGCAACTCTCATGCCTCAGCCTCCCAAGTAGCTGGGATTACAGGTGCCTGCCACCAAGCCCAGCTATATTTTCCTGATTTTCTCGTATTTCCTTTCGTTTGTCCTTTTGTTTTCTCTTTTGCTCTAATTTCAGAGAGATTTGCTTTTCTTTATTTTCTAACTCTTATTGAATTTTTAATTTTGTTATCATATTTCTAATTTCCAAGAGGTCTTATGTGTTCCCTGAATGCTCCTTTTACTAATGTTATATTCCTTTTTGATGGTTATATATCTTATCTCTGAGGATATTAATCAGAGGATATTTGACATTTTCTTCAACCTGTACAGTCTCTCTTTCCTTGAAGTTGCTTTTTCCTATTCATCTTGGTCTCTGTTTTTCATGTGAGAGGTTTTCCTCAGTGCCTGTTAAACCTTGATTATCTGTTAATATTTAAGAACGGAGCTAAAAAGCTGAGTAGATATTTTGAACCAATAGGGCCTTGTTGGCCGGAGGCTCCACAACACGTTCTGGCTGGGTTATCTGGCTAAAGGACCCACACAGCACTGCCTTTAAATTTTCACTCTTGGGGAGATCAAATTCCCCTTAGAAGACTCTTCCGGGCTCATGCTCAAAGGATATAATTCTGGCCACCAGCATCATGGGAGCTCACTGGGGAAAGAGCAGTGGGTCTCAGCGTCTGTCCACTTAATTTCTCGGTTTCCAGCACAGCGCCCAGCCCTCATCTCTGCCCAGTGTCCTCCTATCTGTGGACCTTCTGTTATAGACTCTGTGGTGCGGACAGGCTGCCGGCCTGGTTGTGCAGAGAGGGGAGGGACCTGAGAGTCAAACTGCTTCCTAAACAGACTTTGAACCACTCCTAGTTTTAGGAGGCCCCACATCACTTCCAGGAACCTGGCGCTGCCAATTCCTGAGCCTTTGTGGGATTCTGGTTGGTTTCTCAAATTTCCTCACTGCTGACTTAGGATTCAGTTTTCCTAGGTCTGTTGTATTGTTGGCCACACTTCTCACTTTCTAGCTTTCAAAATATTGTTGCTATGGGGAGTTGAAAAAAAATGTTGTTGCTATCATTTCTTCCCTTTTTATCAGAAAGATAAAAAATGCCAAATGCCAGCACAAAGAGAATAGACCCACACTAAGGCACACCAGTGTGATAGCTCAAAACAGTGAGGACAAAGAACAGATGCTACAGGCTTCCAAAGAGGAGGAGCAAACAAGTCCTACCTAAAGGATGACAAATCAGAATGGCATCAGACTTCTCAATAGCAACCCTGAAGGCCAGATGTGTGTGTCTGTGTGTGTGTGTTTTATTCTCCATCTGCACCTGGAAGTTGGGAGATTTACTTATCACTCTTTAATTTTTTCTGTTGTTTTATTGTTTAATCAATGTTTTAGTTACAAACTATTAATTATCGCAAATTGTTTTACTTTTTTTTTTTTTTTTTTTGAGATGGAGTCTCTCTCTGTTACCCAGGCTGGAGTGCAATGGCGCAATCTCAGCTCACTGCAACTTCCCCCTGCCGGGTTCAAGCGATTCTCCTGCTTCGATTCTGCTGCTTCAGCCTCCTGAGTAGCTGGGATTACAGGTGTGTGCCACCACACCCAGCTAATTTTTGTATTTTTAGTAGAGACGGGGTTTCATTATGTTGGTCAGGCTGGTCTCAAACTCTTGACCTTGTGATCCGCCCACCTCAGCCTCCCAAGGTGCTGGGATTACAGGCGTGAGCCACAGTGCCTGGCAAGAATTGTTTTGCTTTTTAAGATAATCTAGTTCATTTTTTTCAAAGCAGCTATGAGAGTATAGCATGTAAAAACTGCAAAATAATGATCAGCCTTTAAGGCTTTGAGTGGTTCCCAAGTGCTGAGCTCTGTCATATCTGCATGTATCTGCATGTATGTGCATGTATATTTACAAAGGAGACAGCTGTGGCTGACATGGAGAAGGTAATGTACCCACAAATGGTGACACAAGACCAATAAAAAATAATACAGCTATAAGCAGGAAATGAAGTAGGTCACAATGAGTCATCATCCGTTGTGTGAAATTTCTTAGGTTATTGTTACCTCAGCCCAGAGAAGAGTTTTCAATTCAGTTGCACACGAGTTATCCCACTTATAATGAATCTTCTGAAGCCATTAGTTGTTTCCTAATTTTTTGATTGTACATCCTTATAAGAAAAACATTTCAGCATACCCTCAAATATGTAAATGTATTTATTTGCAGGTTATACATGTCATATCAATATCAGTACAATACTAACATCCAAATAAGTAGAGATTTTTTAGAGGATGCAATAGAAAATAAAATTAGAAGTTCTAATATTTTCCTTGAGTACCTCAGTGGATCATCTTAAACACCATGAAATTTTCCACCATGATGAATATCCAAACACTTAGACAAGGTTTTTGAAAGACTCCTACTCAGACCCTACCGAGGCATTCTGAATCAGAACTTCTGAGGGTAAGGCCCTAATGAGACAGCCAAACGCCAAGGCAGATAAAAAGGGGTCCCCGGAGAATCTCTAACCCTCCCCACAGGTGTTTACATCAGATGTTTTTGTGCAGACGAAGGAACTTGCCCAGGGCCTTGTCTGAGCATGCCCACATGAGCCCTGGGGGAGCAGGGTGGAGTCACAGGCAGGGGGAGGAGCCCTGGGATTCAATCTGTGAAGTGGGGAGCCTGTTTTCGCTTTGCTGAGGTTTTTTTTCATTTTTCCCTTTTCACCCAATAAAATCCTGCTCTATTCACCCTTCAATGTGTCCACGTGCCTAATTTTCTTGGTCATGTGACAAGAACCTGGTTTTAGCTAAACCAGGAGCAAAATTCTAAAACACTAGCAAGGACATTTTGAAAAAGTTTCCCTGCTGATTCCCATGTGCACCTTTGGTTTAAAAATACAATTCTAAAGATACAAGAATTAGAACCCCTAAAGGCCAGGTGCAGTGGTTCACGCCTGTAATCCCAGCACTTTGGGAAGCTGAGGCGGGCGGATCATGAGGTCAGGAGTTCGAGACCATCCTGACCAACATGGTGAAACTCCGTCTTTACTAAAATACAAAAATTAGCCTGGTGTGGTGGCGGGTGCCTGTAATCCCAGCTACTCGGGAGGCTGAGGCAGGGGAATTGCTTGAACCCGGGAGGCGGAGGTTGCAGTGAGCCAAGATCGCGCCACTGTACTTCAGCCTGGGCGACAGAGCCAGACTCCATCTCAAAAAAAAAAAAAAAAATTAGAATCCCTAAAACACTGAACATAGTAGTCAAATGGCTACTGAATGCAAAGATCAGTCAATTAACTCTGGGAAATGTATAGTTCAACAGATTATCTGGATCATCATGTGCCTCAAAAAACATTGTGCTCTCCTCCCAACTCCATATTTTTCATCCTCTGACTCTGTCCTTTCCTTTCTATTTTATTAATTTATTAGTATTATTATTATTTTTTGAGATGGAGAGCTCTCTAAGTTGCGCAGGCTGCTCTCAAATGATCCTCCTGCCTCAGCCTCCCAAGGTGCTGGGATCACAAGTATAAGCCAACATGCCTGGCCTCCCCTCACTTTTAATATAACTTGAACTTTACTATTATATGCATAGATATTCATTATAGAAAATATAGATAAGCAAAAAAGAAGAAAATAAAAATGAATTCATAATTCTACCATTCCAAAATAATGAAAATGTTTACTCATAGCTTTCAATATATTTATGCAAACATGTATTTAAAAGGGAATCGGCCGGGGGCAGTGACTCACGTGTGTAATACCAGCACTTTGGGAGGCCGAGGTGGGCAGATCACCTGAGATCAGCAGTTTGAGACCAGCCTGGCCGACATGGTGAAACCCCGTCTCTACTAAAAATACAAAAATTAGCAGGGCATGGTGGCAGATGCCGGTAATCCCAGGTACTCTGGAGGCTGAGGCAGGAGAATTGCTTGAACCCAGGAGGAGGAGGTTACAGTGAGCCGAGATCGTGCCATTGCACTCCAGCCTGGGAGACAAGAGTGAAACTCCATCTCAAAAAATATATATAAATAAATAAATATAAAAGGGAATCATACTGTACATGCCATTTTTAACCTGACTTTTTTCACTGTGTAATTATGTATTTGTTTCCGAGAAAATAAGAATGAAAGCTCTGACAGAGCCAGGAACAGTGGCAAGAGAGCTGATCGGCAAAGAGCAGGTGGTGAGATCAGAAACTCCCCCACTAACCTGCTGAACTGCCATCCTCTCCCTCATATTCTCTTCCCTCTACCTTCTGATCCTCCCTGACTTCATCTCTCTTCCTCTGTTTGCCTTCTACATGCTCTTTCCCTTTCTCTTTTCTTTCACCTTCTACCCTCAATTCTCTCTACTAAAGCAACCAAGGCCTTCAGGACAAGGATTAATATTTAATAGAATTAAACTTCCTGTTAATTTGACAAGGGATGCATAACCAGGAAGCTGGAGTGACAGCTGCACCCTCCTCTGAAGTGGGGATTTTCTGAGCAAGCCCAGGCAAGAGCCCTCTGTTCTTCAACTTTTTTTTTTTTTTTTTTTTTTTTTTTTTTGAGACAGAGTTTCGTTCTTGTTGCCCAGGCTGGAGTGCAATGGCATGATCTTGGCTCACTTCTCCGGCCTCAGCCTCCCAAGTAGCTGGGATTACAGGCATGTGCCACCATGCCCGGCTAATTTTGTATTTTTAGTAGAGACGGGGTTTCACCATGTTAGTCAGGCTTGTCTCCAACTCCTGATCTCAGGTGATCCACCCGCCATGGCCTCCCAAAGTGGGATTACAGGCATGAGCCACCACACCCAGCCTGAGCCCTCTGTTCTTGATAACTATCTGTTATTTCCACTCGGGAGCCCAAATTAAAGTTCCTTATTTGTCTTAGAAGCAAGGTGCGGCCAGAGGCAGCGGGGTACCCAGGTTGTCAGAGAAGAGCCATGTCAGGAAGATTGCATTTCTGGAATTGAAACCAAGGGAGAGATGGTTGACAGAAGGTGAGGACTGAGAAGGAGGCAGGCATGAAAATCCAGAACAAACCAGCTGCGGAGCTTTCCCACTGGTGTTACAAAACCGGTCACAGAAAACCAGTTCCTCTTGCTTTAGGTGGCAAGAATCTTCTACATGCTGGTTACCTCAACCCCACTGACAAAGACATTTCCACCTGCAATTATTAATCCACTGCTAGTGAGGAAAGTTTTCTGAACTTTGAAAACTTCACTGGGCTGGTGTGAAAGAAAGTAAGCACTTTCTACTACAGTGAAGCCAAATTGTGTTTTTCAGAGGCTCTGGAAAATTACTGTTTTCATTAAATGCAAATCATTGCCCTCAAACCAATGACGTTCTTAGGCATGAAATTGTCATTGGCTTTATTAACTAGGAGAGGCTACATTACCCAACTCTCTAAAGGCACTCTGCTGTAGAAGGTTCTAGAAAATGAATGGAAAGTGACTCATTCTCCACCTTCATCCCCAAAACCAAAACTCCCCCTGCAGCAAAACACCCCCTGCAGCAGCAGGAGTTTATGGATCATCCTCAGAGTGGGGGTGTAGCACATGGGCCACTAGATGCTTCAGGGGGCAGCAATTAAGTGCTTCACCAGGGGCATTAGTCACAGTGGGTGGGACCCTCCCTGTCACCCTGCAGAAATGGGAGCCAGAGAAGCTGGTAATAACTGAAGAGAGGGAGGCCCCATCCCCTACAACCTCTCCCTTTTCCCAGCAGCAAGTACTGAATAAGCAGCACTTAGCATATGTACAAGGTCAGAAAGGAGGTGAAAAATAGGGAGAAGGTGTTTTGACATAAATATTTCCAGAAAGGATCTCTTAAGGGAGAGCATCTCTGGCTTATGGCAGAGTTAAAACTTAAAAAAGAAAAAAAAATTATTCGAAAAAAACTAGAAAATGTTTTCCTCCTCCTCACCCCGAGAAACAAATCTCTACTTGTAGTGGCGCCTGAAGTTTAACCATTAGTGACTCATTCCTTTGTGAACTGCAGGAGACTTGGCATTTAAGAGGTCTGTATTGAAATGCAAATATTTATGAGACCTGCCAATAATTTTCACTAGTATCAGAATCCTTGAGATGACCTTCAAATACAGATTCCTGGTGGCATAGACATGCATAGTTTGTACCCCTAGTCCTCACTACAACCATGACCTTCAGGCAATAGATGGGTTCTCCAGTTCTCTGGCTTCTGATGGGACCCTGATGTAGTTTACTTAAGTTCTTGCTTTTGCAGGTTAGAAAATGATTTCCACTGTGGCGACAGTTTGGCTACCTCAATCAGAACTGACCCTTTATAGTTAAAGATGGAAGCAAAATGGAAAACTGTAAATAGTTGGGCTTTTTAAATTTTGGCATGTCAAAAGGGAGGGCGGCTATACAGGAGTAAACACTGTCACCTTCCTCCACTGAATCCATGGCCCCTTCCTATATCTTGTCTCGTTCTTTTCTCCTTGGTTTCTCTACAATTACATTCTCTTTCTCCTTTTTCTCCTACCCCTCAAGACACAGACATACTAGGAATGCAATCATATTTGTCTTATATGTACTTAATAATTTAGTACTTTCTTTACACAACATGGTGAGAAATAAAATTCTAAGCCCCCAACTGACTGAATGGACACTCTCTTGGCCAAAGGAGCCCCAAAGAAACCTTGGAAGCTGAATTCATGGCCACAGTCTGACACCTCCTCCCTCGATAAAAGTCATTACGTTTCCTTCTCGAAGGTCTAAACAGAAACCAGCCCTTTCAACAGACTACTAGCTTGTCTTCCCAGACACAGTACAAAGACAAGATGAGGTTAATGGTTCCTTCATCACTCCCCAAGACCTCTGCTTCCTCTATTTCCTTTTTCTTCAATGCTGGCCTCACCTTGTGTAAAATGTAGATTTTGGGGGCACTAGTTAAGTCTCACAAATACATTCTCATTGGTCTCACTGTCGCCCCTCCTCCACCCCTTTTAAAGGAAAATGAATAAATACTAAACCTCCTGAGAATCTCTTTGGAAAAAACAGCCACAGATGCTTCTGTGACTCATGTTTTTTTCCCGGGCACGCCCTCACACTGGCTCAAAACCTGGATGATTTGAATCTTCTGCTTCAATCACTCATTTTGGTTTTCAGTAGGTTTAATATTTTACTTGAGAATAGAGTCGTGTCAGTGAGCTGGCCTTTTTTATTCAATGGGCTTAGCAGCCATGACAGGGGGAAAAGGGTCTTCCCTCTGTTTCATGATGTTAAGAGTGAAGGGATCATTGATCAGGTGCTGAGAGCCACAGGGCCACCTAAAGAGTGTCAGAGGATAATAAGGGTGAGTTGGGGGTTTGAAAAAACAAGACCAAGGACAAGATCCCCCTCCTTCTCAAACTGGCAAAGAACAAGTTAAAATCAGCCCTGACCAGTGAGCCCTGGTTAACAGTCCACCCTGGGGCAGCAGCAAAGACCCCACAGGTTGCTCTCTGCTCATGCCCTCTGTAAGATTTCCTCAGGTGGGGAGGGCACATGGGGCCCAGGGTTATTCTGTAGAGTTGGGACAACCATAATGTACCTCTTCTGCCTGTTGGCCTCCTTTTCCCCACTTCAATACATACAGGTGAAATCAAATGAAAATTAACACCAAGGACCCCACAAAGGGTAAAGAAGCCACTACAAGCCAAGAAAGCAGAGTGTGTGGACAAAAGAAGGGGGAAGTAAGTCACTCCAGATTCTCTGGGTTGCTAGGTGTAGTTTGGAAGACAAAGTTACTGATATTTTCAAGCTTCAGCTGGCCAAGCCCTCTTCTCCTCTAGGTGGGATGCCTCCATGAGCTCCAACAGGCAGCCTCGCCGACCTCCCAGCTCTGCTCAGTTGCTCAGCACCCCATGGAGAAGGTGAAGCCCATAATGAACACACTGCCCTGGCCACTTACTTCCTCCAACCAAAGAAGCCCTCATCTCCCGGGCCTAGACCATTTCCGGAGACCAGCTTGTGACAGAGCCACAACCTCCGGTCACTCTGTCAGCTATCTGCAGTTCCTCCTTTTTCCTTTCCTCTCTCCCCTCATAAACAATGACCGTTGATGTTTCCACTAGCTACAGATGCTGATGCCAAGATTAGCTTTGGTCAAGATGATATTCTCCATCCTCCAAAACAATGACCAAAATGTTTTATTTTATGGCTAGGAACTTTACTTTCTTTCATATGAAATATTTAATGTATTTTTCGCTGTGCTCATTTTTGTTTTGTGTGGTGATAGTTAATAGCAAAACTTATGCTACCCCATCAAGAAATAAACAAGGAACTTCTTGATAACAGGAGGAACTAACCATGCAACTGGAAGCAGAGGCGCAAAAAAGAGCTTTTTCTATATTTGATTCCTTCTCTGATTTGTATAATCTCCCCATCAAAAAAAAAATCAATGAATTGTGTAACTCAGTTTCTCAAGTGTCATAACAACCTGTGCTCCCTGTTCCACTCTCCCCACACACAGAATGCTTAATAAGAGATTAAAGCACACATAGACATCTATCGTTTTAAGCAGGTAGCTATATGCTTCTGCTGCCACTCGCCAAAGACAGGGAAATTTCTCATTTGTATAAAGCCCAGTTACCAATACTTAACAGCTTTCTCTTCTATAAGTTCAAGTCTAAAAAATAGAATTTCAGAACAGTGGAGGAAAATATGAATATTACAACATATAATATTGAGGCAACCATAGTCTCATGGGAAAAAAAAACAGGACAAAACCCAGATGATGCAGAGTTTTAAGTGTAAAAATAAAAGAATAAAAGTAATAGAGAAAAAATGGTTTTTTAAAAATACTTTTTGGAGGCTGGGCGTGGTGGCTCACCCCTGTAATCCTAGCACTTTGGGAGGCCAAGGCGGGTGGATCATGAGGTCAGGAGTTCAAGACCAGCCTGGCCAACATGATGAAACCCCGTCTCTACTAAAATACAGCCGGGCATGATGGCAGGTGTCTGTAATCCCAGCTACTCAGGAGGCTGAGACAGGAGAATTGCTTGAACCCGGGAGATGGCGGTTGCAATGAGCTGAGATTGCGCCACTGCACTCCAGCCAGGGCGGCTGAGCGAGACTCCGTCTCAAAAAAAAAAAAGTTTTTGGAGTAAGGAGGACCTTTCTAAGTATTACATAAAGCCAAAATACCATAAAAGTCTGATAGATTGAACAATATACAGTTTTTTTTTTTAACTTCCAGAAACAAAGCCAAAAAAAGACTAATGACAAAATGAGAAAAATGTGTTGGCAACTCTCATCACAAACATGTAATTTCCTTCAGATAAAAAGAACTCCAAACTTAATACTGTAAGACCAAAAACCCAACAGAAAAAAAAAAAGGAAAAGGATACAAGCAGATAGTTTACAAAAAAGGAAATAGAGGTGCCTCATAAACATGTAAGAAAATGTTTTCATAAGTTAATTTAAATAATTCAATTTTACCATATTTAAAAATAATTTAAATTTAAATTACGCTAACATATCATTCTCTGCCTATCAGATCGACAGACTGCAAAAAGTTTGATAATGTACTTTGCAGGCAAGGCTGTGAGAAAACAAGCATCTTACCTGTTGCTAGTGAATGTAAAGTGGTACCATCTCACCAGAAGGCAATTTAAACAATATCTTTTACTTTGCAAATGTATATAACCCTGACCTGAAATTCTACTTGTAGGAATTTATCCTATAGATATACCCATATATATGAAAAAGCAAGTACAGAGAAATTTATTTGCAACTGCTCTGTTGATTTGCAAATAGATTATTATGCAGAACTGTAGAAGAGACTAAGGAAGTTCTGCATGTACTGGTATAGAATGATCTTCAAGATGTTTTATTAAATGAAGAAAAGCAAGGAGAGAGCAATGCGTGTGTGTGTGCATGTATATGTGGGTAACACGTGTGCAAATGCATTTAGAAATATTCTAAATATTTATTATTGTATAACTTTCTGGAGGTATATTTTAAAAATCCATTCACTTATCTCTAGAAAAGGAAATTGGCCAGCTGGGGGACAGACGGGGAGACAGACCTTCTACTGTATATCTTTTTGTATATACCTTCTGCATTTTGAACAATGTAAATGTATTACTTTCTCAAAAATAAATAAAATATTATTATTATTATTTTATTTATTTATTTATTTTGAGATGGGGTCTTGCTCTGTTGCTCAGGCTGGAGTGCAGTGGCAGGATCTCAGCTCACTGCAACCTCCACCTCCTGGGTTCAAGTGATTTTCCTGGCCTCAGCCTCCCTAGCAGCTGGGATTATAGGCATGCACCACCATGCCTGGCTAATTTTTGTATTTTTGTAGACATGAGGTTTCACCATGTTGGCCAGGCTGGTCTCAACCCCCTGACCTCAAGTGATCTGCCCACCTCGGCCTCCCAAAGTGCTGGGATTAGAAGTGTGAGCCACCACATCGAGCCTAAAAAGAAATATACTATTATAATGAAGAATAAATAAAGAAGCAGTAATACATGAGTTTGAGTGAACTTCAAAAAGGATGAAAAGGATAGTGGATTTTATGTTATGTAAATTTTACCTCAATTTAACAACAACAACAAAAAAAAGGAGCAGGATTGCAACAGGGAGCTAAAGGCAAAGCCTGTCCTTCCTCCAGTGCACCTGTCTTTTTGGCATGGCTCTACTAATGATGTGCTGATCAAGGTTGAACAAAAGATACCTCCCCACCACAATAAAAAGCACTGATTTGTATCATTTGCCAATTTGTATCAATTGTATCAGTTCCCACCAATGAACATAGAGTTGGACAAAATGCATACAATTGGCTCTTGAGAGCCAGTGCAATTGAGACCCAGGACACCACTGGAATTTACCCAGTTACTGAAACCAGAACCCTGGGAAACATCCTTGATTCTTGAACCTTTCCTACCCCTCGCTACCCATGGTCTGCTCAATAGCCATTGCACTCCTCCCACATTGGGTAGAAGCCTTGTAGTTTAGGAATGGATCCTGTCCCCAGGTGGTCTAATCCAATATATATACTGCCACCCATTGATATGCAAAGACATTTATCCTTTGGGATAGCCAGCTGAATCCTGGGCCACCTGGAGGCCCAGGATGCTTGCTTTGAGTCATTCCAATCTGCTAGCTATGTAAGCATTATTATTTGTTGAAAAGATAGGGAGGCTCCGGACTAAGGGAATTATAGTCATCTATTCCCCTCACTGGTGACTGACTCAGGACCTCAGTACTAAGTCATTTAGTGCATGCTATTCCCTAGTCACAGAGATTAGCCCAAAAGTGGACTCATGACTCAGTTCAGGCCAATGAGATGTGACAAGAGTTTTGCTGGAGGCATCTGAAAATTTTCCTACTCTTCAGAGAGTTGCAGGAAGAGATAATTTCTCTCTTCCTTATACAGAAGATGAGGTCTGGAACTGCCACCACCATCTTGTCCGGCAGCCTGAGCACAAATCCCTCCCCCAGAGGTGGGAGGGCCAAGTGGACGGCCAGAGCCAGACACCCCAGCCTATGTTTGGACAACCCATGCTGTAGGCCAATACATTTCCTATGTTTAAGGTAGTTGGATTTAGATTATCTGTTTCTTGCTGTTGAATGCATCTTAAGCAACATACTTTTGACCTGTTTGTGCTGGTTTATTTTATGTGTCAACATGGCTAGGCTACAGTACCCAGTTATTCAGTCAAACACTAACCTAGGAGTTACTAGTAAGGTTTGCAGGTGTGATAACATCTACTAAAAATGACTTGAAGTAGATTATCTTTGCTAATCTGGGTGGGCTTCATCCAATCAATTGAAAGTTCTTAAGAGAATAAACAAGTTTCCTTGAAGAAGAAAAAATTCCACCTGCAGACTGCAACATCAGCTCTTGCTCAAGAGTTTCCAGCCTGCTGGCCTGTCCTACAGTTTCAGACTTGCCTAGTCAGTCCCCACAATCACATAAGCCAACTCCTGTCACAAATCTCTTGCTCTCCTTCTGTCTGTGTATATATGTATAAATGCATATATATATATATATATTTATTTATATACTGGCTCTGTTTCTCTGGTCTAACCCTGATTAATGCACCTCTTTTTTCCTTCGTGATACTTATCTCAATTTGGGATTATATACTTTGCATTTATTATGTATATTCCAATATTCACAGTTAGACTATAGGCTTTATGGACATATGTGAGTAATTCCAGAAGTAGAATTTCTGGTCAATGATTATACACATTTGGAAGATGAAAAATATTGCTAACTTACCGTCTTCAGAGGTTGTACCAATTACACTCTTACTAGATCATAGCCTTCATGTCTTTTGTATTACTATGTGTTCTTGGCACATAGTAGGTGTTCAATAGATATAAACAGACGGAATTCTAGGAAAAGAAACACAAATTAAGGCAAAAAGACATAAAGGTATGCTACATTGGGAAGTTTTTTGTTTGACTAAATCACTTTTTCTTTTAGTTCCCCTTTCCTCTACAGGTGACTTGGAAATTTGGAATAATTCACAACCTGGTGCTTATTCAGCAGCAACAGCAGCAACAGGCAGAACTCTGAGTTTGGGGTAAGCCCTCGGTTTGAACACAAACTCTGTGACATTCAAGCTGTCCAACCTTGGGCAGATCCTTAGCCTCTATCATCCTCAGCTTCCACATCTTTGTGGAAATGAAGCTGATGACCTTCCAGACTGGAGTGAAGATCAGGAGATAAAGCACCTGGTCCATTATGCACTGTGGACATGGGGATTATAATAAGGTCTTCCCTGCAAATTTGGGAACAGAAAGCAACAATGTGCTCTAAAAACAATGGAAATTGAGCACATAAAGCACCTGAGCAGAGACATAAGGTGACCATGAAGAGACCAGCAGGATATCAACCAAGCTGAAGTTGGTAAAACACCTAAAGGAGGATATGACAACTAGAAGGGGATTGTCAGACACAAAGCCTAGAAAAAGCAGAGTCAGAGACAAAGTGAGGCTGTGCCTCTGAAGGCATGTCCCATCAGGCCCCAAAATTCAGCCCAAAAGGTCATTCCAATCATGAGAACACATCCATCTGGCTGCCTGAACTTAATACTGTTCTACTTTTGAATTACATAAACAGCTCTTTTTGTTCAGATTCCACATTGACCAAAACCTTTCTGATAGTTTGGGATCCTATTTGGCCTGTCCACAGGGAATTTTCTCTGGTCAGGCTCACCCAGCCAGCCAGCTCTCCCGACCCGGCATCCCACTCAAACACCTGTGTTCTCTTTTATTTTAGAGGTTAGGCAGGACAATCTGACCCAGATGGGGGAGGAAATTGCAATCATGTTTTTGTCTAATTCACAGCTCTAATTAGGGGATAAGAGAAAAATAGAGCATGAGAAGAAATGGTCCAAGAGCTGGAAAATTTGTAAAAGCACCCACATCCCTATGGGGAAGGCACCCTTGTGAACTTTGCCTCTACAGCTAAGCTGACCTCATATCAACTCTTCAAGGAAGACAGGGCAAGTACTTCACATTGTATTTATTTATTTACTTATACCCAGCTTATTCCTTGAAGGACTTAAGGCAAGCAGGCTTTAAGGGCCATCTTCCCTGACTAGTGATAAAACTAAGTGATAAAAATAAGTTTGTCCAGAATCACATACTTTTTATATAAAAGTCCAGAGACCAAACCATGACTTTCTTAGTCTAGGTCAAAGCTCTTGCCAAGGAACCAAACTGAAGATGAGAAAAGAGTGCATTTGTTCTAAACAGAATGCTGAATTCAGAAGACTTAAGGATGGCTTTAGATTAGGACTGAATTTTGTAATCTGTGATTCAGTTTTTGTGCTTTTGTAATTTCCTTATTCCAGTCTTTTGAATTCTTTTAGATTTTTTATTTATTGTAAAATAGAAGATGTTTGATTCCAGCCATAACAGAGTAGCTTATATTGAGCTAACCCTCCCGTTGAAAACAACTGTAACAGATGGACTAAGTACATGGCACAACATTTGAAAGCACTGGAGGGCAACCAAGACAGATGATCCCTAAGAGAAGGGAGGCACATCAAAGTGATCTCTATACTCACCCTGGCCCAACTCACAGGTCAGGGAATAAAGTAAGTGGCAGTTCCATTAGGCTGAAGAGACGGATTAGAGTTTAAAGCTGCTCAAGTGGCTGCGACTTGATGGTAAAATCTCAAGGAGGAGAGAGTTGCAGAGAAATAAACCCAAAAGGCTACATGCAATCTCCCCTTGAGATGTCTGCAAACTCCGAAGCTGAGCAAGCACAAGCAGAGACTGCAGGAGAACCAAAAGAAAAGCAGCAGCTAGGAGGCTGGAGAGCTGGGCAAAGATTTTTGCAGCAGCATGGTACTGAGGAGATAGAAAAACAAAGCCCACCAAGGTGAATAGGTAAAAACTATTGGTTGAAACCCCGAGAAAGACCTGTGAATAGTCACTGCACTCCAGGCTGGGCAACAGAGTGAGACCCCCTCTTAAAGCTGATAACCAATAAGTTAAAACAAGAGAGGAAAAAAAGGAATAATAAAAGTACTTGATTCTCTCCCCTCAAAAAGCAAGAAAGGAGAAATAAAGAACAGAAATAGAAACAAGTTAACAAGATAATAGAGTTAAACATAAATATTTCAATAATTACATTAAATGTTAATGGATTAGTACCCCAATTAGAAGATCAGAATTACTTTTAGACAAAAAAGAAAAATACGTATTCTGTTTACAAGAGACTCAATTTAGGCTGGGCGCAGTGGCTCATGCCTGAAATCCCAGCACTTTAGGAGACCAAGGAGGGTGGTTTACTTGAGGCCAGAAGTTCAAGATCAGCCTGGCCAACACGGCAAAACCCTGTCTCTACCAAAAATATAAAAATTAGCCAGGCATGGTGGTGCATGTCTGTAATTCCAGCTACTCAGGAAGCTGAGGCAGGAGAATCGCTTGAGTCAGGAGGCAGAGATTGTAGTGAGCCAAGATCACGCCACTGCACTCCAGTCTGGGTGACAGATGAGACTGTCTCAAAAAAAAAAAAAAAGAGAGAGAGAGAGAGAGACTCAATTTAAATAGAAGACACAAAGTTTAAAGAAAAAGAATGGAGACATGGAGACTGGGCACAGTGGCTCACTTCTATAATTCCAGTACTCCTGTACTTTGGGAGGACGAGGCGGGTGGATCACTTGAGGCTAGGAGTTCAAGACCAACCTGGCCAACATGGCAAAACCCCATCTCTACTAAAAAAAATACAATAATTAGCTGGGTGTGGTGGCATAAGCCTATAGTCCCAGCTACTCTGGAAGCTGAGGCAGGAGAATCACTTGAACCTGGGAGGTGGAAGTTGCAGTGACCAGAGATCATGCCACTGTGCTCCAGCCTGGGCAACAGAGCAAGACTCAGTATCAAAAAAATAAAAATAAATAAAAATTAGCTGGGCATGGTGGGCACAGGCCTGTAGTACTAGCTACTCCAGAGGCTGAGGTGGAAGGATCACTCTTGAGCCCAAGAGGCCAATGCTGCAGTGAGCCATGATCATGCCACTGTACTCCAGCCTGGGCAAGAGAGAGAGACAAACCCTGTCTCAAAAAAAAAAAAAAAAAAAAAGAATAGGAAAAACAAAATGCCATGCCATGCCAACAGTAACAAAAAAAAAAGCTGGTAGAGCTGTATTAATATCAGACAGCATAGACTTTAGAGCAAGAAATATCTCTAAAGAAGGATGTCTCATAATGATAAAAAGATCAATTAACCGTCCTAAATTTAAATATACCAAGAATTTATAATTCATAAATCTTTTAAAAAATGTTACCTAGCATGGTTTCAATACATATTAAGCAAAGTTGGCAGAACTAAAAGGAGAAATAGACAAATCCACCATCATTATTAGAGATTGTTTCAATAGCTGATAGAACAAGCAGACAAAAAAATCAGTAAGGATATATGATTTGAATAACAGAAGTAACTAAATTGACCTAGTTGACATACATATATAGAACACTGCACTTGAAAAATGCAGACTAAATACTGTTTTTCAAGAGCACGTGAATACTTATCAAAATGGACCATACGCTAGCGTGTAAAGCAAGTCTCAAAAATTTCAAAGGACTGAAATTGTATAAAGTGTGTTCTCTGACTACAATGGAATCCAACTAAAAATCTATAACAGGAGGATAACTGGAAACCCCTCCCAACAAGTGTTTGAAAATTAAGCAACAGATTTTTAAATAGCACATAAGTCTAAGAAGAAATAGCAATAAAATTAGAAAATATTTAAAACTAAATAATAATAAAAATAGGACATATCAAAACATCTGAGATACAAGTAAAGAGGGGTTAAAAGGCCTCGTGTGGTGGCTCACGCCTGCAATCCCAGCACTTTGGGAGGCTGACGTGGGCAGACTGCCTGAGCTCAAGAGTTCAAGACCAGCCTGGGCAACATGGTGAAACTCCGTCTCTACTAAAATACAAAAGATTAGCCAGGTGTGGTAGCGTGCACCTGTAATCCCAGTTACTCAGGAGGCTGAGGCAGGAGGATTGCTGGAACCCGGGAGGTGGAGGTTGCAGTGAGCCGAGACCACACTACCACACTCCAGCCTGGGCAACAAGAGCCAGACTCTTGTCAAAAAAAAAGGGGGGGGTGGTTAAAAAGAAATCCATAGCTTCAAATGTATACATTTGAGAAAAAGAATGATTGCAAATTCACATGATTTAAGCTTCTATCTTAAGAAGCTAGGAAGAGAACAGCAAATTAAACCTGAAGGAAGTCAATAATAAAAAGATAACAGCAGAAACCTTTGAAATAGAAAACAAATATGCAATAAAGAAAGTCTATAAATTCGAAAAGAAACTTGAGGCCAGGTGTGGTGACTTACACCTGTAATCCCAGCACTTTGGGAGGCCAAGGCAGGTGGATCACTTGAGGTCAGGAGTTTGAGACCAGCCTGGCCAACATGGTGAAATCCTGTCTCTACTAAAAATACAAAAAATTATTCAGGCATGGTGGCATGAGCCTGTAGTCCCAGCTACTCGGGAGGTTGAGTCAGGAAACTCGCTTGAACCTGAGAGGCAGAGGTTGCAGTGAGCCAAGATTGCACCACTGCACTCCAGCCTGGGTAACAGAGCGAGACTCTGTCTCCAAAAAAAAAAAAAAGAAAGAAAAAAGAAACTGGAGATGCTTCCACTTGTTTCTTAGTCAAAGCTTGTTTTAGTTCTTCCTTCCATATCTGTGTACATTTTATTTCCTTGTCTTGTCCTATCGCACTAATAGGACTTCCCATACATTGTTGAATAGGAGAGATGAGAAGGGACGTCCTTGCCTTTTTTCTGATCAGACAGGAAAAGCATACAATTTCTCACCATGAAGTATGATCTTAGCTGTAGGGTTTTTGTAGATGCTCTTTATCAAGTCAAAGAAGTTCTCTCTATTCCTAGTTTGATGAGAGTTTTTATCATGAATAAGTGTCGGATTTTGTCAAATGTTTTTTCTGTATCAATTGATATGATCATATGATTTTTTTTTTTAGCCTGTTGACATGGTGGATGACATTGATTTTTTTTTTTTTTTTTTTTTTTGAGACTCTCTCTGTTACCCAGGCTGGAGTGCAGTGGTGCAATCTTGGCTCACTGCAACTCCGCCTCCTGGGTTCAAGCGATTCTCCTGCCTCAGCCTCGAGTAGCTGGGATTATAGGCACCTGGCACCACGTCTAGCTAATTTTTGTATTTTTGGTAGAGACAGGGTTTCACCATGTTTGTCAGGCTGGTCTCGAACTCCTGACCTCAGGTGATCCACCTGCCTTGGCCTCCCAAAGTGCTGAGATTACAGGCATGAGCCATTGTGCCTGGCCACATTGATTGATTTTTGAATGTTGAGCCAGCCTTATATATCTGGTATAAATCCCACTTGGTCACAGTATACAATTCTTTTTATATAGTGTTGGATTCAATTTGTTAATATTTTGTGTTAGAATACTTTTGCATCTATGTTCACGAGAGATACCGCTGTGTAGTTTTTCTGTTTGTCTTTTTTTTTTTTTAAATAAGAGATAGGATCTCGCCATGTTGCCCAGGCTGGCCTCGAATTCCTGGGCTCAAGTGATCCTCCCACCTCAGCCTGCTAACTAGCTGGGACTACAGATGTGTGCTATTGTGCCTGGCAGTTTTTCTTTCTTGTAATCTCTTTATCTGGTTTGGAGATTAGGGAAGAACAGATTAGGAAGTAATGGTTTGTTTCAAAACATTCCCTGAACCTTGACTATGCTAAGGAGTGATCTTTGTGAGATCTGGATGGCCCTAGTTGGAAGGCCTGGGAAGACCTGGTAGGAATGGAACAGAAAACTAGGTAAAGATCCCAGATGTAAAGATTGTCGGGGAGTGGCCATAGTTATTTGCTCCCCTGCTAGGTTAATATCTCATTGGGAAGGTTATATACACATTTATGAATATTAAATTAACAATGGAGGCTGGGTGTGGTGGCTCACACCTGTAATCCCAGTGCTTTGGGAGGCCAAGGCGGGTGGATGGCCTGAGCTCAGGAGTTCGAGACCAGCCTGGGTAATATGGCGAAACCCCGTCTACTAAAAAATGCAAAAATTATCTGGGCATGGTGGCATGCAACTGTAGTCCCAGCTATTCAGGAGGCCGAGGCAGGAGAATCGCTTGAGCCCAGGAGGAAGAGGTTACAGTGAGCTGAGAACACACCATTGCACTCCAGCTGGGGCGACAGAGCCAGACCCTATCTCAAAAATAAATAAATATAAACATTAACAATGGAAGACAGTATATTGGCCAAAAAAACCCCCAGAAACCAAAAACACCTTAGAGACAGTAAATGATGTAGGATTTGAGAATGGGATGTTGGTAAAGTCTTTCTTCTTCTAAACTAAGTTTAGGGTTTCTTTACCTCTTCTCCCACCTATATGGCTGAGGATGGAGGAATGAATATGTGAAACACTGCCATGATTCAGCTGTTTTTTTTGTTTGTTTGTTTGTTTTGTTTTGTTTTGTTTTGAGACGGAGTCTCGCTCTGTCGCCCAGGCTGCACTGCTGGAGTGCAGTGGCGCGATCTGGGCTCGGCTTACTGCAAGCTCCGTCTCCCGGGTTCACGCCATTCTCCTGCCTCAGCCTCCCGAGTAGCTGGGACTACAGGCGCCCGCCACTACGCTCGGCTAATTTTTTATATTTTTTAATAGAGACGGGGTTTCACTGTGTTAGCCAAGATGGTCTCGATCTCCTGACCTTGTGATCCGCCCGCCTCGGCCTCCCGAGTGCTGGGATTACAGGCGTGAGCCACCGCGCCCGGCCATGATTCAGCATTTTATGCTCGGGGAAACATAAACACACTACAGTAAAATCATATTAATTTGAGTTCCTAAAAATCAGACACATTATTGTATTCCACGTTGACAAAGGCGTACCTTTGTAACATGGAGATAGAGACTGCTAATGAAGTTAATGGTGTAAGCAAAATTGTGTTGGAGGTAGAATTGAAAGAAGGAAGGATTTGGACTTATTTAAAAAGAATAAACGCTTCAAGCCCGTTAATAATTATGGTAAAGCCCCATTAAGTTGGACTGTACCAATTTGGCATTTGTGCCAAAATTCATGCTAGTGCTGAATTTTACCTAGGCTAAACATATCTTTCTTCAAGATAAAAAGGTATTTTAAAGGCTCTTTCTCTGATTTCTCAAAACACCATTAAAAACAAATTAATTGTTCCTTTATAGGATATTCTTACTTCATAGAATATCCTCTATTTTAAGACACTGTTAATTACAGTTTATCATTAATTTGTAATAATATTCATGAGAAAAGAAACACTGATAAGCAAGCAATTTTTTTTTTTTTTTTTTTTGAGACGGAGTCTCGCTCTGTCACCAGGCTGGAGTACAGTGGCATGACCTCACCTCACTGCAAGCTCCGACTCCCTGGTTCAAGAGATTCTCTTGCCTCAGCCTCCCAAGTAGCTGAGATTACAGGCACGTGCCACCACAACCAGCTAATTTTTGGATTTTTTTTAGTAGAGATGGGGTTTCACCATGTTGGCCAGGATGGTCTCGATCTCCTGACCCTGTGATCCTCCCGCCTCGGCCTCCCAAAGTGCTGGGATTACAGGCGTGAGCCACCGTGCCCGGCAAGCAAACTGAATTTTAAGATACATGATAATTTTGGAAATAATAAATGTGAATAATGTCCATTTTAAGATTAAAGATATTCTGTAGCCCACCTCTCCTTGCTCAGCTTTAGACCCTTATAATCCACCTACTTGCTGGACACATCCACTTCTGTTTCGATGCCCCTGAAATTCAATTCATTATTCTGTCAATCCCCTTACCCTAAACTGCTTTCATTCCTCTTACCCATTTCTATTTCCGTTATCAAAACTTTGCTCAAGTCAGAAAGCTTGGCTCCTTCTTTCCTCTCACCCTCCAAATCCGATCAACCACCAAGTTCTGTCCACTTTACCTCCGAGATGTGTTGAGAACCCACCCACTCTCTCACATGACCCCTGCTACCATCCTTGCTCACACAACCAGCTCTTCTCTCCTGAAAGATTACAACAACCTCCCCACTGATTTCTGCCTTCTCACTCCCACTTCCCTCTGCTGGAACAGTCTTTTTTTTTTTTTTTGAGACGGAGTTTCACTCTTGTTGCCCAGGCTGGAGTGCAATGGTGTGATCTCGGCTCACTGCAACCTCCACCTCCTGGGTTCAAGCGATTCTCCTGCCTCAGCCTCCCGAGTAGCTGGGATTACAGGCATGTGCTAACACACCCAGCTAATTTTGTATTTTTAGTAGAGATGCAGTTTCTCCATGTTGGTCAGGCTGGTCTCGAACTCCCTACCTCAGATGATCTGCCTGCCTCGGCCTCCCAAAGTGCTGGGATTACAGGCATGAGCCACCACAGCCGGCCAGTCTTTTTTTTTTTTTTTTAGAGATGGGGTCTTACTTAGTTACCCAAGCTGGAGTGCAGTGGTGTGATCATGGCTCCCTGCAGCTTCTACCTCCATGGCTCAAGTGATCTCCCACCTCAGTCTCCCAGTAGCTGGGATTACAGTGTGCACCACCACGCCTGGCTAACTTCTTCATTTTTTTAGTAGAGACAAGGTCTCCCTATGTTACCAAGGCTGGTCTCAGACTCCTAAACTCAAGTGATCTGCCTGCCTTGGCCTCCCAAACTCCTGGGATTACTTGAGCCACCATGCTCGGCTGGCACAGTCTTTTCCAAAATCTGTACTTGAGATCTTTTTAATAGACATCAAGACCTTTAGAATAAAGTACCAGATCCTTATTATGGCATCCAAGGCCCTTGTGATGGGAGCCAGTGCTTGGTTCTGCATCATCTCCCTCCACTTGCCTCCTTGCTCAAGAAACTCCAGCTGTCTTGACTTCTTTTAGTTCCTCAGTCATTCATAGAATGCGCTGGCACACTATGCACACATCTTACCAAAAGGTTCCTTCCTCAAGAAGGCACTTTCTGAGCCCCAGATTAGACTGAGTCCCAGATTAGACTGAGTCCCACTGCTCTATGCTCCCACTACACACAGGTCCCTCACAGTCATAACACTCATCACTGTTACAATCATCATTCAAATCCACCTTCCTCACTAGAGTGCAAACTATGTTCCTGCACTGCACTTAATACCTGGCACACAGTAAGCTCTCCCTAAAATGTAGGTAAATACATTAAAAAGTAATGTCATTAAAGAATAAATATTACCAAAGAGTAAGCATTCACATACATGCTGCATAGGGCCTAGACTCTGGAATCAGACTGCTGGATTCATATTCCAACTTCCCCACTTATTAGCAAAGTAATAATTGGTATAACTCTTTGTGTCTCAATTTCTCCCTTTATAATGAGTATAACAGTGCATAACAATGCTACCTACTTCGTGGGGAGTTTTGAGGTGTGAATAAATTTGTCCAAATGAAGCACTTAAAACATTGTCCAGAGCATAGTAAGCATTCAACAAATATTACTTATTATTATCTCATTTATCCATTCCAATAATCCTAGAAGGAATTATACTCAGTAAACTGAGGGATACATACAGTAAGAGTCCCCAGAATTTGAGTAATGTAAAGGTCACTGTCTTGAGATGGAACTACTAAAAAAGCATAAAATCAGCTGTCAGCTGAAGTAGCCCTTCCTTCAGTGATGAATTGAATATAAGCTGCTGTTGATACAGCTTTGGGAATCATCCAGATGAATTGAGGTAGCAGAATTCATCTTCGGGTCCAGACTCCGAGATTAAATGAGATAATGCTCACTATGAGCATTTAGAAAACTTTTTTTTTGAGGCGGAGTCTTGCTCTGTCTCCCAGGCTGGAGTGCAGTGGCGCAATCTCGGCTCACCACAGGCTCTGCCCCCCGGGTTCACGCCATTCCTGCCACAGCCTCCAGAGTGGCTGGGACTACAGGCGCCCGCCACCATGCCCGGCTGATTTTTTGTATTTTTAGTAGAGATGGGGTTTCACCGTGTTAGCCAGGATGGTCTCGATCCCCTAACCTCGTGATCTGCCCCCTCGGCCTCCCACAGTGCTGGGATTACAGGCGTGAGCCACGGCGCCCGGCCTAGAAAACCTTAAAGTGTGATATTGGTGGCATGACTACTGTTATTATTAGTAGAGTAATTCCATTACCCAGTCAATATTATAATCTGATTGTCTGAAGCAACGTAATTGCATGTACACACAAGGATCTAGCAGAAGGGCAGAGGAACTGAAAAGCTGGGAGGGCAGGCATTAGTAATGTTTATCCAGCACCATCCAAACAAGAGGCATGTGCCTGAGAGACAACACAGGTAAAACTCATAGAAAAAAGTTTCTCCTGAGACCCTACAAATACCTTGGCTCTAATTGTCACTGTGACTATACAGTGGTAAGTTAGATAAGTTAGTAGTAAGTAGTTCCTGCCCTCATGTCCAGAGGGGAGACGGACAAACAAATAATCACACAAATAAAAATATAATTGCATCTTGTGCTACTTACTGTGTTAGAGGATTAGGAAAGGCTTTTCTTAAACTTTAAGTGGAGCTAGGAGTTAACCAGATGATGGGTTGAGGGGAAAGCTGTAAAGCAGAAGGTAGTAAAGAGCTTAGTGTATCTGAGGATCTGGAAAGGCCGATATGGATTGGAAGGGATCAAGGGAGAGAAGAGCACACAGGAAATGAGCCTGGAAAGGTAGGCAAGGACCAGGTCACAAAGGCCCTTAGTGGCCACTTGGAGATAGTTTGGATTTATTTTGAATATGATATGTAAGGATAAAATTATATATGATGAGATTTGCGCTTTAAAAAGATCCTTTGGTTGCTGTGTGAAAAATTGATTGGAGGCCAGGTGCAGTAACTCACGCCTGTAATCCCAGCACTTTGGGAAGCCCAAGGTTGGTGGATACTTGAGTCCAGGAGTTTGAGATCAGCCTGGGCAACATGGTGAAACCCCATCTCTACTAAAAATACAAAAATTAGCCAGGTGTAGTGGCACGCACTTGTAGTCTCAGCTACTCAGGAGCCTGAAGTGGAAGGATCATCTGAACCTGCAGAGGTCAAGGCTGCAGTGAGCCATGATTGCTCCACTGCACTCCAGCCTGGGTGACAGAGTGAGATCTTGTCTCAAAAACTATATAAATAAATAAATAAAAATTTTAAAAAAGGGTTTGGAGGGGTCATTAAATTAGAAATGGTGAGACCAGTTGGGAGAATTTTGCAATAATCTAATCACAGGATAATAGTTCATGATGATCTCTTGTTCCCATCGGTTTATAATTTAGTTTTGCCTAAGCACTTTCTTTGTTCTATGGTGTTCCCTTTGAGATCACAGATGTCTACATTTATTCACAAGCTTGTGATGACTTGTAGGGATCTATTCTTGAAAGGTAGAAAGAGCTCTTCTTAATTGCAATTCTATGCCCTGAATTTAATCTCATTCCTGTCTGTCACTCACTGATTCTGCAGTTTTAACTAAATTGCTTAAGCTTTCATAGTCACTTTTTCCTCTGTACAATGGGGATAATAATCTCTGCTGTGTTTTAAAATAGAATTGCCATGATGGAATGGTCTGCTGCTTGTTTTGGCTAGCTACCTTACTGGAGTCATGACGGAGGAAGAAATGATTATGAAGTTGTTCCAGTTAAGAAACCTGATTTTATTAACCCATCCGGAGTTGATAGGCTGTAGGAATCTGACTGATGAGAACATAACTCACAAGAGACTGGTGGTTCTCTTTGCTTCTTTTCTACATTTTCTCCCTAGGTGACTTCTCTAATCCTAAGGGCTTTAAACGCTTTTTATACACCAGTGACCTCCAAATGTCTGGGACAGTCTGGACCTCTCTACTAATCTTCATTGCCATATACCTAAATGGCCACTTGGCATTTCTCCTGGGAGGTCCCATATGCTTCTTAAACTTAACATATTCAAATTGAACTCATGTTCACTCCATAATACCTGCATTCCCAGCCAGAGCCACATCTAATCTATTCCCCCTTTACCTTTGCTCATTTTAATGAATGGATCGTATCTCTTCAACCCAATTGCTTAAGCTGGAATCCTGGACTGTTCCTTCATGCTCCTTCTCTGCATCCAATCTATCTCCAGCTCTTTTAATCCTATCTCCTAAACCTATCATCAATCTACCCCCTTTTACTACCACTCTTGTCCAAGTTACCTTCTACCTTTCAAGAATAGATCCCTACAGACATCACAACCTTGTGAAGAAATGTAGACATCTGTGATCCTGAAGGAAGACCAGAGAACAAAGAAAGCTCTTAGGCAAAACTAAATTATAAGTCAGTGGGAAGAAGAGATCATCATGCACTCAGGAAGCTAATGCAGCCTCCATACATATGTGGACTGTGAAGGATACGAAGGAATTAGAGTAGGTGAATGGAGAGGGGCAAAAGTCTCAGGTTTAAGGACATAATTCACCAAAACACAGGGCACACAAGGGGCAGGCCTTACCAAAAAAAGCCAGTGACCAGTGAGCTATGGCTCAGTGCAGAAGGATTGGCAGGATCTGTCAAGAGCAGGAGATAAGGAAGTAGAGGCACAACAGACTTACCTTTCCTGGACTACAGAGTCTGTATGGGTGACTACGTAAACATATTTGGATAGCTGGAGTAGGACCAGATTATGTCTGCCTGGAAAGCCACGTTGAAAACGTTGAATTTAATTTCATAGTCTACCAAGTGGCTGTATAGATTATTGAAGAGGGAGAATATATAACAAAATTTTGGAAAAATTACCATGTTGGTGGTGCTCTAGGTAAGATAAAGAAGGGAAGGACTGGAATCCCAAAGGAAAACTAGGAGGCTCTTAGCCTAATAAATCAGTGGCTTTTGAAACTTTCCTTAGGACAGAACACTTTCTGAAAATGAAATCTTATGTGAAATACTAGTGGTATAAAGCAGACAAAAAACCTGGGTTGTTAAAGTAAGCATGGTTTATGTTATAGTTTTAAACATATAACCTGCGTTTATAATAGAGTCGACCAAAAGATAAAGAAAACCGATTAAATAAACATAAACATTTTAATTCTGGGGGTGATGGAAGATAGCTGCATCTTGCATTAGCTTTAGCATCCAAGTATCCAATTTATTTCTGAATTTTATTTTGGTTTTACAGTACTAAGAAAAATCCTGATTCACTTTGAGTCACATGATAAGTACTTACATATGGTAATTTTTATTTTTATTTTTGTATTTTACAATTTTCCTGCAATCCCAAGGTACCCTTCAATTAAACTAACTCAGAAGGTAGTGTCATAGGAATTTTTGTTTCCATGGTAAAAATATGAATAGCAAGAAGCCTCCAAAGCAAGAACAACGACAAAAAAAAGCGGTCATCTATAGCGTGAAGTGATCATGACAGGCCATGGCATAGGCCATTTGCTCCTGCCCAGTCAATGTGGCAAGAGAGTGACAGTGCTTGAAAGATGCTATGGAGCCTGGCTAGGCATTTAATCAGGCGCAGTGTGCCTGCACAGTAGTAATGGCTTCATTTGCAGTTTTATAGGAGCAGACGTGCACAGTCTGAAAGTGAGAAAACAACAGTCTACTATGTCAACTTTCCCAATATTGAAGACTTTAGGCTTTACATTTATGTTAGGATCTGCTGGCATCACAATTCTTTATTTCATTTGGATTACCCTAAGACTCAAAACTAATGTAGGTGGGGAGTTGGAGGAGAAGAGGAGGCATCAGGTCTGAGATATTTTTATTTTATTTATTTATTTATTTTTTTTTTGAGATGGAGTCTCGCACTGTTGTCTGGACTGGAGTGCAGTGGTGGGATCTCAGCTCACCGCAACCTCCGCCTCCCAGGTTCAAGCATTTCTCCTGCCTCAGCCTCCCAAAAAGCTGGGATTACAGGTGCCCACCACCACGGCCAGATAATTTTTTGTATTTTTAGAAGAGACGGGGTTTCACTATGTTGGCCAGGCTGGTCTCAAACTCCTGACCTTGTGATCCACCCGCCTCAGCCTCCCAAAGTGTCAGGATTACAGGTGTGAGCCACTGCGCCCAGCCAGGTCTGAGATATTTTTCTAGCTAACAGAAGAGTCTCCGTAATTTATTTAGTGATAGGCTTGGATTAACACAAATCATGTACTCACCAAGTGAGCAAATTCCATTCCATAGTACAATGTATTCCAAATTACATATCCAATGTTGAAGGAACTTTGTATTTAAAACATAACTTGAAAGGTGCTCATAATTCATCTCGTCAGATTAAAGAAGGGTGTTTTGAGTCACTTATATTCCAGAAATTTCAGAACCATAAGGAGTATAGAAACTGTGGGGAATAAGTGTCATTTACATTTAAACATATTTAGGCTCTATCTTTTGATATTGTGGAGGTTTATTCATTTGTTTTTAGGTCTTGGGCAGGAAAGGAATCTTTAGAAGTAGAAAAAACTATTTACACTTACTGGGATAGCAAATTAATATTCCATTTTTATTACACAATTAAGAATCTAGTTTTTCTTGAGTTTAAATTACTAATCTTGTTATGCAAATGAAGAATAATTCACTTTTCTATGATTAATATTTGGTGAGCTGATATTAAAGAAACTAAATTTAATTAAACAATTCAGTACCATTTACAAAGTAGATAATTAAATCCCCTTAAACATTTTAAACTGTATTTATAAATTTAATAAGTCAGTTTTTATTTTAAACATTTCAAATGCCTGAAGCGCTAACTTATAACCTAATAAGCAAAACCTCCCCCAAGTACTTAAATAATTCTTATCAACCTAACACATCAAATGTACAAATATGGCAAATTAAACTCCCTTAAACATTCCAATTTCTCAGAAAAAGCAAGAGTATTAATACTGAACCAAATGGGGAAATTGGAAAGGGAAGGCAGTGTCGTAGAGCTATGCTGATAGCAACCTTTAAAGTTGTACTATGAGGAATTGAAACTAAGAGTTCTGGAACTGTGGTTCTCTGAAATCAGAATCACTGAGTCCCTCGACATACAGTTGCCCGAGTCCCACCCGAGACCTACTAAATCTCATCTACTATAAATATTTTGAAAACATTCCCTGTTTCCTGATATTGTCCAACTCCCCAAACTCCCTACTCCATACTCCCCTATCTGTGCCCCATATATTATACCTTCTGCCTAGCTGACTCACTGGCTGGAGCGCAGAGAAAAGCTGCTGTGGAAATGCAGATTTGACAGTGATCACCTGGAGAGAATAGTGTGTCCCTTCATAAGCAACTTCCATAGAGCAGATAGTTAGTTAGAGAGTCTAGCACTGACGCTTGGGAGGACACCCATAGTGAGGGGAGAGAAAGAAGATAAGCCTGAAAAATAAATGATAGCACTTTATATCTACCTATAGCTCTAGGACAAAATTACAAAGTCCTAAAACCATTTTTCCTTAGTACATATGTGAAACTAAGGCCTGAGTTTTACTTGCCAAATATATACAAGGGAACTGACTTCTTTTTTTATTTTTAATTATTATTATATATTTTTTTGAGATGAAGTCTCACTCTGTTGCCCAGGCTGGAGTGAAGTGGTGTGATCTCAGCTCACTGCAACCTCCACCCACTGGGTTCAAGTGATTCTCCTGCCTCAGCCTCCTGAGTAGCTGGGGTTATAGGCACCTGCAACCTTGCCCGGCTAATTTTTGCATTTTTAGTAGAGACGGGGTTTCACCATGTTGGCCAGGCTTGTATCGAACTCCTGACCTCAGGTGATCCACCCGCCTCGGCCTCGCAAAGTGCTGGGATTACAGGTGTGAGCCACCACATCCGGCCACAAGGGGACTGACTTCTAAAAGTTCATGGAAAATGCATTTAATGAAAAAACTATGTGTAGATTTCAAATTTTTTTTGCACTAGAAGAAGCTCATACTAATTTGTTATAGCATGTCTGAATGGGATCTCCTTGAGGCACTAAGAAGGATGAAATATCAGTTTGAAAAGAGCCTCTATCAGAGCAACATGAATTCTGCTAAAATTGAAGAAAGAGCAAATATCAAATTGATGGTGAGGCTTGGGTGGAAGAATGGTGACATTATTGATGCTTTATGAAAAATATATGGGGACAATGCACCCCCCAAAATCAGCAGTTTACAAATGGATAACTCATTTTAAGAAAGGACGAGGTGATATTTAAGATAAAGCTCACCATGGCAGACCATCCACATCAAGCTGTGAGGAAAAAACTCATCTTGTCCATGCCCCAAATGAAGAGGACTGGTGTAACAGCACAAACAGAAGCCAACACAATAGGCATCTCACTTGGTTCAGCTTACACAGTTATGACTGAAAAATTAAAGTTGAGCAAACTTTCCATGTGATGGATGCCAAAACTGTTGAGCCCAGATCAGCTGCAGACAATGGAAATTTTACACAAGTAGGATCAAGATCCTGAAGCATTTCTTTGAAGAACTGTAACAAGAGATGAGACATGGCTTTATCAGTGTAATTCTGAAGACAATGCACAATCAAAGAAATGGTTACCAAGAGGTGGAAGTGGTGCAGTCAAAGCAAAAGTGGGCTGGTTAAGATTAAAAGTCATGGCAACAGTTTTTTGGGATGCTCAAGGCATTTTGCTTAAGCATCCCAAAAAACTTTCTGGAGACTTTCTTGAGGACCAGAGACTGATAACTTCTGCTTATTATGATTACATTTTGAGAAAGTCAGCCAAAGCTTTAACAGCCTGGGAGGGCTTCACCAGAGAGTCCTTCTCCACTCTGACAACACTCCTGCCCATGTCAAATGAGGGTAATTTTGGGAGAGTTTTGAGGTAAAATTATTAGGCATCTACCTTACAGTCCTGATTTGGCTCCTTCTGACTTCTTTTTGGTTTCTAATCTTAAAAATCTGTAAAGGGTACCCATTTTTCTTCAGTTAATAATATAAAAAGGATTGCATTGATATGGGTAAATTCCCAGGACCCTCAGTTCTTTAGGAATGGACTAAGTGGCTGGTATCATCACTTACAAAAACATGTTGACCTTGATGGCACTTATGTTGAGAAATAAAGTTTGCATTTTTTATTTATGTATTTTAATTCAATTTTTCCATGAACTTTCTGAAGTCCGTGTGTGTGTGTGTGTGTGTGTGTGTGTGTGTGTGTGTGTGTGTGTGTTTATAAAGTCAAATGCTTAGAATTAGAATAGAAATCTGGTGCTGTGGTAAGGGTTTTAGCCAATAGTAAAATATTTACAAGTTCAATGCAGGGTTGTGATAGAGACTAAAAGGGTCCCTGCCCTGAATGACACAAACAAATTAATCAATCTTTTTATTTTTTGATTTTAAAACAGGAACTGCCATGTGCCTAGCCCCCAGTGAGGCCCCATGGAAGTTGTGGGAGAAACTTAGGTGATATTCCTTTCCTCCAGACTGCAATATTGTTGAGGAGATGAAATTAACCACACATAACAATAAAAGATGGTGTATAATGAAATGCTAGGCAGAGTGCGGCACTCCATAGGTGGAGTGGGAGATGGGAGAAGGAAGGTTTGTGGAAGAAAGCAGGTCAGGCTTTACAAAAATGCAAAGACATCAGCTGATTCTCACAGCATGGGTGGGACGTGAACCCCAGCCCACACAGAGGTGTCTGGGTACCTTGAAGAAAAGGCCCGTTAGGGAACTACTGACAATTTTGAGTAAGCTGACCACATTTTTCATAAAAATATCAGTACATATGGTCTGACACATGGTCTAACAACAGGAAAGAATATTTTTAATTGGGGCTGCCCCAGAAAATCTAGAACATATGGTTACTTTATTTACAGGCCAAGAAACTCCTAATTACAAGAGAAAACGGAACTGACCAGCCCTCGGTAGACAAGACCTAGCCACTGCCATGCAAGAAGCTGCTAAACTATTTCCCTCCAGTCATCAAAGTTTGTGTTCTTTTTTAAGGTTTCTGTTAGTATTTTCAGATAAAAGGTCAGTGCCTGAACTATACAAGACAAGCTGGGGAAATTCTACTCAGATTTCTTCAATTGCGTTTTTTAACAGTCTCTCAAATTGCCTCAAATAATTTTTGTACTAGGCAGGGTATAAATAATGAATGCAAAAATGTTTCTTCCACCTGGGATAATAAAATAAGTCCAATTTAAAATTTCCTTCCCTTGAAGAAAAGGGGAACGTCTATACCCACGAAGTTTTTAGCTTGTTATCAGAGTTCTCATTTATATTGAAAAATACATTTTAAATTATCAAGATTGTTATATGTAATTTTGTTCTTTGCTTCTCTGATGTTTCACTGTTTTGCTCTTTAGTAGCTTACTGTCTGAAACAAAATACATGCCACAAGCTTCCTTATCCAGTTTTGCAATTTAATAATCTTAGCAATTATTGGAAAAGAAACAGTTTAAAAGGCTTTAACTCAAGTCTTGGCAGGTTAGAACATCTTCCATTTCATCTTTCACCCCATCCCAGGGCTCAGAGATCACTTGCCAACTCATTACTAATATTATCAAGGAAATGCACAGTTTTCTGCTTTTATGGTCAGTGAATACACTGACCAAGATGATGTGGTAATCACTGTGGATGAACAACAACAAAGCTACACATTTGAGCAAACCTTTTTCCTTATGTCTTAAACAAAATCTTAATTAAATGCATCTTAAAATACAGGATAAGTGCTTCTGATAAAAGCAAAAAGATGTGCTTTTAATGAGATTTTCCGGGCACCAGACTTGTCTTTTCTCTTTCAATCTTCCATTATTATTTGAGGCCTCAAAATACTTACACTGATGGGCCGGGCGTGGTGACTCACACCTGTAATCCCAGCACTTTGGGAGGCCGAGGCAGGCAGATCATGAGGTCAGGAGATCAAGACCATCCTGGCTAACATGGTGAAAACCCGTATCTACTAAAAATACAAAAATTAGCTGGGCATGGTGGCGGGTGCCTGTAGTCCCAGCTACTCGGGAGGCTGAGGCAGGAGAATGGCGTGAACCCAGGAGGCGGAGCTTTCAGTGAGCCAAGATTGTGCCACTACACTCCAGCACTCTAGCCTGGGTGACAGAGCGAGAGACTCCATCTCAAAAAAAAAAAAAGAAATACTTACACTGAAAGAGCCCGATTTTCATTAGCTGCGGTTGCTAAAAATGGGGAACCACCTAAACACACAACAATATAAACTGGGCCAGGTGCAGTGGCTCAGGCCTGTAATCGCAGCACTTCGGGAGGCCGAGTAGAGTGGATCACCTGAGGTCAGGAGTTCAAGACCAGCCTAGCCAACATGGTGAAACCCCGTCTCCACTAAAAATATATATATATATAAAAATTAGCCAGGTGTGGTGACAGGTGTCTGTAATCCCAGCTACTTAGGAGGCTGAGGCAGGGAGATTCCCAGCTACTCGGGAAGCCGAGGCAGGGAGAATCACTTGAAACCGGGAGGCAAAGTTTGCAGTGAGCTGAGATGGTGCCACTGCACTCCAGTCTGGGCGACAGAGTGAGACTCCGTCTCAAAAACAAAAAACAAACAAAAACCAAAAGAAAGGGAATATTTTACAACCACTAAAATTTAAAACTTAATTCAGCCTTAAAAAGGAAGAAAATTCTGTCACATGCTACAAACATAGATGAACCTTGCAGACATTACACTAGGTGAAATAAGCCAGACACAAAAGGACAAATACTATATGATTTCAGCTACATGAGCTACCTAGAGTAGTCAAACTCACAGAGCAAGTAGGATGTGGTTTCCAGGGGCTGCTGGGTGAAGGGGGGATGGGGAATTGTTATTTAATAGGTACAGAGTTTCAGTTTTGCAGGAAGAAAAGAGTTCTAGAAATGTATAGTGGTGTTGGTTGCACAACAATGCAAACGTACTTAATGCCATTGAACTGTATACTTAAAAATGGTTAAATGACAAACTTCATGTTATGCATATTTTACCACAATTTTTTAAAAATGAAAAATCTAATTAATGCAAAGAATTCTAAATGTTGACATTGCTGGTTATCCACATGGATAAAAACTCTCTTTTCCTGTCACCACACCTAGGTCTAATGCTGATGGTGAATTTTCCATGGTCTTTGGATAATTGGGCACTCAGTAAATGCAAGTGGTGTTAATGATGTGACAGTTATTTTCCTGGTCTCCTTGAATAAGTAAGTATTGATATATTAATATCTTTATTTATTTATTTATTTTGAGACAAGGTCTCGCTCTGTCACCCAAGCTGGAGTGTAGTGGCATGATCATGGCTCACTGCAGCCTCAACTTCCCAGGCTCAAGTAATCCTCACACCTAAGCCTCCCCAGTAGCCAGGACTGGAGGTATATGGCACAACACCTGGCTAGTTTTTGCATTTTTTGTAGAGATAGGGTTTTGCCATGTTGCCCAGGCTGGTCTTGAACTCCTGGGCTCAAGCGATCCACCTGCCTCGGCCTCCCAAAGTGCTGGGATTACAGCATGAGCCATTGTGCCCGGCCAATGTCATTTTTAATAATAGCTGTAGCTAAGTTTCTTAAGTGCTTGCTATATACTGAGTACTGATCTAAATAGTAAAATTCTCAAAGCAACCCTATGAAAGTTTGTATATGATGTGCCTAGTCTCAGAGAGGTAATTTACCCTCTGTTGCTAACCAGCAAGTGGAAGAGCAGGGGTATTAACATAGTGGTATGATCCAGTGCTTACCCTTTACAACATTAGTCTCAAGCCAGATTCTTAGAAAACAAAGGAGCCTATTATAACTACCACATTTTCATGGGTGAATCTCTTTACTAAATCTTTCATTTCTTCAACAAAAAGTTTGTTAAACACTTACTATGTTCCAGGCAATGGGCCAAGTGCTAGAGATTCATAAAACTAATAAGACATAGTCTTACAATCCAATAAAAAGAGAAAAATAAGTGAAAGATAACACGAGATGGTGTGATTAAAGAATACTGGGGGAGGGGGACCACAAAGAGGAAGGGCTCACAGTTTCGCTCAGTGGGGCACTTCACCTATTTTTTTCCCTTTGTATGCTGTGGGAAACATTTTTCTCTTTAATTTCACTGGTATAACATGTAAATAGATTGGGCAACAAAGAAAACTAAAATAAGTGTCAGAAGATATTTGAGGATACAAGATAAAAGAGGATAGAAAACATTCTAGATGGTCTATGTTAACAAAAGGATACCAGCTAGAAAAGCCAGATTAAAAGGTAGAGGAGAGTAACTGGGAGAAAAAGCAATAAAAAGGCCAGTGTAAGCAATAAGCGATATTTAGTGTATATCCTCAAATAGTAGGATCATGTACAAAATAGTTCAAGGACTTGTGCTGTATTGCCAAGGAGCATACAATCTAACAGGCACAAATAAGACAAAAGGCACAAATAAGAAACATATTTTTCAAGCAATAATTCGTAAGGGCAAATTAAAATAATGCAGAAGATAAGTACCATCAAGGCAAAGGAATAAAAACAGCAAGATCCTAGGGGACTGGGGTCCAATTTTGAAATAAAGGAGGAGTACTGCTGGTGAAGAGGAACAGGGCATTGGAACTAGGAAGAGCAACCACGGAGCCATAGAGATTGGAAAAAATGAAGCCCTATAACCCCAGCACAATGACTTTAAGAGGAAGCAAGCAGCAAGTGGGACTGTGCTATAGGGAAGAATTCACAGATGACCTGGAGAAATTCAGGAGAATGAGAAGTGCTTACACATTAATGAAAGAACTCCAAAATACATACTTCCAAACTTCTACAAATTTTAATTTTGCCAGCCATAGAAAGGAAATCACTGCAACTGTGTGTATCCAACAAGCCAAAAGGTGAACTTCAAATAGTGAAGGGGTCAAGTGTTTACCTTATTAAAATGTCATCAACAAGAGGGCTCAAAGTTGTCATAGAGCATTCACTGTTGATTCTGAACTAGCCCTTGGGTAACTGAGCTAAGTCTGGACACAGTGTGGGAAAAAGGCAAGAGAGAAAGAATGCATCAAAGACAGGAAATCAACTCTGCAATGTCTAATAATTGAATATTGCACATGTTCTTGAATATTGCACATGTCACTGTGCCCCAGGAACTATTGTAAAGGGCTCCTCGGGGAGCTCTATTGTAAAGGAGGGTTTGCTTATTTCATTTTCACCATCCTCCTGGAGGTGGGGAGTGGTAGAGCTGCTCCCAGGAGCCCAGACCCTTCACCACCAGACTACCCCATCTTTTTACTGCTTCTCAAGTGATTATGCAAAATTCTGTCTCTTGAAATGGACGGGCAATTACTTGTATATATGAATGTAATATAACAAGTATTTTCCAAGTGTGATCTATGCAGCCTAAATAATCTGTTGTATTTTTAATGAATTTACTTGTAGTCTGCCACATGCCATAAAGAATTCGATGCCAAATGACAGGTGTATAGGAAGTAGATTATGAATTTAGTTAGATTTTATACATGGTTCCATAAAAAACTATTCTTCTGAATTTTGAAAAGTATTGAAAATGAATCACAGAGAAGTTATTAGACAGGGCAGAGTTTATTATCTAGAACTCTGTTAACAGCTTTAGGGACTTAGAACCAGCCAAGCCCTTCTTGGAAGTCATGCCATATACTCATCTGGGCACTTAGCAAGTATTGATTCACACCCCAATCTGAACTCTGAAAGATAAGATAATGACTTTGTAATATCAGTCATCAAATAATAAATATTCATTCTCTGACTCTCTGAAGAGAAGATACATTTAAAATGTCAGCTGCATTTTATTGTAACTAGATGGAAATTTGTTTCATTACTCCTAAGCTGTTAAATAAAGAAGCTACAAACCATGCACTGAAGAAGACTAAAAGCAAATGCTGAAGTAATAGTAATCACACCATTCCGTAGAAATTGCCAGTAGTGCTAGGAGTGCAAGGATACGATTTAGTCTTAATCTCAGCTTTTCCAGCCCTTCTTTCTGAAGCAATTTTTCTTTTCTTTCTTTTTTTTTAAGATGGAGTTTTGCTCTTGTTGCCCAGGCTGGAGTGCAATGGCGCAATCTTGGCTCACTGCAACCTCTGCCTCCCGGAATCAAGCGATTCTCCTGCCTCAGCCTCCCAAGTAGCTGGGATTATGGGTGCCCGCCACCACACCTGGCTAATTTTGTATTTTTAGTAGAGATGGGGTTTCTACATGCTGGTCAGGCTTGTCTCGAACTCCCAACCTCAGGTGATCCACCTGCCTCGGCCTCCCAAAGTGCTGGGATTACAGGTGTCAGCCACCGAGCCCGGCCTGATGCAATTATTTAATTGCCAGATATTATGGGTTGAGTTGTTCCCCCCAAAACTTATAAGTTGAAGTCCTAACTCCCAGTACCTTTGATTGTGACTGTATTTAGTGATAGGGTCTTTACAGAGGTAATTAAGTTAAAATGAGATCATTAGGGTGGGGCCCTAATCCAATATAACTGGTGTCCTGATAAGAGGAGGAAATTTAGACACAGACACACAGAGAGGGAAGGTGATATAAAGACACAGCCAGAAGACAGCCATTTACCAGCCAAGGAGACAGGTCTCAGAAGAAACCAACCCTGCCAACACCTTGGACTTCTAGTCTCTGGAATTGTGAGAAAATTAATTTCTGTTGATTGAAGCCATTCAGTCTGGAGTACTTTGTTATGGCACCCCTAGCAAACTAATCTACTGCACACTCCCCTAGACTAAGCTCACTGAGGGCCAGCACGAGTCTGGGTGTCTTCTTTACCCTTGAATTCCCAGTACATTTTGTGGAGCCTAGTACACAGTAGATGTTTATTGAATGTTGTTGAATGAATAGCTGAACTTAGCTGAATGTTTTGGCCCATTTCTCTGGAGTACAGGGATTTAATGATTACCAAAAATAATCAAAGGACATTTTCTTCCTTTGTCAAAAAATAACTTCAGATTCAGATTTTTTAAATAGTGATCATACATTGTGAAAAATAGAGAGCAGTATAAAGAAGGAAAACACAATCATCAGATCTTGCCACTTAGATGTAACTACTTTACATTCTGACACTTTCCAGTCTTTTTCTATACACATACATATTTTAACACAGAGAAAATAATAGTGTACCACTTATCATTATGTCACATTTCCCCTACATCATTAAAAATTATTCATAAGCATTTGAATGGCTATAAAATGTATAATATCATATGCATCTTTCATAATTGAAATGCTTGGCTGAGCACAGTGGCTCACGCCTATAATTCCAACACTTTGGGAGGCCAACATGGGAGAACTGTTTGAGCCCAGGAGTTCAAGACCAGCCTAGGCAACACAGAGAGACCCTGTCTCAATACACACACACACACACACACACACACACACACACACTGAATTCCTTGTAGTTAGACATTCAGGTGTTTCTAGCTGTTTCTATCATAATTAGCGGGGCAATGAGTTTCTTTGTGTGAGAAAGCTTTTATCCACTTTTCTGAATTCTTTAAAGCATGACATCCTAGCACTACCATTATTGATTCAAAAGGTAAGGCCATTGGTAAGGCTTTTGGTAGACATTCTTCCATCGCTTTTTAAGAAATTAAACCAATTTATACTCTACAAGCAGTCCATGAGATTTCCCATTACACTTTACCCTTAAGCATTACTTTTACAAATCTTGCTAATTGGATAAGTTGAAATGGCATCTGAGTGTCATTTTAATTTGCATCTTTTGAATATTAATGAAGCTTCCGATTTTTCTACATGCATTAACCACCCATAACTTTGCCTTTTGAATTGCCTGTGTGTATTTTGAAAGGGGATTTTCTGAACACCTTTGATGAAGTAGTTTTCTAGCCAGGCTCCTACTGCAATGTTGCCTGCTCTTCAGCAAAGGCCTCTGCTTCTGAGGGAATGAGACTTTACACCCTACAGCTGCCCCAGAATCTTATCATGGGCTAATACACAACAATGAAGTCTTCACTGTTCTGAATTGACAGAGAGAGAAACCTGTTCCAATTATTTACCTCCTTCTAACAAAATTTTGATACATCAATTGCATGTGGATATATTTAATCTAGCTATCTAAGTGTGAAATCAGTTTTCCTTGTAAAACGAAAAGAAAATTCTCAGTTCAAAAAAAAAGAAAAACAACCCAGAATTTTGTAAGAAAGGCAGATAGCTTTGTATTAACAACATAATTTTGGAAGTACGTCTATTTCCCAGCTGCACTTATTAAATTCAGGACACAGAGGAAATTAAAAATACATATATTTTCCAACTAATTTATTCTAAAATTCACATCTGTAACAAAACAAAATGTTGTAGCTTGCATAAACCGTAGAGGTCTTCTGATCAAATACCTATATGTTCAGATGGGAAAAATGTCAACAGAAATGATTTTGGAAATGGTAGTTAGTGGCATAGATTAATTTTAGAGTAAGAAATAGATCAGAGGGGCTGAATTCTGCCAGCATATTGGTGATACAGAGCAGGTAGGAGGAGGCAGTTCAGTACAGTAAAAAAAAAAAAAAAAAAAAAAAAAAAACGGCCAGGAACTGAGGCTCATGCTTGTAATCCCAGCACTTTGGGAGGCCAAAGTGGGCAGATTGCTTGAGCCGAGGCGTTGGAGACCAGCGTGGGCAACACTGGTCTCCTCTCTACAAAAAACACAAAATTTAGCTGGGAGTGGTGGAGCGTACCTGTAGTCCCAGCAACTCAGAAGCTGAAATGGGAGGATCACTTGAGCCCAGGAGACGGAGGTTGCAGTGAGTGGAGATAGTGCCACTGTGCTCCCGCCCGCGAGTGTACCCTTGATACAGCAAGACCCTGTCTCAAAAAGATAATAGAAAAGAAAAAAAAAAGAAAAGAAAAGAAAAACTATGCAATTCTGACTCCTTTGATGTGTTTCCCTTCCACTTCCTCGCTTAGTCAATCCTCACCCATTCTTGCTCCCTTTTCTCATAGGCACAGTGGAAGATACGTCCCTACCCCTTTCCAAGGCTAATCCCGCCCTCCCTTTTTTGTTCCCTCCCCTCACACCTCCGGATGTCATCTGTCTCTTCCCTCTCTTGCATTGTCATCCTTCCCTCTCTCTCCATCTGTTTCTCGAACTAAAAATACATTCAATTTTCCCCTTCCTAAAAAAAAGCTAGGCTTCCTAGCCAACATTACCCTGTATTTATAATAATATTTGTCCCCTTTTCGAACTCCTTGAATGTACAGTTTGTTTCTTCTTTTCTCCAATTTCCTTCCCACATGCATACACCAAGGTAACTGCTGTTATGGCTGTACCCCCACCTCCAGTTAGGTTTGCCTGTTCTTGAACTTCATATAAATAAACTCAAACAGTATGTACTCTTTTGTGTTTGGCTTCTTTATGCATTTATTCCTCTTTTTGTTGTGAAAAAACACCTATAACATAAATTTTATTATTTCAGCCATTTTAAATATACAGTTCAGTGACATTAAGTACATTCAAATTGCTGTGCAACTGACATCACCATCCATCTCTAGAAATTATTTAACTTCCCAAATTGAAACTCTGAACCCATTAAACAATAACTCCTCATTTTCCCTCCCCCAGCTCCTGGTAACATCAATTCTACTCTGTCACTATGATTCTGCCTATTCTAAATTCTAAATTCTATAATTCTGCTCATATGAGCAGAATTATGCAATTTTTTTGTGTGTGGTTGGCTCATTTTACTTAGCATAATGGTTTTGCTTGTTTGTTTGTTTTTGAGACAGGATCTCACTCTGTCACCCAGGCTGGAGTGCAGTGGCACAATCTCCACACACTGCAACCTCCGTCTCCTGGGCTTAAGCGATCCTCCCACCTCAGCTTCCTGAGTAGCTGGGACTACAAGGACCACAAAATCCTGGGCTAATTTTTGTATTTTGTGTACAGACGAGGTTTTGCCATGTTGCCCAGGCTGGTCTCAAACTCCTGGGCTCAAGTGATCCACAAACCTCGGCCTCCCAAACTGCTGGAATTACAGGCATGAGCCACCACACCTGGTCAGCATGTTTTTAAGATCCATTCACATCATAGCATGAATCAGAACTTCATTCCTTTTTAGGCTGAATAATATTCCATTGTATGTATAAACTACATTTTGTTTATCCATTCATTGATCAATGGACATCTGCATTCTTTCCACCTGTTGGCTATTGTGAGTAGTGCTGCTATGAACATTGGTGTACAAATATTTGAGTCCCTGCTTTCAATTCTATTGGGTGTATAACCAGAAGTAGAACTGTTGCATCATACCAAACATTCGATATTAAACAGTCTATCTTTAACTTGCTGAGAACCCACCATACTGTTTTCCACAGTGTATACACCATTTTACATTCCCACCAGCAATGCACTTTTTAATACCCTCTCCAACATTTGTTCTTTTCAGGTTTTTTGATAATTGCCATCCTAATGGGTGTGAAATGATATCTCATTGTGGTTTTGACTTATGCGTTTTTTTTTTTTTTCCTGAGACGGAGTCTTGCTCTGCCACCCAGGCTGGAGTACAGTAGCATGATCTCAGCTCACTGCAACCTCTGGCTCTGGGGTTCAAGCAATTCCCCTGCCACAGCCTCCTAAGTAGCTGGGACTACAGATGCATGCCACCACGCCAGGCTAATTTTTGTATTTTTAGTAGAGATGGGGTTTCACCATGTTGGCCAGGCTGGTCTCAAATTCCTAACTTCCGGTAATCCTCCCATCTCAGCCTCCCAAAATGCTGAAATTATAGGCATGAGCCACTGCGCCTGGCCATGTTTATTATTAAAATGTTACCTGCCCTTGGCTCATGCCTTTTCTATTAGTTGTTTGTTTCTCATTCTTGGCAGACTTCCCCTTCTCTCTCTGACTCTTTAATCTAGGTTTCCCTGGGTTTCCCCTTAGCTTCTTCTGCTTTCTGTGCACAGAGTCCCTAAAGAGCTTGTCCACTCCCATGATAGAAGTATCACACCCATGCCAGGAACTCTCAGATTTGCATTTTCTGAGTCAGGACTTCTTTCTGAGCATAGTGTTTGCCTTCAAATACTCTGAACACAGTATTTGTCTTCAAATAATCATTTGGAAATAAAAGAGTGTGAAGTTTAAAATCTGATTAAAAATATGGACACTGTTAATGGTCTTTGTTGCTGGCAAATGGGATTGGGGGATGGGGAATAAAGAAAAGACTTATAATTTTTAATATTGTGGTTTAAAAAAACACCACAGAACATAAAATTTACTATGGTAACCATTTTTTTAAATAGACTTTTTTAATTTTTTATTTTTTTGAGATGGAGTCTCACTCTGTCGCCAGCTGGAATGCAGTGGTGCGATCTTGGCTCACTGCAACATCTGCCTCCCGGGTTCAAGCAATTCTCCTGCCTCAGCCTCCCAAGTAGCTGGGACTACAGGCACGTGCCACTATGCCCAGCTAATTTTTGTATTTTTTGTAGAGACGGGGTTTCACTCTGTTGGCCAGGATGGTCTCGATCTCTTGACCTGCCTGCCTCGGCCTCCCAAAGTGCTGGGATTACAGGTGTGAGCCACTGCGCCCGGCCTAGACTTTATTTTTTAAGAGTAACTTGAGCTTCACAGCAAAACCAAGTAGAAGGTACGGAGGGTTCCCATATATCCCCGTCCCCACATATGTACAACCTCCTCCACCAGCAAAATTCCGAACCAGTATGGTACATTTGTTATGATGAAAGAAAAACTTTAGACAAAATAAATGCAACAGAGTTTGTTTGAGCAAAGGACAATTCTTGAGTTGGGCAGCCCTCAGAACCAGAGAGGCTCAGAAAACTATCCTCTGCAACATGGTCAATGGGTATTTATAGACAGAAAAAGGCTGAAGAGGTCAGGTGCAGTGGCTTACGCCTGTAATCCCAACACTTTGGGAGGCCAAGGCTGGTAGATCATGAGGTCAGGAGTTCAAGACAAGCCTGGCCAAGATGGTGAAATCCAGTCTCTGCCAAAAATATAGAAATTAGCTGGGCGTTGTGGCAGGTGCCTGTAATCCCAGCTACTCAGAAGGCTGAGGCAGAGAATTGCTTGAACCTGGAAGGTGGAGGCAGCAGTGAGCCGAGATTGCGCCACTGCACTCCAGCCTGGGCGACAGAGTGAGACTCCATGTCAAAAAGAAAAAAAAAAAGAAAGAAAAGAAAAAGGCTGAAGAAAGCAGAAATAAGGATGAAAAAGTGGATTGGTCATTTCAAAGTTACTTTCCCAGTTAAGGTTAAAGCCAAGGCAACTTCTTTAGAATGTTGGTTAAAAATGGCTTATTCAAGGATTTGGATATTATCTCTCTCTCTCCTGATTTCTTGGAAATTCAGATAAACAACTTAGTTTCGGTTTGGTGGCACAGAACTTCAGCATGAATGACCCTATTTTGGTTTGGTCTGTTGGGGCCTAGTGCAGGAACTCAGTCCAAATCAATGACCTAATTTAAATTTTATTTAACAATTATAATTAATGAACCCATGTTGACAAATCGTTATCAATGTTGTTATCAATTGTTGTTGTACATTCTATGGGTTTTGCAAATGTATAATGACATGTTTCCATCTTTATAGCACATACAGAGTCATTTCACTGCCCTAAAAACCCTATGTGCTCTGCCTACCTATCACTCCCTACTCCCAAAACTCTGGCAACCACTGATTTTGTTGTTGTTGTTGTTGTTGTTTGAGATGGAGTCTCACTCTGTCACCCAGACTGGAGTGCAGTGGCACCATCTTGGTTCACTACAACCTCCACCTCCCGAGTTCAAGCAATTCTCCTGCCTTTGCCTCCTGAGTAGCTGGGATTATAGGCGTGTACCACCATGCCCAGCTAATTTTTGTATTTTTAGTAGAGACGGGGTTTCACCATGTTGGTCAGGCTGGTCTTGAACACTTGACCTCGTGATCCACCCGCCTCAGCCTCCCAAAATGCTGGGATTACAGGTGTGAGGCACCGTGCCTGGCCACCACTGATTTTTTTTTTTTTTTATTCTGAGATAGGATCTTGCTCTGTTCGCCAGGCTGGAGTACAGTAGTGTGATCATGGCTTACTGCAACCTTGGACTCCTGGGCTCAAGCAACTCTCCTGCCCCTGCCTCTTGAGTAGCTGGACCTACAGGTGCATGCCATCATGCCCAGCTAATTTTAAAACTCCTCTGTAGAGACAAGGTTTCACTATGTTACCCAGGCTGGTCTCAAACTCCTGACCTCAAGCTATCTTCCCACTCAGACCTTCCAAAGCTCTGGGAATGCAGGTATGAATCACACCATGCTCAGCCTCCACTGATCTTTTTACTATCTCCATAGTTTTGCCTTTTTCCAGAATGTCATATAGTTGGAATCATACAGTACGTAGCCTTTTCAGAGTGGCTTCTTTCACTTAATAATAGGCATTTAAGATTCCTCCATGTCTTTCCATGGCTTGATATCTCATTTCATTTCTTTTTATCATTGAATAGTAGTCCACTATATAGATGTACCACAGTTCATTCATCTATTAACCTTCTGAAGTCATCTTGGTTGCTTCCAAGTTTTGGCAATTATGAAAAAAGATGCTATAATCATCTATGTACAGGTATTTGTGTGAACACAGTTTTCAATTCCTTAGGGTAACACCAAAGAGCATGTTTGCTGGATCATATGGCACTATGGTTTAAATGTATCCCCTCCAAAATTCAGGTGTCAAAACTTAATGGCCAATGTGATGGTACTGAAAAGTGGATCTTTTTTCCTTTTTTAAAGATAGGGTCTTGCTATGTTGCCCAGGCTAGTCTTGAATTCCTGAACTCAAATGATTGTCTGGCCTCAGCCTCCCAAGTAGTTGGAACCATAGGCAGATACCACCACATCTGGTGAGGTGAAGCCTTAAGAGACAATTAGGCCATGAGGGCTACTCCTTTGTGAATGGAATTAAGCACCTTATAAAAAAAAAAAAAAGGCTTTGTGAAGCATTTGCTCCTCTTGCCTTTCTGCCCTCTGGTGTGTAAGGACACAGTGTTCTTCCTTTCTGTGAGATGCAGTAACAAGGTACCATCTTGGAAGCATGGAGGATCCTTTACCAGACAGTGAGCCTGCTGGTGCCTTGATCTTGGATTTCCCACCCTCCAGAACTGTGAGAAATAAAATGCTGTTCTTTATAAATTAAACAGTCCCAAGTGTTTGTTATAGCAGCACAAAACAGACTAGAACATATTGTAAGAATATATTTACCAAACTGCCAACTGTCTTCCAAAGTGGCTGTTCCATTTTACATTCTACCAGAAATAAATGAAAGTTTTTGTTGTTCCTCATCTTTTCCAGTATTTGGTGCTGTTAGCAAAAGAATTGATAAGCTGGATTTTGTTAAGATTAAATACTTTTAGGTCAGGCACAGTGGCTCACGCCTGTAATCCCAGCACTTTGGGAGGCTGAGGCAGGGGGATCACCTGAGGTCAAGAGTTTGAGACCAGCCTGGCCAGCATGGTGAAACCCCGTCTCTACTAAAAAAACACAAAAATTAGCCGGGCATGGTGGTTCATGCCTGTAATCCCAGCTACTTGGGAGGCTGAGGCAGGAGAATTGCTTGAACCCAGGAGGTGGAGGTTGTGGTGAGCCAAGATTGGGCCATTGCACTCAAGCTTGGGCAACAAGAGCAAAACTCCATCTCAAAAAAAGAAAAAAAATGCTCAACATCGTGTCAGTAGGAAATTGCAAATTAAAAGCATGAGATATCCCTACAGAGCTATTAGAATGGCTAGAATCCATCGTAACTATTTTTACATGTACAGTTTAGTAGTGAATGTAACAGTACATTCACGTTGTTGTACAATAGATTTCTAGAGCTTTTGCTTCTTGTAAAACTGAAACTCTATACTCATTAACAACTCCCTTTACTTTGTCTCTATAAGTTTAACTACTTTTGTTACCTCAAATAACTGGTATTATACAGTATTTGTCTTTTCGTGACTGGCTTATTTAACATTTACCATAATGTCCTCAAGCTTCATCCGTGTTGTAGCAAGTGAAAGAATTTCCCACATTTTTTTAATTTTAAAAAAGCATTCATGTAGGTCAGGCGCAGTGGCTCATGCCTATAATCCTAGCACTTTGGGAGGCCGAAGTAGGTGGATCACCTGAGGTCAGGAGTTCAAGACCAGCCTGACCAACATGGCAAAATCCTGTCTCTACTAAAAATAGAAAAATTAGCTAGGCATGGTGGTGCATGCCTGTAATCCCAGCGACTTGGGAGGCTGAAGCAGAAGAATCGCTTGAACCCAGGAGGCAGAGGTTGCAGTGAGCCAAGATCGTGCCACTTCACTCCAGCCTGAGCAAAAGAGTGAAACTCCTAAAGAAAGAAAGGAAGGAAAGAAGGAAGGAGCATTCATGTTTTCAATTAGGTGAAATAAGCTATGCTGGCTGATTGTCTCACCTGTGTGCTCTCCCCCAAGATCACTGATTCTCCATCCTTCTCCCCCTGCTCTGAGACCCAGAAGCTGACCTCTACAGATTGCCTCACCCATGTTCTCTGGTTTCTGGTTGGGGGGCTAATGGGAGGCACCATCAGGAGACAGAGAGCAAGAGGTCTTCATTTTTATTTTATTTATTTATTTATTTTTTGAGACGGAGTCTCACTCTGTCACCCAGGCTGGAGTGCAGTGGCACCATCTCAGCTCACTACAACCTCCGCGTCCTGGGTTCAAGCAATTCTCCTGCCTCAGCCTCCTGAGTGGCTGGGATTACAGGCACGTGCCACTATGCCCCACTAATTTTTGTATTTTTAGTAGCGATGGGGTTTCATCATGTTGGTCAGGCTGGTCTCGAACTCCTGACCTCGTGATCCACCCACCTAGGCCTCCCAAAGTGCTGGGATTACAGGTGTGAGCCAGCACACCCAGCAAGAGGTCTTTATTTATTGCCCCACGTGAACACCCACTTCCTGGCTCACTACTATTCAGGCAGTAGCTGCTTTTCATTCCTCTTGCTTAGCACAGGCTCACTTGAGGCTTCCTCACCATCATTTTGCCCCACCCCTGCCCCCTTTCCCCTTCAGGCCTAGAAGTAGAAATAAATTCCTGCTGTTGTTAGTACCTGCATGCTTCACGACCTCTTTTTTTGTTCCTTTAACCTTGCCCACACCTAGGTGAATAGTCCTTTCATTAAAGTCTCTTTATTAAGCCCTTTTGAGTATGCCATCTCTTCATATGCTTCCTGCTAAGATCCTGAGTCAGACACATGCAACTATTAAAAAAAAGTTAACAGTTTAGAAGGCTAAGAAGGGAAAAATAAAAATCTGTGTTTACCCCCATAGCCCTTGACTCCATTCCATTCCATGTATAATTGCCATTTCATTTGGTGAGTTCTAATTCTTGGGTAAGCCCTGATTAGTCTTAGATAATTATGTTACATCCTTCTCCCTTACCAGTAACTGGCTCAGAAATCCAGGCCTAAGCCATTGGCAAAGGATATTTTCCTGTCCTAGGGACTGTGTTGAGAATGGGCACATGAGTCGCTCTCATGGCCCAGTTCAGAGTAATGAGATTCAAGGAGAAATTTGCTGGGGGGTTTCTTCTCAGAGAACCAAGGTTGGAGGTGACCCCCAAATGTGGAACCAGTTTGAGGAAAAGTCAGCAGAGGAAGCTGAGCCACGAGAATCACAGAAAGAGAGTCAGGCCACTGGATTAAGCCACTCATACCAACCCTAAACCTAACCAGCCTCTGCACTTCCAACTATGGAACTTAATATATTTCATGGCTTTCCATTTATTTGCAACAAAAGCAACCTAGCCAATACACACACACACCACATACACACATATATACACTATAAAATACACATACCCAAATGGGATCATTTTATATATGTTTTACTGCAAATTGCCTTTTTCACTAAATGATATATTGTGAACATCTTTCCAACTAAGCACATTTAGTTTTGCTTCATTATTTAAACACTGGGTACTATTTTGTGGAAGTGACACAACATAGCTTCTCCTACTGTAGAATATTTAGGTCGTTTGCAGTTTTTCCCCATTACAAACATGGCACAGTGACACATATTGTGGTATGTCTGTATCAATATGTGCATAAAATGACTTTCTAGTGGAATTGCTTGGTCAAAAAGTCTGAGAATTTAAAATGTTCATAAATACTGCTATATTGTTGGAGACTCTTCCAAGATGGTAGAAGACAGGCAATTTCTGCATTTCCAACTGAGGTACCTGGTTCATCTCATTGAGACTCGTTGGACAGTGAGTACAGCCCACAGAGGGTGAGCTGAAGCAGGGTGGGGCATCACCTCACCTGGGAAGCACAAGGGGTCAGGGGATTTCCCTTTCCTAGCCAAGGGCAGCCATAAGAGACTGTACCGGGAAGAATGGTACACTTCTGCCCAAATACTGTGCTTTTCCCATGGTCTTTGCAACCGGCAGACCAGGAGATGTCCTCCAGTGCCTGGCTTGGTGGGTCCCATGCCACGGAGCCCAGCAAGCTAAGACCCATTGGCTTGAAATTCTCCCCACTAGCGCAGCAGTCTGAGATCCACCTGGGCCACTCAAGCTTGGTGGGGGGAGGGGCATCTGCCATTGCTGAGCCTTGTGTAGACAGTTTTACCCTCACAGTGTAAACAAAGCTGCCAGCAAGTTCAAACTGGGCAGAGCCCACTGCAGCTCAGCAAGGCCGACTGCCTCGCTAGATTCCACCTCTATGGGCAGGGCATATCTGAAGAAAAAGCAGCAGCCCCAGTCAGGGACTTATAGATAAAACCCTCATCTCCCTGGGACAGAGCACCTGGGGGAAGGGGCAGCTGTGGTCACAGCTTCTACAGACTTAAACATCCCTGCCTGACAGCTCTGAAGACAGCAGTGGTTCTCCAGCATGGTGTTCGAGCTTTGATAATGGACAGACTGCCTCCAGAAGTGGGTCTTTGACCCCCATGTAGCCTGACTGGGAGACATCTCCCAGTAGGGTCCAACAGACACCTCATACAGACAGGTGCCCCTCTGGGACGAAGCTTCCAGAGGAAGGATCAGGCAGCAATATTTGCTGTTCTGCAGCCTTCGCTGGTGATACCCAGGCAAACAGGGTCTGCAGTGGACCTCCGGCAAACTCCAACAGACCTGCAGCTGAGGGGCCTGACTGTTAAAAGGAAAACTAACAAACAGAAAGGAATAGCATCAACATCAACAAAAAGGACATCCACACCAAAACCCCATCCGTAGGTCACCAACATCAAAGACCAAAGGTAGATAAAATCACAAAGATGGGGAGAAACAGAGCAGAAAGGCTGGAAATTTCAAAAACCAGAATGACTCTTCTCCTCCAAAGGATCACAACTCCTCGCCAGCAAGGGAACAAAACTGGACAGAGAATGAGTTTGATGAGTTGACAGAAGTAGGTTTCAGAAGGTGAGTATCAACAAACTTCTCTGAGCTAAAGGAGCATGTTCTAAGCCATTGCAAGGAAGCTAAAAACCTTGAAAAAAGGTTAGATGAATGGCTAACCAGAATAACCAGTGTAGAGAACATAAATGACCTGATGGAGCTGAAAAACACAGCAGAAGAACTTTGTGAAGCATACACAAACTTCAATAGCCAATTCGATCAAGCGGAAGAAAGGATATCAGTGATTGAAGATCAAATTAATGAAATAAAGCGAGAAGCAAGATTAGAGAAAAAAGAGTGAAAAGAAATGAACAAAGCCTCCAAGAAATATGGGACTATGTGAAAAGACCAAATCTATGTTTGATTGGTGTACCTGAAAGTGACAGGGAGAATGGAACCAAGTTAGAAAACACTCTTCAGGATACTATCCAAGAGAACTTCCCCAGTCTAGCAAGGCAGGCCAACATTCTAATTCAGGAAATACAGAGAACACCACAAAGATATTCCTTGAGAAGAGCAACCCCAAGACACATAATTATCAGATTCACCAAGGTTGAAATGAAGGAAAAAATGTTAAGGGCAGCCAGAAAGAAAGGTCAGGTTACCCACAAAGGGAAGCCCATCAGACTAACAGCAGATCTCTCAGCAGAAACCCTACAAGCAAGAAGAGAGGGGGGGCCAATATTCAACATTCTTAAAGAAAAGAATTTTTAACTCAGATTTTATATCCAGCCAAACTAAGCTTCATAAGTGAAGTAGAAATAAAATCCTTTACAGACAAGCGAATGCTGACAGATTTTATCACCACCAGGCCTGCCTTACAAGAGCTCCTGAAGGAAGCACTAAACATGGAAAGGAACAACCGGTACCAGCCATTGCAAAAACATGCCAAATTGTAAAGACCATCGACACTATGAAACAACTGCATCAACTAATGGTTAAAATAACCACCTAGCATCATAATGACAGGATCAAATTCACACATAACAATATTACCTTAAATGTAAATGGGCTAAATGCCCCAACTAAAAGACACAGACTGGCAAATTGGATAAAGAGTCAAGACTCATTTGTGGTCTATATTCAGGAGACCCATCTCACAGGCAAAGACACACATAGGCTCAAAATAAAGGGATGGAGGAAGATCTTCCAAGCAAATGGAAAGCAAAAAAAAGCAGAGGTTGCAATCTTAGTCTCTGATTAAACAGACTTTAAACCAACAAAGACCAAAAGAGACAAGGCCATTACATAATGGTAAAGGGATCAATTCAACAAAAAGAGCTAACTATCCTAAATATATTTGCACCCAATACAGGAGCACCCAGATTCATAAAGCAAGTTCTTAAAGACCTGCAAAGAGACTTAGACTCCCACACAATAATAATCTGAGACTGTCCAATTAACACCCCACTGTCAATATTAGACAGATCAACAAGACAGAAAATTAACAAGGATATCCAGGACTTGAACTCAGCTCTGGACCAAGCAGACCTAATAGACATCTACAGAACTCTCCACCCCAAATTAACACAATATAAGTTCTTCTCAGCACCACACCACACTTATTCTAAAATTGACCACATACTTGGAACTAAAACACTCCTCAGCAAATGTAAAAGAACAGAAATCACAACAAACTGTCTCTCAGATCACAGTGCAATCAAATTAGAACTCAGGATTAAGAAAGTCACTCAAAACTGCACAACTGCATGGAAACTGAACAACCTGCTCCTGAGTGACTACTGGGTAAATAATGAAATGAAGGCGAAATAAAGATGTTCTTTGAAACCAATAAGAACAAAGACACAACATACCAGAATCTCTGGGACACATTTAAAGTAGTGTGTAAAGGGAAATTTATAGCACTAAATGCCCACAAGAGAAAGCAGGAAAGATGTAAAATCGACACCCTAACATCACAATTAAAAGAACTAGAGAAGCAAAAGCAAACAAATTCAAAAGCTAACAGAAGACAAGAAATAACTACGATCAGAGCAGAACTGAAGGAGATAGAGACACGAAAAACCCTTCAAAGAATCAGTGAATCCAGGAGCTTGTTTTTTGAAAAGATCAACAGAATAGATAGACCACTAACCAGACTAATAAAGAAGAAAAGAGAGAAGAATCAAATAGATGCAATAAAAAATGATAAAGGGGATATCACCACCGATCCCACAGAAATACAAACTACCATCAGAGAATACTATAAACACCTCTATGTAAATAAACTAGAAAATCTAGAAGAAATGGATAAATTCCTGGACACATACACCCTCCCAAGAGTAACTCACAAGAAGTCAAGTCTCTGAATAGACCAATAACCGGTTCTGAAACTGAGGCAATAATTAATAGCCTACCAACCAAAGAAAGTGCAGGACCAGACGGATTCACAGCTGAATTCTACCAGAGGTACAAAGAGGAGCTGGTACCATTCCTTCTGAAACTATTTCAATCAATAGAAAAAGAGAGAATCCTCCCTAACTCATTTATGAGGCCAGCATCATCCTGATACCAAAGCCTGGCAGAGACACAACAAAAAAAAGAGAATTTTAAGCCAATATCCATGATGAACGTTGATGTGAACATCCTCAATAAAATACTGGCAAACTGAATCCAGCAGCACATCAAAAAGCTTATCCACCACGATCAAGTCGGCTTCATCCCTGGGATGCAAGGCTGGTTCAACATACTCAAATCAATAAATGTAATCCATCACATAAACAGAACCAAAGACAAAAGCCACATGATTATCTCAATAGATGCAGAAAACGCTTTTGACAAAATTCAACAGCTCTTCTTGCTAAAAACTCTCAATAAACTAGGTATTAATTGAATGTATCTCAAAATAATAAGAGCCATTTATGACAAACCCACAGCCAATATCATACTGAATGGGCAAAACTGGAAGCATTCCCTTTGAAAATAGGCACAAGACAAGGATACCCTCTCTCACCACTCCTATTCAACATAGTGTTGGAAGTTCTGGCCAGGGCAATCAGGCAAGAGAAAGAAATAAAGAGTATTCAGTTAGGAAAAAAGGAAGTCAAATTGTCTCTGTTTGCAGATGACATGGCTGTATATTTAGAAAACCCCATCGTCTCAGCCCAAAGTCTCCTTAAGCTGATAAGCAACTTCAGCAAAGTCTCAGGATAGAAAATCAATGTGCAAAAATCACAAGCATTCGTATACAACAATAACAGACAGAGAGCCAAATCATGAGTAAACCCCCTTCACAATTGCTACAAAGAGAATAAAATACCTAGGAATCCAACTTAGAAAGGATGTGAATGACCTCTTCAAGGAGAACAAAAAACCACTGCTCAACAAAATAAAAGAGGACACAAACAAATGGGAGAACATTCCATGCTCATGGATAGGAAGAATCAATATCATGAAAATGGCCACATTGCCCAAAGTAATTTATAGATTCAATGCTATCCCCATGAAGCTACCAATGACTTTCTTCACAGAATTGGAAAAAACTACTTTAAAGTTAATATGGAACCAAAAAAGAGCCTGCATAGCCAAGACAATCCTAAGCCAAAAGAACAAAGCTGGAGGCATCATGCTACCTTACTTCAAACTATACTACAATGCTACAGTAACCAAAACAGCTTGGTACTGATACCAAAACAGATGTATAGACCAATGGAACAGAACAGAGGCCTCAGAAATAACACCACACATCTACAGCCATCTGACCTTAGACAAACCTGACAAAAAGAAGCAATGTGGAAAGGATTCCCTATTTAATAAATGGTGCTGGGAAAACTGGCTAGCCGTATGTAGAAAGCTGAAACTGGATCCCTTCCTTACATCTTATACAAAAATTATCTCAAGATGGATTAAAGACTTAAATGTAAGACCTAAAACCATAAAAACCCTAGAAGAAAACCTAGGCAATACCATTCAGGACATAGGCTTGGGCAAAGTCTTCATGACTAAAACACCAAAAGCAAGGGCAACAAAAGCCAAAATTGACAAATGGGATCTAATGAAACTAAAGAGCTTCTGCACAGCAAAAGAATCTATCATCAGAGTGAACAGGCAACCTACAGAATGGGAGAAAATTTTTGCAATCTATCCTTCTGACAAAGGGCTAATATCCGGAATGTACAAAGAACTTAAACAAATTTACAAGACAAAAAACAAACAACCCCATCAAAAAGTGGATGAAGGATATGAACAGACCCTTCTCAAAAGAAGACATTTACGTAGCCAACAGGCACATGAAAAAATGCTCATCATCACTGGTCATCAGAGAAATGCAAATCAAAACCACAATGAGCTACCATCTCACACCAGTTAGAATGGCGATCATTAAAAGTCAGGAAACAACAGATGCTGGAGAGAATGTGGAGAAACAGCAACACTTTTACACTGTTGGTGGGACTGTAAACTAGTTCAACCATTGTGGAAGACAGTGTGGCGACTCCTCAAGGATCTAGAACTAGAAATACCATGTGACCCAGCAATCCTGTTACTGGGTATATACCCAAAGGATTATAAATCATGCTGCTATAAAGACACATGCACACGTATGTTTACTGTGGCACTATTCCCAATGGCAAAGATTTGGAACCAACCCAAATGTCCATCAATGATAGACTGGATTAAGAAAATGTGGCTCAGATACTCCATGGAATCCTATGCAGCCATAAAAAAGGATGAGTTCATGTCCTTTGCAGGGACATGGATGAAGCTGGAAACCATCATTCTCAGCAAACTATCACAAGGACAGAAAACCAAACACCGCATGTTCTCACTCATAAGTGGGAGTTGAATAATGAGAACACATGGACTCAGGAAGGGCAACACCACACACTGGGGCCTGTTGGGGGGTGGAGGGTTGGGGGAAGGATAGCATTAGGAGAAATACCTAATGTAAATGACGAGTTAATGGGTGCAGCAAACCAACGTGGCACATGCATACCTGTCGGGGGAACCAGCCCCCAATATTTCAACGTAGGTTTTTTCTATTTTCCCTAAGTGTCGGCTGGTCTGAGAAATAAAGAAGAAGAGTACAAAGAGAGAAATTTTACAACTGGGCCTCCGGGGGTGTCATCACATATTGGTAGGACCGTGATGATGACCCCGAGCCGCAAAACCAGCAAGTTTTTATTAGGGATTTTAAAAAGGGGACGGGGTGTACGAACAGGGAGTAGATTACAAGGATCACATGCTTCAAAGGGCCATAAAGATCACAAGACAAACACAAAATTAGAATTACTGATGAGGTTCTATGTCCCACTGTGCACATATTGTTTTGATAAACATCTTAACAGGAAACAGGGCTCGAGAGCAGAGAACTACCAGGCTGGAATTTCCCAATCCTAGTAAGCCTGAGGGTACTGCAGGAGACCAGGGTGTATTTCAGTCCTTATCTCAACCATATAAGACAGACACTCCCAGAGTGGCTGTCTATAGACCTGCCCCCAGGAATGCATTCCTTCCCCAGGGTTATTCCTTGCTGGGAAAAGAATTCAGCGATATTTCTCTTACTCGCACATCTGTCTATAGGCTTTCTGTGAGAAGAAAAATATGGCTGTATTCTGCCCAACCCCACAGGCAGTCAGACCTTATGGTTATCTTCCCTTGTTCCCTGAAAATCGCTGTTATTCTGTTCTTTTCAGGGTGCACTGATTTCATATTGTTCAAACACACGTTTAACAATCAGATTTCATATTGTTCAAAACATACATGTTCTACAATCAATGTGTACAATAGTGGTCCTGAGGTGCCGTACATTCTCGGCCAATGAAGATAACAGTATTAAGAGATTAAAGACAGGTGGCCAGGCGCGGTGGCTCATGCCTATAATTCCAGCACTTTGGGAGGCCGAGGCAGGCAGATCACGAGGTCAGGAGTTCGAGACCATCCTCGCTAACACAGTGAAACCCCGTCTCTACTAAAAAAAAATACAAAAAATTAGCTGGGCGTGGTGGCGGGTGCCTGTAGTCCCAGCTACACAGGAGGCTGAGGCTGGAGAATGGCGTGAACCCGGGAGGTGGAGCTTGCAGTGAGCCAAGATTGCGCCACTGCACTCCAGCCTGGGTGACAGAGTGAGACTCTGTGTCAGAAAAAAAAAAAAAAAAAAAAGACAGGCATAAGAAATTATAAGAGTATTGTTAGGGAAGTGATAAATGTTCATGAAATCTTCACAATTTATGTTCAGAGACTGCAGTAAAGACGGGTGTAATAAATTATAAAAGTATTAATTTTGGGAACTGATAAATGTCCATGAAATCTTCACAATTTATGTTTTTGTGACTCAGCTCCAGCCGGTCCCTCCGTTCGGGGTCCCTGACTTCCTGCAACATATACCTATGTAACAAACCTGCATATTGTGCACATGTACCTGAGAACTTAAAGTATAATAAAAAAAATACTGCTATATTGCCTTCCAAAAGGTTATATCAATTTCTACTTCCACTAAGAGTATGTGAGCCTACTTACTTCTTCACATCCTTGCCAACACTGGATACTATAAAAAGTTTAAATCGGCCAGGCATGGTGGCTCACGCCTGTAATGCCGGCACTTTGGGAGGCCGAGGCAGGTGGATCACATGAGGTCAGGAGCTTGAGACTAGCCTGGCCAACAAGGTGAAACCCTGTCTCTACTAATAATACAAAAATTAGCCGGGTGTGGTGGCAGGCGCCTGTAATCCCAGCTACTTAGGAGGCTGATGCAGGAGTCACTTGAGCCTGGGAGGCAGAGGTTGCAGTGAGCTGAGATCATGCCATTGCACTCCAGCCTGGGTAACAAGAGTGAAATTGCGTCTCTAAGTTTAAATCTTTAATAATCATATGAAAAATACATCCATTACATCCATTTTATAGGCTTTTTTTGTTAAACTTTCATGCCTTTTGCCTGCTTTTCTATTTAATTATAATTTTCTTGTTGATTTGAAGCAGCTGTTTGTATGGTTTTTAAAAATAGCAATTTCTCATAGTATTAAAAATTGTATCCCCCTGCTGTTGTTATCTTTTTAGTTTTTTACAGTACATTTTTCATGAGAAAGTTTATGCAATTTAATGTACTGATGTGTTCCTTTATTCTTACAGGATATTATTTTATGCCTAGAGTCCTTCCCTCATTCTAAGATAATTATTTAAATTCACCAATATTTTCTTCTAGTAATTTAAGGTTCATATTTACATTTAAATCTCTGCCCCAAAGGAAGGTTTTTTGCTCTATGCAAATCTGTACTCTTCAATTTTTTTGTTATGATGAGCATATATTACTATTATAATTTTTTAAAACATGGTCACAAGCTAGTGTAGTACAGATACGTCTTTCTATGAAAATCTTGACAAAAACCAAACCAATAGCAGATGTAATTTGAAAAACACCAATATGGTAAAAGAATGAAAGTAGGCTTCCCATATTTTACTTTGAAATTTGAAAGATCACCATATGTGTGCCTCCCCCTGGCACCTGGAAACTACTCTCTCATGTGCACACACTGTTCAGTACAAGGGGCCTGCCAGCTTGGTACTTACGGCCACCCTCCTCCTTAGTCAGGCTTGAAAAAAAGGAAGAAAAGAAGTCAAGAGAAAGAGTAACAAAGTAAGATACAAGTAAACTGCTGGAAGCAGAATCAGCATTTACTGCCAACCAGTAACAACTCTTTCTGAAATGTCTGAGTGCCTGGTAGTACAATGCATTTCTCTACTTCCACCCTAGGAAACGCTTCAAAGCCTCCAGTACTTCCAGTCTCAGTCTATAAACCCGAAGTGTCTCCACTGCACACAAAGTTAAGAGCATAGGCTTTGGAGCCAGACTGCCTGGTTCACCCTGGACTCTGTCACTAGTTGTTAGGGACATTGCTTGAACATCTCTGAGCCTCAATTTTCTCACCTATAAAATGGGGATAATAGTAATACTTACCTTGTATGGATGTCCTGTGGATTAATTACCTGAGTTAATACATGTAAAGCACCTACATGCCTGAAATATAATAGCGTTCAATCAATATTTACTATTATCTTTACCAGAGAATAGTTAAGTCTACATGAGCCACAAGTGCATTGCAAAAGTCCAGTGGAATAGCAGAAAGGAATTACGGGATGTCCCAGTATTGCTGTTGTTTGACAGCATTGAAAAAATCATGCAAACTCTGCCTTTCTATTTTCCTGAACCTATAACACGTGGATGATTAGTTTCCTATTACAGTTAACAACTAATTGTAAAGTGCAGTTAGTATGCAGTTTGAGGGCTTCTATTATTTGTAGTTCTTACTCACTTGACTTAAGACAGGCTATTTTTTCTCCATCTGACTCAGTGCTCTACTCACTACTATTGTGCAATAAAGTTAGAGGAAGTACTGAATCATTTCAAACCTGCTTATTGATGCTAAGATCTCACCATGTAATGATACAAAAGATCTTAGTCACACAGTAAGGTAATGGTAGTGCAGTTGAGAATAAAGGAAAGTGTCTTACTTCGTGAGCTGCACAAATGAGGTTCATCTTGTGATAATAATTCTCACAATAACTCTATGAAGTAAGGATTTTATAAAGTTGTCCTAGGAAGTTCCCCTCCTATAGAAAGGAAAAGAAAACGGGGCCATTTTAGAAGACTACCTATCATATCTATCTGTAGGTATAAGTTTTTTCTGTCACCCCCCCAAAAAAATACAATTGTGCAATTAAGATGCATGAACTTATTGTTTTATTCCTTTTTCGGCTGTGCTTTCCATCTCAGTGTGGTGTGCTCCACTTTGGCTGGATTCTTGTGCTCATTTCTTACAGTTCACTATTTTATTCTTTGCTATATTTATTCTGCTATTTGGTTTATCTAGTAGGCCCCTTATTTCAGTGATTATATTTTTTCTTTTCTTTTTTTCTTGTCTTTTTTTTTTTTTTTTGAGAAAGATTCTCACTCTGTCGCCCAGGCTGGAGTGCAGTGGCATGATCCCAGATCACTGCAACTTCCATTTCTGGGGTTCTAGCAATTCTCTGGCCTCAGCCTCCTAAGTAGCTGGGATTACAGGTGTGTGCCACCACACCCGACTAATTTTTGTATTTTTAGATGAAACGGGTTTTGCCATGTTGGCCAGGCTGGTCTCAAACTCCTGACCTCAAGTGATCCACCCACCTTGGCCTCCCAAAATACTGGGATTACAGGTGTGAGCCACCATGTCCGGCCCTTTTTTTTTCCCCCCCCCTTTGAGATGGAGTCTCTCTCTGTCACCCAGGCTGGAGTGCAGTGGTGCAATCTTGGCTCACTGCAACCCCCACCTCCCGGGTTCAAACGATTATCCTGCCTCAGCCTCCCGAGTAGCTGGGACTACAGGCACGTGCCACCAGGCCCAGCTAATTTTTGTATTTTTAGTAGAGATGGGGTTTCACCATATTGGCCAGGCTGGTCTCGAACTCCTGACCTCAGGTGATCCGCCTGCCTCGGCCTCCCAGTGTGCTGGGATTACATGTGTGAGCCACCGTGCCTGGCCCCCTGGCCCATATTTTTTATTTTCAAAATCAATAACTGATTCTTTAAAAACTACCTGCTATTGTGGTTGCAGTATCCTTTTATAGCTCTAAGGTTTTTAATTATAGTCCAACTTAAAATCTTGTTTGCTCTATTGACTGTTTCCTTGGGCATTCATACTTATATTTATTGGGTTTGGTGCCTGTCTTTCACAGTGTTGATTTTCCTTAAAAGTCTGGTGATTCTTGGCTTTGTGATTGCACAGCCCTGCTTGTGGATGAGCCAGGCCAGACACATCAAAACTAGCAGCCCATCCCTTCTTCCACCCCTCTTCTGGGTTACTACGTTCTGGAGCAATGCTTCTCAATCTTTTTTTCATTATCACCCTCCTAAGGAAACTTTGTAGACATTTTTTTCCTAATCACCACCTCTCCTTCATGAAATGTTAGTACCACAGATGGGCTACATCTCTGTGTACATACTGTGGCCTGTTGGAGCCACAGACTATAGCAATATTTAGGTTTTTTTGTTTTCTTTCCCCAAAATTTCCCACCCAAGACCTAAGTTTTGCCCTGGTGGGAGTAATATCACCTCCAGCTAAAAATCATGCTCTGAAGAATGTCCCTGTTTTTCTGCATTAACTGTCCTACCAGTAAATGTTATTTTTGCCTTCTGCTTCCAAAGCAGTTGACCAAAGAATTCTCCTCTTCCTTTATGCAATGCCTAGAACATAAGCTAAATCCAAAGCTTAGAACATGTGAACATTCTTACAACAACTTCTACCTGTAAAGTCTCTGGTACACTAGGTTTTTTGTTATTTTGTTTTTTAAATTAATAGACTTTATTTTTTAGGGTAGTTTTAGGTTCAAAGCAAAATGGAGCCGAAATTACATAATCCACCCACTCCCACACACAGCCTCCACCACCAACATCCAGCAGCAGTTTGGTGCATTTGTTATAATCTGCACTAGGCTTTACATTACATTTTAAACTGAGGTTTGCTCTGTTAATCTGATAATATGCTTTCAATATTTCTGGAATTTAAAAAAAATTTAGATATACTGATAGCACATTTTGTTATTTTCAAGCAATAGTATTAATTTTTCTCTCCTTCATAACTTTTTGCAAACTTAAGGCATTGGAGCAGGTGGGTAGAGAGACCCTTCTGCACAGTCCTCCATTCCAATTTAATCTCCTAGAAAGATAGTTCTACCATGATAACAAAAAGCATGCAGAGAAGAGTGGGCAAGATTTAACTTTATAGACTATTGCTTTAAGTTGTACCGGAAGCCTCCAAGTTATAGCTCAGTGATTCTTCTAAATTCTAAACGGCAAGTAAATTATTCTTAACTAAATATTCCATGTTGTTAATCAATAGTATCTACTAGTCTATACATGATAAAAGTAGGATGGTTCTATTTTTTGAGTTTTTTTTAACAGCTTTGAGTTATAATTCACATATCATACAATTCACTCAAAGTGTAAAATCCAATAGTTTTTAGTATGTTCACAGAGTTGTGAAACCATCACCACTATCATTTGAGAACATGTTCATCCTCCAAAAAAGAAACTTAATAACAATTAGTACTCATTCTCCATTTCTCTCCACCCTCCAAAACCCATCCTTTCCCCTCTGCCCCTCCAGCCCTGAACAATCATGTATTTATTTGCCTATTCTGGACATTTAAAAATTCCTCCTATATAGCTGTAATTATATATTCTTTGAACAACATCTCCCAGTCCCGTTGTCCCCTAACTGCTCAAGCTCTGGTAATCACCATTCTATTCTCCTCTTCTATAAGGTCAGCTTTTTTAGATTCCGTATATGAGAGAGTTCATGTGGTCTTTCTGTGCCTGGCTTATTTGCTTAACACAATGACCTCTAGTTTTATCCATATTGCTGCAAATGACAGGATTTTGTTCTCTTTTATTTTTTATATTTATTTGTTTGTTTGTTTGTTTGTTTATTTATTTTTGTGACAGGGTTTCACTCTGTCACCCAGGCTGGAGTGCAGTGGCATGATCTTGGCTCACTGCAGCCTCAAACTCCCGAGCTCAAGTCATTCTCCTGCTTCAGCCTCCCAAGCAGCTGAGACTACAGGCACATGCCACCACACTCAGCTAATTTTTTGTAGAGATGGGGTTTTGCTATGTTTCCCAGGCTGGTCAAGTGATCTGCCTGACTGCCTTGGCCTCCAAAAGTGTTGGGATTATAGGCATGAGCCACTGCACCTGGCCATGTTCTCTTTTATGGCTTAATAGTACTCCATTGTATATATAAACCACCTTTTATTTATCCATTCATCCGTTGATGGACACTTAGGTTGATTCCATATCTTGGCTATTATTATTATATATATTAATATATTATTATTCCATATCTTGGGTAATATATATATTCCATATATTGGCTATATGTGCAATAAACAATGGAGTGCAGCTATCTCTTCAACATATTGATTTCATTTCCTTTGGATATACACCCAGTAGTGGGATTGCTGTATCTTTTGTGAGTTCTTTCTTTAATGTATTGTATTTATGACTTTTGGAGTTTGTGATACATTTAATTTACATAGTGTGTTAAAATCATTTATTAGTACCATATATTTAAGCAAGTTCATAGAAAAAAGAACACAATGACCATTCAATTATATTTCTATTGTTCTCTATTCACGTCTAATCTGTCATTATATATATATACCTGTTGCACAATTCTAGTACTTTATGCATACTATTTTTGTGTTGTTTTGTTAGTGTGTCCATTTACTTATAAGTTTACAAAGTTGCCATTTTTACTAGCCATATAATTATTAAACAATATGGAATCACCATGTTTACTAACTTCTTATTAGTATTTAGAATGCTTCCATATTTTTATATTATTTCAGAGTATGAATACTATCAAGAAGTGTTCAAAAAAACTTAAACCAATTTATAATGTACCTTCAGCCCTGCCAAACACTGTTCAAAATTTTTAATTCTTTTGGAGATTTTTAATTTAGCATTTTTTACATTGTTACTGCATTTTCCCATCTCACATCTGACTTCCTATCTGTATTGTCTCATATATAAAAGTGTTTGTGGCAGAGTATATTCTTCCAATCTGTCTGCAGCAACCAAACAACCCACATGCTCTTCTTTGACACTCCTCTCATTCAGAAGTGAGATCTATGTTCTCCTTGATTCTGTCTGGTCTTGTGACTGACAGAACTGACACTGTGTGACCTCCAAGTCTAGGTTATAAAATGCAAAACAACTTCTGCTTGGGTTCTTTTAATACCCTTGCTCTTGGAACTGATCTACCATTCTGTAAGGAAGCCCAAGAAGCCAATGAGGAAGCCTAAGTGTAGCATAACCGAGGGCCCCAGCTTTCAGCCTAGGCTGTGCTGGGTAAGCAGCCAGCAGCAACTTGCTAGCCACGTGGGTAAGTCATCTTGAAGGGATATCCTTCAGTGCCCAAACCAGCCACCCCTGATGATGCTGTGGGATAAGGCATCCTTGCTGAGCCTTGCCCAAATTAAAGATTGATGGGCAAGATAAATAAATAATTGTCTTTGTTGTAAACCACAGAATTTGGGGCTGGTTTGTTACTGAGTGACATGGTTCAGATGTGTCCTCACCCAAATCTCATCTTGAATTGTAGTTCCCATAATCCCTGTGTTGTGGGAGGGACCTGGTGGGAGGTAATTGAATCATGGGGGTGGTTACCTCCATGTTGCTCTTGTGATAGTGAGTTCTCACATGATCTGATGGTTTTATAAGGGGCTATTCTCCTTTTGCTTGGCACTTCTCCTTCCTGAACCATGTGAAGAAGGATGTGTTTGTTTCCCCTTCCACCATGATTGTAAGTTTCCTGAGCCCTCCCCATCCCTGTGGAACTGTGAGTCAATTAAATCTCTTTTCTTCACAAATTACCAGTCTCGGATATGTCTTTTTTTTATTTTTTATTTTTTTGAGATGGAGTCTTGCTCTGTTGCCCAGGCTGGAGTGCAGTGGTGTGATCTCAGCTCACTGCAACCTCCACCTCCCAGGTTCAAGTGATTCTCCTGCCTCAGCCTCCCAAGAGCTGGCATTTTAGGCATGCACCACCATGCATGGCTAATTTTTGTATTTTTAGTAGAGACGAGGTTTTGCTATGTTGGCCAGGATGGTCTTGAACTCCTGACCTCAGGTGATCCACCCATCTCAGCCTCCAAATTGTCGGGATTGCAGGTGTGACTCACCATGCCCAGCCTCAGGTATGTCTTAATTAGCAGTGTGAGAACAGATTAATACAGTAAATTGGTACCATAAAGAGCAGAGTGCTGCTGTAAAGACATCAAAAAAATGTGGAAGCAACTTTGGAACTGGGTAACAGGCAGAGGCTGTAACAGTTTGGGGGGCTCAGAAGAAGACAGGAAAATGTGGGAAAGTTTGGAACTTCCTAGAGACTTGGAGGACTCAGAAGACAGGATGATGTGATAAGTTTGGAACTTCCTAGAGACTTGTTGGTTTTGACCAACACACTGATAGAGATATGGACAATTAAGTCCAGGCTGAGGTGGTCTCAGATGGAGATGAGGAACTTCCCAGGAATTAGAACAAAGGTGACTCTTGGTATGCTTTAGCAAAGAGACTGGCATTTTGCCCCTGCCCTAGAGATCTGTGGAACTTTGAACTTGAGAGAGATTGTTTAGAGTATCGGGTGGAAGAAATTTCTAAGCAGCAAAGCATTTAAGAAGTGAATTTGCAGCCTGACAATGCAGAAGAAAAATACATTTTCTGGGGAGAAATTCAAACCAGTTGCAGAAATTTGCATAAGTAACAAGGAGCCAAATGCGAATCACGAAGACAATGGGGAAAAATGCCTCCAGGGCGTGTCAGAGACCTTCATGGCAGCCCTTCCCATCACAGCCTCAGAGGCCTAGGAGGGAAAAATGGTTTCCTGGGCCCATCCAGGGCCTCCCTGCTGTGTGCAGCCTCAGGACTTGGTGCCCTGCATCCCAGCCACTCCAGCTGGGGCTAAAAGGGACCAAGGTACAGCTCAGGGTGTTGCTTCAGAGGTTGCAAGTCCCAAGCCTTGGCAGCTTCCAGGTGGTGTTGAGCCTGCAGGTGCACAGAAGTCAAGAATTGAGGTTTGAGAACCTCTGCCTAGATTTCAGAGGATGTATGGAAATGCCTGGATATCCAGGCAGAACTTTGCTGCAGGGACAGAGCCCTCATGGGGAACTTCTGCTAGGGCAGTGCAGAAGGGAAATGTGGGGTCAGAGCCCCCACATAGAGTCCCGACTGGGGCACTGGCCAGTGGAGCTGTGAGAAGAGGGCCACTGTCTTCTAGACCCAAGAATGGTAGATCCACCGACAGCTTGCACCATGCACCTGGAAAAGCTGCAGACACTCAATGCCAGCCTGTGAAAGCAGCCAGGTTGGGGGCCGTACCCTGCAAAGCCACAGGGGAGAAGCTGCTCAAGGCCATGGGAGCCCACCTCTTGCATCAGTGTGACCTGGATGTGAGACATGGAGTCAAAGAAGATCATTTTGGAACTTTAAGGTTTAATGACTGGTTAAGTTTTAATGACACTTTTATACATGAGACAATACAAATAGGAACTCAGCTGTGAAGTGGGAAAAATGCAGTCACAATGTAAAAAAAATGCTAACTTAAAAACCTCAAAAAGAATTAAAAATTTTGAACACAGCATTTGGCAGGGCTAAAGGAACATTATAAGGTTTAAATCCTATTGGATTTTGGACTTGCATGGGGTCTGTTGGGCCCTTTGTTTTGGTGAATTTCTCCCATTTGGAGTGGGTGTATTTGCCCAATGCCTGTACCCCCGTTGTATCTAGAAAATAAATAACTTGCTTTTGATTTTCCAGGCTGATAGGAAGAAGGGACTTGCCTTGTCTCAGATGAGACCTTGGACATGTACCTTTGCGTTAATGCTGGAATAAGTTGAGAGTTTGGGGGACTGTTGGAAAGGTATGGTTATGTTTTGAAATGTTTGGAAATGAGATTTGGGCAGGGATGGAATTATATGGTTTGGCTGTGTCCCCACCCAAATCTCACCTTGAATTGTAGTTCCCATAATCCCCATGTGTCATAGGAGGGACCCAGTGGGAGGTAACTGAATCATGGGGGCAGTTACCTCCATGCTGTTCTTGTGATAGCGAGTGAGTTCTCATGAGATCTGGTGGTTTTATGAGAGGCTTTTCGCCTTTTGCTTGACACTTCTCTTTCCTGCCACCATGTGAAGAAGGATGTGTTTGCTTCCCTTTCTGCCATGATTGTAAGTTTCCTGAGGCCTCCTCAGCCATACTGAGCTGTGAGTCAATTAAACCACTTTCCATTATAAATTACCTAGTCTCAGGTGTGTCTTTATTAGCAGTGTGAGAACAGATTAGTACACTCAGCAATAGATAACTGATACAGCATATATATGTGTTTTAACCACCTATTGAGTGCAATTTGGGATGTTGACATATATTTGTTTAATTATTTGAAATAGCCACTTTTTTTTTTTGAGATGGAATCTCACTCTGTTGCCCAGGCTGGAGTGCAGTGGCATGATCTTGGCTTACTGCAACCTCTGCCTCCCGGGTTCAAGCAACTCTTTTGCCTGAGCCTCCCAAGTAGCTGGGACTACAGGCAAGCGCCATCATGCTTAGCTAATTTTTGTATCTTTGGTAGAGACAGGGTTTCACCATATTGGCCAGGCTGATCTCGAACTTGTGACCTCATGATCCACCCACCTCAGCCTCCCAAAGTGCTGGGATTACAGGCATGAGCCATAGCACCTGGCCCAATAGCCACTTAAAAAAAAAATCAGAGAGGAATAAAGAAGCAAGAGGCAGTCTAGCATAATGTATTAGAGCACTGGAATTACAGTGCCTGGAATTAGAGTCTAGAATTTGACTGCCTGGGGTCTAATCCTGGCTCTGCCAATTACTAGCAAATTAACAACAGATACTTTGTCATCTCCTAAATGGGGATGATAATGGTAACCACCTAATTAGAAGTACTGTAAAGATTAAATTAGTTAGTATATATAAAGAATTTAGTCCAATGTCCAACCTATAATAAATACCAAATAAATCCCATTTAAGAGTTAACCATTCCTAGCAGTTACATATTTTCATATAAATTCTGTATTTTGTTGCTTCGTCTTTTTAAAATTGCATTAAGACATATACGGTTTCTTTACGTTTATACTTTGTATCAGTTAAGATTCTGTGTAGTACAATATTAGGAAACCAAATAAAGACTGATTTAAAGAAGAAGGAATTGTCTTAACTCCGTTAATAAGAGGTCTGAACAGGGCAAAATCTGCAGTTGCTCAATATATCCTTTCAGTAATGCCATCATACACCAAGTTCTATCCAGCTCTTAGATTTGCAAATATTTGTAGCAAAGTGGCTAAGTAATCCCAAGCATCATATCCAGATATGGCAAAGTCTAGAGGAAGAAGTGACTATCTCCTCCTTGTAGGTACCCAATACAGAAACAAATACGTGGCAATATAATTGGACTGGAATGAGTGTTTGAACATCCACCACAATGCCCACTGAACACTTTCAAGCATATACATCTTGTTTCTGGTAATATGCCCCATTTTATCGATAGTTCTGATTCCGGCTGGGCGTGGTGGTTTGCACCTTTAAGCCTATCACTTTAGGAGGCCAAGGTGGGTGGATAGATTGAGCCCAGGAGCTCAAGACCAGCCTGGGCGACATGGCAAAACCCCGTCTCTACAAAGAAAATTACAAAAAATTAGCTGGGCATGGTGGCATGTGCCTGTAGTCCCAGCTACTCATGAGGCTGAGGGGGGAGGACCACCTGAGGCTGGGAGGTCATGGCTTCAGTGAGCTGTGATAGCACCACAGCACTCCAGCCTGGGCAACAGAGTGAGACCCTGTCTCAAAAAAAAAAAGAAAGAAAGAAATTCATCTTCTACAAACCAATTTGTACTTCAATACAGAGTATCATCAACATCCAATTATAATTAATAACAAAGATGACCAGTTGGATATAAGATACTGCTTCAAGCTTTTGCAAAAGTCAATAATACCACTAAGGTTATTTAATCATCCAGTTTTTTATTCACTTGTGCCTTGTAGGTGTTACAAGTAATTTTATATGGAACTCCCCAAATAGTGAAAAATGTAGATTGTCTCTGAAAAACTGCAGGCTTTAAAATTGCTAATATTTTCTATTCTTTTTAAATAAAGATCTCCTTTATCTGAACTCTTATAGCATTTATAATCTATACTATATGACTATCTTCTGTTTTGTAGAGTTTCTATTTATGTCACTTGTGTATGAGTCTTTTCTTCCAACCATATTTGTCTTTTACTTCAAGGCAGAGGTTGTGTTTCACACTTCTTTTGTTTTGTTGCTGCAACTTGGACAGAGCTCAGCACAGAGCAGGTGCTCAATAAGCACTTATTAGTTAGTGTTCTCCAAGTCGTCCAGTGATGACTCCTAGTATATATATCGAGTGTTACTATGTATGTGAGAGAGAACAGAGTGCATGCCTATAGTAGGCTGAATGATGATCCCAAAGATATAAGGTTCTAATCCCTAGAAACTATAAACATTACCTTACATAGAAGAAGGGTCTTTGCAGATGTGATTAAGAATCTTGACATGGGGAGATTATCCAGGATTATCCAGTGAGCTGTAAATGTCATTATAAATGTCCTTATAAGAGAGAAGCAGAGGGAGATCTCTCTCTCTCTCTCTCACACACACACACACAGAGAGAGAGAGAGAGAGAGAGAGAGAGAGAGATTGAGAGAGAGAGGATGATGTGAAGGAGCAGAGAAAAATTTGAAGATGGAGTGAATGAAGTGATAAAGCCACAAACCAAAGAATGTCAGAAACTGGAAAAGGCAGAGAACAGATTCTCACCTGGAGCATCTGGAGGGAGGACAGCTCTGCCAGTACCTTGATTTCTGCCTGGTGACACTGATTTAGGACTTCTTGCCTCCAGAACTGTGAGAGAATAAATTTCAGTTGTTTTAAGCCACAAAATTTGTGATAATTTGTTAGAGCAGCCATAGGAATCCTAACACAATGCCAATCAACAATATACTTTATTATTGGGAGGTTTAAGAATCATGCATCTGGGGTCTTCTGGATCCCTATCTGTCTTCCAATTCCAACCTAATGGCACCATTACAAGTCAATTCCACTGTAGACTGTATAAAGGAAGCCACTCTGCAACACCTTTCAACACATGTTATCAGTCATATTGAGTAATTTCTCAAGGAGGCCCAATAATATCTAGACCAGCAGGCATTTCCACCCACTGCTCTACTAATGCCATATAGGTTGGTTTCTTCCTCTCAAATTCTCTGATCTCTCAGCTGACTATAGGCTTTAGCGGTGCCCTGTGTGATGACAGCAGGGTTTTGGATATAGTAAGTAGGAGCCACTTTTGGTACCTAATAGGAAACAAAAGGATCTATGGAATTGACCCATTGGTAAAGTGAGATTGCCTTCAAACCCACAAGAAAACTCCACTAGTTTCCTAAATAAAATTTGCTTTCATTTTCAAATTAAGAAGAATATAGAAATGCCCTAGTTTCAATAAAACCTGAGTTGAACACAACTTCCTGCCTACAAAATGCCAATCGAATGAAAGCTGAAGGTGGAATGTGGCTATACAGGGACGGCATGCCATTCCTCTGCTCACACTGGACAGAGCATCTTTGTGTCTAGGTCACTCTAGAACCAGCTGGGGGCCTAGGGGCACTGGAGATAGATGCAAGGGCTTTACCGTTGTTCAACCACTTTTTAAAAATGGTTTGTTTTGGTTTGTTTTGTTTTGAAAACCAGGAAAGCAGTCTGCCTTTCCAAGGTCATTAGCTCCATCACAGGCCTCTTCTTTTCACAACCATATTGTTTTGTTTTCTCTAACCTGGAAGACGACTCAACCACAAATGTAATGTTTATCTTTCAAAATAGCAGCTGAAAAAAAAGTACAGGATGTGTGAGACTAAAAACACTCTTTCGGCTTCCTCTACTTTTTTTGTGACTTTCCTCGGGTTCCTCCCTGAGGGAGAGTCTGCTATATATAAGTAATATTCTTCATTTGGCTTAGTGGTGCTCTAAATGAGAGCAGCGTAACCTCAGGAACACAAGCTTGTCTGCTCTGTATCTGTTGGCAGGCACGGGGTGAACTGCAGTTTAGCAATGATTTCTCACCACCTTGTCTTCCTCATTATTTAATGACTCCAAGTGTATGCATCTTGACTTCTCTCCACAGTTGTTTGAAAATACCATTTGACCATGGACACCAGAGCTTCTGAAATACTGGCTTTCCCTTGGGTACTCAATAAGAAAAACTTCTTAGAAATCTGTCTTCAACCAGCTGAGCTGTTTATTTTCTTCTTGGGTGCATTCCATTAGACAACAGGATTTATTAGTTCAAATTCCTGTTTCACAGAACGACTTGTTCTTAATGACATGTGTCCTTTCTTCTACTTCCCATACCCCACGCCCTCTCTGCCCAATTTCTCTCTTCCTTTATGTCTGTATCTTTGCACAGTCTTCTGCAGCCACCCACTTACTTGCCATTAACAAGAAACCTTTTTCATCTCCATGATGATGAACTTGATTTTTATAAAGTGAATAGGTAATGTGGCAAAGGTTTTTAAACAGTGAATTGAATTGCTTTTGATTAAATACCATTAAGACTCCAAGTTTGCAGTATATATGTGTTTGTTTCTGTTATACACAGTCCAATTCTTCATAAAACTAACGCTGGGGGCCCAGCATGGTGGCTCACGCCTGTAATCCCAGCACTTTGGGAGGCAGAGGTGGGCGGATCACCTGAGGTCAGGAGTCTGAGCCTGGCCAACATGGTGAAACCCCGTCTCTGCTAAAAATATAGAAATTAGCCAGGCGTGGTGTTAAGTGCCTGTGATCCCAGCTACTCAGGAGGCTGAGGCAGGAGAATCACTTGAACCCGGGAGGCGGAGGTTGCAGTGAGCCGAGATCGCATCACCATACTCCAGCCTGGGCAATAGAGTAAGGCTCCATCAGCCTCAAAACAAAAAACAACAAAACTAGCGCTGGTATCTCAGAATGATAGTTGTGCAATTTCTTAGTAATGACTATAACGCAATGTTTTACTATGCCTCCAAGAGTATCCTTTTTCCTTGCAAAACGTAGTTAGTTTCACTTTCAGAAAGAGACGAATATCAAAGTTTAAAAATGGATCAACCCAAAAAAAGGAAAAACTAGTTAAGATATACATGAAACAGCAGGCTCCCTCAATAGTATGACCCATAGTACTAAAGACAAAGGCATTAAAAGAGTCAAGTGGGACAAATACTAACAGTGCATAGCTACACTGAGGTATTATTCCCCTCATTTAGTGACTCACTGGACTTTAACTGAGACTAGACTACTTGAAGAAGTTCCTGACTGTATGGGTATTTCTTGAAACACTAGCGATTTTTGTTTCTTTTCTGTTGAGTAGAGGTTTATTTGCAGGTCCATGTAATTTTAGTCTCTTAGGGAATGTCTTATTGTGTTCATTCCTCTAATCCTTCTGTGCCTAAAAAATGGCCCCCTGAGTGTTTAGAAAGGGAAGGGAGTTACTGACTATTTTCTATTCCTTAGCTATTTTCACTGGTGAAACCAAAAGCAGACTACTTCCTTAGTATATCTTTTAGCATCTGATCAGATTCTCTTTTATAATTTTTTTCCCCTCTGTGTGTGGTCTCTTAAAGCAAATGGCAGTTAAACATGCTATTTCTGCTTTAGGTCATGCACTTTCTCTAAGATGGAATTTATAGGCCTTTTATGCTGTGCGATCAACCAAACCCAAGTATCCCAAGGAGAAACTTCCATGTTTCTCTCTACATATAAATATACTATATTTATATAATATACTATATTATGTATAATATAGTATACTTAACATGCTGAATTTCCCTTGGCCTTCCAAAGGTATATCTTGACACTGTGCTTATTTTTATCTAAAACCTCCTCTAAGGAAAACTTTAAAAATTCAAAAAGGAGTTTTTACGTAAATATTTGTATCTTTGTTCTCTGGAATTTTAGTAAATCAAAACTTTCCTCCCTTTTCTGAAAATAAGCCAGAGGAAAAGCAGATGAAAGATTATACAGAAACAGTCTTTTTAGATGCTTTCTGACTCAAAGTACGAATTTATCTTGGGTATATGTTCTCATTGTAATTCAATAATTCCAAGCACAAGGAAGTTGATTATACCAGATTCAAAGTAAAAATCTTCCCAGCACTTTGGGAGGCCAAGGTGGGTGGATCACCTGAGGTCAGGAGTTCAAGACCAGCCTGACCAACATGGCGAAACCCTGTCTCTACTGAAAATACAAAAAATTAGCCAGGCGTGGTGGTGCACACCTGTAGTCCCAACTATTTGGGAGGCTGAGGCAGGAGAATCACTTGAACCCAGGAGGCAGAGGTTGCAGTGAGCTGAGTTCATGCCACTGAGTCCAGCCTTGGCAACAAGAGCAAGACTCCATCTAAAACAAACAAACAAAGTAAAAATCCAAGTAGATTTCTCTTGTTTTGGTGGACTTGTTTGCATTTCTCTTTTTTTTTTTTTTTTTTTTTTGAGATGGAGTCTCGCTCTGTCAACCAGGCTGGAGTGCAGTGGCGCAATCTCAGCTCACTGCAACCTCCGCCTCCCGGGTTCAAGCGATTCTCCTTTCTCAGCCTCCCAAGTAGCTTTGACTACAGGTGTGTGCCACCGTGCCCAGCTAATTTTTGTATTTTTAGTAGAGACGGGGTTTCACCATATTGGCTAGGCTGGTTTACAACTCCTGACCTTGTGATCCACCCATCTCGGCCTCCCAAAAAAGTGCTGGGATTACAGGCATCAGCCACCGCTCCCGGCCCATGCATTTCTCATATTCTTTCACAAGTCGGTTAAATTAGCCTGGAACCCAGGCAGATTTGGGAATAAAATAATCCCCTTTGTATTGACGTGTGCTGTAGGAAGCCATCCATAATGGGAGGGGTCTCAAACATACTTCTTTCAGGCCTCATTTGGTTCCAGGCATGGGTCACCCAGCACAGTTCATTTCATATACTTTCATCCCACCTGGAGCTCCTTTGGTTATAACCTCCCAATTTGCTTTACAGCTATCACTTCACTAAGGGGACACATTTGTTTAATAGTCTCTTCTTCAACATCAAAACAAATCTTTAGAAATTTTAAAACAGGAAGTATTGGGGCAGAACCCAGGAGAACAAATTCATTGCATCAACCCAAAGATCTTGCAGTTTTCACCAAGTTTGAGAGACGTACCTTTCAAGTACAAGCAATACCCCCGCATTCCCTAGGTAATGATTCAAGGAGTCTGGACAACACAGACTCACTGTGCCAGTCACTTCTAAGGGTTTGTCAATAACTCATTGTAAGGCCTTTCCCGGTCTATGTGTCTACTAAGGGCTGGGAATATGGGGGATGGGTTTAACTAGGCATAGTCTATCATGTTGGACTAGGAAATGATCCCAGAGTTAATAGAAAACAGTCTCCTCAACAGTATCTATGGCTAGGTTGCATACCACCCAGAAGCCAGGAAGACTAAATGTGGGATAAAGCTCTTACTGTTTCAATCCCATTAATTATGTTGCTTTATGAATGTTTTTCTTGCTTAATAACTATTGCCAGATGCAATGTGTCTTGGGGTCTCAAATTGGAAAGATCACTTTAGTGTCTGACCACCTATAGCTGCCATTGACCACAGCTCTTCTGGAGATAAAAATAGTTCAAGTTTTCCTTGATTTTTTCAGTATTTTTGTTAAATGATCATAAGAAAAGTAATTTTGTTGTGGCTCAAAAAAAAAAAAAAAAAAAAACGAAGTCTGTCTAAATAAGCATGATCTTCCCATTAGACTGTGTTGCAATCTGTCCTTGGACTAGGCAGAAAAAGAACCATCAGAAGTCATCTTAAAGCCTTTTTTTTTTTTTTTTCCAGTTCTTTGATTCTATTAGCTAGAACATTGTTTGAACACAAGGCAAAGTCTTCTGGCTATTAAGTCTGAGAAGATGAGACTTCAAATTTATGGTTTTCAGAAATTTGAGTTTCCCATGCCAGCCAAGTTTGTTTTTTGATTTCCTGACCAGCACTTTTTTTTCCTATTTTGACTTAGATTTAAATTGCACATATGCCTTAGATATAATAAGTATTTACAAAATACAGTCATCCCTCAGTATCCATGAGGGACTGGTTCCAGGACTCCCCTCAGATACCAAAATCCACAGATGCTCAAGTCCCTTATATAAAATGGCATAGTATTTGCATATAACCTACGCACATCCTCCTATATACTTTAAATTATCTCTAGATTACTTATAATACAAAATACAATGTAACTGTTATATAAATTATTATACTGTATTGTTTAGAAAACCATGACAAGAAAAAAGGTGTGTACATGTTCAGTACAGGCACAACCATCCTTTTTTTTTTTCAAATATTTTTGACCCCTGGTTGGTTGAATCCATGGATGCAAAACCCACAGATACAGAATACATAGATATGGAGTGTCAACTGTCCAAGATATAACATACAAAAATATTTAGAGATGTGGTATATCATGTATATATTTAAAGATGTGGTATATCATATAACCATGGTTAGTCTATGTCAGTCTTTCTCATAAGGGTTCTGGGCAAAATTTTAAAGTTAGTTAACAATTAGATTTATCAAATGTTTCCAGGAAATAATGTACATTTTCATACGTTCCACTGATGAAAGCATCCACACTTTAAAAGATATTTTCAGAGTCTAGGTTAAGTGATAACCTTTTCTTTTTTCATTAAAGTGCCATAATGTTAAATAATTCATAGCAACTCACATAAAGTTACCATTGCTTTTGTCCCAGCTCTGGGGAAAATGTTAAAAAAAAAAAAAGAAAAGAAAAAAATATTTAGGGATCACATGAGGACTTTAAATTAGATCTTAGGGTAATTGATACATCTTTAAAAATCAAGATTAGATGGAATCTGCCTTCAGGAACCTTTATGTGTCCTACTACATATGTGTCAGGTTTATCTCATTTTAGAAAAATGGGGAAAAAAGAAAATGGTACTTTGGAAATTTGATCAATCTTCTAAGAAACCCACTGAAAGAAATTTCTTCTTACTAACTTAATATTCCTCTTTTGTTATAACAAAATTTGCTACATGCTTTCTCTATCTTAATTAGAGTAATGATTTTGATAAAGATAATAAGCAAGGCAGATTCCTACACTAAACGCTGGACAGAACAGAGTGGAGAGAGTACATGAGAGATATAAGGTTGGCTTGGTGGGATGTCACCACGCAAGGTTATGGAGGGCCTTAAGAAACGTATAGAGGAGTTTAGATCACACACACACACACGCACGCACACCCCCGCCACATATTTATTATAAATGCAATCATGATAAATATTAGTGTCTCCTCCTACAATCCTTGTTGTCAAAAGAATGGCTATGACAACATCAATGCCTTTATGCCATTTGCCTGGAAGTTCAAAGCCTTCCTGGATGAAGCCCAGTAGGACACTTGGTAAGGTTCAACCAAAGGAGGACAGATTTTTACAATGTTCTGCCAGCCTTGGTGCATATGTCTTTTATGTCACTTGACTTATAAACACAAGTACTGTTTATTAGATATTGTTATTAGTAATGCTGGATTTATTTGGTATTCTTTCTTCCAACATAAATAAAAGGGCATTAGAATCTTATCTCATTTATCCTCATAAAAAAGGAGAGAAGCTATTTGAACTTCTCTTTCTGCTTCTGGTGTTTCCTCCTTTCCCACTCACTCAGAAAGCCAGATCAATCTTTATAGAGCAGCCTTTTATTTTAAAAACTGATATTTGCATGGCTGGGTGCAGTGGCTCATGACTGTCTGTAATCCCAGCACTTTGGGAGGCCGAGGCAGGCAGATCACTTGAGGTCAGGAGTTTGAGACCAGCCTGGCCAATATGGTGAAACCTCATCTCTACTGAAAATACAAAAATGAGCCGGCATGGTAGCGCGCACCTGTAATCCCAGCTACTCGGGAGGCTGAGGCTAGAGAATCGCTTGAACCCAGGAGACAGAGGCTGCAGTGAGCCGAGATCACACCATTGCACTCCAGCCTGGGCAACAGTGTGAGACTCCATCTCAAAACATAAATAAATAAAGTAAAAAACAACTGATATTTGCAGAAACTTTCCACAGTCCCTTTGAGGGTAAAGTCCATACTACTAATTCTAACAGGACATGCAGCTTTATCACTCCATTGCCCATCCAGCTGTGTTCCCCACAATTATTCAGCATACACCCTCAGCCTGAGTGGGGCTTCTCTCCTCTTGCCTCAGTCCTCTTTCCTGGTCTCAGTTCTCTTCTTCATGCTCTTCCCTCCACTCAGGCTCTTCTTCCATTTCCTTTGTCTTTGCCTAAACCCTTTCCATTTCTCCAACTAAAATTTTGTCTCTTCTGTGAAACCTTACCAGGCTGCTCCAGCTCAGTCTAGACTCCAATATCATGCTATAAACAGTTGGTTTATTTGCAGAGTATTACCAGTGAAAATATGAAGCATAGTGAGGTTCAGACAAGACAAGGGTCTGAGTCCTCTGAGTGGGTTCTATCCATTCAACCACCAACCTTTGTGCATTTCTCTCTCTTTCATTTTAATAAACATTATGTTTTGAGCACTTTTAGGTTCCCAGCAAAATTGAGCAAGAAAGTACAGAGAGTTTCCATATACCCCCTGTCTCCACACACATACAACCTCCCCCACTGTCTACAGCCCCCACCAGGCTCATACACTTGTTAAATCAATGAACCTACATTGATACATTCTATGGATTTTGACAAATGGATAATGGCATGTATCCACCATTGTAGTATCATGCAGAACAGTTTCACTGTCCTAAAAATCCTCCCTGCTCCTCCTATTCATCCCTTCCTCCCTTGCCACTAACGCTGATCGTTTTACTGATTAGTGGTAACCAGTGATCTTTTTACTGTTTCTATAGTTATGCCTTTTCCAAAATGTCATATAGTTGGAATTATACAGTATGTAGCCTTTTCAGACTGGCTTCTTTGACTTAATAATATGTCTTTACATTTCCTCCATGTCTTTATGGTTTGATGGTTCATTTCTTTTCAGTGCTGAATAATATTTCATTATCTGGAAGTACCACAGTTTATCCACTCAACTACTGAAGGATATCTTGGTCGCTTTAACATTTTGGTAATAATGAATAAAGCAGCTATAAACATATATATGCAGCGTTTTTTGGTGGACATAAGTTTTCAACTCCTTGGGGTAAATACCAAGGAGCATAATTGTTGGATCTTATGGTGAGAGTGTGTTTAGTTTTGTAAGAAACTGCGGCTGTACCATTTTCCGTTTCCATCAGTGATGAATGAGCGTTCCTGTTGCCCAGCATCCTCATCAGTAATTGTTGTGGTCGCTGTTGCCGATTTTGGCCATTTTAATAAGTGTTCAGGGTATTTCATTGTAGTTTTAATTTGCAATTCCCTAATGATACAGGTAAAGATAGATGTGGAGTATCTTTTCATATGCTTAATTGCCATCTGTGTATGTTCTTTGGTAAGGGGTCTCTTCAGATTGTTTGCCCATTTTTTAAAAATGTGGTTATTACAACTAGGGAACTGGATTTTTTGTTTTATTTAAGTTTGATTTGTATTTATTTATTTGTTTGTTTATTTTTAGGGACTCCTGTGCTCAAGTGATCTTCCTGCTTCAGCCTCCCAAGTAGCTGGAACTATATAGCATGCACCACTACACCCTGTTAAGAAAAATAATTTTTAAAAATAGAAACAGGGTCTTGTTATGTTGCCCAGGCTGGAGTGCAGTGACTATTCATAGGTACGATCATAACGCACTGCAACCTTGAACTCCTGGACTCAAGCAATCCTCCGGCCTCAGCTTCCTGAGTAGCTGGGACTATAGGCTTGTGACACTGCACTTGGCTTGGTGGCCTATTTTTTAATGAGGTGGTTTGTTTTGTTATTGTTGAGTTTAGAGAGTTATTTGTGTATTTTGGATTCAAGTCTTTCATCAGATACATCTTTTGCAAATATTTTCTCCTAGTCTGTGGCTTGTCTTCCCATCTTTTGATTTCACTCTTTTTGTGGTTTGTGTTTCTCATCTTTTCCATCTTTTTCCTCCCTTTCTCTCTCTCTATTTTTTTTTTTTTTTTTTTTTTTTTGAGACAGAGTTTCGCTCTTGTTGTCCAGGCTGGAGTGCAATGGCGCAATCTCGGCTCACCGAAACCTCTGCCCCCTGGATTCAAGCAATTCTCCTACCTCAGCCTTCCGAGTAGCTGGAATTACAGGCATGTGCCACCATGCCCGGCTAATTTTTTGTATTTTTGTATTTTTTTTTTTTTCTTTTTTTTGAGACGAAGTCTGGCTCTGTTGCCCAGACTGGAACGCAGTGGCGTGATCTCGGCTCACTGCAAGCTCCGCCTCCCGGGTTCACGCCATTCTCCTGCCTCAGCCTCACGAGTGGCTGGGACTACAGGCGCCCGCCACCACACCCGGCTGATTTTTTGTATTTTTTTTTTTTTTAGTAGAGACGGGGTTTCACCGTTTTAGCCAGGATGGTCTCGATCTCCTGACCTCGTGATCCGCCCGCCTCGGCCTCCTAAAGTGCTGAGATTACAGGCGTGAGCCACCGTGCCCGGTCAATTTTTTGCATTTTTAGTAGAGTCGGGGTTTCTCCATTTTGGTCAGGCTGGTCTGGAACACCCGACCTCAGGTGATCTCCCTGCCTCGGCCTCCCAAAGTGCTGGGATTACAGGCATGAGCCACCTCACCCAGCTTCTCCCTCTCTTTCATCAGTGCAGAGCATATCCAGTCTTTTCACAAAGCAAAACAAAAATCCCAAGTGCCACAGCCAGTCAAATCAAAAGAGATCTGCATTTGTTATTAGGATAATTCCTAAAGGGTCTCGAGATATTATAGAGCCCAAGATTTGAAAAAGAAAAAAAAATGCATCTGCTAGTTCAAGGAAAATAATGATAAATTATTTTAAAATTACATGAAAATAATTTATATAAAATAAATTAAAATAATTGAAAAGCATATATAATATTGAAATAGGAAGTCGGTAAGAAAAATAAACAGTGCTTAAGTCTCTGAAGAGGTCAGTCAAAGCCTTCACCTCTCACCTAGAAGAAACACTTCTTTTATGAAAGTTCAGACAAAGCCACAAGATGACCAGCTAAACTCACACATTGGGTTAAGAGAAGAGGCAACAGGAGCACATTTCAAAGGGCATATTCAGTGATGTTGTTTCACCAAGGACCCTATACTTGTGAAAAATAAAATAAAATAAAGTTTTCCAATCATTCTGTAAAACCACAAGAAATTTCTCTGAATAAGGAATTGTTTCCTTGAGAAAGAACAGACAGAATAGAGATGTAAAGAACCTAAATAGAAAAAAAAAAAATCCCTGTTGAAGCACATAATGCAAATCTATTAATAAAATATTTTAGAATTCAGTTCCCCACTTCCATTTTTTCCTCCCTCCTTTGGTAAGCATAAAAACAAACATGGTTGCTGGTGATATGCAGAGCTGGAATCAGATTCATCTTGCTCTCTCAAACTCAACGTCAAAAAAGGAAAACAAAGGTCCTCTAAGACTCCCTTTACATTTGGTAGTTAATAGTAACTTATAACTATGTTTTTAACTTTCTTTTGTTGAGTCATGGACTCTCCTCCTCCCTGGCTCCTAAGTTTTCAGGGTCAACGGGCAACCTTTTCTAAATCACAAGACTGGATTTGCTATGTTTGGTCTTGCTCCAGCGTCTTTTATTATCCCTGCTGTTGTGCACTACACAGTTCTGTAGACACATGAGATAAAATGGAGAAACAAAACCACGAGATTATTCCCAGACCGGTTGCCAACTGATTTTAAACTGTTGCTCACTGCAAGTACACAAAATAATGAATGGTCTTTTATTCATGAGTCTTTCAAAATAGAAATCCTGGGGCGGGGAGGATTTCTAGTTCTGTCAACCTCATTTGTTCATCCTTTGCCTCAGCTTCCTAGTCTGTTCAGTAGTGTTGTTCACGAAGAATTTTGTTTTATTTTCTTCTGTAATTCCTTTTTTTCCCCCGGAGTATAATGACAGCCAGATTCTTCTCTATCATCTACTGCAAAATGCCTTGAGTATTTTTCTACCATCTTATTTTAACACAGAACGAAGTAGGAAGGATGTACATATAATTATTTATAATCCTCCAGATCTTGCTTCCAGAAATACTTAGTTTTCAACTGTAATGTCTCAGGGAACCTATTAAACTAGGGAGCTGGAAGCAGTCGTTGACTTTGAGGAATTAGATAACATTAGATACTATGAAAGGCCAGTCCATAGAGTCAACCTCACAGAGCCGATGCCTGCACAAGGGCGACCCAGGAGTTTAAATAAGTTGCTGCAAGTATGGTTAGCTACTGTTAAAACTCACCAGAACTGGAACCTAACTCATCCTCCTCTTGGTTGAGCAGATTTCATTTTGACAGGAATTTCTGAATACCCAAAGCAAACTCAAAGTCTGGCCTGGGTTTCTATCTCAGCCCAGGATGCTTCTGAAATACATGAACAGAAGGATTTGGAGATCTTGGGCTGTTTCCCTGGGACTTATGATCTGACATTCTATGGAAATACCCAACTCCCTCCTCGAGCAGGGCCAAATCCCCAAAGATCTCAGACCGAACCCACCTTTTTCAGGGTTGGCCCAAGGCAGAGCTGACACAGCTGTAACATTCTAGAGCACACCCACAACTCTGGATGAACCAGGACAGAATGGGGTGGAAGGATACAAGATAACACATTTGTCCAAGGGGGCCGTCTGTTGACACAGTAATGAACGCAATAACGACGGGAGCCAGTATTCTACCTCGCATTAGTTTTACATGAAACGTCTTCAAAACATGAGAATTTTGCGTTATCCTTAATTATTTTTTCATTTTGCAGAAAAATAAAGGGACTCGTCATCGAGTACTTTGAGTCACAAATCAGCCAAGTGTGCATGTGGTTTTTTTCCAAGTACGCACAAGAGTGGAACATTTCGTTTTACGAGTGTGAGATGTTTGAAATACGAATCTGCCAAGAGCTTCCTCCACATTGGTCTGAGACTAGGCAGAACAGGCCCTGACCTCCCGAGAGAGGGAAGGAAGACCAGGCAGGTCTGAGCCAGGTAAACGCCCTTGGGTGAGGTCCGTGAAAGATAAAGTCAGATCTCAAGGACAGAGAGCTTTAAACATGTTTGTGCTCCACTGAGTCGGTTACCTAATAAGTGAGAAAATGAAGATGTGGATGCACAAAAATTCCACGGCCTTTAGGCTCGCGGTGGGGACAGGGTACAGAGAAGCGGCGGTCTGGTGCTGCCAAAGGTTAGTCCCTTGTACCCGGCGAACTCAGGAAAAGTTCACTCGATTTCGCTACAAACCTGCAGCACTCGGCCTGGAGGTAACCTGGTTGGGAGCGAATTCAGAACTGGAAATTCCAGGCGGCCCACAGGGACACCCATCCCTCTCCGAGGCGCGCCGGGATCCGGCGCCCAGCTGCGGGGCGAGGGCAGGGTCCCGCGCAGCACCCCGCCCCCGGCCGCTGGCCCCGCCCCCGCCCCCGCCCCGCCTCCCAGGGGATGTGCGAGCAGTCTCCGCCCTCGCGCGGGAGCTGGGAGGCTGCGAGATCCATACCGCAGTAGCCGCCTCTGCCGCCGCGGAGCTTCCCGAACCTCTTCAGCCGCCCGGAGCCGCTCTCGGAGCCCGGCCGTAGAGGCTGCAATTGCAGCCGGGAGCCCGCAGCCCGCGCCCCGAGCCCGCCGCCGCCCTTCGAGGGCGCCCCAGGCCGCGCCATGGTGAAGGTGACGTTCAACTCCGCTCTGGCCCAGAAGGAGGCCAAGAAGGACGAGCCCAAGAGCGGCGAGGAGGCGCTCATCATCCCCCCCGACGCCGTCGCGGTGGACTGCAAGGTCCGAGCCCGGGGAGGTCGAGGAAGCGGGTGCTGGGCCCGGCCGGGGAGGGCTGCGCGGGCTGCAGCGGCAGTGCGCCCCGAGGTGGCGGGCGCGGGGCTCGCGCCGCGGGGGACAAGTCCCCGAGAGAGCCTGGCGTTCCCGTTTCCTGTGGGTCCGCAGCTCCTTTGTAAGGAAGTGCGTGTGCTGGAAGCGGTGCCTGACGCGGGGTCGGGGGCTTGGGAGGCCTGGAGAGGGAACGATTGGCTAATTGTGCCGAATTCCCGGTCGTTTGTGCAGTCTGGGGAGCGTGCGTGCAGCCAGGACTTGGCTTGTTCGATCTGGGGACCGGCAGCGACAGGCACAACAACAACAACCGAGTTTGGCACTTCCTTCCCAGTATAAATAATGTACCTAAAATGGCTGACATCATTACAAGCCTAAACCTCTGTTGTTTCCCACTTTCGTTTCTAGGCTTGAACAGCACTTGGACTAAGTCCAGCAACTGTAAGCGTCTTAATTTTAAAAGCGTTTCTTTACCTCCTTTTTCCACGGCCCTTCGGTAGTGGCAGGTGAACTTCACCTGGAGAGGGGACGAAGGGACAGTCCGCCCGAAGTAGGTTTGGGCTGTCTCTTACCATTACTAGTAAAGGCCAGTAATGACTATGTGGATGTTAGTGAAAAACCAATTGTTGGCATTTAAATTATATCAGCGTCTTTGTGAGGACTCCTGCTGCGTGAAACTAAACATGAGAAATTTGCCCCCGGGTCCCTAATAAAATTCTCCTTTATTTTACAAAATCTCCCTTTAATCCTAGGAAAATTCATGAAGTGGGGCTGTTATTGTGTTGACTTTTAGTAGGTTACGATCATATTTACTTAAATATGAGTGTAATTGTCTCATAAGTTAAAAAAGCCCACAGCCTCTTACCCAGACCCTTTTTAGGCTGCAAAAATTAGAAATTAAGTGTAAAGTGTTATGTTGCTTATCTTATTTTTTTGTTGTTGTTAGCATTTTTCAAGACCTATTATCAGTAGGGTAAATTTAGTTTTAACTTAAAAAAAATTGGTGTGCCACGTATGAATAATGGGAGTTTTTATATGGACGAATGAAAATTATTGCTGAAAAATAGGCCACTAATATACTGTAAAAAATTCACAATATAATGGTAATCTAGACATCATAATTTATTATATTCTGAATATAATCTATCTTCAGCATATAATGGTAATCTTACTTTCTGGAAATGTTCTAATAAAAACAGACACGTCAGAGGTTGATTTCTAAATGACTTGCCTTGCCTTGAAATAGGAACAGTGAACTGATTCCCTAAAAGGATTAAAGGTTTTGGTTTTCGTATTGGTATTGTTTTCCTGAAGCCATTGCAAACAATCTTGGTCTTTAAAGAAAATGTTTGGAATGCACAGATGAAAATTGCAGTAGCAAATTATTATGTTAGCTCTTTGTTTATCTAACATTCATTGTACCTAAAATAGATTGAGAGTCAAGTATCCAGTCACAACAGTCTCAAATATATGTAGTCTTAATGCTATCACATATATATATATACACATACATTTAAAAATCCTATTAACAAATATAACTGCTTCCATTTAGAAAGGAGAGAGTGAGCGAGCATTGGATGATGTCACTTCAGACAGCTTTTCTCTGTTCCGCTGTAGTGGAGATTTGAAACTGTGGACAAACATCAGAATTACATTTGCTGAGCACCATTAAATCTGACTTCTGACAATTTTTGTCATTTCTGAAATAGTGACTCTGCCAGATTCTCAAAATTGCTCACGAGTTCACCATATTTAAATTTTGTGGTCATTGCAGCTATAAGTAATCATTGGTAGCTCCGTGCTTTGTTTTCCATTTTTTATTTTCTCAGATCCTCCATATCCAAAGAAAAATACTACTAGGACTAAAGAGTGAGGGCCAGAGTCGTCTTTGTAAACCACCCAGCAGTCACGGATGAGTTGGTAGATAAAAAATGACTAATTCTTTTTCCAGCTATAAGCTGAAAGACTTCTTTAGGGGATGACAAAATATTTCTCTACATTAAAAGTAGAATCCTTATAATCAGCCAGTCGCTTAACGGGAAAAGGAAAACCTTAATGACAGACTTTTGTGAAAGAAGTTCTGATCTCTTCATTTCAGAGCTTGGGCAGTGATTACATAATGTTCTCTGGCTCCTTGCGGGTGGCTCTGTGGCAGCCACCTTGTCTGACTGCCTGGACTGGGAACAGAATCAGCCTTAATGTGTTTTGCCGAGGGCATTTCCTTTGCCTGATTGGTTGAAAGAATCAAACCAAGCTAGTTAATGGCCTAGAACTCCTGAACAAGAATTGTTCTTATCTTTAACCCTCCCAGATCACAATATCCTGCAGACCATTGTTTTCCAAAATGTGCTCTTAGGGACCACCTGCTCTGGTTTTAAAATGCAGATTCTGTTACCTTATGCCACAAGAATTCTGATCACTCTAATCAGCTGGCTTATATAACATGCATTCCAGTACTTTTACATTGCTCCTGTCTTTCTATTTTTTTCTTCTGCAGGGTGAGAACTCTCCAGAAACAGTTCTATTACCCCATTTTTCAGTCTTATCTTTTCAGCAACTATTAATCCTAATAGCCATTTCTATTGATAGTTTTATCTCAACTAGCTTGCTGTTTATTCTTTTCCTGCATTTTCCCCTTAATTGTTTTCACCTTCCTCCTCTCCTAGTAGGCATAAAGCTCTTAAAGCTATAGAGACAGCAAAGATGGGATGTATTTTGGGTAGCAGAAGTGAATTTGAAATTATATACATGTTTTATGCTATAGGCAACAATTCATTTATTTTTGTGGCAATACTTTGAACCTTGGGAAATTGTTTTATATTTGCAAATAACAAAATACTTGATATACTGTATCAGAAGTCCCAGTTTTGTCATTACATAACTGCTTGATCTTGGGCTTAAATTTTTAGGTTTTCTGTCTGTAAGATGAGAGGGTAGGACCAGATGGCCTGTAAGGATTCTTCCAGTTTCAAAAATCTATGAAGATGCTAGGATTACATAATTATATTTGGCAGACATTAAATTGTTTTAATTGTGAAAAATAACAACTACCTCCTCACTCTAACCAGACTATTCCCTTTCTTCCTTTTGGTGTTTAACATGTTACATTCTTCCCTCATATCAAGTAGCAGTGGGTCAAAGAGAAAGGAGATGAGTAGAAGTATTATGTAATAAAGTACATTGTCACTTCTGTTTACCTCACAGTGAACAGTGAAGTTGTCAGCACCTCTTTGTTGCAATGCCTGCTTATGAAACCCCTTTTCCAGTATCAGGCCACAGAATAGCTTAAGCTTGCTTCATATGTATCCCTGCAAGTTGTTTTGCTGACAAATAGTGTTGCTTTCTCTCTACCCCACTTTGTAGATGTTCTTTAAAAGGAGAGAGAAAAGTAAAGTGCTGATACAGGAGAGAAAATGGTGGCAGGGTGAGCGCAAGAGAGAAAGTGAAGGCCGACTCACCCAGTATAAGTTTTGAAGTTACCCATGACAAATGGCTGTTTAGACCCTGGTTCTTTACCCTTTCTGGTTTTCCCTGTTCACACAATCAAGACTGAAGGTTTTGGTAATTAAGCTTTTCGTTTGTGGTGGTGGTTTTGTTTGTGTGTTTTTTGGGGAGTGAGGAGAAGGGACATAAAATGCATGGCTGGCCATTTACTGTAATGTTGATATAATGCTCTCAAGGGATTGAGAGCTTGGTTCTCTTTAACCAAAGTGCATCTTATTACCTAGTTATGTAATTCCGTGTTTGCAGATATTGGCCAGTGAAACTTTTACATTACATTTTGGTTCTCCATGAGGGTATTAATATCTGAATTGAGGGTTTAGTGCTGGGAAATAAATGAATTGCGTCTGTGCATCCCAAATGCCTTGGCAGGACCTCCTGTGTACACATCCCTGACAGGACACTGCTGTAGCATATTGGGTGTGCAAGGTTGCATATTGCACAGGATTGTAGTCTTCCCAACTAGACAGAAATGAGTATAATATACTTGGCATAATAAGCCTGAATGACCTCATGGAATTCAACTCTGACATATAAAAGGTTTATGTGACTGGAAGTATTTTTTAAGCAGAAATATCTCAAATACGTTTATGGTACAGGCCTATTTAAATTAATTTAGAATTTGACTTACAAGGTGTTTATTATGCATTACCAAATCTTGACTTGTGGGTAAATGTACATAGAAACATGTACTAAGTAGTCATTGGGGGAGATTTTATTTCTCTTAGTTTTATCATACCATAACTTAAATGTCTGGCGTGTCTATTCAAAACCCACATTCTTTTTCCAAAAGGAAATACTACTTCCTGAATTCCTAGATTTAACTAAAGCTTCTTGTACTGCTTTGTATGTCAGTGTCAGTAAAGGAAGACTCAGAAAAAAAAATCTTTTTGGGTTACCAGTAAAATCATCCTCTTAAATTTTTTGGCAAACGTGGCATTTTATTAGAGCTTAAAGACTAAAGGAAAAGAAATTAAGGACTTTAGACCGTTACTGAAACCTGTTAAAGGATTTGACAAATTCTGAATTTCTGAATGAGGTGATTTTTGCCTAAATGATACACAAAGTATTAACACTGGAGCTGTGCTTCACAATGAAAGTCTTTTCCAAAGTAGACAGCTGAAAGTTGAAAATTGGAAATTATAGATATAACACTAAGGACATCATTTTTGAAAAATTTCCACTTAATTGTGATTATCCCTTTTAATTAGTACTTACAACACATATTTTTAATAGCTTTAAGGAGATCTACAATACAACCTCATTTTATAAGTGTTATCAACAATTGAATGAACAAGATTATTTTAAATTATTGTGCATTCTTTAAGCTCTTTTATTAGAGGAAAAAACTTTTTGCAGTATTTCTATAATTGTACTTGGGGAGAAATCAGGTAAGAATGAACGTAGACTTTTTATTCTTAAACAGAAAAGTTTGAATCTTGAGTTGTAGCGAGGAGAAAATTACCCTTGTTTTTATGGTAGAGATATATTCTGATTTTTCACTTAATGTTTTATCTTTCAGTACTGATAAGTTACCAGCAATAATTTTATGATGTTGAACTAACATAAATACGACAAAGGAGAAATAAAATTTTCACAGCTTAGATATAATACCACTTCTGAGTTAAATATCCTGGACATTTATTTGGGAAAGTGATACTAAGTATGGTGGTGGATATTTTGTACTTTGAAATTTTGAAATATTTGCATAAACCGTTTTTGGCATAGTTGAATTTCATACTTTAAAAAACAAGTTTGGTGGATTTTTGTGTTTATTTGAATTTTTAACTTTAAGGCTCAAATTTTTTTTTTTTTTAGTGAAAGCAAGTTTATTAAGAAAGTAAAGGAGTAAAAGAATGGTACTGCATAGGCAGAGCAGTCAAGATGCAAATTATTTTTAAAAGTTGTTTGTTTTCAGAATGAGTTAAGGATAAAGCTTAAGTCTTAACTATTTTCTCTGCTTATATATGATTATAATGTTTTAAATTATTTTATATAAAAATTTAAAAGATGCATTGTTAATTAAATCACTTGAATCTCTGCAGTATCCAAAAGCAGACCCATTTTTATGCTGGGGAAAATGATTTTTGAGAGCTAGTCTATTTAGCTTTGCATTATCAGTTTTCAGTTTTTCATTTTATATAACTTTATCCAATTCATTTTTTCCTCCCTTTAATACTGGGACATAAAATTTCCTGTCTATCAGTTTTACCTAGGGCCGTGCTAGGCATCTTAAGCAGAGAAGGCAAATTCAGTGTCTCCTGGGCTGAAGCAGATGAATTGTTGAAGCTGGACTTTTTGCATATGAAACAAGTAAGAATATTCTTGGTTTTCCTGCCAGGTGCAAGCCACCGCCTGTAATCCCAGCACTTTGGGATACTGAGGCTGGTGGATCACCTGAGGTCAGGAGTTCGAGATAAGCCTGGCCAACATAGCAAAACTCTGTCTCTACTAAAACAAAAATTAGCTGGGCGTGGTGGCATGCGCCTGTGATTCCAGCTTTTTGGGAGGCTGAAACAGGAGAATCGCTTGAATCTGGGAGATGGAGGCTGCAGTGAGCTGAGATTACGCCATTGCATTCCAGCCTGGGTGACACAGCAAGACTCTGTCTCAAAAAACAAAAGAATATTCTTGGTTTTCATTTTTAAAACATGAGTCCAGTGTTGCTGGATCCTCCAATTTTCCAAGGCAAGCTAAAAAACAGTACTATTTTAATTTATACAAGAATTTTAGCCCAAAACACTGAAGGCATGGGCCACTATTTTATAATCTCCTTTAAAGTGGAACGCAGGACTGGCAAATTATAGCCTATATCTTCAAATACTGCCTGCCTGCTGTTTTTCTGTAGCCCATGGGGTAAGAATGATTTTTATATTTTTTAATGGTTGGGAAAAATATCAAAGGAATGGTATTTCTCCTTTTTGCCCAGTACCCTCACAATTGTTGGGGAGGGGCTGCTGCTATTCAGGAAGCAGCAGCACTAGCAGAATTCAGGTTATACAGTCATTCTTCAAAAGATTTAAATTTTGTCTCTACCACTTACTTTGATACCTTGGGTAAGTTACTTCAGTTCTCTGTGTCTCAGTTTTTTCATCAGCAAAATAGGGACAATAATAATCTGTAACAATAATAGCACAATGCCTGGAACAGAGTTAAAAATTAGTAGATTTCAGCTACTGTTATTTTTATTTATTTTTTTGTTGAGAAAGAGTCTTGCCCTGTCACCCAGGCAGGAATGCAATGGTGTGATCTTGGCTCACTGCAGCCTCTGCCTCCCGGGTTCAAGTGATTCTCCTGCTTCAGCCTCCCAAGTAGCTGGGATTACAGGCACCTGCCACCATGCCTGGCTAATTTTTTGTATTTTTAATAGAGACGGGGTTTCACCATGTTGGCCCGGTTGGTCTCGAACTCCTGACCTCTTGATCAACTACTATTATTAAAGTCCCAGTTTTCTCTCCTCATCATTCTTGTTTTGGAATATTACTTCTTATATTACTGTTACTGCTTATCCCTGCCTCACATGTCAATAACAATATTGTTGGTACTTTTTTCACAGCAAGGCATTCTGGTAAAGATTGATTCCTGCAACATAAAAACCCTTAGGATTCAGTAGCTGTACCGATTTCATTTAAAAATGTTATTTATTCATTGCATAATAGGTGTTAATAGAATTTGAGTTTTACCAAAGTAATACTAAATTTTAATATGCAAATACATAGTCCTGCCCTATGTCAGAGGAACATACTTTTAAAAAATTGTAGCATCATTGTATACAGTAAAATGCATAGATCATGAGTGTACAGTTAGATAATTTTAAGTCTGTATACCTGGGCTCTAACTCCCAATCAAGCTGGAACATTGTTATCAACTCAGAAAGTTATCTCGTGTCCTTTTACAATTTGTTCTCCTTAGAGGTAACCACTATTCTAATTTTTCTCCCCATAGATTAATTCAAAGCAATCATATTCACTTATTAGCTTCTTATGGTCTTTTATTACCATGGTGACCACTAGACCCTCTTCTGCCTTTGTGCAATTTAGAAAAAGATCCCCTCTCTGGTGGTTTGGAGAATAGAGCATCAGTTGGATTCTAGACCTACTGATTCCCTTGGCCTGGCATCCTTGTACTGGAAACAACCTGCCCAACCATACATGGCGATCTTAACTCCATGTTTCTCACTTTTTGCCCCAGTGGGGCGTGGTGCGGCAGGCAGCAGAGTCTTGCTCTGTCACCCAGGCTCGAGTGCAGTGGCATGATCTCGGCTCACTGCAACCTCCGCCTCCCAGGTTCAAGTGATTCTCCTGCCTCAGTCTCCCGAGTAGCTGGGATTACAGGTGCCCACCACCACTCCCAGCTAATTTTTGTATTTTTAGTAAAGATGGGGTTTCACCATGTTGACCAGGCTGGTCTGGAACTCCTGACCTCAAGTGGTCCACCCACCTCAGCCTCTCAAAGTGCTGGGATTACAGGCTGAGCCACAGCACCTGGCCCTCCATGTTTCTCTTTTAACTCCCTATTTCTCTAAATCAGTGGTTGTTAAACATTTTGCTCTGAGAACTCCTTTATAGTCTTAAAAATTGTTCAGGATCCCAAAGAGCTTTTGCTTTATGTAGGTTATATATATTTCCAAACAACCAAAAAGATTTAAGAAGACTAACAGTAACATTGTTTTACATTCAGCAGTGCCCTTTACTGAATAGCTTAATAGAAGATAGCCGGATTTTCCTATCAACTTCTTCATTCAGTCTGTTGTGATATGGTGCTTAGCTTCTGGAAAATTGCACTGTACAATTTTTATTGTATATAAACATAGCGAGAGAATGAAAGTGAAAATGACAGTTTTATTATTTAAACTAACATAGTCTTAGTTTTATTATGAAAAAAGTTTGACCTTGTGGACCCCCTGAACGGGTGTGTTCCTGGACCACATTTGCAGAACATCTATTCTAAATATTTGCTTATACTGCTGTTTCATGGTTTGTTTTCATTTGTTTTATTTTTTGCAGTTTTAGATAATACCTGTTGATAATAGCTACATGGAAGGTGAATATTTAGCTTTTTCTGAATATTTACACACTGCACACATAATCTCTTCTCCTGTTCTAGTAATTTCTGGTTAAATTGATATTTAGTGTTTTTTATTATAATTAACATAAACATTATTTACATTTGAGTATTGTAGTATACTTTTATTTTACTTCCTTTCTTGTATAACAACTTTTTATTTTCCCTGAATTTGATCATGCTTCTTGGGGCAGGAGAGAGGGTTCCTTAATTTTCTACATACTTACTGCTCATTCATTCCTCAGACTCTGACAGCAGTATAATTGTCTTTCTGTGTCTTCAAACTCACCAGGTAACTTACCAAGTTTCTTTCTTTCTTTCTTTTTTTTTTTTTGATGATTTCTTGCCCATCATTCATTAGTTTTCTATTCCAGACTGGTTGCACTTATACAAATGTCCTGAGAGTCATAATCATCTTGGAAGAATTGCCTTTGTCTTTATCACACGCTAGATCTACAGTTTCATAAATCTGAAGAAAAAGATAAATTTTTTAAAAATCTTACGTGTCTCAGAATCGTTATTCCATCCTCATATTTGATAATTTATCTGGGTGTAAAATTCTAGGTTAGCATTCATTTTTCTCTCAGCATTTTGATGGCATTGCTCCATTATCTTCTAATGTGATGCCATTCTGATTCCTTGTTTGTACAAGACTTTTTTCCCCCTTTGGTTGTCTACAGGCTGGTGATTTTCTCCTTATATCTTTTTTTTCTTTTTTCTTTTATGCTTTCAGCTTTCAACATTTTTATTGACATGACTTGTCTGCTGTCATTCATTTTCATTCTTTGTGGCTTAAGGTTTATTTGTTTTATCCCTTTACTGTCGCTTTATTGAGCTTTCAGGAGGAAGTAAACAAACATTTCACTGGAAATCAATATTAGAACTTCAACTTAGCTATCTTGATAGCTTTTTAAAGATTTGTTAGAATATTTCCTTTTACATTAAAAATTGACTTAATGATAATTAATAATGGATAATAATGGAAACCATCTGAATTACCATTAACATTAATTTAAGATCAGACAGGATGGTCTAGAAAGATTGATGAGGCATCCTCTGATCGTCCTCTTCAAAGTTCCAAGATTGTCTCCTTCATGAGGAATTTTAGAGGCAACTCATTACCAACTTTCTAGTTTTGCTTTGTGGCATTATTACTCCAACTAACTTAATAAAGTTTCATTTTTGTAATTAATATTTTGCCTTTTTCATTTATGTTGAAATGCTTATGTGCTGGTGTGCCTTAGTTATTTTCCTTTATTGTTTTAAGTTCACATGTATGTGATTTTAATACTTTTTGCTACCATCCTTTGTAATTTGTTGAACAACAGAGAAAAGCCCTATTAATTTTGACAACATATTAAAAGTAATATTACTGCCTTTGTAATAGTTCACACATGTAGGGCTTATTAGTGTGGGTCAATTTAAGTAAACCTTTTACAACAGTAGAAATTCATGCTGTGGGCCGGGCATGGTGGCTCACGTCTATAATTCCAGCACTTTGGGAGGCTGAGGCAGGAGAATTGCTTAAGACCAGCCTGGGCAACATAGGGAGACCTCCACCTCCACAAAAAAATTTAAAAATTAGCCATGTGTGGTGGTGCACATCTGTGGTCCCAGCTACTCGGGAGGCTGAGGTAGGAGGATCACTTGAGCCCAGGAGGTTGAGGCTGCAGTGAGCTGTGATTGCACTATTACACTCTAGCTGGGGTGACAGAGCAAGACCCTGTCTCAAAAAAAAAATAATTAATTAAAAAGTATATATATTTAATAAAAAAAAATCAGGCTATGTGGTTTCTGGTTAGAAAGGAGTATTATCCAAGTGTGACATGGTGTCTGTCACTTCATTTATTACCAGAGTTAATTTGCCTAAGCTGTTTGAGTCAGCTTCCTTAAGCAGCACATGGAGTCAAGATAATATTCAGACTTTATTAGCTCTGTGATATTACATAAATAATTTTACTTCTCTGGGCCTCATATTTATCTGTAAATGATGTATTGGATTAAACTACCTTCATGGTACTTCCATAGGGGATCTATTCCTGAGAACTGTATTGATCATATATTCAGAAGCACCTACTGGATAGCCAAGTACTATACCTGGAATTTAAAAATTGCTAAGCACCCCAGCTTTCAAGAAACACTGTGTAGCTAGGAAAGACCAACCAGTTATGAAAACCAAATTAGTCACAACCTATTTAAATGCCTATATTTATTCTTAGAAGAAAATCACACCCCTGGATCCAAGAGCCAGGAGAGTGGTGGAATAAGGGAGCAACATTCAATATTACCACTGAGTTTTTACTGCACATGCCTTCAGTGCTAGGCAGTAGGGCTCATAGGGTCAAAGCACGTCTCACATGTAGAGAGACAAGTATTCCTGATCTTTAGAACTATTTTTTCTAGTAGTCATCTTGTTTAACATTTAGAATTCCAAACTTGGACAGAAATTTTCTCTTAACTATCCACATTTAAATTATGTTATACTTTCAGATGAATATACTTGGAATTTTCTTACCAAAAGTTCTGCATTTTAAATGAAATTACCCATATTTGAATATGAATGTATAATTATCTTGTTGAAAGACATTAAAAGCCAGCATTTGTATAAAAGTGAGTCTAGAACAGGTTTGTTCTTTTTTTTCTTTAATCTTGACACTGAATTTTATAATGAATTATATAAAATTAGAGCATTCGAATTGTGCTTAAAATTTTTAGGGAAACTTGATACTGGTAACAATGTGGAGTTTCATTCAGCCAGTGGTAGAGAAAATCTGTCTTCACCAATTTATCCCGGTAAAGGATATTATTAACAATAAATAACATTTGTATATAATGCTGTTGTTTATGAACATTTACCTGTTTGTGCTAATCTAGGCTTTTTGCTATCCCAGTGCCTTTTACTCACCAATATGAATTTGAAATTCTGCTAAAATTTCACTTTATAAAATGGATACAAGGCCGGGTGCAGTGGCTCATGCCTGTAATCCCAGCACTTTGGGAGGCCGAGGCGGGCGGATCACTTGAGGTCAGGAGTTCGAGACCAGCCTGGCCAACATGGTGAGATCCCGTCTCTACTGAAAATACAAAAGTTAGGTGGGCCTGGTGGCATGTGCCTGTAATCCCAGCTACTCGGAAGGCTGAGGCAGGAAAATTGCTTGAACCTGGGAGGCAGAGGTTGCAGTGAGCTGAGATGGCACCACTGTACTCCAGCCTGGGTGACAGCGAGACTCCGTCTCAAAAAAAAAAAAAAAATGGTTACAGTTCTGTTCAGCATAGATTGAATAAACACAGTAGAGAAATGATGGTCATTTTTTAAACTATGTAGAAAAAAGAATAAGAGATTTTAAACTTATTATTCATATAAATATTCTACTTTGCACTAATCTGCTTGTCTCTGATACAAAAGTGATTAAGTTATGATCCATTTCTAAATGCATTGCATTGATAATCTGCCTGTTGTTTTTTTTTTCAAGTTCCAACCTATTTTTATTTAACCTAAAACTGTGCTAGTTTTATGTGATGCTAATAATTTAGTTCAAGTTTCATAGATTTCTGACAGTAGTTACATTATTATGCAGTGGCTTTAAATTTTAATTTTTTTTCATTCTATATTACTGCTTTTATATTGCAGGATTTTTTAACAAAAAAGTATGTTAATGAGGAATCTGTTTTATAGACCTTGTAGTTTAAGTTCTTTTTTTTTTTTTTTCGAGACAGAGTCTTTCTCTGTCGCCCAGGCTGGAGTGCAGTGGCATGCAGTCTCTGCTCACTGCAAGCTGTGTCTCCTGGGTTCACGCCATTCTCCTGCCTCAGCCTCCCGAGTAGCTGGGACTACAGGCGCCTGCCACCACCCCCGGCTAATTTTTTGTATTTTTAGTAGAGATGGGTTTTCACCGTGTTAGCCAGGATGGTCTCGATCTCCTGACCTCATGATCCACCCGCTTCAGCCTCCCAAAGTGTTGGGATTACAGGCGTGAGCCACTGCACCCAGCCTAAGTTCTCCTTTTTAAAGCCTTCCCCTGTTCGAATTCCAGTACAGAATAATTCCATAACTTCATTAATCATAACATGTTGGTATAATTCCCAATTTTGACTCTAAATACTAATTTAACTTAACTAAATGAAATCTAATATTGACAAAAGGTCAGAGGCCTTTGTGAAATAGAGTACTCACAGATATAGAGAGCAGCTTTCTGTGTAATGCCAGACACTAGGAAAACTGCTTCCTTTTTATGTGTCAAACATTTATCACGTGGACTTCCTCACTACAGTCAAGACAGCAGCAATCTCATTTCAAAAGGCAAATTAAAAAGCAAAATTCAGATACTGATTTAAGTGAATAAGAAAAAATGCAAACAAATGTTTGATGTCCTCATGGATTGTTAACTTCTCAGCCAGAGATTTTGTGTCTTACATATACCAGATATATTTGATAATCAGTGCAGTTAATAATTAGCGGATCACCACATCATGTCCTTTTGATGCTTTCATACTGAGGAAAGAAACCTAATGTAGAAACCAAGTGAATATGTCCCAGTGTACAAAACCCAGAACTCAAAACCCTTTATATGGAGAAGTAGTTTAGATTGATTATTTAATATAAATAGGATCCCAGAAGGAAGTACACCCAGTCATAGCTGGAAGTGAAGATCAGAATTCAAAACCTATATTTGGTCTCCAAGTAGAGAGAAAAAAAAGAAGTTGAAAATACTAGAACATTGATGGGAAATTTAGTTTTTGGTTTTGTTTTGTTTGAGATGGAGTCTCGCTCTGTCACCAGGCTGGAGTGCAGTGGCATCATCTCGGCTCACTGCAACCTCCGCCTCCTGGGTTCAAGCGATTCTCGTGCCTCAGCCTCCTGAGTAGCTGGGATTACAGGCACAAGCCACCACACCCAGCTAATTTGTGTATTTTTATTAGAGACGGGTTTCACCATGTTGGCCAGGATGGTCTCGATCTCCTGACCTTGTGATCCACCTGCCTCAGTCTCCCAAAGTGCTGGGATTACAGGCATGAGCCACTGCGCTTGGCCGGGAAATCCTAGTTTTTAAAAGTGCGAATCACTAAATTTTTTTAATGTCCCAGCTGTTTTGCTGTTTTGGAAAGCATTATACCAGCCAAACAACACATCTGTGGGCAGCTGGCCTATGCACCCCCATATTTACCTATGTTACCCAGCATGTTTCTGAGTAACTAAATCTATTTCTGAAGGTTCAGTGTATTTTGAGTTGAATAAATTGTATTGGTTCTTTTTTTATATATATTTTTTGATAATATAATTTTTAACCCTAAGAGTTGTTTTCCTCGTTATTATCCTGATTCCTAAAGCATTGTTGTTGAATTTGATACAGAAATGTAAAATATTGTATCTGAGCACTTTGAAAAATGTCTCTTAAAAGCTTCAGTCATCCTGTAAAAAAATGTTCAAATAGAGGTGCCTAAGAATGTAAAGTGATTTGTTAGTTTGAGAACAGAATTGAAATTATATGAAAAAATATACATTTTATTTAAGTTTATAATTGAAGCACATTTACTAAAGCCTCTTAGGGAACTGATTGAGGTGACCTAATTCTTAACTAATTGAAGTACCAGAAAAGAATTTGTCCTTCATTTTGTTTAAGATATAACTTCTTAAGTAATTTTATTTTATTATCCAATGCTGAGATTTATTTGAACTAGAAATTAGTACTGTGCCAGAGTGAGAGTGCTTCTGAAAGCCAGGTCTTTCTATATCTACTGTTGCAAGGTGGTTATAGGCCAGCGTGTGCTGCAGTGTCTTCTTTTATAAACTGGGCTAAAAAACTTGAGGTTTAGGAAGATTAATTAGATGATAATTGTACAGCACCTGTGGGAGTTCTGTTACCTTTTAAGCGCGATGCAAGTTGCACCAGTTTTATTGCAGTAGAAGGGAGGAAACGTCTCGGTGACTTGTTTTAAATTAGGCCAGGTAAAGTTATATACCCCAGTGAAGAAGCTCTTACTTGTTAGTGGTTTTTTTCTTTTTAAAATTATGAAATATTTCAAGCACACAAAATACAGAGAACCTGAAGTATATTTTATATGTTTTGAAAGTCTTAAATATCACATACTTACATAACACTTAAATATGTGGTGTTATATGTTGTGCAACGTGCCTTTTTTGGGGGGGTCAGCAATTATGTTTCTTAGGCTTATCTAAAAATCAGCAGTGCTAGTACTTTTTTTTTTTAATTTTTATTTTTTAAAAGAGATAGGATCTTGCTATGTTGCCCAGGCTGGTCTGGAACTCCTGGGCTTGAGCAGTCCTCCTGCCTCTGCCTCCCAAAGTGCTGAGAGTATAGGCACGAGCCACTGGGCCTGGTCACTAGTTGAATCTTTTTAGCAGTATTATATGCATCTATAATAATTTATTTCGAATTTTTTTTTTGTTGCTGACAATGTAGTGTATATTCTTGGACATATTTCCTTACATATTCAAAAGTTTATCCAGGATTTATACCTAGGAATGGAATTGCTAGGTCATAAGATAAATGTATGTCAGAGGTGTCCAATCTTTTGGCTTTCCTGGGCCACATTGGAAGAAGAATTGTCTTGAGCCACACATAAAATACACTAACAATAGTTGATGAGCTGGGAAAAAAAATCACAAAAAAAGTCATAATGGTTTAAGAAAGTTTGTGAATTTCTGTTGGGCCACATTCAAATCTGTCCTGGGCCACACACGGCCATGGGCCACGGGTTGGACAAGCTTGATGTATGTTTATTAGATACTGCCAAATTGTTCTCCAAAGCAGTTGGACCTAAATTTCTGTCAATTGAGTGGAAGTTCCCAAGTTCCCTTTGTTAAACACTTTTTCTAGCACTTGGTGTTAGACATTCTTTTATTGCCTGGTAGACAGGAACTCAGTTGATTTCTTCCCCACCCTCCATATCAAAATATAATTTACATGGAATAAAACTCCTGCATTTTATGTGTACAATTTGATTGAATTTATGGTAATTGTATAAAGTCATATATCCACCCCAACAATCAAGATACGAAAGATTTCCATCACCCAAGTAATTAGTTTCCTCATGCCTGTTTGTAGTCAGTCTCCCCTTCCCCAGCCAGTAAGCTGCTTTTGTCATTATGGTTTTGCCTTTTCTAGAATTTGATAAAGATGTGATCATATAGTGAGTAATCTTTTGTGCTAAACTTCTTTCACTTAGCATGTTTTTGAGATTCAGTCCCGCTGGTGTGTGTTATTTTGTTCCTTTTTATTGCTATCTATTTCATGGTATGAATATACCACAATTTATTCATCAGTTGATGGATATTTGGGTTGTTTCTAGTTTGGGGCTAGTATATAAATAATGATGCTGTAAATATTCATGACTAAATTTTTGACTCAGTTGATTTTTGATTATTGATCTTTAAAAATCTTGCCACCCTCTAATTAGTTTAAATAATTTGACTTTCTTAGATTTTCTACATAGACAGATTATTTACAAATAATAACAGTTTTTTCTTTTTTCTAATACCTAATCTTTTTATTGTTTGTGTACTTGCTGTAGGATCTCTAGTACAGTGTTCAATGGAAACAGTCAATTTTAGTGGGCATTCCTGTATTCCTCAATTAAAAGGGTATGGTGAAGTATAAAAGTTTCACCATTAAGTATGAGGCTTTCTATAGGCTTTTGATTATTAGCCTTACTGATGTTAAAGAATTTCACCCTTTGCTAGTTTGCAAAGATTTTTTTTTAATGGAAGTTGAATTTTGTCAAATACATTTTCTGTATATTTTGAGATAGTCATGGGGTTTTTCTTCTTAAATCTTACGTGGCTTTTTCTTTAAAGCTTACTCTTTGAAGTGTTAAAATTTAATCACTCTAAAAACACTTTTAATAAATCTCTTAGATTAAAAACTTCTAAATCTTGAGCATACTTTAATCCCTTCTCCATGACTCGGATTGTATTATGGAACATCATTTATCTATCATACGTGATGTTAATTCTTGACTATAAATCGCTCAAAGTACGAGCCATGTCTTAATCACATTTGATTTCCCACAGGATCTAGCACAGTATATTGCAAATAGCAAGCCTTACTTAATAAATGCTGAACTAGGCTACTGCTCTTGCTAAATAGCCACAGTTTGTTTTACGTTATGAATTATGTCGCATCTCTCCCTTCCCTTATTATCACGCTGGCTGCTGGTATAACTTTTATGAATCATAAAAAATTAAATAACCAGGCTTTTTAAAAAAATAGATCTAAATTGGCCGGGTACGGTGGCTCAAGCCTGTAATCCGAGCACTTGGGGAGGCCGAGGCGGGTGAATCACGAGGTCAGGAGATTGAGACCATCCTGGCTACACGGTGAAACCCTGTCTCTACTAAAAATACAAAAAATTAGCCGGGTGTGGTGGTGGGCGCCTGTAGTCTCAGCTACTCGGGAGACAGAGGCAGAAGAATGGCGTGAACTCAGGAGGCGGAGCTTTCAGTGAGCTGAGATCGCGCCACTGCACTCCAGCCTGGGCAACAGAGCGAGACTCCATCTCAAAAAAAAAAAAAAGATCTAAGTTTTATTCACTCATCAAATATATGAGTGCCAGCTAATGCCAAGCCTAAGCTTGGCTTGGAGCTACCAGTAATGCAAAATGAATATGAATGGATACTCAAAAGATCTTATAGCCTAGTAGAGAGAGATAAGATCTTTATGTGAATTATTCTCATGAAAGAAAAGTGATAATTAGGAATTTAGAGAACAAAGATTAGATAGACTTTGAAGATTTAACAGCTCTTCTATGAAGTACATGATGGTGGTGCATAGGTTTGGGGTCTATAATTTGGCTGACCAAAGACTCTTGTTTATTTCCTGATTCTTAAGCCACGTTTCACGTTGTTGAGGTGCTGAATAAATTGACCTGTGGATAAGTGAAGTATTTGTAAGTGAAATTCCTCAAGAAATTGAATTTTAAAAAAATATTCAATAGTGCTGAGAAGTGATTTTTGAATGAACATGAGAAGTCAAACTCTAGCGTGGTTTACAAAGGTCTTTTGTGACCCGCACCAGCTTCTTGTCCATCATTTCTCATACTCATCTCCACCATATTGGGCACTCCAGCCAAAGCACATGTGGCTCTTGGAAATGTCATGCATTTTAGCTCCATAAATTTTGAAAAATCATTGCCATATATAAAATTTCCTTTAACTCTATCTTCTGCTGAGGTAATGAGTATTTGTCCTTTAACATTCCACTGAAGTATTTTCTCCCTTGGGAAGTCTTCCTGAAACTCATCCCCTCTTATGTGCTCTCTGTGCATTTTCCTATTAGAGTTCGTATCATATTTATTTTCTTTTTGTATATTTATCTGTTTTCCGGACTGATCTAACAGGTCTCTTTCTTGGCAGAGCATACATTTCCAGTGCCTAGCACAGCTCTTGGCACATAGTAGACATTTATAATTTATTCTCAAAATGATTGTTGAACAGTTAAAAATGATATATTACAATGCCTTGAAACTTGTCATCAATTTCCCAGTTGGGGCTGCGTATTCTTTTACAGATGTCTGCCTGTGCTGTTTGGCTATTCACTTATGTACTATTGGAAGAGAAAGCCTGCCAAATGGGGTGGGTGTGTGCGCACATTTGGCTGTCCCAGCAGCTGATACCAAATGTTGGAAATAACTATTTCCATCTGTCATTTTCATCCCCCCCCACTCTCCTTCCACTCTAAAATTAATTATGTTAGGAATGATTTCTTACCTCCTTAGATATTTATGTCAGACAAGGGCTCAAGCAAAAGATGTATACTTCGTCATTAACGTTTCATAATACCTTATGACTCCATGGAATTCTTGTAGCTTTCTTTTCACAGCTGGGATATCTTACATGGCTTGCTAAATTCTTCAGACTTATTCTCATTACATACTTTTCTTCCTTGCAATACACTCATTGTCTTTCACACATAGTATATTGACAAGTGCTACAGAAACCATGACATTCTCATAGCAATGCACTGATTCTTAGAATAAACAGTGTTTGTTGTTCAGTGTTAAATTCTATGTTTGAAATCTCAACCTAGGAACACACTGCATCGTATCACATTGTTCTTGGTTGCTTCAACATCTGGGATTAGACCTTTTTCAGTTGTATCATGTTAAAGTTCCTCATTTTAGAATTAAAAACATATAATCTTAGGTTTCATTCGTAACTGAATTCTTGCTTCAACCAAATCTATGTTCTAATACCGGGGTCCCCAACCGCCAGGCCACAGACCAGTACCGGAACTGGTCTTGGCTAGGAACTTGGCTGCACAGTGAGCATTGCTGCCTGAGCTCCGCCTCCTCTCAGATCAGCGGGGGCATTAGATTCTCTTAGGAGCGCAAACCCTATTGTGAACTGTGCATGTTAGGGATCTAGGTTGTGCGCTCCTTATGAGAATCTAATGCCTGGTGATCTTCTGAGGTGGAACGGTTTCACCCCGAAACCATATCCCAATGCCCCTCAGTCTGTCTGTGGAAAAATTGTCTTCCACGAAACTGGTCCCTGGTGCCAAAAAAGGTTGTGGAGTGCTGTTCCAATGACCGATCCTGTTTTTGTGCATCATTCATAGTTTTCCTTTCGAATTTTATATCCTATTATATAGGTTTAGGTGAAGTCTGCTTTCTCCCTTAAGCCTACTCCATATTGGGTTTTCCAAGTAAAGGACAGAGTCATGTACTTCAAGAGGCTGTTCATGTATACTATGAATTTTTGCAGTCTTTACTATTTATTGAGTGACTACTTATTTAAGTATCTTTGTTTTCTTAGCTCTTTGCACATGAACTTGGGTACAAATCAGAAATTTGCTGTAATTCTAAAGTGACAGATTAGAGGGATCAGGTTAGAAGGGCATAGGGAGGGAATATCTAGGAATTATGAATGTCATGACCCCAAATAATGTTCTAATGCTAAATTGTTTTCTTAAGTGGATAGAAATGAAAATTCTATAAAATTCTGTGTTAGTTTTGTTTCTTGAATTTATCAGTAAATTTTTATCATTGAATATGTTCTCATTTTTTTCTACTGCTTCTATCTTTAAAAGAAAGTGAGGAATTTTATCAGACCATGGCTTAGAGTAGAGCAGTGGCATAATAGGATTATGTATTTCTATGTATATAATTTTGTCCTATTTTTTGAAATTCTAATTGTTTAATTTTAGTATCATTGTTTGTTCTTTTCCTTATTTTCCTGTAATTTTTTCTTGTGGATGGTTTAGAATAGTTTTATACCTGGTATGAAATATAAACCACCTGTAGCAGGCCTAACACATAATTTCATAAATGATCAGATAGAGAGATGCCCTGGATTTATAATCTACAAGGCTCATCATCATATTATGTGACTAAGTTGTAGCATAACCTCTTCTAAATTATTAAATTTTAGAATATATCACCAAAAGTTGTGCATGGAAAGTAAAAATTATGGAGTGTATCATTGCTTGAGGCAGGGTTAGCAGGTGGGGTGTTGAGATTAGAAGTAGACAACTCTCCTAGAGACCGATGTCCCAGTCCAAGAACCATTAAGATGAGCCCTGGAGCTACCACTTAATCATTCCTGGGTTGATTTTGATGAGAGACACAACTCCTTTGGTCTTTGTGTCTTCATTTATTAAAATGATAATCATTAAGGTTTTTCTAGTCCTGAGCCTTCTGTTATTCTGTCTGGAGATAAGATATTTAACTGTCTTTTTCATATTTTAGGACCCAGATGATGTGGTACCAGTTGGCCAAAGAAGAGCCTGGTGTTGGTGCATGTGCTTTGGACTAGCATTTATGCTTGCAGGTGTTATTCTAGGAGGAGCATACTTGTACAAATATTTTGCACTTCAAGTAAGTGGAAAAATTATTTTGTGTCTCTGATTTTTTTTTGCCTCTCCCGATGTGCATTTCAAAATTGTTTACAACTTGCGCTAAGCTTGTACTTTTTATCTGTGACCTTCAGCCATAGTGGTAGTTCTATTTTAAAGCTGTGTTTAAACATCTCTCCATGATATGTTTGCTGAGCCCATCACACACAGTCACTAAAAGCAGAGTAACTTGAAATGTTGGTGACTAAAGGATTTATTTAGGTCATTGGGTGATTTTACTAACCTTTATTTTCCTACTATAATTAAGGGTTGAGAGGAATAGTATTATCAATTGCCAGTTGAATAAATACATCAGCCACAAATGTTTTCATGTTGATAGGCCATAACTTGATAGTCAGCTTGGACTCCCCTATGGTCCTGCTGTACCCTTGGGCCCAGAATACAGTAAGACCATGTCTCTGCTTCTTTTCCAGTCATGGTTTCACTAAAGAACTGTGTGACTTCAGCAGTGATATTGAAATAACATAGGATGAAAGTTGTTTATAACTTTGAGTGTTTAATAGTAATCCCAGTGGGTTAAGACAAAGGTCTTCCTTGTGATTAATTATAATTTACAATCTATTTTGTAATATATTTCTCTTGGCAATAATACACAATTTTTTTTTTTTTAGGAGTTTTGAAGGGGAAATTACTTTCAAGGTTTTATGACTACTTCAGCTGTTTCAAAATTTGGAGAAACAGTTGACAACTAGACTTATTAAAATAATTTAACTAATTTTGAAACATTCTCAATTTCATGCTCATTTTCTGTGTTGTTCAAGATAATCAATCACATGTTGATAGACATTACCAAAATACTAGTCATCTTTTTAAATACAGTTTTTTTTTACAAGAAATACATATAGTATAGAAAAAATCATCGCAATTCCATTTTCCAGAGATAACATTTGGTGCATTAACTTTTTTTTTTTTCTTGAGACAGAGTTTCTCTCTTGTTGCCCAGACTGGAGTCCAATGGCGCGATCTCGGCTCACTTCACCCTCTGTCTCCTGGGTTCAGGCAATTCTCCTGCCTCAGCCTCCCAAGTAGCTGAGATTACAGGCACCTGCCACCACTCCTGGCTAATTTTTATACCTTTAGTAGAGACAGGGTTTCACCATGTTGGCCAGGCTGGTCTCAAACTCCTGACCTCAGGCGATCCACCCACCTTGGCCTCCCAAAGTGCTAGGATTACAGGCGTGACACACCGTGCCTGGCCCTGTGCATTCACATTTTGTATACCCTTAGTCTTTATTGTGTGTGTAGTGTGTGTTGTGTGTGTGTGTGTGTGTGTGTGTATGTGTGTGTGCGTGCGCGCGCGCACGTGTACATGTACTGTGTGTTTGGCTTTTTTTGAGATGGGGTCTCACTCTGTCATCCAGGCTGGAGTGCGGTGGTGCAATCACAGCTCACTGTAGCCTCAACCTCTTGGGCTCAGGCAATCCTCCCGCCTCAACCTCCCCCGTAGTAGCTAGGACTACAGGTGCGTGGCACCATACCCAGCTAATTTTTTTATTTTTTGTGGAGACAGGGTCTCACCATGTTGCCCAGGCTGGTCTTGAACTCCAGGGCTCAAGCAGTCCATCTGTCTCAGGTCTCCTCTCCCCAAAGTATTAGGATTACAGGCATGAGTTACTGCACCTGACCTTATGTACTGTTTTTTCGTTTTGTAAAAGTGAGACAGTAGCATAAAGATTTGCTGTAATCTAATATTTTCCACTGAATTGTGATATAAAGGGAAAAGTAGAACTACCTATATGCATATAGAAATTTCAGAAAAATTATCCCTTTTTTGGCTAATAAGGAAAAAGTCATTTAATTAGTAGACCATATCAAAACTTTTTAATATATTCTTTCAGAAAAACTTGACTAGTTTTGGAATATATTCTTCTATAAAAACTGCTTACAGGTAGAGTAGGTCTGTTGTTTCTTTATATTTATTTGTTACTGGATAGCTAATTATTTTTATGTTCTATTTTCACCTACCAGGAAAAGTAAAGGGAAAACCAGCTGCCTTTCTTCTGAAGCTGTTCTTTTACAGTGCTTCAAAACCTGATCTTAAAGAATATGTTAACTCTGTAATTAAACTGTCTGACTTGTCATCTAAAAGCAAGAGTTTGCAAGCAAAATGCTGTTTAGATAGAGGTGGCAGCTTAAGTAATGCTTATTTAAAAACCTGTCTCATGCTGAATTGCTGAAATGAGTCTTTAAACTCTCTATAGCCAGATGACGTGTACTACTGTGGAATAAAGTACATCAAAGATGATGTCATCTTAAATGAGCCCTCTGCAGATGCCCCAGCTGCTCTCTACCAGACAATTGAAGAAAATATTAAAATCTTTGAAGAAGAAGAAGTTGAATTTATCAGTGTGCCTGTCCCAGAGTTTGCAGATAGTGATCCTGCCAACATTGTTCATGACTTTAACAAGGTGAGCCAAGTGTCCAGAATTGTAGAAAAGAATGCAGGTTCTGTAGTTTATGCTTTTTGTAGTTTTAATTTCAATATTTGCTAATTTATTATATTTAGAGTTTAGTTTAATAAACTGTCAGCATTTGGTGGGCTCTGCTTTGTCTGAAGCAGACCCTGCTGATGCAGCCTTCTCATATCTTATCTCTCCTTCCCCTTGCCTTACCTACTCTTAAAGCCCACCTCATGACTGTTCCTCCTTTGCTGGCAAACTAATATTTTTTATATGTTCCCACATTTTCTTAGATAAGAGGTAATTTATGTTCCTGTTTCTTGGTAGCATTTTCAAAATCAATAATTTTGTTAATCTGTTTTAAAGTTCTCATTCTATATTTTTCCCCAGCTTTTGAGCATTTTTATGTAATGCAGAAAAGTTGAATACCCAGAATCCTCCGCTTTGTTCCAAATATTGCCATATTTGCTTCATCTCTTTTTCTGTCATTTGACATAAGTACTTATGCTATTATCTCTCAAGAATGAGTTGTCCTCCTACGTAACCACATAATTATCACATCTAAGAAAATTAACATGATCTTATAGGACAGTAGTCCCCCCTTATCCGTGGGGGATACATGCCAAGACCCCCAGTGGATGTCTGAAACTGCATATAGTACCAAACCTTGTATATACTATGTTTTTTCCTGTTAGTGTACGTATATACATATGTTAAAATTTAATTTACAAATTAGCCACAGTAATAGATTAACGACAATAATAATAAAACAGTTATAACAAAATACTATAATAAAAGTTATGTGAAGGTGGTTTCTCAAAATATTTTATTATGCTGTACTCACCTAGGTATTTGTGGACTGTAGTTAACTAAAGGTAACTGAAACTCGAGAAGCACAACCTCAGATAAGAGGGACTACTGTATTTAATATGTTTACATTTCTGTTTATGTTTACATTTCCCCAATTTTTGTCCCAAGAATTTTTTGTTTTTTCAAATCAGGATTCAGAGATTCAGAAGTTCATGTATCACCTGTGATTTTTATGTCTCTCTGTAAGCTTGCCATTTTGAACACTCGAATATATTACTGAAGTTAGCTTTGCAAACATTTCGTGCCTGATAAATACATCTGATGGATGTTTATAAACCAGTTTGAAAATTTACTTATTTCAAGGAAATAAACTTCCAAAGCAAATAGTAAATAATAATAGTTAACACTTACTGAGCTCTTAGGAATCAAAATGTTGACATTATTTGATTTAAGTTATTCTTAAAAACCGTTCTATGAGATAGTCTTTCTCAACCAGCGTTTCTCATTTGAACCACAGAACACAAAATCATTTAAATGACTGTTTTTCTAATGTTCTAAGGATGGTAGTATTCAAGATACATATGAGAAAATTTAATCTTTACATACAATGGACAGATAACCTTAGAGGGCATTTGAGCTTATAAGTGAGGAAGTTAAATTGCTTAATTATATAATAAGTATTTGCAGTTAATTTGAATAGGTATTATTACTTATTATAGAAATATACCCTCGATGAGCATTTTATTTACTGGTAGCAATATTTTTTCCTCTCCCATTCCCACTTCCAACTTTATCCAGCCAAATTCTGAATTTGTTGAAATGCAAGTGATTTATACATTCTAAAGCCAATTCATTTTAATGATACAAATTATTCTTAAAAATCCAGTTGCTGCCTGTTTTTGCAAGTATTACTGTAACTACACTGTATCTTTTTCTTCCCAGAAACTTACAGCCTATTTAGATCTTAACCTGGATAAGTGCTATGTGATCCCTCTGAACACTTCCATTGTTATGCCACCCAGAAACCTACTGGAGTTACTTATTAACATCAAGGTATAAGAATGTTGACTGTTTTTGATGAATGATGCCTTCATAGTGTTTTGGAATTCCCTGTTGAGAAATTAGCCCTATAGGAGCCCATTTTATCAGACTGTAGTTAAGAATTTTCAAAGAGGAACTAATACTCATGGTTTTTGTTTTTAATGTTTTATATCTTGAAATTGAAATAAATTTCTCAAATAATGTTTTAAGTTTTCCTAAAGAGCCAGGGAGTAAATATTTGCCAACTACTTAATTCTGGTGCCATAGACAATACGTAAAACAGATGAACATGACTATATTCCAAAAAAAATTCTACTTATAAAAACAAGCCGGGGGCGGTGGCTCATGCCTGTAATCCCAGGACTTTGGGAGACCTAGGTGGGAGGATCGCTTGAGGCCAGGAATTTGAGACCAGCCTGGACAACATAGTGAGAACATAAAACAAACAGATGGTGGGTAGTAGTTTGGCAACCTGTTCCATACCATAATGTGTAAGAATTTTGTCTTGTTTCTCTAGTCTACTCAGTGTATGTTCTGAGATAGTCATGTCATGTATTCTTTTCTGAATGTAGGCTGGAACCTATTTGCCTCAGTCCTATCTGATTCATGAGCACATGGTTATTACTGATCGCATTGAAAACATTGATCACCTGGGTTTCTTTATTTATCGACTGTGTCATGACAAGGAAACTTACAAACTGCAACGCAGAGAAACTATTAAAGGTAATACTTTTTAAATATTAAAGTGTTGGGCAGAAAAGTTCATTGCATTAAACTGGATTTAGGTGAAGCCTAGTCATTGTTACCAATATACCTGCCATGAGTGAGGTAATATTGTGTCGTTATATAATATTTCCAGGTTTCTATAGAATTATCTTAATTCCATTTAGTAAGTCCACTCTTTTCAGGTGGAGAGAAAAGGTCAATGTGAAATGTCATTGCCTTGAGATGCTGGTACCTCATTTTCCATCTAGTTAGTCACCCTGTCCAACTTCCCATCCTACCACTTTGGTTCAGCCATACTGAAAGGGTTTTTATTATCCAGAGGGTCTCTTGGGACCAGCTCTTCAGCTGTGTTTTCAGGGATCTGGATTCCAAGCAGGCTGTTTGCCTTTTGGATCATATTGGGAATAATCACTGTCAGGGTAGTTGGAAAGGAATTTGGGTGAAGAACTAAGAGCATTGATACAACTAGTGTTGTAGCTTTGCCAAATCATTTAACTTTTATTTTCTCACCTGAAATATAAGAATTACAGTATCTCCCCATTTCCTTTTAAGAGCATTGTGAAAATAAAAAGAAAGTACATGTGGCAGCTGTGGAAAGTAAGAAGTGCCATTCAGATACACTGTGGTGTGATTTCTTTGGAATTGTGTCACCCAGTAAAAGTGCTTTCCTGGCTTTTTGCTAGCATTTTAAATAATACTGTTCTCTCATCTCCGGCTGTTGAGTCATCTGAAACCAGCTTGATTTCTTTTTTTGTTTTTTTTCCAACTTTTATTTTAGATTCAGGGGTACATGTGCAGGTTTGTTACAAAGGGTATATTATCTGATGTGAGGTTTGGGGTACAGATGATCCCATCACTCAGGTAGTGAGCAAAGTACCCAATAGGTAGTTTTTCTTTTCTTTTCTTTTTTTTATTATACTTTAAGTTCTGAGTTACATGTGTACAATATGCAGGTTTGTTACATAGGTATACAGGTGCCATGGTGGTTTGCTGCACCCATCAACCTGTCACCAAATTAGGTATTTCTCCTAATGTTATCCCTCCCCTAGGCCCCCACCTCCCGACAGGCCCCAGTGTGTGATGTTCCCCTCTCTGTGTCCATGTGTTCTTATTGTTCACCTCCCACTTATGAGTGAGAAGATGCAGTGTTTGGTTTTCTGATCTTGTGATAGTTTGCTGAGAATGATGGTTTCCAGCTTCATCCACCTCCCTGCAAAGGACATGAACTCATCCTTTTTTATGGCTGCATAAAATTCCATGGTGCATATGTGCCACATTTTCTTAATCCAGTCTATCTTTGATGGACATTTGGGTTGGTTCCAAGTTTGCTATTGTGAGTAGTGCCACAGTAAACGTACATGTGCATGTGTCTTTATAGCAGCATGATTTATAATCCTTTGTGTATATGCCCAGTAATGGGATTGCTGGGTCAAATGGTATTTCTGGTTCTAGATCCTTGAGGAATTGCCACACTCTCTTCCACAATGGTTGAACTAATTTACACTCCCACCAACAGTGTAAAAGCGTTCCCCAATAGGTAGTTTTTCAACCCTTACCTCCTCCCTCCCTCCCTCCCTTCCTTATAGTCCTCAGTATGTATCATTCCCATCTTTATGTCAGTGAGTTCCCAGTGTTTAGCTCCTACTTATAAGTGAGAGCATTGTAAGGTAGGCATTTGGTTTTCTGTTTCTGTGTTAATTCATTTATGATAATGGCCTCCAGCTGTATCCATATTGCTGCAAAGGACATGATTTCTTTTTTATTGCTGTGTTGATTTCTTACATTTTAAAATTCTCTTGGTTCATAATTTTTTTTAAAGTCAGCCTTACATGTGCCATGAAATTTACCCTTTTTAGTGTGCAACTCTGAGTTTCCACAAAGATACACATGGTCTTGCAAGCACCACCATAGTCAAGATACAGAACATTTTCAATACCTTCAAGTTCATGAATTTGTAAGCAGTCTGGATAGCATTATTAATGTTGCTGTGATCTGTCAAGATATTAATACTTGGTTCAGAAAAGGGAGAAAAATTACTTTTCTTCAGTGTAAACATTCAAACTGTAGAAGTTTTTGTGGAATATAGAGTGAAATACTTCTATATGTCTAAATAATAACTATAAAAATTATGTGAATATTTATTATTAAAGAATCAAAATTTTAAAAAACTTTTTTCCCTCTCGAACAGGTATTCAGAAACGTGAAGCCAGCAATTGTTTCGCAATTCGGCATTTTGAAAACAAATTTGCCGTGGAAACTTTAATTTGTTCTTGAACAGTCAAGAAAAACATTATTGAGGAAAATTAATATCACAGCGTAACCCCACCCTTTACATTTTGTGCAGTGATTATTTTTTAAAGTCTTCTTTCATGTAAGTAGCAAACAGGGCTTTACTATCTTTTCATCTCATTAATTCAATTAAAACCATTACCTTAAAATTTTTTTCTTTCGAAGTGTGGTGTCTTTTATATTTGAATTAGTAACTGTATGAAGTCATAGATAATAGTACATGTCACCTTAGGTAGTAGGAAGAATTACAATTTCTTTAAATCATTTATCTGGATTTTTATGTTTTATTAGCATTTTCAAGAAGACGGATTATCTAGAGAATAATCATATATATGCATACGTAAAAATGGACCACAGTGACTTATTTGTAGTTGTTAGTTGCCCTGCTACCTAGTTTGTTAGCGCATTTGAGCACACATTTTAATTTTCCTCTAATTAAAATGTGCAGTATTTTCAGTATCATATTTAACTATTTAGAGAATGATTTCCACCTTTATGTTTTAATATCCTAGGCATCTGCTGTAATAATATTTTAGAAAATGTTTGGAATTTAAGAAATAACTTGTGTTACTAATTTGTATAACCCATATCTGTGCAATGGAATATAAATATCACAAAGTTGTTTAACTAGACTGCGTGTTGTTTTTCCCGTATAATAAAACCAAAGAATAGTTTGGTTCTTCAAATCTTAAGAGAATCCACATAAAAGAAGAAACTATTTTTTAAAAATTCACTTCTATATATACAATGAGTAAAATCACAGATTTTTTCTTTAAATAAAAATAAGTCATTTTAATAACTAAACCAGATTCTTTGTGGATACTATTAAAGTAACATTTAAGCCTCAACCTTGAATGATGTTGTTTAATATAAAATGCTTTTATTTTTGATGGAAAGGCAATCAAAGCCTAAAGTTTCCAAGGAACATAAAATAACTGTGCTTCCCTGAGAATGCCCCCCTCACAAGTGGAACATTTTGAGTTAATAATGATGATTTTTATGTTTCTAAGGTTGCTTCCTCTCTGAAATAATTCAGAATCCACCCCCATTTAATAAAATACCTATGATTCATTTCACCTCAAATTCCTAAGACAAAAAATTTCAATTCTGACTTTAGGAGGTCAGAGTTTTTAAAGCTTCCAACTCTTAAAGGATTTGGTCTAGAAACCAATTCTAATTCAAAAGGATATTATTTACTCATGGCTTTTCATTTCATTTCAGTAATATTGTCAGAACTTTAAGTCAGTGAGTTGGGTATTCAGGAATTAACAATTTTAGAAGACAATATGTTTCAATAAAATGAGAATTGGTTTTTCCTACTTTCCAGGCTCTAAAATTACATGAATTTTCAGGGAGCTGTGAACATTTAGGAGCACATTATTCATTCAGCATCTTTTATATGCCCATAAAATAAAAACATATGATATTGTGTTGAAGATATATCTGCAAAGAAGAAAAAAAGCCACTGCCGTCGTGGAGACTCACAATCTAGGAAAAGAGAGGGACAGCAAACAACTCATTACAATACATTGGGATCAGTAGTGTGAGGGAGAAAAACAGGTCTAGGTTCTTTGGAAAACATTTAGGAGAGTCAATGAGACTTTCAGAATGTGAAGTGCATGGGATTAGGTCATGGAAGAAGACCATGTATGTCATCTTGAGGACTTCATTCTGTAGACCATGGGCCACTATTGAAGTTTTGCATTTTGGAAGGAGCTTATTAGTTTGTTTTCCTGTTGATTATAGTAGTAATGCAGTATCAGGGTAGCTGAACTGCAATAATAATCCCAACATCTCACTGGCTTCATGCAGTAGGAATATGCTTTCATCACAGTCCAGTATGGCAGGCAACCTCCAGACTCCCAGGGACCCAAACTTACACTTTACTAAATGTAATTCTTTCATTTGAATTTTTAAAGGTTTTTGTATAATCATCTTAGTAAAACATTTGATAATTCTTCACAACATTTGCAATCATTGATTTGGCCAGATTGGTCTAACATGGTACCCATGATTTTACTTCATTTCCAGTACTATTCTGATAATTTCCTTTAGAGTCAATTGAGTAGAGAGTACCCCTCTCACCTAAGCTTAGTCATGTCCCAGGAATTTTGAAACTCCAACTGAGATTTCAGGCTCATTATTCATTCTAGGGCTGAATGAATAATGTGCCCTTTGAACCCTTGTGCCATGCTGGAAACTGTGGTCTTGGTGTGGCATGGAAAAACCAGAGGGTGAGGGATGTGGATGAGAAGATGACAGAGAATCAGACATGCAGAGAGGACTGCCAGGTCTCCCAGTGGGTTCTAGGGAGACTCAGCTATCCTTCCCTGTTCTTGAGTTCTGTCTTAGTCCATTCGGGCTACTATAACAAAATACCATAGACTGAGTGGCTTTAAACAACAGAAACTTGTTTCTCACAGTTCCAGAAGCTGGAAAGTTCAAGATCAAGTCACCTGCAGATTCAGTGTCTGATGAGGTCCTCCTTCCTCACAGACAGCTCTCTTCTCTCTGTGACCTTATATCACAGATGACTCTGGGTTCCTCTTACAAGGACACTAGTTCCATTCATGGGGGTTCCACTCTCATGACCTAACACCTCTCAAAGGCCCCATTTCCTAATACTATCACCTTGGGGGTAAGGATTTCAACATGAATTCTGGGGGGACACAAACATTCAAACCATAGCAAGTTCCATAATGCACCCCATCATATGTGTGTGTGTATTTATTTATTTATCTAAGATAGCTCTAGTTTGCTGCTTTGCAACACATTCTGCCCCTATTGCATTGGTTTAAAAAAAAAGAGTACAGAAGTCAAGATGAGACTATATAAATCTTGACAAGTTGTTGGCCGTGATTGCTCTTTTGTGACGCAGGAGTGAGAATCTGGAGAATCTGGCTTAAGAGGTGGCTGAGAATTAAAATAATAGGCATGAAAGTACTTCGTACAGCTCTGTACAGTTGTTGACAGTGCCTTTTTTGAAACCTATCACTGCTATATGTTAGCAAGCAAACACTGATCTTGTTTTGTAATGTGTAATTGTTCACTTCTGCTTTCCCTGTATCCCTTTTTAGACTCCACACCCATATTAGTGAGAAGCAAGAAAAAAAAATGTACACAGTGTCCTAAATGTTGTTTATCTCGAATAATAGAAGTAGGAGTGTAAAACTTAAAGGCTGATTAATAATGCAAATGAAAAGGCAAATGGATTATTGAATAGAGAAGGTCTAGATTCTATGTTTGAATGTGGTTATGAATTAATATTGGCAGAATCTCTAAGATTCTGCTAAGTGAACATTTAGTAGTTTACTAGACATCTTCTCTTCCACCTAGCAAAGAGTTTGTTGCCCAGAGTTATATAAATCCTACTCTATTGCACACTAATCTTTGCATGTTTAACTCTTTGGGACTTAGGTTCCTAGATAAGGACTTCATGTGTATCTATTTAGAAAAAGAACATTTCTTCATTTCCACAAAGCTACACAGCCATCAGTTCATTCAATATCTTGTCCAAAGTTATTGCTAGCGTTCTTCTTTCTGAGTCTTTGTGGCTAATGCTTTTTTGAGGAAGAAGCATGATTTAGTCTCAGCTCTCTATTGATCATTTTAGGCTTTTATCTTACTGAAAAAATTAAGCACAATTTAAGATTTTTTTTGAAATATTTACTGAATTTTGAGGCCATAAATTATTTCCTGATAGCACACATGTATGGGTTGTAGATTCCACACTTTTAATCTTCCAGCCACCTATTGCAGATTGGTTCTGAGAAGCAGGATGAGTGGGAGTGGGCTTAGGGGTCAAAATTGAGACCTAAGTGGTATAAAACAAGATAATCCTAGCTTCCTCCCACTTAAAATAATTTGATGGGACTTCTGTATCTGATTTTTAAGCTTGCATTTGTGTTTATATTTTCATTGTAAAAATATCAAATAATACAGTTTTTGAAGGTAAAAAGTAAATGTTCCCCCCCTTCTACCATTCTCCTTCCTCAGTCCCATTCCCCAACAGTTTAACGTGCGATACAATAATGTGTGATACAAAATGACCTAGTTCTTGCCCTAGTGACTAAGAAGATGCAAACGCCTTCTTCTTTCCAAATGATGTGTTCTTATCCCCATCGCAAATGGAGTATATTTAAGAAACCCAAGCCAGAAACCCCACAGTCTTCACAGTCACTGTGTCCTCCACCTCCTAACAGCTTCCTGCTGTTCTGCTCTAGTGGTTCTCTCTGCTTCCCCACACCCACCCGTAAGCCACAACAATCTTTCCAAAACACGAATTTGATGGTTTCATTGTCACACCCCAGCTTAAAACACTTTCCTGGCTTCCCCTGGTTCTTAGGATAAAGACCAAAATACTTAATGCTGCACAGTCCAGTCCCAACCCACTCTCCAGCTTCATCTTAATCACACCCCTCTTTGCTCCTAGTGTCCTACCACATTGCCTGACTTACTGTTTCTTGGTAAATGCTATTCTTACTTCCTGAAGATTATTTCCATCTCTTCACCCAACACCCTTCAGTTAGCTTCCACTCAACCTTCAGAATTTAGTTCAGGTGACCCTTCCTCAAGAGAAGATTTTCCTGAACCATTAGGAAAGGCTTCTCTTGTTTCTCAGTCTCATAGCATCATCTGTCTCTTTTTTGTGACTTGAATATAATTAATATTTTATATTTTGTCCTTGTTGCTTGTTTGGTTAATATATTTCCACCACTAGACTGCTCAATATGTTAGTAGGGCACCTGACACATAGTTGGAGCTCTTATTTATTGAATGAATGAATGATTCCTTCCTGTACCACCCTAGTCTTGCCCACTGTCATTTTTATTCTGGGTATTATATTTCCCAACCAGTTATCTGACTTTCTCCTCAGATCTCATCCCCATGGGTCTGAGTGAGTTGCCTTGAATATAAGATTCAGTGATGGTGTCCTGCTGCACTTAAGAGAAAATCCTTTTTTCAAGCCCTAAAATCCTGCCCTCACTAGACTTCTCTCACCATTTCTCTGTTTGCATCCTAACCTTTTAGTTTTGGCCTCACATAAGCTTGCAGCCCTGCCTGAAACAGTTGTCTCTGTCCCCACTCTACCCCCTGCCCTCCACAAAGAAAAGTTAACTCTTACTCATCTTTCAGATCTCAGACTAAAAGTTTCCTCAGAGATGCCACCATAGCTCTCTATTTCTCATACCTTTCATGATACTTCATCACCTGTCTTCATGAAGTCCTCCTCTAGACTATTAGCAAAATGCTCATACTGTGTCCTCGGTATTTGGCACATAATAGGTTTTCTTGACACTGAAGGAAGGAATAAACATCTTGGTAACTATAGCTAGAAAAAAAGGAAATACGGTATCTACTTCACTAAAACCAAAGGGGGTTTTTTTGGGCAGACAATCTTCATTATTCAGATGGAAATTAATGTTTGTTGAATGAATGAGCTACATTTCATGGATTAACTCCATGAAATGGAGTTCAGCTGGTAAGGGTTATACTTGGAGGCTATTTCATCTTGATGGGCTTGTTGTTCAAAGTTAGAGCCTCATTTTAAGTAAAATGTTCTGTGGGGGCCATATTAAGATTTTTATATGACAGAAGTGTATATAGATCCACAAATGTTTCAAGCCAAGATTATGTCTTCTTCCATAATGCCACCTTCTTCCAGGATAGTATTTTTGGGCCAGATGGTTTTCCACATTTAAAACATACCAACATTCTTTTAAGGCCCAGTGATTATCAAAAGGGATTGGCACTACATTTTAAAATGTAGGGGGGATTTTTGATTGTCACAGGACTAGAGGATGCCATTTGTATTTAGTAGATGAGGCCAGGCAGGATGCTAAATGTCTTAAAAGTCCAGGAGTCCTGCACAAAAAATTACTGCCCTTCCTGATTTGCCAATTCTGCCCCTGCTGGGAAGCATGAAAGGAGAGAGAAGAGCTTTCAGAATGTCAGGGATAAATATATCCATTAAGCCTTCAGACTAAGATGCAGGAATAGTTTTCCATTTGGGTATGAATACGGCAAGTTCTTAGAACATTTCTTAAAACATATAATTAGCCAAATACTAGTGTAACAGCTACAACTTATCTAGTTTTAATCAACTCCAGGGAACATTACACTTTATTTAACCCCTAATTATCTGATAACCCGAGTTCTGTCAGAAACACTGCTGAGGCATCCAGGAAGATGAGCCTGTGAAATTTGAGAATCCTTCATGTCGCTGGAATGAGTCCCTAGATTCTAGCCCTGCAGCTAGCTGACACTCTAAAAAATTATGAGTGCCTTCCTTTAGCTCCCCATAGAAATGTCTTTGTATGACCGTGGCATTATATTATTCTCTTGACTTTTGTTGAGGATTGATAGAAATAAAAATGAGCCAGAAATGTTTCTTCAGCTTTTGTAAAGTGCTGTTAAAAGCATTATGTCATATCTAGTACTTCTTATCTAAGTATTTAAAAATTTAGTGTTAGGAAAAATTTTTTCACTTAGGATACATGTTAATATTAGGTAGTACATCTAAATAATTTATTTGCTTCCCTTTTGCCTTGGTTGCTGGGAAACTCAGAGCCAAGCTCGGTGCTTAGATTAATTACTTTCATCCTAGGTTTTTCTGTATATCAACCTTTCGGTAGGGCTTGAAGTAACCCTTCAGTTTGCTCATATTTTGTTGTGAGTTTTATAGATAGTTTACATGCAACGAAATGCATATATCTTAAGTGTTCAACTCAGTGAGTTTTGACACTTTTCTTTGTCCATGTTAACAATCATCAAAACATTTTCATTGCCCCAGAAAATACCATTGTGCTCCTTTCCGGCAAATATTCCTTCCCTCTGCTAAAACTACTTTTTCATTTCTATGACCATAGTTTAGTTTTTGGCTATTCTTGAACTTTATTTGAATGGAATCGTACATATATAATCTTTTTGTTTGGCTTTTAAAACTCAGTATAACGTTTTGACATTTGTCCATGTTGCATGACTCAGCAGTTCTTTCTTTTCAGTTGCTGTGTAGTAGTCCATTTCTTTTGGTTTTGTGTGTGTGTGTGTGCTTTTTAAATTTATTTTTTATTTTTTTTTTTGAGACAGAGTCTGGCTCTGTCAACTCAGGCTGGAGTGCAGTGGCATCATCTCGGCTCACTGCAATTTCTATCTCCCAGGCTCAAGCCATCCTCTAACCTCAGCCTCCCGAGTAGCTAAGACTCTACAGGCGTATGCCACCATACCTAGTTAGTTTTTGTTATTTTTTTTAGTAGAGATGGGGTTTTGCCATGTTGTCCAGGCTGGTCTCGAACTCCTGGGCTCAAAGCAATCCACCCTCCTCGGCCTCCCAAAGTGCTAGGATTACAAGTGTGAGCCACTGTGCCCTGCCAGTATTCCATTTTTTGTGTATACCACAATTTATCATTTTTTTCTGTGTAGGTATTTTGATTGTTTCCAAGTTGGGAAGTATGAATAAAGTTGCTATGAACATGCATGTACAAGTCTTTGTAGATAGCTCATGTTTTAAAAAGTATTTGTTTAATGATTTCATTGCAAAATCATCTTTATTGTAAACATATCTTTTTGAGGGTAGATTGGTAAAATATACATAATAAATACATGACAATGCAGGAGTCCAAGTATTATTAGGTTTACAGTCATAACAAACACCAAGAACCATTTATAAATTTCAGTTTCTCATTGTTTTAGAATGGAAGGTCTAACCAAATATGTAATGTATCCCTTCAAGTAAACTAGTATAACTTGGGTACCTTCTCATATAAATTCCCCTTAAGGCATACGTTGCTGTCTTTTCCAGATTCCCATTTTGCTTGTCCAATAGGCATTATCAGATACAACATGTTCAAAGGCAAACTTGATTTTCCTCCCATGGTTTCCTCATCTCAGCTCCTTTTTTTTTCCAGTTGCACAGGCTAAAAATAGGAAGTCATTCTAGATTCCTCTCTTTTTCATAAACCTCACATCAAATCCATCAGCCAATCTGGTGTGCTCTACCTTCAAGGTACGGATTATCCAGAATTCAGCCGCTTCTCACTGTCTCTACTGCTAACATACTAGTCAAAGCTGCTATCATCTCTTGCTTGGATTGGTGCAATGGCCTCACAACTGATCTTCCTGCTTCCATACTTGGCCCCTAGAGCCTCTTCTAAACAGAGTAGCTAGAGCGATCTTTTCTAAATCTAAGCCACATCATGTCACTCCCCTGCTCAAATCCCAACATTTTATTCAGAATAAAAGTCGAACAGTGCCCTACCTGTAGGTAATCTCGGCCTCCAAAGCTCTTCTTACATCACCTCCTGTAACTCCCCGTTTCTCACTCCTCTACAGCCACACAGCTGCCTCACTTTCCTTTGAACGTACCAAGGGCAGTCCTGCTTCAGAGCCTTTGCACTTGCTGTTTCTGGGCCAGGAATTCCACACCCTCCTTCCCTCACATGTATCCCAAGGCTCACTGCCTTCCTTCAGTTAAGTCTGCTGGAATGTCACTTCGTTAGGTATTGCCTGGTCACCTTTTCTAAAGTGAGTCTCACCTCCACCCTCAATGCTGGCAATGTCTGTCTGTAGTGTATTCTTAACAATACAGATTAGCACAATGCAGGCCAGACCATGAAGACTGCTTCAAGTTCAAGGATGGGCAAAAATAATGACTAGGACTTGGCTCAAGATTCCTAAAACAGCCAATAAGCAATGCAAAGAATAAATGAGAGAGTAATTGGAGACAAGCTTTCCCTTGGCTTCCCTTCTTTTCTCACAGAGGCTCTTCCAGAAGGTGGTCATTTCCATAGCCCATGTGGAATGAGATGTCCACTAGGGCAGAGAAGCACAGAACCGTGGGCACTGCTTCCCTTCCTTTAACCCTATCATATTGCTGCCCAGTGAGCAATATGGTCACTGGTCAAGAAGGCTTATGCCCAGGTATCCCTGTGGCTATGAGCATTGCTCCTTATCTATGCCTCTGCTCTTAGACTTTTCCATTCTGCCCTCTTAGGGGCCTTCCTGGCCATGACCACACTACCTTATTTTTCTCTATAGTACTTATCACCATCTGACATGTATTTATGTTTGTATTTGTTTATTGTCTGTCTCTACAAATAAAATGTAAATTCCCTAAAAACAGAGACTTTATTATTTTTGTTCATGTTACATCCTCAGCACCTAGTAAAGCACCTGGCACGTATTAGGTACTCACTAAATATTTACTGAATGAATTTTGTTCAATAAATTTAACATGGTTCTATGTAGCCTCCTTTTTAAAAATTGGCTCTGTTATATAGACTTCAGGGGCAACTGATAACAAACAAAACCAAACTTGGCTTTTTCCCCTTTTTTTTTCTTTAATTGTAGTTTCAGAATTTCATCTGGGAGTGGGAATGGCCACAGGAATGCAAGTTCTGTACACCTCAGATTTGGTGCTAGTGATGTTGCCATGTTAAGAAAGTGAGCTGGGCCTTGTGCCTTCAGTAGACAGAATCAAAATCTATTACCTTATTTTAATACCCGAAGTTCAAATTACCTCTTAGGTAGGGATCCCTTAAATGTGATAGTGCTGAATCACAATGGAGAAAAAAAATGGCAAAGAGTATGTTGAAATTCAGACTGATTCACAGGTAAAAGGCCTCTTGGAGACAACACTCTGAGAAAGGGACTGCTTTTTTAAAAAATCTGCATGTTTTGGGGTCTGAATGGGTTTGAATAGTAGAGACGCAAAATGGAAATGGTAGCTGCTTCTCATTGATTCATTTTAATATAATTTTTAAATTTTAAATTTTTTTTTTTTTTTAAGATGGAGTCTCTCTGTCGCCCAGGCTGGAGTGCAGTGGCGTGATCTTGGCTCACTGCAACCTCTGCCTCCCAGGTTCAAGCAATTCTCCTGCCTCAGCCTCCCAAGTAGCTGGGACTACAGGTGCCCGCCACCACACCCGGCTAATTTTTGTATTTTTAGTAGAGATGAGGTTTCATCATATTGGCCAGGCTGGTCTCGAACCCCTGACCTTGTGATCCACTCGCCTTGACCTCTCAAAGTGCTGGGATTACAGGCGTAAGCCACTGCACCCAGCCAAATTTTTAAATTAAAAAATATATATATATTTATGTTTTTATTTTCTGTGGCGATGAGGTCTTGCCTACATTATGTTGCCCAGCCTGGTCTCAAACTCTAGTCTCAAGAGATTCTCCCACCTCAGCCTCCCAAAGTGCTCGGATTACAGGCATGAGCTACTACAGCCAACCCAACAAATAATTTTGTCAAGTATCTAGTGTAATTCTATTTTTTGGAAGTCAACATTGTCATTATAGTGAAATACTTTCTACAACATGACCCAGAAATTCAAATTTCCTGGTAGTTAATTAGTAACATATAGTGAGCACCCATATGTGCAGATTACAGCACTAAACTCTGCCCTAAAGGAGGTTGCAGGTCTTATCTGCCTGGGAGTATTGGTTGAAAGGAGAATAATAATAAACTTGGCTATCTTTCTCTGGGGAGTTGATCATAATCCCCAAAAATAATAATCCTGGAGGCCATAATCCCAAATGTTGAAATCCTGAAAGAGCAAAATCCCAAAAATATAATTCTGGAAAAAATAACTTTAAAATTATTTAAAAGTTGCTTGTTTACATTTTTCAAAGGGGATTTATTTGAGAAACATAAAAATATGACAGTACTTCATAGGCCACTCTACACGTTAAAATAGGTAATAGTAACATTTTTGCAAGCATAAACACTCAGGCATACTAATGGCAGTTGCACAGGTCTGACAATTATGAGCAGATGAACCATATTCATAAATAAATAGCTTATATAACTGTGGTCATCTGAAATACCATGATGGACAACCTAAGTCTTTTGAGGAGATCAGTCGAAATCCATGATGAGTCATCACCACATAGGCAGTCGTCCAAAGAACCAAAATCTCAAGAGATTTTACCTTTCACAAATGCAGATGTACAAAAAGGACATCTTTTCACTTATTGAGGAAGTTTCAATATCTTTACACAAAAATGTACATACAAAGTACGATGTTTACACACAAAGTCATTGTTGTGAGAACACTTGTGGAGTCAAATTTGCAAAAAAAAAAAGATGCATAAAATGAGTTAGAACTCTCAAAGTCTTTACACAGTTCATATCTCGGGTATTGGAAATTATTCAAAGCATAGCAAATTGTAAAAACCAATGCTGACAATTTAAAATAGTGGGGGGAAAAAACTAAAAAAAATCCCAAAACACAAATAATAAGAAAATTCAACATATGAAAAAGTATATTACAGGGATAGAGTATGAGCAATTGCACCAGAGCTAATTTCTAAGAGCTGGCCAACTTTCATGATCATTTTGAAGTCCTGGGTCTCTATGAATAGCTGCCTTTTTTTTTCTTTTAAAGCATGGCTCTCTTTCACATTCATTTTCTATTTGGCACTACTTTTTTTGAAATTCTTCTAGGATTCAGTATACATGGACATAAGCATTCCCTATAAAATTTTTGCATTTTCATTTTCTGTGCAATGCTTCTTTGTTGTTTTGCGCACATGGAAATCCATTTCACATGCACTCATATACAGACCACAAGTTCAGGAGAAATAATATTGGTGCTTGAACAGCAACACCATCGTGTAAGTGTCTTCTTATTCTACCACGCACTTAATTATTTTTGAACCAGCCAACTTTTTCAGGCACATGCTGCTTTAATTTATTGAAAGCTCCTGGCATGTCATCAGCTAGAGGGAATGCCAATGCAGGCAAGTGACACATTTTTAAACTGAAGTTTTCATCATTGCTGTATTGCATGACCAATCCACTCATCTGAATTTTCAAATGCAAACACATTTGGTTGAATGTAAGAGACAAACTTTGTTGGCAACCCCTCAAAATTTGCTTTTAGAAACCTTGGTTTTACCTAATTCCAAATCTGTCATTATGGTTTGGGGATTCATTTAAAATCTATTTTCTTCTACACTAAATCTTCAAATAAGCATTTATGAAGTGTTTCACTTTTTCCAGTCATTACTACATAAATGAGTAAATAAGTTCTAGAATTTTCAGATTCCACAGGGGCATGAGTTGTATGTAGTTAATAATAAACAGTTTTGAAAGTGCCATCCATTAGCCAAAGTGAAGCCTGTGCTAGTTTTTCTATGTTAGATTTAATGGTAAATATAAGTCTATTTTACTTGGCAGTCAAATCCCTAATTAATAGTTCAACATTTAATGTGATTTTTAACACTGGAAGAACCTCAATATCAGCAAGTGTCTTCGGTTCAGAAAGTCACTGAGCTTGTCAAATTCTTTTTATTCGTCAATGAAGGGCATTGTTTAAGATAAGCATGGTGCTTTGTGTGAAGGCACAGAAGTTGTACATGATTGGATAATTTAACAGGAGAGATTCCTTGTATTTTTCGCCTGATTTTAACTTCTGTGATCTGTGAAACAGTTACCGCACTTGTATTTGGAAAGTGGTTGTGGTCCACGAATTTTGTAGGTATATGATGTCCATTTAAAGTCTAGTTCCTGCCTGGACATTGCAATTAAGTGATTTTCTGCTTTTGCAGTACCAATAATGATTAGCTTTTAAACTTTGATCTTTACCATTGGTAAGTACACTTATCACAGCATTTTTGTGAGGGGACAATTTCACAGATCTATTCCATTGTGTTGTAAGGAATACAGTTAGAAAGGTTGATATTTGGCTCCCCAATACCAAATCCATATTAGTCAGGGTCCTCCAGGGACACAACCAATAAGATACATATATGGATATATGAAAGAGGATGTATTAGAGGAATTGGCTCACACAAATATGGTGGCTGAGAAGTCCCACAACAGGCTGTCTGCAAGATGGAGACCCTGGAATGCCAGCAACATGGCTCAGTCCAAGTACCAAGGCCTCAGGACCAGGGAAGCTAATGGTTAATTCTCAGTCTAAGGCTGAAAGCCCCAGAACCTGGGGGGCCATTGGTGTAAGTCGTGGATTCCAAAAGCCAGCAAATCTGTTTGTCATTCTGATGTCCAAGGCAACAGAAGAAAAATCCATCCCCGCTCTCAGAGGCAGACCAATTTGCCTCCTATATTTGTTCTCTCTGGGCCCCAGGCAATTGGATGGTGCTTGCCAATGTTCAGGGCACATATTCACCACTAAATCTACTCAGATTCACACACTAACCTCCCCTGGAAACACCCTCACAGACACACTCAAAATAATGTTTTACCAGCTCTCTTGATATTCCTTAATCCAGTCAAGGTGACACCTAAAATTAGGTCTACAGTCTACCCCTTGTCAACTTGGCACCCATATGCCTCTCCTTCAACCATATTTAATTTCCAAATAAAGACAATAGCAAGGTAATAGTTCCACCCAACATGATATACCTACCCTGTGATTGTGATTTTGGGGATTTTAGATATTAGAGATTTTTTTATTTTAAGGGATTTCAGCATTCAGGGTTATGGCATTCAGGACTCTGTCTTTTGGGATTATGATTCAAACTCCTTTCTCTGTAAATCTATTGCTTCCAGTGGAAGAAAAGATATTGACATATCAGATTTGATACAATGTCTGCTCATTTTGGAGTCAGACATGAGGCTCAGGCCTGAGAGGGTTATGAATCTTGAATATGTAGCTCATCCTCCCCAGATACTTAGAGAACATGGTCAGGAAGATGGTTATTATGGTCTTGCAAGCACAAGGGCATTCTACCCACCAAATTCTAATCAGAATTAATAAATAGAGACAACAGAGTAACCCACTTTTTAAGTATCAGAGTATACACAAAGTCTGAATCTGCAAAGTAAAAAATGCATGTGAATCATTTGCTCAGTTAAAGTCTAGTATAGATCAACTCTAGGCACAGGGAGTTTGGCCAAGGATGGGGAGGACTGGCTCTGGTTGATCACAGATCTACAAACACAGGGTATTGCAGACAAGGAAAATTTAAACCAGAATGGAAAAGTCACAGATAAGAGTTCAGACTGGCTGGGTGCAGTGGCTCACGCCTGTAATCCCAGCATTTTGGGAGGCCGAGGCAGGCGGATCATCTGAGGTCAGGAGTTTGAGACCAGCCTGGCTAACATGGTGAAACCCCGTCTCTACTAAAAATACAAAAAATTAGCTGGGCATGGTGCCACGTGCCTGTAATCCCAGCTACTTGGGAGGCTGCGGCAGGAGAATCATTTGAACCCGGGAGGCAGAGGTTGCAGTGAGCCGAGATTGCGCCACTGCACTCTGGCTTGGGCAACTAGAGCGAAACTCCCTCTCAAAGAAAAAAAAAGAGTTCAGACTAACAAAAAACAATCAATTCCACATGAAGACACAAGGTAACAGGCAGAAACTTCCTTGGCTCAGTGTTGATGACGATTGTCGATGCAGTCCCCTTAAAATGATACTCTTAAGATGAGTTGCTACCAATTAACTTGTGATCTCTCAAAGAATCAAGCCTTAGCTAAAAAATGGAAGGTCCTTTCTTCCGTGAGTCATACATTACCCAAAAGCCTTGGGCTTCCTGGAATGACTGTTAAAAATTTCGAATCTCCCAGCAATGACTTTGAAACATAATTTTCAATGTTACTGACCTACCCAGCCATTTCTAGATGTACAGCAGGTCCTTGAATAATGTTAGTTCATTTGACAATGTTCTTTATAATATTGATGAGGGAAGAAAAAAAAAAAAGGATTCCTGGCCAGGGCCATTATCTGGGTGGAGTTTGCATGTTCTCCCCATGTCTGCATAGGTCTTCTCTAGGTACTCCCGTTTCCTCCCACATCCCAAAGTGGTGCATGTTAGGTTAACTGGTGAGTATAAATTGTCTCAGTGCGAGTGAGTGTGAGTGTGTGTGACAGTGCGCCCTGCAATGAGATGGTGTCCTGTCCAGCACTGGCTCCCGCCTTGCGCCCTGAGCTGCCAGAATATGTTCCCACCACCTTAAACTGGAATGTTTTTATTAATCTTTCTTACATGAATATGTAGCTCACATTTATTTTGATGTTTAATACTAGGTCTTTATTTAGAAATTTGGTGATGTTTTTGTGACCAGAAATATAGAGTAGGAACTTAACTCTTGTTTACATCAATTAGCCTGTGGTAAAATTGGTTTTGTTATATGTTGTTTCACTTAAAGTCACAGTTTCTAATAATTTATCGATGGCATTAAGTGAGGATTTACTGGATAGATGAACTGTTCACACAGTGTGTGATCAGGACAGGGGACAAGGCAGGGAGCACAGCAGGAAACAACCAGGAACAGAAGAGACACTTTTGTCCATGGACTACTTCCTTTTTGTTTTTTAAAGATCACATACATTTTTTACTTTTTATTAGGGAAATTTTTAAACACAGACACAAGAGTGGCAAAAATGATATAATAAATTCTCATGAGTCCATCACTCAGCTTTACCAATTAGCAATAATTTATCTTTCTCATTTCATCTCTATCCCCTTATTTGATTTCATTTTTATTTCTGCTGGAGTATTTTAAAGCAAATTCCAAGCATCATATCATATCACCCATAAATACTGCAGTATATATCTCTTTTTTTAAACAAAATCCCAGTACTATTATCTGTCTTCAACAAAATTAATAGTCATTTTTTATTGTCTAATACACACCTACATTTGTGTTCAAATTTGCTCAGTTGGCTCAAATATCACTTTTTATAGTTGGTTTGTTTGAATTGGGATTCAAACAAGGTTTACACTTTGCATTTGGTTGCTATATCCCTTAAGTCTGTTCTAATCTATAAGTTTCTGTTTCTGTCTCCAACTTCCTGCCATTTATTGATTGAAAAGTTGGGTCGTATGTCCTGTAGAAGTCCCCTCATTCTGGATTTTTCTGATGGAATCTCCACGGTGTCATTTTAAATGTCCTTGTATCCCCATGTGTTTTGTGAACAGATAGGTAGAGAGGGCTTCAATTCAATTCTTATTATTGTTAATTAGTTAATCTATGGGGCAAGAATACTTTATTGTGTTATAATCTTCCTATTGCATCACATCAATGGAAAGTGATGTTCAGCTTAATTAATTGGTTCAGGTAGATTCATCTAATTTTATGTAAGATTCTTAATTATGAATGTAATATGTTCATTGTGGAAAAATTAGAAAATACAGATAGCAACAAAGAGGAAAATAAAAAGCAAGGGTATTCCTATAATCCAAAGAGGCCTACTGTTCACATTTGGCATATACCTTTTCAGTTTTTTTTCTATTTGGTTGATCAATCTTAAAACTTCCTTCTTTCTCTTCCTTACTGACTTTACACTGCCCCCTTAAAGATTGTCCAATAAGCCCACTGGTTAACAAATATTTTGGATGGATATTATTTTTGTGATTCTGGAAAGAAAGAAGGAGGGAGGGAGGGAGAAAATACAGTTTGAGCACCTGCTATGTAGCAATTACTTGTACATTACTTGTATTTATCTTCACAATGACCTTGTCAGCAAGGTCTTGTATTCTCACTTTATAAAAGAGGAGATTGAGACTCAGATCTCTTGGAGTCTTTAATTCTAAGTCCAAAGAGTTGTGGAGTCTTTTGATTCCAAGTCTAAAGTCCTAATATTTATTTCCTTCCTGAATGTTGTGGTATTGATGTTAAACAAGACCATTCTATCTAGCCAGTTAAGAATGTACTTGATGGGCATGAAAAAACCTGATAGTAGCTTAGAATGCTTGAGAGATTTTATTTGACATTTAGCCAGGCAAATTCATTTAGGCATATGAGAACAAGTACAGAAAGTTCTCCATTTTCATAGATTAAAAACACAGTTTTGTATGCTTTCCATGTTTGGCCTCATCTTTACTGTTGCTCTTTTCTTGTGGTACTGGTTGTTAGAGTTTTTAACTTAAAATAGATAAAAGAATAGAAAGGTAGGCAAAAATCTGTAATGGAGGACATTGGGTTTTGGATTATCTATAAATCTTATGTCATACCAATTTTAATCACATGAGTTAATTCAAAGAAGCATAGAATATTAGAATTGACAGGTGTCTTAAAGATTACCTGCTGGAATATTCTCAATATGTAATGAAGAGGCCAAAACTCCAATGGGTTGAGTGATTTTTCAGCAGCTCATCCAACTACTTTGATATCAAAGCATGAATTGAACTTAACATCTTTTACTCCTTCAGTTGTATATTACCATTGTATGAGTTCGACCTGTTCTGAGGATTTTTTCTTCTATGAACAGAAGAAAATGCTTAAGTAATCTTTTCATTACACTTAGGATGAGTAGTGAGCTTACTGGATTCAGAAGCATGTCTTACTGTTGTAAAACACATACCAAGAAGGGTTTCCTACTATTGAGAAAGCTGAGGACCAGTTTTCCAATAAGGACATCAGACAGGGAGAGAAAACACATTTTAAATAAGGCTAAGATTATATTTTCTCTTGGGTTTCTTTATTTTTACCTAATTGCCTACATGATTAAATTTAAATAAATATGTCTTTTAAGAAACATTCAATCTTTTAGTTCCAAAAGAAAGGTAGTAGAGAATAAGGTTGCTTGTAATATTACTGAACATACTTTTATATAGAAATGCTTGAATATAGAAATGTACAAATATGGAAAACTCACTAGGGAAAATTGATGGAAAATCTTTCATCATGCTATACTTTAAAATGCAAACAGAAAGGGCAGAAACAAATGGCAGGAAATAGCTAATTGTTCATTCAGCGACAGATTCTTGGGACAATGGTTTGAAGCAGCTAGATGATGTGCTTAGTATCCAGTTTCCTACCATTTCATATAAACATTGCCTTTCTGTTTCCTTCACGGATAAATTTAACCTTAAAATCAGTCCCAGTGTCTCCAGTGCTGTCCTGTTTGTAGGGCAGTAATCAGTCAACAGGTTTTTGACACTTTGTGGCTTACAGGATATCTTTCAGCAGATAGACATGTTCATTAGTTGTCCAGTTTCTAATGATATTTCTGGATCGTGTACAGGAACTGATAGTGCCATGTGGTAAATGGCCATTTATTCTGGCTTCTGAGCAATTGAAATGCGGGAACTATTTAGTTCCATGGTACTTGACAGAAGGAAACAGATTTACTACACAAGATTGAAAACAATTCTGTCATTGTGAGCTGAGAATAAATTGACAGAAGCGTAGCATCTTTTCTATATGCATATCCAGTAGTAAAGAATAGTATAGAGATACCATCCATGTTCAAACAAAAGGTATTTTTAAAAATATATAGTGAAGCCTAATGTGATGGCTCATGCCTGTAATCCCAGTGCTTCGGGATGCCAAGGTAGGAGGATCACTTGAGGCCGGGAGTTCCTGAGCAACATGGCAAGACCATGTCTCTACAAAATTTTTTAAAGAATAGCCAGATGTGGTAGTGCATGCTGGTAGTCCCAGCTATTCAGGAGGCTGAGGTGGGAGGATTACTTGAGCCCAGAAGTTCAAGGTTACAGTGCGCTATGATTGCACCACTTCATTCCAGTCTGGGCAACAAAGCAAGACCTCTCTCTCTCTCTCTCTCTCTCTCTCTCTCCACAATATCATTACATAGCTGTCCATTCCCTGCTTCCCCTAGCCCCTGATAACCACCATACCACTGTGTGTCTCTATGAATCTGACTGCTCTAGGTACCTCATATAAGTGCAGTCACACAGTACTAGTCTCTTTGTGACTGGCTTGTTGCACTTACCATAATGTTCTCAAGGTTTATGTATAAATATACATATATATATATATGTAGGGGGGGTGTGGGTGTGGGTGGGTGTGTGGGTGTGGTTGGGTGTGGGTGTCAGAAAAAGTAACTCTGATGTACCCATCAACCAACTTCAACAATTATCAACTCTTAGCCAGTCTAGTTTCATCATTAAGTATACAGTTACTCTTGAAATGTCCTGAATGATCTCATAAATGTTTTGTTTTCTTCCTGAGCTTGTATGTTTGAATCAGTAACCAGATAAGATCTATACATTTGCAATTGACTTATAATGTTTTTAATTAATTTATTTATTTATTGAAAATTTTTTTTTGTGGAGACAGGGTTTCACCATGTTGCCCAGGCTGGTGGTCTCAAACTCCTGGGCTCAAATGACCCACCTTCCTTGAACTCACAAAGTTTTGGGATTACAGGTGTGAGCCACTGCACCTGGCCTGATAATATTTTTTAAATTAAAATTAAAAAATTTTTTAATTGTGGTAAAATACACGAAACTTAAAAACGTACCATCTTAAGCATTTTTTGTTTTGTTTTGTTTTGTTTTGAGATGGAGTCTCGCTCTGTCGCCTAGGCTGGAGTGTCATGACACTATCTCGGCTCACTGCAACCTCTACCTCCGAAGTTCAAGTGATTCTCCTGCCTCAGCCTCCTGAGTAGCTGGGACTACAGGCATGCACCACCACGCCCAGCTAATTTTTGTATTTTTAGTAGAGTTGGGGTTTCACCATGTTGGCCAGGATGGTCTCGATCTCTTGACCTCATGATCCACCTGCCTCAGCTTCCCAAAGTGCTGGGATTACAGGTGTGAGCCATCGCTCCCGGTCCCCATCTTAAGCATTTTAAGTGTACGTTCAGTAGTGTTAAGTACGTTCACATTGATTGTTTTGCAACCAATCCTTAGAACTCTTTCCATTTTGCAAAACTGGAACGCAATATCATTACATAGCTGTCCATTCCCTGCTTCCCCTAGCCCCTGATAACTACCATACTACTGTCTGTCTCTGTGAATCTAACTACTCTAGGTACCTCATATAAGTGCAATCACACAGTATTAGTCTCTTTGTGACTGGCTTGTTGCACTTAGCATAATGTTCTCAAGGTTTATGTATGCATATTATGTGACAGAATTTCCTTCCTCTTTAGGCTGAATAATATTCCATTGTACTTATATACCAAATATTTTGTTTATCATTTTGTACATAGTTTGTTTATTCATCTGTGAATAAACATTTGGGAGAATTCACATATTTATAATGTTGGCTTCTAATCCACAAACATTGTATAATTTATCATTTATTTAGGCTACTGAATCAGAATTACCTGGAAGGTTTATTAAACACAGCCCGCCTCAGAGTTTCTGATTCAGCAGGTCTGGGGTGGGGCCTGATAATTTGCATTTCTAACAATTCCCAAGTGATGTTGCTGCTGCTGGTCCAGGACTATACTTTGAGAACCACTGCCATACAATTTTGAAGATTTAGAAAAATTTGGCTAATTTTTGCCAAATAAAAAACAATAGAGCATATGATATTATTTCAATTCTATCAAGATTCATTTTAAATAATAGTTGTGTCATCTAAAAACCAAACTTAGAAATGTAGAATCTATAGATCTTTCCTACTGTAATACATGTGGTTGTTTATGCTCTTTGTCAGACAACCATTGAGATCAGGAGACATAGAGCTGCAAATCAATTTATGACCTTTGTGAAAGGGAAAATTTAAATTTATCTCCCTCTAGCCTTTAATTTAAAATTTTGCAGGTTGGATACTTGCCAAAAAAAGCAATTAGAGAGATTCTTAAACTTTGCATTGACTTATTGGGCAGAAAGCTGAATGAAGGGCCATGTAAATAATACATAAATATAAAAACGAATTCAAATAGTGTGCACATTAGGGAATTCTAAAGAACCCTGAAGGAGCCAGGGGAAGGAGATTGGAAAGAAGGATTTTATTTCCCTTATCTGCTCCATCTCTTCTTAGTTTAAATCCCATTGAACCTCCAACTTAGATAATATTAGATTCACCCTTCCTTTATTGAAACATATAGTGCACGAATAATCCTAAATTGTTGGGTTGAATCGGAAACGGATGGGAGGCAAGAGATGTCACAGCATTTTCCTTTCCTGGCAGTAAAGTTTTATCAGTGTTCTTTCCTGGTGGCGTGGCTAGAAATTGCAACCAAGAAAGTGACTCAATTTACCCCTGATTTTCAGTTTGTACTGGGGGCAGTGAGTGGGACAGGTCCACCTCTATCTGCACTTAATGCTGTTTGACTTGGGCAGCACTTTCCATACTTGCCACCTCCCCATGTCCTCCAAACCTCCCAACAATCCGATAGAAATCATCTGTTCTCCATCATTTTCACCAGGAAGCTAGGACAGTGGCTCAAAGTGTAAACTGAAGGTCCCTGAGATTCCCTGAGATCCTTACAGGGAGCTGTTGAGGTCAGAACTATTTCTTGATGAGTTAAGATATTATTTCCCTTTTTCACTTTTATTCTCTCAAGTATGCAATGGAGTTTTTCAAGGAGTTATATGACAGGTGATATTGCAACTCATTGAATGCAGAAGACATAAGAATCCAACTGTCTTCCACTTAGAGATTTTCTAAAATAAGATGTGACTCTCACTAAATGTTTTTATTTTGGAACGAATTCATAAAACTATGTCATTTTTGCTAACATGTAATGGGCTTACTATTGTTATTTTAATTAAATTGATAAATATATATTTAAAATATTCTTAGTTTAAATTTCTAATATAGTAAATATTGATAGATACAACCTACATAAACAAAAGCTATATGGAGTCCTCAATAATTTTTAAGAATGTAAAGGGATTCTGAGGCTAAAATGTTTGAGAATTGCTGGGCTAGGATTGTTCAAGCCTCTCTGGGGCATATGCTAATTATCTTAAAGCCACCGAATCATCACCCAACTTCCCACCAATGTCTTCATACTCACTTCTTGTGAGCCAATCCTCACAGTCAGGAGGCAGTAGTGTTAGGATGGTTGAAAGTAAAAGCACAAAGAGATTGAGTTCAAATTCTTTCTTGGCTACCTGTGAAGTTTGTAACTTTGACTAATTTACTGGGCCCTTCAAAAGTCTCAGTTTTCTCATCTATAAAAGGGGTATAATGGTAGTACCTACCTTATACGTTTGTGAGAATTAAGAAAGAAGGCACATAATATATGTTAGCTATAATAGATGAAATTCTTTAGAGTTTTATTTGTGGTTATCTAATCATAAGGATTGGAAAGAAGTAAAGTCCATGCCAACTTGTTTTACTTCTTTGAAAAAGAGAAACAAGAGGTATAGTAACGTTTAATGTTTGGTTTAACATGTACAGTGGATGAGAGGGCATTCTATATTGATCTCCTCAATCTGGCCAGAAAAGTGTTGTGATTTCTAACAGTTTATTTTCACATTTTGTTTCCCTAAGTTCAATGAGCCCTCCACTTCTAATGAGGTGGCTTTAGGGTAGAGAAATCAAAAGGCAGTTGGCTTTGTTGTGATGGACAGATCTGGATGGAGCATTATAAGGGTGAGGCTGCTGAGTTTCCCATCTTGCTTTTATACATATGATGCTTTGAAACCTACGCTGACCTGTTTTAACTCTGGCCTAAAGACAGGCCAGGTGAACAGAAATAGAGCCAGCGTCTCCACTGGCAACACAGCCATCCTGAAGAGGAATGTCTGTGTGTACATCTGCCACCAGAAGTGGGATGCTAGAGAGGCATTGATCTCTTTTTTGATATTGAGTTTTATCCAAGTACTCATTAAGTAGATCCCTTTTATTTTCCAAATATCTGGGGTTAATGTGCTTAATTTGGTTAGACCTAGTGAGTGAGCTATGGAGAACTGGAATCATTTTATATCAATTCCTCATCTTTGCTCAGATTCATTCTGTACTGCCTGTCTCTTCTGCTTCTTAGACAAAGATTGAACTTGCAGGCCAGGTGCAGTGGCTCATGCCTGTAATTCCAACACTTTGGGAGGCCGAGGCGGGCAGATCACTTGAGGTCGGGAATTCGAAACCAGCCTGACCAACATGGAGAAACCCCACCTCTACTAAAAATACAAAGTTAGCTGGGTGTGGTGGTGCATGCCTGTAATCCCAGCTACTCAGGAGGCTGAGGCAGGAGAATTGCTTCAACCCAGGAGGTGGAGGTTGTGGTGAGCCGAGGTGACGCTATTGCACTCCAGCCTAGGCAACAAGAGTGAAACTCCATCTCAAAATAAATAAATAAAAAGATTGAACTTGCTACATGCTTCTATCTCTATCTGCCTTCTGTGCTGCCAGCTCCTGCTCCTAGCAAGAAGCAAGAGAACTTATGTTTTTTCAACCCCTAGTTCTCTCCTGGTAAAACTGTGAAGAATCTATTTGCATATCTAGCCATTCTACATGCATAAAAATGCTATATCGACACAAAGAAAAGACTTGTTCATAGGCTCATAGTTCTGGTACAAGGCTTACCAGCGGAATTGCCCACAGTCAGGCCCTACAGAGAACTCTGCTAGTTTGATACTCCTATTAATATACAGCTAATAGGTGGTCCTGTATCCTACAGCTGTGGCCAAGGTCCCACACACAATCAATTTTCCGTTGGACTGGGAGGGAGATTATTAGCTTTCTATGAACATAAGCAGATCCCCTGATGGAGCCATCTACATAGGATAGGTTTTTGTATAGGTTTAATGACCCATCAGAGTTGGTAAATGGTCCACAATTTCTCTAACCTTCACTTCCTGGACCCAAAGAGAGACTGGCACCAACTTTACTGTGTCATTAATTTCAGGAGTCATTCACTGACCTTCTCCAGCAGTGGCAGCAACTCCCCAGGTCAATCAGGCAATAAAACCAGCTGTACCAAAAATGTAACAACAGTTCAAGTTTACTTTATCCAGGGCCCTCAAGTATTCAAGATTGACATCCCTACCTCCCCATCTCCAAGGATGCCCCCCCCTCCCTGCCATGATGATACCCAAGAGTGAGTCAGTGTAGCCAGGTACCATTGCCCACAGGAGGCTCAGCCTTGTCCCTTTCAAATGATCCTCCCCAAGGGCTTCTGTTTCTCTTACTTCTAGCCATTTGGTCTTAGCCATTGTGTTTCCTGTGATCCATATGCCAAGCCCCCACATCTTACATAGGCCATTGGAAATTTGGGTGCTCTGGGAAACCTCATTAATCAAACCAAGTCCTGCAAGGCTGCCTGCCAACCAGCCCAAAGACTGACCTGGTGTCACAGAGATGTCCTGAAGGCCTTCTCCTCCTGGTGAAGCCCATCATCGAGAAGACGTTGGACTTGCAGATCCAGACAAGAGAATATGAGGATGTTCTTACCACATCAGGCAGTAATACAATGGCCTCCTAACTGGTGTCCTTGTGCCTGTGCTTTTCCTCTTCTCCATTCCCCATACAGCAGTCAGGAAATCTGATTGTGTTCTTCCTTTGTTTAAAACCCTTTCCTGTGTCCCACATGATGGCCTGCATGATCCTTCATGCCCTTGACCTTGCCAACCTCTCAGGTCTCATCTCATGCCACCTTCTTCCTCCCTGCTGTGCTCAGGCCACATGGCCTTCCTCTAGCTCCTCAAGGGCCTAGAGGCCCTTCCAGAGGCTGGTCCCTTTGACTCTTCAACTCATTAATTTCCACTCATCCTTCAGAGCTCAGCTCAAATGTCACTTCCTCGAGGCGACTGTCCTTGAGTCCCCACTCTCTCATCATACTTTTCCTAGCTCTGCGTCCCGTTCCACCATAGGTTGTAATTACAAGTCTGAGTAATGTGTGCCTCCTTTAGTGGCTTGTAAGGTTCATGAAGGCAGGATCTATATCTATCAAAGTTCCCCCTGAATTCTGAGTACCCACACAGTAGGAGTCTGATAAATATTTATTGGACAAATAAATCAACAAAAATAAATATGGAAAAGTTGCTATTGTGGGCTTCACCAGTTGGTGAGTACAGATGTAGTCCTATAACTTCATACACTTTCAATAGCTCTATCACATTTGTGATAGCTATGAAGTTTTTCCTTCTATGCAACATGCTGCTATTAGACAGCTACAGGAATGAGTGAATAGCTTCTCCTCTAGTTTCTTGTCCTCAGTCTCTCTCTTTCCTCCCCTCTGGCCCACCCTAAATACTTATACAGGCGAGTGTGGATACACACACACACACACACACATCCTGTGAGGAGGACTGAGAGCACAAAAAGTTATATACAATTCATTGTAATATGAATCAGGAAAAAGCTTCCTGACTTCAGCCTAAAGATTCCCTGGGCTGAGGGGAAAGGGAATGTCCAGATAGCAAATGGAGTGAGGAGAGAACTTATCCTGGTGGGTCACTGAAAAGAGTGCTAAGCCTGCTCCAGTGGGGAAGAGGAAGATGACAGAAATGTCAGGTAAGTTTATGGGAACTGAAAGGGGAGGCAATCTAGAAGTGTTCTCAGGCAAAGGCCCAAGGAGACCCAAGATCTCAGAGACTAAGGTGCTATGTGGCAGATAAGAGTCTGGGACAGCTTACAGAGTCCCATATGTCACAGTGTGGCCTGGAAGCAGATGGATGGTTCTGGGGCCTGAGAGTGCCGCAGGAGTCCGTGGGTCTTAGGTCACAGCCTGCAGTTTCCATGACTCAGCCTGGCAGTGGAATGACTTCCTGGGCACCCCAAAGGCTTTATAGAAGTTGAAAGGATAGTTGTCAAACCTGCAGGAGCCTTTTAAATGGGATCATAGGGACAAGGTAGCAATCATCTGCATGTCAGGAAACGAACACTAAACAGGATGATGGATGGCCCAGTGAAGGCCCAGGTGATAGCAGTCTAGGACCAGGTACCCCATCTCCCCACATGTTGACATGCCACAAGCACCCCAGAAATTAGTTATTTCCCTGCAGTTACATATTGACTAATTTTAAATTGTTACTGCTTACAGGATGGAGGCTCTAAATAGAAAAAAAATTAGAGAGAAACATAAATTTGTTATGTTTTTATACAGCTGGGTTTGTGGGCTGCAAATTGAAACCATTATACAATTCTCTTTTAAAATGCAAATATCCCTCATACGCATATCATGTGGGCAAAGTGTTTGTTTTATTAATAGCATCCCCTAACCTAGTTTCACTATTAAAAGGTAGGTCTGAGTGGGATGTGGGTCCCTAGTGACCTAGTGTGAGAATAGAGGGTGTTTTGTTTTGTTTTGTTTTTGAGACTGAGTCTCGCTCTGTTGCCCAGGCTGGAGTGCAGTGGCTGATCTCGGCTCACTGCAACCTCTGCCTCCTGGGTTCAAGTGATTCTCATGCCTCAGCCTCTTGAGTAGCTGGGATTAGACGTGCCCAACACCACGCCTGACTAATTTTTGTATTTTTAGTAGGGATGGGGTTTCACCATATTGGCCAGGCTGGTCTCAAACTCCTGACCTCAAGTAATCCACCCACTTTGGTCTCCCAAAGTGCTGGGATTACAGGCGTGAGCCACCACGTCCGGCCTTAGAGGGCATTTTAAGGGAAGAAGAGAGGAGTTGGGAAAGGATCTTGTTTCTAATGGGAAGAGAAAGAAGAGACAATAGAAAAAGGAAGAAGGAAAAGGGCCCAATGAATGTCCAATATTCCTTTTGTTTTCATTGTGATTCTCATACAGAATTCATAAATACTTCAACCTAAACCATTGAAATTGGAATTTAATCTGAGGTATGAAAAAAATGCTAGGTTTAAAATCACAACCCAGGTTGAATTTTTACTTTGCCCATTAATAGATGTGTGACCTTGAGCATTCTCTTAACTTCTCTGAGCCTCAGTTACTTCAGTTGTAAAAAGGGTCTAATAAAACACATCCCACTGAATTACTGAGAGGATTGATCCAATTACATGAAAGAGCTCTGAAACAATAAAAAGTTGCACCATCTGGGGTATCAGTTTGCGGTGGAGGAGACAATGGGGAGAAATAATGTAACTGTTGAGCACATCTGCGGTCTTTAAACAGAGAGCTCAACACAAGGACATGGGCATATTGGAAAAAACTATTTCAGGAGAGGGGAAAAGGGAGAAAGGGGGATATGTGGGTATTAGAGGCAAACCCAGATATCCTGCCTTGAGGTCAAATAATTATAACATTAAATCCTGTTTACTGATGCTTAGCTGTCAGGCTCTTGCTCATTTACCTTGGAGATCCATTTAGAATTAGTGTAAGGTGTAATTGACCTGTACTTAGAGTTCCAGAATAGGACAATCACTTCCAAATGCCCTCAGTATAAGAAATTAACAGTACTTGGGGCTTTAGAAATCAATGTTCAACCTTTCAACTACTAGAAATCCTTTTTAGTTATTGTGCTTACTATGAAAGCCCTTGGCTGTCAGTTCAACAAGTCGTTCTTGCTTTGTGACATCTCTGGAAGTTTAATACTTCTGTGAGAAAGTCCTTGTCAGTGTTCTGAAAACTGGGAATTAGGAAGTCGACTTCCAATCAAGCTTCAGATGACATGCGACATGTGTTAAGGTTAGAAATAACGTTAGTGTTTCTAATTTAGCATCGTGTTGGAGTCCTAGTTATGAAATGACATTAAGAAAACTCCATTCCTCAGAATTCTTGTGCAGTAGCATTGGGTAGAAACACCATTGTGTTCTGTGACCTGGGGTAGGGATGATATCTCAAAAACGCATGCTCAGGTTGCCCATGGTGATAGCTAAACTGTCTTCTCAGGAGAGGAGCAGGCTTTACTAACTGGAACTCACCAGATTTCACAGAACATTTTGAAGGGCTTAGGATTGTGAGTTTGGAGGTAGATGCCAAGCAGAGGTAAACATTTTGTATAACAGAAGAAACATATTTGATATGGGAGAGAGACAGAAATCTTGTGGAAAACTCCAGAGCCATCAAAGCTGGGACAGTGTTAAAGACGAGCACCCTGGAAGTGAGGAGCCAAGTGTGGGTTTTGAGGAACAGATATATTAAGGGGGATTCTCACAAATGTTTTATTTTGACAAATATCAATAATTTAGAAAAGTTGCAAGAATAGTATAGCAATTATTCATATACCCCTTCCATATAGTACACAGAAAAAGAGGGTATATATTTTAATAAATATTCGTGTATACACATTTTGTGTATAGATAGGCAGATAAATAGATAAAGAGACAAATGTGCACATGTGTATAATTTTCTGAACTGTTTGAGAATTGGTTGTAAGCATCATGACACTTCACCACCAAATACTTCAGCATGTGTCTCCTAAGAACAAGGCCGTTCTCTTACATGACCACAACATAATTATTCCACTCAGAAACTTAAACTTGATACAATACAATATCTAATATTCAGCCCATATTCAAATTTCTCCTATCATCCAAATAATATCCTTACTAATCTCCAATATAAAGAGATTTAAAACATGTTTTCCATGTTCAACATAAATGTCTTCTCCATTTTTCTTACAAAATCATCAAAAACAACTACGTTTCCCATTTATACTTTTACACCAGTAGTTTCTTTGGAGGAACTTGCACTTGTCCCACATCCAGATTGGCAGGGGATAAAATAGAAATAATAAGAGCTGGCAGAAGAGAGGCTGGTTGATGCTGATTACATTCAAAATAACTATTTGGAGGAAAAAGCACTGATTCTGTTCCTGGGGTGTTGAGTTTTTTCTTCTGACCTCATATTTTAATCCTGTCCTCTCTTAGTCTTTTGTATGTGATAAATCTCCCAGAGCATGCCCTTGCAGTGCTTGTCTCCCAGATCTTCCTAATAAATTATATAAAAATTTGCTCTCATAGGTTTTGGTTTTTAAAAAAACAAATTTTAATTTTAGAGCAATTTTTTTTGTTTGATGGTTTGCTTTTTGGTGTGGACAAACCATATTCAAGCCATAGCAAAGTCCAAACTAAAGCACTAACGTGAGTAATGATTATCTTCCTGTGAGTGGTGGATGGAACAAGAACTTTGCATTCCTTTTTTATAATTGATACATAATAATCGTACATATGTATGGATACACAGCAGTGTTTCTATGTATAATGTGATCAGCTCAGGATAATTATTAATAGCATATCTGTCATCTCAAATATTTATCATTTTTTGTGTGGGGAATTTCCAATACCCTCCTTCTAGCTATTTGAAACTGTATAATATAGTATTGTTAATTATAGTCATCCTACGGTGGTATAGAACACTAGAACTTATTCCTCCCACCTAGCTGTGAGCAGTTTTTCATTAACAGAGAAGCAGATAAAATGGTACAGTTCCCATACCTTCCCACCTCTGGCCCTGCACATAGTTTCTCTTATTATTCACATCTTAAGTTAGTATGGTACATTTGTTACAAGTAAGGAACCAACACTGAAACATTATTATTAGCTAAAGTCCATACTTTATTCAGATTTCCTTAGTTTTTACCTAATATCCTTTCCTGTTCCAAGATTCCATCGAGGATACCCCATTATATTTAGTCGTCTTTTCTCCTTAAGCTCCTGGAACTCTGATAGTGTCTCAGACTTTTCTCGTTTTTGATGTCCCTGACAGTTTTGAGCTCACAGGTCTTTTGGTTATTTATTCTCTGTACTTTGCTTACACTAGAGTACCACAACAAATATTACTTTGAATTAGGTAATATCTATAATTGATGAAAAGCAAATCATGTTTGAAGTAGCTACATGGTAAGGATGATCAAGTTATCATTGAAACTTGTTTGAGCAGCTTTGGTTGTGTATAGCTTATTTTCTGACTACGTATTGATTAAATATGGGATATGGAGTTCATGGCTTTCATTGAAGGGATGATTTTCTTTGGGTGGATTGAGTCAATGAAGCTCAAAGCAAAAAAGATCAACTGAGAGGGCACAACCAATCACAGGTGTCTTTTTTTTCCCAGAGCCTTATGTTCTTTCAGACTCCACAGGGCATCAGTTAGTCTCTTTATTTTTGCAAGTGTCTTGGGGGTAATTTGGCTGAGACATGCTACCATCCTTTAGCAAACAGATAGTTCCCTTGTTCTTTGCTTACTAAAATTTTTTTTTGAAAATCGAAGTATAATTTACAAATAATAACAAACACAGATCTTAAGTTCCAAAGTTTTGACGAATGCATATACCTCCGTGACCTACACCCCAAGACACAGAACATGTCCATCACTGCAGGAAGTTATCCCATTCCCTTTCCAAGTCAATGCTTGCCCTCAATCCCCAGAGCATCCACTGGTCCAATTTCTTTCACAATAGATTATGTTTGCCTGTATCAAAATTTCATAAAAGTGAAATCATACAGTTCATACTATTTTGTGTCCAGCTTCCTTAGCTTAGCATAATGTCTTTGAGATTCATTCATGTTGTGTTTATATCAAAAGTTCATTCCATTTTATGGCTGAGTTGCATCCATTGTACTGTATTAATATACTATAATTTCTTTATCCTTTTTTGTATTGATGGACTTTTTTTTCCTGATTTTTAGCTATTACAAATGAAGTTGTCATAAATAACGAGGTATTTATAACATAGGTATAAGTTTTTGGGAGGGACCTATGTTTTCCACTTCTCTAGGGTGTGGAATTGCTGGGTCATTTGGCTGGTGTATGTTTAATGCAATAAGAAAATGTCAAACTATTTTCCAGAGTGGTTGTACTATTTTATATTTATCTATTGCTATGTAACTTAACAGCAACAACTTAAATATTGCTGCAAAATAAACAGCTTAAGCAACACAGATATACTATCTCACAGTTTTTATGGGTCAGAAGTCTGGATACAGCTTAGCTGATTCTTTTTTGAAAGGCTGCAATCAAGTTGTTAGCCCAAACTGGATTTTCAGATGGTAGTTCAACTGGGGAAGAATCTGCTTTCAAACTCACATTATGTGTTGGCAGAATTCACGTCCTTGTGGTTTCACAACCTAGGGCTTCAATTTCTTTCTGGATGTCAGCTGGAGGGCGCCCTCAGCTCCTAGAGGCTGCCTGCAGTTCAAATAGAAAATAATTCTCTGTTGCAGAAGTTATGGCCTTGCTCCAGAACCTCAGGGGTGTGCCTCTTATTGGGACTTTCCAGGGACACCAGATAGCATTTATCTACAGCAAATACCTCTGACACCATTGGATCTGCTGGATTATATAGTTCAAGTAGCAGCTTTCACCACAGCCTGGAGCTAATCCTGAGATGTCTCTGACTACGGCACCCACTAGCAACTGGACATTTTCTAAGTCTCCTGATAAATGGGTTGAAGCTATATTCCCAAAGACAGTACATGCTGCCTTCAAAATCAGAGGAGGCCCACTAAGTGACAAGCCACTTTCTTAGTGGCAGGGGGTGAGAAGTGCAATAAATTGTCATTTACATTAAAGGTGATGCTCCCAGCATACCCAGAGCATTGAATCTTAACAACTTGATCAATGTGGCAAGCCCTCAATTATCTTGGAGTTTATCTCCCATACTTTGGGTTACATGTATTTTACTGGCCACTTAGCCTGTCTACTCAAAGTGTAGTCTACAGACAGATGTTGGCTGGTGAACACTTGGTTACTAGCCTGTGGAAAGATAAATTCATAAATTGAAAATCTATATTTAGAAATTTTATAGCAATTTGCCATTGCTGTGACTTCCAAGCACATGATCAGAAGACTAATCTCATTGAACAAAGTATAGATCATTGTGATTATTGTCAAACTCATATGGTGATTTGCACATACAGCAAGATACCTACTGTTCAAGTTCAGTTATTTCCAAAAGTATTGCTCCAAGACAGTTTGGAAAAAATTAATAAAGAATTGGAGAGTTTCAGAAGCATGGATCCAGAGTATTTGACCCTTTGTATTTTGTACTCCCTCCCGGACAGAGAGCAGGAGAATTAAAATAGCCCTGGGCCAGAAAGTAAACGTGTATTCTTATCTTTTGTATATGAGGGCAAACTGCTTTTGATCCTTCCTGCTGATGGGAATCAAGAAAGGCACATTTACCAAGTTAGTAACTGCATACCAAGGTCAATGTTGATTTTCTCAGGGGAAGATATCACATGCTGTATGGCAGCACCTCTTGGAGCTAATACCTGGTTAAGAGTATAGTTGTCTACTGTCATCTGCCATGATCCCATTTTTTGCAGGGGTCAGACGGGAGAATTGAATGGTAATATAAGGGAAACTACAACTCCTGCATTCTTTAAATCTTTGATGGTGATGTAAATCTTTGCAATTCTTCCTAGAATGCTGTCTTGCTTCTGATTTACTATCCTGACTTGGGGTGACAGTGGCAGTTTCAAAGGCTTCTACTTGGTCCTCCTACATAATGACTATTAATCCATAGGCCAGGGAGCCAATGTGAAGGTTTTGCCAGCTGACTACCTTAATTAGACATTCAGTGATTTAACCATAAAATGCAATCATGGGCAATCAGATCCACTGTGAGTTGGAATTGAGCCCAAACTCCACTGGTCCCTATTCTAACTGGAGAATTACATTGGTATCAGGGTCAGCTCAGACTTTGTATCTAACAGTTCTTGAATACTTGATATTCCTCTTTCTTCCACTGCATGCTCTCACCTAGCAAATGGCCACGAGTCATTTTGGGGAGCCACCTATCAAAAGGAGTCATTACATAACTTATAGGCAAGAGAAGACTTCTCAAGCTTGAGGTGCTGCTTCTGCCAGCCAGAGGGTTCAGAGCACTAGTGGGCTGCAGTGAGCACATTCCACCTTGCAGAAGCCATTTGTGTGCATTTCTTTTTAATTCTGTGTTTGGTGACATTATGCTGGTAGCTTGAAATTGACCAAGGTGGGAGTGTTTACATAACAGAAATTGGCAAATATTAAAATGTCCTTCCCCACCACCCTCTCCCCTGAGAGCTGGTTGTTAAATTTCTTTCCAGTACATTACAGAGTCAGGGGTAGCTTAGAAGATTCAATTTTCTCAGGCTCATCTATCCAAATGCCCTATCCTAGGTCTTAGGGTAATACTCTTTTTCCTTTCAAGAACAAGATGTGGGCTAGGAGACCCTGAAAGTCCATGCATTTGGTTGCCTTTTCAACTCTTCTGCCCTTACAATCAGCTTCCGTGACTTCCTGTAGCCTAAAGCAAACTACACTAAATATTACTAAAAATTGCCAGTAGAGGCCCTCTGGCCTTCACGGTGTGACTTAAGGTGACAGGTGGCTGCCCTGAGGCATCATTTTGTTTTACAAGGTATACAATTCCATCAACAGAATCAAGCCCCTCTATAGTCCTTACAGTTATTGTCCCCACACTGTTCAAACAGTACGGCTACTACCTATCCCAATGCCCCACCTTCTATCTGCACTGCATCTCAATTAGCTACAGGTGGGAAGCCTTTGTAATCATGGTATCACTGTGTTGCTTCATAACTACCCACTCACTGTGCCATGGGTCTTTATTGCCACACGGTCGGTAAGTAACCCAACTCTAGCATTCCATCCTGAGTGTCTGCAGGACACTCCTGGTGCCAAGTCTTTTAGCCTGGGTTCTGTAGAAAACAGAGCCTGAGTGTAGTTTGAGAGAAACTGGAGTGAAGACGAATGGGCTGGGCAAAGAAGGAAGAGAAACTATTAATAATAAAATAGTGTATTACCGAACTAGCTACCTCTTGGTATCAAGCCCGGGTGATTGGTCAGTATCATGAGGGTCATATTTTGAGAGGTAGTATGGACTACTGTGTTTCAGGACAATCTGTCTGGGTGGAGGAAGGAGAGGAGTTTATATGCTGGACCCATCTTGTTTTGATTAGATTTACCCCAAGGACATTAACTCCACTGCACTTACGGCTACACTTTGTTAGAAGCCCAACAGTTAGGCACTATCTCAGCCCTCTTGGGGTGGGAGGTGAGATGTGTGTGGCTTGGGGAAAGGGAGGGGAACCATTGGGATGTGCCAATGTAAAGTCTGTTGCTTCAGTAGTCTCTGGGCAGGGCCCATACAGTTGGTTGCTATGGTGGCAGTTGGGGAAAACAAGTGGTCAATGACCCTGGAGTTAGGCCAGGCTGTTTGGCTTATAGGTGACATATACACTGCTTGGTATGTCTACCACACTGCCCTTCTTGAATCTTGGTTTTCGGCATTTGTTTAATTCTATTTAGTGTTCTTCCAATAAATTCTCATTTTTTGGTTGCTAATCAGAGCCGATTTCTGCTTCATGAGGCCAAGGAAACAATTTTAAGCAATATTTTATACTCTCTTTAGTGCTCCAAACACTGTTGTATACTTATTTGGTGCTAATGCTCGATGAACTGCAGAAATTTGTCTACGTACTGTACGACTTATCTATCGCTGTATAACAAATTGCCCCCAAATTAATGACTAAAGCAATAATGATTCACTGGTTCTTCTGCTGATCTTCTCTGGTAGGTGGGTGGGTATAGGCTCAGCCTCTTTCTCCATGTGGTCTGTCATCTTCATAGGGACTAACCCACACTTCTTACATGGCACCTGGATTTCAGGACAGCAAGCCCTAATGCACAAGCACTTATCAAGGTGCTTGCTGAGATCCTATTGGCCAAACAAGTCACAAGGCCAAGCCCAGCATCAGTGTGGAACTCTGCACAAAGGCATGAATGTCAGTAGGTGTGATTCATTGTAGGCCATCAGTGTTAGTCTACCACCAGGTATTTACATTGTTCTTTAGAGCAGAGACTTCCCGTGGTCCCCCAACAGCTGTTCTCCCTTGCTTCTGTATTAAGAGATCCCTGAATTCTGTTAATGAACTCATGATTCTCAAAAAAAGTTTTTTTTCCCTGTACCCCACAGTAAGGTGTGGCTTTGCATCCACGTTTTGATCAATGGGATGTAAGCGAAGGTGTATTGTGGCAGTTTCCAGGAATTTTCCTTAAGTGAGAACAGGCGTGTGCCTCTGGCTTTTTCTTTATGCCTTCCAGCACCCTGCTGTTTAAAACGTAGGTACAACTTTTGGCTGCCATCCTGGACCCTTAAGTACCCTCCAGGGATGATAGAGTTATGAGCTGAAGGTGCCTGTGTCCCTGAGGACTTCACTGAGCAGAACCTTCACTTAGTCCTAGAATTCCTACCTCTAGACTTTTACCTGGGATACTAATCTTTTATTTAATCTATTGTTATTTTGGGTTCTGTTATTAGCAGCTAACATAATCCTGTCATACTATTGAAATATAGTCTCTCTATGTTTTTAGGTCATACTCGACAGTATGTAATTTTTTTTTTTTTTTTTGAGACAGAGTCTCACTCTGTTGCCCAGGCTGGAGTCCAGTGGCGTGATCTCAGCTCACTGCAAACTCCACTTCCTGGGTTCAAGTGATTCTCTTGCCTTAGCCTCCTGAGTGGCTGGGACTACAGGCATGAGCCATCACGCCTGGGTAATTTTTGTATTTTTAGTACAGATAGGATTTCGCCATGTTGGCCAGGCTGGTCTTGAACTCCTGGCCTCAAGCGATCTGCATGCCTTGGCCTCTCAAAGTGCTGGGGTTACAGATGTGAGTCACCACACCTGGCCCACAGTATACAATTTCTTACCTTCCACTCATCTTCACCCAAAACATTCTGATAGCCCTTATTGATTAGAAGAGGAGGAAAATGGATTAAGTTTAGTTGGCAGAAATTGTGTGAATTTAAAATCAGTGCATTTAGAGAAACATGTGTGGCTCATCAAGCCATTAAGAAAACAAAAAAGAGGAAACTACAAAATGTTTGCATTCCTGTAGCCCACAAGAGACAAATCTAGAACAATGCTGGGGTCTGGTCAAGTAGGGAAAGCTCTCAGTAAGACCAAGCACAAACCCCACTTCTGGTTTCCTTGGTTTGGGGCTGTCTCATGTTAATGATATTTTTGATGAGAAAAACCACATGCAAATGAAACAATTCGTTGTCCCCACTTGGAGGTGCAGTGGTGGTGGTGGGGAGAACTAGGGAAGGGTTTGTGCATCAGACAAAGGTTGGGATTACAAGGGTTGTAGATGAACGAGATGTGCCTTTAGTTACAGCCACTTCTTGAGTGCTGTATGTCTATGTGACTCCTGATGACTTGGTCAAAGAAAATATCAACACATTGCCTTAGCTGTTTTCCTTGATGGGGAGAAATCGACACACTTGGAAATGGAAGAATTTCCTCTCTTGTTGCAGTGGCTTTGTGCATTGGCTTGAGCTGCAGTCATCTGGCAGTTTGTTGCTTCAGTCACTGGCCCTGGCCCTTGCCACTGCCAGGCAGAGTTGAGCCTGCACTAAAGGCATGAGAATACTGGATCAATACAAACGTTATGGAAAATGTTTTAACTTTTTCTTTTTTTAAAAGGCCTGCCTGTTATCTTTATACCTCTGTTACCCGCCCCACCACCCCAGAAATGAGCCAGAGCCTTTGTGATGGCTAGATTTGTTTGAATATTTAATCTCCTTCCCCATCTGTTTTGAGAAATATCTAGCCTCTTTATCAGAAGAGAGCTTAAAGTCTCACCAACATTCTTGCCCCAGGTGTCATGGGCTGAACTGTTTCCCTCAAATTTATATTTTGAAGTCTTAACTCCCAGTACCTCAGAATGAAACTGCATTTGGAGATAGGGTCTTTACGGAGGTAATTAAGTTAAAATGAGGTTGTTAGAGTCATTCATTGGAAAAGTATTTGTCAAATGTCTACTATGTGCCAGGCACATGTTAGGCATGCAGCCCCACTGGTTAGGAGAACAGATATAGACCTACCTTCATAGACTGTCTGGCTTTGTGGACATGTAGCCTGTGTAGTCACTTAGTTCTCCATGTTAGAAAGACCCCGTGGTTGGTTTAATGCTCTGTTGCCACCATCTTGAAATTCTTAGTAATTTTTCAATGAGGAGTTCTGCATTTTTTTTCGTCTGGACCCTGCAAATTATGTAATTGGTCCTGCTCATGGAAATTGGTATAGTAGGAGAATCAATCATATTCTCTGCACTTAGGAGTGTGGTTTGGTGGCATGGAGAGAAGGTCAGTGTAGCAGAAGTAGTACAGTATAAAAAGATGAAGATGATAATATTCACAATGGCGGGAAGGAGTGGAGTCTGCTGCTGGGGGATGAAAAGATACATGAGTGGAACAGCAGGGGTTCTTTTTTGTTTTCTTTACTTTTCCTCCCAGACCTTATTATTAACCTTGAATAATTCAGATAAACTGAACAGGTCTCTGTTCCTTGAAACCTGAAAGAATCTAACATGCACATATGGGAAGTTATTTAAGTCATGGGATTGAAATAGAGCAAGAAGAGAGGAGAATTGAAGACACTTGAAGACCAGTGTTTCCCACACTATCTGTGAAGGAACTTTTCATTCTTTTTCATTAACTGTTTGTCATGAACTGATATTAACACTTTGGAATGTAAAATAGAAACAAATTGCAAAAAATTATAATGAAAACAGAGGCACACCAAATATTGTACAAGCTCACATTTTTTAGATTAAACAGAAATAGAATTACATTTCAATAAAAATTATCAGAACAAACATAAATAAAAGAAAAAATTACAAAATGTACATTGCTTATTGAAAGTGTCCAGATAGATAATTAATAAAGAGAATTGCCATTATCCTCCTAATATTTATCACTTCACAGCCATAACAACTAACAAAAAGTTGGGAGTGAAGTAGTAATTTCCCACTAAACAACATGAATGTTAATATTTGAAGTTTTAATGTGACAAATGAGTGGGCTCTTTGCTTGTTAAATTATCTAATCTAGGTTGGATTGGTGACATGCTACTTGCAGGAGATGATGTATATCTAAATTGTTTTTATATTTTATTTTAACAACACTAGTAGTAGAAAAACTAGTCTCTCAAAAATATGTTGAAGGGAACAGAAGAAGAGTTAAAGCAATTTAACAATATCAGGATAATCACTTTTAACTTTTATCCTTAATGATGGAAACAATGCGTTATTTTCAAAATTCATCTTCAATCTTTCATCAGTAGCCAGTTTCAAAAACTGTCACTCAAGTTATCTTTCAATGAAATAAACGGATTTTGGATCCATGAATTTCTTGCATGTGGAGCTTGTTTTGATAGAAAATACTCAGATATTTTATCAAATTTATAATTAGTTTTTTAATATTTTGTATATAAATGTCCTTTAAGTTTGATGGCTTTATTGTTTCATTAGTCTGTAATGATTTTAGCACTTCACTATGAGTTATGGCTACAAACTCAATAACACGGGATTATACTTCTGAGTAAAATTAGTACAAACTCCTATTTGTTTAATTCTTTGGAATTACTTCTCTGATCATTATTTAGTTTACTACTATGATTACTAACACATTACTGATGTGTGTCTTGTATTGGCAAAATTGGACAGTAAGGATTGTTTTGCCATCTATAATTTAGGGTTAAAAACAAATGACACAAATTTTACTTCCCTAATTTAGCTAAGAATTTACAAAAAATAGGCTTGATTAAAAATGAAAATGATTGTAAAAATAACAAGTTATATAATTAAATAAATATTTACATTTTCATAGATTTTTACTCTTGGGTTGCAGGTGACAAACCTTGAAATTTTACTCATTGTAATATCGTACTATTGCATATGACAGGGACACAACCATGCCACCTGCAACTCAAGAACCAGGTTGAAGAATACCTGAACTGTTTAACAAGCAATGTCCAATGATCATGCACTTGGATATTCCTGAAATGTCAAATTGATATAAACACTGCTAAGCACTTATCCTTTTAATTTCTGTACTTATTTCCTTGTGGACTAAACACAAACAGTTCGCAGACTGACACTGGTCCAAGAACTACACTTTGAGTAGCATTACTCTAGGGAACACTTGCATTGAAGGGACTGGCAGAAAGAGAACTAATGAAGGAATTTGTGAAGTAACAAGGGAGGAGAACAAGGAGACCATAGATTTGTGGAAGACTAGGGAATTTTTAAGAGGAAGTGGTTAACTATATTGACTGCAAGAAAGGTCAAGTAGGTTGAGGACCAAAAGAAGCCATGGGATTGACAACTATCATCAGTGACATTTGAAAGAGTGATTTCAGAAGGGGGCTCTTGGTGGTAGTGAAAGAAAGCCAGGGGCCAGCAGGCTGAGAAATTGGGGAAGCAGAGAGAAGCAATGGGGACTACCCTTCTAAGAAGCTAGGTGGTTAAGAAATGGAAATAGTGTGGTAGCTTGGGGGTATAAAAACTTTGAAGGAAGACTTTTTAGACCGATGAAGACTTTTTAGACCCTTCCCCAAATTTTAATATCACTGAAGGAGTCTCAAACTGAAGAGAGTTCCCTCTCTAGATAGAAAATCTAAGAAATACATATATTTTTTGTAGGAGTCTTACAGCAATCTTCTTAAAATTACCAAGCAGGTTGGAAGAGATCCATGAATTTCAAGAAGTTCAGGGGGAATTTTTTTAAGACTCTGCTGAAATATATATATATATATATATATATATATATTTTTTTTTTTTTTTTTTTTTTTTTTTTTTTTTTTTTGAGATGGGGTCTTGCTCTTGTCGCCTAGGCTGGAGTGCAGTGGCATGATCTCAGCTCACTGCAACCTCTGCCTCCTGGGTTCAAGTGATTCTCCTGCCTCAGCCTCCAGAGTAGCTGGGATTACAGGCACCTGCCACCACACTCAGCTAATTTCGTATTTTCAGTAGAGATGTGGTTTCACCATGTTTGCCAGGCTGGTCTCAAACTCCTGACCTCAGGTGATCCACCCGCCTTGGCCTCCCAAAGTGCTGGGATTACAGGCGTGAGCCACCGTACCTGGTCTAGACTCTGCCGAAATTCTAATACTTCTTTGGTAATGCAACAGAAAACTAAAGATTTTGATGGTGAACTCAATTGCTTCTGAGTTGTGTGGATGAAAATATATTTTATTATTTTTTCCTTCAACTTTTAAGCTCCCAGGTATATGTGTAGGATGTGCAGGTTTGTTACACAGGTAAATGTGTGCTATGGTGGTGTGCTGCACAGATCAACCCATCACCATGGTATTAAGCCCAGCATCCATTAGCTCTCCTGATGCTCTCCCTCTCCCCACCCTTCCCCGCTACAGGCCCCAGTATGTGTTGTTCCCCTTCCTGGGTCTATTTTATGGTATGTATGTGTGTGTGTGTGTGTGTGTGTATATCTATTTATGTGTATATATTATGATATATACACCACACTTTTTTCAAACTATTATTTTAGGTTTATTATATAACAAACATGTGCAAGTTTGTTATATAGGTAAACTGTGTGTCTCTGGGGTTTGGTGTGTACAGATTTTTTCACCACCCAGGTAACAAGTGTAGTACCTGATAGGTAGTTTTTTGATCTTCTGTCCTCTCACCCTACACCCTCAAGTAATCCCCCAGTGTGTGTTGTTCCCCTCTTCATGTCCATGTGTTCTCATTGTTTAGCTCCCACTTATAAGTGAGAACATGCAGTGTTTGGTTTTCTGTTCCTGCGTTCGTTTGCTGAGGATAAAGGCTTCTGGCTCCATCCATGTTCCTGCAAAGGACATGATCTCATTCCTTTTTATGGCTGCAGGAAAATATATTTTACATACTAGTGAGCGTAGTTAAATTAATCCATGATCAAGATATACATTCTTTTGTAAATTGAGAAATCTCTTTATCATAATTGTAATATGGTAATAAATAAATCTAGATTACATAAATGTAATCTAGATGTTGATAAACTGGTTTTAAATAAAGCAAGTGATATCTATGTATGAAGAGAGTTTACTTCAGTTCCTAGAACTTTCCTTCACTTTCCTGCCATCCCTACTTTTAGTAAGCAAGCATTTACTGTGTGTGTAACACTGTGCTAGGTACTAAGGCAACGATGATACCCAAGATTTGGTCTCTATCCTGAAGATAAGCACAAGAGAAACATTATCAGTCATGATGCTTTCTGTTGCAAACAAGTGAAAACCTCAGCTCAGCTTAGGTCAGCTCCAGGGCTGGCCAAATCAGAGGCTCATTTATAACACTGAGGATCCAGATTCTTTTGAAATTCCTCCTGCACCAATATCAGCATTTCTACCTTCTCTGTAGGTTGGCTTGCCTCACGTTACAATGGCTGCAGCAATCAGAAGTGTCACATCCTCAGTAATACTTAATATTATTACTATTATTTAATAATATTTAGAACTGTGCCATCCCTGTGTTTCAATTTATCAGGCTCCCAGCAGACTACTCCTTATCTTTCAAATGTCAAAACTGCATCCTGAGCTCTTGCCTAAACTAATCTGGGGTGAGGTGAATGGAAGTAGCACTTTAATTGTATTCATTCTTTGTAGCTGGACCTGGGCCTGGGCCCTATCTCCTGACACTTGCCCACAAGAAAGATTTCTGCAGTTAGGTAGGACTGGCTGTTGAGTAGGCCAGTGCTTGCCAAACCTTTACACATCCTCACATATGTCATAATATGCAGATAAAAAGATAATCCCTTATACAACTTGCTGGGATAAACTCAGGAGGCTTACAGCCATGACCTGCTTGAAGGTTCTTCCTGCCTTAGACCTTGCTCAGCTGCTCCAGGATGAGGGGATTTACATCACAGCACAACTGTATTTTATTCACAGCATAAACCATCTCATTCCTTCTCAGTTGACGAGTTCAGATGGGCAATAACAGTGTCTGCCAAAGAGAAAAAAAAAATGTATTCAAACTAGATAATCTATTGGTACAAATACCAAGACACAGAAGTGATAACAGCTTTAAGCCAATGTTTGATGGTAGTAGTCTCAGCAAGCTCTTTTCTGATGTCTTTGTGCCTTTGCACATGCTCCTTCTCTGTCACTGTTTTTTTCATCAACATAATATAATGGACAAGTGGAATCAAATAGAATCGAGTTCAAATTCTCTGCTACCCATCGGCCCTGGTATTGGACAAATCAACTCCTCTGAGCCTGTTTCCTCATCTGCAACGTAGACTAGCTAATACTACCCATTGGAAAGCGCCGTTTCTTAGCTAATGCATGCAAGGCTTAAAACCTAGATGACGGGTTGATAGGTGCAGCAAACCTCCATGGCATACGTATGCCTATGTAACAAACCTACACGTTCTGCACTTGTATCCCGGAACTTAAAGTAAAAAAAAAAAAAAAAAAAAAAAAAAAAAGAAAGAAAGAAAAAGAAAAAAAAGGCTGTTTCTGGGGATTAAATAAGACAATTATGTAAGGTGGCCAGCACAGTTCCTGGTACATAGTAAATGTCAGGCCTGCCTGACAAACTTCTGTTCAACAGCTACTGCTGCCCTGAAAATCTTCCTCAGACGTTTCCACGGTGCTTCCCGTTCTTACACCACTACAATCCTTTATTACACTACTATCCGTTCATTCCCCACAGCTCCCTCCCTTCCTTTCCCTAACCAGTGATCCCAAAAGGCCAGCAAGTGTCTAACATTTTCTATCTTCTAAGTGACTGGTAAAGTTCCGCACCTATCAGCGCTCCAAGTTTGTTTTTGTTTTGGCCGACTTTGCAAAACGGATTGGGCGGGATGAGAAGGGGGGCGCCGCCCAAGGAGGGAGAGTGGCGCTCCCGCCGAGGGTGCACTAGCCAGATATTCCCTGCGGGGCCCGAGAGTCTTCCCTATCAGACCCCGGGATAGGGATGAGGCCCACAGTCACCCACCAGACTCTTTGTATAGCCCCGTTAAGTGCACCCCGGCCTGGAGGGGGTGGTTCTGGGTAGAAGCACGTCCGGGCCGCGCCGGATGCCTCCGGGAAGGCGCCTGGACCCACGCCAGGTTTCCCAGTTTAATTCCTCATGACTTAGCGTCCCAGCCCGCGCACCGACCAGCGCCCCAGTTCCCCACAGACGCCGGCGGGCCCGGGAGCCTCGCGGACGTGACGCCGCGGGCGGAAGTGACGTTTTCCCGCGGTTGGACGCGGCGCTCAGTTGCCGGGCGGGGGAGTGCGCGTCCGGTTTTTCTCAGGGGACGTTGAAATTATTTTTGTAACGGGAGTCGGGAGAGGACGGGGCGTGCCCCGACGTGCGCGCGCGTCGTCCTCCCCGGCGCTCCTCCACAGCTCGCTGGCTCCCGCCGCGGAAAGGCGTCATGCCGCCCAAAACCCCCCGAAAAACGGCCGCCACCGCCGCCGCTGCCGCCGCGGAACCCCCGGCACCGCCGCCGCCGCCCCCTCCTGAGGAGGACCCAGAGCAGGACAGCGGCCCGGAGGACCTGCCTCTCGTCAGGTGAGCGAGCAGAGCCGCCGTCGCCTCACGCGGGAAGGGCGCCCCGGGTGTGCGTAGGGCGGGCGCCAAGGCGGCTCGGCGGGGACGCGTCCTCGCCAGGGGCCGGGTCCCGGCGGGAGGAGGCGCCCTCCCTGACCCCGCCACCGCGGAGCGTCTGCAGAATGGTGACAGGATTCTGGGTTCTTGGGCGAGGGGTCTCGGCTTCAACTTGACAGGTGTCGGGCGGGTGGGGCTAGGGTCCTGAGCGAAGTGACAGGTGCAGTTCCCTCTTGTGAGGCTCGGAGGCAGAGGGTCGTTGCGAGCGTCCATCAGACGCAAAAAATGAAAAATAAAAATACAAAAATGGTGTCTGTGGGAGAGTTTTTCACCGGAGAATTGGAGTACTCCGGTGGTCGTCTGTCTTTCTGTTTTGGTTCACGCGATGCAACAGTTGGGAAGTATTTTCTTCCGGGCGTGCACTGCATCTGAAGTCCATTCGTGGGAGAGGCCGACCAGAAAGCCTTGGACAAGAAGCGCAGGGTCCTGAGTGTCCATTGCCCACAGGATACTCGGCTCAGGAGCTTTGCGGCGTTTCCTTAGAACAATAATGCATCGAGGCCTTGGGGACTCAAAGCCATCTGTAGTGATTGATGGAGCGTAACTCTTTAGAGGAACGATACATGGGCAAAACTTTCATGAGACATTTACCAGAAATGCTTGAAAGTTTCTAAACTTTTTTTTTTCCTGTTTGATGAACTCTTCTTGCGTGTTAGTCGGCTTCAGCTTGTCTCATTATTTCTTCCATTTTGCCTTTTGACTTTGAACCAGCAAGGATCCTGGTGTCCCCTCTTTTTGCCTTTGTTTTTGGCACAAAATTAGTGGTTCTGTGCGCAAATGGAAATTTTCGTTTTCCCTTATTAAGTGGAATCTAAATTTAAGCAAGTCCATACGAATGCACTAGATCTTGAAGGGAAGTATTTATTGTATTACAACATCTTACTTTTCTTGATTTTTCTACTTTATGGTTAAATAGCTATGACTGAAAGAGTGTAATTGTCATTATTGTCAGCACTGGTTCTACTTTGAGACAAGTTCATTGCAGAGGGAATGGGACTTGTTTCTGTTTTTCACTATTTTCTCTCCCATTCTTGTCTATCACCAAATCCTTTCACCCTCACCCATTTCTTTCCACTCGGTATACACTAACAATTCACGGCAGAAAAGATTGAAGTGGGATTTAGGAAATGGCCCCTGGAAGGCTATTAAAAATTTATATATTTAAATGGACTGTCTTATAGGTCAGTTAAAAACCATATTCGTTAAAAAACCAAAATAACAACAACAAAAAACTAAAAACCACGTCTGGGGCATGTTCCGGGAAAAGACATGACTTTAGTTTCTGATTAAATTCTGATGTATCCAATTCTTGCAAATTTCCCTTGGGAAAATGCAGTAATGGCTACTCTAAAGAATTCCATGTTATGCACACAGCTTTGGAAGCATACTCTAATGTAGGGTAACCAGGAATATTGACGTTCTGGCCACTGCTTGGAAAAAAGAGGACTGTTTCTTTCATTTTTAAACTCATTTTATATATTTTAAGTAATGGAACTATAAAAAATTCTCTTATAAGTCAAAACCATACAAGGTACAGTCTGTTCTTGATTATCCATACCCACAAAGGGTTTCATTAACATAGATAGTTGAACTCTATAAATTAACCAGCAAGGGTGGAACCACTGCCGTGCAGCCTGATGCTGAGCATCTTGCCTGGAGATGGAATCAAGGCTCAGTCCAACTGCACTTCCAGTGACAGATTCCATTCCTGATTTGAGAGTTGAGATCTTATTTCTGTTGCCTTATCTCTGGCCTAAGTAATGTAGCTGGAAGGGAAACTGTCACTAGGAACAGCATACCACATTCATTGTTGAAATAATCAAAGGTTAATCATGTTTCGAGCTGGGTGTGATGGCGCATACCTGTAGTCCATGCTACTCAGGAGGCTGAGGCAGGAGGATCACATGAGCTTGGGAGTTGGAGGCCAGCCTGGGCAACAAAGCAAGACCCCAGTCTTTAAAAAAACAAAAAAGCTGACCAGGCATGTTGGCTCACGCCTGTAATGCCAGCACTTTGGGAGGCCAAGATGGGAAGATTGCTTGAGGCCAGGAGTTTGAGAGGAGCCTGGGCAACAAAACAAGACCCTGTCTCTAAAACAAATTTTAAAAAATTAGCCAGTTGCTGTGGCACACCTGTAGGCTCATGTACTCAGGAGGCTGAGGTGGGAGGATCCCTTGAGCCCAGGAGTTTGAGACTGCAGTGAGCCATGATTTCACCACTGTACCCCAGCCTGGATGACAGAGTGAAACCCTATTTCAAAACAAGAAAAAAAAACAAAAACTAATTATGTTTTGAAGGAGGAATTGGCAGTCTAGAATAGTGGTCAAGGGCATGGATTATAGAGTTAGACTGTTGGGCTCACATGGTGGTTTACCTCTTACTGGCTGAGACCTCAGGTAAGTTCTTTAACTTCTCTGATTTGACAGACATCTGTAAATGTCTACTTTTACAGATGAGAATACTTATCTAAAAGGGCTGATGTCGGGATTCAGTGAAACCATATGTTTAAGGTACTTTCTACAGGATCATAGTAAATACTCAAAAATTATTAATTATTCTTCATACTATTCTTATTAGTAGATAACACATAGAAATTAGATGAATGAAAATGAATTAGCCAACAAGAATTTATTAAATGCTTGTCTTTGTTAAGGGGAAAGGACAAAAATAAGCAGTCGCATCATGTAAGATGTGCTAGTAGGTAGAGAGATATATGAAACATTGATAAGAGAAGACTACAGTTTAACAAAGTCACTGGTGTTGAATTGTATAATATTATCTATGGGTTTTTATCTTTTTGTTGTTATCTTTATCCTATTTTCCCAAACAGCTTTAGCTATTACATTTACTTTCCTTCACAGAAGTGTTTTGCTGCTTTGAAGTATATTTGACTTACCATGCAAGCAAATATTTTTCACTGTGTGGTATCCTTATTTTGGAATGACCATGAAAAAGATAATCATATGTTTAAATTTGAAGTGTAATTTTTTTCTAAGATAAAATAAGATCTTAAAGTATTTAATAATGTTCTTTTTCACAGTAGTGTTATGTGCAAACTATTGAAACAAGTGTGTACTGAATCAATTTGATTTATAAGTATATGCCAATTATATGATTATTTTCATTTGGTAGGCTTGAGTTTGAAGAAACAGAAGAACCTGATTTTACTGCGTTATGTCAGAAATTAAAGATACCAGATCATGTCAGAGAGAGAGCTTGGTTAACTTGGGAGAAAGTTTCATCTGTGGATGGAGTATTGGTAAGGATTTTCTTAAAATGTTTTGAAATTTTTTTTTCTCATTTTAAAAACAACTTCAAATCACTATACAAAAATTGAAAGATAGAAAAATATAAAGACAATAAAAGCTAATAATAATTCCATTACCCAGAGGAAATTTACCTCTGCTAACATTAAAAATGTTTGAGGCCGGGCACGGTGGTTCATGCCTGTAATCCTACCACTTTGGGAGGCTGAGGCGGGTGGATTGCCTGAGCTCAGGAGTTCGAGACCAGCCTGGGCAACATGGTGAAACCCTGTCTCTACTAAAATACAAAAAAAAAAAAAAAAAATTAGCAGGGTGTGGCGTGCGCCTGTAGTCCCAGCTATTTGGGAAGCTGAGGCAGGAGAATTGCTTGAACCCAGGAGGTGGAGGTTACAGTGAGCCGAGATCGTGCCACTGCACTCCAGCCTGGCAACAGAGCGAGAGTCTGTCTCAAAAAAAAAAAAAAGTTTGAAAAAAATCCCTCCATAAATGCCTCCCACCAAACTATTTTAAAGCAGGTCTTAGTTATATTTTATTCACTATGATACAAGGACTTTTAAAAAAACACCGCCATACCTTATAAAATAATTTTTATACCTTCTAATATGCAATCAGTGTTCAGATTTCCTGACTGACTCAGAATTAGTTTTGTTAGAATTCAGGATCTTGAAAATATTTTGATATATTCCTTTCATTTTTTCTTTGCGTAACTATAGATGTATATGTTTAATAAAAGGAGCAAATAATTACTAGAGTTTTATATGTACTGGGGCAATAGTATAAGAATTTTACATAGCCGGGCATGGTGGTGTGTGCCTATAGTCCCAGCTACTTGGGAGGCTGAGGTGGGACGATCACTTGAACCTGGGAGGGGGAGGTTACAGTAAGCCAAGATCGCACCACTGCACTCCAGCCTGGGCAACACAGGAAGACCCTGTTGCAAAAAAAAAATAAATAAAAATAAGGCTGGGCGTGGTGGCTAAAACCTGTAATCCCAGCACTTTGGGAGGCCCAGGCAGGTGATCACTTGAGGTCAGGAGTTCTAGACCAGCCTGGCCAACATGGTGAAACCCCATCTCTACTAAAAATACAAAAATTAGCCAGGCATGGTAGCAGATGCCTGTAATCTCAGCTACTTGGGAGGGTGAGGCAGGAGAATTGCTTGAACCTGGGAGGCAGAGGTTGCAGTGAGCCGTGATCATGCCACTGCACTCCAGACTAGGCAACAGAGAAGACTCCATCTCAAAAAAAAAAAAAAAAAAAAAAAAAAAAAAAAAAAAAACCCAGAACTTTACAAATCTACGAATAACTCATTTAAAAATCATTGAGATATGAAATATAAAATCTTTTTTTAATGTGTAAAATGTGAAATGTTCATTTAACAGATGAAGACACTGAGTAGAGTGAGGTTGAGTAACTTGACCAAGGTCCCTAGGAAATAAGATCTCAAATATAAATTTGAGATTATACATGTAGTTATGTATAGTTACATGTAGTTACACATAGTTTTGCATTTTCCTGTTTTTTTCTCATATGAGCATTTTCTTATTAAAGTTTTTTTGTAATATAGTTTCTAGTGATAGTATAATATTTTAGCTATTAGATGTATTTTAATTTGTTAACTCTTACTGGATATTTGGGTTTTTTCCAACTTTTTGATGCTATAAAATAATGTAATAAACATTTGTATTCGTAAGAATAATGCCTGGCACAAAGTGAGTCCTTGATAACTTGTTAAATAAATTAATGAATGAATCTCTGATTATTTTATTAGAATAAATTCTTATAAGTTGAATTACTAAATCAAAAGCTATGAACATTTTTATGACTCTTGATGATTATTGCTAGATTACACTTCAGACAGATACTTTTAATGAATTTACTTTCTCAACATAGTAGTATAAGAGTATATATCTGTTTTTACTGATCTGATTAACACAGCGGCATGTGTTTATGTATGTCCCATAAGAAAATTGTTTAAAACCATTAAATAAAATCTCTGGCAGTAAAAAGGAGAAAACAAGTGTCATGATTTCCAAAGAATTGAAGATAGTCTCACATTTCTTATGTAAAAAGAGAGGAATACTGAAGTATCTTGAATGTATGACTTGGGTATTATAATCCCCAGGCATCTAATGTATATTTTAACTGACTTGGGTACTTCATGTACAAAGCTGTTTTTGTGCATATACAATTAAATGGGATCAGAGCTCCTTCACTTTTCTCTTCCTAAAATACTAGATTTTTAGTGTTCAGAAATTTTGGAAGGGATAGCTGATTATAAAGAGCATTAGTGAATATACATACTGTAGTTTTCAATTTATAAGTGCATTGTGTTCCAAATCTGTTTGCAAGTTTGATATAGTAGTTAGGTTTCCAGCCTAGTTCACATAACTTATTTTTTTTGTACTAAACTATAACAATAATAGTTTTAACAGTAGAGGCTCTTTTGAGCTTCAGAATTGAATACATATATAAGCAAATGTTACTGCTTTATTACCCTTTTTCATCCTGGCTTTGTCTCTACCTTCCCTGGGAACTGGCCCAGTTTGAATCTTATTTCCTAATGGAGCTCATGATGGGGACTAGGATGTGTGAAATTATCTATGGCTAGGTACTGGAGGAAGGTAAGAAAGGAATTTCATGTTATTTTTGGGATTTGAGGTGTGCTTTTGAAGGGTATGATGGAAGATGATGTCCTGTTGTCCTGTTGTAAATCAACAGACTTTTCCTTGAAATATGATTTTAAGTTAGAGTTACGTTTTTGAGGGTTGGCCTGAGAATTTAACCTTCATTTATATAATAATATCTAAGGGAGAATGTGATACAGTGTGTTCTAAGAAGCAAATGTAATGACAGAATAAATGTGTTTCCAGTGCAGCTATTCTAGTGGCAGTTGTCTGTCTTCTTTGAAACAAGAGGAGGAATATTGTCAAAAAGGAAACCCTTTTTAACAATAGAAAGTAGGTGATGTTTATTGGGATAGAGGATGAGTTAAGAGCAAGGATTAAGAGTCAAACAGATATACCATGTCCGAACTCCATTATCTTGAACATGTTATCTACAATTTTCAAGCCTTAGTTTTCTTACCTGTAAAAGGGACTGACAATAATTTCTGGATCTTGGAGTTATGTGCAGATTAAATAAATTAATGCATATAAAGCTCTTATTAGAGTCAATGAGTGTGTATATTAGGTCTTGCAAACAGAATAATTTTACTTAAGAAATACCCCAGAAAATTTTATCATTAATGTATTTTTTTTAGGAGAACTTAGGATATCAGTTAAAATGGTTACAATTTTAAATGCATTGTAGTGATTTTGATGTAGTAATGTTTGTTAAAATTCTTATTTTTAAGTACTCTAGCATCAGAAAAGTTGTTTATGCATACATGAAAGCATATATTAATCCCTTTAAAGGAAAAGTTTGTGGTATTTTGTCTAGAAAAGTGTTTTCTTTTTTTAAAATAAATATTTAGTAAAGTGTAATAATAAAGATTAGCTTTGTTCATAAGGTTAGATTGTATTTATGCTGATTATAGCATATGAATAGGACTTTCCATTAAGAAATTGGCTAAGGTGCTGTTCATATTGTGACTTAAGGTGAATCAGCTGTTAGAATTTTGGTTTACTTTCTGCATCTTGATTGGTAGTGTGGTAGAATGGAAAATGCCTTGGACCTCAAGGCAGAAAACTTCGGTTGTAATTATATTGTAGCTATATGATTTTAGGCAAATTGGTTAATTCTGTGAGTCTCAGTTTGCTCACCTGTAAGGCAGAAATAATGCCTGAATGTGAACCTCATAGGCTTTTTGTTATACATACATATATATGTATATGAAATGTATGATATACATATCTCAAAGAGCTTTGGGATATATTGCTCTTGATAGAACCACTTACTTATTTTTGTGATATGGTGGTTATATTTTAAATAAATACAGTCATGTGTTGCTTAACAATGGGAACACATCTGAGAAATGCGTCATTAGGTGATTTCATCGTTGTGTGAACATCATAGCATGTACTTACACAAACCTGGATGGTATAGCCTATGACACACCTATGCTGTGTGGTATATAGCATGTTGCTCCTAGTCTGCAAATGTGTACAGCATGTTACTGTACTGAACATTGTAGGCAATTGTAACACAATGGTAAGTATTTGTATATCTATACATAGAAAAGGTACAGTAGATCATCCATATCCTTACTGATTTTCTTTCTATGTGTTTTACTAATTATTGAGGGAGAAATATGAAGCCTCCAACTATAATTAGAATGGCCCTTTTAAATTCTGTTTTTTATTAATGTATTTTTTATTTTATTTTATTTTGAGATGGAGTCTTGCTCTGTCGCCCAGGCTGGAGTGCGTGGCACGATCTCGGCTCACTGCAACCTCCGCCTCCCGGGTCCAAGCGATTCTCCTGCCTCAGCCTCCCGAGTAGCTGGGATTATAGGCATGCGCCACCACACCCAGCTAATTTTTGTATTTTTAGTAGAGACGGGGTTTCACCGTGTTGGTCAGGCTGGTCTCGAACTCCTGACCTCATGATCTGCCCTCCTCGGCCTCCCAAAGTGCTGGCATTACAGGCGTGAGCCACTGTGCCTGGCCTTTATTAGTGTATTTTAAAGCTTTATCCTTGGGTACATACAAGTTTAGAATTTTTATGCCTTTTAGGTAAATTGGTACCTTTATCATTATGTAATGTGCTTTTTTATCCAAATTTATATCTTTTGTTCTGCAGTGTCCACATATCCATTCCACTTTTCTTGTGATCACTCTTTACAATGTGTATCGTTTACCTTCATTTTGATTTTAACCTATTTCTTTTTTATATTTAAATGGATTTTTGTTGTTTTGTAATCAGCATTCATTAAAAATTTTTAGCTGAATACTTTTTACTTTTGTTAGGGTTCCCTGTGTCTCTTCCTTTCATGTTGTGCCACAGATGAGCCATTATTTATATCTTTTCTCTCATTGGAGGTTCCTTTTTTTAGGGGAAATTAAATAATCTGAAATATAAGGAAAGGATATGTTGATTTCAAGAAAGGTTATGTTTTTGTTCCTTATCTGGCTTGTTCTTGTTGTGAGGGTGGGAGCAATACTCTTTGCAGCTTTCTGCATTCTAGGAAGAAGTGGAATTTTACACTACCATTTGCTTTCTTTACAGGTTTACCTTGGTATTCAGTGTCTGTCCATAGGACTAATTAAAACTATACCAGACTCCTATTTTAAACCTATCCGTTCAGTCTCAAGTTATCTTTTTGCATTGCCTCTCACGTCTGTCCCTTCATTTCTTTTACCAGCAGTGCTTGGTTTTTACTGTTTGCTTTGGTTTTAATTTCCTTTTTATTTTTTTAATTTCAGAAGGTGGAAGCATTTGTCATTGACTTGAGCATTTTTTATGCATATTTTAGTGCCTCTTTCTGACTAGTCTCTTCTTTTCTCCATCCAATCCATCCTGTGCCTGATTTTTAGAAAAGACTGGTTTACAGTTTGCCCCTTTTGCTTTAAAATTTATTTTTCATTGTTACAACCCACTCTCAGTAGCCTCCATTGTAACACCCTCCCATGCTCCCACCACCATTATGAAGAAGTAAAGTCCAAACTTTCTCAGTATTTGTAGTTCTTCATGGTCTGTGCTTTAACCTTCCTTCCAGTCTTATTTTTTATTTCCATTGTTGGCCCCCAATGCCTGTGTTCTCTTCCCTCCCATATGAATCTTCCATATGAATATCTTCCATATGAATATGATAGTATTCATATTCATGCGATCTCCCCTTTTTTTGGAATACCCTTCTTTTTTCTTTTAGCCTAAATTCTGTTTTTAAGATGCAGTTAAAGCTTCTCCTTTATGCATGTCTCTTATAAGATATATTATTTGCAGACTTTTCCCCCCATTCTGTGAGTTGCCTTTTCACTTTCTTGATGATGTCATTTGCAGCGTAGGATTTTAATTTTGATGAAGTCCAGTTTTCTATTTTTTTTTTTGGTGGTGGTTTTTGTTTTGGTTGCTTGGGCTTTTGATGTTGTATCTAAGAAGGCCTTGACTAACCCAAGGTCATGAAGACTTATTCTGTGCTTTCTTCTAAAAGTCATATGGTTTTTAGTTCTTGTAAGTCTTGGGTTGTTTTTTTTTTTTTTTTTTTTGAGTTAATTTTTGTGTATGATGTGAGGAAGAGGTCTAACTCCAGTCTTTTGAATGTGGATATCCAGTTGTCTCTGCACCACTTATGGAAAAGACTATTCTTTCTTCATTGAATTGTTTTGGTGCCCTTGATGAAAATTAGTTGACTATAAAAACCAGGGTTTATTTCTGGAGTCTCAGTTCTATTCCATTGCTCTGTATGTTTATTCTTTTTTTTTTTTTTTTTTTTGAGACGAAGTCTCGCTCTGTCGCCCAGGCTGAAGTGCGGTGGCACAATCTCGGCTTCCTGCAAGCTCCGCCTCCCGGGTTCATGCCATTCTCCTGCCTCAGCCTCCCAAGGAGCTGGACTACAGGTGCCTGCCACCACGCCCGGCTAATTTTTCTGTATTTTTAGTAGAGACGGGGTTTCACTGTGTTAGCCAGGATGGTCTCGATCTCCTGACCTCGTGATCTGCCCGCCTCGGCCTCCCAAAGTGCTGGGATTACAGGTGTGAGCCACCGTGCCTGGCCGTATGTTTATTCTTATGATAGTACCATACTGTTTTGTAGTATGTTTTATAGCTTTGTAGTATGTTTTGAAATAGGGAAGTGTGAGTTCGACAACTTTGGTTTTCTTTTTCAAGATTACTTTTGTTACTCTTGGTGCTTGAATTTCCATGTGAATTTTTAGGATCAATTTGTCAATTTCTGTTTTAAAAAAAGGCAGCTGGGATTTTGATAGGGATTATGTTGGATCTGTAGATCAATTTGCGGAATATTGCATTCTTAACAACATGAAGTCTTCAGATGCATGCATATGGAATGTCTTTTCGTTTAAGTCTTTCTTTCACCAGTGTTTTCAGTTTTCAGAGTATAAATCTTACTAAATATTTATTCTTGGTGATATTATTATAAATGGAATTGTTTTCTTTCCTTTTTGGCTTATTCATTGTAGGTGGATAGAAATAAAATCTATTTTTTTTTGGATAAGAGCAGCTAAAATCAGTTGGGCACGGAGGCTCACGCCTGTAATCTTAGCACTTTGGGAGGCCGAGGTGGGTGGATCACTTGAGGTCAGGAATTTGAGACCAGCCTGGCCAACATGGTGAAACCCTGTCTCTACTAAAAATACAAAAAATTAGCTGGGTGTGGTGGCATGCGCCTGTAGTCCCAGCTACTCTGGAGGCTGAGGCAGGAGAATCGCTTGAACCCGGGAGGTGGAGGTTGCAGTGAGCCGAAGTCATGCCACTGCACTCCAACCTGGGCAAAAAAAAAAAAAAAAAGAAAAAGCAGCTAAAATCTATGTATTTAACAAAAATCTCTAATACAGTACCATTTTATTTATTATAGTCCTCATGTTGTATATTAGATCTCTGGACTTGTTCATCCTATGTATTTGCTACTTCATATCCTTTGAACTACATCTTTTCAAAGGATGAAATTGGGTAATGTGATGCCTCTAGCTTTGGTCTTTTTGTGTAGGGTTGCCTTGACTATTCGGGCTCTTTTTCGGTTCCATATGAATTTTAAAATAGATTTTTTTTTCTTTTTCCTAATTCTGTGAATAATGTCATTGGTAGTCTGATAGAAACAGCATTGAACCTGTAAATTGCTTTGGGCAGTGTGGCCATTTTAATGTTATTGATTCTTCTTATCCATGAGCATGGAATGTTTTTCCATTTGTTCGTGTCATCTCTGATTTATTTGAGCTGTGTTTTGTAATTCTTGTAGAGAGCTTTCACCTCCCTAGTTAGCTGTATTCCTAGATATTTTATTCTTTATTGTGGCTATTGTGAGTGGGTTGCATTCTTGATTTGGCTCTCAGCTTGGGTATTGGTACATAGGAATGCTAGTGATTTTTGTACATTGATTTTATATCCTGAAACTTTGCTTATCAGCTGAAGGAACTTTTGATCAGAGACTATGGGATTTTCTAGGTGTAAAATCATCATCTGCAAACAGGAATAGTTTGACTTCCTTTTTTCTTATTCCGATGCTCTTTATTTCCTTCTCTTGTCTGATTGCTGTGGCTAGGACTTCCAATACCATGTTGAATAGGAGTGGTGAGAGAGAGCATCCTTATTTTGTTCTGCCTTTCAAGGGGAATGCTTTCAACTTTTGCCTCTTAAGTATGATGTTGGCTGTGGATTTGTCATAGATGGCTCTTATTATTTTGAAGTATGTTCCTTCAATGCCTAGTTTGTTGAGCTATATACCACACTTTCTTTATCCACTAATCGGCTGATGGGCACTTCAGTTGATTCCATACTTTTGCAGTTGTGAATTGTGCTGCAATAAACAAGTGCAGGTTTCTTTTTGATATTATGACTTCTTTTATTTTGGGTAGATACCCAGTAGTGGGATTGCTGGATCGAATGGTTGATCTGCTTCTAGTTCTTTGAGAAATCCTCATACTATTTTCCATAGAGGTTGTGCTAATTTACATTTCCACCAACAGTGTATAAGGATTCCCTTTTCACTGCATCCTCGCCAACATCTATTGTTTTTTTACTTTGTTTTCCATATAAAAAGGGGTTTATTTAGATGTTAGAATCATCTAGTGATTCAGAAAGATTGGACATGAATCCACCCAGGCCCAGGGCTGAGCTGCAGAGCAGCCGCTGACATCCGCGGGGATTTCACATGCAACAGGGAGCTCTCACGTGCTTGCTGGCCATTGTGCTTCAAATCGTTTTTTCCAGCGGACGGCTGTGACTGCAGTTTTCAAATGTGCTCTGGCCTCCAAGGACCAGGGGGGCGGTGGGGGGCGGGGGTGTCCTCTGTATAAAAAGTGCTGTCCTGCGAGCTTCCCGACGGACACTTTGGGGCATCTGAGCGATTCCCGGGGAGGGCAGCTCTGCCTTCCTCAGGCTACCACTGCAGCCACCGACGGACATTCTCACCAGCAATCAACCAAAAAACATCAGAGTCTCTGTGAACTTGGCTGCGATGATAAGAACCAAATGTTTTCTAATCTAAGACTTGTATGCAGAACACAGGAAATTGCAATTAGGAACACCCTACAAAATTGAACAACAGTATTTTCTAAAAATATTTTTTACATCACTTTAAATAATTTACAGAAAGCTACAGAAATCATATTTACCAGGACACATCTGTTAAATAAAAGCATTGTTTCATGTTGGTGTACGTCTATACAGGGCTATGTATAACCGACTCCTGTTTCCCCTCCCTGCAACCACAGAACCATCACACACACACACACACACACACACACACACACACGGATACACGCACAGATATGCCCCTTTCCACAAATGCACGGAAACCGGGACGCAAACCCACAACTCGAGGGCTTAGACCTTCACTGCTGAGCTGCCGCCACTGTCCTCCGTGCGCGGAGTGTCGCTGAAGTCACTGGCCTCACTGCCCAAGGCGTCCCCGCCCAAGGCGCCCTGGTCCTGGTCGTCCCTATCGATGACCCTTCGTCAATACCTCAGGTCTAAAATGCTTTCCTCCGAGCCCGAGTTCCTCCTGTCGGGCAAACTCAGCCCTGTCTGTGCCTTGCTGCTTGGCCAGGGCCCGCCGTCCTTCTTCGCCAGCAAGTGTGGGCTTCCAAAGACAGGGCTGGGCCCGGCCTGGGCCTCCCTGAAGGCAGAGAAGGACGGGCCCTGCGGAGGCAGCCCCATGTCGGGCTGAAGAGGCTGGCCTGCCTGCCCCCCTGGGAGACACCCTTTCCAAAATGGAAGAGCTGGGTGGACAGCGCGGGGAGAAGCCCGCAAGGGGTAGGCTGGGCAGGCCCCAGGCGGGGCCCTCGGACCCCTTGTCTTTCCCGCTCCCGACGCCCCGCCTCCACTCCGCATCTCTACCTTCCTAGCGCAGCGCGCACGGGTTCCGGTGGGTGAAGTCGCTCGAGGGCAGGGTGTGGTCAGCCTGGGCTCCAGAGTCCCTCTCAGCTTCCTGGCTAGGGGTCAGGAAGCCCCGGCTCCCGCAGCCCATGTGAAAGTTCCCCCCAGCACCTCCGGCCTCTGTGCCCGCTGTGGCACTGCTGGGCAGCTGAACAAAAGCACTTTTGGCAGCATGCTCGGCCCCTCGTGAGCGCTGGTCTTTCTGAATGTAAACATTTCTCCTGCTCGCTGAGAGCCCCTTGGCGGAGACACTGCCACTGGTGCTCCTGGGCGGTGCCGGATCCCCTTGGGCGGGAGCAGCGGGGAGCCCCTTCCTGCCCTGGCTGAACAGGTCGGCTGTGCCCTGTGCTCCAGCGCTCTCTGCACCTCATGGCCCTTCTGCCGGCTGTGGGACCCCCCTGGCCCACTGGCTCCGCGTGCACACGCCAGGCGGTGGGGCCCGCTCCTTCCTGCACAGCAACTCTGGCCTGAATGAGCCCCACTTCCCGAGAGCAGCAGGGCCCTCTGCCTGAACTTCTGAACTGCTCACTGACTCCTTGGCCTTTTCCGCCAAAAACTTACTAATCTACAGTTCGATGCTCTCGTCACTGTCCACTGAACTCCTGTCGTCAGACAGGGAGCCGGGGCTGGGAGCTGGGCCCTGGCATTCCCTGGGGAAATGGATTCCCTTCAGAGGCGGAGGCAGAGGCGCATCCCCTCACTCGGAAGGCCGGGGCCGTGTCCTGGCTCCTGACGCCGTCCTGCTTCGTCTTCTCTGCCATACTGCCACAGACACTGGGAGGTTTGTTCCCTGGACCCTCGCCGCTGTCTCTCTTGGACTTGGAGAGTCAGCTATTAAGCACCGGCGGGCTTCTGTCTTTCCAGTCTCTCGGGAGCCCGCCCAGCTGCTCCAGGAAGTGCGTCTGGGCAGTGCTGAACCTGACCTTCTTCCTGCACGCAGCCCTGGGTTCCCTGCACCTCCTCCTGAGCTTTCGCTTGGACCTTAAGTCCTTGATGGCCGTGTCCAGGTCCTCGTCACTGTCCAGGGAGCTGCTCTTGTCTTCGGAGCTCTCCTTCTCGTCCAGGTGCCTCACCTCGTCTGTCTTACCCTGGCCCTGCGTCATGGGAGTGTCGCCGGGCCCCTTGGCTGCGCCCTCCCCTCCCGGGACCTCGCTGGCTTTGCCCTGGACGGGCAGGTCCCGCCCCTCATGGCCGGGCACGGCTCACGCCTGGCTGTGGTCGGCATCCTGGCCACCATCTTTCACCACCTCCCGCGTTTTCTTGGGCGTGGACGGCCTCATGGCATGGCCGCCGCCTCTACGTTTCCTTTTGCAGCTCAGCAGCGGGTCCGGTGTTTTAGAGAGGGGGGCCTTGGGGCCACTGGTCTGGCTGTTGGGGCCAGGCGGTGAAAGTGGGCCCTGGGCAGCCTGCGAGCAGCTCTCACCTCTGGCCCGCAAACTCCCCGACTATGCCTTGAGGGTCAAAACGTCTGCATTTCCTGATCGATGCTGTCGTCGCTGTCCACGGAGCTACTGTCGTCGTCAGAGCGGGAAGGCACGTTCGGGGAGTAGAAGCGTGGGCTTGCAGACAGGGACCTGTTGCTGCCTTACATGGGGGCCGGCAGGGTAGTCTTGGAAATGCCCAAGATTGCTTCCGCGCGCGTCAGTTCAGCGGACGTGTCTGCCTGGCACGAGGACCGTTCTACAAACTCGTTCCTGGAAGCCGGGCTCGCTGGAGGCGGAGCTTTGGTTTCCTTCGGGAGCTTGTGGGGAATGGTCAGCGTCTAGGCACCCCGGGCAAGGGTCTGTGGCCTTGGTGGCCACTGGCTTCCTCTAGCTGGGTGTTTTCCTGTGGGTCTCGCGCAAGGCACTTTTTTGTGGCGCTGCTTGTGCTGTGTGCGGGGTCAGGCGTCCTCTCTCCTCCCGGCGCTGGGCCCTCTGGGGCAGGTCCCCGTTGGCCTCCTTGCGTGTTTGCCGCAGCTAGTACACCTGGATGGCCTCCTCAGTGCCGTCGTTGCTGCTGGAGTCTGACGCCTCGGGCGCCTGCGCCGCACTTGTGACTTGCTTTCCCCTTCTCAGGGCGCCAGCGCTCCTCTTGACCCCGCTTTTATTCTGTGGTGCTTCTGAAGGGCTGCAGGGGGCTGCTGGCTTCGGGCTGCCCTTGTTCTCCTGCTTGGTCGTGACCCTGGACTTGAGGCTTCTGGGCTGCACGTTCGTCTTTGCTAACCGGGGAGGTTTGCGAAAGGCGAACTCTTTATGGGCGCCCCTCAGACCCTGCCGATGCGCCACCTTTGCGGCTAGCTCTTCGTGGGATTTCAAGAGTGACTTGGTCGAATTTTCGTTTGGGTCTGGTTTTTTATCTATTGACCCCATCACATTTTTGGGTCGCATGCTATCTCTTCTCATTCAGAAGCTGTTCTATTTCCGCCTTAATGCTCTGCTCGGAGTCGTTGCTGCTCGCTCTGACCGGGAAGGCAGAACCCTAGTCCTCACTGGATCTCACCTGGCTGCCAGGGCCACCACCTGAGCCAGGTACAAGTTTTGGGGGGACACACGGAAGTCGGGGTACTGCCGTGAGATAGTTCTGGCTTACATCTACTGCCACTGCCTGCAGCCCTGGAAGGCTGGGCTGCGCCTGGCTGGCCCCTGCCAGCCCCGGGCTGTGCGGCTCCACTCTTTGCCTTTAGGTACTCCCGGATGGCTTCCGCAATGTCCCGGTCCACGGAATCATCATTGAATCTAGCACCAACGGGCCAAAGTCTGCAGTTTCCTCCTCCCTCATGGGGTCAAAGTCAGCAACAAGACCACAGGCAGGCAATGCGGGCTGCTCCTTGTGCACGGTGGGCTTGGCAGCTGGCTTGGCGTCTGCCCTGTGGCCCCTCTGTGCAGCGCGCTCATCGCTGGTGCCCCGAGCAACCCCGCTGCGCTGCAGCATGCTGATGAGCATCTGCACGCGGGCGCTCACCGACACGCTCTCCACGCCCTCGTCAGCCTCCGAGAAGCACCCGGGGAACCTAAAGCTCCCTGGTGGGCCAAAGGCCTCCCATTTGGACTGGGGAGCAACCCCTGGAGTAGCGTTCCTGAGAAACATTCTAGCAGAAGGGGAGGGACGCGCAGAGGGACGACGCTTTATTTCTCTGCCAGCTTCATATACTCAAAAGGTTGGCAGCGGGGCGCAGTGGCTCACGCCCGTAATCACAGCACTTTGAGAGGCCGAGGCGGGCGGATCGCGAGGTCAGGAGTTTGAGACCCGCCTGGCCAACATACTGAAACCCCGTCTCTACTAATAATACACAAATTAGCCGGGCGTGGTGGTGTGAGCCTGTAGTCCCAGCTACTCGTGAGGCAGAGGCCAGGGAATCGCTTGAAGCCGGAAGGTGGAGGTTGCAGTGAGCTGAGATCGCGCCACTGCTTTCCAGCCTGGGTGACAGAGCGAGACTCCGTCTCAAAAAAGAAAAAAAAAAAAAAGAGTGGCAAGTGGTGCCCATGAGATAAAGTCTGCAAATGCTTCTTTGCAGTTTAAAAAGGACGACGACTATAAACCCAGGATCAGGACGACGTTACGCATAGATTTATTCTTGACCTGACCAACGAGCTCTTGAAATTCTCTTTGCAACCAGGTCGACTGTGAAACTGCAGCCAGTGTCCCCAAACGCCCCAAGGATAAGGCCTTTATCACTCCGACGCATCCTCTCTCTGCTTTTTAAATAGACTTTTGACTCGGCCCGGCCCCCTGCCACCCACCGCGCTGACCCTGCCTGCGCTTGCGTCCCGCGTCCCGCGTCCCGCATCCGGGGGGAGGCGGCGGGCCCGGGTCTCTGGGGCTGGCCCATTTACTTAGTTTTGTTTTTGTTGCATTTGCTTTTGGTGACACTCCCTTTTTGATATTCCACATATAAATGAGGCAATAATTTTCTTTCTATGTCTGCTTATTTCGCTTAGCATAATGGTCTCCCTGTCCACCGCGGCTCCCGCGCAGGGAGGAGGGGCAAGGGCCTCCGCCCGGGCCCCGCCTCCCCGCGCGCCGCTGCCACCGCCCCGCACCTTTTTTTGACTTTTTAATAATGCTCATTCTGACTGTGATAAGGTGGTATCTCATTATGGTTTTAATTGGTATTTCCCTTGTGATTGGTGATGTTGAGTATTTTTCATGTTTGTTGGCCATTTGTGTATCTTCTTTTGAAAAATGTCCGTTTGGCTGGGCGCGGTGGCTCACGTCTGTAATCCTAGCACTTTCGGAAGCCAAGGCGGGTGGATCACCTGAGGTCAGGAGTTCGAGACCAGCCTGGCTAACATGGTGAAACTCCGTGTCTACTAAAAATACAAAAATTAGCTGGGCGTGGTGGCATGCGCCTGTAATCCCAGCTACTCTCGAGACTGAGGCAGGAGAATGACATGAACCCAGGAGGCGGAGGTTGCAGTGAGCCAAGGTTGCGCCATTGCACTCCAGCCTGGAAGACAGGAGTGAAACTGCATTGCAAAAACAGCAACAAAAAAAATCCATTCATCTAGTTTGTCCACTTTTTAACAGGATTATTTGTTTTCTTCTTGCTGATTTTCTTGAGTTTCTTGTAGATTCTGGATCCTTTGTTGGATGTATAGTTTGTAAATATTTTCTCCCATTCTGAGGGTTGTCTCTTTTCTCTGTTGATTATTTCTTTTGCTATGCAGAAACTTTTTAGTTTAAGTCCCATTTACTTAGTTTTGTTTTTGTTGCATTTGTTTTTGGTGACACCCCCTATTTTTTAGATTCCACATATAAATGAGATCATGCAATAATTTTCTTTCTGTGTCTGCTTATTTCACTTAGCATAATGGCCTCCATGTCCACCTGTGTTGTGGCAAGTGACAGGATCACCTTTCTTTTTATGGCTGAATAATATTCCATTGTTTATATATACTACATTTTGTTTATCCACTTCTCTGTTGACAGACACATAGATTGTTTCCATATTACTTAGCTGTATATAGAAATACAGGTGGTTTTTGTATGTTGATTTTGTACTCTGAAAACTTGGTGAACTAATTTATTAGCTTCAATAGTTTCTTAGTGAATTCCTTAGGATTTTCTAGATGTAAAATAATGTCATTTGCAAATAGAGATAGTTTTACTTCTTCCTTTAAAATCTGGATACCTTTTATTTCTTTTTCTTGCCTAATTGCTTTGTCTAAAATCTCCAATAGAATGTTGAATAGAATGATGAGAAGGACATTGTTGTCTCTTCCTGGATCTTAGTGGGAGACCATCCAGATTTTCACCATTAAGTAGATGTTAGCTGTGGGGTTTTTGTAGATGCCTTTCATCAGCTGAAGAATTTTTTATTTCTAGGGTGTTGAGTGTTTTGTTATGAAAGGGTGTTGGATTTTGTCAAATGATTTTTCTGCTTCTATTGATATAATAATGTAGTTCTTGTTCTGTAGTATATTAGTTGATTTTCAGGTGTTAAACCAACATTGCATCTCTGGAATAAGTCCCACTTGGTCACAATGTATAATCCTTTTGATATGTTGCTAGATTTGGTTTGCTAATTTTTTTTTTTTTGAGGATTTCTATACGTGTTTTTATAAGAGATTTTGGTCTTTAGTTTTTTTCCTTGTGCTGTCTTTGTCTGATTTTAGTATCAAGATAATACTGGCCTTTCACAGAATGGACTGGGAAGTGTTCCCTCCTCTTCTGTTTTGATGGGGCAGTTTGTGAAGAATAGATATTAATTCTTCTTTAAATATTTGGTAGAATTCATCAGTGATGCCATCTGGGCCTGGACTTTTCTCTGTGGAAAGTTTCAAAATTACTAATTCAGTCATTTTACTTGTTATAGGTTTATTCAGTTTGTCAGTTTCTTTCTGAATCAGTTTTTATACTTTATATTTTTCTAGGAATTTGTCTACCTCATCTAAGTTACCTAGTTCATTGGCAAATAATTGTTCCTGGCATTGCCATTATAATCCTTTTTATTTCTGTCAGGTTAGTAGTAATTTTTTTTTTCATTCCTGATTTTGGTTAATTCGAGCCTTCTCTCTTTTATCTTGGTCAGTCTAACTAGAAGTTTCTCAATGTTGGTGATTTAAAGTATTTTTTCTGGTTTCATTGATTTTTCTTTATTTCTCTATTCTCTAAAAAATTTTGATCAAACAATTTTTCCCTGTTTTTTCACTACCCAATGTTTATACTTAATGTGTGTATTGGATAACTCTATTAAAGTTCATCATCATGTACTTTCATCATGTAATAGTCAGATATATCTTATATATAATTGTACTGCCTACTTTTAGAATTGCTTGTTCTTTAAGGCTTTGACTTCATAAAAGTTTTCACTCTTGGCCAATATTATTTACTACAGCGTGTTTTCTTCTTCATGAGGAACCATGGAAGAAATCTTTGGTCCAAGACCCATTAAGCTTTCCTGGAGAAGCTAACTAATTAATTTAATTTAACCTTATAGATACTATGAATCTTATAATTGTTTGTTACTGTTTTAACTGCCAGCTTTCATGATAGCATGCATTTTGGGGGATACTAACATTTTTCTTGTCATTTTTTTCACCTTTCTATATTTTACTTTCACAATTATAAGTAAATAAAGACTTGTTTTAACATAAATCACACTTTATAGTAATAAAGAGCGGGTCTCTGTTGCTCTCCTTTTTTACTTTAAAATTTTTTATTTTTAATTATTATGGAGACATAATAGGTGTACATGTTTATGGGATACATGTGATGTTTTGATACAAGCATATAATGTGTAATGATCAAATCATGGTAGTTGGAGTATCCATCATCTTAAGCTTTTATCATTTATTTGTGTTAGGAGCATTCCAATTCTAATCTTTTAGTTATTTTGAAATATACAATAAATTATTGTTAACTATAGTCACTGTATTGTGACTATATAGTGTTTCCATAGAACACTAGATCTTGTTCCTTCTATCTAACTGTCTTTTTTGTACCCATTAACCAACTCCTCTTTTATCCTGCCATCCCCAGTACCCTTCACAGCTTCTGGTAATCATCATTCTACTCTGTCTCCATGAGTTCAATTTTTTTTTTTTTTTTAAGCTCTTGCATGTAAGTGAGAACATGTGGTACTTGTCCTTCTGTGCCTGGCTTATTTCACTTAATATGATGTTCTCTGGTTCCAAATGACAGGATTTCATTCTATTTTATGGCTGAATAACATTCCATTGTTTATATGTACCACATTTTCTTTATCCATGCATCCATTAATGGGCATTCAGGTTAACTCCATGTCTTGGCTGTTGGGAAAAATGCAGCATTCAACATGGGAATGCAGATATCTCTTTGATATACTGTTTTTATTTCTTTTGGATATATACCCAGTGGTGGGATTGCTGTATCATATGGTAGTTTTATTTTTATTTTTTTGAGGAACCTCCAAACTATTCTTTTATAGTGGCTCTACTAATTTACATTGCCACAAGCAGTTGTGCTTTTGTTTGTTTGTTTGTTTGTTTTTGTTTTTTTTACTGTTTTAACATAATTATTTGGAGCTTCATTCATGATGGCATATGCATGAACAATTTATTTATTCTCATTACTGAGTAGTATCTCATTGCATGGGATTTGTTTTTTTTTAAGTTCAGGGGTACATGTGCAGTTTTGTTACATAGGTAAACTTACGTCATGGGGGTTTGTTGTACAGATTATTTCATTGCCCAGGAATGAAGTCCAATACCTACTAGTTGTTTGTCCTAATCCGCTTCCTCTCCCACCCTCCACCCTCTGATAGGTCCCAGTGTGTCTTGTTCCCCTGTGTGTGTCCATATGTTTTCATTATCTAGCTCCTACTTATAAGTGAGAACATGCAGCATTTGGTTTTCTGTTCCTGCATTAGTTTGCTAAGGATAATGGCCTCCAGCTCTATCCATGTCCCTGAAAAACATTGCTCTCTTTCTATTCCTAGTTATATCCATAGAAATGACCATTGATAGTTTTTGCTTACTCTGTCCCTCCAGTTTTTCCTTCCTCCAGCATATACACAAGGATTTTAATTTTACCCAATTGAAGTCTTACTTATCTACACCTTTTAACAAGTCATCATCAGTAATTTTGGAATAGGCATTAGATTCACATGGTTCAAGATTCAAACGAAAGAAAAGTATAAACAGTAAAAAGTCTCCTCATTCCTTTCCCTAAGCCACCCACTTCTCTTCAGAGGCAACTAATAAAAGTTTCTAGTTTTGCATTATTCTACACCTTGCTTTTTTCATTTAGCAATATATCTTGAAGAGCACATCTCCCTCTGTATTTAGCTTAATCCTTTTAGTGGATTTTTTTTTTATTTTTTGGGTATATCATAATTTATTTATGAATTTCATTGTTGAGAGACATTTAGTTTGTTTTTGAATGTGTAATACTACAAACCGTTGCGGTGAATTATCCTTATATATACATTTTCATGCACAAATGAGAGTACTTTTATAGTGTAGATTCCTAGAAGTAGAACTGCTAGGTCAGAAGGTATTCACATTTAAAAATTTTAAATTTGCTCATAGAATGAAGTCTTTGCTCATAGAATAGTCTTTGCTCAAATCTTACTTTACCAAAGAGGCCTATCGTGACCACTCTGCTTAATACTGTAACCTGCCCCTACTTCTCCCTGAACTTCTCTATCCATTGCACTCTATTCCTTTTCTAGCATAGCATATGGTTTACCTATTTATACTACTTTTTGGTTACTGTCTTTTTCCCTCTGCTCCAAGAAACAGGAATGTTTGTTTTGTTCACTAATATATATTTCTAGCAGTTAGAATAGTGTTTGATGCTTAGTAGGCATTTAGTAAATATTTATTGAATAAATCGTATACATAAGCAAACAGTATCCAAAATTATCCTCCGTAAAAATGCCTAATTTCTTTTTTTTCCTCTGTATCTCAATGAATAAAAAAAAATACTGACTTTCTTTACCCACTTATTTTGGATTTTTTTGGTCTTGTTTTTTGTTTGTTTGTTTTTGAGTTTGACAAATTTATTGGTATTTTATTAAAGACATTCATCTCAGTTGTTTCTCTCTCCCAGCTTGACCTTAGGTTAATATTTCATTTGGGTCAAGAAAAGAATATCAGAAGAGGTATGTTATTTTAACAAACAGGAAAATGGACAAAAATGGATAGTTTACCTACATTAAAGTGAGTTAAATTCAAGTATCTTGATATAATTAAATCATATAAGAACTAAGAGTTCTATATACATTTCCATTGTTTTACCTGGGGCTTATTCTAAACTTAAATACTAGTGAACAAAGAGTTAGGAATATACACAGATTGCTTCTCTGAGTTATTACCGACTAAAAGAGCTCAGCGAGCAGTTACCACCAATAAAACGGTCTGAAGCTGCCTCCAAATACAATATTGTAGTAGGAGTTTTCAAGGAAATTTTTATACTGTATTTTTTTTGTCTGTGACTGTGCTTTTAAAGATGTGTTTAACTGTCACATTAAAAAAAAAGTTCGTATACAATACAAAAATACAAAAATAAAACACCCTACAATACACAAATTAACAAAGTATGTGTGGTGAGATTCCAAAAAATGTTTGAAGATGCATTTTCTTTCCTTCTATTTCAGTATCTAAAATGTGCTTTTTGAGAGGCCATTGGTCAATATGTATACATTTAAAATAAACCATATAATTTTACTAGTAAGAAAGCCAGTAGTTAAGTTCAATTCAAATTGGATTTCACAAGTTAGTAATTTAAATCCTTAGACAAAGTTACAGAAAGTGCATCTTCTTGTTTTCCATCTTCATACAATGTTAAATTTTTTTTTGGTGTTTATACCTTTTAAAAAATAAAAGCAGCCAAATACTTAAGCAATATGTACATTTAAATTTTTGGTGGTGGTTTGTATTTTAAAAGAAACAGTTTTCTTATGATTCGCTTCAAGTTCTGGTGGAAATGCTTACAGGAACTAGCTAATAAACAAAAAACAAGAGAAGCACATTCAAAATACTGATTTACTTTGGTAGCAAATGGTTTTTCTTTGAAGATTAATGAAGATAGACAAGACCCATTAAGGTGAAGTGGGCTATTTCAAATATTCAACAGTTTACATATAAAAAAGTTATTTTAAGAGCTAAGCGTCTGTATCCACTGATAGCAATGCAACACCTAGTTTATGATGACTTGAAAGAAAACAAATGCCCATGAAGAAAAAAGCTGTATTTTAATTTTATCTAAATGTACTTTCAGTCAATAGTTCAGTAACATTTTCCTCCCAATACAATACTCCCTCTCTCTATAAGGCTATTCCTGGGAGCCAGACAAGTTTAGGTAATAAGGGAGTTAAGAGAGTAACTGCTTGCAGTTTTAAATAGACAATTAACTTTTTGCTTCCCTCTTAATGTGCTAATAGTTGTGTCTAAAAAAATAGGCAATTCTTAAAAAGGTACCATTTCTGATTTCTTTATTATCTGTAAACTTTGGAAACTAATCACACAAAACTACCAAATTAGCAAATGTCTTGAAATCTGTATACAAAACATAAATTACCTCTAATTTCAAACTCTCATTTATTAGTGTACCACTCAATCTTTTAAAAAGATGAGAAAGAAAAAAAAAGTGGCTCCAAAGGTAGTCTTATACCATTCTTAAAAAAAGGAAACTTTTTTTTTAACTTTATACCCACCCACACCCCAATTTCAAAACATCATTTAATTGTCTTGGTCATAGAGATTTCCAAGATGAGATTTTATATTCCACTCCCATAGCTTCTGGTTATCAGAAAACCCATGCTTTCCTTTATTGAAGGAGTTTGGTCCAGCTGATGTTGGTGTATCCCTTGCAATATTCTTCATCCTCATCTTTGCTTCTGGAGGCCTTTCCTCTGATTCACTATCTTCATCTTCATTAAAAGCTGCTGCTACTGAAAGAGTATTTGGAGCAAGAGTTGGAACAGTTTCTTTAGGCTTACTTGATCCAAGTTTGATGGATATGGGTGATGCTTTCTTTGTCGTCTGACTACCTATGGCAAATCCAAAGTTGGAGATCTTTGCAGGCTTTGTTGGAGGTCTGCAGCTTCTTCTTCAGCTGATCGCTTCTCAGCGCTGCGGCTGGAACTTTCCTCTCCATTACTCCGGCAGCTCCAGCTCATTGCGACTTTTCAGGCTTCTCCTCTCCCGCCTTCCCATCAGCCATTTCCCCTGCCGCATTGTTTTTTTAAGATTTCAAAAATCTTTCTAATACAAGTTGGGATATAAATAATTAGATATAGAAAATAGCTACAAGGTATTTCTTTTAACTTTCTCCACCCCCAGCTCCCAGCAGTCAAGAGTCAAGCCCTAAGTCTTGTCCTTTCTGTCAGAAATAGATACAAGAAGGATACAGCAAACACTGCTATAACACCTCTCTCATAGGATTCAAATCAGTGTGGAGATTATTATAGGCTCCAGATGAGTTAGGATATCTTTAAGTCTCAATTTAATAAAACTAATTGTTTTCCTGTGCTTTAAATATCTCTCCATTCTATATAAATATAATATAGATCTAACAGATGTAGTCTTGAAATAGATGGCTATAATGTCAGTGAAGTATTTTTTTCCTTATTTATATACATTATAACTTTCCTTATTTATGTACATTATAATTTTAAAGGCCTGATAGTCATAATTATTGATGTTCAGATTGGTAGTTATTTCTGTCTCTTATGTATTCAACTATAAACATTTAATCAAGTTTATGAGACCTAGATATTTAGCAGAGTTTTGGAGTAAATTATTTTATTAAACAAAGAATATAAAATAAACATTTCTACTTATGTTCCTGTTTTAATTTACCTCATTTATAGGCATCTTGATATTGCATTTTCATATTCTAAAAACTATTTTTAAAGACAGGTTGATTCAGAATTACAGTGTACTTGAAAATCATCAGGTACCTATTATTAGTTTTCACCCACATTGAATCTGTGTTTCAGAAACTGTCTACCAAACTTTGTTTATTAAGTAATTATTTTCCCTAGTTTTATTCAAGATATACAAAGCTGCCAACTAGTGCTTTTCATCAGCATCAGGTAAATTGTGTTACTATACTGCGTTGAATTTTAGCAAAGGTAAAGTATTTGCTATTTTAGTTATTGTAGCTTTATTGAAAGCAAACATATAGGTTTTTTAAAGTATTGGAAAACTCGCCAGATTATCATTATATGACTTGGAACCCTAGAAACTCCCAGACCACGAGACTTAATGGTTAATGATCTCTTTCAGTTCTCTTTCAACTTGGAATTCTCTTATTCCAATGCCAACTCATTGCTCTTTTGGAAAGACCCATTCTTTCCTCTATTGTCTTGGTACCTCCTCAGGACATATTCCCCAAAGTGGAAATTTCAGTTTAAGATAATTTTCAGCATTGTGTAGAATAAGAATGGTTAGACAGCTGATGTCAGCAAGATGGTGGAATAGTAGCGCTGTCCTTCAGAAACACCAATTTTGACAACTACCATGGAAAGAATGCCTTTATACTTGAGCATACATGGAACATTCTCCAGGATCAATCATATGTCAGGCCATAAAACAAGTATTAATATATTTAAGAAGATTGAGATAATATCAAGCATCTTTTCTCACCATAATGGCATAAAACTAGAAAGCAAAAATAACAGGAAAACTGGGAAATACTCAAATATGTGAAAATTAAACATGTTCCTGAACAACCAATAGTCAAATAAGAAATCAAAATGGAAATTAAAAAAAATATGTGATACAAATGAACATGGAAACAGCACATCAAGATTTGTGGAATGCAGCAAAACAGTTCCAATAGGAGATTTCATAGTGATAAACACCAACATGAAGGAAACAGTAGGACCCCAGATAAGTAACCTAACTTTACATCTCTCAGAACTAGGTAGAAAAAGAACAAATAAGCCCAAAGTAATAGAAGGAGGGGGATAAGAAAGATCACAGCAGAAATAAATGAAAGACTCGAAAAACAATAGAAAAGAGCAACAAAATGAAGAGTTTTTTGAAAAGATAAACAAAATTGATAAACTTTGAGCTAGAATAAGAAAAAAAGAAGATTCAAATAAATAAAATCAGGAATGAAAGAGGAGACATTATGACTGATATCACAGAAATACAAAGAATCCTGAGAATACTTTGAACAAATTATATACTAACAAATTGGATGACCTGAAAGAGACAGATTGTTTGCCACATACTACCTGCTAAGACTGAATTATGAAGAAATAGAAAATCTGAATGACCAATAACAAATAAGGGACTGAATCAGTAATCAAAAATCTACCAATAGAGAAAAGCCTCAGGACCTGATGGCTTCACTGGTGAATTCTACCAGACATTTGAAGAAGAATACCAATCCTTCTCAAACGTTTTCAAAAATTTGAGTAGGAGGAAACACTTCCAAACTCATTTAACAAGGCTAGCATTACCTTGATACCAAAGTCAGGCAAGGGTATCACAAGAAAAGAAGATTATAGGTCAATATCCCTGATGAACATATGTGCAAAAATTGTCAACAAAATATTAGCAACAGCACATTAAAGGGATCATACATCATGATGAAATTGAATTTATCTCTGGGATTCAAGGATGGTTCAACATATGCAAATCTATAAATATACCACTTCAACAGAATGAAGGACAAATTATGTGATCATCTTAATAGATCCAGAAAAAGTGTTTGACAAAACTTAACATTCTTTCATGATGAAAACTCTCAACAAGTTAGGTATAAAAGGAATGTACCTCAACACAACAAAGGTTATATGTGATAAGCCCATAGCTAACATTATACTCAGTGGAGAAACCTAAAATCTTTTCCTTTAAGATCAGGATCAAGACAAGGATCATTTGTCACTTGCATTCAACATAGTACTGGAAATCTAGCCAGAGATATTAGGCAAGAAAAAGAAATAAAAGACATTTGCTACAGTTTGAATGTTTTCCCCCTCTAAAACTCATGTTGAAACTTAATTCCCAATATGGTAGTATTAAAGATGGGGCCTTTAAGAGGTGATTGAGTCCTGAGGCCTCTGCCTTTATGAATGGATCAATCTATTCATGGATTAATTGGTTTTCATGAGAGTGGCATCAGCGGCTTTATCCCAAGCTAACATCTTAGCATGCTCAGTTCTCTCACCATGCGATACCCTGCACCACCTCAGGTCTCTGAGGACTCATAGCTATTATTCAAAAAGTCAGAAGATAACAGATGTTAGAGAGGATGTGGAGAAAAGGGAACTATTGTTCAATGTTAGTGGGAATGTAAATTGGTATGTCTTTTATGGAAAACAGTATGGAAGCTCCTCAAAAAATTAAAACTAAAACTACCACATGATTCAGCAATCCTACCTTTTGGTATATATCCACAGGAAATGAAGTCAGTATGTTGAAGAGATACATACACTCCCATGTTCATTGCAGCATTATTCACAGTCGCAAAGATATGGAAACAACCTAAGTGTCTGTCATTAGATGTATAGATAAAATGTGGTACAGATTGTTTTAAACTAATGATTGGTTATATCCTGATAAACCCATTGTAAGTCAAAAATATCTTAAGTTAAAATTGCATTAAGATCATGACAAACCCAGTTGAAAAATCGCAGATTGAACCATTGTAAGTCAAGGACTATCTGTTATATATATTGGAATTTTATTCAGCCTTAAAAAAGGTAGGAAATCCTGCCATTTGCAAGAACACGGATGAACCCGAAGGACATTATGTTGTATTAGTCAGACACAGAAAGACAAATACTGCATGATCTCATTTATATGTAAAATCTTTAAAGAGTCAAATACATACAAACAGTAAAAAGGTGGTTAGCAGGGGTGGGGAGCCTGGGGAGAATGTGGAGATGTTTGTCAAAGGGTACAAACTTTCAGTTATAAAATGAATAAGGGTTAGATGTGGCAGCTCACGCCTATAATCCCAGCACGTTTGGAGACCAAGATAGGAGGATTGCTTTAGGCCAGAGTTAGAGACCAACTTGGGCAACATGGGGAGACCCCCATCTCTACCAAAAATTAAAAAAAATTTTACAGGTGGTGACATGTACTTGTAGTCCCAGCTACTTGGGACTCTGAGGTAGGAGGAGTGCTTGTGCACCCAGGAGGTTGAGGCTGCAGTGAGCTATTATTGTGCCACAGCAATCCAGTCTGGGTGACAGAGTGAGACCCTGTCATGAGACCTGCCTCAAAAACAAAAACAAAAAAAGTAGTAGTTCTGGACACTTAATTTACAGCATGGTTGATTATAGTTAATAATAATGTTTTGTATTCTTGAAATTCACTAAGAGAAATCTTAAGTATCCTTACGACATACACACAGACAAAATGGTGACTATGTGAAGTGATAGATACGTTAATTAGCTTAATTGTAGTGCAGTAGTGCCCCCTTATCCTCAGAGGATATGTTCCAAGACCCTCAGTAGATGCTTGAATCCACAGATAGTACTTAACCCTATATATACTATGTTTTTTCCTATCCTGTACATATATACCTGCATTAAAGTTTAATTTGTAAATTAGCCACAGTAAGAGATTAGTAACAATGACTAAGAAAATAGAACAATTATGACAAGATACTGTAATAAAAAGTATGTGAATGTAGTCTGTTTCTCTCAAAATAGGTACTCCGCTTACCTGTTTTCAAACCATGGTTGACCGTGGGAAACTGAAACTGTGGAAAGTGAAACCGTGGATATGGAATGACTGATGTAATCACTTCTTATTGTATAGATGTATCAAAATATCACATTGAACACCTTAAATATAAACTTTTTCATTTGTCAATTGTACCTCCATAAAGCTGGAAAAAAATGTGACCTCATTTGTTTGTTGGTGATTTCCTTTTTTGAAACAGCACATGTGATATTTGGTAAAAGGAGTTGATATTGTTAATCCATATAATTGGATCTGAGTTGTAGGAATTAATCTCCTTACTCAATGGTTTTCAACCTTGTTTCCAAGAGTAGTAGATATCAGTTTTGTAGCTATTTTTCAGAAAAGCTAATTAGTAGCCCTTTGAGTATGGTGGCAGTTTTCTTTCCTATATGGTTATACCTTTTTGGATGGATCATTTTGGGGCTTTGAGCTCAATAATCTAAGCAGAGAGCTTGACCAGAAACTTAGTTCTAGGTAGGTTATGTATCATCTGTTCAGAAAATGAGGTCTGTAATGTCGTTCTTTGTGTGTGTGTGTGTGTGTGTGTGTGTGTGTGTGTGTGTTACCCTTATTGATACTTACCAGTTTGCTATCAATGTGTGAATGGGAGCTGAAGAAACTATAGTGGAACCAACAGTCTTAACTTACACTTTGGTGGTTCAGTTGCTGCTTGTCTCTCTGAGCATACGGAGAAAAAAAAGAAAAAAAAAAACAAAGAGAGAAAAAGCCACTCTGTAGCTACTGCCACAACTTTTTTTTTTTTTTTTTTTCCTTTTTAGAACTACGCTAGTGTTAGTGCTGGACACTACAAGGCTCTTGGGGTAAAGTAGTGAATTAGATACAATATTTCTGCCTTCAGGTTGCTTATATATTCATAGTTGAGATAGGGACAAATGAGCAAGCAAGCAAGTCACAGTTCAGTTAAGAACTGACAGGTTTATGAACTGAGTTCCGTAGGAGTTTTTCCAATTTATTTTAATTTTTCTGATCATATGCTGCATGATCTGTAAGAGTTCTTAAGGGAGGGAGTCCCAGGTGCTCAACTTTTGGGCAGATGGCCAGGTAAATCTGAATTTGCCAGGTACATGTTTTTCTGGAAATAGAATCAACTTTCTTACCCACAAAGGCATTGTGTAACTGGGTGACTGATTCACATGGTGTTCACCCCTGCATGTTGTTTCAAAAATGTGATTGAGTACAAGTAAGGTCAGTTTTTACATTCCTCTTCTTGGCTTTGCCACTCTTGCCTTTTACTTCTGTGCACATCCAAGAATGTCCTTAACACTAGACTGCTGTAAGCTCATATTATACAGGTGAAATTTTCTAGCATCTTAGCCTGTTATTCCTTCTGTTCCTACGTATCACCTAGGTAAGGAGGAAATCTAGGAGCAAAAGATAAAGGCAGTTCTTCCCCCTATTTCTCTGTAATACCTTCATATTTCATTTAATGTAACCCTACTGCTAATTACTTATTACAGTCTCATGAACTATGCGTAAGGATATATCTTTTGACCCTGAGGTAGAGCACAAAAGCACATGTTTCTTATGACTTATTTTCATCTTTCATATTTCACAAAGTGCAAGCTAGATAGAACATTATTTTTAACTTTTGAAATTGCAACTTAAATTTATGTCAGTTATGATAGCATGCATAGTAGTACTTTTCTGATAGTTCCAAGATGATTTATGTCACCACTTGGTGGAGCTCTTTTATAAGTAAGTGCATTGTTTAAAAAAGCGAGTATAAGTTGTCACTAATTAGGGGTTATCATTAGATTGGTTCAAATGAACTCAACTAAATGATGGTATAATTGGTAATCTCTTCAAGTACTGAGTGTAGATTTTGATTTAAACTGTAATGTATGTGATTAAAATTTTGATAAAGATTTTTCTCGAGTATTTCTAATTTTTCTCTCTGCTGCTTTATGTAAATGTAGCACTTATTGACTTTTCTCCTATTTTACAATTGTAGATAATTTAAAAAATGTATGCAGGATTAATAAGGAAAATGAAAACTGTTCGTAATCCTACCATGTAGAGATAATCGTGAACATTTTAATATATATTTTCATTTTCTCTTCTTTTTTGTTTTTTCACAAAATTGGAATCAAAATATGTGCAGAACTTTTTATTCTGTTTTTTTCTTAACGTTATATGTTGGGTATTTTTACATATCCCTTTAATATTCCTTGAAACTGTTTTGGGTTTTTATATTATTCTATGATATAGCTCTATCACAATATGTTTAACCATTCTGTTTTAAGATTTTTAGGCTCTTCCTACTATTTTTGCTATTATAAATAACTTTTCAAACATCTATTACACTAAATCTTTTTTTAATTTTTAATTTTTGTGGGTACATATCAAGTGTACACATTTATGGGGCATATGAAATGCCCTGATGCAGGCATGCAGTTCTGTTACTCTAAATCTTGACTCAACTCTATTTTTACTTGTTAAATTCTTAGCTATAAAACTGAGGTATTTTAAGGATTTTTATGTACCTTAACAAAATGTCCTTCAATTGACATTATTCTCAAATATGTTTGTTGAAAATATGTTTGTTGAAAGTACCTTTTTTTTTTTGCAAAGTGCTTGTTCTTTGCCCATTTTCCCCCCATTTTTTGTTCTTTTTTTGGTGTGTGTGGGGGAATTGTTTTGGCTAGGTAAGAATTACTTTTCTTCTGTTTCAACAATTTTTAAAGTGCTATCCTGAGTCCTTTTCATAATTTTCAAGAAAACACATCAGTTACAGATTTTAGGTTGCAAATTGTTGTTGGAAAAGGAGACCTGGACCTTAAAAGAGGAATCAGGCTGGAAAGCAGAATGAGATATGAGAATCATCTGTATATGAGATGATGAGGGCTGTAGGAGTGGATGAGAGTGCTGAGGAAAAAAGAGAATGGTGGGAAAAAAGCCCATGGAGTTGAGAAACCCCATGAAAAAGTTGTGAGAGGAAAAGAGAAGAGAATGAGGATGTGAGGGCATTTTAAAAAGCTACTGAAAAAAGTTGCATGGAGGTATATTGAAGGAGAAAAATTGCAAGTGTCGGATGCTGCATAGAGGTCTTTCTGGATTTTGCATCCATGTTCATCAGGGACATCAGTCTAAAATTCTCTTTTTTTTGTTGTGTCTCTGCCAGGCTTTGGTATCAGGATGATTTTGGCCTCATAAAATGAATTAGGGAGGATTCCCTCTCTTTCTATTGATTGGAATAGTTTCAGAAGGAATGGTACCAGCTCCTCTTTGTACCTCTGGTAGAATTTGGCTGTGAATTTGTCTGCTCCTGGACTTCTTTTGGTTGGTAGGATATTAATTACTCCCTCAATTTCAGAACGTGTTATTGGTCTATTCAGGGATTCAACTTCTTCCTGATTTAGTCTTGGGAGGGTGTATGTGTCCAGGAATTTATCCATTTCTTCTAGATTTTCTAGTTTATTTGCGTAGAGGTGTTTATAGTATTCTCTGATGGTAGTTTGTATTTCTGTGGGATCTGTGGTGATATCCCCTTTATCATTTTTTATTGCATCTATTTGATTCTTCTCTCTTTTCTTCTTTATTAGTCTTGCTAGTGGTCTATCAATTTTGTTGATCTTTTCAAAAAGCCAGCTCCTGGATTCATTAATTTTTTTGAAGGGTTTTCTGTGTCTCTATTTCCTTCAGTTCTGCTCTGATCTTAGTTATTTCTTGCCTTCTGCTAGCTTTTGAATGTGTTTGCTCTTGCTTCTCTAGTTCTTTTAATTGTGATGTTAGGGTGTCAATTTTAGATCTTTCCTGCTTTCTCTTGTGGGCATTTAGTGCTATAAATTTCCCTCTACACACTGCTTTACATGTGTCCCAGAGATTCTGGTATGTTGTGTCTTTGTTCTCGTTTGTTTCAAAGAACATCTTTATTTCTGCCTTCATTTCGTTATGTACCCAGTAGTCATTCAGGAGCAGGTTGTTCAGTTTCCATGTAGTTGAGCGGTTTTGAGTGAGTTTCTTAATCCTGAGTTCTAGTTTGATTGCACTGTGATCTGAGAGACAGTTTGTTATAATTTCTTTTCTTTTACATTTGCTGAGGAGAGCTTTACTTCCAACTATGTGGTCAATTTTGGAATAAGTGCGATATGCTGAGAAGAATGTATATTCTGTTGATTTTGGATGGAGAGTTCTGTAGATGTCTATTAGGTCTGCTTGGTGCAGAGCTGAGTTCAATTCCTGGATATCCTTGTTAACGTTCTGACTTGTTGAACTGTCTAATGTGGACAGTGGGGTGTTAAAGTCTCCCATTATTATTGTGTGAGAGTCTAAGTCTCTTTGTAGGTCTCTAAGGACTTGCTTTATGAATCTGGGTGCTCCTGTATTGGGTGCAAATATATTTAGGATAGTTAGTTCTTCTTGTTGAATTGATCCCTTTACCATTATGTAATGGCCTTCTTTGTCTCTTTTGATCTTTGTTGGTTTAATGTCTGTTTTATCAGAGACTAGGATTGCAACCCCTGCCTTTTTTTGTTTTCCATTTGCTTGGTAGATCTTCCTCCATTCCTTTGTTTTGAGCCTATGTGTGTCTCTGCACGTGAGATGGAGCTCCTGAATACAGCACACTGATGGGTCTTGACTCTTTATCCAATTTGCCAGTCTGTGTCTTTTAATTGGAGCATTTAGCCCATTTACATTTAAGGTTAATATTGTTATGTGTGAATTTGATCCTGTCATTATGATGTTAGCTGGTTATTTTGCTCGTTAGTTGATGCAGTTTCTTCCTAGCCTCGATGGTCTTTACAATTTGGCATGTTTTTGCAGTGGCTGGTACCAGCTGTTCCTTTCCATGTTTAGTGCTTCCTTCAGGAGCTCTTGTAAGGCAGGCCTGGTGGTGACAAAATGTCTCAGCATTTGTTTGCCTGTGAAGGATTTTATTTCTCCTTCACTTATGAAGCCTAGCTTGGCTGGATATGAAATTCTGGGTTGAAAATTCTTTTCTTTAAGAATGTTGAATATTGGCCCCCACTCTCTTCTGGCTTGTAGAGTTTCTGCTGAGAGATCCACTGTTAGTCTGATGGGCTTCCCTTTGTGGGTAGCCCTACCTTTCTCTCTGGCTGCCTTAACATTTTTTCCTTCATTTCAACTTTGGTGAATCTGACAATTATGTGTCCTGGAGTTGCTCTTCTCGAGGAGTATCTTTGTGGCATTCTCTGTATTTCCTGAATTTGAATGTTGGCCTGCCTTGCTAGGTTGGGGAAGTTCTCCTGTATAATATCCTGCAGAGTGTTTTCCAACTTGGTTCCATTCTCCCTGTCACTTTCAGGTACACCAATCAGATGTAGATTTGGTCTTTTCACAGAGTCTGGTATTTCTTGTAGGCTTTATTTGTTTCTTTTTACTCTTTTTTCTCTAAACTTCTCTTCTTGCTTCATTTCATTCATTTGATCTTCCATCACTGATACCCTTTCTTCCAGTTGATCGAATCGGCTGCTGAAGCTTGTGCATTCATCACATAGTTCTCGTGCCATGGTTTTCAGCTCCATCAGGTTATTTAAGGACTTCTCTACACTGGTTATTCTAGTTGGCCATTTGTCTAATCTTTTTTCAAGGTTTTTAGCTTCTTTATGATGGGTTAGAACTTCCTTCTTTAGCTCGGAGAAGTTTGATCATCTGAAGCCTTCTTCTCTCAACTCGTCAAAGTCATTCTCCATCCAGCTTTGTTCCGTTGCTAGCGAGGAGCTGCGTTCCTTTGGAGGGGGAGAGGCACTCTGATTTTTAGAATTTTCAGCTTTTCTGCTGTTTTTTCCCCATCTTTGTGGTTTTATCTACCTTTGGTCTTTGATGATGGTGACGTACAGATGGGGGTATGGTGTGGATGTCGTTTCTGTTTGTTAGTTTTCCTTCTAACAGGACCCTCAGCTGCAGGTCTGTTGGAGTTTGCTGGAGGTTGACTCCAGACCCTGTTTGCCTGGGTATCAGCAGTGGAGGCTGCAGAACAGTGAATATTGCTGAACAGCAGATGTTGCTACCTGATCGTTCCTCTGGAAGCTTCGTCTCAGAGGGGTACTCAGCTGTGTGTGGTGTTAGTCTGCCCCTAGTGGGGGGTGCCTCCCAGTTAGGCTACTCAGGGGTCAGGGACCCACTTGAGGAGGCAGTCTGTCCGTTCTCAGATCTCAAACTTCGTGCTGGGAGAACCACTACGCTCTTCAAAGCTGTCAGACGGGGACATTTAAGTCTGCAGAGGTTTCTGCTGCCTTTTGTTCGGCTATGCCCTGCCCCCAGAGGTGGAGTCTACAGAGGCAGGCAGGCCTCCTTGACCTGCGGTGGGCTCCACCCAGTTCAAGCTTCCCGGCCGCTTTGTTTACCTACTCAAGGCTCAGCAATTGCAGGCGCCCCTCTCCTAGCCTCGCTGCTGCCTTGCAGTTTGATCTCAGACTGCTGTGCTAGCAATGAGCGAGGCTCCGTGGGTGTGGGACCCTCCGAGCCAGGCACAGGATATAATCTCCTGGTGTGCTGTTTGCTGAGACCATTGGAAAAGCGCAGTATTAGGGTGGGAGTGACCCGATTTTCCAGGTGCCATCTGTCACAGCTTCCCTTGGCTAGGAAAGGGAATTCCGTGACCCCCTGTGCTTCCCAGGTGAGGTGATGCCTCGCCCTGCTTTGGCTCACACTTGGTTGGCTGCACTCACTTTCCTGCACCCACTGTCTGACAAGCCCCAGTGAGATGAACCTGGTACCTCAGTTGGAAATGCAAAAATCACCTGTCTTCTGCATCGCTCACACTGGGAGCTGTAGACTGGAGCTTTTCCTATTCGGCCATCTTCTAGTCTTTAATTTTTCATCTGTATGATGAGAAGTGAATCCAATGACTTTTTTAGATTGAAAAATTTTGAATCAAACTCAACTAAAATGAACAAAATATATGAAACTACAATAATGAAGACATTATGATATTGGTGAAAAAAGACAAGTAAATCAATGGAACAGAACAGATAATCCAGAAGTAGACCCACATATATATATTATTATAAGTTCATTTTCTATAGAGGTGCGAAGGTAATGGAGGAGGGATATTCTTCTCAACAAATAATGCTGGAGCAATTGGGTATCCAAATGCAGAAAATGAACTTCAATCCTTACCTCACACCATTTATAAAAACTAACCAGAAATGAAGCATAGACCTAAACTTCTAGAAGATGACATAGGAGAAAGTCTTAATGAGCTTGGGTTAGGCAAAGATTTCATAGATACCTACCACTGAAAACATAACCCATAAAAGAAAAAAAATGAATAAATTGAGCTTAATCAAAATTAAAAACTTCTGTTCCTTGAAATATACTTCTTATGGAAGTCAAAACACAAGCTGCATCTGAAATAAAGGTCACATTTTGCTCATAGAAAACTTCTTCAGGTCCTTAAAAATCAGAACCTACTTGTAGAACATTTCACTTATGCATTTTATCATATCAGATGATCCTGTGTTTCATTGTTTTGACTACTAAATGTTCTAATAAAATTCGCTGTTTTAAAAAAATGAATAAACAACATACTAAATTTTAGCAACTTTCACTTCATTTTTTAATCTTTAAAAGAGAGAGAGAGAAAAAAAAAGGCTGGAATTGATGAAAGGACATATATTGAGAGCAGTTATTGCCTGAGTGCAAAGAAGCAAACCAAAATGGTAAGAAATAAGCATAAAAATTTAAAGACTATGGTAGTTGGGGTTATTTATTAAAGAGACAAACAACCTTTGACATCTTATTAGTTCCCAAGAAATTGACCATATTAACATAAACACAAATACAGAAGTTGATTTTTGTTCATTTTATTAAAATATATATTCTTAATTAGTCATGAAAACAGTGAAGCAGTGTATACTTTGTATCTTCAATTTCAGAAACAGTATGTAACATAGTTTCAAAATCAGATTTATTGAGGTATAATTTACATACACAAAATATGCCAATTCTAAGTGCACAGTTCAATACGTTTTAACAGACATATTCACTCATATAATCACCACCATTCAGATATAGAACTTTTTGATCACTCCAGAAAGTTCTTTCATTCCCCTTTGCAGTCATTTCCCAACACCTCCCCTCTGTTCCGCAGGCAACTACGGATCTACTTTTTGACTTTAAAGATTGGTTTTGCCTTTTCTAGAATTTCATATGAAAGGAATTATTCAATGCAGCCTTTTGAGTCTGGCTTTTTCTCAGTGTAATAATTTTGAGATTTATCTATATTGTTATATATATTAGGACATTTCCTTTTGATTTTCAAATAACATTCAATTGTAGGGATATACCCCAATTTATTTTTCCATGCACTTCTTTTTTTTTTATATTTGGGTTGTTTGTAGTTTTTGGCCATTATGACTGAAGCTGCTATGAACATTCACATATAATGTTTTCATTTCTCTTGGGTATGAATATCTGGGAGTAGAATTGCTATGTGTTATGAAAAGTGCATATTTAACTTTATAAGAACTTCCAAACTTGTTTTCCAAAATGATTGTGCCATTTTACATTTTCACCAGTGATGTTTAAGTGTTCCATTGCACTACAGCCTCACTGACCCTTGATATTGTCAGTCTTTTACATTTTAGCTATTCTAGTGGGTGTATAATTGTAATTTAAGTTGTAAAATATTTACATCCCAAGTAGCTAAAATTAAGAAAAAGTTTAGAGTTGGATGGTGGTAAACCTTTAATTACCTGTAAAATTTGGTAATCTGGAACAACTCACTTATCCTAAAGCTTTTATATAATTGATATTTCAAAATAATGTAAGATCGTATTACATGCTTTTTAGCTCTATTGTAATCTCCAGTTAAGAGTAAGTAAATAGTTCCAACTATTTAATGAACATTAATTTGACATTTCTTTTGTTTCCAACTTAATGTAATCCAAATTTTACCCATAAAATGTAATATTTAGGGGTGGTATATATCGTGGGGAAAATGTGTTCTAAAGATAATGAAAAAGTACTGTAGTGATAATGATAGCCATCAATCATTAAGAACTGACTGTATACTATATACTATGCCAAAGTCTTTATAAATATAATTTCATTTAATTGTTACAAAATGGGGTACATATTCTTATTTTGATTTTACAAAGAAGGCAGTTAAGGAACTGAAACATGAAATACAAGGTTAAAAATAATTGAATAAATAAATTGATAAAAGGAATGAATGAATAGAGCAAGGAAAGAACAAGCGAATAAGAACATGGGCTTGTTTTTTTCAAACAAATTATATGTTATGGACTCTAGATCTCTTAACTTAGCTTCAGTGACATTGGATTATTGAAAAAAGAAACTATTTTGAGGAATTGACTGACCCCTAAAGTTTCCACAATAACTTATTTAATTTTTTTATCTTTCTAATACTTTTTTGCCTTATAATATAAAATTTGAATGTTTGTTATTAGTGTGAAATGAAATCCTTTCAAATATATGCCATCAGAAAGATGTGTTACAAATATACAGTATTACAAACATTTATTTTGTATGCTGAATAAGAAAAAATCAGTTATAATACAGTTTTAACATAGTATCCAGTGTGTGAATTATTTAATGAAATATTTGATCTTTATTTTTTGTTCCCAGGGAGGTTATATTCAAAAGAAAAAGGAACTGTGGGGAATCTGTATCTTTATTGCAGCAGTTGACCTAGATGAGATGTCGTTCACTTTTACTGAGCTACAGAAAAACATAGAAATCAGGTAAAGTTTCTTGTATAAATGTAAGCCTCTGCCATAAAAGGAAACGAATTCTGGATTTTCCTCTCAATAGACTTTCGTGAATTAGTGAGAAATGCTAAAATAAAGTAAAACAGAAAGAACTTGGACCAAATAGTGAACTGCCATTCTCTCATGGAGCCGTTATGAAAGTGTATTTATGCTGTATTTCTTTAAGAAGTAGCAGTTTGTGTCCTGGAAAAATTTTCATTGTGTCTCTCACTATTCATGTGTAAGCTTTCTTAATTGTGGCTGTTAATAAAGTGAACAGAAAAGCAAGGATTTGTAAATAGGCTTGTTTTATATTAAAACCTTTATATAAGTAGTTTGAGTTTATCTTAAAGGTATTTAGGTAAGATTTATTAAAGCCTAAGATTGTTTTAACTAGAGGATATTATAACTAAATGCTTTTTTTCAGATTATATATTGATTTGAACATGCTACAATACTTGAACCAGTTAATTACTTAATAGGTGTTTGTTGTTGAGTTTATAAGCCTCATAAGAAGAGTTTATTAATGTGTTTTCAATAATGTATGAACTTTATCTTCAGAAAGTATCCAGGACTTCCAGTCATTTTCTTTGCAACATATTTACAAAAATGCAACAGTATGTATTTTTACCAAATAGGTAATTATGTTTCTCCTTGAACAAAGACATCTAGAATTAAACATAATTGATATTTTATTTAAACGAGATAGATTAAATTGTTGCATTTTTGAAATACTTTTTTTGCTATATCTAAATAAAATGTGGAAACAAAGGCTTTGTATATTTGTAAATATACAAAATAATAGAAATTACATAAATAGTTCATAGAGTCAATACCTGCAACACCACAGGCACTCACTGCTTCTCTCCCTTCCTTCTTTTCTTCCCTTAAGTTTCCCCTAGAAAAAAGGCTTTGTTGTAACAATTCACTTTTCATGGTAATCTCAGGACAGGTATTGCCATATACCTCAAAAAAACTGGAACTGAGAGTAGTTCTTTAATAAATGCTATTCTGAGGCTGATTTCTTTTTCTTTGGATATATCTGCACATTTGTTCCTTTCTCTTTTCTAATCAACATTCTGATCTTCTGTTCTTTGTCATTTCTACTCTTTCTTTATTTGCTTTTTCACATAGCTTGTCATGGCTCCCCCATTCCTTTCTGTATCATAGGAACTTTAATAACCTTTTGGTTCCCCTGCTGATTAGCTGAAGCTTTTATTTCCCCAGTGTTTGATTGGTCCAGCCCATTTTTTTGAGTGAGGGCTATAACTCATTGGTTGCTGGACAGCCTATGGATGGGTCAGGTGACTATCTTTTGTTTCAGTTAGCTGCTTTGGTATAATTCCTTATACAAAATTCATGATTAGAAATTAGCATGTGAGATGTAGTTGATGATTGCTATCTTTAATATCCTATTGGAAAATGTATATATTGATGTTTCAAATACGTTAATTTTTATGGAAAAGAGTAACGAAGAGTGATTTAAAGTTATTATTTAAACTGCTTAAATTATTTAAATCAACTTTCCTTTTCCAAAAATAATTCAATTCTAAAATCATTGGTGGGGCAAATAAAGTATGCATTTTGGTGTGTATCTCTGACAGGAGGGTGCCACAGGGCCCAGAGCAGGATGTTAGAGTCAAAGTAGGGTGAGGAGGGCATCCTTTGTGTGGGGGCAACCTGATGGGGCTGCTTTGTGTGCAGTGTCAGAGACTAAGCAGGGTGTGCAGGCAGCCGGTGCACAAGTGAGGTGAGGAGGGCAGCCTGCTGTGGGGAGTCAGAACCCTTCCACAGTGAGGAAGTGTCTATGCTAAGGGGTGGGGTAAGTCCAGAACTGGGAGTCAGTTCTGAGAAGAACAGAAAAGTGTCCACACGGGGGAGGGGGTGGCTTTGGAGATAGAAAATGGTTACTTACAGGGGGATTGATTAAATGAGTAAGTAAACTGAGGATGAATGGGTTCCAGGTTTCCCACTGTCAATGAAGAGTTACAAATATAGAAAGGGAAACACTAAAATGAAGCATATGGTTTTATATTGGAATTGGATGAATGGATGTGAACTCATGTTTTTTAAAACACATAGACAGATACAGAATAAATATACGCATATCTCTTCTTGACCCTTCGTTTTCTTATATTCTCAATGATGAATAGATATAAGCATAGGTATATAGATAATAGAGGTGTAAGTTGAAGGCTAATTGTTTTTGCAAAAAGTAATTCCTTCCAAAGGATATAGTAGTGATTAGATGTAGAGCTGATAATCTTTTGAATTGAAATATCTATGATTTGAAAACGAAATAACACAAATTTTTAAGGTTACTGATTTACTTTTTTCTATTCTTTCCTTTGTAGTGTCCATAAATTCTTTAACTTACTAAAAGAAATTGATACCAGTACCAAAGTTGATAATGCTATGTCAAGACTGTTGAAGAAGTATGATGTATTGTTTGCACTCTTCAGCAAATTGGAAAGGTAAAGTAAACATTTTATTAGGGTTACACTCTGATTTTTTATGTCATTGTTCACAATTAGATTCTGGGAATTATTTAACACATTTAGTAAAGTTAGTAAGTATTAATTCTTAGACTTGTCCCTTTTAATGTTAGCTCATTAATTCTTAGCTTTCTTATTTATCCAGTAATATGCATTCTGAATGCTTCCTAGAAAATTAACCGTTTTATTATCCTTTCATGTCTTCCATTTGTTTTCAAAAACTTTAAGCTTATCTCCCATTTTAGCCTTCTTTGCCAGAAAACTTCTAGTTCTGAATAGAATGGTGACATAAATTTAAACTTCTTCCTAATACTGTTATTTAGTTTGGAACGAGAAAACACTTGGAATGGATGGTGTATGTGACCTATACTATAAAGTAATGATTTGTACTCCCAATGGTGGCTTAGAGGACTTTTTCCATTACAGTTCGAGTAGGAGCATAATTAATATGCTTAGGTTAAGTTTTTTCTATACTTTTCATCAAAACTGTACTTCCCTACCCCAAATGTTTCAGCCCTTAATTTGGCATATGTCTGTTATCATGTTTGTTTTGAGGCTCATTTCATTTGCGTTTAAGAGAATATGAAAGTTACAGTGTTAGCTAAATAAGCAATTGTGTAATAGCATGGTAAAGGGAGAAGGGTAAAAGAGGCATGGCCCTATTCTGGAGAGAATGAGGACGGAGATAGAGGTGGAAAGAAGCATCTCCTTAGGAGGATGGCTCTATTTTCTCCCCCTTTTTCTTTTTTGACCACAAAAACTTCACAACTGTGGTGGAGGATGAGAAAAATTAGAGAAAAAACTCAAAGGCCTAGGGCTTTTGAAGGACTGTCTTTTCTTGCCCCTGGTTTTAATTGTAATATGGTAGCATTGGCCATCTTGTTTTTTTTTTTTTTTTTTTTTTTGGTCTTTTCTTGATGAGAATATAAGCTTTTTGCACAAGAAAAAGGGAAATTTTTAATTATTAATGGAGATAAATTATCTAAATAATTTGCATAACAAACATGAACTAATTATAGAATACTTGGAAAACACAGAAAGGCATAAATAAAATATGAATCGACCAAAATGTCAACAGTGGAGAGAATCACTTTTCATATTTTAGAATGTTTCTTTCCTTTGGGTATTGTTTCACATTGAGTAGAATATTATATGTGTGTGTGTGTGTGTGTGTGTGTGTTTGGCTTTTAAAATTTACCTAATTGTGACTTTCTAAATTTTTTTCTATTCTTTAAACTTGTTTACAACCTTTTTAATTCATATCTGGTAGCTTATTTTAATATGATCCTAAATACAATGTTGCTTTAGAGTTTTTTTGGTACAATATTATTTAGACCCCTGAAAAACTGGAAACAACTGATATTCACAGCTGAAGTTAAACAATAAATATTAAACATATCTAAACATAAAATGTTATAAATATAAAATAAAATGTGATAAAGAATAATGGCAATATTGGCAAGTGCTTCTAATGTTAAACAAATGAAGCAGGATATACTCTGATTATGACTGTGTGTAAGGAAGAAACCTAGACCACTAACGCATAGAATGAAATGACTGGAGAGAAGTTTACCACAATGTTAACCCAAGTTTTATATGAGTAACTTACATTTGTAAGGAGGATGTATTACCTTTCTAGTAAACAAAGCAAGCAAAAACTTCTTTAAGCCAACTTTAATGAGTATTCTATACATATAAGTACTTTAAGATCTATAATCATCAGGGTTTTTTTTTTTCTAGATATAGAATTTGGGGACTCATTGGTAGGAGTGATTTGGGGTACAGTTCTGATTTTTTTTCCTGCTATAGTAATTTCGACTGGATGCTTCCAAGTTGTTTGCTCTGCTGTCTGAGATAAGGAATCTGCTTGGATATTTGTTTCTGTTGTAAGAAGCAGGAATTACATAGTGGACAAAGCATTACATTGTATATGTTTAAGGGTGAAGGGTAACTATAGTGGTGATTTTGGTCAGAGAAAAAACCATAGAAGGCAATGTCCGAATAGGGTTTACAGGAAAAATAGAAATTCACCAAGCAAAATGAGTGGGAACTGGGAGCGAGCATCTTAGAGATTAGCATGTGTACAAAGCCAAAGCAGTGATATCAGGATGTACTTTGATATTGCTAATGGCTGAAAGGTAAGAAGGGATCAGATTGGTAGTAATCTTGGGCTTTGCCCTGCAGGCAGTGGAAACTCCTTGAATGATTTTAAACTAGGGAGTAACAGTTGGATTTGGCCTCAAAAGACCACTCAGGACTTTGTAAAAGGGATTTAAAATTTTTATTGACAAATCATATGAGATAATTTAAAGAGTAAACTTTACTAACCTTAGGTGGATCAGTTGGGTGTTTTCTATCTTATTTATACCTTTTTTTTGAAGACTAATTGAGAGGATTAACTGTAATTATATATTACAGTGATGTGAGATGTCATAAATTGGGAAAATCTACTTGAACTTTGTTTTATAATGCTGTATATATATTTTTTAAATATATACTTCTTAAAAGAAGATGAATAAAGCATGAGAAAACTACTATGACTTCTAAATTACGAAAAAATGTTAAAAAGTCATAATGTTTTTCTTTTCAGGACATGTGAACTTATATATTTGACACAACCCAGCAGTTCGTAAGTAGTTCACAGAATGTTATTTTTCACTTAAAAAAAAAGATTTTTATGGAATAATCTCAAACATCTTGATAGTTAGGGTTAGTTTGATCGATTATAGCAGGCTACTTCATAAATTAAGCCCATAGATTTAAGTCCTGTGTAGATTATTTATCTTCTCACAAAGAAAATAGTATAAAATACATGCCTTGTACTACAAAGAAGAACTAATAAGGTGGAATTGATTCAGGACAGCATATCACCAACTCTGAGAAAAATGCAACAAATGCAAATTCATTGACTAAATCTTTATTGAGGGTCTGTTACAGGCACTTTATTAACTAATAATCAGCATAATTTCTGTGTGAGAATAAATGTAAAAATCTGTATTAAAATTTCCAAATGATTATTTTAAATGTATAATGCATGCTCTAACAGTATGCCCATGTAGAGCTCCAGAGTTTTTTCTTGGAAACAGAATGAGTAGTACATGAGATTTTCTGCCTCATTGGAGTAGTATTGAAGATAATTAATATAAAGGGAAATTGTATATTTACTGATTAATTGATATCAATCTATTAATTCCAACAAGTGAATGTCTCTGGAAAGATTATCAAGGCAAAGTGTTAAATTGGCAAATTAAGTCATCCAAACCTTCATTTTTCTGCTCACAGTGTTGATAATTAATCAGAAAAAAGAGCAAAAAATATTAAGGTAATTTGAAACAAAGTATGTTATAACATACTATGTCTTTTATATATTTTTATATTAGAATTGAAATATTCAGTATTTCTGTTACAAAATTTTTCTTTCAAAATGTATACTTTTTTTTCTTAATTTTTTTTTTTGCAGCTTCTCATGGTCAAGAATGTATACTATTCTGTGGGCTAAATATCATATCTTAGAATTATAAGACATAGAAACATTAAATGAATAGAGATAAACTCAGGTGTAAATTATGCAATTAAAATGGACTGCATTCTATTATGCATTTAACTAAGGTCATTTTTTTTTAATGCACAAAAAGAAACACCCAAAAGATATATCTGGAAAACTTTCTTTCAGTGATACATTTTTCCTGTTTTTTTTCTGCTTTCTATTTGTTTAATAGGATATCTACTGAAATAAATTCTGCATTGGTGCTAAAAGTTTCTTGGATCACATTTTTATTAGCTAAAGGTAAGTTCATTATATTTATTAAATGCTAATATTTCAAATGTAATAATTAAATTGGCATTCCTTTGGACTAAATTCCCCAATTTTTATTGAGTAATGTACTCCTCCCTCATTCTCTGCTTGGCTTATTAACTGTTAGCAAGTTCTTATAATTCTGGTACTAGAAACAACCTTGGAAATGCTTTATTTCATTTTTGTTTCTAATATTCCATCTTCCCTCCCTTTCTTTTTTTTGAAGAATAATGATGTTACTGTTTTCATAAAAATGATATTTGCTCATGATAAATAATTCAAATAAAATAATTTTGGTCACAAAAGCACAAAGAAAAATTATCTAAAATCCACCCAGGGATAATCAGCATTAAAATTACATAATTGGGATGCAGTTAAGGTATAGAATTTTTATTATTTTTGTTTGTTTATGCAAACAGTGTTAACTTGTTATCAGTTGAAATAATGGGTTATAAGATAGTATTTGCAAGCCTCATAGTAACCTCAAACCAAAAAACATACAATGTAGACATGAAAAATAAAAACCAAGAAACTAAAGCATATCATCAGAGAAAACTACTTTCACTAAAGGAAGTCAGAAAGGAAAGAAAGAAGGAAGAGAAGACCACAAAACAACCAGAAAACAAATAACAAAATGACATGAGTAAGTCCTTACTTACCAATAATAACGTTGAACATAAATGGACTAAAGTCTCTAATTAAAAGACACAGACTGGTTGAGTGATGGAAAAACAAGACTCATTTGATCTGTTTCCTACAAGAAACACACTTTGCCTATAAAGACACATACCGACTGAAAATAAAGGGATGGAAAAATATATTCCATGCCCACAGAAACCAAAATAAGAGCAGGGGTCACTATACTTATATCAGACAAAGTAGATTTCAAGAACAAAACTGTAAGGACAAAGAAGGTCAGTATATAATGATAAAGGGGTCAATTCAGCAAGAGGATATAACAGTGTTAAATATTTATGCAACTAATACTGGAGCACCCAGATATATAAAGCAAATATTATTAGAGCTAAAGAGAGACATAGGCCCCAATACAATAGAAATAGCTGGAGACTTCAACACCCCACTTTCAGCATTGGACAGATCTTCCAGACAGAAAATCAACAAAGAAACATCAGACTTAATCTGCACTATATAGACCATATGAATCTAATAGATATTTACAGAACATTTCATCCAAGACTATACATTCTTCTTGTCTGCATATTGATCATTCTCAAGGATAGACCATGTGTTAGGCTTAAAACATTAAAAAAGCATGAAATAATATCAAGCATATTCTCTGATCACAATAGAATAAAACTAGAAATTAATAACAAGGTATTTTGGAAACTGTACAGATACATGGAAATTAAACAATATGCTCCTGAATGGCCATGGGTCAATGAAGAAATTAAGAGGGAAATTAAAAAATTTTTTGAAACAAATAATGGAAACATAACAAACCAAAACCTATGGGATACAGTAAAAGCAGTACAGAGGGAAGTTTATAGCTGTAAGTGCCTACATCCCAAAAGAGGAAAACATCTTTTCTTAAAAAAACTTTTAGGTTCAGGGGTACATGTGATGGTTTGTTACATAGGTAAACTTGTGTCACAGGGGTTTGTTGTACAGCTTACTTCATCACCCAGGAATTAAGCCCAGTATCCAATAGCTATTTTTTCTGTTCCTCTCCCTCTTCCCACTTTCCACCTTCAAGTAGACCCCAGTGCCTGTTGTTTCCATCTTTGTGTTCTTCAGTTTTCATCATTTAGCTCCCACTTATAAGTGAGGCCATGCAGTATTTAGTTTTTTATTCCTGCATTAGTTTGCTAAGGATAATAGCCTCCAGCTCCATCCATGTTCCTGTGAAGGACATGATCTCATTCTTTTTTATGGGCTGCATAGAATTCCATGGTATATATGTACCACATTTTCTTTATCCATTCTGTCATTGATGAGCATTTAGGTTGATGCCATGTCTTTGCTTTTGTGGATAGTGCTGCAGTGAACATTCACGTGCTTTTGTCTTTATGGTAGAATGATTTCTATTCCTTTGAGTATGTACTCAATAATGGGATTGCTGGGTCCAAGGGTAGTTCTGCTTTTAGCTCTTTGCGGAATTGTCAGACTGCTTTCTACAATGTTTGAACTAATTTACACTCCCAACCAAGAGTGTATAAGTGTTCTCTTTTCTTTGCAACCTCACCAGTATCTGTTATTTTTTGACTTTATAGTAATAGCTATTCTGACTGGTGTGAGATGGTATCTCATTGTGGTTTTGACTTGCATTTCGCTAATGATAAGTGATATGGAGCTTTTTTTTCATATGCTTATTGGCTGCATGTATGTCTTCTTTTGAAAAGTGTCTGTTCATGTGCCTTGCCCACTTTTTAGTGGGGTTGGTTTTTTTTCTCTTGCAAATTTGTCTAAGTTCCTTATAAATGCTGGATATTAAACCTTTGTCAGATGCATAGTTTGCAAAATTTTTCCCCATTCTGTAGGTTGTTCATTTACTCTGTTGATTGTTTCTTTTGCTGTGCAGAAGCTCTTGAGTTTAATTCAATCCCACTTGTCAATTTTTGATTTTGTTGTGATTGCTTTTGGTGTCTTTATTATGAAGACTTTGCCCGTTCCTATGTCTAGGATCTATTTTTTTTTTTGAGACAGAGTCTCACTCTGTCACCCAGGCTGGAGTGCAGTGGCACAATCTCGGCTCACTGCAACCTCTGCCTCCCGGGTTTAAGTGATTATCTTGCCTCAGCCTCCTGAGTAACTGGGACTACAGGTGTGCACCACCATGCCCGGCTAATTTTTGTATTTTCACTAGAGATGGGGTTTTACTATGTTGGCCAGGCTGGTCTTGAACTCCCTACCTCAGGTGATCCATGCACCTCAGCCTCCCAAAGTGCTGGGATTACAGGAATGAGCCACCACACCTGGCCTGGCCATCTTCAATCCATCTTGAGTTGATTTTTGTATATGGTGTGAGGAATGGGTCCAGCTTCAATCTTCTGCATATGGCTAGCCACTTATCCTAGCACCAGTTAATGAAATGGGAGTCTTTTCCCCATTGCTTGCTTTTGTCAGCTTTGTCAAAAAGATCAGCTGGTCCTAGGTGTGCAACCTTATTTCTGGGTGCTCTATTCTGTTCCATTGGTTTACATTATTCTGAAAAAAATGTGCCTGTTTTTGTACCAGTAACATGCTGTTTTGGTTACTGTAGCCCTGTAGTATAGTTTGAAGTTGGATAATGTGATGCCTCCAGCTTTGTTCTTTTTGCTTAGGATTGCCTTGGCTATTCAGGCTCTTTTTTGGTTCCAGTTGAATTTTAAAATAGTTTTTTTTTTTTTTATTTCTGTGAAGAATGTCATTGGTAGTTTGATAGGAATAGCCTTGAATCTGTAATTTTTTTTGGGCAGTATGGCCATTTTAATGATATTTATTCTTCCTATCCATGAGCATGGGATGTTTTTCCATGTGTTTGTGTCATCTCTGATTGCTTTGAGCAGTGTTTTGAAATTCTTGTTGTAGAGAGCTTTCACCTCCCTGGTTAGTTGTATTCCTATGTATTCTTTTTGTGGCAATTTTTAATGGGATTGCCTTTCTGATTTGGCTCTCAGCTTGGCTCTTGTTGGTGTGTAGAACTACTAGTGATTTTTATACATTGATTTTGTATCCTGAAACTTTGCTGAAGTTGTTGATCAGCTGAAGGAGCTTTTTGGCTCTAAGACTACGGGGTTTTCTAGATATAGCATCATGTCATCTGCCACAGAGATAGTTTGACTCCCTCTCTTCCTATTTGGATGCCCTTCATTTCTTTCTCTCACCTGATTGCTCTGATTAGGACTTCCAATACTTTGTTGAACAGGAGTGGTGAAAAAGGGCATCCTTGTCTTGTGCCAGTTTTCAAAGGGAATGCTTCAAGCTTCTGCACATTCAGTATGATGTTGGCTGTGGGTTAGTTATAGGTGAAAAAAAGAGGAAAAACTCAAATAAACAATCTAACATTGTATCTTAAAGAAGTACAAAAATAAGAGCAAATCAAACCCAGAATTAGTAGAAGAAAAGAAAGATCAAGCAGAAATAAATGAAATTGCAATGAAAAAAATTGCAAAAGATCAATGAAACAAAGTGTTTTTTTAAAAAGTTAAACAAAATTGACAAGCCTTTAGCTAGATTAACTAAGGAAAAAAGAGAGAAGATACAAATAAGATCAGAAATGAAAAAGGAGACATTACAGCTGATACTGCAGAAACTAAAAGTATCATTAGTGGCTTCTATAAGCAACTATATGCCAATAAACTGGAAAATATAGAAGAAATGGGCAAATTCCTAGACATGTACAACTTACCAAGATTGAACCAGGAAGAAATCCAAAACCTGAACAGACCAATAACAAGTAATGAGATTGAAGCCATAATAAAGTCTCCTAGTAAAGAAAAGCCTGGGACCTGATGGCTTCACTGCTGAATTGTACCAAACATTTAAAGAAGAACTAATACCAATCCTACTTACAGTATTCTGGAAAATAGACTAGGAAGAAATACTTCTAAACTCATTCTACAAGGCCTGTATTACCCTGATACCAAAACCAGATAAAGACCCATTAAAAAAAGAAAACTATAGGCCAGTATTTCTGAGGAATATTGATACAGAAATCTTCAACAAAACACTAGCAAACTGAATTCAATAATACATTAGATAGATCATTCATTATGTCGCAGTGGGATTTATCCCTGCAATGCAAGGATGGTTCAACATACACAAATCAATGTGGTATGTCATATCAACAGAATGAAGGACAAAAATCATATGATCATTTAAATTGATGCTGAAAAAGCATTTGATAAAAGTCAGCATCCTTCATGCCCAAAACCCTAAAAAAACTGAGGATAGAAGGAACATACCTTAACGTAATAAAAGCCATATATAACAGACCCACAGCTAGCATAATACTTAATGGGGAAAAATTGAAAGCCTTTCCTCTAAGATCTAGAACATGACGAGGATGTCCATTGTCATCACTGTTATTCAGCATAGTACTGGAAGTCCTAGATAGAGTAGTCAGACAAAAGATATAAAGGGAATCCAGATTGGAAAGAAAGAAGTCAAGTTATCCTTGTTTGCAGCTGATACAATCTTATATTTGGAAGAACCTAAAGACTCCACAAGAAAACTATTAGAACTAATAAACATGTTCAGTAAAGTTGAAGGATAGAAAATCAACATACAAAAATCAGTAATGTTTCTGTATGCCAACAGTGAATAATGTGAAAAAGAAATTTAAAAAGTAGTCCTATTTACAATAGCCACACATAAAATAAAATGCCTAGGAATTAACCACAGAAGTGAAAGATCTCTATGATGAAAACCATAGAATACTGATGAAAGAAATTGAAGAGCACACCAAAAAAATGGAAAAAATATTTTATGTTGTTCATGGATTGGAAGAATTAATATTGTTAAAATGTCCATACTACCCAAAGCAATCTATAGATTCAATGCAATTCCTATCAAAATACCAATGACATTCTTCACAGAAATAGAAAAAACAGTCCTCAAATTTATATGGAACTACAAAAGACCCAGAATAGCGAAAACTATCCTAAGCAGAAAGATGACGTTGCTTGACTTCAAATTATACTACAGAGCTATAGTAACCAAAACAGCATGGTACTGGCATAAAAGCAGATACATAGACCAGTGGAACAGAACAGAGAGCCCAGAAACAAATCCACATGCCTACAGTGAACTCATTTTTGACAGTGGCCAAGAACATATGCTGGGGAAAAGACAGTCTCTTCAATAAATGGTGCTGGGAAAACTGGATATCCATATGCAGAAGAATGAAACTAGACCCCTATCTGTCACCATATACAAAAATCAAATCAAAATGATTAAGGACTTAAATCTAAGACCTTAAACTATGAAACTGCTATAAGAAAACATTGGGGAAAATCTCCAGGACATCAGTCTGGGCAAAAATTTCTTGAGCAATACCTCACAAACACAGTCAACCAAAGCAAAAATGGACAAACGAGATCATATCAAGTTAAAAAGCTTCTACACAGCAAAGGATACAATGAATTAAGTGAAGAGACAACCCACAGAATGGAAAAAATATTTGCAAACTACCCAAGCAATTAATAACCAGAATATATAAGGAACTCAAACAACTCTATGGGAAAAAATCTAATAATCTGACAAAAAAATTGGCAAAAGAGTTGAATACACATTTCTCAAAAGAAGACATACAAATGACAAACAGGCATATGAAAAGGTGCTCAACATCAGTGATCATCAGAGAAATGCAAATCAAAACTACAATGAGGTATTTATCTCACTGCAGTTAAAATGGCTGATATTCAAAAGACAGGCAATAACAAATGCTGGCTAGGATGTGGAGAAAAGAGAACCCCCGTACACTGTTGGTGGGAATGTAAATTAGTACAACTACTATGGGGAACAGTTTGGAGGTTTCTCAAAAAAATTAAAAATTGAGCTACCATATTATCCAACAATCCCACTACCAGGTATATACCCAACGAAAGGAAGTCAGTATATCAAAGAGGTATCTGCACTCCTATGTTTGTTGCAGCACTGTTTACAATAGCTAAGATTTGAAAGCAACCTAAGTGTCCATCAACAGATGAATGGATAAAGAAAATATGGTACATATACACAATGGAGTACTATTCAGCCATAAAAAAGAACAAGGTCTAGTCATTTGTGACAACATAGATGGACCTGGAGATCATTATGTTAAATGAAATAAGCCAGGTACAGAAAGACAAACATCACATATTCTCATTTATTTGTGAGATCTAAAAATCAAATCTGAACTCATGGACCTAGAGAGTAGAAGGATGGTTACCAGAGGCTGGGAAGGGTGGTGGAGGTTTGGGAGAGGTGGGGATGGTTAATGGGTCCACAAACATAGAAAAAATGAATAAGACTTTATAGTACAGCAGGGTGACTTTAGTCAATAATACCTTAATTGTACATTTTAAAATAACTTAAAGAGTGTAATTGGATTGTTTGTAACTCAAAGGATAAATGCTTGAGGAGATGGATACCCCATTCTCCATAATGTGCTTATTTCACAGTGCATGCCTGTATCAAAACATCTCACATACCCCGTAAATATATGTACTATGTACCCACAAAAATTAAAATTTAAAAAATTATGTAATTGTCATTCCAGATATCTTCATATATACATTTTGATTAAAAAGATGGGTAGTTGAGTGCATTCACGAATATAATTTTCTAAAACTAGGTTCATATTACAGTGCTACCTTTAAAATATAAAAATTAATTTCACTGAAATTTTATAGAAGAAAGAGAGAAATGGAAGGAATTGCTTAAATTTAGATAAGTATTTTGTCACTTTAAGTAATATTATTTCTAAAATTATTTCTCTAAGATTATGAAAAAATGTGAAAAAATTAAGAGGTTACAATCTTTATTTTATTTAAGTTTGTGTTTTTATTTAAAGCAATATACATTAATCTGGTTTGAAGAAGGTTACTATCTTCACTCTTCCTGGTGCCTCCCCCTCTCCATTTTCAGATTAGTCCATTTTATTGTTCTGACATTATCAAGTATTATAACATTTAAATTCTATTTTGTCACTATAATTATTGCATTTGGTTAGTCTCAGTTCTGTATTTAAATGGATTCTAAGGTTATCATAACTCCTATATCATAGTTTCTCCATTTCTCAGTTCTTTATTTTTATTCATCTCTTAGCTGGCTGTATTTTACAATCAACAAGTTTTTAAAAATATGCTTTTTGGTTCCATGTTCTTTATGTTTGACATGTTTAGGAATCATGTCTATAGCTTTTATACTTGAAGGACAGCTTTGTCATGTATTCTATTCTTGAGTCATATTTTGTTTCCCTAAGGACAATATTTTCTGGCATTGAACATTGCTGTTGAGAAAGCTGAGACTAGTGTAATTCTGCTCCTCATTTACTTCCTGAAGAATTTTTTTTTAAATTTGAGGTTTAATACCTTAAACAGGATAATATTTCTTGATTTTGTTATTCTGTATTAGCTTTTTTTTTTTTGAACACCGTATCCCTTTTTAAACTGAAGGTTCTGCTGTTCATTTTAGAAAATCTTAACATACTCTATTTAAAAATATTCTATTCAGCTAGGTTGTTCTATACCATTGTATTTTGGGAACATTTTCTTATGTTGGATTGCTTTTATTCTCCCTATTTATTGTCTTCTCTCATATTATTCTGAATTTTTAAATCTTTTTCTTACATATTGGCTGTTTTTATCTCAAGCATTTTTTCCATTTTGAGCTAAACTATTTTTGTAATGGTGTTATTTGGTCCTCATCTTTTTTCTTAGCTTGTCTAGTTCCTTCCTTTTATATAATTTGCTCATTAATTTCCTTTTTATGATACATTTTTATTGAATTGGATTTATAATAGACGAATTATTCAATAATATGTATTTGGATCACTAAACAAATATATTGAGAATAGCAAATGGATTTTAACCCTCCTGCTAACCCAGATCAATTGCTAGTGGCTTCCCGGCCCATTGTGTTAAGAAGGACTCTAGATTAGCATCAGGTCTCTACAGGGAGGGGTACACTTAGTGATGTGATGGCTGCCAAGTAAAAGCTATGAGGTGGTGATGGTGATGCTACCCTCTTATCTCAGAGGCACGTTTACATTTCATATAGTACATTACAGGTGACTAAAGGTCATGGTTGTGCATCAGAGAGGGTAAGATTATGATCAGGAGAAGCTTCAATATTACCATTTATTTATTGATTCAACAATTAGTTATTTATTAGAATTTACAATGTCTCAAGCATGATATTACATGCTAGGTTAAAGTGGTGGAAGATATATATGTTCCCTGCTCAGCTAGAACTTACAGTCAAGTAAGGGAGATAGACATTAAATGAACAATCACAGAAATACTTAACTACATTTGCGATAAGGAATGTAAAGGGAAAGTGTAATCCCCCAATGGGTTCTTCCTGCTGGCTGCACAGACAAAATCAATCCACCAAGATTGTGGCATTGCAGTAGAGAGAGTTTAATTGACCACTAGGCTGACCCATGTGGGAGAACTGGAGTTATCACTCAAATCAGCCTCAGCTGGTTAAGTTCTTCGTGCAAGCACTCATAGGGCATTTTCTTCTTTTAGATTATCTTTCAGATTGGGTTCTCTGTCTGATTTTTTTCCCCTTCTTATGTTGTGATTCTTTTTTGATTTTCTATGTTTACATAATCACTGTGCTTTTCCCCCTCGTATTGCTGGGACTGTATATGTGTAACCCTGATTTGATGTTCTGTTTTCTCTGATTTAATGTGAGTGAATATCCCTTCACTCTGCACTTAATCTGTGACTTGTTTATGTTCCCCAAAGAGCTATGGTATGGGAGCAGGCATTTTTATTATATCTGCTTTTAGTCAGGAGGTAAGGGAGAAAGTAGATAATTCAACTGTAATGATACAAGCCGTCGTTCTGAGTTTTTGTTAGAATGAACTTTATAACAGAACACTTCTAGTGGCAGTTTTATCTTTTTTCTATAGCAGGATTGTTTTGGGATTCAAATTGTCCCCAGTTCAACACAGTATGCTAGAGTCTCTGTGTTGTCAGAAAAATAAGCTATAGTTGTTTACTTCCTCCATTTTACTCTTCTCTTATCAGCAGTTTCTCCCTCCAAGTCAGAGAGGCAAAAGATGAGGATACCGTTTGAGTTAGTCTCGCTCAGTCAGTCTCTCATTTGATATTGGTACCAGCACTTTAATACCTAATAAAATGAAAGCAAAAGAATGTACTTGAGAGAGATTCTTTCATCTGACTTCACCGTTTTTACCTAGAAATCCTTGATATCGTTCTTTACCACTATGGTATTTTAAAATAACTTATTTGTGAATATATTGCAGACATATTTTTTGCACCATACCATTGTATCTAGAAAACCTATAAAGATGCAACGTTATCTGTTTTCTCACAAAGTTTCTGCACATCCAGTGTTTGCTGAGATTATTACTGGTTTAGCAGTGAGATACTCAGAAAATAGAAAGTGAATCAAATTGAACTTCTCTTTTAAAAATAATGTATGACATGGAGCCATAAGCAAATTTGTAATAGCTGTGTTTTATCATGATTTGTATATTTTATGTAGCTACACTATTTGTTTTCTTAGGTATCTGTTATATGCATTTATTTTCTCACAGCCATCTAGTTGTATATATATTCTAATAACTTTAAAGATTTTATGGTGAACAATTATTTTATAGATGACTTTAAATTTATATACTAATTTTGTTATCTCTTAATGGTTTTGGTTATTGTAAGATTTTAGAGGGGTTGAAATTAAAAATATGTAAGGTTTAGATATAAATAATTGGAATAAAATCATAATTTTATAAATAAAATAATTATTTTAAATTTTTAGATAATGAGAATTAATTGAATCATTGGAATTAGAATAAATTCTAATAAGCTTAGTAATTTTATATAATAAATATACTTATAAAATTGGAATTAAAAATTTGAATTCTAATTATAATAAAATATTTATTATACAAATATAAATAAAATATTTATAAAATTAGAATTAAAGATTAGCATTTATCATACTTCAAAATCTTTCTCTGGAGTAATACATTCTATAGTTCTTAAAATTAGAAATAAATTTAAAAAGCAAAATTTATAATGATTTTAGACATAAAGAATTAATTAGAAATACTTAAATGTAAAATTCTCAGAGTAGACTTAACACTTGATTTATAATTCCATAACTTTACATATTTCTATTTTACATATTTTATACCTTTTAAAACAGATTTTTTTTTTTTTTTTACAAAAAAAAGAAAGAAAATCTTTACCATGCTGATAGTGATTGTTGAATGAATAAATTTATGGATATACTCTACCCTGCGATTTTCTCTCATACAAAGATCTGAATCTCTAACTTTCTTTAAAAATGTACATTTTTTTTTCAGGGGAAGTATTACAAATGGAAGATGATCTGGTGATTTCATTTCAGTTAATGCTATGTGTCCTTGACTATTTTATTAAACTCTCACCTCCCATGTTGCTCAAAGAACCATATAGTAAGTATTTAATTTATGCCCCTTTTACTTTCTCATTCAGCAGTTGCTTATTGAATGTCTAGTGGGTACCAAACATGGTTCTAAGGCTGACAGGATGATAAAAAATAAATCAGACATGGACTTTGCCCATAAGTAGTGTAAGTTATAGAAGGAAAGATAAGACATGGAAACAAATGATTAGAGTATATGGTAGAAAGTGGTTTGGGTCAAAATACAACAAATGGAGGTTTGGGAGACAAGAAAGTTTTTCCAGCTGTGGAAGACCAAAGAATACCATATAAAAGAAGTAGTATTTGAAATTAACATGGAAGAGTGGTTAGGATTGGGGAAAGGCATTCTCAGTAAAGTGTTGGGGGAGGGCATTCCCAGTGAAGAAAAGCAAGAAACAAGAAAAAGATATGAATGAAATTGCATGGGGAAGAGTGGCCTATTCTAAGGGAACAGCTTAACTAAGTTTTTATTACTATTGGATGTTGTAATAACTATGTATTTTTTTGTATATAAGCTATAACTCATACTATTTCAGTGGGTGATGAGTGATGAGATGGGAAGTATATTTAAATAAAAATAACTTGCTAATATAATTAGATAGCATTAAGGAAGTATGAGTAAGGTATATTCCTTTTAGCCTAGAATTGCTTCCTTTCATGGCTTCAAGAGTAGGATTTCAAAGTCACTTATTATATTATTATATACAGAAAAATGTAAACTTACCTAAGGTCAGACTAATTCCTTGCTTCTGAAATGATGAAAGTATTAATGCTAAAAATAATAGATAACATGGAAGTTTCAAAGTGTTGTTGAAATGGATGGAAGGATGAAGGCTCATTAAACTTTGTGAACAAGAATTTAGTGGAAAAATGAAGTATGGAGCAGAATTTTGAAGATGTGTTGAACATGGTTTGGCAGAGAAGGCAGAAACCTTCATTTAGCAGAAACCACATGCAAAGAAAGAAATAAAAAAATTCTATATAGAAAACAAATATACTTCAAATTTTCTCCCAAATTTTATAAATTTCCTTTATATACCCTTTCCCCACTTTTTTCAATGTTATAACTTTAATAAGTTGATGTTGCAAGTTACTTTAGGTTGACAATCTTTGTTCTTTTGGATAATTCAAATGTACATGTGAATTCTCTAAGTGCTCTGTTAAAGAGAAATCAGCATGGGGTATTATTGAACTGACTGAATATGGTAACTCTTAGTTAATTTTTGTTGTAGAGAATTTCAAATGAATACAAAAATAGTAGTATAATAAGCCTCCATGTACTTATCATGTAACTTCAACAGATAACTTACAGTTAATCTGTAGCCCCATCGCCTGCTCAGTTCCCCCAGCTGTATTATTTTGAAGCACATCTTTGCATACCATTTCATCCTTATACATCTCAGTATGTATCTCTAAAAAATACTTTTTAAAAAGCGTAATTACAGTGCTCTTTGTTATCACACCTACAAATCAATAAATAGTGACTCCTTAATATTACTGAATATCTAGAAAGTGCTCAGATTTTCTTGTAAAAATAATTTAAAAATTTTTTTACAGTTTGACTGAATGAGAATCTAAATAAGATTTATACTTTGTGTTTGGTTGACATGTTTTAAAAACTCTTTTAAAAGTTTCTCTTCCATCCTTTCTTTTTTTCCTTGTAATTTATTTTTTAAATAATCAGATTGTTTTGAGTTTTCCACAGTGTGGTTTTTGCTGATCATATTCTGTGGTATAGTTTAACATGTTCTTCTGTCCTCTCAATTTCTTGTAAGTTGTTGATTGGATCTAGAGGCAATACATACTTTTTATACTTAATCATCTGTAATTTTTTTTTTTTTTTTTTTTGAGGCAGAGTCTCACTCACTCTGTTGCCCAGGCCTGGAGTGCAGTGGCGCGATCTCAGCTCACTGCAAACTCTGCCTCCCGGGTTCAAGCAATTCTCCTGCTTCAGCCTCCCGAGTAGCTGGGACTATGGGCATGCACCACCACACCTGGCTAATTTTTGTATTTTTAGTAGAGACGGGGTTTCACCGTGTTGGCCAGGCTGGTCTTGAACTCCTGACCTCGTGATCCACCTGCCTTGGCCTCCCAAAGTGCTAGGATTACAGGCGTGAGCCACCACACCCAGCCATCTGTAATATTTTTAATAGCTGAACCTGTATTTAGTTTGGATTGGGAATGCTGAAAATAATCCAGGAGATTTTTTTAAAATCACAGTTTATTATCATATTATTATATTTACTATAATATATTTTATACCTATCTTTTAAAGACATCATAATTTACTAAAACTTAAAATATTGTTTTTATGCTATGTCTAGAAATTGAATTCAGAAATATTTGCCAATTATTTTTAAGACTCTAGGACAGAAAACTTTTTTTTCCTCTTGCAGACTAAAATACGCTTAGATTTAGTTTGAAAGTTGGCTATTTCCATGCCTTCTCTTTGTATTTGTTTATGAGACTGTAGTTTACAGTTCTTTTTGAGAGCAGAGTAGAAGAGGGATGGCAAAAACTAATATTAGTACATAATTTGTAGTAGATATGGATGAAATTGTTATCCTTCTAATGAAACCTAATAAGTAAAAGTAGTAGAATGTTACCAAGATTATTTTTGACCTAAGTTATAGTTAGAATACTTCATTATTTTATATGATGGATGTACAATTGTTCTTATCTAATTTACCACTTTTACAGAAACAGCTGTTATACCCATTAATGGTTCACCTCGAACACCCAGGCGAGGTCAGAACAGGAGTGCACGGATAGCAAAACAACTAGAAAATGATACAAGAATTATTGAAGTTCTCTGTAAAGAACATGAATGTAATATAGATGAGGTAATTTAACTTCATGATTTCTTTAAAACAGTTAAAGTAGATTTAGATGTAAGTTCTCCCTAACAATATTTACTTCTTTTGTTATGAGCATGTTTTTTTTGTAATTAGTGCTAACTCTTTTGCAGTAGCAAAATATTTAGAAAAAATTAATTCGTTATATTTAGTTACTTTGATTTTAAAGAGAGTAGCTCCCTCACTCTGGAATCACTGAAAAGTATATAATCAAGACAATAGTTTTCAAATGTAGTTTTTTTTTTTTATTCCTCTGAGGTTACTGATACCCCTAATGTTTTAAAATACCCTGCCAAGGCTGGGCATGGTGGCTCACACCTGTAATCCCAGCTCTTTGGGAGGCCGAAGTGGGAGGATTTCTTGAGGCCAGGAGGTCTAGACCAGCCTGAACAACATAGCGAGACTCTGTCTCTACAAAATACATATTTAAAAAAATAAGCTGGGCATGGTGGCATGTGCTGTAGTCCCAGCTACTTGGAAGACTGAGGCAAAAGGATTGCTTGAGCCCAGAAGTTTGAGGTTACAGTGAGACATGATTGCACCACTGCACTCCAGCCCGGGCGCCAGAGTGAGACTATGTCTCCAAAAACGAACAAACAAACCAAAAAAGCCCTGCTTAGAAAACTCTAGTGCTCTAGTGTTTTAGTTTAGTGATAAGTGATACCAACATTAAATTTCTGTTTGGCCTTCTATAATTACTCTCTTTCTAAATATTACAGCACATAATGACTGCTGGAGAATACATATGAATTCCCAGGAATTACTTGTCTTGTTCATAGAATGTGGATGTTAGAAGGAATCTTACAAATAATGTATTCAATCTCCTTTTTATAATGAGTAAACAAGCTTCCAGGGACTGATAGCTTATTATTTACAGCGTCTACATTAGACTTTGGGATATCTGGTACTATTGCTTCTTTCCTTTTTACCATACAGTTTTTCTCATAGTTTGTTTTATTGTCCACAATCACTAACACCAGATAGCAGTAAAAAATGTTACATCTTTGAAATTTCTCTGTTAACTTTGGGAAGGAGTGAGAGTGTGGTCCTAAAATCTAGTTTAAGAAGTATTAGAATGATTTATCAAGATATATCATAGTTTTTGCACTATGGCTTACTAATTTCAACAAATATACAGTTGACTCTTGAACAACAGGTTTGAATTGCATGGGTCCATTTATACACAGATATATTTAATTACATATATTAGAAAAAATTTTGCAGATTTGCAATAATTTGAAAAAATTTGTAGCAAACCGTGTAGCCTACAAATACAGAAAAAATTAAGAAAAAGGCATGTCTTGAATGTACAAAATATATGTAGATACTAGTCTATTTTATCATTTACTATACCATAAAATACATAAAAAACTGTAGCTGCAGTTTCAGGCAGATGATTTTTGTTAACAGATGACATAAACTTACTGTAAATGTATTTTGTCTTCTTACAATTTTCCTAATATTTTCTTTTCTCTATCTTTATCATAAGAAGATAATATATTTAGTATGTATATATAGTACATATACAAAATATATGTGAATTCAATCTTTATGTTATTGGTTGGCTTCCAGTCAACAGTAGGCTGTTAGTTAAATTTTGGGTACTCAAAAGTAATCGATAGGTCTGTAGTCTCAGCTACTTGGGAGGCTGAGGTGGAAGGATGGCTTGAGCCCAAGCATTTGAAGCTGTAATGCATGTGATTGCACCTGTGAATAGCCACTACACTCCAGCCTAGGCAATATAGAGAGACCCCTTCTCTAAGAAAATAATAAAAAATAAAAAAGTTATACACAGATTTTTTACTGCATGGGGGATTGACACCTCTAACTTACCCTGCATTGTTCAAGAGTCAAGAGATTAGATTTTGTTTTAAATTTTAATGATCATGTTGTAACTTCATCTTTTTCAGGTGAAAAATGTTTATTTCAAAAATTTTATACCTTTTATGAATTCTCTTGGACTTGTAACATCTAATGGACTTCCAGAGGTAATCTGAAAGGAAATTTAATAAAATATTAATGTTTTGAGACTGTGGAGGGAGGATAATTGTCTAACTTTCTTAGATCAATTTACTGTGTATCAAATTTTTTTTTTTGCCCAAGAAGAATCTAGCCAAGTAAAACTGTGGTGAAACTAACTTTTGTATAGTAACAAAAAGCTTTTGAGTATATAATCAAATGTATTAGCATCATTTTGTGATTTATACTAGAAATCAATCTTTATTGAATTTTTTCCAAAATCAAAGTATAGACTTTTAAACTTCTAAATACCATTAAATAGCTAAATTTTAATAGCTAAATATAAACCATTAAATTTGCTTTGGTAAGCCTCATTAAGCGTAGGAACCATGATTAATGCCATCAACATTATTGGCATTACTATATTGTGGAACATCTCTTTTGAGGATTTTTAAGAACTGCTTAATTGAAAATACAAATGTATTTGTTGAAATGACTGTGACTATTGCAGAAGTGTTTTACTTTAGTGATATTCCATCCATCTACCTGTTTTGTTTCGCATTTTGCTACAAATGTCTTTCCAATGAGAACAGAATAACTGAGAGCTTTGCATGGTAAGATGAAATATGTGGAGAAAAGGATGCTGTGATAGATGATGAAGAACAAAACCAGTGTTTTAGAAGACCTAGTATTAGTCACTATGACCAAAAGGCATGAAATAAAATAGCTAGACTGCTAGTTCTGTAACCTGAATTGATAGCTAGTTTTTGAATTAATTTATTAATTCAACAAATATTTTTTGAATGCTTAATATATGTCAGGCACGTGCTAGATACTATGGATACAGAGATTTCACTCTCAGTCACTATCCTTAAAGTGCTAGTGGGAGAGGCTGACAAAGAAATAGACCATTACAGGAGTCTACAAGAGTGTGAAAAAAGTATTCACAGGGTTCTGTGATATCTCAAAGGAGAGCTACCTAATCCAAACTAGGGCTGATAGGTTTTGTGGAAAATAGTTTAGAGGTGATGTGATTTCAAATCTGAGTAAGCATTACAGATATAGCATTTCCAAGGGTTGGACATTGTAGATTCAAAGGTGCAGTGATGTATGATAGTATGGTCTGATCAGTGAACTCTAAGTAATTCATTAAGGTTGGGATACAGGGCAGAACAATTAAAATATGGTACTGAAGAGGCAAGAAGGGACCAAATGTTATATTAATGAGTCTTGTTACCACTTTTGGTACCAAAAAATAGGCTGTTCATAACTTTAAAATCTGTTGTAGCAATCTTTTTTTCTCCTTTAAAAGGATTATAGTTTTAATATAAATCTTAAGAGTAATTTTACTTTTTCTCCAATATTTCACATAATATAGCCAATCAATAGATGACTGGTAATTAGTGCCTCAACTAAGGTAGGACAGGAACAATGATTAAACTTAAGCATGGATTACTGTTCTATCTAATACATTTATGAAGATTAATGAAAAGTTTGCATTTAATTGGATTTCTTCCTATCACTCCTTTTAAAATGCAATTTTACTTCTCTGAGGTTGGAATCACTTTGGCGTTAAAAGTCACAGTAGAAGGCATGCCAATAGTTTTCTCTTGGGCGTTGGTTTTTAAAGTATAATTAAAAAATTATGGATCAGAACTGATGAAAGATTTACAAATTCTAGCAATTGAAAAAGTATCTAAGATTGGGAATAAATTGTGCAAGTGTGTTAATTGAACTGATAAATTGAGCTAATTGTCTTGCCCAAGATACTTAACTGAAGGGTACTGGAGTGAACCAAAGGGTTTAGAAAACACTGGTAGAATATGTAATCAAGAGGATTTGCAACAATGTTTGAAAAAACGTTTTATATTGATAAGCATAAAAGATTAAAAGTAGGCTGGGTGCGGTGGCTCACGCCTGTAATTCTAGTACTTTGGGAGGCCGAGGCAGGTGGATCACCTGAGGTCAGGAGTTCAAGACCAGCTTGGCCAACATGGCGAAACCCCGTCTCTACTAAAAATACAAAAATTAGCCGGGCATGGTAGCAGGTACCTATAATCCCAGCTACTCGGGAGGCTGAGGCAGGAGAGTTGCTTGAACCCCGGGGGCAGAGGTGGCAGTGAGCCGAGATTGTGCCACTGCACTCCAGCCTGGGCGAAAGAGCGAAACTCCATCTCAAAAAAAAAAAAAAAAAAAAAAAGATTAAAAGTAAAGCATATATGGGATGTTTGGAAAATCTTGGCAGTTAAACAGTTATTATAATACCTATTTTTATCTTAGGTACTGTTTTGTAGCATTGGCTATCTTTGTCTACATAAAATTCTAATAAATATTTTCTATGCACGAAATAGACCTAAAATCAAAGTTGAACAAATGTTGCAATTTTCTGTACCTCACTTTTAGATAGACCCTATTTATATTGCATGCGAACTCAGTGTATATTACAAAATTAAATGTATATTATACAAAAATTCTTTAATGAAATCTGTGCCTCTGTGTGCTGAGAGATGTAATGACATGTAAAGGATAATTGTCAGTGACTTTTTTCTTTCAAGGTTGAAAATCTTTCTAAACGATACGAAGAAATTTATCTTAAAAATAAAGATCTAGATGCAAGATTATTTTTGGATCATGATAAAACTCTTCAGACTGATTCTATAGACAGGTATTGCACATGGTATATTTGACTGATTTGCTTTAGATATAGGTTGATACTGATATAGGTAGGTTATATAGTTTTTAGCTTAGTGACCTTTAGATATCATTTATAACAAATTACTTTCAAATGTCTTTATACAAAGAAAAGGTTAACAGTATTTTAAGCATATAACTTATCTACAAATATAGATTTAATGTGAATTGTGTGTCCTATAACAGTTACCTTTTTGCAGTTAACTGAATATAATTTTTTAAAATGTGCACCAAAAGATAATGGCTAAAGTAATTAGTTTCTTCAAATAGTGGTCTCTACCTTATTTCTATCCTTTCATATACTATTGCCTGCCTGGTTTATTTAAAAAAGTTTATACAAAAGTGTAGTCTCTGTTATTATCATGTAGAAACCTAAAATTGGAATGGTTGAGAGTGATTGTTAAAATTTTTGACTGATCATAAGTAAAGTTAATTTTGTGTCTTTAGCATGAACTCTTTTAATATGAAACTGAAAATATGCGTAATTTAGAAGTTAAACACAGTAAAATGTTTTAAATTTTATTTAAGTGGAAATAAAGTTTTTAGAAGGAATAATGCATTGAAAAACTTGAGTTTTAATGCTTTTTAATACTGAACAACTTGATTATCAATACCACCAGGGAGAAAGCATCTGACTTTCACTTTTAAAAAAAGACTTAATGATTGGTGTACCTCTTTGTCATAAACATAATGGAAAGAGACCCACAATTAAAAAGAGTAGTGAAAAATATTTAAGCAGCAGCTGGGTCATCTATTTTCTATCCTATCTATTATTGAGTTATCATTTTATATGATTTTATGAGACAACAGAAGCATTATACTGCTTTTTTGATGCATAAAGCACAAATTGTAAATTTTCAGTATGTGAATGACTTCGCTTATTGTTATTTAGTTTTGAAACACAGAGAACACCACGAAAAAGTAACCTTGATGAAGAGGTGAATGTAATTCCTCCACACACTCCAGTTAGGTATGAATTTTCCTACTTTTAATTATATTATAATTTTGTTATTCATGGCTTTATAGTGTTTCAGATTTGTTCACGTTTCTTTATGTATTCATACATACATGTAAGAAATATATATTGAAGGCCAGGTGTGGTGGATCACACCTGTAATCCCAGCACTTTGGGAGGCCAAGGCGGGCAGATCACCTGAGGTTAGGAGTTTGAGACCAGCCTGGCCAACATGGTGAAACCCCGTCTCTACTAGAAATACAAAAATTAGCTGGGGGTGGTGGTGTGTGCCTGTAATCCCAGCTGCTCGGGAGGCTGAGGCAGGAGAATTGCTTGAACCCGGGAGGCGGAGGTTGCAGAGAGCTGAGATCGTGCCATTGCACTTCAGCCTGGGTGACAAGAGCGAAACTCCGTCTCAAAAAAAAAATGTGTATATATAATCTTTGTGTGCTGGGCATTTTACTGGTTGCTGAAGATATGGTTATTGGACCTAGTTTTGTCTGTTCTTAAAGAACATAACCTAAAATAGGAATGTGTTCCATTTCAGTAAATAAAAAAGAAAAAATTAAAGTATCACTATTTGATCTGCATGCAACCTTAAAGGATTAGAACTATTTTTTATGTCTTTTTCCTCACTCATTTCCCACATCAAAATCTGTTATCAAGGCTTGTTGAATAATCTACCTCCAAAATATTTCCTGAGTGCATCTACTTTTCTCCATTTCTGCTCTCACAACTCTTGTCCAAGACATTGTTCTCTTTCTCTTGGATTTTTTGCAGTAGCCTACTACCTGATCTTGCTCCTTCTGGTCTCATCATTGTTCCTGTCTCCTCACCATCAAAGATATTCTCCATAGAGCCCCCAGAATTTCTCCTAGAAATGTAAATCAGTTACATTCACCTTGCTGTTAAACCCACTGACTGCTTCCCATTGCAATTGGTATACAGTGCAAATTCCTTAACAATGCCTAAAAGATCTTATATGGTCTGGTTTCTGTTGCCTCTCCAACCTCATCTTGTTTTCTTTCTCACTCTGTGTTAGCCACACTTTGGCCTTCTCTCAGTTTCTTGGGCTTTCCAAGTTTTTTGAAAACCCTCGTACTTGATATTCCCTCTTCTTGAAATTTCCTCCTTTTCTTTCCATGGATTACCAACTGCTACTCTTCATTCAGCACAAATATTGCTTTTGAAAAGATATTTCTCTCTGAAGTATTTCATTATTTCTCATATCATCCTGTTCCATTCCTTTATAGCATGTATCCCAATTTATATTGATAGATTCATTTGTGTTTGCTTGTTTTTTACTAATACCCAAAATAGCCTTAAAATTCCATATCACAGAGACCATAACTTTTTTGTTCACTGTCTAATAATTAGGGCCTGTTATAAAACTTGGTACATAGTAGGCAATCAGTAATATATTTCAAATGACTGTATAGATATGTAAATGGATACATTTTCATATAAGTATAGTATATACTTTGGACAAGATAATGAGATGACACAGAAGGGACTATAAAGCAATGTCTGAACTGAATTTTGAAACATGCAAAGGCCTGTGTCACAGGATAAAGATTTTAGGGAGTGGGAACAGCATGTTCAAAGGGCTGGAATTGTGAAACATGTAAGTGGAGAAAACCCTGCTGTCACACCACCGACAACAATCAACACAGAAGACTTTTGTGACCAAATGTGGGGAAGTTTTCCTCACCAAGAAACAAGCAATCAGTTCTGCAGCAGTCACCAGCTGGGTGTCCTCTAATTTACTTCTGACACTGCTTACCTGGAGATAGTGTCAGATCCCACAGGTTGAGGGCTCAGTCCCCAAAACTGGCCCCAACTTCAGATGCCAGTTGCAAGTCTGGGTTTTTGGATCTTCTGACCAAAGGGCTTCAAGTTGGGGTTCCCATGACACCTCTTAGGTTCGATTAATTTGCTAGAGTAGTTCACAAAACTCAAGGAAACACTTCTGTTTACTGGTTTATTATAGATGATATTACAAAGGATACAGATGTGAAGATGCATAGGATGAGGCATCGGGGGATGGGATGGGAAGCTTCTATGCCCTCCCTGGCCAGACAGCCATCCAGGAGCCTCCACATGTTCAGCTATCCAGAAGTTCTCTGAACCCTGCCCTTTTGGGTTTTTATGGAGGCCTCATTGCATAGGCATGACAGATTAGATCATTGGCTATTGATTATCAACCTAACCTTCAGCTTCCCTCCCCTTCCTAGAGGTTGGGGGCTGGGGCTGAAGGTTCCAACCCTCTAACTCTGCCTCGGGCTTTCTAGTGACCAGCCCCCATCCAGATGCTTCCTAGGGGCTGCCAGCCATGTCAATTCATTAGCACACAAAAGGACATCACTGGAGTTTCTAAGTATTTTACGAGTTGTATGTCAGGATATGGGGTCAAAGACCAAACATCTATTTCACAATATCACACAACACAATGTGTCTGGGGAACTATTAGCAGCTCTGTATTGATTGACTATAAAATGAGAGTAGGAAGTCACAGGAGAGGAGAGTGGGTACTAGATATGAAGGGCCTTATATGCCATACTCACAAATTTGGAGTGTAGCATGTGCATGATATAGCCTGTGCTATAAATGGATGTTAAGCAGGGGTAAGGATAAAATCAGACATAATTTTTGCAAGTTCACATGGTAATAGTCTGTGGGGGGATAGACTGAGGAGAATAAGAAAAAGTGAGAAATAGACCTGTCAGTCTGTCTGTCTCAGTGGTTCTTAACCAGGTGTGCAAATTAGAATAACCTGAGGAATTTTGTTTTGTTTTTTCTTTTTAAAAATTTTGTGTCCCATTCCACTGAGGAATATGCCTAGGCCTTACTACCACAGACATAGTGTATAAAAATCTCTGGGCTTGTCTGTTGTAGCAGTTTACTTGAGAGTTTTTAAAGATCTGAACCAACGATAGTGGTGGGAATGAAGGAACAATAACAGATTTGATAAATATTTGATGAATTCATACTTAGAATGTTGTTCTTGAGGCATTTCTGAAGAAGATATCTAGTAAGCAGTAGGATAGCCTTCTATAGATTTGGGAATCATCAGGGGAGTTAAACCCATTAAAAAAAAATGAGATTGCTTGAAGGGAGGGTGCATAATGGCAAGAGTGGGTGGCTAAGGGCTGAAGCCTAAAGGATTCTAGCATTAAGGACTAGACAGAAATTGTTAGGTTCTAGAGCAGGGGTCCCCAATTCCCGGACCAGAGACTGGTCTGTGTCCCATTACGAACTGGGTGATACAGCAGGAGGTGAGTGGTAGACAGGCAAGTGAGCATTACCGCCTGAGCTCTACCTCCTGTCAGATCAGCAGTGGAATTAGATTCTCATAGGTGCATGAACCTTATTGTGAACTGCGCATGTGAGGGATCTAGATTGTATGCTCCTTATGAGAATTTAATGGCTGATGATTTGAGGTAGAACAGTTCAAAACCATTCCCCCTACTCTCCATGGTCCATGGAAAAATTGTCTTCCATGAAACCAGTCCCTGTTGCCAAAAAGGTTGGGGACCGCTGTTCTAGAGAATGGGAAAGTATGATTGGGGAGTGCAGAGATTGAAGCGAAGAAAGCTGAGGGAGGGAGGGAGTTTCATTAAGAGCAAGTATTTCTCTAACAGTGTCAAATGCTTCAAGGAAGGTCAAGTATTAGAACAAATGAGAAAAGTCTTTTGTTTTTATCAGTTGGTCATTTGTGGCTTTAATCACTGTAGCTTAAATATGATTAGTGGACACAGAAGCATATAGAAGCTGTGTTGCAATATATTTGAAAGACGAGGCTGGGTGTGGTGGCTCACGCCTGTAATCCCACTTTGGGAGGCCAAGGTGGGCGGATCACCTGAGGACAGGAGTTCGAAACCAGCCTGGGCAACATGGCAAAACCCTGTCTCTACTAAAAATACAAAAATTAGCCCAGCTGGGCACCTGTAATCCCAGATAATCAGGAGGCTGAGGCAGGAGAATCACTTGAACCCGGGAAGTGGAGGTTGCAGTGAGCCAAGATTGCGCCACTGCACTCCAGCCTGGGCGACAGAGCAAGACTCCTTCTCAAAAAAAAAAAAGAAAAAGAAAAAGAAAAGAAAGATGAGGAAGTGTAAATACTGGTTTAGACATGCTTAGCTGAGAACACTGAGCATATTTTACTAAATAATAGTTGAGGATCTTTTCAGCCCTAAACATTCTACAGTTCTTTGCATAATTAAAGTGTCCCAAATGTTCAGCTACTCCAAAATTGTAACATTGATATTTACCATATACTGCCCCCTTCATAATACACACACATAAAATTATAGAATTAACAAGATCTTAAGAGATTGACCTAATTTTATGCTGTGAAAGTGGTGATTTTTAAATGTATCCAGGATCTTAGTATCCTTTCTTCTTGAAGGTCTCTGTAAAGAAAAATCATCTGATTCTTTACTTGAGTTGCTAAATATCTTATTGTCTTTAATTTGAAAATGTTTAATATTTGGTTGTAATAATGTTTTCTTAAAACAATACCATTTTGTTGCCAGTTTATATAGTTTCTCCTAAAAATAATGCCACTATTTTATTGATATGTAGTTTTATTAGTAAATAAGTATATCTGTTCTATAACTATAAACTTATTGATTGTGAATACATATTTTCTTAAAGATTTAAGTAAAATGTAATTTCTTATAAACCACAGTCTTATTTGAGGGAATGTAGAGACAAGTGGGAGGCAGTGTATTTGAAGATACATTTAACTTGGGAGATAGAAAACATTTCATTTTTTCTTTTTTTCTCCCTTCATTGCTTAACACATTTTCCTATTTTTATCCCCTCTAGGACTGTTATGAACACTATCCAACAATTAATGATGATTTTAAATTCAGCAAGTGATCAACCTTCAGAAAATCTGATTTCCTATTTTAACGTAAGCCATATATGAAACATTATTTATTGTAATATCTTGGCAAAGAAACTTGAAATTAAAAGTTAAAGTACTGAGTTCTTTTTAAAATACTAATCTCCTATCTAACATGTAGTTATCCATAATCTTTTCTTGCTTTTTTAATCTTACAAATTATATATTATTAGTAGTATTGTTTTATTTATACAGTGTTATTTAAAACATTTTTATGTTTACCTATTTGCCTTGCTCACCATTCTTCCTTGCAACTTATGCCTCACTTCTGAGATAATTTTTTTCTTCTTCAGATATATCCTTTGATAATTACTTTAGTGGTATTAATTTGGGATGAACTTTTTGAGGTTTTGTTTTGTTTTTTGATCTGAAATTTTCTTTACCCTTATTTTTTTGTGAGATAGCTTTGCTCGATCTTCAATTCCAGGTTGACATTTACTTTTTAGACTCTCATAAGTTTGAAGATAATACATTACCTGGATCCCATTTTTGCTAATTAAGAAGTCTTATGCCACTCAATCTAACTGTTGTTCCTTTGTAGTTAATCTGTCTTTTTCTCTCTGGCTACTTTTAAGATCTTTTCTTTGAATGTAGTATTAGATAGGACTTAACATTCCCCATACCCCTACAATCTTTTTCATCCAATATTTAACCCATTTTTATTTACAATTCTTACCTGGCCCTGTTAGCATTATAGTTTGCAACTCCTGATAGACAATGAGTTTAATATCTGAAGGCATCTGATACCCTCTCTCCCCTAAAGACAAGGAGAAAGAAAGAGAGAGAATGAAACTATCATCTGTATTGCTTGCTTGCTCCTTCACTCCTTACTTAAACTCAGATGAGGATTGGGACCCACTGAAATGCTCATCCACTAAAATTGGACATAGGGTCAGGAGACTTATTAAAATTTGGCTTATTTCAGCAACTGTGCTTTTTGTACTTGTTAACAATTCATTCATTGCCATAACCTGCCTGTGATTTTGTCATAATCTGTTGTCATCTCTTGCTATGTTCCCCCAGGAATTAGCAAAGTAATTTCTGTCATCATATTCATAATTGTTTTGGCTCAGAATTGATTTTGTTTGTCCAATATGCATAAAGTCGCTTTTGTTTATGAGTTATCTATAGCACAAGAATATATGCCAAAACATATGTACCCCAATTACCTAAACCTTTTAGCAAGGGCTAATGAAAGAATTTAAAAGAATGATAAGCCCTTTCTTCTCATATCATTTTGAATACTTCCTCCAATATTTGGAGTATGTAGGAGTTCTTTTTTATTTAAAAAATTCTGCCTCAAAGACTTTTTTTTAAACTTGGAAACTATATGATCTTTTTTTATGTTTTTATACAGTTTTTCAACCCTCGCTCTCTTCCTTCCCTCCTCCCTCTAGTAGTCTCCGGTGTCTATTGTTGCCATCTTTATGTCCATGAGTACCCGATATTTAGCTCCCACTTATTAGTGAGAACATGCAGTATTTGGTTTTCTTTTTCTGTATTAATTTGTTTAGGATAATGACCTCCAGCTACATCCATGTGGCTGCAAAGGGCATAATTTCATTCTTTTTTTATGACTGTATAGTACTCCATAGTGTATAAATACCACATTTTCTTTATCCAATCCACCACTGAAGGGCACCTAGGTTGATTCCATGTCTTTGCTATTGTGAATAGCATACCAGTGAACATATGAGTGCATGTGAAAGACATTTTCTAGAGCTCAATTTAAAGCTTAACTTTTAATGAAGCTTAAAAGCTTAATTATGTAGATGATAAGTTGCATATGTCAAAGTGAACATGTCTTGAAGGTCATTATGTTTTTCCTTCATTTTACTTCCTTATTAGTTCAAATTTCTTCATTTTTAAAATTAATGCCACCTTCCCTCCATGTAAAATCTTAGAAGCTATGAACATTTTAATGGACATTTTGGCAACAATTCTTTTATGACAGGAAATGCTTGTTTGTTATATGTTTCTAAGTTTGTGTGCTGTTTTTTTTTTTAGGAATATAGAATTGCTGATATTCTAGAATGTGAAAATGTTGCCAGACAATGCACATTACAATGAAAATTATAATCTTATTTTTATTTATATATATATATGTATTTTTGAGACAGAGTTTCACTCTGTCGCCTAGGCTGGAGTGAAATGGCATGATAATTGGCTCACTACAACCTCCACCTCCTGGGTTCAAGCGATTCTTGTGACTCAGCCTCCCAAGTAGCTGGGATTGCAGAAGCCTGCTACCATGTCCAGCTAATTATTGTAATTTTTGTGGAGATGGTGTTTCACAATGTTTCCCAGGCTGGTCTCAAACTCCAGACCTCAGGTGATCTGCTCACTTCAGTTTTCCAAAGTGCCGGGATTACAGTCATGAGCCACTGTGCCTGGCCATAATCTTAATTTTAGAAACTTTATTTTTGAATGTATATATTGAATGTGTTTTATGTATAAAGGATAAAAAAATAGAATAAATCTTTGTAGCTGATGAGATTCATGCTGTGATTACTTTTTATATATCATAATATGAATTATATAATATATAATATGCATTTTAATACATCATCTTGTGATGTGTTTTAATTATTAAAGTTGAATAGCCCCACTCCAAATGATACATGTATTGGAACTTCTTTTGCAACAATTTCCCTATCTTGTATTTCTGAAAATGTAATCAAATGATTTAGCTAATTCATAACTCTTTCAAAGCACGTTTTAAAATTAGGAAATGGTCCGGGCATGGTGGCTCACACCTGTAATCCCAGCACTTTGGGAGGCCAAGGTGGTTGGATCACCTGAAATCAGGAGTTCGAGACCAGGCTGGTCAACATGGCAAAACCCCATCTCTACTAAAAAGACAAAAATTAGTGAGGCGTGGTGCGCTTGCCTATAATCCCAGCTACTTGGGATGCTGAGGCAGGAGAATCACTTGAACTTGGGAGGCGGAGGTTGCAGTAAGCCGAGATTGCGCCACTGCACTCCAGCCTGGGCGACAGAGTGACACTTCATCTCAAAAAAAAAAAAAAAAAAATTAGTAAATGATACCAAGCTCAAGCCTTGGTTTTATTTCATTTGCTTTTTCGGAAGCAACATACATCCCAATATAACTCTTAATTGAAGGTATTTTATGAGAATGTATGAGGCTCTTTCTGATGGATGGAAATCTTAACAAATTTGCTCTTCTCTAGCCTAGTGGCAGAAAATTTAGATAATAGGGTTTTTTAGTTGTACTGTAGTATTTTTTGGTCATTAACATCCAGTGAAATGATATTGTCTGCTTATGTTCAGTAGTTGTGGTTACCTAGTTATTGTGGAATTGTTTCCACATTTTTATGAACAATTTAAAAAGTCATATATTATGGAGCACAAAATATTAATTCTGATTACACAGTATCCTCGACATTGATTTCTGTTTTTACCTCCTGAAGAACTGCACAGTGAATCCAAAAGAAAGTATACTGAAAAGAGTGAAGGATATAGGATACATCTTTAAAGAGAAATTTGCTAAAGCTGTGGGACAGGGTTGTGTCGAAATTGGATCACAGGTAACTTGAATTCATTTTAATTCGTGGTACTATAGAGTAATAATATTAAAAGCAGCATCTTTCCAGTTCGTATAAATACTCTAACAGTATTTGTCTAGCAGTATAAAATACTGTCAGATACTATATCCCTGCTGCCTGTGTATGCTGCTATTTATGGGTAACTTTATGGAAAACTACCTCCCACCCCATTATAAAAACTATGTAATAAAGGAACACATAGCCGTTGTAGAAATTTTGGAAAATACAACTAAGAAAAAAATTGAAATCTTTGATATTAAATTTTTGATTTTGCTTTGACTTCTACATGTATGACTGTTCATGTATGGATATCCTAATGTGAATGGGACTATACATGCCATTTGTCAGTGATATTATTGAGTGATATTATTATTATTTCAGGAAATCTAAAGCTAATATAATAGGTAAGAGTATGGGCCATGGAGTGACAGCCCTGGGTTTATATTTGGTTCTACCATTGTTGATCTTGGACATGTCATTTAACTTCTCTGAGATTCAGGTTCTATATTTGCTCTGCTTTGTTGTGTGGCATTAATGAGGATAATATACAAAAATATATTGGAAAACTGGAGTCCACTGTACACATTTATTTCAGTGTAGTGAGGTTATATTTTGATGCCATCAGTGTTTTAAACATTGATATTTAATGGTTCTTTTTGATTCTACAGCCATGTACCACTTAACAGGGATATGTTCTGACAAATGCATCATTAGGCAATTTTGTTGTGTGAACCTGGTAGAGTGTGTCTGTACAAACCTAGATGGTATAGCCGATTGTACATCTAAGCTGTATGATATAGCCTATTCGTTCCTAGGCTACAGGCCTCTACAGCATGTGTACTGAATACTGTAGGTAATGGTAACATAATGTGTTACCATTTGTGTATCTAAATATATCCAAACATAGAAAAGGTAAAGATATAGTACAAAAGATAAAAAATGGAACATTTGCACAGAGCACTTACTATGAAAGGAGCTTACAGGATTGAAAGTTGCTCTGAATGAGTCAGTGAGTCGAGTGGCAAGTGAATGTGAAGGCCTACAACATTACCTATGACATGACTGTACACTATCGTAGACTTTATAAATACTACACTTAGGCTAAACTAATTTCATAAACATTTTTTCTTTCTTCAGTAGTAAATTAACCATAGCTCACTGTAACTTTTTTACTTTATAAATCTTCAGTTTGTAAGAAACTTTTGACTCTTATAACACTTAGCTTAAAACACAAACACCTTATACAGCTGTACAAAAATATTTTCTTTCTTTATAATCCTTATTCTGTACACTTTTTTCTACTTAAAAATTTTTTCAATTTCATAAAGATTTTTGCCAAAAACAAAGACAAACACACACATTAGCCTAGGCCTAGACAGGATCAGGATTAACAATACCACTGTCTTCTGCCTCCAAATTCTGTCCCAAGTCTTCAGGGACAATAAAATGCATAGAGCTGTCAACTCCTATGACGATGATGCTATCTTCTGGAATATCTCCTGAAGGAGCTGCCTGAGGGTGTTTTACATTTAACTTTTTTTTTTTTACAAGTAGAAGGAGGATGCTCTAAACTAATAAAAAGTATAGTATAATAAATACATAAACCAGTAACATGTTCATTATTAAGTATTATGTACTGTACATAATTGTATGTACTATACTTTTATATGACTGGCAGTGCAATTGGTTTATTTACATCAGCATCATCACAAAGATGTGAGTAATGTAATGCATTGCACTACATTACACTAAACAATAGGAATTTTTCAGCTCCATTATAATCTTATGGGACTACTGTTAGATATGCAGTCAGTTATTGACCAAAAACATTGTTATGCGGTGCATGATTATATATGAGATTTTTGCTCTTAATTTGGAAGGAAATAATATGGTGTGTGTTTATATTTCTAAAATTTGGTTATTCTTTCAAATAATGGGAACTAGTTATTTGGCTAAAACTTCTTGCTCATAAGGTCAGTTTGATCTGATTTTTGCCTGTGTCAGTTTTACTAAATTTATGGACAAAGACTGTCCTCTTAATCCTAGACAGCTGTCTTGAAAATACATGTCCTAGGTCATGAGAAATGTTATATAAGGTACATAAAGTGCTTAAAATAGTACTGGGCACATAACCTATCTTTAGTATGAATGATATAAACTGAAATGGAGTTAAGGAAATCCAGGTACTGGACCTACCCTCTTGTTAATTTACTTGGGAATGTTAATCACCACTTAATACTTAAGTTGTGAGTTTTAGACAAGCTAGCTTTTGTGTTGTCTTGGCGGCCATATTTCTAAGAAAGGTGAGAAGTATGTTTTAAGAAAAGGCTTTTTAAAAAATTTTAGTAATTGTCAGCTGGGTATAGTGGTACATGCCTATAATCCCAGCCTCTTGGGAGGCCAAAGCAGGAGGATCTCTTGAGCCCAGGAGTGTGAAGGCCAGCCTGGGCAAAACAGTGAGACTCCATCTCAAAAAAAAAAAAAAAATTTCATAATTGTGATTTTCTAAAATAGCAGGCTCTTATTTTTCTTTTTGTTTGTTTGTAGCGATACAAACTTGGAGTTCGCTTGTATTACCGAGTAATGGAATCCATGCTTAAATCAGTAAGTTAAAAACAATATAAAAAAATTTCAGCCGGGCGCGGTGGCTCACGCCTGCAATCCCAGCACTTTGGGAGGCCGAGGTGGGCAGATCAGGAGGTCAAGGCATCAAGATCATCCTGGCCAACATGGTGAAACCCTGTCTCTACTAAAAGTACAAAAATTAGCTGGGCGTGGTGGTGCAGACCTGTAGTCCCAGCTACTTGGCAGGCTGAGGCAGGAGAATCCCTTGAACCAGGGAGGTGGAGGTTGCAGTGAGCCAAGATTGTGCCACTTCACCCCAGCCTGGCAACAGAACAAGACACCATCTAAAAAAAAAAAAAAAAAAAAAAAATTCAATGCTGACACAAATAAGGTTTCAATTAAACAACTTCTTTTTTTTTTTTTTAATTATCTGTTTCAGGAAGAAGAACGATTATCCATTCAAAATTTTAGGTAAATTTTTTACTTTTAGTAAAAAAATTTTTTCTTTTTATAGAAGTAAGTATTTTATAATCTTTTTTTTTTTCCTTTAGCAAACTTCTGAATGACAACATTTTTCATATGTCTTTATTGGCGTGCGCTCTTGAGGTTGTAATGGCCACATATAGCAGTAAGTTAAATTTTCATAAATAAACACTTTTGTTCAATTTAAAGTTAAAATGTGGTGTGTTTCTTTGGTCAGGGGAGAGGGATAGTGTGAGGTTAAGGAGAAGGAATGCTTATTTTAGATCACTATATACTGAAGAATGTAATTGGTCATTATAAGCCATTTAAGAGGCTTATTTGAGTTATTTGAGGCCATCTTGGGGATAATATTTCACTAGGCTCCTCTTCTGAGTATACTGGTATACTGAATCCAAAAAAGGTACTTTTTGAAATCCCTCCGAAGACCTTTGAGATTGTAGAGTGCCAAAGGAGTATTCAAGAGTGGCCTCTACTGATATGGAAGCACTGCTGTAACCTCCATGGTTATGAAACTAAAGATTGAAGCTAGAATCCACTGGATAAACAGAACAAAGGCCAATTACAATGTTTTTAAAAACATAAATGTATCACTTGGCAAATTATGTTGCAAATGTTAAAAGAAAGTTTTGCTTGCAGAAACAAAAGGAACATTTGTATAAGGATGCAAAACACAGAAAAAGAGGAACTTTTAGTTTCCTTATTAGTAAACAGATAAGGAAAACTGTGAATCCTCATTTATAACCAAGAAATGCATATTTTAAAGAGATACCATTTTGTAACTAATGAAATTAGCAGAATCTTGTAGAATCTGTCTATCCTCTTACCAAGGATTAATGAGAATTAAAATAGATATGCCAATGGCTGGTAAGACACTAAACCTGTTCCTGATATAAGTTTAGGGTATTTAAATCTTTGAAAATTTGAAATCAGCTATAAGTCCTTTCTCTAGGAAAAACACAGATGTGCATACACTCAAAATTGGAAGGCTATTTCCTATGAGTCCGTAGACTCCAAAATAAAAAATTCTGCTCTAAATAAAAATGGTTTAATCTTTCTACTGTTTTCTTTGTCTGATAATAAGTTCCAAAAAAATACCTAGCTCAAGGGTTAATATTTCATAAATAGTTACTTTTTTTTTTTTCATTTTTAGGAAGTACATCTCAGAATCTTGATTCTGGAACAGATTTGTCTTTCCCATGGATTCTGAATGTGCTTAATTTAAAAGCCTTTGATTTTTACAAAGTGATCGAAAGTTTTATCAAAGCAGAAGGCAACTTGACAAGAGAAATGATAAAACATTTAGAACGATGTGAACATCGAATCATGGAATCCCTTGCATGGCTCTCAGTAAGTAGCTAAATAATTGAAGAAATTCATTCATGTGCATATGGCTAACAAATTATTGTTAGTGAGAGGTGTTTCTTAACATCTACCTCAAGAACAAATAGGGAATTTAATGAATAATGTTATTTCAGTCTATAGCCCAAGAATCAAGTGGAATATTAGAATGGAGCTTTATTCGAGCACCCTAAACCATCTAATACAGCACAGTGATTTATTTAAGAATAGCTTTTCTTAAAACATGGCACTTTAAAACAAAACGGATTTTTTTTTTATACTTTAAGTTCTAGGGTACGTGTGCACAACGTGCAAGTTTGTTACATGTGTATACATGTGCCATAATGGTGTGCTGCACCCATTAACTCATCATTTATGTTAGATATATCTCCTAATGCTATCCCTCCCTCCTCTCCCTACCCCATGACAGGCCCCAGTGTGTGATGTTCCCCACCCTGTGTCCAAGTGTTCTCATTGTTCATTTCCCACCTATGAGTGAGAACATGCAGTGTTTGGTTTTCTGTCTTGGCAATAGTTTGCTCAGAATGATGGTTTCCAGCTTCATCCATGTCCCTACAAAGGACATGAACTCATCCTTTTTTATGGCTGCATAGTATATATGTGCCACATATTCCATGGTATATATGTGCCACATTTTCTTACTCCAGTCTATTATTGTTGGACATTTGGGTTGCTTCCAAGTCTTTGCTATTGTGAATAGTGCCACAATAAACATACGTGTGCATGTGTCTTTATAGCAGCATGATTTATAATCCTTTGGGTATATACCCAGTAATGAGATGGCTGGGTCAAATGGTATTTCTGGTTTTAGATCCTTGAGGAATCGCCACACTGTTGAACTAGTTTACAGTCCCACCAACAGTGTAAAAGTGTTCCTATTTCTTCACATCCTCTCCAGCATCTGTTGTTTCCTGACTTTTTAATGATCGCCATTCTAACTGGTGTGAGATGGTATTTCATTGTGGTTTTGATTTGCATTTCTCTGATGGCCAGTGATGATGAGCATTTTTTCATGTGTCTTTTGGCTGCATAAATGTCTTCTTTTGAGAAGTGTCTGTTCATATCTTTCACCCACTTTTTGATGGGGTTGATTTTTTCTTGTAAATTTGTTTGAGTTCTTTGTAGATTCTGGATATTAGCCCTTTGTCAGATGGGTAGATTGTAAAAGTTTTCTCCCATTCTGTAGGTTGCCTGTTCACTCTGATGGTAGTTTCTTTTGCTGTGCAGAAGCTCTTTAGTTTAATTAGATCCCATTTGTCAATTTTGGCTTTTGTTGCTATTGCTTTTGGTGTTTTAGTCATGAAGTCCTTGCCCATGCCGATGTCCTGAATGGTATTGCCTAGGTTTTCTTCTAGGGTTTTTATGGTTTTAGGTCTAACATTTAAGTCTTTAATCCATCTTGAATTAATTTTTGTACAAGGTGTAAGGAAGGGATCCAGTTTCAGCTTTCTACATATGGCTGGCCAGTTTTCCCAGCACCATTTATTAAATAGGGAATCCTTTCTCCATTTCTTGTTTTTGTCAGGTTTGTCAAAGATCAGATGGTTGTAGATGTGTGGTATTATTTCTGAGGGCCCTGTTCTAAACCAAAACAGAATTCTTTAAAGTATTTAGATAATTTATTTAAAGTACAGTTGTTATATATTTGAAAATGCAAATGTCTGCTCTTAAATTGTGAGATTATGCTATTTAGATTATTAAAAAGTGCATTTTTTTCTTGTTAAATATAGTAGGATTCATTTTTTCCCATTATTAAAGTATAAAAATCTATACTATTGTTCAATTATAGGTATTGGTTCAATCAATATAGGAGCACAAATTATATTGTCTAGGATTCTCTTTATAGCATTATAACTATTGATAAGGCTTTTGTTTTAATAAAAGTGGCAACTTGAGGTTATGCTCTTCAAATCAACATAGTTGGATAATACTTTGTGAATCATCAGTTTTGTAAATTAATGGTTTCTTTTGAAACTGTGTTGCATGCTAAGTATATATCTTTTAATTTGTATCAGTATATAGAAGTGGTAATTAAAAAATTAAGACTTTAGGTATGCCATAATCCTAATTTGCACATGTAACCTTAGTTTTAATTTCCTTACGTTTTGAATTTTTAATGACTAAGCGATAATTTATTTCTTAGTGTTTTCTTGTATTGCCATATAGACAGAGTGAATAGAGGAGAGAAACATGGGAAATTGATAGAAGAATGTTACACTCCTATTATTGAATTTCATAACTACTTATGGAATGAATTTACACTTGATAAGGAGTACTTAGAAGAAGACTTTCTGAATCTGGGTAATTAAGTGAAAGTAAAAATAAATAGATAAGTAAATAAAATAAGCACATAGAGTACTTTTTAAAGGCTTATGTGTCCTCTCCTCCCAGAAATTGATATTGAGATATTCCTGTATCATCTGAAAGTGACTATTGTTATTTCTTTTAGAGAATTAATTTTATTTCTATCAACACATATTTATTGAACATACGCCATATGCCTTGAATTGAGAGAGATACTGTGAAGATACAAAAAAGATAAAGGCTTGGAAAATTGTGGAGGATGTAATAGAAATTTACTGTTTAAAAATTGTTTGTACTCAAGCCTGTTTAGCTCAGTTATTTAGGGCTTCTAAACAATATTCCTTTATTTTTGAGAATTTTTGGAGAAAAAGTGACAAGCCCCAAATCTGGAAAAGAGTATGATTGATTTACAATAGGAGACGTGGAAGTCATAAGCCTCTGAATTTAAATATTAAATGTAGTATCTCTGGCAGATGAAACTATAGAGGACTTTTATTTAGTCATATATTTTTAGTGTTTGAGTCTTATATTACATTTTTAATCATAAAAACCTTGAGTGGTAGTGGATAACTTTGTGAAGATAAGTTATGCCACACAAACAGGATACTGTGTATTTTTCCTGTGAGAATAATTGACATTATAGAGAAGGGATATGGCATAGATACATTTGCGTTTTCACAGACTTTTTTTTAAAATTTGAAATATAACACATATTAAGAAAAGTATATATCTCAAGTGACAGTTTGGTGAATTTGTCACAAATTGAACACATCCGTGTAAACAACACCCAGATAAAGGCCCAGAGCAAGCTTTCATAGTCTTTTGATTCTGTGTCATAATAAAAAATTCTCGTTAAAACTGTAGATTGATAGGAACATATTCACACAGAGTTGTTGACTGAGGGAAATTTCAAATGAGGTGCTGCTTACTTCTCTCCTGCCAATAATTTAATGAAAGAAAGAACATCATCTTATTTTTAATGGTTGTGTGGGGAACTGGGTTCAGCATTTTTGCTTGACAGCCTTGAGATAAAATAAATCCATAAGGAAAAAGCCCACTTCTGTTTCTTTTCATCCCAGAGAGATTAATGGGCAATATATGAGTGTAAGATACTGGAAAAGTCTGTTGAGAAACCTAGTGAAATCTCATTCTCTGAAAAGTTGGGGGATTACAGGTGCTATCGAATGCATCATACCTAAGGGTTAGATGAAATGACTTCCAAGAGTTTGGCCCTATTAAATCTGTTAAGAGGTTTATAATGCCAGCAGGTGATGAAATGAAATTTGGATGCCTTAGTTTCAGTATTTTCAGAATTTATCATATTTTTTCAATAAATGTTTATAAATCAAAGTATGTCAGATGCTTTATTCCCTATATGATCTGTCTTTCCTGGACTATTCTGGACTCTTCCTATTGATCTCTCATTTGCTACCTTGAGACCATTTCTCTCACAGCAGCCAGAGAAATCTGCTCATAATGTAAATCTCATCATGCTAATTCCTCAGGTAAAAAACCTCCTGTGGAGGACATATTCATCTGGTAATGTTGGAAGAAGACCCTACCATATGGCTTTCTGCAAAAAAGACCACTATACTACCTGTTTGGAATACAAAAAGTAACTGACTGAAATTACTGGACAGGAAGAACAGATGCTAGTTGAGAAAGAGAAGAGGGGAGCTAGGAGCCTGAGGAGAGGGCTTTTAGTCTAGGGCTAAGTGCAGTAGGTATAGGGAAGGACAGTAAGGTAGGGCAGGGATGTCAGTGGGAAAACTATGGGTCTCTTCACCAGGAAAACTGGAAAATTGAAGCTAGGGAAACCTTGGCCACTGAAGAGAGTGGAAGAATCCTGCAAGGGAAAGAGCCAAGAAAGGGTACCCAGATTCTGTCTGAAATCTGAATAATTCCTGTATGTCACAGACTCAGAGCAGCCAAATGAAGGGCAAAAGATCTGAACTGAAACTGGAGTTGCTGCCCAATAAACAGAACAGTTCAGGTTAAGCAAAGATAATTGCTTCTTACAACAAAACCATTCTCATTTTAGAAAAATAACAGAATTTAGGATCTTCACAATGTAACATTTATGATGTTCAGGATACAATTCTAAAATTATCCAGCATAGAAAGAAGGTCAAAGAAACCAAATGCAGGTTTATAGAATAGGAGCTTTAGGCCAGGTGTGTGGTGCACACCTAATCCCAGCATTTTGGGAGGCTGAGGTGGGAGGATCATTTGAGCCCAGAAGTTCAAGACCAGCCTGGGCAACAAAGCAAGACCCCATCTCTTAAAAAAAAAAAAAAAAGCTAGGTGTGGTGGCATGGTGGCATGTTCCTGTGGTCCTAGGTACTTGGAAGGCTGAGGCAACACAGCGAGACTCTGTCTCAAAAAAATAAAAAATAAAAACAAAAAAACTAGAATGGGAGCTTTAAGTTAACTTTGGTTAGGCATTGCTAAATGATGGGGATACATTCTAGGAAATACTTCATTTAGGCAATTTTGTCATTGTGTGAACATCATAGAGTGTGCTTACACAAAAATCAGGGTAGGAATAGCCTGTTGCTTCTAGACTACAGACCTGTATGGTATTTTTTTTTTTTAAACCTCCACTCTTGAGTATGTCTTTTTAATATTCAATGTGATGAAACTGAAGTATGTAGAAAGTTGCATACCAAAGTATGATAGCTGTCTTGAGGAAAAATACTTATTTTATTGGTTGAGTTGTGAACTGAACCCGTCACTCTTTTCGTGAAACACATGTGTTACTTGTAAGACTGATAAGCAATTGTGTTTATTCATGCTTGGGTATGTGGTAGATTCTTGAAAGTGAACAAAGTGAGCCTGTCATTTCAAAGAAAACAACTGACAGTAAAGGTTGCCAATGATAAATTTTGTGTTTTCAAGTAAAAATTAGAATTTTAGAAACTTGTATCCACCACTGAAAGCTTGACAGAGTCCTAATATATAAAATACTTTTCTGATGAAATCGGTGGTGATATCAATGAATGTGATTTTTAAAATATTGTATACAGAGATTTGTAAACATTTACAAGAAGTACATAATTCAGTGAACCAGTATTTCCAAATGACCAAATACATCGTTATAAAATCATTCACGGGTAAGATATTCATTAAAAGTTCAAGATAAACCAATGGATTTTAAAGTCTTAAAATACGAAAAATTTATTTCGGTTCATTGAGATTGTTTCCAGTTCCACCCTGCAACTAACCTTTAAGAAACTATGACTTGTTGAGTTTTGGCGTAGTGTCAGAAAACAGTAACCATAATTATCTGAAAAGGTTATTAAAGTACTCCTCCTCTTTCCATATGAGGCCAGATTTTTCTTTGTATACTTCAACCTAAACAGCATATTGCAACAAAGTAAATGTAGAAGCGGATAGGAAAATTCAGCTCTTTGCTGTTATGCCAGATAGTGAAGACATTCAGAAGATCATAAAACAGTGCTATTGTTCTATCTTTTTTGTTTTGTAGAATATGGTTATTTTTCATTAAAAATTATTTATGTTAACATAATGGGTTTATTAAGATAAATATTTTTAAATTTTCTCAAGTTCTTTTGAGCCCTCAACATCCTTTAATGTAAAAAAGCTATTAGCTACTTTATGCTTCCTAATGGAAGAATATATAACCACCTTGAAAACATGATGTTGAAAGAAGCCAGTCACAGAAAACCACATATTGTATAAATTCATTTATATGAAATGTCCACAAGAGGCAATTCAGTAGAGATAGGAAGTAGATTATTGGTTTTCTAAGGCTGGTGGGGAGGACTAGGTGTTTTGAGGATGATGGCTAGAGAGTATGGTTTTTCTTTTTGAGATAATGAAAATGTTGTAAAATTGACTCATTATTGTAGTCAATTTTATAACACTTTTATCATCTCTGTGAATATACTAAAAACTATTGAATTGTACACATTAAATGGGTGAATTGTATAGGATGTAATTTTTTAAATTTCTGTTTTAATTACTAACAAAGTAAATATTAATAGATTTAACCCACACAAACAAAAGCTTTTGGGGTCCTTAGTAATTTTAAGAATATAAAAGGGTTTTGAGTCCAAAAAGTTTGAGAACCCTTGCCTGTATTCTCTTCCCCACTCAGACTTGTCTTTCACTCACACAACCATGTTTGTTTTTGCCTGTCCCTGAGTCTTGAAATGCTTTCCTCTGCCTTTTTCTTGACCAGATTTTAAGGTCCATTTTGCCTTTCCTGATCATCCTAGTCTATAGTCATTCTTCCCTCATTTAGTCTTAAATTGTTTATTATCTATATACTTACTAGTCATTTATAAACTTTGTTTTACTATATGTGCATATCTCATGTTAAATTCATGTAAAGTACTTAAAACAATATCTGACATTGTATTATAAAATGTAGCAGTTAATTACATAAGGGTAAAGGACAGAGAGGAGTCAACTTATGATGACATGCAGGTTTCTGGCTTGTATAACTTAAGTGGATAGTAGTGTCATTCATTAAAATAAGATACCTAGGATTGAATGAGGTTTGCTTGGGAAGATGAATTTCATTTGATTGAGTTTTAAGTAATTATAGGTCATTTCAATAGAGGTGTCAAGTAGCAGTTGGATATGTGTGTCTGGAACTTAGGAAAGAAATCTAGGCTAAGATTATGGACCATAAAAAATGCCACCCTTTTTTGACAGTTTATCTTGTGCCAGGCACTTTGGTGAGCACTTCTTAAATTTAATTTTCATCATAATCCATGAGGTAGTTTACCCTAGATCAGGAAATGAATGCTTAGAAAAGTTTAATAACTTGCCCTAGACCACACAAGCAAAATGGCAAGATCTATGATTTGAACCCAGGTCTTTGTGGCTCCAAAGCTATTAATCCTTATGCTTTGCTGAGTAACTGAAGTTTGGAGAAGGGATAAGATCACTTAAGGAGAGAATATAGTATGAGAAGAGAAGGAGGCTAAAGATAGAATTCTAAGGAGCTCTAATATTTAAAGGATGGACAGAAAAGAGAAGCCTGTGCCTACAAAAGAGATTGAAATAGAACAGCCAGGAAGATAAGAAGAAAATCAGGAGAAGTGGTATCATAGAGAGACCGACCAGGTGCAATGGCTCCCACCTGTAATCCCAGCACTTTGGGAGGCTGAGGCAGGTGGATCACTTGAGGCCAGGAGTTCGAGACTAGCCTGACCAACATGACAAAACCCTGTCTCTACTAAAAATACAAAAATTAGCTGGGCCTGGTGGTGAATGCCTGTAATTCTAGCTACTCGGGAGGCTGAGGCATGAGAATCGCTTGAACCCGGGAGGCGGAGGTTGAGTGAGCCAAGATTGTGCCACTGCACTCCAGCCTCAGTGACAGAGCAAGACTCTGTCTCAAAAATAAAATAAAATAAAATAAAATAAAATTAAATTAAATTAAATTAAAAACTGAAAAAAAGGAAAAGGAGAGAGAGAACATTACAAAGTCTGAGTGAGTGCTTGCTCACTCAGACTTTTCAGATAGGAGCTGAAAAGTTTTAGCAACAATGAAGTCACTGGTGACAGTGACAAGGACTGTTAAATGAAGAGGTGGGGATAGGATGAGATCTGAATGAGAGATAAAGTGGACACAGTCATAATAGATGGCTTTTATCAAAAGTTTTGCCTGTGAAGAGAAATAAAGATATAACAGAAGTAAAGATACAGCTTGATGTATGTGAAGTAGAGGGAATATAAACATATTTTTTAAATCAGAAAGGTAGGGTTTAAATATTGATGGAAAAGAGCCATTAGAAGTGTTCTCTATTGCTGGATAACAAATTAGTGGCTTTAAACAAATATTTTATTTTGCTTATGATTTTTTGGGTCAGGAATTTGGGTTGAACTTGACTGGGTGGTTTGTCTCCGACTATGTGTCAGCAGGTGCCTGGAGCTATAGGGTCCACTTCCAAGATGCTTCTTCACTCACAGGTCTGGCATCTTACCGCTCCTTGGTGCACACTCAGCTCTCTTCCTCCCATCCTCCCTCCCTAGAGTGGTTAAAATGTTAAGCTTTGGAGTTTTCACCTGCAGAGAGAAGATAGGAGATTCATAGTGAAAGTAGAGGTTTTAAGAAACAGGATATTTGGCAGGGTGCAGTGTCTCACACCTGTAATCCCAGCACTTTGGGAAGCCAAGGTGAGAGGATTGCTTGAGCCCGAGTTCAAGACCAGCCTTGGCAACATAGGGAGACCCTGTCTCTACAGATAATTTTTAAAATTAGCCAGGTGTGGTGGCACACACCTGTGGTTCTTGGGAGGCTGAACTGGGAGAATTGCCTGAGCCTGGGATGTTAAGGCTGCAGTGAGCTGTGATTGCACCACAGCACTCCAGCCTGGGTGGTAGAATGAGATCCTGCCTCAAAAACAAACAAAACAAGCAAACAACCCCAAAACAAACAAACAAAAAGTAACAGGATATTTCATTAAATAATTCATTCATTAAATAATGAAGTTGAACGTAATGAATTTAATGAAGTTTAATAGGTGTAGTGGGAGTAACAATGAGAATGAAAGTGTAGGAGGTTGTAGTCAAAGAGTTGTTTCACCTTAGAATTTCTGGAGACAGAACATTTCTGGGTAGTTTACTGTATTTTAAGAAATGATCTTGGGAGTGCATGAGGATCCTGGTCAAGGAGCCAGAAAGTACAGTGAGCAAGAGTCCAGGACATGTAGCAAGGAGGAATGTGACTGAAATAAAGACTAATGTCTTCAGTGCTTGAGGGGAGTAACCAGGAGACAAGTGGGACTAAATGGGGCAGAGGGCTAGAGAGGTCCTGAAAGCAAAACTCCTGGCTCACTTAAAAAAAAACTAATCTCTCTCTCAATACCTAATCTAATGTCTAACATATAGAATTTAGGTGTATAAAGCATTAGATTTGTAATGTCCTTTGATGAATTTACCCCTTTAATCATTATAAAATGACCCTCTCTTTATCCCTCGTAATATTGTTTGCTCTGAAAACTACTTGTGCCTGATACTAGTGAAGCCATTCCAGCTTTCTTCCCATTAATATCACCATGGCATATTTTCCCCATTCTTTATTTAACTTATACGTGTCTTTATTCTTAAAGAAGTGATTTTCTTATAGGCAGCATATTGTTGGGTGTTGCTTTCTTAAATCTTGCCTAACAGTATCTGCCTTTTAATTGGGATGTTTAGATTTAAATTTAATGTGACTATTGATATGGTTGGGTTTAAATTCTCCATCTTATTATTCATTTTCTATTTGTCTCATCTCCCTTTTCCTCCCTTTCCTCTTTTTCTGCCTTCTTTTGGATTGAACTTTTAAAATTCTGTTTTATCTTCTTTGTAGGCTTACTGTCTATACTTCTTTATTTTGTAATTGTTTTTTGATTTATAATATGCATCTTTAATCTTTAATAGTCTTTCTTTAAATGGTATTACACTACTTCACATACAGTATAAGAATCTTAGAATAGTATATTTCCATTTTCCCTTTTCCAACCTTTGGGCTGTTGTTGTCATACATTTTGCTTCAACAGAAGTTATAAGCTCTACAATACACTCATAACTTTTGTTTTAAACCAATTATCTCTTAAAGAGAATTCAAAACAAGAGAAAAAAGATGTTTTTATTTGATTACATATTTACCTTTCCAGTACTCTTCATTCCTTGTGTAGATCCAGATTCCTTTTGTTTTCCTTCTGACTGTAAAACTTTTTTTTTTTTTTTTTTTTTTTGACATTTCTTGGCCAGGGGCGGTGGCTCATACCCGTAATCCCAACACTTAGTGGGGCTGAGGCGGGAGGATCTCTTGAAGCCAGGAGTTCAAAACCAGCCTAGGCAACAAAGCAAAACTCTGTCTCTATTCTTACAAAACAAACAAAAAGCATTTCTATTTTTTTTTTCTTTTTGAGATGGAGTCTCTCTCTGTCACCCAGGCTGGAGTGCAGTGGCGCGATCTTGGCTCACTGCAACCTCCACCTCCGGGTTCAAGCGATTCTCCTGCCTCAGCCTCCTGAGTAGCTGGGATTACAGGCACACGCCACCATGCCTAGCTAATTTTTATATTTTTAGTAGAGACAGGGTTTCACCATGTTAATCAGGCTGGTCTCAAACTCCTGACCTCGTGATTTGCCTGCCTCGGCCTCCTCCCAAAGGGCTGGGATTACTGGCATGAGCCACCGCACCCAGCCAACAAAAAACATTTCTTGTGTGCATGTCTACTAGTGATGAATTCTTCCAGCTTTTATGTCTGGAAAAAAACATTTTACCTTTATTTTTAAAAGGTCTTTTGCTGGGTATTGAATTCTACGTTGACAGTCTTTTTGTTTTTTCTTTGAGTGCTTTAAAAATATTGCTCCACTGTCTTCTGGTTTGCCTTGTTTCTTTTTTTCTTTTTTTTGAGATGAAGCCTCGCTCTTTTGCCCAGGCTGGAGTGCAGTGGCATGATCCCAGCTCACTGCAACCTCTGCCTCCCAGGTTCAAACGATTCTTCTGCCTCAGCCTCCTGAGTGACTGGGACTAAAGGCACATGCCACCATGCCCGGCTAATTTTTGTATTTTTAGTAAAGATGGGGTTTCACCATGTTGGCCAGGCTGGTCTCGAACTCCTGATCTCAGGTGACCCACCCACCTTGGCTTCCCAAAGTGCTGGGATTACAAGCATGAGCCACCACGCCTGGCCTTGTTCTTTTTTTGCTGTATCTTTTTCCTGCAGGTTTTTCTTTCTGTATTTCATGTTGAATACCTTCTAAAGCTATGTCTTCAAGTTTATTAATTTTTTTCTTCTGAGGTATCTAATCTGCTGTTAATCTCATTTATTGTATTTTTAGTCTTACTATAGTTTTCATTTCTAGAAATTTGGTTTGGGTCCTTTTTATATCTTCCATATCTATTTTTATTATGTTTATGCTTTTCTTTACCTTCTTGAACATATGGGATATAGGTATTATAACTTTTTAAATGTCCCTGTCTACTAAGTCTAGTACCTATGTCTTTTTAGGTCTGTTTCTCTTGACTGATAGTTCTCTCTCTCTCTCTCTTTTTTTTAAGAGTCGTATGTTTCTGCTTTTTTGACTGCTTGGTGATTTTTTTGTTAGGTGCCAGATATCGTGAATTTTGCTTTAGTGGGTCCTGGATATTTTTGTATTCCTTTCACTATTTTGACCTGTGTTTTGGAACACAATTAAATTATCTGGAAATAATTAGACTTTTTTAAGGCTTCATTTATTTATTTATCTGGTTTTTGTTTTTGGACACAGAGCAGTCTTTAATCAATAGCTAATTTTCCTTCACTATCCAGGCATTGCTCTTCTGAGTACTCTACTGAATATCCCATATATGACAAGGTTTTTCCACTCTGGCTAGTGGAAAGCAGAACTCTTCCTGACCCTGTGTCAGCTCCTGGAAGGATTCTACTCCTTCCCATGGTTCTTCCCTGGTTTTGAGTACTATCATCACATCCATGCACTGATCAGTACTCAGCTGAAGACTCAAGCTTAACCCTCTGCAGACCTCTGGAGTTCTCTTTTTGTAGCTTTCTTCTCTCTAGTATTCTGTCCTGCTAATTTTAGTTTGCCTTGGCATCTCCCATTTCTTAACTCTGTTTCTTCAACTGGGGGACCACTGGGCTGCATTCCAGTTTCTCATCTCTGGACTGTGGACCATAAACTGTCCCCAGGCAGTAAGCTGTGGCAATAATGAGGCTCACCATTTGTTTTCCTTCTCCCAGGGATTGCTGTTCTGTACTGCCTGTTGTTTATTGTGTAAAAAGAATTCTTTTATTTATGTTGTTCAGTTTTGTGGTTGTTTAAACGAATCTGGTCCCTGTTTCTTCATCAGAGCTGGCAGGGTTACTAAACGTAAGGCTTAGTGATTGATGAAGTATTTACAAATATGAAATATGTATACTTACAGAATATTTAGGGTACCATTTCCGCTTCCTTGTGTTAAATGCATCAGGTCTTCTGACTGATGCATTATACTGTTTCAGAGGGGTGCTTACTATATGGAGAACATAGAAGTACTAGTTATTAACTTTTTTTTTTGTATTAAATTTTGGTACATCACATAAACATTGAGTCTCCTTTAAATGTGTCAAATGTAGCTGACTTACTAATTGGTTCTGTCATACTCTTTTTCTGTGGTCACCAAATATTAGCAAATTTCTTCATTCAGTTACACAAGTACTTGGCCAACATACTTTTACATAAGAAAATACTTAGGATGGGCTGGCAAGATAGCCAAATAGGAACAGCTCTGGTCTGCAGCTGCTAGCGAGATCAACCCAGAAGGCAGGTGATTTCTCCATTTCCAACTGAGGTACCCGGCTCATCTCATTGGGACTGGTTAGACAGTGGATGCAGCCCACGGAGGGCAAGCTGAAGCAGGATGGGGCATCACCTCACCCGGGAAGCACAAGGGGTTGGGGAACTCCCTCCCCTAGCCAAGGGAAGCTGTGACAGACTGTGTCATGAGGAACATTGCATTCCAGCCCAGATACTATGCTTTTCCCACAGTCTTCGCAACCCACAGACCAGGAGATTCCCTTGGGTGCCTACATGACCAGGGCCCTGGGTTTCAAGCACAAAACTGGGTGGCTGTTTGGGCAGATACCGAGCTAGCTGTAGGAGTTTTCTTTCGTACTCCAGTGGTGCCTGGAACGACAGCGAGTTAGAACCATTCACTCCCCCGGAAAGGGGGCTGAAGCCAGGGAGCCAAGTGGTCTACCTCAGCGGATCCCACCCCCATGGAGCCAAGCAAGCTAAGATCCACTGGCTTGAAATTCTCGCTGCCATCACAGCAGTCTGAGGTTGACCTGGGATGGTAGAGCTAGGTAGGGGGAGGGGCATCCCCCATTACTGAGGCTTGAGTTTTCCCCTCACAGTGTAAACAAAGCCACCAGGAAGTTCGAACTGGGCAGAGCCTACCACAGCTCCCTAAATCTGCTGTAGCCAGACTGCCTTTCTAGATTCCTCCTCTCTGGGCAGGGCATCTCTGAAAGAAAGGCAGCAGCCCCAGTCAGGGGCCTATAGATAAAACTCCCATCTACCTGGGACAGAGCACGTGGGGGAAGGGGCAGCTGTGGACACATCTTCAGCAGACTTAAACATTCCTGCCTGCTGGCTCTGAAGATAGCAGCAGATCTCCCAGCACAGTGCTCAAGCTCTGCTAAGGGACAGACTGTCTCCTCAAGTGGGTCCCTGACCCCTGTGCCTCCTGACTGAGAAACACCTCCTGGCAGGAATCAACAGACACCTCATACAGGAGAGTTCCAGCTGCCATCTGGTGGGTACCCCTCTGGGACGAAGCTTCCAGAGGAAGGAACAGGCAGCAATCTTTGCTCTTCTGCAACCTCCACTGGTGATATCCAGGCAAACAGGGTCTGGAGTGGACCTCCAGCAAACTCCAGCACACCTGCAGCAGAGGGGCCTGACTGTTAGAAGGAGAACTAACAAACAGAAATGAATAGCATCAACATCAACAAAAAGGACATCCACACAGAAACCCCATTTGAAAGTCACCAACATCAAAGACCAAAGGTAGATAAATCCATGAAGATGAGGAAAAACCAGCACAAAAAGGCTGAAAATTCCAAAAACCAGAGTGCCTTTTCTCTTCCAAAGAATGACAACTCCTCCCCAGCAAGGGGAGTTTGACGAATTGACAGAAGTAGGCTTCAGAAGGTGGGTAATAACAAACTCCTCCGAGCTAAAGGACCATGTTCTAACCCAATGCAAGGAAGCTAAGAACTTTGAAAAAAGGTTAGAGGAATTGCTAACTAGAATAACCAGTTTAGAGAAGAACATAAATGACCTGACGGAACTGAAAAAACACAACACGAGGACTTTGTGAAGCATACACAAGTACCAATAGCTGAATCGATCAAGCAGAAAAAAAGGATATCAGAGATTGAAGATCAGCTTAATGAAATAAAGCGTGACGACAAGATTAGAGAAAAAAGAATGAAAAGGAATGAACAAAGCCTCCAAGAAATATGGGACTATGTGAAAAGACCAAACCTATGTTTGATTGGTGTACCAGAAAGTGACAGGGAGAGTGGAACCAAGTTAGAAAACACTCTACAGGATATTATCCAGGAGAACATCCCCAACCCAACAAAACAGGCCAACATTCAAATTCAGGAAATACAGGGAACACCACAAAGATACTCCTCAAGAAGAGCAACCCCAGGACATATATTCGTCAGATTCACCAAGGTTGAAATGAAGGAAAAAATATTAAGAGCAGCCACTGCTCAAGGAAATAAGAGAGGGCACAAACAAATGGCAAAACATTCCATGCTCATGGATGGGAAAAATTATAGCGTGAAAATGGCCATACTGCCCACAGTAATTTATAGATTCAATGCTATCCCCATCAAGCTACCTTTGGCTTTCTTCACAGAATTAGAAAAAACTACTTTAAATTTTATATAGAACCTAAAAAGAGCCCATATAGCCGAGACAATCTTAAGCAAAAAGAACAAAGCTGGAGGCATCACGCTACTTGACTTCAAACTATACTACAAGGCCACAATAATCAAAACAACATGGTACTGGTACCAAAAAAGATAAATAAACCAACGGAACAGAACAGAGACCTCAGAAATAATGCCACACATCTACAACCATCTGATCTTTGACAAACCTGACAAAAACAACCAATGGGGAAAGGATTCCCTATTTAATAAATGATATTGGGAAAACTGACTAGCCATATGCAGAAAACTGAAACTGGACCCCTTCCTTACACCTTATACAAAAATTAACTCAAAATGGATTAAAGACTTAAACATAACACCTAAAACCATGAAAACCCTAGAAGAAAACCTAGGCAATACCATTCAGGACATAGGCATGGGCAAAGACTTCATGACCAAAACACCAAAAGCAATGGCAACAAAAGCCAAAATTGATGAATGGGATCTAATTAAACTAAAGAGCTTCTGCACAGCAAAAGAAACTATCTTCAGAGTGAACAGGCAAGCTACAGAATGGGAGAAAATTTTTGCAATGTATCCATCTGACAAAGGGCTAAAGTCCAGAATCTACAAGGAACTTAAACAAATTTACAGGAAAACAAACAACCCTATCAAAAAGTGGGTGAAGGATATGAACAGACACTTCTCAAAAGAAGATATTTATGTGGCCAACAAACATATGAAAAAAAGCTCATCACCACTGGTCATTAGAGAAATGCAAATCAAAACCACAGTGAGATACCATCTCATGCCAGTTAGAATGGTGATCATTAAAGTCAGGAAACAACAGATGCTGGAGAGGCTGTGGAGTAATAGGAATGGTTTTATACTGTTGGTGGCAGTGTAAATTAGTTCAACCATTGTGGAAGACAGTGTGGCGATTCCTCAAGGATCTAGAGCCAGAAATAACATTTGACCCAGTAATCCCATTACTGAGCATATACCCAAAGGATTATAAATCATTCTACTAAAAAGAACATGCACACATATGTTTATTGCAGCACTATTCACAATAGCAAAGACTTGAAACCAACCCAAATGCCCATCAGTGGTAGACTGGATAAAGAAAATGTGGCACATATACACCATGGAACACTATGCAGCCATAAAAAAGGATGAGTTCGTGTCCTTTGCAGGGACATGGATGAAGCTGGAAACCATCATTCTCAGCAAACTAACCAGGAAGAGAAAACCAAACAACACATGTTTTCACTTATAAGTTAAAACTGAACAGTGAGAACACATGGACACATGGAGGGGAACATCACACACCGGGGCCTGTCAGGGGGTGCAGGTCTAAGGGAGGGATAGCATTAGGAAAAATACCTAATGTAGATGATGGGTTGATAGGTGCAGCAAACTACCATGGCACGCGTATACCTATGTAACAAACCTGCACGTTCTGCACATGTATCCTAGAACTTAAAGTATAATAAAAAAACAAAATATTTAAAATATATCTTTCAAATTATTTTTTCAAATTTAAATCGAGGGTCATTTTATGTATAATTTGTAATGAATAGCCCATAGTTTTAGAGTCCTGATTTATTGACAAACTTATAAACAAAATTTTAAGCTTTTTTGGTATTCTTTTGAAATGTCAAAATTGATGGGAAGCAAACACAAAAGGGAGAACAGTCTGTGGCTCTGAAAAAACCAAAAAGGATATCTGTTGTATGTTTGTATGGTGGGTCATTAACCTTTGGTGTACTTTGCAGAAGTATTTTAAGTATTTACCATTGGACATTATTTGTTTTAAGTTATATTTTGCTGAGAGCTACAACTCAGGAAGGCAAGTGAATTGTAAGATAACGATTAAGCCACATTTAACACTTTTTAAAAGCATGGGCCAGGACAATGAAGCAGTATGATGCCATATATACTTTTACACAACAGCCATGCTAATATAATGATAAAGCAATTATGCTATATTTTTAAAAGCTTCTCATGAATTACCTAAAATAACCATGTATTTACTTTTCTTTGCCAGAAAGAGGAAACATTTTATTTTAATTAAAAAAATATTCAATTCTGAAAACATAGCTAAAGCTTTAACCTTTCTCACTCTGACCCAATGTATTCCTAATATAGCTTTGCCCTTGACTTCCACAGCTAAATACTAGTTTCTCAAGTGATTTAGGAGACTTGACTTCATTATTCAAAACTGAAATTATTTAGCTTGTTCTAAATGCAACTTTGCTTCCCACTATGTCTATTTTTCCATTACTTTTCAAATCATCTGGGCTTAAATACTGAGCATTTTCTCCTTTTCTTTCTCAATAGTTTGATAGAGTCCTGTAATTTTTTTTTAAAGCTGTCTCTCATATTTATTATATTATTATTTTAATATACTTCATTACACTTCCCTAGAACAGATCATCAGCTCTCTTTAAGTAATTTGTCTGAGGTCACCCAGTTGGCATTTGAACTCATATTGGTTTGATTCCAAATTCCATACTGGTTTCTAGTAAAGGTCTCTGTCACTGTACTACATTATTTCTGTGAAATCATTCATGCTGTTTTTATTACCTCTATAATATATAGTCAGGCATATGGGACAGTATAAAGGGAGCAATACAAATAGTAAGTTAATTTTATTCTAAGTGAAAGCATAATATGTATGTGTATTTTTTATCCTGAGTAACAAGGGAAGTGTTTTGCCTAGGAGCTAATAAGTAACAAGAAAGGGAAAAGTAACATTTGTTGACTAGCTCCTTTGTGCAGTGCACTGTGACTATTGGTCTGACTTATTCCTCAGGAAGAAGGATTAAAAGAAGACTTTACAAAAATGAGCAAACTATATTATAAAAGTAAATGCTAGTATGCATATATGTTTCATTCATGCAACTCCTAGAAATGAGACTTTACTATAAGTGTTTTCAGAATCCACAATAATTTAGGTTGAAATTAGGTATTTGGATCAACTTTCAAGGGAAGGGGTGAGAATGAGGTGAAATAGACATCTAGATTGTTTTCGTAGACTGAAACATTGGACCTGAGGTTTTTGTTGTTGTTTTACTCTTTCTCTGTTTTTAGTAAAAGATTCCAGGTATGCCTAAAGTCATCTTCTATACGAATGCAAAAATGTAACGACAAAGATGGGAAAATAAAAGAAGGCAATATCTTAGGAATAAATATTTTATAGTGACATTATTTTTCTGCTAGTGAACTAATAATCTACAAAAATTTTAAGATAGATAAGCAGAAAGAATACAAACAAAAAAAAGATAGTAATTTAATTCATATGAATAATCATCCACTGAAATGTAGCAAGGATATGCTACATATGAAATGTAATTAGATGATTGCTTAAAGATCTAGGAATATAAGCTCAATGTAATAAAATAACTTTCTTCTTCATCATTGTTAAGGATTAATAAGGCATTAAATGGGTTTTCATGTGGGTCCTCATATGTTAAAAAGGACAACAATAAGAAAATCTAAAGAAACTGAGATAACTTATAAATCAATGCAGGTATTCTGTGTTAAATGCTTATGTAAGCCTGAGTTCTTCATCCAGATCTGTTTATGATTTTAAACATAAAATCATTTTCATTTCTAAACCTTTGCTCAAGTAACTTGTAGTACCTGAGTCCTATGTCTGATCCCTAAGTCTATTCTTTTCTCTATGTATCTATACCCTTCTTTAATTTTAAAACACTCTGACATATGAAAAAATGCCAGAGTTTACTGTAGAGAAATATTCATAACTTGTCTATTCATGTCACTCCTCCCCACCACACCATCCATATTATACACATTACCCATTCTCTTTGTTCATTAATTGGCAAAAGGGACTAAGAAATTCAAGGATGTCCAAAAATAAAAAACAAACAAAAATCTAACAACTCAGGAATGTCCTGTAGGTAGCTCATAGAAACTTAGTTTAGGAAGTAGTGCTCATCACTTGCCTACTTCTTTGGAAGTTTGTCTGGTAATTATACAGACCAGCATCAAAATAACTCTCATTTATGTGTGTGACATTTCAGTGTAGAAGTAATAATAGGTAATGTTTTTGCATATGTCCTATTATAGGTACTGTTAAAAGTGCTTCAGTGTATTAACTCATAACTTCTCACAACTCTATGAAATAGATTCTGTCATCACTGTTTCACAGATGGAGAAACTTTCCTGTGTCCACAAAACTGGTTGGTGACAGAGCCAGAATTTTAACTCAGGCTATCTGGTTCCAGAGACTATACTTTTAGCCTCTATGTTGCCTTTTAGTGTATATTAGTTTACTGTTTGGTATGTGCATTGTCATGATTAGTTTATTTGCTCATGTTTTATCTGTGTTTGTATTTTTGTGTTTGTGAGTGTTACTATGCTATGGCAAAAAGGGCCTAGACTTTGAATTAGCGGATCTTACTTAATATTCACAGAAGCCTGGAAGTGTAAACATTGCTATCCCTATTTTATAGATAAAGAGACCTGAGGTCCAGAGATGTCATGTAACTTGCTTTGGTGTGGTTCTGAGCAAATTATGTCTCTGTATCTCAGGTTTCCTTGTATGTAAAATAGGGATAACTTTCAGTTGTTGTGAGGAATAAATGAGCATTTATGAGAATAGTAATTAGAAACATAACAATTAATTGTTAGTACCCTTCATTCCTTTTCCTCTGCTATACAGTGATTTCATAAGAACAGAGAACCGAGGATTCAGTTACACAGTATTAACCTGTTTATCTTGGCTTACTATAAGTACAGAGAATTTTTCTCTTCTCTTGAGGCACCCCTCCTCCCCCATCACCTTCTCAAAATGGAAAAAGTTCAGGGGGAAAAGGCATCATGGGACTCCAGCATTGTTAAGTATGGGCAGTGTTCACTGTTATATTACAGTTGGAATTTGTTATGTTGCTTTAGTTATGAATCATGTCAGTAATTACCCTGAGGGTGGTGTTAGTTCACTATTCAAGTACAAACAAGAAGGGAAGTAGCAATGGTAGAAGAATAGCTAGGACATACTCTCTGTACCTAACCTGTGGGATGGAAGCACATATACTCTTATTCAGAGAATTTTATAAAGAGTCATGATGTTAGATAATTACTTGAATTTAGTTTTAGAATTTTCAGTTTGTAAACTTACAGTCAAATCTTAACTGGAATTGTGAGGAAGGGCTCTAGAATTCTGGATATGCAAGAAACAAAGAAGAGAAATAGGAGAAATCGATCCTAATTAGTGTGGCTTCTGAATTTCTGCAGCAAAATAAAAGGCTGTTATTAATTATTGAGTTTACTAAAATTTTAGAACTACTCTAAGGCAATTATGCTTCAATCATCTAAGCTTACTTACCTTTAATTATAAAATAGAACAACTTTTTGGCATTTCATTTTTCCAAATATTTATAGCATGTTTTAAAAACTCTGAACTGTCACGACCCAGTCTGTTTCAACATACACATTTGTGGTCCTTGGTGTTGTTACTAATTTACTTAATTGGTTCTTCATATTTTCAGCTTTTCTCAGAAATGGCCAAATATCAAAGGTATTTTTGGTGTCTTCCTGTAAGTGCTAGATTTAGAACATGATAAGGAAACGTAGAATAGGAAACAGCTGGATTTGTTTCTTAGCCTTTTCAAAAAAGCCTTTTCTTACTTTGCTAAGTTTCAGTGGTTCTTATCTCCACTAAATATAACAACAAATTTATCTTTAAGGTTTTGATTATATTCCTTAAGAATTCTTCAAAGACTAACATAAATCTGTCTTGCTATCTTTTAAGTCTGGTCATTTTATCATTATGCCCTTTTCTTATTTTAAGATAATTTAATTGTCTAAAAGTTTTTAAATTTACATATTAAGTAATGATAGTTTTTATATTAGGTTTTATCATTTAGTTTTTTTCTTTTAAACATTAAGATGAAAAAGGTGGAGAAGTGAAATTACTTGTCTTTTACATGAGTCATAAACAAAAATGAACATAGGATACACTAATCCAATACTGAACTTACTATCTGTTCTTGAAAATATAATTTTTTTGCATTATCTTTTTCATAGGAATATCGGACACCTTTAATAGTATACACTTTTAGATTGGCATCTGATTTAGTTGAACCCACATATTTTAACGGGGTCTTCTGAAAATAAACTTTTGCACATTTCAGTTCCAATGAAGAACAAATGGCCTGGGGAAGGGATGGAGAGTGGTAAAGAATTCCCTTGTAGAAAACCTTTTTTTTTTTTAAACAGATGAGTCTCACTCTGTTTTCCCAGGCTGGAGTGCAATGACACAATCATAGCTCACTGAAGCCTTGAACTCTTGGGCTCAAGTGATCCTCCCACCTCAGCCTCCCTAGTAGATGTGACTACAGGTGTGAGCCAACACACCCAGCTAATTTTTTTTATTCTTTGTAGAGACGGGGTCTTGCTGTTGCCCAGGCTGGTCTCAAACTCCTAGACTCAAGTGATCCTATTGCTTTGGCTTCCCAAAGTGCTGGGATTAGTCATGAGCTGCCACTCTTGGCCTACAGAAACTATTTATATGTGTCTTTTGCTTTATTTTTCTTTAAATGCAGGTCCATTTTTTCCCCTTGTTTTAGGTAGCTAAGATTATATTGAATCATGTGTGTTTCAGTCTTTGTCATCTCAGGAAGTCTTATGAGACCACAACATAAAGTATAGTAATTTTTGTCCAATAATTTTGGCCATTAGCAAAAATTACCTATATGACATATAAATCAAATGGTATAATTTTTTAGTGCTAAGTCTTAAGTAGTATTCATTTTTATTTAAATAAATTGCTTCTGTTCATAAAGTACTATATATAAAACCTTTTTACCTTTTTTGTATATAAAACCTATGATTCATAGGTTTTATGTCCTATTAAAATATGAGCTAACAATAATTGGTAAAATTAGTTGGAAAATTATCAGTTTTAAAAGAAAATTAAATTGAAGGTTATGTTGTTAGTAATTTAAAGGTCTCCTGTGTTTTGATGTAAAAACACTATTTTTTAGCAGCAGTAAAAGGGCTTAAGTAGTATGACTTTTTGTGTAACTTGGATTGTGCAATTGCTTTTAAAAATGAAACTATTTCTCATTTATAATGAGATAATGGAACTCAGTGTATCGGAAGAGCAGACTGAACACACACTTCTACCTCCTTTCTCCCCGCAAACCCTACAGAAGTGACAAAAAAGACACATATCACAGGGGAGTGAAACCCAGCAGTACTCAGACTGTGAAGCAGAAAAACTGTGGAGGGAAGTGGAGGAGTTGATTCTTTTTTTTAGTATAAAAAATAAATGATGAGTGTATTGTGGATACAATAAAGTAGAGAAAACCACAGCACACAACACCCCCAGGAAAGGGGACTGGTGGAAGTGGGAGTCTTAGAGAGCCCCCAAGCTCAAAGTAGCAGATACAGAGAGTGGGGCAATAATCAGGAAGATTTTCTAAAGTGCTGTTTGGCAATGGTCCTCAAACTTGAGCATGCATCAAAATTACCAGGAGGGCTTGTTAAAACACATATTACAGATTGCTGGGCCCAGTCACAAAGTTTCCAGTGTAGGGTCCAAGAATTTGTATTTCTGATATGTTTCCAGGTGATACTGATGCTGCTGGTCTGGGTACTACACTTTGTGAGCAACATTTTAAGAACATGAAACACCTGGACCAGTCCCCCATCTAAGGCCATGCCAGCCTATGAGAATAAAAAAAATGCACCTCTGTAGTCCCAGCTACTTGGGAGGCTGAGGTGGGAGGATTGCTTGAGCCTGGGAAGTTGAGGCTGCAGGGAGCCGTGACTGTGCTACTGCATTCCAGTCTGGGTGACAGAATGAGACACTGTCTCAAAGAAAAACGAAAAAAAAGCACCTTCCTCTTTACTAATGAATTATAAAAAGATGCCGTCCGGACACAGCAACCCTAAGCTTGGTATGCAGAGTTTAGGCTGAAGCCCCATGCTGTTGTGCAGTGCATAAACTATACAGATACAAGCCTGCGCCCACCTTCAAATTTTGTGTACACTTACAGACACAGGGCTAGGGTTTCCTGATGGTGCCAAAGAGAGAAGCAGAACAGAAATTGAAGTAAACCCAGACTTCTGTAACAGACCTAAAGAAAAAGAAATAGGAAAGGCAGTTCTTCCTAGGAGGAAAATACAACAAAGTATTGTACTGGTAGGTTATGTAGTTCCTTACTTTGGTATTTTCAGGTACCTCAGTTCAGTATTTATTCATTACCATAAGAAAGACCAGAGGAAATGGAGGAGAGAAAATAATAAAAAAGAACAGAAAAAAAAATTCCAAAACTAATGAAAACCAGGGGGCTTCAGATGGAAAGGGCCCATAGTGCCAAGCATGATGAATGAATGTGGATACTTTTTTTTTTTTTTATGACAGTCTCGCTCTGTCGCCCAGGCTGGAGTGCAATGGTGTGATCTCCGCTCACTGCAACCGCTGCCTCCTAGGTTCAAACGATTCTCCTGCCTTAGCCTCCTGAGTAGCTGGGATTACAGGCACGAGACAACACGCCCAGATAATTTTTGTATTTTTTGTAGAGACGGGTTTTCACCATGTTGGTTAGCCTGATCTTAAACTCCTGACATCGTGATCCGCCTGCCTCGGCCTCCCAAAGTGCTGGAATTATAGGTGTGAGCCACCCCACCCAGCAAAAAATTCAGAATTCTAAAGATAATGAGAAAATTATAAAAGCTTCCAGAGAGAAAAAGTAAGCTATTTTAGGGGAATGAGATCCAGATCAGCACAGAAGTTCTCAGTAGGAATACTGGATATTTTATAACCTAAAATTTGTCAAATATGACAGCAAAATGAAATTTGGAAATGCAAGGACTCAGAATGTTTATCTTTTGACTGCCCTTTTGAAATGAAATTACTAGGGAATATGCTTTAACAAAATGAAAAAAGAATCCACAAAAGGGAAATCATAAGACCTAATAAAAAAACTGTCACACCAGAGCAGAGAGAAAAATGCAAAAAAATCCTACGATGCAACAAGCCCAGAAAATGTTTGTTCCGCATGAGAAATCAGATAGTTTCATAAAGAATGCCTTCAACAACAAAATGGTTTCTTTTAACAATTGTATAACCTCATCTAAATGGTGGGAATTTAACAAATACAGTTTAAAGTTGATAAATCAAGTAATAAGAGTAATAATGAATTTGTGTATTAACGAAAGAAAATTTGCCTTTTTTCCTCGGGCTTTTGAAGAATTTTAAGATTCATTCTAATTATTGAGACCAATTATGTGCCAGACACTAAAATAAATGAAGTTCTAGGGTGTTTTTCCCCCATCCTTGTTGGCCCATAGTTTTGACTGCATATAACAGGAGATGGCATGCACAGCCCACAGACCATAAATTTTGTTGTAACACAGCCACTTTATTCATTTATATATTGTCTGTGGCTGCTTTTGCACTGCAGTACAGAGTTGAGAAGTTGCAGCCAGAAAGTAGAGCCTGCAAACCGAAAATATTTACTATCTACTCCTTGAGAAGAAAGTTTGTCAATACCCGATATAAAGCATTAACATGTTTCCCAAAGTCGTAACTATACAAAAAGGTATAATCTGAAAAATGTCATATTCTTTGATATTCCTTCTATCCCATTTCCAACCCCACCCTTGTTTTTGGTTTATCTTTCCTGTGTTTCTTTTTATAAAAATAAGCAGGTATGCACGTTTTATTTTGCCTTTTTCTTATACAAAAGGTGGCATACTATGTGTGCTCTTTTATGCTTTTTTTTCATTTAACACTACCTTCTTGAAGTCATTCCATATCAATTTATAGAGATATTTCTCATTATTACAGCTGCATAGTACTGTATTTTGTATATATACTACAGTCTGTTCAACTAGTTTTCTATGATTGGACATCTAGGTAGTTTCCAGTATTTTGCAATTTCAACTATTACCACAATAAATAACTGTGTGTGTGTGTGTGTGTGTGTGTGTGTGTATATGTATGTATGTATGTGTGTGTTATGTAATTGAAATTGTGTCTTGAGGATCAATACCTAGAAGTAAGAATGCTGGGTCAAAGGGTTAATGTGTGTGTGTATGTGTGTGTTAGATATTGCCAAATCCCATCCATAAGGTTTGTACTATTTTTCATTCCCACCGGAAATGTATGAAGGTAGCAATTTCTCCATGACTGCTACTGTCCAAATTTTGCCAAGTAATGACATTAAAATATTCTTCTCATCTATTATCACCATCATTTAAAAAAGAATTTCTCCCATTTTAATAAAGGAGAAAGGACAAATCAGAAAAAAAGGATAAGAAGAGCCCTTTAAATTGTATAAATATAGTTCTTGTTGTGATTATTTTTCTTTTCTTGCTGAAGACAAATGCATCTCTACCCTGTATCAGACGAATCTTTATTTGATCATGTCTCCCCTACCTTGAAATTCTTGAGGACTTTCCACAGCTTCTCAGCACTTAACGTGGTCTTAACATGGCATATAAGTACGTGTAAGACGTTAGCCCTATTTCTCCAGCCACTTTGAATGTTTTAATTCTTTCAGTATCCAAGTTCTCTCCCACAGGGCCTTTGCCTGTGGTGCTTGCCTTGCCACCATTAAGTAACTAGACAAGTAAAAACAAAGAAACTGGGTTCAGCCAGGTGCAGTGGCCTGCACCTGTAGTCCCAGCTGCTTGAGAGGCTGAGGTGGGAAGATTGCTTGAGCCCAGGTATTCAAGTCCAGCCTGGGCAATATAGCAAGACCTCATCTTTCTATTAAAACAAACAAACAAACAGGGTTCTTACCCTGGCGCTACATTAATTTGTTATGTGACATTGTGTCTGTTGTTTAGTCTTACAGTTCCTCAGTTTCCCCAGCCTAAGGTGTAGTTACATCAGATGACCATCAGGCCCTTTCTGTTCTAAGTTGTGAATGTTCCAGAAGCCATTTTGATAGGACGATAGTGGAACTTAGCACATTTACCCCATGGCTATTAACTGTAACTCTGCTGTAAGTATACAACACATAATTGTTTCTTACAATTATTTATTTTTAAAAATCACTTGAAATCTATTATGAGTAAACCAAGTTTTGAGAAAACTGATTATTAAATTTTTGAATTATACCCCTTCTGGGGCTCTATCTTTTGAATTCTGTTTTTAACACTGCTTTTCCAATGAAAGAGGTAATTTTCTACCCTTTTAAGAGGTTATTGTAGTAAATCTTTTGGGAGCAGGAAGACAGGAAGGTAGGAGAGGCTTAACACTATCATTTTAAGGTAATAAAAAAGAGAGAGAAGTTTGCCTGGTGTTAATCTCCTGTTCATTTATTATCTGATCTGTTGCCTTGTTTAATTGACATTCTTTGTACTTTTATAAAACTGTCTGACATCAAGTAAAAATGATAAAGAGAGAAAATAGAAATTTGAGAATTAGAGATTTTAGGAGTTATGTACATGCTGATCTCTGGAAAATATTGCTAAATAAGTAATGCTGTTGATCATTAAATACTCTGGTCGGTTTAGATATTAATGTGTTCTACATTCTTAAGTTTGTTCATTAGTCCTTTTTAATTTGTAATTTATTTCTTAGAAGCCATGTTATAAATGGGTAATTCAGTTTTCAGGAAAGCCCCAAAAAGCTTTTTAAAAAGTTTGTTTTTGGAGTCTTTAAGATTTCATCCCTGCCTAAGCACTGTTTATAAAATTGTTTCTACACAAAAATTTGTTCACAACTAAGAACATTTGTGACATCCAGAGTTGGACTGGCATTTAGGCACGAAAAAAGTTTAGGTGCTGGAAGGTAGTAATGCTTCTTCTTGGAAATAGTAATTTAATATATTGACAAAGGACAAAATACTTGGTTCATCAGGTGTCCAAAATTGTAGGACCAAAAAGCAATTGCTTCAGATTCTTGATAACTATGTACCATTCATGAACCAAATGTTTCTCGGATGGGAATATGAAGTTTGCTCCATTTTCTATTTTATATTTCTCAATTTAGTGACTAATTTCTTTAAATACCAATATCTATAATTAAGATTTCTATTTCCAATTTACTTTTCAGCATTTTGAATGTAGAATATTAAGGTTCATTGATAGCTCCTTAAGTAGTGTCTTCAGTTTAATTTTCTGTGAATATATTATGTATAATACATATATTTTTATGCTTTTTAAAATAAACTAGGTACTTGATATTTTCTCAGTAAAGATGATTTCTAAGTTCAGAAATTATTAGGATGCTGGAAAGCCATTTTTCCACACCTGAAAAATTTTCTCAGCTTACTGTGTTCCTTTGAAGGGAGTTAATGTGGGAAGGAAGATTAGTCAAATCATCTACCATTTTATGAAAATGTTAATAACAGTGGGCACAGTTTTTGTAGGGGGGCTTAGTGCTATCATTTTCAGGTAATCAAAAGTAAAATCATCAGAGTTCTAATATTAATATAGGTTTTTCTGAATAAAGGGGGAAGGGAAGAGAAAACCCTCAGAATATATGACTTACCACAAAGTACAACACTAGCAAAGGAAAATAAATTTTGTTCTGGTACACTTTTTTTCCATAGTTCTAGATGAGAAAACCATGTTTGTTATGTGTTATGTATTGCTTTATGAAGAATCTTACAAAACTTTTGATTCATTTGTCTTCCTGTTGACAAGAGACACCAAAAAGTTTCTTTATGAACATAGTAATAACAACTATTTAATGACTGTTTTACTTGCATTTTAAAGTTATATTCATGTTTTATGATCTTGCCTTAAGTTGAGATCTTTAAGCTGAGGAGAGTTCTGAGAAATCTCAAAGTTATACAGTTCTCCACCCCTTTCCCCCAGATCAGTAGATTGGTAGTTGCTTCTCAACTCAGTATGTTTAAGAAAGAGTGTATTTTTATTTACTGAAGTGTAATATCAAATAAAGGAATTTCAGGTCAATGGAAGAAAACACATTTATATTATGTATATACTTCTCTTGGGATATAAAGGACCATGGTTAGTATCTTCACTAGTTTTTTGGGTTTTTTTCTTTTCTCTTTTTTTTTTTTTTTTTTTTTTTTGAGATAGGATCTTGCTCTGTTGTCCATGCTGGAGTACAGTGGTGTGATCATATCTCACTCTAACTTGGAACTCCTGGGCTGAAGGCATTAAAGATGTATTTTGCTTTAGGTTTATCTAAAGGAAACCATGGATCCCTAAAGAAAACCCCCCACTGTTATTTTATTGAAAATGGGTTTACCTGTCTAGCAAATGATTGTGATTTTTCTGAAATCATTACACCTCAAACCCAGAGAACAGCAAAAATCAAATTTATGTCTTAAAAGAGTTTTTTGTCCAAGTTGTATTGAGGACTTGAAAGATTAAGACAGTAGAAATCAGATAGGTTGGATGCTGAATTTAATTACATGTCCTTTTTCTTAAATAGAAGGCATTCTTTTTTAGTTAACTTTGGAGAACTGCTTGATTTTTTTTTTTTTTTTTTTTGAGATGGAGTCTCGCTCTGTCACCCGGCTGGAGTGCAGTGGCGAGATCTTGGCTCACTGCAACCTCCGACTCCTGGGTTCAAGCGATTCTCCTGCCTCTGCCTCCCGAGTAGCTGGGACTACAGGCATGTGCCACCACACCCAGCTAATTTTTGTATTTTTAGTAGAGACGGGGTTTCACCATGTTGGCCAGGAGGGTCTTGATCTCTTGACCTTATGATCCACCCGCCTCAGCCACCCAAAGTGCTAGGATTACAGGTGTGAGCCACCGTGCCCGGCCTGAATTTTTTTAAAAAAGGAATATGTTGGATAATAAAAAAGTTTTAGTGTACTTGGTACTTTTTTTCTAAAGTATACCTCAGAGCCAGACCTATTTTATGTTTAGTGAAATGAAAATATAGTTTTGTTTAGTTATTTGGCCTTGTAGTTTTGTTACTTTATAATGTAAGGAACTGTGTCCTTAATTAATCATTTTGACGTACAATAACATCTTGCCTACTTGAAATGATGTTTTGAACTTCCCAATATTTGGCTTAAAATGGCCAGAAGAGTGAAGGAAAAGAAAATATTTACAGTCATGCATCACGTAATAGCATTTTGGTCAATGACCGCATAAACGATGGTGGTCTCATAAGATTATCATACTATATTTTTACTGTACCTTTTCTGTGTTGAGATGTATTTAGATACACAAGTACCATTATTTTACAGTTGCCTACCGTATTCTTTACAGTAGCATGCTGTATAGGTTTGTAGCCTAGAAGCAATAGGGTGTACCATATAAGCCTAGGTGTGTAAGTGTATACCTTCTAGAGTTGTGTAAGTACACACTGTGATGTTTGCACGACATAATTACCTAAGCAAGCATCATAAGCAACACGTGACAGTATATTACTTTCTAAATGCCAAGTACTATATTTCACTATCTCTGATGTTTCTCTGACCTAACATACTTAAAACATAAGTTCTTGACTGTGATGTAAATGCACCTTTAAAATGTACCTCTGGTAGTATTTTATTTTTTTGCTAAGTAAAAACTTAGCAAAATGACATTTTATTAGTTTTCTCCCTCTCAATTTTTGTGGCATATATCATTTTGAAATTGGGTGCGTTATATACAGAAAATCAAAATAGTAACTTCAAAGCATACCATATAGATAGCATCTGCTTTCTACAAATTGCCTACACAGACCAAACTCCCAAAATGTTATCAGTGTGTTACTGCTCAAGATCTTCCAACAATGTTAATATGTCATCATTTCTACAGAAGACTACATTTTTAGTTATACATATATTTTAAAATACTCCCAAAACATTTATTTCAAATTACTCATCTTTCTCATTTGTTAATCATAGTTTAAGAAATATGATTAGTAGTTTTAATTCAAAATAAAAATGGTATGTTGAATAAAATATTACGTATTTAAACTTATATAAATTAGTATAAAATAATTTAGTAAATTAAATCATTTAATATAAAAAGGAATTCAAGGACATTACAGATTGGCACCACATAATTTAAATCAGTCACTTTTAGACACTAAATAACTTTAAGAGATTTTTTTTAATGAAGGAACAAATCAAAATGGCTCAGAAAAATCAGATGGAGTGGATACACAAATAAAATACATGTTAATGCTTAACACATTGAATACAAATTTTCTTTATACTAAAGACTTTAAAATGTCCATGTGTTAATTTCTTTTGGAGGTGGAAAAATAGTTTGTCCAAAAAGACACTTTTCACAGTTGAAGGAACTTGAAAGTTCTGTCCCAGTGAGTCCTAATGGTTTTATTTCAGGCAGCAGATTCATTGTCAAATATCTTACTTTTTAAGGTCTGTAGGTTATGCTGAATAAAATTCTCTGCACCATGAACTTCAGAGAATCTGAAGTCACTTCTCCTGACAGACCAGTTTTTCATTTTTATTGAATTCTGAATTGTGTCCGATGTAAAGTAGTAAACTATAGGGTCAAAACAACAGTTGGAAACAGCAATACAGAGAGTGATTGGGTACATTGTCCTTACTGCTGCCACTACTGAGCAATTAACAAATGTTTGTGTTCTCACAAGAGAATATAAAATAAGATTGATATTGTAAGGAACAAAACAGAAACAGAATATGATCAAATGTACAAAAATCATTTTTAAAACCTTAGTTTTGTTTATTTTGCTTCTACTTAATGTAACAGGTTTGGTTAAAGTTTTTAGCACCATACTAGAACAAGTTACATTTAAAATTAGAGGAATAAAAAATCCCACTATTTCGATGAAAATTACAATCCTTGAGAGATATGTTTTCCATGTGGCTTCTGGAAAATTTTCAAAGCAGGCTTCTGAGGCATTGTTACCCTGAGAGTGGGTAGACTGAACAAAAACGGCGGGTGCACTTCCTCCGATCACAGTTAACCACACGCCAGTGCAAACAATCTTTGCATTTCTTTTGGTTCTTAGAGTCTTTGACTTAAATGGGTAGACAATTGCCAGAAATCGATCTACACTAATACAGGTTAAGAACAGAATGCTTCCGTACATGTTGGTATAAAACAGCATCACAGAAATCTTACAAAGTAAATCTCCAAATGGCCAATTCCGTGTTGTGAAGTAAAAAATCCTGAAGGGTAAAGTAAAAACAAAAAGCAAGTCTGACATTGCCAAGTTAATCATGTAAGTTGTAGTTTCATTTCGGACTTTGAGGACGCAGATGAAAATGTATATGGCAACACAATTGGATATTAACCCAAGCACAAACACCATGCTGAACATGCACCCATACAAAGTGTACTTAAAGGAGTCATTATAGAAGCAGTGGGAGCTGTTAACGCTTACCATCATAAAGGCACGTCCAATTTTCAGTTTGGAAGCACTTTCATCAGCTGCAGTCTCCTTTGGGATTCAGATTATAACCTCTATAACCTCCAATTTATTTGCAAATTATCTGGATCTTTGGATGGTTTTATAAATATTTCCTTTTTCTCAGAAATACCCAAAAGAAACATGAAATTTGTTGCTGTAAAATTTCCGCTGGGTTCTTCAACAGGAAAATATTTTCATTTGTTAGTCTTTAGAAAATCCATGAATTCCAAGGCTCAGTTAACTGACGAGCAACCTTTAAAAAATACAGTCAACGAGGCCAACCCATAGGATTATAAATTTAAAGAAAAGCTGTGATCTGTGACCAGAATGAAACCACTTGTCTTCCAAACTTGTATTTCAGTAGTCAAGATGAATACTCCAAAGTTAATGTTTCTTTATGCCTCAGAATGTTAAGCTTAAGTTATCAATCTTATTTTCTTTTCAGTGCAGAGTTTCAGAGACTTAAACATTCCCAATTTGTCCCATTTTACTTCTTGCTTCTTTTAAATGAAGTTTTCCTTTTTTGTTTTCCTGCAGTGGATCCCAGATTGTGGGTAAGCAGAAGAGTCTTTTAAAGATTCCGAAATAAATTCCCAAGCTTGTTAGCGCTTGTTGAATTGAGGCCTTTTCCTCAGTTGCCAGTTGTATCTTGAGGTCGCTTTCTCTGAAGTGAAAAAGAAAGGCTTCCTAGATTTGTAATATGACATCACAGGAAGAAGAGGCTGGGTTTGGACAAAGAAACTTTCAGCCCAGTTTGTTTGCACTTCCTTTAATCTGATAATGTGTCTGCTGGGAATATACCTAGGAGGCTTGCAAATGGTCACTGGCTGTTGAACTGCGTGGTCTGCTCATTAACTCTTTTTATGTGGAAATGCCTTCTGCGGTGCTGGCAACCTCTCAGAGTTGTTTTGATTTGTTTCAGTAGTAATAATTGAAAGAAAAAAATCACTATTCAGCCTGTTCTCTTATTCGATTGTTTTCGTGTTTGGGATATGACAATTTAGAAAAGAAAATGTGTATGGGTGTGTATTTAAAATTGAAATTGTTAGTGATATCTTAACATAGCATTTCAAAGAACTGTTTAATGACTATGAAACAGGGGCCTTTAACCTTTAAGGTATAACAAGCATTTGACTCTTGGTTTCTGAAAAATACTCAATATTTAATTGTTATCATTATGAGTAGCTCTTATCCTGGGTCTCATTAGTTTTTGATAAGCAATTTTCTAACATTCTTTCCTCTTTCCTATGAAGTTGTATTAATATTTTAGAGCTGTTTAAATTTTTAAATTACTCATTTCTCCAAAAGAACAAACTCAAGAATGTTTATCTTTGGTGTGGTGTTAATTTTACTTTCTAAGCACAAAATGAAATTGCATCTTTTTAAGCAAAATTTTTTTAACCTTAAATTGATTGAAATAAGGTTTAGAGAATAAAAATCCTACTAGTTGGCAAAATTTTAGGTTCATAGTCTTATCTTCCTTCTTCCTCCCAGCTCTTCCCTTAACCCCTTAATATGACATTAACTATATATTGAAATATATTTCAGATTTTGTCTCCATCTAAAAGTTTCTATCAATGGTTTATATGTTTATATTTAAAGTATACTCATATTTTGGGCCAGGTGCAGTGGCTCACGCCTATAATCCCAGCACTTTGGAAGGCCGAGGCAGGTGGATCACCTGAGATCAGGAGTTTGAGAGCAGCCTGGCCAACATGGCGAAACCCCATCTCTACCAAAAATACAAAACTAGCCTAGGGCAATAGTGCGTGCCTGTAGTCCCAGCTACCCAGGAGACTGAGGCAGGAGAATCGCTTGAACCTGGGAGGCAGATGTTGCAGTGAACCAAGATCAAGCCACTGCACTCCAGCCTGGGCGACAGCGAGACTATCTCAAAAAAAAAAAAAAAAAAAAAAAGTATACTGATATTTTAAAGACTCCAAAATCAGAAGAAGAAAGTGTGTGTAAGGTGAGGGTACTTAAATGTAGGTGTTATTTCCTCAAAGATTGAGGATATCACAACCTCTATGGCACATGTTTTTCTTGTTTTAAATATCATTTTCTTCAAAAAAGGCTAGATCTAGTTATGCCTTACTGTTATTATTTTTTTAATTTGGTCTAGTTTAAGCTGAAACTCTTCCTCTTGGGTATTAAGTAATTTAAGAACAATTTATTTTTTTCTCATAAATTACTTAGCTAGCTTAAAAATAACTTATTACAGTAAAATGTTTTGTGTTGTTTTGCACCATTCTTTCACACTCAGCAATTTTTGTCATTTGTTGATGAACTATAATCTATTTCTACTGTCTGGACTAGAAAATTCATCTATTATCAAATGACAAAAAAAGATGAGTATTACTTATAACCAATACTTAAAATTTTGAAGGGTTGAATATCTTTTATATCACATTTGGTATAGAAAAGATGTATGTGTGTGTTCTTATTAGAAGGCTGGTAGAAGCTGAGTGAGCATTAATGAAAAAAGGAGTGGTTAATAAGCTTGTATTCTCATTGGAAGAAATTTTCTGTTAGTAGTTATGTCTTACTGTTATTTTTTTTTATTTGGTTCAGTATGTTTTAAAAAAACAAAATCTTAGTAATCTTCTTTCAAATTGATAGTCTCCTCTTTAGTCATCTTTAATTAATGAAATATATGCAGTTGTATATGCTGATCTCATCCTACTTTTACTTTCATTTTGAATATGGCATTTTCTCATTCAAATAATTAAAATTTATTAATTCTACTTGGAATATTCTTCTACATATTGTCATTACTCACTTGACTTGTTATTCACTTAAGTCATTCATCTATAGTTTTTTCTTTTCTTTTCTTTTTCTTTCTTTCTTTTTTTTTTTCTCACTCTGTCACCCAGGCTGGAGTGCAGTGGTGCGATCTTGTCTTACTGCAACCTCTGCCTCCCAGGTTCCAGCGATTTTCCCACCTCAGCCTCCCGAGTAGCTGGGATTACGGGCACCCGCCACCACACCCAGCTAATTTTTGTATTTTTAGTAGAGATAGGGTTTCACCATGTGGCCAGGCTGGTCTTGAACTCCTGACCTCAAGTCATCCACCCACTTCAGCCTCCCCAAGTGCTGGGATTCCATGTGTGAGCCACCGTGCCCGGCCTGTTCATTTATAGTTTTTTAATGTTTGAGTTACTGGGGCTTAAAAATGGATAGATCACTATTTGTTGAATTAGGCTTTTCATTATTATCAGTATCATAGTAAATGTTTGTATAATTCTTACCACAATTCTTGGTTCTTTGTAGATGATTCTCACATGTTTGCTGATGAATGAATCATAAACTTGAATTTTGTTGCCAGTTGTTTCTACTGAGGAAGAGCCATAGCAGAGGGACTGTTTGAACAGGAAGAAGATAATTGAATACTGCATTTTTTCCAGATATTAAATTTGGCTTCTAATTAAGGAACCAAAGGGGAATTTAGAAACTTTGAAAAATTCTTAGGTTAGAATTGGAAAAATACAGAGTAACTACTTGCAAAGGGATGTAATGAATCCATATAATCAATTATATTTAATAGATACTTTTGTATTTGATAAACTCAGGCAAACTGTTATTTTAATGTGAGATCTCTACACTTCTGGAACTTAACTCTGAGAATCAACTTATTTCTTATATGGATTTTTTGGGGGGAGCGAAAATTAAACAGAGCCAGATAGATGCTAAAATGGTGAACACAGGAACAGCTGGAGTCTGCAGCTCCCAGCGAAATCAACGCAGAAGGTGGGTGATTTCTCTATTTCCAACTGAGGTACCCAGCTCATCTCATTGAGACTGGTTAGACAGGGGGTGCAGCCCATGGAAGGCGAGCCAAAGCAGGGTGGGGCATCGCCTTACACGGGAAGTGCAAGGGGCCAGGGAACTTCCTCCCCTAGCTAAGGGAAGCCATGAGGGAATGTGCCACGAGGAACGATGCATTCCGGCCCAGACTCTATGCCTTTTCCATGATCTTCACAACCCTCAGACCAGGCAATTCCCTCGGGTGCCTAGAACACCCAGGCCCTGGGTTTCAAGCACAAAACTGGGCAGCCGTTTGGGCAGACACCGAGCTAGCTGCAGGATTTTTTCTTTTTCATACTCCACTGGCACCTGAAACACCAGTGAGACAGAACTGTTAACTCCCCTGGAACGGGGGCTGAAGCCAGGGAGCCAAGTGGTCTAGCTCAGTGGATCCCACCCCCACAGAGCCCAGCAAGCTAAGATCCACTGGCTTGAAACTCACTGCCAGCACAGGAGTCTGAAGTCGACCTGGGATGCTGGAGCTTGGTGGGAGGAGGGGCATCTGCCATTACTGAGGCTTGAGTAGGTGGTTTTCACCTCACAGTGTAAGCAAAGCCACCGGGAAGTTTGAACTGGGTGGAGCCCACTGCAGCTCACCAAAGCCACTGTAGCGCAACTGCTTCTCTAGAGTCCTCCTCTCTGGGCAGGGCATCTCTGAAAAAAAGGCAGCAGCCCCAGTCAGGGGCTTATAGATAAAACTGCCATCTCCCTGGGACAGAGCACCTGGGGGAAGGGTGCTATGGGTGGCTATTGGTGCAGCTTCAGCAGACTTAAACATTCCTGCCTGCTGGCTCTGAAGAGAGCAGCAGATCTCCCAGGACATTGCTCGAGCTCTGCTAAGGGACAGACTGCCTCCTCAAGTGGGTCTCTGACCCCCATGTCTCCTGACTGGGAAACACCTCCCAGCAGGAATCGACAGACAACTCACACAGGAGAGCTCCAGCTGCCGTCTGGTGGGTGCCCCTCTGGGACAAAGCTTTCAGAGGAAGGAACAGGCAGCAATCTTTGTTGTTCTGCAACCTCTGCTGGTGATATCCAGACAAACAGGGTCTGGAGTGGACCTCCAGCAAATTCCAGCAGACCTGCAGCAGAGGGACCTGACTGTTAGAAGGAGAACTAACAAACAGAAATGAATAGCATCAATATCAACAAAAAGGACTTCCACACAGAAACCCCATTTGAAGGTCACCAACATCGAAGACCAAAGGTAGATAAATCCATGAAGATGAGGAAAAACCAGCGCAAAAAGGCTGACAATTCCAAAAACCAGAATGCCTTTTCTCTTCCAAAAAATCACAACTCCTCGCCAGCAAGGGAGCAAAACTGGACAGAGAATGAGTTTGATGAATTGACAGAAGTAGGCTTCAGAAGGTGGGTAATAATAAACTCCTCCAAGCCAAAGGACCATGTTCTAACCCAATGCAAGGAAGCTAAAAACCTTGAAAAAAGGTTAGAGGAATTGCTACCTAAAATAAGCAGTTTAGAGAAGAACATAAATGACCTGATGGAGCTGAAAAACACAGCACAAGAACTTCGTGAAGCATACACAAGTATCAACAGCCAAAGCAGAAGAAAGGATATCAGAGATTGAAGATCACCTTTATGAAATAAAGTGTGAAGACAAGATTAGAGAAAAAAGAATGAAAAGAAACGAACAAAGCCTCCAAGAAATAGGGGACTATGTGAAAAGACCAAACCTATGTTTGATTGTCCCTGTACCTGAAAGTGACAGGGAGAATTGAACCAATTTGGAAAACACTCTTCAGGATATTATTCAGGAGAACTTCCCCAACCTAGCACGACAGGCCAACATTCCAATTCAGGAAATACAGAGAACACCACAAAGATACTCCTCAAGAAGAGCAACCCCAAGACACATAATCGTGAGATTCACCAAGGTTGAAATGAAGGAAAAAATGTTAAGAGCAGCCAGAGAGAAAGGTCGGGTTACCTACAAAGGGAAGCCCATCAGACTAATAGTGGATCTCTCTGCAGAAACCCTACAGGCCAGAAAAGAGTGGGGGCCAATATTCAACATTCTTAAAGAAAGGAATTTTCAACCCAGAATTTTGTATCCAGCCAAACTAAGCTTCATAAGTGAAGGAGAAATAAAATCCTTTACAGATAAGCAAATGTTGAGAGATTTTGTCACCACCAGGCCTGCATTACAAGAGCTCCTGAAGGAAGCACTAAATATGGAAAGGAAAAATTGGTCCCAGCCACTGCAAAAACATACCAAATTGTAAAGACCATCGACAATATGAAGAAACTAATGGGCATCAACTAATGGGCAAACTAACTGGCTAGCATCATAATGACAGGGTCAGATTCACATATAACAATATTAACCTTAAAAGTAAACGGGCTAAGTGCCACAATTAAAAGACACAGACTGGCAAGTTGGAGAAAGAGTCAAGACCCATCAGTGTGCTGTATTCAGGAGACTCATCTCACATGCAAAGACACGTGCTCTAAATAAAGGAATGGAGGAAGATTTACCAAGCAAATGGAAAGCAAAAAAAACAACAACAACAACAACAACAAAAGCAGGGGTTGCAATCCTAGTCTCTGATAAAACAGACTTTAAACCAACGAAGATCAAAAAAGACAAGAAGGGCATTACATAATGGTAAAGGGATCAATGCAACAAGAAGAGCTAACTATCCTAAGTATGTATGCACCCAATACAGGAGCACCCAGATTCATAAAGCAAGTCCTTGGAGACCTACAAAGAGACGTAGACTCCCACACAATAATAGTGGGAGACTTTAACACCCCACTGTCAATATTTGACAGATCAATGAGACAGAAAATTAACAAGGATATTCAGGACTTGAACTCAGCTCTGGACCAAGCAGACCTAATAGACATCTACAGAACTCTCCACCCCAAATCAACAGAATAGACATTCTTCTTAGCACCACATCACACTTATTCTAAAACTAACCACATGATTGGGAGTAAAACACTCCTCAACAAATGCAAAACAATGGAAATCATAACACAGTCTCTGAGACCTCAGTGCAATCAAATTAGAACTCAGGATTAAGAAACTCACTCAAACCTGCACAACTGCATGGAAACTGAACCACCTGTTCCTGAATGAATACTGGGAAAATAATGAAATTAAGGCAGAAACAAAGAAGTTCTTTGAAACCAATGAGAACCAAGACACAACATACCCAAATCTCTGGGACACAGCTAAAGCAATGTTTAGAGGGAAGTTTATAGCACTAAATGCCCACAGGAGAAAGCAGAAAAGATGTAAAATTGACACCCTAACATCACAATTAAAAGAACTAGAGAAGCAAGAGCAAACTAATTCAAAAGCTAGCAGAAGATAAGAAATAACTAAGGTCAGAGCAGAACTGAAGGAGAGAGAAACACGAAAAACCCTTCAAAAAATCAATGAATCCAGGAGCTGGTTTTTTGAAAAGATTAACAAAATACATAGACCACTAGCCAGGCTAATAAAGAAGAAAAGAGAGAAGAATCAAATAGACACAATAAAAAAATGCTAAAGGGGATATCACCACTGATCCCACAGAAATACAAACTACCATCAGAGAATACTATAAACATCTCTATGCAAGTAATCTAGAAAATCTAGAAGAAATGGATAAATTCCTGGACACATACACCCTCCCAAGAGTAAACCAGGAAGAAGTCGAATCCCTGAATAGATCAATAACAAGTTCTGAAATTGAGGCAGTAATTAATAGCGTACCAACCAAAAAAATCCCAGGAGCAGATGGATTCACAGCTGAATTCTGCCAGAGGTACAAGGAGGAGCTGGTACTATTCCTTCTGAAACTATTCCAAGCAATAGAAAAAAAGAGAGTCCTCCTTAACTCATTTTATAAGCCAAGCATCATCCTGATACCATAACCTGCCACACACAACAAAAAAAGAAAATTTCGGCCAATATCTTTGATGAATATCGATGTGAAAACCCTCAATAAAATACTGGCAAACTGAATCCATAGCACATCAAAAAGCTTATCCACCACAAACAAGTCGGCTTCATCCCTGGGATGCAAGGCTGGTTCAACATATGCAAATCAATAAACGTAATCCATCACATAAACAGAACCAAAGATAAAAACCACATGATTATGTCAATAGATGCAGAAAAGGCCATTGATGAAATTCAACACTGCTTCATGCTAAAAACTCTCAATAAACTTCATATTGATGGAACGTATCTCAAAATAATAAGAGCTATTTATGGCAGACCCACAGCCAATATCATACTGAATCAGCAAAAGCTGGAAGCATTCCCTTTGAAAACTGGCACAAGACAAGGATGCCCTCTCTCACCACTCCTATTCAACATAGTATTGGAAGTTCTGTTCAGGGCAGTTAGAAAAAAGGAAGAAATAAAGCGTATTCAAATAGGAAGAGAGGAAATTAAATTGTCTCTGTTTGCAGAGACAATGATTGTCTATTTAGAAAACCCCATTATCTCAGCCCAAAATCTCCTTAAGCTGATAAGCAACTTCAGCAAAGTCTCAGGATACAAAATTAATGTGCAGAAATCACAAGTATTCCTATACAACAATAATAGACAAACAGAGAGCCAAATCATGAGTGAACTCCCATTCACAAATGCTACAAAGAGAATAAAATACCTGGGCATACAACATACAAGGGATGTGAAGGACATCTTCAAGAACTACAAACTTCACTGCTCAAGGAAATAAAGAGGACACAAACAAATGGAAGAACATTCCATGTTCATGGATAGGAAGAATCAATCTTGTGAAAATGGCCGTACCACTCAAAGTAATTTATAGATTCAATGCTATCCCTATCAAGCTACCATTGACTTCCTTTATAAAATTAGAAAAAACTACTTTAAATTTCATATGGAACCAAAAAAGCCCATATAGCCAAGACAATCCTAAGCAAAAAGAACAAAGCTGGAGGCATCATGCTACCTGACTTCAAACTATACTACAAGGCTACAATAACCAAAACAGCATGGTATTGGTACCAAAACAGATATATTGACCAATGGAACAGAAGAGAGCCCTCAGAAATAATGCCACACATCTACAACCATCTCATCTTTGACAAAGATGAGACAAAGGATTCCCTGTTTAATAAATGGTGTTGGGAAAACTGGCTAGCCATGTGCAGAAAACTGAAACTGGACCCCTTTCTTACACCTTATACAAAAATTAACTCAAGATGGATTAAAGAGTTAAATGTAAGACCTAAAGCCATGAAAACCCTAGAAGAAAACCTCGGCAGTACCATTCAGGACATAGGCATGGGCAAAGACTTCATGACCAAAACACCAAAAGCAATGGTAACAAAAGCCAAAATTGACAAATGGGATCTAATTAAACTAAAGAGCTTCTGCACAGCAAAAGAAACTATCATCAGAGTGAACAGGCAACCTACAGAATGGGAGAAAATTTTTGCGATCTATCCATCTGACAAAGGGCTAAAGTCCAGAATCTACAAGGAACAGGAAAAAAGCAAACAACTCCATCAAAAAGTGGGTGAAGGATATGAACTGACACTTCTCAAAAGAAGACATTTATGTGGCCAACAAGCATATGAACAAAAGCTCATCATCAGCAGTCATTAATGAAATGCAAATCAAAACCACAATGAGACACCATCTCACGGCAGTTAGAATGGCGATTATTAAAACGTCAGGAAACAACAGATGCTGGAGAGGATGTGGAGAATAGGAATGCTTTTACACTGTTGGTGGGAGTGTAAATTAGTTCAACCATTGTGGAAGACAGTGTGGCGATTCCTCAAGGATCTAGAACCAGAAATACCATTTGACCCAGCAAGCCCATTACTGGGTATATACCCAAAGGATTATAAATAATTCTAATATAAAGACACATGCACACATATGCTTATTGCAGCAGTATTTACAATAGCAAAGACTTGGAACCCACCCAAATGCGCATCAATGATAGACAGGATAAAGAAAATGTGGCACATATATACCATCGAATACTATGCAGCCATGAACAAGGATGAGTTCATGTCCTTTGCAGGGACATGGATGAAGCTGGAAACCATCATTTTCAGCAAACTAACACAGGAACAGAAAACCAAACACCGCATGTTCTCACTCATAAGTGGGAACTGAACAATGAGAACACATGGACACAGGGAGGGGAACATCACACATCGGGGCCTGTCGGGGTTGGGGGTTAGAGGAGGGATAGCATTAGGAGAAATACTTAACATAGATGATGGGTTGATGGGTGCAGCAAACCACCATGGCACGTGTATACCTATGTAACAAACCTGCATGTTCTGCACATGTATCCCAATACTTAAAGTATAATACTTTTAAAAAATGGTGAAGACAAGCCTTTTTTTAGGACTGTTGCCATAATGACCTTGTAGACTGATTTGAAATATAGTGTATCAGCTTTGGCAACATAGGGAAACCCTGTGTCCATAAAAAATTTAAAAATTACCTGGGTGTGGTGATGTCAACCTGTGGTCCCAGCTGGTTGGGAGGCTGAAGTGGGAGGATTGTTTGAGCCTAGGAGGTTGAGACTGCAGTGAGCTTTGATTGTACCACTGCACTTCAGCCTGGTGACAGATCAAGACCTTGTCTAAAAAAAAACAAAAAGGAAAGAATATAGCCTACATGTACAACCAATTCAAAATATAGTGAATCTTGGCCAGGATCTGTGGTTCACACCTATAATCCCAACACTTTGGGAGGCTGAGATGAGAGGATCACTTGAGACCAGGATTTCAAGACCAGCCTAGGCAACATAGTGACACCCTGTTTCCAAAAATTAGCCAAGTGTGGTGGTGGGCACCTGTAGTCCTGGTTACTAGGGAGGCTGAGTTGGGTGGATCACTTGGGCCCGGGAGATTGAGGCTGCATTGAGCTATGATTGTACCATTTTACTCCATCCTGAGTGACAGAGAGAGGCCTGTTCTCAAATAAATAAGTAAATAAATAAAAAGAATGAAATATAGTGAATTTCATTATGTAATGCATCGGTTTTTAAAATTTAATGACATCTGATTATGATTCTTTGAATACTTTCACTGCTTAAGCTGCTGGGTTGGGTTTTTGTTTTTGTTTTTGTTTTTGTGTTTTTGAGACGGAGTCTTGCTCTGTCATCCAGGCTGGAGTGCAGTGGCGCGATCTCGGCTCACTGCAACCTCCGCAGGTTGGGTTTTTTCACTCTCAGGTATAATAGATCAAGGAGTCACCTTACACTCTTTATGTTTAAGGATTTCTGATTTTTGAAACAGGTTGCACAAGAAACATGTATAAGATTAAATATTCTGTAAAAGGTTTCCCTTTATGTTTCAATAGCATTCTTCTTTAAAAGACGTATTTTTTCCACAATAAGACACCGTGTTCTTTTACTATAAAATTGATCAAAGAGGAATTGATTAAAACTTTAAAGAATTCTCTCATTAAAAGTTTTGAAGGCCATAATTGAAATTGTACATAACATTGAGAACAGGGGATATGCAAAAAAAAAAAAAAAGAAAAAAATCAGTTGAGAGAGTATGTGAGACTTAAAACAGAAATAAATTCATTTAAGTTCAAAAGAAAGTGTGAGCCAGGCATAGTGGTACACTCCTGTAGTCGAAGCTACTCTAGAGGCTGAGACAAGAGGATCACTTAAGGCCATAGGAGTTTGGGGCTTCATTGCTCTTTGATGACACCTATGAATAGCCACAGCACTCCAGCCTGGGCAACATAACGAGACACTGTCTCTTAAAAGAAGAAAGAAAGAAAAAAGTATGGGACATTGATATTTTAAAATTTAAAAAGAATTATTCTAAACTTACTTCAGTCATTTTGCATGCAGCAAATGTTTGCCATGGTGAAATGTGACTTCCATCTCTTAATTTACACTTATGAAAAAAGCAGTTTTCTCATTTGGGATTCTTTTGATGCTCATTATGATAAAATTTTCTATTTAGGTATAGAAACAAACCTTTTTCAATTTGAGAAATGAACATTTGTAATTTATGTTGACAGAATATATTTATTTTCTATAAAAATATCTTTTAGCCTAAGGAGAAAAAATCTTAAATTCTAGACTAGTATTACCATAAGTCTATCGGTATCATTTCGAAGTGATTTACCTTCCTTTCATTATTGTAAACACTTAATACTTTATGTTACTTTTTACCGGAATGTGAGTCATCTACCCAAGTTCAAAGAGTTGAACCAACTTTTATAGAGTTGGATGGGAGTAGAAGAGGAAAGATTTAAAGGGTGATGAATGATGATTAGAGCAAAGTAAAAGTTGATGGGAATGGTGGTTGAAGCAGGTTCAAACAAGTAGGGAAAGGAAATCAAGAGGAGTGAAAATGTTATTGTGGTAAGATTTAAAACTTGAATAAGCATATTTATCTGTGCATACACGTGAATTGTCCCTTCTTCCTTATCTTTTTTTCCGAACTCTCTTGTTGCTTCTTCATCTCCAACTCTTAGAATCGTATCACGTCTTTTCTATGGAGTCTCCTTAATCTCATCAGTTCCTTTTCTGTACTTTCACAGTACTTAGTTTGCCTTTTAAGACATATACGTGCAATTCAATTAAGAATGAAAAACAAGGCCATGTGTGGTGGCTCATGCATGTAATCCTAGCACTTTGGGAGGCCAAGGCGGGCAGACCTCTTGAGGTCAGGAGTTTGAAACCAGCCTGGCCAACATGGTGAAACTCTGTCTCTACTAAAAGTACAAAATGTTATCCAGGTGTGGTGGCTCACACCTGTAATCCCAGCTACTCAGAAGGCTAAGGCAGGAGAATCGCTTGAACCTGGGAAGCAGAGGTTGCAGTGACGGAGATCATGCCACTGCACTCCAGCCTGGGTGACAGAGCAAGACTCTGTCTCAAAAAAAAAAGAAAAAAAAAAAGAATACAAAACAAAGAAATAATTGCAATACAAGATATAACAACAGCTGTTAGTAACACATAGACATGAGAATCTACGAATTTAGTAAAGAGCTTCTTGAGGAGATGATGTGTAATGAAGGCTAGCCTTTACAGTTGAATACAAATTTTAAATTTCAGGTCTTGAAGGCTAGAGCCATTCCTGGTAATAATGTCCCATTAATATAGTCATGCTGCCTTTCTCATCCAAAAACACAGAAAACTATTTGAGTGACTATTTTCTCCATTCTCTCAAGGATGCTATGTAACCTAGTCCTACTCTGAATTCCTGGAAGATGTTAATTCTTCACATACAATATATGCCTTGTGGCATAAAGGCTGAATTTGGTCATAAAACCTTAGCTGGGTAAGGCTAGGTGGGTTGTAGCTTTCAAAAATTTTTCACCTAGTCTAGACGCTGCAAAGTGTAATGAAAGGACCAATTTCACTAGGTGTTAAGTGACTTGGATTCTAATCCAAGTTACTAAAAATTAATGTGCGTCTCCTGAGCCCCACCTACTCAGGAGGCAGAGGTAGGAGGATCTCTTGAGCCCAGGAATTCCAGTTTAGCCTGGGCAATATAGAGAGACCTCAACTCTTAAAGGAAAAAAAAAATGACATGACCTTGAGCAAATAATTTAGCTTCTCTGTTGTATATTTGTAAAAGGAGAGTATTAAATTAGACCTATAGAATTCTTTTCAGCTCTTAGCTTTCTATCTAATTCAGTCTCCCCACTAATTTTCAATGACAGAAAGAACATATATTATTGTTTCAATTTTACAGACCAAGAAACTAAAATTCAGAGAAGTTGTGACTTGCTTAGGATTATTGGTGGAGAATGACGAAGTCAAAACTAAAAACTGGGTCCTCACAAGAAGTACCCAACCCAGTTCCTTATACATGTTTGTATAATGAAAGAATACAACTTAGTGAGTGCATGCATAAAGGGATAATAGAAAGCACTGTGACCTAGAGATCCAGAATCCTTGATTTCTAAATTTTGACCTTACCTTGGGCAAACTCTGCCCTGAACTTTAAGATGGATATGACATGCCCTTTTGACCTTATGAAGAGTTTTCAGAATAAAATGAAATGAAAACATATTCTGAATGTAAACCTCTAAAAAGATATTATTATAGATGACATCACCTATAATATCTTAACTTTATACAAATAAAGGTTATGTTGTGGGAAATCATGGAACAATAAGATTTGTTTTGTTTTCTTGACCAGATAGGATGCCTGTGCTCTGTCAGATAAAGAAGTGATCATGTGATGCATTTGGTATGCCTTTTTTAGCACTGCTAATGTACAGCCAATTTAAATCAAATAGACATAGGCTTTGCTTATAAAAACCACATATATTTCTAAGTTAGTTTGCTTGGTGGTTAACACATTGCATATTGCATTAGTCTTAATATCCTCTAATGTTGGAGCTAGCACTGGATCCTAGAAATTCAGAATAAAAGTCCACCTTACCCCTGTTACAACTAGCCATTCATCTTCTTTGGTATATAGTTTAGCTCTCCTTCCAGTCACTCAAGTACAACTTAGGAAACTAAAACCATAGCTGATTATTGCTGGAGCAGGAACTCGAATCCTAGTTTCTTGACTTCTAGTCAAATGTTCTCGTTGTAACAGGTAGCTTTCACCCTTTTTTTCTTACTGATGTTGTGCTAGTTCGTTCTTGCATTGCTGTAAAGAAATACCTGAGACTGGGTAATTTGTAAAGAAAAGAGTAGGGTTTAGTTGGCTCACGGTTCTTCAGGCTGTACAGGAAGCATGGCACCAGCTTCTCCTCAGCTTCTGGTGAGTCCTGAGGAAGCTTATATTAATGGCAGAAGTCGGAGGGGAAACAGGCATGTCACGTGGTGACAATAGGAGCAAGAGGAAGGAGGAGGTCCCATACCCTTTTTAAACAAGCAGATCTCTTGTGAACTAACTGAGCGAGAGCTCAGTTATCACCAAGGGGGTGGTGCTAAACCATTCATGAGGGATCCACCCCCCTGATGTAGTCATCTTCTACCAAACCTCACCTCCAGCATTGGGGATCACATTTCAACACGAGATTTGGAAGGGACAAACATTGAAACCATATCAGACATAAAATAGGAAACTTGGTCCATAGCTTAGGTAAATATTAAGTAAAGAACTTTGTCTTTAAATGAGTAAGCTCTGCAGACTTTTTAAAACACTAAATTCTAACATTATGATAGAAATTTAAGATTAAGAGATTTTAGACATTTTCATCCTTCTGTAGATTAAAATCGTATGATGACCATCCTTCATTTTTAGCTTCATCTTTATTTATTTAAAAAGTTTGCATTTGTACATAGTAATGTGCCAAGTTTTATACAAAAGCAGGAAATATCTCTGCTGCTTTCAAATAATTAGAACAAGGGTTTTCTGTGAATAGTAAATTTAACACCTTCCAGCATAGATTATTATCAGAAATTCAAGTACTCTTCAGTTAAAGTAAACACTTATTGACTTGTATCTTTTACCTATTACTGAGGGGTAGAAGTTAAAAAGGATTGGTCTCTCAGGATGCTCCTGGAAGCTGCATGCTTGTGGCTATAAAGCTATTCTCTGATATACCTGAATTCTTTTGCTCCCAGTAGTGAAATTGTGTGTGTATTAAAAGTTTAAGCATTGTTTACTCCCTGATTTATATTTGCTGGTTTTTCATATTATTGTAATGTTATAAAATGGAAGTGCAAAAAAGGGTTGTTTTAGTCAAACCAAGTTCGGTGCTTTGAAATGACTCAGAGGCAAGTTGCAGAAAATATTGTAGACTTAGATGTAGAAAAGATATGAGGGGGCAACGTAAGAAACTAGAAAGGATTGCTAGGTGCAGTGACACATGCCTGTAGTCCCAGCTACTCTGTAGGCTGAGGTGGGAAGATCACTGGAGCCCAGGAGTTCTGGGCTGTGCGCTATGCTGATTAGGTGTCCACACTAAGTTCTGCATCAATATGGTGACCTCCTGGGAGCAGGGGACTACCAGGTTGCCCAAGGAGGGGCGAACCCACCCAGGTCAGAAAGTAGAAGGATTGTGTCTCTAGGCCTCAGACTCCTTTGCATTTTTCTGTCCTCACCCTGCACATAGTGAAAATCATAAACCCACATTATTGGTGTGGTTTATAGAAGAAAAACAACTTAGAACTAAAAAAAAAACAAAAAACCTTGACCTTACGTAAAGAGATTTTCAAATGAATACACTTTTTGTGTTTTTAAAATTAAAATGTTATATGGAATTATATATATTATTTTAAAATGATTTCCTGCTTAGCTTTTTAAATTAACTGGTGCCAGTCTCTCAAATAAGACAATTTATGTACCAGCAGTAATCAACTGGAAAATGTAATGAAAAATATTCAATTTACAGCAATAACAAATAGTATAAAATACCTTAGGAATAAGCTTAATAGGCAAAGTGCAGGATGTAGATGAAAACAAAGCAAAAGACTACAAAACTTTAATAAAGGCCATAAGAGAATACTTGAACATGTGTCAGGCAGTTTTCCTGGGACAAATCTATACATTTAATGCCAATCCAGTAAAAATCTCAGTATGTTTTCAGTGCATGTTTTTACAAGTTTGTTCACCTATAGATACCGTGGGTTATATCACCTAGCAGTTTCATTTCTAAGAAAAAAATCCCCTCCTAATTTGCATTCTCCACACCTTCACCCAAACCAGATTATTATTAGACTTTTAACAGGTCAAAGTAGTATCTTGTTTAGTTTGCATTTCTTTAGTTATAAGGAGTCCAGAAATAATCCCATACCCAGGGGAATTTAATGTAGGATAATTTATCCACTTCAAATCAGTGGAGAAAATTCAGGATAATTCAGTAAATGCTCATGAGTTATCAGGATAGCAATTTGAAAAAAAAGAGGTAGACTTTGATTTATTCTTTATACCAAAATAAATTCTAGCTAGATCAATAATCTCAATAAAAAATGACTCCATTTAAAAAATGACTCCATATAAGTTCTGGAAAAAAATGAGCACGTTAGAAAAATAACAGTAGAGGCCAGGCACTGTGGCTCATGCCTATAATCCCAGCACTTTGGGAGGCGAGACAGGTGGGTCATCTGAGGTCAGGAGTTTGACACCAGCCTAGCCAACGTGGTGAAACCCCGTCTCTACTAAAAATACAAAAATTAGCTGGGCATGGTGGCACGTGCCTGTAGTCCCAGATACTCGGAAGGCTGAGGCAGGAGAATGGCTTGAACCCAGGGGGCGGAGGTTGCAGTGAGCCGAGATTGTGCCACTGCACTCTAGCCTGGGTGACAGAGTGAGTCTCCATCTCAAAAACAAAAAAAAAAAAAACAAAAAACAGTAGAGGCCTGCTGTGGCTCACACCTGTAATCCCAGCAAAGAGGCTGACGCAGAAGGATTCATTTCTGGAGCCCAGGAGTTTGGGGCTGCAGTAGGCCATGCCACTGTACTTCAGCCTGGGTGACAGCCCAACTCTAACAATTAAAATAAAATAATATATTTAAAAATAGCAGTAGAGGCTTTCTAAGTATTATATAAAATCTAGTGTTTAAAAAAAGATAGGTTTGACTAAATAATTTTGTTGCAAGAACAACATAAAGTGGAAAGAAAACATCAGTCCATCATATGAATCATATGAGTTATAACATTTACAGAATAGTTAAATGACAAATTATGGAAACAAGTCTGTTAGAACAAACTAACAAAAAATAACAACCCATTCAAAAAGGTGGGAGATGCATCTAAACAAGCATATCATTTTGTCCTTAACTTAAAAGTGGTTCTCAGTTTTAGGTACCCAAATTTAATATTTGTATTTTTTTTAAGTTTTGGCCTTCAAAATAAAAATGACTATACATTTGATTAGACTTCTTTCTTTTCTTTTTATTATAGATGATTGATTTTTAAGGACTAGTGCTATGAACATTAAAGCAAGTATGCTTAAAACCAAAAACATATTTTGACTTTAGGCATTTATGCAGATAAATGTTTCGCTCTTAACCCACTTGGAATTCAAAGAAAGAGACTAGCTCTTTAACAGATACTGATACTCAAAGGTAAGGAAGAATTATTGGTATGATTCTAAGCCACTAGTCATCTATTCCCAGAGCAAAATTTCTGTGGTTACTTTTTTTTATTGGTTTTCTAGTGTGCTTGCTTTAATCAACTGTTTTCACATGTTTGGAAAATTTGAGGGTTTCCTGTCTATACTAGAAGATACGAGCACTACTCCAGAAAGGTTAGAAACAAAAGACCAAAGGACGGCTTCTACAAAAGGCCCCCTGTTAAAGCCCAGCCGTTTGTTGTTGTTTTAGTTAAACAGAAGTGGACTATTTCAACCTAACCGAAAAAGATTGCTGGATTTTTGCCCTGGCCATATAAATAGGAAATTAAGACAGGCATATTAAAATTTTTTCCTGCTTATGTTGTCTTAATCTCTGGGTCAACTGATACTTATTTTTTTTTTCCAGTAGCAAAATATTTATTGAGTGTAACTGTGTACCAGGTGCTTTTCTAGGTGCTGGGAATATAGCAGTGAATAAAACAAAATCCCTGAGCTTATATTTTATTTGGAGAAGACAATCAATATATAAACAATTATACAACTGGTCATATGGTGATAAGTTCTCTGAAGAAAAATAATTTAGGAGGAAAAAGGGGGTGGGCTTTTACTGTTCTACATAGAGGTCAAAGAAGGCCTTGCTAATAAGGGGACATTTGAACAGAGACTTAAAAGAAGTGAAGGAATGAATCATGTGGTTGTCTCAGGGAATTAACCTTTAACTGATCAACATCTTTAAAAGGCCTTCTCCAATCTGTATTTCCAGCTCACCTCCCAGAAATTCACTCACCATGTTCATGTCCCCAAGATCTTTGGGGCAATTAGAAATTTCTAAACAGTATTTCAACTTGGTAAGATTCTACATTTCTGCTTCTGATTCTTATTTTTCATGGCACCTCATAAAATAGGAATGCATTTTTTTTTTTTTTTTTTTTAGGCTACTTGCCAGTGTTCTGAAACTAAATACTTCTCGGAGAGTAGCTGTCTCTCATTAAAGAGCCCCAGATCAACAGTTCCATTTCAGTCACATTCCACCCTGACTTGTCTCTTCTCACCATTCGGTGATTAGGTTCATGTCTTTTACTCTTTAATGCTTTGGTTAGCATCCTGTTTACCTCAAGAGACTGAACTTTCTTCTCCTGAATTTAATTTCCCTGATAGCAGGGACATCTGACAGCCTATGTCAACTGTCTTCCTTGACTTCTGTCAATTATTTGTCCTAACTATGCTTGAGTGAGCATACAGGAATATAAAATTTTATTTCCTTGGAATAAAATTTTAATTTATAATATAGGAGAGATATTACTATTAAGGCTCTTAAAAAGCAATTATAAGAGACAGAATAAAATTAAAAGGAAAAAAGATAGCATAACCCTACAACTCTAATAAATCTGCTGTTTATGATTTTCCAGATTTAATTTCAGTCTTTGCTATTATGCTTATATAGTTGAAATCAGAGAATATCTTTAAGATTTGGAACGGAATACTGCTCTTTCTTTTTATGTGCTCTTAGATAAGAACTCTTTCTACTGTGTCTTATAAACTCTGTCATACCATAAGTTTCTCAAAGTGATTTTAACCACTGTACATTTTAAACAATATGAGAAATAAATTAATTTCTGATATGAACATACATGTAAGCTACTAAACCTCAGTATTATGAAATATCTAAAACGTGACTTATTAGAAATAGATTCTTTTAGATGTTAATTTTTTTTCAAAAAGATACATATGTACTTTTCTATTTATGAGTATACCTGGGTAAATATAGAACATAGGAAAATGTACTTTGATGTTTTAAAACATTTAAAATTATTTAAATATACCACTAACTCTAAATTTTAAAACTATCTTTGATTAGAAGCATTAAAATTCTTATTTAAGATGTATACTATTTGAAGAAGAGAATTGGGATTCTGTTGCCTTGCTTTGTAACTTAAAAGAGCTTTTTCAGGGACTCCCTCAGAGTACCTGCTGGAGATGAATCTGTAAAAAATTTTTGTTCAGAGAATTTCTGCCACTGAATAAGTCTTAAATAAGTATGCCACATGGGATAGACTGTATTTAAATGAAACCATTTTTTATAACTTACACCAAATACTATGACAAAAGCATAATTGTTTCTTGATAAAACTGTTCCACTGTTTTATTTGTTTTACTGTTAACAAAAATGCATTTTTTTTTTTTTTTTACCTTTAGTAGGTATGCATTGTATTACAAAACAATGATATCTTTTGGAAAACTTTCAGTTAAACTAGACAAATAAGGACTTTGGCTTATTCAGATTTATTCCATTCATCATCTTTGAATTAGTTTCTTCTTGAGAAGAAGCATATCTTACAACTTTTGTCTTTATTACCTCAATATTTTTTATTTATATGTATATACATATATACTTTTTTTCAGATAGGGTCTTGCTATGTTGCCCAGGCTGGTCTTGAACTCCTGGACTCAAGTTATTCTCCTGCCTCAGCCTCCCAAAGTGCTGGGATTATAGGCATGAGCCACTGTGCCTGGCCTCAATATTTATTTAAAGGTTACAAGAATATATGTTCTTAAAATGTTGAGAATTAAAATAAATAATTTCTCCAATCATAATAGCTTTGTATTTTATTATATTATAAATTGAAACATTGAAGTTTTAAAATTCTTCTTCAATGAGCCAGGGCTGGTGGCTCATGCCTGTAATCCTTACACTTTGGGAGGCTGAGGCAGGAGGATCAGTTGAGGCCAGTAGTTTGAGAACGGCCTGGACAACATAGTGAGAATCTCTCTCCATTTAATAAATAAATAAATAAATAAATAAATAAAATTATTCTTCAGTGAATCTGTTTTTGGATTCAGTCTTGATAATAAAAACGGAGAAAAAAATTTTTAACAGATAGATTATTTCAATATTGCTCTGTCAGCAATATCTGGAAATAGCATTAGTCATTTTTCTTCAGGTGCTTTTATCCAACAAGCCTAAGACTCCTAAGATTCCCTTCCCCATTAAGAAGCTCCAGGCAAGCAAGTGAAACCAGCAGAAGGGACCCAGCCACAAAAAACACCCTGGCCCAGGAAGTCTCTTTAACCCTACAGCCGAGACTCTTTCTCAGCCCAGGAACACCAGGCCTGTAGAGAGACACTATTCAGGGGTTTCCACTATACACCATTCCACCAGGCAGCTTGACCTGGTGAAAATGTGTAGGTCCATGTATCCACCACCACAAGCAATTGCACCCATATCCCTCCAGCCTCTCTACCCCTATCCCTAACACCTGGCCACTGCTAATCTGCCCTTCAATTCTCAAATTTTGTCATTTCAAAAATGTTTTGTAAGTGGAATCAAACAGGATTAGTTTTTTTCTCATTCAGTATAATTTTCTGGAGATCCATTCACGATATTACATGTATCAATAGTTCATACCTTTTTATTGCTGACTAGTATTTTGTAGCATGAATGTACTACAGTTTCTTTGGCCAGACACATGTTGAAGAATATCAGGACAGGTTCTAGTTTTTGGCTATCACAAATAAAGCTGCTATGAACATTTATGTTTAGTATCAGTATGGGTTTTCTTTTCTCTGGGATAAATGCCTAATGAGTAAAATTGAAGAGTTGTATGGTTATTTTGCATTTTCTTTGATAAAAGACTGCAAAAGTATTTTCCAGAGTGGTTGAATCATTTTAAATTTCCGCCAGCAATATACGAGTGAGTGATCCAGTTTCTCTGCATTCTTTCCATCATTTGATGATGTCTTTATTTTTTATTTTAGTCATTCTGATAGTGTAAGGATATCTCAGTGAGGTTATAATTTGCATTTCCCATCAGGATGATAGCTAATTATATTGATTAACCTTTCCCTGTTTATTTGTGACCTGTATTTCCTCTCTGGTGAAATTTCTCTTCATGTCTTTGCTCATTTTCTGATTGGATTGTTTGTTTTTTACCATTGAGTTTTGAGGGTTCTTTATATGTTCTCAATACTAGTCTTTTTTGTTAGATATGTGGTTAGCAAATATTTTCTCTTGGCCTGTAGCTTCTTTCTTCATCTTCTTCACATCATGTTTCTCATCCAAAAGTTTTTAATTTTCATAAAGTCCAGTTTATCACTTTTTCCTTTTATGGATTATGCTTTTGGTGTCAAATCTAAGAACTCCAGATCCTGAAGATTTTCCCTTATACTTAAAAAATTATAGTTTCACATTTTAAGTCCATGATCCATTTTAAGTTTATTTTTGTACAAAGTTTGAGATTTGGGTTGAGGTTTTTTTAGGGGGTGCTGAGTTGGGCACCATGGATGTTCAGTTGTTTCAGCACCATTTGTTTTAAAGGCTATCCTTTTTCTATTGATTTGCTTTTGTATCTTTGTCAAAAAGGGAACAAAGAAGAGACAAATAGATGTAGAATTTAAACTAATTATATTAATAATTGCATTAAATGTCAGTGCTCTAAGCAGCCCAATTAAAAGGCAGAGATTATCAGAGTGGATGAAAAACAAAACCCAACTCTATGCTATCCAAAAGAAATCTATTGTAAATATAAAGACACGAATATGTTAAAAGGATGAATGAAAAGATTAGGTCCTGGATGGAACTGAGGTTAACTGAGGATAATTTTAAGATTTGTACTATGGGTGATTAGGTGGTTGATAACACAATTAACCAAAGTAGGTATTGAAAGACCATCTCATAGCTGGTTGGTGATGAAGGAAATGAGTTCATGTTAATGTTTGAACCTATTATATTTGAGATGTTTGCCACATATTCATGTGGATATCTTTGGTGTCCAGTTGGAAATATGGATCTAGAACTTGAAAGCGTAGTTTTAGTCAGAAATGTAGACTTAGGAATAATATAGATATAGTTAAAATCATGAGGCCAAGTGCTGTGGCTCATGCTTGTAATCTCAGCACTTTGAGAGGCCAAGGCAGGCGGATCACGTGCGGTCAGAAGTTCGAGACCAGCCTGGCCAACATGGTGAAACCTCATCTCTACTAAAAATACAAAAATTAGCTGAGTGTGGTGGCACATGCCTGTAATCCCAGCTACTCGGGAGGCTGAGGCAGGAGAATCGCTTGAACCCGGGAGACGGAGGTTGCAGTGAGCCGAGATTGCACCACTGCACTCCAGCCTGGGTGACAAGAGCAAGACTCTCTCTTAAAAAAAAAAAAAAAAAAATCATGATAGTGGCTCAGCCAGCATATGTATTGGCAAGCAGATCTGCAGAAATATTAGTATTAAAGGACCAGCAAGGTAAAATGGAAAAGATCTTCAGAAAGGCCAAGGTCTGCCAAAATTCTTCTATTTTCTATTCTAATTTCCTCTTGCGAGGCAAAACAGTCTTAGAATTTAGCTTAGGGTGGTACAAAAACATTTCCTGTAACGTAGTTCTAATAATATTCCTTAAAATACCCAGAAAACAATAGCAATTTCTGCCTTCCACTTCCTCTATTGTTAATTTTTCTACTAGCACTACTGACTTGTACTTACTTTGATAATCAGAATCTCTTTTAGGAGCACCTTGACTTAATAGCCTTGGAGTCCTTTACTTTCTAGACAAGTTCATGCTTGCCTTAGAAATGTATGTTAGTTATGAAAAGTCATGTAGAACAGACTTATAGCTTCTACTTTTTCTATCAATAGTATTTACCCAGTGAAATTTATACTAATCTTGCTGACAGTGAGAGCCTGGTTTCCTTCACAAGACTAAGTAGCAAAACAGAGTGAAGCGTTGTTCAGAGAGCAATTAGGCTGACAGTTAATTTGAGTAGATAAGTAATAACATGAGTTGAGTACAAGAGAAAACTACTGCCCAAGTCCTGGATAGAAACAATGCTTTAGAAAGAAATATACATATTTTACTTTCAAAAGTTAAGTATTCCATGAAATATTTTCTTTATAGTTAAAAAAGATCAATTGCTATATTAATTATCTGTTAGAACAACTAACATTTATTATCTCACACAATTTCTGAAAGTCGGGAAACTGGGAGTGGCTTTACTGTGTGATTTTGACTCATGTTTCCTCATGAGAGATTCTTAAATTGTCAACCAAGGCTGCAGCTAGTTTAAGGCTTCACTGGGATTGGAGAGTCTACTTCCAAGTTCACTCGTGTGGTTGTTGGCAGGCCTCAGTTCTTTGCTGGCTGATGGCCAGGGGCTTCATTTTTTTTGCCATGTGAGCCTCTCCGTAGGGCTACTCCATAGGAGCTCCCTGCCTCAACCCCAGTGGAAGAGATCCTAGAGAGGGAGAGAACCTAAGATGGAAACTGCAGATTTTTATAAATTCATCTCAGAAGTGACATGCCATCACTTCTGCCCTATGTCATTGGCCCACAGACTAACCCTGGTACAGTTTAGGAACTGTCTACACAAGGATATAAATACACAGTGTCAGAGATTATTGGGGTGATCTTGGAGGCTGGCTGCCATAGTTATGACTTAGTGTCAATTAGAAAACAAATCCTATTATCAGTTTTCTTGTTTGTGCTTTGCTGTAGTTAATTTGACTCATGATATGGCTGCATCATATGTCAATATTCTAGAAATATTTACCAAGTGTCCATTATATGCTTGGCACTGGAATTTTATTTTAAGAACTCCCTGAAAGTCCCATCTGAACCCTGGTAGTCACCTGTCTAAAATCCTTCAGCGAGTTTATATTTTGCTATTTCCTTGCTATGAAATCTGTATTTTAGCATTATGGAAAGAAAAATTTCTGTCTCAAAGGCTTGTGTGCCAGGTGCCCTTCTAAGCACTTTACATTTATTATCTAACTTAATTGTCAAAACAGCCCTATAGTAAGCATTATTTTTCTTATCTTATAGATTAGCTACATGAAGTTTCCCCAGGGCCATATTATTTTTTCTTCTCTTGCTTCTGAGCACACTATTCTTCTGCTTTTTACTTAAAATAATTTGTTCTTTCTTTAGGATTCAACTCAAGCATAATCTCTTCCAAGAAGTTTTCTCTAATGCTCCTAATCTGAGTTAGTTGTCTCTTCTGATTTTCGTGGCACCCTGTGTATTCTTTTATTCTGGTACTTAGCACTTTGTATTGCTATTTTTTATTTACTTATCTGTTTTTTTTTTTCCATTAGACTGTAAACTATAGCATAAAAGTTCAGAACAAAGGCTCTGAAATCAAACAGTTTGGAACTGTGTCCTGGATCCACCACTTATTCGTGTGACTGGACAATTTACTCCTTGTCTACCTTTCTTCACTTATAAAATGGCATTTAAAAAATAATTACCTTCTTTCTAGAGTTTGTTGTGAGAATTAAATAATATAAGTAATGTGGTTGGTGCTATGTCTGGCATTCAATAAATGTTATCTGTTAAGCTCTTTGAGGGTAGAATTATTGATTGCTTATCATGTGCCATGTATCATACCAAACTTTTTATATAGGTTATTTTATTTTCACAACAACTCTATGTAGTGGGTACTACTATGAATGTGCTATTTCTCTTAGCATCTCTAGATGAATGGATCAGTGAATGAATGATAGATGGAATTGTGGCCAGTGGAACTAATTGTAGGGGTAAACAGCAACCTAGAAACATGGTTAAAAGCATGACAATGGGCAAAGAATGAGTGAAAGAGACAGTAAGCAAAGGAACGTGACTCCCATACTAGTATAGCAGCTAACGGCACAAGTTTTAGAAACAGGTAGACTTGGGTTTGAATCACTGCTCCATCACTTATCAGCCATATAATATGGGGCAAAATTTATAATTTCTATAAAATACACATATCTACTTTATGGAAGTATTTTGAAGATTAAATGAGATAATATATGTAAAATATTTAGCATAGAACCTAGCATATAGTAGATATTCAATAAATATTAACTAGTACTATTATTAAATTAAGATAATCATGAAGACAGAATTTTGGTAGTGAGGTAGTGAGAGAAATAAAATAGAATCATGAAGTATAAGGTAATGACTTTGAATCATTAATCATAGTTATCGAAATCAGGCATGATAGAAAGATTACGGTTGTTAATCTTCCTTATAATGCAGTATCCTCACCAGTCCACACAACATTTTTGCCCACTGAGTCTGGGATAAAGTTAAAAATTAATCCTCATAAACTAAAGTTAATGAAATGTTTAGAATATTCTGCCTTCTTACCGTATCATCACTTTAGCCCAAATGCTGGGAAAAAAAGAAACAAAAGTCTTCTGTCAGCTATTGAATGTGTTATGATTTAGAGAATTTCTGAGATTCACAGTAGAGTCTGTACTTTTTACATTTGATAGACCTCAAATTTGCCTGAGTTATTAGTGTTCCAGAAAATAGGCTTTGGGGAAGGTTTGAAAGAAGGCCTTTTTGAACCTAAGAAGACAAGAAATTGAACTGTTATCACAATATTGCTATTTAAGAAAGAATATTAAGTCACTTTTCAGAAATTTATATCAGAATTAGAAAAATGCAGAAATATAGTTTATACTTCTTAAGGAGGTGGTGGAGGAGATTAGATAGATACATGCATACATATATACATAAGTCTAAATATTTTTATATGTATATGAGAGAAGTATCAGGAATAGGGTAGGAAGGAGATAGAATAGTAGGATTACATTAGAATCTGCTTAGGAGCTTTTCTTACATGTAGATATTCTCTCTTTTTGGGTATATCAAAATCTTGGGAGTAAAAGGGAAACCTGGCATGCATGTTTAATAAAGCTTCCTTGGGGACTCTGATATATGCTGCCTCCCAAATAAATTACAAGCCATATCAGGAAATAGGAGTTTACAGTATAAAATATAACCGAAAACTAAAGTCAGATGTTCTACAAAATATTAACTATTTTTCCTGAGATAGAAATGGTTGAAATTTGGGAGATAACTTTTGCTATGTTCTGTGAGGCAAAGAGGAGGGAGGCTAGAGTTGATGAAGACATCTTTCTTTTATGTATGATATTGTCTATGTTGGGCCCTGTTAATTTTCATTTACTTATGTACAAATAGCTAATGCATATTTTTTAACTTTAATGTTTGTTATTTACATGCATAGCCTGATGGGCGCATGATCCAAAGTTTAATTTTTTGGTTGAAATTTAGTATTTGGCTTCATATATGTAAAGATTGGGGTAAGGCGATCTGCCTTGCCTTTCTTCTACTGTGTCAAAGAATTTATGATCAAGGGCTAGAGTCAGTATTAATTATATGATTTTGTTTTAACCAAGAAGAACTTAGTTAAATTTAAAATTGTAGTTGCACTCATAGATAAAGGGTTTTCTTTGTTAAAAGGTAAAAAAGAGACATCTCTTATACTTGCTTAACTTTTCATTTAAAAAATTAATGTATTCATAATAAATAGAAAATGAAAGGAGCTTAAAAAGCAAATTGAACACATAGTTATCAGAGAAAACAATTTTAAAATTATGATTTTAAACTCTCATCTGTATTGCTAAGAATGCCCTATATTGTAATATTCAAGGTTTGCTTATAATTAAAATGTAGGGAAGAAAAAAAGAATCCTGCAGACATTCTAAGGATGACCTAGGCCATTGATAGTCTAAGCTTGAAATTAATCATTAGATTTTCTGAACTCTTATTACACTGGATCTGTTCAGTCTGCTTTAACAAAATACCATAGATTTGGTGGCTTATAAACAACAGAAATGTATTTCTCACAGTTCTGAAAGCTGGGAAGTCCAAGATCAAGTTTCCAGCAGATCTGATATCTGGCGGAGGCCTGTTTCCTGGTTCATAGATGGCACCTTCTTACCATGTCCTCAGATGGTGGAAGGGACAAGGCAGCTCTCTGGGGTCCCTTTTATAAGGGTACTAATCATCCTTTTCATGAGGGATGTGTTGAAACTAAATTGTGCCTGAAGACCCTTATGTTACCTTTACATATCAAATTTCTATTGTATCTGGCAAACCTTTGATTTTAAGGCACTAGGGCAAGAATGACCAACGGGTTTCCAAACGTATAGAAGTAGTAACATGTGCATATCAACAAAAATCACTTGGTAGGAACCCAATACTAGCTAATAAGCCTACTCCTACTGTCTCAGATCTAGTTCTGTTTCAGAATTGGAAGCTTTAAGGATTATGAAATTCTGGGAACTTGGAGTAGGTCCACCTAGAAGTAGAAGCAGCAAAACCCAAAAAACCAATACAATTTTTAATAGTGTTGTTTAATTTTTAAGTGTTATTTACTAGAAAATAAAACTATACCATGTTTAATCACCAAGCAATTTTTAACAAAAAACTTTAGCACTAGGAATAGGTTAAACTTGACACAATTTGCTATCATAGAATTATATATATGGGTAAAGGGTACCAGTTAGATTCCCATTGGCAAAAACCTGGTGATTTTCATTCTGTGGTATAGAGGTCCTAGTTAAGAGGCAGGAATTATTTAAAAATGACTTTAATTTTGATCATTTAATTATAGGATCTATTTATTCACTTGTTTTTAACTTATTCACAAATCTTAGTCATGAGCATTATTAATAGATAATTTGATGCCTTGTCACTTAGCAGTACAAGCATGTTTATTTCTGACTTTTAAACTCGAATTCACCCTTCTTGTGTTTTTCTATTCAGTCGTAACCCCACTCCTTCTACATCTACAAAATTTGGTGAGGCATCTTTGACTTTCATCATATTCAGACATGCTAGCTTCAAGAACTTTCCTATTCCTCTTTTAATGTCTGTTTCTCACATTGTATTAGTTCCTTTTATAGTATTAATTCTTCCTACAGTATGAATTTTATTTTATTTTTTGAAATGGAGTCTTGCTCTGTTGCCCAGGCTGGAGTGCAGTGGCACCATCTCCACTCACTGCAAGCTCTGCCTCCTGGGTTCACGCCATTCTCCTTCCTCAGCCTCCCGAGTAGCTGGGACTACAGGCGCATGCAACCATGCCCGGCTAATTTTTTGTAGAGATGGGGTTTCACTGAGTTAGCCAGGATGGATATAGTATGAGTTTTTATTCATTTTGCAAATATTCATCATAGATATTTTTGTCTTATTTCAGTTAGAACAAGATATTTTTCTTTGGATTCAGAAGGTAACTTTCCTACTGTACTTAGGATAAATTCCACAAAAACTCTTTAACAAGGTTTTTTTCCTGGCTATTAGAAAGGAGGAAGACCCTCACTGAATTGAAGATAGTAATGATGGGTGAGGACTTTGACTTCTGTTAACACCTCATTCAGATAAGTGACTATTTTAGTTTAATTACATGAATTTTGTCATCTCCCTTGGAGCTGCCTCCCAGAGCTGGTATATCAGACATCCTCAAGTAAACCTGGACCCAATTTTAGAAATCTTGGCTAATTTTGAGTTAGGAAGTCCTTTCTTTAAACAATATTTTAAAATTAACAGAACAATCACAAAATATATTTTACATATTGCACTTTTCAAAATACTTTAAATATTTAAAAAAATACCCAACACCACAAAGTAACTTAGTTTAAAATAAAATAAAAATTTTTGAAATCAGACCTAATCAAATTGATATAGCTCTCATTTTCTTTGAAAATTTTGACCAAGATATCAATTAATAAATCCACTTTGAAAGACATTTTAAGACATTTAATTAATAAATCCATTTGAAACACATTTTAAAATGTGTTTGTTCATGTGTATAAAATTATGTCATTGATATAACATTACTATTCCTTTAAACATTGTTATGTTCTTAAAAATATCTCCTCTTAGTCTATAATTTAGCGAAAGGATTACTGTTTTGAAAGACTTAAAAAAATGCTTAGCTATTTTTTAGCTAAGAAAAAAGATTCCTTTTTCAGTAAATGGATAAAGCTGAAAAATAAGAAATTAATAAAATGTTTTAAAGAAAGAGTCATAAATATCTTAATGCTTAATTCTAGGAAGCTTCTCTATTCATTTGCTTTTTTATTTTTAAAAAGAAGTTTAAAAGAGTTTTAGTTTTAATATCTATAAACTTCAAATGTTATTCCACACTCAAAAAATATTTCTAATGTATTCAGTCACAGTTTACTAAAATAGCTAAGTTTTCTGATTCATAAAATGAATAATAACACTTAATTTTAAGACTTATTTTGAAGATTAAATGAGGTAATACATTCAAATAAAACCTTTTAAACTGAAAGTACTTTCATTCTTGTGTAAGGAAACTATGAAAGTAAAAGACACATCATTCTATTTTGCCAGTGTATCTTAAATTAACTAGCTTTTATTGTCAGTTTAGTGTTCAGCGCACCAAGGGTACATTTCATACTAAGATTGTGCAAGTGAGAGTAAATGCCTCCTTAAATTTTCCATCTTAGGCACCTCCGTTGCTTTTAGACCTGGCTATGTTTTATATTGCTTATATACATTTTTTTTTCTTTTGGAAAAAAGCTGAAAAACATTTTTGTTGATGACATGCTATTGCTGAAATAAAAACCCAGAACATAGTGATGTGTAGGAAAAAACTCTCTCAAACCATGTTTTTCTTCTGCTCTCATACCACCACAACAGTTGTCAACACAAAAGACTTCTGTGACAAAATGTGTGGGTTTTTTCCCCCACACACTAAGCAGCAGATACCAGCTGGGCATCCTCCAACTCAGTTCTGATACTGTCTACTTGGAGATAGTGTCAGATCCCACTGGTTGGGGACTCAGTGCCCAAGACTGCCCCTCATACCCCCAGACACCATCCTAGGCCTCCAGAACTTCTGACCTACTGGCTTCAAATTGGGGTTCTCACACCACACTCTTTAGGTTCAATTAATTTGCTGGAGCTGCTCACAAAACTCAAGGATACTGGGCACGGTGGCTCAAGCCTGTAATCCCAGCACTTTGGGAGGTCGAGGTGGGCAGATCACTTGAGGCCAGGAGTTCAAGAACAGCCTGGCCAACATGGCAAAACCCCGTCTCCACTAAAAATACAAAAATTATCTGGGTGTGGTGGCATGCCCCTGTAGTCCCAGCTACTCCAGAGGCTGAGGCACGAGAATCACCTAAACCCAGGAGGCAGAGGTTGCAGTGAGCCGAGATTGTGCCACTGCACTCCTGCCTGGGCCGCAGAGCAAGACTGTCTGAAAAAACAAAAAGAAAAAATCAAAGGAAACACACTTACCGGTTTATTACAAAGGATATTGCAAAGGATACAGATGAGGAGATGCGTAGGGTGAGGTATGGGAGCAGGGGTGCAGAGCTTCCATGCCCTCTGGGGGCCACACCCTCCAGAAACCTCCATGTGTTCAGCTATCCAGAAGCTCTCCTAATCCAGTTTTTATGATGTCAGCATTGGGATTTTTATGATGTCAGCACTCCTCCCCTACACTATAGGGCAAAAACCCTCTCTGGGGAGGGTCTTAAAGACACACAATTTACAATGATGGGGGAAAAATTAGAGTCCTGCCTTGGAACAGGTTAAAGGAGGGCAAGAGAAGGTCCAAGGCCTGCCCCTGAGGCCTACCACACCAAACATTATAACAACACAACAGTTTTTATATATTTTCAGTTTTGCATAATATGAAGTTAAAGACTTAGGTAAATTGAGTAAATAGTAGTTTTTTTTTTTAATTTCACAGATCAATAGAGTTAACTCCTGAGTTATATGCATACAACCCCAAAGTTGTTTGCTGTCTGGAGCTGTGCCTACACCCGCCTGGCATATTCTTGAGACATTGGAGCTAGGAAGTTGGAAATTGATAGAAAATTTTGTCACTTGTAACAGAGCTAAAGCAATATGGATTATGGTGGACCCTATCACTTGGAATACTTTCCTGAAAGCAACACAGGTCATCATTGCCAAATATTTTTAGGACCCCAATTCTGTACTAAGTGCTAGTGATGTGATAGGAAGCCAGACACAATTGAACTAGCTATCTCTATATTAGTGACTTATCCTAAAACAGAGTTTCTATTGTAATTGGTTTACTGTTTCTCTTAGAATATTTAAACGTTTTACCATGGTCTTTCAGATTCTGCATGATCATACAGCAACCTCTTCTTTAGCAACCTCTCCACTATCCCACCCGGGTACTTTAGTTCTGGTGGCCTCTTTCATTTTCTGAAAGAACATCAGTTTCTTAGCATATGATCTTTCATCTTTTGGAAGATCTCTGCCCCTTCTCCTTTCAAAGCACAGGCTCCTTCTCACATTTCAAGACTCAGCGTCCATGTTACCTTCCCAGATCAGCCTTCCTTGAACCCAGCCCATCCACCTGGATCTCCCTGTTTATTCTTCATGAGAGAACCCTGTTCTTTCATAGGATTTTTCTGAATTTGTCATCACATACTTATTTCCTTGTTTGTGTGCCTCTTCTCACCAGACCCTGAGCACCATGTAAGTAGGAACAAAGTATTATTTCAAAGACCCAAGTCTGAAACGGTTTATCTGTTTATACTTAATGGCTAAGGTATACATGTACACGTATTCTATTTGACTAACATTTGAGGTAAAAAACATGGGGGAAAGGAGCAGATAACACATATTTTTAGAGGATTTAGGGTATATATAACTAAGAAGGTTCCCTTTATTTGTTATTTTTTGGGAGGGAATCCTGCTCTGTCACCCAGACTAGAGTACAGTGGCACGATCTCAGCTCACTGCAACCTCTGCCCTCTGGGTTCAAGCGATTCTCCTGCCTCAGCCTCCTGAGTAGCTGGGATTACAGGTGTGTGCCACCATGCCCGGCTAATTTTTATATTTTTAGTGGAGATGGGGTTTCACCATGTTGGCCAGGCTGGTCTCGAACTCCTGATCTCAGGTGATCCACCTGCCTCAGCCTTCCAAGGTGCTGGGATTACAGGCCTGAGCCACCATGCCTGGCCCCATTTTAAATCTTATTCTCACTTTGAGGTGGAGTTAATCTCAGAAAACTTTGAGATTAAGTTATCTTAATATCAACCTTCTCACTTTATTCATTTATTCAACAAATGTTTATTGAGCCCTTACTGTGTGCCAGGTAGTTTTAAACATTGGGGATACTATTGAATAAGATAGACAAAGCCCAAGCCTTCCTGCATCTTGCTTGCTAGTAGAGAGATAATAAATAAGAAAATAAATGAATTTATAACATAACCTCAAGTGGTGATCAATACTATGAAGGAAATAGAGCAGAGGTAGGAGTAGCAAATAAATGGGAATTATGGCTGTCTTAGGCAAGATGTTTAGACAAGGCTTTGCTTAGGAGGTGCTATTTGAGGAGATATGTGAATAATGGAGTGGGGTGAGTCATAGGAAGCATGGTCAAAGAGTATTTTGGGCAGAGGAAACAGCAAATACAAAAACCCAGAGAAAGGAAGAATTATGCCACAGTCATGGAATAGAAAGATGACCAGGATGGCTGGAGTAAGAAGAGTGTTAGAGCATGAGGTCTGAGAGGTATCAAGGGGCCAGAACTCATGTAGTGTTTTGTAAACCAAGATAAGGCATTTGAATTTATTCTACGTGTGACAGGAAGCTCTTGCAGGGTTTTGAATATGGAGGTGGGTTAGGGAGTAACATATTAGCTCTATGAGGACATCTAGGAGGCAGCAAGAGTAGAAGTATGGAAACCAGTTTGTAGGATGCTTTTGCAGTGGGACAGAAAAGGATAAGAATTGCTTTGACTCTAGCAATGGTACAGGTAATGAAAAGAAGTCAAACTTGGAATATATTTTGAATTTAGAGCCAATATGACTTGCCTGGTGTCTTGGATAAGTATGAGAGAAAGAATAATAATGATGACTCCTTGTCTTTTTTGCTTTGGGCAACTGGATATAAGGAGTGATTTAATGATATGGTAAAGACTAGGGAGAAGCAGTCATTTTTGGGGGGTGGTAGAGGATGATTAAAGTTTATTTTATACATAGACATCAAGTGAAGATGTTGAGTAAGGTCAAATAGGGCAGATGCTTCTGAAATACTCCTTCAAGGCTATTTAGTATCTGACAAATGGAGCATTGTTACATTTATGGCTCTACTTCCTAGCATAGACATACAACATATACTGGGTGGATGGATGGATAACTAGGCATACAGTCATATGTTTGAGGAAATAGAGTGTTCTTTGTATAATGGCACTCATAGATGTAAATAATCACAACCATAATAATATCAAATATTATATATTACTCTGTGTCAAGCACTGTTCCCAATTCTTAACATTATTAATTCACTTCTCATATACTATGATTTAAGTTACTACTATTATCATTAGTATCTCTGCTCTACAGTTGAGAAGCTTATTGAGGGTCATGTAGCTACAGGTGGCCAGGATTTGAACCCATGTACTGTGGCTCCAGAGTTTGTGCTCCTACCTACTGCACTATAGTTTTCCCATGATCATGACATACTCATCATCATAAACCAATATCTATATATCTGTGTGACCATTTGGTTTGGGGTGATGGAGTGATAAAAGTGATATTTGAATGAAATATGAAGACTATTGGTGAAAAATGCCACCTTAATCCTTGGAAGAGAAATTTACTTTTAGTATAATCCTATTGGGTGAATCTGAAGCACAACTAGGTTTTATCTCATATCTGAAAGGTATCTAAAATATCTAATTAGTGTACTTAAGTCCTATTAATCACACATCTTTGCAAGGTCTCAAGAGTCTCCTAAAATTTCATTGTTTGAGAGAAAAATTGGTAGTAGGCCACTCTTGAATATATGTGGGTTTATACTCATACCATTTTAGTTAAAGATTTTCAATTCATCCATGGCTAGGAAGTATAAAATATTTAGTATAACAGTATGTGTATTAGCTGGAATGAATTTCCTAAGTGTTAATTGTTAGCATTACTTTGCTCAGATGAAAGCCATTATTTATACTGCAGTACCCCTAATGAATATAGGAAAAGATGACTTGTCAACAAAAATTATATGATTGGAGTTGTAGAGTCTGCTTCTTTTTCCAAAGCATACCTGCCACCTTCTCTTTTTTCTCCCCCCCATAAAATCCAGCTCCTGTAGGACACCTTTTCTTCTGATGCCTCCATAGGAGACAACTCATGCTCACCATCTCCACCTTTAAGAATTATTTCTGTAGTGAGTCACTATTACAGATAATAACCCATCTCCTGTTGGTCTGCTGGAACTGAAAAAGGGCTGAAAATTGTTAAACTTTTGCAGTGATATGTGTAATGACTATATGATTATCATGCCTCTTTTTATTCACAGCTTATCAAGTACCTACTTGACATGTAGAAAGGAAAAGAGTAAAGTTAAGAAAAGACAGTTTTTTTCTCCTGAAAGTTTAGAGTTGAAAGAGCATCTTTAACACATTCATACATACATCCAAGAAATTCAAATAAAATAATCAAGCCAAATCACTGAAAGCTGAGAAAAGAGTTGAATGTTCAAGTGGCTACTTGAAGTCACTTCATGTGATGTATCATGTAATCCTGCAAAATGAGTGCTGTATTCCTGTTTTTCAAGTAATGAAACTGAGGTTCAGAGAGCAAAACGTTTCATTGCTAGTAAACTTCAAACTAGTAAACAAGAATTTGAGCTTATATATCTCTAATTCCAGGACCTGTGCTTTTATTGCTAATGGCTTTTTTTAAACTTGTTCTTCATGCTTTTTTTTGTTGAGTGAATTAAGAGCAGGATAAATAAGAAAAATAGTATTTAGTAATGTATTGCTTAGGCACGAGTAACTTCCTATTTGAAAGAACTGTTGCATAATCGCCGTTTTTTTTCTTTCTTTTTAAATTTCTTCTCCCTGCATAGTTTCTGCATCTCCCAGATCGCCTTTTTGTTATTTTGTTTTGGCATATTTATATTAGGGACTTTCTGGAAATATTTGATTGCCACTCATATAAAAGAGTAAATCACTAAAAATTAGTTAGAAACTCTGAGCACCTGGGTGAGGTTTGTGAACTTCACTGTATAGTTATTTGGTAGAGCAATTTCTTAAGAAACCCCCATTGCATATCTTTAGGTTTTTTATCCTGTTACTCAGTACCTCACTGCCCAAAGTACCTGGTATCGCCACTGCCACATCCTTTTGGTGGGTTAAAAGTTTATCTGGTTTGCCTGTTGGCTTTCCTTAATGCTGAGTTCCAATTCAGTTTTTTCTCACCTACTGAGTAGGTTACCATTTGTGTATCTGCCTTCCAAGCTTTCAAAATTTTGTATCTCCAGCCTGGACAACATAGGGAGACCCTGTCTCTACAAAAAAATTTTCAGAAAATTAGCTGGGCACCATGGCGCATTCCTATAGTCCCAGCTACTCAGGAGGCTGCAGTGAGCCATGATTGTGCCACTGTGCTCCAGCACGGGTGACAGAGCAAGACCCTGTCTCTTAAAAAAAAAGTGTTGTATCTGAAAGGTTTATGTCTTTTAAAATAAGTCAGTTTATTGCCGTTTTAGTGGGGTTTTATGAGAGAGAGTTAATGTCTGCATTCAATTTGTCATCTTTAACCAATGTTGTTTATCTTCTGAAGATTCCATTTAATTTAGTTTGTTGTAGTTTTAGTCATCCAGAAGTTTCCAATTTATATGAATTCAGATCTGTTCATATCCTTTGCCCACTTTTGAATGGAGTTGTTTGTTTTTTTCTTGTAAATTTAAGTTCCTTGTAGACTCTGGATGTTAGAACTTTGTCAGATGGATAGATTGCAAAAATTTTCTCCCATTCTGTAGGTTGTCTGTGCACTCTGATGATTTTTTTTTCTGCTGTGCAGAAGCTGTTGAATTTAATTAGATCCCATTGTCAATTTCTGCTTTTGTTGTGATTGCTTTTGGTGTTTTCATCATGAAATCTTTGCCCATGCCTATGTCCCGAATGGTATTGCCTAGATTTTCTTCTAGGATTTTTAGAGTTTTCGGTTTTACATTTAAGTCTTTAATTCATCTTGAGTTAATTTTTGTATAAGGTTTAAGGAAGGGGTCTAGTTTCAATTTTCTGCATATGACTAGCCAATTCTCTGAGGACCATTTATTTATTTAATAGGGAATTTATTTAGAACCATTTATTTAATAGGGAATCCTTTCTCCATTGCTTGTTTTTGTCAGGTTTGTCAAAGATCAGATGGTTGTAGGTGTGTGGTCTTATTTCTGAGTCCTCTACTCTGTTCCATTCGTCTGTGTGTCTGCTTTTGTACTAATACCATGCTGTTTTGGTTACTGTAGCCTTGTAGTATAGTTTGAAGTCAGGTAGTATAATTTGAAGTCAGGTAGTGTGATGTCTCCAGCTTTGTTCTTTTTGCTTAGGATTGTCTTGGATATTTGCGCTCTTTTTTGATTCCATATGAATTTTATGAATTTTGGTTCCATGTGAATTAGTTTTTTCTAATTCTGTGAAGAAAGTCGATGGTAGTTTAATGGGAATAGCATTGAATCTATAAATAACTTTGGGCTGTATGGTCAGTCTTACAATATTGATTCTTTCTATCCATAAGCATGGAATGTTTTTCCATTTGTTTGTGTCCTCTTTGATTTCTTTGAGCAGTGGTTTGTGGTTGTTGAAGAGGCCCTTCACTTCCCTTGTTAGCTGTATTCCTAGGTATTTTATTCATTTTGTAGCAATTGTGAATTGGAGTTCATTCATGATTTGGCTCTTTGCTTGCTTATTGTTGGTGTATAGGAATGCTAGTGATTATTGCACATTGATTTTGTATCTGAGAGTTTGCTGAAGTTGCTTATCAGCTTAAGAATGTTTTGGGTTAAGATGATAATTTGACCTCCTCTCTTCTTATATGAATATATTTGTTTCTTTCTCTTGCCTGATTGCCCTGGCCAGATCTTCCAATACTATGTTGAATAGGATTGGTGAGAGAGAGTATCCTTGTCTTGTGCTGGTTTTCAAGGGGAATGCTTCCAGCTTTTCCCCATTCAGTATTATGTTGGCTGTGGATTTGTCATAGATGGCTCTTTGAGATACATTCCTTGAATACCTAGTTTGTTCAGAGTTTTTAACATTATGTTGAATTTTATCAAAGGCCTCTTCTGCAACCACAGATAATCATGTGGTTTTTGTCTTTAATTCTGTTTATGTGATGAATCACATTTATTGGTTTGCATATGTTGAACCAGCCTTGCATTCTGGGGATGAAGCCAGCTTGATCATGGTAGATAAGCTTTTTGGTGTGTGCTGGATTTGGTTTGCTAGTATTTTATTGTGGATTTTTTCATTGCTGTTCATCAGAGATATTGGCCTGAAGTTTTCTTTTTTTGTTGTATCTCTGTTAGGTTTTGCTATCAGGATGATGCTGGCCTCATAAAATAAGTTAGGGAGGAGTCCCTTCCTTTCAATTTCTTAGAATAGTTTCAGTAGAAATTTGTACCTCTGGTAGAATTCAGTTGTGAATGCATCTGATCCTGGGTTTTTTTTTTTTTTTTTGGTTGGTAGGCTATTTATTACTGCCTCAATTTCAGAACATGTTATTGGTCTACTTAGGGATTTGATTTCTTCCTAGTTCAGTCTTGGGAGGGTGTATGTGTTCAGGAATGTATTCATTTCTTCTAGATTTTTTAGTTTATGTGCATAGAGGTGTTTATAGTATTTTTCTGATGGTTGTTTGTATTTCTTTGGGGTAAGGGTGGTATATCCCTTGTCATTTCTGATTGCGTTTATTCCATTCTTCTTTCTTTCCTTCTATATTAGTCTAGCTAGTGGTCTATTTTATTAATTTTTTCAAAAAATAAGCTCCTGGATTCATTGATTTTTTAAGGGTTTTTTGTGTCTCTGTCTCCTTCAGTTCTGCTCTGATCTTGGTTATTTTTTGTCTTCTGCTAGCTTTGGGGTTTGTTTGCTCTTTGAACTGGTTTTAGTATCAATATTGTACTAGCTTCATAAAATGAGATGAGGAATGTTTCTAGTTTTTCCATTCCAGGAAGAAAATCTGAGTAAAAGTGGAATTATCTGTCCCTTGAATGTTTGGTAGAATTTACTGGTAAAACCAAATGAGCTTGATGTTTTATTTATGGGAAGATTTTAAATTATTGATTCAAATTATTTAATAGTTGCAGGACTATGTAAGTTATTTTATTTCTTTTTTATTGAGTTTTGGTAATTTGTATTTTTGTAGTAATTTTCCACTTGGTCTACGTTTTCCAATTTATTGATATAAAATTATTCATAATAATTCCCTATTATCTTTTTAATCTTTGTGATTTTGTCCCATTTTTCATACCTAATACTGCCTATCTATCTCTTTTCTTTATCTTGATCAATCTGACTGGAGATTTATTAGTTATTTCAAAGAACCCATTTTTGGCTTTGTTGACCAAACTGTGTTTTATCTTTGTTTTCAGTTTCATTAAGTTCTGCTCATGTCTTCATTTCTTTCTCTCCACTTTCTTTGTTTTTTTTCTGTCTTTCCTCCTAACTTCTAACTTATTTTCTAATATAAGCGTTGAAGGTTATACATTTTTCTACTTTTTTGTGTGTGGGAAGTACAAAAATTGTCAATTGGGAATTTCGAAGTAGAGAAAAATATTTCATTCTGACTTTTAAATTGCCACTGTCAATTGTGCCTAAAATTCATAGTACTTACCATGTCAAACAATATGATTTTGATATGTGCCTGGGAAAATTATGCTTACTAATGTGGTTTTAATTTCATCATGTTTCATATAGGATTCACCTTTATTTGATCTTATTAAACAATCAAAGGACCGAGAAGGACCAACTGATCACCTTGAATCTGCTTGTCCTCTTAATCTTCCTCTCCAGAATAATCACACTGCAGCAGATATGTAAGCAAAATATATGTTATGTTGACCATTCAAACTGCAAATAGATTTTAAGCATAAGTGCAATGTAACATTCTATAAAGAAACTGTAGGGAATAGAATTTTGAATAAGAATTGTTTCAGTTTTTAAGAAATTAGTAATAAAAGGTACATGACCCAAATAAAGTCATATAAAAGAGTACAGAGTGCTACTGAATCACCTAGGATTTGCATAATGAGAGCAGTTTTCATGGCAGAGTTGGCAGTTTAGGTGGAATAGGATTTCAATGTGGAAACTGGAGAGAATAGAGGAGACAGAGGAGTGTGTTCCAAGAGTCAGAATGGCATTAACTCAAAAATGTCAAAGGAAGCAGAAAACATTTTTCAGAGTGTGCAGGTCAGTCCATTTGGAGTGAAGCATAGGATAAGTGTAGGGAGAAGTATGGGATGTGGACTAACACACAGTTGATTAGTGTGTGCTGGTGATGATGATGGGAAAAGAAAATGTAAACCCAAATGTATCTGAAACAGGTCTCAATCAATGTAGTAGTTTATTTTGCCAAAGTTAAGGACGTGCCCAGGAGAGAGATCTGTGCCTTTCTCCAGTGATGATTTTGAGGGCTCCAATATTTAAATGGGAAAGTCAGTCTGGAGGGGAAAGAAAAAGGGTATGGTAATCCACATGTTGCAAGAGAAAAAGAGCAGGTAGAGGAATCGTCAATTATCTATCCATCTCATGCTGAGTGAATCGACACTTTACATAAGATAAGGTGAACATAGAGTCACTGTCTGTGGAGGTATTTAACCTTTTATCTGTATTTATTTGTGTGGGAACAAAAGGAAAGGCAGTTTCTTGCATGACTCAGATTTCAGCTTAATTTTTTCCTTTTGGCATAGTGAATTGGGGTCCCAAGTGTTTATTTTCCTTTCACAAAAGCAATCACTAACTGTGTGCTGGGCAATGGCCTAAGTACTTAAGATTTATTTTTTCATTTAATCTTCATAACAGCCCATAAGGTAATAGATACTGCTGTCAGCCTGTTAACTATAAAATAGGAATTAGAGAAATAAGATAACTTGCCTAAGGTCAATAGAATTCAAACCCAAGCTATCTAATCCCAAAGTCCAGGCTCTTAATTACTCTAACTACATTGCCTTTCACAGAAATGTGCCTAATATTTTGTTTCTGTTTAATTCTGTGTAGGAACTGACATTACAGTATTCTGTATTAGTGCAGGGGCCATTTTCCAGAGATGTCATTTTCATGCTAACTTGTACCCAAACTGTTTCTGGCATATGGAGACCCTGCCTTCATGTATACATTTGTTTCCTAACTAATGCATTGTATAAATAAGTTAAGCCTTGTTTTTTTAAAATTCAAGAAGCAGTCATCTGTAAACTGCCAGGAAGTGGTGTAGGCACTGGGAATACAGAAGTAAGATGGCCTGGGTCCTTCCCCTCATAGAGCTCACATTCTGGAGGAGGAACACAGGCAATGAACAAGTAAACCAAGATGTAAGATGATTTTAGAGTATAATAAGTGCTACAAAGGAAATAAACAGAGTGGTGTGAAAGAGAGAAACGGAGAGGCTGATAGAATGCTTAGTGGCACTTTCCTTTCTCTGATAAAGTGATATTTTGACGTCACACCTGAAGGGCAAGCTGATGCTAGCTAGGCAAAAACCTGCATGATGTGCATTCCAGGCAGAACAAACAGCAAGTGCAGTGGCTGTAGGGCAGATCAAACTTAGTTGGATTTAGGAACAGAAAGAAAGAAATCCTAGTGTGGCTGGGGTATTGGAAGAGGAGAATGGTGCAAGATGAGACTGAAGAGCTAAGCTAGGGTAGATCTTGTAGAGATCTCCACTCTCTAGCTGCTATCTGAAGTACAGGTGGGTTTGGAGGAAAGGGACAGGGCAAGGCAAAAAGCGAGGAAACCAATTTGGAGACTATTTCTGTAGTTCAGATGAGGGATGTAGGTGACTTGGTCTAAGGTATGGTATTAGAAATAGAAATGGAGAGATCTGGGGTGTATTTAGAGATAAATTAATAGGTTTTACATTGGTTTTATGTTGGATTTCAGGAATTTGGAAAATGGAGAAATTAAACATAACCCTAGGTTTTTGACTTAAGACACTAGATGTAATGTGGATCTATTCTTTGAGATGGGAAAATAAATCCAGAGCTCTGCTTTGTTCTTATTAAGTCTGAGATTCGAGTAGTTATATCCGGTAGGTAATTGGAGATTTACACCTAGAACTTCAGAGACTAACTTTGCCCAAGTTAGGCCAGTTTACGATACTGTCAGTGAACTGAATGAAAATCCAAAGTAGATACTAGACCAGACACTGGTCCTTCTAAAATCGTTGTGATAATGGGTCGCTTTTCTTAGTGGACTGGTTAATATACTACATGTTGTAGAAACATCCATAGTAAGGTACAAATTCTACTTCCTGTTCTCTTTGTTCTTAAAGTTTGTCTTTAAAAATAAGTTCATTTGCCAGCTACCAAAAGAAAATCAGAAAGTGGATCTAGATTATTCTGTTAAATAGGGGCAGCACAGAACGATAATATTTGTAATATCCCTGCCTTGAGTTATGCCTGACATATTTAGTATGGTGTAAATCTGTCTGAATAATGTTATTTGAAGTATTAATTCATAGAATTCTGTACTGTGTAATTTAGGTGTGTGTAAATCTGTGTGTATAACTGAAATCTTAGATATGAACCATAGTTATCGCTAAAAAAATTTTTAGAAGGAGAATCACAAAAACAAGATAACAGTATTTAATATCAATAAATTGTTTTTTAAGCTGGAATTACCTTATGGTCTCAATACCAATATAATTATTAAAATTGTACATTATACATATATAGCTATTTTTTTCTAATAAGGCAGTAATCCCCAGGAAAAGCCATTTATTAAAATAGAATTAGATATGATGATGACAAGCAGTTTTCCTATTAATATATCTTTCCCAGCTTGCATTTAAATAGTCTGCTATAATAGCAATTAAATAGACAAGATGTATCTGGGTGTATAACCTTGAAGTGTATGTATAATCTGTGATTCTTAGCCAACTTGAAATGAAGACTTTTCCTTTAAATATATCTAGGTATCTTTCTCCTGTAAGATCTCCAAAGAAAAAAGGTTCAACTACGCGTGTAAATTCTACTGCAAATGCAGAGACACAAGCAACCTCAGCCTTCCAGACCCAGAAGCCATTGAAATCTACCTCTCTTTCACTGTTTTATAAAAAAGGTTAGTAGATGATTATTTTCAAGAGCATGGACTCTGAAACTAGGCTGACTGGGTTCAAATCATGTTTCTTCTACTTTCTAGGTACATTACTGGGCAAGTCACTTAATATCTCTGTGTCTCAGTTTCCTCATCTATAAAATGGAAATGATAATGTTGCGAGATCTTTCTTGACTATTCAGAGTCGTTTTTCTGGCTGGAAACCTCTGTGACCGGTGGCGCCCTTGATCAATTTTTGCTCAGGCCCACCGGGCTCATTTCAGCCCCTTGGTCTGACAGGCTGCACTCGGCTCACACTACTGGCCTGGGTCCATGCCAGCCAGGAGCAAGTCAGACATGGAACGGAGAGGGGTGTGTGGGCAAGCATGAGATCTGGCCATTGCCCACAGTCAGAAATGCTGGCTGCTGCAGCGGGGCGGGCAGCTCCAGGTGCTGGCACAGGTGCCAGCTCTCTGTGAGGCTGCACCTGGACCAGACACACCACAAGCGGTTTCCACAGCTGGCACTGGGGAACAATAAAATGGCTCCCAGAAGCTTGGAGACGCCAGAAACCACAGGGCCCCAAAGAGGGAGTCACAGCCCTGGCTCAAGGAGCTCCCAATTCTGGGCTCCCCGAAGGGCCGCAGCTCTTCTCTCTTCTTTACCCACAACATGGCGAGCAAGGGGCATGTTTCAGCCCTGTTTGTGTTACAGCCCTTTCAGCCTCGCCATTTGGTGGGTCCTGAGTTCTTGTCCTGCAGCCAGGAAGAATGAGGTACACAGACAAGTGGAGGGTGAGCAAGATGAAGAGGAGATTTATTGAGCAATAGAACAGCTTAGAGAAGACCCACAGTGGGCAGCTCCTCTCTGTAACCACAAAGTCCCGATGAGTGTTCAGCTCCTAGCAGAGAAGGTAGCTCCTCTCTGCAGGCAGGTCGTCCCAACAAGTGTTCAGTTCTCAGCAGAAAGGGTAGCTCCTCTCTGCAGCTGCTCGTCCTGACAAGTGTTCAGCTATCAGTAGAGAGGGTAGTTCCTCTCTGCAGCTAGTTGTCTCTCCATCCTCTGCTCTGCTCTGGCTGAGACTCGGGCTTCTGTGGGCCTCAGCGGGAAGAAAGTGTGCACCGATTGGTACATGGGCGGCCACTAGTGGGCCCAGAAAAGGTACCACAAGTCCTCACTCCTGTCCGTGGGACTGGCAGCGCCCACCCCCAGCCTTCAGGCGCTCCCTGGCCTGAAGGTGGGGCCTCAACAGGGACTCATCCTCTACTGCTCAGGAGCCCATCTGCCTCCTGCCGCCATCCATGCGTCAAGGGGCACCTGTAGGCCAGTGCCAAGCTGCCCTCAGCCCCCGCCTCGGCTTCCCCCCCGTGCTTGTCAGCGCCCAAAGTCTGGAGAGGGCTGAGGCGGCAGGGGGCTGGCGTGTCAGCGCTGCCTTGAGCGTGCGCACATCTGGCTGGGCTGCAGCAGCACCCAGGCTCAGCCCTGACTTTGCTCCGAGATTGGAGTGGGCGCTGGCAGCAGGGAGAAACCAGGCAGTGGGAGCAGGCACTTCTGAGCCTGCGAGGGCGGTGGCGGTTGGGGGGTGCCTTCCCCGGCCCCCAAGTATACAGAGATGCCTGGGTCCACAGCCACGGTTTGGGTAGCTGCAGCTGCACTGGGGAGGGTGGGACTCCTACCTGCTCCCCAGCCCAGAGAGCACAGGGATGCCTGGGTCCGCAGCGGTGGCTTGGGCGGCTGCAGAAGCACTGGGGAACTCCTGTCCCAACTCGGAAGGGGCGGGGTTCCTGCTTGTCCCCGGCTCCTCCGGGCTTCCTGGAGCGTGCCGCCCCATCCACGCCTCCCTGCTGCAGCAGGTGTGATGTACATACAAAAGTAGTGTGTTGTTGCCTACTGCAGACACATTTCCTGGATATTTTCAGGACATTTAAGAAGGCCAGTAACCAGGTCATGTAGCATTCTGAGTGTGTATATATATGGTGGGGTGGGGAGGTTGATTTGAGTGTCTGTGCATGCGTATATACTTCCTAGTGCATATCCACTTGGAGCTCTTTGAAAGACAGTAAAAGGTCATGTTCCTCCATGATAATCTTTTTCCTGATTTTATTCAAGTAAGAATTATGCTGAGCTTTACAGGCATATTGTCAGATATTATCCTTAAGTTAGAGCAGTGGTTTTCAAAGTGTCGTTCCCAACCAGCAGAATCCACATCACCTGGAAATTGTAGAAATGAGAATTCTGGGGCTCCAGCCTAGACCTGCTCAATCAGAAACTCTTAAGATAGGGCCCTCAAAACCTTGTTTTAACAACCCTCCAGCTAAGTCTGATGTATGCTAAAGTTTAAGACCACTGAGATAAATTGTTAGCTTTAAAAATTTCAAATTACCTCATGCAAGTCGTTGAAAGAGATATATAAAAGGTCTTTATATGATATTTAAAGTAGATGAAGGAAAATTCAATTTTATGGATTCCTTTTTGCCAAATTTGCATTTTCAGTAGTATTTTTTATAAACTAAATAAATTACATATTGCAGTCATTTTACATATAGGTAATCTACAAGTTTACCATTTTTCAACAGAGTATGTTCCATTGGTATTTTATAGAGAAATGTGTGGTTTAATTTTTTTAGGATTGGAAAAATTCATAGACACTGGCAATTATATAATTTTAAAAAATGATTATTCCTCTTTAATATTGATAGTGGGAATGACCAGTGGTGAGTGATTATTAATGGAATTGAAACAAACCCTATTGGGTTTGTCTAATTTTACAGTGTCTTATGACCTTTCCTCCACTACTTCCCACCTCTGTCCCAATTTCATGCCATAATAGTTAATTCAGCAAGTATCATTCTGCCTTATATGTACCTATAACTGTGCTAACACAAGGAATCAATTATTTTTAAGGAAAATAGTGGTAGAAAAATCTTAAACATCACCACTAAAGAACTTATTCATGTAACCAAACACCACCTGTTCCCCCAAACACCTATTTTTTAAAAAAACTCATGCCTACATAATGAAGCCTCCATAAAAACTCAAAAGGACCTGGTTCTGGGAGCTTCTGGATATTTGCCCAACTGGAGGTTCCTGGAGAATAGCGTGCCTGGGGAGGGCAAGGAAAATCCATGCCCCTTCTCACATGCCTTGCCCTCTGCATTTCTTCATCTGTATCCCTTGTAATATGCTTCATAATAAACCAGTAAACATGTTTCTCTGGGGGAAAGAAAAGAGTGATAGAAAAGAGGTTTCTGTTAAAATGCTACTTAACAGCATTATAATTAGAGCAATTTCATGATTTGAAAAAAATCTACTTGTAATTCAAAATGAACAGTAAAAATGACTAATTTTTCTTATTCCCACAGTGTATCGGCTAGCCTATCTCCGGCTAAATACACTTTGTGAACGCCTTCTGTCTGAGCACCCAGAATTAGAACATATCATCTGGACCCTTTTCCAGCACACCCTGCAGAATGAGTATGAACTCATGAGAGACAGGCATTTGGACCAAGTAAGAAAATCAAGCACTTCACCTTCTCTCCTCCCTACTTACTTGTTAACTGATTTCTTTCTTTCTTTCTTTCTTTCTTTCTTTCTTTCTTTCTTTCTTTCTTTCTTTCTTTCTTTCTCTCTCTCTCTCTTTCTTTCTTTCTTTTTTTTCTTTTCTTTTCTTTTTTGAGATAGAGTCTCACTCTGTTACCCAGGCTGGAGTGCAGTGGCGCAATCTCGGCTCACTGCAACCTCCGCCTCCCAGGTTCAAGTGATTATCCCGCCTCAGCCTCCCAGGTAGCTAGGATTACAGGCGTGTACCACCACACCTTGTTAATTTTTGTATTTTAGTAGAGACAGGTTTTCACCATGTTGGCCAGGCTGGTCTCAAACTCCTGACCTCAGGTGATCCCTCTACCTAAGGCCTCCCAAAGTGTTGGGATTACAGGCATGAGCCACCGCACCCAGCCTTGTTAAGTGATTTCTAAAGAAAATATTAGATTCAAATGAGAAACTAGATCAATTTATTAGACTTAATATATGTTCACTTTTTGGCTACCATTTACATTTTTGTTGTAATTCTTAGAAATTAAAGCTTTAACACTCAAGAGTATATTTTAGTAACTGCTTATTTAATGACACAAAAGATCTTACCTGTAAAAAAAATAGCTGAAGAACCTTCTTATCACTGGCTTTTTCTATGTAGTAGTGAGCTAGATATCATTTTAGTGTGAAAAAAGCATGAGACTTAAGAATCAGTTGATTTAAAACAATACCTATTGAATGAATGAATGAATGAAATCAATTAGTTTACAATGAGAGAATCATTTTTCATCTCCTCCTTTTTCTCTATAAAATAGGTTAATAAGAACAATATACTTTTGGCTGGGTGCAGTGGCTCACGCCTGTAATCCTAGCATTTTGGGAGGCTGAGGTGGGCAGATCGCTTGAGCTCAGGAGTTTGAGACCAGCCTGGGCAACCTGGCAAAACTCTGTCTCTACAAAAAATTTAAAAATTAGCCAGGTGTGGTGACTTGCACCTGTGGTCCCAGCTACTTCGGAGACTGAACTGGGAGGATTTCTTGAGCCCAGGAGGTGGAGGTTGCAAGTGAGCTGAGATCACACCACTGTGCTCCAACCTGGGTAACAGAGCAAGACCTTGTCTCAAAAAAAATTTTGTTAATTAAAAAAATATATACATATATAGTTAATAGCTTTACTGAAATAATTCACACACCATAAAAACCACCCATTTAAAATGTACAATTCAGTGGTTTTTAGTATATTCACAGTTATACAAACATCACCACAATCAATTTTAGAATTTGTATCACACCAGAAAGAAACTCCATACCCTCAAGCAGTCACCCCCTATTCCCCTACCCCCTCAGCCCAAGGCAATACTAATCTATTTTCTCTCTATGGATTTGCCTCTTCTAGACATTTCATATACATGGAATTATATAATATGTGGTCTTTTGTGTATGGCTTCTTTCATTTAGCATAATGTTTTCAAGGTTCATCTGTATTGTAGCTTGTATCAGTACTTCATTCCTTTTCATTGCCAGACAATATTCCATTGTATGGATATATACCACATTATGCTTATCATTCATAAAGTGATAAACATTTGGGTTGTTTCCACTTTTTGGCTATTATGAATAATGTTACTGTGAACATTCATGTACATGTTTTCATTTCTCCTGGGTACATACCTAGGAGTAGAATTGCTAGGTCATATGATAATTCTATGTTAACTTTTTGAGGAATGCCCAGATCATTTTCCAAAGTGGCTATACCATTTTACATGCCTACCAATAATGTATGAGGTTCTAATTTCTCTATATCCTCACCAACTTTTTAGTCTTTTTTTTTTAATAATAGCCATCCTAGTGGGTATAAAATGGCATCTCAGTGTGGTTTGATTTGCATTTCTCTGATGGCTAGTGATGGTGAGCACCTTTTCATGTGTTTACTGGCCATGTGTATATCTTCTTTAGAGAAATGTCTATCAGACCGTTTGCCCATTTTATTTTATTTTATTTTATTTTTTATTTTTGACACGGAGTCTTGCTCTGTCGCCCAGGCTAGAGTGCAGTGGCACGATCTCAGCTCACGGCAATCTTCGCCTTCTGGGTTCAAGCAATTCTTCTGCCTCAGCCTCCTGAGTAGCTGGGATTACAGGTGTGTGCCACCACGCCTGGCTAATTTCTGTATTTTTAGTAGAGACGGGGTTTCATTATGTTGGTCAGGCTGGTCTTGAACTCCTGACCTTGTGATCCACCTGCCTTGGCCTCCCAAAGTGCTGGGATTACAGGCATGAGCCACCATGCCCAGCCCCATTTTGTTTTGAGACATGGTCTTACTCTGTCACCCAGGCTGGAGTGCAGTGGCATGATCACAGCTCACTGCAGCCTCGAATTCCCGGGCTCAAGTGTTCCTCCCACTTCTGCCTCCTGAGTAGCTGGGACTATAGGCACACACCACCACGCCGAGCTAATTTTTGTATTTTTTTGTACAGATAGGGTTTTGCCATGTTGCTCAGGCTGGTCTTGAATGGTTGAGCTCAAGTAAGCCACCCACCTTGGCCTCCCAAAGTGCTAGGATTACAGGCATGAGCCACCATGCCCAGACTGCTCATTTTTTAATAGAGTTATTTGTCTTGTTATTATTGAACTGTAAGGGGTCATTATGTAGTCTACATACAAGTCGCTTATCACATATATAATTTGAAAATATTTTCTCCCATTCTGTGAGTTGTTTCACTTTCTTGTTAGTGTCCTTTGAAACACAAGTTTTTTATTTTGATGATGTCCAATTTATGTAGTTGTTTTCTTGTTATTGATGCTTTAGTGTCATATCTAAGAAACCAGTGCCAAATCTGAAGTTGTTAAGATTTATCCCTGTTTTCCTCCAAAATGTTTATAGTTGTAGTTCTTACATTTAGATTTTGCTCCATTTTGAGCTAATTTTTTAATATAGTTGAGGTAGGGGTCCAGCTTCATTCTTTTGTTTGTGGATAACTAGTTGTTCCAGCACCATTTTTTGAAGAGTTTTTTTCTCTCTTCATTGACAGTTGTCAAAAAATCAGTTGACTGTAAATATATAAATATTTATTTCTGGACTCTCAGTTCTGTTTCATATGAGATCTACATAAGCTATTCTTATGTCAGGACTACACTGTACACTTGGCTGTAGGATGCCAAGCAAAAATGATTATTTGGCATTCTTGGCAATAGTAGGTAAGAGCAAGAATGTTGCAGAAGCAATGAGTACTTAAATTAGGCTATAAAGTTCATACAAATAAAGAAAATCTGACATTTTAAAGTCACAGGGAATCATTTTCAGATCTTATTTTTGCATTTAAAATATCTTTTATTGAAATGTAATACACATATGTAAAAACCTGTGTATCAAAAGGATACATTCTAACAAAAATTCATCAACTGAGCTTAGTTATATAACCAGCATCCAGATCAAGAAACAAAACATTGTCAGCAACACATAAGACTCTCTTACATGCTCTTCCAGTCACCATAGCCTCCTTACCACCACCACCAAGTGTGTTCAATATTATTTTATCTAATAGTTTGAAACATTTTCACACCTGGCTTTTTAAAGTGCTAGTTATACAAAATTAACTGATTCTACTTTCAACTTTTCTGGGAAACATTTAAGGGACAAGAGCCAAAGTTAGGGTAATTTACAAACCAGATGATCAGTCCTGAATAATTGAGCCTTGGTGATTTGCATTTTGTTCTTTAAACACACTTTGGGTTAAACACTTCATGTAGACTTTCAAACTGAGCTCAGTATGGAAAGAAATAACTCTGTAGAAGATTAAACCTTTCTTTTTTGAGGCTAAAAGAAAGAAAATGGTATTTTTTAAGAACAAAACCATGTAATAAAATTCTGACTACTTTTACATCAATTTATTTACTAGATTATGATGTGTTCCATGTATGGCATATGCAAAGTGAAGAATATAGACCTTAAATTCAAAATCATTGTAACAGCATACAAGGATCTTCCTCATGCTGTTCAGGAGGTAGGTAATTTTCCATAGTAAGTTTTTTTGATAAATCCATATCCATAACATAACATAGGTAATTCATTTGATCTCATTTATTCATTAATGAGATCATATATTCTGTCTGACCTTATTATGTAAATTCACAAATAAAAACTTTTATATTATTTATTTGTAACTTAAATAGAATTGGAAAGATAAGGGTAATTATGAAATTACCCATATTCATAGTTTTTTATAAAGTTAATAAATAATATTTTATCCCTGTAATAAGCAGGTATTTGTAATAAACTTGACATGAGTCATAGAACATTAGATATTCTTTGAAGTTATTTTTATTACTTTATAGGAAAAGCCAGTATAAATGCAGCCTTGCAAATCAATAATACAAATGTTCAGTATAAACACATTTTGTGTTTCCGGTTTACCTTCCCTTTAGAGAAATAGTAGTAGTAAAATATACTTGGTATGACACATTTCATATTGTTCTGTGGAAAGTGAGTTGTGGGATATTTTTCCCATTTATTTTGGAGTTTTCAAAAGTAATACAAACCAAGTCATTTTTGTTTGTATGTTTGAAGTTATTTTCTAAATTCAATCATTTTAATTGTATATATCAGAGGCATCTGATATAACCTCTGTGTTTTTCCCTAAAATTTGAGTGAAATCTAACTATCACTAAAATATAGTGCTTTTACTAAATGTCTACTTCTTGCAATTGAGTAATGTATACTGAAACCCTTATAGATTGGGGGGGATACCGGGAGGTACAGGCCAGAGAATGTAGTCCAAATATTGGTGGATAATATTATTGGCTTTCGCTCAGCTCTGGCCCTTTGATTCCCATCATGCTTTCCATTCTACCAGTCTATCTACTCCTCTCTTCCCAGTCTATCTACTCCTCTCTTCTTGGATGGCCAGCTCTTCCATCTGCTGCTGCCTGGCTATTTCTCTCAATCATTCTGTGACATTTCACTTCTAGAAGAGCAGCTATAATCCAAGCCTAAGAAGTAATTTTATTTATTTATTATTTTTTCCTTTATAATATGTGCTTCTTACCAGTCAAAAAGTATTATAAACTATTAGAAAAGAAAATCTAAAGGTGGAAATTTTAAAATTCATTTAACAAGTAAATTTTACTTTTTTATATTTTTTTACTGTTCTTCCTCAGACATTCAAACGTGTTTTGATCAAAGAAGAGGAGTATGATTCTATTATAGTATTCTATAACTCGGTCTTCATGCAGAGACTGAAAACAAATATTTTGCAGTATGCTTCCACCAGGGTAGGTCAAAAGTATCCTTTGATTGGAAAAATCTAATGTAATGGGTCCACCAAAACATTAAATAAATAATCTACTTTTTTGTTTTTGCTCTAGCCCCCTACCTTGTCACCAATACCTCACATTCCTCGAAGCCCTTACAAGTTTCCTAGTTCACCCTTACGGATTCCTGGAGGGAACATCTATATTTCACCCCTGAAGAGTCCATATAAAATTTCAGAAGGTCTGCCAACACCAACAAAAATGACTCCAAGATCAAGGTGTGTGTTTTCTCTTTAGGGAAGTAGTAAAGAATGAGAGGGGGATTATTTTGATCCAAGAATAAAAAATATAAAGCATTCTTCATTTCAAATAAGCTAGACTCTTGAAACTCTATTTGCTTATTTAAGTAACATAATAAGAATATGGGGGCGGGGTGAAGAAAATCTATTTACTTGGATGGGTTTACAGATTTAGTTATCAGCTTTCCTGACTGTTAGGTATCTTCTTTTGAGAACAATTTGAGAACCAGTTTGGTTATATGTTTCAAAACACTTTTATATTTTTGTAAATAGCCAATCTGCTAAACAAAGCAGGTTACTTTAGGTTGAGTACTTTTAGTTTGCAGTTTATTGGATGTCCTGTAAATTTTGCTTCCTGTGGATTTTTTTTCCTTTTGCTTGTTATATTAAATGTAGATTACTGTCAATTAAGTCTTTAGAGGTCCATCCCTAATCCTGCTGGCGGCCTCTTTACCACCTCACCTTGGGCAGGTCTCTATCTGTACTTCACAAGGGTGCTGTGGATCAGGGAAATGATGAGTATGAAGCTGTTTTAAATTCTCAGATGAAAGGTTGTATGCAACTACAAATCATTATATTATCTTCCATATCCAACCACAAGTGCTCTCTAGCTTTGAAGTGCTTCAGTTGACTAATTATATGTTATCATGGGCTATTTGAAACTGACTTTATTTGTGTAAAGTAGGAGGCAGATTAGCTAGTATAGTTAATGTAGTCTCATCTCAGAAATTATCAGCCCATATGGTTGTACCTAATGGGCAAGAAAAGGGGGCATATGTTGGCCTTTCAGAAAATATTTGCATGGTATATTTAATTATTTAAGTAGTACGTACTCATACTCTACAGAAAAATATGAAGTAAGAAATAATTGGCAATATGATACAAATGCTCTCATGTGTCTCTGTATCATCCTTTATTTATTTGGTGTTCTTGTAGTTGGATATCTGTGTACTGATATCTACTACTTGTTCTAAGCTGCTAAGATGCCACGTCATGTCTATTTAAGAAAATTTACATTGTTCCATGCCACTATATGAAAATGTATACTTAGGTAGTTTTTTTTAATAGTGATAATTAGTCCATATTATGGTGATAATGATGGCTACTTGCTGATCCTTAGTGAAATAAATTCTGTGTTGGTATTCTTCAGCAAAAACGTCACATTCTGAACATCCTAACTAATAAATCATTGACCAGGCATTAGGAGAGCATCTTAACACTCTACCCAGTACATTTAGGTACTCTGGTTAATCAAATATTATATGTAGAGTGATGGCCACTTATCAAGGAATTGGAGGGCAAAAAAATCTCTATATTCACTAGTTCCATGTTCATGTTTTCAAATCTTTGTCGAGTCATGTCAGGCTAATGATGTTCTTCAGCTTTATTATAAAGAACATAAATTATATGGTTCAAATAAAGACAGACTAATAAAGATTTCTGACTCTATGATATATGATAAATAGCCTTTACTATGTCAATATAGATGCTAATTAGAATTCTGATTATTACTTAATATTCTAAGTTTTTTCCAAATATAACTTGAATTTTAAATGAGAAAATATGAAAGAAATTTGATAACTTACCCATTGATTTATGAAGAACTAAGTAGGGGTAACCTTGAAACTTGCCTTTGCCCTCCCTAAATATGGGCAATGGCAGAATATGTTCTTGCAGACCTATAACTTTTGCTTTAAAACTAAGAGACTAGGTGAGTATATGATTAGACGGGCACTGTTAGAATAATTCCCAAATGAATATAGTTTGTCAGTGGTTCTAGGGTAGAGGTAACCTTTAATTTGGTATTCCTAATAGTTCAGAATGATGTATCTATGCTCATCTCTGCAAAATTGTATATGGTTTTTTATTACTAATTGGTATTTCATCTTAACTTGACAGAATCTTAGTATCAATTGGTGAATCATTCGGGGTGAGTATTTTCTTTCTATGAAATATAATAGTATGCATTGTAAGTATAAAAGAAATTAAAGCTTTCTATAATTTGAATTTCCAAATGCAGTTATTCAAACACCTCATCCAGGCATATTGCATAGGATTTTATGAGATATATATATCTCAGATTTACTTTCAAATCAAGTTTAATCTCAAATCATACTCCTAATTGGTGAACTTCAAAACTTTTCTAAATATCCACTTGAGATTATATAATACATATATACATTTGTGTATATACATACATATATACGTGAGCTGTTTTTGCTCACAACACTTCTATCACCAAATGTGTGAGATTTTTTTCTCACCCAAATCTATTCTTCAACTCTCTGGTGTTCTACAATTCAATTCAATTCTGACACTAATTACCCAGAGTCAGCATCAGACTCCACAGGTTCAAGGGCTCAGTCCCACAAAAATGGTCTCACTGCAGACACCAGTCACAAGTGTCAGGTCCCCAGGCTACACCACACTTCCGTCTGACTTGAATACAAAGTTGGGGGGTCCCGATAGTGCCTCTTCCTTACAGTTTGATCCACTGCCAGAACTACTCACAAAACTCTGGAAAATATTCTACTTACTATTATCAGTTCATCATAAAAGATACAAATGAACAGCCAGATGAAGAAATATTATATAGGGTGAGGTCCAGAAGAGTCCCTAGCACAGGGGCTTCTGTCCCTGGGGAGTTGGGGTGCACCACCTTCCTAGCACTTAGACATGTTTACCAACTCCAGAGATCTCCCAACCTTATTGTTGAGGGGTTTTTATGGGGGTTTCATTATATAGGCATAATTGATTAACTCAATTTCCAACCCCCTCCCCTCCCTGGATAGAGGGTGGGGCTGAAAGTTCCAAGCTTCTACTCAAGACTTGGTCTTTCTGGCAACCAGCTTCCACCCTAAATTAGCTAGGTACCCACCAAGTATCACCTCATTAGAACAAAAGATGGTCCCATCACCCTTATCACACATGAAATTCGAAGGGTTTTAGGAGCTCTGTCCCAGGAACTGGGGACAAAGACCAAATATCTTTCAATGATACCATGTATGTATGTACATAACCTCACAGGAATGTTTATAAAACAATTTTGAAATTCACTCATTATGAGTGTGATTTGAAATGAGATACTCCAAAATGTAAGCCCGATATCCAAATGTCACCAGCCTGTCCCTGCCTACTGGTCTCCTTCCATACATATGCACTTTTTGCTTGTCCTTCCTCTCAGACTTCTAGGATATTCTTGTTCTGGTACACTGATTAGGAATTGTTTACATGAGATCCTGCCTCAGTGAAAGTGGCAGAGCTTCATTCTAGGAGATCCAAGGGAAAGCTTTGCTTTGAAACATTTATTCTAGGCTGCAAATCCACAACCCTAGTTGGCCTTCCATTAAAGTCACTAATTCAGCAGTCCCATATTCAGTATGCATTACTGTTAATATGTTGCACCATCTCCATTCCCCTGAGAGCTTATATTTTTAATTTTTTAATTTTTATTTTTAGAGACAGTGTCTCACTCTGTCACCTACTTGTTGTAACCTCAAACTCCTCGGCCCAAGCAGTCCTCTCACCTTAGCCTCCCAAGTTGCCAGGACTACAGGCATGCACCACCATGTCCAGCTAATTTTTAAATTTTTTGTAGAGACAGGGTTTTGCCATGTTGGCCAGATTGGTATTGAACTCCTGGCTTCCACGATACCCCGTCTCAGCCTCCCAAAGAACTGGGATTACAGATGTGAGCCACTGCACCTGGCCAGAGAGCTTATATTCTTATAGGAATGGGAAGACTGCCTATGTTATGTGTTGCTACATAATACATTACCCCCAAACTTAGTGACTTAAAACAAACGTTTATTATCTCCATTTCTGTGGGTCAATAATCTAGGCATGACTTAGCTGGGCCAGAGTTTCTCCAAAGTCTGTGATCAAGGTGTCAGTTGGGCCTGCAGTCATCTCAAGGCTCCACTAGAGGAGCATTCACTGGCAGACTTATTCAAATGGCTGTCGGCTGATCCTCGATGGCTATTGGCCCCTCTATTGGTTTCTTGCCCTTGGGCCCCTCCATAGTACTGCTTGCTATTCACAACATGGCAGCTTGCTTTGCCCAGAGCAGGGACTCTGAGGGAGGCAGGGAAATAAAGAGCAAGAGAGAGGTCAGTCTTATTGTAATCTAATTCTGGAAATGACAGCCCATTACTTTTGGCATATTATTTTGGTTAGAAGCAAGACAACAGTAGATCTAGCCCACACACGAGGGGAGGAGGATCACACAAGGAGGTGAATACCAGGAGGTGGGGTCATTGGGAGCCATCTGAGAGGCTGCCCACCACACTGCCTCAAGTAACTAGGGAGAGGTAAAAGTTTATATGCCAAATGACCAAATATTAAAATGTGTGTTACAAATAGTTCACGATGGGCTCAGCTGTCAGACTTTACAAAGGAGCTATGGGACCTTATAAGGACAGCTGGAACTGGCTAGGTATCACATAGTGGTCTTCAAACATTTTTGCTTGCCATAACCTCTAAAATAATTGGGAAAAAGTTGAATGTACTTCCGTATCTTAAAGCTGATAATTTAAAATATTATACATTTAATAGCAGCATGGGATTTAGTTTTTGTTAAATTGTATATGTGCTCCAAATAGATTTACCATCAAAACCTGTTTTGAATTTAATATTGGGAGAATTCGCTAGTTTAATTTTTGGAAAATAAAGTATAATTGGCAAAGCTAATCCTCACTGTTGAATCCATCCCTCAAATCAGATATAATTTCTATCAGAAAGTCTATATGACTTGTCAACATAATACCCATAAAGTAAATCAAAAATTATTATTCATTGAACACATCATCTCTTATCAAATTCTTGTGACCTTCCTTCTGGTTGTATAATAGCCTAAAAAAAAAAAATGACAAAAGCAAGTTTCCAGAAAGCTGTTCTGACTTGCCTACTTCTGAAAAGTAGTCCTGTATGGTGGGTTCTGAAAATGAGGAACCAGGACTTGCAGAGTAGGCAGTTGCTGGAGGAAGAATGTGAGCTGCATGGGAAAAGACAGGAGGATTTACAAAGAGTGGGTGTTTAATTGGGGATGGAATTAGGTAGTTATTCTGATTTTTAGATTTTTCATATCTTTTATTTGGTCCAATGAAGCAGAAAATTTAAATGAAGTTATTACCTCTGCCTGATTTTTGACACACCTCAAACTATAACTTGAGGTTGCTAACTATGAAACACTGGCATTTAATGATTTAAAGTAAAGAATTCTGTAATTTGTAGACTTCTGAGAAGTTCCAGAAAATAAATCAGATGGTATGTAACAGCGACCGTGTGCTCAAAAGAAGTGCTGAAGGAAGCAACCCTCCTAAACCACTGAAAAAACTACGCTTTGATATTGAAGGATCAGATGAAGCAGATGGAAGGTAGGAACCAGTTTTGAATGTTTTCCAGTAGCTGAGATGGTCATCTGGGGAATCCAGAGTCTCAGCACTGCTCCTGGCTTATACCAATTTCTTTCATGCCAAGTTTATTTGGAAGTTGTGAGAATGGCTCAAAATAATAGATATGAGTGTAGTGCAAAGTTAAAAACATCTTACAAATTGCATACCAACATTCAGTGAAGATATCTAATAAACCCTGATCTTTTTTACAAAGCTATTGATAAAATTTTGTTATTCTTAACATTAAATTTAAAAATGTTTACTCTTGAAAAATATTAACCACTGTATTTTGTGAGAACCACTGAAAAAATACATAGCATCATAAATTTGTGACATTTATGTTTTAGATGGTTAGTTTTTAAATTTTAAAATTAAAAGCTACTCACTAAAATAATAGCATAAAATAAGTCATCGAAAGCATCATAGTTACTGGAAATTTGAGTTTTCCATTTATAAATACACATGAAATATTTTGCATTTTTTAAATCTGCAGTAAACATCTCCCAGGAGAGTCCAAATTTCAGCAGAAACTGGCAGAAATGAGTAAGTACTTTTTTCACCTTGTGTAAATGAAAGAAACAATTGTTTACACTGTAAGAAGTCTTTTCGTTATATAAAAGAATGTATAATTTCTTCAGTTGGCAGGTTTGTTTATGCATTTAAAATATAATTCAATCAAGGTTATTTATCTACAAACATTTGTGGATTAAATGTATGATGTAAAGTGAAGGTCATTTTTACCCTTTCTGTGATCTTTCATGCAGGAAGACTAAGAAGTGAAACATTGCTTGACCACATTCAACACAAATGGCTACAGTTAGAAAATACTTTAGCAGAACTACAAAGAGGAACTATTTGGGAGTGTTAGATATAGGGAAAAGTTTTATAAACCTAGCATATGTAAACATCATCACCCTTATTTAAGGAATAACCTTTGATTCTACCATTATTAAACTTTCCTTATTTGCAAATCTTAAAACAATTTCAAACAAAAGTTTCCATTACTGGAAATCAGAATTTTAATAAAGAACACTATGTCATTTTCCAAGTTATACAGAGTGATATCATGTTAGGGTAAGTGGAATTCTATTCAAAACTACTCTGAGACTAGACAAAAAAATTAATCCAAGTATAGTAGATGGAAAGCACATTAGGAAAGAGATAAATGTTCACTAACTACTATTGGGTTGTCTTAGGTAGTTATGGTAGTGAGTGTAACATTTCCCAGTATCTGCTGCCAGATCCATTGATAGGAAAAGGAACTGGGATTTTGAAAGAAGACAAATATTCAGGAGATAGGTGTTAAAACAATCATTCCTAGGTCACAGGACACACTAATGAGAACAATACCAATTAACATGAGAGGCTTTCTTTTAATACATCTTTGTAGATACTAACTTTGAAAATAAGATATTTAAAAGGATGCTTTTTTCTATGTATTATTTTTAAAGTGTAATTAAAACTAAATAAATAAAACAAAATTTTCTAGTTATAAATGAATCTCTTTTTGGATTTTATGTCAACTTACATATTCCTATTTTAACTTTTAAATAGTTGCATCTTTTCCCCTCAGTACATGAAAATAGACAAGAGGCTCATAACCAAAATCAGGCCTTGAAGACATATGGAAACATTTTGGAACCCACAAATATGCACTTAAAAAGGAGCTGAAAGCTGTAAAAACATGTATATTTTCTTAGAGAAGAGTTCAGTTGCTATAGTTAGTACATTTCCCAGTGACACACTTAGCTATGATGGCGAGCTTCCTCTGCCAGGCCAAAGTTCAGGACCTTTGTGCATCTACAAAATTGTGACAAAGCAGGCAGAATTTTAACCCCTGAGGCTAAGGCATTTCTTTAGGATGCTCTTCAGCTTTTCTTAAAGAATTACATTTAGAAAAGATCATCATACAATGCTGGATTGCCCAGAATGGAAGGGCATTCCATTTTTCCAAATGTGCTTCTTTATAAAGAACTCATGCCTACCTCTAAAATCAAGTTAAGAATTTTAAAGAAATTTAATAAGTATCCCGGCTTTGTCTATATTGTAATTCATAATATGCTTTTAACATGGCCATGCCCCAGGTAGGCATGATGGCTCATGTCTGTAATACCAGCACTATGGGAGGGCAAGGTGGGAGGATTGCTTGAGGCCAGGAGTTCAAGACCAGCCTGGGCAACATAGCAAGACCCCATCTTTACAAAAAAATCCAAAAATTAGCCAGGCCTGGTGGCATGTGCCTGTAGTCTTGGCTACTGGAGAGGCTGAGGTGAGAGAATTGCTTGAGCCCAGAAGGTCAAAGCTGTAGTGAGCCATGATCATGCCACTGCACTCCAGCTTGGGCAACAGAGCAAGACCTTGTCTCAAAAAAAAAAAAAAAAAAAAATCCATGCCCAGTTTAAATGAGCTATGATTTGATGTATTTGCAGTACCTGCAAGGCATCTGCAAACATAAGGGAACCTATAGCTTTGTAAAGAATACCACCACTCACTCTGGCAGATTCAGTCTGGGCCAGCCGAGTATTCTAGTCTGCTGAAGTATATGCCAAGCATCAACCACCTCATCTCTAGAATAGTGGCCTACAAAATGGGGCATACCTGAAGTATGCAAGGTCATCTTTTGGGGTACATAAAGTAGACGTTCTATTTATCTCATTTTAATGTTTGCTTGGGGTATGTGTTTTATAATTTGTACATACATACATATTTTTGTGGTACAGGCTTGGAAAAAAATTTACTTACAGGGATATATGATTTTTAAAGATTTGGAGACCACTGTTTTTTTTGGGGGTGGGGAGGGAATTTTTGTTTTTTTTTTAATTGATATATCATAGTTATACATATTTTAGGGGTACATGTGATGTTTTGATACGTGTACACGATGTGTAATGATCAAATCAGGGTTATTGTGATATATATCACCTCAAACATTTTTCTTTGCATTGGGAACATTACAATTCTAGCTATTTTGAAATATGCAGTAAATTAACTGTAACTCCCTACGGTACTGTCAAATACTAGAATGAAGACCACTGCTTTTGCAAGGTCCTGAGCGCCATCAGTTTGACATGAGCATAATATATATGGCAGCCACTTGCCAACTTACCCAGTACCATCAATGCTGTTAACAGTTCTTCATCCTTTTTCCAGCTTCTACTCGAACACGAATGCAAAAGCAGAAAATGAATGATAGCATGGATACCTCAAACAAGGAAGAGAAATGAGGATCTCAGGACCTTGGTGGACACTGTGTACACCTCTGGATTCATTGTCTCTCACAGATGTGACTGTATAACTTTCCCAGGTTCTGTTTATGGCCACATTTAATATCTTCAGCTCTTTTTGTGGATATAAAATGTGCAGATGCAATTGTTTGGGTGATTCCTAAGCCACTTGAAATGTTAGTCATTGTTATTTATACAAGATTGAAAATCTTGTGTAAATCCTGCCATTTAAAAAGTTGTAGCAGATTGTTTCCTCTTCCAAAGTAAAATTGCTGTGCTTTATGGATAGTAAGAATGGCCCTAGAGTGGGAGTCCTGATAACCCATGCCTGTCTGACTACTTTGCCTTCTTTTGTAGCATATAGGTGATGTTTGCTCTTGTTTTTATTAATTTATATGTATATTTTTTTAATTTAACATGAACACCCTTAGAAAATGTGTCCTATCTATCTTCCAAATGCAATTTGATTGACTGCCCATTCACCCAAATTATCCTGAACTCTTCTGCAAAAATGGATATTATTAGAAATTAGAAAAAAATTACTAATTTTACACATTAGATTTTATTTTACTATTGGAATCTGATATACTGTGTGCTTGTTTTATAAAATTTTGCTTTTAATTAAATAAAAGCTGGAAGCAAAAAGTATAACCATATGATACTATCATACTACTGAAACAGATTTCATACCTCAGAACGTAAAAGAACTTACTGATTATTTTCTTCATCCAACTTATGTTTTTAAATGAGGATTATTGATAGTACTCTTGGTTTTTATACCATTCAGATCACTGAATTTATAAAGTACCCATCTAGTACTTGAAAAAGTAAAGTGTTCTGCCAGATCTTAGGTATAGAGGACCCTAACACAGTATATCCCAAGTGCACTTTCTAATGTTTCTGGGTCCTGAAGAATTAAGATACAAATTAATTTTACTCCATAAACAGACTGTTAATTATAGGAGCCTTAATTTTTTTTTCATAGAGATTTGTCTAATTGCATCTCAAAATTATTCTGCCCTCCTTAATTTGGGAAGGTTTGTGTTTTCTCTGGAATGGTACATGTCTTCCATGTATCTTTTGAACTGGCAATTGTCTATTTATCTTTTATTTTTTTAAGTCAGTATGGTCTAACACTGGCATGTTCAAAGCCACATTATTTCTAGTCCAAAATTACAAGTAATCAAGGGTCATTATGGGTTAGGCATTAATGTTTCTATCTGATTTTGTGCAAAAGCTTCAAATTAAAACAGCTGCATTAGAAAAAGAGGCGCTTCTCCCCTCCCCTACACCTAAAGGTGTATTTAAACTATCTTGTGTGATTAACTTATTTAGAGATGCTGTAACTTAAAATAGGGGATATTTAAGGTAGCTTCAGCTAGCTTTTAGGAAAATCACTTTGTCTAACTCAGAATTATTTTTAAAAAGAAATCTGGTCTTGTTAGAAAACAAAATTTTATTTTGTGCTCAATTAAGTTTCAAACTTACTATTTTGACAGTTATTTTGATAACAATGACACTAGAAAACTTGACTCCATTTCATCATTGTTTCTGCATGAATATCATACAAATCAGTTAGTTTTTAGGTCAAGGGCTTACTATTTCTGGGTCTTTTGCTACTAAGTTCACATTAGAATTAGTGCCAGAATTTTAGGAACTTCAGAGATCGTGTATTGAGATTTCTTAAATAATGCTTCAGATATTATTGCTTTATTGCTTTTTTTGTATTGGTTAAAACTGTACATTTAAAATTGCTATGTTACTATTTTCTACAATTAATAGTTTGTCTATTTTAAAATAAATTAGTTGTTAAGAGTCTTAATGGTTTGATGTTGTGTTCTTTGTATTAAGTACACTAATGTTCTCTTCTCTATCTAGGAGAAGATAGATAGAAGATAACTCTCCTAGTATCTCATCCATTCCTAGCCTTTAAGGGGCTCTATATGCTAGAGATTTCCAAATTTATTTCTTCAGCCCTGATCTTTTCACAGAGGTCAAGGCTTTTATAGCCAACGGAACTCTTGATTCCTACTCCCCTCTACCCAATGTCTCCAAATATAAACTAAAATCAAATAAATAAAAATCTTTTTTTTCTACCCTGGTCTTTCTCCATTTTATTAAACACTTATCAAGTCAAAAACTTAGAAGCTATCTATTAATTCTTGTCTGGACCACTGCTAAAGACTTCTAACCAGTCTCCCTGTTCCCTTTCTTTCTTTACTGTCAAACTCCATAAAGAACAAAAATGATTGTTTAAAAATATAAATTGATTCACATTGCTCTCTACTTGAAGTACTTAACAGGAATTATAAAGCCCCTACTGACTTCCCATCCTCATCTTGTAGAATTTTCTCCTTGTCACTGTGCTTTAGCCACACTGAACCTTTTTCTTTAAAACGCCAAGCCTATTCTTACCTTAGGCTTTTATATTTCTTCTTCCTTCTGCCTGGAATACTCTTTTCCCACAGTTTTGCATAGCCAGTGCCTTTCTGTCTTTCAGAACTCAGCTCAGAGGGCTTCCTTGACCACCAAGCTAAAATCATCACTGTGTATTGTATCATTCTCCTTCAAAAGTGTAACAGCATCCATCTATCACTATTTCCCACCATCTGAAATTGCCTTTCTTGTTACCTGTCTCCCCATCCCTAGCCACTCCCCACCCCAGATTGTAACCATCAGCCTATCTATTCTTATTTACCACTTTAGGTCTAGCACCTAGAAAGTCCATCTGTAGAGTAAGAAACAGAATATATGTTTTCCATATTTTTCCAAGTATGTGACAACAAACAACACTCTCTTCCTCTTTTAAAATGCCACGTACTAGTATCTACCATATTCCAGGCACAGTTCTAAATGCTAGAGCTATAACAATGAATAAATAAAACCAAAATCCCCATCCTTGCAGAACTGACTTTCTAGTTTCAGGCAAAGAGAGCAAATGAATGAATAAATGAGGAATACATAGTATGTGAGATTGTATTAAAGACTGCAGAGAAAAACAAAGCAAAGAGGAGGGCAAGGAAGGCTGGTAGGGAAAGGAGTTTTAAAATTTAAAAGAGAGTGATCAGGGAAAGACTTGAGTGATATTTGGGCAAAGATCTGAAGGAGACAAGAGAGTGAGCCAGACACAAGCAGGAGTCAAACATTCCACAGAGAGAGGTAGGAGTATGTCTGGTGTGTTTGAAGAACAATTAGGAGGTCATAGCAAAATGGGCAGCAAGTATCTCTCTTCGTCTAATGCAAAGTATAAAAGGCCTTTATGTATATTACAAGTGTATAATCCTTTATCTGTAGTTCCAAAATTGAGAAAGCTTTAAAATCCAAGTGATTCTGTGTGTTTTGTGCCAAAAGTCATATGGCATCAAAACCATAGGTAAACTGGCACAGAGCTATTTATAATCTTTATCATAATTGGAATATTCTCATTTCACTGCAGAAATATTAATATGTTTGATTGGGAGCTAACCCAGACCCACCTTAGGTGTTAGGTATTATTTGGCATACGTACCATATTATCATTCTAATCATTCTAAACTCCCCCAGAATTATGAAACCCATCTGGCACCAAGGGTTTCAGACAAGGGGTTATCTTAAATTTATATGATTTCTCAAAAACATGGCAGATGAAATTCTTTCCTTCTGGGACAGTGACATGTTTGTTCCTGAAAGAAGAAAGGCAAAGTGCGCAGAGCAGGAAAAGCAGCAAGCATATCTCAGTAGGCTGTATTTATATTGGGCGGGGATCTTAAATGAAATGCAGTCTCTTAGGTCACGTCAAAATCAAGCAGCCTAAATGACACTAAAAAATTTTGTCTGCATGGCAGAGAATTGTTCACTTCTAGAGATGAATTTAGTATTCCAATGAATAAATACTCACTATAATAAAAGGGGCAAATTCAAATTCATATATTTACTTTTTTTTTTTTTTTTTTGAGATGGAGTCTCACTCTTGTTGCCCAGGCTGGAGTGCAATGGCACGATCTTGGCTCACTGCAACCTCTACCTCCCGGGCTCAGGCGATTCTCCTGCCTCAGCCTCCCCAGTAGCTGGGATTGCAGGAGCACACCACCACGCCGGCTACTTTTTGTATTTTCAGTAGAGATGGGGTTTTGTCATGTTGACCAGGCTGGTCTCGAACTCCTGACCTCAGGTGATCCGCCCACTTTGGCCTCCCAAAGTGTTGGGATTACAGGTGTGAACCACTGCACCTCGCCTATTTACTTTTTCATTACAGCTTTCTAAAGGTACAAATGGCCAGGAAGAAACTAGTTATACTAGTTCTATTATCATCTGGATGGTTTCATAGAAACTTGCTTTTAGAAGTATATTTTTGTTCCTCATTTTAGGGCCAATATAGTATACATAGCATAGGTAAAGTTTCAGTAGAATTTTCCTTTGGACTAAATAGATATTTTACAGGACGACTCAAACCTTACCTCCAGAAATATTAAATTTCCACCATAGGTGTAGCTTCTTAAATAGAAATATGGTAGCACTGTATAATATCTACGTGAGATTCAAACAAGCTCTTTTAATACACAGTAAGCATAGTCATCCATTCTCAATACTTTTTTTGTGTGTCCATTATCTTGGGACTATATATAGTAGTATTGACATATGACAATTGTCATATTAAACAATGACAATATGAAAGGTTAAATTTACTACACAGACCAACCTCAGTTACTTCCTAAATACAAAATGTTATTTTTAACTGAATTTACTGAGAAAATTGGTAAGCTTTGTATTTCTATGTGTTTTGACAAAGATTGAATTAAAAATAACAGTAAGATTTGATTTTTTCCTTTCTCTTCACAATTCTCCCAACTCTGTTGATGTAATAAAGGGGGGTTGCATAATAAGATAGTTAAGATTATATAGTTTGTAGTTGCATCTTTTCATTATTCTTGGTTAAGAATCCAGCCTCTAAATAAAACTCTCCATGTTAAGGTCCAGAATGACTGGCAATTTACATGAACTATAACCTGAAGAACATACTTAACATTCTTAACCTTTGTTTTTTAAAATGAATTCAATGGCATCTTCACAAACCTCTATCAGCAGATGAGGGCACTTCTTCATTCCTATAAAATCTTAACCTTTCTCTGTGTAAATTAGTGGACAATTATTTTAGAAGCACTAAAACATTGACTTCCTTGTGTGAGCAAGAGAGGAAACAAAACTTTTGGGAAAATCTAAGATAAACTTGTGCAAAAAAAAGGATCCATTAATTTCTAATGTAGTGTCCTTATGAAAATGTACCTTTTCTCTCATATCACTAAGGTTCTTCAAACACTCATCTGTTAGAAGAAAATTTTAAAAAGGAAATCTTTCTCCTTCCCATAGGAGTGTCAATGGCAAGCCTATCCTCAAAGACCAGAAAGAAAGCATGTTTTTTCAGATAGATGTACCCACACCCAGGACTCATCTGTCATCTCTCAGATCTAAAACTAGCTCTTCTTTATTGTTTGGCGTCAGAAGTTTTAAGGGCTAAACCACTAATTCTCATCCTTGGCTGAACATCAAATTACTTGTGGAGCTTTTAAAATGTACTGAATTTGGGCAGGGCGTGGTGGCTCATGACTGTAATCCCAGCACTTTGAGATGCCAGGGTGGGTGGATCACCTGAGGTCAGGAGTTTGAGACCAGCCTGACCAGTATGATGAAACCCTGTCACTGCTAAAGATACAAAAATTATCTGGGCATGGTGGTGTGCACCTGTGGTCTCAGCTACTTAGGAGGCTGAGACAGGAGAATCGCTTGAACCCGGGAGGCAGAGGTTGCAGTGAGCTGAGATCGCGCCTCCAGCCTGCTGGGCAAACAGAGCAAGACTCTGTCTTCTTAAAAAAAAAAAAAAAAAAAAAAGGCGAGGCGCGGTAGCTCACGCCTGTAATCCCAGCACTTTGGGAGGCCAAGGCAGGCAAATTGGCAAATCATGAGGTCAGGAGATCGAGACCATACTGGGTAACACTGTGAAACCCCGTCTCTACTAAAAATACAAAAAATTAGCTGGGCATGGTGGCGGGCACCTGTAGTCCCAGCTACTCGGGAGGCTGACGCAGGAGAATGGCGTGAACCCGGGAGGCAGAGCTTGCAGTGAGCCGAGATCGCACCACTGCACTCCAGCCTGGGCGATAGAGTGAGACTCAGTCTCAAAAAAAAAAAAAAAAATTCCATAGATTATTCTGTTGTGTGCAGAGATAAGAAGCATGTAAACCTACACAAAACAAAGCTTAGAGAGCAAAACGGGGTAAGAGTCCAGAGTAACAATCTGTACTCTGGCAGTATGCCTACTGACCCACGGTGGAGTGTGTAAAAGGTAGTCCATTTTTCATCCCCCAGTAAACTTATCTGTTCCCATTTGAGTGTTCCAATTTTTAGATGAAGTGAGTTCACAAAAGAAAAAGGCACTGAGGAGCTTCAGAAGACCCTGTCAGAAATAAGCAAGAAAAAGGAAGACACTGTGAAGCTATAAAAGCTTGGTCAGCTATAGCTAGCACAGGAAGGTGGGGGAGAGAGACCAAAGAAACAAAGACTGTGGTTGTCTAATGGCCAGAACAGATGCTATAGGTGCTTGCCATGTTTGAATGTTTTTTTGTTGGATAAAATAGCAAACTTATCAAAAATTGAAAACAAATGGTATAATACTACTTTTAAAATAACAACAGAATAAAACTATATAGTTTTAAAAACAGGATTCAGATTTAGATCTAGAGACACTCAGACTCTGCCTCTACCAGATAAAGTCTGAAGAAAAATGGTTAAGCAATTTGTTAAAGAGAAACTGTCCATTTAGTGTTGCTGTAACAGAATAACTAAGGCTAGGTTAATTCATAAATTAGAGGGGTGTATTTGGCTCATGGTTCTGGTGGCTGGAAGCTTCAAGATTGGGCAGATGCATCTGCTGGGGACCTGGGGCTGCTTCAAGTCATGGTGGAAAGCCAAAGTGGGGCAGACGTGCACAAAGAGATCATGTGGTGAGAAACCAAGGTCGCTGAAATCCCTTTGATTTTTTAGACAGAGTCTCACTCTGTCACCAGGCTAGAGTGCAGCGGTGCCAATCTCAGCTCACTGCAACCTCCGCCTGCCAGGTTCAAGTGATTCTCTTGCCTCAGCATCCCGAGTAGCTGGGATTACAGGTGCCCGCCACTTCACCTGGCTAATTTTTTGTATTTTTAATAGAGATGGGGTTTCACCATGTTGGCCAGGCTAGTCTTGAACTCCTGACCTTATGATTCGCCCGCCTTGGCTTCCCAAAGTGCTGCGATTGCAGGTGTGAGCCACCACACCCGGCCTGAAACCCCTTTTATAACAACTCAGTCTTGGGAACTAATTCAGTCCCAAGAGAACCAGAACCCACTCTTGCTGGAGGGCATTAATCTATTCAAAATGGATCTGCCCCCAGGACCCATACACTTCCCACCAGTCCCTAAGGCCTCCCAACACCACCACGGTGGGGATCAAATTTCAATATGAGTTTTGGCAAAGGACAAACCACATCCAAATCATAGCAGAAATAATGGATTCAAAATGTGACCCAACGAAGAGAATGAAAAGACAAGCCACAAACTGGGAGAAAATATTTGCAAAAGACATATTGGATAAAGGACTGTTACCCAAAATATACAATGAACTCAAAACAATTAAAAAAAAAGATTTAAAAATTGACTACCAATCTGAACAGATGCCTCATCAAAGAAGATATGCAGATAGCAAATAAGCACATGAAAAAATACTCCACATCCTATGTTATCAGGGAAATGCAAATTAAAACAAAAATGAGATGGCACTATACACCTATTAGAATGGCCCAAATCTGGAACACTGACAACACCTAATGCTGGTGAGGATGTGGAGCAACTAGAACTCTCATTCACTGCTCATGGACATGAAAAACGGTACAGCCACTTTGAACTACAGTTTGCCAGTTTCTTAAAAAAAAAAAAATACTCTTAACATATAATCCAGTAATCATGCTCCTTGGTATTTACCCAAAGGAGTTGAAAACTTATGTCCACACAAAAACCTGTACACAGATGTTTATAGTAGCTTTATTTGTAATTGCCAAAACTTGGAAGAAACCAAGATGTCCTTCAGGAGGTGAATGGATAAACTGTGGTACATCCAGGCAATGGAGTATTATTCAGCACTAAAAAGAAATGAGCTATCAAGCCACGAAAAGACTTGTGGAAACTTAATTGCATATTATTAAGTGAAAAACCAATCCAAAAAGGCTATATACTGTATGATTCCAACGATAGGACATTCTGGAAAAGGCAAAACTATGGATACAGTAAAAAGATCCATGGCTGCCAGGAGTTAGGGGCAAAGGAGGAAGGGATGAATTCCGCAGAGCTCAGAGGATTTTTAGGGCAATGAAACCACTCTCTATGATACAATAATGATGGACACAGGTCATTATACATTTGTCCAAACTCACAGAATGTGCACCACCAACAATGGACCCTAATGTAAACTATGGACCGTGGGTGATAATGATGTGTCCAAGCAGGTTCATCAGGTATAACAAATGCACCACTCTGGTGGGGGGTGTTGACAGCAGGGAAGGCTGTGCATGTGTAGGGCATGAGGCATAAGGGAAAACTGTGTTTTCTTCACAGTTTTGCTGTGAACCTAAAACTGCTCTACAAAAATAGTCTTCAAAAAAGTCACCTCGCCAATAAAGAGCAGACCAAGACAATAATATGAATGATAATTAGGTTGTTTATAAGCTATTTGTGGTCTAGGGTGGGCTTTCCTATGAGACTTTATCCGAGTAACTGCTTGATAAGAGCATAATATATCCAATTGATTTATGTACATCTAAGAGACATGAGGTTGACAATTTTATAATTTTGCTGCTGTTTTGGGATTAAAAAAAACCCCAACACATTTGTTCTGTTATCTGCAAATAAGCACTTTATTACCAAATAGTTCAGCCTCAGAACAAGAATTCTAATTCCAAAAGGGTTTTCTTTACATTACATGATATTGTGAGATACACATTAGAAGAATCTGAGACTATGTTCCATTTCAGTTTCTCTTTTGCAATTAGGTAATTTGTTTTGATCTAAAAAGTACAAATTTATCTCATTCTTGTTAATGCTGTCCATGAAATGTAAGTATCACTTCCTTCTCAGCTAGTGCTTTATAGTTATACTGATGCCAGGTTAAGAGACCTATTTTATAGTGACATGAAAGTCAACTACAAGAAAAGCACATTGTCATTTTCATTTACAGAGGCAAATCCCTCTTAACACAAAGAAAAGCAAAGGACCTTATGTGATTATGTAAGGCAGATCAGCCCAGGAATTTCATTCAAAGATAATACTTCATACTCCATAATCCCATGTGAGAAATTAATGAATGACTCCAAGTAAAAAGAAAATTAAAATTAGCCCTTGGGCCTCTGAAAATTTAATTGCCAGGGCCTTTTGTCAATTCTAAACAATGTTCTAAATTAGCCACAATTTCTCAGAATGATATACCAGAAGAACATGAACCTCAATAATTACAGGCTGTTTTAAGTTTATTTTGTGAAAGTTATTCCTTCTCCCAGTATTCCATGACTAAAGCTGTTCTCAGGACATACTGAAGATTTATAATAAATTGAGTGCCTATTATACACAAGGCACTGTGCTGAGTGCTGAAAATGTGGTAAGGACAGACAGCACTCCTTGTCAAGCTATCTATGTGGTATCAGCCAGCTGAATAATGGAACATTTGGGCCAGAATAGCATATACTGAGACCAGGGTACCAAAGGTGTCCAACTTAAGTGACTCAAAAAGAGGAAATGGTAAATAAGATATTTCAATTTTTTTTCCTTGACCTTAGTCACATCTGATCAGAACATTCAATGCTTTCTACATAAACTCTGGGTTTAGGCAGACAAAGACCACTCACCACCATCCTTCTTCTGACAGTTACAAGTACTCAGCCAAACATAGCTCATCATACATACTATTAATTAAAGAGAAGTGATTCATCTCTGGCTTTTGCAGGGGAAATGGAAAGGCTCAAAAACTTTCCTGCAGATGGGATCAATTTTTAAAGGCTCCAACTCTGCTTGCTTTGCTGATAAAGTTCTTCAGGAGATCATGGTCCATTTCTGCAAAACCTGATGTTTGTGTTACTACAGTCAGATGGTTTATGCAAAACCTGAAGCAGAATTCTTCTAAATCCTAGGAACAACAACAAAGATGGTTTAATAAATTCATATTTACTAATTCAATGCAACATAGCATGAAAATCGCTAAAACAAGTTAGGCAAAGAAAAAGGATTTAATAGGCAAGTGGAGGAAATGATGGCATGGTAATACCTAAAGAATAGTCATAAAAAGTATAACAAGTATGAATCATCTATGCTTGTAAAAATTTAAGTAGCACAGAGTAACATTCAAGTTCCTCCGCACTAACCTAGGTAAAGAATCTAACTTTTTCTTCCCAGAGATAGGCATGTGAGTGTGTGAATTCCTTGGTACCTTTGTCTAGTGACAGTATTTGTAACTGTTGATTTCACTTTCAATAATTGTTAAAAGCCCTATACTCCTCTTTTATATTTATATCAGCGTCTTTAAGTATGTCTGCCTATAAAGAGTTGATGGAAGAAAAAGGTAAGCCATAAAAAGCAGTAATGCCAGGAAATTGCTGCTCTGAAGTCATTAACAGGCCACCGCTTTTTCTCTTTATGAGACGACACAGGATGGGATGGATGGATTTGATCACACTACATATGCCTTCAATAATCTCAACTGGGAAAATGCTTTAAAGAAATCATGACTTCCAAGTCTCTGGTAAGAGAGACCCAACAGATTGGTGTTTTCTGGCTTACTGTAATGCACTCTGGGCCAAAGAATAATGCTGTAGTAATTCTCTTGATTAGAACTATAACTTGAAAATCAGAATGAGGCTGACCAGATGCTTTTTGGCCCTGGAGAAGTGAGGGCAGGCTGCTGAGACCTCCAATATGCCTCAAACCCTAGGCTACTTGGCCTAGGACAAGATGCTGCTAGGTGGTGGTCAATTTTTAAAAGTTTCCTCTCCAAGCTACTGTAGGTAATTTATAAAAAATAAAAGCCCCAAATACTTTCTAAGCAATTACATATGAACATTACACACGATAGTCTTTTCTTCTTTAGACATAAATTATAGCAAATGCTGAAGATGGAAAAAATAAAAAAAATAGCAATGCTGATAGCCTTGCCAATGTACATATAAACCTACGGTACATTTTCTTTTAAGAAAAGAAAGAAACTATACTAGGAAAATGTTTATTTCATGCCTGAACATAACTGGGCAGGCTGTTGGTACCACACCAGCAATATGATGCGCCTCTGTCCCAGGTAAGCCCTCAGTGATAAACAGGGAAAATTCACACACCCACTTGTCATCACAGCATACTATACATAAAAATGTGCTTCAATGATACATGCTGAATATCTCAGGGTCCATTTAAAATTATGTGCTGTTGCTTAAATTTTTAGAAATGACATTTTTGCCTACAGCACACAAAAGTGAAACCAGATAGAGATGCATCATCTCTTTGGCTGAAGTCTACAGAGAGGAATGGAGGAATTCATACCTACACCACACACATTAGAGTGTGTCTGGAGTTAGGTGGCTGGGCAGTTTGATGCCTCACAGATCTGGACAGCATCAGGAAAATTGCTAATTAATGGGAGAATGAAAGGACCCTAAAAAGTTATCACTTGGATCCATGCTCCTTTACTTTATTCTAGAGTGGGATCTTCCCCTAAATACTAAATTAAGGACAGGACTTGGAAAGAGTTCCTGTGATTCTAAGAATTCAATAAATTGGCATAGGGTGGTGGTACTGGTTATAGGGGAATTCTGTCCATAGAAAACAAGGCCCCCATTATTTTTCAGTTAAAGAATTGTAGTCTATTTTGAATGCTACCACTCTGTATGGCTTCATGTTCAAAATGGGGCTCTCTGTTCTGTCCTGCAGTCCTACCACATTCTCCTAGTTTGCTCATTCTCCTACAGGACTCTCATACTTCTCCCCATAAGCCTGACATCTCCCTTCTCATCCTCATCCTCAGCTGACATGACTTCCTATTTCACTGAGAACCAGAATCACTTGAAAAGAACCTCCACAAGCTCTCCCCACCACGTCTCCTTGCCTATTACAGAGAGGCCTGTGCATGCAATCTTCTCTGGATCAAAGGTCCAAGACCCTATAGAAAGCAGAGCCCTTGCTCTGTCACTAGATCCCACTGCTCCGCCTACTAAGGGGCCCTGCTCTACCAACTGTCCCCTGCATCACTGGCTTGTTCCCCTTCACTGAGTCATTTGCATCATTAGACAAGCTTCCATTTCCCACATCTTAAAAAAGTAAAGATGTTTTACCTCAAATGCCCCAAACCTCTTCCTTTTTATCTTTAGAATAAAATTACCATGAAAAGCTGCCTCTATTCCCCATCTTCAGTTCCTCTACTTCCACGCTCCGATCAGACTTCCCGCCTCACTGCGCTAAAACTGCTTGCCAAGGCCCCCCCGGCGTTCTCATCGCCAAACCCACTCGTCAGTTCTCAGTCCTCGTGCAGACGTGCCAGCAGCATCTGGTGTGGTTCGGACTTTTTCCTTCCTGTTTCGCTTTCTTTCCCAGCCTGCAGGAAACGGTCTGCTGGTTTCTCTCTTCCGTTACTGCTCACTCCTCTTCAGTCTCCTTTGCTGGTGTCTCCTTATCTCCTCAACCTCTAAGCACAGAGAGCTCAGGACTTAATCTTCAAACCTGTCTCACGTCACTGCCTCATAGCTTTGACTTCAGCACATTTCTCTCTGACTTCCAGGCTTGCTTATCCAATTTGCTTATTAGACATTTCCATTTGGATGTCTAATAGACATCACATACTTCTCATATTCAAAACCAAATTCCGGATATTTCCCCCAAAATGTTGCTCCTATCTTCTATATCTCAATAGATGCCACTTTCATCCTTACAGCTGCTGAGGGACAGAACCTCCTCAGTCGTCTTTTTTTTTCCTCACATCTAATCCATCCGCACATCCTGTTGGCTCTACTTTCAAAATGTATTCAAAATCTTAACCACTTTTTACCATCCCCACAGGTGATAACTTGGACCAATCCACCATCATCACTTACTGGATTATACAGCCTCCTAAGTACCCTCCTTCACACACACACACACACACACACACACACACACACACACACACACACACACACACACAGTCTTCTCTCTCTCACCCTCTCTCTCTCCACACACACACACACACACACACTCTCTCTCTCTCTCTCTCTCTTCTCTCTCTCACCCTCTCTCTCTCTCCCTACCTCCCTCCCTCCCTCCTCAACACAGCAGCCAGGAGGCAGGAGGATTACTTCAAATGCCCATCATATCTGCTCCTCTCCAAACCCTCTGATGGCCACTCACCTTGGAACTCTGATTCCTGAAACTTGCCTATGGACTCTGCAGGCCCCGCCTCCTCCCACACACGCCACTGTGCGCCTCCACCGCACCATCTCCCTGCCTCATCAGCTACTTCCCTCCCCACGGTGCTCCCTCCACACCGGGCTTGCTTTGCCCCGAACACGCCACCCACACCTCCTTCAGGTCTCTGCTTGAGTCACCTGCTCACTGATGTCTTGCCTCCCTGGCCATTCTATTCAAAATTTCAACTTTCATCTCAGGATGGCATTCCCTAGGCTGTCTTCCCTGTCTTACTTCTTTCCATATCACTTGTCACCATCTGACATACTATATATCCTATTCATTTATTGATCACCTATCTCCCCTCACCAGAAATTCCCATGAGAGCAGAGATTTTGGATTGTTTTGTTCATTTGCAGTACCCCAGTGCCTAGGGCAGTGCCAGGCATGTAGCAGGCACTCAGTGAATATTTGTTGAATCCATGCATAAATACTCCTGATTTCAAAATACTGAGGACAATGGAGAATTGTAGTTAAACATGCAGTTTTAAAATGTGCCCAATCTTGGACTGTATCCCAGTTTTGCAGTTTACTAGTTTACTCAGATTACTTAATCTTTCCAAGCTTCAGTTTTCTCATTTATAAACTGGATCTAATATAATAATGCCTATGTCATATAAGGTTGTTTTGAGGAGTAAATGAAACATGAACTGTGCTTAGAATAATCCCTGGCTCATATTAATTATGTACTAAGTGACAGTCCAGCATGAGGGATAATAATTTGCTGAAAGAGCCCATTTCTTGCTTATTTGAGCCAGGCAAATCAAATACAGCACTGTTCTTTATTTACGAAAGCTTGTATTTTACATTAAGTACATATACAGTCTATTTTACTTATAGTCTATTATACTAATTTAGGGTACAGCAATTAGCTGGACAGGCTGTAGTACAACAGTGCATCTCTATAGGCAAAACTGAACATCCATGAAAAGAGTATTTAGTAGGTACCTACTCTGTGTCAGACACCGTCCTAGGCGCTGGGGATATGGTTGTGAGCAAAACAAAGTCCCTGCCATGCCTCAAAGAGCTTACTTTCTAGAAAACAGAGAGCTGGAAGGTAGCCAGACAAATAATTCACATAAATAGAGAATATAAAAAAGTATTAAAAATGAAGCCTGATTCAGATGCAAACACCACATGCCACCATCTTGACATTGGAGATGGCCCTCCATCACCGTGGCTCATCACTGTGATGCTCGAGAATGGACTAGGAAAAGTGCATGGATTTTGTCTGACCATGAAACATTCTGTGTTGTAAGTGCCCAATATGTTATTGCCTTGATATAAAACATTCACTGTGCTTTTAAATGTCATTGTTTTGAGGTAGTACTTTTTTTTTTTAATGTTAAGTGAAAAAAAAATCTAGGTTTCAAGTATTTACAAATATATAATGTGACATAAAACAAAAACTCAGAAGCTGTTATATGAAAGTGCTAATGTTCTCTGGTTGATGAGTCATTACCTTCCTCACTTTTTGTCTTTTACAAATTTTCTTTAATAAGCATAGTATTATTTATGTAAACAGAAAAAAAGTTATAACCTTTCATCTACTAAAATGTCTCTGTTTTCTTTGACCAAAGGAGAGGATATCCTTATACCAAAAGGAAACTGACTCGAAGATGTTACAGCCTGTTTCCTAAAGATTTGGTTCTAAGATTGGTTTTCTTTCCTTTCTTTATTATCATAACAATACATGGTCACTGTAAAAGTTAAAAAAAAAATAAGCAAAGAGAAGAAAATAAAAATCATCCACAATCCCACCATTCAATGATAACCACTAAGCATAGTTTTCAGTCTTTTTTTCTATGTAGATAATGAATTTTAGTGTTTTATTCAGCTATTTATACTTTTTCAAAAAATAAAAATAGGATAACAGTTTTTCACTTAGTGATATATCTTGAATAGCTGCATAATTTCTTGATATTAACATTTTATAAACAAGCCTCCACTATTCACACTAACCTTTTTCTGATTTTTCAAAATTATAAACTGCTGAAGTAAACACCTTTGAAGCTAAGTCTTTGTGCAAATCCATGATTAATTCCTCAAGATAAATACTTGTGAGTGAATTCCTTGAAGAATTATGTCTTTAATTTAAGGTGCTTAATACGTATTATACCAAATTGTTCTCCATACCAATTTGTACTCTCATCAGCAGTTTAGAAGAACACCATTATTCTGATCCTATACATTATCTCTAAAAATATATTCCTGCTTTGACAGGTGAAAAGTTATACCTTGTTTTCATTTATGTTTTTTGTCTATTTATAGAGCCATTTGTTCTTTGGTCCATTTCTTTCAACCAAACTGTTCCTATTGTCTTTTTGTTTTTCACTCTGGTAAACAGACTTCATTATATGTTGCAAGTATTTTTCCCAGTGTCTCATTACTTTGTAAGTTTCTCTATGGTATTTTTAAGTGGATAAAAGTTTCTTATCTTTTTAAATCAGAGCTATAAATCCTTTCCTTTATGGCTTCTGCCTTTGATGTCCATCCCAACATTATATAAATATTCGCTTATATGTTGTCTAGTACTCTTGTTACTTCATTTTTTAAAAAATATTAAATATTTCCTCTACCCAGACTTTCTTTTAGTTTAAGGTACGAGGCAGACACCTGGGTTCCATTTCTCCAGGAGGCCGGCAGCTGGAAGCAAGCTTTCCTTACCTGTGCATCATACTTCACCGCAGCCGAGAGCAGAGCGATGGCATTCTCCTCGCAGATGCCTTGCTTGATAGTTTGTTGGCAGAGCTTTTTCAAACGATTTTCTCTATAAAATGTAGCCAAGTCTAGCAGTCCTGGTGGAAAGAGGTGTTTATTAGGGGGAGTGATTTCAAGCATCCTGATTTACACTTGCTCACTCAGCCACTCAGAGATGATTTTGACACTATTTTAGATATAATCCTCAGTGAAGCACTGCATAGACTGATGCTGACTGACACTTATACTTCAGTGTGGGGCTCTACCCAGGATGGCAGCCAAGCTGAGCAAACATGATACACAAATCATTAGCTGTTGAAAAACAGGAGCACAGGGAAAATAGCTTTAATATTTTTTTCCTAGGAAAAAAGCATGTGCGCCTTGAATGACCCCTTCCCCTGCAATCTCAATGTCAGCTTCTCCTGGGCCACTCCCAGGAGCACACACACATGCTGTAAGAGTGCCCGCCGTGAAAAGAAAGAAAAGAAGAAAAGAAAACAAAAGAGAAGAAAAGAAGAGAGGGCAGGAGAGGGAGGGGAGGGGAAGGGAGGGGAGAAGAGGGGAGGGGAGAGGAGGGGAGGGGAGAGGAGGAGAGGGGAGAGGAGGGGAGGGGAGACCCTTTCATGGACACGTGTCTTCCTCCTGTTACCCTATCCCACTGCTCCTCTCTACAGCAAAACTCCTAGACAGAGCTATCTGTATCTGCTGTCTCCATTTTCCCACCTCCCATTCTGACCTCAAGCCATTACAAGCAGAACCCCATCCCCACCACTACTGCAGTCACACCCTTGGTGGTCACACCTGTGGCAGTCACAGTGGCTTTGAGGGTGCAATATTCTCTGGTTTCCTCTTACTCGACATTTACACAGAATTTGATATGGTTGATAATGCTCTCCTTAGGACACTTTGTCACTTGCTTGCATTTTTCTTCTCTTTAATTAGTTGCTCCTCAGTTCTCTAGGCTGGATCATTTTTCCTGACTTCCAAATGTTTGAGTGCCCCAGGGTTAAATCCTCAGACACTTTCCTCACTTACTTCCCAAAACCCCAGCCCCAGGGTTTTAAATATCATCTATATATGCAGGTGAGTCCTGTTATATTACCTGTCACCTATTTTCAAGTAATTCAACGTAGACTGGGTGAGGTGACATATGTAAATTAATTTTAATCTACCCCAAGGAATGATAGGAAGTACTCTAATTGAAGCAGTCAATCAGCATCTGAAAGATCCTATTTGTTTTTCTGAATCTTCATTACAGGATTTGTAATTAGCATAAAGAATGTCAGAATTAGTTTGTCATTGCTGAAATGAGTGGTAGCCAGGATCAAAAGGCTAGCTGAATCCGGCTACTAGAACACTGTCATGTCCACCTCAAGCTAACTTTTCACGCAAGGTACTTAATAGAGTGTACGAAGTATAAAGAGCAGGGATTTCATCAATTTCACCATATTAATTGTTTTTGTGTCTATCTGCTAATAAATCTTATACATGTGGTAGACTTTGGTTGGAAACTTGCTTTTTTAATAACAAATATTATCAAAGTTATAGAGGAAAGACAGATAGCCCACTGGAGGACACTGAAACCTTGAGTTGTGAATGGCTTCATTGTTTTTGGCCCCAAGCTTCAGACACACATGCAAGCTGCACTGCCCTAAGAGAGGACTCTGCCCCAAGCCCCGGCTCTGCGCCTCCTCCACGCACACCTTCAGCACGGGGTGGCTAAGGAGCCACATGCCCACTTCTAGACCACACTTTGGGTACCTGGGAACCTGGGACTGCCTGCATAATTGGCCTTGAGGCCACATGTGTGGGTATTTCCTCCCTTAGACCCCACCACCAATGTGCAGACCCCCTGGCCCAAAAGGGTAACCTGGGTTGGGGGTGGATAGAGCTTGGAATGCAAGCTAGGGTGCCCACACACCCTTCTGCTGGAGGAGGGGCCTGTCCTGCCTGTGCCATTGGGTTCTGGCACAAGAAGTCCTGCAACTCTAAATGTCAACTAAAATTGAAACCTGTCCTTTCAGTTCTTAATGAAATTACATTTTTCAAGGTGGGAGGATTGGACATATTTTTATCTGAAGTTCACTAGCTTGACATATAACTTTAAGTTTTTAGACATATGGAACATAGGTCTCCATTTGGAGTCTTGGCTACAGCCCCACAAATGTTAGTGGTGGGCTGATAAAAAACTGCCACTCGCGGCCGGGCGCAGTGGCTCACGCCTGTAATCCCAGCACTTTGGGAGGCCAAGATGGGCGGATCACCTGAGGTCGGGAGTTCAAGACCAGCCTGACCAACAAGGAGAAACCTCGTTTCTACTAAAAACACAAAATTAGCCAGGCGTGGTGGTGCATGCCTGTAATCCCAGCTACTCGAGAGGCTGAGGCAGGAGAATCGCTTGAAACCGGGAGGCGGAGGTTGTGGTGAGCCGAGATAGTGCCATTGCACTCCAGCCTGGGCAACAAGAGTGAAACTCTGTCTCAAAAAGAAAAAAATTATCACTTGGGTATCTAATGGGAAGCTCAAACTCCTTTGACTTTCAAAGTCCAGAGCAAGCCTGTTGTTCTCTATCTTCCTCACCTCAGTGCCATTAAGGCAGCTACCCAGGCCAAGTACCTCAGTGCAGCCATCCTTCTCTCTCAACTCACACCTCTCATCCCATCTATCAACAAATCCCATCAGCAACCTCTTTAAAATATATCTAGAATCTGATCTCTTTTCAATACTTCCACTGCTATACAACCCCAACCCAGGAGACCATCATCTCACACCTGAACCAATATAATAACTGATGTTTTAAACACAGATCACATCTCTCCTGTGGCAGAAGCTGCTAGTTGCCTCTCTCCCGACCCCTACCCCAACACACACACACACACACACACACACACACACACACTCTCTCTCTCTCACACACACATCCATTCTTCCTTTCTACTGAAACCACAGAATTTTTAGCCAAGCTACGGCCCTCTGGAAATGCCCATTTTCCCAGCCTCCTAAGCCGCTGGGCACAGACTTGACTGACTCAGGCCCACAGCCTGAAATAAGTGGAATTCCTGGGCCCTGCTGGTGGAGACACGGGGATCTGCTGCATGGCCCTCAGTCTCTGTCCCTTCCTCCATGCTGCTGCCTGCAATGCTCCACGGTGGTGATGATTTGATTCTTCTCTCTCTTATCTGTCCAGTCAACCTTTGTAATAAAGTAGTAACAAGGGAAACGTGTTTGGATTCAACACACACAAAAAGAAATACTTCTGTAATTACTCTCACAGTGACTTTCTTTTAGGTTCTATAGAAACCACCTTGTCAGTTCCTCAACATTTTGCCAAGTTTTTGGAAGTCTTTGGCAATTACCTACTGCCTCCTCAGGAGAAAGGCTGATGCTGTCTGTGTATAGGTATTCCAGGAAGGCCCGGTAAACAGGATATGAAAATTCACTCATTTCTACAATATCATCCTCGTTATCTTCCAATGACGAACGAAAATGCTCACATCTGAAGGAAAAAAGCAGTATGTCAGGTCCTAGCTTCCCAGCCAGGACAGATGGCCTCTGTGAGGACCACGTTCTTCTCTCGAAGGTGCACGCTGGCACGTCCCTGCTGTGGCTCCTCACTTTCTTTGCTGGCCAGGGTTTTCAAACAATCATCTATTCAGCAAGGCTGTATATGCAAACCTGCTGCCAGGGGTGGCCTGGGAAGCAGCCCCAATGGCCGTGCTAATGGGGACAGAGCTGGGCTCCCTGGCATCTCTCTCACACCACAACCACTGTCAGCATTTAGAGAAATCAGTGGGTTTATTTTTATAAAATCTAAGTAATTCTGCTTCCTCACTCCATTACGGGTTGAATGATGTCCTCTAAAAATTCCTGTGTTGAAGTCCTAATGGCCAATACCTCAAAATGTGACCTTACTGGGAGAGAGAGCCTTTAAAGAGGTAATCAAGTTATAAGAAGGTCACTAGGGTGGGCCCTAATCCAATATGACTGGCATCTTTATAAAAAGGGGAAATTTGGACAGGGCGCGGTGGCTCACGCCTGTAATCCCAGCACTTTGGAAGGCCGAGGCGGGTGGATCACGAGGTCAGGAGTTTGAGACCAGCCTGGCCAATATGGTGAAACCCCATCTCTACTAAAAATACAAAAATTAGCCAGGCATGGTGGTGTGCGCCTGTAATCCCAGCTACTCAGGAGGCTGAGGCAGGAGAATCACTTGAACCTGGGAGGAGGAGGCTGCAGTGAGCCGAGATCAGGCCACTGCACTCCAGCCTGGGCAATAGAGAAAGACTCTGCCATCTAAAAAAAATAAGGTGGGGGGAAATTTGGACACAGACATGCACAAAGGGAGAATGCCACATGCTGACTGGAGTTAAGCAGCCACATGCCAAGGAAGGCCAAAGACTGTCTGCAAATCCCCAGCAGCTAGGAAAGAGGCAGGAACAGATTCTCACTCACAGCCTCACAAGAAACCCATCCAGGTGACACTTTTGATCTGGGATTTCCAGCCTCCAGAACTTTATGTTGCTTAAGCCACCCGGGCCATAGTACTGTGTTACAGCAAACAAATCCACCCCCCTTCTTTCATGCAGGTTGATGTGATATAGAGAGAGTGAACAAACGCTGCACAGCTTGATCTTACTAAAGAGGAACTGGAGACTAAAATGCTGTGTTCAGTGTGTGACTCACTGCAGTAGGATTTAAATATCTGTTACACAACATAATGAATTTCAAAATCATCATGTAAAAGAAAGAAGCCAAGCACAAATGAATGCATCCTGTATCATCCCATCTAAATACACTCTAGAAAATGCTAACTCAGCTACAGTGACAGAAGGAGCTGCGGTCACCCAGGGCTAGGACATGAGGGGTCTTTGAAGGGTGATGGGAATGTTCTCTGTCTGGATGTGGGGCAGTGGTTTCACAGGCGTAGACATGTGTCAGCACTCATCAAACTGCACACTTGAAATGCACACAGCTCATTGCTCAAAAACATTCACAAATGTGATTTTTTAAAATCTCTGTGCTAGCCTCACTATAGACCTTTTTGGTCTGGAAAGGCCTTGATCTTCTCTTTTTTAAACCATCTAAAAGTACACCACAAGTGATTATAAGAAGGTGATTATTATGAGCTGAGCTTGATTCCCAGGCAGAGACGGTAACTGATGGACGTCCAAGTATCAATACGGTGTTCAGAGCACAGGACACACTTGGAGCGTGCGCTGGCTGCTCCCTGCTGCCAAGGTGACCACACCACTTTTCAAGCCTAAGGAACGCCTATGGTACTGATTCCCGGAACCACACAACCTGTGTTATTTCTTGTTTCATGTATATTTCTCCCCGCTCCACTGTATGCTTGTAAGAGCAAAAACAGCCTTACAATTTTTCTTGATTACTGAGGTGCCTAATATAGTTGGACACTTAGAATATAATTGTTGAATGAATTACTTTTCTCAATTCTCAAATAAATGATTCCTTACCGAATCTTGAGAAGGACTTTATGTGCATAAATGTACTTTCCATCAACTAGAAACTTCAGGCCTGCAGTGTCCGGGTTGTCAAATTCCCTCTTCAGTGACTCAGCCACCGTGAGGTGGTCATCAGGTTCTAGGAGAATAATGCAAATGCTTCCAGAGTTAGCTACAGACATAATGAACACACAGGACAGGATATGGCACTACTCTACTGGTACTCATGAAAGGACCAATTCCTCAAAATAACTGAGCAACTGAGCAATGGGTTTTTTCCCCTGAAGACAGATTTGCACCTCTGTAATCATTAAGAATAAGAATCTCACACATATCTGCTTATAAATCTGGCAAAATAACAAGAAAAAGTCCCAAGCCACATCACTAATTTTGCATGAAATTTTAAACATTTGAGTAAATACGCTAGTTAAAAGTAAAAAACACAGTTTCTCAGTAAAATTAAAAAGCAGTCCAATAAGGATAGGGCACAATGGCTCACACCTGTGATCCCAACACTTTGGCAGGGGCAGAGACAGAAAGATGGTCTGAGGCCCACGGTTTAAGACCAGCCTGGGCAACACAGAGAGACCCCACCTCCAAAGAAAGTTTCTTTAAATTAGCCAGGCGTGGTAATGGGTATGTATAGTCTCAGCTACTCAATAGGCTAAGGCAAAAGGATCGCTTGAACCCAGGGGCTGAAGGGTACAGCGAGTTATGATTGCACCACCGCACTCCAGCCTGGGCAACAGAGCAAGACCTCATCTTTCTCTCTTAAAGAAAAAAAAAAAAGTAGTCAAATAAAATTACTTTTAGTTTAGTACTGGTGTTGATTTCTGATGCTCTGAAGAAAATAAAATTAGTTCCCTTTTGCAAAAGCCCATCAGAGAGAAATAAATTATGATAGTGCACCTAACAAAATCCTCATTATCAAAGTAAAGCCCTGAGTTCTTTCCCAGATTTTCAGGCCATCCCCCAAATGGACAGTGACCAGCTTACCCACGGAGAGGAGGCGCCACGTGACGGCGGGCGTGGCAAAGCAGGCAAACACGTCGTCAGTGCAGGAGAAGTGGGTGAGGTGCGGGAGGATCACGGACTGACCCCGGCACTGGCCCCACATGTACACGTGCCCACCCTGCGTCTTGGCCGCAGACGTGTGTGTGGAGTGACAGGCTGCAATCTCGATAATCCTAAATTCACAAACACATACCACATAAGCACAGTGACCAGGGGCAGAAACAAGTTGGGTCCTCCTCCCGCCAGGTTTAACTGATGTGGGACATCATAAAATTACAAAAAGGGTCAGGAAAAGGAAAAAAAAAACAAAAAAAACCCACCACATGACTCATACACCTCATCTCCTAAATTATCAGGCACCAAACCGTTATTTACATTTAAGCCACACTTCAATGGCACTTATAACTCATGAAGATCTGTTTGTACCACTTCTAGCCAGTAGGCCTATAAAAATATGCACCACCCTGTTTTGAAATTCAAGTATAACCCAAGAGAGTAGTGGTCCCCCCTACCAAAAAAGGGTGGTTTAAAATTTTTCCCCCTAAAACATCACTTACTGAAGAAAATAATAAAGATTTGGGTCATCTGGACTGAGGGCCAATAAATAAATATTTTAATGAAGACTTCACCGATTTTTAGAATGCTATGGGTCATTCCAACTCCTATTGCACAGAGTAAATTCAGTAGTTCTACCACACTGGGCTGTATGACCTGGAGCCCAGGAGAGCAGTTTCCTAGGATCACCATGTGATATGCCCTACTGCTCTAAGTTCACGATTGATGAGGAGGTAGTTCTCAGAACAATTTTTTTTTTTTAAGACAGAGGAGTCTTGCCTTGTCACCCAGGCTAGAGTGCAGTGGCACGATCTTGGATCTTGGCTCACTGCAACCTCTGCTTCCCAGGCTCAAGCGATCCTTCTACCTCAGCCTCTGTAGTAGCTGGGACTACAGGTGCAAGCCACCACACCTGACTAACTTTTGTATTTTTTGTAGAGACAAGGTTTTGCCATGTTGCCCAGGTTGGTCTTGAACTCCAGAGCTCAAATGATCCGCCCACCTTGGCCTCCCAGAGTGCTGGGATTACAGGTGTGAGCCACTGCACCCGGCCTCAGAACACTTCTTAATGGAAAACATTGTCTTGTTGATCTGGAAGTAATTTCTTTTCCATCAGAATAAGCCACCATACAGATGGAAGGAAAATGGTAAACTCTTTTAACCCAGGGGAAGTCCCCATCTTGATTTTGCTACAGCAGACAATGGTACCAGCATCCTCAGAGACTTAGGCTCAGAACTTCAGGGTCATCTTTGACTTCTCCCTCCTCATTTACCACTTTCTTTAGAATATCCAGTTAAATAACAAAGATGCTTTCTTTGTAATGTCTCCCCTCAGCCACCACTGGGGGGTCAGGCACACCCCACATCTGGCCCCTGTAACAGCCTCCCAGGTCTCCCTTGCCTTAGACTCTCTCTTCTGCCCCAACTCACACAGTGCTGGCAGGTTAATCATCCTCTTGGAACACCGTTCTCATCAGAACTTTCACACGGGCAGTGGCTTCTCTCAGATAAAATCCTGACACAAGACATAACTCCGTCCATGATTTGGCGTCACCTCTGTACATACATCTCACAAGTCAATTTTGTCCACACACCCTGTTTCAACAAACAGGCTTTCTCATTGCCCTTCAATGACTTCATACATGGTTGTTCAGGAATGTTCTTTCTCTCTGCCTTACAAATCCTACCCATCTTGTAAGGCCCAGTTCAAACTGCCCCAAGTTTGAGGTCTCCCGCTCACCTGAGCTCCTGCAGCACTTCCTGTCCACACCATTCCAGCCTGGCCCTGTTACTTTATGCATCCGTTTCACCTGTTCAGCGAGATGACCAGTTTCCGGCAGGCCTAATCACTGGCTTAATTCTCTCTAAGCACATAACGTGGTGTCTTACTGAATATAATCTATGGGTCACTTTACTGACTGAGGAAGACTCAACAACACAGAGCAAAGGTTGTGTAAGACCCCACTGACACGGGCTAGCACCTGAAGGGTGAGGATGATCCTCCACTGCCTCCTTTAGGCAGTTGCTCTCAAACCAGGAGGGAGGTGTTATCACAGAACCTGGAGCTTGTACCGGCTCGCCTCAGAGGCTGAGACATGCTGTTCTCATGTGCGGTAATCTCACTGACTTATTATGAGGATCATTCTTAGCCCTTGAAAACCACCCACAAATACTAGAGGAAAAGAGGCTACGATGGCCCACAGTGGAGAGCTCAGGATTTGGAGTCACACCTAGGTTTGTTTTTTCTTTCTTTTTTTTTCTTGCAGCTCCAGCTCAAAGGAAAACAAAAACTGGGTTTGAATCCTCGCTCTACCACTAGGCTGTGTGACTAGCACTAGGCTGCATGACTAGGGGAATGTCACTTAGCACCTAGGAGCCTTGGTTTCATCACATTGCAAGGGTGGTGTGAGAATCAAGTGATAAAATGTTAAGTGCCAACCAGGCACAATGTCTGGGTGCAAATGGTTGCATGACAATAGAGGTTTCTTTACATTATGATGACTACTCAGCCTTTTAAGTGACAAAGCATCTTTTAGGTGGAGACCATGTATTTCTAGTGATCAATTCAGATTAGTAGGACTTTCCCTAGAAGAGTCCTTTCCTGATATTTGCAGGGTTAGGCCAGTCCCCTGGCCTAATCCAGTGCTGTGCAAAAGAACCGTGCCAGATGGGGAAAATGGTTAACAATATTTGGCTTCTCAATCAGCACCATTCTTTTCAACAAATAAAGAAAATGGGAGAAGGAAATAGAATAAACTTATTCAAAGAGAAGTACGTCCACTGTTAGTATCGATTTTACTGGCAAGCCTCCTAAGTTACAAGCAAATGTGAGGATAGCGACATGATCTGTCTTCGTGGCCTGGTGCTGTGGGCAGGACACGCGGATCAGAGTCAGAGTGTAGTTCTAGGGCCACGTTATTTCAATTCTTATAATCAGCTTTACCATCTTTTCAAAGAAAAAAAAAGATGAGGGGGAACAGGATACAGGCAGCAATCCTCTCACGGTTTGTGGTTTTGTGTACGTGAAATAAGTTCCTTGGCAGAGCTGAGAACCGAAAAAGGCTTCCTTCCGTGACTAAAAGTGTTTACCAGCTGCTGCAGAACTGTGGGCCTGTGATTTAGCTGAGGAACTCATGATTTAGCTGGAGAGAGAAGTCCAGATCTGTGACTTTGCAAATAATTCCCAAATGACATCAGTGTGGCCCTGACTACAAGTCTCCAGTGAGTAAGGAAAAATACCTGGGGGCTCCTCAGGGAATATTTCAAGTAAAAGGGAACTAACTGGGCCATGTATGCTTTGGACTGGCCAGAGCCGTGGAATAAGAGTGTGTGAGGTGGAGAGCAATGCAGGACCAACATGCAGGCAGAGCTGGAGACGGCAGGATGGCAGAGAGCAGCATCATCGTACAAGACCTGACAGGGACGGAGGCCAACGCCGGGATCGGAGGGCAATGAGGCTTGCCAGGAACAGTGGCGTCGGCTTCAATCCAGAGCCGAAGAGTTCTGATTTGATCTGATGTGATAGGCAAATGGGAAACTGCTTTGTAAACAGGGCCATGATGTGAGGAAATGGTATTCTCAGAAAGACTGACCTGGCCACAGTGGTGTGCAAGACAGGCTGCAAGGGAGAGAAAGAATAGTCTGGAAGGCTGGCTGGGGAGGCCAACCCAAGCTAGGCTGCCAAGGAGTAATGAGGGTGGCCTGGATGTTAATGCAGAGGGAGGGAGAGGAGCGGAAGGTGGCCCAGGGGATGAGTCTAAGAAAACCCCCGGCTGGCAGTGCTGAGGGAGGCAGAAGCCGCGCTGGTCAGGTGGCAGGTGTGGGGGCCAATGTACACATAGCTGAGCAATTAATAAAAGGAAAAAGGGCCTTCTGTGTTTGAACCACCTCAATTGTAAAGCCATCTGGCATTCTCTGGGAGCAGGGGAGGTTAGGGCAGCCCAATGAACAATGTGAAGATAAGCATTTGTGAACTGCTCTTCCTTTCTTCAGATTTTAGCACTTTGCAGTGACCTACTAGGCAAAGACTTCTACATTTTTTGGAATCATTTCTGTGTCCTTTGGGGTAATGTTCTATGAAAAATGTCAGTGACTGGAGCACAACAGCATCCTTCACTGATCTGCCCAACATCAGAAAAGCCAAATAATGCGGTTCCTATGTTCCCTTCTGAGATGTTTGTTCTTTGTTATTAGCATCCATGAAAGAGGGTAGCCTCTGCCCCTAGAGCAGCTGGTGACCTGAAGTGGGACACTACTCTCTAGAGAAGGGCTGGGACAGACAGAGCCAAAGGGTGGGTCAGGGAAGGCCATGTGATGCTGCCCGTCCCGGGGCATGGCCTTGTGACATATACCTGGCACACCCGGCTCCACATGGGAAGTCAGGGGTGGGGCGCGGATTTGGTTGGCTGCAGTAGCTGCTACAGGAATGAGAATGCAGAAAGTTTAGAGGGTACTTTCAGGTCTAGGCTTGTGACCCAAGCAACCGCTAAGGAATCCTGCCATTGCCTAAGGTCATCGTTGGTTTTTAAACTGGACTCATACCAAGCAGCAAACACCGACGTTCCAATTTTCCAGCCAGACATGCGACAGACAATGACTATCAACTGAGCTAACCTTTACTGTCAGGATGTCTGGCGTATTTCACACTTTTATTTTGTAGCCAATCTTAATGGGAAAAAAAATCACTACATGTTGATAATAAACAGGTTTTGTGTCACCTTGAGGGAATGATCAACAACAACTGCTGAGCTTATTGGCTATGAAGTACTAGAAATGAAAAAGCAGAGAGTGAGAAAGAATAGAAACTGGAAAACCTTGAGGGGGGTGAAAGGTCATCTGTGAGGGAGAAGAATATTGGAGAAGAAACAGCAAAGATGACAGATCCACAGCAGGGATTCCCAATCCTGGTTTTGTAAGAGCCCAAGTATTATACCAACTACCTCAGAAGTCGAAGAATTATCAGAAATTCAAGGAAAAGTTAGCTTCACATCAGTTTAGTTTAAAATATGCTGTTAGGGAACGTTAAGAACGAAGATACAAATGTTGGTCAATCTGTCCCCAAGGTACTGAAACTTCAGAAAGATTGGATGACTGGATTAGGAGAAGACAATCATTTTAATCATTAAACTTATTTTTATGTAAACATAAATTGCTGACAAATATCAGTATTCTCCATCATAAATAAAATCTTTTTCTGGGAAAGATTTTAAAAGGTTTCCCTTGGATGGTTGTTCCAGCAAAGAAAACAATGTAGACAGATTTCTCCTTCCCACTTCTGTGAACAGGTAACTAAGAACTGAAACCCACCCCACCCCACATTCAATCCAGTTCCTAATTAGTCAGGCTTTCCTGCAATGGGCCGCAGAAGAGTCAGAAGTAAGGCTCCGGGGTTCCCCAGGGATAAGTTATGACATATACTTGACTTTCCCATCCCTGGAAAGGGTGGAGAAGTGCAGAACAAGTCCCAGCACAGACCTATAAACCCCTCCCTCGGAATACGCCCGTGATTGAGTGCCTGGTTGAAACTGTGCAAGTTCAGAAACCACCACTTGAAATTCAAGTACGGAAAACAGAAAATCAGGAACATCTCATTTAAAACATTCATCCATTTTTTTTTTTTTTTTTTTGAGACAGAGTCTCACTCTACTGCCCAGGCTAGAGTGCAGTGTCGCGATCTCACTGCAACCTCCACTTCCTGGGGTCAAGGGATTCTCGTGCCTTAGCCTCCCAAGTAACTGGGATTACAGGCATGTGCCACTGTGCCCAGCTAATTTTTATATTTTTAGTAGAGACAGGGTTTCACCATGTTGGCCAGGCTGGTCTCAAAGTCCTGACCTCAGGTGATCCGCCCGCCTTGGCCTCCCAAAGTGCTGGGATTACAGGCGTGAGTGCCTGGCCCATCCATGATTTTTATAACCAAATTATAATTCAAAAATAACTGCAGTTTAAGAAGACAGAAATGCAACAGATAACTCCCAATGTCCAGTTAAGCAACTTGGCACTCACACAGCTTCCATTCCCATTACCTGCTTCTCTGCTACTTTTTCTTTCTCCCACCTTGACGCCCCACAATCCATCTGCCCCAGTGAGAACCTGAATCAGAAGCCTTGGGTGATCATTCTGGATCAGGGACCAGCAGTGCAATGCAGCAAGTCACTGGTGGGCAATGACGGCAGAATTCTGTGAGACCAGGGATGGATGTGCTAAAGTTCTGGGTAAGTGTAGGAGCACCATAAAAAGTAATGGGCCAGGCCAGGCGCAGTGGCTCATACCTGTAATCCCAGCACTTTGGGAGACCGAGATAAGAGGATCACTTGAGCCCAGGAGCTACCAGCCTGGGCAATGTGGCAAAACCCTGGCCCTGCAAAAAACACAAAAATTAGCTAGGTATGGTGGCATGCTCCTGTAGTCCCAGCTACTCCAGAGGCTAAGGTGGGAGGATCGCCTGAGCTTGGGAAGTCAAGACTACAGTGAGCCGTGATTGCACCACTGCACCCCAACCTGGAAGACAGGGAGACTGTGTCTCAAAAAATAAAAATAAAAAAATAACAGGCCATACAAATCCATCGTTTTTATTTCCATGCCATCTTTATTTGATCCTTTAACTCTGTTTTTCAGTTTAAATGTTAAGTGTCCCTACCAACTGAGGCACTTTTGTGGTTATTCAAAGCCTCAGGACTGTCCCTTCTCTTCTGAGGAGCTCTAAGCTACAAGATATGTGAATGAACAGCTGCAGGCATCTACCTGCACCACCTCCTGCCTCCATTATTGTCCCTCCTCCCAATTCTGAAGGGGCCAGGGGTCTTAAATTTTAAGGTTTTTGGAGAAAAAAGTTTTATTTAACCTATAAAATTAACCTATGTTAAATTGGTTAAACAAAACTTTTAAAACATAGGTTAAAGAAAGTCAGCCAAGTTCACAATACTCAAATGAAAACTGAGGCAGTTGAAAAATGACAATTTGGTTCTTCATTTTCATTGTTAAGTATTCCAACAGAAAATTAGAAAAGAACTGCATATAAATGTGAGCTAATCTGTTTGTCTACATATTTCTTTTAAAATTAAATATAATAAAGATATATGCAGTAAAAACAGCAGCATTCATTTCTACAATGACTGCAACCCTGGTTTAAAAGAAAAGATAATGAAACGTTTTTGCTCTACACTACTATCAGGAAATGAAAAGTGGAAAGGCAGCGATCTGACCATGCTTGAGAAATTCCAAAGGCTTTCAAAAATATCAGAATAACGTGGAAACTAATTCTGGATGTGCTAATTACATAACACAACCTTGCAAACAAGTGCACAAAAGTAAATCTTAATTTCCTAACCATTTTACTCTTCCTCGTATTGACAGCTTGGGAGTTAAAGTAATGAAATAACCCTATCCTTTTCAACTGGCAAATTTCTATGTAGCTGAGTGACCAGCTTTATACCCCATGCAAGGTACCTTTTCCTAAGCCAGGGAAGAGCGACCTTGAATGTTATTGACACCCCCTTAAGAATGTAAAACAGGAAAAGGAGGAGGGCAAAAGGGTGATTTGTAAGGCAGAAGAGTAACAGAATAGCTGTTGCAAGTTTAGTCACTGCAGTTTGCTTAGAATAGCTGTTGGAGGTATAGATGAAACATGGGTAAGTGAAAATAGCATATTTAACATACAATCAACCTCCCCAACAATTCCAAAGCCAATTTTTTTAAAGGAATAAATACTCTTGTTAAATAATATTCTAACACTAGCAGTACATTCCCCACCATTCTCTATATATCTAAGTCCTGTTTAATCACAATCACCAAAGACCAGTGTGGGGACTGTGAAAATGCCCGTGTTACCTGTCCTTTTCCACAGTGACAGGAGTAGGATAGGACTGGTTGCTTTTATTGCCAGTGCCCAACTGCCCATAAGAATTGGCGCCCCAAGCATACACTTGGCCTTCATCTGTTAATACTAATGTGTGTGCGTAGCCACAGGCGACCTGGAAGGAAAAAAATCCACTCAGGACTGCAAATATAAGTAATTATTTCACTGCTTCCACAAAGTAGGTTAAGAATCAAAAATGAAAAAAAAAGGAAGAGGCAGCCTACCCGTAGGAGAGGCAAGCATTAAGTTAACCAACATCCTTCCAGAACATGTGGGCCAGAACTGCAGTAAGATTGCCATGAGTACCCTGGCGTGAGCACCTGCCCCAGTTCACTAGAGCTTTAATACTCACAGAAATCAAGGGGTATGAGGGGAATGTAAGAAACAGACACTTGTATTTTTTAAATAATTATTTTCTTTTTTGATTATAAAAGTAAAACATGTTCAATTTGAAAAATATAGAAAAATATAAATATAAAAGTACTCTGAAGATCAGAGGCATTTTTTTTCTATTTCTATATAGACATAGAGATATGTACCTATAGCATTTTTTTACTGACCATGTTGTATAAGCAGTTCTGTATCTTGCTTCATTTTACCATTACACATAGCAGTTTTCCATATCATTAAAAATTCTTTGTATACAATACATCATCTCCAGCATATATACTTGGCATAATTTATCTAATGATTAACTTACGATTTGATTAGTAAATTCTGTTACACCTATTTTTTTTTATTAAAGTTATCCTCTTTTTATATGTATATGTATCTTCTTAACTAATTCTGTAAGACAGTTACAGGAATTGTTGGTTCCTCAGGGAAATTCCCTAGGAGTAGAACTACAGGTCAAAGGGTATAAAAGCTTTTAAGCTTCCTCAGGAAAGCTTGTAACAATTTATATTCCAAAAGGTATGTGACAGTGCCCTGGAACAGAAATTTTCTGAACAGCTGCAATTTAATTCAAGGAAAAAGAGACTTAACCTTTACTTTAATGAAGACATCCAAGCAGCTAAACTTTTCATCCTGCCAACAAATCTATGTTTTTAATACATTGATATCTTTGCCAGCGAAGACTTAAAAATACACGCATACAAACTGACAGTGGACGTACCCGCTGGACACGGATGCCTTGCAAAGCTGCCACTCTGCAAGGGGTTGGCTGGTTGCCACTGTTGCCGAGTCCAAGCTGCCCGTTTCCGTTGTAACCCCAGACATAGACCTGAGAGAAAATGAGACCCTCAATCCTCTCAAGAGACAAATGGCCAGCAAGCTGTCTGTTATGTGGGACATACCATACTGGCATGAGACTGATGTGGCAAACATGGTTTTTAAACAAGATGTAAAATAACTTCCTTACCTCCCCCGTGTCTACTACTGCCATGCAGCACATCTGCCCACATGCTATGGTCACAACTACTTTATTTTGTAGGCAGCCAGTGACTCTTCGAGGGATTGGCTGATTAACTGTTGATCCAGATCCTACCTGCCCAGAGTTATTATAACCCCAGGCAAATACCTGTTTAAAGGAAAGATCAGTAAATGAAACACATTAATTTATAAACTGTCTCAACTGGACACTGACATGTACTTGTGGCACCAAGTCTTTCCTCTCAAAGTGCTTCACATTCATAAATCCTCACAACACAGGCAGAGAAGTGTTTACAAAATGCATTCTTATACAATGTACATGATTTTATACAATTAGGTTATTGGTGCTATCTATACAAACAGTAATAATTACTATTAAATAAAATGTAACACAAAAGTATCTACTTTGCCCCAGCCATCTTTTCCAGCATTTGGGGATTTTTCTTATTGCAAATAACCTCTTTACTACAGCAACAGAGAAGGAACAATACCTCCTTTTAAATTTTGCAATTATGGAAGACCTTACTACGTACAGGTAAATGTCACAACATCAACACCCTGACTGTGAATTGCTACCAAAAATAAGGCTGAATTTGAGGGAGGTGGTTATTTTAATCAAATGATTGTATTTCCAGGACTACTATAGAAGTCTACATAATCTTATTGAAAAAAATCAATGAGCTTTATGCTGACTGTTCTCACCTCTCCATCAGATGTTAGCACCAAAGAATGGTAAGACCCACAGGCAACTTCAATGACTTGTTTGTTTGACAGATTAGTAGAGATATGACAGGGCACTAAACCATGATTAGTTGTCCCATTGCCCAGCTGGCTATAAGCATTATGACCCCAGGTAAAGACTTCTCCTTCTGAAAATAAAAAGAAAGACAATCAGTTTTTTACAACATCTACTTCGTTATACGAAAATATATGTAGCACAGCTTCCACAAATGAAATCTAAAAATTCAGGTGCAAAAAGCTAATCAACTTCCCCATTCCACCAAAGTCATTCTACAAAAGAATCTATTTGGAAAGTATAAACTGCATTCTACCTCAAAGCAACAAGGTGAAATTTAAATGCATGCAGTTATAATAACTGGAAAATAAGTTTTTAATAAAGAGCAGAGAAAAGGCTGCTGGGAGTAATAGCAAAAACATTAGAATGAAGTCAAATATTAGAAGGCCACTTAACTCCCCTAGGTCTTAATTTCCTTATCTTTAAAATAATCACCAAGTTGATTTTTAAAAATCTTTGTTATTATTTATTGGGTAGCATAATATACAGAAAAGTTAATAAAACATATATGTACAGTTTTATAAATTAGAAAGCACACACCCATGTACTACTACTTAAGTCAAGAAATATAACCTTATAATCACCCCCCAAAAGGCCCTCACATATGCATCTTGCATACAAATGTTTAGTTTTTCCTGTTTTTGAAATTTAAATAAATGGAATCATACAGTTTGTACTCATTTCATCTGTATTTTCCAGCATGTTGTCTCTTAGTGTTATATTCTGAATAGTGACTTCTCATTTATCTTCCGGTTTACTAATTTTACTAATTTGCTGTGTTCAAACTGCTACAAAATTTGTCCACTGAATTTTCATTTTGATAATCATATTGTTCATCTGGATCTTTTCAAATCTTCTATAATCCCTGCAGATTATTTTCAAGCTCATTTTAATTTCTTCAAATAATAAATACAGCTGTCTTATAATTGGTGTCTGATAATTTTAATGCCTGATATTTAGTAATCCGTTCTTGCTGTCTGTTGTTTCTTCTGGTTCCCATTCATGGTACCTTGTTTCCTTGCATAGCAAGCCCCCCTTATCTGCAGGAGATACATTCTAAGACTCTCGTACTGAACCTGTATACACTGTTTTTCCCTATACGTATATACTTATGATAAAGTTTAATTTGTAAGTTAGGCATAGTAAGAGATTAACAACAATAACTAATAATCAAAGAGAACAATTACAAAATGTACTGTTCACAATGTCACAGATAGAAGATTTTTTCTTACCATAAATCTTAACAACCTCAGCATGGAAACTCTCCATTTTTCATTTAAAGCAAGAACCGTATGGTTTCTCTTTGGCATATCCAAATTGCAAGCATCACTACTCTTGCACTTTGGGGCCATTATTAAGTAAAATAAGGGTGACTTGAACACAAGCACTATGAAACCAAGAGAGTCAATCTAATAACTGAGACAGCTACTAAGTAACTAACGGGTGGGAGTGTCTATGGCAGAGACGCTGGACAAAGGAATGATTCATGTCCCAGGTGGGATGGAGCAAGATGGTGAAATATCACCCTACTCAGAATGGCACACAATTTAAAACTTATGAATTGTTTATTTTGGAAATTTTACATTTATACTTTCAGACCACAGTCAACTGCAGGTAACTGAAACTTGAGAAAGTAAAACCAAGGATAACGGGAGACTACTGTATATCTGGTTATCTCTGACTATGTGCTGCCTATTGCTACTGAACAATTATTTTGGTTAATTCTCTCAGGCCTAGGATAAAGGTGCCTTCCCCTAGAAAGGATCTGCATTAACTTCTATCATGCCCTTAAGGCACTTGCCATCCAGTACCTTGAATAAATTCAAGGGTTGAGATTTCTTGGACCGTTCAGTCTTGATGTGAATTAAACTACAAATCCATGGTTACAACCTTTTGGGGAGAAGTTTTATTTATTTTCTTCCTTTTTTCCTCCTTGCTTCACTCAGAGCAAGGAATTTTTCTAGTCAATCCCTTATGAAGTGGCTAATCCCTACTACTAATGCCAACTACAGCCATCAGTCACTCTTTAGTGTAAGAATCACAGAATGCTAAGAGTTGGCGGGGGGATGTTGGACACAAGGTTTAGTCTTTCAATTCATAGATCAAGAATCCAAAGTTCAGACAGACTTGCCAAAGTCCACAATCAGTTCGTCAGTGTTTACTGGGCTTATAGCATTGTCATTCATACATCTAAAATGCCAATGATTCCTAGATTCCATCTGCCACATCACCTTATGCTGGCATTCAGATACATTCATGTTTTATGGTATGCAAAACATAGTCAATTTCACAGGAAGAGCTAGCAACTCTCAACCAATTAAACAATGTTCTCAAGGGCAGCTGCGAATAAAGCTGAAATTCTACATGGGGTTCCTAGGTTACCTGTTGTTGCAAGGACAATATGTGGACCACTCCCATAGCTGAGGCAGGCTATTTTTTTGCCATTTAAAGAATCCAGTCTCCGAGGTTCAATGGTGCTCTGGACGTCACCTAACCCCAAACAGCCACAGCAGTTTGTGCCAAGCACAAAAATCTATGGGAAAAACCACTGTTAGTTCAAGCAGTTCTATTTCTAACAAATCTATAAATTACATCCAAACAGGAATCATCTTCCTTAAGCAAACTGCTTCTTTATATAATAAATAAAACCTAATTTCCGTGCTTTTTTTTTTAACCTTTTATTCCTTAGTTCCCCCAAGATCTTCAATTTGGCAAATCCATTTCTAAAAATGTGAGTAGCTGATTTATTTTCTTCAAAATTACCTCATCATTTACTGTAGTGTATAAAACTTCATTGCCAGCACTGCCAAAGACACAAGCCTGACGAATTAACTGTAGTTCTTCTTCAGAACAAAGGGAAAAAATTGGCCACTTTCCCACATCTAACATCTTCAAAGATGACAGAGTAGCCTGTACTGGCTGAAAAGGAAAAAATATATGTTGAAATGACAAATTAAAAAGTGAATTTTCTCTGCCCCTTCAGTTCTGTAGAAGAGGGTGAACACTGGTTTTGGGAGGAACACACTGCATCCATTTTTGAGAGGCCTCTCGCAGCTGCAGGGATTGCCTCTGCCAGCTGCTTTTGGGAGGCTCACAGCCATCGAGCAGCGGAGGCCCGGATGGAACCAGGTCTCCCCTACTCATTGTCCTCAAGGACACAGGAGTCATCCAAAGCTGGGCTTCTGGGAACTGAATGTTCAGCAGATACTTTAAATATTGGCTATGTCTTAAAAGTAGCTGTGGAAACTAGGCTGGTTGTAAAAGCAAGAGAGACAGAGAGAGAGAGAGAGAGAGCTGCCATGTCATCTGCTGCCTAAGTCAAGAACAATGCTTGGTAAAGAACAACGCTGAAAATGACACCAAGGAAATGGTCCGAAGTTTTAGTTCATGGGCAAGCTTTACTTGGCCTTCAGTTTAAGGAATTGGTGGGTTTCCTCATCCCTCAAGGAAGTTTGGGGGTTGACAGGAATTAACACCCAGAAAACACGTGTACTTGTTTGTTAAGGCAGCCGTAACAAAGTAGTGACAAACGAGGTGGCTTAACCAACAGAAATTTACTGTCTTATGGTTCTGGAAACTGGAAGTCCAAACTCAAGGTATCAGCTAGCTAGCTCCTTCTGAGGGCTGTGAGGGAAGGATCTCTTCCAGGCTGTGCTTCTCAGCTTGTGGATGGCTGTCTTCTCCCTATGTCTGTTCACATCATCTCCCCCCATGCCCTGCATATCTCTGCATCTAAATTTCCCCTTTTTATAAGGACACCAATTATATTGGATTAAGGTCCACCCTAATGACCTCATCTTAACTAACCACATCTGCATTGACCCCATTTCCAAATAAGTTGCACTGTGAGGTACTGGCTGTACTTCAACACATAAATGTTGCAGGGTCACAATTAACCCCCTAACAGCATACATTAAGATCATGAGCACCCACACTCCTATAAGAGGAAGTTATAAATTTGTTTGAAAGAGTTTTACCTATTTGCTACTTAGGAGGCATTTTTATTGATATACTTTTCAACTTGCCAACATTTTGTAGGTTATAATAAGATACATAAACAGCCAATATGTCTATCAAATGGCATGTCTGCTATTTCCCACAGCATCAACAAACTTACACATTATTTAAAGCAACAAAGATTTTCTAAGGCCTCTCTTTCCCATCAGTTATTAAATCAACCTTACTGGGAATGTGGTCTGGTGTATAACTGAGTGGACTATCCACTTACCTTCTACAGATCTGAACACCTACTTGTCCCTTCCACCTTAGGAGAGCACAAGTCAGCAACTCTGCTCTTCTCAAGTCCACACTATTAACTTAGTAAGCCTCCCCTGTCCTCATTACCATGAATTTCTCTGGGGCCACCTTCACAGACTCCTGAGTACACTTCAGGAGGACAGAGACCGAGTCTTTCACCACCGTGTCATCCATCCCTTGAAAGGAGCTAACAATGCAATACCTACCTTTGTGTTGGTTAATGAACAAGCAAATGAATGGCTGTGACTCATTTCCAGATTCACAGCCCTCCTTTCCATCTCATCCTCTGTAACTCCTTCACACGGAAGCCATTCTGAAAACTGGGCCCCAAATCCCTGCTCTCGGCTCCAAGCTCTCCATTTCTACTTCACCTGAGCCATATCATCAAACACAACTTTGTTACTAAGTCCTCAAACTTTTAAGTTTCCTTCTGATCACGGCCAACAGTATTAACTTGTATCCAAAGTAAAGTCTGCAGTCAGTAAAGGGAAGCTAGGATGCACAGAGCAGCTGTCCCAATGGCCACTGGACCTAAAGCAAAAATAAGCAGAGCCACCAGCTTTTTTCTTGTAAATAAAGCTTTGTTTTCAGGTTTCTATCTTTTCTGAATAATCTTCATGGCACTATTGAATGCTGTAGCTAAAAAGAGCTCAAAAGATAGTTTTCTGAGAAACCCGAAGAAACCCCAGAGAGGAGCTGCAGTGGGTTGAATGGCTTCCCCCCAAAGTCCAGATCCACCTAGAACCTCAGAAGGTGACTTTGTTTGGAAATAGGGTCTTTGCAGATGTAATGAGTTAAGATGGAGTCATACTGGATTAGAGTGGACCCTACGTCCAATGACTAGTGTCCTTAAAAGAAGACGAGAGGGCACACAGTGACGCACAGGGAAGAAGGCCAGGTGACAACAGACACAGGGACTGCAGTAATGCATCTGGAAGTCAAGGAGCAGCAAGGATTGCTGGGGGCCACCACCAGAAGCTGAGAAGATTCTTCCTGAGAGATATCGAGGGAGCATTGCCCTGATGATGCCTTGATTTCAGACTTCTGGCCTCCAGAACTGTGAGAAAAGAAATTTCTGTTGTTTGAATTGTAGTCATTTGTTACAGCAGCACAAAGAAACTAACAGAGAAGACAAGCAGCTTGTCCCTGCTATCAGCATCACCCTGTGAGTTAATGGCAGAGCCTGTACCAGGGCTAAGCTCTCCTGATGCCAAATCTAGTCATGTTCCCTCACGTGCCACTTGGATCATAAGACCTTGCCCTAAGAAGGACACCTTCTGTTATCTTTTGGGCAACACCAACAGTTGGTTCTCCCATTCACTTTTGAAACAGTGCTTACTGTTTCTGCATTTACTTTAATTACAGAGTACTTTGCAAAAAAAAAAAAAATATATATATATATATACCTCTTAGAGGTAGGAAAATCCACAGGCATTTCCTACAGGACAACCTTAATTTGGAATTTGGAATTCAAAAAAAAATCTCACATATGTAAGAAGTTCCAGTTATATGCAAGTGTAAAACTATGTCCCCAATTTTATTATATATATAATTTTAGGAACACAGTGTTCTATGGTGATGTTACATTAATCGAGGAATCCAAGAATCTTTATTTAAAATTTGTATTTCTTCTCTATGACACTTGGTTTACTGAAAAAAGAGCAACTTGCCCAAGGCCACAATAGAGCTAAGGATGGAATTTTGTTACGTTAGCTTTTAGTTAAGCTTCTACTTTAAATTACCCCACCACTCAATATCATGAAGAAATCTTATTTTCTATGAGGCCTTCGTTTTTAATTTTTTTCCTATTTTAAGTCTGTAAATTTCCAAAAGAACAAGGTTTAGGAAGTGGAAAAAGTATTTAATGTAGATGTTAATAATCTAATAATGTCTATATCTTATATCTTATTTCTGATCTTCACAACAATTGTAGGACATAGATATTATTATCCTCATGTTACCTATGAGGAAACTGGGGCACAGGGAGACTAAGTAATCTTTCAAGATCACTAGCTTCTCAGTGGATGAGCCAGATTAAAGCCCAGAGTTCTTTCCACATATCATCTGATTGTTGAGTAAAAAGTTTACATAAACTGTGATACTGCTGGTAGACCTAGTGTTTGCTTGCATCTGCAGGGCTTTGGCTATTCTCAGACTCCTTAAGGAACAGGCAATAATACCAACTGTGGGTTGTCTTCCACAAACAGCACACATGGAAAGATACAATGACTGACGGCTATTTCATTTTTCCCTTGCAAGCAGAGTTTTATATTTCATCCTGCTCTGCTATAAAATCAAGTGGTTTTCTGGATGTCTAGAATCAGGCTGTAAATTCCAGCCAGCTCTTACATACCTGTCTACAAATGATTAGTTCTAGGCTTTCTTCCTGGCCCACCTGTATAAAAACCTATGGTACCCAGCCCGTAACTCTACTGGCTACTGGGATTCCAATGCGTGTGTTTTCTTTAATGAAACCTCCAGTCTGTAAGTTTTATGAAATGATGCTACAAGTCAAGAGAATGTGGGATCTGATAGTATCATTGACTAAGGTACAAAAATAAGACATGATCATTCCCTTCAAGGAGGTCACAATTTAATAGAAAACAAATAATTACAATATAACCTAAGTACAACAGAGATGTGAATACATTGCTTTTAATTTCTGGCAGAAGGCTGGCTGTTGGAAGTTAGTCATCAAAGACTCAATTTTTAAGTTTGTTAGGGCAACTATTACATAGGGAACTGATGACTAAATTTATAAAATGCATGTATTTGCATTTTTTGAAGTACATATTTAATACAGGCTGAGCATCCCTAATTCAAAAATCTGAATCCAAAACCCAAAACTTTTTGAGCACCAATTATGATGTTCAAAGGTCCTGCTCAAAGGAAATGTTCACTAGAGCATTTCAGATTTCAGGTTTTCCGGTTAAAGATATTCAACTGGTAAGTATAATGCAAATATTCAAAAATTAAAAAAAAAATCTGAAATCCAAACACTTCTGGTCCCAAGCATTTCGGATAAGGGATACTCTGCCTGTGTCAGTCTCAAGGAATTACAGCATCTTTGTTCACAGAAGCAATATACATTCTTCTGTCCAGCACACTCATGAAACAATGTAGGATTCACACAATAGTCCCCCGTAGGAGCCTCAATCTATCTGCAGCCATTCTGCATGACAGCAGCTGTCTCTGCAGAATGACCCAATCAACTCCGTGCCCAACTGTCAAGTAAGAAACTGGCTGAGCAAGAGCCAAGTATGGTCAAGAGAAAAATCTGTATGGGGAAAAAAGCACTACTAAGGAATGAGAGCATGGCAATATGGTGTCCCTAGAATTCAGTCCTGGTTTGGCACAGGTAACCTTCCTTACTGCAAATAACACTACCGCAGGTGATAATTAACCCAGACTGGCTTTCTTTTACTACTTTTCTCACATCTAGTCCACCTCCCCTTCCTTCAAGACCTGGCGTCTGTTTGAGAAATGTCAAGTAGTGAAATTTTAATATTAGCTCAAGGAAAACATAATTAAGGAAATACATCTGCCACAAAATTAGAGACCAAATTGCACTTTATTATTCCTTTGAGTGTGTGATACCTGTATAACTATGCTTCTCCAGCAATATGAAGAATCGAGTGTATAACCAAACTTCACTTAATTACAGACAGCTATCAAGTTGTTGCAATTCAATTTAAAATACAGTATATTTAAAGAGAATCAAAATTACGTTAGGCATACCTAGCAAAAAAGAGTTAAGAAAAAATGCCAACACCTCAACTTTTGAGTACTTCCTAGCATTATAACACTTCATATATATTCATTATATTCATTATATCTTATAAATATATTCACTATGTAGTATGCATTATATCATATTCATTCATTCATTATAACACTTTGTATATATATTTGTATATGTTCAATCACTATGTAGTAATAATATAGTAATTTCATTGCTGATTCTGTGAATCTATTCTTTATTTTATGAAAGCTGTTCCTAGGAAAAATTAGGAATTTTTCTGTTAACATTTTTGTAGGACTCTCGAGTTCTATACATTACTTTTGTAAGCTACTTTTGGACTTTCCTACAAGGGCTCACAAATGAACACTTAAGTCTGCACACGGTAATGCTACAGTTTAGTTTCAAAAGCTTTGCCATCTTTGTATACAATGCGGGCTTTGCATAATTATTTACAGTTTTATTGAATTTTGACCTGATTTTATTAAATAATAGTGAGTTAATATTAAGCTGTTAATAGCAATAAGCAGATATTATGTAAATTTAACAAAATAACACAAGATGGAAATCAATATGTGTGCAGGAAGATGTGAGGCTTTTAACAACAACTGGACACTGAGTAGACATAAGTTGGTTGACTGTCATGTTCAGATGTGATGAAGAAAGAAATTAAAGAATGTCTATGATGAATTGAGAACATATCATCTAAGATCAGACAGTTTATAATTTTAAAAATCTCTGGGAATGGGATAAACATTGATCAACTCATAGCCTCTTGCAGGCCAGCACTGTCTGAAAGCAGGGGATGGCCTTTGCACCTCATCTGTCACTGTCACCATCGCTGGGAGCCCTTTCTCTGAACCTGAGGTATATCAGTTTCCTGCTGGCCCCTTCAGCATTCTCCATACCCACAACGATTATCTGTTGGCATCTCAGTGATTACACTGTGAGCCCCTCAAAGATAGATAGTATCTCATGGATTTTCCTATCGGTGACCAATAGGTGCTTCATGAAGTATGTTTCATGCAACAGAACACACATGCTCCAAGGGCATGATTTTTTTCTAACCTTGCCACTGTCTCCAGAGAAAAGAGGAAGTTCTTCTTCCATATGGACTCAGTCCTGGGCAGTCCCTGAGGAAAAAGTATGTGGTAAAATCAGGATCCCTTATGTTCGATGGAACCAGGCAGGTTAAAATTACTTTACTTCTAATTAGCAGGGAAAATAAGCTAAGCTCAAATGTTGTGAAAGGACGATAAAGGAATTAAGCTTTAGGCATGGGAATTAACAGCTATAAAACTCCAAAAATGTTTTAACTGTTCTGGAACTACTGGATGGCCTCTTACGGGAATCTTCCTGCTGAGGTCTGAAAAAGTAGTCTCAAAATTCACATGGGTCCTTAACTCTATAAAGGAAATCAGTAGAAAATTTTCATTTCAGAGTTGACTTCCTGTGATAAGGAAAAATAAATTTTAGACCTTTGTCAACTTTTCTCTGGGATTGGAAAGTTCCAAATCACGGGGAAGAGCGGACATCAATTCTCAGCTCCACAGAAGAATATATGATTTGCTAAGCTGGAAAAAAAAAAGGAGAAATGAATGAAAATGATGAAAAAAATGAATGAATGAATGTGGCTTTGTTGTTCTGGACTTAATGAAAAATCTGAAACAACAGCCATCAAATATGTAGCAATGCACTAAATGTTCTTGCCTTAATAACCATGCCCACATCACCTACTTTCTACCAGGTAAAAGTAACAGCAGGAGCAGCTCTAGCAGAAGCTATGCAATATGTCTGGACTGTGGTTTAATCATTATGTAGTTAACGATTTCATCATTAAAAATAAATAAAAATAAAATATTCTCTCTCCTCCAAAAAGCAATTTAATAAGGCTGTATTTAATGATGTTGCTTTTTCTAATTGACGAGCTAGGGTCTATTTACTTAAATACAATCTATTATTTCAGGTACTAACATCAGAACATTTTATCTGGTATTTTCTACAGTAGAGTGAGAGCCTCATAATAGACAGATAAAAACAATAATCAAAATACGGCCAAGTCTAAACAGTGTTCCTTATCAATGTTTTCTATGCCCTTGAGGATATTAGTAATTTTTTTCCTCAGCTATAAAAAGATCTCTCAGAATACGAGAAATCATAATTTATTCAGAATTATTATAACTTAAAATTATGAAAATTAATAGCGAAGTATTACTTTCTAACATGTGGAAACAAGTAAAAAAGATATGCTTGCTTTTTAGAAGATTACTTAGAAGTTTCTCACTTAAAAATTTATAAACCGATCTGATTGACAATATGGAAAGATATTCTGTCATTTTAATTAATACTTACTACATATTATCTATGGCATCTTAGCAGATCTGTTAAAATCCTAATTTTCTCTAAGACCCAGCATGACTGCCACTGAGATTTACATCAATGTGGATCCTGATTACCCAAATGGGCTGGGACCTCTTCTCTGTATTTCCACAGCACTTTTTGTTTTGTTTTTAACTACATTGAAGGCATTTTTCAAATTCTGCCTCATATGACAGTTATTCTTGTATGATGTACCTTGTCTATTAATTGGTAAGTTCTTCAAAAGGGCAGACGATTCCTTCATTGCTATAACCCACAGCCCATGGCTCAGAGTAAAACGCAACGTATTCATACAAAGCATCCTTAGAACCCAGCTTTTTGTATACTGGAACTGGCCTGTAACCAAAGTTCCCTCTCCTTCTGCCTCACCCTACCAGGAAACACTTTTTCCATATTTGCCCCAAGTTTACTGGAATAAAAAATAAAAGGAGAGGAGAAGAAAGAGGGAGAGAAGAGAAAAAAGGAGAAGGGACCAAGTAGAGATGTGACTGCCCCTCACTGCACTACCCTAGGCCCCTTTCGTTCCTAGCAGAAGGGAAATCTTGCTAATGTGCTAAAATCATGAAAAACTGATCCTGGGCTTTTGAGTAGGAAATAACCTCTTTTCAGTGTCTTTTATCAATTTCAAGTAAAATTAAACTCTTTAAAATTAGAATGGTAGGAAAACAGGCCATTCTGTTTATCTGACATCAGGTTAAGACATAATTGTATGTATGTCATGGAAATTACCACATTCAAAGAAATGACGTGCAGGATTCAAATTGAATGAAATGTAAGATTAACATAATTTCATATTTGTCAATCAGAAAGTCCTTCAAGATTTAAAAATAAATCAAGATTAATTACTATTGTATAATACTATTAAAAAGTGTTTTGAATTTTTTAGCATTGTGGGAGATGGTTGGCTTTTTTTTTTTTTTACATTATTTCAATGTGATGCATACATAATAAAGAAAACTATCATCCCCAATTTGCATGTATAGTTTGTGCACTACACGTGGAGATTACCTTACCCTGTTATCCATGTGATTTCACCAGGCTATTAACAATATGTTGATATATATACTTAAAATAACAATTCACAATATACATACAGAAAGCCATATCCATGATGTGATAAAATGTATTCTAAATAACAACAGCAATAACAACAGTAAAAATAAAGTTATTCTGTGCCAGGCACTAAGTACCTCACCTTATTTAATCTTTATAATATCCAAATGAAACAGGTTAATCATTGCCTCCATTTTATTCACACATTTCAGTAACGTGACCAATAGTCACCAACCAATCAGTGTCAGAGCCAGTATTTGAACCAGGACTATTCCAAAGCCCTTGTTTTGGGACCCTCCACTGTATTTCAGGGCTAGATACTTTAAGTTTTTCTTGTGTACATTCTCAACAGTTCTATTTTATACTGACTGGCTGGGAGCATTCCCTCCAAAAACTTTTGTACCTGATTGTTTTAAATTTCTGGAACCCAGTATTCAGTCATCTTTAATCCTGTTCCTTTTAGATCCTTGTAAAGTTGTCTTCTAGAGCAAAGTTAATGTGACTGGAAATATAAATACACAAATAAATTCTATTAGAGAAAAACAGAAGGAAAAGAATATACTGTCTTGCACATTTAACAATCCATTCTTTATCTGAGAAAAATACAGCTTAAAAATTGTATCTGTGCTATCTACTATTAAAAAGTCAGCAGCAGAGATGCTCTATTATAAAAATACTAAAGTTATAAAATGTAACTTTAGAATATCATACTTTATAAGCTTCAGGAGAGGGTTTCAACAATTTGGACACTGAAACACATGAAAAAATGCACACTAAGGAGAATTTAATCTATAGTATTTCCATATGGAAAATAAAAGAGAATCCATGTGGAAATGTAAAAAAAAGCAAAACTTTCAAACTTTTAGAAGTATAGAAATATATTTATGACCTCAGAGCAGTTAAAGATTTCATACATAAGACAGGAAAGCATAAAACACAAAGAAAAGAGAAGTAAACTTGAACAAAGGGAAAAATATGCCACAGAATGGGGGAAGATATTTGTAACATACATAATGGACAGCTTGGAAAGGATCCATACACAAAATATATAAAGAATGCCTGCAAATCAGTAAGAATAAAACAAACAACACAATTCAAAAGTGAGCAAAGGATTCATGTTATATATATATATATATATATATTCAGTTATATATGTATATATAACTGAAATTTCACAAAATAATTCTTACTCCTCCTACATGAGATGCTTGATATCTTTTCCATTTTTCTACTTTACGCTATTTTATTCTACCCTACTCTATCCTATTTTATCCTGTTCAATTTCATTTTAAAAGAAAATGCTGATCTCAGCCCACTAATTTCCAGATCACTAACAAGTCCTGCAATTTTAGCAACACTGCCCTAGATAAACTCAAGAGCATACACACAAATATTCCCAATAGCAAAAAGCAAGAAAGAACAAATTGATCAACAAAACCAATAAACTGTGGCATATGCATACTATATAGCTATTAAAATAAATTATCTAGAATCAAAACAGGTATATCTACAAAACAATGTTCACCAAAATCACTAAGTCACAAAATGATACATATGGTATCATTTGATAACATTTGATATTTGATAACATTTTAAAACATGCAGAAGACAGTACTATTTTAATGTGTTATGGATACCAACATATGCATGGCTAGACTTTGATGGGAATTTTTTCGTGGGGAAGTTTTGGTGGAGGGAATACCAAAGATAAAAGGTCCCATGTAACTCTGTCAATGAATTGGTATGCTACAGCTTTTCCATCTGACAAGATGGTTTTCAAGATTTTAAGCTTAAATTAATCATCTCAGGATGGAGAGATTAAGGTTACCCAATGTTAAAGAAAATAAACTCTTAAAATGAGAATGCTATCATTCTAATTTTGCCTTTACCAAGGACATGGAAACTCAATAAACGTTTGGTAATGAAAACTCATAAACTATAATTTCTTTAGCCATCTGTAAAATAAAATTGAATCAATACCCTAGGAAGGCCAGGCATGGTGGCTCACACCTGTAATCCCAGCACTTTGAGGATCGCTTGAGGCCCCCAAAAGTTTGAGACTAGCCTGGGCAACATAGGAAGACACTGTCTCTACAGAAAACTTAAAAATTAGCTACACGTGGTAGTACACGCCTGTAGTCCCAGCTACTCGGGAGGCTAAGATAGGTGGATCGCTTGAACCCAGGATGTGGAGGCTGCGGTGAACCATGATCACACCACTGCACTCAGCCCGGGTGACAAAGATCTTATCTCAAAAAATAAAAAATAAATAATTTTTTTAATGAGCTATGATCGCACCACTGCACATTAGCCTAAGCAACAGAGCAAGACTGTGTCTCTAAGAAAATAAAAATAGCCTGGGCGCGGTGGCTCATGCCTGTAATCTCAACACTTTGGGAGGCAGAGATGGGAGGATTAATTGAGGTCAGAAGTTTGGAGACCAGCCTGGCCAACATGGTGAAACCCCATCCCTACTAAAAATACAAAAATTAGCCAGGCGTAAGAGTGTGTGCCTGTAGTCCCAGCTACTTGGGAGGCTGAGGCAAGAGAATCACTTGAACTTGGGAGGCAGAGGTTACAGTGATCCAAGATCACACCACTGCACTCCAGCCTGGGTGACAGAGTGAGACTCCATCTCAAAAAATAATAATAATAAATAGATTTTTTTAAATAGGAGGATTAAATAACATATCCAATGAGTAGCATTTATACTATTGTACCTGTAAGAAAAATCCAAAATAGTTAAAAAAATGTTTAATATCAGTGTATTAAAATGGCAAAAATGTGCTTTCTACTTATGGTCTAAATCTGCTTACAAATGTCCCCCCTTTTCTGCATAGGAGGGCAATGTTTCTTGTAGAGCCAGGGCAGAAGCTGGCAACAGTATTGGGAAGATTTTCTTCATAGTGACAGTGTTACAGCATAAGATCATCTCATATCATCTTACTATAGGATGACAGTAATATTATCTTACTATCTTACTATGTGTTACTTTATTAGTTTTTCCCTTATATGTTTGTTTTGGGATATATGACTTGGCTCATATATATATATGAGATATATATTTATATTAAAAGGTGCTTTGTTCTTTGCAAAACAGTCTCCTATGTTATTTCCTCATTTTATTAAAATGTAACCTAAAACTGTTTTTACAGAATCTTATTGTACTAATGTTTGCCTTGCAATATAAATAGAAAATGGAATGATAAGTAACCTCTCCAAGCAGAAGTTCCTGCCACTGATCTCTGTCTTTAAAGGTTCCAAATGGGACACTCGGTGGCCAGTAGTTCAAGTCTGTACAAAAGTAATGTTTCAAAGCCAAATATATATCAAGTAAGGTAATCTGTCACATGACATTTCCTATTTCAGCTGTTTTCCTAATTGTACGGTTCACTAATTTATTTTTAAAGTATCCCTGTTTGGGGCAGATAACTCCTTATTTCTATATATTCTATGTTGAGAGTTTTCTCTACACTTTTAAAAACTACACAGTTGAAGACTACTGAACAAGGGGACACTCTTTTGATAATGTGATAAACACATTCATTCTTAATCCTCACATAAAGTCAAATAATTCATTTGCCTGTACAAAAGATATAACAGGCAGTCTGTACATATTATTTGTGGTAAAGTAATCAGTATTAATCAGTGTATCTGCTACACAATGTGTTATATTACTCGGTAATACCTCTGACCTAAAAAATGAGTTAAGCTGATTATGGGACATAGGTTCATTTGCCTAATTCATTCAACAAATATTAATTCAGTGCCTGCAGTAGGCACTGAATTGAAAGCAAATACATGAGAGCAAACAGAATAACGTAGAGCAAAACAATATCCAGCTCTCTTAGGGACTTCTATCCACATTACCCCAACCCAATGGTAGGTTTTAAATGCTGATATTTTGCAGTTAATCAGGGGCTTCTAAATGCTAATAATTCTTCTTTAGAAGTGATTACAGAAGAAGGGGTGAAAAAAAATAGCAATTCCTGCAGAGAAGTCCCAGTATTACATATTTTAAAATTCAACTTAATGAGATCAACTCTAAAGCTATGCTTGAGAAACACATTGATATTTTTAGAATTCTCTCAATATAGAACTCTATGCTTAAAATTATCCCATCTGGGTGGGTAACACATTTGATGATGCTTTTATAATCAAAAGAAACAGGAAATTAAATAATATCGATATCTTTTAGGGTACCAGCATGCAGTTTACAGCATCGGTGTGTTAATGAGCTGCAGACCACATAAATTTCGATAGGATAATGATGGTTCCCAAATATATCCTTAGGTGAGTCATTAGATAGTATCTTTAATAGCTTTTTAAGGGTCATCTTCAAGTTATAAATAATATAAATACATATACAATAAAACATGATCCCAGTTTTCACTTGCAAAAAGGGATAGTGTTAGCTGTAATATTAGCTCCACTTAAATGAGATGTCTAAAATCAATGACAAGTAACAGTAAAATACCTACATGGCTAATTAAAATGGAACAATTATAAACAGGACGGACAAAACTAAAACACTAAAAGCATAACTAAAACTAGCACACAACCTCAAAGGAAATGGTATTGTCATATGTTCATGAAAAACAGAAAACTGTTGTGTAGAATACAGAAACCCTGTTGCTATTTTAATTACTTGTTTTTTTAAAAAGTTTTCCAAATTTCAACAAGAGTGATGAGTCAGATCTTCAGTACAAAGCAAAGCGGTATTTAATTGAAAAGATTACTGAGCTTGACAACTTCGGTCTTTTCAGCCACACACGGCAAAAGTGTCATTTTCAAATATGAAAAATAACCAACATAAATGATAAAAATATTTTTAAGTTGTTATATGCACTAATGTGAGTTGAGACTTGAGATCTCATTTGTAAATCCATTTTAAATCTAGGTCCTTATAGATTTAATCCAATTTTTCAAAAAAAAATCTGAACACGCCTGCTACAGAGATCCTAATTGTTAAAGATCTTTGACCCACAGCATATATATTCCTTCAACATGGCAGGCCCTCTTGGCCTTGGCTCATTTCCACTTGAGATTGGTTTTGTTCAGTATTATATACATGCATACACGCAGCATAATACAGGACATATTATAATGCAGTCAAAATTTATGTTTTATTCACATACTATCTCCTACTGGTACTTGTTAGCTCAAAACATCTTCCATAGGGAGATATCCATAAGAGATATTAGCTCAGGCCAATTAGCAAGGCTGAAGACGTAAAAGAAACCCACTCTAATGTCAAATTAATGCTGAAAAATTATTATGGTTTAAGTTTCCTGGAAACTTTCACGTTGTTAGAATGTGATCACCATGTGAACTAGATACATGTTCCTTCCAGACAATGAAAGCTGGAAGTATCATCTCAGCCTTCCATTGATGGACATTATCAATATCCCTTACCAGGAGGCAAGCCATCCACTCCTTTGAAGTAAAATCTCCAAGTAGAACTCTCTTTTAGTCTTTAACAAGAGTCCTTAATGTCACTCTGTAACCCCAATAATTCCTGGTCTCCAATCTGCCTTTTCCTGGACAATTTTAATCTGTAGCAATATTTATTTATTTATTTATGAGATGGGGTCTTACTCTATTGCCCAGACTGGAGTGCAATGGTGTGATCATGACTCACTGCAGCCTCAACCTTCCCGGCTCCAGTGGTCCTCACACTACAGCCTCCCAAGTATCTGAAACTACAGGTGTGTGCCACCATGCCTGGCTCATTTTTTTTTGTTGTTCGTTTTTCTGTAGAGACAGAGTTCTGCCATGTTGTCCCGGCTGGTCTCTAACTCCTGGGCTCAAGAAGATTTGACTGCCTTGGTCTCCCCCAAAGCGCTGCGATTACAGGTGAGCCACCGCGCCCGGCCTGATTTGTAGTAATTTAAATCCAAGTAAACCTCAACAGTAGCAGTATCTTGGGGCATTTAAATTTTACTTTAACCAACTGATAAAACCAAACTTGAATATGACAATTTCATAGGGCATAAGCAAATTCCATGGACTCCTTACATTTATGGTCCTAGATTAATAATATTTTGGTGTTTGAACAGAGTATTTGTAATCTATGTAAGTAAAGGACATGAGGGGAAACACACTTTACTTTCTAAAATTATTCCTCTCCATCACCCTCTTTCTCTAAGCCTTCTTTAATTATGGATTGAAATTTAGTTAGGTCTATCTGGTTCATTCAGATACCTCTAAGAGAGGTCATTTAATACCTTATAGCATAACATCACACCAAGTGATTTAAGCTCCTCTCCTACACAGTTTCAAATACAGAAAAGCAATGATCATTCTTAGAAAAGATCTTCACTAGTCATTCACAGTCAGAGGGACATTTAGAAGCAACTGCAAAAACTGTGGAGACAACGTAGTTTTTCTCAGCACAATTTACATAGATGTCTGGCTAGCTCTTCCTTGTAAAAGTCCAGTGTCTTCATTTGATGTGCTAAGTTAAACTGTAAACTCCTGAATAATTTGAACTCTTATTTGGGAAAAAAATGTTTTTTCACCTATATACTATAAAAAATGGTGACGTTTATTACAAGGGTCATGCCGTGGGCTCCCATAAAAGACATTGTAGAGCACGATAAAGAACGTTTTCTCCCAGAAGAACATTTATTTCTAAAACCCAGTTCCCCATGTTAAACATCACCTTTGGTTTATCCTTCAGACTCACCGTACCCATGATGTTTAAAATTGCAACCCACACCTGCACTCCCAATTCCCTTTCTCTGTTCTCCTTTTTCATTTTTTCATAGCATTTGTACTTTTCTAACCTAATATACAAATATGTTTTTTATCATTCTTTGCTAGAATGTAAGCTCCAGAGGGAAGGGATCTTTGTCTCTTTTGTTCATTGATGCATCCCAAGCATCAAGGACAGGACGTGATAGAAAATCAATTTTTGTTGAATAAATGAATGAATCTAGGTTGAGCTCAGTAAAAAAATATCTCTGGAGTAAGTTAGTTTCCAATTTTATTTCTACAATTAACAAATACCTTCTGAGCTTCAATTATGGTGGAGATAGATTGATCATACCCTTACAAATATATAATATCAGATGGTGATTAAGTGCTACAAAGCCGAACCAGCAGTACAAGAGTTTGGAGAGCCAGACATTTTAGGTGAGGTAGTCACCTCTCTGAAATGATGGCAATTGTTTCAAGACTTAAATAAAGTTCTGTGCCATGCAGATTTGCGAAGAGTGGGAAAGTGAGCATTGAGCATACTGGAAATACCAAACGCAGACGCCCTGGGATGAGGGTCCGCTTGGCGAGCCCAGCAAGAGCAATAAGGCCTGAGTGGTGGAAGTGGGGTATGCAAGAACGTATCATTCTTGTTGCTTTTACCTGCTGCTTAATAACACGCATGTACTGTCTAGCAGGAAATAAAGAGATTACGTTTCACCTAGAATACTCATTCTCCGAGCCTAAGTGGCTCTTCTATTCCAGCCCCCAAATATCTGTATCAGCACATCATATAAGATTACAAAGCACAGAGTAATGACATTGTTAGAAACTCTTCACAGTAGCCCCAGGAGTCACGAAACTGACTTAACTAAGACCCACTGTCTAGTAAGGTGTAAAACCCAGCAGGAACGCAATACTAGGAAGGTGCAAAGCCAGGAGGCTCAATAAACGTTAAACAGTGTCTGGGGGAAAGAGCAACGATCCAGAGCACTGTTTGTGAACTCAACCACTTTTATTCAGCTCTGACAAGGTAAGTCGCCAAGCGCGGTACAAAGTAGCTCCACGAAATGCGTTTTGTTATAGTCCTGGTCTCGAACTGTTGCAACATTTTATGTAATTTTTGCAAAGAATAAAAGCAAAAAGTTCATTCTAAATTCGCCTTCCAACTCAGTTCTTTCTCCGCCAAGACGGAGCACTTGGAAAGTTTTCAATGTCTGAAAACCTCTATTTCCAGGGCTGAGCAGAGCACTATGTTGCGGCTTAAGACGCTCGGCGATTTCTTCCAATCCCTCCACAGTTCCAAAACGGCTTCACCTAACAAAGTCAAACTTTTCGCGCTATTCCTGGACATCAGGACCAAATGTCGAAAGCATATACTGCCACTGAGTTAGTGAGCCGGGCCGGTGCCCGGGACCTGGGGTACTAGATTTATGGGACGGGAGCCTAGGGGTCGAGGCCACAGAAATGAAAACATCGGCAACATATGCAGTGCAGCGAGTGGGTTAGGAGGGAGAAACTTCAGGCAGAACGCTCCCTCGGGACCTGTGACGCCCCCCCGCCCCAGCCACACCAGACGCGTGAGCTTAGGATGAGAGCGGCCTCCGAGCAGATGATCACCCTGGAACGACGCCAAACGCGACCCCTACCAGAGGACTCGCGCATGCGCAGCGCAGCCTGGGCCGGCGGCCTGGGCAGGATGTAGTCGCAGAGCAGCGCACCGGGCCCACGCCAGCGGAATTGCGCATGCGCAGGGCCGCCTCTGCCTGCGGCCTGGGCTGGGTGTAGCCCCAGAACCTAGCTCTTAACTCCCGCCAGCAGTTTTACGCATGCGCGACGACGCCTAGGCCTGTGGCACGGTCGCGGCTCTAGTCCCCTGGGCCCCTCAGCTGTCTCTGGCGGGGAGGTCGGGCCGCAGGGGCGGGGAGGGGTGGCCTCCCCCAGTGGTACCTGACAGCATCCCACGTCACGGCCGCGATCCCCCTCGGCTTCCCACACCACTCCTCCACCCTCTTACCTCCTCGCAGGCCGGAGCCTTGTCCGCTCCGCCTCCTGGGTAGCGGTTACTGCACGGTCAGGGGCCCGGCGCCGCGACGAGTTGGCGCCTCCCCCTGAAACGGCCCGGCCTCGGCGGGATGCGCTCGGGTGCCCGGCCGAGAGGGAAACGAAGGGAGCGCAGACGAGAGGAGGGGGCTGGCGACGGCGTCTCGCCCCTCCTCTCCTCCCTAGGCTGCCCACCGCCGCCCCTCCCCTTTCTCGCAGACGCCCCCTCCCCTCGGAGTTGACCCCCGGGAGTCTCCCATTGGGGCCGCCTCCGCTTTTCCAGGGAGTTCCTCCGTGGGTCACCCCCACCTTCTCCAGGGTTATGTTCTCGCAAATTTTGGGAATTTGTGGATACCCGACCTAGAAGGATGAGGCGTGTATGATGCTGAGAGCAACCTTTTCCACAGCCCCTCTCCTCCAGCCTGCCCCAGCTTTTCTTCTATTGCTGGCCCCTCTATCTGGGAGCTCCGATCACTTCACGTTTTCACCCCATTGCTGTGGGGCGGAAGTCTTGTAGCCCCCTGTAGTACAAATGCTGAAATAATGAGGATGTGTGCTGGGGGGTTCAGGGGGATGACCTCAGTTACCTTGGGGCCAAGGGCTTCGAAAACAGCCACCTTCTCCCCTTATGATTATATTTTGCAGTAATTTATTATATTACACTGCACTTCTGTTGGCCTTTGTAGATTTAAGTAAAATGCACCACAACTTTGCAGTGTGCAATAATTTCTTCCACTGCACTACACTTAAATTGACCTGAGTGGGTTTTGGTAAAATGCTCAACAATTAAATGTTATTAGCTATTCCTGTGAAGTAAGGGGCTTGCTTTTATACTGGCTGTTTCATGAGGACATTGGTTCCTCTACAGTGTAGAGCCAAAAGTAGTAAAGCCAAAGAGAAAAACTGACATTCCAAACCACAGTGACCGTGTCAGTCTGTTTCGTCTGGCTTTTGTCATTTCTTCGGAAAAACATCATTCTAAAATGTATAACTGCCTTTCTGCTACATAGGGCAGACATTTATCTCTATTCTCTGAGCATAGCCCACTGAGCCTCAGAAGGAGGCACGCAAAATGGTACACAGGTATTTCTTGTAGAGCTCTAAATGGAAGAAAAAGTAAGTATACATTAACAGGAAGTTGCAGAGATAGTGCAGAGAGGCATCGTGTGCCTGCCCCAAGTTTCTCCATTGGTTACATCTTATCAATGAAAGAAATTTATGAGTTAAACAGGTTTGCTCTCAGAAAAAGCTCACTTCAGTGATGATAGCTGGCTTTTTTTTTTTAAGCACCTATTGTGTGCCAAGAGGTTTATCTTATTTGGAGCTCACAATAATCCTGTAAGGCAAGGATTATCCTTACTTTACAGATAAGGCAACTCAGGCCCCAAGAGATTAAGTTTCTTTCATCAGCAACCATGGCAAGATCTGTTTGCCTTGCGCACTTGGTCTTTTACGCATTACGGACAGCTGAAGTTCATGCAGGCCTTACGCTGTGTTTCAGCTGAAGCCTGACAATTAGCTAACAATAAAAACATGTCTTAATGTTTTGAAAACTGATATTATCTCAGAAGTTAAAACTTTAAAATATACCTATAAAAGAATGTGTTTCACTAAAGATTTTAATTTTATATGGGTCCAACAGTTTTTCCCAGGGCGGTCAAAATTAAAAGTAAGAAGTAAAAATGTCTCCATCACATATAAGTTTCCTTCAACACTTTTGGATAATTTGGTCTACTAAACTTCACTGTATTGCTGAATTCAGTAGACTAAAAATTTAGACTCTGAGAGAGTATAGGTTAGTATTTCAGGAGTTAAAGTTCCCATCACCACATCTCCCAAGTTTACCTACATCTGGACCTGTGCACTCTATTCCTTCCCATTACTGGGAATGAGCTGTGCATGCTCTTATTTAAGTTCAACTCTTCCACCTTAGTATTAGATCCTGTCTTCCTTACAGTCTCAAGGTTTTCACTCAGCTAGTTGTCACCTCTCAATCCTACATTATTAATTTTTGTATCATTAATTTTTGGATCATTCCCATAAGCATATTAACATTGCGCAACATTTGCCTATCTTTTAAAAAGTTCCTTGATTATATGTCCCCTATCAGCTACCAATGTATTCTCTGGTCTCTTCCAAAATGTCTTAAAAGAGTCACTTATACTAACTGTATCCTCATCCCCTCCTCCTATTCATCCTCTTTTTTTTTTTTTTTTTTTTTGAGATAGAATCTTGCTCTGTTGCCCAGGTTGGAGTGCAGTGGCGCAATCTCAGCTCACTGCAACCTCCACCTCCCGGGTTCAGGTGATTCTCGTGCCTAAGCCTCCCAAGTAGTTGGAACGACAGGTGTGTGCCACCATGCCCAGCTAATTTTTGAATTTTTAATAGAGATGGGGTTTTGCCATGTTGGCCAGAATGGTCTAGAGCTCCTGACCTCAGGTGATCTATCCACCTCAGCCTCCTAAAGTGCCGAGATTATAGATGTGAGCTATCATGCTTGGCCCTCCTATTCATTCTTGAATCTATTTCAGCCAGGCTTTTGCCCTTACCCCTCCATTGAAACTCCTCTTGGCAAAGTCACCAATGACCTCAGAATTGCTAAATCAGTGGTTACTTTTCCATTATCTCACCTGAACTATCAGCAGCATTAGAAACATTTGCTTACAGCTGCCATCTTGAAGCATTCATCTTCTTCTGTTGGCCTTCAGGTGGCCCCTGTCTCTTGGTTTGTCCATCTCACTGGCAGCTCCATTGGCTCATCCACCACTTCTCCAGCCATTGGCATACCCAGAGTTTGGTTCTTGGACTTCTCTATCTTCTCATTCCCTTAGTAATTTTATTTCAAGACATGGTTTTAGTCCTGCCACTTCTTATGTCCTAACAAGTTCATGACACTACTCTTGTGAAACTAGGAGCCCTTGTCCTTTTCCAGCCCACAATGGGGATCTAGCTGCAATAAAAGTCTTCCCTTTCTTCCCTTTTTAAACCCCCTAATTACTTCTGCTTTTGGGGTATCTTTAAGCCTCCTTTAGTTATCCAAAAGCAGAGGAATTCATCTTGCTTTTTTCTTTTCAGGTATCCAGGCACCAAGGCCCTAATCACAAGAAAAGGTGGATGGGGCCGTCTTTTGACTTTTTCTTGGAAATTCAGAAAGTCTAATTATGCTTCAGGGAAGAGGAAAATGTTCTTTTTTTCCTCTTTGAGTCTCCAGAACAAAAATTTAGCACCAGTAAATTTCTACATCAGTCTGCTTGTTACAGATTGAATGCATGAATGAATGATTGCAAGCAGCCTGCACTTTGGTGCCCTAAGTGCCATTGATTAGGTGAATGACCTTGGGTAGCACCTTAGTTTTCTAGAACTTAAATTCCTTGAGACTCCATTAAATTGGTGCACTGCCCAGCTCTGTGTTTTGTAGAGGTATCAGTCACACTGCACCTTTACTGATGCATGCTATTACCATGCTGTATAGCATTGTGCATGTCAGCATGGTATTATAACTGGTGTTAGAATATAAAAGTGATAAAGATGATAATAGGCACATATACACTTACTGTGGCAATAGTGAAAGAATGACAAAATACCAAGAGGTGATCAGAGAAGGCTTTCCAAAACAGATTACTTTAGCATTAAGTTTTCAGTGTGGGCTGGGTGCCGTGGCTCATGCCTGTAATTCCAGCACTTTGGGAGGCGGAGATGGGCGGATCACTTGAGGTCAGGAGTTCTTGATCAGCGTGGCCAACATGGTGAAACCCTGTCTCTGCTAAAAATACAAAAATTAGCCAGGCATGGTGGTGGGTGCCTGTAATCCCAGCCACTTGGGAGGCTGAGTCAGTGTGAGTTAGCTAAGAGAACAAAGGTTAGGGATGGAAGTGTTAGGGAAGGGAAGTAGTCTAAGTAGAATAAGAAATGTGATGTGTTTGAGAATTATAAATTGCTTAGTAAGGCTGAAACAAAGGCTATATGGAGGGAATAGGGCAATGGTAGGAAATTAAAGTAACCATTCATTCATGAATGGACACTAAGGATGATTCTTTATCTCAACAATTGTGAATAGTGCTGCAGTGAACATGGGAGCACAGATATCTCTTCAACATACTGATTCATTTTTGTTGGACATATACTCAGTAGTGAGATTGCTAAAAATAGTCCTATTTTTAATTTTTTGAGGACCTCTGTACTGGTTTTCGTAATGCCTGTACTAATTTACATTCCCATCAACAAAGGTTCCTTTTTCTCCACATCATTGCCAACACTTGTTATTTTTCATCTTTTTTATAACAGCCATCTTTACAGGTGTGGGGTGATATCTCATCGTGGTTTTAACTTGCATTTCCCTGATGATTAATGATGTTGAACTTTTTTTCATCTACTTGGCCATTTGTAGCTCTTCTTTGATAAATGTTTATTCAGGTCCTCTGCCCATTTTTAAGTTGGGTTGTTTTATTGCTACTGAATTGTTTGAATTCCTTATATATTTTGGATATTAACGCCCTAACAGATGTATGGTTTGCATATATTTTCTCCAACTTGCTAGCTTTTCTCTTCACTCTGTTGATTGTTTTCTTTGCTGTACAGAAGATTTATAGTTTGATGTAATTCTGTTTGTCTATTTTTGCTTTAGTTGCCTGTGCTTTTGGGGTCATCTTCAAAAAAATCATTGCCCAGACCAATGTCATGGAGTTTTCCCCTACGTTATAGTAGTTTTATAGTTTCAGGTCTTAAGTTTTAAGTCTTTAATCCATTTTTAGTTGATTTTTGTATTTGGTGTGAGAAAAAGGTTTCATTTCATTCTTCTGCATATGGCTATCCAATTTTACTTACACCATTTTTTTGAAGAGACTGTTCTTTTCCCGTTGTGTTCACAGCCTTGTCAAAAATCAATCAGCCTTAAAAAAAAAAGACAATTCTGTCATTTGTGACAACATGGATGAGCATGGAGGTTATTAAGTAAAATATCACATGATCTCATTCATATGTGGAACCTTAAAAAGTTGAACTCATAGAAGTTAAGAGCAGAATGGTGGTTACTAGGGGCTGGGGCTGGGAAGGATCAAGGAGATATTGGTCAAAGAATAAAAAAATTCAGTTAGATAGGAAGAATAAGTTCAAGATACCTATAGTACAATAGGGTGATTGTAGTTAATAACAATGTTTTGTATATTTACAAATTGCCAAGAAAGCAGATGTTAAATGTGCTCAGCAGGCACACACAATGATAAGTATATGAGGTAATGCATATATTACTTAGCTTGATTCAGCCATTTCATAATGTATCCATATATGAAAAGATCATGTTATACACCGTAAATATAAAGAATTTTGTTAATTAAAAAATAAATCTGTAAAAATTAATTGTTTAAAATAGCAATAATTTTTTTTTTTTTTTTTTTTGAGATAGAGTCTCCCTCTGTCACCCAGTCTGGAGTGCAGTTTCACGATCTCAGCTCACTGCCACCTCTGCCTTTCAGGTTCAAGTGCTTCTCCTGCCTCAGCCTCCCAAGTAGCTGGGACTACTGGCATGTGCCACCATACCCAGCTAATGTTTGTATTTTTAGTGGAGACCGAGTTTCACCATGTTGGGGCCTGGGGAGTCACGCCCTCCAAACCATAGTCTCATCAGACGGGTTTTACTTAGTGCTATATAACGTGGTCCACTTTCCAATCTGACTCTGGCATAACATCACATGATACATAAGGAAGCAAATCAAAATATTTTAAGCCCAAATTTATTTTCTTTGCCATATCTTGAAATAGTCTTGCAAAGCTGACTTGTGGGGAAAATCTGTATTTTAAAGAGAATCCCTTTTCTTCTCCCTCCTTTTTCCTGTTCCAGGAGAGAATCACCTCTGATAAGAAACTTTTATAATCTATTCTCTCTGATGCCTGCTACCTGGAGACTTCCTCTGCATAATGAGAACCTTGGTCTCCACAACCCCTTATCTTAACCCAGACATCCCCTTCTGTTGGTTCTATCTGCATAATGGAAACCCTGGTCTCCATAACCCCTTATCTTAACCCAGACATTCCTATCTATTGATTCTAGGTCTTTAGACAATAATTTAACTCTTTCAACCAATTGCCAATCAGAAAAACTTTGAATCTACCTATAACCTGGAAGCCGCTCCTTCCAGTTGTCCCATCTTTCTGGACTAAACCAATATACCCCTTATATGTATTGATTGATGTTTTATGTCTCCCTAAAATGTATAAAACCAAGCTTTATCCTGACCACCTTAGGCACATATTCTCACAATCTTCTGAGGGCTGTGTCATGGGCCATCTGTCACTCATCTTTGGATCAGAATAAACCCCTTCAGACATTTTACAGAGTTTGACTCTTTTTGTCAACATTACAGTTACTGGCAACTTAAGTCATTTTTGCCCCATCCTACAGGTGAGATAGTGGAGACCTAGGTAACTTGCCTAAGGTCACATAAGTAGTAAGAGGTGGAACTAGGACTCAAATCCATCTTTGATTCCCATCTGGAGCTCTTTCCACTGGACCATGAGGCCTCTTTCCAAATGAGATGTAAAGGTAAATGGGCCAAATAATAGAAGGCCTTGGCAATGTAACAGCAAGATGTATCATAGGATCTAACAAAATATTTTAAGCAGGAGGACAACATGATGGCTCACCATCATGCCAGTGGGGAGAAGGGTGAGCCTGGAGCCAGGGAAACCACTTGAAGACACTATTGCATCAACCCTGGCAGGACACCAGCTGTCCTTGAATTCAGTGTTAACAGTGGCATGGGCTTAAAGAGAGAGGAGAACATGGATTTGAGAAAATTTCAGAAGTTGAAATTAGCAAGACTGGATATAAAGAGTAGAAAATGGCCAGGTGTGGTGGCTCACACTTGTAATCCCAGCACTTTGTGGGGCTGAGACAGGAGGATGGCTTGAGGCCAGGAGTTCAAGACCAGGCTGGGCAACACAGTGAGATCCTGTCTCTACACACACACACACACACACACACACACACACACACACACACACACAAAAGAACTTAGTGGGATGTGGTGGCTCATTTCTGCAGTCTCAGCTACTAGAGAGGCTGAGGTGGGAGGATCACTTGAGCCCCAGGAGTTCAAGGCCACAAAGCCTTAATTGTGCCACTGTATTCCAGCCAGGGTGACAGAGTTTTCCAGACCCCACAACTCAAAAAAAAAAAAAAAAAAAAAAAGAGTAGATGTGCAACACTTGCAGGGAATAAAAAAAAATAAAATAATGTGAACTTAGTAAGTCACTTAATATTCTGGGGGCCTCAAAAATCTTTACCTTTAAAAATGGAGGATTAGACTTAGTGTTTCCTTAATATTTTAAGATTTTTGCAAAGCCAACTGATAACAAAATGTGATAAAGATGGCACATTGTTTGCATATTAACTAGGAAAAATATACTAAATAAAATGTAACAAATAGAAACTAGCAATACTTTTAAAAATATATTGTACGATTACCAAGATTGGGTTCCTTTCAGTGATGTGAATATGATTCAGTGTTAAGAAATTGATTAATATATTCTTCCATAATAATAGGTCAAAGGAATAGAAATGTTTTAATTCATGATGAGAAAAATGTTTGATAAAATTTAATAGTCTGTAGTCATTTTTGATCAAAGAAATCTTTAGTAAGTGGCTACATACGATGAAAGCTAGGTTCATGCTTAATAGTTGTAAATCAAAAATAAGATTCTAAGCCCCTCAACCATCTGAACGGACCCCTCCTCTTGGCCACGTGCACTCCAAGTTAACCTGAAAACCTAGTTCAGGCCATGATGGGAAGGAGGGGTCAGACATGCCTCATTATACCCTCCTCCCTTTTGGAATTCAGGAAAAGCCAGCCAGCATTAACATTAACTCAGACCTTCAATCTGATAAGAAACATTTATAATTGTTAAATCAAGTTTAGCTTAAAGCTGCCTCCTTACATATTTTAAGTTTGGCCTAAAGGTTTTTCTGTACATCATAAATTATAACAAGTAGAGGTGTACATGGAACACTATGCAGCCATAAAAAAGGATGAGTTCATGTCCTTTACAGGGACATGGATGAAACTGGAAACCATCATTCTCAGCAAAGTAACACAAGAAAAGAAAACCAAACACCTCATGTTCTCACTCATAAGTGGAAGCTGAACAACGAGAACACATGGACACAGGGAGGGGAACATCACACACTGGGGCCTGTTTGGGGGTGGGGGGCTGGGAGAGGGATAGCATTAGGAGAACTACCTAATGTAAATGACGAGTTTATGGGTGCAGCAAACCAACGTGGCACATGTATACCTATGTAACAAACCTGCATGTTGTGCACATGTACCCCAAAACTTAAAGTATAATAATAAAAAATAAATTAAAAAAAGAAAAAAAAAACAAGTAGAGGTGTAAACAAACTGTAGCCTACAATTGTGCCAATCACTGAGTTTTCCAAAATCTGATTTCCTTGAATGTACCCTTCATATTTCCCTCAAATTGGTGTGATTGGATCTAGAGTCTCCGTTAGATTGAGGTTCTATATTTTTGGCAAGATGACTTCCTAGATGGTATTGTGTCCTTCCACCAGGAGGCATTTAATGTTGGGTTGTTTCTTTCTGTGATATTGGTAGTTGTTAGTGCTCAATACCTAGATCCATTAACTCAACAGATACTGGAAATGGTGATATCCTAACCCTATCATTTCATCTTCATTTATTAGCTGACATGCTTTTATAAAGGGAAACTTTCTTCCTCAATGATTTGATTTCCCAATGACATAGGAAAAGCATGATAAGCATTTGATTCTGTCTCTTAATTTGCCAGTTTTTATAATAATTTTATAATAATGGGTTGGTCATTAGCAGTCTGCAATGGCCACTAATTGAGTTTCTTTGTTGGTATTGTCGTGAATTCATGAATTTAAGCTTATTTTATTGCCCACAGGACTCTGGTTTTTGTGATGATCACAGAGGAGCAAGCCTGGCTTGTCCGAGACAGTCATATCAATTCATTCTCACTTGATAGTGTCTGGAGTGGCCATGTGACTGGTCCTAGCCATAGACATTTTGATGGGAATGGGAACAGAGAAATTCTAGGCAAAGAAGGGCAGGTCCCTGGTGAAGCCCCATCTCAAGCTGAAAAGCCTGAGACTGCGGCCCAAAGTTAGAACTTACACCCCTGTTTCCCTGCTCGAATCTTGCCTTTTCCAAAGCACCCATGGCCCCACCCTGCCCCCCATCCTGTGCCTATAGAAACATCAGCCTCAGCTGGCAGAGAGAGGAGAAGCAGCTGAATGTCAGGGACTATAGCTGGACATCAGAGAGAAGCAGCCTGACTTCAGAAGCACAGCTTGGTGGCGTAACTTTGGAGAAGAATCTGGCTGGAGACTGCCAGACTTCAGGGGAAGATTACCTTCCCATCTTGTCCCCTTTTCAGCTGCCTCTCTTGGTGATTATCACTTTCATTGGCAATAAAATCCATGCATTTACCATCCTTCAATTCATTCATGAGACCTCATTTCTCCTGGATGTTGGGCAAGAGCTCGGGAGCCATGAGTGAGGATACAAAAAAGCTGTCACACTTGCCCTTTGCCCTCTCTGGCAGAAGGCAGCCGCCTCATATGAAAAGGCAGAGGGCCTGCTGAACTGTTAGCACTCAAGTTGTCTGTGTACAGCAGGCAAAGCTAAAAGGGCACTGTAGCACTCCCTCTGGGGTTTCAGGGGTTGCAGGCACACCCCCCTGCAAATGCTGCCGCAGGGCCTGCACAGAGTTCACTCCTGCCAGTACCCAAAAGCACTCGCCCTGGCTCCTGCACCTGCTCACCTATGTGCTCCCTCCCGTGAGGAGTGGAGCGCAGCAGATCCAAGTGAGTGGAGTTCACTCCTGCTGGCACTGAAGCAGCTGGCTAGTTCCAGCACCCGTGCACTCCAGTTCCTGCCTCATTTGCTCACGTGCTCCCTCCCTCAAGGAACTGAGAGCTGTGGGCTCAGTAAACAAGACAGCCCCTTTGTGAGTCCCACGAAGGGGTCAGGGAAATATCGTGCTTCAATTTCATACAAGGAAGTCCACTAGGAGGCTTCTGAAAAAACACGCCCACCCAGCCACTCGGCTGCCCCCTCCTTCCCTTCCTGCTTTTTTTAGGTTGTCACATGAGGACTTGTTTGGAGAGGTGCTGCTGAAGCTTGGAACATCTCAATGGATACAAGTGACACAAATGCACAATTGTGAACACTAATACTGCAGATCCAGACTTTTTGACAGGGAAAGCTGTCCAGGATGTGTTGCTGATATAAATACAAGTCATAAAAACTATATATGTAAAATTGAACACAAGTGTGTCTATTTACACTGAGACCTGCTTGGAAATACTTAAATATTGAGTGGTCATTTCTGAGAGTTGAAATATTGACTAATTTATTTCTCTGTTGTATTTTTATATTGTTTAAGGTTTAAATTTTTATGTGAATAATAATCTTTTTTAAAAGTATGATTCCTATTTATCTCATGTTACTTATAATGGGTTTTTTTTTCTAAATATATAAGATCTCATAACTGGCATTACATGATTTTCTCCATGGCATGATCATCAACAGGAAATGTTTTAGTTCTAGAATAACATTTACTGATAAACATTTTTGGAAACATTTAAGCATTTCCTGATCTGAAAATTTTTGTGATTTTTTTCTTTGTATAGTTTATTGTTATACTTAATAATGCTTTCCAGCCCAGTGGAGCACAGTCATCTTGTCAGAGAAAAAACACTTTCAGAAAAACATGAGTTTTATAGACATTTTCTACTCACTAGAAAAATGAAATTAGTACATTTTTCACTTAGTGGTAAAAATGATAAGCAGTCTCCCTTTAGCCTACCTTTAAGAAATTTCAATTTCTTGGGTCCATTTAATTCTCCTAAGACACTGCATATTCTTAAAACAGAAAGGATATTTTTAAAAAATTTCTAGGCTTCCGGAGAAAAATTGAAAAAGGGTCTTCTTTCTTTTGTTAATGACCTTTTAAATGGCTGGTCCTGCACAGGGAGTTAAGGCCAGGCTATCACAGTAGACAAAGGAAATAGGCTCAGTGCTGCATGCCCCACATTATGAAAGTTGTGACAAATTCGACATAAGCTATAAGCTTACTCTCTGGATCTCATAAAGTAAAGTCAGAAATGGCAGAAAGAAACGTGTGGAGCCGAGGCTGAAGATGAATCTAGAAAGGCAGTTCCTCAAGGGCATTGATAAATATTAAACAAAGAGCAGATACGGTCTGGAGGATGACATGAGGGGGACAGGTTGGATGTAGGGAAACAAATAGACGTGGTTGAAGGAATCCAGAGGAATTTGAGCAGTGGTTTTGAGATGGAGAGGAGAAGAGAAAGCAAGAATTAGGCAAATACTTACATTGTATAGTCTCTTTGGTCATTTCTCGCTTGTTTTCTCTTAGCATCATTGGAGTCTTCAGAAGGGTTAAACTGAAAACAAGATTTTTCTGTCCATCCTTGGGTCAGAGCTCTAAAGGAGGAACAGTTGGCTCCTGGCAGCCAGCATGGTACTCGTAAAACTAAGCCAAGACATCTGCAGATTTGTGTTTTGGTTGGACAAATCCACATCTTCACTTGATGACTGACAGTAGGAATCACCTCCCCATACATACAGATAAAGATGTTATCCTGACCCCAGTTCAAAAACAGTAGGCCATCAATCCCAGGGCCATATTGGAGCCTTGATATCCAATCTCTGTTCTCCTTTTAGGGTATTCAGTGGGGTGGTGTTCCTCACACCCTCAGCTTGGAGTGTTCTTATAACTTCTGGAATGGGCCTGATCATTTGCAGCCTTCCTACAAAACTGGCTCTTCACTCAAATTTCACTTTAGGGAACAGACTGCTCTGAAATCTAGTTAGAGGTCAGATGAGGCCTTCCTAAGTTTTCTCTGGAACAGCAGGAACTCAAACCTGATCTTGCCATTCCAGTCTGAGCCAACTTGGGTCTGGAGATACTGTAGCAAATCTGCAACCTGGAAGGAAGGTTGGGGCTGTCTCCCCACCAAGATGTTCAAAATCCGGAATCTCACATCAGCTTTGGCTCAAGAATGCCATCCCAGCTGTGAAATCACAATGCATGGGTCAGTGAGAAAGTTTAAGAGCCTCACCTAGAAGAAACGGTATTGAGTCTGTATTATTTAGAACCAGTGTCCATTTAATCCTCTCTCCTGAGATTCCTATCTGGTGTGCTAGTTCCTAGCTAGAGTTTGGGGCCTGAGACACAAGTCGCTAGAGAAACCTTGGAAACCAATGTATCGTCTCATTTTGCAAGACCTGGTATAATGTTTCTAAAGCTCAATAGTATAGTCTAAACTGATGGTCTTATATACATGACAGTGGAATAAGAAACAACATGAACATTTTAATTTTTTCTGTACTTTGAGATAATTACCCTTGTGATGGGTTTGAGGTAAACTCAGCTTCAGGGTTTCCAAAATTAAAATTAAGAGAGAGGTCTATAGAAAATTTCTGGCCCTATCCCCTGGAGCTATGCAGCCTGGGGTATGGCCCGTGGGACTGAAACCCTGTCCCAACATCACCACCAAAATGGCTGTTGATTCTGTTCCCAGGGGACTTCTCAAGTAATTTATAGAAGGAGAAATGAAGCTTAAGACAGGCAAATTTGGAGGTGATTATCAGTCAATGGTTTACAACAGGGCTGCGAAGTAGGCAGGACCCACACTATTGAGAAACCGGGAAGATGCAATGCAATGCTCCAGCCTCTGTGGCTATGCCCCATGCTCTCTTCTATTTGCTTTTCATCTCAGTTCACTTCTATTTCTGATCTCTTTCCACAAGATTGACAGGGCTTTCTTTTGGACTTCTCTTGGATTAGGATTTAGCTTTTCCTTGGCTCACTCGGGGTTTCAACATCCTGGAATGCTTTCCCAGCACATCTGTGTATCTCAACATTTTCCATAGCAGTCTGTCTTTCCTGATCACCTATGACCCAGCACTGCCACTTCATTCATGGGAATGTCCAGGCCCTCATTTAACCAGTCTTCCTAGTTCCCTGTTCCCTTTCCTTCCCCATAGGACCACTTGAACCAGCTCATGGATCAGATACGTCTTCCACATCTTCCAAAAAGCTCAGAGGATTTTCTACCCCAAAGTGATAATCCTCAGGAAACCTGCTGGTCCCCTCCCTTTTTCTTTCAGTGTTTGAGACTTGAAGAGGATTATTCTGATGCTTTCTAGGCTCATCAGAGGATAGAGGCCTATGGATCACTATGAAAGCATCCACTGTGAAATGGAGAATTGTGTTTTGAAGATAATGCTAGAAAGCTGACACCGCTAAGTCATACAATTCTCGTCTGTTCACAGAATATGATCAAAACTATTTTTTAGAACAAAGTTGATGTTTTTAGCATTGTCCCTGAAACTCCTGTCTCAGTGTAACTCCTTTACCCTGAACTGATTTGGCTTTAGAATATAAATTAGTGGTAAGACATGTATATGGCAAATGATTTGAAATGCAGAACCATAGCAACAAGAGCTTCTGTTAGAGAGAAAAGGAACTAACACTTATTGAGTGCTGTGTACTAGGTACCATGTGCCATTAATCATAGTGATAATGACAATATTGGAGCATGCATATTATGTTTAGGCATTGCTCTAAGTCCTTACATATGACCTATTTTAAGCCTCACAATAACTCCATGAGATGAGCACTGTGTCACTGTCCTCATTTTATAAAAGAGAAGCTTAAAGAGGCTGAGTAACTTGTTTAAGATGAACTGAGTACCAAGCCCAGGTCTGTCTGAATCCAGCATCTTCTTACAGCATATTTTAAAAATGGATGAAACTTCCTATGGATTTAAAACTTTAAAGTTTTAGAAAATGAAGAGCTGAGTCACATGGCATAACTTGGACCTGATATAGTTAAATAATGATGAGATAAATGAGTTTTGACTGAGATTATCCATATTATCTCAATTTACTACATTTAGGCTATGAACACAGATTTCAATGGAACTCAAGTGACCATTTCATGAGAATGTATACATTGCGTCATTTCATTTCATCTGTGTTTGTTGCTACAATATCAGAAGGCTTACATGGTTAATTCTATCTTAATATATAACTAGTCTTAATCATACACAGAAAATTTCTATTTAAATCTAGTAGGTAAAATATGTATACAACCTCTTATTTAAAAAATTAAGGCCAGGCTGGGCGTGGTGCTCATGCTTATAATCACAGCACTTTGGGAGGCCGAGGCAAGTGGATTGCTTGAGGCCAGGAGTTCGTGACCACCCTGGCCAAAACAGAGAAAACCCGTCTCTATTAAAATACAAAAATTAGCCGGGCATAGTAGCATGCACCTGTAATCTCAGCTACTCGGTAGGCTGAGGCAGGAGAATCACTTGAACCTGGAAGGTGGAGGTTGCAGTGAGCCGAGATTATGCCACTGCACTGCAGCCTGGGTGACAGAGCAAGACTCTGTCTCAAAAAAAAAAAAAAAAAAATTAAGGCTAAGCACAGTGGCTCATGCCTGTAATCCCAGCACTTTAGGAGGATCCACTGAGGCCAGGAGCTCGAGACCATCTGGGCAACATAGTGAGACCCCCATCTCTAGCACCTTGGAGTGTTCTTATAATTTCTGGAATGGGCCTGGTCATAACTGGGTGTGGTGGCACACATCTGTAGTCCTAGCTACTGGGGAGGTAGAGGTCGGGGGATCACTTGAGCCCAAGAGTTCAAGGCTGCAGTGAGCTATGATCCTCCCACTGCACTCCAGCCTGGGTGACAAAGTAAACCCTATCTCAAATAAATAAATAAATATCTGCTTTTGACATTTTGGAAAAAGAATGAACGAAAACCTACCCATATTTGCTTTTGTGTTTCAGACCTTTTTTAGCCAGGCATTTAAGACTGGCTGAGTGTAACCTTTGCCCTTGGCGTTTGGGGGCAAAACCACAGGTATAGGCCAGCCCTGGTATTCGTGGGAGGATTGCACCATTCAGCAGTGTCAGGTCATGAAGCACAGATTCTCTCCAACAGTGCTTCATAAATACAGCAAGTGAATTTGGGAATGTGGTCTGTTTAATTTAAAATTAGCTTCTTTCTCCAGAAGATTTTCTCTTCCCTGTGAAAACTGTTTTATCTCTCAGGCCTTTTAATCTTTTATATTTTTTAATAGTTTCTCTCAGTCTGTTCACTTAAACTCCTGAAATGAAATCACATTCTACATTGATGGAATTGGTCTAAAAAACACACATATGTTCTCTATATTGAGTAAATGCACATTACTATCTCCATTTTAAAACATCCTTTCATTTTAAAAAAGGAAATAAAATGGACTTATTATAGGCATAGATCATTACATACACAAAAGAAAGAATCCATCCTCAGCTAAGAAATCTGGGGAAAAAATCTTGTATTTTCTCTCATGATTAATTGCGGGCTACCCTGCCTTGCAAAGCCATCATATAAACTATTCAGAGGGAAGAGGTTAAATAGTTCTATAATATAAAGTCTTGCTGAGGGTGTGGGAAACAGGCATTGCTGGTGGGAGTGTACACTGAAACCCCTTCTTTGTAGTGCAATTTGGTAAAATCTGTCAATATTTAATATGAACATACTTTGACATCTTAATCTTATTTCTAGGAATCCATTCTGTCATGAACTTAGCATCCCTGCAAAAGCTGCCAAGCCAAACCCAGTTTTTTCCGTAATTTTCCTCTGACTCAAAAATGGTATTCTCAGTCCTTGTTAGGCCCATTTTTATTTCTCCACACCATCCATTCAACACTTTCACAGTGGTAGGAGAATATGAATTGCTCAGTTCTGGGGTGGTGATTTAATCTTAGTTTAAAGATAGAAAACATAACATAGTATAGTGGACTGGGGAAACTGTTGGGTTATTTGGTCTTGTTATTATTGTTGTTGTTGCCTGCCCAGCACATTTGGTCCCAGTATGCCATTTGCCTTGGGGAACATTTTCCTAACTCCATATGGTCTGGATGGGGTTGTGCTATGGTCTGAATCTGTCCTCCCAAATGCATGTGTTGGAGACTTAATCCCCAACGCAAGTGTTGGGAGATGGTGACTTTTGGGAGGTGTTTAGGACATATAGGCTCTGCCCTCATGAATGGATTCATGCCATTATAAAAGGGTTTGATGGAAGGAGTTTGAGCCCTTTTGTCCTTCTATCTTCTGCCATAGGAGGACACAGCAAGAAGGCCTTCACCAGATTGCAGATGCTTGTGCCCTGATTTTGGACTTGCCAGCCTCTAGGGTTGTAAGAAGTGAATATCTGTATTTCTAAAATACCCAGTCTCAGGTATTTTGTTATAGCACCACAAATGGACTGACAGGGTGTCAATTACTTTTTGGCCATGGGATGGTCATGTGATCCAGACTGGGTCACTCATGGTTCATTATATGCTTGATAAACTGATTGGTTTAAGAATGGCCACATGATTCCACAGGAACAGCTTTCTTTTGAATTGATATACAAATGTGGTGAGTGAATTGCTTTTCTTCTGGGATGGCTGGGCTGGGAGAATGTGAATCTGGGGCTACCAGTGGGTGCCTTCCCTGGTTGCATGGAGGAAGCCTGTCTTCAGTGGAAAGGAAAAGAGTGAGGCCAATAGAAAGAGGAAAACAGAAGCAGCCATGGAAAGAAAGAGAGAGAGAGAAGGAGAGAGAGAGAGATTGAAGGGCAGGGAGAGAGAAGGGAAATGAGAGAGAAAACAATGTTATTTACTATGCGTAAATCTAAATTCATCCCCAGACTTCCCTGTTTTATAAGCCAACTTACTTTCCTTTTCTCTTCCTTGTTAGTTTGTCTTGAGTTTCTGAACTTGCAAGTGGTAGAATCCAGATTGTCACCTGTCTCCTCCTCCTCTTTGAATTCCATCAAGAATCTACTCATATAATGCCTTAGTGAACAATGAACACTTTACTGAATATTTCACTGATAAGAAAAAAGAGAAGGTTGGCAAGGTATTTGCCCAGAACACAGCCTGCAGATCCCCACTGTCATTTCTCATCTCTCCTTGCCCCATCCTACTATAGGTGGTTTTCCTTCTGATCCTTCCACCTCACAGCCTCCAGCCTCTTTGGTTCCTTCTATATGTAAAACAATGTAGCTACCATCTTTTATTACTTGAGCAGTCCCTTGAGATTTTGACTTTGATTCCAAGTACTTTTTCTTTAAAACTAAAACCAATATATCCATTTTATTTTGCATATTAGCTGGTCTCAAGCCCATAACCCTTAAGACATGACTTTTGGGTAAAGTAGAAGGAAGCATGTGATTCACATCCCATGCATGCCCAAAGCAAGCCACTAGCAAACTGCTGCCCTGAGAACAACCAGACAATTATAAATCAAGAAAAAGAGACCAGAAACAAAGATGCTTAGATTATCCCTCAGACAAAGCCTTGATCAGTTTACCAGTTCAGCTTCATGGAGGGAAGAAATGGAGCAGAGCATCCAAGAAGGGTTACATCAATGCATCTATGCATGAGACCTTTTATTGTGCAGTGGCTCTGTTCAGGAGTAAATATCGATGGCAGCAGCAGTCATGATGCCAACTGCAGTGGGAAAGGTGCAGCAGGGGCTGCAGGATCCATGGAGTTGACAGGAGCAGGGAACAGGTGGGGGCTTCTGAGTTGGAGGAGTAGAGCCCTGCCCTCCTGGGCACAGCTGCAGCCACCCTGCCGAGGCTGAGGACCCAGGCATCCCCGTGCTCTTGGGGACCCAGGAAGCCCCCCGTCCCTGCAGGCTTGAAAGTGCCTGCATCCACTGCTTGGCCTCTCCCTGCTCCCAGTGCCTGCTCCAATTTAGGAGTAAAGTTGAGGCCAAGTCCAAGCATTGTTGCAACATGGCCAGGTGTGCACATGCCCGGAGCAGCACTGACATGCCAGCCCCCTGCCACCTCAGCTCCCTCCAGACTTTGGGCTCCAACATGAGCTCCAGAGGGAGGATGAGGGGGTGCTGAGGACAGCTCTTCAGGGGCCTGCAGGCACCCCTGAGCACAAACAGCTTGGGCACCATGGGTGCCATAGAGGGCAGGTTGATGGTGGCAGGAGGCAGACAGGCTTCTGGGTGGAAAGGGACAGATGCCCAGTGAAGCCCTACCTTCAAGCCAGGGATGGCATGAAGCTGGGGGGCCAGGCTGCCAGTTCTGCAAATGGGGTGAGAATTTATGGTGCTTTTTCCTGGCCCATCCATGGCCACTCACAGATGAATCAGCATGCACTCCCTCCCCTCTGAAGCCCATAAAAACTCTGCACTCAGCCAGACTCAGGCTGATGATGGAACAACCTGCCTTTTTCAGATAGGAGTTACCCACTCTGGGTCTCCTCTCCACTGAGGGCTGGACACTCATTGGTCAACCTGCCTGCAGAAAGGAGCTACCCACTTAGGGTCTCCTGAGAACTGTTCTGCTGCTCAGCCTCTCTGCCTTGCTCACCATCCACTTGTCTGTGTACCTCATTCTTCCTGGACATGGGACAACAACTCGGGACCTGCCAAATAGCAGGACTAAAAGAGCTGTAACACAAACAAGGCTGAAATGCATCCCCCAGCTTCCCTCTCACCATGTTGTGGGTGACAAGGAGAGAAGAGCTATGGCCCTTTGGGCATCCCAGACTTAGGGGCTCCCTGAACCAAGGCTGTGACAACCTCTTTGGGGTTCTGCAGTTTCTGGCATCTCCAAACTTCCAGGTGCCACCACGTTCCCCTTGTCCAGATGCAGGTGCCCATAGTGGAAGCTGCGTGCAGTACATCTAGTCCAGCTGCAGCCTTGCATGGAGCTGGTACCTATGCCCATGCCTGGAGCTGCCTGCCCCACCAGTGTGACTGACTGTGTGCAGTGTCTGGACCCTGTGCTCACTTGCCCACACACCCCTAATTGCTCTGTGCCTGGCTGGCACTTGGCAGGTGTGGGATCTGGGCCAGTAGTGTGAGCTGAGTGCAGCCTGCTGGGCCAGGTGGGTGGAATGAGCCCAGTGAGTGTGAGCAATACTCAGGCAGAAGGCACCCCGGCCACAGAGGTTTCTGGCTGGAGAAGTGATACCCCAAGGATTCTGTGACAACATGACCCAGTCAATATTCTGGAATCAAATTAGTATTCTCCCTTTTGGAGAAGGAGAAAAGAAAGGGAGAAGGATGGTGTGTCAGAAACTATTGATTATTCTCACAATATCAGTTCTTCTTTTCTTTCCCTATAATAGAAGCCCGAAAATTTAGCTGGGTACTAGCCACTTGGAATAAAAACTACATTTCCAGCTGTGCTTGTAGGTAGGTATGGCATATAGCTAAGTTCCAGACAATGGGATATAAGCATAAGGTGATGTGTACAACATCCTGAAAATGTCCTTAGAGATAGGGGATATTTGTTCTTTTTCACTTTTTCCATCTGCTTGGCCAGAATGTGGATGTGATGGCTGGACCTAAAATAGCTTCTTGGATCACAGGATGGAAACCATATGTTGAAGATGATAGAGCAACAATTGAGAAAGAGCCTGGGTCTCTGATGACTGTAGAGTTGCCATACCATACTTTTGTCTTCTATAAGTCACCGTTCGTGTGTTCTCTGCACACTGTAAGTGAACCTATCTTTTTTGTTTTTTTTCTTTGAGACAGAGTCTCACTCTGTCACCCAGGCTGGAGTGCAGTGGTGTGATCTCGGCTCACTGCAAGCTCCGCCTCCCAGGTTCATGCCATTCTCTGGCCTCAGCCTCCTGAGTAGCTGGGACTACAGGCACCTGCCACCATGCCCGGCTAATTTTTTGTATTTTTAATAGAGACGGGGTTTCACCGTGGTCTTGATCTCCTGACCTCGTGATCCGCCCGCCTCGGCCTCCCAATGTGCTGGGATTACAGGAGTGAGCCACTGCGCCCGGCTGACTGAACCTATCTTAACTGATGCCAGTGAGGATACTATCTACTTTATGTGGCAATAATCAAGAAAGCTTTGGACTCTATGCTACAAAATTTAGATATTTTTGGTGTATATGGGGCATGGGAGCAAATAATAAATTTTTAGATATGAAGAGAAATGTCAGAGGAATAAAATTCATTCACATTTGCGATAATGTTGCATTTTCCCTTTACATCACTAAGAATTAAGAGCACAATTTTTTAAAGTTCATTTCACCACCAAGTGTGACATTTGTAGTAAGTTTTTAATAAATGTTCTTGATGGTTTAGGAAAGTTTCCTTCTGTTCCTCAATTAAATATTCTTTTTGTTTATTTTAAAATCATGAATAAATGTTGAATTTTATTAAATGCTTTTATTGGGCATATATTGTGATGATCATATATTTAAAAATTTTTTTAATATGGCAAATTATATTAATATATTTTTATGCCTTAAACTATCCTTACATTCCTGTGATAAACTGGTTAGTCATAATAATTTTTTAAATTATTATTTTTAATTGACTCATAATTTTACATATTTATGGGGTACAGGGTGATATTTTGATACATGCATACAATGTGTAATGATCAAATCAAGGTAATTACCATCTCCATCACCTCAAACATTTATTATTTCTTCATGTTGGGAACATTCAAAATCTTCTTTTCTAGCTGTTTGAAAATATACAATAAATTATTGTTGACTATAGTCATCCTATAGTGCTATAGAATGCTAGAACTTATTTCTCCTATTTTACTGTACTTTTGATTCCTTAACCAACCTCTGGCATCCCTTCTTCCCACTATCCTTCCCAGGATCTAGTACCATCATTCTACTCTCTGCTTCTAAGTCATGATAACATTTTTGCATACATTGCTGAATTCAGTTTGCTAAAATTTTATTTATAGGATTTGCATCTATATTTATACATAAGCTTACATTCAATTTTTCCTTCTTATATTTTCTTGCCTGGTTCTAAGTGGGGAAATGAGTCTTCTTTTCCATTAGAAATATTTATTTCTTTTTTCTTTTTTGAGATGGAGGCTCACTCTGTTGCCCAGGCTGGAGTGCAGTGGCATGATCTCAGCTAACTGCAAACTCTGCCTCCTGGGTTCAAGCGGTTCTCCTGCCTCAGCCTCCCGAGTAGCTGGGACTACAGGTGTGCACCACCATACCCAGCTAATTTTTGTATTTTTAGTAGAGATGAGATTTCACCATGTTGGCGAGGTTGGTCTCAAACTCCTGACCTCAGGTGATCTGCCTGTTTTGGCCTACCAAAGTGTTAGGATTACAGGCATGAGCCACTGCACCTGGCCTCTATTAGAAACATTTCTAATATTGAAAAGAGTTACCTGCCCCTTAAAGTTTTGGTAAAACTTGTTTGTAAACTCTTCTGGGCATAGTGTTTCTTGGTATGTTTATTTTGTAAACCTTTGAATTAATTTTTTCAAAAGTTATGAGTGGGTTGAAAGTAATCTAGTACCCATGATAAGTCAATACCAGTTTTTTTCAGCAATTGTCTGTTTGGATTTGTTAGTTGTCCTTTGGTTTCGTCATTGTCTATCCTGTATCAGTTGAATATTTTAAAATATTACTCTTGGATATAGACCTATTCAAGTTTTTTATTTCTTCTTGAGTCAATTTACATAATTTACATTAAACCAAAAATGCCCTTTTTATCATGAAGTTGTTCATAGTATTTAGTTAAGTTTTAATGATCTTTATGTTAAACTCTTATTTTTCATATAGTTTATTTGTGCCTTCTTTTCTTGATCAATCTTGTCAGAGAATTACTTAGACTTTCTTATATAATTATAATTTTGGGGTGTTTACTCCATTCTTTTTTTCTAACTTTTAATTGAACATTTAACTCATCTATTTTCTAACTTAAAAATGTAGACATTTAAAACTATAATTTTTCCTCTTAGTATCACTATCTGTAATTCATAAGTTTTAAAATGCAATACTCATAGAATGTCATTCAGGTTTAAACACATCTCAAATTTAATTGTAATTGTTTCTTTCAGACTACTTTGAAATTTCAGTTTCTAATTTTATTGCCTTGTGACCAGTTTATTATGTATGCTATTGATAATTTGTATTTTAAGACTTCTTTTGTGGCCTAGAAGAGTGCTCAGTTTTTATAAATTCTCTATAGGTGCTCCAAACTTTAATTGTTGGTAAGAGTTCCTCATGTATTCTTATATTAAGCTTGTTAATATCATTTTATTCAATTTCTCTATATATTGACTTATTTTTTCTGTCTTCTGTCTTCTCTTTCACCCATCCTAATGAGATTTTCACAATTTCTCCTATTTTTTTTGCTTTATATGCATATAAGACTATATTGTTCATTGCATACGGGTTCAAGATTATTTGTTACTGATCAATTGTTTTTTTCTTTCACTAAGTCTTAATCCTTTTTATCACTAAAACCAAAGTTTTTCTTAAAGTATCTATTATCTGATATTACTTTAACTACATCATCTTCATTTTGTATAATATTTGCCTAGTATATTTTTCTTTTTTTTCTTTTTTCTTTCAATTTTTCTGGGTCATTATAATTTGAATGTTTTCTTATAAAAAGCTAATTTTTAAATAATTTATAAAAAGTTTTCTTTTAAAAAGCTAATTTAACCCATTTATATTTATTGTAAGTTCTGACATGTTTGGTTTCATGTCTGCTACCTTTTTTTGTGTTTTGCATTTACTATGCTTTGTTTTTACTTTTCCCTATTACCATCACTTTTCTCTAGTGTATTCGATTTATTAAGTTTTCTTGGGCCCTCAACACTTTATTTTAATTATTTTACTAGTTACCTTAAATTTTTAGCATGCATAACTGATATGACAAACTCTAAAGTTAATTGTAATATTCTGTTACACTGAACTGTGTCTCTCAGTATTCAGGCCCTTGTGTAGTCTGCTCCTCTTGAATCTGGGCTTGTCTTTAACCAATAGTATGTGGCAGAAGTGACATCAGATCTGAATATAACATTTTAAAAGGCCTAATGGCTTCTGCTTTTGCACTCTTAGGCGCCATGGGCTAACTTGCTGGAGAGCCACATGGAGAGACTGTATGGAAAAACCACAGGGAGAGGGAGAAGCCTTGAGATCACATGGAAGAGAACTGAGGAATTGAGCTGACAATGAGAATTGAGGTGCCAGCCTATGGTCCCAGTTGTGTGTTCCAGCCAGCATCCAGTTGTTTGACCTGCCTCTATACTAGTAAACAAGTAATTAATTAATACAAGTAAATGAAAACAAGTAATAAAGTAATTAATACAAGTATTAAGTGAGTGAAAAAAACATTTACCCACAGAATTGTGAGCAAATAAAGTGGTGTTGTTTTAAGCCTCTGATACTTGGGATCTATTTCTACATGATGACAGATAACTGAAATGTTAATGAAATCTTGTCCCTCATACTAAATTACATACCATTCTTATGCTTTAATTCCAGTTTCTCCCATGCTTGCCAATATTCCATGCTGTAGTCTTTTTATGGTTCTATATTCCCTTTAAACATCTCAAAATTAATCATTTAAATCAGTTTATAGTTAATAATTCGTTGGATATACCCACATGTTACCCAGTTTTTTTTTTGCTTAATGTTGCTTCTTATATCCACATACTCATTTTGTGTCCTGTTTCTTGTTTTCTTAATTATATTCCTTTGTTGATTACTCAGCAACAACTGAGTGATAAAAAATGGTAAGCTCAGTTTTTATTAGCTGAAAAGTCTTCATTTTGTCCTTACATTTAAATCATAGTTTAGCTTGATATAAAATTTTAGATTGGCATTTATTTTCTCTTAGCAATTTGAAGATAACAGACTATTACCATCCGGTTTTTGTTGTTGCTATTGAGTCATGTGCTGTTTGAGTCTAAATTTCATTTCTTCTTAATATATGTGTTTTCCTCAGGTTGCTTTAACGTTTTTTTCTCATTACTCTTCTTATTATGCAGATTCACTATGAAATAGCTAAAATAAATTTCCTTTTTTTTTTTTTTTTTTTGCTACTAACTCATACTTCCACAATCTGAAGATTCTTTCATCAGCTTAGGCCTTTTAACTCTAAGGCCATATTCTTTTCACTTGACTAGCTTTTTATTATACAGCAGTCACACTTCATGGAAGGCATGTAGTTGTGGAGATTTTGCATTACTCAAAATTCATGTAAGTCAAGACAAATCCTTACCACACACAGAGAAATCTTAGAAATAATAGAAAACAACAGCATGGATTACTTTATAATGTGAATTTAGGTACAGTAAAATGTTTGATCATCAGATATGAAACTGGTGCAAATTTAGCAAAATATGAATGGTCTCTTTAAGATTTAATGAGGAAAGAAGACTTGTTTAGGTTGGAAAAACACCTTCTAGGTTTTGAGTCATTCACTTTTATATTTCTTTGAAATTAAAAAGGTGGAGATTATTTCAGTAATCATTAATGTTTATTTTTCATAAAATGCTAAATATTTTTCTTAACGTTCTGTGCATATTGAATTAGTAAACTAATATGTGAAAGAAAGTAAACAACTAGCCTAGGTTTTCTGTTCAAAATGTTTTTCTACCCTCTCTTAGAACTGTCAGACTAAGAAGCAGCAAGGATTGAGAGGATCTAAACAACCCAGTCAAACAACAAGTTCTAACTGACATGTATGGAATACCCCCACCAAATGAGAACAGAAGACACAGTTTTTTTTCAGGCTACATAGAACCTTCCCAGTAGATCATATCATAGGCCATTAAAGAAAAATCCCTCAACAGAAGAACTGAAATCATACAGAGTATGTTCTCTGACCATAATGAAATTAAACTAGACATTAATAACAGAAAAATGATAGAAAAATCTCTAAACATGTGGAAATTAAATAACATACTTTTAACTAACCAATGGTCAGTGGGGAACTCTCAAAGGAAAGAAAATACATAGAACTGAGTGAAATGAAATACAACATATCAATACATGTGGGATGCAACTAATGCAGTCCTGAGAAGGAAATTTATAGCAGTAAATGCTTAATTAGCAATGAGGAAAGGCCTCGAATCAATACTTTAAGTTCACACCTTGAGAAACTTTTAAAAAAAGATCAAAATAAATCCAAGGTAAGCAGAAGAAGGGAAACAAAGTAAAAACAGAAGTCAATGCAATAGAAACAGGAAAACAACAGAGAGAAATCAATGAAACCAAAAGCTAGTTCTTTGAAAAAAACTAATAAAATTGATAAACCTCTAGCAAGACTGACCAAAATAAAAAAGAAGACATAAATCATCAAAATCAAAAATAAAATAAGAGATATCACTACAGATCTTATAGCTATTAAAAAGTTAATAAAAGAATGCTACAAACAACTTTATGCTTATATATTTGATAACTTAAAGAAGTGGATCAATTTTTTAAAAACCAAAAATTACCCACTCTCAACTAAGATGAAATAGACAATCTGAGTAGCTATAACCATTAGAGAAATTAAATTCATAATTTAAACACTCATGAAAAATAAATCTTCAGTCACAGATGTTTTCATGGGTGAATTTATCCAAACATCTAAAAAAATTAGCACTAGTTTTACATAAACTCTTCTAGAAAATAGAAACAGCAGAAATACTTCCCAACTCATTTTATGAGCCCAGTATTACCTTGACACTAAAATATGACAAAGACAGTATTAAAAAATAAAGAAGAAAGGAAAAGAAATCCACAAACCAATATCTCTCATGAATTTAAACATAAAAATCCTTAACAAAATATTAGCAAACTAAATCCAATACTGTGTAAAAGAATTCTACGCCATGACCAATTTGGACTTATTCTAGGAATGTAAGATTGGTTCAACATTCAAAATTAAACATTGGTATATCGGCCTAAGGAAAAGATAATATGATAGTGTCAATTCACACAAAAATCATTTGACAATACATCCACAAAAGCAATTGAATGGAGGAAGTTAAATCTTTTCAACAAATGGTGCTGGAGCAATTGAACACCCATAGGCAAAAAACAAAACAATACAAATCAAAAACAAAAGAACTCAACCTAAATATCATACGTTATACAAACCAACCGAAAGATGAACTTAACTGTAAAACACAAAACTACAAAATGTTAAAAACAAGGCCGGGCGCGGTGACTCACGCCTGTAAACCCAGCACTTCGGGAGGCCGAGGCGGGCGGATTACGAGGTCAGGAGATGGAGACCATTCTGGCCAACATGGTGAAACCCTGTCTCTACTAAAAATACAAAAAAATTAGGTGGGCATGGTGGCGCACGCCTGTAGTCCCAGCTCCTCAGAAGGCTGAGGCAGAAGAATTGCTTGAATCCAGGAGCCAGAGGTTGCAATGAGTCGAGATTGTGCTACTGCACTCCAGCCTGGTGACAGAGCAAGACTCTGTCTCAAAAACAAACAAACAAACCAACCAACCAAAAACAAAACAGGAAGAAGACCTTCAAGATCTAGGGCTAGGCAAAAAGTTTTTAGACTATATCAGCTGGGTTTCCTCAAAGTTAAAAACTTTGCTCTGCAAAAGTCTATGGGAGGAGGATGAAAAGATCAACTACAGACTAGGAGAAAATAGTTACAAACAACATAGTCAACAAGGGACTGGTTTCCAGAAAATATAAAGAATTCTCAAAATGTAACATTCAAAAAACCAATCCAATTAGAAAATGGACAAAGGCCATGAAAAGACATTTTACTGAAGAGGTCATACGGTTGTCAAGTAAGCATATGAAAAAATGTTCAACATCTCTTGCCATTAGGAAAATCCAGCTTAGGACCATGATGAGCTATCACTGCACACACATCAGAATGACTAACATAAAAAAACAGTGACCACACCAGGTGCTGTCAGGGATATGGAGAAACAGGATCACTCCTACATTGTTGGTGGGGATGCAAAATGATACAGTCATTTTGAAAACAGTTTGGTAATTTCTTATAAGGCTAAATATGTAATTACGATATGACCAGCAATTGTACTCTTGATCAAATGAAATAAAAAGCTGTATAAGAATGTTCATAGCATCTTTCTGTAAGAGTTGAAAACTGGAGTCAGCCCAGATGTCTTTCAAGACATGAATGATTAAACAAACTGTGATACACGCATTCCTTGGACTATTACTCAGGAATTAAAAGGAACAAACTATTGACGTAGGCCATAATTTGGGTGATTCTTCAGGGAATTATGGTGAATGAAAAAAGGCCAATCTTGGAAGGTTACATCCTTTATGATCCTATTTATGTAACAGTTTAAAGGTGACAGACTTTTAGAAATGGAGATTAGTGGTTGCCAGGGGTTAAGGATGGGGGAGGGGAGAGGTGGGTGTTGTTATAAACGGGCAGCAGGAGGACCCTCGTGGTGATGAAATATTCTGTATGTTAACTGTGGTGATGGATTCATGAACCCATATACATGATAAAATTGGATAGAACTAAATACACAAATATTTACATGTTAAACTAGGGAAATATGAATAAGATAGGTGGCTTGTATCACTGTCAATATCCTGATTGTTATATTATACTACAGTTTTGCAAAATGAGGGAAACTGGTAGAAAGTATTCTCTGGATTATTTCTTACAACTGCATGTGAATCTACAATTATCTCAATAAAAAATTTCTATAAAAATGCCCTATTAAATAATCTATACATCTTTAATTTTTATCTAAAATTCTATTTTATACCCTTTACCTGATTTCTTACACAGGGTTACAAGGTAAACTTATTTTGCAGGTTATTTCTGAAAGAGGAAAGAAAATAGTAAGATGGATAAATGTGCTACTAACTAACAAGTAGTAAAACGACCCTTCTCGGTTCTGGTGTTTTTTCAGCTGAGTCAGTTATATTAAGAATCATCTTCTCTGCCGGACTCACTCCTATAATCACAACACTTTGGGAGGCCAAGGTGAGAGACTGCTTGAGCTCAGGAGTTCAAGGTCAGCCTATGCAACATAGCAAGACCTGCAACAACAACAAAAACTAGCCAGGTGGGGTGGGGCTCACTTGTAGTCCCAGCTACTCGGGAGGCTGAGATAGGAGGATCGCTTGAGCCCAGGAGGTAGAGGCTGCGGTGAGCCATGATTGTGCCACAGCAGACAGAGTGAGACCCGAACGAAAAAAAAATTATCTTCTATAATTAAAAGAGTATGGTTGTAAAGAAGACACTTCCCTCGAATGTGGTCAGGCAGCATTTTCTTGGTAATGAAATGGTTAGGATCTTTTTTTCTTAGAATTCATATTGTACATGGCATCATGTGACTGAAGGGACATTTCTCTTGAAGTCTATCTGTACTATCTTTCTACAGCTGCAAAATTGTTCTCTCCGCTGCACTTGTAGTAATGATGATTACTATTATTAATACTAATAGCCCCAACAACATTATGCAGTATAATGGCTCCAGTGATTATACTGAGAAGTTTGATGGAATTATTTTCCTGAGCTCATTCTAAAATTTCTTCTTGCTCAATATTATCTTGTTATTTCTGTTCATTTGTCCCTTACAATCTCCTACCTATTATTTCCCTGTAATTAGAAGCTCGTGGGGGTGAGGCTTTTTCATTTTGGTTTCCTCTTCACTGCCTGGAGCACTGTAGGCACGGTTTCACTTTTGATGTTGACATCTTCAAATGGAGACTAGTGGCTTCACAAGTTAGGACAGTCACTGCATCAACCAGGACTAATTTGATAATATTCCTCAAGCTCATTATAATATTGGCTCTTTCCCAAACACCTTGATTTTTTGAGAGATTAGTACTAAGAAACCAGACTTACTCATTCCATTAAGACTTTGAAAATCCAACCCAAAATGCTCAGTCATTTTTTGTGACTCTATTTGCAGTAATATTTAATTTTTAAAATATTTAAGGCCATGATAAATTTGTCATTTACCAAGTAAACATTGATAAATATTGATATTACTATTTTTAGGTTTATTGTTATGTAGCATCTGAATCAGTGAATTTACACACTCTTAATCAGGGGAATAAAGTACACAAAAAAATTCAGCAGCAATTGCACCATTTACTGCTCTGATGTTTTTGAAAAAGGAAGTAAGTGACTGAGATACACAAAACAACCCATGCAACTTGAAGCAAATGTATCTAAACTACAGTAAAGTGACAGGAAAAATAAACTAGATGTTGCTCCTGAAAGGACCATTTTCTCTACTGGACCTGTCAAAACAGTGAACCCAATGACAGTGTTTAGAAAATGTTCACTGAAATGGACTCACAGACCAAAAGTATACAGAAACCTGCTGTTGAAAGCTATTCTTTCAGGATGACGATGATAAATCAAAAAACAAGTCTACTGCAAATAGAATTTATGTGGACCAATGTCTTCTTCACTGAATATCACCTTCATAGAAAATGTGATACACCCTGATTTGAGATGTTTAGTCCCTTATCTGCAGGAAGCAACACTCACCTCAGAGAAGGAAACCTCAAACCACTCGCATGAGAGTTAGCTCCCATAGAGGTAGTGAGAGCTGCCTCTGAACCACAGAAGTACTTACTCATGCAAAGTGTGGCTTCATATTTGAACCAGGGAGATTCAGGTGTGGGTTTCTGTTCTGCCATGGAGTAAACCTCTCTGCCCAAAATTGCAGACTCAAACTTGGTACAATTTCCTCAGATCAACTAAATAATACGCCTAAGCTTGGACAAAGTCTATGGGAACACCAAAAAAATTTTTAATGATTTCTTACCTGAAGGGAGAAGGAACCTAATTATAGTAGTGTCATACAGGGTAAAGGTGGACAAGGTTAATATAATACAGCAGATGTGGCTTGAAACTGGGCAGTGGAGGCTGCAGAACAAGGGCTCCTGACCATTGCAGCTGTCTAGATTAACTTAGATGTTAGGCAATGCCATTTCCCATCTCTGTCTAGAATGACAGGCCTCTTCAACCACAATGGTCTCTTTGCCTTGAATTCTTCCTATCAGATTTCTTTTTCAATGATATCTCTACTCAAGATTGCTGAAACCAAAAGCAACTGGCAGAAAACATTTTATTTCCAGCAATACTTGACTATCTCCTCTATTGGTCAAAATGGTTTCAAATGCAATCAGTTCTTCATTTAAATCAGGCCAGGCATGGTGGCTTACACCTGTAATCCCAGCACTTTGGGAGGCCGAGGCGGATGGATCACCTGAGGTCAGGGGTTCAAGACCAGCCTGGCTAACATGGCAAAACCCTGTCTCTACTAAAATACAAAAATTAGCCGAGTGTGGTGGTGCATGCCTGTAGTCCCAGCTACTCGGGAGTCTGAGGCAAGAGAATCACTTGAATCTGGGAGGTGGAGATTGCAGTGAGCCTAGACTGCGCCACTGCACTCCAGTCTGGGCAACAGAGCAAGACTCTGTCTCAAAAAAAAAAAAAAAAAATCACAAAATGTTGAACTTGATTTTCTTTCTTCTTCACTGAACTTAAATGTACCCAATATCTAAATGTTCCTAGAAATCTGTATTGAAGCCATAAATAATATACTTTTCTCTATGCCCAGATCTCTGTACTACAAACCTCTTTCTAAGAGATACATATAATGTCTAGCACTACTGGTGCTACCGGTGTAAAAATCCTCCTTTATTTGCCATGGCCCCTTATTATCATCATGGCCCCTTACTGTTATCATGTCTAGCTATAAAAAGTCTCAATTTAATTAGCAAATAGATTTCTTTATTGTCCAAATGTCCAAAAATAATATAAATCAATGGTCTAATGGAAAAACATAGGAAAATTTCTCTCTGTCTTTTCTTTTGTTTTTTTTGGTCAACAGCTGTCTGCTGACCTTAGATAAATCACCAGATCACCCTGACTCCCAGCTTCCTCATCTGTAATATAAAAGGACTGGTCTAGGTAAACCCCAAAGTCTCTCCCTGCTCTAAAAATTCCCAATTCTACAGAGGACCAAGAGAAAGTAATTTCTTCCCTAATTATTCTATAAAGTTTCCAATTATCAATCCCATTCTTCTGGTTGCTTTGTATTCAAGGCTGGATTGCTATAATTATTTAAGGGTAATTATCATATTTAAATATAAGTGTTTAAACTATAAGGGACCATGGCCGTAGGAACCTTAGCCTTAATTAGGCCATGTGAGACGTCCTTAAATTAAAAAATAAAAAAACTTTTCTGTTTCATCAACTATCAAGTCATCTGAGCTTGCTCTGGCCTTGATAAGCTTTTAATAAGCTGTGTGACTCACCCGGAAGACAGAGCAATAGATTCTGCTAGTGTTTTAGACGTTTTGTTGGTAAAAGTGCCCAAGGGAAGATAGGATATACAGTTGCCCATCAGCATCTTGGAGAGAGATTGAAAATGAAATTGCTACTTCAAAGGCAGAAAAACACAATGTCCTCAAGTTTCTTATGTAGAAATAATGATAAATAAATGCTATCTTATCTCTGGAGAAATTGGCAATAATGTCGCATGAAAAAAATATTTATGCTATCCCAGCTAAGGAAAAGTGATGATAATAAGGGGCCATGGCAAATAAAGAAGGATGTTTACACCAGTTTAAAAAGATCATCTTTCCCTGTTTCCTTTCCTCTTTTGACTGCTGACCTGCTGTATTATAACAGTGATAAGAGACACTTTGAGAGGTTTTACAAATACTGACTCTGCAACTTGGAGTTATCAGTAACTTTGTCCTGTGTCCTTTCTTTAGGCAAGAGAAAATAAAAACAAATGCGCACTGCAGTTTATCTTAGAATTGAGTATTGTGAGGGGGAAAAGGGGCCTAAAAAAGTCACAGATATATTTGACTAGAGGAAGTAGGAATATAGTTTAAAACCAAGACTATGATAGCTCAAACTGTTATGACCACTCAATATTTTCTGCTTTTTAAAATGTAGTTGATACCTGCCTTATGATAATGTAGGTAATTGCTAAGTATGAAATGGTAAGACGATTGTACAGATTTCAGGTGATTGTAACCCAAGATGGTTAGCCAATTTGAACAATATTATTTGTGTATATCAGTGTATCTATTCATGGATGAGTTTGTCTCTCAGGAGACATTTGGCAATTCCTGGAGACATTTTTGTTTGTCACAACTTTGGAAGGTCTGCTGGCATTCAGTGAGTAGAGGTCAGAGGTGCTGCTAATCATCTTTCACTGCACAGGAAAGCCCCCAACGACAGTCACCCAGTCCGACATGTCAATAGTGCTGAAGCTGAGAAACCCTGATGAGCATTATAAGGATAAAATCAATAAACATTTGGTGTGGACAGATGATTTCTGTGGTGTGCCTTTTTAGGGGAGGAACAGCTCTGTTCCTAGAGAGTTGGAAGGTTGACCAGATAAATAAGGCCTCCCATATGCCAAGCCTGGGGTCAGGAAACTCCCTGACTGAGATGGAGCTGCTAGGCCATGATTTAAGGTACCCAATCCAATGTGCGTGGCCAGAGGCCACCAAACTGCACCTGAGTCGGGTAATTCTTGGATTATTTCACCGATCTTAGGTAAAGTGTAAGAAACTCCTGTAGTCACTAATTCAACCAGAAGGAAGAATTCAGGCTTTTTCTCATATCTGCACGCAGAAAACAGTGGCTCTCCTCAAGTTAGCCAAGGTACAGACCAGAAAACAAGCAGTAGTTGCAATGATGAAACAGTCTGCACACAAGCAACTCGATCAGCCAGAGCAGGGAGTGGGAAACATAGGTATGTGTGAGTGTGTTAGCATGAGTGTGAGTGTGCATGTGCGTGTGCCCCAGATGAGGCATGCTGGTGAGGTCAGTCTTCTGAGGACCACAGATTTAGCCCAGGGACAACATGAGGCATCAGCCTTTAATTTCTGTAGGCTTCAGGTAACATTCCATCTATTAGGCTGTATTTCACAGGTATGCTTGCAACTGGGAACATGAGAAATGTATTCTTGAAATTTCATGTGGCTCATCTGACTTTGCCACATCAAATCAAAATGTCCTTCATCTCAGAGGTACTGCAGGTGGATTCTCCAGATTTCGGAGGAGGTACTAGAGAGTGATAATCTCATCAAAGATATTCCTGCCTTTTGTGTCCTAGGGTCTGTGACACACAGGCCCTTAGTTATTATGAGGCCTGTAAGTCTTCTGTGGGGAGTGCATTAGGGGATGATGGAGAGAAACTTTATGTGTTTAATTCAGTTGTACTCGTTATTAAAGCTTATTCAATATATTTACAATACAATATAAAACTTTAGGTGATGTCTGAATCAAACATCTATTAAACAAATTGCAATATGTTTGGAACTTCATTCTAATTTTCCCATTAATTACCTAAATTCATTTATAAACTTCATACACCACCATTTATAGTTTTTAGTTCTGTAATATACACATACATATATGAGTACAGTGTATATTCTTTGCTTTTAGGAAATCCAGTATAGGAAAATCTAGAGTTGGAAAACAGATAACCCTCAAGGTGATTATTTATATGATCAAATAATTGGTTACTTTCCAAAAGTCCCTTTCAATGAAAAAAAAAAAAACAGAATAAAAAACTAAATCAAATCCATAAATATAAACTAAGTACCTAATCTTATGAGCAAGAAAGAGGAGAATGAATATACAAAGAAGACCAAGATTAATTTGGGGTATTTAAGACTTTATAGGCTGGGCATGGTGGCTCAGCATGTAATTCCGGCACTTTGGGAGGCCAAGGCGGGCGGATCACCTGAGGTTGGGAGATCGAGACCATCCTGGCTAACATGGCAAAACCCCATCTCTACTAAAAATGCAAAAAATTAGCCAGGTATGGTGGCGGCACATGCCTGTAATCCCAACTACTTAGGAGGCCAAGGCAGGAGAATCGCTTGAACCCGGCAGGCAGAGGTTGCCGTGAGCCGAGATCACGCCATTGCACTCCAACCTTGGCAACAAGAGCGAAACTCTTAAAAAAAAAAAAAAGAAAAGAAAACTTTATATGGTTTAAGTGGCTTCAAAAGCATCATTTACATAACATTAACCACATGACTGGTGGGTAGAGTTGTTTCTGTCCATTAGATTCCTTCCTCAGGGAGCCACTTATCCCTGTTTGGGCCTGCAAGATCTTATGTCTTTTTTTTACGTAAACCTATAGGTCTTTGAATGTTTTTCTACTTTCTGGTACAGAACAGGTTTACCTTGTACTTTCTCTCTCCTAGCCCTGAACATATTCAGTTTCTCCAAGATGCCCAGTGAAATGATATTTAGAAACCAAAATCTGGGTATCAGATGTGTCCATTGCTACTGAGATATTACTGCTTCTTGGCCCCTTTAGTAGAGATAGTTAGAATACATATTTATTTAAATTGTGACTGAATCTTACTGAATCCCCTGTTCCCAATTCAAAACCACAGAGTTTTTCCTTTAATGGAAAGGCGTTCTACATTCTTTAACTCAAATCAGTGATCCCTAGTCAGGAGTGGTTCTTGACTCATATTCAAGTTTTAATCATTTATTTCTTATTTTGCTCCTAAAGTGACCCAGTAAGGGAAAGCTGATGTGAAGGCTGATTAGCTTTTACCGTGATCCCTTTTCCTAAGGAGCTTTCAACAGTTTCCATTCATTTTGCCTGACTCAGAAGGTACAATCTCTTATTTCTTTCAGTACCTTAGAAAGCAAACAAACAAAAACACCACTTTCCAAAATCCTGTGTATTTCACATATGTCTAAGGTTTTGAGGACAACCCAACCTATACAGCTTTCTCCAAGGATTGTAGAGGAGAGGGAACAGAGCAGAGAGGGGATGACTGCCTCGTGATCTTGTACAGTCCACTGCTTACTGTTTGAAGTCTTGAGACTAGGAGACTCATATTTCTGCTACCAGATAATTAAGATACAGCATCTTAATTATCCTTCTATCATCATGCAGATCAATGGTGTGCCATGTAAAATTTTTCTGAACTTAGCATTTTCACTGCTTCCAAAGGGCTGCACTATTTCATAAAAAGAAAACTGTGTTTCATAACAAAACGTTGCATAATTAAAGTGACTGTAACAATGACAAAAATGTGAATTTCCTCCTTCTCTTTCCTTTCTTTGAAGTCAAATGGGGAACCAAAATGGAATGTAAACGGAAGCTTTTTTGTCTTCCTTCTATCAAACTTTGTTTGAGGTTCCAAATTCAATACACAGCTAGCACTGAGGAGGGTGTAGCAAATTTTCCAGCAGCTGCAGCCAGGATTAACTGTACTGCCTTCTTCCTTTGCCAAATCCATTCGTAAGACAAAACTGAAACAGGTCCTGAAGCTTTGTCATCTTTGAAATTGAGGCCCAACACACAGTGCAGAAAGTGCTGGACTTGAGAAAATCTGGGTTTGGGGCCAGTTTTTCCGCTTTAGTGCCAAGTGTCCTTGGGCAAAGCATTGGTTCCCTTTGAGGCTGTTTCCTTCCCTGTAAAACAAAAATAAAAGTCACGTTCTTGCTTACCTCATAAGGGCATTTGAGGCTCAAATTAAATGTGATAATGTCAAAGAGCTTTGCAAACTCTAAAGAACTATGAATATAAAGTGTTATTAGAAGCTGTTGAAAGTAAATAATGGGGCAGCTTAATTCAAGTAATTTCAAATGCCTCAGGGTACAAAGAGCTGTGTGAGAGTCTTAGATATTTGCACTGCCCTGTGGTAATAAGAGAAGAGAGGGCGGGCTGAGATGGGGAAGGTAGCATGACTCCTCTTCCCCGGTAAAGGTGGGCTGGGGTTGGGGAGGGAGATATTGAAGTTGGGGAAGTCAGGAGACGTCACAGCAGTTTGTAGAATGCAATTATGATGATGAGATGGGATTTGGCTAACAGGAGAGAGAAGGATGGTAGGAACGGCCAAATGTGCTTCAGAAATAGCAGAAGTAGGGCAAAAGATGTGGCTCAGAAATAGCAATAAATACATAAATAAATAAATCAGAAATGAAGGCCAATAAATGTCGGAGGAGGAGGCCACACATATAGGGAGATCCTGGGGGGAAAGGAGTTTCCAGGCTTAGTGACAAAGGAGCCTGAAATGAGGATCCCAGGGTGTCAGCAGTTGATGTCCTGAGCCAGCAGTCTCCAGACACTCATTTGCATTTATCAGTGCCTACTATGTGCCAGGCACTAGAAAGAAGGCTCTGTTTTCAAACAAAATCTTACAAGAACCCCAATATGTAAAACAGAAAAATTTGACGCTGCTCTGTTGAAGCAAGGCCTGGGGGACTCAGAGACATTCAACTTTCCTCCGGATCCATTGGTAGCTCACAAAACATCTCTGCAGGGAGTGAGGCCTCTACTGAGAGACAGAGATAGTACCACTCAACCATGTTAACTCCAGCGCCTAGGACATGATAAGTGTTCAATATTTCCTGCGTGAATGAGTGCATGTACGCATGAATGAATGCACAAAATAGAGTGGGTGGTCTGTAGGAAAGAATTCAGATAAATGGGTGCAGTGGATTCCATAACTGCATAGTGAGGCTATAACTTAGCAACCATGAATAGTTAATACATAAAGGTTTCTCAATCTTCAGACATGGAATGGTGGGTGGGTCACCATGACTGGCTTGCCAGAGGCCGAGGGAGACACATTCGTGTGTGTCCAGCCACAGCAGCCAAAGTTAGAGAGCGTAAGACAAGACAGAACAAGAGAAAGCTTCTACTGACAATGTCTTGGTCGCTTCATTGCAAAAACAAAGCTAGTCCAGTGCTCTGCTCCTCTGTGGTGGGGCAGGCTGTCTTCAGAATCACAGAACACAAGAAAAACAGCTGACATTTATCATGTGCTACTTGCCAGGCACAGAAGCAGTCCTTTTATGTGTGGTGGGTAGAACAATGGCCCCCTAGAGACCTCTATACCCCAATCCCTGTAGTCTATAAATATTCTATGTTACGAGGCAATGGAGAAACTAAGATTGCTAACCAGCTGACTGTGAGGTGGGAAGAGTGTCCTGGATTATCCAGGTGGGCCCCATGTCATCACAGCATCCTTGCAGGTAACAGTGGCAGGCAGGCGGGTCACAGAAGGAGCTGAAAGGACAGGAGCACATGTTGGAGTGATGTGATGTGATGTGATTTGAGGACTTGACTGGTCACTGCAGTTTTTGAGATGGAAGAGGGCCACAGGCCAAAGCAATGCAGGCAGCCTCCAGGAGCTAGAAAAGCAAGGAAATAGATTCTCCCCTAGACCCTCCTGGCCCTGCTGATACCTTGATCTTAGCCCAGCAAAACCCAGTTCAGACTTCTGACCTCCAGAACTGGAAGATTAAAAAATTTGTGTTGTTTTTAGCTACTACATTTATGGTAATTTTTTTTACAGCAGCCATTGGAAATGAATACAGATGTTCTCACTCCACCTTCATGTGACAGCCCTAACAGTTGGGTACTTACTGTTGGTATCTTGCAGATGAGTAGAATGAGGCATAGAGAGTTTGGATCACTTGACCTAGTGGTGCAACAGGCGGCCAGACTCCACAGCCTGCTCTGTTTATCACACTGTCCCCTGGAGTGGCTTTACTTCCTCCTCCCCACAAATGAGAAAATGAGGCCCGAGAGATGTGTTCTGACCTGTCCCAGGTCACATGCAAGTTTGAGGAGACAAAGCTCAAACTATGCCCCAGGAGAATGATATAGACCAGTGCTTCACATACTTAAAGTCTCATCAGAATGCAGGTTCCAATTTAGCAGGTCTGTCTGAGATGGGCTCTAGGACCCTGTGTTTGTAAACAGCTCACAAGTGAGGTCTGGCCTCTGGGTCTGGAGCGGCTGTAGAAGCAGCTTCTGTTCTCTGCTTCGGGGCTCTGAGAATGTAGGGTCACTAGAAGAGGCTTGGGCTTCTAGTGGGATGAAGATGACGGGGCACTGGGAGGGAGAGAGGATGCTTGGAGACAGGGAGACACAGGCACCGACGGCCATGCGACAGTCCTGTGTGGAATGAAATTTAGGGAAAGGTCAGGGCTAACCAGAAGGATATAACTCTTTGTGCTGCCCAAGAGAAAGATGTCACTCATAAGTGATGATTATTTTTGTCATTTAAAAAGTCATTAAAAACACTCACATGTAATTCCAGCGCTTTGGGAGGCCAAGGCAGCAGGATCGCTTGAGCTCAGAAGTACAAGACCAGCCTGGGCAACATAGGGATACCTCATCTCTATTAAAAATTTAAAAAATTAGCTAGGCATGCGGGTGCATGCCTATAATCCCACCTACTCTAGAGGCTGAGGCAGGAGGATCATCTGAGCCTGGGGAGATGGAGGCTGCAGTGAGCTATGATTGTGCTACTGCACTCCAGGCTGAGTGACAGAGTGAGACCATAATTCAGAAAAAAAAAAAAAAAAAAAGAAAAGAAAAGTTATCCGAAGCTTGAAGCTTGAAGGCATGGGTCGGGCATGGTGAATAGCACAGACAGGTGGAGGACATTCTGTCTGCCACAGAGCCTAAAATATCTACACGAGATTGTGGGAGAAAACCCAACAGCCTTCATTTCCTGCCATGTGTTTTATGTAATTCTTTTATTTTATTTTTTATTTTTGAGAGAGACAGAAACAGATAGTGTGCTTGTTCTTCGAGAAATGTCTCTAAAGTTTTGGCAGAATCAAAAGGCTAGTACCCCAGGCCCCTTCCTCTCCTGAGGCCCCACACCGCCCACTCCACAGACAGCAAACAGCCCCAGGAGGGTTGCTACTCTGTAACTGCGGTCATGGACCCCTGAGTCTTCATTTTAAAAGAATCCATGCGCCCCTCTGTTTATGTGTGGGGTGCTGGGAGAGTCTCTAACCTATTTCACTGAAACTGAATAATTTCCAGTTGTCTGTGGCTACCGCAGCTGCCTGCAGACTAGGAATGTTCTGGTTTCATTCTGAAACAACTCCCAGGCATGCAGGCAAGAAGTATCAACTCTCCTCTCAGATATGTGAACTCAGAGAGGAAGCCAATGTTTGGCTGACTGGTTTCTAGGAGTACAGAGTGAAAACGTTGCTTGTATTTATTTAAAATGGCTAAAAAATGAGAACTTTTAAAAAAAAAAATCATCTGTGGCACTATTCTTTTAAATCCAACAGCAGTTTTTATAGGGAATAATATGTAGATGGATAAATAAGTAGACAAATACTCTTTTTCATTATTTCATTAGGTCAATATGGAAAATGCTCAATAGGCCTTTTGAACATTTTAAAGGACTCCAAAGATGTTGGAGAAAATGGAACATTCATTCGTACTTTTTTAGATAGATAATAATGTAGATGCGTAGAGAAATATCCAGAAGGATATTCATCGAAATGTTAACAGTATTTGTCTCTGGATGACAGAATTTAGAGGAGGTTTTTTTTTCTTTTTCTTTTTTATACTTCTCTCTCTCTCTTTTTTTTTTTTTTTTTGTGAGACAGAGTCTTGCTCTGTCACCCAGGCTGGGAGTACAGTGGTGTGATCTCGGCTCACTGCAATGTCTGCCTCCTGGGTTCAAGCAATTCTCTCTGCTTCAGCCTCCCAAGTAGCTGGGATTACAGGTGCCCGCCACCACACACAGCTAATTTTTGTATTTTTAGTAGAGACAGGGTTTCACCATGTTGGCCAGGCTGGTCTTGAACTCCTGACCTCAGATGATCTGCCCACCTTGGCCTCCCAAAGTGCTGGGATTACAGGCATCAGCCACCATGTCTGGCCTATATTTCTTTTTTGTTTTTGTTTTTTTTTAATATTTTTTTCCTGTACTCCCAGCACTTCAGGGGGCCGAGGCAGGAGGATTGCTTGAGCCCAGGAATTGGAGGCTAGGCTGGGCAACATGGCAGAGCCCTGTCTCTACACAAAGAATACAAAAATTTGCCAGGCATGGTGGCATGTGCCTGTAGTCTCAGCCACTCAGGAGGCTGAGGTGGGAAGATCACTTGAGCCTGGGAGGTCAAGGCTGCAGTGAGCTGTGATTGTGGCACTTCACTCCAGCCTGGGTGATAGAATGAGACCCTGGGTCCAAAAAAAAAAAAAAGTGTGTGTGTATTATATTATATACACATATTTCAGTAGCTTTTAGGGCACAAGTGGTTTTTGGTTATATGGATGAATTATATAGGGATGAATTCTGAGATTTAGTGCACCCCATACTTGGCACAATTGACCTTCCATGCTCCTTAATGTAGAGTTTGCAAAATGGAGCTTTAAGGTACTTCTAAAATAAGTTTTCTACTAACCATCCCAGCTTAGGGGTTCACCTCAAAGGGTAGTGGTAATTCTTCAGGAAAATAATGAAATATGTTGATCAGTTGCCTGGCTCAGTCAGCAAACACTGAGGTGCCTGTAAAGTCCAAGGAAGGTGTTTTGCTGGGTTCTGAAGAATAGCTTCTCTTTGCTTCCAGTCAGGTCCCAGGTGCGCAGTGTGACAGTTCTGCCTGCTGAGCACTTAGGTGAGGAGGACTCCGGCCATCAGGGGAACTTGAGGCTATGGGGTTTTCAGTTGTCAATCTAGAGTAGCGAAAAAACAAGCTTGAGGGTTACACGACCCTTGTTATCTGTGTCGTCTCGTTCAGGCCCAACACTTCCTGCTATTCTTTTCCACTATGGTCTTGTGTCATCATCTGCAAAATATGAATAAAAATACTTCCTCCCAGGAGTATTGTGAGGATTAAAGGAGACAATATGAATGGCACAAAGTAGGCCTCTAAAAATGTTTCTTCCTCCAAGAGCCCGAAGCAAACGGGATTTTCAAGAATAATTTCTGTTTGGCTATGGGATATGTTATGTTACCTTTCTGCCTTAAACTGATCCACCAGTTGATTTATATTTTACTTGGTCTACCAGTAATATTAACTTTTATTTCTTTTGAACATACAACTGATGATGGGAGAGGCAGATCCAAAGTGCTGTTTGTGGTAGTCTGTTGTGGTTACAATTCACAGAATGCATACATGCATGCACATAAAGGAGAAATGGCTGTGTTTAGAAAAAATGGTCATACATAAATAAGTTGATTACCTTGGTGATGGGAAACTAAGATTCAATGTCAGAAGAGACCTTTGGTGACTACTAGTAGCTTTTGAGGATCAGAAAAGTTAGATGGCTTTTCCTTTCTTTCTTGCCCTCTCCCATCACACACACATACACACTCACACTACATCCTTTGCCAGCAGGCAGGGAAAGCACTCCCAGGGTGATACTGATATGAATGTTCTTTCCTTGCCCCCAACTCACCCTGCTCAAGTCACATAGCTAAGGTCAGCTTTGGGGAGCCAGATGCCAGCCCTGTCCCTTCACTGTCCTCAAGCTCCTGGGATCCTCAGGGCAGAGGTGTACAATGGTTCCCATCATCGTGGAGGGACTGGCACATTTGCCTGTTTCCTGCCTGAGTACCAACTAGAGGAAGTGAAACTTACATGGCAGGGCCCTCACTTGCGCCAGCCCTTCTAAGGCCCTAGAACTAGGTTCTTATGGTTGTATGATTTCTGTAAAATTTGTAAGAAATATTTGAACAACCATCAGTTAAGACCCTGTTCTCTTCCACCCATTTCTGATGTCCCCCCATCATTCTTCCTCATTTGTCAGTGGCATTGTGTGTCCGTGCATTTCTAGGGAGTTGCGCGGGAGATTCATTTAGTTTGGGTTTAGTGGGATGTGTATATGTGTGTTGTAGCCTCTTCCAGGTAGAGTTAAGCTGTTGCTGGGAATACTCCTATTGCTCACTGTGTTGACTCAGTGGGAGCTGTGACAGGAAGGTGAAGGAGACAGAGGCCATGTCATGACATGACCTTAAGTATAAGGAGAGTGGAGGATAAACAAGGTTTGAAATGTTTGAAGCTGGAAGATAGTCTATGGAGCATTCTTGCAATTGTCAGTAAGTAGAAAATTCAGTTGTCAAAGAAGACTAGTCAAAATACAAGTTCTTTCCTGTCAGGAATATACTGGAAAGTGCAGCATAGATAACTTTAATATACCATATGTATTTTTCTTTCCTATATTGATGAAATCACATGCCACAACATCTATCTCTGAGTTTATAGGCAAGTCTGAAGCAGTACTACAAAAGCAAGGTGTCTCTAGCAGTTTATGAATGAAAAAAGCAAAAGCTTGATAGACCTTATGGTCGTATGATTTCTGTAAAATCTGTAAGAAATATTTGAACAACCGTCAATTAAGACCCTGTTCTTTTCCACCCATTTCTGATTCCCCCCATCATTCTTCCTCATTTGTCAGTGGCATCATGTGTCCATGCATTTCTAGGGAGTTGCGTGGGAGACTCATTTAGTTTGGGTTTAGTGGGATGTGTATATGTGTGTTGTAGCCTCTTCCAGGTAGAGTTAAGCTATTGCTGGGACTACTCCTATTGCTCACTGTGCTGACGGAGGTTGCAGTGAGCTGAGATTGTGCCACTGCACTCCACAAATAAGTCATTTAATCCTCAAACAAGGAAGCAGTTTCTTTTTTTTTTTTTTTTTTTGAGGTGGAGTCTTGCTCTGTCACCCAGGCTGGAGTGCAGTGGGGTGATCTTGGCTCACTGCAACCTCCATCTCCTGGGTTCAAGCTATTCTCCTGCCTCAGCCTCCTGAGTAGCTGGGACTACAGGCACGTGCCACCATGCCTGGCTAATTTTTTGTATTTTTAGTAGAGATGGGGTTTCACCATGTTAGCCAGGATGATCTCAATCTCCTGACCTTGTGACCCACCTGCCTTGGCCTCCCAAAGTACTGGGATTACAGGCGTGAGCCACCATGCCAGGTCGAGATTTTTTTTGGAAAGTTTTCTTAAAAGCGTCTCCTTACCTCTGCTTCTAATACAGCTCTTTTATATTCTGGATTTGAAGTATGGTTGAAAGGTCTAGGCTTGATTGCCAAAAGAAATGCACAGTCAAGTTAGAGTGTACAAAACATAGGTCTCTCAGAAATTATGGCTGGCTCTCAGTTCCTGACAGTGAGGTCTCAAAAAAGGGGAAAGTGAGTTAGTCCTTCAAAAAGCATAGAGGAGGAGGTTGAAAGGGTTAGAAAGGTCAAGTTTCTTGGAAGCTTTGTGTGGGAATTCCATCACTTTTATCTTCAGAACCCAAGGCAATGATAGCAATGATGATGAAGATGATGATGATGGTGATAATAATGATGATGATGGTGCCCTGTACTTACAAAAAGGCTTTCATCTGTAGACTCAAAATACAACACAACCACTAATTAATTCCAAAGGCAAGGTAGGCAAATATCATTATCTTCAATTTACAGGCCAGGAATTTAACAAGGAAGAAATTAAGCCCTTTACCCAAGGTAATTTCAGAGTGAGTATCACAAATGAAGAGTTCCTGCCTCTTCTCTGTCCACATGTCACCTACAGGTAGCTACAGAAGGGCTTTCTTTTATTCCTTCAGAAGTTGTTTTGGAGCCAATATTTGTGGATGACATTGTGGGACTACAAAAGATGACAACAAAAAGCAGCACATGATTAAATATCAAAATGGAAGGTAAAGGGAAAAAGGATTCTGGACAAAAGAGAGAGCTGTGGAGCTTGAAGGGGGATTCAGAATTTGAATTTCTGGAGAACTATTATAAGAGGCTCTGAGCATCCTTGTACTCGAGCTCAGAATGTTCTTGCTGGTTTTTCCAAGAATGCAAGGGCTTGACTGTTTTCACTTGAGCCCTTTCTCAAGTTATTTGCTGTGAATAACCTTGAGGGACGAGATAATATCTCCCCCCAACAAAGAGCAGGTTTCCTTACCACCAGCTGCGAAAGAGGTGGATTCCCCAAGCCTAGGTTCTTCTCCTGTAATACAACCTGTTGCATGGCAGCATTTATCTGAGCCCCATGTTGCCCTCTGGGACTTGGAAGCAAGGAAAACAGCTCAAACATAATGCTTATGCTGCTTGGTGACTGTAAATAGTAAGGCCCCTTGTCTCTGACCCAGGAGTCTCATGTCGTCTGACAACATCCATGATACAGTAACAGGCTAACTAATTAGCTTACAAGTAGGATGAAATCAAATCCCACAGCTGGCAGAAACAGCCTGAATAACGTTAGGTGCACCTGATCTGTGACACTTGTACCCCTCCTGTTATGACACTGAGCACGCTTTATTGTAATTGCTTATTTAATTCCTTTATTCCCCACCAGGCTGGAAGCTATGGGAAGAAAGGGCTATTGCATTTCCTTTGCCTAGAAAAGTGCTTGGCATATAGTAGGTTTTTCTCAAATATTTACAGAAGGAGTGAATACGGGGATATAGTCTGTTTAGGAGTACAGAATAAACCAGTTCCCCAGGAGGAAAGAGTTTTAAAAGGTAGGCAGAGTAACTGCCTTCATGTGTTCTCGAACATTCCACTCTCTCCTCTGGGGCAGAGCGAGCTCCTTGCTGCACTGACCCCTCCCTTCACAAACTTCACTGAATGCAGGGAGGAGACATAGTAAAATGGTGCCACCTCTACTACACAATGATCTGGGTGGCTGCAGCATCTCTGCCTCACCATGATGTGATGGAGTTTCCCTGCCCCAACCTGCTTGTTTGAGTGTATGGTTCTGGTGTGGATGTTCGCTCAATTTCCACATCTCATGGGCATTGGTGGAAAGGAAATCAAGGCCATGCCAACAGAGTGACCTTTGGTTTCCTGAGGCCCACAGGTGTGAATGAGAAGCATCTGGCCAGGAAACCAGCCTGCCAGAATCCCCAGAGTGAAGACACTCGAGCAGAAGACAGGATGGCTCCTCAGCATTACTCTGGCCAGTGATCAAATTCTCAGGGTTTGTGGAGCAATTAATTGCTTCATACACATGCTGGGCCACGTTCTTCAGAATGAGGCAGGTCACATTTCCGAATTCTTAACCCTTTTGGAATCCAGGCGCTCACCACTACTGGTGGGAATAACACATCTTCTTCTGAAGGAAGGAACCAGTTGTTCTTAGTGGGAGAAGAGAGCCGTGGGACCGATTTGACTTTTCTCCCAGAGAGCAGGTTCTCCATTTGCCTATTGGGAAAGAGAGGTGGACACAGGTCAAAGATATCACATCCTCTCCTCTTACCTTTCCTTCTCCCTTCCCTTCCTCCTTCTGAGACACAAACAGAAATAGTATATTAGCTATGACCATGAATATTGTATTTACTAGTGATTTTTACTTACAAGAGTGATCCAAGAGGATGTAATATCCTTTTATTTCTTTCAAAGCTCTTCATGGGAATTAACCTAAAGGAAGAAGCTGAGGCACAAAATACAATTTTAAGGAGTTAACTTGAGTCACAGTGAGGACAGCGGCCCGGGAAACACTTCCAAGTTGTCTTGGGAAGTGCTCCCTTATGTATTTGCACAGGCAGGGTCTTTTTTTTTTTTTTTTGGTTTGTTTTTTGAGACAGGGTCTCACGCCATCACCCAGGCTGGAGTGCAGTGGCACAATCATGGCTCACTGCAGCCTTGGCCTGCTGGCCTCGAGCAACCCTCCCGTCTCAGCCTCCCAAGTAGCTGGGATTACAGGTACATGCCACCATGCCTGGCTAATTTTTAAATTTTTCATAGAGACAAGGTCTCCCTATATTGCCCAGGCTGGTCTTGAACTTTCGGGCTCAAGTGATCCTCTTGCCTCAGCCTCTCAAAATACTGGAATTACAGGCATGAGCCCTGACACCCAACCACAAGCAGGTTTCTAAAGGCAAAAGGGAACAAGGAATAGGCTGATACAAAGTTGTTTGGCAGGAATTCTCACTGGCTTAAAGAAGTAATATTGATTCGTGATTGGCTATACCTTGTTGAGCTATAGGGTAAGAGCTATGGTATCTAGCATATGGCATTGTTAGGTTAATGTATGGCCACTTGGTGTCAGTCAGTCTTGAGCCCACATAGCAAGTGGCTTCAAGAGGTGATTACTTAGCTCAAGGCGGGGAGTGAGACATAATTGCTGTCACATTTCAATGCCTCTTTGGGCCTGATAATTTAAAATGGCTCACATTCTTCGGATAAAGTTTCTTTTCTTTCTCAATGAGATTTTGTGTTTTTTTGTTTGTTTGTTTTTAACTCAACAAGCGTGTCTTGAGCCTGTCCAGGGCCAGTCTGGGCCAGTCCAGAGAGTGAGAATAGCAGTCAATAGGTTAAGAACACAGGTTTCTAGTTCAACAGACCTTGACTCAGTCCCATCCTATCTTATTAGCGGTGGGACCTTTGCAGCTCCATGGGAGGATACTGGGGGAAGCCACTGTATTCCTCCCCTGCCTGTCTCCAGGCTTAGCAGCAGCCAGAGAGCCTGTTCTCTGAAAATGCTGCCTGGCACACTTGTTCCTGATGCTAGGATCCCTTTACAGGAAGCATAACCCTTTATTTTAGTTCAAATTAAACAAATACTCAAATACCCTGGTGGAAGCAGTTAACACCCACAAGTTAAAACTTGCCTGAAGACAATTTCTGCAGCCAGAAATAACATGCAGACACTTAGCTGGGGGTAGGAGCTGAACACCACAGGGAGGAGACACGAAGTTGGAAAAGAGGAATTGAGAGCCTCAGAGTCAAAATTCATTACTTCATGCTTTTTCTTTCAACCTGATCTCCCTTCCCTTTCTTATTTTTGAGAGAAAGTTTCAATTCCTGTTACAGCTGAATTCACCGGGAAGTATGGGTAATTTGTCTCCGTACTTAACCTGCGCTTTAAGTGTAAAATTTTGGCCATTTATTTAAGGCCTGGAAAGAATTTACTAACTATAAGAAAATCATGTGACTTTCTTAGTGAAATGGCATCAGAAGATTTCTGGGGGGCCAAAGAGCACCGTAACCAGGTGTAGCTGGAGTCAGGCCATTTTGTGTCAGCCAGTGCCAAAGTCCTTTCAGGTGGTGGCTGCTCTTTCTAAGGACTATTTGAACTTGGAGCAATCTGATCAAGGCAGGTTTTAGAGTTTCAGGAATGCTGGTGAGCCATGTCTTGCATGTTTAACCCAAAGCTTCCCTGGAGTTGGAGACTGCACTACTTTTCATCCATCATATACTTTTTGGGCACTCGCTTGTTGGTGCTGGGCACTGTGTTAGACTCCAGAAAGAAAGATAATTGTTTAGTAAAGGAAAAAAAATGCTGTTTCTGCCCTGGAAAAATGTGCCTGACACAGAGGCCTTTTGTATTTCTGTTCTGGTCAAATAGCAACTCTCTCCTCGAGGCCATAAATGCTGAAGCTTAGACCTAGTATTTGATAGCACAACAGGGTGACTATAGTCAATAATAATTCAATTGTACATTTAAAAATAACTAAAAGAGTATAGTTGGATGGTTTGTAACACAAAGGATAAATGCTTGAGGGGATGGATACCCTACTTTCCATGATGTGATTATTATGCATTGCATGCCTGTACCCAAATATCTCATGTATCCCACAAATATATAGACCTACTATGTGCCCACAAAAATTAAAAATTAAGAATTAAAAAAAAAAATGCCACAAGACAGGAGAGGTAAGTTAGCCTAGAAAGAGCTTGTTTAAAAAAAAAAAAAAAAAAAATCCTTTCTTTACAGTCAAATAATATTTTAGCAATGCTGCCCTCTGCAGAGCAAAACTAGGATCGCAACTCTAGGTGGTTAAACGAACTTCCCAACACTGGTTAATTTGAAGAGAACTGGAAGATTCAATGGTCTTCCAGAGTTTTCTCACATACCCCCCTAAAATAATTGTGAATAATCATGTGCCTCCTTGCGTGTTTTTAAGTTGACATCTAAATTTGCCTTATCACCTTAATAGTTGCAAAAGATGTTCTTTCCCACACATTTTCTGAGCTTTAAATAGTTGCAGATTGAGCATATCCAGTTTAGTTTATGAAAAACACCATCTGTATCACCTGGTGGGCAAAGCCAGCCCTCATTGTCAGACCAATCAGCTAACTTTGAATTGCTTTCTGACAGAAAAATAGTTTACTCGACTGTATTAATCACGCTGCTGATAAAGACTTATCCGAGACTGGGTAATTCTTAAAAAAAAAAGGAGGTTTAATGGACTCACAGTTCCATGTGGCTGGAGAGGCCTCATAATCATGGTGGAAGATGAAGGAAGAGCAATGGGACGTCTTACATGGCAGCAGGCAAGAGAGAAAGAGAGCCAAGCGAAAGGGGAAACCCCTATAAAAGCATCAAATGTTGTTTGATGAAAAGACTTTGAAATTCATTGTTGAAAAGACTTATTCTGTTCAACATTGTTGAAAAGTTGTTTGAAAAGACTTATTCATTACCATGAGAACAATATGTGGGAAACCTCCCCCATGACTCAAGGATCTCCCACTGGCACCTTCCCACAACACGTGGGAATTATGGAAGCTACAATTCAAGATGAGATTTGGGTGGAGACACAGCCAAACCATATCATTCACTGACTTAAATTCAACAGAACTGTGCTTTGGAGGACATCGTTGCGCTGCTGACTTCTAACACTGAGGCAGGTGACTAGATAGAGCTGGCGCAGGTGACCCAGGCATTGCTCCTTTAGGGGTGCCTTCTGAGAAAGCAAAAGGAGTTTTACTTTCATGGGACTCTCCTGTCTTAGCTCTAAATTTTCTTATTGTCCCATTGTTTGGTGCAAGTTCTTTTTTTTTTTTTGAGATGGAGTTTCGCTTTTGTTGCCCAGGCTGGAGTGCAATGACATGATGTTGGCTCACCGCAACCTCCGCCTCCCAGGTTCAAGTGATTCTCCTGCCTCAGCCTCCTGAGTAGCTGGGATTACGGGCATGTGCCACCATGCCTGGCTAATTTTGTGTTTTTAGTAGAGACTGGGTTTCTCCATGTTGGTCAGGCTGGTCTCGAACTCCCGACCTCAGGTGATCTTCCCGCCTCGGCCTCCCAAAGTGCTGGGATTACCAGGATGGTGTATTATAAGTTTCAGGATGGTAAAAGGTGTATGTCTTCTCTTGTAAACAGAGAGAAGGGAGATTGTGAAAGGTACAAGAGGCAAGGGAGCAGCCCACTGAGCTACTCCAGGAATTTCCCTGACAATCAGTTTTAAGGAGGACATGCAGAAGTTGAAGATGTGGAACACACATCCCATCTAAGGGGTGACATCCTTCAGTTTGTGGACAGCTGGTCTAATTCACTGGAGGAGGAACACAGCTCCCCTGGGGCCATGCTCTGGCCACAGAACAGTGTGCAAGAGGTCATTTATGTTCAGGTAGCTTTTCTTATCTCTCCACTCTTGCTCTGGTCTTTAACAGCTTTCCTTCAGGGGCACGTAGAGGGCATGGCTGTGATATGCCTGTGTCATGCTTTTTAAAGAGTAGTCCTCCTGGAAAATAACTCATCCTTCTCTAGGTCTGGAAGATGACTTTGGCCTCCAGGAGCTGTCTAGCAAAAGCTGAATGCCAGTTTACAGCAGCTGTCTGTTCATACAGACAGGTCAAGAGGTTTCCTGTCTGGTGGGTGGCTGGACAAAGTGCCCAGGGTGGACGAAGATAGTTATACCATAGGGCCTGAGTGAGAGGGACACACTAAGATGATTCACTGTCTGCTGAGGAGCACCTTGAAAGTCAGACCAGGATATTTCAGGTCCTACACCACCTGACCACTGCCCGTTGATAGAACCTGCTTCCCCCTTTGCACCATATCTGACTTGCCTTGACTTTCACCTTTGTAAAAATGGGAATCTTTTTAAAGCTATAATACTATTTCCTGATTACTGCTTTCTCTTCACTCCTCTAACATTCTGTACCTTTTTTTTTTTTTTTGAAACCGAGTCTCCCTCTGTTGCCCAGGCTGGAGTGCAGTGGCATGATCTCAGCTCATTGCAACCTCTGTCTCCTGGATTCAAGTGATTCTCCTGCCTCAGACTCCCAAGTAACTTGCATTACAGGCTCATGCCACCACCTCGGCTGATTTTTTGTATTTTTAGTAGAGATGGGGTTTCACCATGTTGGCTAGGCTCGACTTGAACTCCCGACCTCAAGCGATCCACTCACCTTAGCCTCCCAAAGTGCTGGGATTACAGCTGAGAGCCACCTCACCTAGCCAACATTCTGTACTTTTTAAGGGCATGTCTTGTGTTTTGCCTTGTGTTATAATTCTTTAACTACATGTCTCAAGGCCCTTTGAAGAGAGAGAGTCAATTCCATCTCTATACTTCCCAGCTGTCTAGCTCAATATCTGGTATAGGGCAGGTACTCAGAAATTGCTATCCTATTTCTTCAGATCAAAGCAGGCACTTCTTCTCTCCACACGTCTAAAGAACAACAGGTTGGGTTCTAAAACCTGATAGCTTCTTCTGGAGCTCCAGCAACAGGCATCCATGAGGGTGAGGGAATTGTGATTGTGATCAGGGAATTTGTCATGGATTGATGACCAAGTGTGGAAAAACTCAAACTGTTTGTCCTCTGCTCTCATACCTGAACAATTAGCACAGGAGACACCTGTGACCACATGTGTGGGATGTTTCCCCACCAGCAAGCAAGCAATCAATAAGTTCTGGAGGGGACACCAGCTGGGTATCCTCTGGCCCAGTTTGATTCCAACCTGTCTACCTGGAGATAATGTCAGATCCCACAGGCTGAGGGCTCAGTCCCCAAGATTGCCCCCACCTCTAACTTCTGATGCCAATTGCAAGCTCCAGGTTATTTTGCCAGTGTTTCTGACCTACTGGCTACAAATTGGGGTTCTCACAAGCCTTTCCTTCGCTTCAATCAGTTTGCTAGAGCAGTTCAGAGAAATACAATTACTGGTTTATGATAAAGGACATTACAAAGGATACAGATGAAGAGACGCATAGGGCAAGATATGGGGGAAGAGCGTGAAGCTTCCATGACCTCCCAGGAGCCTTCAGGAACCTCCATGAGTTTAGCTATCTGGAAGCTCTCATAACACTGTCCTTTTGAGTTTTTATAGAGGCTTTATCATGTGGGCATGATTGATAAAACCACTGGCTATTGGTGATCAACTTAAACTTTGGCCCCTCTCCCCTCCCTGGAGGTAGGGTTTGGGGCTGAAAGTCCCCATCTTCTAGTCCTGCCTTGATCTTTCTGGTGACCAGCCCCCATACTGAAGCTATCTAGGGGCTGCTGGCCACCAGTCAGGTGGGTGGCACACAGAAGGACACATATCACTGAAGATTCCAAGAATTTTTGGAGTTGTATTTCAGGAAATGGGTAGGAAGACCAAACATACATTTTACAATATCACAATGGCATACCTTCAGATAGCATTTCGAAGGTGCTGCCTGGTGCTTAAAGGTCAGTAGACCCGAGTTCAGTGACGACCTTGGTGTGCTAGGCATCCAGGGGAAAACAGGAAGCCCAACCTGAGTTCATGGATTTTTTTTCCCTTTCATAGGAGAGACTGTGCTCAAGATCCAGATTCATTTGTTGATTCTCGTAGCTTTAAAAACATGCCAAGTGCCCACAGGTCTTTGGGAATCTTTCCAAATTTTATCAAAGACACAGATGCATAATAAAATAAACAGAAATTAAACTTTATCCTAACCTCCAAAGTATACAACTCCCAACTAAATGTGTAGCTTTGATTTAAATGATGGGTTATGTACCATCACTTAATGGGGACAGGATAAGTGAGAAGTATTTTGGTGCAAAAGTAATTGCGGTTCTTGCCATTACTTTTAATGGAAAAAAAACTGCAATTACTTTTCCATCAACCTAACAGGACAAGGGATGAAAAAGTTCTACCTAAAGCATATCTAAATTGATAGGGACTAAGTTCATTTGGATAATCATAAATCTGCAAATAAATAGGAGGGTAGTTGGAAGGATTCTGCAGTGTGAGGGTTTTCCAAAGCAAACCAGCTGAGCTGGACCAAAGAACTGAGAAAACAGGGACTGTGTAAATTGTTTTATTACTCAATGCATAAAGAATTATGCCTCTGGAAAAGTGTGGTTTCATTCTGTACTATAAAGATGAAAGTCTTGGCTATCAGTTGGGAAGGCAAGTTCTTGAATGGAAAAATGTCCTAAGGTAGATGGCCCAACATGATGGTTTCTTGCCTGGGAGCTTCTTGTTCCTAGTGCTGCTGTTACATAACTGAGTGACTTTGGCTGAAGATCTGTTCCTTTTCTTCTTTTTCCAGATATAGGGTCTTGCTCTGTTGCCCAGGCTGGAGTGCAGTGGTACAGTCTTGGTTCACTGCAGCCTCTACCTCCTTGGCACAAGCAACTCTCCCAACTCAGCTTCCTGAGAAGTTGGGACTATAGGCGCTTGCCACCACACAGGATAATTGTTTTTTTTTTTTTTTTTTTTTTTTTTTGAGACCAAGTCTCGCTCCATCATTCAGGCTGGAGTGCAGTGATGCGATCTTGGCTCACTGCAACCTCCATCTCCCGGGTTCCAGCAATTCTCATGCCTTAGCCTTCCAAGTAGCTGGGATTATAGGTCTGTGCCACCATGTCCAGCTAATTTTTGTAATTTTGAGTACAGACAGAATTTCACCATCATGGCTAGGCTTTTCTCAAACTCCTAGCCTCAAGTGACCCACCCACGTTGGCCTCCCAAAGTGCTGGGATTAGAGGCGTGAGCCACTGCGCCTGGCCAATCTGTTCATTTTTATACTTAAAAATTGAACATGGCCAATGAGTCCAGATAGGAACACTTTGGATTGCTAATTCATTTTATGAAATAGTTGCTCATTCTTTAGATGCTAAAATTTAGAGAATTCCTCCACTGCCTCTCACTCAACCTGCCATTTTCCATTGAGCACTTTCTCTGGGCTCTGCACACCTGGCACTTGAAAAAGTCTCTGGGTATTTGGCAGCCAGCATGTTCTCATGGAGACCAGTTCTACTCTGAGAGAGTTTTCCAATCTGGCTGTAAATTGGGGTTAGCGAGGGCAGCCTCTATCCTGCTAAGAAACAAAGCCAGCCTTTTATAGAGCCAAGAAGCTGGCTCTTTACCGCATGTTTTTTTCAACATCCTCTATAAAAAACCCTTTGTGGTGTTTGTTGGATGACCTCTCACTGACCTTTCTCTTGTGTTCTAAATGCCATTCTCATGCCAAACTCCATGAGAGTTATTGTTTTCCATCTTTTTTTCTGCATTATTAGGGTTATCAGACTTAGCAAATAAAAATATAAGATGCTGAGTTAAATTTGAATTTCATATAAATAATGAATAATCTTTAATATATAAGACTTGGAACATACTTGGATTTAAAAATTATTAATTATTTATCTGAAATTGAAATATGACTGGGTGTCCTGTGTTTCACCTGGCAACTCTATACAGGGATTCAAATGTCCTAATTTTCATACCTTACTGAAATGTTTGTTTCATCTGTTTATCCCTCATCTCAGGAAATACTGCTACACAACCTTGAACTACCTCACACATCGAAAAAGAACACGTACTCTTTCTCTACCAAAAGTGAATTTATCAGTTACACATACAAGGTACACTTTTCCTTAATGACTGAGGTTTGTCTATTTTCTCTCTCTTTTTTTTTTTTTTGATGTTTGTAACTATTGCCTTTCAGCTTTCACCTTTTTATTTCCATCTCTGTCACCACTTGCCTCACTTTCTTAAATTAAAAAAACCAAAAATCCCTTTATTTCAACCATGGAACATGCAGGAAGACCAGCAGTTCTCAAATCCTTTGGTTATATGGGTTAGGGAATCCCATGAGTTCTGAATCTAGTGATAGAACAATCACACTGTACCTACTCTTTCGTTACTAAGTAGCGCTTTTATGAATTAAAGATGATACTTAAATTTTGGGTTAAACTTTTGGAGGAAACCCCTTATTTTACTTTTGAAAATTAACATAGTCATCTGGGGGCGTGAAGGGGAGCACAGCAGCAACAACGGAAGGCTTCAGTGTTCACTTCTGGAGGCTCCCGTCTTGACTGCTGCCACAACCAAGTTTTCCTGCCAAGTGCTTACACCCACAGAAAGGCTGTGGCCCCTCCTCGGAGTTGGGCTAACGTCCAGCCTCTGTCTACAGCGGTCTGTGTTGGAGCCTGCTGATGGGCTCCAGGTTATCTGGTCTAACAGGAGCTGATGCTATGCTCAGGGAAGCAACAGGGAATGAATGATAAAGAGGAAACAGAGCTGCCAGGATGAGTGATTGTCAAAGGTGGATGCTTTCCTGATTAGCTGCAGGGGAGACACGACAGGAAGGTCTAATCACAGGAGATCATTTGTACCATCAGAGATTAGCATATTTGGGGTGAGGAAGGTAAGCATGTTTTGACTTTTTAGATGAAATGAGGTGCTAACAACTTGGCCACAAGGTTTAGAAACAATCACAGGAAACCAACTAGGAAGTGAAAATTGGTAGGTATTTTGAGCACTAACATAAAGGATGGAAGAAGCAGAGATACCCAGAAGTCCTGGAAGCAGGCTAGGCAGGATGAACATTTTAGAAACGCTTAAGAACAGGCTAATCTGAGGCCAGGCACAGTGGCTCACACCAGTAATCCCAGCACTTTGAGAGGCTGACGTGGGAGGATCTCTTGAGTCCAAACGTTCAAGACCAGCCTGGACAACATAGTGAGACCCCCCCATCCCTAAAAAACTAAAAAGTGAAAAATTAGCCAGGCATGGTGGTATGTGCCTGTAGTCCCAGCTACGTGGGAGGCTAAGGTGGGAGGATTGCTTGAGCCCGGAAGGCTGAGACTGCAGTGAGCCATAATTGTGACACTCACTTGCCCTGAGTGACAGAACAAGACTTTTTCTTAAAAAAAAAAGAGAAAAAAGGCTGGGTGTGGTGGGATTACACCTGTAATCCCAGCACTTTGGGAGGCCAAGGCAGGTGGATCTCCTGAGGTCAGGAGTTCAAGACTAGCCTGGCCAACATGGTGAGATCCTGTCTCTATTAAAAATACAAAAAATTAGCCTGGCGCAGTGGTGGATGCCTGTAATCCCAGCTACACGGGAGGCTGAGGCAGGAGAATTGCTTGAACCCGGGAGGTGGAGGTTGCAGTGAACTGAGATCATGCCATTGCACTCCAGCCTAGGCAACAAGAGCAAAACTCCATCTCAAAAATAAAATAAAATAAAATAAAATTAAGAAAAAGAACAGGATATCTGTTATAAAAATTACCCCAGATTGCTGAAACCACCTTTGCAAAAATTATAGCAGTGAGAAAATTATGACAGTCAAAGAGACCTTCTCTAACCAATTCCATCTTGCCTTTAACCTTCAAATTAACCTTGGTCATTCTGGAGCATGGGCCAAGCTAACTTTTGGATAAATTTAGTTTCTGGTTTAACCTTAAGGCAAGGATTATAATAGGCCTTCCCAAAACTAAACTACTTTTGTAAAACTAATGAAAGGTCACAAGGTTAGGAAGGTTAGGATTATTAGAGGGGCTTGAATTCTGCTAAGATGCAGGCATAGTTAAATGATTACCAGTCATTGTTCTGGAAGTTACAAGATTTGTAATTTCCTCCATTACTCCTGTAAGTAACATCACTATTGTAGAACCTAAAATTGGCATTTCGAGATGTCTTTTCAGATTTTCATTTCTGACAACCAGATGACTCCACCTGGACCCATGTCCCTTACCCAGACGCTGACTCAGCGCATGAGGACTATTTTCTATGACCCTATGATTGCATCCCCAACAAATCAGCAGCACCCCTTCCCTAGCCCCCTGCCCACCAAACTATTGTTAAAAAACTGTAGCCTCTGGATTTTCAGGGAGGCTGGTTTGAGTAGTAATAAAACTCTGGTCTTCCATTTAGCTAACTCCTCTTTCTCTATTGCAATTCCCCTGTCTTGATAAATCAGCTGTATCTGGGCAATGGGCAAGATGAGCCCATTGGGTGGTTACATTGCTTAGACACAAGAGAGAGGATGCCCCTGGCAGGATCAGGTCTGAACTACCCACTCCGACATTTGAAGTGCCCATCATCAGGCCCAAGCCACATCTCCCCAGTCTGTCCCTTAGCCTCTCTTACTTGCTGAGGGGTAGTGTCAGTCAGGAGAGGCAGGGGCATAGAATCTGACTTTTTGCTGGTGCCTCTTCTGTGACACCAGCCACCTTCTGTAGAACACACCCAGCCAGGCAGCCTGGCTTCTTTGTGTCACTAGGCCACTTGTGATGCTTTCCTTCCATCCCTCTATTTGGAAAGGCCCCTCCTTTCCAGTTCTCTCTGCATAACCCCCACTTCACCCCATCTGGTCTGCTGGCACCCAAGCCTCTATTCTTGTCAGCTCCAGTGGGCAGATGGGTAAGTATGGAGGGGCACTTCCCCAATGAGCTTTGTAGTCATTTAACTTTAATAGGCTCATTGACCGATGCACACAGCAAGTCATTACACTGAGACACTGGGTTGCAGCTGAGAAAGAGGTTTAATCATAGGGTCACCGAAAGAGGAGATGGGAGGGAAACTCAAATTCATCTCCTGGCCAGGTGCAGTGGCTCACACCTGTAATCCCAGCACTTTGGGAGGCCTAGGTGGGCAGATCATGAGGTCAGGAGATCGAGACCATCCTGGCCAACATGGTGAAACCCCACCTACTAAAAATACAAAAATTAGCTAGGCATGGTGGTGCATGCCGGTAATCTCAGCTACTCAGGAGGCTGAGGCAGGAGAATTGCTTGAACCAAGGAGTCGGAGGTTGCAGTGAGCCGAGATTGCACCACTGCACTCCAGCCTGGCGACAGTGGGAGACTCCATCTCAAAACAAAACAAAAAAAAGTATGTCCCTGAGGAATTTGGGGTTAGAGTTTTTAAGGGTTTTGGAGGGGGTCAAAGGGTGGAGAGTGTTGATTGGTTGAAGAGTGCAGGGTGTAGTCACAGGACAGGGAGATGAAAGCAGTTGTGCTCTCATGCTCATCCTGTTTCTCTGTGGGGGCTTTCAAACTGGTTGCTGGAATTTAGGGGCTGAAAAACATCTTAAGCAATCCTTAAATAAAAGTCTAATGATTCTAATGTCAGGGATCCTATTTATAGTAACAATGTGGATGCAAATCAATTTTTAAACAGTCTTTTGACCTAACATCAGAAATCCTATCTCTATGAACAATGGGGATGCAAATAGTAAGGATCTAGTGACTTTTAGCAAAAAGGAATTGGGCCAAAGTGCGGCCTGATTAATGATTAATTATAACTATACTTCTGTCTGGAACCCAGCATGCCATTCTTGTCAACCCTGTGCAGATATTTTTTTCTGCACTTTTTCCCACTAGCATATCATTTAATCTTCCTGGGGTGACCATTGTGGGTAAGTTATACTTTAGACTAGGGATGGTGCATATTATTTCTCTGCAGTTGGTTTCTGCTTCCTGCAGTGTTCTGGGTCCAAATCTGGAGAGTGTCCTGTTATGAACTCCGTGTTTGTGTCCCAATCCCCGCCCTGCAAATTTATATATTGAAACCCAGGAGTTAATTAGTTCTTGAGGGTGGAGAGCTAATGATGGGATTTGTCCCCTTATAAGAAGAGACAGGAGAGAGCTTGCTTCCTCTCTCTGCCAGGTGAAGACACAAGAAGGCAGAAAGAATGCCCTCACCAAGAACCTGGCCATGCTGGTACCCTGATCTTGGACTTCCAGCTCCAGAACTGAGAAAGAAATGTTTGTTGTTTAACCCACCCAGGCTATGGTATTTTTATCACGGCAGCCTGAGCTAAGACACGCCCACACCCCACCCTACTTGTATTAGTCTGTTCTTAGACTGCTATAAATATACTACTCAAGACTGGGTAATTTATAAAGGAAAGAGGTTTAATTGACTCACAGTTCTGCATGGCTAGGGAGTCCTCAGGAAACTTACAATCATGGCAGAAGGCAAAGGGTAAGCAAGCTTGGACCTTCCCACATGGCAGCAGGAGAGAGTGAGCATGTGTGAAGGAAGCAAAAGGGGAAGAGCCCCTTGTAAAACCATCAGATCTCGTGAGAACTCACTATCATGAGAACAGCATGGGAAAAACTGCCCCCATGATCCAATCACCTCCCACTGGGCCCTCCCTTGACACGTGGGGATTATGGGGATTACAAATCAAGATGTGATTTCAGTGGGGACACAGCCAAACCATATTGCCACTGTAGAGGTTCTCTGTCTCACCTCTTGCCCTCAGCTGGCGAGGTGGCCAGTGTGTGTGGTGATTCTTAGTCTGTGGGGGATGAGGGGCTGCTGAGGAATGAGTAAAGAAAGAAGAAGCAAAATCAGACTTTAGTGGCAGCTTGACTTGACCCTGGAATTCAGAGTACCATTCATTCCTCAGTGGGATGTTGCTTTGGGCAGCTGAATTTTGCTTAGGGACAAATGCCCTTTCCCTCCAGCCTGAGAGTCATGTCCCCTCAGTGCCTGGCCCGTGACACCTGTTTTGGCCTCTCTGTTGCCTCATGTTGGTAAATGTTGTTTCTATGTTTGCCTTTACCTATGAGTGTGTGTGCACACCTGTTTAGGTGACATGTCTGTGAGTCTGATGGCTTTGTCCTGGCCACCTGGCTGAGAGGTCACCATGTCTCCTTGGGCAGCTCCTCAGGGCTGGTGGCCCTCAAACTGCCTAAGACACACCCGAAGGAAAGTCCCTTGGAAAACTTTGTTTGGGAGTGTCAATGAAAAGGCCAAACTCCATAAAATATTTAAAGAGGTTTACTCTGAGCCAAAAAATGAGCAACCATAGCCTGAGGCACAGTCTCAAAGGTTTTGAAAACATGTGCCCAACGTGGTCAGGCTATAGCTTTGTAGCAGGACAAAACCTCTCAGACAGCGAGTTGTAGAAGGAAGGGCTTTATTCAGCTGGGAGCATCAGCAAGCTATTGCCTTAAAATCCGAGCTCCCCGAATGCACAATTTCTGTCCCTTTTAAGGGCTCACAACACTAAAGATTTCACATGAAAGGGTCATGATTGATTTGAGCAAGCAGGCTGTACGTGACAGGGGCTGCATGCACTGGTGGTCAGAGAGAAACAGAACAGGGCAGGGAGTTTCACAATGTTCTTCTATACAATGTCTGGAATCTGTGAATAACATCGGATTCTAAGTTATGAGTTGATTTTTAACTAGTGGGTTTAGGCCAGGCAGGCCTAGGCCTGGTTTCAGGCCTGGCACCGGGCTGCCTGCCTTTGGTTTTACTTCCTTGTTGTTTTTTCTTAAAACAGGTACGAGTATAAAACAATATAAAACAATATGAGAGGGTCTCTCTCTTCCCTCAGCTTGGTGTTATACCTTTTAGGGAGACATAAGACATTAATCGATACATGTGTGGTATGCATTGGTTTGGTCTGGAAAGGCAGGACAACTTGGTGGGGAGAGTTTACAGGTCATAGGTGGATTCAAAGATTTTCTGACTGGCAGTTGGTTGAAAGAGTTAAGTTATTATCTAAAGACCTGAAATCAATAGAAAGGAGTTTCCGGGTTAAGATAAGAGGTTGTGGAGACCAAGGTTCTTATTATATAGGTGAAATCTCATAGTTGAGACTTCTTAGAGACAATAGTTGGCAAATGTTTCTTATTTAGGCCTTTAAAAGGTGCTAGACTCTTAATCTTTTCAGGATCAGGAGGGCCTGGAAAGGGAAAGACTCTATGTTAACAGAGATTCTTTACAGATGCAAATTTACCCCCATAAAAGATGGCTATGCAGGACCATTTCAAAATATGGCAAAGAAACATATTTTGGAGTAAAATATTTTGATTTCCTTCTTTATCTGTCATGTGATATTATACTAGAGTCAGGTTGGAATTTGATGTCTTATTGCTACAAGGTAGCAATAAGATCTCTCTTTTAATGTTAATGCGGGTCAATTGTGCCTGAATTCCAGAAGGGAATTCCAGAAAGGAGAGAGTATAAGGAGACACGTCTGACCCCCCGTCTTCCCTCATAGCCTAAACTAGTTTTTCTGGTTTTCTTTGGGTCCCCCTGAATCCAGAGGGGTCCATTCAGTCTGTTGGGGGGCTTAGAATTTTATTTTTGGTTTACAGGGGCCATAGCATTTAAACTTCATTACTGTGTAAAGTTAAAGGACCAAGTGAAAAATAAGCTGCACTTTTTTCCACCTATTATCTCATTTAATCGTCCTGGGGTGACCACAGTGGGCAAGTATTACAATTTCCTCAATTTTTTGCATAAAGAATCTGAGGCTCAGAAAGCTGAATAAGGAACTTAGGTCCTTTAATTCTAGCTTCTCTGCCCTTATCATTTCCCCCTCGGGGTTTTCCTGTGGCTGTAATTTAATTTCTTTTATGCAGTAGCTGAAAATAATTTATTTTTTATAATGCTTTTTTTTGGTGGTAAAAGCAATCCATGCTCTTTGTTTAACAGAAATAGTACAGTTGACCCTTGAACAACACAGAGGTTGGGGCACTAACCGCCGCCCCCCACCACCATGCAGTTGAAAATCCATGTATCGTTTTTGACTCCCCCAAAACTTAACTACTAATAGGCTACTGCTGGCCAGAGTCCTTACTAATAACATAAACAGTTGATTAATGCATATATAGGGTGTTATATGCATTATAAACTGTAAGCTAGAGAAGAGAAAATGGTGTTAAGAAAATCATGAGGAAGAGAAAGTATATTCACTCTTCATTAAGTGAAGCTGGATCTTCATCTTTTTCTTCACGTTGAACAGGCTGAGGAAGAGGAGGGGGAGAAGGAGGGATTGGTCTTGCTGTCTCAAGGGTGGCAAAAGTGGAAGAGGTGGAGGAGGTGGAAGGAGAGGCAGGAGAGGCAGCACACTCAGTGTAACTTTTATTGAAAAAACCTGCATAAAAGTGCAATTCAAACCATGTTATTCAAGGGCCAGCCGTATCAAACCTCCAGAAGAATATAAAGTGAAGAATGCCTGCACCTCCTTCTCCATCCTATTCCCCTAAGGTAATTACTCCAGGGACAGTTTGGGGCCCACCCCAATATTCATTGCATATGTTAATGTCCTGGTGAATTCTATCTTTTATCGAATTTCTGCATCAGGTCTGCCTGTTCTTCCCTTGATGGTTTCCTCACAGCCTCCCACAGTGTGTCGTAAGGAACCCAAAGGGTGTGATTGCTAGTGTCATGCTTGCTTGGTGTGTGTCCACTGCCTGGGGCCTGGCAGTCTGCCTCAACCCACCTGAGGGCAGGCATGCAACCCAGCCCTTCATGGATTGTTTTACTTTTCTTATTTACTTCAGGAAACATCTCTGTTCCTCTTGAGCATATTTTCTCTCTTTAATTATGGAGTGTTTTTGCCTGGGGAGTGGGTACAGAGGTGAGATAGGAAAAGTGGAAAGGAAGATCATCTTGTTGGGATAAGTGAATGAAGTCCTCCTGCAGAAAGATTTTCCGCAGGTGGTAGGTCGCGAGCTTCAGGGGGCCTGTTGTGAGATTTTGCCGCAGCCTGAATCATTATTTCAAACAAGGTGCAGCAGGGTTTAGCTTTCTGCTTTCCCTGAAGGATTTGTCAGGGTAGCTTAGTGTTTTGATTAATTAACTTAAAGCTGGGATTCTATATAAATGCAAATTGTCACCTTCCCCCACCCATTCAGTCCCTTTCAGGCACAGAAATGAGTAAGAGCTGGGGAAAATGAGGTGGAGTTGAAATTGCCAGCTGTCTGTGGCCTCATTTGAATTTTCAGGGGAAAGGGGATCCTGACTGTGCAAATGCAATACTCACAGTACAGCATTTGCAAAATGGACCAGCTGGAGCAGAGGCTTAGCCTTTGCCACCCAGGTCAGCAGCACAACACTAATAGGACAGGAACACAGGGATGCCACTAAGGAATATTTCAGATTTGAACATGCAATGGACTAAATGTGTCCCCCCAAAATTCATATGTTTAAATCCTAACCCCCAAGGTGATGGTATTTGGAGGTAGGGCCTTTGGGAGGTGATTAGGTGATGAGGGCGGAGTCCTCACAGATGGGATTAGAACCCTTATAAAAGAGACTCCAGAGAGCTCCCTCCCCACTTCCTCCATGTGAGGACACAGTGAGAAAACGGTCATCTACGAACCAGGAAACGGTCTCTCAGCAGACACTGAATCAGCTGGCACCCTGATCTTAGACTTCCCAGCTCCAGAACCGTGGGAAATAAACTTCTGTTGTTTATAAACAAGCCAGTTTATGATATTTTTGTAATGAACTAAACAGAATGCACAGACTGAAAGAACTAAAACAGAAGGGGGAAAATGTCACAAAAACTCTGATCTTTGTAGAGGCAAAGGAAAGCACATTTATGGAATTGTTAAAGTGTCAGGCCTCTGAGCCCAAGCTAAGCCATCACATCCCCTGTGACCTGCACGTATATGCCTGGATGGCCTGAAGTAACTGAAGAATCACAAAAGAAGTGAAAATGGCCTGTTCCTGACTTAACTGATGACATTCCACCACAAAAGAAATGAAAATAGCCGGTCCTTGCCTTAACTGATGACATTACCTTGTGAAATTCCTTCTCCTGGCTCATCCTGGCTCAAAAAGCTCCCTCACTGAGCACCTTGTGACCCCCACTCCTGTCCGCCAGAGAACAACCCTTCTTTGACTGTAATTTTCCTTTACCTACCCAAATCTTATAAAACGGCCCCACCCTTATCTCCCCTTCGCTGACTCTCTTTTCAGACTCAGACCGCCTGCACCCAGGTGAAATAAACAGCCTTGTTTCTCACACAAAGCCTGTTTGGTGGTCTCTTCACACGGATGCGAGTGAAAAAAAGCACATTAGATTTTGACTTCAAATTTATTAGTCACTGATGTTTAATTTCCGTGCAAGGCAGAGTGTGGGTGTGGAAGGGAGGACTCGGAGGGTGACAGGGAGCAGATGTACCACCCACCCCACACCCTACGGCCTCACCTCCTTGACAGGCAGGGAAGAGCCAGACTGAGTGGTTACACATTCCTGGGCTGCCATGAATGGCGTGGGTGAACTGAGACATGAAACGTAACCTCTGGGGCCACTGGATATCTGTGGACGTGAGAGTCACCTCACAGGAAAGCTGTGGACATTTGACAAGATGTTTTTGCAAGTTGCACCTGACAACTCCCTAACAAATACCAGCTGATGTAAGGATGACTTTGCCCCAGTAGGGTTTTATTATTTCTTTGCTTTTGATACTTTTCTACCAGGACCTGCAGAGGGTGGCAGAGTGCTTTGCTGATCTGTCCCTTCTTCCTGCCTCAGGTTCTCAGTGCCGATTTCCCCATTAGGTGGAGCAGGCACTGTGCCTAGAGCCCATGAGACTTTTAGGGACCCATGAAAGTGTTTTAATTACTTTCAAAATCAGAAGAAAAAATAGAATATTAATGAATACCTAATAATGAATCTAGACTATGTCAATTTTTAAACCAATACAGTTGTTTAAAATACAATTTTTAATTTTTTTTTTTTTAAATGAAGAGGGAGCCACGGAGGCAAAAGTGCTGTCAGCCCAAGAATGTGATAATGCCACCCTGTAGGTTCTGGAACTCACCTCAGAGAGTGAGCTGGCAGCCTGGGTTGCTGCTTGCTCTTGTTTGCTCAGGTAATGGAACAGGTGGAGCCTGAAAGGAGATTTGTGTAGTGAGTATGGTAAGCCATGCTGACTTCAGTGTGGGAGTGAAGAGGACCACGTCAGAGCATTTTTCAGAGAGCTGAAGGTTGCATCTTAAATCTAAAGTGGTTGCTTGTCGACACTAGCTATTTTTGATGAAAATTTCCTTATCATGCATTGCATACCCTAGCCTTCTTTGTTCATTTTTAACTTTTATCAAGAAAAGGTATGGATATATGTATATACAAACATATACACATATATGTAAGCACAAATACACACGTATGTGTGTGTATACACTTGTGTGTGTGTTAGAAGCATTCGAACCAGAGTAACTCCATCTTGAATAGGAGTGGGTAAAATAAGGCTGAGATCTACTGGGCTGAATTCCCAGGAGGTTAGGCATTCTAAGTCACAGGATGAGGTAGGAGGTCGGCACAAGATACAGGTCATAAAGACCTAGCTGATAAAACAGGTTGCAGTAAAGAAGCCGGCCAAAACCCACCAAAACCAAGATGGTGATGAGAATGACCCCTGGTCGTCCTCACTGCTACCCTCCCACCAGTGCCTTGACAGTTACTAATGCCATGGCAACATCAGGCAGTTACCCTATATAGTCTAAAAAGAGGAGGCATGAATAATCCACCCCTTGTTTAACATGTCATCAGGAAATAACCATAAAAATGGGCAACCAGTAGCTGTCAGGGCTGCTCTGCCTACGGAGTAGCCTTTCCTTATTTCTTTATTTTCTTAATACACTTGCTTTCACTTTACTCTGTGGACTTGCCCCAAATTCTTTCTTGCTCAGGATCCAAGAACCCTCTATTGGGGTCTGGATCTGGATGCCTTTCTGGTAACATGTATATATATATTTGCCATATATATGTCAAATAGTAGTAAAGGACTTAAGACAAATGATGGGATTCAGGACATGTCCTGAATTCTCCTATGACTTTAGGAGACCAGAAACATGCCACCCCCAAATATGCCTCTTTAGCATGAGGATTATTTTGAGCTGATTATTTTGAGAAACTGCAGCAGAGGAGAATCTCTGAAAACAACAGTAGAAGTTACCCTTTTGTAAGGAAAGTTTATATCTATAAAGGAGATCTCCATACATAAGGGTGTCTTCCTGTCTGCAACAGGAAGAGAAGAATGACTCTAAATCACTAGAAACTCTTATCAATGAAAAAGGCATGGATTTAAATCTGCATCGCAAACCTCACCCTGGTTTCAGGTGCTTTCCTGGCTGTCTCCTCGTAACTGGCCTTCTCCACACCCTTCCCTCTCTGTTTTAGCAAAGGATGGTTTTTAAGCTTGAAGTCAAAGCTACCTATTTGAGATCTGCTCTCAAGAATTATTCATTCCCTGGCTATCTCCCTTGTATACATGAGATATACATATTAATAAACTTGTTTTTTTTTTTCTCTTATTAATTTCGGTACAGGGGTCTGTCCTAACAAAAAACTCAGAAAAGGTAGAGAAAAAATTATTTTCTCCTCCCCTACACAAATAATGGTGGTTTCTTGCTTCACATTTCTGTCTTTCTGTCTCCTTATTCCTGTTCCTTGAAGGCAACCACTTTTAACCTTCTAAACCCTTTCTATTTTTTTCTGGTATTTAACTCCATATTTCTAAGGAATATACACATATTGCTATTTCCCAACTTGTCAGTTCCAGACAGTAGCTATTGTTGTTCTATTATGGCAGATGAAGATTTAGCTGTCTTAACATTCTCCACCTTATTTCTCCTCCCTCCCCCAGCTACTAATATAGTTATATCACAATTTTTAAATTAAATTTGTATTTGTAACCACCCCATGAGTTCTTGCCCACTACCCAGTTAGAGCCAATTTATTATGACAGGGGAATTGCAATAGGGAAAGTGTGTAGAGTGTTAATAAACTCTAAGGCATTATGCACATGTTAATTGGAATTTGCAGTGAATGGGTAGACCTGAGAGCTAGTGGCTCAGGAGGGCCCCACATTTTGGAGATGGAGTGCAAGGATAAATGATACAGACAGCAAACAGGGAAATACTAGGTAGAAGAGGGTGGTTCCCTGGCAAAAGCCCCACCCTCAATCTTGGAAACCTTCAGTCCTACATGGGAACAGGTATTCCTGTTTTCACACCCAAAAGTTGCCTTTTGGCCCACCACACCCACCTATCCTGTACCCTTATAAACCCTAACCCCAGGCTCCACAAGCAGACAAACAGAAGAGCAGAGAAGGAGAGAAGAGAAGGAGCTTCTTAATGTCAAGAGGAGCTAGGCTGGGGACAGTAGGAGAGGAGATTGGCCACTGCATGGCCAAACTCCAGGTGACGATCATCTTCCCATTCCATCCCCCTTCCAGCTCCCCATCCATCCCACTGAGAGCCACCTCCACCACTCAATAAAACTCCCACGTTTGCCATCCTTTAAGTCTAGGCGTGACCTGATTTTTCCTGGACACTGGACAAGAGCTCGGAATACAGAAAACTGTCACACTGGCCCTCTGCCCTTGCGAAAAGGCAGAGGGTCCACTGAGCTGTTTAACACTTAAGCCATCCATGGACAGCAAGGGTGAAAGAGTGCACTGTAACACATGCCCACTTGGGCTTCGGGAGTCACAGGCACCCACCCCTAGATGCAACCATGGGGCCGGAGCCCAAAAGTGCTTGCCCCAGCTCCTACACCTGCCTGTCTGCATGTTCCTGCTCCCATAAGGGGTTTGAAAGCAAGGTGGCCAAATGGATGAGCCACACCCATCACACGTCCTGCAAGGGGGGTCAGGGAACTCCCCCGTTTCATTTGTACTTCCAATTGCCTGCTCTTTCCACAACTCCCTCTGAATGTTTGTGTTGGGAATCAGAACACGAGAACCTCAAGTATAGCACTTTGGTATGCTGAATACTTTGCACTGAGGGAGATTGGAAGGGCCTCAGAAGCAAGATGTTCTTTCTGAGCTTCTCCCACTCTCCTTTCTCTTTCTTTCATTTCTTTCCCACAGCAGGTCATAGAAACTAGAACCCCTCTTTCCCAAAGCAAACCATAAACCTAAAAATGTCAGTCTCTGACCTTTCTTCTCCCCTTAAAACTCTCATTTGACAGGTGATCCTGCCTTATCCTGGAGAAAGAAATGTTACGCAAGAGGCCAAGAAGAAGCTAAACAAACAAGCCATGATGGATTCCCATCTCAGCTTATTACCATTGGGACATGTCCTTTTTGTCCAATCACATTTCTACATGGCAGTACAGTCTTCATCAAACCTAAGCATTAAAAAAAAAGTTTTCTCTGGGTCTTTGGGTCTTTTGTTTCGGAAGGCTCCTGTATTACATAAAACTTTGTTAAATAAATTTGTTATACTTTTTTCTTGTGAATCTGTCTTTCATCATAGGGGTGTTAGCTGGGGACCTTGCAATGAGTGAGGACAGGCATTAGCGTTTCACCCCTACACTTGCTACAGACTATGGTTAGGCTACCAGGACACTCAGTTGCCCTTTGTGGAGGAAGCAAGGATGAATCAACATGTGTAGAATAGGACTCCCTCCAAGAAGTACAGATGTGCAGCTGGCAAGTCTTCAGCTCACCCCTTTCAAGCAGGGTGACCAGGATGCCAAGGTGTAGTCATGGGGAGGAGTGATCAGAAGGTAAGTACAACTGAGAAAATTACAACTGGCTAGCACTTTGTCTCAAGAAAGAATATGCCAACCAGCAGATCTCCAGAGTGAAAGGGAGGTCAAAGAGCAAAATTTCAGTGTTTTCAATACCACCCAATGAAGAAGATGCCAGTCAGGAGTGGGGGGCATGGCCTTAACATCTGCTTGGCAGCTGCATTCTCTTAACAGAGTTGGTTGTATCACTTCATATAAGCTTTTCAATAGCAACAGGGCAATAAAACAAAATTTATTTGTCCTAACTTTGTGCTGATTAAAGAACTCTTCAAGAATTCATTCTTTCAACAAACACCCATTGAGAACCTAGTATGTGGCAGGCACTCTTTTAGGAGCCTGGGATATAGCAGTGAACAAGACAGGCAACGCCTGCCCTCATGGAGCCTATCTTCTACGAAAAAATAACTTTCTGTGTGATTATTCACTGTGCTAGGGGTTGGAGTGACATAATAAGGGCCCTCTATGGACTCACAGTTAAAGGAGGTGGCTTCCCAAATTATATTATTTTTCCTTAGGGAGAGAATGGTTGAATTAGCCAGTTCAAATACTCAGTCCCTTTGGCATATTGTGAATTAATTAATAGCATTCTGGTATTTTGTGAATTTAGTTAGCTTGAGGCAGTTTCCAACACTCAACTATGAATGCACTGTAAAGATTGGGTTTCTAGACCCAAACAACTAGACTAGACCCTGGAAAGTGCTGACATCATGAAATTAATTTTCCTGAGACACACTACACCTGCATATCCTTCTAGAACTTCTCTATTGCATCCTTCTCTCTTTCTAACCTCAACAGAGATGTCATCAACAATCATACTACCTCTTGCAAAGTATTTGTGGGAATAGACAAGAGTGAGCCATTCACAAACTCATTCCTGAACTATTTCTTGAGACCTATTAAGGTGCCAGACACCATGTTCATCAGAATGCAGCAGCTGTCTCCCCACAGGAGCTCATAGTCTTCAGATGGGGGGTGGGGGTGGTAGAAAGCTCTGTTGTGGGATGGAGTTGAATTTCAGTCCTGGATGTGCTACTTAATGACATCATCTGTAATCAAGAAACGAGCCTAGCTGAACTCTTGGCTTCCTGGTTTAATATTTCTGTGTCAGGAAGGTATGTGGTGGGCCTCTTGGAAGAGTGACAAAGAGGGAAAACAATACATAGTTTAGCAGAGAAGGGGAGAGGAGGAAGGATGATGTGTGGTTTTGCTTTTTCTGTATTTTTCCACCAGCAGAAACCTTAATATTTTCCAGCAGCACAGGCGAGTCACTGTGCAGGGAATTCGCCACAGAGCACTGCCCCCTTTGCCAGCAACACTGAGCTCACGGAATGGCAGATAAACCTAGATAAGCTGAGCCAGTCTTTCAAGCCCAGGCAGCACTTCTCCAAGGAGCATCATGAGCTCAGCTGGAGGTCCCTGGGTAGAAATAACCTGGAATTTGTATGAGTGCTGAGCTCTGTGGGGCCTTTCTGCCCCTTTCTTCAGGCTTTTTTTTTTTTTTTCTGAGACAGGGGGTTGCTCTGCCACCTAGGCTGGAGTGCAGTGGTACAATCATAGCTCACTGTAACCTTGAACTCCTGGGCTCAAGCAATCCTCCCACCTCAGCCTTCAGAGTATCTGCATATGTTGCCATGGCTGGTCTCAAACTCCTGTCCTCAAGTGATTCTCCCATCTCCGCCTCCTAAAGTGTTGGCATTAGAGGCATGAACCACTTTGTCTGGCCTGAAATTGCATTCTTGGCATCTAGACGGAGATGGAGAACAGCCTCTTCAAAAACAGCATTTTCTTTTCTCTCATTTACTGCTCCCCTTAAATTCCATTTTCTCAAAGGACATGTAGAGTGGGAAGGGTCCTTTTGCTTGAAGAGTAACCTCCCAGCAATCAGCCCCCTTCCTGTACTCTGGCCTCCTCCAAGCATTATAGCAAAATAAATGTTTTATTTGGTTTATTCATTTATTCATTCAATAATTATTTATTAAGACCATACTAAGGGCCAGGTTCCAGATTTTGGGATTCTGTGGTGAACAAAAGATAACAAGCCCTGTCATCACGGAGCTTATTTTTTTGTGGGAGAAAGATCATAAACAAAAAAACATATAATATCTGGTTGCAGTATGTGCTATGAAATGATATAAAGTGGGCAGGAGATTGAGGGAGTGATATTGTAGGAGGCCATCTGATTAGGTAATCAGGGAAGGCCCTAGGCCTCCTCTGGTGATGTGGGGGCTGGGTCTTTATGAATAAATTTTTCCAGTTTTCAAACCTTAACTCTTTAAATGCCAAAAAGTTTATTCTTACTTATTTTGACCCGAATTACTTTAAATTCGTTGTACATAGGAATCCAGAATAATCTAATCTTGTTTTAAAGATTCAGGATCATTATTGGGAACACCAATATATGCCAGGGGTTCTCAAAGTGTGGACTCTGGACCAGCAGCATCAGCAACCCCTCAACCTGGAGACTTGTTAGAAACACAGATTCTCAGAAATGTAAGTGCAGACTTCACCCCGGACCTGCTGCATCTGAAACCCTGGGGGTGGAGCCCAGCAATCTGTGATTTAACAAGCCCTCCAGGTGCTTCTCATGCATGCTCAAGTTTGAGAAGGGCCACTCTGCTCTGAGGTGTGCCCTTGAGGGCGGTGGAGGCAGGTAGCATCTCTGCCCATCCTCGGCAGACTGCTTTGCTCCCTGAGTTTCTGCCTACTTCCTGTGGGTTCTGCCTCACTGTGGGTTGTCAATGTTTATCCCTCACTGCTGACATTAGTATGTCTCTGTCTAATTTGTGTCTCCTTCTAATTTGCTGCTTCTAATCACCTCTGAGAAACCAGATCCCCAGCCATAAATTCATTATGTAGAAAGTAGGAATAAATTCCAGTGCTGCTGGCACCCATGTTAATACTTTGGTCTTTCGCCCTCAAGACATTCAGCATAGTGGAAAGAACAGACTTGAATTTCAGTCTAGAATTCCACCAATGTGGGGATTCTGCAGGCTGCTGAGTAAGTCTATTCCAATTATGCATTCTAGAAATGGGGAAATAACCACAGGATGGGTTCAGGGACCCGCTGGGTCTACTATGAGGTGGACGTAGTTAAACTCCATTGATCACTCATATTAGTCGGGGATTTGCAGAGAAAAAGACTCAGAGAGAGAGAGACAGAGTGAGAGAGAGACAGAGAGAGAGACAGACAGAGAGAGAGAGGAATGAGGAATTTATTATTAGGAATTGGCTCACACAATAATGGAGGCTGAGAAGTCCCACAGTCTGTCATCTATAAGCTGGAGACCCAGGAAAGCTGGTATTGTAATTCAGTCTACGTTTGAAGGCATGAGAATCAGAGGTACCGATGCTGTAAATCCCAGTTCAAGAGCAGAAGATGAGATGAGATGTCCCAGTGAGGCAGAAAAAAAGGGGCAAATTCCTCCTTGCTCCACATTTTGCTTTATTCAGGCCCTCATTACATTGGAGAATGCCCACCTGCATTGGAGAGGGCCATCTATATTGAGTTCACCGATTCAAATGCTAATCTCATCCAGGAACAATCTCATAGACACACGCAGAAATAATGTTTATCTGGGCACCCTGCAGCCCAGTGGTTAGCATGTAAAATTAACCATCCCCTCACCTAACAGCCATAATCCCCTACTGTGACTGGCAGACCACAGTAATATTTTGGGTCTCCTGAAATTAGTATCAGTTCAAAGCCAGTGTCCAGTCATCCTTGAAACAATCTGATTATTTCTTTTTCCCAGTGCACAGTTCCTCTGATAAAAGGCTGCAGGTCCCTTTGGGGATGACTGGGAGCAAGATAAACGGTATACATTTTTGGCAATGTAGCAGAGTCCTTCCTCAAGGGGACCTGGTGTCCCCTTTTATTGCTTGTATGACCTTGGCAGAGTTGGAACCAGAATTGCCTGGCACCAACGAAGTGCTCAACAAGTGCTAGTTCTTTTCTTCTGGGGTGGGAGAATGATGGGGGAAGGAGATAATTAACCTATATGATTTTTTGCATGAATAATTGCTTTTTAGAAAAATCTCTAAATATTTACCTTTATTTATTAAAAAACAGTTTTAAATATATTTGAGATATAATCACATATCATACAATTCATTCATTTAAAGACTACAATTTAATGACCATCACCACAATCAATTTTAGAACATTTTTATTATCCTAAAAAGTAACTTCACATCCCTTAGGCATCATCCCCCCTCCATAATCCTCCTACTCCCCCCTTGTCCTAGGCAACCATTAATCTATGTTTTTACTCTACAGATTTGACTATTCTGGACATTTCATATAAATGGAATTATCCAATATGTGATCCTTTGTGATAGACTTTTTCCACTTAGCATAATGTCTTCAAGGTTCATTCATGTTATACAGCATCAGTATTTCATTTCTTTTCAAAAATTTTTAATTTTTAATTTTTGTGGGTATATAATAGGTATATATATTTATGGGTCACATATGATATTATGATACAAGCATGCAATGCATAATAATCACATCAGGGTAAATAGGTATCCATTACCTCAAGCATTTATCCTTTGTGTTACAAACAAAGCCAATTATACTCTTAGTTATTTTAAAATGTAAAATTAAATTATTTTTTACTATAGTCATCCTGTTATGCTAGCAAATACTAGGTCTTATTCATTCTTTCTATTTTTTGTACCCATTAACCTTCCCCACTTCTCCCCCACAGTCCCCAACCCCCCAACCCCAAGTACTCTTCCCAGCCTCTGGTAACCATTTTTCTACTCTATATTGCCATAAGTTCAATTGTTTTACTTTTTATCTCCCACAAAAAGTGAGGACGTGTGAAGTTTGTCTCGCTGTGCCTGGCTTATTTCACTTAACTTAATGAAATTCCAACCTCCAGTTCCAACCATGTTGTGCAGATGACAAGATCTCATTCTTTATTGTGGCTGAATAGTACTCCATTGTGTATATGTACCATATTTTCTTTATCTGTTCATCTGTTGATGGACACTTAGGTTGCTTCCAAATCTTAGCTATTGTAAACAATGCTGCAACAAACATAGAAGTGCAGATATCCAGGCTGGGCGTGGTGGCTAACACCTATAATCCCAGCACTTTGGGAGGCCAAGGTGGGCGGATCACTTGAGGTCAGGAGTTTGATACCAGCCTGACCAACATGGTGAAACCCCATCCCTATTAAAAATACAAAAATCAGCCGGGTGTGGTGGTGGGCACCTGTAATCTCAGCTACTCAGGCTGAGGCAGGAGAATCACTTGAACCCAGGAGGCAGAGGTTATAGTGAGCCGAGACTGCGCCACTGTACTCCAGCCTGGGCAACAAGAGCAAAACTCCATCTCAAAAAAAAAAAAAAAAAGTGCAGATATCTCTTTGATATACTGATTTCCTTTCTTTTGGGTATATACCTAGAAGTGTGATTGCTGGATGGTGGGATAGCTCTATTTGTAGTTTTTCAAGAAATCTCCAAACTGTTCTTCATAGTGGTTGCACTAATTTACATTCCCAAGAGTGCACGAGGGTTCCCATTTCTCCACATCCTCTCCAGCACTTACTATTGCCTGACTTTTGAATAAAAGCCATTTTAACTGGAGTGAGATATCTCATTGTAGTTTTGATTTGCATTTCTTTGATGATCAATGATGTTGAGCACCTTTTCATATACCTGTTTGCAATATGTATATCTTTTTTTGAGAAATGTCTATTCAGATCTTTTGTCCATTTTAAAACAAATTATTAGATTTTTCCTACAGAGTCGTTTGAGTTCCTAATACATTCTGGCTATTAATCCTTTGTCAGGTGGGTAGTTTGCAAATATTTCCTCCTATTCTTGTCTCTTCACTTTATTGATTGTTTTCTTTGCTGTGTGGAAACTTTTTAATTTGATGTGATCTCATTTGTTCAGTTTTTTCTTTGGTTGTCATAGTTTGAGGTCTTAGATTTAAGTCTTTAATCCATTTTGATTTGATTTTTGTATATAGTGAGAGATAGGGGTCTAGTTTCATTCTTCTTCCTATGGATGTCTGTTTTTTCCAGTATCATTTATTGAAGAGACCGTCTTTTCCCCACTGTATGTTCTTGGCACCTTTGTCAAAAACGAGTTCACTGTAGATGTATGGATTTATTTCTGGGTTCTCTATTCTGTTCCTCTGGTCATTGCGTCTGTTTTTGTGCCAGTACCATACCATTTTGATTACTGTAGCTCTGTAGTATAATTTAAAGTCAGGTAATGTGATTCCTCCAGTTTCATACTTTTTGCTTAGGATAGCTTTGCCTATTCTAGGTCTTTTGTGGTTCCATATAAATTTTAGGATTGTTTTTTCTATTTCTGTGAAGAATGTTATTGGTATTTTGATAGAAATTGTATGAAATCTATAGATTGCTTTGGGTAGTATGGACATTTTAGCAATATTAATTCTTCCAATCCTATGACATGGAATATTTTTCCATTTTTTGTGTGTCCTCTTCAATTTCTTGCATCAATGTTTTATAGTTTTCAATGTAGATATTTTTTACTTCTTTGTTTAAGTTAATTGCTAGGTGTTTTATTTTATTTGTGGCTATTGTAAATGGGATTACTTTCTTGGTTCTTTTTCAGATTGTTTGCTGTTGATATATAGAAATGCTACTGATTTTTATATATTCATTTTGTATCTTGCAAATTTACTGAATTTGCTTATCAGTTTTAGTGGTTTTTTGGTGGCGTCTTTAGGTTTTTCCAAATATAAGATCATGTCATCTTAAAACAAGGAAAATTTGACTTCTTCCCTTCTAATTTGGATGCCCTTTCTTTCTTTATTTTTTGAGATAGAGTTTCGCTCTGTCACCCAGGCTGGAGTGCAGTGGTGAGGTATAGGCTCACTGGAAACTCTGCCTCCCGGGTTCAAGCAATTCTCCTGCCTCAGCCTCCCAAGTAGCTGACATTATAGGCACCTGCCATCACACCTGGCTAATTTTTGTATTTTAAGTAGAGATGAGGTTTCACCATGTTGGCTGGGCTGGTCTCAAACTCCTGACCTCAAGTGATCTGCCTGACTCAACCTCCCAAAGTGCTGTGATTACAGGCATGAGCCACCATGCCTGGCTGGATGCCCTTTATTTTTTTCTCTTGTCTAGTTCCTCTAGCTGGGACTTCCAGTACTGTGTTGAATAACATTGGTGACAGTGGGCATTCTTGTCATGTTCCCAATCTTAGAGGAAAGGGTCTCAGTTTTTCCCCATTCAATATGATACTAGCTGTGGGTCTGTCAAATATAGCTTTTATTATTTTGAGGTATGTTCTTTCTATATCCAGTTTTTTGACGGTTTTTTTTAATCATGTCAGGATGTTGAATTGTGTCAAATACTTTTTCAGCATCAATTGAAACAATCATATTGTTTTTGTCCTTCATTCTGTTGATATGGTGTATCACATTAATTGATTTGCATATGTTGAACCATCCTTGCATCCCTGAGATAAAGCCCACTTGGTCATGATGAATGACCTTTTTTTTATTGTGTTGTTGAATTCGGTTTGCTAGTATTTTGTTGAAAGTTTTTGCCTCAATATTCATCAGTGATATTGGCCTATAGTTTTCTTTTTTAAAATTTGACTTCCTTGCGTTTTGGTATCAGAGTAATACTGGCATTGTAGAATGAGTTTGGAAATATTCCTCTCTCCTTTGTTTTTTAGAACAACTTGAGTAGGATTGGTATTTGTTCTTCTTTAAATGTTTGGTAGAATCCAGCAGCAACACCATTGGGTCCTGGGCTTTTCTTAACTAGAAGACTTTTTATTATGGCCTTGATCTAATTACTTACTATTAGTCTGTTCAGGTTTTGGATTTCTTCATAGTTCAATCTTGGTAGGTTGTGTGTCTCTAGGAATATATCAATTTCTTCTAGATTTTCCAATTTATTGGCATATGGTTGCTCACAGTAGCCACTAATGGTCATTTGAATTTCTGCAGTATCAGTTGTTATGTCTCCTTGTCCTCTCTGATTTTATTTTTTGGGGTCTTCTTTCATTTTTCTTTAGTTGGTCTGGCTAAAGATTTATCAGTCTTTTGTTTTTTAAAGTTTTTATTTGATTGATCTTTTGTATTGTTTATTTATTTTCAAATTCATTTATTTCTGCTCTGATCTTTATTATTTTTTTCTTCTACTAATTTTGGGTTTGGTTTGCTCTTGATTTTCTGGTTCTTTAAGATGCATCATTTGATTGTTTATTTGGAGTTTTTCCTTTTTTTGATGTAAGCACTTATAGCTGTAAACTTCCCTCTTAGTCCTTCCTTTGCTGTATCCCCTAGGTTTTGGTATATTGTGTTTCCATATCATTTGTTTCAAGAAATTTTTCAATTTCCTTATTAGTTTATTCATTGACCCACTGGTCATTCAGGAACATACTGTTTATTTTCTATATGTTTGTATAGTTTCCAAAATTCCTCTTGTTACTTATTTCTACTTTTATTCCATTGTTATTAGAGAAGATGTTTGATATTGTTTCAATTTTTTTGAATGTTTTAAGACTTGTTTTGTGACCCAACATATGGTCTATCTTCGAGAATGATCCATGCACTGAGGAAAATAATATGTATTCTGCAGCCGTTGGATAAATGTTCTGTAAATATCTCTTAGGTCCATTTGGTCTGTACTGCAGATTAAGTCTCACATTTCTTTGTTGATTTTCTGTATGGACTATCTGTCTAATGCTGAAAGTGGGGGTGTGAAGTCTCCAGCTATTATTGTCTAGGTGTCTCTCTCTCTCTCTTTAGCTCTAGTAATATTTGCTTTATATGTCTGGGTGTTCCAGGATTGGGTGCATGTATATTTGCAATTGTTATATCCTCTTGCTGAATTAACTCCTTGTGATTGTATAGTTACCTTGTTTGTCTCTTTTTATAGTATTTGTCTGGAAATCTATTTTGTTTGATATAAAAGTATAGCTACTCCTGCTCTCTTTCAGTTTCCATTGGAATGGAATACCTTTTTTCATCCCTCTATTTTCAGTCTATGTGTATCTTCATAGGTGAAGTATGTTTCTTGTAGGCAACAGATCATTGTGTCTTTTTTTAAAATCATTCAGACATGCTATGTCTTTTTATTGGAGAGTTTAGTCCATTTAATTCAATGTCATTATTAATAAGTGAGAAAGTATTCCTGCCATTTTGTTATTTGTTTTCTGGTTGTTTTGTGGTATTCTTCTTTTTCTTTCTTTCTCTCCTGTCTTTGTGGAAGTTAAGTTGATTTTCTCTGGTGGTATGATTTAATTTCTTGCTTTTTATTTTTTGTGTATCTGTTGTATGTTTTTTAATTTGAGGTGACTATGAGGATTCCAAATACTATCTTATAACCCATTATTTTAAGTTAATAACAACTTAACACTTTTTGCATAAACAAACAATTAAAAAGAAAGCTAAAAAAAATTCTATACCTTAATTTCATCCCCCTCCCCCAACTGTTTAATTTTTTGTTTTTTTCTACTTATATCTTATTTTACTGTCTATGTCTTGAAAAGTTGTTGAAGTTATTGTTTTTGATTGTTTCATCATTTAGTCTTTCTACTTAAGAGGAGTTTATATACTACAGTTATAGTGTTATAATATTGTTTTTCTGTTTACTTACTATTAGTAGTGAGTTTTGTACCTTCAGATGATTTCTTATTGCTCACTAATGTCTTTTTCTTTCCAATTGAAGTACTCCCTTTGGCATTTCTTGTAGGACAGGTCTGGTGTTGATAATAAAATCCCTCAGCTTTTGTTTGTCTGGGAAAGTCTTTATTTCTTCTTCATGGCTGAAGGATAATTTCACTGGATATACTATTCCAGGGTAAAAGTTATTTTCCTTTAGCACTTTAAATATGTCATGCCTCTCTCCTGGCCTGTAAAATTTCCACTGTAAAGTCTGCTGCCCAACATGTTGGAGCTCCATTGTATGTAATTTCTTTCTTTTCTCTTGCTGCTTTTAGGATCCTTTGTTTATCCCTGATCTTTGGGAATTTGATTAAATGCTTTAAGGTAGACTTCTTTGGGTTAAATCTGCTTGGTGTTCTATAACCTTCTTGTACTTGGCTACTGATATCTTTCTATCATCAGTAGAGGTTTGGGAAGTTCTCTGTTATTATCCTTTTGAATAAACTTTCTACTCCTCTCTGTTTCTCTTCTTCCTCTTTAAGGCCAATAACTCAGACTTTCTTTTTTGCCACTATTTTCTAGATCCTGTAGCCATGCTTCATTGTTTTTTGTTCTTTTTTTTTTGGTCTCCTCTGTCTTCAAGCTAACTAATTTTTTCTTCCACTTGATCAATTCTGCTATTAAAATACTGATGCATTCTTCAGTATGCCAACTGCATTTTTCCAGCTCCAGAATTTCTGCTTGATTCTTTGTAATTATTTCCATTTTTTTGTTAAATTTATCTAATAGAATTCTGAATTCTTTCTCTGCATTATCTTGAACTTCTTTGAGTTCCCTCAAAACAACTATTTTGAATTCTCTGTCTGAAAGGTCACATATCTCTCTTTCTCCAGGATTGGTCCCTGGTGCCTTATTTAATTTATTTGGTAAAGTTATGTTTTCCTGGATGGTCTTGATGCTTGTTGATAGTCTGTGTCTAGGTATTGAAGAGTTAGGTATTTATTGTAGTCTTCATGTCTGGGCTTATTTGTACCCATCCTGCTTGGGAAGGCTTTCTAGGTATTTGAAAGGACTTTGGTGTTGTGCTTTAAGCTGTATCTGCATTAGGGGGCAACCCAAACTCAGCAGCGCTGTGGTTCTTGCAGATTCATACAGGTACTGCCTTGTTGGTCTTGGATAAGATCTGGGAGAATTATCTTGATTACCAGGCATAGACTCTTGTTCTCTTCCCTTACTTTCTCCCAGACAAACAGAATCTTTCTCTATCTCTGTTCTGAGCTATCTGGAACTAGTAGTGGGGTATCACTGGGGGTGGTGGCCACTGGAACTGTGCTGGGTCAGACCTGAAGCCAGCACAGCACTGGATCTCATCCAAGGCCCACTGTAATTACAACCTGCCTACATCTATGTTCACTCAAGGCCCAGGGACTCTACGATCAGCAGGTGGCAAGGCCAGCCAGGTATGTGTTCTTCCCTTCAGGGTAGTGAGTTCCCCTAGGCCCTGGATGGGTTCACAGGTGCCATCCAGGAGCCAGGGACTAGAGTCAAAAACCTTAGAAGTTTACCTGGTGTTCTATTGTACTGCAGCTAAGTGGGCACTTAAACCATGAGATGTAATCCCTCCCACTCTTCCTTTCCTCTTCCAGAGGCAGAGAAGCCTCACCTTGTGGCCACCAACTCCACAGGCAAACTATGAGTACTTCCAAGCTACTGCTAATATTCCCTTAATGCCCAAGGGCTCTTCAGTCAGTTTGTGACGAATGCTCCCTGGCCTGGGATTCACCTTTCAGGGCAGTGAGCTTCCCTCTGGCTCAAGGTAGGCCCAGAAATGCCATCTAAGAACCAAGGCCTGGAATCGGGAACCCTAAGAGCCCACTTGGTGCTCTACTCTTCTGTGGCCTAGCTGATACTTAAGGTGCAAAACAAAGTCCCCTTTACTTTTCCCTCCATGTTTCTCAAGCAGAAGGAGTCTCTCCTCTTAGCCACTACAGCTGGGAATGTGCTGAGTCTCATCCAAAGCCAGCAAGTCACAGAGTTTCACCCAAGGCCCATGGTGTACTACCTAGGTATTGCTGCTTGTTATTGAGGGCCCAAAGGCTCTTTGGTAAGCAGCTGATGGGTCCGACTAGGACTGGGTCCTTCCCTTCAAAACAGCGGTTCTTTTCTGGCCCAGGGTGTGTCTAGAAATGTTGTCCAGGAGCTAGGGCCTGGAAAGGGGGCTTCATAACTCTGACTGGTGCCCTATCCTGATGTAGTTGAGCTGGTATCTGAGATGCAAGATAAAGTCTTCTTTACTCTTCCTTCATCTCCTCAAGCAGAAGGAAGGAGTCTCTTTAGGAGCCATGAGCTGTGCAGCCTGGGGTTAAGGGAGGTATGGCACAAATATTCCCTTAGCTGCCTCAGCCTGCTGAGACACCAGCTGGGGCAGCTACTTAGGGCCCTAGAGCAGTTTAGTCCATGGTGGTGAGGCTTGATGGAACTGAAGTTCTTACTGCCAGGATGGGCAATTCTCCTCTAGCTAGGGCTGGTTTAAATACTCCCTCCATGGGTAGGTGTCAGCTGAGTTCAGTCTGGTTTTGCTTTCCATTAAAATGGGGCAACACTAAGTTTAATGCAATGTGCCACAGTTGTGGTGCTCACCCTCTCCCAAGCACTCAGATTCCTTCTCGGCACCACATAGCCACTACTGTGGGATAGGGGAAGGGGTGGCATTGGCAATTCAGGACTCTTTCCTACCCTCTTCAATGCCTCTTTCAATGGTAGATGTTAAAACCAGGTACTGTACTCACTTGATTTTTTATTCTTATGAAGGCCCTTTTTAGTGTAGATAGTTGTTAAATTGGTGTCCTTGCAGTGGGGGACTGTTGGTAGAGCCTTCGATTTGGCTATCTTGCTCTACCCCCTCCTCCACTTCATTTATTTTTATTGCCACATAATATTCCATTGTATGGATATACCACATTTTATTTATTCATTCATCAGTTCATGGACATTTGGGTTGTTTCCACTGCAGAAGCCAAAAGAAATCTCCCTTTTGCTCACTGAAAGTTTGCTGAAAATGACGGAGGAAAGAAAAAAAAAAAAGCAGATCAGGGCGTAGCTGCACCATTTTATATTTCCATCAGGGGTATATGATGGTTTTAATTTCTCCATAGACCTGCCCGCACTTACTATTTGACTTTTTGATTCTAGCCATCCTGGTGGTTGTGAAGTATTTCATTATGGCTTTGATTTGCATTTCCCTTATGGCTAGTAATGTTGAGCATGTTTTTATGTGTTTATTGGCCAAGTCCCAGCTACTCGGGAGGCTGAGGTGAGAAGATTGCTTGCCAGGAATTCAAGTCCAGCCTTGGCAACATAGCAAGACCCCGTTCTTAAGAAATAAAATAAAATAAAATACAGATTAACAGGAGAAAAGGTATACAAATTTATTAAAGCATGATTTCATGAGACATGGGATCCTGTAGACTGAAGACCCAAAGATGCAAGGGAAACTGTTTTATTTTTATTTTTATGCTTAGGTTCAACAAAGTATGGAAAGCCATGTAGAAATATGATTGGACAAAAAGGGTATAATCTAATGCTAATAGACCAAATGTGGAAATCCAGCAAGGCCTGTCTGTGCAGATTCTTCTTGGTATCTATGAGCATGCATTTTTCTCTATTGGGTATGGGGCAAGATCCTCTCTTGTGGCGTTATGACCTACAATCAAAGTAGATCAGATCATTTCTTTATGATCAGGTTTTATGCAGAAATGTGGAGATGGGGGTAAAGTTACAGTAATATTTTTAGGTTTTATGGCTGGCTTTTAGCTTTTTATAGGGGAAAGGGATTTCTGGTTTCTATGACCTGTCTTGGGGAAGAGGAATTCTAGTTTCTATGGCTAACCTCAGGTGAGAAGGAAGAGTCAGAAACAGAAGGGCAGGAGGTCAGAGAGAGCTGCTTCTGATACCATTCATTTTGGGGCATTGTTTTCTGACAGCCCACATCACTTTTTGGCCATGATGAATAATGGCATTGTAAACATTTGTATAAAGGTTTTTGCATGAAAATATGTTTTAATTTCTCTTAGGTATATACTAGAAAGAAACTCTTAGGTATATGCTGGGTCATGTAGTAAATGTACATTAAACCATTTGAAGGAACAGCCAGCTTTTTTTCCAAAGTGGCTGCATCATTTTACATTCCCATCAGGAGTATATGAAGATTTCAGTTTCTCCATATACCTGCCAGCACTTACTGTTTGACTTTTTGATTCTAGCCATCCTAGTGGTTGTGATGTATTTCATTACGGCTTTGATTTACATTTCCTTTATGGCTTATAATGTTGAGCATTTTTTATGTGTTTATTGGTCATTTGTATATCTTTGCAGAAATATCTGTTCAGGTTCTCTGCCCATTTAAAAATGTTACATTTTTATTATTGAATGTTAACATATAAGTCCCTTAGCAGATACATGGTTTGCAAATACCTTCTTCCATTCTGTGAGTTGTCTTTTCACTTTCTTTAATGGTGTTCTTTGATGTACAAAAGTTTGAAATGTTCATGATGTCTTTTTTAAAGAATCTATTCTTTTTTTTTTTTTTTTGGAGATGGAGTTTTGCTCTTGTTGCCCAGGCTGGAGTGCAATGGCACGATCTCGGCTCACCACAACCTCTGCCTCCTGGGTTCAAGCGATTGTCCTGTCTCAGCCTCCCGAGTAGCTGGGATTACAGGCATGGGCCACCACGCCTTTCTAATTTTGTATTTTTATTAGAGATGGGGTTTCTCCATGTTGGTCAGGCTGGTTTCAAACTCTCAGCCTCAGGTGATCTGTCTGCCTCAGCCTCCCAAAGTGCTGAGATTACAGGTGTGAGCCACCATGCCCGGCAAAATAAAAAAAAAAAAAAAATCTATTCTTTCTGTTGTTTTTGGTGTTACATTTAACAAATATTGCCTAATCCAGGGTCATGAAGATAAACAATTTTTCTACTAAGCATTTTATAGTTTTAAGTCTTATATTTAGGTCTTTGATTCTTTGAGTTAGTTTTTGTTAGTGATGGTGTGAGGTAGGGGTCCAAATTTACTCTTTTGTTTGCAGATATCCAGTGTCCCAGAACCATTTGTTGAAAAGACTGCCCTTGCTCCTGTGTAATTGTCTTGGTACTCTTGTTGAAAATCAACTAACCTACCCATTTTGTTTTGTTTTTTACTGAAACAACTTTGCTGGGGGAGATATTGATATGAGGGGAAAAAAACAGAGAAACAAAAAAAAAAAAAGGAAGCAGTGTAAAAAATCCAACTATTTCTGAATGGCAACAGAATATAGCTCCACTTTGTTCAATGCTTACATTCTCTATTTTAGTGTATACTGGCCAATTAGTCTCTTAGATTATTACTTGGCATCATGTGCTTTAAATATCTAATTCTGTCTTAAAGCAAACAAAATAGAGACCCCTGAGAAGTATGCTAGCTCTGGACAATTGGAAAGATCCTAATATTTGCCATAATTCAACAATTCATCAGCTTTATTTCTTCAAAGACTAAGACTTTTACCAAACTTGAGAAGTCTATTAAAATTGTAGTTATAAAATAAATAACCTGTTGAGGACATTGCTTTTTTTCTTGCAGAGCCATGGCATCTGTTTCAGGGCTGCAACTTAGGAAGTTGCTCAGCCCCAGTATAGCCTTTCACTAAACTTCTCAATTGAGCAAGATTGTCCACTTACAATGGTATAGCATCACAACATGTGTCAGAAATTGCAGAAGCTGTAACTCAAAGACTCTCCTTTGCAAATAGCCAGAGATCTCTTGTCAATAAGAAAGAAAAGAGGAAATGCATGTTCCCTGACAACACAGGATTAATTCAGACACACCAGCCTTGGCCAGATTGGTTTTCATTGTGTGACTGATATAAAGCCAAGGCTGAATCCTGTTCACAAGAAGATTTACAGCAATGCTTACCAATGACTGGGAGAAAGGGCAAGTCCACTCTGATTATAGAAGCTACTTCTTCAGTACAGTCTCTGAGTTCAATTTTATTTCCATTTGGTTCCCATTGAATATCAGTATATGCAAAGCTTTGTTATGTGTATTGTGGGGAGGAGAGAGATATAAAGATGAATATAGTAAAGGCACAATCCTCACTGTAATGAAGTTTGTAATTCTGGGCTTTGCCAGAACTGAATGTTGAAGGAACTGAAAAAAATTATGGACTTTTATTATCCCATGTTTGGGGTCTGCAAGACAATGGTTGGATTCAGTGATTCACTGGAAGGACTCATAAAACTCAGCAAAACTTTTATAACCTTGATTATGATTTATTACAGTGAAAGGATACAGATTAAAATCAATAACACAAAAAGGTACATAGGATAAAATACAGGAGAGAACAGGCATGAGTTTTCACTTGTTCTTTCACAGTGGGGACAGATGGAAAATGCTTAACTCTCCCAGCAGCAATGTGTGATAACATGTTCACACAGTATTGCCAACAAAGGAAGCTCACCTGAGCCTTGGTGCCCAGGGTATATTTGAGGAGGAGTTGTCATCTTGGCATGACAGACTGCCAATATGGTTGACCTTACTCTAGCCTCTCCAGAGATCAAGATGATAGGATGGGGGCCTAAGGCCCCAGGTCTACCACGATTTGCCAGGTATCCTCTTGTTCATGTACAGGTCAGAGGGGCTGTGAAACAGGCCTGTGAAACAGGCCTAAGGCCCCCCATCATAAGTCACATTGTTAGCATGAACCATCTTGTGTGGCCCAAGTCTCCCAGGTGACACTCTTATCAGGCAGGATATTCCAAAGGCTTAGAGGTTATGCTCCAGGAGCCAAGCAGGGGCCAAATCTTTCTTTGAAATGTATAGGGTTTGAACGACTTAGACTTACTGAGACAATCCTTTACTATACACTGCTCGAAAGCATTCTTATTTTTAAAAAAGAAAAAAAAAGACACTATAGATAGGTCTAAAGCACCATTTTCCATGTCAGTAGCATCTTTATAAAGGCAATGTTCATTTGGGTGCTATTCCTGGAAGCTCTGTTGTAGAGTGCATTGTGGCTGTCTCTCCAAACAGCTCTCTCAACTTGCTATGTAAAGGACACTTTCTGGAGGGTGGGCATAGGGATCCACCATCTCCCATCCACCCAAGACATGGCTTCTGTTCCTAAGTCCTTACTAAATGTTTCTTTCTGAGAAACTGGATTTGCCAAAGAAATGGTCTCTCAGTTCTCTTGGCCTTTGAGGGTAGGTTTGCATAGACCCAGTTACTCACTGCCAAACAGTAAATTGGAGCAAGGGCCAGTTACCCAGGATCTCCTTTAAGAGATATGTGAGCCTGCCAGTAGCTGAGAGATCAAGAAATGGGTAAAGGGAATGAGGCAACTGTGGGGGAAATCCCAGGGTGGCCAGTCACTTGTATTTGGAATGGTGTGGCTCACCGTTTAGATGCTTGTAGACTACTGTGTGGGTCCACAAATATCTGAAGGGTGAGTGTGCTCTGAAAATGCCAAAAAGTTTAGAATGATTGTTAACCAAACTGAGAGCCATACATCACACTGTGGTTGGGAAGGGATGCTAGCAGCCACTGCAGTGGGTTGGCTAGTTCTTTGGGCCACTCCTTGGCAACAGAGGCCCAGTTAGCATTGGAAGTGAAAATTAAATGGCTAGAGGAGAACATGAGCCTTTCCACTTCTCTCCTTGCCTCAAATCTGGTGGACAAAATCAAGGAGCAAGAAACAAAGCTTGAAATATTAGCATGTAGATTTGTCTATTTAGGGGAAGAACTGGAAATGACAAAAAATCAGGGCTATCATAACTAAGCCTGATTGGAATATAAAAATATGGAATCTTTGGAAATATTACAAATAGGAAGATCTTGATGATATAGAGGTCATTGATAATGATGAGGGGATGAAGAGCATTGGCAAGCTTGCCCTCTCATGCAAAGGAAAGCTAAAGCTCAATACCTGCAGCAAAATGGGATCAACTAATACAGGAGACACTCACTATCAGGCAATATACTGCTGCAGAACTCTTAGAGATTGCAAAGACCTTTAAACAACTACCTAGGGAAAACTTCAACACTTGGATGGTCCAATAGTGGCACATAGTGGTTGATGGTATTTTCTTAGCCAAGAATAAAGTAGAAAAAATGAGAAATATCACCACCCACCCAGCCCTGCAGCAACACCTTGCTAATGCAAGGCAAACACAAGGGAATCATAGCTTCATGGACTGGATCATTCTAGCTATAAGAGAGGTTTGGCTTAATGAAGGAGATTTACCAAGAGGGATGAGCTCTTCGCAGTCAATCAAAGAGACCCCAGGGGCTTCTCTGATAATTGGGACTGAGGCAAACCATCTATGCTCAGGTTTCCGTGGGACCAGATAAGGCAGATTTTACTGCCGGGATGAAAAATAGATTGCCATGGGGTACATGAAGAGAATGGCATGGCCCTTTGCTGTGTTTTTTGAGTTCTTTAGTGGGACAAGACATATATAATGTGGGAGAAGCCATCACAGTTTTGGAAGAAAACAAGAAAGCCAGGGACAGGGTATGCTTGGTAATCTGACAAAGACTAACAAAGGGGAAAAAGAAAACCCCACTAAGAGAAGGAGAATGAAGGGGGAAGGAGACTGACAAGTCAAGCATAAGCAAATGCAGCATGATTTATTGGGAGCTGGAACACCCTGAGAAAAAAATAGACAAACAAACTAATGCTGTATTAGTAGCCTTATAGAGGGAATTAAAGCCTGAACTGCAGTTTTGTCTCTTCCCTTCTTCCCCTCCATCAGACGAGGAAGATGACTCAACCCCTTATTCTAATGCCTTGGCTTATTAGGGGTGGATTTTGCCCTGGCCCCAAGATTAGGAGTGGGGCCAAGGTTGACCCCATGTTCCAGCAATAGGACAGAATGTACTTTAATCCATGGAAATCCAGAAAGACACGCTGTCATCGGGCCACCACTAATGGTTATGAGGGCCTTAGTATCCCAATAAAAAGAACTTTATACATCTAGGTATTGGAAAAGCTCCCCCTGCCCCATATATGGCGTTTATTTCCTCTATTCCAGAAAACATTTTGGGCATGGATATTCTGTTAGGAAGGACTTTGCAAACTTCAGTGGGATAATTCAAATGAAGGTATGTGTAGTAAAAGCATTCTCAGGAGAGAGGCAAAACGGGAACCCATACTATTCCCTGCCCCTAGTCAAGTTGTCAACATTAAACAATACAAACTGCTTGGGAATCATGCTGAAATAAGTGCAACTGTTGAGGAACTGGCAAAGGTGCATATTATCTGTCCAGCTCAAAGCCTATTTCACAGCCCCATCTGACCGGTACATGAACCAGAGGATACCTGGCAAATGGCAGTAGACCTGGGAATTGAATAATGTTACAGTTCTTTGTTTTTTTGCTTTTTTTTTTTTTTTTTTTTTGGCTGGAGTGCCATGGTGTGATCTTGACTCACTGCAACCTCCGCATCTTGGGCACAAATGATCATCCTGCTTCAGCCTCCCAAGCAGCTGGGACTACAGGCATGTGCCAGCATGTCTGGTTAATTTTTGTATTTTTTGTATAGACTGGATTTCACCATGTTGCCCAGGGTGGTCTTGAACTCCTGGACTCAAGTAATCTGCTCACCTCTGAGAGAGGAGAAAGGAAGAAACAGGTCAGGCAGGCAGTTATGGTGGGTCCTCAGTTGAATTCTTTCAAGTAAAAGAACAGCCTGCAGGCACAGGTAAGGGAACTTGCACAGGGGGGCTTGCCTAAGACATGCCCACAGCCACACAGATAAGAAAGGCTACACAGGTGACTTGCCCAGACAGGCCCACAATGGAAAATTCTGTCTCCCGACACATGTGCAGTATGGGGAACAAAGCAATATAGAGTAACTCAAGCTAAGGGCCCACATGTGCATCAGGAGGATGGGGTGGAGCTACCAGAAATTTGCACCATATGCAAATAAGATGCCCAGCCCTCATTGCTTTCTTATAAAAGCCTTTGTATTCAACTGTAAAAATGGCAACCCTCTTCTGGGCCCTCTCTCTGTGGCAGAAAGCTTTCTTCTTTGGCTTATTACGCTTTCGCTCCGACCTCACCCTTTGTGTCCACGCTCCTTAATTCTCTTGGTGGTGAGACAAAGAACTCTGGGTAATACCTCACAAAGAGAGACTGCTACATTGTGGTGCATTCGTGAAACCTTAACACCCGGCCTTCCAAAGTGCTGGGATTACAGGTGTGAACTGCTGTTCCTGGCCTGCAGTTCTTTTTTTTTTTTTTTTTTTTTTGAGACGGAGTCTTGCTCTGTCACCCAGGCTAGAGTGCAGTGGCATGATCTCGGCTCACTGCAAACTCCACCTCCTGGGTTCAAGTGATTTTCCTGTCTCAGCCTCCTGAGTAGCTGGGATTTCAGGCATGCGCCACCATGCCTGGCTAATTTTTGTATTTTTCGTAGAGACAGGGTTTCATCATGTTGGCCAGGCTGGTCTCGAACTCCTGACCTCAGGTGATTTGCCCACCTCATCCTTAAAAAGTGCTGGGATTACAGGTATGAGCCACCACACCCAGCCCCGGCCTGTGGTTCTTAATATTAGTTAAACAGTTGACGACATAGTATCTGTGCTGGGGACACATCACACTGTCTCAGATTTGGCTAACGCCTTTTTCAGCACTCCTCCATTGAACAATCACAAGACCAATTTGCTTTTCCCTGGCAAGGCTGTTAGTGGACTTTTCACCTGTTGCCCCAGGGATGTCTTCAAAGTCCTACCATTTGTCAAGGAATGGTGGCTAGAGACTTGTCTTTTTTCTCACTCCTATCCTTTCTTTCTTCGTTTCATTATATTGATGACATTTTGTTAGCCTCTGAAGATTTTAATGTGTTACAGGTGTAAAAGAAAATGAAACCTTGGGACCCCAAACTCAGTATGCCAAGGAGAAAGTTAAGCCTGGGAACTAAGTCGTGCAACACTGCCTTCCTTTTTTCCCTTAACCAGAGAGGTGTAACTTCACAACACTCTGTCACAGCATTATACCTAAGCTAAGTTCCAACAATGGAAAAAGGTCATGTACCTGCCCAGATAGCCTGCCTCACAAATTGCTTACAAGAAAATTCCTTGTTAGCCCTGAAATCATTCAAGATACATGTCCCCCTACAAAATCAGCCATGCCAATTGTAACTGTGGGTCTGCAACCAAAGTTTTAACTCCTAAAACTGATTTCTGTTAAATCTCACACTGACAATATTGATGACAAACTTATCTAGCTTGTCTTCCCAGGCACAGACCAAGGGCAAGACAATAAATCACTCCTCTGCCTATGTTGAGATGGATGCATAATTAACTTCTTTTCCCTCTACTCCCTCTTTTCTTTCATTTTTTCCTTTTTAAATTTTATTTATTTATTTTTTTAATGGTTCACTCCAACACCCAGGCTGGAGTGCAGTGGCATGATCACAGCTCACTGCAGCCTCAACTTCCTGGGCTCAGGTGATTTTTCCCACCTCAGCCTCCTGAGTAACTGAGACCACAGGCACATATCACCACGCCTGGCTAATTTTCGTGTTTTCAGTAGAGATGGAGTTTTGTTATGTTGCCCAGGCTGGTCTCGAACTCTTGGGCTCAAGCAATCTGCCCACTTTGCCATCTTAAAGTGCTGGGATTACAGGCATGTGCCACTGCACCTGGCCTACTCCTTCTTTTCAAATGTTTACCTTATCTTATCTAAAATGTAGATTTACTGAGTGTTAATTAGAGCTTCACAAGAATGTAAACATTTGCCTCACTGCCTACCCTCCCTTTCTTTTTCCCTCCTTCTTGCTCTTTCACCCTTAAACACTGAGTTCCCAAGCCCTCTTTGAAAAGCACAGGACACAGACGTTCCTGTGGCTTGTGTTTTTCCCAGTGCATCCTCAAACGTTAGCTCAATAAACATCTACTGATAGAGACATCTGCCTAACTTTTTTGGTTAACACAGGAAAGCCTTATAGCATTGTGTGTTCATCTATGGGAACAAGGTTGGGTAATCAATCCTCAGAATATCCAGGGCCCAGGATCTGCAGTGAAGTTCTCAGGAGAAGACTGGTTTCATACCGGGTACAGTAATTGACAAAGTCTATATTAGTTTGTTCTCATGCTGCTAATAAAGACATACCCGAGACCTGGTAGTTTATAAAGGAAAGAGGTTTAATTGACTCACAGTTCAGCATGGCTGGGAGGCCTCAGGAAACTTATAATCATGGCAGAAGGGGAAGCAAACATGTCCTTCTTCACATGGCAGCAGGAAGGAGAAGTGCCAAATGAAGCGGGAAGTCCCTTATAAAACCATCAGATCTCGTGAGAACTCACTCACTATCATGAGAACAGCATGGTAGAAACTGCCCCCATGATTCAATTATCTCCACCTGGTCCCTCCCATGACACATGGGGATTATGGAAACTACAATTCAAGATGAAATTTGGGTGGGGATACAGGCAAACCATATCAAAATCCAACAACTTCAAACTCAGAAAATAGTAAAAGAAGTCCAAACATGTGTGGGTCTTTTGGGCTGTTGGAAAGAACTTATTCCACACTTAGCCCAATGTTTAAGACCACTTATTCGAAATGGGACTATAGAATTATTAGAAATGGGACACATTGGGATTGGGACACGCCTCAGCAGGAAGTTTGTGAACAGGCTAAAGTGCTAGTACAGCATGCACAAGCCTTAGGCACCCCTTTAGAGGGTTCAGCTAGGACTTTGGATGTTACTGCTCCTCCTGAGGGTATGAATTGGACCTAGGATTTTGGTCACAATTGTGGAAAGGGGCTGAAACCAGATACACTCCCATTGAACAAGTGCCAGCAGTATTTAATGCTTTACTGAAGGTGGAACCATTAACAAAGACCCTTCTTGCGTATGTGAGAACAGGCCTACCAATCAAGGGATGGATAGAAGGATTGTTTAAAAGACCCATCTCTGCTGGAACCCAGACACCTACCTTGAATAAATGACATGCCTATTTGCAGTGATGAAGGGTTCTGGTAACAAGTTCATTGAGCCCAGAATTGCATGCTATGTTAGGCCCTGTTACATATGAGCAACTACTACTCAGTTGCTTCTCCAGTGCCTGACACCATAAGAGAAGGAGTGTTACTCATCCGGATGATGCTTGGTATACAGACAGCTCCAGCAGGGGAAATCCCTGTATTTGAACTGCTGTGGCAATACAACCACAAACTGACACTATCTGGCTTGATACGGGTACAATCAGAGTAATCAATGGGCTGAATTGCAGACTGCTTGGTTAGTAACGACACGTCAGCCTTGGCCCCTTACCACCTGTACTGATCATCGGGCTGTCTTTTAAGGTTTAACTATGTGGCTAGCCTAAAGGGAATGAGAAAAATGGATAATTATGCACAGACTCATATGGGGCATGAACATGTGGCAAGACACATGGGAGAAGCTGCAACACCCTATGGCCTATTTCATTGTATTTAAAGTGGCCCCAAACACAAAAGTCTCAGTTCTGGGAAATATAGAAGCAACACCCTAATATCGTGTTGGCCCAGGCCACTGAACAAGCAACCTAGGTATATAACAAGTGGTCACAGAAGTACAAGAGTAGCCTGGGAGATAGCCAAGGGGGCAGACTACCCTTAAAATATAGTGACTTCCCAACAGTTGTAACAAACGGTTTACCATGTTTGCGATTGTGTCTACATATGTGTCCTGCTTGATAGACTCCATCAAGCAGGACACATTTATAAGGCTGTCCACCCTGTCAAAGACTGGCAAGTGGATAGACAGGATCTCTCCATGTAAGTCAAGGTAAAAAGTATGTATTGACCTGTGTAGATGCTGCTACTGGACTGCCACAAAGTTTTCCTTGTAAGCAAGCAAATCAAACCAGTACTATTAAAGGATTAGGGGCTCTTGGTACTATGTATGGATATCCATGGCACATTGACAGTGACTCAGGGATCCATTTTGCTGGACGTGACTCTCAGGATTGGGCCAGGGAGCATGATATAGCAGGGCATTTCCACCTCCCACATAAACCCCAAGCAGTAGGGTCAATTGAGAGAAAACAATGGCCTATTAAAAGCACGACTTCAAACTTTACTGGGGAATCCTGTCTTGCACAGGTAGATGAATGTGTTATCTGCAGCCCTTATCTCTTTAAATTCAGCCAGAGGGAGGACATATGCCCCATAGACCGGTTGGTACAACTGCCCCCAAAACCTACCACTGTGCATATATGGATGACTGAGATAACAGCTTTGCTCCCAGACCTCATTGATAATCAGCCTGCTTTGCACATGAAGATGCCAATGGACATAGTACCGGGGAGGGGATACTCTACTGGGGCTTAGAATAGCAAATATCCCCAGGCTGATTAGTCTATTTCCTGCCAGAGAGTAGGGAGTACCTTGGACAGTTAGAGTGGTCACCACTGAACTCACTGAACACCAGACCTATGGTCATGTGCTGTAAGTGTTCAGGAGAAATGCTCACACCCTATGGCATGGTGGTGGGTTCCTTGGTATGGTGAACTCCCAACTAAATTACTCCAACTACAGTTGCTAACATTTCGTCCTCTGAGCAACATGTATGGTACACTGCTCCTTTGAAAAACACAAGAGCTGCATCTTTGTTAATGACCCTCAATAAAGCAACTAGTGTAATCCTAACAGATGGAGACCTTCCCTGCCAGTACCCACTGTTTCTTTCTTTTCATCTTTAGTTGTTATGTTCTGTCACCATTATTACCAGCTGTCACCTATGAAGCAAACCTTTTCCTACAATGGGCCAAGACTATGCTGGTGGCTCACAGAAAAACACCCGTTGGGTATGCAGCCTCATGCCACTCTCCGGTGTTTCTGGCCTACAGTGATGGGTAGTTCCCTTCCAAGGATGAGAGATAGAATATCAGGAATATATTACTGCTTTTCACATTTACATGATGGTATTGAATACGTGACTAGAGATAAAATAACCTCATGCCCCATTCATATTATTCTTTCTGAGAAGGGACATGGGAGGAGTTGTTCTGTCAATGAAAATAACTCAGTCTCAGCCTGAAACACTCCAGTTAAAGAACGAAATGATCTGATACTGCAATGAAAATAACCCAAATATAGAATGAATTTATTTGGTTAACTATCTTTTGGCCAGCCTAGTCAACTTGTCCCCCTATGTTGGAAACAAAAGAATAATTCTAAAGCTATCTGTCCAAATAGAACAAGGGATATAAGATGGACACCAAGAGACAGATGTTTATATATTGTAATATTACAAGTATGGATTCGCATGCTGCAGAATGGGTCATATATCCAGGCATCTCTTGGTGGGCCCACATGGAACTTCCTGGATGCAGGGCACAAATTCATATGTTCTTTCGGTTACACACGGGGGCAAGGTCAGATCGTTCACACTCTTTCAAAGCCTGGGAATTGCCCTCATTTGGAATCCCACTGGGCCCAATCTGTCTTCTATCGGTACAACAACTTAGCTTCTATTTTCCTTCCTCAACTGGACATGAAAGATGTTATTTAGCATGTGGAAGCTGTAACAAATTATACAAAGAAAGCTTTTAATAATAGCCACAAGAGAATCTCTCTCTGAAACACGGAAGTCACTCTCATGAGAAAGTCTGTCCTCCAAAAGCACATGGCTTTAGACGTGCTCACTGTTACACAAGGGGGGCTTGTGTAATCATAAAAACTGAATGCTATGTTTATATTCCTGATGAATCAGATAACATCACTAAATTAATGACTGATATGAAAACCCAAATAACCACTCTTTCAGACCAAACCCCTCTTTTGAATGATTGGTTTTGGGCAGGTTTGGATGAAGCTAGTTCTTGGTTTAGGTATTATATGCATATGTTGTTTACTGCCCTGCTTTGCCTTTACTGTTGTCATGGCAGCTCCAATGGAGCCAATGCACTATTGCTAAAGCTATACAATATCAAGCATCCTCCATCTAGGTGCAGGGACTATCCCAGAAGAGGAGGGCACATGAGATTGTAAGGACCAGTTTTACAGGGTGGAGTATAAGAGAATATCCTGTTGTATGGCAAGAGTGATACCACCTTGAAGCGAAACTATCATAATGACCAATGTTTCACTCCTGTAGACCAAGGCATTCTGCAGCAAGGTCAAGAAACAAGGACTGCAGCATAGATAACCCCTCGTAAAGACGCTTACCTAGCTTTTCCACTAGTCATGAGTTTTGCCGAGGGTCTGAGACATGACCAGTGACACGTTTCACCAAAACAAATTGCTATGTAAAAAATACTTTCTGGAGGGTGGGTACAGGGATCTACCATCTCTCAGCTTCCCAAGACATGGCTTCTTTTCATAAGTCCCTATTAAATGTTTCTTTCTGAGAAATTGGATTTGTGAGTCTTTTTCTTTGGCTTCTCAGCAAACTCAGCCTTTGGGGATAGGTTTGCACAGAGCTGCTCATTGTGGAACAGTGAACTGGAGCAAGTGTCAGTTACCCAGGCTCTCCTTGGAGAGATATGTGCCTCCTTATGGAACAGGAATTAAAAGAAATTAAGGAGTGTGTAAGCAAAAACTCAGTTGTATGTAAGAAAACCCAATTCCGCCTGAGAAAAAGAAAGAGTTGGAGTCCTTTAAAAATTAACTGCCTGTTTTTCTGTGGCTAGTGAGCCTTATCTCTCCTCCTTTCCCAGGCATTGTGAAAATCCTGTTTCCCTAGCTGTGCAGCTGCAAGGTCACTAGACAGATAAACTCAAGTTGCAAAACATGTTTTTCTTTGAAAAGTAAGAAATGATGTAATGCATATCTCAACTGATTGAATAACTGCGTTTGTTTCTCACTTCTGTAGTATGCCTCCCCCTGCACAGATCTCTCCCTGCCCCATGAAATGCTTAAAATGTAACTTAACTCTTTGTTCAGGGCTCAATCCTTTGGATGTTAATCTGACTGGGCTGGTGCACCTAAATAATTGATAAATATCCTCCTGAACTCCATCGATCTCTCTAATTCCTTAAAAATCCTGCAACACTTACACTAAAAAGAGCCATTGCTAAGTGATTTTACTGCCGCTTAGAAATTTCAATCTCAAGGGCTGGGGTTCCCAGAGTGGGAGATTATGTCAAACTGCAACTCATGGTGCCAGCACACCTTGACGAACACAAACCACTGTTTTGTACTTCAGATCATTCTGATATTGATACTGTGCTTTGAAACAAAATGTCAGAAGGCTTGGGAATGATAGTAAGAGGAGTTTAAACATAAATAAATAAACAATTTTTTAAATAAGCAAAATGCCAGGGGTCACTAAGGAGCAAGGGCAAGGCCATCAACAGTAAAAATTGTGCCCAAATGCAGAGAGCAGGCTTGTGGTAGTCTCCTTGTTCAGGAGCCCAGAAATTCTATAGCTTACTTCTATGGAGATGCCTTTCCATGCTGTCAGTGTGTTGATGTGTCATTGCTATCCACAAGTCTGGAAGAGCAATCTCTGCTGTTGTCCCAGATCATTTGTCCCTCTTACCGGAAGGACTCCTATTAAACAAGCCTCCATCCCACTCCTTCAGGATAATAAAATTCCATACTTATCAGAAAGGGGAGAAGAAACAATTTATAAGGTACCTATACTGTGCCAGGAACTGTGTTAGGTGCATTCACCAACATTTTTAAAAAAATTTAATCCTGATTTTATTGACTTGGAAAAATCCCAGCTTAAACTGGGTATGAGGAATGTGGCCCGGAGATAAATTAACCAAGGAATTCAGTCTTCACAAACCACTGGGAGGATGGCTGTCTGCCCTTTAAAAAATGCTTTTTGTTAAGAAATGACAGTTTTGTCCCAGCAGAATCATTCATTTCATTCATTCATTCATTCATTCACTCAGCAAACATTGACTGAATGCCTTCTGTGTGTCAGCTTTAGTGGGCAAAACAGAAGTCCCTACCCTGTGGAGCTCATATCTTAGCACGGCGAAAAGGCGTAACAGATTGACAAGTCACATGACATATGAGGAGGTGCTAAGTGAGATGCAAAATATAGAAATGAATAAAGAGTTTTGGGAGTGAGGGGTGGGTTGGGTGCAATTTGACATACAGTAATCGAGATATCCCTCACTGAGAAAGTGACACCTGAGGAAAGACTTGAGGCAGGTGAGGGAGAAGCCAGGTGGACAGCTGGGGAAGAGCCTTGCAGGCAGAGGCAAAGGCCCTACTGTCAGGGAGTGCTTGATTTGTTCAAGGAACAACACAGAGGCATGGAGTGAACAAGGGGGAGAGTGACCAGGGGAAGGTGAGAGAGGTAAGGATAGGAAGGAGATATCAGAGAGGGCCTTAGCCACAGCCATAAGACCTTGACATGGAGGGCACTGGAGGCTGTAGACTGGAGGAGTGACATGATCAAAATCACCTTTAACAAGATCACTCTTGGGTCTTGTATTAGTCTGTTCTCATGTTATAAAGACATACTTGAGACTGGGTAATTTATTTATTTATTTTGAGACCAAGTCTCACTCTATCACCCAGGGTGGAGTGCAGTGGTGCCATCTTGGCTTACTGCAACCTCCATCATCTGGGTTCAAGTGATTCTAGTGCCTCAGCCTCCTGACTAGCTGGGACTACAGGTGCATGCCACCATGCCTGGCTAATTTTTGTATTTTTTTAGTAGAGATGGGGTTTCACCATTTTGGCCAGGCTGGTCTCAAACTTCTGACCTCAAGTGATACACCTGTCTTGACCTCCCAATGTGCTGGAATTATAGGCATGAGCCACCACACCCAGCCCAAGACTGGGTATTTATAAAGGAAAGAGGTTTAATGGACTCACAGTTCAACATGGCTGGGGAGGGCTTACAATCATGATAGAAGAAGAAGGAAGAGCAAAGGGATGTCCTACATGGCAGCAGGCAGGAGAGAGAGCATGTGCAGGGGAACTCCCCTTTATAAAACCATCAGATCTCATGAGACTTATTCAGTATCATGAGAACAGCATGGGAAAGACCCACCCTCATGATTCAATTACCTCCCACCAGGTGTCTCCCATGACACATGAGAATTATGGGAGCTAGAATTCAAGATTTGGATGGGGACACAGCCAAACCATATCAAGTTTGGTTTTTGAAACAGGCTTCAAAAAAAAAAGCAGCAGCAGCCATCCAGCTGGAGTGCAGTGGCTCAATCACAGCTCACCGCAGCCTCAACCTCTTGGGCTCAAGCTATCATCTCATCTCGGCCTCCCGAAGTGCTGGGATTACAGGTGTGAGTCACCTTGCCTGGCCATGAGCATTTTCAACACAGTGTTCTCACATGTATTAGAACTGTTTGTGCCTGGGTGTGGTGGCTCATGCCTGTAATCCCAGCACTTTGGGAGGCCAAGGTGGGCAGATCATGAGGTCAAGAGATTGAGACCCTCCTGGCCAACATGGTGAAACCCTGTCTCTACTAAAAATATAAAAATTAGCTGGGTGTGGTGGCACACCCCTGTGGTCCCAGCTACCTAGGAGGCTGAGGCAGGAGAATTGCTTGAACCTGGGAGGCGGAGGTTGCAGTGAACCGAGATCCTGCCACTGCACTCCAGCCTGGTGACAAAGCAAGACTCCGTCTCAAAAAAAAAAAAAAAAAAAAAAGAACTGTTTGCATATAGAGGACTTCCCAGTACATAATCTATTGGAGAACTTTAGCCATTCATTCATTCAACCCAGACTTACTAGCTTCGGCTATGTGCCCAGCATTCTGAAAAGAACTAGGGACACAAACAGAAAGAACAAGGCAGACGTGCCCAGCCTTTATGAACTTACATTCTGTAAAGATGTCAAAGAAACAGATGAAACAATGACTAAAACGGCTGCATATTGGAATGAGCCTCTGAAGGGCATGAACAAGGGCTGAAGTTAAGAATGTGTGTGGGGTGGGTGGTGTATTAGTCAGGGTTCTACTGAAAAACAGAATCAATAGGATGTGTATAGATACAGAAAGACATTTATTTTAAAGAATTGGGTCATGTGATTGTGGAGGTTTGGTGAGTTCAAAGTCTCATGGGAGAGGCCGGCAGTCTGGAGAATCAGGAAGGCGTTGCAGTTTGAGTACCGTCAACAAAAGGAGTCAGACTCTGTAAAACATTTGAAAAGTTTTATTCTGAGCCAAATATGCGTAACTATGGGCCTGTGACACAGCCCTCAGGAGGTCCTGAGAACATGTGCCCAAGGTGCTCAGGGTGCAGCTTGGTTATATACATTTTAGGGAGGCATGAAACATCAATCAAATACATTGAAGAAATACATTGCTATGTTCCAGAAAGGTGGGACATCTCGAAGCAGTGGGGGCTGGTGGGAGGTGGGGGTGGGCTTCCAGCTTATAGGTAAATTTAAAATTTTTCTGGTTGACAATTGGTTGAGTTTACCTAAAGACCTGGAATCAATAGACAGGAATGTCTGGGTTAAGATAAAAGACAGTGGAGACCCAAGTTCTTATTTGTAGAGGAAGCCTTCAGGTAGTAGGCTTCAGAGAGAACAGGTTGTAAAATGTTTCATATCAGACTTACAGTCTTGTGTTGATGTTAATGCCAGAGAGGTATGAGGAGGCATGTCTGACCCCCACTTCCCATCATGGCCTGAAACAGTCTGTCATGTTAAATTTTAAAAGAGCCCTGGTTGAGGAGGAAGTCCTTTCAGATGGTCGGGAGACCTTAAAAATTTATTTTTGGTTTACAGTCCAAAGACAGTCTGCAGTAGAACCAGGAAGAGCCCACATTTTGTATGAAGTTGAAGGCCGTCTGCTGGGGAACTCCTCTTTGCTCAGGGGAGGTTGGCCTTTTGTTTTGTTCAGGCCTTCAACTGATTGGATGAGGCCAAGACACACTAGGGAAGGCAAGCTACTTTACTTAAAGACAAGTGATTTAAATATAAATCTCACCCAACAACAGTCTTTCAAAGACATCCAGAATAAAGTGACCAAATATCTTGGCGCACTGTGGCCCAGCCAACTGGACACATAAAATTAATCACTGTGGGGGTTTGTCCAGTAGAGTGGGTGACTAGGAAGGCTACTCTGTGCAGGTGATAGGTACACTCAGATCTAGTGGGTGAGCAGAAATTAGGCATGCAAATTGAAGGGAGAACATTCCTGGCAGAGCACATTGGCCTGTGTCACACCTTCTCTCAAGCTAGATTTCCCTTCCTTCTATCACCTGTCATCAAGGTCAGCAAAAAGCAAAAGGTAATGACAGCTGCTCTTTGGTGGAATCAAGTTTGTGGTCTCAAGTGGCAGGGGGTCACTTCCTTTTCTATTCAGAATATAGGCTTTTGCCAAGTTGGACAGCAAGGCAGGTTTCTAAGGAAAGCAATGGGAAAATGGCAAATCTCACAAATTCCACAGAAGATGATTACGACCTTGAGAATTCACCTAATTATTTCCTTGGAAGTCTAAAATTATAGACTATACTTGACAGGGATCCAAACTATTTCTAGAAGAGCAGAGCCTGTTGTCACGTGAGGAGTCCCCAGATGCAGACCCATTTGCACTGAGAGTGAGCGGGATGATTCCTCACCCCGGCTTTTGATTTGATTCATCCTCTACAGTTCCTGAAGCCTCTGGCTCAGACACACTGGATCACAGATTTGCCTTACTCTGTTCCATTAAGGTTTCCGAGCTCAAGGGAAACAGAACAAAACAAAATCCTACCAAACACACTTCCCTCTTCCATGTACCCCTGGGTTTGAATATGCACAGTTCTTTCCCTGTCTGGTAGTGACCAGGGACCAGGGCATACTGGCTGTCCTCAGTTGACTCTTTAAGCTCCAGCTAGGCCATGCTGGCTTCTCTTTGATTGATTTTGTGTTTTGTAATGTTCAAGTTTCCTTCTCCCTCAGGTGAAGAGCTAACTGACAGCTTTGGAGTTAACCAAAACAGGGTAATGATTTGCCTTTCTGGTACGTGTATATAGTGAAAATGTGTGTATTTTTCCTTTGACTCCCTGCTCTAAGAATTTTCCTTTCTTCTCTCTCCCTGTCTAGGGAGATACAAAACATCTCTGTGAAAGAAGTATAAAATGCTCTGTATTGTTTTCCCCCAATCTGACTGGGTTTCTTTAGTGTTCTCCCCTTTAGAAGAAGTATGTCTCTGTCTTCAGCTCTTTCCTCAGGCTAGGGGTTGACTATTAGATTCCAGTAACTCAACTTTCACATGTAAATCTATTTGCCAGCCAGATGATATTTAATAACAGAGCCAGAAACTGGCCCTAAAGCCAGAGGAGCTTGTATGGTTTGAAAATATTTGCATGAATAGTTTAAATTCTGGCAAACAGTTCAGGCATCCAGATGGATCACGGGGAATATATTCTCTGGTTGGATGTTGACTCCTAGGGTATAATAAAACTAAAAAAGAGGTCACAGTACCACTTTTGCCTTTTCTGAAGTAAATATAATCATGGTAATAGCTCATATCTGTAGCACTTACTATGTGCCAGGCATTATTCTGAGACTACAAGGATTACCCCCATTGAATCCTGACAGCCTTATGAGATAGGGGCTATTATCCCTATTGTCAGATGAGAAAACTGAGCTACCAGGAGCTTAAGAACCTTGCCTAAGGAAATGGTAGAAACTCAGAGAGTGGCCCACAGTCTACTACAAACATTTAAAAATAAATATCAAAATGTTATAAAGGTTACCCTCTCAAACCAGGAAACAAACTAGAGACCCTCTCAAACCAGGAAACAGTCTCTGTCATGCTCTTGTCATGGTGGCCTTGAATGAAGTCTTTCTGGGCCCGCTCCTGCTAGTGGCCAGGTCTTAAGGCAGGGAGCCCATTGGAATAGCTTTTGGGATTAGGTCTCTTTTCTGCATCAGGATTCAGGCAGAACCCCAGAGGCATGTGAACCCACACACTCTTATCTGCAGGAAGCAAATCTTTTTACTTAAAGAAGTGCCTGGAGCAGAGCTTCTCCAACAGTGAGGTGCAGAAGCATCACCTGGGATGCAGGCAAAGTGCCAGTTCTGACTGAGTGGGGCTGCGGTGGAGCCTGAGGTTCTGCTTGTCTGACGGACTCCCAGGTGACACTACTGCTGCTGGCCCACCAGAATGAGAGGCAATGACCTAGAACAATTGCATCTTGAGTATATTTGTTGGCTTCAATGTTTCAGCTACAAGGAAATTTTCTACCAAGTTAGGTATTCTATATTTAAGCACATATTGGACCTAGTTCCCACTTACTGTCTCACTTTTAGTTACTGGAGTAGAAGATATTTTCCATTTGGGAGAATGTTCTGGGTGAAGTGTGTCCCTTCATAATTTGTGTGTTGAAGCCTTAGCTTTCAGTACCTCAGAATCTGACTATGTGTGGATATAAGGCCTTTAAATTAAGTTACAATGGGGTTGTTGGAGTGGAACCTAATACAGTCTGACTGCAGTCCTTAAAAGAAGAGGAAATTTGGACTCCCATCTAGACACCAGGAATGTACATGCACAGAGAGATGGCCATGTGAGGACACAGGGAGAAGACAGCCATCTACAAGTTGAGGAGAGAGGACTCAGGAGGAAACAACCCTGCTGACACCATGATCTCAGCCTTTCAACCTCCAGAACTCTGAGAAATAAATTTCTATTATTTAAGCCACCCAGTCTTTGGAATTTAGTTATGGCAGCCTGAGCAGACTAAGGCAGAGGGTACCTATGGTCTAAACCTCCCTCCCATGTCTGAGGAACCTGGTGCTGTGTAAGTGTGGCCGTAAAGCAGGGCTCTACCTTCTACCAGGAAAGCTGAAAAGACCATGATTGCTTTTTTTGCCCCTTAGCAGCTACAGAGGGACCATGTGGTCAAAGCTTGACCCATTGTGGGCTCTTCCAGGGACTGTGAATTTAGAGTGAGGTGTGCAAACAAGCCAGGGCAGCTCAGATATGTTCCAGTGGCAGTATGGTTCCCTTTGTTCAGGGGCCCATGGCGATGTAGCAGTGAGGGAAACCAGTGTCCAGTGGTGGTAAGGCCACTGCTGAGTGCCAGGGCAATATGGAATGTTCAGGGGCAACCATGTGCCAACAAGCCTGTCCTGAGGCATGACCCAGAAGGGGTTACTGCCTTGATTCCCTTTGTTCCTTGCCTCTTCCAAGCCTGGTTCTCCAGCCTTCCTAACAATTCTCTTTGCTCCCAAGGGCTTTCCAATAAATTTCTCTTCTGCTAAGCTAGCTGGAGTTGATTTCTATTTTTTTGAAACCAAGAACTCTGGCTTGTATGGTCTCAAAGATTTGGAATAATTGACCTTGTTTTCCTGCTTAAACATTCTTCATCTGAAATTCTTTTTACTCATCTGTGTTCAATTGTTGCCCCATAAAAAGCAGAGTAATATTGTTTTCTCTGTTTTCCATCTTTACTGTATTCAAAGGGAGACTGACACTGTGGCTGCTTTGTCTTTCACATCCTGCCTAGGGTAATCATGTTCATCTTTTTATCTGGGTTGTACCGAGGTATGCTTAGATGGTAAGTCTTGAAAGACAAAGTAGTAAATGTAAGAAGTTATATTCGCTCATTTCTGCTTGAACTCGTGACTCTGATGACATGCAGCTTTACAGGAAAATGTCTTGAAGACAAAACAGAATACAGCACATGGCCCCCACATCTCTTGTCTAAGTCACTATATTCATTAAAAAATAAAGGATCCTAGTCCTTGCCTTTTCCTACACAAAAGATAACATCTGGGCTGGGCTCAGTGGCTACGCCTGTAATTCCAACACTTTGGGAGGCGGAGGCAGGTGGATCACTTGAGGTCAGGAGTTCAAGACCAGCCTGGCCAACATGGTGAAACCCTGCCTCTACTAAAAATCCAAAAATTAGCTGGGTGTGGTGGTGCAAGCCTGTAATCCCAGCTACTCAGGAAGCTGAGGCAGCAGAATTGCATAACCCCAGGAGGCGGAGGTTGCAGTGAGCCAAGATCATGCCACTGCACTCCAGCCTGAGTGAGAGAGCGCAAGACTCCATCTCAAAAAAAAAAAAAGACAAAAAAAAAAATCTGACAGGGTTAGTGATTATTCCTCTGTAGTCTATAACTAGATGTACTCTTTTACCCAAACTTTGACGTGATTTTGCCGGTACTTAATCTTCACCACCTATATATAAACCATTAACTGAAATACAATGGAGAAGTCTAACAGAACATCTCTGAAAGACTTCTCCTGAGCTTTAGGCCTTGGTCTATAGTTCTCAGTCAGACTTCTGAATAAAACTTTTCATTTCTTAAGAAAGAAAATTCTTTTAGTCGAAAGATAAAAGAAGGAGTGGCTTAATGTGTAGCACATAATGAGCCTATGCTTGCAAACATCTCCCTTGATGGGAGAGGTTTACTAAAAGAAATTCAATATTGAAATGGTCAAAAATGGAATTCTGAAACATTAAGGCATGCCAGGTTTTCCAGGACTCCAGATGGCTACATATTATGGCCTGTTCTTGTGCATTTTTTAAACCAATGGACAAATTACATCAAGGAAAGTTTGGAACTCAAATGATCATTATTCAAAAATCCATTTTAACTGTAAAGTCAAAATGCAGAGTCTTCTAAGTCTTCTGTCTATCTCAGTATTTTTTCCTGCCTTCTTTGAATCTGATGACTTTTCTACTGATGCTCAGATAAAAACACACTCTTTAAGACAGTACTAATTCAAGGCTACTTGGAGATTTTGCTTTTCTTATACAATTCAGCCACTTTAAGCTAAAATGTAAACATTGAAGATTTAACCATAAACTCATTTGAAACTGAAAGGAAAAAGGTGGTAAAGAGGTTTTTAAACCAAACTGCCATGAAACTGCTTTGCCCACAATTTTGGCTGGCAGCCTTCATTAGATTACCCATCAGGACAAATAAAGTTAGCCATGTGAACAGGTCCCTATTTTGTCAGAAATATAATTTGAATCCAGACATCTTTCATAAACCAGTGAGTCTGTATTACTCTCTCATGATCAAAATTCTAGGAAGGAATGCTATAAGATCTTCATTTCTATGTGTGTATATGTGTTTATGTATATGTACACATATTATGTTATAGGTTGTGTCTACATGGTATCAAATTGACTTATAAATGAATTAGCTCATAAACTAGCAAGCCCAAATATTTTCCAAGTTCATATGACTTAAGTAAATATTTAATAAATAAGCTGGTTAAAATTATTGGTAAAATAATAATAGAAATGTCTTCAAAATTGTCAACATACATTTTCTTTCCTAGATTTACTGGTCAGACAGTTTTATACATGTCTCTGCTAAATGTTTTAAGATGTCAGGGTTTGACATGAAATGGGGTAAACATAAATAAACTTTTCGTGTAATTTGAAATCTTAAAGTTATGTTAAATAATAAATACTTATTAAATGCCTGGATCATTTTAATTTAAAAAAATTATGTTACATGTTTCTAAAAATGTTTCTCATCTATAAAATATGAGTATGTGACAGACAATTCAAGATTTCTTGCCTCCAAAGTTTTCACTAAAATTTAAGCTTACTAAGAGTTAAAAATCCTAATTAATATGTATAGTACTATATATAGTATATATATACTATATATATTTATATGTTATACTATATATATATATATATATATATATATATATATATAGTATAGTAGGTATGGAGGAGACGAGGTCAGGGAGCGGGCAAGAAGCCAGGTCACAAAGGGCCTTCAAAGCCTTGATAAGAACTTAGGGTTTTGTTCTAAGCATGTTCGGTAGTTGTGCTATTGTTGCTGCTGCAACAAACACTTACTAAGCTCTTATTAGGTGCCAGACAACTATGCTAAATGCTTTACATGTATTATCTTCTCAGCTACTTTGTAAATTCCCACAGCTCTACTGACTTTTGGAATCAGACAGATCTGGCTTTAAAACCCATCTCTTTCACTTTCCATCTGTGTGATGTTGGCCAAGTTGCTGAATCTCTCAGTGTTTCAGTTTTCTTATTTGTAAAATGGGAGTAAAAATATCTCATAGGGTTATTGTGAGGATAAAGCAAGAGAGTGTTTGTTAAGCAACTAGCAAAATGTCTCAGTAGTTTTAGTTCTCTTCCTCTTCCCCTTTGCTTTGTTGTCCCTTCCTTTAGGTCAGTGACCAGGTCTTAAGTCATTTTTGTAGCTGTTTATTATCTTGCTTGGTTCCCTGTATATAGCAGTGACTGGGTAGTTCATTTGCATAAATAAACAAGTGAATGAGTTTCCTTTTTGCACAATTGTAACCAGGGTCATTTATTGCCAGGAGATGAGGTATTGCTGGCTGATGTTGGCCTCCAGGCTTTGGGGCTGGGGTAGGAAGAAAAGGGAGTCTAGGAGGTTGGAATACCTCCAAACAGAGGCACAGATGCAGGGAAGGGTGAGGCATGTTCTAGGAGCAGTAAGTAGGCCAGTTTGGTTGGGTTATAAGGGAGCTCTATCATGCTGACCTTGCATACCAAGAGAGTCTGTATGTTCTTCAGCAGGAAGAATTGGAACCCACAAGAATTTTTTTAGTAGAAAAAAAAAGCCCCACAGTGCAACCTCTAGCTTGATTGTTCTTGCTGGTAGGTAGCTTAGTAATGTTCCTTAGCCATTTCATGTCCAGTGCCTCTATTAGAGAATAAAGTTTCTTATCCAGAACAGGGGTTAGGCTGGGTGTGGTGGCTCATGCCTGTAATCCCAGTGCTTTGAGAGCCTGATGCAGGAGGATAACTTGAGGACAGGAGTTTGAGACCAGCCTGGGCAATAAAATGAGACCCTGCCTCTACCAAAAAAAAAAAAAAAAAAAAAATCCCAATGTGGTGATGCACTGCCTTTGATCTCAGCTACTTGGGAGGCTGAGGTGGGAGAATCCATAGCAGTGAGCTATGATTGTGCCACTGCACTCCATCCTGGGTGACAGAGCAAGAGCTCATCTCTTAAAAAAAAATAACAGGGGTTAAACATTCTTCAGTGAATTCATTCAACAAATATTTATTAAGCCCTATTGTGTCCCAGGCACTCTCTAGAGATACAGTGGTGAATAAAACAAAATCTCTACTCTGTTGAAGTTTGCATAACAATGAAGGAAGACAGATTCTACTCATATAAACAAATAAATACAATAACATAATTTAAGATAAAGTCATGAGAGACTACCTGTGTGTTGCTACTTTAGCTAGAGTGGTCAGGGAAAGCTTCTCTGAGGAGGAGAAACCTGAGTGATGAGAAAGAGATGAGACAGCCATGTGAAATCCAGGGAAATGATTCCAGGTGAGGAAGCCCTGTGATGAGAATGAGCTTGAAGTATCCAGGGGCCAGAAATCATCCAGTGGGACTGGAGGCTGGGGAAACGAGGGGAGGGTTAAAGGAGACAGACCTGGGACGGCAAACACAGATTGGATTATGTAGAGTCTTAAAGGACTTTGGACTTCATGCTAATCATAATGTAATTCCAATCATAATGTGTTGGGGGGTGGGTTATGTAAGGAAGTGCACCAGACTTACCCAATAAAAAGATCACTCTTGCTGCCAAGTGGAGAATGGATTGTAGGGAGCAAGAGCTGCAGCCAGGGACAGGTCCAGATGTAGTTGCAGTTACTCAGCTGCTATGGTTTGAATGTGTGAGTTTCTCCAAAATTCCTGTTGAAACTTAATTATCTCCTAAAGCCCCACCTCTTAATCCTGTTGCATTGGAGTTTCAACCCACAAGAGGTGGGGCTTTAGGAGATGATTATGTCTTGAGGATTCTGTCCTCATGAATGAGATTAGTGCCCTTCTGAAGGGGCTTGAGGGAGCGTATTTGGCCTTCTTTTGCCCTCCTGCCATGTGAGAACACAACGTTCATCCTTTTCACTATGTGAGGAGGCAGCAACAAGGCGTCTTCTATGAAGCAGAGAGCAGCCCTTGCCAGTCACTCAATCTGCCAGCACCTTGATCTTGGACTTTCCAGCCTCCAGAACTGTGAGAAACAAATTTATAAATCATTCGATCTAAGGTATTTTGTTAGAGCAGCAGGAATGTACTGACACTGTCTTGGTTCATTTCGTGTTGCTGTAGAGAAACACCTAAGGCCAGGTAATTTATAAAGAGGTTTATTTAGCTCACATTTCTATAGGCTGTACCATCTGCTGGGCTTCTGATGAGGGCTTTTCTGCTGCATCAAAACATGACATAAAAGGTCAAAGGAGAAGTGGACACATGTGAAGAGGAACCAAACCTGAAGAGTGTCCTGGTTTTATAACAATCTACTCTTGTGGGAACTAATCCATTCCCCTAAGACCCAATCCAGTCTCATGAGAACAAGAACAGCACCAAGCCATCCATGAGGAATCCACCCCCATGACCCAAACACCTCCCAGTAGGCCCCACCTCCCAATACCACCACACTGGGATCTGATTTCAACATGAGATTTGGTGGGATAAACAAACCATACCCACACCACAGCAGACACCTACTGAGAGACAGTGGTATCTCAAACCACTGTTGGAGCAGTGATGAAGGTGGGAAGGCATCAGATATGGTTTTTATTTTAGAGGTAGAGGCAACAAAATGGCTGATAAATTGTACATTTAGTTTAGCTTAGTTAAAATTGTATTTGCCTATACCCAAAAGAATAAGATAGAAGTTAATTTCTCTCTTAAATCAGCATCTATGTAGGAGGTCTGGGGCTAGTAGGGCACACTGTACTATTATCAATTTTCCCTTTCTTCTTTCCAACTTCTTCATTTTGGAAAGGGAATGTCTATCCTATGCCTTTCCCACCATTGTGCTTTGGGAGCACATAACCTACCATGTGAGTTAGAAGTGAAATCAAGGAATCAAGGATAATTGCCAGATTTTTGCATAAGCAAAAAGTAAATGATGGTGTCATTTACTATGATGAGTAAAATTGGGATTTGAGCAGGTTTTGGAATAGGGGTGGATGGAGAAAAATCGGGGGGGGTTGTTTTGCCATATTGAAATTGATGTTCTCATTAGAAATTTGAGCTAAGCCATCAATCATAGAAAACTGGAACTCAGGGGAGTCATCAGCATACATGTTGCATTTAAAGTGCTATGATTGGATAAGGTCAACTACAGAAAGGGTATAAAAACAGAAAAAGGCTGGGCGCGGTGGTTCACGCCTGTAATCCCAGTACTTTGGGAGGCCGAGGCAGGCGGATCACAAGGTCAGGAGATCAAGACCATCCTGGCTAACACGGTGAAACCCCGTCTCTACTAAGAAATAGAAAAATTAGCCGGGTGTGGTGGCAAGTGCCTGTAGTCCCAGCTGCTCGGGAGGCTGAGGCAGGAGAATGGCGTGAACCTGGGAGGTGGAGATTGCAATGAGCCAAGATCACGCCACGGCACTCCAGCCTGGGCGACAGAGCGAGACTCTGTCTCAAACAAAACAAACAAACAAACAAAAAAACAGAGGACACAGCCTGAGGCTCCAAAATTTAGAAGGCAGATAGAAGAGAGAGCCAGCAAAAAGGCTAAGAGGAAGTAGCCATTGGTATTTGATGATGATATTAAAGATCATTTTTTCAGATGTTATAATGATAGTGTGCTTACATCTCTTATAAAAGAATCCTTATTTAGAGATACATACTGAAATATTTATAGATGAAATATGTTTGGGACTTATAAATAATTTGGGAGGGAAAGTAGGTAAGGAATAGAGAAAACAAAATGGGTCATGAGCTGAAGCTAGGTCAAAGTATAATAGCTTCAGCTATTATACTTTTCTGAATGCTTTTATATACATTAAAAATGTTCCATGATATAAAAGTAAAATAGAAAAAGAAATGTGTAACCACTCAAGTAGGATGACCTCCAGGATATTGTGCTGTCATGAAACCTAGTGAAGAATGTGTTTCCCAGAGGAGACAGTGGTCAATGTCTAGTGCTGCTGAGGGCAAGCAGGATTTGGACAGAGAATTGACCATTGGATTTGACAAAGCAGCTGTCATTGATGCTCTGAGGACAAAGCCTGGTGGGAGGGTGTTGTATAAAGAATGGACAATGAGGGAGTAGAAAGGGAAAGATAGATGATTTTTCTGCTCTAGAGGAGAACAGAGAAATTGAGATACAGCTAGAGAGGGGCATGGAGTCAAGGAATTTATTTAAATAGGTCCCATTAAGGCATAGAGGTATGTTGATTGGAATGAGGCAGCAAGGAAGAAACTGATGCTGTGGCAGCAAGATCTTGAGTAGAGAGAGCTCATTGGATGGACAGCACTAGGACAGGGGCTGGCCTTGCAGAGGATCAGGGTCTTTCTTCCTCTGTATCAGGTGAGAGGACAAAATATGTGGGTCTGGACACAGGTTTCTGGAGTTTGGTGGTGGGATGAGGTAGTTCTCATCTGATTGTAAGTATTTTCTCAGTGAAGTGTGAAATGTGGTCACAAGCTAAAAGCAAAGAAAAAAGGTTTTCAGGGGTTTGAGAAGGGAGGAGAAGGTGCCAAATAGTCTCCTCAAAGAGAGGGGACTGGATCTACCAGGGAAATGTAGCGTCCATTAGGAACTGTCATGAATTCAAAGAGAAAAACAAGCAGTAAGATTGTTTGATTGACATCATCCGGTTTCCTCCCCTGAAGTGGTGGCGTGAAGGAGGTAGACAGTTGCATTTAATCGGGGGTAGAGTTTTACCAGGTGAATCTAGTGGAGGAAGAGAAGAGGCAGATTGTAGGAAAGGGGCTAAAGGACCACGGGCTCTAAGCAAGGGAAGAGAGAAGTCAGTGAGTGGTTTTTTGTATGACGCGGTGTGTGTACAGGGGAGTAGAGGACATTGTGAGTTTGTTTGCAGTGTAGCTGGGTGGGGGAATTGAGTGAGTGAATCAGGAGGTGAGGAGATGGTGGCCAAGAATGAGAAGGACTGGCTAGGTAGAGTGGCTCAAGCCTATAATCCCAGCACTTTAGGGGACCAAGGCAGGAGGATTGCTTGAGCTCAGGAGATCAAGACCAGCCTGAGCAACATAGGAAGACCCTGTCTCAAAAAAAAAAAAAAAAAAAAAAAGAATAAGCAGGATGTTTGAAATAGAGACTTTAGAGATGCTGTGGTTTATTAGTGAAGACAGTCCAGGCAGGCTGTGTCCATGGGGACAGATGGCTGAAGTGGGTGGAGAAAGTGACCACTACACTCAGAGGCCAAGAAACCAAGAAGCTGCAGTCTGTTCCTTTTTTCCCCCACCAGGTATCAAGCGCAGGGCTCTACCTCCAATTGGTTCTTGAGAATTGCTGACTAAATTTTGGGCATGAGGCCAGGCACAGAGAGAAGAACAGGAAGCAGAAATGAGATTTAGAAATGTGTGTGGAGGGGAGGGAGAAGAGAAGTAAGAGATAAGAGCTATCTCTAAATGGTCTCCCATCCCCTTGGGTCTGCCTAGAATGCTCCCATTTGTGGAGGTTGACATACTGTAATGGAGCAATCTGAGAATGACATGTTTGACTCAATTCAATTTGACCATTTATTGAGCATTACGTTTAGAATGTCAGGCTAGGTGCTAAGAGTCCCTAGGGAAGCTATAGTCTAGTTGGATAGAGGGCGTAAAGCATGCATAAAAATGTCAGGTAGCTTCTGCTACAAGCCAAATAGTAAATAATTCGCTTTGCCTCCTCTGGGTCAGTGAATCGAATTCCTTGAGAGGTTTGTTTGAAATTGTGGACTCTCAGGAAGGCCTGTTTTAATGTAATGTGGAACTGAGACTGAGGAAGCCACAAATTAGAAACTTGCAAAGTGAGAGAGTTGGATATTTAGTTGGTAATTATCCTTTGTGCCCCTCTCCCTGCCAAAGTTTTCCTGAAATGTTTCCCAAACCATACAGTATTAGTCAGCGTTTTCTGGAGAAACGAAACCAAAAGGACACACGTGCACGCACACACACACACGCACACACACACACATGCACATGGGGCCTGATCTGTTTAATTTAATAAATTGCTCATGTGGTGGGTGCTGGCAAGTGAAAAAACCATAGGGCAGGCTGGTAAGCTGGAAATCCCAGGAAGAGTTTGTGAAAGGAAATTAAATTTGGGGACCGCAAACTCATTTAGCCAAAGGGAAAAGTCAAGCTGGGAACTGGGTCATGCAAACCTGCCTCCACCTATTGGATACCAAATAAGATGTCTACAAGATGAAGAGCTACCCGCCTGCCCCATATTTTACCCACAAGGAAATTGCTAGTGAGCTGTTAAAACTTCACCATGGCAATGCAAATTGATAGCTTACAGGTGTAGTCACCCAGTCTGCCAGACACAGATACATATCTGATTGCTCCCCTACCCCATTTTGTCTGTGTTATCTTATGTAAAATGCAGATTTCCCCCCATTTTTCCTCTGCCCCTTTTGTTTATGTGAAAACTGTGTGCTTCTCAATATCCCCACCCTTTGCCATTTCCCCTTTAAATTTGGAGCCCTCAAAATCATCTTCAGAGAAAGGCATAGACCTGTCTCCCAGGCAATGTCCTTAACTTTGGCAAATAAATCTCCAAAAATGATTGAGACTTGTCTTATCATTTTCTTCGATTGACAAGTTGATGTTGTAGTCTTGAGTCCAAATTCTGCAGGCAACAGATTTGAAACTCAGGCAGGGTTTCCATGTTGAAGTCTTGAGAATTTTTTCTACTTTTGGGGAACCTCAGTCTTTGCTCTTAATCAAGGATTACGAAGTCTAATCTGCTTTACTCAATGTTCTTAAATATTAATCTCATCTTAAAAATACCTTCATAGCAACATCTACACTGGTGATTGACCAAACAGTTGGGCCTAGACAAAGTGACACATGCAATTAACCATCACACCTGCCTATAAGATAATCAACATTATAGGAGTCTAAACTCATCAGCTTCCTCTGTGAAATTTTCATCTATCTAGAGTCCAAATTTTGTGTTCATGCCTTTTCTGAAGTACTAGACTTTAGGCTCCTTTCTGGTAGGCTCCATTTCTTTAAAGCAGTTTACATTGCCTTTATATCCATTGCAGTGCCTTACGCCAGTCCCCAGGTGCCAGTAAGTGAGAAGGGGATGAGGATAAAAATAACAGCACAGGCTCCAGAGTCAGATATTCTTGAAATCAAAGTAATTTTAAGCAGTTTATTAAGTGTTCCAACTCTGTGTCCTCAAATATAAAATGAGAACAATCATATATATATTTTTTAGGATTATAGATTTGTTGGAAGGAGAGGCTCTATTTATAATTCATTTTTTATCCTCCCCCAAAACAGCAGAATTTGCTGTGTGTTAGCAGGTTCTGTGCTAAGCACTTCATGCGCAGGAACTCACTCAGCCTTCAGAACAACCCCGCTGTGCACTCCACCACCATTTCATGGGGAGCAAAGGGGCTCAGAGCGTCTCTTAGTCCACTTGGGCTGCTGTAACAAAATACCATAGACTGGGTGGAATAGAAACAACAGAAATTTATTTCTCACAAATGTAGAGGCTAGAAGTCTGAAATCCTATGGGAGTTCTCTGGGGTCATTTTTATTAGAGCACTAATCCCATTCACGAGTGCTCTGCTCTCATAACCTGATCACCTCCCAAAGCCCCACCTCCTAATACCATCACCTTGTGGGTGAGGATTTCAACAGATGAATTATTGGGGGACACAAACATTCAGTGTACAGCAGAGAGGGTAAGTCATGTACCTGTGGACACAGAGCTGGAAATGATGACATAGATTAGAGCTCAGGTTGGCCTGTGGCTCATGCCCATGTGGCCCTCTGCAGAATGCCTTGGCATTTTTTCCGTGGTTCCCTCTGCCACAAAGGCCCTCCCTTCACCTGGGGCACCTGCTTGTCTTCCAGAGTCAGTTCCTGCCCCACTGCCCCGCAGAAGTGTTTTCTGATGTGCTCTTCCTTGGGAAGACCTGACCAGGGCAAGCCAAGACAGCGGTGCTAGTTGTGCTCTGGACCAAGAAAGGGGTAGGATGGAAATTCAGCTACTGTTCCTGGCAACTGGTGAGTCTTTGCCCCAGGCTATGGCTAACAATGAAAGGAAAACCTTATGGTAATCCTAACACCCAGAAGGGTCAGACTTCACACAGAGGCACTTGTAGGCAGTAGCTGGGCCCTGGGACTGGCCATTCCCTCCTCCACGCCCTGCCAGCACAAGTGCTCAGGAACGTTCACCTCCTGCCTCTCTCTACCACTAGTGATCCTCTGAAGTGCAGGAGCCACGTCTTAGGTGTTGTTGCTTACTTCTTGTCCAGGACAGGGACTGGCACACTTCTGCTTAGTGTTTGTTAGCAAATGGATAGAGGGAAGACTGAAGGAAAGGGGAAAATCAGGTGTATTTCTTAAAGTTGGCAAGGTGATTCAATTCCTTTCTTCACACAACAAATATTTATTGAGCACTTGCTATGTGGCAGTCACAGTTTAGACAATGGGGTTACTGATACTTAAGGTGTTCTGGTTCTGGCACACGAGAAGCTGATTTATTATTTTCCTACCATGTCATACACAGAGGAAAGCAACAGTCTTGTATCAAGCTGGTTCTTTAAAATACCCTACTAGGTTTCCTGAGGTTTCATGCTTCTAGGCCCCTGATTACTTAACACATTCAAAACAGAAGAATCTTTTTATGTGCACCAGGAGAAGAAATGGAAAAACACTGACATCCCTGGAAAGTGGGAAATCCAAATTTCAGAATTTCTTCTCCACTGCCACATGTTTCCCATTTGTTTGTTTTTCCAAAGCACCCATTGCACCTCACCAGCATGGAGCTCAGGCTGGCCTCCAGGCAGGGCTCTTTTCCACAGCATCTGCCCCTCCCCACCAGAGCAGAGGGCAATGCTAACTGCACCTGGGACCATCATCCAGAGGAGCATTTCTGAGAAGCAAAGTGAATTGTCTGGTCTGAGCAGTTCCTAAGTGGATTAATGACTAATAACCCTTGGTTCCTAATGACCTGGATGAAATAATACAATTTCCTGGGCTCTGTGGAATTCTGGAGTCTCCAGCTATTAAAACCACTACAAAGCACTCTTAGATACTAAATGCATGGTACATTTCACGATGTTGTTTTCTCGGTTCATGAGCTTGTGCATATTTGATTGCACATGCTCACTTTAAGAGGCACTTACTGCCCCTATCTTCAGCTCTGTTAAATGGAGAAAAGCCAGATAAACTAAGGCAATAGTGGCGCCAAATTAACGTGAGCATCACGTAAATGCTCATCAATGCCAAGAGGAGCCCATAGTTTCTGCTAGTAAGTAGAAAGTCCCTAATATGAGGAAGATATCTTTATAATGTCAAAGGGATCTATTGTTAGTATCCCTAGTATTGGCTAATGGTAGAAAGGGCGCATAGTTATTTAGCATCTTGGAAATGCAAGTTTCTCATCATTTAGGTATTTTCAAAATGGGACAATAACAAATGCAAAGGGTCATTGCAATGGCTACATGAGATCTGTGTGAGATGCCTAGCACAGAACTGGCACCTGGATGAATCCCAGGACCTGGCTGTTGGAGTATTTGGACATAGTGAACATGTGCTCCTCATAGAGCTAGAAGCTCACTAGAGTAACCCACCCTTCAGGTCACAGGGACCTGGGAATTCATTTTGAATATTTAAAGCAGGGAAGGTTTACTCGGGTGATGGAAGGGCTGAGAGACAAGCAGGGAACTGAGATAACACAGAGTTTAACACAGCAAGAAGCCATCACCATGCCTGGGCTGCAGAGATACAGGGAGGAGACAGCTTTCCCCAAGCCTGGGAGTCACACAACAGAAGCTGGGGCCACACAGAACACACAGTTGCCATCAGAAATGCCACCTGCAGAACAGATGGGGAGTGATATCGTTAGGCTTTTTGTCCGCACTCAAATCTCATCTTGAATTATAATCATCATAATCCCCACGTCAAGGGAGAGACCAGGTGGAGGTAAGTGAATCATGGGGATGGTTCCCCCATGCTGTTCTCATGATAGTGAGTGAGTTTTCATGAGATCTGATGGTTTTATAAGGGGCTCTTTCCCTCACTTCTCTCTCCTGCAGCCTTGTGAAGAAGGTGTCTGCTTACCCTTCGCCTTCCCCCATGATTGTAAGTTTCCTGAAACTTCCCCAATCATACGGAACTATAAGTTAGTTAAGCCTCTTTCCTTTATAAATTACCCAGTCTCAGGAAGTTCTTTATAGCAGTGTGAGAATGGACTAATACAGGGAGAAATGCTCTGGCTTTTTTCTCCTTTTTTTCCACCTTCCCACCTCCCACCGGTGCCAAATCCAGCCAGAAGCTGGGCTGATATGGGAGTCTGAGCTTTAGGGGTGAGCCCTCACCGCACCCTATAGAGAGTAGAGCAGGGTAGAGGTGAGGAAGGGAACTGAGCCCACCCAGTGGGCCCGCAAGCCTGGGCAGTAAAGGTACCAAATGAAATTATCTGGCTTGGAGGTCTTCATTTGGGGTGACATTTTGTTTCCAACCTATCTCCTCTCCTGCTGTCCTTGACCCCAACCTTCCTCATGCCTATTTTCCAAATTCTCTTGAGTCTTCTGCTCCAGCTGGGTCATCTCCTATCCACAGGTGGGAAAGGAGGAAAGACACCAGCCCCACTGCAGCTACCACCCACACTGCTAGATGTCTGAGCATGTGCCTGCACTGAGCCACGCCTAGAGGGCAGCCAGGTGATGATGCTGCTCCTGCCTTGCATGTGCTCTGCCCAGTGCTCAGCAGACCTCCCTGGTAGGTGCTGTAGCTGTGCCACAGTGCTCTGGCCCTAAGCCTGGCCACCACATGTGTTATCAGGGAGGACCCTCCCCTTGAGTCACCTACATTAGTGCTTAAAGCTCTAGCTTCAAACTCAGTCTCAACCCAGGGTAGGTGGAAAATAGAACTTTCTTTAGTATTTTTATAGCTCAGTTGCCATTTTTTTCAAGAAGTCCTTCTTCCCTGACCTGCCATGTGAAACTTACTGTTTGCAAACTCCCTCTTACATTCTATTAGTGAAACTAACCTAGATCCTAGATTAGGGAAAAGCTGCATGCATAAGGGGAAAAAATAACAAGAAATGTAGTTTATTCTCCCCACTATGGCGCATCCTGTTGATGGAATATAGGAATATAATTCAATAATTAAAACATTCATGCCGATGTGGTAAAACGTTGTGTTGCAGTGTAAATGGGAAAAATGCAGGATGCAAATTTTTGTCAAATGAAGCAACAAATGAGCAAGCAACAGCTTAGAAAACTGTCTGGCAGAGAATGCACCAAAAATTTGTCTTTTGGGAGATGGTACTATGAATGATTTTCATGTGAAGAAATTAAGTTTACTCCAGAGATCCCTTGAGTTCTAGAACTGGTCTTATTTATCTTTGTATCTTTCTTCCTTCCTCATCCCCAGAGCCTTGTATACACTCAATATGCAAGAAGCCCTGGAAGTTCCCAAGGTGTGTTTCCAAGACCCTACACCAGCCTGGCTGAAACAGGACCAGATCATCTCTCAAATCTCCATCTCATGGTCTTGGTGGCCACCTGCTGCCTGAAGCTAGGGCTACAGAGGCGGGAGTGAAGAAGGACTCACCTGCCCAGACTGAAGCCACAGAATCCAGGGAGCCAGCCTCAAGGTCCAGTCAAACAGTGCTCAGACTCACTGCTAGGATTCAGAAGAAAACAAAAGGGGATGATGAGGAATTGCAGATTTGAAACTAAGCTGGCGGGTTTAGGGTCTCTTCTGTACCATGAGTTTTGTGGAGGCTCTAATTCTGTGGTCTTTTTCCAGAATGCTATGTTCTTAGTCACTAATTTGCCTTATGTGACTTGACTAATTAGTACCCTCAGGATGGGAAAGGCCTTACATGAGCAGCAGGAAATTTTTGGGGTCTGAGAAAAGGTGGCTGAAAGAAAGGGAAGGATCTGATAGGGGAGTGAAGAGTGTTAACGTAACTTTGGCTCCCTTCTCCATGTTTATGCTGTCAGCAGAAAAACCAAACTCTGCACAACATTTCAAAGAGGTTTATTCTAGGCCAATATGAGTGACCACGGCCCAGGGAAAACACAAACCCAAGAAGCCATGAGAAAGGAGTCCCAAGGCAGTCAGACTGTAACTCTGTTTTAAGCATTTCAGGGCAGCAGAAACTACAGGCAAAGTTGTAAATTGATACATGGAGGTTTATACATTGGTTCAGCCCCAAGAGGTGGGATATCATGAATTGGGGGACTTACAGATCATAGGTGGGATCAAAGATTCTTTAATTTGTAATTGGTTAAAGGAACAAAGCTCTGTATAAAGTCAGCTTAAAGAAATGTTTACGTGAAAGGAAGGAAGTTTGCTAGTCATCATGTGATGCTATGCCAGAGTCAGGTTATGAGAGCAAGATACAATATATTGGGTCAAAATGACATGTTTAGCCAGATTGATGGTCTGTAGGTATGACTCTCTCCAGGCCTTTTTGGAGAGAATTTTTAGCAAAGAGGAAAAGGTCAGAGTTCAGTCCTCAATGATCTCCAAAAAGACTGCTCTGCCTGAAACTTGTGATATAAATCATGCCATGGGACATGGGCCTGCTCCTCTCCAAGGGCCATTGGCTGGGTCTCTTAGGGTTCAAACCAGAATCTCCTGACTCTCACTCTCATACAATATTATGCAAAGAAAAACTCCCTTTTGGAAAAACCCCCTTCTGGAATCCTTAATTTGGCAATCTTCCAATTTGCTCAACATACTAAAAAAAATTAAAGAGGTAAGTGTGTATGTATGTGTATGTGGGGGGACGCCAGGGATGAGTGGGGAGAGGGTGTCATGTGGCCCACGCACTGCACAGTTCTCTGGCTACTTTCTCTCCCAATTCTGATTGGACTGGAGCGGACATTAATGCTTACTCCAGCCTCATCACCTCTCCAGAGAGCTGACACTGCTTGGGAAGCTAAATTGTTCTTTTTGAAGGGAGAATTACATATGAGAGACTGAAAATTGAAACAAACTAAAAAGGATGCAAGCTCACTATGAATTAGTTAAGTCTATTGCGTTATCTTATGGCAAGTTTATAACTTTCTCCCTGAATTTTGGGTTCCCTTGGTTGGAGAAGGGAAATGTAGATGTGTTCCCTAGGACTACCATAACAAAGTACTGCAAACTTGATGGCTTAAATTAAAGCAACAGAAATTCATTCTCTCACAGTTCTGGAGGGCAGAAGTCAGAAATCAAGATGCCAGCAGGGCTGCACTCCCTCTGAAGGCTCTAGGGGGAGTCTTTCATTGATTTACCAGTTCTAGTGGCTCCAGGTGTTCCTTGGCTTATAGCTGCATCACTTTAATCATTTTACATGGCCTTCTCCCCTGTGTGAGCTTGTTGACACTCCTTTGTCGTCTCTCTTACAAGGATATGTGTAATTGTATTTTGGGCTCACCTGGATAATGAAAAATAAACTCGTTGCCTCAAGATCCTTAATTAACCACCATTTGTGCCACATAAGGTCACATTTACAGAATCCAGGATTTGAATATGGGCATGTCTTTGGTGCCAATGTGTAGCCCGCTACACTATGTAATTCTTTTCTCTGTCTTATCACAGAACAGGCTCTCTTACACATAAAGTTGGTTGCTTTCTAAATTCCATGAGGTTTCAAGTTTGTTTCCATTGTTCCCCTTTCTTTCTTTCTTTCTTTTTTTTTTTTTTTTTGAGATGGAGTTTCGCTCTTGTTGCCCAGCTGAGGAGCTCAACGGTATAATCTCAGCTCGCCGCAACTTCCACCTCCCAGGTTCAAACGATTCTCCTGCCTCAGCATCCCAAGTAGCTGGGATTACAGGCACCTGCCACCATGCCCAGCTAATTTTTGTATTTTTAGTAGAGATAGGGTTTCACCATGTTGGCCAGGCTGGTCTTGAACTCCTGACCTCGTCATCTGCCCACTTCGGCCTCCCAAAGTGCTGGGATTACAGGCGTGAGCCACTGCACCCAGCCTGTTCTTCCACTTTGTTAATGACCTAAATAGAAACATGATTCACGCTGACTTCTTCCTTTGTATTTAACCTTGCACTATGAAAACAAACTACTGTCTCTGATGCCTTAGTAACTTAATAGTGCTTCTGATCTTTTGAAAATCACAGGTTTGTGCTTATAAGAATATATCCACTAGACTCAAGCTTATGTCTCTAAAAGTTTAACTAAAGGCCTTGTGGCTGGTACATTACTGTAATCAGCAAGAAACTGGCCCTGATTCTCTTAAACTCACTTTGTTCAACTGAGAACAAACTTGGAAGTCTCCTACAAAACTGGAGTTGATTCTCATCTCTTGATTACCTCTGCAGGCCTTTGAAAGTTCCGGAGAAGTTCTCTGTGTGCCATATACATTAAACACGCTTCCATGTTTTCCTTTAAATCATCAAGAGCAACACATAGGATAATGTGTTTATTCCTTTCTCTGCTCCCTAGGATTATCTTCTTTTTAAAGTCATCGACCCTTTCCCTATCTACTCTAGATGAATGATTTCTTGCTCCATCCTGACAAATCCGGTTAAAATGACATTGCATCTCTTTATATCATCTGTCCAAATTGTACGAAGAAAGAGTGTCTAATGGGCACTCTCCAGCAAATTTACTGCCTATGGAGTGCTTAGAGATCCCAGGCTGTCCTAAAAATAAAAGAAAGTCTTGAATAGGTTTCTCCTTTCTCTGAGGTTTACAGATTCAGAAGCAGGGAGTAGGGAGAAAGCATTTCCCTCATTATCTTTCTAATACTCTTGAAACATATTCTGCTCCTTGAAAACCTAATATTCAAAAGTTAGCTCTCAGAGTGTAGGATCGATTTTTTTTCACTGTTTATTTTATTTTAAAGTTTTTAATTTTTTTTATTTTTATTTTTATTTTTTATTTTTTGGAGACGGAGTCTCACTCTGTCACCCAGGCTGGAATGCAGTGGCACGATCTCAGTTCACTGCAACCTGCGCCTCCCGGGTTCAAGCAATTCCCTGCCTTAGCCTTCCAAGTAGCTGGGATTACAGGTGCCTGTCACCACGCCAGGCTAATTTTTGTATTTTTAGTAGAGACGGGGTTTCACCATCTTGGCCAGGCTGGTCTCAAACTCCTGACCTCGTGATCCACCCGCCTCAGCCCACCAAAGTGCTGGGATTAGGCATGAGCCTTTTTTTTTTTTTCTGAGGCAGTCTTGCTCTGTCACCCAGGCTGGAGTGCAGTGGTGTGATCCCAGCTCACTGCAGCCACAACATCCCCAGCTCAAGCAATCCTTCCACTTTAGCTTCCTGAGTAGCTGAGACTATAGGCACATGCCACCATGCCCAGCTAATTTTTGTATTTTTTTTTTAGAGATGGGGTCTCCCTGTGTCACTCAGACTGCTTTCAGTCTGTTCTGGACTCAAGAGATCTTCCTGCCTCAGCCTCCCAAAGTGCTAGGGTTATAGGGGTGAGCCACTCCATCCAGCCCACTTTATTCATTTTAATGAGATGAACATTAGTCAATTAATTGGGCTTTTTGGCTCACTGCAACCTCCACCTTCCGGGTTCAAATGATTTTCCTGCCTCAGCCTCCCAAGTAGCTGGGACTACTGGCGCGTGCCACCATGCCTGGCTAATTTTTGTATTTTTAGTAGAGACAGGGTTTCACCATATTGGCTAGGCTGGTCTCCAATTCCCGACCTCGTGATCTGCCCACTTTGGCCTCCCAAAGTGCTGGGATTACAGGCGTGAGGTCACTGCGCCTGGCCAGTTGGGCTTTTATTGGAGAAGAATGAATATCTATAGTGACTGCTTGTAGAATTAAATGTTGTTTCAAGCTTTTTGCCCCCTAAAGATGAGAATGGTAATATAACATTTGTATACTGTGAGTTCTAATTGGGATAAATAAAATATTAGAAATAGAATCCCAGACCCAGGAAGAACCTTGTCTTCAGAGAAGCAACCTTGGTCCCAGCCCCTTCTCCACAGCTGCATGAAGAAGCTGCACAGAAAACCACTCACCCTCACCCCTAGAAAGTACCCTTCCCAGCCCCTAGTAACCACTATTCTACTCTCCACTTCTATAAGATCAAATTTTTTAGCTTCCACATATGAGTGAGAACATGCAGTATTTATCTTTCTATGCCTGGCTTACTTCACTTAACATAATGTCTCCCAAGCTCATCCATGTTGCCACAAATGACAAATTTTGTTCTTTTTAAATCAGTAAATAGTATTCAATTGTGAATATATACCACATTTTTCATCCATCTTTCTGTTGATGAACATTTCGGGTGATCCATATTTTGGCTATTGTGAAGAGTGCTACAGTAAACATGAGAGTGCAGAGATCTCAACAAGATTCAGTAACCTTACTACTGAGTATATATCCAAAGTATTTTATTCATTTTGATGCTATTATAAACGGAATAGTTTCCTTAGTTTCCGTTTTTGGATTGTTTATTGTTAGTGTATATAAATGCAACTGATTTTTGTGTATTGATTTCCTATCCTGCAACTTTGCTCAATTTGCTTGCTTATTAGTTCTATTGGGGTTTTGTGTGTGTGTGTGTGCATGGTATCTTCAGGTTTTTGTACATATAAGATTTTATCATTTGCAAACAGACATAATTTTACTTATTTATTTCCAATTTGGATCCCTTTTACTTATTTTTCTTGCTTAATGTTACTGCAGCTTTCTATGCAGGAAACGAGGATTTGAACAGTGATGGAGAGGTGAGTAATGGTTTGATTTGGAACATATTTTATGGGCAGAACAAATGGAACTTGTTGGCTCAGAAGTGGGTGGTGGAAGAAAGAGGGAAGTTAAAAGTGACTTCTAGGTTTATGGATGGATGAACTGGCTAAATTATTGTGGTGCCATTTGCTTAGACAGGGTAGATGGGGGGATGCAGGTCTAAGAGAGGAAGAGAAAAGCTCCACCTGGGCCACATTAAATTTGGCCATGATTGTGGATCAGATAGGTAAAAGCAAGAGAAGGAGGGAAGAAGTCAGAACACAGACCTCTGGGGAAAGCTCACACGTAGAAAAGGGATGGAAGAAGAGGCATCAGAAAGAGAGGCAAAGAAGAGCAATCTGAGGGGTAGAAAAAGAACCAGGAAAGTCAGAGAAAAAAGGGAAAAGTTTCAGGAAAGTGGCAATGGTCAACTATGCAAACAAGAGGGGAAGGAAGGTGAGGACTGAGAAAGGATTTTTTATGTAAGCAACAAGGAGGTTTTTGGTGACCTCTGACAGAACATTTTCAGCAGACTGGATAAGGTCTCTGCCTGAGTGCAAGTGAGCTGAAAATGCAAGTGAGTGAGGGAAGTGCTTTACACAAGTCTAAAGTGCTATGTGTGTAAGGCAATGTTGCTATTTCTGTTGCCATGGAAACAGAAACCATTTAGGAGAACTAAAAGCCACTTAAAATTCCTGACTCTAACCCATCATATCCGCTTGATCTCTTGAGAAAGATAATGACAAAAAACCAGTCATTAGAGGGGCAGGGCAATTTTAGGTTTCTTCTTTTTAGACATAGCCCCTAACTGGAAATTTTCACCCTTCTTGAGAAGGGAGCTTGCACTAACATCTACAATGGCTTCTAAAAAGCACAGATGACCTGCTACACTTCCTGACTTGCTTGCTATTGGTTGGCACTGTTCATAAATATAATTTGCTCTTTCACTTTTCTTTGAAATGAGCAACCTGAATTACTCGGAGGAGAAAGGCAGGAGAGATAGAGGCAGCAGAAGCCAGGGCAGCTGAAAGACAGAGACCTTCAGGTGGGCATTTTAATCTTTGTTTTGTTAATTCAGTGTTGAGCATCATGACTTGATGATCACATAATAGTCAGAGGAGTAATTTTTTAAAAGTAAATTTGTTTTGTTCTACTATAAATGTTATTTTCCTATCATGTACATGGTAGTTTAAAAAATACTGTGAAAGTATAAAAATGTTGAAAGAAGCCAAATTCTCCACCAAAATAGCCTCTATTGATATTTTGGGGATCGTCCCTTTGTGTGTGTGTGTGTGTGTGTGTGTGTGTGTGTGTGAGTGTGTGTGTGTATGCACATATAACTTTAGTTTTCATAGTTGCGTCCCTGCACTATGGACAAGTTTATATTCATTTCCTCCATATCAGTCTATGGTTTTTCCATGTTGCTGTGAATTCTTTGTAATCATAAATTAAAGCTGCTGCATATTATTGCATTGAGGAACTTTACTATACTTCCTCCATTTTTGGCTGTTATCCTCTTTTTCATAGTTTGGGTCCTTTTATTATATAAGATATATTTTTTCCATTCAGTGTCTTGTTTTAGGGGTAGAAGAAGTTAAATCTGAGCACATATATTTCAATGGTTTTGCTCAGAGGCACAATGAGAGTGAAAGAGTATGTGAGATCATGAGCATATAATCTGTTCCTTACCCCACTGGGACCCTAATCAGCGTTTCTCAACCCTGGCTGCACATCTAGCCAGAATCACCCGACTCTGAGGAGATTAGAAAATTACCCCTAGAATAACTGAAGCTTAACTTTTGGAGATCAGTGAGTCATCTGCAGTATTTTGTCTTGTTTTCCAGAAACTTCTCAGGTGGTTCTAATGGGTGGTCAGCATAAAAACAGATGACCTAGGTCATTCAAAATATTTTTCTGTCTCTGAAATATACCTGAGAGTAATATGTATTAGGAGAAAGGGAGGTATAATTTAAGGCAAGCCAACCAAATCTCCCTTTCAACACTACATAAATAATGCAAATTATAAAATAATTTGTGGGAAACATAAGACTTCTAGAAATTTCTATCATCTACTCAGCCACATAAACTCTTGAGATGAGAATCTACTTGTGTTTCGATTCACTAATGTTTTAAAGAGATGGATTTGTTTCCAGTGCTTCAGTGGTTAAAAGTTAGAGAAGTTGAGGCTCAAGTATGTTCTAAATGTATCTGAATCACGCCCATATCTGCTAGAATCTACCAAGGCAGCCAGGCTTCCTTTTAAAACTCTTCAAGATTAAACACAAGGTGGGCATTTAATAGCTGGCCAGTTCACTAACACACTGTGGGCACAGCGAAGATCGATGGGATTGGATTTGGAGGCAGAAGGTGGCTCACTCTGGCTTTCAGGAGCCCCATAGACATGGCATTTACCTTCTCTGGACCTCATATCCTCAGGAGGAAAGTGGACAGAGTTTATGCCAGGGCTGCGTTCTGGTTTCTCCCAACAGGGACTGAAAACAGAGCCAGAGCGCCTAAACCACACTGAAGCATTTGCTGTTGCACTCAGCCTGCTGCAGGCTAGGAATCATCCCGATGAGACCAACAGCATGTTAATCTAATTTCTTCTTGTTTTGACTCAGTGGAGAACACCTGTTTAGTACCTTCTTTAATGAATGTAAACATTCACATAGTACTTTACTATTTACAAAACATGTTTACAGGCATCAGTTCATTTGATCCACATACTAGCCTTAAGAACTGGAGGATGTAATTCTTATTTTAAAGATGGTAAAGATGAGACCAAGAGAACATAGGATCTTTCCCAGGTGGAACCAGAACTGGTCCAATCTGGTTGAGCCCAGGGCACATGGTCCTTTCTTACAACTTAAATAATAGCTATTGTGGGAAATTTGTTAAACAAATTTCATAATGTTTATATAATTGGCTATTCTGTATCCAGTTAAATGATGACATTGATGTTGTTAGTTGGCAAAGAAAGGTGATCATGACACGAAATAAGAAAAAAGCAAGATACAAACAGCATTATAAGTGTGCTCATTTTTGTTCAAAAATATTTGTATATATTTCAAGAAAGATAAAAAAACCATATATGCAAAATTTTAGCTATGTCTGGTTGGTGGTAAAGTTCATTATTTAAGTTTATTTCAGCTTGTATTACATTGTAATTTTTTTTTTTTTTACCATGAATGTGTACTACTTGTGTAATAAAAATAAAGGAAAGTAAATAGAATTGTTCATGTGTTTCTGGTTGGCTCTTCTCCAGATGAAATGGCCCCATCTTCTTTCACTTGACCATAAAGAAGGCTCCTATTTAATTATCTGAGTTTTGTACATTATTGTCACAAATCTTATTGTGATTGTTAGCTAGTACTGACTGAACTCTTCACATGTGTTGGGCACCAAGTTAATCACTTAACATCCATTTTTTTTTCATCAATACTCACTCCAGTGCTCCTTTGGCAGATGAGAGTTTGAAGCTCAGACGGCTGCAGTAATAAAAGAGACTAAAAGGCAGAGTTGAAACTTAAACCCAGGACCCTTTTAACTCAAAAGCACATGCTTTCATTCATTATATCACTCTGCCTCCTATCCACCTGGGATCACATGAGCAGCCTCCATTTTGGAGGAAAGATGATATATTTTTTCAGTGTACTCATTGCTGTGTACATGAGTACATGATGGTTACCTTGGGCATCGTTAGCATTTCCTGTGTACTCCAGAATCAAAGATCCTTTCTGCTTTTCTATAGTTTGCTCTGTGCACCAGATATCTGAGGCACTCTAGTTCCCCAAGGGTAAGCCTTTAAGATAAAAGCCTCACAAGGGATTGTGCAATTACCTGATGAACTCTGGCTAACGCGGCAGCCAAATTGGATAATACAAAGAAAGGCAAGCATTTTGCTGTGGGTGCTCAGCGTTGCTAGAGAGCTTTTTGAAATCCATGTCAGAAACCCCTAGCACTGTATTTCTTTATTTCTCAGGGTATTGGCCACTGCCTCCTTTGTACTGCAGTTACTTATGTACAGTATGTTCTATTGGACCAAGACTCTGACATTGGAGTCATTGCATAGAACCTAGCACATAAACTCCATTGAGAATAAAGGCATTGTGTAAATAAATCAATTCACCCAATGAGTGCAGACTTTATTAGTTACAGCTAATGTTTATCTCTGTTGAACTTTATTAACCTATTTATATTAATTGACCCATGGAGAAAATATAATCTTGACAGAATTTAAAGAAAAACCTCTTCCAATGGATTGATGACTTTGTGGCAGTACAGTCAGTCTTTTGACAAAGAAATCTAGTTATTATTCGAGAGGCCCAGGATAAGGGTCTAAGCAGTGAGTTGGAGTCAAGAAATTCCAAAGTCGGAAGGGTCCTTAGGAAGAGCTGGGACCAGAGGCAGAGTTTTTTTTTGCCTCTTTAGTGTAAAGTCCTTAAGGGAGAGGTTTCAAAAAAGTACAGGAAGCAGACTATAGAAAGAACAGAAGAAAGGAGAGAAAGGAGGGGAGTAGAGGAGAGGGGAGAGGAGGCAAAGAGATGGAAAAGGAGAGAGGAAAAGAGGGGAAGGGAGCTGGTTTACTCTGGAAGTTTAAATATTAATTAAGCTGGGAGAAATTAAAATAATTTAGTCCACCATTATTACCTATATTGTACATTATATAAATAAGAATTTATTATAAAAAAGATAATTTCCCATGTAAGTCTCCTCCCATGAGGCTGTAGAAACAGCATCGTACCTTGTTTGTACCTCTAGTACAGAAAAACAATCATCTAAAGAGTATTTGAAGGCATCCTAGATTCTTTTTTCTCTTTTGTCAAATTATTATTTTTAAAGTATTTTAAATTTGTATAAATTTATGGATTACACATGCAATTTTATTAGACGTATAGATTGCATAAATTGTGTAGTGGTCAAGTCAAGGCTTTTAGGGTAACCATCACCTGAATAACATTGTATCCCAGATTCTTTTAAGTAAGCTGGTTTCTTTTTATTTTGAGTCTTACCTTAAAAATAAGGTAAATTCGCTGAGAGATATGTAAATCTCTTGTAAATTCACTGTTCCTTTGTAAATTCACTGAGAGATATGAAGGTGACTCCCTTTTAGTTGTAAGAGGCACAAATCCCTATTGGGAACTTGTTGGCACAGAGTCAGAGAAACAGTTTGCTACCCTCCAAGATATAAAGGGTGCTGCTTCCTACAGTGTTTAGAACAGAGCACCATTTGGGTACCCTCTGTGGCTACCTTCTGCTCCCATGCCATGCCATTGACCATTGACCCTATATTCCTGTTCCCAGACTTTAGATTTGAATTTCAGGAAAAGAAAATTTTCAAGGAAAAACACATTAACATCATTTCATTGTAAAAACCATGTGAGTTCTTTCCCGCCCCCCAAGAAGATATTAATTGTAAGGCATAAAATGAGGGTGTTGGATAACAGCTTCATTAGCTCATTTATTGATCTGAGCACATTCATGTGCTTCACGCTGTGCTAGGGCCTGGGGTACAGCAGTGGACACGTGCTTGCCTTCCATGGGCAAACAGTCTGGTGGGTAGGGATAGACAGGAGACAACTGCTGCCCCTGGAGTAAATGCTGGATGGGAAACCCAAGGGTCTGCAAACAGCCAAGACATGGAGGGATCAGAGAAGGCTTTTTCTGAAGAAAGTGATGTTTAGAAAGAAACCTGAGACTGGGTAAGCAATAGCCAGGAAATGAGCTGGAGCTCAGAAGAAATGGGCAAGAGAGAGCCTGCAGTGTTGGGGGTTTTGAAATAAGCTTCATGAGACTGAGTGTCCTTTACTGAGGGGATGGTGGGGAGAGAATATGCTGGATAACAAGATCAATACTATGAAAAGCCTGGAGATGAACTTGACTCTGAGATGATAATGGGAAAAGAGTAATGTGGTCAGATATGCATTTTGGAAAGGTCACTCTGGCCACTGTGTGAAAAATGAATTGAGAACAGCCAGAGTGGAGATAGGGAGCCATTGAGGAGGCTGTGCCCATTGTCCAGGTAAAAGATGACAGCCTGTACTAGGCCGGTCTTGAGCTGACCCCTGAGATGAAAGGAGGAAGTTGATGGAGGCTGCTGGGTAAACAGGCCAGGTCTGCCACAGAGGAGACACTGGGCAGCAGGACAAGCAGGAGAGGAGGAGAGCCCATGGTTTACTTTTGCTCCTGGCCCTCTCTCCTTTAGATTTCAGATACCCACTGCCCCCATGCCACTGGCAGCAGGTGGGGTGGCAACAGGAATGACAATGCATGGTGCCAGGCAAAGTGTAGCTGCGTCCCTGGCTGTCACCTGTGCTGCCTCCTGGGGTCCTCTCAATAACTCTGAGAGGTTGAGTACTTTCTGATGGTCACACAGTTTGCACAAGGAAGAGCTAGGATTTGGGTTCAGTTGGGATTTATTCCAGAGGTTTTCCATGATATCGCAATGTCTCTATGTCATTTTAGGAAATACACATGATGTTTAACAAACTACCTTTGTAAATAATTTCTTTTCTCTAAGAATTGAATTTAATAATGGAATATGAAATGCTGTCTAGGGGAAATGAGAATGAGAGGGAGTTTTAATTTGAATAAATGGGCTTGTGAGGAGCTCCTGAGTCATGTCATTTAGTTACTTTGATTATGGACAGGGAGGACCCTAATGTTGATCAATCCGTAGGGATTTATTGGAATAAACAGGACAATGTTTCTATGATAACACTTGCTGTTCTTCTGTCTTGGAAATCAGAGACTCAGATAAAAAACAATTCTGTGATTCTGTGGTCTTCCTTAGATCAGACATTTGGTGAATAATAGATACCGCCAACCTTTCTAGATACAAGGATGAAGTGCATTAGAAAATGAAAAACATATTGTTGAGATTTTTACACAAAATTAAATTCATAATCAGCATCATAAACTCATGTGTTATATTAACCAAGGAGAGCTGAGGAAAGTTTTGAGAGCCAGAGAGAGGGCAACATTTAGTCAAAATAATGTTTTTAAACAAAATGAAGCCATATCTCTAAGGAGCTCAGGGCTCTTCATATATGATGTTTTTGTTGAGTTGAATTTTTGTTTGTTTATTTGGTGGCTGAATGTTAGTGGTAGGATGAATGTGCAAGAGAAGCTAGCTTTTGGAGTCTATTAAAGAAGGAAACAAGGAGAATTAGTAAAGACAGAGGTGGGAAGAAGGAGGTCTGAGGTAATGCTGTACTTCATGGTTAAGTGGCATGTGGAAATAAATGGCATTCAGAAAGCAAAGGGTCACCAGCCTGGTGGCCAATGAAGTGACTCATACTTTGGGGGCTCCTTGAGGCACTTTGTGGGTGACCAGGTAGAGGAAAAATCAGTGCAGCAAAATTCTCCAAGGCACTGAGTCCATGAAAACAAGGCCCTGTGAGATTCATTCCCCTCCATCCCACTTCCTCTGGAAGCTCAGAGACCAGCTCCGTTTCACATTCAAAATATGTCACAATTTCAGTTCCTTTTATCTGTGTTTCTGTTTTGATCTCCAAGAACGTAATTCACCTTGACTTTTTGAAAAAAGAATTCTGAAAGCACAAGACCATTCTTGGAAGGCCAGGAAGGTCTAGAAAGCTTGGCATTTCTGACATGACATTTGGAGCCTGTTACAAATAAACTCTGAGTTGTCAGCTTGGGTCTCAAGAGTAAACTCTCAGTGATACTTCCCTGTTCTGGAGGGCCGTGTTAATTCAGCACTCTGAGGCCTCTGGGATTTTGAGGAACAAATGTGTTGTAGAATCCTCTCTGCACAACTTCAGAGAGCTTATTCTGTCAGCCTTTGCAATAACAACATCTAACACTTAATATGGCACTTTCTCTGGTCCAGGCCCTGACCTAAGTGCCATTCATATATTATCTCACTTCATCCTTACAACCCTATGAAGTAAGAACTATTATTAGCATTACCCCTTTCTTTTATTTATTTATTTAAATTAATCTTTTTTTTAATTTTTCTTTTTTATTGAGACAGTGTCTTGCTGTATTGCCCAGGCTGCTCTTGAACTCCTGGGCTCAAGCGATCTTCCTGCCTCAGCCTCCCAAAGTGCTAGGATTACAGACATGAGCCACTTTGCCTGGCCGCATTATCCCCTTTTACTGATAAGGAGCTGACGCCGAGGGAGATAAAGTCATTTTCCCATGGTCATAGAGGTAGTCCGTGAACAAATCAGGATTTAAATCCTGAGGTTGCTGCTCTGCTACTGCTTCCCTGCAGCTGAGAGCAACACCTGTCATGCTTCTCACCATTTTTTTATCATTAAATCATTTCTCAGCCTTGCTTTTATATATTTACTAGTGCCCTGCAAAAATTTTGCCTCCTTAATGCTTGTTCTAGGTCCCAATTCTGAGGTTTAATAATAATTAACATCACTGAGAGCTCACCCTGTATGAGACAACTCACATTTATTATGCCATTTATAGATGGCATAACTGAGGCTCAGAGAAGATAGGTCACTTCTGCAAAATCTCACAGCCAGTAAGTGGCAGATGTGGCCTGCTACCTTACACCAACTGTCTCCTGTGAACACTTCTATTTATTTTAATTTATTTGTCAAATTGACAAATAATAATTGCATATTCATGGGGTATATATTGATGTTTCTATACATGTAATGTATATTGATCAGATCAGGGTAATTAGCATATCCATCGTCTCAAATATTTATCATTTCCTTTTGTTGGGATCGTTCAATATCCTCCTTTGAACTAGTTGAAACTATTTAATACATTATTGTTAATTAGAGCCATCTTACAGTGGTATAGAACATTAGAACTTATTCCTCTCATCTAGTGGTAATTTTGTATCCTTTACCAAATCTCTCCCTTTCCCCCACTCTTCCAGGCCTCTGGTTTCCTCTGTTCTACTTTTTACTTCTATGAGATCAACTTTTTTTACTATTCCACATATGAGTGAGAACATACGGTGTTTGACTTTCTGTTTCTGGTTTAGGAAATATAATGGACTTAACATAATGTCCTCCAGTTCCACCCTTGTTGCCACAGATGACAAGATTTCATTCCATTTTATGGCTGAATAGTATTCCATTATGTATATATACCACATTTTCTTTATCCATTCATCTGTTGTTGAACACTTAGGTTGATTACATACTTGGCTATTGTGAATAGTGCTGCAGTAAACATGTGAGTGCAGCCATCTCTTAGGCAAACTGGTTTCAAAGCTTTTGGGCAAGTATCCAGAAGTGAGACTGATGGATCATATGGTAATTCTATTTTTAGTTTCTTGAGGAACCTCCATATAGTTCTCCATGGTGGCTATACTACTTTACAGTCCCACCAACAACACATGAGTTCCCTTTACTCCACATCCTTGCCAACATTTGTTTTTTCATCTTTTTGATAATAGCCATCCTAACTGGGGTGAGATGATACCTCATCGTGGTTTTGAGTTGCAAAATCATCACTGATGATTAGTGATGTTGAACATTTTTTCATATACCTGTTGACCATTTGAATGTCTTCTTTGTGAAATGTCTGTTTAAATCATTTGCCCATTTTAAAATTGAATATTTTGCTGTTGAGATGTTCGAGTACCTTATATATTCTGAATATTAGTCACCTGTCAGATTAGTAGCTTGCAAATATTTTCTCAAATTCTGTAGGTTATCTTTTTCACTCTGTTGATTGCTTCCTTTGCTGTGCAGAAACTTTCTAGTTTGATAATCCCATTTGTTTATTTTTGCTTTTGTTGCCTGTGCTTTTGAGGTTTTATTCACGAAATCATTTCCCAGACCAGTGTTCTGAAATGTGTGTCCCATGTTTCCTTCTAGTAGTTTTTATCATTTTAGGTCTTATATTTAAGTCTTTGATCCATTTTGAGTTAAATTTTGTAGAGTGAGAGGTTTGGGCCTAGTTTCATTCTTCTATAGACATCCAGTTTTCCCAGAACCATTTATTCAGGAGACTGTCTTTTCCCCAATGAGTATTCTTGGCACCTTTGTCAAAAATCAGTTTGCTGTAGATATTTGGATTAATTTCTGGATTCTCTATTCTGTTCCATTGGCCTATGTGTCTGCTTTTGTTAGTAACATGCTATTTTGGTTACTATAACTCTGTAGTGTATTTTGAGGTTTGGTGGTGTGATACTTCCAGCTTTGTTCCTTTTGCTCAGGTTTGCTTTAGCTATTTGGGTTCTTTTGTGGCTCCATACAAAGTTTAGAACTTTTTTCTATTTCTGTGAAGAATGTCATGGGTATTTTGATAGGAATTGCATTGAATCTGTAGGTTGCTTTGAGTAGTGTTGTCATTTTGACAATATTAGTTCTCCTCCATGAGCATGGGTTGTCTTTCCATTTGTTTGTATCCTCTTCCATTTATTTCATCAGTGTCTTGTAGTTTTCCTTGTAGAGGTCTTTCACCTCCTTGGTTACATTTCTTCCTAAGGTTGTTTTTTGTTTGTTTGTAGCTGTTGTAATGGGATTGCCCTCTTGATTTTTTTTTCCAGCTAGTTCATTGTTTGTGTAGAAAACACTACTGATGTTTGTATATTAATTTTGTTTCCTGCAACTTTATTGAATGATTTATTAGTTCTAAGAGTTTTTGGTAGAGTCTTTCTATATATGAGATTATCATCTGTAAACAGGAACAATTTGACTTCTTTCTCTTGAATATGAATGCCATTTATTTATTTCTCTTGCCTAATGACTCTGACTAGGATTTCCAGTGCTATATTGAATAAGAGTGGTGAGAGTAAGCATCATTGTCTGTCCCTGTTCTTGGAAGAAAAACTTCCAACTTTTTCTAATTTAGTAAGATGTTTGCTGTGAGTTTGTCACATGTGGCCTTTGTTATATTGAAGTACTTTCCTTCTATACCTAATTGTAAGAAGTGTCTATCATGAAGTGAGCTTAAATTTTATCAAAAGATTTTTCTGCATCTATTGAGGATCATATGGCTTTTGTCTTTCACTCTATTGATGTGATGTATGATGTTTATTTATTTGCATATGTTGAACTATCCTTGCATCCTGAGATAAATCCCACTTGATCATGGTGTATTGTGTTTTTGATATGTTGTTTGATTTGGTTTGCTAGTATTTTGTTTGGCATTTTTGCTTCTATACGTATCAGGGATATTAGCCTGTAGTTTGTTGTTGTTGTTGTTGTTATGTCCCTATTCAGTTTTGGTATCAGGGTTATGCTGGCTTCATAGAATGAATTAGGAAGAATTAATTCCTTCTGCTTCAATTTTTTGGAATAGTTTTAGATGAACCAATATGAATTCTTCTTTAAAGATTCAGTAAAATTCATCAGTGAAGCCATCTGGTGTTTCTTTTTGGGAGACTCTTTATTACTGATTCAATCTTATTATATGTTTTTGGTTTATCCAGGTTCTGTTTTCTTCATGGTTCAATCTTGGTAGGTTGTATGTGTCTAGGAATTTACCCATTTCCTGTAGGTTTCAAATATATTGGCATATAATTGTTCATGGTAGTATGGTAGTCTCTAATGATCCTTTGTATTTCTGTGGGATCTGATGTGATGTTTCCTTTTTCATTTCTGATTTTATTTATTTGGTTCTTCTCTCTTTTTTTCTTAGTTTAGCTAGTGGTTTGTCCATTTTGTTTACCTTTTCAAAAAACCAGCTGTTCACCTTTTGTATTTTTTTAAGTATCAATTTTATATTTCTATTCTGCTCTTTATTACTTCTTCTACTAATTTTGGGCTTAGTTTGCTCTTGCTTTTCTAGTTCCTTGAGGGGCATTTTTAGGTTGCTTATTTGAAATCTTTTTAATTTCTAATGTAGGCATTTATTGCTATAAGTTTGCCTCTTAACACTGCTTTTGCTGTGTCCCATAGTTTTTGGTATATTGTGTTTCTATTTTAGTTTGTTTCAAGGAATTTTAAAATTATATTCTTAATTTCTTTCTTTACCCATTGGTTATTCAGAAGCATGTTACTTAATTTCCATGTATTTGTATAGTTTTGAATGTTCCCCTTGTTATTGCTATCTATTTTTGTTCCCTTGTGGTCAAATAAGTTACTCGGTATGATTTTGATTCTTAAAAAAATTTTTTTGAGACTTGTTTTGTGTCCTAATGTATTGTAAATCATGGAGAATGTTTCACATGCTGATGAAAAATAAATATGTATTCTGCAGCTGTTGGGTGAAATGTTCTGTAAATGTCTGTTAGGTCCATCTGGTGTATGGGGCCATTTAAATCTGATGTTTCTTTGTTGATTTCCTGATTAGATGATCTGTCCAGTGCCAAGAATTGGCTGCTGAGTCCCCAGATATTGTTGTATTGGGGTCTATCTCTTCCTTTAGATTTAATATTTGCTTTATATATTTGGGTGGTCTAGTGTTGGGTGCATATATACTTACAACTGTTATTTTTTGGTGAATTCATCTTTCTATTATTATATAATGTCCTTCTTTTCTCTTTTTACAGCTTAACCCAAAGTCTGTTTTGTCTGATATAAGCATAGCTATTCCTGCTCACTTTTGATTTCCATTTGCATGGAATATCTTTTTTCGTCCCTTCACATTTAGTCTATGTATATCTTTACAGGTTAGGTGATTTTCTTATAGGCAGCATATAGTTGGGTCTTGTGTTTTTAAAATCTATTAGGCTAGTCTATATCTTTTAAATGGGGAATTTAATCCATTTACATTCAAGGTTATTATTTCTTGGGAGGTGAGGACTTACTTCTATCATTGTATTGATTCTTTTCTGCTTGTTTTGTGTATCTTTTGTTCCTTACTTCTTCTCTTATTGTTTGTCTTTGCAATTGAATGGTTTCCTGTGGTGATAAGGCTTGATTCCTTTCTGATTCTCCTTTGTGTATCAGTTCTACTAGTAAGTTTTATAGTTTCGCATGTTTCCATGAAAATGGTTATCATCTTTTCACTTCCAGATATGACTCCTTTGAGCATTTCTTTTAAGGCTGGTCTAGTGGTGATACATTCTCTTAATTTTTGCTTGTCCGGGAAAGATTTTATCTCCTCTTCATTTCGGAAGGATAGCTTTGCTTGGTATAATATTCTTCATGGACAGGTTTTTTCTTTTGTTATGTTGAATTTATCATCCCAATTCTCTCTTGACCTCTAAGGTTTCTGCTGGGAAATCCACCCTTAGGCCAATGAAGATTCCCTTATATGTGGCTTGATGCTCTTCTCTTGCTGCTTTTAAAATTTTTTCTTGTCTTTGACTTTTGACAGTGTAAGTATAATGTGACTTGGGGAGGATCTTTTTGCATTGAATCTATTTGGAAATTTTTTAGCTTCTTGGACCTGGATGCCCATCTCTCTCTCAAGACTTGGGAAGTTCTCTGCTATCATTTTATTAAATATATTTTCCTATGCTTTTCTCCTCTCTTTGCCTTCTGAAACACCCATAATATGAGCATTTCTTTCCTGAACTGTGTCCCATAAATCCTGTAAGCTTTTTTCATTCTCTTTTATGCCTTTTTTGTTTGTCTGCCTGTGTTATTTCAAAAGACCTGTCTTCGTGCTTAGAAATTCTTTCTTCTTGGCCAGTCTGTTGTTGAAGCTCTCTATTATATTTTTATTTCATTCAATGAATTCTTCGTCTCTAGGATTTCTTTTTGGTTCTTTTTTATGATAACTATCTTTTTTGTTGAATTTCTCATTCAAATTATGAATCATTTTCCTGATTTCATCGAATTGTCTATCTGTATTCTCTTATATCTCACTGAGTCACCTTCAGATTATTATTTTGAGTTCCTTTATTTGCATTTCATGTATTTCCCTATGATTTGGGTCTGTTACTAGAATTATTATTTTCCTTATGGGGTGTCATGTTTCCATGCTTTTAAATATTTGATGTGTTCCTATGTTGATTTCTACACATCTGGTGGAAAAGTTGTCTCTTTCAATTTTATGGAGTAGGTTTCACAGGGCAAAGCTTATTCATATAAATGTGTCCTGGAGTATCAGTTCAGTGAGGTGAGCAGACCTTGGTTCTATGTAGACATTTTAGTGTAGTCTTCATGTTGTTTCTTTGGCTGTAATCCACATTAGTGGCATTTGCAAGTCTCTCAGTGGCCTAGGCTGTAAGAATTTGTAGTGACAGCCAGATGTGGGCTTCCTGGGCTGTTTCTCAGGTAAAGGGAATGTGTGTACACGTGATGGGTCAACGAACTATGGGTTAAGTTTGCTAGGGTTAAGGCCATGGGGCTGTTACCCTGGCTGGGAGTATGTGAATGCGGTTGCTCAGTCAGCCTGGGGGGTGGAGGGCATGCCTGCCAGGAGTGGCTTGCAGGGATATTTCTCAGTCTCAGGATGCAGGTACATAGGTGCTTGGATGGCCTGAGGGAACATCTGCTGGGGCAACCCATTAGGCTGTTTCTCTGGCTCAGAATGTCTGCTTGGCTTGCCTGGGGACATGCCCTCCAGGGGTGCCCCACAGGGCTGTTTTTCAGGACTGTTATATGGGTGCACAATTGCAAAGCTAGCCTAAGACTTGTTTGCTGGGCATGACCTATGGGGATGTTTCTCAGGGCCAAGACTCAACTGCACAGCTGCTCACTTGGCCTGGGAGCATGTTTCCTGTGAACATTTCTATGATCTATAAAAAGCGTCCTATTTGCCCTTGCACAGTATGTGCTAGCTCTTGGAGCTAACATTCAAGACAATCTCTAAAGTTATTAGATAAACATACAGTACTATTGTGGGAAGAGCTGCAGATTGCAGGGTGGGGTATTAAAGTAGGAGCCTCTTAGTGTGGAGAATTAAAAACCGCAACAGAGTGGTTAGATGAAAGTGAGGAGAAGAGGAAGCCTAATGTGGCTGCAAATTTGCCTAGACCATCAAATCCTATGGTTCCATGTCTAATACTTGTGCTTTAAGAGCACATTGCAGTAACACTTGTTTGCCTAGTGATGATGTTTACCAAGTTCCCTCAAATATGTGCTTGTCAGAATAGGGTATGCAAAATCAGTAGAAGACTGTCCATTCCCCATGAAAATCTGATTATCTGGAGAGGCAGACATGATGTGTCTGCCTGACATATATCCCCCAAAGAGCAAGGAGAACTAATTTTAGGCTGCAGTAGTTTTTATACAAGTGCCATAGGGATAAAAAAAAAAAAGAGAGACCCACGGGAAATGTCAGTTGCTAAGGTGATCTGCAGAAGGCAATGTAGATGTTGAAGAAGGTTATTTGGATTGGCAAGAGTTAGGCACATTGCAGGTTGAGGAAGAGGGGGGATTAGGAAGAGGGGCAGGTTAGATACCAGAGAGAGTGGCGTGAAAGGCACAGGAATAGGCATAAAGAAGTGCAAACCCAGGTCTTGGCTACCTGGTCTTGAAGAACAGTAAAATAATAACAATAATACCAGTTTCATAGTTTCAAAGTGTCTTTACATGCATTACTATATTTGCTTCTCTTGGAGCCCTCATCAGATATGGGGTTGGGGGGCATCATTATCCTCATTTTATTTTATTTTTATTTGCTTATTTTTTTCTTATACTTTAAGTTCTTGGATACATGTGCAGAATGTACAGGTTTGATACATAGGTATATATGTGCCATGGTGGTTTGCTGCACCCATCAACCTGTCATCTACATTAGGAATTTCTCCTAATGCTATCCCTCCCCTTGTCCCCCAACCCCCGACAGGCTCTGATGTGTGATGTTCCCACTCCCCTGTGTCCATGTGTTCCCAGTGTTCAACTCCCACTTCTGAGTAAGAACATGCGGTGTTTGGTTTTCTGTTCTTGTATTAGTTTGCTGAGAATGATAGTTTCCAGCTTCATCTATCTCCCTGCAAAGGACATGAACTCATTCTTTTTTATGGCTGCGTAGTATTCCATAGTGTACATGTGTCACATTTTCTTTATCCAGTCTATCATTGATGGGCATTTGGGTTTGTTCCAAGTCTTTCCTATTGTGAAAAATGCTGCAATAAACATGTGTGTGAATGTGTCTTTATAGTAGAATAAGTTATAATCCCTTGGGTATATACCCCGTAATGGGATTACTGGGTCAAATTGTATTTCTGGTTCTATATACTTGAGGAATCGCCACACTGTCTTCCACAATGGTTAAACTAATTTACACTCCCACCAACAGTGTAAGAGCATTCCTATTTCTCCACATCCTCTCCAGCATCTGTTGTTTCCTGACTTTTTTTTTTTTAATTTAAGTTCAGGGATACATGTGCAGAACGTGCAGATTTTTTACAAAGGCATACACATGCCATGATTGTTTGCTGCACTCATCAACCCATCCTCTACATTAGGTATTTCTCCTAATGCTATCCCTTCCCTAGCCTCCCACCCCCTGAAAGGCCCCAGTGTGTGATGTTCCCCTCCCTGTGTCCATGTGTTCTCATTGTTCAACTCCCACTTATGAGTGAGAACATAATGGTGTTTGGTTTTCTGTTCCTGTGTTAGTCTGCTGAGAATGATGGTTTCCAGCTTCATCCATGTCCCTGCAAAGGACATGAACTCATTATTTTTTATGGCTGCATAGTATTCCATGGTGTATATGTACCACATTTTCTTTATCCAGTCTATCATTGATGGGCATTTGGGTTGGTTCCAAGTCTTTGCTATTGTGAATAAGCTGCAATAAACATACATGTGTATGTGTCTTTATAGTACAATGGTTTATAATCCTTTGGGTATATACCCAGTAATGGGATTGCTGGATTGAATGGTATTTCTGGTTCTAGATCCTTGAGGAATTGCCACACTGTCTTCCACAATGGTTGAACTAATTTACACTCCCACCAACAGTGTAAAAGCATTCCTATTTCTCCACATCCTCTCCAGCATCTGTTGCTTCCTAACTTTTCAATGATCACCATTCTAACTGGCGTGAGATAGTATCTCATTGTGGTTTTGATTTGCATTTCTCTAATGACCAGTGATGATGAGCTTTTCTTCATATGTTTGTTGGCTGCAGAAATATCTTCTTTTGAGAAGTGTCTGTTCATATGCTTTGCCCACTTTTTGATGGGGTTTTTTGTTTTTTCTTGTAAACTTGTTTAAGTTCCTTGTAGATTCTGGATATTAGCCCTTTGTCAGATGGATAAATTGCAAAAATTTTCTCCCATTCTGTAGGTTGCCTGTTCACGCTGATGGTAGTTTCTTTTGCTGTGCAGAAGCTCTTTAGTTTAATTAGATCCCATTTGTCAATTTTGGCTTTTGTTGCCATTGCTTTTGGTGTTTTAGTCATGAAGTCTTTGCCCATGCCTATGTCCTGAATGATATAGCCTAGGTTTTCCTTTAGGGTTTTTATGGTTTTAGGTCTTATGTTTAAGTTTTTAATCTATCTTGAGTTAATTTTTGTATAAGGTGTAAGGGAGGGGTTCAGTTTCAGTTTTCTGCATATGGCTAACCAGTTTTCTCAACACTATTTATTAAATAGGAAATCCCTTCCCCATTGCTTGTTTTTGTCAGTTTTGTCTAAGATCAGATGGGAGCAGATGTGTGGTGTTATTTCTGAGGCCTATGTTCTGTTCCATTGGTCTATACATCTGTCTTGGTACCCGTACCATGCTGTTTTGGTTACTGTAGCCTTGTAGTATAGTTTGAAGTCAGATAGTGTTATGCCTCCAGCTTTGTTCTTTTTGCTTAGGATTCTCTTGGCTACATAGGCTCTTTTATGGCTCCATCTGAAATTTAAAGTAGTTTTTTCTAATTATTTGAAAAAAGTCAGTGGTAGCTTGATGGGGATAGCATAGAATCTATAAATTACTTTGCGCAGTATGGCCATTTTCATGATATTGATTCTTCCTATCCATGAGCATGGAATGTTCTTCCATTTGTTTGTGTCCTCTCTTATTTCCTTGAGCAGTGGTTTGTAGTTCTCCTTGAGGAGGTCTTTCACATCTCTTGTAAGTTGTATTCCTAGGTATCTTATTCTCTTTGTAGCAATTGTGAATAGGAGTTCACTCATGATTTGGCTCTCTGTTTGTCTATTATTTGGGTATAGGAATGCTTGTAATTTTTGCACATTGATTTGTTTCCTGAGACTTTGCTGAAGGTGCTTATCAGCTTAAAGAGTTTTTGGCTGAGATTATAGGGTTTTGTAAATATACAATCATGTCATCTGCGAACAGAAACAATTGGACTTCCTCTCTTCCTATTTGAATACACTTTGTTTCTTTCTCTTGCCTGATTGCCCTGGCCAGAATTTCCAATACTACGTTGAATAGGAGTGGTGAGAGAGGGCATCCTTGTCTTGTGTGTATTTTCAAAGGGAATGCTTCCAGCTTTTGCCCATTCAGTATGGTATTGGCTGTGGGTTTGTCATAAATAGCTCTTATTATTTTGAGATATGTTCCTTCAACATCTAGTTTATTGAGAGCTTTTAGCATGAAAGGGTGTTGAATTTTATCAAAGGCCTTTTCCGTATCTATTGAGATATTCATGTCGTTTTTGTCATTGGTTCTGTTTATGTGATGAATTATGTTTATTGATTTGCATATGTTGAACCAGCCTTGCATTCCAGGGAGGAAGCCAACTTGATCATGGTGGATAAGCTTTTTTAATGTGCTGCTGAAGTTGGTTTGCCAGTGTTTTATTGAGGATTTTCACACCAATGTTCACCAGGGATATTGGCCTGAAATTTTCTTTTTTTTTTGTTGTGTCTCTGCCAGGTTTTAGCATCAGGATGATGCTGGACTCATAAAATGAGTTAGGGAGAGTCCTTCTTTTTCTATTTTTTGGAACAGTTTCAGAAGGAATGGTACCAGCTCCTCTTTGTACCTCTGGTAGAATTTGGCTTAGAATCCATCTGGTCCTGGGTTTTTTTTTTTTTTTTTTTGGTTCGTAGGCTATTAATTATACTGACTCAATTTCAGAACTTGTTATTGGTCTATTCAGGGATTCCACTTCTTCCTGGTTTAGTCTTGGGAGGGTGTATGTGTCCAGGAATTTATCCATTTCTTCTAGATTTTCTAGTTTATTTGCATAGAGGTGTTTTAGCATTCTGTGATGGTAGTTTGTATTTCTACGGGATCAGTGGTGATATCCTCTTTATCATTTTTTATTGTGTCTATTTGATTCTTCTCTCTTTTCTTCTTTATTTTTCTGGCTAGCAGTCTATCTATTTTGTTAATCTTTTCAAAAACACAGCTTTTGAATTCATTTTTTAAAGGGTTTTTTGTGTCTCTATCTCTTTCAGTTCTGCTCTGATCTTAGTTATTTCTTGTCTTCTGCTGGCTTTTGAATTTGTTTGCTCTTGCTTCTCTAGTTCTTATAATTGTGATGTTAGGATTTCTATTTTAGACCTTTCCTGCCTTCTCCTGTGGGCATTTAGTGCTATAAATTTCCTTCTAAATAGTGCTTTAACTGTGTCCCAGAGGTTCTGATACATTGTGTCTTTGTTCTCATTGGTTTCAAAGAATTTATTTATTTCTGCCTTAATTTCATTATTTACCCAGTAGTCATTCAGGAGCAGGTTGTTCAGTTTCCATGTAGTTGTGTGGTTTTGAGTGAGTTTCTTTTCTTTTCTTTCTTTCTTTTTTTTTTTTTTGAGACAGAATCTTGCTCTGTCACTCAGGTTGGACTGCAGTGGCACAATTTCAGCTCACTGCAACCTCCGCCTCCTGGGTTCATGTCATTCTCCTGCCTCAGCCTCCTAAGTAGTTGGGACTACAGACGCCTGCCACCACGCCCGGCTAATTTTTTTATTTTTAGTAGAGGCGGGGTTTCACTGTGTTAGCCAGGATGGTCTTGATCTCCTGACCTTGTGATCCGCCTGCCTCGGCCTCCCAAAGTACTGGGATTACAGGCATGAGCCACTGCACCTGGCCTGGAGTGAGTTTCTCAATCCTGAGTTCTAGTAGATTGCAATGTGGTCTGAGACACAGTTTGTTATGATTTCTGTTCTTTTGCATTTGCTGAGGAGTGTTTTACTTCCAATTATGTGGTCAATTTTAGAATAAGTGCAATGTGGTGCTGAGAAGAATGTCTATTCTGTTGATTTGGGGTGGAGAGTTCTGTAGATGTCTATTAGGTCCACTTGGTCCAGAGCTGAGTTCAAGTCCTGAATATCCTTGTTAATTTTCTGTCTCATTTATCTTTCTAATATTGACAGTGGGGTGTTAAAGTCTCCCACTATTATTGTGTGGGAGTCTAAGTCTCTTTGTAGGCCTCTAAGAACTTGCTTTATGAATCTGGGTGCTCCTGTATTGGGTGCATATATATTTAGGATAGTTAGCTATTCTTGTTGCATTGATCGCTTTATCATTATGTGATTCCCTTCTTTGCCTTTTTTGATCTTTGTTGGTTTAAAGTCTGTCTTATCAGAGACTAGGATTGTAACCCCGGCTTTTTTTTTTTTTTTTTTTTTTGCTTTCCATTTGCTTGGTAAATATTCCTTCATCCCTTTAGTTTGAGCCTATGTGTGTCTTTGCATATGGGATTGGTTTCCTGAATACAGCACCCCGATGGGTCTTGACTCTTTATCCAATTTGCCAGTCTTTGTCTTTTAATTGGGGCATTTAGCCCATTTACATTTAAGGTTAATATTGTTATGTGTGAATTTGATCCTGTTATTATGATGCCAGCTGGTTATTTTGCACATTAGTTGATGCAGTTTCTTTATAGTGTCGATGGTCTTTACATTTTGGTATGTTTTTGCACTAGCTGGTACCGGTTTTTCTTTTCCATGTTTAGTGCTTCCTTTGGAGCTCTTGTAAGGCAGGCCTGGTGGTGACAAAATCCCTCACCATTTGCTTGTCTGTAAACGATTTTATTTCTCCTTCACCTATGAAGCAGGATGTGAAATTCCGGGTTGAAAATTCTTTTCTTTAAGAATGTTGAATATTGGCCCCCACTCTTTTCTGGCTTGTAGAGTTTCTGCAGAGAGATCTGCTGTTAGTCTGATGGGCTTCCCTTTGTGGGTAACCCAACCTTTCTGTCTGACTGTCCTTAACATTTTTTCCTTCACTTCAACCCTGGTGAATCTGATGATTATGTGTCTTGGGGTTGCTCTTATTGAGGAGTATCTTAGTGGTGTTCTCTGTATTTCCTGAATTTGAATGTTGGCCTGTCTTGCTAGGGTAGGGAAGTTCTCTTGGATAATATCTGGAAGTGTGTTTTCCAACTTAGATCCATTCTCCCCATCACTTTCAGGTACACCAATCAGATGTAGGTTTGGTCTTTTCATATAGTCACATATTTGGAGGCTTTGTTTGTTCCTTTTCATTGTTTTTTCTTTAATCTTGTCTTCATGCTTTATTTCATTAAGTAGATCTTCAATCTCTGATATCCTTTCTTCCATTTGATCGATTCTGCTATTGATACTTGTATATGCATCATAAAGTTCTCGTGCTGTGTTCTTCAGCTCCATCAGGTCTTTTATGTTCTTCTCTAAACTGGTTATTCTAGTTAGCAGTTTCTTTAACCTGTTATCAATGTTCTTAGCTTTCTTGCATTGGGCTAGAACATGATCCTTTAGCTAGGAGGAGTTTGTTGTTACCCACCTTCTGAAGCCTACTTCTGTCAATTCGTCAAACCCATTCACCATTCAGTTTTGTTCCCTTGCTGGTGAGGAGCTGTGATCCTTTGGAGGTGAAGAGTCATTCTGGTTTTTGGAATTTGGGGCATTTTTGCACTGGTTTTTCCTCATCTTCGTGGATTTATGTACCTTTGATCTTTGATGCTGGTGACCTTTGGATGGGATTTTTGCACGGGCATCCTTTTTGTTAATGTTGATATTATTACTTTCTGTTTGTTAGTTTTCCTTCTAACAGTCAGGCCTGTCTTCTGCAGGTGTGCTGGAGTTTGCTGGAGGTCTACTCCATACCCTGTTTGCCTGGGTATCACCAGCAGAGGCTGCAGAACAGCAAAGATTGCTGCCTGCTCCTTCCTCTGGAAGCTTTGTCCCAGAGGGACACCTGCCAGATGCCAGCCAGAGCTCTCCTGTATGAGGTGTCTGTTGACCCCTGCTGGGAGGTGTCTCCCAGTCAGGGGGCATGGGGTTTAAGGACCCATGGGGTTCAGGGATCCACTTGAGGAGGCAGTCTGTCCCTTAGCAGAGGTCAAGTGCTGTGCTGAAAGATCCCCTGCTCTCTTCAGAGCTGGCAGGCAGGAACGTTTAAGTCTGCTGAAGTTGTGCCCACAGCCACCCCTTCCCCCAGGTGCTCCGTCCCAGAGAGATGGGAGCTTTATCTATAAGCCCCTAACTGGGGCTTCTGCCTTTCTTTCAGAGATGCCCTGCCCAGAGATGAGGAATCTAGACAGGCAGTCTGGCTATAGCAACTTTGCTGTGCTATGGTGGGCTCTGCCAGTTCGAACTTCCTGGCAGCTTTGTTTACACTGTGAGGGGAAAACTGCCTACCCAAGCCTCAGTAATGGTGGACACCCCTCCCCCATCAAGCTCACACATCTCAGGTTGACTTCAGACTGCTGCTGTGCTGGCAGCAAGAATTTCAAGCCAGTGGATCTTAGCTTGCTGGGCTTTGTGGGAGTGCATCTGCAAGTGACTGCAAGATCACTTGGCTCCCTGGCTTCAGCCCCCTTTCCAGAAAAGTGAATGGTTCTGTCTTGCTGGCATTCCAGGCTCCACCGAGGCATAGAAAAAAACTCCTGCAGCTAGCTCAGTGTCTGCCCAAACAGCAGCCAAGTTTTGTGGTTGAAACCAGGGCCCTGGTGGTATAGGCACCTGAGGGATTCTCCTAGTCCGCAGGTTGCAAAAACCATGGAAAAAGCATAGTATCTGGTCCAAATAGCATCATCCCCCATGGCACAGTCCCTCAAGGCTTCCCTTGGCTAGGGGAGGGAGTTCCCCAACCCCTTGCACTTCCCAGGTGAGGCGATACCCCACTCTGCTTCTGCTCACCCCCCATGGGCTGTGCCCACTGTCTAACCAGTCCCAATGAGATGAGCTGGGTTCCTCAGTTGGAAATGCAGAAATCACCCACTTTCTGCATTGGTCTTACTGGGAGCTGCAGACCGGAGCTGTTCCTATTCAGCCATCTTGCCAGTCACCCTATCCTCATTTTACAGATAAGCTTCCCTCAAAGAAGCTAAGTAATTTGTCTATCCAAGGTCACCTACTTAGAAAAGGCAGACCAGAACCCAGGTCTCTGTGCTCTTTCTGCCATCTGTTCCCTGATTGTACAGCTCCACTAGTTGGTGCTGACTCTCATATATGAGAATACAGATACGATTGGGACCAAGTGGTGGAAAGTCATATTTGTGGTTGAGGAATTTCCATTTGGTCTGATAGGCAATTACACTCTCTGAGTGAAATGAAAATTGCATTTTAATTGGTTACATCTAGCAATGGTGTATAGATTTTACTGGTTAAATCTCTAAAAACAGATGATGCTATGGTTTCTAGGCATCAGCTAACAAAGTCTGAGGTTAGGAAAGTGATATTGTACATATAGAGTAGGGACAAAGTATAAGAAGTATGATATAAAAACAATGGAGATAACTCAGCCAATTGATTGAATGTGAAGTATAGAAGAGAAAAGAATTAAAGAAAACTTCCCAATAGTGGTTACCAACTGAGTGAGATCAGTTTGAGGAGATGGATAAATTCAGACAGAGTTTGAGGTAGAGGCAGAATCTCCAAATAAGACTATCCTGTAGGCAACTAAAAATGTTGGAACTATAGCTCAGGTTAGAATTTAGGAAAAGCCATTTGAGCTCTCCTAGTCCCAGATTTGTTTCTTTATTTGTAAAATAGAGATAACAATGCCAATTTAGCCTGTCTCAAGGATAGCTAGTGGAGCAAATGAGATATCTGAAAAGAAAATTCTTTGCAAACTATAAGATGAAAATATGGGCTATCAAAAGGCATATCTGGGAGGCAGAGGCAAAGAAACAGTGCAAAGTTTCCATGGTGGGTAAAGCCTTTGAGGAAATATAGGCAGAGGTGAGCCAAGGACAAAGATGGGGCTCCAGTGGGTGTCCACAGTAGGGTAAAGGTGAAGTGACTGGGGGTCAGAAGGGTGAGCAGTCAGGAAATGGAAAACCATGAAGCCTCAGGGCTACAGAAGTCAGATGAATGGAGGTTTCAAAGACATGAGAATTGAAGTCTACAGAGTGACTGAAAAGGAAGTTTGAGAAAAGAACAGTAGAACAGGCTGCTGAGCAGCAATGAATGATCTTAATCTTAGTCATGTAAAATTCTAAGGAGGGTCTCCTCTGAGGTGGAGGGCATGGGGCAGGGAAGGCATATTGCTGTAGATTAGGAAGAAGATAATGACCAAAAAACGACACCAGAGTCCTCTGGTTCAGGGTGTCTAGGTGCAAAAGAACAAGAAGAAATGGTACAGAATTTCAGTTGGTCACAGAGTTTGGTAGGAGGAATCACTAGCATTTGATGCTCAGAGAGCAAAGGTTACACAGCTACAGAGTGGGAAGGTTGAGAGTCAAGCCTGTTCTCCTGGATTTCTGGTAGACTGTACATTCTACCATACTATGGCTCAAGTGTATGACGTTCAGAGAGGAGGAGAGATGAACCGAGGAAGAAACTAAAGTTACATGAGAAAGATGCACTGAGAGTAAGAGTCAAGGTGACCCAGAGAGAAGTACACATCCTCTCACCCTGACTCAAATTCTTTCTCCAGCAACAAACCTTTTGCAGTAGCTGCAGAACTCAAAAGCATCCTCTCTGCTTCCTGAGGTCACTGTCTCAACTGCTGCTTTGTTTTTTTTTTTTTAATTAGCTTCCTGCCTTCAGCTTTCTACACCACCCCTCTACTGATAACCTTCCTGTTACTGAATCGCCTGGTACTTTTTTTTTTTTTTTTTTTTGAGACAGAGTCTCACTCCATCACCCAGGCTGGAGTGCAGTGGCGCAATCTTGGCTCACTGCTGCAACCTCCGCCTTCAGGGTTCAAGCTCTTCTTGTGCCTCAGCCTCCTGAGTATCTGGGATTACAGGCAAGCACCACCACATTTCTCCATACCAAGGAATTGGGGTTTCATCCTGAGGGCAGTGAGAGCCTCTGAAATGTGGAGAGGAGATCTGCATTTTAGAGAGGTGACACTGGCAGTAGATGAGGACAGTTTGGTGGAGGCAAGCCCAAGTACAGAGAGGCTAATTTTTGTATTTTTAGTAGAGATGAGGTTTCACCATGTTGGCAAGGCTGGTCTCAAACTCCTGGCCTCAAGTGATCTGCCCACCTCAGCCTCCCAAAGTGCTGGAATTACAGGCATGACCACCGGACTGGGTCCACCTGTTACTTTTTATTCCCATTGAACACTCACTTCTCCTTAAAGCAATCTTTTTCTCCTTAAAGCAAGTCTTGGCATTGTGTTCTTTACTCTCCTCGTATCATTTGGCCAGTCTTTCTCAATCATCATTCCAGCCTCTTCTCTCTGCCTGTCCCTTAATTGTTGGTGTTCCCCAGGGTTCTATCCTCCTTTGTTCTCACACCCCCGCTGTGCGAGCCTCTCCACTCCTCTGGCTTCAGTTACCATCACATGCTGACAGCCTTACATTTATCAGGTTCACCTAGTTCCTCCTCCCCAGCTATACAGAGCAACAGGACAGCTCCATTTGCCTATTTCTTGAATGCCTCAAATCCAAAATGCCCCAAATTAAACTCCCCATTTCTTCAGCCCAATCAGCATCTTCTTCATAGGTTCCTTTTATTAATGAAAGGCACCACTTCCTTCCCCTAATACCTGAGAGGAACCTTGACTTCCCTTTTCCCTGACCCTCTATATTTAGTCCATCCACAGTCTGGTCAGTTCTCACTCCTTTATAGCTCTCAGTCCCATCCAGGTCTGTGCAGCCTCTCTGTTCTGCACAATCACAAGAGCACCCCTACTCACCTCTCTGTACTTGGGCTTGCCTCCACCAAACTGTCCTCATCTGCTGCCAGTGTCACCTCTCTAAAATGCAGATCTGCTCTCCACCTTTCAGAGGCTCTCACTGCCCTCAGGATGAAATCCCAGTTCCTTGGTATGGAGAAAGGCCCCTCTGGAAGCACTCTCTGCCCACCCATCCTCCTTGCATGCTTCACCTAGGCTCTACTATATTACTTACACTTCCCCAAACTTGCCATGTGCTCTCAACTTGGGGCCTTTGTAAATCGTTTTCCACTGCCCAGAGTCCCTGTCCCTCTCTCCTTAGTCAATCTGTCTCCCCCAGAACCTTAAAAAAACTCCCCTCATTCCCCAAGGCTGGTGTGGCCCCTCCCCTGCATTCTCATAGCACTCTTGAGGTTTCTTTCTGTGGGCCCTTCTTCCTCATAGAGCTTTGTCCTGTTGACTTGCTTGACCCATTCATCACCCCAGAGGTTCCTTTTGGTCTAAGATTATGTTTTCTTCACTGTCATATACACAGGGCTGAGTATATGTGGCGCAGAGAAGCAGGACAGTGTTTTGATTGAGCAGACAACTGGGTTCAAGCCACATCCTACCACTAACTTGCAAGGGAATTTGGGCACACAAGCTATTCCATGCCTGTGCACTTTGGTCTTCTCATCTATAAAATGATCAAATCAGAGTACCTAGAGCTGTTATCAAGTAAGAGTAGCAAGGATTGTTTGAGGACTAATTGAGTTAATAGCATAAGGAGCATAGCAGAGTGCCCGGCACAGAGTAACTGCAGTATAACTCACTGTTGCTGCCCCTTGTTGGATGAAGGAGCATCTGTGGCTTGAGGTGGGGGGAGCTGATAAAGGAAATGCCTTTCCCCAGAGCCCTTGGGCAGGTTTGGCCAAGACAGATGGCTTGAAGTGAGGAGCCATGAGGGTAGCAATCAGAAAGTCAAGAACCCTGATGCCAATTTACCAGAAGGGTTTCCAATGTGGGAGTTACAGGTGGCAGAGACAGTGGGCAAATAGTATACTCAGAAGGTCACTGAGTAGCAACTATGGAGGCTTCCGCATGGCAGGCCTACCAGTTTTCCCCCTCTGTCTCAGGGCTGCTCTACACAGAAGCCTATCATTATTTCCTTGTAAAGATGATGCAAAGTGCACCAACCTCTGTTCTCCAGGTTATTTGCACTGTAGCAATTTGCCACAAGGTCAGGGCAGCTCATTGTCTAATTGCACACTGCTTGCGGCTATTCTGGATTTGTTTGAGTCAATGTGTCTTCAGACTCTGCGGGCAGGACACAGATTCAAATCTGGGAACCAAAGGTGGGCAAACCCATCTGACCATAGTCAGTGTTGACGGAGAGGGGTTAGTGGGGGAGGAGTCTGTGCCAATGTCTAATGATCCCATGAGAATCTATCAAAAGATGTATTTTTCTAAGTATAAATAAAAATAGCATCTGTGAAATCAGGAACAGTTGCAGCTTTGCTATCACTGTGACAACATTCTAAGCATCGACATAAGCTATTCACCCTCATCAGACTTTAACTGGTCATGCAGCATGTTTCGTTTTCTTCCTAACTCAAATATGGAATTTCCATCTGCTGCTGCTGCTCCCTGTCCCTTCTTTGTTGTTTAATTACCAGCAAAGCTGCAGGAGATGAAGTCTTCATTCTGTCTTTGTTCTGAATCCCCTTTCAGTACAGTAAGCTGTGCACATGCTCACTCCTCTCCCATTAAGGCCGTGGAAATTATGCTGCCAAATAATTTCCCAGTTTCCCTTGAATTTGCGTCTTCATATATTTCTCAGCTTCCTGTCGCATACTTCATTGGTCTGGCTGATTTTTACAGTCACATCTAGCAGATGATTTTCTTTTCTTTCTTTCTTTTCTTTTCTTTTTTTTTTTTTTTTTTTTGCAGTCTAGTGAAATGTTGCAGTGTGGTGTAGTCAAATATATTTTATATTGGCGGGAAAGCACAATCAAAATATTTTAAAGGTTTCTCAAGAGAAAGTGTCGAACTAAATGGAATTTTGAATGTGGGCTGGCCCTGCTTTTTGCTGGTAGCCTTTAGCTATATGAGGTTTCTAGGAAGGATGTTTGTATATATATTTTTTTCCTTTAGCTTTCTGGGGAATAAGATGCTCTCAGTATCAATGCCTCTGGCTTCTGTGATTATACTCTCCCTACAACTGCGGCTGCTTGACAACCATCTATCACTCCCATTTCCCATTCCCATGTAGCCCCCTGTGGGGCCTAAAACCAACCCCAACCTAAACCAACCCCAACCTCAAGCAGAGGAACTGAAACAATTCTAGAACTCAGTGTTGCCCTTGGCGTTGCTCTGATCTTGATCTTGTGCCTCAATTCTAACATTAAACTTCTCTTTTGTTCCTGAGATGTTGTTCCCAGTTCATTAGGGGAAATGGACCCTTGTCTTGGCGTTCTTGGTCTGAGTCTCTGCGCTCAAGGCTTTGTCTAATTCAGAATTCGGGACTCACAGCCCACCTGCACTAGTCATGCCTCCTCCTAAGTCTAAAGTTTTCTCCTTGCACTGTGGCCTGGTAGTAAGTGCCTTGCTTCTTACAGATGGACTTCCCCAATGAGGTCTGCCTTCCTCCCCAGTTGCTTAAGAGGTCCTTATTGCTGGGGTCTGTTTTTGGTCTACCTGCTCCCCTCAAATCCATGGTGGACCACCTATTACTATTGTTTTTGGTGATCTCTTGTCTGTGGTCATGCCTGCCGGATTTCATGCCCCACCTTTGACAAGGAACTTACCCCAGCAACTGTAACTGACAGTGTCCCTGAGGGCCTGCTACATCCCAGCAAGGGAGGAGTCCAGGGCTTGGTCCTGCCTCTCTCGAGCTGCCCTTTCCCTGCAATTCACAGCCCTGTTGATCTTGAGATGGAACAAGCGGTGGTCTTCATGGTCAAAAAGTTAAGGACTTGATTGCTTTCAAATCTATTTCTACTTTTTCGGCCCCTTCTCTAACTTCTTAAACTGTAAGCTTTCCCTAAGATTCTAACAGAATCTTGGCTCTAAAGTTAGGTTCTTTAAGACTAAAGTAGGTTCTATATGGCCATGTGAAAAGGGCAAGGCTGTCCTTTTCAATAAAAGGCCATTTGTAATGAAACCTTTATGTAAAAATTCCTCTGACTGATTCCATATCAGTCTTAGTTCTCATGCCTTGTCTCCTTGTGCCCTAGGCTCTGTGTGTTAACGCTGGTTCTAGTGCCCTGCCCATCCAGAGCTGACACATAATTGTGACATTAATCCCTCTCCACATTTGCTTTATTGACCTGGCTTGTGCAAGCTGCCTGTACCACCTCTAGTATTCCATCGGAGTACCTTCTGATTGTGCATTTAGTCCGCTGTCCTGGCCCTGCCAACTCATAGAAAGTACAATTCACTGTAAGATTGAGTTAAGACACTATCTCCAAGCTTCTAATTTTGTTGTATTCGCTTTCCTGAGTCAGGCTCACAGAGTTCCAGCCTCTATATGACTATTTCCCTGAATTATATCTGCCACCCTGACCTGTCTCCTTAGTTCTAAAGTATGTGCTCCCCATTCCAGCTAATGGCCTCACAATTCACCTTACAATCTAAGCTAGGAACCTCAGATTTGCTGTTGAGATCCATCAAAACGAGAGAGCCATTATCCATGTAATCAGAACTAAGGCCCCAGCAGTCAACTCAGAAATAAGTTTGGATGCTTAGCTCTGCACATGAGAAATTTCATCATATCAGTTCTTAAGAAATCAACTTACAGCCATAGAACTCATAGGGAACTACACCCACAGAACTAATAGGGAACTAATTTTTTTTACCTTTTATTGTAGATTCAGGGGTACATGTGCAGGTTTGTTATATAGGTAAATTCGTGTCACAGGGATTTCTTGTATAGAGTATTTTGTCAGTCAAGTACTAAGCTTAGTACCCAATAACTATTTTTTCTGATTCTCTCCCTTCTCCCACCATCCACCCTCAAGTAGATGCCAGTGTCTGTTGTTCTTCTCTTTGTGTCCATCTGTTCTCATAATTTAGCTCCCACTTATAAGTGAGAACTTGTGGTATTTGGTTTTCTCTTCCTATGTAAGTTTGCTAAGGATAATGGCCCCCAGCTCCATCCGTGTTCCTGCAAAGGACATGACTTCATTCTTTTTTATGGTTACATAGTATTCCATGGTGTATATGTACCATATTTTCTTTATCCAGTCTACCATTGATGGGCATTTAGGTTGATTCCATGTCTTTGCTATTGTGAATAGTGCTGCAATGAACATATGCATGCATGTGTCTTTATGATAAAATGATTTATATTCCTTTGGGTATATATCCAGTAGTGGAATTGCTGGGTCAAATGGTAGTTCTGTTTTTAGCTCTTTGAAGAATCCTCAGACAGCTTTCCACAATGTCTGAACAAACTTACACTCTCACAAATAGTGTATAAGCATTTTCTTTTCTCTGCAACCTTGCCAGCATCTGTTTTTCTTTGACTTTTAATAATAGCCATTCTGACTGGTGTGAAATGTTATCTCATTTGTGTTTTTGATTTGCATTTATCTAATGATCAGTGATATTGAGCTTTTTTTCATATGTTTATTGGCCACATGAATAATATGTCTTCTTTTGAAAAGTTTCTGTTCGTGTGCTTTGTCTACTTTTTAACGGAGTTTTTTTTTCTTATAGGTTGGTTTAAGTTCTTTATAGATGCTGGATATTAGACCTTTGTCAGATGCATAGCTTGCAAAAATTTTCTCCTATTCTGTAGGTTGTCTGTTTACTCTGTTGATAGTTTCTTTTGCTGTGCAGAAGCTTTTAAGTTTAATTACATCCTATTTATCAATTTTTGCTTTTGTTGCAATTGCTTTTGGCATTTTCATCATGAAATCTTTGCCAGACAGGGAACTAATTTTTAACCCAGAATTCTGTTTTGTAAATTTAGAGGATTATAATGGGGTATTCAACTTTCCTTTTATTGCATTCTTCCAGTTCATAATCCATAGTCACTTTTTTAAAAAATTATTTTACAGACAGTCTCACTCTGTCATCCAGACTGAAGTATAGTGGCATGAGCATACCTCATTGCCACCTCAAACTCCTGGGCTCAAGCAATCCTCTTGCCTCGGCCTCCTGAGTAGCCAGGACTATAGGTGCATACCACCATACCTGGCTAATTTTTTAAAATTACTTTTTGTAGAGATGGGGGGGGTCTCACTATGTTGGCCAGGCTGATCTTGAACTCTGAGCCTCAAGTGATCCTCCCACCTTGGCCTCCCAAAATGCTGGGATGACAGGTCCATAGTCCCTCTTCCAGAGAAACTTCACTGACTGGATGAGTTATCAGGGGTTCCATGGAAGAAATAGGCTTTGAGTAAAGGAGTGGGGTAATCTTGAGAGATTCTCATTATGAACATGTCAGAATAATCAGAGTAATCCATGTTTCTATAGAGAGATGGCATCAACTCTCACATTCCCATAAGGTATAAAAAGTAAACTCCTCTTGATGTCTTTCTAGCAAGCATCAAGAGGAGTTTACTTTTTATACCTTATGGGAATGTGAGAGTTTATGTCATCAGCTCATCCTTGGTAGCTAATGGGATGACAGGTGTTGAAGTTAGATCATCCCTACATTCATTCACAAAGCTGGAACAATGAGGGAGCACTTAGTGCCAAGTACCCTGTGAAGCACACACAGTGTCTCAACCTCTCATATAATACAACAACTCTATGAAATAGATGTTACGTATCCTTGTTGTGGTTGAGTTATGTACCCCCAAACAATATGTCCAAGTCCTAACCCCAGGTATCTGTGAAAGTGGCCTTATTTGGAAATAAGTTCTTTGCAGATGTAATGTTAAGAAGAAGTCATACTGAATATGGTGGACCCTAAGCCCAATATGACTAGTGTCCTTATAAGAAAAGGAGAAGATACAGAAACACAGAGAAAAGACAATGTGAAGAGAGAGAAGGAAAATGCCAATAATGACAGAGTCAAGAGATTGGAGTCACATTCTGTAAGGCAAGAAGTGCCAAGGATTGCTGGTAAATACCTGAAGCTAGAAGAGACAAGGAGGGATTCTTCCCCAGAGCCTTCGAAGGAAGCACAGCCCTGCTGTATTAGTCCATTCTCACACTGCTATAAAGAAATACCTGAGACTGGGTAATTTATAAAGAAAAGAGGTTTAATTGGCTCATGGTTCCATAGGCTGTACAGGAAGCATGGCGGCATCTGCTTCTGGGGAGGCCTCGGGGAGCTTTTACTCATGGTGGAAGGTGAAGCAGGAGCAGTTGTCTTACATGGCAGGAGCAGGAGGAAGAGAGAAGGGGGAGGTGCTATACACTTTTAAACACTCATGAGAACTCACTCACTATCATGAGAACAGCACCGAGGGGATGGTGCTAAACCAATCACGTGAAATTGTTCCCATGATTCAATCACCTCCCACCAGGCCCCACCTCCAGCACTGGAGATTACAATTGAACATAAGATTTGGGTGAACACAGATCCAAACCATATCCCCTGCTGACACCTTGATTACAGACTTCTGGCCTCCAGAACTGTCAGAGAATAAATTTCTGTTGTTTTAAGCTACGCTGTTTGTGATACTTTGTTAAGATAGCCCTAGGAAACTAGTACAACCTCCATTTTCCAAATGAAGTAAGGTATGCTTGGAAATGCTGATGTACCCAGTTGCAATTTCTTAGAGCTCCCTGACTGCAAACTCTTGAACTCATGCTCCTTTACTCCCTTGCTGGTTGATCTAGCCTATTAGGTGATAGTTCCCTTTCTCTTCTGTTAACATTATATTCTAGATAAATGACATCTTCTAGATAAATTACATAACAACATCATCATTCCCCCAAGTCTGATTATGCAGAACATTAGTTCTGTGAGATGTTAGACTGTGTTAGCATGCAAAAAAAGTTTTCAAGGTTAAAAAAGAGAGGGAAATTCTGTGTAAATCAGGCTTTTTGTTTGTTTGTTTTCTGTAGGACCTCATAGAAACTTCAAAATGTACTGTGACTCTCCAAGAGGGGCATATTAGAGCTTGCCATGTTTCTCAGGTTAATTTGACCAAGAAAACTTTTCTTTTACAGAACATCTCATGGATTCGTGTTTAGTGGAAGATACTGTGGGAAGTGCTAACTTGAAGGATTAATAACTCTTTTCTTTTTTTTGACATCATTTACATGCCAACCATGTTTTTTGAGTATTATCTTCACATAGATGTCTAAAGAAGAATTGAAAAATATTCTTGCTGCATCAGAAATATGTTGACAAACCACCTTTTGGGGTAGGTTAAATTAACTACTGCTTTACCATACCTCTTTTATTCTTTAGATCATTATATGGCTTCTCAGGGTCAAGGTCTTCTAGTCAAAGGCCATTAGAGACATGGCTGTAGTTAACAGAATTGGATTCATGGACTTCTTGCACACCATTGGAAATTGCAGTGTCTCAGGAAAGGGTGTTAGTCAGGAATTACATATATTATAAGATTTGTGCTCATGTTAGGTAATTTGAGGATAAGATTCCAGGAAGCAGGACTTTGCAGAAGCAAAAGTGGTTTTTAGTTCTTCTAATAGACTCTGAAAACAGGGACCCAGATTATCATACCCAAGCAATGAAAATATGTCCCCCAAAATCTGTGTGTTCTTTTCTAGATGTCCAATGGGCTTTCCTCCCACAGTCATGGGCTGCTCCGTAGTATTTATACAGGTGCAGCAAGAAGTGGTTAGCACAAATTTCTCTTTGGCTAGCTAAGAAGAGATTTAAGGCTATGTGATTATCGGTGACAACTTTGCCTTACAAATTTAAGTGTAAACCTAGGCTTCCAGAACAGAAGTAGTATAATTTATGACTTTTTTCAGGCTCAGAGACAAGTTTTAGATGATACTTTCCAGCTGTAGTAGTCATTGCTTGCATAGTCAACTTGACTGGATTAAGGAATACCTGGAGAACTGGTGAAGCATGACTTCTGCGTATGTCTGTGAGGGTGTTTCCAGAGGAGATTATTGTGTAAATCAGTGGACTGTGTGGGGAACTTCTGCTCTCAATGGATGGGCACTGTCTAATTGGCTTGGGGCCAGAATAGAGCAAAAAATAAGAAAAAGGGATTTGCTCTCTTGCTCCTGGAGCTGGGACATTCTTCTCCTTCTGCCCTTTGACATTAGAACTCCAGGCTCTCTGGCCTTAGGACTCTAGGGCTCTCACCAGTGGGCCCCCGGGTTCTCAGGCCTTCAAACTCAGCCTGAGAATTACACCTGGTTCTGAGGCCATCGAACTGGGACTGAGCCACACTGTTAGCATTCCAGGGTCTCTATCTTGCCGACGGCCTGTTGTGGGACTTCTCAGCCTCCATAACTGTGTGAGCCAAATCCCCTAATAAATCTCCTCTCATCTATCTATCTATCTATCTATTATCATCTATCTACTTATTATGTAGATGATTGATAGATGATAATTGGTAGATTATCATCTATCAATCATCTATGTATTATCTATCGATTATCATCTATCAATTATCCATCATCTATCAAATATTTATCATCTATCAATTATCTATAATCTATCATCTATCAATCATCTATTATCTATCAATTGTCTATCATCTATCAATTATCTATCATCTATCTATCATCTATAATTCTATAATATCCTATTGGTTCTGTCTGTCTGGAGAACCCTAACTAAAACACATAGTATGCAACACAAGAATGCAGCCCTCCATCTGAAGAGTTCTCTCAAGTAGCCTGTGCTTGAGTTTTTTGGAGATTTCTTTGCATTCTTTTTAGGGAAACATGATCCACTGGAGGGGTGGTAGTTTTAAACAACTGAAATTCTCTAACAATTTTCCTGAATATACAGTAAAGTTAGTGTGTGGCAGGTGGCCGTAAGCCTTATGTCCACATAAGAAGGACTGTCCTGATGAAGCAGAAACTGTATTAATATTGGAAATTTTAAAATTGTTAATTACAACAGGAATTCGCCTTTTTCTTTATTTGGTCGTGGTTGTGGGGGTGTGTCACTAGAGGTGGGAAAATCCCTTCAGTGAAGTCAAACAAGTCCTGCTAAGCAGGCTGGAGTGTCTCTGAAGTAACTGTTCTTACCCAGGATAGGTCCAATCTTTGTTCTCACTCCTCAAGGATCAGAGTTTGCTGATAGGCTTGTGAGGACCTCAGCAGACGTATTTTTCTGGAGTGCAATGGTGCAATCATGGCTGACAGTAGCCTCAACTTCCTGGGTTCAAGCAATCCTCCTGCCTCAGCTTCCCAAGTATCTGAGATTTCGTCTTTTTTATAGGGGTTCTTGTAGTGTCAAGATACCTCTTCTTTTTTTTTAATTATACTTTTAAGTTATGGGATACATGTGCAGGTTTGTTATATAGGTATGCAAAGGCCATGGTGGTTTGCTGCACCCATCAACCTGTCATCTACATTAGGTATTTCTCCTAAGGCTATCCGTCCTCTAGCCACCCACCGGCCAATAGGCCCTGATGTGTGATGTTCCCCTCCCTGTGTCCGTGTGTTCTCATTATTCAACTCCCACTTATAAGTGAGAAGATGTGGTGTTTGCTTTTCCGTTCCTGTGTTAGTTTGCTGAGAATGATGGTTTCCAGCTTCATCCACATCCCTGCAAAGGTCGTGAACTCATCCTTTCTTATGGCTGCATAGTATTCCATGGCGTATATGTGCCACATTTTCTTTATCTAGTCTATCATTGATGGACATTTGGGTTGGTTCCAAGTCTTTGCTATTTTGAGTAGTGCTGCAATAAACATACTTGTGAATGTGTCTTTATAGTACAATGACTTATAATCCTTTGGGTATATACCCAGTAATGGGATTGCTGGGTCAAAAGGTATTTCTGGTTCTAAATCCTTGAGGAATCGCCGCACTGCCTTCCACAATGGCTAAACTAATTTACACTCCCACCAACAGTGTAAAAGCATTCCTATTTCTCCACATCCTCTCCAGCATCTGTTGCTTCCTGACTTTTTAATGATCACCATTCTAACTGGCATGAGATGGTACCTCAATGTGGTTTTGATTTGCATTTTTCTAATGACCATTGATGATGAGCTTTTCTTCATATGTTTGTTGGCCACATAAATGTCTTCTTTTGAGAAGTGTCTGTTCATATCCTTTGCCCACTTTTGATGGGGTTGTTTGTTTATTCTCGTAAATTTGTTTAAGTTCCTTGTAGATTGTGGATATTAGCCCTTTGTCAGATGGATAAATTGCAAAAATTTTCTCCCATTCTGTAGGTTGCCTGTTCACTCTGATGATAGTTGCTTTTGCTGTGCACAAGCTCTTTAGTTTAATTAGATCCCATTTGTCATTTTGGCTTTCGTTGCCCTTGCTTTGGTGTTTCAGTCATGAAGTCTTTGTCCATGCCTGTGTCCTGAATGTATTGCCTAGGTTTTCTTCTAGGGTTTTTATGATTTTAGATTTTACATTTAAGTCTTTAATCTATCTTGAGTTAATTTTTGTTTAATGTGTGAGGAAGGAGTCCATGTTCAGTTTTCTGTATATGGCTAGCCAGTTTTTCCAACACCATTTATTAAATAGGGAATTCTTTCCCCATTGCTTGTTTTTGTCAAGTTGTCAAAGATCAGATGGTTGTAGATGTGTGGTGTTATTTCTGAGGCCTCTGTTCTGTTCCATTGGTCTATATATCTGTTTTTGTGCCAGTACCACTCTGTTTTGGTTACTGTAGCTTTGTAGTATAGTTTGAAGTTAGGTAGCATGATGCCTCCAGCTTTGTTCTTTTTGCTTAGGATTGTCTTGGCTATATGGGCTTTTTTTTGGTTCCATATGAAATTTAAAGTAGTTTTTTTTCTAATTCTGCAAAGAAACTCAATAGCAGCTTGATGGGCATAGCACTGAATGTGTAAATTACTTTGGGCAGTATGGCCATTTTCATGATATTGATTCTTCCTATCCATGAGCATGGAATGTTTTCCATTTGTTTGTGTCCTCTCTTATTTCCTTGAGCAGTGGTTTGTAGTTCTCCTTGAGGAGGTCCTTCACATCCCTTATAAGTTTTATTCCTAGGTATTTTATTCTCTTTGTAGCAATTGTGACTGGGAGTTCACTCATGATTTAGCTCTCTGCTTGTTTATTATTGGTGTATAGGAATGCTTGTAATTTTTGCACATTGATTTTGTATCCTGAGACTTTGCTGAATTTGCTTTGCTGAAGGAGTTTTTGGGCTGAGATGATGGGGTTTTGTAAATATACAGTCATGTCATCTGCAAACACAGACAATTTGACTTCCTCTCTTCCTATTTGGATACCCTTTATTTCTTTCTCTTGCCTGATTGCCCTGGACAGAATGTCCAATACTATGTTGAATAGGAGTGGTGAGAGAGGGCATCCTTGTCTTATGTGTATTTTCAAAGGGAGTGCTCCTAGCTTTTGCCCATTCAGTATGATATTGGCTGTGGGTTTGTCATAAATAGCTCTTATTATTTTGAGATTATGTTTCATCAATATCTAGTTTATTGAGAGTTTTTAGCATAAAGGGGTGTTGAATTATATCAAAGGCCTTTTCTGCATCTATTAAGATATTCATGTGGTTTTTGTCATTGGTTCTGTTTCTGTGATGGATTACATTTATTGATTTGCATATGTTGAACCAGTCTTGCATGCCAGGGCTGAAGCCAACTGGATCGTAATGTATAAGCTTTTTGATGTGCTGCTGGATTCAGTTTGCCACTATTTTACTGAGGATTTTTACATTGATGTTCATCAGAGAAATTGGCCTGAAATTTTCTTTTTTTGTTGTGTCTCTGTCAGGTTTTGGTATCAGGATGATACTGGCCTCATAAAATGAGTTAGGGAGGAGTCCCTCTTTTTCTATTGTTTGGAATAGATTCAGAAGGAATGGTACCAGCTCTTCTTTGTACCTCTGGTACATATCAGCTGTGAATCCATCTGCTCCTGGGCTTTTTTTGGTTGGTAGGCTATTAATTACTGCCTCAATTTAAGAGCTTGTTATTGGAGACCTCCTCTTTTGCAATGCATTTGGAATTCAGGACTAATCCCAAATCAAATGCCTATATCAGTGTATAAGTATTCTTTTTTTCTTTTGTCAGCTTGCAGGTCTGGATGAGGGCAATTTATTTTGCCATCTGAACTTATTTTATATCTAGGTAAAGCTTATATTACTTTTGAAATATAAGCTTTACCTAGACTTGCTATCACAAAGTCAGTGATAGCATATCCTACTAGGCAAATTTTACTTTTTGTTCGTTTGTTTGTTTTTTCAGTCTGAACCAACAACAAGCAAAGTTAAATTATGGATATCCAAGGGAGTCTATAGAAGGTCCATGCAAGGTATGGAGAGTTCCTCAACAGAGGTAATCAATCATCAGCTTCTTTTTCTACAGATGAAGGAAAGAGCGTCACTGGGTTTAGAGTGTTACAGTGATGAATGGTGATATTTGAAGGGAAACCAACAATATTTCCTAGGAGATTAAGTGACTAGCTGAAAAATTTTGAGTTATGTCAATCAATAAAACATCAGGGGAATTATTAGGTTTAGTGTAGACCCCAGAACTAGTTTGACAAAGTCACTCCAGCTTCCACAAGCTTTGCTGCAGCTGCTAGAACTCTTAGACAAGACAACTATGCTGTGACTACTAGAGCTAATGAAAGACTGAAATAAACAATAGATTTTTTGGTGAGTCCCATGTCATTGAGTCAAAGCCCCTAGTGTTTGTTCAGACTTCTCATGACAAAAAAGAAAAGTGGGGTTGCTAATCGAGAATCTTGGAAAAAGATATTTTGATACACAGTTATTACAGTAATCTTTGTGCTTAAACATGAGCATTCTTTTTTTAACTCAAAAAAGGGTTTAATCCTTGAAAGATATTTATATTAGCATATTTTACTTAAATATAATTAACAGAAAAATAAAAATATTTTTATCAGCTTTTTATTAGTAAGTTTGGTAAATAAAAGAGCTCTCATAATAATTTTAAATTAATTTAAATTCAAAGGATATTGGAAAATCTAATTATTCCCGTTGTCTTTCCTTTCATAGATGACAAAACAAATCTTGTGTTACCTAATAGCCATTACAGTAAACCCAAAGATAGTTTAGACACAAAAGACATATTAACAGCTTGATTATTCTGAATTTGGGTCCTGAATTTTGGAAAGAATCAAGAATAGTTGTTCCAGGAGACAAGATGTAAGTCATAAGTATCTAGGGTCCAGAAATAATTATAGATGACATTGTAAAAAAATTGCTATGTGTTAGCAATTAACAATAGTCACTAGAAACAACATTTTATTAAAGCAAGGAGTCTTTTAAAAAATGATTTAAAAGTGTCAAAAGCACTGAAAGTTAACAGAATATTTTATTGACAAAAGAAATATTCACTAATATGGGCATAGCATAACTTAATTTTTGTATATTAAAAAGACTCCAATTCTAATTTTACTCTTTTTGTACATCATTCATGTAACATTCTACAGTACAGAATTTATTAATATGGCTTTACATGTATGCATTTAGGCATACACAGATATGTAAATATACAAATAGATAATACATTTCAAATTTTACATTTTAACTATAGCTTTAAAATTAAATCTATTAGATAAAATAATATGTATGTCAAAATAAAATTTACCCTCTGAATAAATGGTTTCAACTTTCCTAATACACAGAAAATCAACAGGATATTTATTCTGTATACATATTTGTGTTTCTCTGAATTAAACATTTATATTAATTATCATCTTTAACCAAAGTAATCAACCTTCCTTTTCTTTAGGCATGAAAGAAAAAGGAGAGAAAACATGATTTACTTAGATACTTTTTGGTCTACTAGCATTTATTTCATACAATTTAAACAGTTTCAATATATAAATATATGATGTCATTCAAAGGAATTTGCATGTTTTGTTAATCTATTGTCATTTTAAGAAATAAACATAATTGTATTTAATGATCAGTGTTTTTATGTTTATTTAGAAATTGTGTAGGCATCCAAAGGATTATTATCAATTAACCATTGTCTAAGTCCTTAAAGTTAGTTAAGGATCAGGAAATTACAATTTTAGTTAACAAATGAAACTTATAATTTGTAGCATTGTAAGAATTTTATAAAAATTATAAAGGCATTTATTATTATCATTCACTTTAGTTTAATACAATTTTATATATATTAAAATAAAATTCTAAATTTAGACAAGTTATAGAACTAGTGGAATCTTGTTGAACTCATACAACTAATGTAGAAAATTCAGTTTAATAAAAAAAAATTTAACTTTGGCCTTGTAGAAACCAAAGGATTGGGCTGACACTAGTTTTTGTATTAAAGTAATTTTTTGAAGACTCTGAATCATGCCAAACATGTAATCTTTTAACTTATATATAATGCCTTTTCTTCTTTTCTCTTAATTATAATAAAGGCTACTACGTAAATATACTGTTTGTGCCCACAGAAAGAAACACAGTTTAATAACATTTTTTCCCCTTTTTTTTCAGACATTTTGACTACTTGTCTGAACTAGATATCCCTTGAATGTGCACACAAAAAGTGAATGGGTCATTTGATAAGGTAACGATTAATTTCTGAAGAAAGGGGAAAAGAGAGAAAGAGAGGAGGGGGAATAGAGGGAAAAAAAGAAAGAAAAGGGAGCCCGCTGCAGATGAATAAGAAATCAACACCAAAAAAAAAAAAAGGCTAATGATGTTCCCTCTGAAAAGAGATGGAGGAAGGTTTACATGTAAAAGAATAGATTTTGGAATATAAAAAGAGTGACATTAAAATTGGTTTAAGCCCCTGGCGATTTTATCAATTAACTAGCACTTACTAATTCCTAAAGTATGGAAATAAAAGGAGGGGCTATCACCAACTTTAAACAAAAGAATCACTGTTGGACAAACAGAACAATCTCCTCTTGAAGGTTTCTTCACTTTTATAAAGTGCCTCTAAAGTAAACCATCGTGTTTATATTAAAAGTTCCTCAAGGTGGCCATTGCAATTCCAGATTGTCCTTGGTGAAACTGTGCCCGCTGTAGAGATAAACATGCACGTTTGTGTTACATTGCGGAAATCTCAAAGAAACAGGTATCTGGCCTGGAAGAAGTGCAGTTTTAGGTTGAGTGGAGCCCATCAGAGATGCAATGGTCTGTAAGGGTGGCACTTGTCTGACCTTGATTCTCCGATCTTGAGTCTCCAGAATTTGGGCAAAGGTCAATTGTCTACAATGAGGGCTGAGAAACGAAAAAAACAGTAGTTCTCAAGCTCACAAAGATAAGACAGAGGAAGTCCTTACAAGTATTGAAATGGTGACCTGACGCAAAGTTTATCCAAAGGCCAAAGTTTGTCTAAAGCATGTCAGTCCTGAATTCTCAGTCCCTGGAGCCAGAGGACAGACTTATGGGGACTTGGCTTGTCCTTTCCTTATGGACTTTTCCTTGTATAGACAAACAACACTTAGGACAATAGACAGATCATAGAACAGATGTTAGAGGCTAGAAAACAATATTTCCAACTGACTAGATTTGCAATAAGTTTTACAGACTAGAAAGACTCCAAGGATCTATTCCTAGGAAAACAAAATAAACACATTGCTGACAGTTCTCAACGAAATATCAGAGCCTAGCCATGAACAGGGTCCCACATGTATGCATCATTACTGAGTCAAGGGTACTTGCTTAAGGCAGCAAGGACTTTTGAAGAATCTTGTGAAACTCCATTTTTGTCAATCCTTCAGAGCCCAAGACCACCAGAAACCCTCCTGTAATGGAACAAGTTGGCTTTATTACTAATTGCAACAAGGCTTTTGAAAGCCTTCTCTCATCTTCCTGGGGATCACCTCTTCAGGTGTACAGAGACAGCATAGGTAGGTTGTGGGGGAATGGAGAGGAAGGGGAGCTTCCCTAAGTGAAAACCTAAGTGTTTTCCTAAACACAAGCACCACTGAGCAATTTGTAGATGGAATTTTGCAATCAAAATTGCAGGGTATTCTGTTCAAGCCACACCTTTTTTTCCCCTCCATTTGGAGATAATTAAAAATTCCCATGCACATGTAAAAAAAAAATAGAAAAATCTCTTGTACCCCTTCCCGCAATGGTAACATCTTGCAAGACCATGGTATATCAGAACCTGGCATTTTTTTTTTTTTTTTTTGTCAGAGTCTCACTCCATCACCCAGGCTGGAGTGCAACTGTGTGATCACAGTTCACTTCAGCCTTGATCTCCTGGGTTCAAATGATCTCTCATCTCAGCCTCCTGAGAAGCTGGGACTACAGGCATGCACCACCACGCCCAGCTAATCTTTTTCATTTTCTTTTTTTTCTTTTCTTTTCTTTTTTTCCTTCTTTCCTTCTTCTCTTTCTTCTTTCTTTCTCTCTCTTTTTCTTTTCTTTCTCTTTTTTCTCTTTCTTTCCCTTTCTTTTTTCTTTCTTTCTCTTTATTCTTTCTTTCTTTCTTTTTCTCTCTCTCTCTTTCTCTCTCTCTCTCTCATAGAGATAGGGTCTCAGGTCTCACTATGTTGCCTAGGCTCATCTCAAACTCCTGCACAGCCCAAATATTGACATTAATACAGTTATGATGTAGAACATTTCTGTCACCATAAGGATGCCTCAAACTCTACTCTTCAGCTACCTCTACTTCCCTCCCACCCCCACCACCTTCTTAATCCCCGGCAATTACAAATCTGTGTTCTCCATTTCTATAATTTTGTCATTCAAGGATGTTATATAAATGGGATCACACTGTATGATTAGTTTTTATTTTCACATAGCACAGCTCCCTAGAGATTTATTCAAGTTAACAAATGTATTAATGGTTCACTCCTTTCATTGCTGAGCAGAATTCCATGGTATGCATGTACCACTGTTTAACTATTGAAGGCTATCTGAGTTATTTCCAGTTTGGGGCTATTACAAATAAAACTGCAGTAATCACTGACTTATAGGTTTTTATGTAACCATATGTTTTCATTTCCCTGGAATAAATGCCCAGGAGTATAATTACTGGAATGCATGGTAGTTGCATGTATAGTTTTTTAGGAAACAGCCAAATTGTTTTCCAGAATGACTGTATCATTTTACACTCTCACCAGCAATGTCTAAGTGATCCAGTTTCTCTGTATTTGATGTAGTCGCTATGTTTTATTTAGCCATTCTAATAAGTATGTATTAATACCTCACTGTGGTTTTAATTTGCATTTCCCTAATGGCCAACAATGTTGAACAATTTTTTATGTGCTTATATGCTATCTGTATATCCCCTGAAATGTTTGTTTCTATCTTTTGCACATTTTCTAATTGGAGTTTTTTATTTGTTTGCTTGTTTTACTGTTGATATTCAAGAGTTCTTTATATATTCTAAATAACCCTGTTTTGATAAGTGATTTGCAAATATTCTCTCCTAGTCTGTAGCTTGTATTTTCATCCTCTTAGCAGAGTATTTTGTGGAGCAAAAATTTATCATCTTGACAAGCTCCAATTTGTCAATTTTTTCTTTTATGGATCATGTTTTTGGTGTCAATTCTAAGAACTCTTTGCCAGTCCTAGATCCCAAAAATTTTTTTCCTAAAAATTTTATAATTTTACATTCTAGGGAAAACTAGGTTCCAAGATGGCTGAATAGGAAGAGCTCCAGTCTGCAGATCCCAGTGTGAGCAACGCGGAAGACGGGTGATTTCTGCATTTCCAACTGAGGTACTGGGTTCATCTCACTGGGGCTTGTCAGACAGTGGGTGCAGCCCATGGAGCAGGGCGGAGCATCGCGTCACCCAGGAAGCACAAGGGGTCAGGGAATTCCCTTTCCTAGCAAAGGGAAGCCATGACAGATGGTACCTGGAAAATTGGGACACTCCCACCCTAATACTGTGCTTTTCCAACTGCCTTAGCAAACGGCACACCAGGAGATTATATCCCGCGCATGGCTCGGAGGGTCCCACGCCCACGGAGCCTCGCTCACTGCTAGCATAACAGTCTGAGATCGAACTGCAAGGTGGCAGCCAGGCTTGGGGAGGGGCATCCACCATTGCTGAGGCTTGAGTAGGTAAACAAAGCAGTTGGGAAGCTCTAACTGGGTGGAGCCCACCACAGCTCAAGGAGGCCTGTCTGCCTTTGTAGACTCCACCTCTGGGGGCAGGGCATAGCTGAACAAAAGGCAGCAGAAACTTCTGCAGACTTAATCGTCCCTGTCTGACAGCTTTGAAGAGAGTAGTACTTCTCCCAGCACAGAGTTTGAGATCTGAGAATGGACAGACTGCCTCCTCAAGTGGGTCCCTGACCCCCGAGTAGCCTAACTGGGAAAAACCTCCCAGTAGGGGCCGACTGACACCTCATACAGCTGGGTGCCCCTCTGAGATGAAGCTTCCAGAGGAAGGATCAGGCAGCAACATTTGCCGTTCTTCTATATTTGCTGTTCTGCCGCTTCCACTGGTGATACTCAGGCAAACAGGGTCTGGAGTGGACCTCCAGCAAATTCCAACAGACCTGCAGCTGAGGGTCCTGACTGTTAGAAGGAAAACTAACAAACAGAAAGGACATCCACACCAATACCCCATCTGTACGTCACCATCATCGAAGACCAAAGGTAGATAAAACCACAAAGATGGGGAGAAACCAGAGCAGAAAAGCTGAAAATTCTAAAAATCAGAGTGCCTCTTCTCCTCCAAAGGAATGCAGCTCCTTGCCAGCAACGGAACAAAGCTAGACGGAGAATGACTTTGAATAGTTGAGAGAAGAAGGCTTTAGACCATTGGTAATAACAAACTTCTCCGAGTTAAAGGAGGATGTTCTAACCCATCGCAAAGAAGCTAAAAACCTTGAAAAAAGATTAGACAAATAGCTAACTAGAATAAACTGTGTAGAGAAGTCCTTAAATGACCTGATGGAGCTGAAAACCACAGCACAAGAACTATGTGATGCATGCACAAGCTTCAGTAGCTGATTTGATCAAGTGGAAGAAAGGTTATCAGTGATTTAAGATCAAATGAATGAAATGAAGCAAGAAGAGAAGCATAGAGAGAAAAAAGTAAAAAGAAATGAACAAAGCCTCCAAGAAATATGGGAGGACTATGTGAAAAGACCAAAACTACGTCTGATTGGTGTACCTGCAAGTGACGGGGAGAATGGAACCAAGTTGGAAAACACTCTTCAGGATATTATCCAGGAGAACTTCCCCAACCTAGCGAGGCAGGCCAACATTCAAATTCAGGAAATACAGAGAACACCACTAAGATACTCCTCGAGAAGAGCAACTCCAAGACACATAATTGTCAGATTCACCAAAGTTGAAATGAAGGAAAAAATGTTAAAGGCACCCAGAGAGAAAGGTAGGGTTACCCACAAAGGGAAGCCCATCAGACTAACAGCAGATCCCTTGGCAGAAACTCTACAAGCCAGAAGAGAGTGGGGGCCAATTTTCAACATTCTTAAAGAAAAGAATTTTCAACCCAGAATTTCATATCCAGCCAAACTAAGCTTCATAAGTGAAGGAGAAATAAAATCCTTTACAGACAAGCAAATGCTGAGAGATTTTGTCACCACCAAGCCTGCCTTACAAGAGCTCCTGAAGGAAGCACTAAACATGGAAAGGAACAACCAGTTCCAGCCACTGCAAAAACATGCCAAATTGTAAAGACCATCAATGCTAGGAAGAAACTGCATCAACTAACGAGCAAAATAACCAGCTAACATCATAATAACAAGATCAAATTCACACATAACAATATTAACCTCAAATGTAAATGGGCTAAGTGCTCTAATTAAAAGACACAGACTGGCAAATCGGATAAAGAGTCAAGACCCATCAGTGTGCTGTATTCAGGAGACCCACCTCACATGCAGAGACACACATAGGCTCAAAATAAAGGGATGGAGGAAGATCTACCAAGCAAATGGAAAACAAAAAAAAGCAGGGGTTGCAATCCTAGTCTCTGATAAAGCAGACTTTAAAACAACAAAGATCAAAAGAGACAAAGAAGGCTGCTACATAATGGTAAAGGGATCGACTCAACAAGAAGAGCTAACTATCCTAAATATATATGCACCCAATACAGGAGCACCCAGATTCATAAAGCAAGTCCTTAGAGACCTACAAAGAGACTTAGACTCCCACACAATAATAATGGGAGACTTTAACACCCCACTGTCAACATTAGACAGATCAACAAGACAGAAAGTTAACCAGGATATCCAGGAATTGAACTCAGCTCTGCGCAAAGTGAACCTAATAGACATCTACAGAACTCTCCACCCCAAGTCAACAGAATATACATTCTTCTCAGCACCACATCACACTTATTCCAAAGTTTACCACATAGTTGGAAGTAAAGCACTCCTCAGCAAATATAAAAGAACAGAAATTATAACAAACTGTCTCTCAGACCACAGTGCAATCAAACTAGAATTCAGGGTTAAACTTACTCAAAACTTCGCAACTACGTGGAAACTGAACAATCTGTTCCTGAATGACTACTGGGTACATAATAAAATGAAGGCAGAAATAAAGATGTTCTTTGAAACCAATGAGAGCAAAGACACAACACACCAGAATCTCTGGGACAATTTAAAGCAGTGTGTAGAGGGAAATTTATAGCACTAAATGCACACAAGAGAAGGCAGGAAAGATCTAAAATTTACACCCTAACATCACAATTAAAATAACTAGAGATGCGAGCGCAAACACATTCAAAAGCTAGCAGAAGGCAAGAAATAACTAAGATCAAAGCAAAACTGAAGGAAATAGAGACACAAAAACCCTTAAAAAAAAATCAATGAATCCAGGAGCTGGCTTTTTGAAAAGATCAACAAAATTGATAGACTGCTAGCAAGACTAATAAAGAAGAAAAGGGAGAAGAATCAAATAGACGCAATAAAAAATAATAAAGGGGATATCACCACTGATCCCACAGAAATACAAACTACCATCAGAGAATACTATACACACCTCTAAGCAAATAAACTAGAAAATCTAGAAGAAATGGATAAATTCCTGGACACATATACCCTCCCAAGACTAAATCAGAAAGAAGTTGAATCCCTGAATAGACCAATAACACGTTCTGAAATTGAGGGAATAATTAATATCCTACCAACCAAAAAAAGTCCAGGACCAGATGGATTCACAGCCGAATTCTACCAGAGGTACAAAGAGGAGCTGGTACCATTCCTTCTGAAACTATTCCAATCAATAGAAAAAGAGGGAATCCTCCCTAATTCATTTTATGAGGCCAACATCATCCTGATACCAAAGCCTGGCAGAGACACAACAACAAAAGAGAATTTTAGACTGATGTCCCTGATGAACATTGATGCAAAAATCCTAAATAAAATACTGGCAAACCAAATCCAGCAGCACATCAAAAAGCTTATCCACCACGATCAAGTTGGCTTCATCCCTGGGATGCAAGGCTGGTTCAACATATGCAAATCAATAAACGTAATCCATCATGTAAACAGAACCAAAGACAAAAACCACATGATTATCTCCATAGATGCAGAAAAGGCCTTCAACAAAATTCAACAACCTTCATGCTAAAAAGTGTCAATAAACTAGGTATTTGGACGTATCTCAAAATAATAAGAGCTATTTATGACAAACCCACAGCCAATATCATACTGAATGGGCAAAAATTGGAAGCATTCCCTTTGAAAACTGGCACAAGACAGGGATGCCCTCTCTCACCACTCCTATTCAACATAGTGTTGGATGTTCTGGCCAGGGCAATCAGGCAAGAGAAAGAAATAAAGGGTATTAAATTAGGAAAAGAGGAAGTCAAATTGTCACTGTTTGCAGATGACATTTAGAAAACCCCATCGTCTCAGCCCAAAATCTCCTTAAGCTGATAAGCAACTTCAGCAAAGTCTCAGGACACAAAATCAAGTGCAAAAATCACAAGCATTCCTATATGCTAATAACAGACAAACAAAGAGCCAAATCATGAGTGAACTCCCATTCACAATTGCTTCAAAGAGAATAAAACACCTAGGAATCCAACTTACAAGGGATGTGAAGGGCCTCTTCAAGGAGAACTACAAACCACTGCTCAATGAAATAAAAGAGGACACAAACAAATGGAAGAACATTCAATATTGTGAAAATGGCCATACTGCCCAAGGTAATTTATAGATTCAATGCCATCCCCATCAAGCTACCAATGACTTTCTTCACAGAATTGGAAAAAACTACTTTAAAGTTCAAATGGAACCAAAAAAGAGCCCGCATTGCCAAGACAATCCTAAGCCAAAAGAACAAGGCTGGAGGCATCATGCTACCTGACTTCAAACTATACTACAAGGCTACAGTAACCAAAACATCATAGTACTGGTACCAAAACAGAGATATAGACCAATGGAACAGAATAGAGCCTCCGGAAGTAATACCACACATCTACAAGCATCTCAACTTTGTCAAACCTGACAAAAACAAGAAATGGGGAAAGGATTCCCTATTTAATAAATGGTGCTGGGAAAACTGGCTAGCCATATGTAGAAAGCTGAAACTGAATCTCTTCCTTACACCTTACACAAAAATTAATTCAAGAAAGATCAAAGACTTAAATGTAAAACCTAAAATCTGGCTAATATCCAGAATCTACAAAGAACTTAAACAAATTTACAAGAAAAAATCAAACAACCCCATCAAAAAGTGGGCAAAGGATATGAACAGACACTTCTCAAAAGAAGACATTTATGCAACCAACAGACACATGAAAAAATGCTCATCATCACTGGCCATCAGAGGAATGCAAATCAAAACCACAATGAGATATCATCTCACACCAGTTAGAATGGCTTTCATTAAAAAGTCAGGAAACAACAGGTGCTGGAGAGGATGTGGAGAAATAGGAATGCTTTTACACTGTTGGTGGGACTGTAAACTAGTTCAACCATTGTGGAAGAGAGTGTGCCAATTCCTCAAGGATCTAGAACTAGAAATACCATTTGACCCAGCCATCCAATTACTGGGCATATACCCAAAGGATTATAAATCATGCTACTATAGAGACACATGCACACGTATGTTTATTGTGGCACTATTCACAATAGCAAAGACTTGGAACCAACCCAAATGTCCATCAATGATAGACTGGATTAAGAAAATGTGACACATATACACCATGGAATACTATGCAGCCATAAAAAAGGATGAGTTCATGTCCTTTGTAGGGACATGAATGACCTGGAAACCATCATTCTGAGCAAACTATCACAAGGACAGAAAACCAAACACTGCATGTTCTCACTCATAGGTGGGAATTGAACAATGAGAACACCTGGACACAGGGTGGGGAACATCACACACCGGCGTCTGTCATGGGGTGGGGGGAGGGGGAGGGATAGCATTAGGAGATATACCTAATGTAAATGAGTAGTTAATGGGTGCAGCACACCAACATGGCACATGTATACATATGTAACAAAACTGCACGTTGTGCACATGTACCCTAGAACTTAAAGTATAATAATAATAATAATAACTTTACATTCTACATGAAGTCCACGCTGCATTTTAGTTAATTTTTGTGTAAGGTGTGAGATTTAGTTCAAGGTTTGTTTTTTTGCCTATGGCTATCCAATTGCTCCAGTGCCTCTGAAAAGCCTATCTTTCCTCCACTGTATTGTTTTTGCACTTCTGTAAACAATTAAGTTGGGCATAGTTATGTGGGTCTGTTTCTGGGTTTCTATTCTTTTCTGTTGATCTATCTGTTTGTCCTTCAGCCAATACCATACATTCTTAATTACTTTAGCTATAAAATAAGTCTTGAAATTAGATGGATTGATTCTTCCCACTTCAATCTTCTTTTTCAAAGTGTTTTTGCTATTCTAGTTCCTCTGCCTTTTCATTTAAGATTTAGAATAATCCTATCTATATCTACAAAAAAACTTACAAGGATTTTACTGGGAATTTCATAATTTTGTATATAAATCTGGGGAGAATTGACATCTTTATTCCATTGTCTTCTAATCTATGACATGGCATGTTTCTCCATTTCTTTAAAACTTTGATTTCTTTCACCAATAATTTGTAGTTTTCAGCATGCAAGTCCTGTACATGTCTTGTGAGATTTACACCTGTCTTTCATTTTAATTTTTATTGAATATAAATAGTATTGCATTTTGACTTCAGTGTGCTCATATGTGTATTACTAGTTTATAAAATATAATATATTTTCTATGTTTATTTTGTATTCTGCCACTTTGTTAAATTCACTTATTAGCTCTATGAGATTTTTGTTTTCTTTGTGTGTGTGCACGTATGTGTATGTTTGTAGGTCTCTTGGGGTTTTCTATGTAACTATGTCATCTACAGATAGGAAGCATTTTATCTCTTCCTTTCTAATCTATATGATATTTATTTCCTTTTTGTGTTTTTGCCTCATTTCACTGGTTAGAACTTATAGCACTATGTTGAATAAGACAGTGAGAATGGGCATCCTTGCATTGCTCCTGATCTTATGGGGGAGACACTCAGTCTTTTACTATGAAGTATAATGTTATCTGTAGGTTTTTTGTATATGCTCTTTATCAAGTTGAGGAAGTTCCTCTTTACTCCTATATTTCTGAGAGTTTTGATTGTAAATGGATATTGAATTTTGTCATGCACTTTTAAAAATATTAATTGATATGATTACTTGGTCATGGTGTATAATTCTTTTCATATATTGCTAAATTTTATTTGATGGTATTTTGCTAAGAGTATTTTGCACCTACATTCACAGGGGATATTCATCCATAGTCTTTTGTTTTGTTCTGTATTAACTTTGCCTCGTTTTGGTATCAGGGTAATACTTAGCTTCAATAAAATAAATTGGGAAATACCTGTCTCTTCTATTTTCTGGAAGACACTGTATGGAATTTGTGTTAATTCTTATTTAAATAGTTGGCAGAATTCTCCAGTGAAGCCATCTGGATCTGGAGGTTTCTTTTTTGAGAGTTTTTCAATTGAGAATTTAATTTCCTTGATAGTTATGGGGATATTCAAATTATCTATTTAATGTTCGGTGAGTTGAGATATTTTTCATTTTATGAGGAATTAGTCTAGTTCCTCTAAGTTGTGAAATTTATATTTGTAGGGTTATTCAAAGTATTTTCTCATTATCCTTTTGATGCCTCAGGTATCTATCGATAGTGTTATCTCCTGTTTTATTCCTGACAATGGAAATTTATGTCTGTTCTACTTTTTTTTTGTACCTCTTGCTAGAGATTTGTCAATTGTATCAGGAGATGTAACATTTTATTTAATATATGCAAATTTTAATTCATTATTGACTTTGTCTGTTCTGCTACTATAAGAAAGTTACCTGGCCAGGCATGGTGGCCCACGCCTATAATCTCACGGTTTGAAGGCCAAGGTGGGAGGATCACTTGAGCTCAGGAGTTCAAGACCAGCCTGTGCAAAATGGAGATACAGCATCTCTACAAAAAAGAAAAAATAGCTGGGCATGGTGGCATGCACCTGCAATCGATTGTATTGACTTTTTTCAAATAAACAGTTTTTCATTTCATTTTTTTCTCTATTTTTTTCTGTTTTCAATTTCTTGATTTCTGCTCTTTACTATCTCCTTCCTTTTGCTTGCTTTTTTTTTTCTTGAGGATGGAGCTTATATTCTTATTTCGTGACTTTTCCTTTTTGTAATGTATGAATTTAGTGTTATACAGTTTTGTCCTAATACTGCATTTGCTACATCTCACAAATTTATATTTTCACTTTTATTCAGTTTAATATATTTTTTGTTTCCCTTGAGATTTCCTTTTTGACCCATGGATTATTTAGAAGTGTGTTGTTTAGTTTTCAAGTGTTTTGAGGGTTTCCTGTTATCTTGCTGCTGTTGATTTCTAGTTTGATTCCCTTGTAGTTAGAGAACACATTCTATATTATTTCAATTATTTGAAATCTATCGAGGTTTGTTTTATGTCCCAGGATGTGGTTTATCTTGGTATAAGTTTTGTGAACACATAAAATCATAAGTATTCTGCTTTTGTTGGGTGAAGTGTTTTATACATGTCAATTTGATCCTGTTGGTTGATGGTGTTTTTAGTTTTTCTATACCTTTGCTGAGTTTTTGTCTATTTGCTTCATCAATTGCTGAGAGAGGTCCTTGAAGTCACTAAATATCTCTCCTTTCAGTTTTATCAGTTTTGCTTCAGTTTTGCAACTCCGTTGTTTGGCGCATACCCATTTAGAATTGGTACGTCTTCTTAGTGGTTAAACCCTATTATTATTATATAGTGTCCCTCACTGTCTCTGGCAATGTCATTTGCTTTGAAGTCCATTTTAGTTAATACTGAAAGAGCCATTCCTTATTTCCTTTGATTTGAATAACATGCATTTTTCCATCCTTTTACTTTCAACCAGCCAATACCGCTATTTGAAGTGTTTGTTATAGGCAGTACATAATTCGGTCATTTAAAAAATATATTCCATTCCTCTATCTTCTAATTGGTATATTTAGACTACTTATATTTAATGTAATTATTGATGAATCAGGGATGTCTGCCATTTTATTTTTTTTCTGTTTTTATTATCTGTTTTCTTTTTCCTGCCTTGTTGTTGGTTATCTGAACACTTTTTAGAATTCCATTTTTATTTATCTGTAATGTTTTTGAGTGTATCCCTTTGTATATCATTTTAGTGGAAGCCCTAGGTATTTCTCTCTCTATATATAATATATATATGTATATAAAGATATACATATATATATATCTTATGATAGTCTATTAGCATCATCATTCTACCAGTTCAAGTGAAGTATAGAAAACTTCTTATTTCCTCTTATGTCTCTTTGCCTTCCCTCATTTATAATATAATTATCTCAATAATTCCTCTACATCCATTTAAAACCACATCAGGCAGCATTAATGTTTTTGTTTCAAAACATTAAATGTAACTTAGACTCTAAAAGGGAAGGACAGCCTATTGTATTTACATATATTTTGGCTTACCATGTTCTTTCTTATTTTCTAATATTCTAAGTTTCCTTCTTTTATAAATTCCTTTCTGTTTAGAGAACTTCCTTTAGTCATTCTTTGTTGTTTGCTTGTTTTTTGTTTTGTTTTGTTGTTTTTTTTTTTTTGAGATGGAGTTTCGCTCTTGTTGCCCCAGCTGGAGTGCAATGGCATGATCTCGGCTCATTGCAACTTCTGCCTCCCAGGTTCAGGCAATTCTCCTGCCTCAGCCTCCCGGGTAGCAGAGGTGACAGGTGCCTGCCACTGGGCCCAGCTAATTTTTGTATTTTTAGTAGAGACGGAGTTTCACCATGTTGGCCAGACTGGTCTTGAACTCCTGACCTCAGGTGATCCGCCGGCCTCAGCTTCCCAAACTGCTGGGATTACGGGCGTGAGCCACCACACCCAGCCTAGTCATTCTTTTAAGATAGGTCTGCTGGCAGCAAAGTCTTAGTTTTCCGTCTGAAAAAGTCTTGATTTTTCTCTTTGTACTTGAAGGATATTTTTGCTGGACATAGAATACTAGCTTGGCAGGTCTTTTCTTTCAGCATTTGAGAAATGTGCCATTTCTTTCTGTCCTCCATAGTTTCTGATGAGAAATCTGCTATTCAGTAGTTTTAGGCTGCAATATCATAGTAAGGTATTCATGTCAACAGGGGCAGAAGGTCACAAGTTCTCTAAGTTTGAAGCGTCAGCTTCAACCAAACAAATTAATGGCTATTCTACATTCAAAAATCAGGAAATTTAAATTTATTATGAAATGTAATGCAGCATGTAGTAAAGACTTAACCAGTGTTTTAAAACTCAACTTTCAAAGAAAAGATAGTATTGCTCCCTATTTCATTAAAACCTAGAGAGATGTAATCAGTAAGCAAGAAGGAAAAAGGGAAATTCACAAAGTAACTTTTTGTGTCTGTTTCTTTTTAACCCAGCATGGAGAGAAAATTTATGTCCTTGCATCCATCCATCTCCGTATCAGAAATGGAACCAAATGGCACCTTCAGCAATAACAACAGCAGGAACTGCACAATTGAAAACTTCAAGAGAGAATTTTTCCCAATTGTATATCTGATAATATTTGTCTGGGGAGTCTTGGGAAATGGGTTGTCCATATATGTTTTCCTGCAGCCTTATAAGAAGTCCACATCTGTGAACGTTTTCATGCTAAATCTGGCCATTTCAGATCTCCTGTTCATAAGCACGCTTCCCTTCAGGGCTGACTATTATCTTAGAGGCTCCAATTGGATATTTGGAGACCTGGCCTGCAGGATTATGTCTTATTCCTTGTATGTCAACATGTACAGCAGTATTTATTTCCTGACCGTGCTGAGTGTTGTGCGTTTCCTGGCAACGGTTCACCCCTTTCGGCTTCTGCATGTCACCAGCATCAGGAGTGCCTGGATCCTCTGTGGGATCATATGGATCCTTATCATGGCTTCCTCAATAATGCTCCTGGACAGTGGCTCTGAGCAGAACGGCAGTGTCACATCATGCTTAGAGCTGAATCTCTATAAAATTGCTAAGCTGCAGACCATGAACTATATTGCCTTGGTGGTGGGCTGCCTGCTGCCATTTTTCACACTCAGCATCTGTTATCTGCTGATCATTCGGGTTCTGTTAAAAGTGGAGGTCCCAGAATCGGGGCTGCGGGTTTCTCACAGGAAGGCACTGACCACCATCATCATCACCTTGATCATCTTCTTCTTGTGTTTCCTGCCCTATCACACACTGAGGACCATCCACTTGGCGACATGGAAAGTGGGTATATGCAAAGACAGACTGCATAAAGCTGTGGTTATCACACTGGCCTTGGCGGCAGCCAATACCTGCTTCAATCCTCTGCTCTATTACTTTGCTGGGGAGAATTTTAAGGACAGACTAAGGTCTGCACTCAGAAAAGGCCATCCACAGAAGGCAAAGACAAAGTGTGTTTTCCCTGTTAGTGTGTGGTTGAGAAAGGAAACAAGAGTATAAGGAGCTCTTAGATGAGACCTGTTCTTGTATCCTTGTGTCCATCTTCATTCACTCATAGTCTCCAAATGACTTTGTATTTACATCATTCCCAACAAATGTTGATTCTTAATATTTAGTTGACCATTACTTTTGTTAATAAGACCTACTTCAAAAATTTTATTCAGTGTATTTTCAGTTGTTGAGTCTTAATGAGGGATACAGGAGGAAAAATCCCTACTAGAGTCCTGTGGGCTGAAATATCAGACTGGGAAAAAATGCAAAGCACATTGGATCCTACTTTTCTTCAGATATTGAACCAGATCTCTGGCCCATCAGGCTTTCTAAATTCTTCAAAAGAGCCACAACTTCCCTAGCTTCTCCAGCTCCCCTGTCCTCTTCAATCCCTTGAGATACAGCCAACTAACGACGCTACTGGAAGCCCCAGAGCAGAAAAGAAGCACATCCTAAGATTCAGGGAAAGACTAACTGTGAAGACGAAGGCTGTCCTATAACAAAGCAGCATCAAGTCCCAAGTAAGGACAGTGAGAGAAAAGGGGGAGAAGGATTGGAGCAAAAGAGAACTGGCGATAAGTAGGGGAAGGAAGAATTTCATTTTGCATTGGGAGAGAGGTTCTAACACACTGAAGGCAATACTATTTCTACTGTTTCTCTCTTGCCAGGGTATTAGGAAGGACAGGAAAAGTAGGAGGAGGATCTGGGGCATTGCCCTAGGAAATGAAAGAATTGTGTATAGAATGGAAGGGGGATCATCAAGGACATGTATCTCAAATTTTCTTTGAGATGCAGGTTAGTTGACCTTGCTGCAGTTCTCCTTCCCATTAATTCATTGGGATGGAAGCCAAAAATAAAAGAGGTGCCTCTGAGGATTAGAGTTGGGCACTCAAGGGAAAGATGGAGTAGAGGGCAAATAGCAAAGTTGTTGCACTCCTGAAATTCTATTAACATTTCGGCAGAAGATGAGTAGGGAGATGCTGCCTTCCCTTTTGAGATAGTGTAGAAAAACACTAGATAGCGTGAGAGGTTCCTTTCTGTCCACTGAAACAAGGCTAAAGATACTACCAACTACTATCACCATGACCATTGTACTGACAACAATTGAATGCAGTCTCCCTGCAGGGCAGATTATGCCAGGCACTTTACATTCGTTGATCCCATTTGACATTCACACCAAAGCTCTGAGTTCCATTTTACAGCTGAAAAAATTGAAGCTTAGAGAAATTAAGAAGCTTGTTTAAGTTTACACAGCTAGTAAGAGTTTTAAAAATCTCTGTGCAGAAGTGTTGGCTGGGTGCTCTCCCCACCGCTACCCTTGTAAACTTCCAGGAAGATTGGTTGAAAGTCTGAATAAAAGCTGTCCTTTCCTACCAATTTCCTCCCCCTCTCACTCTCACAAGAAAACCAAAAGTTTCTCTTCAGAGTTGTTGACTCATAGTACAGTAAAGGGTGGAGGTGGTATGGCATTCTGAAAGTAGGGAGGGACTAAGTCAGTCGTCATACTAAACACAAATCCCAGTACCCTTTCCTTATTTAGCTAGAATGATGACAGACAGACTCAAACCCTGTCAAGACAGGACCCTGGAGGATCCTCCTATGGGGAAACTGCATAATCTGAAAAAAAGGCTGACAGATACAAATAGTTGAGGATCCTTCAACACAAAAGCTGCGTGTCTGCCCTATTACTCACCTGACGATGAAGCCCACAATGCAACAAATCCCTTCCACTCACAGCATTTGGTCAACCTGTCAGAGCCTCATTCTTAATTATGAACAGTAGTCAATGAACACAATACATTTGAGGGAAAGGCTGTAACATGAAAGGCACCAACAAATAAATGTGAGAGTAGATAGAGACCTTTTGAGTATAAAAGATCCTCCAAAATAAGAGATTAAACCAAGATAGAGGAAAACACAGTAGCTGGGAAACAAGGAATCCAACGCAGGAGAAAGTGAAGAGAATTCCCAGGATGTTGGTGTGTAGCAGGCTTAGAAAGCAAGTCATTCATGTTGGAGCAGGACTCTTAAAGGACTGTAGGAGAGATGTCTCCCAGAAAAAGAAGAAATTAATTGATTCATACACATTGAGAGGGATTTAGATTTCTCTTGAAGAGATTGAGATAAACTAGTCATAAATACATAGAAAAATAAGCAAGTAAAAACGCAATACAGTTTTTAAGTGCTAGAGGAAAAGAAACTTTTGTATTAGAGAGGAAATATAACCACAGTACACTACATGGCTCAGCTGTGAATAATATTTACATAGAGGATAATGTGAATATAATAGTCTCCCATTATCTGGGTTTTGCTTTCTGCAGTTCAGTTACAGCCAGCCAGTCTGAAAATATTAAATGGAAAATTCCAGAAATAATTCTTAAGTTTTAAAACATGTGCTGTTTTGAGTAGCATGTTGAAATCTCGCACTATCACCCTCCACCCATGTTCTGGGCAGGGCAAAGTGGGATGGTGTGAGATTTCTCCAGTGGATCCACAATGTATATGCTACCCACCCATGAGTCACTTAGTCATCATCCAGTTGCTCAGATCAACTGTTGTGGTATAACAGTGCTTGTGTTAAAGTCACTCTTATTTTACTTACTAATGTCCCCAAAGCATAAGAGTAGTGATGCTGGCAAATAAGATACACCAAAGAGAAGCTGTAAAGTGCTTCCTCTAACAGAAAAGGTAAAAGTTCTTGACTTAATAAGGAAAGAAAAAAAACACATGCTGAAGTTGCTAAGATCTACAGTAAGAACAAATCCATCTGTAAAATTGTGAAGAAGGCAAAAGAAATTTGTGCTAGTTTTGCTGTTGCACCACAAGCTGCAAAAATTATTTATTACACCCCACGGTGTGTGATAAACACTTAGTTAAGATGAAAAGGTATTAAATTTGTGGGTGGAAGACATGAACAGAAATGTGTTCCAATTGACAGCAATCGGGTTTGGTACTATTTGGGTTTGGTGCTATTTGTATTCAGGGTCTTGGAATGCAACTCCCACAGATAAGGGGGTGCTGCTGGAGTGAAATACTGTGATATAACCTTTTTTTCAGGAAATGAAGGGAGAAGATGTGTACGTGTGTGGGAGAGGTATAAGAGACCTAGGTTGCCATATTCTAACACAGAAAATGCATAATAACTAAATCTGGAAAATGATGAATAGCTGTACAACCATATTATTTAGCAATAGGAGGTAAATACAGGTAGAAGCAGAAGAAAGAATGGGCAGGGGTTACCTCTATGGAGAAGATGGGGTGGGAGGATAGGGTGGGGACTTATTTTACAAACTGTGTAATTGCCTAACTTGTGAATATGTATTTCTGAAGTAAAATAAAAATTAAGTTAAAATTAAATTTTAAAATTCAAACTAATTCTGAGTTGTTTTTTAAAACAAAAACAAAAAAAGACAAGAAAGCCCATGAGAAATGGAAACTGAACATTGACAGAAGAAAGGAAAGCAGGAAAGGACCAGAGTTGTATTTCCGTTCTTGAGAGAAGCCCATCTAGTCCTGCCATGGGAGGCAAGTCCTTTCTTGGGGTGAGGAAAGTCACTTTCTGGGGTTAGAGAGATTTGATATGTTACTTGGGATATTTTTAGTTGCAAGTAACAGAAAACCCAACCCCAAGTGGCTTACATAATAAAGGGATTTGATTATCTCATATAACTGAAATATACTGAGGGAAGTTGGACTTCAGGCCTTGTTCAACCAGGACATCTGTGGGCTTTCCTCCCCAGATGTTGGCTCTGCCACATGGGTGAATCCTCTCATGGAAACAAGCTGACTGCAAGCAGCCTGAGACTACATACTTCCTTATTTGTTTCTAAAGCAAACTAATGAAGAATGGATTACTCTGAATGAGGATGATGACAGTACACACCTAAAGTAGTTGAGGTGAAACCCGCTGAAATCTCATCTGGGAAAGGGGTGAAATGGGGCTTGCAGAGGCCACATATGTACTGCAAATGAGGTGGAGAGAGAGCTGCCAACCAGCTAGGCATCCATGCTGGGTGTGGCCTGTACCTGAGCAGGCAGCTGGGCAGCTTTGGAGGGTGGGGGGAAATGCAGGCTCTAGGAAGAAGGGCAAAAGTTAAATTTTGAATTTCGATTGTGAAGTCATAGGGATTTTCAATTGTCAATGAGAAACTTTAACAACTTTCCAAGGGCAAAATGGCCCAAATAAAGCTGGGAGTAACAGAGCAACCAAGGTCCTTAGGATGAGCATAAGAGAGGGGTTGTGAATTATTAATGTCTATGGTGTGTGTATGTGAGAGACAGACAGAGACAGAGATGTAATGGCTTACTTTTCCTTTTTCCAGCCAGAGTGAAGCCTCCTATTTGTTGAAATATGTCCTTGGAGAGGAAACAAAATGGAACTCTTTATTTACCATAGCAAAAGCCAAAAGTGTCCTGGGGTTTTGGACACAGCTCTTTTTGTTTGAGAGAGTGGGTATTTCCTCAAGCAAGTACATACCTTGTTCAACTGGGAGAAAGGATTTTTGTTGTGTAAACTTTGGTGGAATTATGAGACTGGAACTGTGCTTTCTCACTGGGGACCTAAGAAGCAAATGCCATTATATTTTGTAACTGTGTTAAATTCTTTATTTTGGATTTGATTAAGCTGATTTTCAGTTTATTCTGAAGTAGCGATTATGTCAAACTGGCCAAAGATGGGTTAGGAGATGACATGGCTTTCTGTAGAGAATTTATTTTTCTGTTTGGAAAAGAATTTGAAAATAGAAACCCAATCAGGGAAAATGAGAGTGAGGAGTGGGCACAGGGGTAACTCTAGGGATGTGGTGATGGAAGATCCTTACTCTGAAGACATCTCATCCCCAAGCAGATGAAGGCAGCTGCTTGGGGCTAATAAAAGCCACCAAGAGAAATATAATGAGAAAAAACTTGTTAGAATGTTAATATATATTTTAAAGCTTTAATAAGTTTCCTTAAAGTATAGCATTGGCATAAGAATCTACAGAGAGATTAAATAAATAGCTTGGACACAGATGCTAATTTATCTGGGGAGTTTGAAAAGCCTCAGAAGGGGTAGCTGCATGATGTGCTGAGGAGGCTAAATTCTAAACCCAAGAACCTCCATCCCCAATCCCTGAAGACCCCTACATCCCGAGTGTGGGGTGACAGCAGGGATAACCTGACACTTAGGTCAGTGGACCAGTGGTTGACTATCAGAGGAGTCTCCCTAATGAGCTGGCTCATGTAGGGCTTCAGGATCTTTGCATAACCTTAAAGTTAGGGGAAAACAAACCACCATGTTACTCTCAAATTGGAGAGCCATTGTAACAACGAAGACTGAATTTCCCATTAGCTTAATGGGACAGGTGCTTAAAGTTTGATATAAATTAATGTAAACTAATGTTCTTAATATTAAGTATGATGCCTTGGAGCCATCTGGGTGAGAAGTTTCTATTTATTCTGGGCCTATGACCCTGGAGAAGTTTTTCAGAGAGATTCTGTCTGACTGCTCCAGCACAGTGTTTCAGCTCACAGTTTATATATGGACTATGGAGATTTAGTATGTAGAAGTTATATCGAAGCAGAATCACATGAATGTTTAGGTGTAAGAGCACCTGGTTATAGATTACAGAGTCATAATTATTAACCCTGTGTATTAGTCCATTTTCTTTTATTTTTATTTTTTGATTTTTTTGAGATGGAGTTTTGCTGTTGTCACCCAGGCTGGAGTGCAATGGCATGATCTCGGCTCACTGCAACCTCCACCTCGCAGGTTCAAGCGATTCTCCTGCCTCAGCCTCCTGAGTAGCTGGGATTACAGGTGCCTGCCACTACACCCAGCTAGTTTTTGTACTTTTAATAGAGACAGGGTTTCACCACATTGGCCAGGCTGGTCTTAAACTCCTGACCTTAGGTGATCTACCCAGCTCGGGCTTCCAAAGTGCTGGGATTACAGGCATGAGCCACCATGCCTGGCCAGTCCATTTTCATGCTGCTAATAAAGACATACCCAAGACTTGGCAATTTACAAAAGAAAAAGGTTTATGGGACTTACAGTTCCACATGACTGGGGAGGCCTCACAATCATGGTGAAAGGTGAAAGGCACGTCTCACATGGCAGCAGACAAGAGAAGAGAGCTTGTGCAGGGAAACTTCCATTTTTAAAACCATCAGATCTCCTGAGACTTATTCACTATCATGAGAACAGCACTGGAAAGACCCACCCCATGATTCAATTACTTCCCGCTAAAGATTCCTCCCACAACATGTGGGAATTGTGCAAGTTTCAAATCAAGATGAGATTTTCATGGGGACACAGCCAAACCATATTACCTTGTTAGACATTATCTTATGTGTAGGAAGAGGCAAGGACTAGGGTCATTTATCTTTTAAAGAATGTAGTGACTCAGGCAGGAGACATGGGAGGCTGTGTCCTCTAAGCTTTTTTGTCTTCAAAGCACCCATCCAGAGACCTGCATGTTGTCACAGAGCCATGGACTTTATGAAATTATGCTAGCAAGCAGAAATGAGCAAACAAGGCTTCTTACATTTGCTACTTGATCCCGCAAGTTTCTGCTTTTGTTCATAAATCAACTGTTTGGTTACATTTACAGGACCAACATCAATTGTCCCACATAGCTAGAAAGCCTCTTTCCTGAAAAGGTCACTAATTTCTTAGTTGCAGTTGTAAGGAATGAGCATCAGGCCCAACATGCATACTTGCCTATTTATTGGAAAACACTTTGGGTTGCATCTGTTTTTCTAATGAGTATGATCCTTTTTTTTTTTCTGGCATTGCCTTTCCTGTGCCTAACACAACACCTCAATAGGACTATTACAAGAATACTACAGATTATGCATAGCAGTGTATACTTAATAGCATTACAGTGAGTTACAGACAGAAAAAAATATGATAACCATTTAACAAAACTGCAACATATATTTGAATTCTTTAAATTAATTGTACTATTTTCTCTCTTTTTGTACCCATATTTATTAAAGCCTTTTTTCACAAAAACAATTTTGGACTAGAGTTTATCACATTAATAATATATTCATACAAATATAACTTTAGAAAAGATTTAACAAGATAACCAAACTTACTACTGAAAACAGACTTTTATGAATTTATATAATTGTTGGAACATTTATTTCAATAACACACTCATAAATGCAACTGAAAGAAAATCTAGTGTCATCATTTGACAATGCCTCTCATACAATTTACCAAATAATTCTTATCCTTTCATCCAAAAAAGACTTAATTTATGATTTTAATCTTGGGGAACTTGACTCAGATGTCAAAAGATTTAAAACATTTAATCAAAACAGAATCATGAGGCATTATAAAATAAGTTATTCTTTTAACCAGAGTAGTAATCAAAAGGCTTCAAAAGTAATACATAAAGTTTCATGGATGTAAAAACCTTAATCTTTTTAAAGCTGTGTTTTCTTATGTAACCAAACACCTAATAAAAACAATGTAGGAATTATCTTGATAGAATATAAAATCTTTGTTTTTTAGGCCAGTTCCCAAAAAGGTAAAGAAAAACCTCCTACAGTGTGATTGCTTCCCCTTACGGGAAGCCCATTTAGAAAACCTGGAAGTCAAATCTGATGAAAAGAGTATTTGAATTTAATCAGACACAGGAAGAGTGTGTCCAGGGTCATGAGTAAACACTATATTTTAAAAGAATGTAAACAAGTAAACTAGTGCCTTGAGCAAGGGAATACATGCTCTTAGTAACAGCATAGAAAGTTCCCCGGTTACATGGAACAATTTAGACATATCAAAAAAAGTCAAAAGCCCAAAATCAAGTTATACTGGAGGAAAACCTTGCTTTTCTAGACCTTTAAGATAAACATTTCAGCATCAGGCCACAGCGGCAAAGGTAGAACGGGAGAAAAAAGTGTTACAGGAGTTAATGAGAAGGTTAAAAGAAATGGTTATTATTCCAGCCAAGCAAAAAGACATACCTTCTCAAGGGGGGACAAAAATAGAAGGCAATTATATATGACCTGCAAATCATGTGCAGTGAGGTACAATAAAAGTAAAAATTTCTGAGGTACAAGTTTGAGAAGTTTCAAAAAGAAACAAATTTCAGGATTAAAAACCAAAACCTCTTGTAATTTTACAAAGAGCAAATTAATACTTTAAGAAAACCTTGTTCTAACATACGAGATCAAAATTTTTAGTTTTGTATTAATGTGTTTTTAATATTAAAGCTGAATATTTAGAAACACTTATTTTTTTAATTATAGCCAACTTAATCACATACAAAATTCATTTTATAAATTCTCTTTTCACAAACTTTATTATGACTTACACAAACCATGTATAACATGCTTGGACTTTCTGCTTTGTCTAATCCTTTCTCTTTCTTAAATAACCAGTCATTTTGTTTAAGAAGAAAAATTTACCATACAAGATCCTTTCTCATAAAATGTTATTCTCTTATTTTCTACCTTCCTTACCAAAATTACATCTTCATATCCATAACTTTCTTCCCATATCTCTCCCCTAGTGACTGCTTCCTTTTTATCTTATTTCATAAATAATCTACAAATTAGACAAAATTTTTATTTTTCTCAATAAAGAGCACATTTTTATGCCTTTCTTATAACTTTTCTTCTTAAAAACACATCATATTTTGGGGGTACATTTTATGCATAGAATTATATCTATTAATTAGAATTTTTATTCTTAGTAACCTTAAAGTTTAGTATAAAACTAGAAACCAAGCAATCTTGAATTGTCTGGCACATGTCAGTATTTTATAGATGAGAAACATTTTATAATTTCTTAAAAACACCTTTCCTTATAAGTTTTTCTTAATTGGAAATGACCCAAACATTTAATGAGTATCTATTATTTAATTTAACATAACATTAAGATTTTAAACTACATGAAAAGGTCATTATAAGCATTTATCTCATTTACATTTATTTAATTTACTTAGTTTTTAATAGTTTACCTAGATTACTTATAAAAACTGAAATATTAGACAAAGCTAGTCATCATTACAAGATATTCCCCTGTTAATCATTTTATAGTCCGTGAATATCAGGTGTTTACCTAAGTAAGAACCTTAAAGTGAAATATATGGGTATTTTCCTGGTAACTCAGAAGACTTGGCTGTTTTCACTAAGCCAATATTATTATTATTATTAATTTATATACATTTATGGGGTACATGTGCAATTTTGTTACATAAATAGATTGCATAGTGATCAAGTCAGGGCTTTTAGGTTATCCATTACCCAAATAACATGCATTGTACTTATTAAGTAATTTCTAATCATCCATCCCCCTCCACCTTCTCACCCTTCTGAGTCTCCATTGTCTATCTCCACTCTTTTCTGTCCATGTGTACACATTTTTAGCACCTACTTATGACTGAGAACATGGAATATTTGACTTCCTGTGTCTACCTTGTTTCACTTAAGATAGTGAAATCTAGTTCCATCCATGTTGCTGCAAAAGACATGATTTCATTCTTTTTATGACTGAATAGGATTCCATTGTATACATATACCACATCTTCTTTATCCAATCAACCATTGGTGGACACAGGTTGATTCCATATTTTTGCTATTGTGAATAGCACTGTGATAAACATATGAATGTGGATATGTTTTTTATGTACTGATTTATTTTCCTTTTGGTAGATACCCAGTAGTGGGATTGTTAGATTGAATGATAATCCTATTTTAGTTCTTTGCAGAACCTTCATACTGTTTTCCATAGACGTTGTACTAATTTAAATTCCCACCAACAGTGTATAAGAGTTTTCTTTTCTCCACATCCTCGCCAACATTTGTTATTTTTTGCTTTTTTAATAATAGTAATTCTGACTGGGATAAGGTGATATCTTTGTTGTGTGTGCTTTTTTTTAAGGGGCAGGTAGTAATGAGGGAAGCTCAAATTTCTATTTTTCTTTTTTGTGGCCATGAGGTATTGCTGTGTTGCCCAAGCTGGTCTTGAACTGCTGCACCCAAGCAATCTTTATCCATCAGCCTCCCAAAGTGCTGGGATTACAGGTGTCAGCCTCCACACTGGCCTAATTGTGGTTTTAATTTGCATTTGATGATGATTAGTGATATTGAGTATTTTTTCATATACTTGGCTATTTCTATGTCTTCTTTGGAAAAATGTCTATTCATGATCTTTGACCACTTTTCAGTAAAATTATTTGATCTTTTGTTGTTGTTGAGTTGAATTCTTGTACAGTTTGGATATTAGTCCCCTGTTGGATGCATAGTTTGCAAATATTTTCTCCCATCCTACAGGTTGTCTGTTCACTCTGCTGATTATTTCTTTTGCTCTACAGAAGCTTTTTAGTTTAATTAAGTCTCATTTGTCTATTTTTGTTTTTTCTTGCCTGTATTTTTGAGGTCTTAGTCATATTTTTGAGGTCTTTTGCCTAGACCAATGTCCAGAAGAGTTTTCCCTAGTTTTTTTTCTGGTATTTGTATAGTTTGGTGTTTTATGTTTAAGTCTTTACTCCATCTTGAGTTTATTTTTGTATATGATGAGAGATATGAATCCAGTTTCATTCTTCTGTATATGACAATTCAATTATCCCAGAACCATATATTGAAAAAGGTGTCCTTTTCCCAAAGTATGTTCTTGCTGTCTTTGTCAAAGATCCATTGGCTGCAAATATGTGGCTTTATTTCTGGGTTCTCTTTTCTGTTCCATTGATCTATGTGTCTATTTTTATACCAGTACCATGCTGTTTTGATTATTGTAGCCTTATAATTTAAAATCAGGTAATATGATGCCTCCAACTTTGTCCTTTTGCTTAGGGTTGCTTCAGCTATTCGAACTCTTTTTTGGTTCCACAAAACCAGCAATATTATATTAGTTTCCTATTTATAAAAAATTACACAAACAAATGTCATTCTGGTTTTGGCTGGGTTTATAAACTTCATGCCAAACCATGGCACTTTAAAATATATAGAAGAACAAACATAAAATTGTCTGATCAGGAAACCCAGGCAAAAAAATATGCTGACAATTTTGAAGACATTTCTATTTTACTTTTCTCAATATTTTTAAAACCAGCTTATTTATTAAAGTTGTACTTAAATCAATGAACTTTGAAAATATTTGGGCTTACTAATTTATTAGCTCATTTATTTACAAATCAATTTGGTACCATGTAGACACAACCTATAAGATAATACATGTATGCATACATAAACACATCTAAATATACACACACACAAATAAAGATCATTGCTTACATTTTAGAATTTGAGCCATGAGGTAGTAATACAAACACTGGATTATAAAAGATGGTTGGGTCCAAATAATATTTGGGACCTTTTCATATGGCTAAACTTTATTTGCCCCAATAGGTAATCTGATGAGGGCTGTGGACAAAATTTTGGGTAAAGCAGTTTTCATGGTAGTTTGATTTTTAAAACCTCTTCGCACCTTTTTTTTTTTCAGTGTCAAATGAGTTTATGGTTAAATTTTCAATGTTTACATGGCTGAATTGTATAAGAAAAAATCTCCAAGTAACTTTGAATTAGTAATACCATAAACAGAGTGTTTTATCTCAACATCCGTAGAAAAGTCAGCAGATTCAAAGTAGGCAGGAAAAAAATAGAGAGATAGAGAATTTAGAAGGCTTTACATGTTAACTCTATAGTTGCAGGGATAATTAACATTTGAGTTCTGAATTTTTCTTGATGTAATTTGCCCACCCATTTAAAATGTGCATAAGAATGGGCCATAATATGTAGCTAACTGGAGTCCCAGAAAACCTACTATACTATACCTTTGTGTATAAAAGTCTCATTTTTTGCCATTTCAATGTTAAGTTCCCTTTAGTAAAGCCTCCCATCTAGGGAGATGCTTGCAAATATAGGCTCCGTATGTATTAGACATGAAGCCTGCTGGATCTTGGGTGCTTAGTTCCCCTGTTCTTTCAGTCTGGGATTATTTGTCTCCCATTGTGAGAGCTCAGCAAAGCAGAAACACTAGTGATAAGTGTAATGAGTCAAATGTGCTGCTTCAAGCATTGCCAATGCTGTTACTCGTCTTATGTGTCTTGGTTGTTTCTTCTGGTTGCCTAAAGCAATTATGGGGGCTAGGAGCACTGGGTGACAGACTCTTATGTCTGTGTCCCTGAATGAGCCAATTTTTAATTACTTGTGATGAAGAATTTCCTATGGGACCACTGCATGTCATGAAGACTGTACTCTGACATTTCCAAGAGATCTCCAGTCACTCAGGATGCCAAATCAGAACCCGGCTAGAAGAAGCAAGTGTTCCTTGTCTTTGGAGTTAACTCAGGTCACACCTTCAAGATTTTTAGTAGTTTCTTCCCTGCTGAGCCTTGTTTATAGAATCAAATTGAAAGGGAAAACACTGGCTTAACCTAGCCAATCAGACAGCCTCACATATCCAATTCTTCCTAGTATTTTTTAACTGGAAGAATTCCCCTTCTTGAGAAATAAAAAGTCTCAAGGAAGAATTTGCCCCTTCCTCAAGGGGTAAAAGCAACTTGCTGAATAAAACTTAGAACCACCCATCAAATCAAAGTTCTGAGACTCAGAAGAGGCTCACTCAGTTGTTTGCAAACATGGAGGACCTGGAGGGGCTCAGAGGGTTCATGCCAGTACTGAGGTGCCAGGTCCTCTCAATGGACCCTGGAAAATCTACTTTCTGAGTCCCTTCATGGTTGCCATGATAGTTGACTTTAAAAAAATCAAGCTTTTAAGGAATTAAAGTTTGTTTCATTCAGAAATCTTGCTGAGAACTATAGCCTGAGAATTACAGCCTGGAAGAAGTCTTTCAGAAAGGTTCTGACAGAGTGCTCCAGAACAGTGTTTTGGCTCACAGTTTACACATGGATTGTGGAGGTTTAGTGCATGCAAAATCACATCAACTTGCCCAGATGTTACATTAAAGCAGAATCACATCGAAGTTTGAGTGTAAGAGTACATCTAGTTATAGATTACAGTCATAATCACTAAACCTGTCAGATATTATCTGATGTGTAGGAAAAGGCAAGGATTAGGGTCATTTATCCTTTAAGGAATATAGTGACTAAGGCAAGAGATATGTGGGGGGGCACGTGCTCTATCCTATTTTGTCTTCAAAAGATCCCTCTGGGGAGCTGCATGTCATCACAGAGTCAGGGGCTTCGTGAAATTCTGCTGGCAAGCAGAAATGAGCAAACATGGCTTCTTGTGCTTGTTACTTTGTCTCACATGCCACAATCATTTATGTGTTCTTGATCTTAGAGATAGGTGTTATTCTGAATTTTATGTTAATTATTCTTTTGTTTTTATTTATAATTTTGCTGCATAAATGTATTTGCAAGCAAAATATTATTCAGCTTTGCCTGCTTTTGCACTTTCCATAAATGGAATAATATAACTATTTCTATTCAGCTTTATCTTTTTGAGATTTCATCATGATACTGCAGCCTGTGTGATGGTAACAGTTTATCCATACGTCTGTTCATGATGACTTAGGTTATTTTCCCTTTTTGCTATTAGGAACAATGCTGCTATGAATATTTTCACACATGTCTCTCAATACTCACATGTAAAAGCTTTTCCATATTATACAGTTAGGAATGTGTTCACGATCAACATTTCTAGGTCTTTCTCAAATTGGTTTCACCAATTCATACTTCTGCCAGCAATGTATGTAAAATCCTAAGGATCTACCTTTTTGGAAACATTTGAGATCGCCAGACATTTAGCTTGTTGAAACCTGTGGGTTTCAAGTGACTTTCACTGTGGTCTTTATATAAATAAAATGTAGGGAATTAAACACAAATAAACCCTCACAAAAGAAAATAACAAAGGTTGTATTTTCAGCAAAAGAAAAATGTTAATAGGTTAACAGTCTGAAATGCAAGAAGAAACAGTGAACAAATATATGCATAACTATGTGTGTAAATGTAGGATTCGGGTTGATAGCTAGATTAACCATCTTCTGCTTTTTGTTGTTGCTGATAAGATGTCAGCTATTCAAGTACCATTACTTCCATAATAGTAGCTAGCATTTATTAATGCTAGACACTCTTCCAAAAATATGTGTTCATTTTTCGTTGAGAAATTGAAAATATAATTAATCATATTTTGCATATGAGGAAACTGAGTCATATAGAGGTGAAGCAACTTGCCAAGATGTGCTTGTAAATAATTGAACCAGTATGGAAACCCAGTCAGTACAGTTCCAGAGCTCACATTCTCACCAACCACACCTAACACTAAACTCCCTTATCCTCCTATCTACTACACTAAACTTTAGTGCGACACTGCCTCATAGATGAGATGCTTCTTGTTCTGATTGGTCTTAAGATTTTCTCTTTGTCTTTTGTGTTCTAAAAGATTTCTGTGACGTGTGGAGGTATAGATTTCTTTTCCATTAACCTGAGTTAGATTTAGCTGTGTCTAATCCAATGTTAAACCCATGTTTTGCATTTTAAATTTCAATAATTTTACTTTTCATTTCTAGAAATAAATTTTTTTCCAAATGGCATAGTTGTAATTCATCATTTCTTGTACTTGTTAATCTTTTCATGCCTCATCTTCATTTATTGAAATATGCTTACTTTATGATCATGTCTAATAATTTCATCTTAAAGTCTTTGTCAATCTGATCTGCTGTATATCATTTTTGCTGTCTGTCGCCCATGCTGACTTGGTATATTTTGCCATTTTAAACAATGAATCCCTGTTCTTTGGAACTCTATCAGTGGAATTTTTAAGGCTTATCTTGACTTTCCTCCAGAGATGTTTTGCATTTATTTCTGCCAAGTTTTGGGATACATTAAAATCCTGGGGCTACATTAAATTAAATTCACCGCTTGATTTTTTAATATCACATAGGCCTTGTAAATTCTGACCATAACTTCTCCAATAATCAAATTGTGATTCAAAATTTTCAAGATAGATATTTTTCTCCCCTTACCTAATGAAGGGGTCCAGACAGGCAAGGTGCATTGTTGCTTTCTTCTGTATAATAGGTTTGTTTCTTATATGCCCTTATACTAAGAGTGAAGCCTATAGTATTCTAGCTTTACTTAGGGGGTATAGTAGATCTTGTCCAAAAATGGCTACCATCGATTCCCCCTCTACCCGTAAGTGCATGCTATTTATCACATCAAGAAGTGGAACCTAATTTCCCTCCTCTTGAATGTGGGCCGGGCTTAATGGTATGTTTAGCCAATGGGATACAGCAGAAGTGACATTCTCGGACTTCTATGGCTAGGTCATATCGAGCCTTGTGGTTTCTGCCCGGGCCTCTTCAAAGTAACTCTTGAGATGTTTCTTCTTGAAATTCAACAATCATTCTGCAAGAAGATCAAGCTATCTGGATAACTAATGTGAAGATGATTAGGTTGGCAGCCCCTGCTGAGCTCCCAGCCAACAGCCACCATCAACCGCTCAACTGTAAATGAGCCCTCCTGGGTAGACAGTCAAGTCTTCAGATGACTCTTGCCTCAGCCTCCACTGGTTGTAACCCCATGATACTCCCCAAGTGAGAACTTACCAGCTGAGCCTAGTGAACCAATAGAATGTAATAATACATTGTTGATTTAGGTTACTAAGTATTGGGGTGGTTTGTTACACAACAAGAGCTTTTCTGTTAGCCTTTCCATTTGGGGTGGGATCTAAACTTTATCTCCAGTTTCCCTCATCCCATGAGGTCATCAAAAATAACAACACATAAATTCACTAGGGTTTAGAAAGTAATTTCATAGTGAAAGCATTTGTTGGCCCTCCACTATTTCTCAGGGTTCCAACTTTTACTTTGTTTTTCCACCTCTCTATATTTTTTCCTTTATTTTGTACTCTGTAGTGCACTTAAAAATTAAGATTACATAGCTTTTATAAGGTCAGAATTTTAGAGAATATTGTCCTCCATATGATCATAAATTAAAGCTTTTTAGCTTCTTTGTAGAAAAGGAAGTAAGGTTTTGAGTTATCTGGGATTTTATTATAAATTTGGTATGAATCTGTGGCATGCTTTCCTAGTGAGAATGCCTAGCTCCATTCACTCTTCAATCCCCTCTAATCCAGATTTTTGTTTCTAACACTGTGCTCAAACTGGCCTTGCTAAAGTCATCAATGATCACCATATTGTCAAATCTAATGGTTTTTTCCCCTAGTCTCAATTTACACAATCTGTATTGCATTAGACACAGTTGACCACTAATTATTCTTATAACACTTTCTTTTCTTGGGCTTTGTGACACAATCTCTTGGTTTTTCTCCTATATCCTCATCTACTCTTTCAAACAGGCTCTGACATATACATCTGTGTGTGTGTGTGTGTGTGTGTGTGTGTCTGTGTGTGTGTGTTCAGCCCATTTATCAGTGAGGACCATAGGCTGGTTTGGAGTCTATTCTTTGAGATCCCATACCTTGCTTACTTTTTGCTAACTCCCATTTTGGCAGCTCAATTCTGCCTAATTTCACTCATCAAGTAACCAAGGATCCTAGTGATAGGAACATATTTTCTTAGAATTTCACCACCACTGGTTTGTCCTCTCTGCAAACTTGAATACCTAGGTATCAACTGATCTGTAGTTACGACAAAGATTGTGTCTCCCCTGCTGCCTCTTTCTTTGCCAACCTTAGCAGCTCAGTCAGTTTCCCAAGTCACCCGCAGTAGTCTACTTTTCACATTTGCCTGTTTAGACACAGCCTTCTTTTGACTACAAAATAGAGAAATTGAAAATAATTTTGTCTTCTCCCAAGTCATACTTCTAGGGAAAGCCTTCATAATTTTATTTGAAATGAACTTCCAAAATACAAGAACTACCATTCAATTCAATTCCACAAGTTATTTTACTGTGTGTACCTGCCATTTATGTGTCAGGCACTGTGCTGGCCACCTTAGGGGTATAAGGATGGCTAACATATGGCCTAGAAAAGACTTAAACTATGTACATAAAACACCAAGATGTAACTCAGGAAGTGAAGACGAAGTACCAGCAGAGCACAGAAAAGGAAGAATTCTCATTCAAGTGATGGCTTTGTGAAAAAATGGACTACTTGGCTTAACCCCTAAAGAATAGGTAGAAGTCAGCAGATAGAGATTGAGGAATGAGGAAAAAAAAAGAGAGAAAGTTATTTCAGTTGACGGACATACATAAAGACACAAATAAAATCTAGTACTTTTTGGAAGTTGTAAGCACACTGATGTGGACTGGCAGACAAGCAGGACCCTAGAAGGACAGTCACAGCACAAAGATGCTGTAAAAGTAGGTTGGGTGGGGTCATGGAGGATGTGAATGCCATGCTAAGGAACACACTGTAATTCAGAGGGCAATGGGGAACCATGGGAGACTTCCTAGGGGAATAGTATAATGACTAGAGTTGTGTATAAGGAACATGACTCTGGAAAGAACATATGGACCATATTTTCAATAAAAATATACAACCATGCCCTGAAGTTAAACAGAATTTATTCTTGATTATCTTCAATTGCATATAATTCATTCTTTCTTCTCTGTTAGAGGAGATAAGCACACATTAATTTTATAAGGTTTGCCTGCAAGGAAATGGAACATCTTTGAGCACAGAAGACATTCACTTTGAAAATCTATGACTCTGTCAACATGCCTTAGTCTGGCCACATTTGGGTTCATGCTTTTTAGTTTGGGCTGTCAACTCGCTAGTTTTGAAAAAAGCAAACAACACAAAATCATGGAACCAACCCAAATGCCCATCAATCAACAAGTGGATAAAGAAACTGTGGTATATATATACATGGAATACACTCAGCCATAAAAAGGAATGAATTAATAGCATTTGCAGTGACCTGGATGAGATTGGAGACTATTATTCAAAGTGAAGTAACACAGGAATGGAAAATCAAACACCATATGTTCTCACTGATATGTGGGAGCTAAGCTATGAGGATGCAAAGGCATAAGAATGATACAATGAACTTTGAGGACTTGAGGGTAAGGCTGGGGGAGCAAGGGATAAAAGGCTACAAATAGGGTGCAATGTATACTGCCCGGGAGATGGGTGCACCAAAATCTCACAAATCACCACTAAAGAACTTACTCATGTAACTAAATACCACCTGTACCCCAATAACCTATGGAAAAATAAAAAATTAAAAAAAAAATTTTTAAAGCAAACAACAAAAGCTACACCTGGAAATTCTTATTGAATATATTTGTAGTCTGGCTTGGCCATCTGTTTTGGGGATTTTTGTTTTGTTTTGTTTTTCTTACGTGTTATGGTTGATTTTGTGTGTGTCAACTTGACTGGGCCCTGGGCCACAGGATGCCCAGATATCTGGTTAAATATTATTTCTGAGTGTATCTGTGAGGTTGTTTCTGGAAGAGACTAACATTTGTATCAGTGGACTGAGTAAAACCCATGGTCCACTTCAAAGTAATTGGCCTTCATCCAATCTGTTGGCAGCCTGAACAGAACCAAAAGACAGAGGAAGGGAGAATTCCTTCTCTCTTTATCTGACTACTTGAGCTGGAACACTGGTCTTCTCCTGCCCTCAGACTGAAACTTATACCATCATTTCTCCTGGTTCTCAGGCCATCAGACTCACTAAAACTATCCTACCGGCTTTTCTGTATCTCTAGCTTGCAAACAGCGTACTGTGGGACTTCTCAGCCCCCACAATTGCATGAACCAATTCCTCATAATAAATCTCTTTATATGCATAGATAAATATAGATATAAATACTGAAACAGATATATATCCTATTGATTCTGCTTTTCTAGAGAATCCTGACTAATACAAAAGACTTCACTGGTGATTATGATGAAGACTATTTTTATATCCTCTTCTTAGAACATTATAGATCTCTAACTACTCTCTTTGGAAGTCAAATTATTTTTATACACAGTTTTTCATTTCAAATTTGAATATATTCCAAAATAGTTTTTAAATATCTGACTTCTGTTTCAAGCCAAAACATACATTTGAAAAAGAAGTATGCATCTAGAGGAAAGTGTGATTTGACAAAGAGTCAAGGGACTGAAGTCTAGCCTTGCCTCTGACGCTTTCCAGCTGTGTGACCTTGGGCAAAGGACTTGTCTTCGTCACTCAACCATGTCACATGGGAATAACACTACAGGCCCCATCTTGCAAAGTGTCATGAGGACAAAATAAATTATGAAACACATCAACAAAACTCTACACAAATGCAAACTATCATATGCTACTTGACATGTTATACAAATAAGATTTTTATTATTCAAACTATATTTTAAATGCCCTTAGGGAGTTTGCCACACAAATGAAGTAATCAGTGAATCATTATTTTAAGCAAATTATTATTTTGTGTTTAAGGTAGTTCTCTAATTTCTCTGTTCTTTGTGTTTGAATTTTGCTATTTTGAGTGTTCTGAAAATAGGGCATACTCATGTTCCTATTTAAAAGATTTACACTAATTATGCTCAGCATAATGCAGCCCTGGACAGAAGGAAGCTCAGAAGTCAGTCCTGCCCTTGTGATGAGGGAGAAGCGGGCCTCCTGAAACTCCTCCAGATGGCCCCTTGGGGCTCATGCAACAAATGACTTTAATCCTCTCTGCGTTAAAAGTGATGTCATGGAAACCAAACTTGTCATGACTCAAAGCAGGTTAAGGAGACCCAGAGTTGCTTTGACATTTATATGTAGACATTTATAAACAATGCAGACATTTATAAACAACTTCTTCCACAAATATGTCACTTTTAGAAATATGGAAATAATGCCATAATCTCAAAAGAGAATGATTAGACTATCAAAACTGTGTGCTAGAAATAATGAGTAACTCAAACTTGATTGAATTCTGTCCTGACCTCCCACTGTTTATGGATGGTTGAAATCCGCTTACCTTAAATGAAAGGTTTGGAATTTTATTTTATGCTGGTTTGTTTCCATTTTGCCACAAAGATGCAGGAAAGAGAAAGCCACAGAATTGTGAGGACAAATCTATGGCTTACATAAAGTATGTAAGGCTAAGGGTTCTGGGAAGCAGGTAATATTATTTTTAAAACTCCCCATTTTAAAATGGCACATTCCTAAATGCTTTCACAACTATTTTACACACATACGTTATTACTGAGAAAAACTTATCTTGAGGGATAAATTGTATTGCATCCTTCCCATACAATATTTTGTGCATAGATGATGTCAGCAATTATTTATTGAATATAATTGCATATTTAGAATTTTCTTCAAAAGCACTGATATTATCTTTCCTGTATTGCAGATGAAAAGCTCAGGCATAAACAATTTAAGGCATCTTGGATTCCAAACCAACCCCTACCCAGTACTGCTGCAGACCAGACTACCCCTCTTAGAAGTCAGAGGGAATGCCCTCTCCAATCTGATGCTGAGGTAGGCCAAGGCCAGGCTTGCTAGAGGCTCAAGGGTGCAATAAGAAATGGACCTCAGAAGGGACTCACTGGAGCATATGTCACTCTCATCAGGTTGCTACAACATCATAACACAACTAGGTGGCTTAAATAGCAGACATTTATTTTCTCACAGTTTTGGTGGCTAGAAGTCCAAGATCAAGGTGCTGACAGGGTTGGTTTCCAGTGAGGCCTCAGCCTGACTCTTAGATGGCAGCTTCTCACTGTGTCCTTGCATGACCTTTTCTCTGTGGGCACACCTGGCAACAGAGAGCGTTCTCTGGTATCTCTTCCTTTTCTTATAAGGACATCAGTCCTATCACTTTAGGGTCTCACCCCTGTGACTTCATTTCACCTTAATTACCTCCCTAAAGGCTCTATCTCCAAATACAGTCACACTGGGAATTAGGTTTTCAACGTGAATTGGGGGAACACAACTCAGCCCAAAAGAGAGTGCACCAATACCTGAGAGGCTGAGCCCCGGGGGGCAACAGGGCCCTCCTCTGCCTCATGGTTGGGGGCTCCTCTTGATGGCAGATCCCTCACTCCCCATGGGTTACACTGACTCAGACTTGGCTTTGTCTCTGTTCTTGATCTTATGAATAATTTTGGCTCTGCTTGTTGGTTGCAAGTAAACGGAAGTGAACATAAACATTGAGAGTCCAAGCCACCATTTTTGCCCACCTTCAAAACTGGACTCTCCTGTATGATAACCTTTTGAAGAGACAGCATAGTGCAATGAAAAGAGCACTATACGTGGCCTCAGAAGTCCTGGATTCAAACCCTAACTGTTTTCCATGGCGCATACATTCCCATGTGACTAGGACTCTGTTCCCCAACCCCATGATGTCGCTTACTCCCTCCAGCAATGCTGGCTTCCTGCCTCTACTCGAAACCAGCAAGCATGCTCCCATCCCAGGGACTTGGCAAAGGCTATTACCTTTGCCTGGAATGCTTTCCTTTAAATATCCACTAGGACTACTTCCTTATTGCATTTAATATTTTAATTAAATGCCACCCTTCTAGAAAGTTCTTCTCTGACCATGCTATCTACAACAGTGCTCACCCTCCACCTCCATCAGACACCTCAATATCCCAGACAGCACTTTATTTTTCTTTACAGTATTTATCACTATCTGACATTACTGCATACAGATGCTCCTCAATTTATGATGGGGTTACATCCCAATAAACCTATTGTAAGTTGAAAATATTGTAAGTCAAAAATACATTGAATACAGTTAACCCCCTGAACCTCACAGCTCAGCCTGGCCTATCTTAAATGTGATCAGAAACTTACCATACAGTTGGGCACAATCACAATCATCTAACACAAAGCCTATTCTACAGTAACATGTTGAATATCTCATATATATTTGTTCAACACTTTACTGAAAGTGAAAAGCAGAATGGCTGTATGGGTACTTGAAGTATAGTTTCTACTGAACGCTAATTGCTTTCACACCATTATAAAGTGAAAAAGTCGTAAGCCGAGCTATCTTAACTTGGGGACCATTTATATATTTATTTGTTTATAGTTTGTCTTTCCCAATATATTGCAGGCTCCATTAGGGCAGGTTTATTAGTTTCATTTATTGCTGCATCCCATGCAAATAGTCCCTGAAGCAAAGAAAGCACTCAATAAATATTTTGAATGAACTGAAGGAATGACTATGAATTAATGGGGCACTTGGCCTCAGTTTCCCCTTCTATAACTTGGCTCTCCCTTGCTCAGGTCCATCCCTCAGGGGCCCCTGGCCTGCTCTTGGCCTCACTGGGCCCTGGTATCTCAGGCAGAGCCCCGAGGTGCCACCACCCTGCTGTTTGCACACCCTTGCCAGTTCTCTGCTTTCAGCAGATAGTGAGGGGCGAGGCTGTGTGGGTATGTGAGCAATGCCAGAGAGGTCAGCTTCTCTAAAGAGATGTGGCTTCCTCATGTAATAGCATGGAGAGTATAGATGAGGAAAAACAGAGTGGCTCATGGCCAGCTCACTTCTTAAAGGCTGGGAACACAATGGGGAATGGCAGGCAACGTGGCCTTGAAGGGGAACAGGGTAGGAAGGGGTTGCCAAAGACAAAATACTAAGTGAAACTCTGTCCAGGCCATATCTGCCCAAGATGAAACTGTTTCTGGGAAAAAGGCAGATGCCTACAGACAAAGCAGCAGAGCCCAAACTAGCCCAAATATCAATGCAGAAAGGACAAGATGGAAAGCCCCATGAAGTAAGGCTTGCTCACTGCTCTCGCCCAGCACCCAGGGCAGGTGCTCAGGCTATGGGGAGGCACATTGTAGGGGGATGTGGGGTTGAGACCAGCAAAGGAGGCACACTGGAAAGCAAGTGAACTGGGAAGTGACAAGTAAAGAGGGTGCTTAAGGCTACTTAAAAGAGACATCAGGGATGAGGTGGAAAGTCAGGCAACAATGGGGTCACACCTTGGTTGCATCTATCACTGGCTAGGGGAACCTGGGCAAGTAACTTAACTCTTTTGTGCCTTATTTTTCTCACCTGAAAAATGGGTGTAATGGTACTTACTTTATAGATTATATCTTAATTATATACCAATTGAGCATCATGGCCCTGACACATGACAAACCATATGGAGGAGAAAGACGGAAGAAAGAAGGACCTAAGTGGAGAGGTGGGTTTAGACCGGGATTAAGCACTGAATCAGTGGAGAGGAGGATGCAGGGTGAGTGGACAGAGGAAACTAGTGGAGAAAAAAAAGGATAAAAAAGAGGTCTGAGAGAGTTCAAAGAATCAAGGAGAGGAGCTTTGTAAAGAATCAAGGATGGGCAGTATAGGAAGAGGAAGAAGAAGAATCTAGCAACTGACATAATGCAGACCCTTAACAGAGATGCAGGGCTACAACCCATCTTGTGCTGCTGCTGAGGCCCAGGGAGGAGCCACCTGGGTGCCCAGAGCTGTGCTGGGCAGACACAGGACAATACAGCCCTGTGGGAGACACACAGGTCTCCACAGGAGGCAGCAGTTTGTTAGCACGGGAATTCATCAGGCTTGGGCACCTGCTGGGGAGGAGATGGAAACACAGTCAATACATCTCATCATCAAAAACAGGAAGGAAATGAAACATTTTGGAAGTCATTGAAAAGCAGGTTTTATGTTAATTTGAAATAAAATGTTTGCTTAACCGACTGCTCTCTGAAGACTTCTTGATTTGGTATTTGGAGACAGACATCACCCTGACGTACATTAGGAGGCCTGTGATCTTAGGCTTGTTCCAGCTGTGATTCACTTCACGTCTGATTCACTTCATCATTTATGCAATTTGTCATCAGGTTATTTGAAAGCTGAGTAAAACCTCTCATATCCTCATGAGTTCCTCTCATATCCTTATGAGTTCTATCTATTGTTAGATAGAACTACATGAACAGAAGCTCTTTGAGTCCTCAATCATTTTTAAGAGTGCAAAGAGGTCTTAAGACCAAAATGATCGCAATCTGCTGACCTACTTTGGGTAAGATGACATACTCTCACCTTTTCTGTTCATTCTCTTTAGCCTTCAGAGCAGACCTGTAAGAGCCTAGATTTCCAGCGTATGGAAAGCAAAAAGGAGGCTCAGAGTAAAGTCGCACCTCTAATAAGGGATAAAGCTGGGATTGGACATCACTTTCTCTGCTCTACCCATTTTGCGGCACTGTCTCTTAGCATCCATTGTGGCAAAAAGAAGTTTTATGGAAGAGAAAGCAAGCCGCAAACATTAGAGATTTTGCAAGAGGCAAGCTTCACTCTCCAATACTTGCTGAAAAATATTCTCTGTGCTCCTCGGTCTCCAAAGAAGGAGACTAATTTAGTTCAAAAAGAGAGATCTCTGTCCGCGGCTCAGCCCTGGGTGTCGGGGTTCCAGGCGTCGCTGGGTCTGGGCGCGCCACGTCTGCACAGCGCCCTCTGTTGGCCCCTCTCTGCTCCAGCCGGCACTTGGTCTAGCCTGGCCACCTTAGATGCTCCCTTTAGATGCTTTCCGGTGAGCGTCTCTAGGGACCACAGCATCTTACTAGGGCTTGGGCATTCCTCTGGGGGCAACTGGGCTTTTATACAAATATACAAGGTTGCCCTCAACAGCTAACCCTCCCTGCGGGCCACTCCTAGTTTGCAGCTCTATCTTTTCTGCGTTATTTTTCACATCCAGAACTCAGAACACACAGAGAGAACCGCCCTCTCCACTCTTGTCATTGAGAAGGAAGCCTGGTGTGAACTTCAGACTTACACAAACCTAGATTTGAATCCAGGCCCTCTGCCCTGCAAATGACTTAACCTTTCTGAGCCCCACTCTTCTCAGTTTTAGAATGGAAATGCTAGTATTTACCTTGTAGGGTTATTGGGCGCCTAAAGCACTTGGCACAGGAATGAACGGTGTTGGTTTCCAGTTTCCCATGTCTGCTGTGGGCTACGGGAGGAACAGTCGTTCCACTTCAAATGGAGTCACTGTCACTGAGGGCCACTTAAGCTGCACGAATTCTCACCACAAGCCTGGTTTCCTTCTGGTCGTCAGTCATTCAGCTCCCACTACAGGGCAGGCGCTTGTGAGACTCTCAGGACATAATGTTAAAGGATGTTATGGTGTTTTCTCTTAAGGGGCTTACAGTTTAACATGGTGATACCCAAACTTTGCTAGAACATTTCTCAGATCATTCTTCCCTTAAGAGACTTTTTAAACAATATTATTTTTAGAGCAGCTTTAGGTTCACAGCAAAATTGAATGGAAAGTACAGAGATTTCCCATTTACCCCCTCCCTCCACACAGTCATTCTCAACATCCCCAAGCAGACGGAGATATTGACCCCAAGACACCTCCTTATCATCCAGAGTCCATAGTTTACATTCAGGCTCAGTCTTGGTGTTGTTCATTCTATGGGTTTGGACAAATGTATGACATGTGTCCACCATTAAAAGACTATTGAACATGCTAAATTGTATGTCTTTCCTTGGAGGTGCACCCACTAGTCTAGCCCAGATAAATGCCCATGGGGACAGGTCGTGGGTAATCTCACTTCAGCCTGATGGCACCATCTGGGCAGTGATTCATCCCAGGGACTCCCTGGCAGAAAACCTGCTTTTGGTGGGCCTTATGGTGGCTCCCACTTCTTAGCCACATGTATTTCTAGTACAGGAAGTGGGTTACATGGAGCTCTTTCATAGAAGAGACTCTGCCATAAGCAAAATAATCCAGCCTCCAAAAAGGACGTCCATGTTCTAATCTCCAGAACCTTACATGGCAGGAGAAACTTCGCAGATGTGATGAAGTTAAGGAGTTTGAGATGCAGAGATTATCTTGGATTATCCAGGTGGGGGGGCGGGCAATGTCATCACCAGGGTTCTTACAAGTGACACTAGGATAGAGGCGAGTCTGAGAAGGGTCTATGATGACAGAAGCAAGGGTCAGAGTCAAAGACAAATCTGAAGCTGTCAGGCTGCTGGCTTTGAAAATGGAGAAGGGGACCATGAGCCAGGAATGCAGGTGGCCTCTAGGAGCTGGGAAAGGCAGAGAAATTGGATTCCCCTTGAGAGCCTCCCAAAGGAACACAGTCTGGCCAGCATGTTGATTTTAGCCCAGTGAGATACAGGTTGGACTTCTGCCCTCCAGAAATGTAAGAGAATGAATTTGCTTTATTTTAAGCTACTGATTGGTGGTGTTTTGTTATAGCAGCAATAAGAAGCTAATACAGGCTCAGAGAGGCATGTACCTCTGGAGCTCACAGCATTCCTGGTTGGCTGGAATGTGAGAGCAAACCCAGAAGAGAGAAGCTGGGGCCTTCAGGGCAGCAGCAGCAGACGTTGGCTGAGCTCTGTGAGGGTCGTTGGGAGCCTTAGCATGGTCACTTGGGCTGTGAGGTGACTCATGGCTACTGCCAGTTTGATTAGCTGTGATGACCACAAGTGAGGAACCACGCGGTCAGCAACTTTGGGCCACACAAAGACTCCCAGATGAGGAACGGTGCAATGAATGCTGCAGCGATGTGGCGATAAAGCCAGAGGAACGGCTTTGGCTGTTCTGAGACCCTGGAGTTCTCAGAGGTGACAGAGAGGGTCAGGGTGAAGATTCAGGAGAAGATAGGCCATTACCAAAGGTGTGCAATGGAGGCCACACAGGGTACTGATAGGAATGGTGGCTGACATTTGCTGAGCTCTGTGTGCTGCGAGCTGTGCTAGCAGTGCCCGCCCTGTCCCATAGAATCTTCACAATGATTCTAAGAGGTAGACACTATTATTATTCCCATCTTACTGGTGAAGACACTGAGACTTTCCATGGTTAATTTTGACCAAGAGCAAAAACTAGCAAATAAAAGATCTTGACTTCTGTCTGCTCAATGCCTCCTCCTCCCCCATTTTTTTAAATCAACTGTTGTAGAAAGAACATGAAGTTTGACGAGAGCAAGACTTGTGTTCAGATCCAGTCCTACTACTCTGTACCCTCAGCCTGGTAACTTAACCCCTGTAAGCCTTTGTTTCTCATGTGTCCTATTGGGAAAATAATATTTCTCTTTAGAAGAAGTAGAGTGGTAGTTAAAAGTGAGGGTTTGGGAGGATAACTACTCACATTTGAATCCTGGCTCAGCCTCTTATAAGCTATATGACATGAAGCTACATATTTAATCTCTCTATACTTCAGTTTATTCATCTGTATGATGAGGATCATGTTTTATTATCTGAGTGGGGTTGCTATAAGGGTCAAATGGCATAGTATCTAAAGCTCTTTGCACAGTACCTGGTTCACAGGGAGCTCCCAATGGGTACTACTTAGAGTAGGGCTGAGCAGACAGGGTTGGGGATAGAAATGGCCTGGAGTAATCCTGGGACATGGGAGGCATTCAGTCTGTGCTTGCTGCTGTTTTTATCTGTGGTAGGCAGGAAGCAGCCCCAGCAAGAGGCCATACTGAAGTCCTGGCCGTTGGGGTGGGAAAATCTCTGTGTGTTTTAGGGGTAAGAGGATGCAGTTAGATGGCTGGGAAGGGCTGGGACTGCAGGGTCTCTGAGGGTCACAAAGAGAATCTGAAGCCATTGCTCCTAAAGGGCTGAGGCTGGGATGAGGTGCCAGAAGCCAACAGTATGGGGAGCTGTGTGGGAACCCCAGGCTTCACCTTCTCATCCATTTTTAGATCCAGTAATTTTGGGCAGAGGTGCTGAGACAAACTGAAGATCTTGCCCCCTGTCCCTCACAAGAGTGCATCAGAGCCAGAAGCCAGCTTTTCATTATCATTAGCACTGTTTGCTTCATAAACTTGGAATTTTGCATTTTAGCAGTCCTCAAAATGAAGCACCTGTGGCATTGAAATTATTGTTTTCCTTATGGAAGGGGCTATTTATCACATTATCCTATTTGAAGTGATTATTCTCATTCATCAAATTGAATTTAATTAATTTTCATAATTCAAGAGCTTCATAGCTGCAAACTATATACACTTGGCCAATAGTTCTGTGAAACAATCTGTGTTTTTCCCTCTTGCATTTATTTGCATCCTAAAAGGCTACGTTTACTTCTCTAGAGTAAAACTGCTCTGTGTGCCAGGTCGTATTGGCAAATTCGCTGGAGAGAAGAGAACCCACTAGTAAAGCACAGCTCAAGAATTAGTGGCAAACAGATGCACACTCAGAACATTGTTTTAGCTGATGGGAGAGAATGGAAGGGAGAAGGCATCTGTGAAGGAGACAGCGCCTTTCCCTTAAGATCCTGAAAAGCGTTCTGGGCTGCCAGACCCCAGAGCAGAAACAGTTGCACACAGCATCTGCCCTCAAACAACTTTAAAGGTGCCTTTCACTCTGCAGAGCCTATGTGTGGCCTTATTTGTGTGGGGAACCTTGCACATAGCTTTCCATATTTCTTTGCCCATTGCCCTAGAGGAAGCCCATGTCTGAGGATGCTTTTGTGCCAACCCTGACCATTTCAGATCTCCTGAATGCTGCCTTCAGGGTTAACTTCCTTAGACCCCCATCAGGGTGTTTGGGGGTCTGACATTTTATTTTTATGCATTGACATGGACAGCAGCATGTATGCCCAGATTGGCCCAAGGTTGTTCTAGAAAGTGCTTCAAAATAAAAGGACAAGCCTATTGTTGGGTTTATGTGATACATAATTAGAGTGATATCTATCATACAACGTATGATCATAAGTGTCTATAAAATTTATGTGTCTATTTACATATATACACACCCATAGAGACATAGCATTAAGGTGCAATTTCTTTACAGCTCCAGCAAGATTGTACTGTCAACACTTTATAACCTGTAATCAGTACTCTGGCCAATAAGGTTATAATTGGAGACTAATACCTTTGTATTCACCCTATATTTTTCAACATCCACCATAACTGGATATTGATATATAACTTCACAGGTTACAAAGCACTTTCACATGCATTATTTCACTTGATCCTCGCAACAGCCTGGTTTTAAAGTGAAAAGTCTAAGGCTAAGAGTGTAATGTGTCCAAGATTAGGGAGTTCCCAACTGGGTAGAGCTGGCATCAGCCAGGTCTTCCCAATCGACATTTGCTATTTCTTGCAAATCAAAACCACAATGAGATACCATCTCACGGCAGTCAGAATGGCGATTATTAAAAAATTTTTAAAAACACAGATGCTGGCAAGGTTGCAGAGTAAAAAGAATGCTTTTACAGTGTTGGTGGGAGTGTAAATTAGTTCAACCATTGTGGAAGACAGTGTGGTGATTCCTCAAAGATCTAGAGGCAGAAATACCATTTGACCCAGCAATCCCATTACTGGGTATATACCCAAAGGAACATAAATCATTCTATTATAAAGATACACACATGTGTATGTTCATTGCAGCACTATTTGCAGTAGCAAAGACATGGAATCGACCTAAATACCCATCAATGATAGACTGGATAAAGAAAATGTGGTGCATATACACCATGGAACACTTTGCGGCCATAAAAAATCACAAGGTCTTGTCCTTTGTGGGGACATGGATGGAGCTGGAAGCTGTTATCCTCAGCAAACTAATACAGGAACAGAAAACCAAACACTGCATGTTCTCACTTATAAGTGGGAGCTAAATGATGAGAACTACATGGACACATGGTGGGTGGTACAGCACACACTGGGGCCTGTTGGGGGAGAGAGAGCATCAGGAAGAATAGCTAATGGAAGCTGGGCTTAATACCAAGGTGATGGGTTGATCTGTGCAGCAAACCACCATGGCACACATTTACCAATGTAACAAAACTGCACATCCTGCACATGTACCCCGGAACTTAAAATAACGGTTGAAAAACCCCACGTTTGCTATTTCTTTTGTATGATTACATCTCTTGGTAGCTCAAAACTATGGAGAAATCGTAATAGTTATGAAAAGAATAATTATCATTTTTTCAGCATATACCTTATGCCAAACACTGTTTGGAGTGCTTATGTGCACTTCTGTGTAATCTTTATGCTTACTCTTAGAGGTAAGTAGCTTAATTCTCATTTTGTAGATGAGGAGTCTGAGGCTCAGCAAGGTGAAACAAGCCCAGGCCACAAAGCCTCACATCTGGTGAAGCCAATTGTGGACTCAGCTCTTTCTGAATCCTAAACACATGTTCTTTTCATTTGGCTAGGCTACCTATAAGTCATTTTCACTTTAGTGAAAATTTAAGTCAGTGCTGCTACCTTTTGTATAGTATTTGCATTTTACTATGTCTCTAATTATAGAATTAAAGGACTTGTTCCCTGGTCTTAAAATAGTTCCAAGCATCAAGAAATAAGTAGGAGAGAGAGTCTAGAGAGCAACGGGTAGCCCCCCTAGTGTCTCTGAAAATCAGCCTATAGAGCTGCCGGTAGCACAACTTCAACCCTCTGGGGAACTGAACAGGTTCATCGTGAGAGTGCTGCATTAGCAACACAGCAGGGAAACTATGAGTTCTGGAGGCAGAACACCTGAGTCTGAGGAGCCCTGCTCTTTAGGAGCTGTGTGACCTTGACAACTTCCTGACCCTCTTAGGGACTCTGCTATCTTCCTTGAAAAACAGGGATTAAATGAGGTAATGTGTGTGTGGACTGCAAGGCCAGGAAAAAGAAGGTACAATTTTGTGTTCTCTTCCAGCGAGTCAAGGCTCCTCTGCTTCCCCTTTCTCAGCCCCATAGCTCCGAGGAACACAGTAATGACTGCCGGGGCACGCACACAGCAAGCAGCTTTGCCGTGCTTCCCTGCTGTTCTGAAGGCCTTTTGCTGCAAGAGAGATGCACCTGTCATTTCCTGCAGGCGCTTCCAAGGCTCTTCATGGAGAAGCTGCCTTAAATGAAAAGGCCATTGTTTGTGTTAAGAAACAACTTTGCTAATCACAGAAATAGCTCCTGCTCTACAGGCCCCGATGGCACCAGTGGAAGGAAGCCAGCATGTCACTGCAGATTCTGGGGCTCCTTGTGTAGGATTTACAGGGGGCTACCTGATGTGGATGGAGTCCGGCTTCATACTTTCCTGGCTGTGATATTGGCAAGGTTGGCCTCACCTAAGCCTCCATGTCCTTATTTGTATAATGCAGTTACCAATGTCCATATTTCAGGGCTCCTGTAAAGATTGCAGATAATGTTAATGAAATGCCTAACGAAGGACCTGGTCTAAAGTGGAGATTCAGTGAGTGTTAGTTCTCCTGTTTCTCTTCTGCCCTCTCTCCCTCAGGCCCACATTTAGAGGTGTTCGTTTGTAACAGACACTCAGGCAGAGGTGCATTCTGTCAAAAAGGCTCTGTCAAGAACAAGGGGCTCTGCCTGCTCTGGAAGAGTCCCCTGGGTCCGCCCAGTTCTGAAATCTCACCCGCACGTGTTCTTCAGCTCAGGAACTGATGAAGACGACAAAGCGACTTGATAAAAATGGCTGAACCTGCATGCATAAAAGAGAACAACGTTCAGACACTTCTGTCTGGTGACCCCTGCAAGATTCTGGTATCAAACTCCTGTCTCTCCTCACTAAGGACCAGGGGTTGCCCTGGTGTGGCGGAAGCTATATAGAGGCCCACACCATAATGTCTGCCAAGTCCTCCAGGCCCTCTTACATCTTATGTTCAATTTTCCCTCATTGCTTCTTCTGGAATGTCCACTCCCTGTTTCAGAGCTGAGAATGCTGACTTCTTAGTCTTTTCTTATGCAATTGCTGAAAGTGCAGCTTTTAAGTCCTGCATCATTATCAAATTGATTTCTGCCAAAAGCTTTTCTTCTTGCCAATGCTCTGGGAACACGGGTTGCTGCCTTCTCAGTCTGGATAGATACAGGCCCTATTTGGCCAAACCACGGCACTTCCTGTTTAAATAATTCCCTGAAAGCACCAGCTCATCAGCGTGAGTGTTCATCACTTTATCTCCAACTTTCTGTGGTGTTGTTACAGTCTCTATGGACCCAAAATTAGAGAAAGAAGGAAACGTGATAAAGCAATTGGCCCCTAGATAATGTCTATCATTCAAGCACATAAGTGAGCCCGAGCCAAATCCTGAGTTCTGGCTACATGCAAAAGCCCGGGCTAAGTGAGGTAGCAAATACATGCAGTGTATATATGGCATGCACCCTGCCTGCAGGAGTGCCACACACAATGACGTAATGCCCTGAAATGGAGACAGTAAACCTGGTCAGTGTTTGCAACGTGGCAAATGAGAGGTCAGTCAGCATGTGTGCAGTCTGTGGAAGGTTTCTCAGAGCTGAGAATGAAGTGAGGGGTGTTCAAGAATCTATAGGGATTAAGAAATCAGGGTAACATGGGGAAGCATTCTTGGCGAAAGAAACAGCTCGAGCAAAGACAGAGGTGGAAATTGGCCTGGCATCTTTAAGGCACTGAAAGGCTACCAGCCTACTTGGTCTGTTTATTTTAGGAGAATAGTAGGAGTCAAGTTTGTAAAGACAACTGGAGAGGTTGACTTCTAAGCTAAAGAGCTTGATCTTACTCCTTTAGGTAGTGAAGTCACTGAAAGTTTTTGAGAAGACAAATGGCATGCTGAAAGTGGTGTTTCAGAAAAATTTTATCAGCAGTGGTGTTTGGAGGGGGTGACATTAAGGAGTAAAAGAAGAGACTTCAGGTAGTGAGAATCGTTAGAGTGCTTGCAAAGAACTGATATGAAATCATTAGGACTCTAACTAGGATGACAATAGAGGAAAAGGGAAATAAAGGATGGGTTCAACACAAATTGGAGAACAAGCAGATATAAACTTGAAGGAATGACAGGAGAAGCAACGACATCATAGGTCAAAGGCAGAAAATCTGGAGCTTGTTGGCAGGACAATGCATTGTCTGCTTAAACAAGTCAAATCTGTGGTCTGTGGAGACAGTCAGCAAGTGAAAGGTCAAAATGGCTGGTAAATTGCTTGAGATTTGAGGCAGAGCACCGGACTGAATTCCAGGCTGCAAACGTGATCTGGGTGTGATTTGATTGGAAAGGATAGCTGCAGGTGTGATGGCTTTTCTCCAGTTGTGTGTGCCTGTGTGAGATTTAAAACAAAGGGGAAGACTGAAGGAGATACTGCACTTCTAAGAGAGATTAAGGAGAATGGAAAGAGCAAGGTTGAAAAGCCAGGAGCAATGGGATGAAGAGAATAGGCTGGGGTTTTAATCTTGGAAAGGAGGGCTCTGTAACAAGGTACACTGGGCTCTTGGTAGCAGGATGAGGTGGGGGTGAGGGAGAAAGGGCAGTAAGCCAGGAAAGGACCGGCTAGGTACCTATTTTGGCTTAAGGCTGGCCTCCTAGAGTTGTGGCAAATGTAAGACTGGTTCAGATTGTTACTGACATGGAGGTGTCTAAGCAGGTGGGCTGGGGCAGAACTCATGTAGTCAGAAGGCTGGACTTCAAGGATCTTGGCTTCTGAGGGTCTGTCCATCTAAAACAGGATCCCAGAAAGAACTAGAGGGAGCAGACAGGATCAGAGTTCAGGCCAGGAGAAGAGCAGGCATCAGAAGGTAGAGGTCAATGGTTTTGTTATTGTTCTCTAAACCCTAATGGTTCGCCAAGATGCATCTGGGGCTGCTGAAAGGGCAGAGGAGCTCCAAGCTCCCTCATTCCCATTCAACCTAACAGGTTTTTTACTTATTGAACTTTGTGATGTGATAGGATTGAGTTTGAAGAAAGGGTTCCACTACTAAAGTAAAGTTTGAAAATGAATGGCAGATTTGGCCTACCGGAAATAAAAGCAGAGGCATTATTACTGGCAACAGTCCATCCATAAAGGAACATGTGAGTAAACCACAGCATGGCTGCTGTGAAGAGTGCAGCTGGCAAACATAATCAGCAAGATCTATGCATGTAAGCTGAGTTAACATCAGAGGATGTCTGTGTCATACTGGGAAAGGGCAGAAGCAAGTTTCAGGATAATGTAGATGATACATGTGAAACAAAAAAAAAGGAAAAAGAATCCTATGAATTTTCTTATGTGTTGATATGAAAGATAAGACAAGAAGGGCTCCACACCAGACTTTGGCTTCTTCAGGCACAGGAATTAAAAGAGGGTAGATAATTACCAGATTTTTAAAGAGAGACTTTTGTATTGTATAAGTAGCTACTATGAGCCTGTATTTTTCTTTTATACTTTTTAGTTAGGAATAAGTATAGATTCATCGGAAGTTGCAAAAATAGTACAGAGAATCCTGTGTTCCATTCATCCACTTTCCCCAGTGGTAACATCTTACATGATGATAAAAGCTAGGAAATTAACATTGGTATAATTCATACACATTGTTCAGATCTCACTTGTTTTATATCCACTCATGTTTGTGTGCCTGAGTGCGTATATAGTTCAATGCAAAACTATCACATGTGTAGATTTATATATCCTCCACCACTATCAAGATACACAATGGTTCTATCACCACAAAGATCCCTCATGCTACCCCTTTGTATTCACACCCCTCCCCACTCCTACTTCCTGTTCCCTGGCAACCAGTAATCTGTTCTTCATTTCTAGAATTTTGTATTTCAAGAATGTTACATAAATGAAAGTATATAGTATGTAACCTCTTGGAATTGGCTTTCTTTTCATTTAGCATAACTTCCTTGAGATCCATTCAAGTTCTTGCATGTATCAATAGTTCATTTCTTTTTATTGCTGAGTAGTATTTCATGGCACAGAGGTAGCACTATTTGTTTAACCATTTACCCATTGAAGGACATGTGGGTTGTTTCCAATTCTGGGCCATTAAAAGTAAAGCTGCTGTGGACATTTGTGTACACATTTTTGTGTAGCCATAGCCTTTCATTTCTCTGGTACAAATGTCCAGGAGTTCAACTGCTGGCTTATAAGGTAAGTGTATGTTTAATTTTTTTAAGAAACTGCCGGACTATTTTCCAGGAAGACAGTACCATTTTACATTCCTATCAGCAATGTATGGATGTGCCAATTCCTCAGTTCTTGTCAACATTTGATATTACTCCTATTTTTTAAATGGTAGCTATTTTAATAGGTGTATAGTGATATTTAATTTGCATTTCCCTGATGGCTAATGATGTTGAACAAATTTTCATGTTCTTTTTTTGCCATCTGTATACCCTTTGGTGAGATGTCTATTTATATCTTTTGCCCATTTTCTAATTTGATCTTTGATATTTTTTATTGTTGAGCTTTGTGAGTCCTTTATATATTTTAGATATAACTCTTTTGTCAGATATTTGGTTTGAAAATATTTTCTTCCAGTCCAGATGTTGTCTTTTCATCTTTTTAATAAAGTTCATTGTAGAGCAAAAGTTTTTCATTTTGATGATGTCCAACTTATTGATTTTCTTCCATAAATCATGGTTTTTCATATCACATTTAAGAACTTTTCACTAACCCTAGGTCCTGAAGATTTTCTCCTATGTTTTCTTTTGAATTTTTTATAACTTTGTGTTTTATATTTAAGTATATAAATTCATTCTGAGTTATTTTTTCATTTAAAAACGTGAGGTTTATTTTAAAGTTCTTTTTATTGGCCTATGGGTGTAACTACTTCAGTACCATTTGCTGAAAAGATTATTCTTCCTCCATTGAATTGCTTTTGGATCTGTCAAAAATCAGTTAATTTGTGCATCAAAAGACACTACTAACAGAATAAATAGGCAGCCTACATGATACAGTTTTGATGTTGTCCCCTCTAAATCTCATGTCTAATTATAATCCCCTGTTGGAAACGGGGATGGGTGTTTGGGTCATGGGGACAGATCCTTTATGGTTTGGAGGTGTCGTCAAGATAGCAAGCAATTATGAGATCTGGTTGTTTAAGTGTGTGGCACCTCCCCCCTCCCCACCTCTTGTTTCCACTCTCACCATGTGACTGTCTGCTCCCCCGTCACCTTCTGCCATGATTGTAAGCTTCCTGAAACCTCCCCAGAAGCTGACCAGTTGCCGATGTCATGCTTCCTGTAGAGCCTGCAGAACTATAAGCCAATTAAACCTCTTTACCTTATAAATTACACAACCTCAGGTATTTCTTTATAGCAATACAAGAACGGCTTAATACACCACAGAATGGGAGAAAGCATTTGGAAATCACATAGCTTATAAGAGATAAAAATCCAGAATATATAGAGAACTCCTAAAACTCAGCAACAATAACACAGACTGATTCAAAACTGGGCAAAGGACTTGAATAGACATTTCACCAAAGTACATGTACAAATGGTCAATATGAGATGCAAATCAAACTACAATAAGATACCACCTCACACACATTAGGATGACTCCTATCAAAAATATCAAAAATAGCAAGGATTGGTGAAGATGTGGAAAAATAGGAACACTTGTGCACCGTTTGTGGGAATATAAAATGGCACAGCCGCTGTGAAGAACAGTATAGTATTTCCTCAAAAAGTGAAAAATAGGATTGCCGTATGATCTAGCAACTCCACTTCTTGGTATATACCAAAAAGAACTGAAAGCAGGGTCTCAAAGAGGTATTTGTACACCCATGCTCATAGCAGCATTATTTACAATAGCTAAAATGTTGAAGTAACCCAAATGTACATCAATGAATGAATGGAAAAGCAAAATGTGGTATACCCATATGCTATGGTTTGACTGTGCCCCCCAAAGTTCATGTGTTGGGAATTTAATCCCCAATGCAACAGTGTTGAAAGGTGGGACTTTTAAAGAGATGATTAGGTCATGAAGACTCTGCCAGCCATCATAAATAGATTTATGCTGCTATAATAAGGATTGGCGTATTGCAGGATTATCCAATAACCAATTGAGTAATCTCATGATCATCCAATTAGGGTTCCCAGGTAAAGTATGAGCCCTCTTTCCCTCACTCTCACTCTCTCTTGTTCTTCTGCCTTCTGTGATGGAATGACACAACACAAAGGCCTTCACCAAATGCCAGTGCCGTGTTCTTGGACTTCCCAGCCTCCATAACTGTAAGTCAAATAAATTTCAGTTCACTATAATTTACCTAGTCTGTGATATTTTGTGATAGTAGCGTAAATTTGACTAAAACACTATCCAATGGAATATTGCCCTTTAAAAGGAAAGAAATTCTGCAATATGCTATAACATGGATGAACCTTATGTTCAGTGAAATAAGTCAGTCACAAAAATACAAGTACTATATGATTCAACTTATACGAAGGAATATGAGTAGTCAAAATCATAGAGACAGAAAGTAAAAGGGTGGATGCTACAGACTGAGGGGAGGGAGTTATTATTTAATAACTAATTATTATTAAATAATTATTAATTATTTAATGGGTATAGGGTTCCAGTTTTATACTATGAAAATAGTTATGGAGATGAATGGTGGTGATATTTGCACATTATGAATGTATTTAATACTGCTAAACTGTACATTTAAAAATGGTTTATATAGTAAATTTTATGTTATATGTACTTTACTTAGAACAATAAAAAATAAGTTGAGCATATTTATGCGAGTTTATTTCTTGAAGCTTTATTCTGTTCCATTGATCTATGTTTGTTTCTATTCCTTCACCTACACCACACTGTCAAGATTACTGTAGTGTACATGGTCTTAAAATAAAGTAGAGTGATTCCTTCCAATTTATTCTTTTTCAAAATTGTTTTAGCTATGCTAATTCATTTGTCTTTCCATACGAATTTTAGAATAAACTAGTCTATAACTATAAAAAAATTCTCACTGGGATTTTGATAGAAACTGCATTAAATCTATAAATCTGTACGGGGAAAACTGACATCTTTATTATGTTGAGTCTTCCAATCTGTGAATATGTAAGTCTTTCCATTTATTTAGAGCTTCTTTGATTTCTTTCATCAGCATTTTGTAGTTTTCAGTATACAAATCTTGTACATGTTTTACTTGAAAAATCGAATAAAGTAATTTTAAGTCATTGATATAGGTGATAAGTATAGAGATATATCTGTAACTTTTTAAATGGGACCAGGTACAAAAAACAAATGATTTGAAATGGATCTAGGTACCGAAAGCAATGCTGCACATTTTATCTTTCCCCCTGCCCCAGGGCAACAAGAAGGGAAACAAGTGAGAGCTGCCAAGGGTGAGGTTTGACAGCACAGGGCTCTGGGCAGCCAGATACTCCACAGAGAAGGGAGCCCAGAAGGGGGTGAAGGGTCTGTGAAAGGGATGTAGGGGGGATATCCCAGATGGTCTTCCCCTACTTCATAGTATTGCCAAGGAACACCCAGGGCCAGTAACAGCTCAGGGGAGGAATAGAGGCTTGTGATCTCCTAAGCAAGAAACCCACAAATCCTTTAACCAAAAAGACCCTATATGAGATCCCAGTTTCCCACTCAACTATGGAAAGGTGATGCACATAAATTTAAAATTATCCAACAACTAGAAAGAAATTCAATCATAGAAAGTGTGCTCATCCCAATCTGTTCAGCTATCACACCCACTGTGTTAATATGTTCTTCTTAACCATCTCAGAGTACTTCTCCTTGCTGCCAGAAAATCATGATGGTGAACAAAGACAAAGAGAGAATTTGATTATTTACCATTTTTCCAACTGTAAAGTCAGTAGGGCATGTCTCCCAGTTAAATATATTGTGGTCCCTTCCATGGGGCATTGAGCCACAGGAGCCAGTATCAGCAAAGGTCATTTTATGTCTTGTAATGTTTGCGAAGATAAAACTGAACTCAAATAGTAAGAATTTTTGTTTTAAGTTCTCACCTTTCCCATGATGCAACAGAGACATCTATGTCAGAATTCAGAAAAACAAAGATGAAAATGTAATATCCATGAAGAATAAGACAAATCAAATTATATTATACCTGAAAGAAACAGAATTTTGTTTTTAAGGCAAACAAGATCCAGCAGATATAATTTTTGGCTCTTTTGCCACAAACAAATCACTAAGAAGCAATAGCATTTTATTATTGCACAAAACAATTCCTGAAGAGAAGAAAATGATGAGTGGGCATTGTCATGTCAGGCTTTTGTTCAGGCTTAAGGAATATATTAAGAAACACCAAGGCAAACATCTATCCAAACCTCATTCAAATAGATGGAGCAGACTCCAAGACTAAAAAGTATAAAATAGCACGCAATAGAACATTGGTCTCCATAAGCATACATTACAAATTTTAATGGAAAGTTATTGAAAATAAATTTACTATACCTATTACTTGAGCCTACTCGAGAGAATTCAGAACTAATATTAGAGGAAGAAATGGGCACAGCAGCCAGAACATTCCACAGCTGGGCTTTTGGAATGAGGCAGTAGGAAAAAGCTGTGATTTTGTTGAGTAAAAGGAATGAGCTGGGATCTGGTGTATCCAGAGTCTTTCCTACTCCATATGGGCTTTCTCAAGTCTTGGGGAAGTCACTGTGAAGAAATGCCACTTCCCAAATGAACATTGTGAATGTCTTGGCAATTCATTTCTGAAGCAAATCTTATCTAAATAAGACATGGGAGAAATGAATGGTGATTTGATCATGGTTGGGGGGACCACAGGAAGTGGTCTGCAAAGAGAACAGCTGCTGACCAAAGAAAGCAAATGCTCGATAGTACTTGGTCTGGGCCAGTCACAGGTCTCAGTGCTGTACAGGTGCCAACTCATTAACCCTGAGGACAATCCCATGAACTAATTATTATCATGATGCCGTTTTATACATGAAGAGAATGAGGCACAAGGAGGTGAGATAAATTATCTAATATTATTCAGATTAGCCAGTGGTAGGACTGGAGTCCAGGTTCTTACTTTTTTTTTTTTTTTTTTTGAGATGGAGTCTAGCTCAGTTGCCAGGCTGGAGTGCAGTGGTGCAATCTCGTCTCACTGCAAGCTCCGCCTCCCGGGTTCAAGCAATTCTCCTTCCTCAGCCTCCTGAGTAGCTGGGATTACAGGCACGTGCCACCACGCCCAGCTAATTTTTGTATTTTTAGTAGAGACGGGGTTTCATCATGTTGGTCAGGCTGGTCTGGAATTCCTGACTTCGTTATCCACCCGCCTTGGCCTCCCAAGGTGCTGGGATTACAGGTGGTAACTACCACACTATGAAAGAGGTTTAATAGAATGCTACACATCAGGCAGGGAATAGAAAAATTGGTGCTAAGTCCTTCCACTTTCCATAGCAAGTGCCACAACAATGTCCCATGTATTAGACTTGCAAGATGGTCCTCATCACTGCCATCAAGACTAGAAGACTCCCGTGGTATTAACTTGTCACAAAGACCTAAAGAAAGGCATGCAATCACTGAGGGAGAATTTTTCTGAGGAGAGAAAGAGCCTGGGAGTGGAGACTTGATTAAGGGGCACAACAAAATACTGAAGAAACAACAGGCTGAGATTCAGGAAGCTCTGGAACAATCATTTCAACCTGAACCAAAGGGTTAGGTCTGAAAAGTCTAACAAGAATGTCCAAAGTGTCTCCAAGGGCCCAGGTGAAGTGACCCTGTTAGGCTGGTAATGAACAGAAGAAACAAAAATGATCAGGCCATAGACCAATCATGGTATGAAGCCAAGTCCAGTTAACAAAAATATGCTGCATCCCTGTGAGTTACCTTCTTCATGGTTTACTCCTTTGGTAAAATGGCTTTGCCCATTAAGCACCCAACTAACAGAGTTGTACTGAAGACCATTAGAGGGGCAATGTCTCAGAGAAGCAAAGGGAAAGGAGGCCCTCCCAAGGTCATAGAGGTTAGAGAAGAGCCCCTAATTCCTTCATACCGCCTGTGGAAGGTACTAGCAAGCACACAACTGGTAGCCTTCTCTTCAGTCTGTTCCATTACAGTGGTTTCCTTCTTCTCTGCTGTTATGTTTAATAGGAAAATGCAATGTATCCTCTGAAATTTTAGCTTTGAGATTGCACCAGGATCTAACATGTGGTGCTGCGATGTCCTGACCATGCCACCCTGGCCAATTCACCAGGCCAGGCAGGGCTGAGCCTGGAGCTAAAGCAGATTGCATTCCCAGGCTTCCCCCCAGGGCCCAGGACAGCTGTCATATGCCCATTTCAGGCCACAGAAAGGATGATAAAAAAAAATCTGTCTTCTCTCCTCCTTCTCAGAGCCTTTTCTCTGCAAAGCAGTGTTTTTTTCAAAATGGGATAGCCAGCGCCCTGCCAGGGATAGAGGGCAAAAGTCAGCAGCCAAATGAGTCAACTCCATGGTCCCTTCATGACACCATTCAGTCATGAGAGTGTTTTCCCAGAACTCAGCACCCATCTGGGACCTCTGGCCCCTCACACCTGCTGCTTGTTCTGTGGGACATGTCCTGCCCTCTGCTCTAACCCCCTCCTTCCTTGGACCTGCCTGATTCCCATTCATCCCATAGGAATTACCTTGGTGACCTTCCTTGGGAAGTCTGTCTGCCTGCCTCAAGGTTACAGGATAGGCCATTTATACATATGCGGTCCCTCAGCACCTCCTGTTCACTTCACTATAGGATTTATCAAGCTCTATTGCAATTGCTTGTTTACTTTTATTTTCTCTCCTACTAGACTGTACACTCCGGAGGAAAGGGACTGTGTCTAGGTCATGGCTGATAACCAGTGCCCAATTCTGGGCCTCAACAAATGCCTTGTGGGATGAGCTCACGCTGGAACCTAGCGGGTGTGCAGACTCGTGCATCATTCAGGAGCAGTGTGCTCAAGAACAGTTACTGATGTCAGACAGGCCTGGGCTACAATTCTAGTTCTGCCACTTAGTAGCTAAGTGTTGTTAGACCAGCCCAAAGCTGAATTCTCTCATTCGTAAAATAACAACCACAACAATGATAATACTTACTAATTTTGTTATGATTGCACTATCTACCTCAGGATTTAAATAAGGATTAAGTGAGATATTCTAAGTGCTTAAAATAGACCTTAGCACATTCCAAAGGCTGGGCGACTATTAGCAATACACCTCTCCTCCCCCGATGCCAGGTTCTTCTGCTAGAGTCCATTTTGAAGAGAAAAAATTATTAGATTTGATGAAAATAAAATGGAATTGTTTTTCAAAGGCAGATTCCCATCCAGCAGAAGCACTTAAGACAATCATCTTTCACAACGATGAGTAATATCTCTCACGCTGTCATCCAGAATGACTCACAGCATCAGAGGGTCTCATGTCCAAGGGCACATTCGAACTGTTTCTTAAGAGTCGTTTCTTACTCATCGCAAAACTCACCATTAGGTGGCAGCCGAGCCGGGGGCCCTCAGAGAAAAGAGCGAACTGACCTTTGAAGGCAGAGCCGCTACCAGAGGCCACACCACTGAGAAGCGAACATCTGACTTACCGGGGGAGTGTTAGCCCAGAAATGACAAGGGCTTAATTCAACAACGTGTAAAATATCATATCCCCATGCCCAGAGGAGTACAATAGACCCAGTAAGCCCAAGAGTAATCTCCCCAGAAATAAAAGAATTAGGGCTGTTGACAAATGAAGACAAAAGCTTCTAAACCATTTTAGGTGCTTGTAATAAATTTGATCCCAAGATAATTAAGTGACATTGTGAGCAGCCTCATCTAGTCGTGTGTCTCTCCTGCTTAAAAGCCTTCACTGCCCTACCAGGTTTCTCAATCACTGCCTGTGGGGGTTGCACGGGGGGTAAGACGGGTGTCAGACTCTACAGGGGAGGATAAAAAAAGAAACATTCAATGCACCTCCTATTTTCATAATACAAACTGCAGAGAGTAAAGCTTGATGGACTCTATCTGGTGCTAATATGCAGATGATAGAGTGAAAAGGCATGGAAAGGACATGGATTTTCAAAAAGGCATCAGAAACATGGGCATACTAATAACAATAATGTTAATTAACATGTATTAAGTACCTGATATGCACTGTGCTATCTACCTTACGGGCTTTATCTCATTTAGTCCTTAAAATCAGCCCATGAGGTAGGAATTATTAATATTCCCACTTGACAACTAGGGAAACTGAGGCTCAGACAGATTAAATGATTTGTCTAAAGGCACATAGCTAGAATCCAGAGACAGGATTCAGACCTCAGCAGTCTGACATTGGAGCGATCACAAGGACATCCGAGGAGCTTGGCAGGACTCCTGAGTGCTCTGGTATGTTCCTTCCTTTTTGCCTTCACTCCTCCCAACTGGACGCTTGGTGAGCTAAAGAGCTGCAGAAAAGCAGCTTTCTGGGTTGAGCTGAACATTCCTGAAGCTGAGAGGTTCCACTGAACCAAGAAGAGACCAAAGGATAAACAGCACCATCAAACAGGCATTCGTCCCTGGGCCCTCCATGGCTGAGCACCAGCCAAGACTTTCACTATTCCAAGATAGAAGCCTCTACAGATTTAGAAATTCCCAGCCTAAACAGGCTTCAGCCCATGGTTATTATTAATAAAATGCAGTCCTCCTTGCCTTGAAAGCTTTGGGAATCTCTCTTCTCCAGCTTTCTTCTTTCAAGGGCAGGGCCCTGCGTTCCCCACACTCTCTCTTACTCTGAGGCCTGGCACGTGCCTTCTTGGCAGTGTTATCATGGCAGATATGCCTTTTAAACTTAGCTCAGACATTGCTTCCTTTGCAGAACCACACCAGCCACACTCAGAGTTCCATGTGCTCTCTTCACCCTCAGAGGACTCTGTAAAAGCCAGCACGGAGCACTCCTCTTACTGTTGTTCACCTATTTGTCAGACTTCAGCACTAGACTATGAGCTCCCTGAGGGCCGGACTCACTCTTGTTCACCTTTAGCTGCTCAGTCCAGCCCAGTGCCTGGAATGAAAGAGAGGTCCATTTCATGTTTACCAAATGAATGGATTCTGAAATACCCTGTCTGCTCTCTGGTTACGCAGTGCAACACCTTAGGCCATAAAATTAGTTCCTACTTAAAAGCAGGAGCAGGCTCTATGCACTCCCAGTTAGAGTCAGAATCTGAGCAGCTATGTTCCAAGGCTAGACAAGAGTCTGGGACACACTACTACTGAGGCTATTAAAAGGAAGTCTGCGGCCCTGGCCCGGCGTGGTGACTCTTGCCCGTGATCCCAGTGCTTTGGGAGGCTGAGGCAGGAGGATCGCTTGAGGCCAGGAGTTTGAGACCAGCCTAGGCAACAAAGCAAGACATGGTCTCTGAAATTTTTTTTTAATTAGGCAGGCCTGTAGTTCTAGTTGCTCGAGAGGCCAAGGCAGGAGGATCACTTGAGCCCAGGAGTTTGGGGTTGTAGTGAGCCATGATTGCAGCACTGTACTCCAGCCTGGATAATAGAGTGAGACCCTGTCTCTTAAAAAATAAATAGAAAATAAAAGGAAGTCTTCAAACATCACCCATGGGGTTTCCTCAAGAGCCTGTGGGTGCCTGACTCAAGATCCCTGTTTATAGCAAGGAACCAGGGGAGCAGTCCCTCCAGCCCCTGCCTTGGTGCTTCCTCTGGTTCTAAGTAATTGTGGGTTTTGCCATTACTTTTAATGGCAAAACCCACAATTACTTTTGCAGCAACCTAATAGCAAGGGGTTCTTCCCAAGAGGACACCAGGCCACAGCACATTTTATTTTTTTTCACAATGAACTTTTGGGCTGTTTTCCTTTAGCTGTGCTGCTACAAGGCTAGAGCTTGCATTCACAGTCTTAAGTCCCTTGCAGATACAGGTGCACACATTTTTCAAACTATAGAGCTGTAGCATTTTCCGGTCAACTCAATGTTCACAGTGTCAATTTAGTGCCCTCCCTGGGCACAAAACCACAGCAGTGCTCTTGCTGTTTTGCAAGAAATACCTTCTGCAGTCAGCCTCCGCTGAGAGCTGCAGCCTCTGACTTTAGAGCATGCTTCCTGTAAAACTAAAGTGAAATGCATATTTCCAGGTCTTGTCTTGCCAAAAATTTCAAATATATATTGTCAATATTTTATGCTTACAGTGAAGCAGAGAGAATAATATCACAAACATCTGTTCTTCTCCACCCAGATTTGTCACATGTGAAAATTTTGCTATATTGTTCCCAGATTCTTTTTTAAAGGGGTAAATCATAGGCACAGTTGATGCCTGCAGTTGGGGGTAGGGAGGGGCCCACAATCACATTTCTCTCTCTCTCTCTCCACTCTATTGAATTTTGATGTTTACCATCCCCAATTTTTTTTTTTTTTTTTTTTTTTTGAGACAGAGTCTTGCTCTGTCAGCCAGGCTGGAGTGCAGTGGCATGATCTCAGCTCACTGCAACCTCCGTCTCCCGGACTCAAGCAATTCTCCTGCTTCAGCCTCCCGAGTAGCTGGGACTACAGTGTGTGCCACCACGCCCGGCTAATTTTTGTATTTTTAGTAGAGATGGGGTTTCACCATGTTTGCCAGGCTGGTCTCGAACTCCTGACCTCAGGTAATCCACCTGCTTCGGCCTCCCAAAGTGCTGGGATTACAGGTGTGAGCCACCACACACAGCCTATCATCACCAATATTTTAAAATACTCACTACATATGTATACATTCCTAAACAGATATGGTATTGCTTTGAACTATTTTAATAGTATAGAGATGATATCCTACTATACTGATCCTTCCGTTAATTGTTTTTCCTCACTCAACAGTATTATTGTTGAGATTTTAAAATGTTGATACACATAGATCTAGTTCATTCACTTTATGGTAGTAAATGCTTTCTTTATCTATTTTGTAGTTGGTAGACATTTAGTTATTCTCCATTTTTTCTCTGTAGAAACAATGCCACAGAGAATTATACATGTCCACTTGTGCACTTTTGAGAACTGTCTCAAGAGTAGACCTGGTGGGTTACAGGATTAGACACCTTTGAAATTTACTAGACGCTGTCAAATTGTTCTCTAACATGGTTGTATCAATTTACACCATCAGTAACAATGATAAAGTTTTAATTTTTCCATGCTCTTGCCTCCTCTTTATGAGAAACATTTCAAATTTACAGAAAAGTTGCCAGAAAGGTACAATGAACACATGTATATACTTCCTCTAAATTCAATGCTATTAACCTTTTGCTACATTTGCTTTTTTATTCTCTCCAAAATTTTCTTGGCCTTTTGTATCCCATATTTCAACATGTGTACATATAATAAAATATATAATTAAATATATATCCTAAAGTAAGGACATTCTCCTACATAAAATAATGCAGTCATCACACTCAGAAATTGAACATTGATACAATTCTACTATTATGCAGGCCAGTTTCAAATTTTTCCACTCACCTAATAATGCCTTTTATAGATTTTTCCCCAGACCAGAATTCAATCAGGGATCAAATACTGTATTGCATTTAATTGTCATGTGTCTTTAATCTCCTTTAATCTTCTTTAATCTAGAAAATTCCCCAGTCTTTTAGAAGAATGTTTCATAACATTGACATTTGTTATCCTTGCCAACTCTTGATAATGTCAGACATTTTAATCTTTGCCAAATTGATCAGGGTGAAATAACATCTCATCATGGCTTTAATTTGTTTTCCTTTGATTACTAGTGAAGTTGAGATGTTTTTCATATGCATATTGGCAATTAAAATTTCCTTCTTAAAAATTTTCTCTTTAATATCTTTTGCCTGCTTTATTATTATATTGTTTACAATTTTTATAGGTATATAAAAGTTCTAGATATATTCTGGATACTAAGCAATTGCCAGTTAAAGGCAATTTTAGCTATAATGTTTGGCTATACAGCAGAGGTATTTAATTTGATATTCAAATATATCTAATTTTCCCTTAATAATTTGTAATCTTTGTAAGAAATCCTTCTCCACCCTAAGGTCATAAGATATTCTCATAAAGATAAATATAATTTAAATCTTGAATATACTTGAAATCTATTTTTGTGATAGTGTGTGATAGGGATCTAGTTAAGCTTTTTCCATATGTAATATCCTAGTGCCATTTATCCAAGAGTTTGTTCTTTCCCCACTGATTCATAATGCCATCTCTGTCATATATTGAGTTTCTATATTTATTCTAGCATTCTGCTCATTTGACTCAAGAGTGGAATTGGTGGATCATAGCTTACAGACTTCTTTAACTTTACTAAATATTGCCAAATTGCTCTCAAAAGTGTTCGTATTTATTTATACTGCCAATAACAATAACAAAGTTTCCATTTCTTCATACCTTCACTGATATGGTTTGGATGTGTCCCCATTCAAATCTCACCTTGAATTGTAGCTCCCACAATTCCCATGTGTTGTGGGAGGGACCCAGTGGGAGATAATTTAATCATGGGGGCGGGTCTTTCCCATGCTATTCTCATGATAGTGAATAAGTCTCACGAGATCTGATGGTTTATAAAGGGGAGTTTCCCTGCACAAGTTTTCTTCTCTTGTCTGTCACCATGTAAGATGTGCCTTTCACCTTTCACCGTGTTTGTGAGGCCTCCCTAGCCATGTGGAACTGTGAGTCCATTAAACCTCTTTTTCCTTATAAATTATCCAGTCTTGGGTATGTCTTTATCAGCAGCATGAAAATGGACTAATACAGTAAATTGGTACCAGAAGAGTGGGGCGCTGCTGAAAAGATATCTGAAAATGCAGAAGTGACTTTAGAACTGGGTAACAGGCACAGGTTGGAACAGTTTGGAGGGCTCAGAAGGAGACAGGAAAATGTGGGAAAGTTTGGAACTCCCTAGAGACTTGTTGAATGGCTTTGACCAAAATGCTGATAATAGTATGGACAATAAAATCCAGGCTGAGGTGGTCTCAGATGGAAATGAGGAACTTGTTGGGAACTGGAGCAAAGGTGACTCTTGTTGTGTTTTAGCAAAGAGACTGGTGGCATTTTGCCCCTGCTCTAGAGATTTGTGAAACTTTAAACTTGAAAGAGATGATTTAGGATATCTGGCAGAAGAAACTTCTAAGCAGCAAAGCATTCAAGAGGTGACTTGGGTGCTGTTAAAGGCATTCAGTTTTATAAGGGAAGCAGAGCATAAAAGTTCAGAAAATTTGCAGCCTGACAATGGATAGAAAGGAAAATCCCATTTTCTGAGGAGAAATTCAAGGCGGCTACAGAAATTTGCATAAGCAACGAAGAGCCAAATGTTAATCCCCAAGACAATGGGGAAAATGTCCCCAGGGCATGTCAGGTCTTCACAGCAGCCCCTCCCATCACAGATCCTGGGGCCTAGGAGGAAAAAATGGTTTTGTGGGCCAGACCCAGGGTCCCTCTGCTGTGTGCAGTCTAGGGACTTGGTACCCTGTGTCCCAGTTGCTCCAGCTGTGACTAAAAGGGGCCAAGGTACAACTCAGGCTGTGGCTTCAGAGGGTGCAAGCCCCAAGCCTTGGCAGCTTCCACATTGTGTTGCGCTTGCAGGTGCATGGAAGTCAAGAATTGAGGTGTGGGAACCTCCACATAGATTTCAGAGGATTTATGGAAATGCTTTGATGTTCAGGCAGAAGTGTGCTTCAGGGGTGGGGTGCTCATGGAGAGCCTCTGCTAAGGCAGTGTGGAAGGGAAATGTGGGATTGAAGCCCCCACACAGAGTCCCCACTGGGGCACTGCCTAGTGGAGCTGTGAGAAGAGGGCCACTGTCCTCCAGATCCCAGAATGGTAGCTCCACCGACAGCTTGCACCATGCACCTCGAAAAGCTGCAGACACTCAATGCCAGCCCATGAAAGCAGCCAGGAGGGAGGCTGTACCCTGCAAACCCACAGGAATGGAGCTGCCCAAGACCATAGGAACCCACCTCTTGCATCAGTGTGACCTGGAAGTGAGACATGGAGTCAAAGGAGATCATTTTGGAGCTTTAAGATTTGACTGCCCTTCTGTATTTTGGACTTGCATGGGACCTGTAACCCCATTGTTTTGGCCAATTTTTCCCATTTGGAATGGCTATATTTACCCAATGTCTGTACCCCCATTGTATCTAGGAAGTAGCTAACTTGCTTTTGATTTTACAGGCTTATAGGCAGAAGGGACTTGCCTTGTCTAAGATGAGACTTTGGACTGTGGATTTTTGAGTTAATGTTGAAATGAGTTAAGACTTTGGGGGACTGTTGAGAAGGCATGATTTGTTTTGAAATGTAAGGACATGAGATTTGGGAGGGGCCAGGAGCAGAATGATATAGTTTGGCTGTGTCCCCACCCAAATCTAAACTTGAATTGTAACTCCCATAATTCCCACGTGTTGTGGGAGGTACCCAGTGGGAGGTAATTGAATCATGGGGGCAGGTCTTTCCCATGCTGTTCTCGTGATAGTGAACAAATCTCATGAGATCTGATGGTTTTATAAAGGGGAGTTTCCCTGCACACGTTCTCTTCTCTTGTTTGCCACCATGTGAGATGTGCCTTTCACCTTCCACCATGACTGTGATGACTTCCCAGCCATGTGGAATTGTGAGTCCATTAAACCTCTTTTTCGTTGTAAATTATCCAGTCTTGAGTATGTCCTTCTCAGCAGCGTGAAAATGAACTAATACACTTACCAACACTTTTGGGGGAAAAATTCCACTGATTTATTTATCTATCCCTCAGCCAATATCACATTTTCTTAGATTAGATGCATCTTTGCAAGAAGTGCTGTTATCTAGCAAGGCAGGTCTCTTTTTCCTGCTGGTTTCAAGAGGAGTATGAGAGATGTGTGGGACAGAGCCAGCCCTCCTCAGCTGACCTCTGCCTCCCAGTTGCACATGTACACTAGCTAAATAAATCCTTATTGATGAGTACTACTGAGATTTTTGTAGTTGTTTCCTATGTAGCATTATAAAGATATTGTGCAGATTAAATGACCATGTCCCTGTGAAGTGCTTGGTAGAAAGCAAATACTCTACAAAGGCAAGCTATTATTGCAATTTTAGTTAATGGCAGTTAATGAACTGAGTCATTCAAGTGGGAGACCTGGGGCTTATCATTGATTTCTATATTATCCTTCCATATACAGTCACCAAGCCCACTGATTCTGCTTCGTTGATATTTCTTACTCCTGTTATTTCTCCCCATCCCTGCTGCCCATGCCTGGGCTCAGGTCCTCTTCAGTGCTCATCTGGATTACTGGCCTCCCGGCAGTAGTCCTATTCTCTTCTGATTCTTTCTCTATGGTATTGCCAGAATGAAATTTCTAAAATAAATGTGATTGTGACAGTCCTCATTGCCCTTAGAAAAATACAGTGATTTGTTAATACATTTGTCTTTCTTGCCCCACTTCCCCCACCACAGCTCACCTCTCCAGCCTTGAGCTTGGTTTCTCAGCATCCTCTTTGTTCTAATCACACTCAACTATCCACTATTTCCATGAACCATGTTTCTACCTTCCTCACTCCTTCTCCCCAAACACTGCTGCCCCCTCTATCAGACACACACACACGTCAGTATAGTCTTAGGAGTACAAAAAAATTGTTTAAATTAAATCCCAGGTATCCCACTTACTAGCTGTGTGTCCTTGGTAAACTATTTAACATCTTGTGCCTCTGTTTCCTGATCTGTAAAACGGGATAATCGCAGTATCATTTATAGCTGCTGCAAACATGTAAGATAATTCATGCGTAACACAAGGTGCACGATGGACACTCTCTGTTAATATTACTTCTAGTATTGGTTTCTCATTTTCATTATTTGATGACAGCTGTAGTGGTTCTCTCATGTTGGTTGTGTCTCTAGCATGCTTATCACGTTGTTTCTTAATAGTATCTTAAATCCTAGGCATGTGGTTTGGGTTGGATTGACTCCACGCCAGCTCTGAGAATGAGTCCCAATTGACTTAAACCCACCATAGTATCCCATCCCCATAGCCAAGTCAGACCAATGAGAGACAATAGTTTTGATTTCATTGGTTCAGTTTGCATCATTGGCAAGTAGACTCTTTCCCTGAAGGTCATGATCAAGAATATTTGCTGCCCACAGATTGCCAGTGTAGGACCATAAATGAAACAATTCTATGGAGGTCACAGTGGAGGCTGGAGTGGATCTGATCCTTGGTGACATGCTTGAGCTGATGGCTCAAGCCTTACCTAAAGCTAGATCAGTATCTTAACTTCTTATGAACCTATCCATTTCCTCTATTATTTAGAGTTTAGGTTTTCTGTTATTTGTAACATACAGTCCAACACATAGGATTTGAAAGCGGATTCTTGAGCACCCCCTCTTCTTCAGGTCATATTGTTCTAAGTGAAGCTGGCTCTAAGATTGTTACCTATTATAGTGAGTTGAATATTGTTCACCAAAAGATACGTCCATCCAAAACCTGTGAATATGACCTTCTTTGGAAAAAAGGGTCTTTGCAGAGGTAATTAAGTAATTAAGATGAGATCATATGGAATTAACCAGATGAACCCTAAATCCAATGATGAATGTCCTATAAGAGACAGAAGAGGTTAAGACATGGATGAGAAGAGAGGAATTCTGTATGAAAATGGAGGCAGATATTATAGTTATGCAGCCATGTCCCATGGAATGCCTGCAGCCTCCAAAAGATGCAAGAGATGGAAGGAAAGTTTCTCCACCAGGACCTCTGGAGAGAGCGTGGCCTGAAGGACACTTTGATTTTTGGACTTCTAGCTTCCAGAACTGTGATAGAATAAATTTCTGTTGTTTTAAGCCACTAAGTTTGTGGTAATTTTTTATAGAAACCCTAGGAAACAAATACACTTGTCTTAGGCTGGCAATTTGCATATGTAGAACTGCCAGGACAAGGGGACTATCATCTCCATGGACTTCTATCCTACGTAGGAGAAGTTGCCTGAGTGCATTTCTTCAAAGCCACCTTCACTATGGTTCTTCTCTCCATATCTATAACATGTGATTAATTTTCATGTCATCAGGTTTTGAAATTCACCTAGGCCCTTTTCTCTCTTTTTCTATCAAAATTCGCTGGTCCAGGGTGGCCATATGTGCCACTTGGCCTGGGACTCTTCAAGTTTGCACCTACTGTCCTAATGCTCTTATTAATAGCCCACTTCTCACTATCATAAATGTCCTGATTTGGACAATTAATTCTATGATCACTTCTGTTAATGAATTTGGTCAGCCTCTTGCCAAACTCACTGTGTTTAAGATGTCAGTCATCACCTTCTGTATTAGTTTGTTCTTGTACTGCTATAAAGAAATACCTGAGACTGGATAATTTTTAAAGAAAAGAGGTTTAATTGGCTGACAGTTTTGCAGGGTGTACAGGAGGCATGACTGGGGAGGACTCAGGAAGCTTACAATCATGGCAGAAGGCAAAGAGGAGGCAGGCACTTCTTACAAGGCTAGAGCAGGAGGAAAAAAGAGTGAGTTGGGGGAGGGGTCATACACTTTTATACAACCACCTCTCAGGAGAACTCACTCACTATCATGAGAACAGCAAGGGGGATGTCTGCCCCTATGATCCAATCACCTTCTACCAGGCCCTTCCCCCAACACTGGGGATTACAATTCAACATGAGATTTGGGCAGGGACACAAATCCAAACCATATCACCTTCCTACTCACACTTCCTGAGGGGATATACCATGCTGAGAGCTCTTATCCCTCCATGGTCAAGACCATCAGTGCCCCCATCAGTGGCCACCGACCTCAGGTATACCCATTCATAATCAACTACAGATGATTTTTTTCATATCTCTCAAAAAGATGAGCTAGATCTATTAAATTCTTCTCTCAAGAATTTGAACTTGGGAAATCAAGACACTTGGATGGTTAGGAACGTAGCTATAATGAAAGGGTACGAGGCAGCATTTAAAATTTAAGTAACAATCTGTGAGTTCCCCCAATGGAAGGAGTTGGAGAAAATAGCAGTCATCGACAGTGCCACAGGATTGCACATCTGGAGTTGTGCTGCAGGGGGGCGCCATTCACATAGGACACCTGTGACTGGCGCGTCCTGAAGCAGTGCAATGCAGTAGCCCTGATCGTCTTGCTTCCTGGCATCTTTCTGTTCCAGTTCCAATTGCTATATATCTCTATCAGTGGCTAAACTTTGCTGGGCATTAGAATGTTTTCAAAAGTCTTGATTTCCAAGTCACATTCCAGACTGATTAATTCAGAATCTCTGGGGTGACAACTGGATCTCAGCAGTTTTTTAAGAAACTCCTCAGGTGAGGTCAATGTGTCACCAAGTTTGAAAATCACTGATAGTCCTTTCCCCGTTTTTGGAAGTCATTTGAGCAGGTCTCTGTTGCAACCAGTAGATCCTTATGCATCACTCTTCCCAAAGGGACTTTGACACTTCTGTGTGTAAGATTTTCCCCGGAGCCTGAAAGCTTAAAGAGATAAATAACTCCTCCTTTCTCAGGCCCAGTCCCAAGCCGCAAGGCTACTTTTGCCAGTAGCGTGCCCCAGCAAGATAGCAGAAGCAGGAAAAGAGCCGCTGGAAGACACTTACCCAGGTGGAAAGACATGTACACCTGAAGATCGAAAAAGAGGCCATCCGGGTACAACGTAGCAGTTACTTCAGACTAGGACACTTCCTGTTTACAGGAGACTCTAAAGCCTTTGCCCTGTCCTCACTTGGGGCTGAGGCCTAGTCAGCCCCCCTGCACCCAGGCGCTCATTAAAACAGCATGTTACTCCACACCGCCTCGTGTTATCTTTTGGCGCGCTCTTGGGGTTCAAACCGATACAAGAACCTTACACTGTGGTGTTCTGGATGGTAGGATATGATCTATGACAGTCTTTTAATTGACCGGCTGTCATAATTCTTATCTAGCAAACTCTCCTGCATTTTGTCTGACATTGTAAATAGTGAGGTAAATAGTGAGGTACATTGCTGGCCAATTTCATGTGCTATTTGAGTACCTTTTTGCATGAAAATAAGAATTATGTAAAACAGAATCTTGTTTCTGTTCATCCTTCCTGCCCCATTCCCTTTGGTGCTTCTGTGGATGGGATGAGTCATTCTCGGCTACAACTGGACCGGAGAGTTTCTTTTAAAATACACAACAAAAGTTGATTGTGCATTTTTTCTTCTGGCATTTCTTCATATTGGTTTCAGCCTGCTCATTTTCTACCATGTTTTTTTCCCTCTGCCTGGATATAAACTTTCCTGTTCCAGCAGCTGCTGAAGGATGCCTGTAGTTTATAAAATAGTACAAAAGATGTAAGAACTATATCTGAGAATGGCCACTTTTAATGACAAATTGATTTGTGCTCTGGATAATTTTTTTTATTAAATGGGCACAGAGGAACAGGCTTTTCTGCCCACTAGGTGACTTACTCCTCTGTTTGCTGGAAGAATCATTGATCATCTGCTGTTATTAGCAGTATCCACCTAACCCAGCACCTGAGTACAACTTTTAGAAATGAGGTTAAATAATCTGATTTTGGAGAGACAAATCGTTTAGGGTCAATAGTGACAGATAGGACCTATTTTAATCTGATTCCAGAGAGACAAATTGTTTAGAATCAATAGTGACAGATAGGACCTATTTCCAGCCAGAAACCACAATTGTGATTTCCTCAGTACTCCCTTGAAAAAGTAACAAAGAGCAAACATGAACTAAGCATTTTCCAGACAGATTTGTAGAGCTGGGGTTATTTACAGCGTTCCAAGTTCCAGTCTGCAATGAACATTAATAATTCTTGATTTCTATAGTGAGTCCAGTGCCCTTCTTTAGTGAGTCCAATGTCCATTTGAACCACAGGAGATGTCAGCCACAGGAGAGACTGTAAGAATGTCGGGCCAAATATTTTAGAGATGAAAGATTAATGCTCACCAGTGTTAGAACACTCCCAGCTCTTTCTATCTTTGCTTTTCCACCTGCTCTTCTTCCCTGCCTGGTGAACTCATCCTCATCCTTCAAGGTCCAGCTCAAGAGATACTTCTGTGAAGGTTCCTCTGACTTCTCATATTGGGAGATGTGAGCCCTGGACATAATGTTATTGTGTTTATTGTTCTCTTGAGGTCACTTAGCCATGGCCTAGCTTTCTCACTAGACTAAAAACCCCTTAAGGTGAGACTGTCTCTCTTATTTGTCCCTCTCTCACAGCCTATAGAAGTTCCTGATGGCACATAGCTTGTACTCAATCAATAGATGGTGAATTCAGAAGCCTATGTAAATAACACTAGGGGGATAGAGAGGAATCAGCATTTCTTAAGGATGCCCCATGTGTCCAGCACTTGCACATATTATCTCATTAAATCTTCTCAACAACCTTCCAAGATAAATATAAATATGATTATTGGGACTCAGAAGTAGTAAGGATCTTAATAAGACCCTTAGGTAATAAGAGACAGGGCTGAAAGTCAAACCTGGATCTCTTTGACTCCCAATCACATTCTCTCTCCACTCCACGGTAAGCTGAGTTACCTTAAAAGCTTCCTGTAAAAGAGTACAATATATTCATTTGCCTTAAATAGAACATGCTAACGAGCACAAATCACTTCATTTGGAAATTGCCATTCTGAAGATATTAACTTAATTTTAGTCTCTCATATGCAAAACTTTTGAAGAGTGTAAGTATCCTTAAGTGCACAGGGAAGTGGTTCTTTCAGGAAAAATTTGAGTATGGCCCATGCACATATTCAGTGTCATCACTAAATTAAAAGTATTAAGTGGTTTCATTACATAGGAATCCATGTCATGGTAAGTTTCTTTCAGAGGACCAGTTTAGAAATGCAGCCCAGGATGTGTCAGCACCTCTCAAAAGGAGAAACATCCTACAGTAATAATAACAAAGTGATCTCAACTTAGCAAAGATTATAATAGAATAGCCCCATTTATAGATAAGCTTAGATCTTAGAGAAGGAAGGTGAGGAGGAGTAGGAGTCACCTTTCATCAGCACTTACTATGTGCCAGGGACTGTGCTAAGTATTACTGGCCTCAGCTCGATTCCCTGCAAGAACTCCATGACATAGACATTTATCCTCATTTTGAGTATAAAGAAGCAGGGGTTTAGGGAGGTTAAATGACTTCTCCTAGTCCCACTCCTTGTAAATGACTCTTGCAGTCTTAGACTGACACCAAAATTTAAGCTTCTCTACTAACACCAAAAGACAGTAAAAATAGTGGGGGTGTTAACTGTGACAGCCCTTTTAAAATACATTGTCAGCATCTATGAAAATTTAAATGTGCATACCCTACAACTCAAAAATTCTACTTCTTAGTGTTAGCTCAAGAAAAATTCTTGCACATGTGTACAAAATTGTTTGTGATAGCAGAAAACTGGAAACAATTTTTAGGTTTATGTCCTTCCAAAGGAAAATCACTTTAAAAAGTGATACTGTATCCATGCTATGGAATAATGCATACCTGTCAAGTTCTCAAAGACATAATGTTGCTGTAGAGATAGCAGATGGTAGTATGATACAATAAAATACTACACAAAATCCACATCTTAAAACATTAGCATATATGCATATATGTATATTTGCAAAATTGATGGAAAGAGAATGGAAGGATACAGACCAATCTAATAGCAGTGGTTACCTTCATTGTTGGGGTAGGAAATGGACCAGGATTGCAGGGAGTGGGCAAAGGGAATTTGAGCCTTATTTGTAATGCAGAATGAATGCTTCCTTCCTCCTTTTCTCCCTCTCTTCTTCCTGGTTCAGTTTCAAACCTCATTCTACCATGAGCATATCTGATTGGCAGACTCTAACCCATATCCAGAAGCCTAACTACAAGGAAGTCTGGAAATGTCAGTTTTAGCTTTCTACCCTCCCCTTGCTATCATAGAAAAGGGTTGGGCTGCATGCTGAGCTCTCAATACACACAATAATAATTCAGGCAATAAATACTTTGGCCAAATTTCCAAATAAAATCAGGTTAAAGGAAAATGATAGAATTGTGAATCACATGGATTTTTATATAACTTCTTTCTCTATGAAGTCAACTATAATCTGAAACTGCAATGGTATAAGCACACAAGAGAAAGAAGCCATGCAAAAGATCTTGAACTTTTATGAACTCTGACATTTGTGTTATCCTCCCCAGGGTGCTACTCCTCTATCTAACCTGTTGAAAGACAGCCCCATGAAATAAGCATCTATTTGGTGCTATTATAAGTGAATTGTTTTCATAATTCATTTAAGTTATTTAAAAATGTATCTAGAAATGCAACTGATTTCTGTGCATCAGCTTTGTATCCTGCCACTTTCTTGAAATCGTTTATTAGCCCTAGCAGTTTTTTGGTGGAATCTTTTGGGATTTCTACAGATAAAATTATATCATCTGTGAATAGATCATGTGACTTCTTCCTTCCAATTTGTATGCCTTCAGTTTAATTTAATTTTTGTCTAATTTCTCTGACTAGAACTCCCAGTATTATGTTGAATAGTAATGGTGAGAGTGGGTATCCTTGCCTTATTCTTTATCTTAGATGAAAAGCCTTCAGTCTTTTCCTATTGAGTATGATGGTCTACAGCCATACCACCCTGAACGTGCCTGACCTCATCTGATCTCAGAAGCTAAGAAGGGTCGGGCCTGGTTAGTACTTGGATGGAAGTATAATGTTAGCTGTGGGCTTTTCATATATGGATTTTATTATATTGTTTATTATATATATTGAAGGTAGTTTTCTTCTCTTCCTAGTTTGTTCAGTGTTATTATCATAAAAGGGCATTGAATTTTGTCAAATGCTTTTTCTGAATTGATTGAGATGATAATGTGATTTTGTCCTTCAATTTGTTAATGTGGTATATTTCATTGATTGATTTTTATATGGTGAATCATCCTTGCATTCCAGGTATAAGTGCCACTTAGTCATGGTGCATGACCCTTTTAATGTGCTGTTGAATTCAGTTTACCGGTATTTCGTTGAGGATTTTTGCACTGATATTCATCAAGAATGTTAGTCTGTAATTTTCTTTTCTTGTTTTTAATATCTTTGTCCACGGTGTCAGAGTAATATTAGCCTAATATAATGAGTTTGGAAGTGTTACCTCCTCTTCAATTCTTTAGAAGAGTTTGAGAAGGATTGATAAGTTTTAAAGAATGTATGGTAGAATTCTTCAGTGAAGCCATTAGTCCTGGGTTTGTTTGTTTGTTTGGAGGTTTGGAGGTTTTTGACTAGTGCTTCAATCTCCTTGCTAGTTATAAGCCTGTCCAGATATTTTATTTCTTCAGGATTCAGTCTTGGTAGGTTGTGTCTAGCAATTTATCAATTTCTGCTAGGTTATACAACTTATTGGGTGTAATTGTTCATAGTAGTCTTTTGTAATCCTTTTAACTTTTGCGATATCAGTTGTAATGCCTTCTCTTTCATTTCTAGTTGTATCTATTTGAGTCTTTTCTCTTAGTCAACTAATCATTTGTCAATTTTGTTGATCTTAAAAAAACTCAGTTTCATTGGTTTCTCTATTGTTTTGCTATTCTCTATCTCATTTATCTCTACTTTAATCTTATTATCTCCTTTCTTCTAACTTAGATTTAGTTTGTTCTTTTTCTAGTTTCATGAGGTGGAAGTTTAGGTTATTAACTTGAACTCTTTTTTTTAATGTAAACATTTATCACTATAAACTCCCTTCTTAGTAGAGCTTTTGCTGCATCCTATAAGTTTTGGCATGTTGTATTTTCATTTTTATTTGGCTCCAGATATTTTCTAAATTCTCCTCTGATTTATTCTTTGATCTATTGGTTGTTTGAGAGTGTATTGCCAAATTTCCACATTTTTGGATTTTTCTGTTTTCCTTTTGCTATTGATTAATTTTATTTCATTGTGGTAAGAGAAAAATACTTTGTATAATTTTATGTCTTTATTTCTGTGGATGTTTGCTTCATATGGGTTCTCCACTGCTAGATGGATATACATTAATAATTGTTATATCTTCCGGGTGAATCAGCCCTTTAATCTTTATATAATGTCCTTCTTCATCTCTTGTGAGTTTTTTCTTAAAGTCTATTTTGTCTAGTGTAAGTATGGCCACCTCTGCTCTCTCTAGGTTCTCATTATATGGAATATCTTTTCCCACTCTTTTAGCCTATGTGTGTTCTTAGATCTAAAGTGAGTCTCTTGTAGACAGCATATGGTGGGATCTTGTTTTTTATCCATTAAGCCTGTCGATGTCTTTTAATCGGTGCATTTAATCTGCTTACATTTAAAGTAATTACTGATAGGGAAGGATATGCTATTACCATTTTGTTAAATCATTTTCTGTCTGTCTTATAGCTTTTTTGTACTTCTTTTCATCTCTTGCTTATTTCCTTTGCATTTTGTTGATTTATTGTTGTTGTTAACCCAAAATATCTGAGACAGGTCTCAGTCAATTTAGAAAGTTTATTTTGCCAAGGTTAAGGATGTGCCTGTGACACAGCCTCAGGAGGTCCTAATGACAAGTGCCCAAGGTGTTCAGGGTACAACTTGCTTTTATACATTTCAGGGAGACATGAGACATCAATCAATATGTATAAGATGTACATTGGTTCATTCCACTAGGGCAGGACAACTAGAAGTGGGAGCTTCTAGGTCACATGTAGATAAGAGACAAAAGGTTGTATTCTTTTGAGTCCTTGATCAGCCTTCCACTGAATATCCAATTTAGTCTGGCTCAGTGAATCTGCATTTTTACATAAAAATAGGGCAGAGGAAGCAATCCGATATGCATTTGCCTCAGGTGAGCCTTGGAGGGATGACTTTGAGTTCTGTCCTTTGTCCATAAGGAATTTCCTTACGGGCAAATTGTGAGAGAGGTATGTAGCTTCTTACCTTTGTAGCTATCTTATTTAGAAATAAAATAGGAGGCAGGTTTGCCTGACATAATTCCCAGCTTGACTTTTCCCTTGGCTTGGTGATTTTTGGGGTCTTAAGATTTATTTTCCTTTCATACTGTAGTGTCATGTTTGAGTCCCTTCTCATTACCTTTTGTGTATACTCTATAAATATTTTCTTTGTGGTTACAAATGCAATTACATAAAACATCTTAAAGTTATAACAATCTATTTTACATTGATAAACTCATTTGCATATATGATCATGTAAAAAAAATTACTGCATTACATTTCTGTCCCCTTTTATGTTGTGGATGACACAAAATACCTTTTTATATTATATATCCATTAACATATTTATAATTATATTTTTGCTTGCTAAAAATTATTCTATACCAGTGATAAAATAAAAACTTCAGCCAAATTAAATTTGAAGGAGTTTAATTGAGCAATGAACAGTTCGTGAATTGGGCAGCTTTCAGAATCATAGCAGATTCACAGAGACTCCAGTGCAGCCATGTGGTGTAAGAAGATTTATAGACCAAAAAAAAAGAAGGAAATGATGTACAGAAATCAGCAGTGAGGTACAGAGTGGCTGGATTTGTTACAGCTCAGCGTATGCCTTATTTGAACACAGTTTGAACACTCAGTAGTATATGAATGGCTGAAGTATGGCCACTGGGATTGGCCAAGACTTAACTATTGTTACAACTGCATACCACTAACTTAGGTTTACAATTGTTTCTGTCTATTAAGCTAGGTTATAGTTCATCCACAAGGACTCAAATGTAAAAGTACAGAGTCCTTCTCAGGCTATATTTAGTTTGCTTTCACACCAGATTTATAAGTGATTTACTCAACTGTATAATAATACTATGGGATTCTATATATCTCTATATATTTACCATTACCAGGGAATTTAACATTTTCATAGGGCTTTTTGCAGCTGTTTATCACTCTTTTGTATCAATTTGTAGGACTTCCTTTTGCATTTTTTATAGGGTAAGGCAAGTGGTTACGGATTCCCTCAGCTTTTGTTTATCTGAGAAGGTCTTTATTTCTCCTTCAGTTTTGAAGGACAGCTTGGCCAGACATAGTATTTTTAGTTGGCAGGGTTTTTTTCTTTTGGTACGTTGAATATATTACCCCACTCTCTTCTAGTTTGCAAGGTTTCCGCTGGGAAATCTGCTGATAATATTGGTGCTCCCTTGTACATCATGAGTACTTTTCTCCTGATGCTTTCAAAATTCTCTCTTTATCTGTGACCTTTGAAAATTTGATTGTGATGCATGTCAGTGTCAATTTATTCTGTTTGGAGTTCTCTGAGCTTCTTGAATTTGCACATTCATTTCTCTCATAGATTTGGAAAACAGGGGGCCATTATTTTTTCAAATAGATTCTCTACTCCTTTTTCTTTTTCTTATCCTTTTGGAACTCCCATAATGCACATGTTATTCTACCTGATGGTGTCTCAGAAATCTCTTAGACTCTCTTCATTGTTCTTTTGTTGTTGTTGTTGTTGTTCTGCCTTTTAAAAGTTTTCTATCTTCAAGTTTGTTGATTGTTTCTTCTGCCTAGTCAAGCCTGCTGTTGAGACCATCTAGTGAATTTTTCAATTCAATTATTGTATTCCAGGATTTCTGTTTTATTCTTCTTCATAAATTCTCTTTATTGATATTTTCACATTGTTCATGCATTTCTTTTCTAAGTTTGTTTAGTTGTCAGTCCGTGCTCTCTTTTTATTCATTGAGCATCCTGAAGATAGTAATTTTGAATTGTCTGGCAATTTACATATCTCTGTTTCTTTAAAGTCAGTTTCTGGAGATTTAACTTGTTCCTTTAAAAGTGTCATGGTTCTCTGTCTTTGCATGTTTTGTTGTTTTGTTGCTGCAGTTTCAGCATTTTAAGAATCAGCCAACTATCCTATTATCTGGTTTTATACATACAGGAATTTCTCCAGTCAGCCAGGCTAGAAATTCTGGAAACTTCTCAAGCATTTTCTGGGTATAAGTCTTTCCTCGGCTTGTGGGTGTAATCTGTTTGAAGACGTTTCCCAACATCTATTCAGGAGCTCTCCCTGGTGTTTGTCTGTGATACTGCAGCCTCTCTGGTGCTGTAGTAAATAGTGGTACTGGAGCTCCACCCAGTGTCTATCTTTGGTACTACTGACTCTGGTGCATAGTTGATCATTGTTCTTGGCAATCCTTAGGTGCCCTATTCCAGTCAGTGCAGTCTCAGGCACACAAAAGTCCCTTGGGCAGCATCTCTAAATATCAGGAGGTCTGATACCCCTTCCACTCCTTTCTCACCTCAAGGAGAAGACAAGAGTTGAGGGTTTCCTCCCAATCACATGTTGGAGTGGGAGGGATGTTCTGATGAGAAAGAATGGAGAATGCCACAGGTTTTTCTACTGGGCTTCAATGTGGTTGGCTTCATGATCAGTGTAAGAACCTTTTAACTGACTTTTGGTTTTCTTACAGAGGCATTTGGTCTGATTGTTGTTGCTAATTTTGTGTCCCATGGGAGAAGAAAAGACTAAGGCTTTCCGTCCTGCCCTTTTCCTGATGTTTCTCCTCTGATTTTTATAATCAGAAGCACAGTAAAAAAAAAAAAAAAAAAAAAAGAAACACACACACTTTTTCTTTCTCATGATCCTCATCTTCCACTACTTTTGACGCCAATGGTTTGAGTTTGATTTCTTTTTTAAGACAAAAATTTATGTTACCAACTACCTGTTTCCATCTTGTTCTTCACATCTGAAGTCATTTTGCTTCTGTTGAGGGTAGCTTGATTCTTCCCTCCCACTCCTCACTCCTGCACCAGGGAACGATCAGGCTGTTAGAACTTCGAGATGGAAGGTTTTCAGGTGCTCAACGTTAACCCCACTGCCAAAGGCCATGGGTGGGTGGTGGGAGGGCATATTTGGAGCAGAGCTCTATGCAGAAGCATGGTCTGAACCCCAGAGATACCTATGTCACCTCCCCTGTCAGGAGATACCCAGTGCTATCCAGCTGAGTTCCCAATTCCTAGCTTCAAAGGCCACCCAAGAGTCATTAAGTAGATCAAATAGTGAGATGGTATGAGCTGGGATCATGAGGTATGAGACTGCCTCCCCTCAAGGATACTCATGGATCCCCCTATTATCCACAGGTCTACTCTGCTACTATCATTTAAGTTCACTAGGACAGATCCACTGTGATCTGGGAATTCATGCCTACTTGGTCATTGTGAATTTGACCTTTCTGAATCAAAATCCCAGTTCATAGTTAGACATTTTGTGTTCCTATTTTGAGTTTACATAGTTTGATGATTAATTTTAGGTATTAACTTGACTGAGCCAAAGGATACCCAGAGAGCTGGTAAACATTATTTCTGGGTATATGTGTGAGGGTATTTCCAGAAGAGTTTCATATTTGAACTGATGAACCAAGTAAAGCAGATCCAAACCACTGAGGGCCTGAATCATCAGAAAGGTAGAAGAAGGAAAAAATCACCCTCTGCTTGAGCTGAGACATCCATCTTCTCCTGTCAGTGCTCCTGGTTCTCGAGTTTTTGGATTCAGGTTAGGACTTACATCATCACCCCACTTCACACTGGTTCTCAGGCCTTTGAACCCAGACTGAATTACACACTGGCTTTCCTTGTTCTCTAGCTTGCAGACAATAGATTGTAGGAATTCTCTGCCTCCATAACTTTGTGAGCCTATTCCTATGATAAATCTCCTCTTATATTTATGTCTATTTATCTATATATCTATAGATATATATCTTATTGGTTCTGTTTTTCTGGAGAACTCTGATGAATACAAATATTATAGTATCCTAGTACCAGAGCAGTGAGCTCCTTGCAAACTAGAGTCAGAAGGATGTGTTGTCACTGGCAGACATCTCCAGAGGTATCAAGAATACCCCTGTTAGAGACCAGAGATCTAGCAACTGAAGCAGCACGGCCAAGCCATGTAGGGTGCGCCTGAGCGCAAACAGGTGGAGGTCTTCCTTCCTTTTCCAGGAGGCTGAGGAATTCCTCTACAGATTCTTGCCACAGAAAATCACATACCTGAATCAGCTCTTGCGAGAGGGCTCCCTCAGTGTGGCTGACCTGACTTCCCTCCGGGCCCCACTGGACATCCCCAACCCAGACCCTCCACCCAAGGATGATGAGATGGAAACAGATAAGTAGGAGAAGAAAGAAGTCCCTAAGTGTGGATTTCTCCCTGGGAATGAGAAAGTCCTGTCCCTGCTTGCCCTGGTTAAGCCAGAATTCTGGACTCTCAAAGAGAAATTCATTCTGGTGATTACATGGATCCAGCACCTAATCCCCAAGATTGAAGATGGAAATGATTTTGGGGTAGCAATCCAGGAGAAGGTGCTGGAGAGGGTGAATGCTGTCAAGACCAAAGTGGAAGCTTTCCAGACAACCATTTCCAAGTAATTCTCAGAACGTGGGGATGCTGCGGCCAAGGCCTCCGAGGAGACTCATGTAATGGATTACCGGGCCTTGGTGCGTGAGCGAGATGAGGCAGCCTATGGGGAGCTCAGGGCCATGGTGCTGGACCTGAGGGCCTTCTATGCTGAGCTTTATCATATAACCAACAGCAACCTGGAGAAAATTGTCAACCCAAAGGGTGAAAAGAAGCCATCTATGTACTGAACCCAGGACTAGAAGGAAAATAAATGATCTATATGCTGTGTCGGAAAAAAAAAAAAAAAAAAGAATACCCCTGTTAGTGACAAGGAATTGTTGATTGGGCAGCTACAGAATGTAGCACCCTCTGGAAGCCTAGGCCCAGATGGAAAGAGCAGGAGGACAAGCACACTAAGGAACAAGACATATTGAGTTTACAAATGAGAGCACATGAGGCATTGAGCCCTGACAGGGAGGCACTTGTAAGGTAAAAACTGCCACCTGCATTCAGGTGGGCGCCCAGTGTGAATAGTAAGCCTATCAGCTGCCTGTGGTGCTTCTAGTCCCTGTCTGAGCTTAGCACCTTAACTAGATGCATATTAGCCCTGGAGGTTGCCAAGACCACAGAGAGGAAGCTGTGTTGAAGAAAGGGAGAATTAACACAGACTTTCTGAGGAGCTTCTGTCTGTTGCCTGGAACAGTCAGGACATCTGAAGGTTGTCAGCTTAATGTCCCCTGCCAGCAAGGAAGGGCTACTATCCAGCAGCTAGTGAGGCAGGCCAACTGCAGGACCTGGGCAGGAATAACTGAGCCCGACATGTTTGTGCTCAACCAGAAGAAAACACATCAGCTCAAGAAGGGGCTGCTGCAGAGGTAGAGTCACTGTGGCAGGCACCCCTTCTGTCCATGAAACATTGGAGAGGAAGGGCTCACTTGTGGTACAGACTAGACTAAAAGCTCTACTGCCTACTATTAAGTTCCCAGAAAGCAGAGACTGTGTGTGTGTGTGTGTGTGTGTGTGTGTGTGTGTGTGTGTGTGTGTTTAACCACTGTGTCTGCAGTCCCAAGACAGTATCTGAAACATTACAGATACTCAGAAAATATTAGTTGTCCTGCAGGAGAAACAAATGGAGTGGAAAACTACAGGGTAGAAAATCTGCAAGTGAGCATGGACCACGTCTTACTTACCTCTATTCTGTGTGATCCAGATTCCAGGCCTTTCTGAGTATGTGACTTTGGATAATTTACAACTTCTCAGAACTTTTTTTTTTGGTTTTCATTTTATTTAGTTTTGTTTTCATCTGAAAGGTGAAGATTATACTTATCTGGTTCTTGAAAAGATTAAATAAGATAATATATATTGAAGTGATTTGTAAACTGTGGAGTGCTATAATAAATGTTAGCCTTTGCTGTTGTTTTGATGATGGTGATGACAAAGATAACAATGATAATGACGGGTTTCTTTTAGAAAAAATGGTTTGAAATGGTGAGTGAACTTTACAGATGTTCAGCTGTGGAACAGGGGTATCTGTGCTGACAGGAAAAAAAAGAGTGCACAGAAGAGAGGCCCCAAAGCAGGATTTTGCTCACATGGCTTGTGTAATTAGTTATCCTTTATGTGTGTTAGTTTTGAACTGCAGATTAGAGAAATCCATCTAAGACAAGGACTGTCTTTTGCTTTTTTTTTCCCCACACACACACTACATGGTATATTGTTTATAGCAAGCAGTAAACATTTGTTGGGGGAAAAAAATGAATGAATGATTTGATGAAGGGTGACAGAGCTACAGCAGCTAGAGAGAAACAAGAATATTAGTTGAGCAGAGATTGTTCTCTGGAAGTAATTTGTTCAGGCAGAATCAAAACTCATCTTGACACTTCCTGATTTTAAAACTCTGAGGCTCTTCATCACTCAAAAATAAAACCCAAGCACATTAGTAGGGCATAGAAAGTCCTTCATAAGCTGGATCCAACCTTTCTCTCTGGTCTCATCTCCCATTACACCATCTCCCCAAACCCCAGTTCTTCCACAGTTGTCTTAACTCATCCTATCTTCTAATGGTGCTGAACTTCTTAGAGTCCCTGAGATATGCTAGGTCTTTTCACTAGCTGTTTCCTCTCCCTGGAAAAGTTCTATGCATCTTTCAGGGTATAGCATCAATGCTTCCTGCTGTGAAAGTGTTCCCTGATGTCCCCAGGCATTTATTCATAGAACAAGTATTTCCTTTGCACCCACTATGAATTAGACCCTGTTCTAGGTCCTGGACATAGCAGTGAACAAATCAGACTAAGTCTCTTCCCTCATGGAGTATTTATTCTAATGGAGGGGACTAAAAATGAAAGAAAGACAATATATACGATGTTAGGGAATGGCAAAAATGAAGAGGATGGAAATCTGGGGAAGAGGATGAGGGAGCCATCTTATTTATGTAAACTATGGTGTATTAGCAGAATAGACTAGGTTATGTTGCAATAGCAAACAATTCTCTAAAATCTAAGTAGTTTATAACAACAAAGATTTGCCTCTAGCTCATGCTTCATGACCACTGAAGGTCAGCTGAGGCTTAGCCCCACTCGAGAAATCGGCCTGAGCAAACATTTCTAGTTGCCCCAGCAGAGACTAAAGAAAATGAAGCAAAGCATGCACCAGCTGTTAAAGGTTTTACCTGAAAATGGCACATCACATCTGCTCACATTTCTTTAGCCAAAATGAGTTACATGGCCACACCTGCATTCAATAGGACATGGAAGAGCAATTCTACTATTTTCCCGAGAGGCAAGAGAACCAAACGTGTATGAATAGCCTTAATGATTGCTATACACATAATCAAGGAAGTCCTTTCTGATAAAGAGACATTTGAACAGAAACCTCGAGAGAGTGAGGAGTTAGCTGGTAGATAGAAGATGGGACTCATTTCTCTGGCTTCCCATCCCAAACAGCTTAGGGTCATCCTTGACGCTTTCTCTGCCTTTCACAACCCACGTACAACCCATCAGCAAATCCCATTGGCTAGACCTTTATAATGGTCCCAATTTGACCACTGCTCACTGCCTCCTCCTCCACCTCTGGTCCAAGCCTCATCATCTCCCTCTGGGTGATTGCAGTAGCCTCCTAACTTCTGGCTGCTTCTGCCTGTACCCCCTGCTGGCTCTCTCCCCACCACAGCCAGGGGATCCTTTTCAAATTTCGGTCAGATCATGACGCTTCCCTGCCCAAACTTTCCTATGGCTTCCCATCTTTCTCAGAGTAAAAGCCACAGAACTCACGGGGCCTCACACAGTCCATACCCCACCTGCCCAGCCCCAACTCTGAAATCTCGTTGACCTCATCCACTGCTCTCTCTCTCACTCACTCTGCTTCAGCCACGCTGGTCTCTGTGGTTTATTCGTTCAGTTTGGTCAATAAGTATTTGAGTGCCTATTCTGTGCTAGGCACCACTCTCAGGACTAGAAATATAATGGTGAATATATAACCAAAAACATACACCTATGCCATATTGTAATTAGTCTACTTAAACCACTGTCTCCCACATGACACTATTACGTCTGTTTTCGTCTATGTATCTTTGTGCCTAGCACTATGCTTGGCAAGTAAGTGTTTGAGCGGAGAATGAAAAGATGGAGACAGATGGATGGATAGATAGATAGATAGATAGATAGATAGATAGATAGATAGATAGAGACAGACAGACAGACAGACTTCACCTTTGCTGGAACTGAGGCATGTGCTGTGAGATTCTCCCAGGTAGTATGTAACAGCCTGTAACAGCTGCATGGAAAATCTGGTAGCAGAGGCCCAGGATTTCTGGCTTCGATCATCATTTTTAGGGAGACTATAAAAATGAACAGAAGACTTTCTTACTTGAAAAACATAGATTCCAAGTCTGAAACAATTTAATCTTCCTACATGAGTCAACCCTTGGAAAGAAACAGACTCAGGTGGTAAACCGCAGGCCATTTACATACCCCATGGTTTGACTTTTACTTTAAGGAGAGGAAAGATGGGTTGATGAGGTCATAAATAAAAGTAATATATTACCCATAATATTAGAGGAGAATGTACTAGGGTTCTTTAAGGCTCTGTTTAAGCTAGTAAATTTTCTGCCTAAAGTGTGTGGTATAAAATCCTCAGATGTGAATACACAGTTTTTCCACTTCCACCCATGTCGATTTCAGAGATTTCAAATTAATAGAGTGTGTTCCCCAATCAAGTTCATCTAAAATGCAGGTTGTAACTTTTGCTGCTAAGAGAAATGCTAATATTTAATGTAAATGAGAAAAGCAGTTCATCCAGAAGATATCAAAAAGATCTTTAGTACATTCCTTCACAAAGATGATTCCTTTCCTTTTCGGAAAAATAAAATTACTCCCCTCTAATTGGAAACAAGACAGCCATGTGGTTTTGCTGCATTTCATGGGGATGAGGTTCTGTGGTTTTCTCTCCTGTCATCTGCAGCCACATCATTGGGAAGTTTGCCCAACTAATTCGAGTTGAAGAGAAAAGAGACAGAGTAGTTAGCAGGAATGTGAAGAGATCACCGGCTGAGTAAGGAAGTCTTGGATCCCCAGGCATGTAGATAGAGAATTTACGGCCATAATAACTACAAGTGTTGTCAGTGATCAGCATGCAGCTCAGAGAATTGAGCCTATTCTAGACTTTCAAGAATTCTGCTAAGTAAGGAAATTCTACATTTTTCTAAAAAAAGTGTGTACCTAATAAATAATAAAACAGCATCCACAGACAATTTGTATTTCTCCGGACACATACGGACATGTTTCTATAATTACATTATATTATGCATAAACTCTAGCTGTCTCTCACAACCCAAGCTCCTGATTAGAAGGGGTCATGTTGTCTACTTTTTAAACATAATTAATGCCATTTATATCAGATTGAGTACTTGACGGTAGGTTAATATATGCTTATTCAATGAATGAATAAATGAATGAATGAGTGAATACATAGCATTGCCATTGTGAGGGGAGTGACAAGGGTTAAAAGTTACTACAATTCCTTGATTTGTCCTCTTTAGTGGATGACTAACAGTTCAGGCATTGTAGAAGCCTATTTATTTTGGTTTTGAAGTATCAACAATATACAAAACCCTGGAAATGATTTTTACTTGCTGTGAAAAGAGCAAAATAAGAAATGAAATATTTTGGATTTCTAAGTTTCTGAAAGGGCACCATCAGCAGTAGGGTCTGTCAGTAAATTCTAGATGAGGTGGAAAGGTCAATTAAGTGATAATTTCAGGTTAGAAGACCAAATTGGGTCCCAGAACAAAGTCATAGAGTAGGAATTAAAAAGCAGACTTAAAAGAGATGAAACTACATATGTGCACAGCATACAAATGAACAGCCTAAAAGGTTGAGGCCCCTTTTCTGTGTACCTCTCAGAAAATGAGCTTTTCAATAAAACGTTTATTTTCATGAGAATTTTGTCCCTGTAGTGATCTGCAAAACTTGCTAATATCTACTTGGCAATATACATTATATATGTGAACAAATAAAATTTTCTCACCAGCTGACACAGACCCCATTGAACCAACTGGCTGTATGCCTCACTACCCCATGTTCTGGAAAGAGTTAAATCGCCCATATTACACATAGGCTCAGTGTGAACACTGCATTCACATATGTCTGAATCTGGCTAAGAGGAGGACAGCCCTGAAGTTACATGAGAACGAGAATTAAAGATACCAGACACCAGACACCAGAGTAAACACAATGTTCACAAACACGAACAAGCAGAAGACACAAAGCGTAGAAACCCTCAACCCTCAATTCTAGAAACGAATTTCACCCACTTGGGTCTGTCCCAGGATTTCCACAGGTGTTTGCTGATGGGAGCAATTGCACCAGGCTTCACACACAGGCATCCCCGGTGTAAGTGGTTCCTCTGGATTAGGTAATGAGGCAGAGAACTCTGAAGCTGGCTAGTCTAGGAGTCCACAGACCTGGGTTTTGGTTTCTCATTCACTTCTTACTAGCTGGTTGACTGTATCTTCTCTCTTTAGTTCTTTTATTTTTGGGTTGAAGACAAAAATGCCTGCCTACCTCATTTTTTGTAGGAAAATAAATGAGGAAATGCATGTGAATGTACTGTAGACATATGAAGTCCTTGAGGTGGACAATGGCAGGATTTTTGAGATGAGGAGGGAAGAGATGGAGGATCAATGATAACCACTAAGCCAGAACCTCGTAGGTAGCTGTTAAAAAGTTACTGAATTGTATTAGTGTAACCAGGGGGCACTAGTCTTGGCAGGGATGGATTCATGCTAACAAAACTTACAAGAGATCGATGCTTGAATCAGAATGTCAATTTATTAATATATAGTGGAAGATATCTCTTTACAGTGATAGGAATTCTTCTATCTACTACCCAAGGAATCCTCTTCCTTTATGATGATGGCCAGAAGGTAATAGTTTTAATGAGATGATTGGCTAGGATTCTTTGTTACGTAGAGTAGAAAACAACTATGGTGGATTTAAGTAGAAAATGAATTCATTAAAATTATATTTACAATATTTGGAATCATGAATGGCTACAGAAACAAGTTCGAGAACTTAGCCAAGAGCAAGTCCCCACATCATGCCTCAGGACTGGTGTGGTGAAGACGCTGTGCTTCAGCCACTGGACATTAGGTACTGCAAGTGCTCCAAAATGTGTGAGGAGTCTGCAATACTGTCTGGTCAGTACAGATGGTGAATGCCCACCACAGTCCACCCCCTTTCCTGTCCAGCATTAACACTTTTCTTCATACTTTAAATGCTCCTGCCTAACAAAATGCAATCAACTCTCCTAAAATTATGCAATTTCTCACCCCCTTCTCAAAAAGGCAACAACCACAAATCTCATCAGATACTGCACCCAGCTTCATGTCCTAGATCTCTCAATGAGCCCCTTTTCTCTTCCTATAAGAGTATTAATATTCTTTTTTTAATTTTTAAAATTATGAACTAAAAAACAAAAACATAAAATTATAAACTGACAAATTATAGTTGCATATATTTATGAGATGCAAAGTGATATGATTTATGAATACAATGTGTAATAGTTAAACCAAGCTAATTGACACATTCATTACCTCAAATACTTATCATTTTTGTGGTGAGACCATCGGGCATTTACTCTGAGTGATTTTGAAATGCACCATATATTTATTATTTACGATGGTCACCATGCTATGCAATACAGCTCAAAGAAAAACCTTATTCCTCCTGTCTAAATGAGGCTTTGTATCCTTTGGCTCTCATCTCATTCTCCCACCACCACCACTCCTGCCCTTCCCTCTGTAATCATCACTCTACTCTTTGGCTTATTTGAGTTTGACTATTTTAGATTCCACATAGAAGTGATAACATGTGGTGTTTGTCTTTCTGTGCCTGGCTTATTGCACTTAGCATAATGTTCTCCAATCTATGTTGCCACATGTTGTTACAAATCACAAAATATATTTCTTTTTTAAAAGACTGAATAGTATTCCATTGTGTACACATGCCACATTTTCTTTACTCATTCATCTGTTCATGGACTCATAGATTGATTCCATGTCTTGGCTATTGTGAACAGTGCTGCAATAAACATTGGAGTGCAGACCTCTCTTCAAGAAACTGATTTCAAATCTTTGGGGCGAATACCCAGAAGTGGGATGGCCAAATCATATAAAATTCTACTTTTAGTTTTTTGAGGACCCTCCATACAGATTTCCACAGGGGCTGTTATAATGTACATTCCTACCAACAGCATACAAGTGTTCCCTTTTCTCCACATCCTCACCAACACTTAGCAAGTCAATAAAAGTAAGTGTTTCATAAAAAGATAACATCTTTCATCTTTTTTATAATAGCCATTCCAACAAATGTGAAATTATATCTCACTGTGCTTTTAATTTGCATTTTCCTAATGATTAGTGATGTTTAGCATTTTTCCTATATTTATTATCCATTTGTATGTCTTCTTGTTTTCACGTTCTACAATTTCTATAACATTCTATGTTAAACTTGAAACTACCATTAACTCATTCTGTGTATGACAATGGGAGAAAAAGAAAAGAGGAAAAATTATTAAAATATAAACATGACACTATAAGAAAACATAATCAGAGGTTGTTGCCCTTTTTTTTGTACAATTTGTCCCAAAGTATAATAGGTATTTATGGCTTTTCTCTACTATCCACTCCACCTTCTCTTTGCCATGGTGTTATGCAAACCTGCTTTCCTGAAAGATCTGATTCCTTCGTGGTCCTGTATATATGGCATTGATAAACTCTTTCTTTACCTTTTACCATTGAACATGGCAGTTCTAAGAGACGTTCATTGGGTTGATGCATCCTAGTAATATTGATCCTTGCCCCATTGTGTAGTAGCAACCGATTTCCTCTTTATAGTCAGGATCAATCGCCCCAGCTAACATATTAATCCTCCTTTTTTACTTACTCTTCCAGTGATATGAGACACCTGCAATGACCATGTGGCAATCTCAGTTTTCAGTTCAAAGGAGCTATTGTGTTATTCTGTGTAAGCATTCCTGCTTTGGACGTCAATACTTCTAAACCAAAGAAGCCCAGACTTGTTGGGACAAGAAGCAAAAAATCTGTTAGTTGGTCAGTGGGCATAGTAGTGAGATTTATGAACACACATATTGTTCCATATTTATTTCTGCCTGGGATAAATGGCCAGAACATATATTGCATCCTGTAAGAAAGTACTACATCCTTGCAAAATGTTGCTTCCCTGCTGCCAAAATAACTGAGTCTTCAATAGATCTTTCTGCCTTTCTCTAAAACTGGCTATTTCTAAGCAATTAGATACATGGTAAAAATAAGTAAAACAAAACCACATGGAATTCAACTACTTAATCTTCTTTCTTTTGTTGTAAAATGAGTTCCTTGCTCCAAATCAAGGTTGTATGGGATATCATGATGGACAAAAAGACATTCAGTAAGACCATGGATGGGGTGATGGAGAAACAATGGCAGATATGGAAAAAAAATCCAAATTTATTTAAACAGTAGCTATTTAGTTTGTGATTTTTTTTATCCATTCTGCCAATCTGCATCTTTTAAGTGGAACATTTAAACCATTTACAGTCAACATTAGTATTGACATGTGAGGTACTGTTCCAGTCATTATGTTGATTGTTACCTAGTGAATTTGTTATCTTCATTGTGTTATTTTTTATAATACATGTGAATTTTATGCTTTCAGGAGTTTCTATTCTGGTTTGTATTAACTTTTTGTTTCAAGATTTAGAGGTCCTTTTAGCATTTCTTATAGGGCTGGTCCACTATTGATAAATTCCCTCAGCATTTGCTTGTCTGAGAAAGACTTTATTTCTCCTTCATTTCTGAAACTTAGTTTTGCTGGATACAAAATTCTTGGCTGAAAGTAATTCTGTTTAAGGAGACTAAAGATAGAACCCCAATCCCTTCGGGCTTATAAGATTTCTGCTGAGAAGCCTGCTGTTAGTCTGATAGGTTTTCCTTTATAGGTTACCTGATGTTTTTGTCTAACTCCTCTTAGAATTATGTCCTTTATGTTGACTTTAGGTAGCCTGATGACTATATGCCTTGATGATGTCCTTTTTGCAAGGAATCCCAGGAGTTCTTTGAGCTTCTTATATTTGAATGTCTAAATCTCTAGCAGGGCCAGGAAATTTTCCTCTGTTATTCCCTCAAATAGGTTTCCCAAACTGTTTGCTTTTCCAAACTGTTTAAATAAATCCAAATTTGTTTAAACAGTAGCTATTTACTTTGTACCAAAGAACAAAGAACACTTATAATTATTAGATTTGGCTGTTTTATATAATCCCATATTTCTTGGATTTTTTTTCATTCTTTTTCATTATTTTTGTCTGATTGAGTTAAATCAAAAGCCTTGTCTTTAAGCTCTGAAATTCTTTCTTCTATTTGGTGTAGTCTATTGTTAAAAACTTTCCACTGCATTTTGTAGTTCCCTAAATGTATATTTCATTTCCAGATGTTCTGATTGGTTTTTCTTTAAAATATCTATCTTTTTAGAAAAATTTTCATTTATATCCTGAATCTTTTTTTAATTTCTTTATATTAGTTTTCACCTTTCTCTTGTATCTCCTTGAGTAACTTAATAATCTTTTGAATGTTTTATCTAGTATTTCAAGCATTTCATCTTGTTTTGGATCCACCGCTGGAGAGTTAGTGTGATCTTTTGGAGGTTTTATAGAATCTCATTTTTTCATAGTTCCAGAATTATTTTTCTGGCTCTTTCTCATTTGGTGGACTCTTTCTTCTAATTTTTTTAATTTTTTTTATTAGACTTTAATTTCTTTTTTTCCCCCTTAAAGATGTGACTTTAATGTTTATAGTTTATTGTCACCTAGCTTCAGCTCTGAGTGCTTTCAGTGATGAAGACTCTGGATGAGTTCCTTGGTTATAAAGAATCTTGGCTCATACCTGTAATCCCAACACTTTGGAAGACCAAGGCAGGTGGGTTACCTGAGGTCAGAAGTTCAAGACGAGCCTGGCTAACATGGTGAAACACCATGTTAGCTGAGCATGGTAGCACATACCTGTAATCCCAGCTACTTGGAAGGCTGAGGCAGGAGAATCACTTGAATCCAGAAGGCAGAGGTTGCAGTGAGCTGAGATTATGCCACTGCACTCCAGCCTGGGTGACAGAGTGAGACTCTGTTTCCAAAAAAAAAAAAAAAAAATCTTTATGTGACAGCTTTCTCACATGCTGGTTGCAGCAGTGATTTGCTGGGTGTGTGAGCAGTTTCACATCTCCTGTGAGGTTGGAAAGGCAGAAATCTCAAGAAGCTTATTTCATACCCCAGTGGTGTGCACTTAAAAAAATTTTTCCCTCTGTCTTTTATTAACTGGGTTGAACAATTCAGGCTTCAGGACAGTAGAAAGTGCCCATGGGTAAAAACTAGCTGTGGCTAAAGTAAATAGGTAAATGCAATACTCCAGTGGTTGGCAGAGGTCCCAGCCTTGACAGAGGTGGTTGGGGGAGCTCTCAGTGAAATGCACTAAGGTCTTTTCTGAGGGAAGGGAGGAAGCTACCACAGTTCTCCCTCCAGGCTAGCAGGAAAACAATCTGCTTCCCAGTCACACTCCTGACACTCTTGGCTATTTTGATTGGACAGTCACCTCTTTTCCTCTCCAAGAATTCTGATGTTCTGCGTAAAGAGGGGTTGTGACTTTACCTCTTATGCAAGCCTGAACCTGGAGGGCACCCATCCTGTGGGGATGCAGTGTTCCAGAAAGGCTGTCTACAGATGCACCCAGGCAGAACTCCCATGGGAGAAGTCAGAGCTTTGTCTGCAGTGGTGGGTGAGGGGGAGAAGTCTCCTTCTCCAATACCCTTTACAAGCACCAGGGCTGCCTGACTGTTGGGTTAAAGCTACACACTTTCCTCACCGATCCCAACACTGTACCTGTGTCTCTGCTGAAAGAAACTTCCCATGAGTGGAAAGTTCAGGGACTCAAGGCCTGTACTTTGGTTTATTTTGTCCCACATGGTGCTCCCTTAATGTGGTACCCTCCCCCTTCCCCTAGGAATGGCAGTCCCTCAGGGCCAGACTACTGTGAATCCTGCTGCTTTTCTGGATCTAGTTACCCACTGGAGCTGCCAGACTCCAGGCTGGTGCTGGAGAATGTTTGCAAGGGATCTAGTGATGTGACCTGTCCTCTAGTCTTCCAGCAGTGGGTACCAGCAGCAGCTGATGAGAGTGATAGGTGAGTGACGCAGACTCTGATATTTCCTTGGTTATAAATAGCTTTGGTGTGTTAGCTTTCTCAAATGCCAGCTGCAATAGTAATGTGCTGGACACGTGAACCAACTCAAGACCTCCTGGTTAGCCAGGGTGATGCAGGCAATGACGATAGCTGAAGTTACGCAAAAGTTTTCTCCTTCCTGAGTGCTATGTTATTGTGCCTGCAGATGTTGTAATGGGCTGTACCCGTTGGCCTCCAGCCAGGAAGTAGTGTTTGCGAAAGAGGACCATCTGCAGTGGTAGTGGTGGAATTTGTGTTTGTTTTATGTTAGCCAGTGAAGGTACTCTGGTGTCTCAGGCAAGGGGTGGGGCCATGGAGCTCCCAAATGTGCCTGTCCATGGGGTTACATTATTGGGGGGCTGCGGGGAGGGGTGGAGGGGCAAAGGTGGCTTGAAGCTGGGTTAGATAAGTCAACACTCTGGCTCCCCACGTGCAGGCACAAGCTGTAGCCCCAAAGGGGGTCAGGTAGCAGTTCTCTAGCCGCTAGGGTAATGTTCCAGGGAGGAGCGCAGCTGCCTCTGTTCCACAAAAAATATCCACAAAAGGAGCAAGGGGTAGCAGGGTACAGTAAGCCCCACTCAGCTCCCATGCACTTGGCAAGGCAGGTTTCACACACAGTGTTCTGCTTACAGCAGCTAGCTGGGTTCCAGGCAGCCTGCACTCAGAACTCAAAATTGCCCCAGGCCATAAGCCTTCCCCATAAAGACAGAAACTGCAGCTGTCAGGCCATGCCCTCCTGGTCCACCCATGAAGTGGGGCATCCAGCTTTTACACCCATGATGATAGCACACTTCCCACTCGCCCCTTGGTTCTGGCCAACAGGGTTAGTACTCACCCAAGATTATTTCACAAATATTATTTGGGAGCATCTCTCAACCTGAGACTGCAGCTCAAGTTAGCTGGCAGACTTCCATGAGGTCACCTATGAGATAGGATCAGGAATGGCTTCCCTTTATCCTTACTGGAATATGGGAGTGCACCCCCACCCCCAACCACTATGTTTATGAGCCCACTGAACAAAATTTAGGATGGCTGAAAAAGGGGCTGATGACATGCACAAGTTAGGTCAGCTTCCTGTTCTTTGTTTCACAGCTAGAATGAGCAGATAATGCATAATTACCCCAAAAACTCAGTCCGGATGCTTACTTGGGGGTCCCACCATCAGTCTCTAAGAGGGCCTACTAGCAAGCCAAGAGATATTTTTCAAAGGTGAATTGCTCCTTTACTTTCTTCAAAACCTTAGGGGAATCCCCTGTAAAAACACCACTGCAACTTTCTACAGGCCTCAATGGACATCATAATCTGTCACAAATACTTTGGGCACTGTTACTCTGCCATTACATCCTTGACCAGTGACAATTCTCTTGTTCCAGGTTCCACTCAAAGTGCTTATCTTTCAACTAGTAATAGGTAGAAGCAGAATACCCAAACATGGTATATGTTTACTATAAAATTCAAACATTTTCACCAAGTAGTTTCTTTTGTCCCATTGGTAGTAGTTACAAGATGTAGCAACTAGTCTGTGACTTTGAAGGTTATCCCAATGTGCCTCAGACTACTTAGCCTCAAAAAACTTCTCTGAGGTATCAAGCCTAATGTTTTATAGGTTTTATCTCCTAACAGCTGGCATCCTCCGTCATAGCAACACATATTGGGTTACAGCAACTTTTTGCTCCCCCGACGTCTATCTCATCCATGTCATGGGACACCATGCTTTTCTATGAGATGATGAGATAATCAAGTTCCCTGCAAACTAACTTGTGGCACAAGGTCAGAAAATTGATGTAACCCAGAGGCAATACCGTGAAGGTATGTTGTCTTCCCACTAAGTAAAAGCAGATTACCTCTGGTGTTTTCTGCTTTTGGGGGTAGAGATCAATAGCTACATACCACCACATGCCATGAGATGTCTATACGTGTCTCAGTAAAGAGACCATATCTACAAGAGTAATTGCAATTGGAATCACTCCCTGATTGAGGTTACAATAACTTTCTGTCATTATCCAAAGCCTGTTCATTTTTAATACTGGCCAAAATGTCAAAAAGGTATGTGAAAGTACAGTTATCCCTTGGTATCTGTGAGGGATTGGTTCCAGAACCTCCCGCAGATACCAAAATCCATGAATGTTCAAGTCCCTGATATAGGCAAATGGCATAGTATTTGCATATAACATATACACATCCTCCCATATACTTTAAATCATCTCTAGATTACTTATGATACCTAATACAATATAAATGCCATGTAAATAGTTGTTATACTGTATTGTTTAGAGAATAATGACAAGAAAAAACATCTGTACATGTTTGGTACAGATGCAATTTTTTCTCAAATATTTTTGATTTGTGGCCAGTTGAATCCATGGATACAGAATCCACAGATATAGAGGGCTGACTGTATATCTTTTCAGGTCCATAATGATGGAATTTATGTCGTTAATTTTACCAAATACTATGGATTGAATTGTGTTCCCCCAAAATTCATATGTTAAAGCCCTAACCCCCAGTGTGATTTCATTTGGAGACAGAGTCTTTAGCAGATTATTAAGGTTAAGTGAGGTCCTAAAAATAGAGTCCTAATGTTGCAGAACTGTGGCCTTATAAGAAAAGGAAGATTCTCTCTCTCTCTCTCTCTCTCTCTGTCTCTGTCTCTGTCTTTCTCTCTCCCCTTTCCTCTGTCTGGCTTTCTGTGGCTGTGTGTTTGTTTTTTAACCGGTAGATTGAACCCAGTGTTTCTGCCAAATGAAATGCATGGATCAATGCAGCTTGATCTAAAGTTATATTCTTTACTCTTTGGTTTAGTACCTCCACATCTATTTCCACAAGTATTCAAAATATTTGCTGATATAAACTGGTAACCTTTTGCAATTGTTTAGTTATGAAGTCTTTTCCTTCTGGGTTTGACTTTGTAATTGGATTCCCAGTCACGCTGGGTTCTGACCCTGGTTTGAAGTGTAAAAATAATGAGAAGGAGGGAAGATGGGGTTTGAGGAGAATTGGTCAACCCTTTCCAGGTAATTAGCTTAGATAAGGTCATTTTAAAGTTTCAAGCAAAATAACCATAGCCTCATAAGATTGTAAAGACAGCCTGCTTCCACTGACAAGAGAGTGTCAGTGGGGTTTTGCTGTGGAGTGTACTCTAAATATGGGGGAACATATTCACTTTTTTACAGTGTGCTCCAACATTCCTTCATTCCAGATTTCAGGGTTCCAGTCTTTCCCAAACAATGCCTGAATTCTCATACAAGAAACCTGGCAAAACTGTGACTTCAACTCATGTTATAATTCAAAAACCCTTTGGTGTCAAATTTTGAGGGCTTTTGTTTGTTCATTGATTTGGTTTGTTGGTTTATTCTTTTTGTTTTTATTCTTTTTTTTTTTTTTTCGGTTCTAAATTACTGGCTTAAAGCATGGACTGAAGATCAGGAATTGGAACTTGTTAGTTTCTCTTTGTAAGTGTCCAGACCATGGGAAACAAGCCTCCCATTCCGAGCGCTGATTTTCATACCATTCAGAGTTCTTGATTGCAAGCAACGTAATCCAACTCTAGCTAATTGGAGCAAAGAAATAGTTTATTAAAAAGTTATTTGGCGGCCGGGCATGGTGGCTCACGCCTGTAATGCCAACACTTTGGGAGGCCGAGGAGGGCGGATCACGAGGTCAGGAGATTGAGACCATCCTGACTAACACGGTGAAACCCCCCTCTACTAATAAAAAAAAATGTAAAAAGAAAAAAAGTTATTTGGCAACTCTCCAACTTATCATGAGGGCTGGAAAACAAGGTTCAGGACTACTCAGGCAAGAAAAATACCCCAAATCACACTTCAGAGGGGGCCCTGTGAGTTCACATGGGCAACACTGCTGAGCACTAGATGCTGGCACTTGTACCCTCCACACTGCTGTCCCTCTCTATGACATGCTGTCACTCTTGTCATGCCACTGCTGCCTGAAAAACTTGATTTTTCTGAAAATGCCACAGCTGCTCTGTCCCCAAAGAGAGTTCCTTGTGATGCTCATGAGTCATAGATGCATCTGGTCTGCTGAGCCTAGGTCATATACCTGGTCCCTAGCTGTAAGGGAGGCTGGAAAAGTGGGTTTCTGGTATTTTCAGCTCTTCAGGGAAAGATACCTTCATCAAATAGATGAATTTCTCCAACTCACCCCTAGAAAGGGGTTTCAGATCCTAGACAGCCAAAATAAATGTAAATGTCCACTACAGTAAGCAGCAAGGATAACAATAGCCAATAACAAAAGAGCAAGAGGAGGCCGGGCGTGGTGGCTCACGCCTGTAATCCCAGCACTTTGGAAGGCCGAGGCGGGCGGATCACGAGGTCAGGAGATGGAGACCATCCTGGCTAACACGGTGAAACCCCGACTCTGCTAAAAAAAAAAAAAACACAAAAAAATTAGCCGGGCGTGGTGGCGGGCGCCTGCAGTCCCAGATACTCAGGAGGCTGAGGCAGGAGAATGGCGTGAACCTGGGAGGCGGAGCTTGCAGTGAGCAGACATCGCGCCACTGCACTCCAGCCTGGGCGGCAGAGCGAGACTCTGTCTCAAATAAAAAAAAAAAAAAGAAAAAAAGCAAGAGGATAACAATAGCCAATGACAGTGGTCTGTGATGTCTGAAGCATCCATCTCTACTCTCAGATTACTATAGTGAGGATCAGGGCATCTCCTGATGCCCTGGGAGGTCTTTCTCAAAGCACACTCTAGTTACTCCATTCTTGTTGCATCATGCAGCCTGGTGGCAGGGCTTTCTTGTTTAGGCACAGCAGCTGGGCACTGCACAACTCCAGGGGCGCCATTTCAGTTGTGCAGTGCAACGGCTTCATCTAGTGGAAAGAGCACTGGATGTGGAGGGATACAGACTGAGGTTTGAGCCCAAGCACTGGTGCATGCAGCCTGGGTGGATTTAGACACATCCTTTCATTACTTTATGCCTCAGGGGATCTCCTGCCCTGATCCTCACTGTAGTAATCTGAGAGTAGAGATGGATGAACTTTGCAAGTTCATTCTGCCCGATGCTGGATGAAAACTACCCAATGCTGCTCTTTGGACTTTCCATTTCCAGGCTTTATGCTATTCATCTGTCTTTAATGAAGCATCAATTAAAGATTGCTTCTTACCTGGGAGCAACTATGCCGCCCTGGGGATATTTGGCAATGTTTTTGGTTGTCATAAGTGGCAGGGGTAAGTGCTACTGGCATCTAGTGAATAGAGGCCAGGGATACTGCTTCATATCCTGCAATGAATAGGAGAGCACCTTACAATACAGAATTATCCAGCCCCAAATGTCAGTGATGCTAAAGTTGAGAAATTCTGGGCTAGAAAGAAGCCCTTCTCTTCCTGTTTTGGGCTTTGGAATGCAATCGATTCTTGTAGATGACTTCTACAGACAAGCAGTCTTACCTATCAAGTATTGATTTTATTTCTTCGGCCTGCCAGGTTGCCTCAAGCTTGATCCTATGTCTTCCCTGCAATGATGTCTACTACATTCGGCCTTGGGGATGTCCTCTAGTTTCCTTGAATAGGATGTCAGCACAGATTAGTTCAACAGAGTAGGAAGTTGTCATCTTAAAAGTCCAGGAGGATTATCTGATCCAGCAGTTCTCAACTGGGTACAATATTGCTGCCAAGGGGAAAATTGTCAATGTCTGAAGACAACTTTAGTTGTCTTAAATTGACGGGGGGCTGGGGTATGGTGCAGACCCTACTGACTAGAGGCCACGGATGCTGTTGAGCATACTATAATGCACAGGGCAACCCCACAATAAAGAATTATCTAGCCCAAAATGTCAGTGGTGTCAAGGTTGAGAAGCGCTAGTCTAGTCTTGCTGAGGTGCAACCTGGGAGAGATTCTGCATGTTAAGGGGGAATGGTAAACAGAGAACCAGGGGCCCAAAGTGCAGTACATGTACCAGATGGGAAAAGCAGACCTGGGCCTGCAGAGAGTATCCTCAGAAGGTCCCAGAGCCCTATAACCTGAGGGGATTGAAGGGGAGGAGAAGGCAGCAATACAAAAACTGAAAGAGTCCTAAAGGGGGCAGGAGAGCAGAAGTCAATCCTCATGAACCCAGTCATTTTCCCCAGTATGGAGAGCAGTGGGCTGGATGGAAGCATGGGAGAGGTAGGGTTCAGTAGAAGCCCAGCTCTTTTCCTGGCAGGGCAGGAACCTCAGTTGCTGTCACCTGCCTCTCAGTGATGAGGGTCAGGCTGAAGTGATATCTGTGCTATGGATTCCACATCCCTGTTCAGGTCAACTCACACTTATTGAATGAGCACCTGCTATGGGGATTGCACAGACTGTGGGGGATTCAGAGATGAATGAGATGCATCCCCAAAAAGTTGGGATCCAGGAGAGAGATGGCGAGCGTGCAGATGTCTCTCAGATACAACAGAAAGCATCATCCCAAAGGCACAAATCACCATGGAGCACCAGGGAGGGCAGGAAGAAGGAGGAAGGAATACATTTCCATCTAGGATAGGCTGAAAGGCAGAATTCTGCTAGGAAGGGAAGGTGTTACCTAAATTCCTGCCTGCATGCTAAGCGCTCGGGTTAAAGAACTAGTGACCAAGCTTGTCTTCTGAAACACATATTCTCCTGCTCTGAAAATAAGATGAAGTGTTATGCCGTTCTTGCTTCGCTATAAAGCAGGGGTGTCCAACCTTTCAGCTTCCCTAGCCCACGTTGGAAGAAGAAGTATGTCTTGGGCCATACATAAAATACACTAACACTAACAATAGCTGATGTACTAAAGAAAAAAACGGCAAAAAAAAAAGTCTCATAATGTTGTAAGAAAGTTAAAGGATTTGTGTCAGGCTGCATTCAAATCTGTCCTGGGCCGCATGCAGCATGTGAGCTGTAGGTTGGAAAAGCTTGCTGTAAAGAAGTACCAGAGGCTGGGTAATTTATAAAGAAGAGAGGTTTAGTTGGCTTATGGTTCTGCAGGCTTTACAGGAAGCATGGTGCTGGCATCTGCTCGGCTTCTGCTGAAACGTCAGGGAGCTCTCAGTCATGGCAGAAGGTGAAGGGAGAAGCCAGTGTCTCACATGGTGTGAGGACACCAAGCTGTGAAGAATCTGCCCCCACGACCCAAACACCTCCCACCAGGCCCCACCTCCAACACTGAGTGTTACATTTCAACATAAGATTTGGCAGGGACAAATATCCAAAATGTATCAGATGAGGTGTTATGTCATAGCCAGGAAACTGATACAAGACAGAAGGAATCATTGATTTTCCTACTTCAATAAATGTGAATTCTAACATGAAAAGATAAAGGGCTTCAACCTACATTCACAAAGTCCATATCAGTGGGAGGCCTTTCTCAAAGCACACTCTAGTTATTCCATTCTTGTTGCATCATGCGGCCTGGTGGCAGGGCTTTCTTGTTTAGGCACAGCAGCTGGGCACTGCACAACTCCAGGGGCGCCATTTCAGTTGTGCAGTGCAACGGCTTCACCTAGTGGAAAGAGCACTGGATGTGGAGGGATACAGACTGAGGTTTGAGCCCAAGCACTGGTGCATGCAACCTGGGTGGATTTAGACACATCCTTTCATTACTTTATGCCTCAGTTTCTTCATCTGCAAAATGGAAATCTTGTCTACCTCTTGTAAGGGGCTCAAATAAGAGTAAGAATGTGGAAGTTCATTCTAAAATATATAGCACTACAGAAATATAGGGTCTTACTATTATTTTTATTTACCAGAATAGCTCCAGTGTTCACTGAAGGGCTCCTAAATATTCTGAAGCCCTCCTCTGCATATTGATGCCACCCAGTGTTTCCAGATCTCACTAGCTTATGCCTTCAAATGGAATTACATTAACATCCATTGCATAACTGTAGGCTCTCTTTCCCCACACTGCGTCCCACACAGTCTTGCCATCTATTTGGGATTCTTCCAGTGTATCTTACATGTGCTCAATGACAGTCCTTTATGCTGTTCCATCCAGCCTCCTCATCAGAATCTGCTGCCTGCAATGGGGCCTCCTTCCCCCATCACAGCTGCTGGGTCTTCAGGAGAATAGGACTCAGTGCCCTGGCATCTCCCTCTGCCTCCCTGGGCACTGCACCTCTCCATGGAGGCTGCACAGAGCCTCAGGATAACTGAGTTTGTGGCATTGGTGCCCCTCTCCCCAGCTGTGCATTGTTCTTTATCATCTGGACCCTGAAGGAGAACTGTAAGGGCCCCAAGTTACACAAAGTGCCTTTGATCAAGCTTCCTTGGTTTCTGCCTGGAGCCCCTCTCTAGGAGGATGAAACATGGTCCCTGGTGTGGGCTGGTCTGGGACCCGAGCACCAGCTACCTTTTGTGGTCCCTTCTGTCCATTTCTTTCCCCATAGAAAGAAATGGAGAACTTGCCAATCTCCAGCCTTTCCTTTTCCTCCTCAGCCAGGAAGGAATTCTTCATCCTATCATCCTATGGCTGGGTGGGCAACCAGGGAGGCACTCTCTGTTGCCACAGGTTCAATTACCATGCAGGTTTGGCCAAGACCACCTGCTACATTTGATTTAGTGAAGTTATAAATAAAGGAACTGGAGAGGTTTAAATTTTGGAACCAATGTGGTCAACAATGACTTTGAGGATGGGAAGGTATTTCAATATATCTTGTTACAGTGGTTTGTCATCATGACTCACACTTAGCAAGCCTCCATTTAGCACCGCATCAGCATAATATTTTAATATAGCAAGGAAGTGGACTTTAGTCATTGTTCCAATGCTACGTAAATAGATGCATCCTCGCTAGCTCAGAGATCAGTTTTTCCTGCTCTCATCAATCCTTGGGAGCTCATCGCAAAAGATGACATACACATTCTTCTTCCACACCTCCCCCACACACCAAAAGTTCTATTCAGGGGCCTGGCTCTAGAGGTTCATATTCAGTCTGACATGAGGACATATCCCCAAGCTCTCCCAATAATGAGTCCCGGGCCTGAATGCCCTTAACAACACTGCGACCCACTTCTCCATAGTGAACATGGACTTTCTTTAGGGGTCCTGGTGGTCTTTTTAAAGGATACTCACTGGCACTTCTCTTAATGAAGAGTTATGTACTGACAAAACACTTTGTGATCAGGAATTTTGCCACCATTATTAGAGATAAACTGGACACACAGGGACGCACCCCCTCGAAATCTGCATGGTTCACAATAATCTCCTAAGAGTCAAATTCAGGGGATGCTTCTTAATTATCCCACTCGATCTCTCTTCTACCTCTGGCAGGGTCGAATCAGGGAAGCAGAAGAGAGTAGTGGAAATATGCAAATTGAGTTCAAACCTTTGTTCACATCTTACTTGCCATGGGACCCTGGGCAAGTTATTAAACTTCGCTGAGCCTAACTTTTCCTCTTCAGTAAATTATGTAAAATGATGCATAAGATCTCTTATGCATTTCTGAGGATTATAATGTATACAAAGCTATTGGAATATAGTGGGTCTTCAATAACTAATAGTTATTCTTATTTACCAGTTTTCTTTCTTTCTTTTTTTTTTTTTTTGAGATGGAGTCTTGCTCTGTTGCCCAGGCTGGAGTGAAGTGGCATGATCTCAGCTCACTGCAACCTTGCCTTCTGGGTTCAAGTGATTTTCCTGCCTCAGCCTCCCAACTAGCTGGGATTACAGGCACCTGCAAACACACTCGGCTAATTGTTTTGTATTTTTAGTAGAGGCGGGGTTTCACCATGTTGGCCAGGCTGGTTTCGAACTCCTGACCTCAGGTGATCCGCCCGCCTCGGCCTCCCAAAGTGCTAGAATTACAGGCATGAGCCACCACTCCTGCCAGACCTCCCTATCTTAAGAGACACAAAAATATTAAAGTTAGGCCAGTTAATAACTCTACAATGGCCTCTAAGTGTTCAAGTGAAAGGAAGAGTTGCATGCCTTTCACTTAAAATCAAGAGCTAGAAATGATTAAGCTTAGTGAGGAAGGCATGTTGAAAGCTGACATAGGCCAAGAGCTAGGCCTCTTGCACCAGTCAGCCAAGTAGAGAGGAGGTTTCACCATGTTGGCCAGGCTGGTTTTGAACACCTGAGCTCAAATCACTCGCCCACCTTGACCTCCCAAAGTGCCAGGATTACAGGCATGAGCCACTCTTCCTGGCCAGTTTTCATTCTTAAACTATTTTTTTGGCATATTGTGACACATCTACGCCATACTAATCTTTCTACCTCACTTTCCATCCCTCATTCATCCACTCAACAGTATTTATGAAGTGTTGGCTATATGCCAAGCATTTTACTAGGCACTGGGCTTACAAAAATTATAATCACAGCATCTACTTACAGGAGCTCATAGTCTAGTAGGGAGACAGACATACAAATCTCAATAACTGCTTCAGTAGAGAACTGTACAACTGTGGTTTGGACACAATGGCCTAATGTGCCAACGAGAATCTGGGAAGTCTTCAGGTTTGAGCTCAGCATTGAAGGAGGGGCCTACATTTGCCAGGCAAACAGAAGGAAAGGTGTCCTGATCAGAGAGAGCACCATGTGCAGTATCAGTGAAAACCATTTAATTAATAGCAACACCACAAGCCTCAACAGAAAAAAATTTGGGCAATATCATTTGATGCTATCTCAGACCAAACTTGATGTGGTCATTTTTCTCCACAAACTTTTGGATAGGAAGGCAATCTCACACATGACCAAAATCATCCTCGAACATCACTTATAAATGCAGATATAACAGCTCTCATAATGGCCCACAGTATCAGTGTTGTCTTGGGTCTAGGAGACATGAGGTATGAAAATCATGCTAAAACAAGCCAGTTGCTGTGGCACACACCTGTAATCCCAACACTTTGGGAGGCCGAGGAGGATGGATCACCTGAGGTTGGGAGTTCAAGACCAGCCTGGCCAACATGGTGAAATCCCATCTCTACTAAAAATACAAAAATTAGCTGGGTGTGGTGGCACAAGCCTGTAATCCCATCTACTCAAGAAGCTAAGGCTGGAGAATCGCTTGAACCTGGGAGGCAGAGGTTGCAGTGAGCCGAGATTGTGCCTCTGCACTCCAGCCTGGGCAACAGAGCAAGACTCTGTCTCAAAAGAAAAAAAAAAAGAAAGAAAATCATGCTAAAACCTAGCACCACAATCAGCATGAGACATTCACACCAGAAAAGTCACACTAAAAGTCAGACCAGCTAAGGTAAAGCAGTTCAACTTTCCGTCTCCAACAAGCATACATTCATTGAGTGGGATGGTGAGGAAAAAAAACACTGTAGATTTAGATATAGCTATTTTTCTCTCTCATTTTCCCCCTTCCCACCTTCCAAAGGGTATAATTGATTTTGCTCAAGTTGAATACATGTATGATGTGACTCTCCCAGTTGGAGCTCTTATATCATAATTTGCCAATAATTTTCTAAGATTTTCTTTGCATAGGCTGGAACATTAACAATGGAGTCCTGTAGTCCATGTTTTTATTGCAAAAACTATAGCAACATTCAATGGAGTATTGTTTAAGAGCCTTTTAAAACAAGTAGCTGGGTTTGATTGGCAAAGCAGTGTTTACATGGGCACCCTCATGAGTTGCTGATGGCGTTGAACTTGAGCCCCTTTTAAAAAGCAACTTGGCAATCATGATAGTGATTATGATAATGAAAATATTTATTGACTGCTAATTTATTGTGCTTCAGTCACTGTGCATGTATTAATCCACACTCCTCCGTTCTGTAACACTACTATTAGTAACTCTATTTGACAGGTGAGGAAACTGGAACACAGAGAGCTTAAGAAAACTTCTATAAGTTTTCTTAAACAACTAGGAAATGGCAGAGCAGGGATCCAAACAAAAGCTCTCTGCCTCCGATGCCAAAGACTACACTCTGAACCATACGCTACACTGCCTTCTATTGTACCAAATGCTAATACTTTTCAACATAGTTACTGCACTTCTGGACTTCCACAACAGCAACAACAACAACAAAATCCTAATTATGGACAATGTTATATGCAAGAAAATTTATATCATAATATTATATGTCATTGGAACCAACCCAAACGTCCAAACATTGAGGAGCAGTTAGAAAAATGCTCTACATTCAAGCAGTTGAACATTTTGTGCCATTAAAAATGATGGTCATGGCTTCTGGGTAAAGGAAGTGGATCGAATACTTGCATCTATGATTACTCCCTCTCTAAATGACAGTGAGACGATTGTTTTCTTTTAAGGCTTAAAGCCACAAAGACTGGAATAAGAAGAGACAACAGCAGTTTTAATTTCAAAGCTTGAAAAATGTATAGATTCTCAAATAATATGTGACTTAACAGATATGAGAAGGCTGACTCCTAACCTGGCAGTGGGAAAAGGCATGAATCAATCTAATTTATATCTTAGGATTCTTTAAAGGCTCAGAGATTGGTGGTGTCAAAGCAGAATGAAGGGAGGGGGACAAAAATAAGGGGAAGAGGCTGAAAGTCTAAGAAGCAATTGGATACTCCATTGTCTCCTCTCCTATTCTGTACAATCAGGAGACTATCTTTTGCTCAATCTTAACAAAAGACAGAGAGTTTACTCCTGGAGAGGTTAAGACAGATACTCTCCAGACTCACGAATTCACACTCTTTGTGCTGCATGAATGGAAGGGTCTCAATTAGAGTACTCTTTCAGCAACACTTGATGTACTTGATCACTCTGTCTTCCTTGAAATATTTTTCTGGTTGGTTTCCACATAGTTCTCCCTCTTGATTCTCTGCCTTCCTCACCGAGGCCTCCTTTGCAGTCTCCTTTGCTGTTTCTTCCTTATCTCCTCAACCTCTAGATGTTGGAGTACCACAGGATTCCATCCTTGAGTCACTTCTCCATCTACATTATTCCCTAGGCAATCTCTCTCAACCTTATGACTATAAATAGTATCTCCTGCATTTACATCTCCAGCCTCTTCCCTAAATACCACTCTCATATATCCACCCACCACTTTACACATACATTCCATGGGTGTCTCACACTGAATGTGTGCAAAACCAAACCTGCTTCCTCCACAATCTTCTCCATCTTGTAAAATGGCAATTCTATTCTTCCAAAGCCTTGGAGTCATCCTTGATTCCTCTCTGTCTCTGTCATCCCATAATCAATGTGTTAGCAAATCCAAAAAATATATCCAGAATGTAACCATATATCAGTACCAATTTGGCTCCACCCTGGTCCAAGACATCACCATGACTTGAATGGATTGTTTCGATCACCTCCTAAATGTTCACTCAGCTTTCTTCCTTCCCCTTCAGTCTTTTCTCCACAAAGCAATTTGAATGGCTCTTCTCTCCTGTCCTTCCTAGATCACTAAGCTACATCCATACCCTTCTTGATCGTCTCCAAAACTATCAGGCACATTCGTGCCTCAGGGACTTTGCCTATTCCCTTTGCTTTGGAGGATTTCCCCTCTCACTAGCTCTCCTATGTCCATCAGGTCTTTGTCCAATTCCACCTTGTCAGTAAGGTCTTCTTGGACCACTCTATGTAAAATATTTTGCATGTTTGTTCGTTTGTTTGTTTTTTTGAGATGGAGTTTTGCTCTGTCACACAGGCTGGAGTGCAATGGTGCGATCTTGGCTCACTGCAACCTCTGCCTCCTGAGTTCTCTAGCCTCAGCCTCCCAAGTAGCTGGGATTATAGATGCCTGGCACCACACCCGGCTAATCTTTGTATATTTAGTAGAGATGGGATTTCACCATGTTGGCGAGGCTGGTCTCAAACTCCTGACCTCACGTGATTCCCCCACCTCAGCCTCCCAAAGTGCTGGGATTGCGGGTGTGAGCTACCACGCCTGGCCTAAAATATTTTTTGTAGGCCTTCCTACGTGCTTCACCAAGGCAGAATTGTTTATGTTTCATTCACTCCTGCCTCGAAAGTATTTAAAACAGTGCTTGACACATGACAGGCACTCAGTAAATAATGAGTGAATGAGGAAAACCAGTCATGATTAAAGTAGGATTACAGGATGAGAATTCTGCCATTCCTAATCCTAGCCCAGGAATGTTCACAAGCAAGGCTCTGACTTCCATGCAGGAAAATGGAATTGTGTTCTCTATGGAATCTGTCAGCTCAAGGGAAAAGAATTAAAGGCACTCACATAGGGATCCCAATGAAAACTTCCAGGCAGTTTGCCCTATAAAGATGATCACAACTAGGGTGACCTCAACCCAGGACTACAGGGTTTCCTGGTGCATGGGACTTTCAGTGCTAAAACTGGGATAGTCTCAGGCAAACCAGGGTTGTTGGTCACCCTTCCATAATCAATAAGCCCCACCCACATGCTCAGAGTTCCCAATCACTCAGCAATGATGAAACTTACTCAGGTATGACCAAGATTACCAGACATCTGAGCAAAGTTATTAGCCTGAAAGGCTGAGACTGAAACAAATACCCAGTAAAAAGCAACTTGCAGAAAACAAAGACTATGTATGGAGAGGGAGAAAAATCACTGATATTCTCAGAGAGATAAGAGAATATTATAAACATGAAAAGGAACAGGAAATTGGAGATTAAAGGTAAAACAATTAGGGAATTAATCTAGGAGATTTTGTGGTAGGAGTTCTAGTAAGAGAGAACAGAGAACACAGAAGAGATGATTCATTAGTGAAATAATTCAAGAACATTTTTTAGAGCTGAAAGAGTTGCATTTTGAGACTGAAAGAACCCACTCAGTGACCAGTATAATAGGTGAAATTAGATACATACATAACAAAACACAGCAATATGAAATTTCAGATCATTAGGTACATAGAGAAGCTCCTACAAGAAAGAAAGAAAAATCAAGTCACATACACACAAAAAAAGAAATAAGAATGGCTAAAGACTTCCAGATATTTATTCAGAAAGTTCTATAACGACAGAGAAATGCTTTCAAAATTCTGAAGGAAAATTATATTAGAGACAGAATTATTTACCAGCCAAAGCATTAATCAAGTGTAGAATTAAAACATTTTTATGTATGAAAGGCTCCAACATTTTCACTTCTCCTGTATACTTTTCTCAAAAAGTTACTGAAGGATGTTCTCTACTAAAACCAGGGAAATAAACTAAGAAAAGAAAGATCACATGAAATATAGAAAACAGAAAGCAAACACAGAAGGTGACGTGAATCCTCAGTGTAATTTTGAAAGGAGGTCTCAGGATAAGAGCTATGAATCAGATCTAGAGAGCAACCGTCCCAGACTACAGTGGATCACAAGATTCTGGAATATATTTCTTCAAGATGAAATTGATAGTTTAACAAGTAAGTCTGATTGTCTTGAAAGAAGATTTAAGCAACCAGCAGATCATTTGGGATTGAAATTCTCTGAAAAGCAAAGAAACAAAAGATAAAAGGGAAAATAAAAAGTTGTCCAGAAAAACAGTATTGATCATAAAGTATTTCCTGGCTCAGCTGTAAATAGCTCTGATATAGAAAATATCTTATACACATTGAACACAAATAAAACCAAAATCAGGAATAATTTACATAGGGAGGATATGGAGGTAGGGAAGACGTTTCTGTGCACAGTGAGTGGGCAAAGGAGAAAGAGCTACGTTTCCAGCTTCCATATTGGAAGTCAATAAAGAATTCTTAAAACTGAAAAATTAAGACATGAAAATAAGCATGTTATTCAGAGATATAAGGGTCAAAAGCAAAAGAACTGACTTTTTAGAAGTTGAAAGAGATTATCTCTGGAAAGATAGATATTATGGGGTGAGGGTGAAGGAATGGAAAGCAGAGAAATGCTGTTTTAAACCTTGTAGAACTATTTGACTCTTTAAAACATGTGCAAATACTGATTTTTTTATTTTGAAGTAAACTTTTGATTGATGTATTATGTAAATAGACAAAAGTGTACAAATCATAAGTACAAGGTGAACACTTCATATAACAGCACCCAAATCATGAAATAAAACTTTTTTTTTTTTGAGATGGGGTCTCACTCTGTCACCCAGGCTGGAGTTCAGTGGCGCGATCTCGGCTCACTGCAATATCTGCCTCCCAGGTTCAAGCAATCCTCCTGCCTCAACCTCCTGAGTAGCTGGGATTACAGGCACGTGCCACGAAGCCTGGCTAATTTTTGTATTTTTAGTAGAGATGGGGTTTCGCCATGTTGGCTAGGCTGGCCTCGAACTCTTGGCCTCAAGAGATCCACCTGTCTCAGCCTCCCAAAGTGTTGGGATTACAGGCGTGAGCCACAGCACCCAGCCAAGAAATAAAACTTTACCCATACCCAGAAAGGCTCCTTTGTGGCCTCTCCCAGTCACCAACGTCCCACTAAGGATTACCAGTATCTAACTTGTGACATAAATTTTGGAATATGCATAAATGGAATTATATGTAAATAATATTCATAATTATATACAATAGTAATTACAACAGTAATATAATAAATACAATACAAAATATATTAAGTCAGTGCAAAATTAATTTTTAAAAGTAATGGCATTAAAAGTAATGGCAAAAAACACAATTACTTTTTCACTGACCTAATAATATACTAATATATATTATATCATTTATACATATACACACATGCATGCATGCAAATACTTTTGTTACTGGCTTCATTTACTCACACGTTTGTGAGATTCATTCATGCTGTTGTATGTAGCAAGATTTACAGTATTACTCTGCAGTGTTCCATTTAATGAAAACACTGCAATTTATTCATTCTCCCAATGATAGACCTTTAGTTTATTTCTAATTTGAACATTCTTATACATGTATGCATGTATAATTGTGATGAAATTAAAAATTACAGTGCAACAACATGGAGATAGGCATTTGTTATGAAGAAGCAGGTTATGAAATTGTATATATGCCGTGACTGCAACTATTAATAAATTCATCCAACAACAAAAACTTGCAGCATCTCCTATGTGCCAGGCACTGTTCTAAGTACTGAGTTTCAATGGTGAAGACAATTATGGCCTCTGCATTCAAGGGACTTACAGAAAAGGAGGGAGGGAGGAATAGAGAGAAAGAGCTAGTGGTTACATGCCTGATGAGTATTTTAGAGCAGAGCTGCAGTAATCTAATGCAACTTTGCCTGTGACATTTGTATTAAGACTTAAAAGAAGAGAAGGGGTTAACTGGGGGAAGGAGCAGGGAGGGAACTGGGAGGAAGGGCATGCCAAGGAGGAGGTACAGAACATACGAAAGGCCCGAGGAGGGAAATAACACAGTGTGCACAAAAAATAAGTCAAACCCAGTGTGCCTGGAACATGAAGAATGAAGAGGGGGACGCCACAGGCCTCAGCTGTGTCCATGCCTGTGGTAGTGGAGCAAACAGACAAAACACCTGAGGTCATTGGTGGCCTTAACATGAGCAATTTCAGTGGCAAGAGTAGAATGCAGACTAGGGTGGGTTAGGAAAGAGTAGAAGGTAAGGGCATCAATATAAAAACTCATGAAGGAAATATATAAAAATATAAAGTTGTATACTAAGTTAGATGAGATTATGTATGTAAGTATATGTATACATAAACATCTTATATGTAAATTACACGTATAAAATAGACATATCATATGTACAGATGTTTAAAGAAAATTGAACTAGCATGTCTACATTTTTAAAAGATTTACATGAAAGCTAAATGTTATTTTTAAGGTGGGATATACATACCAATTTTATTCTTAGCCTTTTCTAGATTATATTAATATCCTACATTTTAAAAATGTGGTACTTTTAATATATCAGAGACACATTATATTCTCAATATTGCAAAATGCTGTGAAATGTAGGTGTAGGGATAACAAAGAATGGAGGACCCGAGGAGTCCTCATTACTAAACACACACACACACACTCATTTAATACAAAACACATGGTTTGGTGAGGTCAGTCACTCTGATGATTCAACTTTAGCCCCGAATCAGAGACAGTTAAGCATCTTCCAGTGTCCTCATGCTCCAGGATGAAAACAAAGTGGAGCTGACTGCCACAAACAAATGAAGGGAAGCTCATGTTTATGGGAATGGCTTCCTTCTTCAGGGAATGCGTACTTTTGCCAGAAATGCTCTCTACATATGTATGTATACCAAAGGCTGTATTATTTGAAAAGCCAAGGCAGAAGTAATTCAAGTAATGAGCAATATTTTGGGAAAGATTATTCTCTTCCTCATGAATTCTCATATCACTTGAACACTAGTTTTCTTGTGGTCCTTAATACTTTTTTTGTTCTTTGTATATGTCTCATCTCCGTTGGTTTGGTAACTCATTTCTAATTTCCTTCAGCACCAGACCTTTAAAACCAACTCGATAAGTTCTATTGAATGTATTTACACGCACATTCATCCAGCATGGCAATGGATGAGGGTATAAACCTTTATTTCTTACAATTGTGTTTGCTTTTCCTCTTCAAACTTGCCTTGGTTTTCAATGTCTCCTTCGGCTACTAAGTCATTGCTGTTACTGGATTTGAAGAAATCTAACACAGCCAATATTGCATCAAACTTTGGTCCAAAGTCCTCTGAGTAATGAATAATAATTTTGTCTACCCAGAATATTGGCCCAAGATTTGAACCAGCAACTCATATTAAATTCCTTTTCTGCACTAGTTTCATCTACAGCAGCAATGTCTTATAATTAACACTATAATTATAATCACATAAGACTTTGTAATTAATTTCACTCTTGCACCCTCTATTCCCAAGAAACAGTGACTCATTATTTTTAATCTGCAAAACACACTTTATTTTTTAATTTTATATTTAATATAATGAGATACAAAATTAATTTATTCAGGGTCTTACAAAACAGAATTACTGAAACAAGACTAGAACACAATTACTAAGTGCCAGGTCTTAGTGGTGTGTGACAGTCCCTCTTCTAATAGTTAAAGTCATCCATCCATCCATTTATTCATTCAGTATCATTCTAGGCACTGTGCTAAACACAATAAAGACACAATTAATGTTACTGCTTTCAGAGAGGTCACAGTTTGGTTGACAAATACAATAAAAATGGCAGATTTTTTTAAAAAGAATAATACATCCAATGATTAGAAATGTGTTGCTTTTTGCAAACGTATCTGTAGCTTCTTGATATTTGAACTGATAAAGGTTTTAGTACTTTCTATGAGATGAAACTGTTGTTTCCCAAAGACAACTATCATGCCATCACCAATCTCAATCTGTCAAAGGAAATCTTACAGATATTGAAATAAAATAATTATAAATTAAAGCAGATGTAATAAATTAGAGCCCCATCTGATTGGCTTGCTGGGGCTTCCACAAAACTTCTAAGGCTCCTTGTAACACTGTTGAAAACCAATAAAGAAGAGTCACCATTCTTTCAAGTTCAAGCATCAATGTGTCGAACTAGTCAAATTTTTGTTAACTGTGAACATTAACTTACAGTCTAATAACTGAATCAAATCCGACTGATCTAAAAGTGATCTGCTTGTGGGTAAGTAAGAATGCTCTATCAATATACGCCTCAGCAAGGCTTCCACAGCTCTGCAGGTTTATCACCAGTGTTATTTTGTTATTGTTGTTTCTTCATCTGTATAATATGCAGAATGCTTTCAGAAACTTTAGTAATTTTACCCTCCTCTTCTCAAAAATCAAACAAATATTTTGAAACTTCACCATGTATCAAGACTGGAGACGCAGTGAGGAAGACAGAGGAGAAGCAGGTTTGTAAGTTAAATCCAAGTGAAATGTCTGAGTGAAATTATCATAAATTGACCTCTCTCTCTCTCTCTCTCTCTCTTCTCTTTCTTCCACACACCCCCCAACAAAGAAAAGAAAATATCTGAAAGTCCTTTGGGTTCCCCAAAAGATAATTATCATCTTACAGAGCTGCGCAGCCAGGCTTCTCCACAGCTGATTGTGATGAACGTTCTAATCTCACCCCCTTTAGGAGCTGTGGAGATGATCCACTTTGACACTGAAGTGCTTTGACATTGACACTGACATTGGTGAGACAAACATAGCCCCTTCCCTAAAAGGAGTCACAGATGGAAATAAACACTGCTACGGAAGAGCATGTGAAGACTAGGCAAGTGCGAAAAAGCACAAGTTCATGATAGCCAGCATTCATACAATTGTCTTATAATTTGATTCAACAAATAATGGCTGTTATCTATTATATTCCATAAACTATACTAGACTTAGAGAGACAACAAATGAATACAAAACTACTCTCACTCTCAGGAAGCTCACAGTATAAGATATAATAAGGAAAAGACAAGCATGCAGATAGCATGCACTTCAGTGTCAAAGCGGATCACCTCCACAGCTCCTAAAGGGGGTAAGATTAGAATGCTTATCACAGTCAGGTATGGAGAAGCCTGGCTGCACAGCTCAGTAGGATGATAATTATCTTTTGGGGAGCCCAGAGGACTTTCAGATATTTCCTTTTCTTTGGCGGGGTGGGAGAAAGAGAAAAAGAGAGGTCAATTTATAGTAATTTTACTCAGACATTTCACTTGGATTTAACTTACAAACTTGCTCCTCCTCCATCTTCCCCAACCAGATAGATTACTATCCATCCACCTGTCCCTTGTCCTTGACTCCTCACTCATCCCCACTACCATCCCATATCTAATAAATCACTTGATTCAATTTGCTTTAATAGCTCCTATTGTAAATGTATTTTGAATATATCTACTTCTCTCTGTCTTTCATGCCCAAGCACCTTATTTTTCTACACATCACTTATAAACATTATAATTAACTGTTTCCATAATTAGTTGTTTATACTACCTGTCTCTCAAATTATCCCATCCACCACAATCCCCTCATCTCAACTGTAATCTCCATGAGGCCAAGGACCATGCCTGCCTTGTTCACTACTGTATACTCAATACCTAGAGCAGGTTCTGACACAGAGTACAGCATGTGCTCAGAGAGGGAGGGAGGGAGGGAAGGAAGGAAGGAAGAAAGGAGTCAGTCAGTCCATCAAAACTCAGTAATAATCAGCTCTTCTATTTAACTCCTTTATGATTAAGTAAAAAAATATAGATAGAAGTGTATACACATTTTTCCAATTCACTGTAAGACAATATCATTATTTCACTGAAATAGTCCATTTAAACAATCAAATCAAAATAAATTCAGACGTTTGGGTTTACTGCATATTATAATGGTCTGTTTAAAGATTAAAAACAGAACCACATATCCCTTCCAGAGTTGATACAATGCAGCAATAGAACCCAGTTGCTCACATTTTGAGTCTCCTAATTAATCTGCTGGTCTGTAAACATGTATAGCTTGTGCAATTGAATTTGCTATGCTCATATGGTGGCCCTGCCAAGCACCCAGCACATGACAGAGTACCTTCTGGACATGCGTACGAATGAATCCAATCTTAGCATCTGTGATATGCATTATTTAAGTCATCAGTTTATCCCTATGTTTATTTCATTTACAAGGAAATACAATAACCTCTTGTGTCCACTTTTGGTTTGGAAGCATGGCCTCTGCTTGTCAAGACTGCCTCATAACATGGTCACATGGCGTATATGACTGGTGCCAACACTTCCCAGTTCTGCCCACTTTGAAACAGAACTCAATTTCAACAATCCTTCTAAGGCAGGAGGGGCCTCCTGCTCACCTTTGAAAGAGTAGAACATCTGCTATGATTTGGTAAACAGCAATGCTTCATACCCTGCCTGCCTGCTGCAGGAGGCTGCATATCACAAAACCCTAAATGCCACTTGAGGATTCGGCCTCCAGGCTGGATGCTCTTTATCCTGTCCAACTCTGCAATTCCCACCAAGCAAAGTCAACCTCATTATGTTTCATTCCATCTGCCTCTAGTCTTGGAAAAGGTTAAAATTTTGCAGAAGCTTAATGAACCATGTCCTGCCCTGAGAAATACAGATCTGTTATTGCTTTGCACAGAAATGAAACAAGGGGAATAAAAACAGGAGTGGATCATATGAGTCACAGGATGTGGGTGAAGATCTTAAATCAAATTAAGAACCTAAGTACTAATTCACTGACCTGAAAACCAGGAAATTTGAGGTCAAGATCCTGCTCTTCACCAATGAGCTGCATGAACTTGAGCAGATCATGAAATTGGGGCCTCGTTTTCTCACCTCTAAAATGGGAATAATAATTTCTGTCCTACTGTCCCTCCAGGACTGATACAAGGATGAGATGATAAGTGTAAAAGCCCTCCAAAACTCTAAAGAAAACCGTAAACTGAAAGATATTCTAAGACAGAGAAAAACCCCAATATCACTCCTACCAGGAACTAGAAGGAAGTAGGTGGGTTCCTTTGCAACAAATCTGTTCTTTTAGGCGAATATTAAATTAGCATTTCTTGAGTATGCTTCTGTGTTTTAAGAACAAGTTTTTAGAATGAGGAAGGACAAAAGAGGAAAGAGCTTATGATTCCAAGTTTCCTACAGAAACTTGGATTCATTCATTCACATGTTTCTGCACTCATGCAAGAAGCAGTCGTTCAATTCCACAACTGTTTCTTGAGCACTTACTGTGCTCTAACCACTGTGCTAGCCACCCTGGATACTATACAGATAAAGGCAGTCCTCAGTTCCTGCCCTGTGGATCTTACATCAGACCATTTTTTGCAATCAAAGAACAAACTAGATGTATTTTCCACCCTGAAGTAGTTATAAACTAGCAGAAAAGGAAGTGGCCCTAAAATAAAATAGAATCATTTTCAGAGGACTCTGCTTTTAGGAGCAAGGGGAAGAGATAAATGAATCCATCAGTCTTTCTTTTGGATCAGCACACAGAATCAACATTAGCACACAGACATGCTTTAATAGCTCCCACCGTAAACCCTCTCTTGAGCCTATTCTCTTTTGCAGCTAAACTTCTTACAACACTTGCCTGTGGTCGCTGCCTCCATTTCCTTATCACACTTGCCCCTCCTCAAACCGAATTGGTTGGGAATCTCTCCCCACCACCTTCTTGAGGCAGCTCTTGGCCAGGCCCCCAGTGTCCTTTGCTTTCTCAAATCAATTGGTGACATCTCTGGTCTTATCGCATCATCATTTGAAATAATTAACTACTTTCTCCTTCTAGAAAGGAGGTTGGTTTATTTTTGTTAACTTCCCTAACACCATGATCTCTTACTTTTCTGTCTGTCTTACTGGTCACTGCAGTCTTATTTGCTGGTTTCTCATCCTCTTGTAAACCTTTAATGCAGGCATAGCCCTGGCATCTGTCTTGGGCTTCCTTCTCTACCTAAACACTCTTCTTGAGTGACTTCATCCTGTATCATGGCTGTAATTATCTGGTTACACTATATTTGGTTCTGTCTCTCTCTCTCGATCTATGGATTCATAACTATATCTAGTGATTACATATCACCAACACTGACTTTCTTCTGTACTCCAGAATTATGTATCCAACTACTATTGACATTTCTACTTATTTTTCTTTTGTCTTTCTTACTTCTTCTTCTTCTTTTCTTTTCCTTTTTTTTTTTTTGAGACAGGGTCTTACTTTGTCACTCAGGCTGGAGTGCAGTGACTCGATCGCAGTTCACTGCAGCCTTGACCTCCAGGTTCAAGTGATCCTCCCACCTCAGCCTCTTGAGTAGCTGGGACTACAGTCACATGCCACCAAGCCCAGCTAATTTTTTATTTTATTTTTATTTTTATAGAGACAGAGCGTCTCACTACGTTACCAGGCTGGTCTAGAACTCTTGGGCTCAAGTGACACTTCTGCCTCGGCCTCCCAAAATATTGGGATTACTGGCATGACCCAATGCACTCAGCCTCTACTTACTTCATTTACAAGCATATCAGATTTAACATGGCCAAAACAGACCTCCTGTTCCACCCCTCACTGAAGCCTGCACCTGCCCTAAGTTCCCTGTCTTGATACTCAAGCCAGAAACTAGGATTTTCCTTGCTTCTCCTCTTGTGCTTTCTCCCCATCCCCAGCCCATCAGCAAGTCTTATTGACTCTATCCCCAAAACCCATCCTGAGTCTGCCCCAAGTGCTCCATCCTCATTGACCTCATCTCCCTCTCCCGCTTCTCTCCAGCCACACCAGCCTTTGTTCTGTTCTCAAATGTACAGATTCGTCTCTGCCTCTGCACAAGCAGCTTCCTCTGTGTGTAATGTTCATCCCTCTTCTTTTTGCATGGCTGGCTCCTTTTCACTCAGATCTCAAATTAAATGTCACCTCTTTAGAGGTGTCTTCATGAACAATCTATCAAAAGTTGTCACCCAGGTATTTCTTGTCCGTTGCTCTATTTTAACATTATAAAATATTTATCTACTTACTATTACAAAACATTAAATATCTTATATAATATAAAATTAATAAATATTAGGTCAGGTGAGGTGGCTCATGCCTGTAATCCCAGGACTTTGGGAGGCCAAGGGGGGTGGATCACCTGAGGTCAGGAGTTCCAGACCAGGCTGGCCAACATGGTGAAACCCCGTCTCTACTAAAAATACGAAAATTAGCTGGGCGTGGTAGCACACGCCTATAATCCCAGCTACTTGGGAGGCTGAGGCAGGAGAATTGCTTGAACCCGGGAGGCGGAGGTTGCAGTGAGCCAAGATTGTGCCATTGCACTCCAGCCTGGGCAAAAAGTGAGACTCTGTCTCAAAAAAATTAATAAATATTTAACAGTCACCCTTCTACTTCTTATATCAGCTATTAGTCTATCACCTGTCCCCTTCCACTAGAATTTAAGCTCCAAAAGAAGGGACGTTGCTGGCTTTGTTCACAGCTGTATCCCTGGTGCCTAGAAGAGAACATAGAACAAGCTGATATACATTTATTGAACATATAAAAAAATATGGAAGACAGACCCACATTAAGAGAGCTGAGTCCTCCAGGTTCTGGTTACATGAGTTTACTTCCTGTTGCTGCCTCTCAAACCTGATATACTTTGACACTATTTTGGCACCTGGTGGTGCCATTTTTATTTAACTCATTCATCTCTGCTTGCAGAATTTGTATGTCCTATTTTAATATTCAATAATGCTGGTAGATAATGAGGTGGAAATAAAACATGAGGGAGTAAAAATGTCCAATATTTTGTTTCTAGACGGTGAGTCTTTGGGGAGAGTCAGACACAAAAAAAAAAAACTCTTAAAGATAAAATACACAGATATTTGAATGAATCCTAATATAATAGCATTCTGGTTTCATGTACTGATATTTTGTTCCGTTTACTTCAAGATTTTGAGTTCTATGGCTGTATCTTAAAAAGATCTCTTTTCTCATGGAGAGTCCATTTTATTCAATATATTGAGCAATGACTCAGACACTGTGCAGAGCAGAAGGGCACATTCCTGTGTCCTGCTCACCCAATCCTGTGGCTATGAGATACACTGCTCTTCTTTATCGCACTTTGTCAGTAAAGTCCAGATAAGGCCTCAGGATCTTTCTCAACACAGTGTCCTGGAGAGCCATTACCAATGATCATCACTTGCAAGCAAGATGATACCTAATTGCTATCCCTGGTTTAGATGAAATGAAGACTGGATTTAATGAATCTATATTTAATGAAGTGAATATTATATTTAAGACTAGTTTTGCTCTGGAGTCTTGAGGTCTTGCAGAGGCTTGATAAATAACCTGTGTTGATTTATCAGAAACTTCCAACCGACAGGAAACTAGCCTGGCAGCCTTGCTGACCAGCAAACTGTGCCCTGGCCTACTCCTCACCGGGAAGACATGGTTATGCTGCTGATATCCCTCTCTTAGCTGGTTCACCTTGGAGGGTCCACTCACATCTGCATGTTTCACAATACTTTTGTCATCCTCAAACTACATGCAAGATGGTTTTGTGGAAAGAGAGTGGGCACGTGGGTGGGAGTCATGGCTTACAGGTGATGGGCCTTGCTTCACCTCTTGGAGACATTTTTCATCTTCAGCAAGGGAAAAAGAGCACCTACCTTGCAGGGCTATTGTGAGCATTAGAGGTAACATTTAGAAAGTGTCTGTCATATAGTAGGTATTCAATGAATGCTATAAATGTATAAGCTGAGAATGAATTTGGAATATGCAGCTATAAAAAGAAGCAGAGTCACTAAATTGCCTTGTTCATGATCATTGTCATGTGGTCAATTCAGCCTCTGGGGGCCACAAATGTCCCCAGACTTTGTGAGAACGTCTGTGATTAAAAAAAGGTGGGGGGAGGGGGGACGAATGTCATCGGGAAATGGGGCTGGAGTGGAGGGTGGCAGAAAAATCAGAGGTGAAACCAAACCCTGAAATGCCACCCTCCATTTAAGTAATTGGTGTGTCTGTGCTGTTCTCAGTCCATTCTAAGTAAAATAATGCAATGAATCAGATGCGGTGATGAGAGTGTAGGTGCTGATTTTAGTTTCCATTTTGTTATTGTCTATTAAGAGCCACAGGAAATGGTAAGCCCCAGTCTCTCTTCCAAGTTGGAGCATGTGGAAGCAGCAGAGCATGCTGATCCCAATTCTACCTCCTAGACATCCCCCTCAGCCACCACGACAAAATGTAAAGATAGATCTTGCTTCCCAAGGAGCCCATGGGAAAGCACTCTGATTAGAGGCAAAGTAGCATTGTAATCAGCCTTCCATCATAGTCAGGGGATGCTGTTTTGGCAGGAGAGGAGATCTCAGTGCAGCATATAAAAGTCAGGCTGTGTCATGTATAGCCACAAGCCCCTGACAGTCCAACACCCCCGTTATGTAAACACACATCCGCTCTTACCCAGAGTTCTCCAGTCCTGTCGAGGGCTTTTTCCATCCATAGGAACCAAGGCTATTGCACATTCTCAGCAGAAACATGTTTTTAACAGAAAATTAAGTCACGATAATGAGAGAATTTTATCCACCTTTCTTGAAAATGTACCAGGGGAATAAGCTCCCAGGACAGTTCTTGATTTATGATTAATACAAATCATCACAGAGGCTGTGATTTAGAAATGATGCCCTTCATCATGGAAAGGAAGTTTATGAGACTCAGCAAATGACCTGAGTTTCAAGTGGAAACTTCTCTACCCTTCTGCCTAAGAGCCTGCTCTCGCTCTTTGTAACAGGCTGCACACTGCTGAGAGTGACTACGACAAAGAACACATTCAGATTTAGAATCATTGGACTCCGATGGCATTGGCAGATGGTGAGGCTGTTACAGATTAGCAAGAGTATTGCAGGTCAAGCCCAAGGCCAAGGGGTCAGCCAAGAAAGAGAACATGCACCATATTTCTCTTTTACCTCCCTATGGCTCTGAGAAGGGCAGTCTATCGTTTTTCTGAATGTTATACTCACTAGCTTGACCTAAGAATGTACAAATAAAAAGCTAAATGAGAGAGTCCTATACAGTTATTGATTTTTTTAGAAGCAGCCATGACCTCAGGCTTAAAAAATGTTTTTCAAATCATAGAGCCATAGATCTGTTAGAAACCTGGAGTAGAGTGTTATCCTACAGAGAATGCATGCCAACCCTCCTGCCTGGTTTTATAGTCTCTTTATTGGAAGAAATTCTACAACTGCCTTCATGGAATATTCTAAGCCTTAATGGCTTCTCAGTAAAAAGACACTGCATCATGTCTAATTTAAGCCTTCCTTACCATAACCAAATAAGAAAAAGAACAATGCAATAACAGCTGCAGTAGCAAGAAAAAGAACAATTGGCTAAGGTATAATGTGCAGAAGTTTTAGAAGTGTTTTTTTTTCTGCTGATCAAATCCGTATCTTACGGACTGCATGCAGCATGTTCCCTTAGTATCTTCTTATTAAGACACTTAGAAACTAAGAAACTTCTGGTGAGAGTTTCTCAGCTTTTCTTTGTTTTTTCATCACCTTGACCTTGACAATTGTGAGGAGTATTAGTCAAGTATTTTGTACTATGTCCCCTAACCTGGGTTGACCTGTTCCTTTTCTTATAAGACTGAGGTTACAGGTCTTAGGAAAGAATATCACAAAGATGAAGTACCCTTCCCATCACATCATATCTGGAGTACACGGCAGCCATATGGTATCACCTATTACCTTAACCTTGCCTTAAGCTTGGTCACCTGGTTAAGGTCATGTTCACCCGGTTTCTCCATTGTAAAGTTTCTATTTTTCCCTTTCCATACTCTGTTCTCTGAAAGCAAGTCACTGTGCCTACCCCACACTCACATACACTCCCTACCCCCACAACACACATACTTCTTTTTAACCATCTAATTAGTTTGGCTGCAATTTTGGGGGGACCTTCCTGAATTCCCCATATCTCTTCCCAAAGTTTGTCTGTAAAAGGAATATAATACTTTCATATGGTGTCTTAGTCAGTTCAGGTTGCTATAACAAAGTGCTACAAACAGATGGTTTATAAACAACAGAAATGTATTTCTTAGAGTTCTGGAGGCTAGAAGTCTGAGATCAGGGTGTCAGCAGGGTTGGGTTCTACTGAGGCCCCTCTTCCGGGTTGCAGACTATTGTCTTCTCATAGTATTCTCACATGATGGAAACAGAGCAAGAGAGCTCCTAGGGTCTCTTTTATAAGGGCACTAATTCCTTTCATGAGGGCTCCACCCTTACGACCCACTCACCTCCCAAAGGCCCCACCTCCTAATACCATCACACTGTGGATTAGGACTTCAACATATGAATTTTGGTGGGGACACACACATTCAGTCCATAATACATGGATTTGATCAACAGAATAAATTTATTATTTTTAAATTTTTAATTGCTGTATTTAATTGCTATATTATAATATTTAATTGCTATATTGTACATACTTTGGGGTACATGGGATATTGTGATACATGTATACAATGTATAATGATCAAATCAGGGTAACTGGGATATCCATCACCTCAAACATTTTTTTCTTTGTGTTGGAATGATTACAATTCTCCTAGCTATTTTGAAATATACAATAAATTATTGTCAACTGTAATTTTCCTACTATACCACTGAACACTAGAACTTATTCCTTCTATCTAAACGTATTTTCATGCCCTTTAACCAAGTTTTCTTCTTCCCCTCACCTCTTTCCTTTCCCAGCCTCTGGTAATCACCACTGTACTCTCTACTGCCACAAGATCCACTTTTTTAGCTCCCACATATGAGTGAGAGCAATATTTATCTTTCTGTGCCTAGCTTATTTCATTTAACATACAACCTCCAGTTCCATCCATTTTGCTGGAAATGACAGGAAATTCTTTTAATGGCTGAATAATATTCCATTGTGTGTATATACCACATTTTCTTTATCCATTCACCACTGATGGACACTTAGGTTGACTCTACATATTGCCTATTGCAAATAGTGCTGCAATAAACATGGGAGTGTAGCTATCTCTTCAATATATTGATTTCTTTTCTTTTGGATATATGCCCTGCAGTGGGATTGCTGGATCATACGGTAGTTCTGTTTTTAGTGTTTTCAGGAATCTTCATACTATTTTCCATAGTGGCTGCACTAATTTACATTCCCACCAATGGTGTAGGAGCGTTTCCCTTTCTCCATCTCCTCACCAATATTTGTTACTTTTTGACTTTTTTCTAATAGCCATTCTGACTGGGGTGAGATAATATCTCATTGTGATTTTGATATGCATTTCTCTGATGGTTAGTGATACTGAGCATTTTTTCATATACTTATTGGCCATTTGTATGTCTTTGCTTGAGAAATGTCTAATCAGGTCTTTTGCCCATTTTTTAAATTGAATTATTTGGTTTTTTGCTATTGAATTGTTTGAGTTTCTTATATATTCTGTTACTAATCCCTTATAGGACAGAAAGTTCACAAATAATTTCTCCCATTCTGTAGGATGCCTCTTCACTTTGTTCATTGTTTGCTGTGCAGAAGCTTTTTCAGAATACACAGTTTTTAAACTTCTGCATATTATACCCTGGTCAATTGTTCTTTTTCTTCTTAGGCTACTCCGCTCCATAATTCTTTTCAGCTATTAGAAATTCACATCATAAATATTTTTTGATCTCTTTTTCTCAAAGTATATTTTAAAACATAGGACAAGAAAATGATCTTAGATCTTTTAAGAAACATCAGAAAAAATAATAATAATAAGAGACCCAGGCTGTGAAATATAAGACGCATTAATGAAGTATTTTTAGCAACACTGACGCAATGGAAAAATTAAAATGGAATTTAAAGTTCCGAATGAGTGGGTTGAAGCAGGGGCACAAACATACTGAAGTGTAGGTGGCAGAACAGTCACAGGGAGAGAAATGCAAAATGCGGAGCTCTGTTTTCAAAGGAGTTTCCCTTCTATGGTTGTGTAAGTGAAAAGAAACATCAGACATTGTCATGATTGGATTGGCATTGAGTAGAAGGTTGGAACAGACTGGCCACTAAGATCAATTAATCTAACTTTAATAATTTCATGATTCTACAGCTTTCAAATTAACTGGAAATTTACCAGATTAATGCTTTTGTTGATACTGTGTCCATCTTGCCCAGACTAATTTTTCCTGGTGTTTACCTTGCAGAACACAAAGATCGGCCAGGCACGGAGGCTCACCCTGTAATCCCAGCACTTTGGGAGGCCGAGGAGTGTGGATCACCTGAGGTGAGGAGCTTGAGACCAGCCTGGCCAACATGGCAAAACCCAATCTCTACTAAAAATACAAAAATTAGCCAGGTGTGGTGGTGCGTGCCTGTAATCCCAGCTACTTGGGAGGCTGAGGCAGGAGGATTGCTTGGGAGATGGAGGTTGCAGTGAGCTGAGATTGTGCCACTGCACTCCAGCCTGGGTGACAGAGTGTGACTCCATCAAAAAAAAAAAAAAAAAAAAAAGGGAAAGGAAAGAAAGAAGAAAGAAAGAAAGGAAGAAAGAAAAAAAGAAAGAAAGAAAGAAGGAAGGAAAAAAAGAAAGCTGAAGACCATGAGAACTTCTTCTACCAAAGGATTCTGGGATAAATATATTTTTGGCCATTTGGCATACTATAGATTAGGGATCAGCAAATTTGTCCCGTGAAGGACCAGATAGTAAATATTTTAGGCTTTGTGGGTTATATAGGTTCTTCTTCTCCTCTTCCTCTTCTCCCTTCCCCTTCTCTCCCTCCTCCTCCTTCCACTTCTTCACAACCCTTTAAAAATATAATAAATATTCTTAGCTTGGAAGTTGTACAAAAACAGGCTGTGGGCCATGTTTGGCCCATGGACTGGTAGTTTGCCCACTCCTTAATATTCGAAATATATATTAGCACAGTAAAGACTCTGAAAAGATCTGTAAGATAAAAATCTGTTTAACCAGATTTATCCCAAACTTATTGGACCAGAAAACTCTTTTTCTCTTAACCATTTCATATCTCACATAATTAGTTTTCCATGGAAAATACTTTGGAAAATTCTGACCTTTTTTATATAGAGAGAATAATAAAATTTATCCCTACTATATAAAGAAACACTCCAAATGGCTTAAAGACATAAATAGAAAAAGTACCAGAGACTATCTCTGTGGCCTTGGAGTATGACTATATTCCCAAGCAAGATTCCAAAAATATTCAGCATGAGGCAAAAATTATGAATTTGACTACATCAATATTAAGGATTTCTGTTCAACAAATAGCATGACAGAAAAACTTAACAATTGCATAAAAGATTGGGAGAAAATATTTGCAACGTTAAAAACCATAAAAGATTAATATTTCAAGGAAATTTTGTCAATTAATAAGAAAAAGATTGGGACTCTAAAAGAAATGCAGGTAAATGATGTCAATAAGCAATGTATAAAAGGGGAAATCAGAATGGCTAACAAATATATGTTTAGCTGCATTAGCAATTGTAGGAATGCAAATTGAAAAAAGAATAAAATACTCCTTTATACTATGCATAAGTTGGCAAATATTTTTAAAATTAGATAATAGCCAATATTAGCAAGCGTGTAGGAAAATGGCTTTTCTCATGTACTGCTTGTGAAAGCATAAAACCAGTGCAACCATTCTGGAGAAAAAAATTGGCAAAACTTAGTGAAATTTAGTACATCTAGTTTCACTCTTGAGTCTAAACCCAGAGAAAAGTATCCATAGATCCAAAGATGACAGGTACAAAGAAGTTCATCACAGCATTTTATTTCATGGTAGGGAAGGGATACTGGGAGGCAAAATAGCTGCTCATCAGCAACCAAGGGGATGGATAAATAAAATACAGCTGAAGCTCATATGGAATACTATACAGCAGCCAGAAACAATAAACTGGAGGTACATAAAGCAACATGAATAGAGCTCCTGAAACTAGTGTTAAGTAAAAAAAGTAAAATTCTGGGCCAGGCTCAGTGGCTCACACCTGTAATCCCAGCACTTTGGGAGGCCGAGGCAGGCAGATCACATGAGGTCAGAGGTTCGAGACCAGCTTGGCCAACATGGAGAAATCCTACCTCTACTAAAAATACAAAATTAGCCAGGTGTGGTGGCACATGCCTGTAACCCCAGCTACTTGGACGCTGAGGCAGGAGAATTGCATGAACACAGGAGGTGGAGGTTGCAGTGAGCCAAATCATGCCGTTGAACTCCAGCCTGGGCAACAAGAGCAAAACTCCATCTCAACAACAACAACAAAAAAGTAAAATTCTGATCGCACTACAGACAGTGAGATCTATAGCATAATGTCAATTATAAAACTAAAAACATATATACATATTTATATATAGCATATACATACTAAACATAATGGTGGGGTATCATAAATAAAGGGGAAAAATAATATAAGTAGAGATGAGTTTTCACCATGTTGGCCAGGCTGGTCTTGAATTCCCGACCTCAGGTGATTCACCTGCCTCGGCCTCCCAAAGTGCTGGGATTACAGGTGTGAGCCACTGTGCTTGGCCAATTTTTTTTTAATACAGATTACCACTGTCAAGATTGTAAACAATTTACTGGTTATAATTCTTAAATTTTATACCAAAATTATATGATTTTCCCAAAGAATACATTATCCTAAGTCCTTGCAGTATAATTTTATTAGTATGGCTTTTGAACTATTCATGTCCCCTATTGTAAACAAAAGCTCTCAGTGAAAAGGCAGTTCATTTTGAGAGGTACTGTAATATATGTAAGAGTATCTTGAGCGTGTGGAAATAACATGGATTGATTTTCCCTAGGTGGAGAAGCAGGATGAAGCAAATACATCTAATACTTCCTCATTCACTCTACATTTGCATATTTGTATCAATTTCAAATGAAATTGCAACTATAATCTGCCTATGTTACAAGATCAGAGTAAATTCCCTATAGCAAAATAATCAAAGCAAAAAAACAAAAAACAAATGCACACATGAGGAACTCAACAAAAAGAGCTGAATTAGAGCTTTTCAGCACACACTCCGGAAAACATAAACACAAAGCAACCACAGGCAGGCTATAAATTGTCCTGAGTTACACAATGGAGTGATAAGACAGAGATGACCTGGAAGATGTGAGCTGCCGGGACTGTCTGAGATTGATTAGTTGGCTGCCTTAATGCACAGGTAATAGGATGCCTTTCAGCTCCAGTCTGCCTATTTTAGTCCAAATTTGTTTTCCCTCCTGTCTTAAAAATTAGAAGAGTCCCTGTCACTTCAGTTCTGCAATTACATGGAAGCTCATTCATCTCACAATACTCCAAAATATACAAATGCCATCCTTTTTTTGCTATGCAACACAAAATGCAGTGCTCTTTTATCTAATGCCATCAACACGCAATCTCACAAAGTACTTCTGAAGAAATTGATTCCAAAATTTAGCAAAATGTCAAGGTTTGGAGAGGAGATGAGAAAAAGACAACACTATAATAGATGCTAAGAAGAGAGCCAGGAGCAAGCTGCAAAATTGAAGATACCAGATGTGAAAGTGAAACCATCTCTATTTCATAGCAAACCTGGGCAGCAAACAATGATTCCAAACCTGCAAAGTGGAGCGCATGTGTGGTGAAAGGAATGACAGGCTATGTCATTGGGAAAGTGGAGAATTTCAGAGCCTAATTTTGGGAGTAGCCAGAAAACCAACCAAACAAATTGATTTGGAAGAGAGAGGTATGGAACTTGATGCAGAGGTGACAATCGTCAGGATAAAGGCCAGCTTAGGAGTAGATGCACAACTTTCAGCATGCCAGATGTCTCCTACATGAAAAGTTGTGTTTTGGGCAGCCTTCCCCAAGCCTCCATCTATGTGATCCTAAACTGATGTCTCTTGGGGAGAACTCTAGCCTAATCCAGTCCAGAGCTTTCACATGTAGGTTTGTGAGCTGTCAACATGAGTATTCTGATATCAGAGGGGACTTGTACACAGAAAACACTATCGTTATCAGATAGAAATCAAATTAGTTGATTAAATAACAGATTTAAAACCTTGTTTACTTTAAGGACTTGAGGTTTAACTTAAAAATGTTATTGGGCTATTATATCTGATCCATTCACATCGAACATTCTAAGCATCTGTAACAAGGAACTCCCCTTTCAAAATTAGTTAATCAAATATCTTTTAACACTTTAAGCCTCATTAATAAAAATAATGCATTTCATTTTTTCAGCCCTTCAAATGCCTAAATGGCTTCTGGCTTACAACCAGAAGAAGCAATAGCTTCTTCAAATACTTAGAAGGTTTTGTAAAATGAATGAATTAAAATGTTAAGCTCTTTTAAACAGTCTAATACTGGTTATAGGCCAAGTCCATTTTTCTTATGCTGTTTTTGCTTATATGAGAAGCCTAAATTCAAATACACATTTTAAATCAAATGCATAAGACTTACATGTCAGTTTCTCCAATGTAACAAATTCTCTGTGACATGACATGAGCTTTTACTAGCAAGCATTTATTAAATATCATTACACTTTACACACAAGTATCAATACTATGTGTTGGTTATATTTTATCATCTCTATCTTCAGTTCTTCCTATCTTATATTTCATATCTTAGGTGAGTTGAAGTTACCACCTTAATGGTGACCACTATAGGATCATTATCTCAGGCAGCCAGAGATTGCTTATTGAGCAGAGATCTGAGGTCAGAATGCAGGGCTGAGGCATGAACAAATCCAAAGGGATTATTTCTGAGTCATTGAAGGACAAAGTTTTTATTTTCTTACCACTTTAACAGCCTCCTTTATGGGAATTTATCATCTGTATATTAGTTACCAACTCTAGCTGTCTTAAGCCAAAGGAATTTGTTGGAGAAACATAAGGGCTCAGAAAATCAACAGGAGGCTGGAGTAACAGGCATTAAGCAACTAAAACCAGCTGGAACTAATGGCACTGGAGGACCAGGCAGTAAGAACACAGCTACAGCCACACAGCAGAGTGGACTGGTCAAACACTGCCCCATCCCTGATACAAATGGCCTGTTTCTTCCATCCTTTCAGCACTTGCTCAAGACTCAAGTTCCTGAGATGGTGAATCCAATTGGTTGAGCCCAGATCATGCGCCCATCCCCCAGGGCAAAAGAGCATGGATTCTTTTCCACTTCCTTAGAGGCAGGGATGTACTCTCTCTGCCATTAAGAAGACACATGTAGGAGAAAGCTAATCCCCTTAAATGAAATCAGGATGCTATGGAAAGGAGATTGATGTAGGGCTGCCAAACACAACAGATGACCACCATTTCCTACCCATTATCTTGTGTTTCAAAATCCATGACTAATCCTTTTGATATCACCATTCTCGTAACCCCACAATTTTATTATATCTCATAACCCCCCAGCTTACCTTTATTCACCTTTAATCCACATCTTTTGAAAGGATATTAATTTGGGGCTGAATCACCAATGGTTTGGGATTTTTAAAAGTATTTTTCAAATCAATTTCATAACCTGCAAAATATTTCACGGATGTGAAGTGTGAAGACAGTCTATCACCATCCCCTGCAGAAGAAGTCTAAATGAGACATTACCTTCCCAGGCACCGAGTTGGTTCCTCAGGTTAGGACATTGGGTTTCTAGTACACATCTGGGACAAATAAAGGTTTTGTTTTTTTCTTAAGCTTCTGATTTATAGGTCAACAAAACAGCATGTTCTCTGCAAAAATGCTCTTAAGATGCATGGTATTTCTCTAGTGAGACAAACATGCCATTTAATAGTCATCAGATATTTATAAGGTGACAATTCATTCACTTCACTGTTGCCCCATTGCTGTTCAGGAAAGGCTTCAAAGTCCAGCCTTCATTCCTGGCTCTTCCGTGCCAGGCAAACCTCCTTGCCAGGAGTCTTCACTGAGGTTACTCTTCACAGTGCCTGCTGTGGCAAACGAAGCCACATCGTGGCACATGGCACCTATCAGTGACTTGGTATTAGGACCAAAGTTAACATTTGGTAAACAAGTCTGCTGCCTTCAATTCCCCTCAAATCACTTTTCCTTTTACACAATCATTTGGTCATGGTAATGGAGTCCACACAGAAGAGTGGTAAAAACAGTGGCATTTCTCTGAGCCAGCATCAACCTGCAGAATAGGAATAGGACTCTCACTTCTTTTGTGCCACAGGCCTACAAACGCTGACACTCCCTCTCCAGAGCCCTGCTTCAGAATAGGTATAGCCTTTCTGTCTCCTGGAGACAAAAACTTACACCAGCTCCTGCAACGACCTGGGATGTATTATGTAATGCTTACTCTGTATTACCTGTGGTGAGTCACCATGTCATTTTGCACTTGTCTATACCAAATAAATCCTTAACAAAAATGCGCAGAGTTGCTGATGGAAGAGGAAGCTGTTGATAACTTTCTTTCCATCATTCGGAGCCACATCACATAACTTGTCCTGTGTTATTTTTTGGAAGTAGTTTTATTCCTGGCTTTTTGGTCTCTGGCTACTTATCTTACTGTAGCATATCTCATTAGGAGATAAAAGAGATCAGATTCTGTTTGTTATGCCTTATTCGTCGTCCTTAGAATCACAATACAGCATTCACATATCACATACCATGGGACTGTTAAAAAATATAAAAACAAAGTATATTCTGCCTCATACAAGCTCAATAAATACTTGTTGACAGACTGCCAAACTCTATCCAAAAACAGAAGAAATGCCAATTATGCAATGATTCCTCTTTATAACAAATACAAGGGCATTCGTTAATTCACTCACTAAATTTATTGAGTGCCACCATGCCAAGCACTGGGCTAGACACAGGGGAAATAATAATACACAAATCATTCCCCTGCTCTCCTGGAACAACAAATATTAATAAGAACTACACAGATAAGACAAACTGCAGTGATGACCAATGTTAGGAGGAGATGCAAAAGGCCACACAAGACTACGAATGGGAGCTGATTAGTTAGGCAGGTCAGGAGAGTCTCCCTGAAGAAATGGTACTTGAACTGAGATCAGAAAAGTGAAGGGAGGATATTTAGCTGAACAGAGAAGAGCACCCAAGGCTAAGAAAATAGCCTTGGGGTAGGAGGAAGCTTTGATGGCAAGCACGAAGAACTAGAAGGTCTTTGTGCCTGCACAGAGAGAGTGAGGGGAAGTGGGCTGGACAGGAGCCTGAAAACCTAGCTACACATCTTGCCAAGGAGTTTGTCCTCTCCTAAGAACAGTGGATTGAAAGATCTCTTAGATTGAAACAAGAAGGCCAGGACTGGGTTTGAGAATGGGAAGCGTGAAAACTGTGGGCACCAGTCATTTTCCCTCACAAGCTTTTTGGAGCCTTAGAGTAGACATGGGAATAGCATGGATGAAAGACACCATTGGGGGTGCAAGGCCTTCCAGGTGTCCCTTCTGTTTCTCCTGTGTCTTGGGGTGTCAGCCATGGGCAGCACTTGTCAGAGTGACCAAGTCTTTAAATGTGAAAGTCACTGTACCATGGGGTTTCCAGGATTCCTTCTCTCACCCCACATGAGGTCAGCAGTTCTGCCACTCAGCAGCCCTCATGGCCCAGGCCTGAAGTCCAATATCTGAATGGTGAAATTGTTGCTGGATTATGTTGAGGATTCTCTGAGTCTCTGTTGCAGAACCTAGGATTTCTCTGTTACGTCCTTTTAGGGGCTTTCCATCAGCAGGCCTGGCTGTTGCTGGCAGGCAGGCTGGCTGATTGCAGAAGCACAAGGATTTAGAAAAAGGGTTAGTAATATAAAAAGATTTTTGTATTGAAAGCACCACTCTGGCTCCAGTGTGTAGGACAGATTAGAGGGGGCTCACAATGAGGATGATGAAACCAATTAGGAGGTGATTGTGGCTTAAACCAGTGTGGAAATGAAAGAGACAAAGTGCACAGAGTCAAGGGACATTTAGGAGTATAAATGTAAACAGAGCTTGGTAGCTGATATAGAAATGAGATTCTAGGCTTATGATTCACACAACTAGATGAAGTCCCCAAACTCATTAAAAACTCATAACAGTGTTATTCTCAAGAATAGGGGACATGGGAAGAGGACAAGATTTGGTCCTGGGTACATGCATCATCAAAAGAAAAATCTTTTAAAGGTGAAATTTTTTCATGCTGATAAATAATCATGGCAGTTGTGTCGACAGTAGAGAGAAGTATGTAGAAACTGAATGGGGAAACTGAGTGGGAAGAGGCTGAGCCGGTGAGGAAAAACAAAGCTGCAGTAGAAGCCACAGGTAGTTATTTTAAATAACTGTTTACTTAATAATTTAATGATATTGAATAAATTATATTAAAACACAATTTTATAACAACTACAGAGTAATGCACATAAAGAAGCTATGTAGGCTGGTCATGGTGCCTTACACCTGTAATCCCAGCACTTTTGGAGGCTGAAGCAGGTGGATCACTGGAGCCCAGGAGCTCAAGACCAGCCTGAGCAAACCCCATCTCTACAAAAATATAAAAATTAGCCAGGTATGGTGGGGCATGCCTGTAGTCCCAGCTACTCAGGAGGCTGAGGTGGGAGGATCAGCTGAGCCTGGGGAAGTCAAAGCTGCAGTGAGCTGTGATTGCACCACTGCACTCCAGCCTGGGTAACAGAGTGAGACTCTGTCTCAAAAAAAAAAAAAAAGAAAGAAGCTATACAGATAAACATGGAAGAGGTGCTAAATGGAATTCTCATGTATTCATCATTGATCAATTTATTTATTTATCTATTTATTTCAATTTATTTTAATAAAAAACAAAGGCAGGGTCCTACTGTATTGCTCAGGCTGGTCTCAAATTCCTGAGCTCAAGCAATCCTCCCGCCTCAGCCTCCCAAAGTACTGAGATTATAGTGAGCCACTATACCCGGCCATTGATCAATTTTTAACATTTTTGCTCTGAAGCCAAGGCTAAGGCAGAGAAACTAGGGGACCCTAACAGATGACAACAACTGGTGTTCAGAGGTCAGGCTCCACAGAACACCAGCATTGCTCAAGGGATGGTTAATTCTTATTTTGTGGGTATGCACCAAACCCCCTCCAGTGTCTCTGAGGTCTGTTCCACTCCTGAAATTTGATGACACTGAATTTACTCCAAACAGGACTCAAAACACCGGGCGTCAGAACATCTCTGACGGCTCAGTACGTTTTTGGTCTAGCAAGTGTGTATCACATCTTCCTTCTTAAGGCCACTTGCTTAAGTTGGTGTAAAATTGGAGTCCTGGGCATATCCAGCTGGAAATTTCCTAGTAAAACTGAGGAATTCGAGAGGTGATGGTGTAACAAAAGGGAAGAGAAGGAAGGAAGAAAGAAGAAGCAATACAGCACACAGCTGGAGCTGCACCACAGGTCCCAGCCTAAGGCTCTGCCCTCCCACTCCAGTTGTTCAGTCAGCACTGTATGCCTGGCAGCAGAAACATACAGAAATTTAAGGTAATTTGGGGGGGCATCAATTCCAACTATTTCTAGCAAGTATCATATTATTAGCCCCTTCACTTTTACTAAAATTAATCAGAGTTGAGTTATTTTTATTGAGTGATTATACTCTGATTTCAAATAGTTACTAGAAGGTAAAACTTGGCTTTTGCCTTCAAAGTGATGCTGCATTGTTAATTTTTTTTTTTTTTAATGGAGCCTCACTGTCACCAGGCTGGAGTGCAGTTGTGCGATCTCTGCTCACTGCAACCTCCACTTCCTGGGTTCAAGCAATCCTCCTGCCTCAGCCTCCTAAGTAGCTAGGACTACAGGCACACGCCACCATGCCCAGCTAATTTTTTGTATTTTTAGTACAGACGGGATTTCACCATGTTGGCCAGGACGGTCTCAATCTCTTGACCTCATGATCCGCCCACCTCAGCCTCCCAAAGCACTAGGATTATATGCATGAGCCACCGCGCCCGGCCACATTGTTAATTTTTAATTGGTTTGCAACATTAGTGTGCCTGTTTACAGATGACAGATCATTGAAAGAGTAACACATTTGTTTATATGTTTGTGTTTGCATATATATATCTGCAAATGAGAAGGAATAAAATCAACTCATTCGCTGAGAAGCAGAAGGACTGTTCTTTTTTTCTTTAGTGACAAGCAGTACAATCTTGTAAGTGGACAAGGTTTTGACATGGGCTGCAGGCTAGAGAAGACAGGCATTGGACTAAATATGGTTCCTGGTATGTTAGTGCTAACTCTGCCCTTTTCACAGTTCCTCCTACTGCATCAATGTGAGGGGCAACCCTATAACTCCTGCCTGCACTACAGGGGCCATGATGCTGTTCAGCTGTAGACTGATGTTAAATTAAACTACATTTGGCATGAGGATGCCTCCATACTTGAGTCCTTATGTAATGAACTGCAGCCTAACTAAGTGCATAACTAACTGAATGTTTAACTTAGTAGTTACTGAATGTTTAACTTAGTAGTATACTTTGGTTTAACTGAATGTTTAACTTAGTAGTATACTTTTGTAACAGTATGCTTTTGTAAAAAGTATACTGACTTAGTAGTATGCTTTTGTAAAAAGTATACTTACTTAGTAGTATGCTTTTGTAAAAGTGTACTTAGTAGTATATTTACTTAGTAGTATATTTTTGTAACGGTATACTTTTGTAAAAGTAGTATACTTTCGTATACTTTTATACTAAGTTAAACTGAATGTTTAACTTAGTAGTATAGTTTGTAACAGGTAGCTGAGTCTCAGCCAATCACAGCAGCTAAGCTGTCATCAATTGCAGATAGCCAATTGATCAGATCATGTTCCAATGAGGCAAACGCTAAGCTGTAACCAATCAAGCTGCTTCTATACCTCACTTCTGTTTTCTGTCCATAAATGCTGCCTGCCCACATTGTGCAGCAGAGCTCTGAACCTCTTCTGATTTTGAGGGCTACCTAACTGGCAAATCATTCTTTGCTCAATTAAACACTACTACATTTAATTTTTCTAAAGTTTTTCCTTTAACACTGAGAACTCTAGGATCATTTTAGCAAAAAATATATATATATAGTATTTTATTTCTTAATGCAAGCATTAAAGGGTGACATTAAGCTAAATTTAAGTGATATCTGGCATGATACTGAAAACTATGGATCATTGGAGGTCAGGAGGAGTGCCAAGAGAGTGGATGACAGATTTAGCAAACAAAACTATCTTGGCAAACTAGAATGATTGATTAAATCTATCAAGTTGATGTTTAATAAAGATAAATATAAGAAATTTCCTTTACATGGAGAAACAAATTCCACAAGCAGAGGTTGGAAGATATATGGTTTAGCAACAACACAGAAAAAAAGTTTCAGGATTTTAGATTATTTGAAATTCAATATGATACGGCTACATAAGAATAATTAGTCTTGAATTCCATTTATAAAATATGATAGTGTCTAGCAAAAGGTAAGTGTTCAGCTCCAGTGAAACCACAACACAATTTTATCATTGTACCCATTTCTGAGGAACACCTTAGAAGGACCTGTTTTAGTTAGCGTATCAGTTCATTTTCTCACTACTATAGAGAACTACCTGAAACGGGGTAATTTATGAAGAAAAGAGGTTCAATTGGCTCACAGTTCCACAGGCTGTACAGGAAGCATGGCTGAGAGGCCTCAGAAAACTTACAATCCTGGTGGAGATGAAGGGGAAGCAAGCATGTCTTAGCATGGTGGAGCAGGAGACAGAGAGTGAAGGGGGAAGTGCTACACACTTTTAAATAACCAGATCTTGTGAGAACTCACTCACTATCATGAGAACAGCTAGGGAGAAATTTGCCCCATAATCCAATCACCTCCCACCAGGTCCCTCCCCCGACACTGGGAATTACAATTCAACATGAGATTTGGGTGAAGACACAGAGACAAACTATATCATTCTGCCCCTGGGCCCTCCTAAATCTCATGTCCTCACATTTCAAAACACAATAATGCCTTCCAAGCAGTCCCCCAAAGTCTGAACTCATTCCAGCATTAAAAGTACAAATCCAAAGTCTTTGGATTTTACCAGTCTGTAAAATCAAAAACAAGTTAGCTACATCCAAGATACAATGAGGGTAAATGCTCCCATTCCAAACTGGAGAAACTGGCCAAAACAAAGGGGCTACAGGTAGCTTGTAAGTCCAAAACCCAGCAGGGCAGTCATTAAATCTTAAAGCTCCAAAATAATCTCCTTAGGCTCCATGTCTCGCATCCAGGGCATGCTGATACCATGGGGTAGGTGCCAAGGACTTGGGCAGCTCCACCTGCCCCTGTGGCTCTGCAGGGTACAACCCCCACAGATGCTTTCATGGGCCAGCTTTGAGTGCCTGCAGCCTTTCCAGACACATAGTGCAAGCTGTTGGGGAATCTACCATTCTGAGGTCTGGAGAACAGTGGCCCTCTTCTCACAGATCCACTAGGTGGTGCCCCAGTAAGGATTCTGTGTGGGGGCTCTAACCCCACATTTTCCCACCACACTGCCCTAGTAAAGATTCTCCATGGTGGCTCTACCCCTGCAGCAGAACTGCCTGGACATCCAAGCATTTCCATACATCATCTGAAATCTAGGTTGAGGCTTCCAAACTGCAGCTCTTGCCTTCTGCACACCTGCAGGCCAAACACCACATGGAAGCCACCAAGGGTTGGAAGCTTGGGGCTTGCACTATCTGAAGTAATGGCCTGAGCTCTACCTTGGTCCCTTTTAACCACAGCTGGAGCTGAGGTGGCCGGGATGCAGGATGCCATGTTCCAAGGCAGCACAGAGTAGCAGGGCCCTGTGCCTGGTCCATAAAACCATTTTTCTCTACTAGGCCTCCAGGCCTGTGATGGTAGGGGCTGCCACTAGAGTCTCTGAAATGCCTTGGAGGCATTTTCCCCATTATGTTGGCTATTAACATTTGGCTCTTCTTATGCAAGTTTCTGTAGCCTTGAATTCCTCCCAAGAAAACGGATTGTTCCTTTCCACCACATGGTTGGGCTGCAAATTTTCTAAACTTTTATGCTCTGCTTCCGTTTTAAATATAAGTTCTAATTTCAGGTCATTTTTTGTTTATGCAAATGAGAATAGGCTTTTAGAAGCAGCCAGGCCACTGCTTGAATGCTTTGTTGCTTAGAAATTTATTCTGCCAGATACCCTAAATCATCTCTCTCAAGTTCAAAGTTCCATAGATCCCTAGAGCAGAGCTGCTAATCTCTTTTCTAAAGTATAGCAAGAGTGACCTTTATTCCAGTTCCCAACAAGTTCCTCATCTCCATCTGAGACAACCTCAGCCTGGACTTCACTATCCATATCACAATCAGCATTTTGGTCACAACCATTCAACAGGTGTCTAGGAAGTTTCAGACTTTGCTGTATCTTCCTGTCTTCTTCTGAGCTCTCCAAACTGTTCCAATCTCTGCCTATTATCCAGTTCCAAAGTCGTTTCCACATTTTCAAGTATCTTTATAGCAATACCCCACTTCTGGTACCAATTTTCTAAATGAGTCCGTTCTCACACTGCTATAAAGAACTACCTGAGACTGGATAATTTATGAAAAAAAGAGGTTTAACTGACTCACAGTTCCACAGGCTATACAGGAAGCATGGCTGGGAGGCCTCAGAAAACTTACAGTCATGGTGGAAGGAGAAGGGGAAGCAAGTACATCTTACCATGGTGGAGCAGGAGAGAGAGGGCAAAGGGGGAAGTGCTACACACTTTTAAACAACAAGATTTCATGAGAACTCATTCACTATCACAAGAATAGCAAGTGGGAAATCTGCCCCATGATTCAATCACCACCTGCCAGGTCCCTACCCCAACACTGGGTATTAGAATTCAATATGAGATTTGGGAGGGGACACAGAGCCAAACCATGTTACTTAGGGTAAGTCTAGGCTGCTGATACAATGAGAGACATTGATACAATGGCTTAAGGAACAAAGAAGTTGCTTTCTCTTTTGTATAACAGTCCCAGGTGATGTCCTAGGCTGACAGGCAGCTCTGTTTGATGAAGTCCTTCAGGGAACCAGGTTCTTTCCATTACCATTGCCTCATCATTCAACAGAGCGTTGTCACCTACCATAGGGGTGAAACAGGGGCACCACTGTGACCAGGTTACTACTGACAGAATGAAGGAAGGGCATGTAGAATACGTATCTACTGCTTTAGATGCTGGCCAGGAATTGACAATCATAATTTCCACTCACATTCCACTGTAACCCACAATATACTCATATCTAACTGCATGGGAGGCTGGGAAAGGTATTTCAGCTATCTTTACTAAAGATGAGTCTACCCAACCATAAGAACAAAAAAAAAAAAAAAGAAGAAGAACGAATGATTTGGGTGGCTAGAGCACAGTCTTTGGCATAACCTCTTGGAGAAACAGCAATCAGAATGATGTAAGAAAGTTGTATATCATGTAAGGAAGAAATCACATCAGAAGAAAATAAGTATTGTGTTTGCCATGGAAGTGATTAGACTAGTTCTGTGTGGCTCTAGGGGATTGAATTAAGACAAATAGGAAAAGGGCTTTCTAAAATATTAATATCATAATATAAAAGGACCTCCTTCTAGAGTGGAAATTCCCCTTGCTAGAGAATTTTTAGCAGAAACTGGAAGACCTTTGTACTTCCTTTAGGGGTTTTAGCATTTCTTCAAGCATTCTGAATGGCCAAGTTAGATCACTAATGCTGTCTTTCAGCACAGAGATTCTGTGATTCTATCTAAACTTGTGTTTATGGGTCATAGGGTAAGAAAAGGAAATCCCAAAATTTCTTAGGTGCCTACTGTATACAAGTCCTCACGACAATCTTGTGAGGAGGCACTATTCACATATTGCTGATGCTCTGAAGGGTCCATGGTCATTGTCTAAGACTTTAGAGCTATTAAGTGGCATTGCTGGTATAATCACCATCAGTCTGATTGCTAAATCCATGATATTTCTACCATGTTGTTGCCACCCAGAAAGAAGGTCAAGAAAAAATTAAACATTCCCTCTTGTTTTATCATTCCCCTTCATGCTCCCCAAGTCCTTTATGTTATCAGGGCTGACTGCCTGGATGGGACTGGCTGTTCTGCAGAATTTAGCACAACAAGAGAGGATCACTTCAGCATTCAGTCCCTTTTCTAGCTCTTTCTACTGGAGCAAATGACTGATTTGTCACCCAAGCTTTTCTTGGTCCAGAGGCAGAGTTGCCTATTCATTTGGAAGAAGCTTCTGCTTCTCTCATTCCTTCCCTAAGAAGAATGCAGGGATTCTCCTGTAACCCCAGCCCACATAATAAGGCAGTGAATCATTTTCTGCTGTTACCTGACAGTCTGCTGCCTAAACCTCTTCCATCCTAGTTCTGAGTGTTGTGGGGGGGAGAAAAGGTTTAATTTGAAATTAATTCTTAAGCCCTTTGGCATTGAAATGTGGATGTCAAAAGTGAATTAATCATCACCAAAGCTTCCATCATAGAAAATTTGCCCGATTCCCTCCATAGAGAGGATGACTCACATAAGCACCTGTTTTGTCTCCTTAGTAACTGGTCTCTTAGATTTCCCTCTTGTATTTGCATGCAGGCGAGCATAGCAAATTGACCGGGGGAAGGGAAGAGGTTCACAGCATACAGAATGTGCTCTGGGCAGAATGTCACCTGTAACGCTGTTTTCCAACCATCTCGTGCTTTATGTACTCATTTTGCGTCTCTGTTATAACCCCAGCATTGATTCAGTCGCAAACTCAGAGTGCAGAGATAAGTCTGGAAAATTACTAATGGCCTCAGGGAAGGTTTGGTGACATACAATAGAAATGAATACTGGTGATATTCTGTATCCATCTGTATATTAAAAATGTGTCTTTCTTGGCTTAAACCTTTGCTGCAATAGGAGGCAGGCACACAACTCTATCAAGAGAGAGGTGAAAAGGGTAGAAGAAGAGAGGTTCAATTAAACCACTTATCTGGCTTTAGCACAGGAAGTAGTAATATTTCAAAAGTTGGTTTTATGTGGTTCTATGTGGTTTTAGTTCTCTTTTTCACAAGAGAGATAAAATGCCCTCTCTTATTGTCATTGTGGTAAAATTTTTAAAAGATATTTGGATCAAGAGCTGGAGACCCATGTCTCAATACGTTCTCAGCCATAAATGAGCCAGTACCTGTGAATAAATCACTTAGATTCTCTGTGTTTCCTCCTGGAAACTGAGGGATCCAACTACATGACAATGTTATCCCTTCCAATTATGAAATTGGAACTCTGTTTTCTGAGTAGCTTAAAGTAGCTTAACACTTAAACTTATTGGGTCAGAGATCATCCAAAATGAAAAGTTACTATTCTTTTCTTTATTTTACAAACGACGTCCAGAGAGATGAAGTTACTTGCCTAAGATCACATAAAATTCAAGTATTTTCACATGCTTATTTATTTGGTTTCTGTTTTTATTATAATGCAACGTGCTATTGTTGCAGTCAAATAGCTCTACCAGACTTGTTATGAAAAATAGTGGTTCCCAATCTGCTTTTATGTCCCAAAGGCAGCTACTTTAAAGCAGGTTTTAGCTGATTCTTTTGGTTATTTACCTCAATATCTCTAAACATTATATTGTTTCAACTTTAGGAATGACCTCAACCACAAAACATAAAGTTTTTATCCCCCCCTTCTCCCTGTGTAGCTGTATCATAATTTTATTTAGTTCAGTTACTGGTATTTATTTGATGACATAAATATTATTCGCAGTTGAGCTATGCAGAATATTATGATTAATTTCCCTTTCTGTTTTCTTTTCCCTGGAGTTAATAATTATCACGTTTTCATTTTGCTTAATTTTCTATGAATAATCACAAATTCAACCCAAACTCCCTATAGTTGTGTCTTATAAAGGCTTAACTCATTTTATTGCTTTTCATTTTTGTTGTGCTTCACAGATGTTGTGCTTCACAGATATTTTGCTTTCTGCAAATTGAAATTTTGTGGCAACCTGCATTGAACAAGTCTATTGGTGCCATTTTTCTAACAGCATGTGCTCATTTTGTGTCTCTGTGGCACATTTTGGTCATTCTCACAATATTTCAAAGTTTTTCATTATTATTGTGTCTGTTGTGGTGATCTGTGATCAGTGATCTTAGGTGTTACTATTGTAATTGTTTTGGGGACCCACAAACCATGCCCGCAAATGACAGTGAGTTTAATCAATAGATGTTGCATGTGTACTGACTGCTCTGCTCACTGGCCACTCCCCTGTCTCTCTCCCTCTCCTCCGTGGGCCTCCTTACCCTTTTATTTATTTATTTGTTTTAGATGGAGTCTCGCTCTGTCATCCAGGCTAGAGTGCAGTGGTGTGATCTCGGCATACTGCAACCTCCGTCTCCCGGGTTCAAGCAATTTTCCTGCCTCAGCCTCCTGAGTAGCTGGGATTACAGGTGCCCACCACCACGGCAGGCTAATTTTTTTTTGTATTTTTAGTAGAGATGGGGTTTCACCATATTGGTCAGGCTGGTTTCGAACTCCTAACCTCAAGTGATATGCCCACCTCGGCCTCCCAAAGTGCTAGGATTACAGGCATGAGCCACCGAGCTCGCCGGGCCTCCCTATCTTAAGAGACACGACAATATTGAAATTAGGCCAGTTAATAATCCTGCAATGACCTCTAAGTGTTCAAGTGAAAGGAAGAGTTGCATGCCTTTCACTTTAAGTCAAGAGCTAAAAATGACTAAGCTTAGTGAGGAAGGCATGTTGAAAGCTGACACAAGGCCGAAAGCTAGGCCTCTTGCGCCAGTCAGCCAAGTTACAAATGCAAAGGAAAAATTTTTGAAGGAAATTAAAAGTGTCACTCCAGTGACCACACAAATAATAAGAAAGAAAATCAGCCTTATTGCTGATATGGAGAAAGTTTGAGTGGTCTGGATAGAAGATCAAACCAGCCACAACATTCCCTTAAGCCAAAGTCTAATCCAGCTTAAAGTCTAACTCTTTTCAATTCTGTGAAGGCTGAGACAGGTGAGAAAGCTGCTGAAGAAAAGTTTGAAGCTAGAAGAGGTTGATTCATGAAGTTTAAGGAAAGAAGCTGTCCCTATAACATGAACGTGAGAGGAGAAGCAACAGGTGCTGATTGAGAAGCTGTAGCAAGTTTTTCAGAAGATCTAGCTAAGATAATTAATCAAGGTGGCTACACTAAACAACGGATTTTCAATGTAGCTGAAATAGTCTTCTACTGGAAGGAGATGCAATCTAGGATTTTCATAGCTAGAGAGGAGAAGTCAATGCCTAGCTTCAAAGCTTGAAAGGACAGGCTAACTCTCTCACTGGGGGCCAGTGCAGCTGGTGATTTTAAGTTGAAGTCAAGGCTCATATACTATTCTGAAAATCCTAGGGCCTTAAGAATTATGCTAAATTGACTCTGCCCATGCTCTATAAATAGAACAAGAAAGCCTGAATGACAGCACATCTGCTTACAGGCTGAGAGAGGCGAGGAAGCTCACTGTTTCAAGCCCACTATTGAGACCTACTCTTCAGAAAAAAAGATTCCTTTGACAACGCACCTGATTACCAAAGAGCTCTGATGGAGATGTACAAAAAGATTAATGTTTTTTTCATGCCTGTTAACACAATATTTATTCTACAGCCCATGGATCAAGGAGTAATTTTGTCATTCAAGTCTTATTATCGAAGGAATACATTTCATAAGGCTGCGGCTGCCATAAACAGTGATTCCTCTAATGGATCTGAGCAAAGTAAACTGAAAACCTTCTGGAAAGGATTCACCATTCTAGATACCATTAAGAACACTTTTAATTCATAAGAGGAGGTCAAAATATCAACATGAACAGAAGTCCAGAAAAAGTTGATTCCAACTCTTATGGATGACTCTGAGTAGTTCAAGACTTCAGTGAAGGAAGTAACTGCAGATGTGATAGAAATAACAAGATAATTAGAATTAGAAGTGGAGCCTGAAGATTTGACTGTATTGCTGCAATCTCAGGATAAAACTTGAACAGATGAGGAATTGCTTCTTACAGATGAGCAAAGAAAGTGGTTTCTTTGCTGGGTGCGGTGTCTCATGCCTGTAATCCCAGAACTTTGGGAGGCCGAGGTGGGTGGATCTCGAGGTCAGGAGATTGAGACCATCCTGGCTAACACGGTGAAACCCCTTCTGTACTAAAAATACAAAAAATTAGCCTGGCATGGTGGTGGGCGCCTGTAGTCCCAGCTACTCAGGAGGCCGAGGCAGGAGAATGGCGTGAACCCGGGAGACGGACCTTGCAGTGAGCTGAGACCGTACCACTGCCCTCCAGCCTGGGCAACAGAGACTCCATCTCAAAAAAAAAAACAAAAGGAAAGAAAGTGGTTTCTTGAGATGGCATCTACTTCTGGTGGAGCTACTGTGAACATTGTTGAAATGATAACAAAGAATTTAGAATATTACATAAACTTAGCTGATGAAGCAGTGGCAAGGTTTGAGAAGATTTGACTCCAATTTTGAAAAAAGTTCCACTGTGGGTAAAATGTTTTCAAACAGCATTGCATGCTAGAGAGATAACTTTCATGAAAGGAAGAGTCAATTGATACAGCAAACATAATTATTGTTGTACTTTAAGAAATTGCCATAGTCACCCCAACCTTCAGTAACCACCACCTTGGTCAGTCAGTATCCATCAACACCAAGGCAAGGCCCTCCATCAGCAAAATTGTGACTCACTGAAGGCTCAGATTGTTGTTAGCATTTTTTTAGCAATAAAATATTTTTAATTAGACATAATGCTATTGCACACTTTAAAGACTACAATATGGTATAAGTGTATGAACTGGGAAACCAAAAACTTATGTGACTCATATTATTGCAATATTTGCTTTATTGCAGTGGTCTGGAACCAAACCCACAATATCTTCGAGGTATGCCTGTATGTTTAAACACATATAGGTGTGGTACAAGCTTTATCTTCTTGAAGGTATATCTCCCAGGACCTTCTGATCTGTTACAGGCTGGACCAGTATTCTCAAAGTCTGTTCTACAGTGGTCAACGTGAGCTCTCTGTTGATTATTCTCCTGGGAGTACCTTTCACCTCCCTCTTATGTTGAGTGTTCAGTTTGTTGGATCTTACACCTTCTTCTTTCTTGGTTTAATCCTTAATTTTGGCAAAACACTTCCTCCAGCAAGTTCCTAAGAAAACGTACATGCGGGATAAATTTTTTGAGGTCTTGCATGTCTGAAATGTTTTTATTCTATCCTCACAGAAGGTTGATAGTTTTTCTGGGTATGGAATTCTAGATATAAAATTATTTTTTGCCCACAGAATTGTGAAAGCACTTGTGCCTGTTAATATGATCTGGTGGTGCTGTTGAGATGGCTACTACTCTTTAATTATTTGTAAACAAATACTCTCTGACTTGATGCAGAGGTTCACAGGGTCTCTTAGAGATCACGAGAATATTTTGCATGTGTCACCTTGACTCATTTGCAACTTTTCCTATAACTGCCATTGACTGCTTATTTGTCATAGGGCTCTTGGTTTCTATTTTTCTTCAGATTCATCTACAATAAAATTATGACTGCCACATAGACTTACTACTTTCGTGGTGATATGAATTTGAATGAAATAACAAGCATGCCCTGAGGCATTTGCTTGATAAATAATATTTGCTTGATAAATAGTATTTGGACTCTCACAAAAATATGACAGAATATTTTTCCCTAATTCCCACTGACTTCCTTCACAAGAACTTTAATAAAAAGTAACAAATAGCCAATGATAACAATTTTCCAATAAGAGTTTTCATTGAGGATATATTAATAGCACTAAAATACTATCTATTGGTTAGAGTCTTTTACATTGTTTTAATATATGTAAATACCGCATACCCAAAAATGATGCTGGTTGAGAGAATTGAAGAAAAATGCAAATACATATTTTCCTCTTTCCCAAAATCCCTTGAAATAACAAACAAAAAAAAAACTTTTAAGAGGACAGAAGAGGAATAAATTATAATGTCACTGGAGGACAGAAGGAGGCTACCAACAGTGGCCCAGAGTATAAAAGAATTCTTGGAGGTGAGAAATCAGGTGAAAACTGCAACTACAATACAACCATAAAACCCTTAAGAGATGATTATAGTTAACTTTATGCTAATAAACTTGAAATTAATAAAATTCACATAAGAAGAAATAGAAAGCGAGTGAATCCTCAATAAGAAATTGAATGAGTAATCCAATAACTCCCCCATCCACTACCCCCTTTTATTTCTGGCTTCTTTGCTTAACATTATGTTTGTAAGATTTATCTATATTGCCTGTAGCAGTAAATTGTTATTTTTATTGCTGCATAGTATCCACTTTGTGAATAAAAGTTCTTTGTCTGTTGTACTACTGAGGATATTGGGCTGTTCCCAGTGTGAGATTATTATAAATATTCCTAAAATGAACATTTATGTACCAATATCCAACATTTTAAAGGACATATGTATGCATTCCTGCATATACCCAGTAGTAAAACTGCTAATTCCAGTAATGAAATTAGAGTATATACATATGTTCAATTTTAGTAGATACTGCTTAACAATTTTATAAGGGACTATACAAATTTATATTTTTACCAGCAGTGTTTGTGATTCCAGTTTCTCCACATCCTTATCAACACTTGGTATTGTCAATTTTTAAAATCTTAGGCATTCTGGTAAGCATGTCGTGTGATCTTTTATTTTTTTGAGACAGAGTCTCACTCTGTTGCCAGGGTGGAGTGTGGTGGCGCAATCTTGGCTCACTGCAACCTCTGCCTCCTGGATTCAAGCGATTCTCCTGACTCAGCCTCCTGAGTAGCATGCCACCACGTCCAGTTGGGTGTTTTTGGTTTTTTTTTTTTTTTTTTGGAGATGAAGTCTCCAGGCTGGAGTGTGATGGCACAAGCTTGGCTCACTGCAACCTCTGCCTCCCAGGTTCAAGTGATTCTCCTGCCTCAGCCTCCCAAGTAGCTGGAATTACAGGCACCTGCCACCACGCCTGGCTAGTTTTTGTATTATTAGTAGAGACAGGATTTCACCATGTTGGCCAGGCTGGTCTTGAACTCCTGACCTCAGGTGATCCACCCGCCTTGGCCTCCCAAAGTGCTGGGATTACAGGCGTGAGCCACCATGCCCGGCCTAATTTTTATATTTTTAGTAGAGCTGGAGTTTCACCATGTTGCCCAGGATGATCTCGATCTCTTGACCTCCTGATCTGCCTGCCTTGGCCTCCCAAAGTGCTGGGATTAGAGGTGTGAGCCACTGTGCCCAGCCATAGTGTGATCTTATCATGGTTCTAATTTGTGTTTATCTGAGACTAGTTTTATTGAGCTCATTTTCATGTATCTTTTGGCCATTTGTATATCCTCTCTTGTGAAATACCTGCTCAAAATTTTTGTCCATTTTCTGGGGAAAAAGACAAGTAATACGGCAAGTAATACCCATCTTTTCTTACTGATTTATAGGAATTATTATATATATACATATATGTATGTGTGTATATACACATATGTATATGTGTGTGTATATATGTATACATAAGTATACATATCTCCTGGATGTCTCAAATACATGTATTAGAAATATCCCTCTCTGAGGCTTGCTTTTTTTACTCTCATTATTTTTGGTGAAGAAAAGTTCTTAATTTTAATAAAGTCCTATATAATTTTCCTTTATGCCTAATGTTTTTGGTGTCCCATAGTAGATATCTTTGCATATTCCAACTTTACATTCTGATGTTATCTTCACATTTACATCCACAATCAATTTGGAATTGGTCTTAATGAATGGTGCAATGTAGAAATCAACATTTATCTTTTCCATGTGGCTAGCCAATTGACTCAGCATCGTTTATCGAAAAGACTAAACTTTCCACACTGCTTTGCAGTAACAATCTTTGTCATAAATCAAATGACAGGCCAGGAACAGTGACTCATGCTTGTAATCTCAGCACTTTGGGAGGCCGAGGCGGGCGGATCACCTGAGGTCAAGAGTTCGAGACTAGCCTGGCCAACATGGCGAACCCTGTTTCTACTAAAAATACAAAAATTAGCCTGGCACGGGGCACACATCTGTAGTCCCAGCTACTTGGGAGCCTGAGGCAAAAGAATCGCTAGAACCGGGAGGCAGAGGTGGCAGTAAGCCAGAATCACACCACTGCACTACAGCCTAGGTGACAGAACGAGACTCCATCTCAAAATAAATAAATAAAATGACATAATATGTGGTCTATTTCTGAACTCTGTGACCTTTTCTTTTGCCATTGATCTATTTGTCTCTCTTTGCACCTTTACTGTTGATTACTGCAGCATTGTATAAATCTTGATATCTGTCAGTGTAAGTTTCCAACTTTGTTCTTCAAGATTTTCTTGAGTACTCTTGACCCTTAGTTGTTCCACATAAAATTTAGAAGCAACCTGTCATTTTACACACACACACTGTGTGGTTTTGATTGGAATTGCATTAAATTGATAAATCAATTTAGGAGAGTGGACAACTTTTCTTTTTTTTTGTTTTTTTGAGACAGAGTCTAACTGTTGTCAGCCTGGGCTGGACTGCAACGGTGCGATCTCGGCTCACTACAACCTCTGCCTCCCGGGTTCCAGCAATTCTCTGGCCTCAGCCTCCCAAGTAGCTGAGATTACAGGCTCCCACGACCACGCCCAGATAATTTTTGTATTTTTTAGTAGAGACGGGGTTTCGCCACGTTGGCCAGGCTTGTCTCGAACTCCTGACCTCAGGTGATCCACCCACTTCGGCCTCCCAAAGTGCTGAGATTACAGGCATAAGCCACCGTGCCTGGTGACAACTTTTCAATATTGAGTCTCCCAATCCATGAATGTGATATATTTCTCTGTTATTTAGTTTTTTTTAATTTCTTTCTATAATGTTTTGTGGTTTTTCAGTATAGAAGCCTTACACATATTTTATGTGTAAGATAAATATTTAATGTTTTATGTTCATATAAATAGTATTATCAAATTCTATTTCTAGTTGTTTGTTTCTATTATATAGATGTACAGTTGATTTTTGTACGTTCACCTTGTGACCAGAGACCTTGTAGAATTACTATTTTAATTACAGTAATTTCTCTTTAAGGCTTTTCCATGTTCTCAACCACATCATCTGCAAATTATAATGACTTTGGTTTTTTTTCCAATCTTTATCATATTTCTTTTATTTTCTGTCTTATTTTATTGGCTGGCATGTCTAGGACAATGTTGATTAGTCCTGGTGATAGCAGACATTGCTGTCTCATTGCTCATCTCAGGAGAAAAACTTTCAATATTTTTAAATTAAGTATAATGTCTGCTCTAGGTTTTTGCAGAAAATTTTTTAAATTTCAGATTTAAGAAATCCTCTTCTATTTCTAGATTCTTACAATTCCTTAAAGTGCTGAATGTTACCAAGTAATTATTCTGCATCTTTTGAGAGGACTATATAATTTTTCCATTTTATTCTGTTAAGGTAGAAAATTGCACTGATAATTTTTCTAATATTAAGCAACCTTGCATTCCTAGAATAAATTCAACTTGATCATGATGTATTTTATATATAATGCCGAATTCTGTTTGTAAATACTTTGCATATTGTTTTTGCATCTGTGACAATGAATGTGAATAAACTGTAATATTTCTTTCTTATCCTAATTTTATCAGATTTTTATATCAAGGGATATCTCTGGAAGCTTGGCCCTTAAAATCCTCACCGCTTTGGTTGCTCTCTGATGTCTTCTGATAGCTAGATTTTTTTTTAATGCTATCGAGTTTTATAATTATTCTCAGGATAGTGTTTGTGTGATACAAACTAGTCATGCATAGCCAGAAACAAAACTTTTGCCTTTTGCAAACCTGATAAGCAAATGAAACTTCAAATAAATATATAACTTTTAGTTAATCTTCTGACCTGGTTCAGTTCCTGAAAAATTCTTGGGTTGCCAAAAGTATAGTTTTGACTTTCAGTGCCATTTAGTGCCCTAATCTGTTAAAACAGTTGTAGGAAAATAAATACAATTTAATTACAATCATAATATTTTATCCCTTTAAAGTGAAGAAAAAAAGGAATTTAGTTGGAAAATGTTAATGTGGCCAAGTCTGTGATCTTTTTCAAGTATTAATTAATTACTATATTAATTAATTAGTAATATATTAAGTAATTACTGTATAATTACAGTAAGGAACACTGTAGCATTCTCAATGATGGGACTCAAAAATTTCACTGGATGAAAAGAAGGAGGATTCAACTATTCATATCTGACAATTCTCAGTAAGAGAAAGATATTATGTGGCAGAAGGATGGTCAAATTACACCCATTAATTTTAAGTGGTTGCTAAATACATTTCTTGCATTTGGCTAAGAAATAGGACATGCACCCTATAGTAATGAAATATATGGTAAGGTCAACCTGAAATTGGTATAAACAGTAAAAACTAGGAGAGAGGTGAGGTGAGAGCAGAGAAGTTGAGATAACACTGTCATTTGTTAAACTTCTATGTGCTAAGTGCTGTGCTTGGGGCTTTGCTGGCATTATCTTACTTACTCCCTGCAAACACAATAAGGTATTTTTATCTCCAATTTTACAAGAGGAAATTGAGGCTCAGTAAAAAATAATGACTTCCCAAACATCGTACAGATAGTAAGTGGGATTCAAATTTACCTCTGTTTGACTCTAGAAACCGGGTTCTTTCTAGTAAACCAGGCTGAGATTAAACAGAAGAGAAACCCGGTATTCTTATCAGTGAAGACTAGATGCTCTATTAGGAAGCCCTGCAAAAGAGGTGCTGAAGAAAGAAGCAAGAGTTTAGTTACACGTTTATGATTTGTTGGGTAAGGATTTTATTTTGGGTGTGTGTTTCCTTTGTCTCTGGAATTCCTGGTATATTCTCAAATAAAAACATTTCCTGTTTACTACTGACTGGGCTAACATCCAATAACCAAGCAATGTAAACAAATTCCTACATTTTTCTATCTCATGTAGGGTTAGAGCCCATATATCTCTGGTTGACTTGCTCAGTGGTTTACAAAATAGTACAGTTAAGTCTACGTCATTGGTTAGGTCTTCATTTCCTAAATGTGTTTTCCAGAACATACTAGTTCTACATATTAATAGCTATTATTCAGGAAAAAAAGTAGGTATCTGGGGTTGGTTCATAGTAAAATATGTTTAATAAACTGTGGATTAAACCAAGTGAAACAAATGTCTAGTTTTAAACTTTTCTAACTTTAAAATATTTAGTACGTAGTGTGACTCTTCAAGAGGAGGTATAAGTATTTTCCAAACTTATTTGGCTTCAGAACACTGAGGATTATCTTCTGGAATGGGTGTTATTTAGGCCATGTTTTGGGAAAGAATGAATTAGATGCTTTATAGGCCAATTCGTTTTATAGAAAAATGCTACATCATTGGTCATAAGGGGAAAGGTATAAAAATGTAATCAAAGCAGCCCCATGAACCAACCCTCCTAGTGATGCAGTATAGATCCCATCACAAAAGATTTGGCACAGAGTGTGATTGACTTCCTGAAGAGATATTGTAGAGGAGATTGCTACATGGGAAAGAAGTTGGACAAGATGACCTTTAACTTTTTTCACATGCTAAGATTCTTTGTTTCTATGAAAACCATAATCCCTTTTAGAAAAGCAAATAAACAAAAAGTGGTGTGAAACTGCTATTTATAATAAGAAATGTATATTTAGTCTTTGTCCTGTTGCCTGACAAACAGCTCCTAGAACCCTTAGAATCTCCAAACTAATGTGTCTTCTTGTAGGCTAACAAGAGATGACTGGTGGCTAGGGGCTCCTGGATAGCCTCAGGAAGTGGGGGCTGGTTCCCAAGGAAACCAACCATGTCATTAGAACGTTGGAAATTTAAGTCCCATCCCCAGACCTCCTGGAAGAGGAGAGGAGCTAAGGGTTGAATCAATCACCAATGGCCATTGATTTAATTAATCACTCCTATAAAACAAAGCCTCCACACAAACCCAAAGGGATGGGAGTTGAGAGACCTTCCAGGTTGCTAAACATGCAGAGGTGCTGGGAGGGTGGCACACCTGGGGAGGGCATGGAAGCTCCACAACCCCTTCCCCCATACCTTGCCCTGTGCACCTTTTCCATCTGGCTATTAATCTGTATCCTTTATAATAATGCCAGTAAATGTAAGTGTTTCCCTGAGTTCTGTGAGTCATCCTAGCAAATGATTGAACCCAAAGACAGGGTAGTGGGAATCTCCAATTTATATCTGCTTGGTCAGAAGCACAGGTGGCAACCAGTGGCTTTCAATTGGCATCTGAAGTGGGCCAGGTGACCAGGGTGGGAGGGCGGCAGTTTCATGGGACTGAGCCCTTAACCTATGGAGTCTGCTCCATAGGTTATCAGAATTGAGTTAAATTGTAGGACACTCTGTCAGTGTCCACTGGAGAATTACTTGGTATCTGGGGAAACAACCCCACACATCTGCTGTGTTGAGACTGTAGTAGAAGAAGAGAGCCAGTTTATTTAGTTGTTTTTGCCCTATTTCATACAAGTGGCATCTTGTAACTATGTGTATTAATTAGGTAAAGTCTCAGCAGTTATAACAAAGAGACACACAATACAATGGTTTAAATAAAATGGAAGTTTATTTCTTATGTAAAACTCCCCAGAGGAGCATTTCAGGTCAGCAAGTTGGCTCCACTCCCCTCTGTGAGCTCCATCAGGGACCCAGGTTCCCTCCACCTCCTTGGTCTGCTCCCCAGGGCATTGTCTTCCTCTACGCAGCTCAGCCAGCTCACTAGTGTGCCTGCTTTTCACTTCACAGTAAAAGGGAGTCCTAGGCAAGTAACTTTTTTCTTTTAATTAAGTAAGGCTGAAGTTACTTACTTCAATTTGCTCACATTTCATTGGGGACAATTTAATCACATGGCCAAACCTAGGTATAGAGTTGGTTGGGAAGTCCATTCTTAAGCCAGGCAGTTATGTGCACAAGAAAAAGGGGAAAAGAGATTTTGGAAGAACAACTAAGACTCTGCCACACTGTTGTTGGGACAAACACCAGTTGATAATCATTACTTGGTCATTACTAACATTTACTAATGAACAGCCAGTTCCGACTGACCAAATCCTTTCTAGAAAAATATTGACTTCCTGTCAGTGTGATACTCAAGTACTCCAACTTATGAAGCATGGAAGTTCTCAGAAGAGCTCTGGTTATCTGTCAGGGCTGGAGGATCAGTGCAGCAAATCAGGGGAGGTGCAGGGGTCAGTAAACAATTAATAGTCAGTATCCTCTGCAGCTCACTTACTGTCATTCATGTTCCTTCACTAATTTTTTTAAAAAAAATGGTTAAATAGGGGAAGAAAACTGGCAGATCTTAATTTTATGCAACTTCAACTGCATCAGTGTGTGCTATGAGGACAAGTCCATGGGGTACAGTTAAAAAAAAAAAGGCTTAATAGGAAACCAATCTTTACATAGGAAATATGCAACTCAAAATCTTCTCTTTCTAATGTTCAGGTAGGAACTCAATCAAAAGCAGATGATATATATACAACCGAACAGAGGGCCCTGAAAGCAGATGTGTTGGTTACCAGCCCTGCATTTCACTTCATCCTTTCCTAAGGATGCTGCCACAGGTCCTAGGTATTTGGGGTTCTGCTCCTTTCCTTAGAGTCATTCCCATGCAATGGCAACACTTCCCTTTGCAAAGTCAATGACACTGTCAAGTCTGCCATGTAGCTGAAGTCCATATGGAACATCCTAGGGGGTAAAACCCCCAAAATTATTTATCTGACCACCTGCTTCAGAAATTTCACCATCTCAGATGCAGTATCTGGGGATTTCAAAGTTTCCAAAGTCTTCAAGATGTCCCCGTTAAGATGAAAATAACTCTGGGAGAGAAAAATATCACAAGCTAATTATCCTCAAACCTGGGCCTTTGGAATCACCTGGAGAGATTTTTCAAAAACACAAATGCTTGGGCCTCATTCTCTCCATGTACTAAGTCAGAATATCTGAAATGGGACCTGGGATTTTCTATTTTATTTTCAGCTTTCTAAATAATTCCATGCCCGGGTTTGGGAACCAGGGACTTAGGACATTCTCAGTTAGTTCAGAGATTCTTCAGCAACTCAGAGTTGTTTTGAGGGATGATGATTTGGGAGAGAGAAAAGGAGAGAGCAGGAATGGGAAGGTTCTGGAAACTTTATGGAAAGGCTCAAAAGGACAAGCATGGTTTCTTCTCAGTCTTGTTTTGCCTTGACTAAAAAATGGCCATTTGTAAAACAATATACAATATTTCATTACCCTTGCCTTATGGAAATGTCTGATCTCATTCTCTTTCTAATCATCAGGAAATATTGTGTCACATTTTATTTATATCCTTTTGTTTTCCCCTAATTTATAAGATCAGTGGAACATGGGTATGGGGGTTGGAATAATCTTCTGAATTCCTGGGAGGAATCCTCAAAGGGCCTTGGGCTCCATCCTCACTTCCTGGAGGAGAGATGGAACTTCTGGGAGAGTGACTAGTTCCTCAGGACCAAGCCTGAGTGAGAAAGGCAACCTAAAGCACTCTGCAGCTTCCGTCATCTCTGTGATCAGACCTAGAGATCAGAGACCTTTTCCTTACATCTGACTTCATCTTTTCCTCTTAATATTCAAGTCTGTTTCCCCAGCTTTCTACTCTCTGGAGAGATGGAGAACAGCTGCTTGGGGACCTCCTGATCCCTGAAGCTAAAGAATTCTCCCATTAACATTTTTTTTCCAGACAAAATAACTCTGATTTCCATAACCTTTTGTATGGTCTCATTTCTTAGTCCTTTATTTTCATAGCTCTCCTTTGGATGTAGTTCTTCCAGTAAGAAATGAATCAATGCCAAATATAACCAAAGAATCCTTTCCTGTTTTCTCTATGTCTTCAATTAAAATGACGAATCTAGTTTTTTAAAAACAGCTTTGCTGGCCATTGCTAATGTATTTTCAATAAGTGGTCCCCATGTTCTTGGATTATTGGGGAAAATTACTCTTATAGAGAAAATAACTTCAGGCTAGAAATCCAGAGACCTGTGTTTTAGACCCAATTTTGTCACAATCAAACTACATAACTTCTTGTTTATTTTTTAAAACTTATTTGGGTCTGTTTGTTTCATCTGTAAAGTGAATCAGATGGACTAGTTGACCTTTAAATTCACTCCTACTCTAAAATTCTTATTTCTGCTTATTTTATTTTGACTCATGTCTGATTTCTCAGCTGCAAAACAATCTGAACTCCCACAGCACTTTATTTGTACATCTCTTATAGCTGTGTCACTCTTGTACCTATAATACAATCATTTCTATTGTATCATGCATGCCATAGCTTTCCTACTAGTTCAAAAAGTACTTAAAGGCAGGACCCAAATAACTCTATAACTTGCTTTAGCACAGTGCTTTGCCAATAACCATTTGTTGAATGAGTCTATGCATGAATATTTAATGTTCCTCTGCCAAGTAAAGAGTAACATTTTTTGGAGTAGGAAAAATGATGACTGGCAATTTTGTCCTCTGTGCCCCTGTAGCTCTGTCTGCCCTCTGTGGTGAGATGCCTTCACTATTTGCACTGGCCTCTTGTGGATAATCCATTGCATGTAGAAATGTCAATGACGGGACAGGTAATTGTATATAAACAAGGTTGTTTTCCCCAGGAGAAATTAAGAGACTTCAAAAGATTTGCAGTACAAAAAGAACAAAGACTGCAGACTGCAGGTTAGAAAGAAGGAAAGGCTAGACAATCAGAGAAGAGTTTGAGCTGAGAAAGAAGTATCTGAAAGTAGAAAAGTACAGAGTTTTTTTCTGAGCAGCCTAAAACCAAGAGATTAAACTCTACCCTGAAGGTTGGGGATAGAAGTGCAATATGTGGGCTCAGGGAAATTGGTGAGAATAGTCTCCGAAGCTGGACCCTTATCAGCTCTGGACACCTGTGATTTCCTAACTTGTAAATACTTTGAACTTCTATTGATTCGCTGCTGGAGAAAACCCATATTACTACAAACCAGAGACCCAAAAGGCCATGGGGTGTCACCATGGTGACAATTTAACCATGAAAGTGACACAAATTATAGTTGGGGGTTGAGTGAGAGATTGAAGGGCTTCTAAGCTGAAAGCCCAACCAAGAGGCCTAAGCTCTGGGGAGGAGATTAATGATGAGTCAACTGCTGCTGCTACCCCCAGCCCAGAAGGCTGGCTTTTGGCACAGCTAACACAGTTGACCATTCTCATGCTCCTATTGACCTAGAAGAAATCTGGTAGGCATAATAAAAGACAGTTTGCAGCTTGTTTTCTCTTTCTAGGTCTCTGACTCAGTGGAATAGAGGCTGATATGGACCAAGACACCATAGATACCGCTGCACACTGCCTTCTATGAGCCAGGGATCCAGGACTGACCTCCAGACCAACCCAATAAAATTTTGTATATAGAATGACAATGTGTTCTGAGCACCAGTCACACTCCACATCCCATTCCCCTTGTTTTTACTCATATTGAAACAATTTGATGCCACTTCTAGATGAGTTAGAGGCCAAGGACTCTGGAAAACAGAACAATAAGCACTTTCTTATCTGAAGATGGTATGATTTTATTCTTACAGGCTGAAAGTGGCCTTCCAAGAAAATGGTCTTTGTGATCTGCTTAGGAAAGAGTGGTCAAAAATTAACTATTCTATGACCAAGGGCACCATTTCTGGCAGCCACCTTCCAACTTTGTCCAGGTTTATACCCAGGTAAGGAATCAGTGGAGCTTCTTGTCATGAGTATGGTCTCTGGGGTGGCTCTGCCATGACATGAGGTTTGTTTCCAACTCTTAGCAGTTGGGTAACATTTATTTAACAATTCCTGGCCTCAGTTTTTCATTTGTAAAATGGGTTAATAATAATAATAGTTCTTACCTCGTAAGGTTGTTGTGAAGAACAAATGTGTTTACATGTAAAATGCTTAGAACAGTGTCCAATAAATGTTAACTATTGATACATGGCTTCTAATCCTGTCCACCAGATGATGTCATCTATTCCCGAGATGTAGTTGTTAATCTTTCAAGAAATCCAAGACAGTTCAATTACTCAGTGTTAAGCATTCTGTAGGCATTATTACTGTATTGTTTTTGTTTGGAGTTTTTGACTATTGTTGTTGTTTAATGTTCAACATGAACACTTAATTATAGCTGTTTAAAATGCTTCCAGGTAAGAATTATTGTGGCAGTGCTTAATAGTGTAAAACTTGGGAATCTCTCATCCATTTGTCTGTGAGTTAGTGGACATACAAAATAGTGGAATCTCTCATCCATTTGTCTGTGAGTTAGTGGACATACAAAACCGTTCCTGAGGACTGTCCTATCTTCCCTTGGCTCAACTCAGAGGGACCGTGGGGTGACTTCTATGTCCATATTGTCCTTGTCTTGTTGCTAAATTTTTATAACAATATAGCAATTCTACCCAAGACTCACTGATTTTTAAAAATAGATGGTTTTGTATAAAATTTGTAACACAAAAGAGCTGCACTTCAGGTATTTGTTCAAAGAGTATAATCTCTAGCATATTCCTGCAGGTTCTAAAGATATCAAAAGTCCTGCTGAGAAAAATAATACTCATGGAAGATTTTGTGTGTGTTTCCATTCTCCTAGGTCAGTGATTTTCCAAATTTTTATATTTCACAGGCCAGTTTTTAAAAAGTATTTTTTTTAATGATGGTTACTGATATAGGCTGCTAACTTCTTTTACCAATAAGGATGTAACAAAAAGAGAGTCTTTTAAATTGACGTTTTATGGAAATTTAATGTTATGGAAAATTCACTACTCACTGATTGTTTTTTTTCTTTTTACCATGAACCCATGAAAATTTTATCTCTGACTACCAGACTGGCACTTGAGAACACGGAGATAATTTATAACTTATCCCTAGATGAAACCCAATCACTAGTGACTTCGCACCTGGGATGCATCATTGTGAGTACCTGCAGAAGGATTTCTACCAAATCACACACTTCGATGGGACCTTGATTAATGAAGAGTGTTACAGAAATGTCCTTTGAAGCTTGTCACTTCATTTAGTCCAAAGCTGTCACAAAGACATTATTTTTTGCATTACCTGGCCTTCTCTCTTAGAAGACCTACTGGAGAAATCCCACTCTGGTCTCAGTAGCAGAAGCATTTGGACTTGTCTAAGCAGTGGATTTGTATTTTATCTTCTTTATGATGGGAATAATTTTACCCTTCCTCTTCATAAATCTCCTTGAAATTTTTAACTCTGCTCATCTCTAATATGCACATAAAATTTCAAGAAATGTGATTTGTGTATTCACCATGCTCCTGGCTCCATCCTGTGCTGCTACCGTTTTCCCTTTGCCTTATTTTATTTATTTATTTTTTTACCTGTTTGACCTTGTTGTACTACATACTCCTTTGTAAGCTATCTTAAATCCCTTCCAGTGCCAGCAGGGATGTACTTAAGTACATAAATTAGTCAGTGGAGGACCACCTGTGACCTAGATATAGCTTCACGAGGACCCCTCGCTGCCCAGGGGACCCACTCACATATCTAGGACTCATCTGCACAGATTTCCCGGTGCTGACTGGAGAGAAAATCGGCATCATGTATCCCATTAATATGCTAGCTGCTGGTACGGCCTGAGTGTTGTCCTGCTCTGTACTTTAACAGGAGCCACCAACGCCTCACTTTATACGAATAAGGTGAGAATTTCAAGTGCCATAGCAAAGCCAGGAGAACGGTATGTAGGGGAGAAGGGCCACTAAATTAGGGTTTGTCCAACTGCAGATCCCAATCTATTAGAGGATTGTAAAATTAGGATTATAACTAACATTTTTTTCTTGAAAAATTTCAAGGTTTTATGGAAGTGTAGTCTTGTGGAAAATAAGTATAACATAAACAACAGAGTGCATTGCATGGAGTGAGGGTAAGGATTTATTCATAAAACTTCGGTGTGTGTGTCTGCTGGGTCACAATAAAAACATATTTCTTACTATGGATTATGAAAACTTCCTTAAATAATATCACATAAGGGTGTGCCTATTCTATCTATACATAAAACAGGCCTTGGGCCTTGATATGGTTTGGCTCTGTGTCCCCATCCAAATCTCACCTTGAATTGTAACAATCCCCACATGTCAAGGGCAGGACTGGGTAGAGGTAATTGGATCATGGGGGCAGTTTCTGCCATGCTGTTCTTGTGATAGTGAGTGAGTCTCACGAATCTGACGTTTTTATAAGCATGTGGCATTTCCCCTGCTTGCACTCATTCTCTTTCCTGCTGCCCTGTGAAGAGGTATCTTCTGCCATGATTGGAAGTTTCTTGAGGACTCCCCAGCCATGCAAACTGTGAGTCAATTAAATCTCTTTTCTTTATAAATTATCCAGTGTCAGGTATTTCTTTGTAGCAATGTGAGAATGGACTAATATAGTAAATGGTCAGATTCAATCCTCACTCAGAAACTGTACCACACAAACAAAATTCCACATAGCAAATAATCACTTTCCCAACAGAATGTTTTCTCATTGATGACTTCTCATTAATAAGTTTTTGTGCACCGTATTAGTCAGGGTTTTCTAGAGAAACCGAACCAATAGGATTTGTGTGGGTGTATATATATATATATATGTATGTGTGTATATATATATATACACACACGCACACACACACACGTATGTATACACACACACACACATATCTCCAGAGAGAGAGGGAGAGAGATTGTATATATACAATCTATGTGTGTCTGTCTATACGTGTGTGTATACACAAACACACACAAATCCATTGGTTCTGTTTCTCTAGAAAACCCTGACTACTATGGTGCACAAAAACCTGTTAATGTTTTTGTCTCAAGGAGACAAATGTCAATTAATGTCTCAAGGCGAGAAAGGTAGAGAGATTGAGATTCCTTTAAGGAATTGGCTCTCAGTTGTGGAGACTTGGCAAGTCCAAAATCTTCAGCATAGGCTGGAGACCCAGGGAAGACCTGCAGTTCCAGGCCAAAGGCAAACTACAGGCAGAATCCTTTCTCCCTCATCAGAGTCAGTCTAAGGCCTTCAACGGACTGTTTGAGGCCCACTCCCACTATGACGGGTATCTGCTTTACTCACAGTCAAGTGATTTAAATGGTAATATTTCCTATTTGAGCAGCACTGCAGAGAAGGGACTGGCTGGACAATTCCTTCCGGCCTTGGAAATGGCTGGCAAATAAATAAATAAATAAGGAATGTTAATCTCATCCGAAAACACCTGCACAGACACATCCAGAATAATGTTTGATCAAATCTGTCCCCATGGCCCAGCCAAGGTGACACATAACATTAACCATCATATGCCCCTCAGTTTAGATTCACAGAACCAGAGAAAAATAGTGGGCTTTGCCTACACTACTGAAGTTATTGTGGCCATTAAGACCAGATTCTAAACAGGCTGTGTCAGTGTTGTGCTGGCGCTGGCTCCTTCTAGCTGCTGATTGCAAATTATGCCCGATTCTTCCCAAGTCTGCATTCAAATGGCATCACGTTTGTGCCCGGAAATTGGCCATGGGGCAGTCCTTACACCACAAAGATGCTATAAATCAGGGGTGAGGTCCCTTGAATTTCTGGCTTACTATCACACCACCAGACCTGTCAGTTTTTCAACAACGTGTTAAAAAGTCTATAATTCCATTTAGTAGGCATGATGTCAAGTCGGAAAATGGAATATTTCTAATTTTAGTAACAAAAATAAAATTTCAAAAGTTTTAAAACATACATTAGCTTCTCTTTTTTAAAATTTCAATAGCTTTAGGGGTACAAGTGGTTTTTGGTTACATGGATGAACTGTATTGTGGTGAAGTCAGAGATTTTAGTGCACCCATCACCCAAGTAGTGTACATTGTACCCAATATGTAGCAAAACATACATAAGTTTCTTAATCACATTTTCAAAAGAACAGAACAAACAGTAACCAATACTGTCAATTGATGGTAGTCCGTCATACTGACTTTTCAATATCTAATTGGTCTACATGGAGTGAGCATATGTACTATTTATTTTCTTTGATAAATAATTGTCATATTATTATAGGAATAAGGCTGGGCATGGTAACTCACACCCGTAATCCTAGCACTTTGGGAGGCTGAGGCAGGCAGATCACTTGAGGTCAGGAGTTCGAGACCAGCCTGGCCAACATGGTGAAACCCCACCTTTACTAAAAATACAAAAATTAGCCAGGCATGATGGTGCATGCCTGTAATCCCAGCTACTCAGTAGGCTGAGGCAGGAGAATCGCTAGAACCCAGGAGGCGGAGGTTTCAGTGAGCCGAGGTTATGCCACTGTACTCCAGCCTGGGTGACAGAGAAAGACTCCAACTCAAAAATAAAAAAAAAATAAAAAAAAATTATTATAGGAATGCAATCAGCAAGATCCAGACTATAGTAAACTGTACAGGACATACGATCTATTTCTTCAACAAATACATTTCCAGGGTGACAGAGAAAGAGAGAGGTGGAAGGAGGAGGTGAACCTAAAGCAGTGCTTTCCAAACTTTATTACACATCAGAATCACCCGGGGGGCTGCATGTGGAGTCCCACCCGCAGATTTTTTTAATCAGTTGGTTGCGCTACTGCCAGATAATTTGCATTTAGGAATAAGTTCCCCAGTGATACAGCTGCTCATGATAATTGTATTCTAGTTGTGTTTTTGTTGAAAGGCATTTACATTTCCAATATGGGTTGGATCTGTGTCCCAGCCCAAATCTCATGTGAAATTGTTATCCCCAGTGTTGGAGGTGGGGCCTGGTGGGAGGTGATTTGATCGTGGGGGTGGTTTCTCATGGTTTAGCGTCATCTGCCTAGCGCTGTTCTTGTGACAGAGTTCTCAGGAGATCTGGTTGTTTGAAAATGTGCGGCACATCCCCCCTTGCTGGCTTCCTCCTGCTCTGGCCATATAAGACGTGCCTGCTTCCCCTTCACCTCCCACTGTGATTCTAAATTCCTGAGGCCTCCCCAGAAGCAGAAGCCGACATGCTTCCTATACAGCCTGTGGAACCATGAGCCAATTAAACCTCTTTTCTTTGTAAATTACCCAGTCTCAGGTATTTCTTTATAGCAATGTCAGAATGTACTAATACAATTTTAAAGATGTATTCTAAGACATTACAGATGAAATGATACAATGTCTGTAATTTACTGCAAAATCATCTGTGGTGTGGTGGTAAGTAGTGGGGATACTACAAATGAAACTAGATTGGGCAGAGTGATAATTGTTAAATATGGGTGAGGGGTACAAGGGGCCTTCTTATGTTATTCTACTTTTGTGTATTCCATATTTAAAAGTGTTAAAAAGGAAGAATTAAACCCAAATTATTTTAAATATCCACTTCACACCTCTAGAAACAAGTCATCTTTCTTTTTTAATCACTTCTCATTATAAAAAGAAAGGCAGAGGCATCATTCATAAAAAGGGCAAAGCTTTCATTAATTATTTTTTTAACCAGGAAAGGCTGTAAATTCAATCAATCCCTTTGTAACTCAGATGTCAAGGATAACAAATGGTTCCAGCACTTCCATCTGCCAGTATGCATGTGGGAGCATCACCTGCCCAGTGCAGACACTGCCCTTTCTCTTTCTCACCATTTTTCTTTCCTCCACAGCAAACCTGTCCTATTCAATGATAACATCTAGACCCAGAAGGTGATAATAACACCTAGACCCAGAAACACCCAGAAGGTGGTTTCCCACCAATTTTCAAAGACTGGCGGGGGGGACCCAAATTCTGATGTTCCCTTCTACAAAATCATCAAGGCTGGGGGCAGTGGCTCATGCCTGTAGTCCCAGCACTTTGGGAGGCCAAGGCCAGCAGATCACTTGAGGTCAGGAGTTCAAGACCAACCAACATGGTGAAACCCCGTCTCTACTGAAAATACAAAAATTAGCAGGGCATGGTGGCAGACGCCAGTGATCCCAGTTACTCGGGAGGCTGAGGCAGGAAAATCACTTGAACCCGAGCAGTGGAAGTTGCAGTGAGCCGAGATCAAGCCACTGCACTCCAGCTTGGGCAAAAGAGCAAGACTCTGTCTCAATAACAATAATAATAATAATGATAAATCAAAATCATCAAAGTTGGGATTTAGTCAGAGTTACAAATACCTACCCATTTATTATGAGGACTAAACTCTGATTTTTTTATCTTGCCTAAATTCCTATCTAAGGGGTCTGGGGAGTCATGCCCTACAAACCATAAAACCTCATCAGATGTGTTTTATTTAACCCTATATATCATGACTTACTTTCCAATCTGACTCTGGCATAATATTACATGACAGAGAAGAAAATCAAAATATTTTACCCCAAAATATGTTTCTTTGCCATATATTGAAATGTCCCTGCAAAGCCATCCTTTGTGGGGGAAAATTTGCACCTGTAAAGAATCTCTATTAACATAGCCAGATCTTTTTCTTCCAGGCCCTCCCAATCCTGAAGAAATTAACTGAGAGTTAGCACCTTTTATAGATCTGAACAGGAAACATTTGTCATCTATTGTCTCTAAGGGCAGCCACAATGAGACTTCAAAAGAACCTCAATCTCCACAACTTTTTATCTTAACCTGAACATTTCCTTGCTATTGATCCCAGGTCTTTAGACAAACTCAACCAATTGTAAACCAAAATATGGGAAGCCCCCCAGCCCCACTCCACTTAAAATTGTCCTGCCTTACTGGACCAAGCCAATGTATTTCTCAAATATATTTGATTGATGTCTCATGCCTCCCTAAAATGTAAAAAATCAAGCCGCACCCCAACCACTTTGGACACATGTTCTCAGGACCTCCTGAGGGCTGTGTCATGGGCCATGGTCACTCATATTTGGCTCAGAATATATCTCTTCAAATATTTTACAGAGTTTGACTCTGTCCACTAACAATTACAGATACTCAAAAAGGGAAAAGAAAGGTGTAATGAGAATACATTTTATCTAAATAGTGACTTTTCTTTGTATGAAGGTGTTTCCTTCTCCCCATGAGGTAACCATTGATACCTTCTCCCCATGAGGTAACCACCGAGGTAACCACTGCATTTTGGAACCAGAAAAAAATCCTCAGAATCTCTATGATCTCTCCCATCCACTTACCAAATGAGGAAACCGATACCCAGATAAGTCAGATGACATGGCCACAGTGAAAAAACTAGCTACTGCCAGAAACTTACCTGCACTTTCAAAACTTTCTAGTAAAATAAAAGTGAAAAAGGAAAGAAGGGAGGGAGAGAGGATTGACTAACAGAAGAGCTGCTTTCAGGAAAGTTGCCCATACAGTGAAATTTTTAAATAAAATTCTATGTACCAGTTGATTTTTGTTCTAAAATTGGAAATACAGATAGGGGTGTAGTCTATCGATGGACTCAGTTGAAAACATTTGCTAATTTAAGAGTTAAAGAGGGAGCCAAACACCCATGGAATGTTGCTGCTGTTGAGCTACAGTGTTGGAAGCAATAGTACTTGGGGCGCTTTTCAGTCAATAACAATTACCAACATTTGTGAGCACTAGGCACTGGAGACTAAATGCTGTTTTCTTTATTCCACACTTAGTCCCCGTGACAACTCTGCAAGGTAAATTCTACAGATCTCCTCATTGTATAGATGTGGAAACAGAGGGCCGGACGCAGTGGCTCACGCCTCTAATCCCAGCACTTTGGGAGCCCGAGGTGGGTGGATCACCTGAGGTCTGGAGTTCGAGACCAGCCTGACCAACACGGAGAAACCCCGTCTCTACTAAAAATGAAAAATTACCCGGGTGTGGTGGCGCATGCCTGTAGTCCCATCTACTCTGGAGGCTGAGGCAGGAGAATGGCTTGAACCCAGGAGGCGGAGGTTGCTGTGAGCTAAGATTGCACCATTGCACTCCAGCCTGGGCAACAAGATCAAAATTCTGCCTCAAAAAAAAAAAAAAAAAAAAAAAGATGTTGAAACAGAGACAGAGAGATTAATAAGTTGCCCAGGTTCATATGTGGGATGGATCTAGGATATCCTCCTCAGCTCTTATTACTAATACTTCTCCCAAGATCACTGGGTACATTTCTATGGGTTGTATCTGCAAAGGAGCCCCAGGCTGGGGGTAGAGAGGGTGGGGAAATGTGAAGGCTGAAATGTAGCCCATAGTTTCCTTACCAAGCTATGGGGCTGCCTTTTTCTGGAGGAGGCAACCTTTTAAAATCCACACAGACACTTTTATGAGCCAGTGGTGGCCCAACTCCTTTCCCAACTAGTTTCCATGCCTTGAGAATTTTAACTACAAGGAGCCGATATTCTTGGAATTTTGTCCTGTGTCTGAATGGCCAGTTGCCTAATAGAACAAGAAATATTATAGCTCATGCATTTTGTCCATAGGGGTTGCTGCAGAATGTGTCATGGTCTACAGCGTTGCCTGGGCTGGGATCGAGTGGGAAGTAACTGCAAGTGGGCATGAAGTAAGTTACTGAGGTTCTGTGAAAGTATCTAAAACTGGAATGCAGTGAAACTTAATAAAAATCCAACTATCCACTTACAGTGAGTGAATTGTATGTAAATTATACTTCAATAAAGCTGATTTTTTAAATACCATGATCAGATCAGCAACTCCTTAAGTTGGAGTCATTCTGTAAAGTCACTCTATAAAGATAAAACATGTCCAAGAATGAATAATGTCGTGATAAGATTAGATAAGTGTATGGGATCTAAAGACTCAAAGACCAGGGCTTCATGGGCTTCGAAGACCTACACAGTCACACAGAGCCCTAAGCTCAGAAAGACTCTGCCCTAGGCTTTATGACATGTGGTTTCTGTCCGTCTTGATATTCTTAATGATTTCATTTTTGAACGTGTGCTTTATAAGTGAAGACCAACAGGACAATGAGGCCCGTGGATGTACAGAGGAGATACCTGCAACATGTGTCCACACCTTGCCACCCCTTTAGCTTATGAAATATAGCACTCAACGTGTCCCATGAACACAGAATTCTAGTGACCCACAATGTGTGGGAATTCCGTGACATTTAAAGCCAGTCAAAACAAGCATATTACTTCCATGACTAAGTATGAGCAAAGAGGGGAATGACAGCCCCCAAGAGGCCACACTTTCTGTTTGAAGCGGAACATGCTTCAAATGCAGACAGAAAGCTTTCTAAGAAAGGCGAATGACCCAGAAACCATAACATTTCCTTCCTGACTCTTGTTAATTCCCTGCATGAGTGAACCATTCACCCTGAAAATGATGACATCAGAGGAAAGGAAAGATAGAGCAACCCATAATTCCTTTTTCCTTCCAGCCTTTCCTTATTTATCAATACACTGAAGGTGGAGAGCGTTGGTAGAATGTGCCCATATCAAAAAATGAATGAAAATAGTTGAGTCCATTTTGTGCAGCATTTCCACTGTTCTAAGAATGAGATACATACATGAGAGCTACAAAACACAAATCTTATGCCAGTAATTCCGTGGGAATTAAATGCTCTTACATTAGCATTAAGGCTGTCATCACACAGTATAAAGATGAATGCTAAAACTCATGCTAATTTAAAATTTTATTTTTTCTTCACTTAGAATGGCATTAAATAGCACATTTTTTAAAAACGCTATGACAAGCCAAGAGACTAAGGAAGAAAGGAAAAGGTGTTATAGTACCTGTAATAGCACTTCTTTCCTGCATTTTGAACAGTGGGTCCCACGCTCTCATTTTGCACCAGGCTTCACAAATTCTGAAGCAGCCCTTTTAAAGATAAGTGTTCAGCTGGGCACGATGGCTCATGCCTGTAATCCCAACACTTTGGGAGGCCGAGGCAGGTTTTCACCTGAAGTCAGGAGTTCAAGACCAGCTTGACCAATATGGTGAAACCCTGTCTCTACTAAAAATACAAAAATTAGCCGGGCGTGGTGGCAGGTGCCTGTAGTCCCATCTACTTGGGAGGCTGAGACAGGAGAACTGCTTGAGCCCAGGAGGCAGAGGTTGCAGTGAGCCGAGATCGTGCCACTGCACGTGAGCTGTGATCACACCACTGCACTCCAGCCTGGGCAACAAAGAGAGACCTCCGTCTCAGAAAAAAAAAAAAAAAAAAATGTAAGTGTTCAACCTCCTAACTGAGGTTGGAAGAGATTGCATGACTTGCCCAAGATCACAGTTAGAAGCAGACCCGGCTCTATAGCCCAGGACCTACTCCCAGGCCACTGGCCCTTCTACCATTCTTGTAGTCCAAAACAACAAGTTGGTTTAAAACTAGAGATTCCTATAAGAATAATATTTCAAGGCCGGGCACGGTGGCTCACGCCTGTAATCTCAACACTTTGGGAGACCAAGGTGGGCAGATCACATGAAGTCAGGAGTTCAAGACCAGCCTGGCCAAGATGGTGAAACCCTGTCTCTACTAAATATAAAAAAATTGGCCGGGCATGGTGGTGGGTGCCTGTAATTCCAGCTGCTCAGGAGGCTGAGGCAGGAGAATCACCTGAACCTGGGAGGCAGAGGGTGCAGTGAGCTATCACACCACTGTACTCCAGCCTGGGTGACAGAGTGAGACTCTGTTTCAAAAAAAAAAAAAAAAAAAAAAAAAATCAGTTCAGCAAGTTCAAAGAATGACCAAATTAGACACATTTGCTGCAAATGGCTCTCAGAGGCTTTGAAAAATGGCATTGTGGCATTTTGCTTTAAGCAAGTAAACATATTTTCTGAGCCTAGAATTTTCTCCAATCACTAGAGAGCTTAAATAGATTATAAATACAGCATAGAGAGTATTCATGCAAAACCATTGCAGCTAAATGTCTATTTGTAAAGTCAGCTGGTTTCCAGTTAAAAGTTTGTAAAAGAGGGAAAAATAATATGCTTTATTTAAGTATGAACAGAGGAAGGCCTAGGTCCCGCCTCTTTCCTGAGTATTTAAAGTTCTGTGCCTATAATGGATACAGGAATCAGATGATCACACTGGACAGAAGTCAAAAGTCTTGCTCCTCCTTTGATGTGAACAACAATCTTGGTAATTGTTGACAGAGAAGTAAATACAACCTGCCCTCTAGTTTTTGAATTCACAAGTAGTAATTATTGTAAGCAAGCTCTAAACCACCTTCAGAAAAATCTGTCTTTGAAAACACAAGATGTGATAGGCAAAACAAATAAAATAAAAACCTAAGTCAATCTGGTTTGGGTTAGAAAGAATCTTTTTGGTAAAATTAAATCTTTGTATCGCCCTTAATGCTTTGAGTCCCATCCCAATGTGGCTTATTCATTACCCACTCTGTAGTTTTCCTTCCTCTAAACCCTCTCCTCCTGCAGTGCCATGGAACTCATCAACAGCTCCTACAATGTAGCAGGTAAGTAAACACTAAGGATTAGGGCCAAGGGTTGGGACAGGGGAGTGACAAACATAATAATTATAGCTAACATTTTTTAAGCCCTTCCTATTTGCTGGGCACTTTGCCAAGTGCTTTATGTTCATTATCTTAATGATTCTTCACAACAGTTCTATGAGGTAGGATTATCCCATTTCAACATGAGAATACAAAATCACAAAGAGGTAAAAACTTGCCTTCTAGGTCACACCAAATCTGGAATTCAAAGCCAATCTGACATCAGATAATGAGATGTCTGTTTTTCTCTTTACCTCTGCCCCATATCTTCTTATTTCCCCATATTGCCCATCCTTACAGCATCCTGATGCAGAGACATTGTTCATTCAGGTGGTGGAGTATGGATGGTGATATAGGGAAAGCATTTTATCCAAGGCCACCATTGACCAGGGTCTTTGTGGGAATTATTATAACAAAAGGCACTCTCCTTTGAGCTGTTGCAGAACGGGAAGGTTTTGCTCCCACTCTTTGCTGGACACCCTTTGGCTGGGCACAACCTGTGCAGTATACACCAAAGTCCTCAGCTCAACCTAGTCATTTTGAATAATGGTCATTTGAATGTCCAGTAATTTTAAATGACAGTGATATGATGACACTTCACGTGATTACATGTGGACTATCATGTGTTCTAGAGAGGACAAATATGTCCTTAAAAATATACAAAAGGGGGCCAGACGCGGTGGCTCACGCCTGTAATCCCAGCACTTTGGGAGGCCGAGGCCAGTGAATCACGAGGTCAGGGATTCAAGACCAGCCTGGCCAACAATGTGAAACCCTGTGTCTACTAAAAATACAAAAATTACCCGGGTGTGGTGGCAGGCACCTGTAATCCTGCTACTCAGGAGGCTGAGGCAGGAGAATCACTCAGACCCAGGAGGTGGAGGTTGCAGTGAGCTGAGATCACGTGATTGCACCATTGCACTCCAGCCTGGCAGACAAGAGCTGGACGAAGTCTCAAAAAAAAAAAAAATATATATATATATATATATATATGTGTGTGTATATATATATGTATATATATGTGTATATATGTATATATATGTGTATATATGTATATATATGTGTATATATGTATATATATGTGTATATATGTATATGTGTATATATATATATGTACACACACACACACACAAAAGGGGCTGGGTGTGGTGGCTCACACCTGTAATCCCAGCACTTTGAGAGGCTAAGGTGGGCAGATCACGAGGTCAGGAGTTCAAGACCAGCCTGGCCAACACAGTGAAACCCCGTCTTTATTGAGAATACAAAAAATTAGCTGGGCCTCGTGGTGGGCGCCTGTAATCCCACCTACTCAGCAGGCTGAGGTAGGAGAATCACTTGAACCTGGAAGGCAGAGGTTGCAGCGAGCCGAGTGTGCACCACTGCACACTAGCCTGGGTGACAGTTGGAGACTCCGTCTCAAAAAAATAATAATTATTATTATAAATATATATGTGTGTATATATATATATTTACACACAACAGGTTATTCAACAAATTTGTAGGCTTGTTTCTGTACTCCTCTCTCTGAGCCTCAACTCCCAGGTGACTGAATAAAGACTAGAGAGTTGGGTGCTGTTGAATAGACTCATTAAACTCAATAGCCCTTAATTGGCAGACACACAGGAGGAAGCTCCATGTGTCTTATACGTTAGCGTTCCTGAGAGGAAGCAGAACGCAACCATTATGGAAATAAATTGAATCAATAACAGTTTCCCCAAACATAGTCCAAGCCAGTGGGTAAGATAAGAACTAGGTCTGCTTTCAAAACAATGGTCTGCTTTCAAAACAATTCTAACCCTGTTGATAACTTTCTTCCTATCCAATCAAGAACTATGCTGTATTCAACTTGTCTGAATCTTCAGATAGCCATTAATGTTGGAAAATGAGTGGTTTCCTTTGTTCTAAGGGAAGCCCACAGAACACGTCACTGTGGTAGTCTCTAGAATTTACAGCAGGGAATCAAATCTTTCACTGAGAGAACAACAACAAAAAAGCTAATCATTTGGTATGGTTCAAAATGCCAACATTTCCAGGTGGGTACAATACATATTCTCATTTCTAAAGCAGATTGTCAATATTCATGTATTATATTAGAGTCTCGATTTTTTTCAAGAAGTAGTAAGTCAAGCTATCTTATTACACCACCAAAATTTGACTAATTGCAAAATCACTGCATTATATCTACCATAAACCATAGCAAGTTTCCTGCCAGCATGATCACTGTGAAATCAGCTCTTTGAGGCCAAACCTCAAAGGCCCACATAATAACAATGGCTGCCATTTTAGGTGACATAGACTTGGAGTGTATAAATCTCAAATCAGAAAAGACTCCAGTGAACCATCACAGTCTTGCTAGTCTTCAATAACTGGAGAATAGAGCTATAATTTAGTTTGAAGTGCGTATGGGGAGAATTCATGGTGGGAATCTGAGCCTCAGAGAATGCAAAGTCAACTCACTACTAATAGGAAGTGACATCGGTGGCAGCAAATCCTCTGAAGTGGCAAGTTTCTTTCAGGATATACTGTGCTAAGATTAAAGAAAAAAGTTTGTAAGGAAGGGAAGCAAGTGTCAAACAGATAGCAGACTTATTTTCAGGATTATGTAAAGCACAAAAATGAAAGGACTTCCACCGTGCAGTGTTGTCATGGTTACCTGATCTCTTATCAAAAAGGAGAATCAAGCAGGGAAGGGAAACCTGGGAAAGGCAGTAACCAGGGAGGCCTGTACCTCCACATGGGCTTTTCATCCAATTGAGGTTGTTTATGAGGGTATAAAATAAAAGATGACATTTTGCTGCTGTGGATAATTTTTAAAGGAGCATATTTTGCTATGCAGAATAAGTACTTCATTCTGCTGTGCTTTCTAAAACATGAAAACACGATGGCTAACCCATCATTGTTCATGAGAATCTCTAAGTGAACAGGAAAAAAAAATGTACCTTTAAAATTTCCTCCCAATGCGATAAAAATAAAAATTATTTTCCCAAACTACAAACTTAGTATATAGGTTGAGTTGCTTTCTTAAGAAAGCTGCATTTATCTCCTCCAAAAAATGTTAGAGGATTTTATTTGGAGGTTACCAGTTTAAAAGAAAAGCTGGTAAATTCTTTTTAGAGATTAAAAAGAAAAATCAGGACAGGAGGGGGCGGGGAAAAGAAAAAGAAAAATCTGCTTGGTTTCCACTTCACAATTAGCATAGAATGAAGGACAATTTACCACTCTGTCCTTCCCCCTAAGCTCCACCTACCTCTACAAATGCGTCACCTTTCTGCCCATCACCTCCCCAGCCCTCATAAACCATTGTCCCTGATAAACATTGCCGGGCACAAGCTCTTGCTTTTCCAAATCACAATCTCATTCTCAACACACCTAACAACAGCTTGCAAAGTGCCCTTTTCTCCAGTGACAGGTAGTCAGAATAACTATAAGGGCCTAGGAGAAGAAATGGAAATTTGACCCTATTTATTTTATCTGCTTGGGAAGGGGGAGGAGGAAGAAAGCAATAAAGATCAGTCATTTCTTTAACAGCTCAGTCTCTGAATTACTCCCTCTTCTCATTTCCCCTGGTAAAAAGACACTACGCCTAACTGGGTACACCTTGCAAAGGGGACAAATAAGCCTTAGACTCACAGTAACTTTGACTTCTCTCATAGAGAAAATGTTGAGAATTAGCATTCGCTGAAACCCTGCTATGAACTAGACATTGTACTAGGTGCTTTAGTGATAATATTCCATTTATACAAATCGCATCCCTGTGAAACCATGTCCTCTTTAAATATGAGGAAGCTAAGGCTCAGAAAAGAGAAGTAACTTGCCCTAATTCACAAAGAGCTTACTTCTAAACTCACTTACTGCACCACCTAACACTGGAGAAGGCAGGGTGCTAAGTGGGTTCTCATCCAGATTAGTTCCACTCCCTGTGAAATATTTTGGAAAGTTGTAGAATTTATCTTCAGTTTTGTCATTTACCTATTGAAACATTATTTTCAGTTACATTTTTTAAATTTCTATTTTATATTGCAATTTATATTTTATATTTTTTGTGTGATTATGTGGCTAGTTAGGTTATATTACCTGCAAATTTCATTTTAGAATGGTAAAGGGGTATCTCAAAATATGTGTTACATAAAGGGAGGCTTTGGGCCTGAGAAGGCAGAGAACCGCTGCACTAAATCGTTATTCCCAGAATAATTGAGACTTGACACTGATTTTTCTTTAAAATGTGGGACACAAGCATTTCTCAAGTCTAAAAAGAGAAGTCATTGTTAGTGGCATATAACTGTATTAGTTTCTTAAAATAAATTAAACATATTTCTAAACAGTTAATGATGGGGCGGGGTAGGCACCAGGGAGAAGAAAGGAAATGCAAATTCATTTGTAAGGAGATATCCCTGCCTTTTCACTGGAAAGTCAATTTCCTTGATACATTAACTCCTCAGTCTCAAACATTTATTTAGGGGGAGGTACCAAGTCTAGGGCCCTAGCTTCAGGGAGTGAGAGGGCAAACTGCAAAGTGAAGCTACCACTTCAATGCTAGTGCTATGCACAGAGCTAGAAATAAGAAATAATTAAGGCTTCACTTAGCCACTAGGAAAATGGGATAAAAGGTGGCTTCTCATTCTCTTGTTTCTGAATCTCATGCGGCCAAAGCCATTAGAAGGACATCCCCAGGTTATTTTATCTGAAGAGTCTCTGGAATCCTAGTATATTCTCTGGAATACGCACTCACTTGGGAATTGCCCCAGGGAAACCTGGACTTTAGGGCTACTTTAATGTAGCAAGTAGGTGCAACTAACTCACCTATTTGGTTTTCTGTGTGATACAGAGGTACTGCTTCTTTCTCCAACTCTTTTGGAAAGAAGAGCTAAAGATAATATCAGAGATAATAAATTATCTTCCATTTTTCTTTTCTTATTTTAGGTCTAATACCTTTCAATAAGTGCCCTTATTCAACATGTATACAATATAAGAAGAAACCACAGGATATCTTTAGAGCTAAATTGACTTCTCAAAGTTTATTTCTTTTGATCAGAAACCATGTTATAATGGAGGGAGGAAACTTTATGGTGGGGAGCTGAGGTTTCAAATTTTATTCAGGCTGTATTTTTACTAGAAACAATATTGTTTTTTCTTTGTAGAATACTAAAAGATTAAATTTCATATTTCAATTTTTGTGAAGACTCCCAAGATCCAAATCCAACATTAAATGTGTATGTTTGACCCCATATCCTCCTTACATTAACAATACAGCTTACACATAAGTATGAAGCAATGCACAGCCACCCACAACCAGCACAAATGATACTTGGGTCTTACAGCTACATGCTGTAGAATATTTTCAGCACATCTAAATAAGAGAGGCTATTAGAAATAAAATACGGGTCACAAGAAGTAATGAAAATGAGATTAGTCTTTAATACGTCTCTATTTTATGCAATTACGGATTTTAGACCATTGTTCTGGGTTCCATCTTTACAGGTTAAAACCCAAGTGTTCAAAACTGAAATATAGAAACTATAATTGCTTATACATAGGAGATGTTTATATAAATTTATTTTTCATAAAAGAAGCAGCATGGAGTAATAAATTGTCAGTTACATAAAAATCCTATCTGGGATGTTTTCAAGGGATTTTATTAGGATGGCCACATCAAAGAACACTTATTTATTATAGGTATACAATCTTCTTAGGTCCACTGGGCAGATTTTAGATAAACAATAGCAATCACAGGGTGTCCCAGTGACATCCATAGAAAGCTTTGTGGAGCCTAAGTTATCTGAATGACCTCTTCAAGGGCACCTCTTCTTACCCTAAGAATTCTCTTCTCTGAAATGGATACTCCTCGAGGCCAAAATCTACTTGGCATCAAAAGCTACTAGAGTAGATGTATTAGTCAGTTTTCGCACTGCTATAAAGAGCTTCCCTGAGACTGGGTAATTTGTAAAGAAAAGCTATTTAATTGACTCACAGTTCCATGTGGTTGGGGAGGCCTCAGGAAACTTATAATCATGGCAGAAGGTGAAGGGGAAGCAGGCACCTTCTTCACAAGGTGGCAGGAGAGAGAAGTGAGCAAAAGCAGGAAAAACTGCCTTATAAAACATCAGATCTCGTGAAAACTATCACAAGAACAGCATGGGGGAAACTGCCCCCACCTCCCTCCGTTGACACGTGGGGATTACAATCTGAGATGAGATTTGGGTAGGGACACAGAGCCAAACCATATCAGCGGACTCCAAACCGGGTCCATTAAAAAGTCCTTTAATTTAGATCCCTATGGTGCATCAATAAAATACAATGAAAACATCAGAACTTTGATGTTGCATTATCTCAATCCTCTCTAACCTCATCCTGGGTGCCTATTAATTTCTCTTGTTTTATTCTACCACCATTACTTCACACATCTAGATTATTCTTGTTTGTCACCCCTGTATTCAAACAAACTGAAGCATGAAGTTGTCCAGAAGATTTACCTTGTGTCACTTATGTGACAAAGCAAGTCAGACACTGCAGAAACCTGCTAAATATCCAGTAACCTATTGATGAATTCAGAATGGCGTCTAAAAGCCCCTGGAACTTCTTGAATTGACCTTATCCATGGCAGACACAGGCTTACTTCTTTTTGGTTTCCTGCAAATGTTTCCTGTTTATTTTCAAGTTGCGAAAGCCATGCAGACTCGAGTATATGAAAGATGACCACAAAATAATGAAACTAACTGTCATGTGTGGCTCACATGTACTTAGTTCCTATAAAGGTTCATGGCTACACTTATATAAAACTTCAAACAAAATTAATCTGACAAATAGTATTTGAAACATTAGTATATTTATATCTAATCCTGTTCTAGAAAATATTTGTAATATTTGAATATATATTCAAAAACATATATTATTATAAACTATATAAATATATGTGTGTGCGTGTGTGTGTATATATATATGATCGAGGAAGATTGGTACACATGTGGAAGCAATAGGGACCTACACAGTTACTAAAATTTGTTCAGAAATTGGCCCTGAGTCTCCTGGAAACCAAAGCTGAAAGAGAAACATGACCACTTACAAAATTCATGTTTGCCATAAGGAAAGGGCATACCAGATCTTCCAATATCTAATAATTTACATAATTACTCATGTACAGTATGGTAATAAGCCATAATTGGTGAGTAATATACAGAAATTGCTACAAATTATTCATTTTTTCATTCCATAAACATAATGTGTCAGGCTTCAGGGATAGTAAGAAAAAGTCCCTGACCTTGAGGAGTTTTCAGTCTAATGAATGAAGAGAGAGACATTCAAATAAACAGTTAAATCACAATATATTGACTATTAAAGAGTACCATGAATAAGATGTAGTGCCTTCATAAATGTTTCCACATAACCAAGTCAAAGTTTGATTTCTTCCTCCTACTATTTTGTGTATTTTCCAGAATTCAGGATCGATATGCAGCAATGCAGTCCTGACCTTTTCACCATGGAATCAGTAACACCATTGAGACCAGTAAGTGCACTTGTCCGAAGCACAGCCAAACTTCCTGTGTTCCTGCCTATACCCCAAGGCATCCAGCCCTCTTCCTGATCATCTCTTCTTCCATCTTTGCCACCCTTCTTCCCTGTACTTGTCCTTGAGCAGTTATGTAATTGCTCCCTTCCCTTGGTTTAAGTGTTAAAGACCCAAGGCCAAGGAGAATCTGTGATTGGGGTTTGGAATTATTTATTGGGATTCTCAGCAGAATTCTCATGTTGAAGGGGGATAAAGGTACACTCAGGGAGGAAAAAGGACTCAACAATTTTGGCTCTGGATCCTTAGGATATGAAGTCTTGAATCTAAGGGATGGAAGAGGATTCAATGAGACCAGTGCTTCTAATCCAGCCTCACAGCCAGGCATGCCAGTAGTAATTATAATAATACTAACAACAACAACAATAATATCTGTTTGATGCTTCAGAAATGATATGTGTTCAAGAGCAAATCAGGTGTGCCTCAGGTGTAAGATGATTTCAAGGTCAACAAGAAGGCTTTCTGGGCTTTCTGAATAAATCTCCACTGAGCTTCTTGACAGTGCATGCAATTCTTTTAACACAGGGACAAAGATTTTCCCCAACACAATTAGAGATAAAAAGGCTTAAAAATGTAAATGTATAGAAAAGGTGACACACTGGTATTGATTTGCTTCAGTCAATGTGCAAATGATGGTATCAGAAACTTTCTCAACTCCCTCCTCTACTCACACTCTTAAAACAAGAATTTAGTAGTTTTTGCATCTGTCCTTGCTCATGTTCCCTGGATTCCACCCTCCTCTGAACTTTGATCCATCAATGATCCCTCTGCCTTCCAATATTACTAATCTCATTCATTCAGCATCCTCATTGCTAAGCATATCCTAGACACTGGGGATGGACAAAACAGACAAAAATCCTTGCCCTAAGAGAAAAGATAAAGCAGTCAAGAGATAATTAGGGGTCAAGGGGAGAATGCTGAAATTTTAAATAGAGTGGTCAGGGAAATCTTCTATAAGAAGGTGATATTTAAACAAAAACTTGAAGGAGGTGAAGGAGCATGCATTCCAGGCAGGAGACACAAGTGCAATGGCCCTGAGGTCTGATATCCCTGGGACAGAATGTGCATGCAAGAGAGGGTCACCAAGGAAGCCAGTAAAATGAAGTCACTGAGATCTTAAAGGTCATGGCAATTGGCTTTTGCTCGAGTGAGATGGGAAACTACTGGCGTATTTTGAGCAGAGGAGTGATATGATCTGAATTACATTTTAATAGGATCGTTCAGCCGCTGCATTGAGAACAAACTGGAGGGCACAAGGATGGAAGCAGAGAGTCCTTTTAGGAGGCTGATGCAACAAATCCGGGTAAGAAAGAAGAAAGTGGCCTGAACGAGGCCTTAGTCATTAGGGAGTTAGCAGTGGAGGTGGTATGAAGTGATCAGATTCTGAACATATTTTGAAGTTGGGGCCAATAGTATTTGCTAAAAAATCAGATGTAAGGTATGAGAATAAAATAAGAGTGAAGGATAACTCGGAGGCTTTGGGCCTGAGCAACAGGAAAAATGGAACTGCTGTTTCCTGGGATGGGGAAGATTTTGGAAGGATTAGGCACAGGGGTAGAATATCAGGAGCTCAATTTTAAATGCTAACTAGACATCCAAGTGAGATGTTAAAATAGGCAGTGGATATATAGTCTATAGTTTTGGGGAGAGGTTCAGCCTGGTATTTAAAGTCATGACACTAGGGAAAAACCACCATGGGAGGAAATATAGAGTTAAAAAGGCAAGAGGATGAACTGGTCTCTGGCACAGTCCAATTTTTAGAGGTTGTGGACGTGGAGAGGAACCTGCAAAAGAGGAGAAGGAGCAGCCAAAGAAGTAGAAAAACTAGGCAAATGTGATGTCCTAGAGGCGAAGGGAAGAGAATATGTCATGAGAAGGGACTGATGGGTCAAATGCCACAGATGGGTCATGGAAAATGAGGACTTTTCATTGACCATTGAATTTAGCCATCAGAAAGTCTTTGATGACTTTGACAGGGAAGTTACAATAGAATGGTGGGCACATTCCTACACTCCACCACTGCTCATGGAAGTTAATTCAGGAGAAGAAGAAAGATGAAAACTTGGAGACAACTAATAAAGAAACTTCTTTCGAGGTGTTTTGCTGAGAATGGAAGGGGAGAAACAGACAATGGCTTGAGAGTGAAATGGGAGTTCAAGACTTTATGTTTTTAAAATGAAAGAAATCTTAGTGGGTTTGCATGCTGATGCAAAAGGGAAAAAAAACGGTTAAGTCAAGAGAAAAGAGAATTCTGAAGCAGTGGCCTTGAGCAGAAAGAAGTGATGGGATCCAATGAGAGGGAAGAGAAACCCTGTCTTAAAAAAAAAAAAGGTTGGGGAAGGGATTGGTTTTAGTTAGGAATATGGACAATGATCCATCTTTTCCACTCATCCTTCCTCTCAGCCTCTTTTAGCATCTTTTGGCTTCCCTGTTGCAAAACTAAGAGCAATAGGCTGTTTGCATCCCTCAAAATTCATATGTTGAAATCTAATCCTAATTTGATGGTACTTGGAGGTGTGGCTTTAGGGAGGTAATTAGGGTGATGCCTTCATGAATGGAATTAGTGCCCTTACAAAAGAGAGCCCAGAGAGATTCCCTTGCCCCCTCCACCATGTGAGAACACAGCAAAAAGTGGCCATGTATGAACCAGGAAGTGAGCCTTCACCAGACACCAAATCTGAAGCCACCCTAATCTTGGACTTCCTAGCCCGCGGAACTGTGAGAGATAAGCGTCTGTTGTTTTACAAGCCAATGGTATCCTATTAGAGCAGCGTGAACAGACTAGGGCAGTAAGCAATCTTCAGTTGCGTCTAACTATGCTCTATAGCTCTGCTTCCTTCTCTTTATAGTCTGTTGTCTTCAAAACATTGCCCACATTTGCTCTGCTCCTGTGGTTCCCTTTAGTTTGTTGGCTTGAGATAGCCTGGCTTCTGCACACCAGTGGCTCTGGAATTGCCTATTTCCAGGAACTGGTTTTTTTTTGTTTGTTTGTTTGTTTGTTTTACTGAACCCTTTCTCAAGTGTCTGTGCGAAGAGACAACCAAACAGGCTTTGTGTGAGCAACAAGGCTGTTTAGCAAAGGGTGGTGGGATTATCATTAGTTCTCACAGGTTTTGGGATAGGTGGTGGAGTTAGGAGCAATGTTTTGTGGGCAGGGGGTAGATCTCACAAAGTATATTCTCAAGGGTGAGGAGAATTACAAAGAACCTTCTTAAAGGTGGGGGAGATTACAAAGTACATTTATCAGTTAGGGTGGGGCAGAAACAAATCACAATAGTGGAATATCATCAGTTAAGGCTATTTTCACTTCTTTTGTGGATCTTCAGTTGCTTCAGGCCATCTGGATGTACACGTGCAGGTCACAGGGGATATGATGGCTTAGCTTGGGCTCAGAGGCCTGATATTCTTATCTTCTTATATTAATAAGAAAAGCAAAACAAAATAGTGAAGTGTTGGAGCAGCAAAAAATTTTGGGGGTGGTATGGAGAGATAACGGGTGATGTTTCTCAGGGCTGCTTCAAGCGGAATTAGGGGCAGCGTGGGAACCTGCAGTGGGAGAGATTCAACTGAAGAAAGATTTTGGGGTAAGGGGTGATATTGTGGGGTTGTTAGAGAAACATTGGTCTTATAGAATGATTGATGATGGCCTGGATACAGTTTTGTATGAATTGAGAAACTAAATGGAATACACAAGGTCTGAATAAAAGAAGGAGAAAAATGGGTATTAAAGGACTAAGAATTGGGAGGACCTAGGACATCCAAGTAGAGAGTGCCCAAGGGGGTTCCACGTAATTACTTGCTTGGTTGGTGAGTTTTTGAGCTCTATCCTTGACAGAGTCCTCCTTTTTAAGTTGGAGGCTGAGCTTGGTGAGGTTTGTTTTTAAAAAGACCATTAGTCCGTTCTATCTTTCCTGAAGATTGAGGACAGTAAGGGGTATGAAGGTTTCACTGAATACCAAGAGCCTGAGAAACTTCTTGGGTGATTTGACTGGTAAAGGCTGGTCCGTTATCAGACTATATAGAGGTGGGAAGGCCAAACTGAGGAATTAGGTCTGACAGAAGGGAAGAAATGACTGCAGTGGCCTTCTCAGACCCTGTGGGAAAGGCCTTTACCCATCCAGTGAAAGTGTCTACCCAGACCAAGAGATATTTTAGTTTCCTGACTCGAGGCATGTGAGTAAAGTCAATTTGCCAGTCCTGGGCAGGGGCAAATCCCTGAGCTTGATGTGTAGGGAAGGGAGGAGGCCTGAATAATCCCTGAAGAGTGGTAGAATAGCAGATGGAACACTGAGAAGTGATTTCCTTGAGGATAGATTTCCACGATGGAAAGGAAATGAGAGGTTGTAAGAGGTGGGCTAGCGGCTTGTAACCTACATGGAAGAGGTTATGAAATGATGACAGAATAGAATAGGCCTGTAAGACTGGAAGGAGATATTTTCCTTGGTCCAGGAACCATTTGCCTTGTGTGGGAAGAGACCGATATGTGGAAGTTTCAGTTGGGGAGTAGGTGGGAGTGACCAGATGAGAAGGAGAAAAACTGCCATGAGGGATAGAAGTTGGAATGCTAGCTGCTTTTTTAGCTACTTTATCAGCATAAGCATTGCCCTAAGCGATGGGAGCTGATGCCTTTTGATGGCCCTTGTAGTGTATGACTCCAGCTTCCTTTGGAAGTAAAGCAGCCTTGAGAAGAGTTTTTATTAAAGAGGCATTAATGATGGAGGAGGACCCTTGCACAGTGAGGAAACCTCTTTTAGCCCATATAACATCATGGTGGTGCAGGATATGGAAGGCATATTTACAGTCAGCATAAATATTGACATGTAATTCCTTTGCAAGAGTGAGGGCTCGAGTTAAGGCAATGAGTTTGGCTTGCTGAGAGGTAGTAGAGGGGGGACAGAGCAGTAGCCTCAATGATAGATGTGGAAGGTACTATAGCATAGCCTGCCTTTACTGGTGAGTGGCGATTAGGCCTGGTAGAACTGCCTTCAATAATCCAAGTATGATCACGGTGAGGAACAGGAAAGAAGAAAACATGGGGAAATGGAGTGAATGTCAGGTGTATCAGAGAGATACAGTCATGGGGGTCAGGTGTGGTATCAGGAATAATGTGGGAGTACGGATTGAAGTCCAGGGAAGGAACAATGGTAACTGTGGGAGACTCAACAAAGAGTGAGTACAGCTGAAGGAGCCGGGGAGCAGAAATTATATGTGTCAGGTGTGAGTAAGAAAATAGATTTTGGAAGTTATGAGAACTGTAGAGAGTGAGTTGAGCACAGTTTGTGATTTGGGGGGCCTCTAAAACGATTAGGGCAGCAGCAGGTGCTGCACGGAGACACAAGGGCTATGCTAAAACATTAAGGTCAAGTTGTTTGGACAGAAAGGCTACAGGGCGCAGTCCCGGTCTTTGTGTAAGAATTCCGACTGCATAGCCCTGCACTTCAGCTATGCGTAATGAAAATGGTTAGGATGAGTTAGGGAGAACTAGTGTGGGGGCAGCTTCTAGGGCTGTTTTTAAGGAATGGAAAGAGGATCTATGGGGTCAATTAGGTTTGCTTTTGTGAGTTTATACAATGGACTAGTCAGGATGGTAAAACTAGGTATCCAAAGGCAGAAGTACCTAACCATGCTTAGGAAGGAAAGGAGTTGTTGTTTTGTAGAAGAGGTTGGGGTTTGGGAGATTAGCCGGACACGATCAGCGGGGAGAGCATGTGTGTTTTCATGAAGAATTATGCCGAGATAGGTAACAGATGAGGAAGAAATTTGGGCTTGACTGAAGTAATGGGGGCTGTCTGCAAAGTCTTGTGGCAGTACGGCCCAGGTAATTTGCTGAGCTTGATGGGTGTCAGGGCCAGTCCAAGTGAAAGCGAAGAGAGGCTGGGATAAAAGGTGCAAAGGAATAGTAAAGAAAGCATGTTTGAGATCCAGAACAGAATTATGGGTTATGGAGGGTTGTGGAGGGAAGCTATTGAGGATGGAAGAGTATATGGCTTTGGCACCACAGGGTGGATAGGCAAGACAATTTGGTTGATAAAGCACAGATCCTGAACTAGCCTGTAAGACTTGTCCGGTTTTTGGACAGGTAAAATGGGGGAATTGTAAGGAGAGTTTACAGGCTTTAAAAGGCCATGCTGTAACAGGCAAGTGATAACAGGCTTTAATCCTTTTAAAGCATGCTGTGGGATGGGATATTGGCACTGACTGGGGTAAGGGTGATTAGGTTTTAATGGGATGTTAAGGGGTGCATCATCCATCACCAAGGAGGGAGTAGAGGTGTCCTATACTTGTGGATTAAGGTGAGGAGATACAAGGAGAGGATGTGAAGGAGGCTTTGAACTGGGGGAAAAGGCGGCAATGAGGTATGGCTGTAGCCCAGGATAGTCAGGGAAGCAGATAATTTAGTTAAAATGTCTAGACCTTATAAGGGAGATAGGCAGGTGGGGATAACTAAAAAGGAGTGCATAAAAGAATATTGTCCAAGTTGGCATCATTTGGGGAGTTTTAAGGGGTCTGGAAGCCTGGCCATCAGTACCCACAACAGTTATGGAGGCAAGGGAAACAGGTCCTTGAAAAGAAGGTAATGTGGAGTAGCCTCCATATTGATTAAGAAGGGGATGGACTTACCCTCCCCTGTGAGAGTTACCCGAAGCTCAGTGTCCGTGATGGTCTAGGGGGCTTCCAAGGCAATTGGGCTGCATCAGTCTTCAGCCGCTAAGACGAGAAGATCTGGGAAGGAGTCAGTCAGAGAGCCTTGGGCCAGAGTTCCAGGGACCCTGGGAGTGGCTGCCAGGTGAGATGAACAGTCTGATTTCCAGTGGGGTGCCACACAGATGGGACATGGCTTAAGAGGAATCCTGGGCTGCAGGCATTCCTTGGCCCAGTGGCCAGATTTCTGGCACTTAGAGCAAGATCCTGGGGCAGGCGGTCCTGGAGGAATCCCTGGCCGCTGCGGTTCAGGTGTTTGGAGTTCTTGTGTGCTGGAGATGTGGCTGGGGTTTGTGTCACAGAGGAGGCAAGGAATTGCAACTCAGAAATATGTTGCTACTTGGCTGCCTCTACTCTATTATTGTACACCTTGAAGGTGAGGTGAATTAGGTCCTGTTGTGGAGTTTGAGGGCCAGAATCTAATTTTTGGAGCTTTTTCTAATATCGGGAGTGGATTGGGTAATAAAATGCATATTGAGAATAAGACGGCCTTCTGGCCTCTCTGGGTCTAGGACAGTAAAGTGTCTAAGGGCTGTTGCCAAACAGGCCATAAACTGGGCTGGGTTTTTATATTTGATGAAAAAGAGCCTAAATGCTAGCTGACTGGGGAGAGGTCGGATAAAGAAAAAAGGAGCATTAACTTTGACTATGCCTTTAGCTCCAGCCACCTCTTTAAGAGGAAATTGTTGGGCAGGTTGGGGAGGGCTAGTCACGGAACAAAACTGTAAGCCAGACCGGGTGTGAGGAGGGGAGGTGATAGAAAGATTATAGGGTCGGGGAGCAGAGGCTGAGGAAGAATTGAGACCTGGCTCGGCCTGGCAAGGAGCAGCCTGGGGTGAAGGGGACATGTCAGATGAGTCTGTAGAAAAGGATTCAAGGACTCAGAGCTTGGGGTGAAGACTGAAGGAACAGACAGGAGAGAAAGAAAGATTTGGGACGAGTCGCATTGGGAGCAGAGACTAGGGAGGGACCAGTGTGTAAAAGAATGCCTGGATGTCAGGTACCTCAGACCATTTGCCCATTTTTCAACAAAAATTATCTAGATCTTGTAGGATAGACAAATCGAAAGTGCCATTCTCTTGTCACTTGGAACTACTGTCAAGTTGGTATTGGAGCCAAGTGGTATTGCAGAAGAAAATAAGGCATTTAAATTTTAGGGCAGGTGTGAGTTGAAGAGGTTTTAAGTTCTTGAGAACACAGGCTAAGGGAGAAGAAGGAGGAATGGAGGGTGGAAGTTTGCCCATAGTGAAGGAGGCAAGTTTAAAGAGAAGGGTAGAGACACAGAGAAGGGGGGTGCGGAGCAGCCCTGGACTGCAATGTGGGTGAGCAGCCAAAGCAGGCATCCCTGCAATTGACTTGCCACCAAGGGAACATGGGTGAATGACCAAGGCAGGCATCCCCGTGGAGATCAGACACCAATTGAATGTGGGTGAGTAATCAGACACGCATCCCCACAATGATTAAACACCAAGGGAAGGCTGTCTTCCCGAGTCCGTGACTGGCACCAGAGTTTTGGGTCCACGGATAAAATGTGTTTCCTTTGTCTCTACTAGAGAGGAAAAAGAACTGGAATTGGAAGGACAGGGAGATTGAAGGGTAGTGAGAGAGGCTGGAGAAGAGAGTGAAAAGACCGCTTACGTGATTTGAAATTGGTGAGATGTTCCTTGGGCTGTTTGGTCTGAGGACCTGAGGTCATAGGTGGATCTCTTCACAGAGTGAGGGTGAGGACAGGGGACTGGTCTCCCAAAGGAGTCCCTCTGACCCGGGTCTTTGGCACCAAATGTCTCACACATCCGTGTGAAGAGACAACAAAACAGGCTTTATGTGAGCAACAAGGCTGTTTATTTCACCTGGGTGCAGGCAGGCTGAGTCTAAAAAAGGAGTCAGCAAAGGGTGATGGGATTATCATTAGTTCTTACAGGTTTTGGGATAGGCGGTGGAGTTAGGAGCAATGTTTTGTGCACAGGGGGTGGATCTCACAAAGTACATTCTCAAGGGTGGGGAGAATTACAAATAATCTTCTTAAGGGTGGGGGAGATTACAAAGTACATTGGTCAGTTAGGGTGGGGCAGAAACAAATCACAATGGTGGAATGTCATCAGTTAAGGCTATTTTCACTTCTTTTGTGGATCTTTAGTTGTTTCAGGCCATCTGGATGTACACGTGCAGGTCACAGGGGATATGATGGCTTAGCTTGGGCTCAGAGGCCTGACAAACCCCTCTGACTATTGACTGCTTTCCTTTCTAGAAACCCTTCACCCTTTACTATATCGTGTACCTCTATCCCTGGGCTGGACTTCTGGTCCATTCCCTGGACTCCTGTTCCTCTGCCTGACACTTCAAATGTTGGTGCTTGTTGGGTTTTCTCAGCCTTTTTTTCATTTGACAAAGGAATATCACTTATCCAATGCCAGCAGGGACTCCAGAATTTTCATACAGGAAGAGATAGGTGATTTGTCTTGATGCTGAGTTTGCCGAGTAGGCTAACTTCTTCTACTTACATTCTCTATGTTTGGAGCAGCTTGTTAAGTGGTGATGTAGATTACAGGGGGACTTAATCCTCCCCCATCTCATCACCTCTTGTTTCTCTGCTGCCAGAGCTTCAACTGCCACCTACATGTGGGGTTGTTTTACCCAATAAGTACTAAAGGCACAGTATCTTTTCAAAGTAAAAGAAAATATTTAAGAAAAGAAAGAAAGGAAGGAGGAAAAGAAAGACAAAAGCAAGGAAGGAGGAAAGGAGAGAGAAGAGAAAGAGGAAAACTGCAAAATGAAATTAATAGATGTTTAATCAACTGCCTACAATTCATATCAAATGTCAACTTGACTCGTGTATGATTATCTGATATATTGTACATAACATATTTCAGTATATTTTTATATGATGTATGGAAGAGCTTCCAAAAGTAACCATGATTAGAGCCTATCAAACAGTTATTTACTGAAAATCCAAGCTAAAACTTCTTCCTGAGCTCTGTACTCTTCTTTACAATTGCCTACTACACACAGTCACCTCAATGACCACAGGAATCTCAAACACAACACATCACTAAATAAAATCATCTTTCTTCTCAAATGTCCTCTAGAGTTTATGCAGTAAAAATGGCATAAGCTTGAGCATCAGCCAGTTTTTTAGGTTCAAATTTCAACTCTTTGAGTTAGCCATTTTGTGGGAAATAAGAATTTTAAATGGGACTTTGTCATTTACTAATAATTACATTTCGGGAAGGCAAGGGAAAGAGTCCTTACCAGCCAGAGATGTAAGCACTCAAAGGCAGTAAACTCTGGTAGGGGCTGTGACAGAAGCTTGTCAGGATATAGTGAGGAACAAGAAAAGGAGGAGTCAAGAATGTATTCGGTGAGGTGGAGAGACTTCTCACAGACAGTAATAGCAGAGCTTTATCTAGAATAAGAATGACTTAAGTAGCCCAGGGCATGGCTAGGAGTGGAGGAGAGAGGAGCATTAGCAAGAATTAGCATGGTCACCTGAGACCACCAAAAGGTTTCAGAGCACAACAGAGGAGTTTGGGAGAGGAGCTTGCATCTGATCAGGGATAATGCAGGACCTCGCTTACCCAGAGCCAGAATTTATCCTGAGGCTACAAGTGAGTCACAGAGAACTTAAGCAGGGGACTTATATGATTGGATTTGCATTTGAGAAACATAACTTTGGTAGCCACAAGGGGGATAAATTAAGACCAGACTGGAGGTGGAGAGGATCCTAATAGACAACTGTGAACATTCTAAGCAGGAGCAATGAGTTAATTAAGACAGAGCAGTGAGAAGGAAAGAAAGGGAAAGTTTTAGGAGGGTGTTAAAGGGTAATTCTGACAGTTGTGACTGATGAGGGACTAGAGGAAGTTGGAGAACAGGACTTTTGGGTCCCTGGCTCAGAGGCTCATCCGATTATTAAGAGGACAAAATGAAATACTATATGCCTGGTATATGGTAGAAGCTCAAATTATATTATTTCCCTTCCCTGTTCTCTCTTATTACTGGCACCGTCACTTACTCAGTAACTGAGGCCAGAAATGTGGCAGTAATTCTTATCTCTAGTGCCCTTTATCCTCCACACCCAGAGCTGATGACACTGAGTGAGGCGAGGGGAAGACAGAGACCAGAAAAGGGAAACAGTCCTCAAGGAGTTCACAGTTTCCCTCTGGCCTGAGTGTTTGTTGTTTGTTTGTTGAAGGAGTGGGCAGACAGGAGCCCAGGTTTAAGGTATTTTGTGGCTTGCCCACCTTGGGGGCTTGCATAGGGATGAATGCTAGGTAAACTCCTGCCCCACCCACTGCAATGCCAGCTTCTTCCCCATCCAGCTGATTCTCTTCCCAATTTCCCAGCTCCAGTCTGGCTTCTAAATTATCAGGTGCTTGGCTAGTGGCTGAATCTGAAAACATGTCTGAAAAGACCATCCCCTCCCCAAGGGAAATGGTTAACCAGATTTTAAACCAAGCTAAATAAAGTTTGGGGTCATTTTTTGAGGAGGAAGCGTTTTATTTGTATAAGTAGTAAGGGCTGGAAAAGGCAAAACTATGGGGACAGAAAAGAGATTCACTGTTGCTAGGGACTGAAGGTGGAGGGAAGACAACCCAAGAGAACTTTGGGGGGCGGATAGAAATGTTCTAGAACTTGATTGTTGGGGTGGTTACTAGACTGCCATTTTTTTTCAAAAGGCATGAAACTACACTAAAAAGCATAAATTTGACTCCATGTAAATTATACCTCAATAAGCCTGACTTTAAATTTTAAAAAAATGAAGGAACAAATAAATAAATTCCTAAGCAGATAGTAAGGGCTCAGTAAATGTTTGCTAAAGTGATAGTGATGGGTAGTGATAAGGTATCCGGCTGTCAAAGCTGCAGATTTTACTCCTTCCCTGAATATTTGCATTTTAGTAGAGGATTCTTAAAGCTGGAAAAAGCCTTTAAGGCTCAAAGAAATTTGTCTCTAATAGGATGCATTTTTTTTTCAAATGCAAAGTATTTTATTGCAAGCCAGAGGGGGAGTTCTAGATGAAAGGAAAGGCTAGCAGGAGAGCTGGGAGGCCGGGAGTAAGGAGACTTTACCTGTCTCTAAATTCGCAAACCTCTGAAAGGAAGGTATGCATTTTAAGTAGAGGCACTCTCCTCTGCCTTTTATCCACCATTTCCATCACAAGCTTTTCCTGGATTATTATCCTGGCCCACGATATTGGATTCTTATTGGAAAAACAATTGGTGTTGATGGACAGAGACAGAAGAGTACTACATCTATATTCAGCTTGGAAAAGAGAATGAGTGAATTAGTGCTCGGCAGCTACAACAGGGGCTATTTAAAGTCAACCCATGCTAAAATCTGTTTCTAGCCCACCCCATGTGGACCAAGCCAAATGCCGGCCTTGACCTACCAATATTTTCCTCTCCTGTTCATTTGCCAGTCAGGTACCAGAGGATTAGAAGTGATTTTAGCTTTGTTTTGGCAGTCACATCTTGCTGATAACCAGGGAACTGCCTGCATCTTTGAAACGGATATTCTCTCCTGTGTTTCTTTAAAAATCGCGCTCCGATCTTGTAATACCAAAGCACCTCGATTTTCTTTTTAATTCAAACTCCCCCATCTGACAGGACAAGGATTCTCTTTTACAGGACACTCAGGGAACTAATTTCTTTCTAAGCCATTCAAAGCCCAAAATGTCGAATTCTTGATTTTTCTTCTGTCACCCTGGACAGGTTTTCCTGTTTCATTTCACCAGAGTGCATGTGAGCACCTGTTTGAACCTATGTGATAGCATCTGTTATCCTTGGCAGCAAGAAGTGGAGGAGTCGGGAGTGTGGGAAGAGTCTCTTTCCACTGCTTGCCCCTGGCACCCCACCCTGGGGGAGGAGTGGCGGGGGTCCTGCTTTTTCCTTAGGTTAAATTCATCAGTATTGCCAAAACTGTCCATTCCTCACCCTTCCCTGGGTGGTAGTTCAGGAGAAGGGGGCATTTGACTGCTGGGCTGGAGAGGAGGTGCCCGGTGACAGGAACAGCGGTGGCCTCCTCTCCTTGTCCGTCAACAGCAGCTCCCACAACCCCCAATCAACTGCCCCAAGACAGTTATCACCTGGCTCTGTCCACCTCTGCGCTCAAACTGCTGCTCCTTCATTGAACTCTCCCTGTCTCACAACCCTTGATCTGGTGCCTCCAGCTCTGTTTCCCTGGCACAGCCCTCTGGGGCTTTCTGAGCCCCTACCCCCTCCCTACCCTCACCAATAACAAAACACAAGACTCAGCCTGTTAATTGCTTCCTTCCTAACAAGAAGTTAGCTTGTTGGCTACACCTGCTGACATTGTTCTAACTTATGCCTGCAGAGTTGATGAAAGGGCTCTACTCCTTTTGAAGTTCAATAAGAGCTAACTTTTATTGAGTGCTGACTATGGGGTCAGCCAGGGTGCTAACCTTGGTTATGTCAGTTAATCCACATATGGAAACTAAGGAGCAGAAAGGTAGCAGCTGTGATTGACACCTGTGCTTGACCCATAACCATAACTACATTAAATTTTGCCCTAAACAGGTCACTAGTCCTCCCCGCCCTCCCTGCCCCAATTCCCAGGCTATTCTATTTGGAATTAAGCAGGATCCAATGATGAGGGACATCAAAGGCATTTTACTAGTCTGAAGGATTTAGGGAACTCTTCTAGAAAGTTCTGTCATCTGCCTAATCAAGTGATTGTATGGACCTACAAAATCAAAGAAATAAAAATGCCTAGGAAGAGGTCCAGGGCAGGTTACAGACTGTGGAGCACCACTGCTCAATTCCTTTATTTTTATTCTTTAAATTTAGTAAAGACCAGGCACGGTGACTCATGCCTGTAATCCTGACACTTTGAGAGGCTGAGGCAGGAGGATTGCTTAAGCTCAGGAGTTTGAGACCAGCCTGGATAGCATAGTGAGACACTGTATCTACAAAAAAATACAAAAATTAGCTGAGCATTTTAGCACATGCCTGTAGTCCCAGTTACTCTGGAGGCTGAGGTGGGAGGATTACCTGAGCCCAAAAGTACAGGGCTGCAGTGAGCAGAGATACCACCACTGCACTTCAGCCTGGGCAACAGAGTGACACCCTGTCTCAAGTATTTATTTATTTATATTTTGAGATGGAGTTTTGCTCCTATTGCCCAGGCTGGAGTGCAATGGTGCAATCTCGGCTCACTGCAACCTCCGCCTCCCGGGTTCAAGCGATTCTCCTGTCTCAGCCTCCCAAGTCGCTGGGATTACAGGCATGCGCCACCACATCCAGCTAATTTTGTATTTTTAGTAGAGACAGGGTTTCAACATGTTGGTCAGGCTGGCCTTGAACTCCTGAACTTGTGATCAGCCCACCTCGGCCTCCCAAAGTGCTGGGATTACAGGCATGAGCCACCGTGCCCGGCCTCAAATATTTTTAAAAATTAAGTTAAATTAAGTTAGTAAAAATACAATGCTTTCAATATGCCATCATAAGGTAAACAATTGCCAGTATAATAACTCTAAATGTTGTGCTAGGCATTTCTAAGGTTGTAATTTTTTCTTGTAAAATTCACATATCCTTACTGCAGCAAATTTTTAAAATACAAAATAATTAAAACAAAAATATGTCTTACATATATTCCCATCACCCATAGGTAGCCTCAATTAACATATTGGTGGATTTCCTTCCAGCTTCCTTTCTATATAAATATGTACGTATTTTCGTAGTAGGGATGTCCATGATATAAAAATATTTATACCTGGGTGTTCACTAAATATTATGTTAGCCAGCATGTTTCCATGTAATTAAATTTTTTGAAAATATCATTTTTAATAGCAGTAAATTATTTAATAAGCAAGAATTTATTTAACCATCTCTCCAATGTTAGACCTTTGCGTTTTCCCCAAGTTTTCACTATTACAAGAAATGCCATCTCTCTCATTATTTCCTCAAGATTGTTTACTAGAAATGGAATCACTGTGTCAAAAAGAACCTTTAAAAATTGCAGCCGGGCACGGTGGCTCACGCCTGTAATCGCGGCACTTTGGGAGGCTGAAGTGGGCAGATCATAAGGTCAGGAGTTCGAGACCAGCCTGACCAACATGGTGAGACCCCCGTCTCTACTAAAAATACAAAAATTGGCTGGGCGCGGTGGCTCACGCCTGTAATCCCAGCACTTTGGGAGGCCGAGGCGGGCAAATCACGAGGTCAGGAGATCGAGACCATCCTGGCTAACACAGTGAAACCTCGTCTCTACTAAAAATACAAAAAATTAGCCGGGCATGGTGGCGGGCCCCTGTGGCCCCGCTACTCCAGAGGCTGAGGTAGGAGAACGGCGTGAACCAGGGAGGCGGAGCTTTCAGTGAGCCAAGATCGCGCCACTGCAGTCCAGCCTGGGCAACAGAGCGAGGGACTCCGTCTCAAAAAACAAAAACAAAAACAAAAATTAGCCGGGCGTGGTGGCGTGCACCTGTAATCCCAGCTACTCCGGAGGCTGAGGCAGGAGAATTGCTTGAACCCAGGAGGCAGATGTTGCAGTGAGCCGAGATTGCGCCATTACACTCCAGCCTGGGCAACAGAGTGAGACTCTGTCTCAAAAAAAAAAATAAAATTGTAAAAGCGTTTTTTCCCTGTATACAATACAATGGTTCTAAGTATGAGTATAGTTCTTTATATGACTGGCCAAAGAAAATGTTGAGCTTATGCCAAATATCTCCTTGTTACCTTCTTATAGCTAAAGGCCTCTTGGTAAAATTATCACATTGACTCTGATGAACAAATCTTAAAAAAAAAAGAAAGAAAAGAAAAGAAAAAAGAAAACAGCTGGAAATCATTTCCACCTTTACATGGTATTAGGTGTTTGAAGGCTTCAGAAAACCTTGAGAAAATTTGTTATGATTGAAGACAAGGTCTTCAGGAATAGAAAAAGAAAGATTTTTCCCTAAAATGAGGAATTTCATAATAAGAAAAAATGAAAGCAAGAGAATGTTGAATTTGAAGTGAATGTGAAACTTGAAGAGATTCTTGAATGCTTGATTCATTGCTTTCTAAAAGCCTTTAAAGATGTCAGCTTCCTGAGGCTTTTATGTTCTCTGCTGCGTTTAGCAGACCAGGTTAATTGTGGATGGTACAGACTGTCAGGAAGAACACAGTGCTTTGATGAGTCACTACACTTAAGCTTCAATGGTGTGGGAGCCAATTATCTGCTCCCTAACCTGTGTAGACACTTACTTTCTTTCCTTTTCCTAATAGTTACCCAGATTTATGATCATTTAACATCTCCTTAGGACCTAGTGCAAATTTGGGCAGATGACATGAAAGAATATCAACCTCAGATCTATCGATTTTGTTGCAGTCAACCCTAAATGGAGCAGATTATCCGTACGACATGGGCAATACTGATGAGTAGCACCTACTCCCCTGAAGGAACACAGCTGGATGCTGCAGAGACCAATCAACTGAGACAGCTGCCAGCCGGCCCCAGGATGCTGTGAGAAGACTGCATCAGAGAAGGTGCTGTATCAGCCGCTGACATGGGAAGCAGTGGCTATACTCACAATATACCTCAGACTTAGGTCATGTATTCTACAAATTTCAAAGAGCCTTTACATCCATACGATCATTTAAACCACCGAACACTATAAAGATATAATCACCCATGTCCCACAGACAGAGGCACAGACCCTAGAGAGGTTAAATGCTTTGCCCAGTATTGCGAAGCCTGTGAGCAGCAAGATGAACTATCAAAGCCAGGTATTCTAATTGCAATACTTGTGTTAAAGCAAACTAAATATGGCCTGAGAAGGACTCTGTACTTCTATATTTGAGTCCTTGAGGATGAACTGCAACCTAAGTTAACAGGTAGACAAGATTGAAACCCTAACTTAGAGGTATGCTCCTGTAACAATCGCTGAGTCTTGGCCAATCCCAGCAGCCATACTTCAACCACTCCTACACTGTTGAGTGTTCAAACTGTGTTCAAATAAGGCAAATGCATAGCTGTAACCAATCCAGCTGTTTCTGCACCTCACCTCTGATTTCTGTACGTCACTTTCCTTTTTTTGTCTATAAATTTGTTCTGACCACGAGTCATCCCTGAAGTCTCTCTGAATCTGCTGTGATTCTGGGGGCTACCTGATTCACAAATCGTTCATTGCTCAGTTTAACTCCTTTAAATGTAATTTGCCTGACGTTTTTCTTTTAACACTTGTGAACTTTCACATTGCTAGCTTACAACAAAATTTTATTCAGTATTACTGTGGGCCAGGTCTTTCACTAGATAAAAGAGGATTGAAAGAAAAAAGGCATAGATCTTTTTTTTTTTTCAAGGAGCTCAAGACCTATCAAGGGGGACAGACAGAAACTGAGGCTATAATCCTAAATGATGACGCCATAACTGAGGCAAATGGTAGGAAGGCACTCTGGACTTCAAGTGTGGACAAACTCTTTTCTAAGGAAGCAGCCACCTGTATAGTGGTAAGAAAAGATTTTAGACTTATCATGTCTTCTCCTTTTCAACTCTTGCCTCAAACTCTTTACAGACTAATTCTTTTGACAATACAAGATATGGGGTTAAGAACTTGGGCTTCAGCTCACACAGTTCTGGGTTTAAAACCTGTCTCTGCCTCTTACAAGCTCTTTGAGCTAGAGCAAGGTGACTTTGAGCAAGTGGCCACATTAAGATCCAGTACACTCCTTTGTCCAATGAGAATGGTAATAATAGTATTTGCCATTTAAGGTGGCTGTGAGGGCTAAATGAGAAGATGTGTTCAAAGTGCTTAATGCCTCACCAGGTGTACAGTAAGGGCTCAATAAACATTGGCATGATGAGGAGGAGGATGATGATGATGATGATGATAATTAGATACCTTGATTACTGGAGAAGAGAAAGGAGAATGGAGAGGAGGAAGGGAAGAACTTGAGTGATAGGGGCTTAAGAGAATTTTTACTTAATTCATATCTTGCATTCCAGCTAGAAATCAAGGAATCTGCGGCAAGCTGGGCAGCCACAGGTTAGAAAGATGAGGGTAGAGCATTGGGGTTCCTTAAAAGGCAGCAAAGCTGGATACCTGAAGTATAATGGTTTATGAGGCAAGTGCAAATTTCCCTACCAGGAAATGATGTGTTACCAAACAGCCCAGTCACTCTGCCTCTGTCACCAGAAGAGTCCAGCACATTCTAAAGCTTCTACCAGACCCATCAGCCCTTCTCTGGCCCACTCACAGCCCCTCAGGGATTCCTGTTCTAGCCTGAAATCCCCACATGAGTCTTAGGCCATGTCTCCTTTCCCAGCATACCCAATCCAAGATCTGACTTCCCAGCTCTAGAATTCTGGTTTTCTACATATCACTCCACTGTGGCATAATTCAGTATTGAAGAGGATGGCCCTGGACTCCCTGATTTCAAATCCAGGCTCTGCTACTTACTAGATGTTTAACTATGGCCAAATTCCTGATCCTGTGTACCTCAGTTGCCCCCATCTATAAAATGGGGACAATATTATCGATGACCTAGGGTTTTGTGAAGTTTAGCTGAGTGCTTAGAATTGTGGCTGGCACCGAATTTAAGTGCTCAGTGAATGTTAACTGTTATGATTTTTTCCCCTCCTTGGAAAATTCCAGTTCTGGTAAATGATAAGTAGGGAAACATATGACAATAGTTACATAAAATATGGAATTATTTGTATATTTCAATTGTCAGTTTTAATTACATATTGTTTCACGCATGGATGATTGAGAGTTCTATCTCGGGACTTTTTCATTTGAACTGGTTCACAAAGATGATATAAATGATGCTGGAATGTCCATGAATAAAGAAGGGACATAGTAAATATTAATGACACTGGAGTCTGGCTGTCAACTTTTCTGAACATTTCCAAAATCCTAAAAGTTAAAAATTTCCCAAAAAGGTTTTTGTGTGTCTATGTGCCCCTAACATCTTTCAGAATTCCACATGAAAGCATCTAGATGAGATAAACATAGACAAGGATTTACCCAGTAGGAGCAGAATTACAATCGCTGAGTCTCCAAGAAGTGCTGCTGTCTTTGCTCTTGCCCAAACAGCCCCTTGGCTACTTATGTACAGTAGAAAGCTGATTCCATTTTCTTATAGTTATAAAACTTACATAAGATCATTGTAAAAAAAAAAATTAAAACGAAGACAATAATAATCTGTAATTACAATTCTTGGGAATGTAGGTTTAGCGCATTTTTATATGATCAGCCAGTTCTTTCTCTGTGCATTAAACATATGACCAGAAAGGACCAGAGTAGGAATGACATGCTTGTGACTTGATCAAAGGCAAATTTACTGGGAAGCTAAAAAACCTTAAGCTTTAGGGCCTCTCCTTTCCACAGGTGTTTTCCAAGGCCTTGGTAATCTGTTCATATGGTAATACATTTGTATAAATTGTATAAATCTTAGGCTTCATAAATCCTGGTTCCATCCCAGGTGCTTCTGGCTGCAGTCTTTCCTGCCCCATGCCATTCTGTCCCACTGAGCGAGCCCAGACCCAGACTCTGTTCACTCTGAGCTCCTAGCAGCCACTACCAATCAAACAGAGCAGGCATCCACTGAAATCTACTTGTCATCTTTCCAATTCCTTTTGCCCTAAGTTGGGATTGATGCAGGGCCTGAGAACTGCCAGCAGGTATAGGTTATAAGGCTTGGAGAAAAGAGAACTGTGGCAGGGGAAAGGTGGAATACAGGGATGACTAAGACACTCCTTGACCAGCTTTGGTCAGGCTCCTCTGAGGCTACTTCTCAACATGCTCCAACCTTCAGACTCCTGTGTCCATCTTTACAATGCCAAGACTTAGCAAAAAAAAATTCTGTTAGGTGAGTTTAGCAAGAATCCCCATCTTTGATATCTAATCAAATTCCTTATCCTTACTCTTAGAATCTGATCTCTCCAGCCTGCCTTCAATAAGAATACTACCATCAGTTTAGCTAAAATCCCCCTTACCCCTGATATTTCCTCTTAGTAATTTTTCCATCCACTGGTCCCCACCCTTGTCCTTGGCTATAAATCCCTACTTGTCCACACTGTATTTGGAATTGAGCTCAGTTCAATAGTGAGTCTCTTTTCCTCTATTGCAATATTTGGTTTTTTAAAAACAAAATTTATCTTTAATTAGATCCCAGAGTTGATTCTCTTTAACAAAGGGCAGGCAGGACATGATACCCACCAGAATTCTAGAAATGCTTGGTTTGGCTGTGACAAAACAGACTCATATGTGGGACTGAATACCACTTATACCCAATTATCATCCAGCACGATATGGTTTGGCTGTGTCTCTATCCAAATCTCATCTTGAATTGTAGCTCCCATAATTCCAATATGTTGCAGGAGGGACCTGGTAGGAGATACTTGAATCATGGGAGCAGTTTCCCCCACACTATTCTTGTGGTAGTGAATAAGTCTCATGAGATCTGATGGGTTTATAAGGGGAAATTCCTTTCACTTGGCTCTCATTTTCTCTGTTGTCTGCTGCCATGTAAGATGTGCCTTTCACCTTCTGCCATGATTGTGAGGCCTCCTCAGCCATGTGGAACTGTGAGTCCATTAAACCTCTTTTTCTTTATAAATTACCCAGTTTCAGGTACGTCTTTATCAGCAATGTGAAAATCGACTAATACACAGCACAGTGACAATTACATATATTACTATTAAATGTGTTCAGTTAACTTTGAGGACAACCCTAAACTCAGTTGAGGTGAGAGCCCTCTTCAGAGTCTTGCTCACCCACTTTGGTAATCCAATTGTAACTTTAAAAATAGAGAATGCTGCTTTCAAGCCACTTGTTTGAAAGTAACTGTGTTACTACAGTGTCACAGTTCCCACATAGTACTGGAAGTGATTCATTTTCTTGTTAACTTGTGCTATATATACTCCAGAAAAATGAGTTGGCATTTCTAAGAATACTTGTTAGAAAAGAACAGAAGTTTTTCTTTCTCTTCCTGTCATCTGAAACTCTTAAATCATAGACAGTGCAATGTGTAGGAAGCTAAAATACGTACTCAAGCTCAGAAGCACCTGCCATAGCAGGGTTTGTCTTTTTTTTTTTTTTTCTTCGTGGTATCAGATAGTTTCTCTAACTCTGAAGAAATTTTCTCTAGAAAAATATAGCAGTGTTAGGGCCGGGTGCAGTGTCTTACGCCTGTAATCCCAGTACTTTAGGAGACCGAGGCGGGCAGATCACCTGAGGTCAGGAGTTCGAGATTAGCCTGGGTAACATGGTAAAACCCCGTCTCTACTAAAAATACAAAAATTAGCCGGGAGTGCTGGTGCATGCCTGTAATCCCAGCTACTCGGGAGGCTGAGCAGGAGAATCACTTGAATCTGGGAGGTAGAGGTTGCAGTGAGTCAAGATCACGCTATTGTACTCCAGCTTGGGCAACAGGAATGAATCTCCGTCACACACACACACACACACACACACACACACACACTCTCTCTCTCTCTCTCTCTATATATATATATAGTGTTAGATATCCTGCAGAATGCAAACCAACAAAGAACTATTAAATACCTAAAACAAACACAGGTTCTTCTTTCCCTTGAAGCTTGTTTTTTGATCCTTTGATTGAAAACTTGGGCCAGATAAAAAAAGGAAGCACAGAACTACAAGTCATCACCCACAAAATGTTTCATTCTCTGACTTCACAGCTGTAAAGGCACCTGGGAAAGATGAAGAGAAATAGGTAGAAGAGTGACAGTTTAAAAAAAAAAAATCCATCCATTTAAGTAATCTGAAAGAATTAAAAGAGTCACATATGTTAAAATGCAATTCACATCCAAAAATGTTCCCTTTGTGGAAATTGTAATTATGGCGTTCTGACCACAAGACTTTTGTCTTGTTTAGTTTTGTTTTGGGAGCACCTCACAGGATTAGGTTAACTAGGAACACACACTGGGAAACAACTGCACTAAGTTTTCAAGAAAGGATTATGTTCTCTGCATCATTCAGGAGCAGTACTTATGCATTTCAGGAAGGTTTCCATCCCTATCAGACATACCTGGCTGTATATCAAAAGTCTGTGCTCCTCTTTCATACAGGGTAGAGTTGTTGCTAAAAAGTGGGTGAGCAGCTAGGGACTCTATTTCTGCCAGCCCCTCCCCCACCTTTGCAGCTTGATGCAGTCTTGCAATTAAATCTTAGCAAAGGAAGGGATGTTCACCAGCATGAGGTCCCCGCCACAATCCTTAGTGTTCTTTATTCCTCTGCTATGTGAATGTTGACATTCAGGGCAACCTTGGAAGCCTCTCATTGAAGATGGCAGAGCCTCCATCTGATTTCATCTCTGAATGATTGTGTCGAGCGGAGCACTTCCCCTGCTCCCACAGCAAACACACACACAGACACATACATATGCACTACCACAATCCACCACCTCCACTTGACCTACGACTGTGCTGTACTCTTAAGTGAGCATAAAATAACTGTCTATTTTGTGAAGCCCTAAAAGGTTAAAGTAAAATGAGGTTGGTATTTGGAACGGTAACTTGTAGTTAGATCTATGCTTTGGGGAGGGCAGTGCCCAAGGCCCCATGGTGATATTGATGCTGCACCTTATACTTCTAATTTGGAGCATTATTAAAATTCAATTTTCAAATTTCTCTCTTGAATAAAGATAACCCAAGGGAGCCTATAAAGGATGCTGACAGGGTGATTCCTTTCAAGTGTGATTATCTTAGGAGTTTGCACTGATAGTGTTGCCCAAGACCCCTCATGCTTTAAAAGATCCAGACTTTAGTTATTTGAAAAACCCATCACACTCTCTGGATGTGCCAGATAAATTAACTTTTTGCTAGATATGTCTATTCATTTTGTAGTTGTGAAAACCTCTTGATCTCTGGAAATCTCATTTGAACAGTACTTGATTCAGCAAATGTTAATTGAGCACCTACTACGTGTCCAGAGCAGCAATCATCAAACATCAAATACACAAGAGACTTGAAAGCCATGTTCCTAGGCTAAGCTGGGAAGCCCACCACATTCATCTGTAGTGCCAGCCATGAAGCCTAGCACCTTTGTCCTGACATCTGGCTGTCCCTCTACCCACTTCCCTACATCGATGACCTGTAGTACAAGCGTAGCCTCTCTAAATTCTGGCTGCCACAATTAAATAGAGTGTAGAGTGGTGTATGAAAATATCAGCAGAGTGAACTTTAAAGCAAGCTCTTCAGACCTGGGTCCTCAGGTACAGTAGTCCAGGCTCCCTCCTAATGTTTGAAGAGCTTGAAGTTGTATATAGTACCAATAGAGGCCCACGTTTCATATATCTAAATATTTTAAAGTTATTGAGCAAACTAGCAAACTGTTAAAGTAACCTCCTACCTTGGTAAATACACCTTCATAACAACTTGGAAGTCCAAGTTCAAATGTAGGATACTTAGGCTCCATAGCATTCTGCATTGGAACTTGATGGTGAAGGTGAAATTTTTCCCAGCCATTCCATTTCTCTGCCTATCCTCAGCTGCAGACCCCACCAAGAGAGCCTCATGTGTTGATGTGTGGATACAGCAGTCTACATCCAGCTCTGTCTCCAAACCCCTGCAAACAACTGGCCCTTGGTTACCCCCCAGGCCTGGATGAAAGGGGAGTCTACTCTTTGGAGGACAAACTAGAATAGAAACTCATGCAGGCCCAGAGCATGATGTTTAAAGGGGCACTATGTTTCTGAGTGACACTGTCCCCATGGTCCTGTGGGAAGGGACATAGCCAGAGCAGGGCCCTACTGGGGCCTCTAAAGCATGGATCCCAAGGCAGGTGACTTTCTTGCCTTTCCTAAGGGTAGTTCTGCGCCCACCCTCCCTCAGAATCACCGAGAAAAACAACTCCTATTCAAATAAGTTTGAGAAACACTGGATATTGCACAGCCTTCTTGGAAATTTATAGTTAAATTAGTATGATGTCTTAGCTCGGGCTGCCATAACAAAATATCATCAATTGGGTGGCTTAAAGAACAGACGTTTATTTCTCACCATTCTGGGGGCTAGGCAGGTGCTGGCTGATTTGGTTCCTGATGAGGACTCTCCTCCTGGCTTGTAGATGGCCACCTTTTCACTATGTCTTCACATGGCAAAGAGAGAGCTCTGGTCTCTCTTTCTCTTCTTATAAGAACACTAAACTCATCATGGGGGCCCCACCCTCATGACTGCATCTAAACTGGATCACATTGCAAAGGCTCCACTTCCAAATACCATCATATAGGCAGTAAGAACTTCAACATATAAATTTTAGAAGGACACAAACATTTAGTCCACAACCCATAGGAAAGAGAGAGGTCTGATGCAGAGAAATCAGTTTGACTTTAACTCAGTATCATCCACACATATTTCTTTATGAAATTTTTTTTGAAGTTTGGTGGATTTTCCATAAAAAACACTAGTATTCTTGCTAAACCACTAGAATCTTAAATCAGTCATCACCTTTGGCTCTATCCTCTCGGCCACTGGCTATTTCACCAATATGGTACCTCGGTTTAGTCTCTGCTGATGGTGATAAATACCATCAATAAACCTTGTTTCTAGATTTCCTTTTCTGTCATCCTCAGACCTGTCCTCCTATTAATAAAAGTCCTAACAATTTGCACAATTTCCAGAGTACCAGTCAAGGATGTTTTATTCACATTACCAGTCAAGCATGTTTTATTCACATTTACCAAAGTAATAACTGCAATATCGCCCCATCTTAACAACCAAGCAGGTGAAGCTGTGATTGACTTTTAAATGCAATCACTAAGCAAGTGGCCAAAACTCTGACTTCATAGAATAGACTCAAAACAACTCTCTGAGTTCACTTTTCTTCTCTCGTTATCATTTTACTTTGCTTTTCTTTTAATTTGGACATAAGTGCAGCCTGGTGAGTAAGATTATAAATGAAAAATTCAGGAATGCAAAATTGAAAATTAGATAAAAGCTATGGTTTTCTGTAGCCTAAAACGAATTCTCCAATTCCTTTTTTTTCCATTTCTCCCACCCTTTAAATTGCAGGCTGTTATGAAGATTTACTTAGCATTTATAAAATCTAGAAGAGCAATAAGAGTAGAAGTATTGCATAAAAGCCAAGAGAAGGGTTTCATGTTGAAGAACAATCACGGTGCGTACTTTTGTTTACTAGGAAAAATATAAAGGATTCCCAGAAGGCTAGTACTAAAAGTTAGTCGCTATTAATTCCAGTTGAAGCCATCCTCACAGCTGCCCTTATTACTCTGCTGAAAGCTCCCAAGGGTTCCAGCCACGCCGTTGCTGTGGTGACTGCTGCAACCACTTGCTCATTTCAGCTAAAAAACATATTCAGGTTGTCAGCCTGTGCCACCAGCTGATTTTGGCTCAGAACATTAAGGTCACTGACATTGCCTTCTCAACGCATGTTATCAATTGAACCTGCTGCAGTAAGAGAAAGTTGAGACAGAATTGTTGTCTAGGCCAGGAGCCAGTAAGGGTCTCAGGGGATGACAACGTCCTTGGTCATCTCATTTAGAGTCTAATCCTCAACTTCACAGCCAGAAGGTCAGTTCTGTGGGTATATGTAGGGAGAGTTGGGCTCTAGGGTGCTGATTAACATTAATCAAATTAATGCAAGAATAATACATAAACTAGAATGTTCATCATTTTCCATGATAAAACATATTTATATATAAAATATAATCAAGAATCATAAAATATAATCAAGAGTACCAGAATTCCCATGCCCATGCATCAGTAAATTCTCTGCATGATACTTACAAAGCCAAATTTGAATGAGAAGGTTGCTTAGTTATCTGGAAACCAAAGCCAGGGTGAAAAACAAAACTATTTTGGTGGCTGTCATCATGAAACCCAACAACTCTGCCTCACCATTTTCCAAGTTCACTGTAGTTCATTTCCCTGTGTAAACCATCATGCATTAGGACAAAAACCAACTAAGTCAGCTGTATCTTTAGACTAATATATAGCCATACTCCTCTGAGTTGATAGCTCGAATACTTTAATTTAGTTTTAGGTATTCCTCAAACTCTCCAGGCTCCCATTTATAAATCATTGCTTAAAATGCGTTGGTTCTGCAGATGGCTGGTGTCAGATTGACTTTTTCTAATACAGCCTTATGTTCAATTTTGGGGAAGCCTGTATCATATACAGAAAACAGCTCAATGTTTCAAATTGTAGAAAGAAAATCAGGAAGACATTATAGAGAAAAGACTTAGTACCAGTTTGATATTGGATCTCTGGTGAGGCATTTGATTTTTAATATTTATTATCATATCCTAATATGTTCTGAAAGATGATGCCACCATTTATGGTAGGCAGGATTCTAAGATGGCCTCCAAGATTCCCACCTCCTAATAAATAGGCCCTGCCATAGTTCCATCCTCTTGAATGTGGGCAGGACCAGTGACTATGATGAGATATCACTCCCACGATCAGGTTCCTATTCAGTTGACTTTGAGTTAATCAAAAGGGAAACTAACCTGGGTGGGCCTACCTAATCTGGTGAGCCCTTTAAAAGGTGAAGCAGCAGAAAGATGCTCTATTGCTGGCCCAGAAGGAAATAAACAGCCATGCTGTGAACTGAACTGCCTATGGAAAGGGCCATGAAACATACCATTACTCCAACATTTGTGCCTCCTCATATTTCATCTCTGTCCATTCTTCCAAAGAACTTAAACTCTATATGATACCAGAAAAATAGTAAAATTTTTATACGTCATTGGAAAGAGAACGTTGAATATATGGTTGTCCTGAAAACATTTTTTAAAATGCTATACTTTGTCATATTTCCTTCCAAAAACCAGCTGTCTGGTATGAAGTCCAGAGCTAAGTTTTGAGACAGAGGCAAAAAAGAACCAAATTCCCTACAGTAATATAGTGAGAGAGAAGTTGAACTTTAGGAATAAGGAGAGAGTTCAATAAGATAGTGAAAAAGAGGTCTGTGAAGGACAGAGCCAGTGAGAAATTTACTTGAGCAGGAATGGCCAAAGAACTTGTAAGATCAGGAGCACTCAACATCTGTTTTAAGTTGTTTGCTGTGATGTAACCCCCCTCCACTGACTCAGATCAGTGGGGCTTCAGAGGATGAAGGAATCGGGCAGTTCCTAATAGGGTGTAATGCTAGGGGGAAGAGGTGGACAACATATGTAGGGGATAATAAGAAGAGAGGTGAAAAAGAATTCAGATGAAGCAGAAGTTTTGATTCAGAAATGACTTGAAATATAAACTCCCTAAACCATGAGAGATATTTCAAGGCTTCTGGGACACCCATCATAAGTAGAAGAGGATTTTGAACCATTTTAATTTGAAAATTATAATGAAACAGATGAGCCACTAATGCTGGAGGACTTAGGAACTCCCAGACAGTTGACATCAGCTGAAGCAGATGGACCCACTGTGTGATGGTGCAGCTCTCTTCCCACCTTCCTGATCTCGGCACCTGTGGCTGCATTCCTCAGTGGAGAGCAACACTCACAGTGGCAAGAGGAGGGGCATTTTAAACTTCCTTTTGTGGGAAGAACACTTTTGTGCTGAGACCAAAAACGTGGTGCAAGACGAAGGATGCCATGTCACCATCATTGGGTGCGCCCCTGACCACAGAAGATCAGGATCAGTTCTCCCGTTTAGAACCCATCATTCAACTGCTAAAGACCAATCACCCATCATCCAAGTTGGACTACATTAGATTGATAAGAAGAAGCTTCACCGCAGGCAGTGGAGATGAGGGGTATTAACTCTGATGTGAAAGTCCATGCAAGACATTTAAAAAGCTCTCCCCACATTCTCATCTCAGGTAATGGTGTCATTACCTGATGTCAAGATGAACCTATTGCTCCCATTAAGACTAGTGAGTCAAACTTTGGAATAACACCATCAGACATTGCACTTCTCTTCATGCCCATCTTATCAATACTTCATAAAATATCAAACTCCTCTCCCACAAGACTCCTAGGGTTGTATTTTTTGGGCAGTGATTCTGAATAATCTTGTGCTTAAAAAAAGACTCAGATCCAGATAATAAAATGATAGACGCTCTTGCTGAATAACCTCAAACATGTAAAAAGCAAACTAGGCAGTAAACTTCATGAGGACAGAGACCCTGGGTGTGTCTGGTTGGCCATCATCTCTCAGGTCTTAGCACAGTGCCTGACAAATAGCAGGCCCATGATGACTCGGCCTCTTTATGCTTCCTGAATGTCAGGATTCATTTGCGTGGTCTGGTCTCCAGTCTTCTGGCTGTCTCTGTCTCCCTGAAGATGCCCAGGACAAAAGGTTACACAGCTGCCCTGGGCCGCTGAGTCATCTTCCTATCAGGAAATTGTTTCTGCCTTAGCTAAATAGGTAGGCAATTTTCTGCCCATTTCAGACAGAAAACCTAAGTTTAAAAAAGATTAAGTGAATAGCTCAAGGTTATATGCAAACTCTGGCCCAGTTAGGAATAGAACTCAAGTGGTTCCTAACATTCAATCCTATGGTTATTTTTGCAGAGGTGCCTATCTTTGTAATTTACAGATATTGTTCCCAAATTGCTCACTGAAAATTCTGCCTAAATATTGAAGGTAAAACAGCTTTATGTGTCCAATAGAGAGAGAAAGAGTATATATAAAATGAAATTTTTACCACATGAGGAATGAATCACTGTAAGGAACATTTGTTCAGTTGTTTCATTATAAAATAAGAGCATTCCTCCTGGCTGCCACAAAATCCAAATGCTCCATTTTGTTACTAAACACTCCTTTTAACACCAAGCCAAAAAGAAGTCACAATGTTAATGCAAACATCTTGCAAGCAAATAAAAGGACTTGTGCCAAATTTATCAGAGTTAGAGGGAAATTGTGTCAGACCTGTCTGTGAGAAACTTTCTATTAGATCACCAGTCAATAGGATACCAGCATCTGCTGATCCTGACTGAAAGACATGAGTAATAACAGACAACTTTAGAAAATACGTTTTTCTTCCATAGTTAGCAATGCATGACTCACTAGAACTCTCCAGACACTATACTGCATGAATGACTCAAAATTCTACCAAGGACAGAGCACAATCAGTTCTCTCTTCCTGTGCCAGGATTTCTCGTTCCAATTATACTGATTCATTAGCTTACTTCAAAGACAGAAAATCTTGGTCCATTATCTTTCCTCTTTCAAAAACAGTCATGTATATTTTAATATAAAGACAATTATTAGGGTGCTACAGGAAAATAGAGACTAAACATAATAGCGAATGCTGAAAGCAATCTTCAATTGGTTCAACTCTCATCATTTGGGAGAATGGGTTGGGCAATGACCATGGTTAAGTTTCTTCTGGAAGATTGACCAATGAGAAGAGGTTGTTGCAATACAAGAAATATCGTATTGTGTCACACCAAGAGCCTGCTCATCCAAATCTTCAGTAGCTGATAGTGGTATCAAGGATATTTTGAGAAATATTTCAGTAGTTACTCTCCACGACACAGGCCTTGTTTCTTTCAAATAACTGTTTCCTCAATAATTGCAAAAGCCTCCCAGTGAAAAGGCACACCTCTAGGCTCTTTCCTTTTCATTCTATTCTTGGCATTACATCTCCAGTTTAATATTATTGAAGGATAATTCTGATAATGACATCAACATAGCATAGTGACTAAGAGAATAGGTCTTGGAATTAGGCCACCCGACCACCAATTAATTTTTTTTTCTTTCTTTCTTTTTTTTTTTTTTTGAGATGGAGTCTCTCTCTGTTGCCCAGGCTAGAGTGCAGTGGTGCAATCTCGGCTCACTGCAACCTCTGCCTCCCCGGGTTCAAGCGATTCTCCTGCCTCAGCTTCCCGAGTAGCTGGGACTACAGGCACCTGCCCCCACACCTGGCTGATTTTTGTAGTTTTAGTAGAGATGGAGTTTCACCATGTTGGCCAGGCTGGTCTCAAACTCCTGACCTCAGGTGATCCATCTGCCTCAGCCTCCCAAAATGCTGGGATTACAGGAGTGAGCCACCACACTTGGTCATCACCAATTATGTCTTTAACCTCTTCATGCCTCAGTTTTCTTATCTGTGACATGGAGTTTGTGAGATGCTTGAATAACTTTTAACTTTGTGTTAAAAATGAGTGTGTAAGCAAACAGAGCATTCATGGTTAAGAGAATAGGTTCTAGAATGACATTTGGGGTTAAATATGTTGGTTCTGCCATTTAACTGTCTGCAAGGCTGAACCAGTTACCTTATTCTGTATAGCAAATCACCCCCAAAACTTTCTGGCTTATGACAGCAATAATCATTTTTCTTGTCTTCCACAGTTTCTGTAGGTCAGATTTGGGGAGCACCTTGGCTGGGTGGTCTTGGACACAAGGTCTCTCATGAGGTTGCAGTCAGATGTTGGCTAGGGCTACAGTCATCTGAAAATTAGACTGCGGTTGGAAGATCTACATTTAAGGCAGCTTACTCACATGACAAGTTGGTGGAGGTTATGGGCAAGGAGATTAATTTCCTTTCACATGGGCCTCTCCACTGGTTACTTGAATGTTCTGATGACATGGCAACTGGCTTACCCCACAGTGACCCAGGAAAGCAAAGCAGCTCCAATGCCTTTATGGCTTCACCTTGCAATTTATATCCCATCAACTCTGCCATGTTCTACTGGTCACACTGTCCACCCCAGATTTAATGTGAAAGGGGACTACTCAAGGCACTGACACCAGAATGTGAAAATCACTGGCAGCTATCTTGGAAAATGACTACCACAAAGATATTGAGCGAGCTATTTTTAGCTCTTTAAACCTTAGTCTCCTTATTTGCCAAATACAGACAATAACAGTATACTTATTTCATAGGGGTGTTATGAGAATTGACAAGATGATACATGTAAAGTACTTGGTACCTACTAATTACTCAAAAAATATTACTTATTATTATTATTATAATCCAGTAATAATCAAACTATTCCAGGGGCTGCCATGAGGAAAAGGGTTTTATTTCTGGGGAGTAGATAAAACTGTAAATCTTCCCCGTCTTCTGCCTCATTCTTATTTCTTTCAGTTGACTTCATTTTGTCTCATATGTATTAGGCTTCCTCATAAGATTTTCATTTGAAGAAAGGATTATTCAGCTTTTTAAAAAAGAAAACTACATTTAAAAAATAAAAGTGTTATTGATCATTATTTATTTCAAGCAGTAAGAATTTTAGTAAAGATAAATGTGTGAATATATCTTTATAATTTCCATATAGATAGCATTACCTAGCTAATTAGCGATATAGTATGGCTGGAAAGCAGAGAATATCAGATTGTATAAGAGACCACCTAGTCCAGTGTTAAAACCTTTAAGGCTATTACACATTTCCACAGCAGTCAGAAGGAAGACCTGACATTTGAGGTTGTTGGGTGAATGTATTAGGTAAACTCTTGCACATTCCAAAAGTTGATTTATTCACCATGGTATGTACTCAAGCACCTACTTTGTGTGTGCCCTTGTCTAACTGCTGGCTATATATTAGTGAACAAGATGAATAAACTTCCAGTTTCCATTGAGCTTTCATTTTGTGAAGGAAAAGACAAGGAATAAACAAATAAATGAACACTGTAATTTCAGGCAGTGATAAATGCTATAATAATGAAAAGCAATGATGTGGTAAAGTGACCAAGCAGTTGGAAGACTGGTTTAACTAGGATGGTCAAGGCAGTGTTCTACAAGAAGATGACATTTGAGCTGAATTTTGAACAATGACAAGGAATCAGCCATATCAGCAATTGACAGAGGAATTCCTAGATATGTACTAACATGGCACCTTGGGAAGCCTGAGCCATCAGGTGACCTCATTCCAATGGAAATCTTACTATTTACTAAAGTTACTGAAATTTGGTTTGAAAGATATTCTGAATAGACTTCTTTCCCTTTGATGATGCATCTTCATAGAGACATTTGGCTAAAGTTGCTGATTAGAGACAATATTTCTGACAAAAAACAATGGAATTGCCAATAGATGGTGTGACTGAGACCAATGCCTCCAAGTTAAAAACCAGTTCAATCTGGGCCACTTTGAAAATATCCTAGAATATCTGAAGGATCAACTTAAGCCTATTTTTCATGGGCTTAATTTGAAAACAGAAGTCAATACATAGAGGACCCAAGTATAGAACAGATAACACATGCATTCTTGTCTAGTTTCCCTAAGATTTTTCAACCTTCTTTTCACCACCAACCTATACACTTAGAAAGGAGGGGAAGGGGTGTCAAGAGAGAGAAATAAATGAAACATAAAAGACTTAAGGAGGAAAGGAGTAACTACAAAGTAAAATCAAATCTGGAAGGCTGAGGCGGGCAGATTGCTTGAGCCCAAGAGTTAGAAACAAGCTTGGGCAACATAGGGAAAGCCCATCTGTACAAAAAAATACGAAAAATTAGCCAGGTATGGTGGCATGCATCTGGAGACACAGCTATTGGGGAGGCTGAGGTGGGAGGACCCCTTGAGCCTGGGAAGTAGAGGTTGTAGTGAGCTGTGATGGTGCCACTGAACTCCACCTTGGGCAACAGAGTGAGACTCCGTCTCAATTAAAAAAAAAAAATCAAATCACATTAGAGTTGGAAGAGACCTTAGAGATGGTTCTGTCCAACCCCCTCAGGTTATACATGCACAAACCAAGGCGCAAAGAAATTAGGCAACTTCTCAAAAGTACACAGTCAATAGCTAAGCGGCACCCTCACACACCAATGGGAAGAAGAGGTGATAGGGGTGTTCCCTTACTTCCCGTACAGCCTCGGCTTCATATAAGGTGAACAAGGGCCTCTCCATCCTGAATTCAGGGAATGCTCCACCCCTACTTCCCACTCTCAGCAGGTAAAATGCCCTGATCTGTAGAAGAATTGAGTTTGAGTTGCCTGTGAAACATCTACATAGAGATTGCCCAGGAAGCTATTGGACATAAGGGTAAATAACTTAGGAGCGAGATCTCAGCAAAGATGTGGATTCATGAGTCATCAGTGTACAGCTGAAGATAGGTCCAATTACAATACTTCGTGTTTTTACATTATGAATCTGAGACCCAGAAATGTGATGTAACTTGACCGGGGCCATATTAGTAGGTACAGAGCAGGGATTTAGACCCTAGTCTTCCTGACTCCCATGTCTGTGCCCCTTCCAAGAGGGCTTGCTGATATGACTATGTGCTCTGATGAGGAGTGGTAGGAAGGTGTTACAGCAGAGCAATGCTCTTTTAATTTCAATTGCATATTTCTATTTCTAATATATAGCTAAATATAAATATGTCTAATGTGGGTGGCTATACACATTTTGCAGCTTATGCAGCCAACAAATTGCCTACTGACAGGCAACCAGCCACTCACCCTTGTCCTTTGGATATGATTCCAACAAGAAACTCTGTAAAGCTGAGAGAAATCTCATAATGCCTTCCAGATAGTCCCTTCTGGGTCCTGTAATCTAACCGAAAGAGTGTAAGATGCCTGCCAGGTACTGTAATTGGGCCTATCTTTAGCTATCAACTGATGATTTCTTTTATAGGAACCTGGTGACTCCTGACTGTGCTACCCAAGAAGACTGTGTGGAAGGAAGCAGCAGACATCAGCATGTCCATTGCACCAAGACTGAAAGCCCAACCAGTGATTTCTGTAGCAATTTCTGAAGTTGCTGAGCAAGTGGATTGAGAGCTTTTAAGATAACTCTATACTGAGTATCAAACAAAGACCAGAAAACACCTAAGAGTGAATTACTCATTTCAGCTGCATTATTTTATGGTTTTTAGGACACAATGGAAAACAACGGAAGCTCCACAGCTATTAATTAAAAACTTTGGGGGTACCACCAAGAACTTCCCAGGTACGTAATTGTTGGTCCACTGTTCACCCTTCCTTGTTCAAAAAGGATTTCCTGAGCACCTTCTCTGATGCTTGCCTTCCCTACCTATAGGCTTTTGGTCCTCTCTTTTCTATTTCTTTGCTTCAAGCCTAAGGAGCTTTTCGCCAGACCTTTATTTTATTTTATTTTATTTTATTTTATTTTATTTTAGATGGAGTCTTGCTCTGTCGCTCAGGCTGGAATGCAGTGGCATGATCTCGGCTCACTGCAATCTCCGGTTCCTGGGTTCAAGTGAGTCTCCTGCCTCAGCCTCCCGAGTAGTTGGGATTACAGGTGCCCACCATCACACCCAGCTAATTTTTGTATTTTTAGTAAAGATGGGGTTTCACCATGTTAGCCAGGATGGTCTCGATCTCCTGACCTCATGATACCCCCACCTCCCAAAGTGCTGGGATTATAGGCATGAGCCACAGCACCCAGCTCCTCAGACCTTTCAATATTAACCTAAGACCCAAAGGGTGAGAAATTTATCATTGTTAATACCTTTATTTCTCCTGCAACTCTCAACCACCCCGCTTTCTCTGATACTACATTCCTCTTGCTCATTTCCTGCCTTTCTGATGGCTCTTCTGTGCTCCTGTCATCAACAACCCTTCTTTATGCCCTTTCTATAGGACATTTCCCAAGGCTGTTGCATTGGGTCTATTTTCTAAAATTCTTACACTTAATTCCTTGGTGATCTCATCAATTTTGCCCTTGCCCCAACCCAGCTTTAACTATTTGAGGATGACTTCCAAATCCACATCTTCAGTCCTGAACTTCAAGTCATATACATTTTCTAATGCCTGATAAATAATTCTACTGAAAAATCCTACCAGCACCTCTAACTTAAAAACAAGACTTTTTTATTGTTGACAATAGACCATCCACGATTCTACCCATCCAGACTTGAAACCTTAGAGCCATGGCACCCTTCATTTTAATTTTAATCTCCTGAGTTCACTGTGTGGAGAATAGTATCAACTTCTTAGATGAATTCACAGCTCTACATCTATCTTTCCTACCCCTATCTTTACAATTAATCCAGTCCCAACCTCTCTTTCTTGCCTCATCACTCACATTTCTGTCTTCCCTCCTACCCTAATCCTTTCACCCTACTCTTCCACTTGTGTTGTACCTTGGATTATATTACTCTTTTCTCTTTCATTCCAATATCTTTCCCTTCCCCTTAAAGAGCATTTCTCATCTCTAACTGATAAGATAGGACCCATTCTCAGACCCATCTCAAGTAACATACGCCCAGAAATGGTAAGTTTCCTCCAGTGTGCAGCCACCTGTGAGAGAAGATGTAATTTCCTGTCCAAATGCCTTCTCTCTCACTCTCCAAGTTAGTCTACCTCCTGCCCCGGAAATTCTACTTCCTTAATGCTACTTAAATCTATCCATTTTCCTTTATCTCCTTTACAATACTTTTGTCCAAGTCACTACTGTTTTCACCTAGGCTACTAACATGGCCTTCTGGCTGACCTCCTGGGTCCTCTTTTGCCCGTCTCCAGTTTGTGCCACACAATACATGTTTTTAGAACATGACTCAATTCGGGCCACCCCTTCAGTGCCTCCCCATAGTGCCCAAACCCTCAAGCCCTTGGTACACTGGATTCTGCCTGCATCTTCAGCCTCTTCAGCATTTTTTTTTAAGACAGCATCTTTCTCTGTCTGAAGTATGGTGGTGGGAGCATAGCTTATTGCAGCCTCAAACTTCTGGGCTCAAGTGATCATCTCACCTCAGCCTCCTGAGTAGCTAAGACTTCAGGCAATGCCATGCCCAGCTATTTTTTATTATTTTCAGTAGCAATGGGGTCTCACTATGTTGCGCAGGCTGGTTTCGAACTCCTGGTCTCAGCTGATCCTCCTGCCTAGGCCTCCCAAAGCACTGGGATTACAGACATGAGCCACTATGCCCAGCCTCAGCTTTTTCTCAGTCAGCACCATGCCCATTCCTACTATGGGACACTTATACCTTCTGTTCTCTCTGCCTAAAATTCTCTCCTTCCACTCTGCTCTCCTAGCCTTCAGAACACATCTCAAATATTCCTCCTTTTGAAAAGCCTTCCATGCCTATATTCCCCCAGCTGTCAATGATACTGTGTGTGTACTTTCCCTTCATGGCAATTCTCTCAGTTAATTACAGATGATAGCTAGAGACTTACAATGGGGTTATGTCCCAATAAACCCATCCTAAATTGAAAATGCCATAAGTTGAAAATGCACTTAATACATCTAACTTATTGAACATCATAGCTTTGCCTAGCCTACCTTAAAGGTACTCAGAAAATGTATATTATGTTACAAAATATTCTAACAGAAAGCCAATTTTAAAATAAAGTGTTGAATATTTCATGTAAGTTGTTGAATACTGTACTGATACTGAAAAAGAAAATTATTATATGGGTACTCTGAGTACAGTTTCTACTGAATGGCTATCACTTTAGCACCATCCTAAAGTAAAAACGTTCATAAGTTTAATCATCATAAATTGGGGACCATCTGTATTTTACTATATATTTCTATTACTTGATTCATGTCTGTCTCCCCCACTAGATTAAATGTTCCATGAAGAAAAAGGCTGTATCTGATATGCTCATCATTTTGTCTAAGCTTTTGTTCCAAATTTCCAGCAATGTCTGGATATAGTAAAAGCTACCCAATAGATATCTGTTCATTCAGTGGGTGAATTGTTATTCTCTGCCCTCAGATTTCCTAAGTAAAAAGGAACTCCTTCCTTATACCTATTTCTTTCTGGTAATATTAACTATGGTTTTCTGAAAATAAAAGTGAGAAATTTTAACCCACTTTGTTGAACAAGTCTTATGTGTATAACAACAGCCATAATTCCAGGCTTCAGCTTCTGTTTCAAAAAAGTATTAATGGGTACAAAAACTGGCAAAGAGAGGGAAAATATAGGTGAGTGTAAATGAGGTTAAGGAAAGTACATGTTTTGACTCCACAGCAGAAAGAAGTCATTTATATGTCTTTCCTTCATCCCACCCAACACTAGGTTTCAGAAATTGGAACCAAACTAGGAACTAATAAATGTGATGTTCATAGGTCACAATGACAATGTTTTTAAAGTGCTGCTTTCTCCACTCAACCAATTTATTTTAAAGCTCTTCCTGAAAATGATTTATACTAGGTTTTAAACTAAAAAGTTTCAAAATATTTTTACCTCTGACATTTCCATGAAAACCAAAGATAAAAGTGACATTGAGTTAGGGAAAATATTCAATGCAAATACAAATGCATTGTCCTTCCTTACATCTGACTCTAATGAGCATAGGTACATGCTCAAAATTCTGCTTGTAAACATTTCTGTTCAGCTGTATTGAATTCCACTGATAAAACTGAGAGGACATGAGGTGATGAAGAAGTGGGGACAAATGGTAAGACCACTAGACTAGAAAGCAGAAAACCAGTATTCTAGTTCCACCACTTAATAGTCATTTGACAAAGCATTTAATTTCTCTGTGCCCAAATTTCAGGAATTATAAAATGGCAGTGATAGAGCTTTGGTTCAGGAAAGCTGACTAACATCACATGGGTTAACAATAAAGGTGTATGACAGGGGACACATCCATAATAGTAGTGAGCACTGAAGTTGTTAAAGTGAGTTCTTGTTGAGGCAGAAAGTCATAACCCAGGATGCTTACAGAAGATGGCAATAGAGATAGGAGTTGGAATTTTTCTTCCCTCTGGGACCCAGGATTGATCCAAGCCCAGAGATAGCATATTCCGAGAGCAGTAGTGGGCTGAGGATGACAGTAAGCACAATTAATTAAACATCCTCTATTGAAATAACTATACCAGATTTTCTCCCTCTTTATGAACCCCACATGCCCAAAGAACCTGGCAAAAATGGAGTTGGCAGAGGAAAGTCATACTAGCTCCCCAAGATAATGATCTAGCACTGTATTCATAAATATAAATGGAAAGCCAAGGATTCCTTCCATTTGTGTAAAAATACTTCAATGGCTCAAAAGAGAGGGACCAAAATAGAGGTAAAATTGTAAAAACCTTCCAGAAAGCAGAGTATAATTTTTTTTAAATGTTTAAAGAAAACCAAGAGAACAAAAAGTTAAGGAATATGGAAGATAAATCTAGGAGAGATGTTGTATATCTAATAGGAATTCTGGAAGGAGAACACAGGAGCTTTAACAATTAAAGATATAATTGAAGAAAACATCCTAGAGCTGAAGAAAACATGGAGTTGTCAGATTGAAAGAGGTTACTGAGTGCCCCTATGGATGAAATTTCAAAACACCCCAAAGTAAAAAAAGCTAAAAGCTTCTAGGGAAAAATAATAGTTCCCTATTTACCTCACTGCTCAAAAGAATCTGATTATTTCACCTCTCAAAAGCATCAGACTGACATTGGATTTGCCATCAGCAATCTTAGAAACTAAAATACAATAGGGAATTGCTTTTGAGGAATGAGGGTAAATTATTTTGAGGCTACAATTATATGTTTGGCCAAGTTATATCATAAAGTTACTGTAAACAGATTTTCAGACTCATTATGACTCAAAAAATCTGCCCCAATTTCACAATTTTTGTGAAAATTGCTTGAAATTTCACTTACATGTTGTTAACACGAAAAGGAACCCAAGAAAGAGGAAGATATAGAATATGTTTGTCAATCTAACCCAAGAGTGAGGTAATCAAGGAAATCTCAATATTTTAGATGCATAGTATACCTAAGGAGCAACTGATACAAAATTCATCAGGAAATCAGAGGATTCTAAAAACAATAAAAAATGCATTCAAGAAGATAGAACATTCCTTTTAAAAACACAGAAAGGTTAATATATATATCTATATACATAAATACTAATATGTATATACTAATATGTACTAATACTAATAACACTTTATTAAATATATCTCTGTATATGATTAAATGTAATACACAAATATTTAATATAATCATTAGTGTTTTGATGAAGACATGATATTCTATTTGTCAACAAGTATCTTATGTTGGGTTCCCTAGCAGAGTTCAAGAAGAGGATTCTTTTACAAGTGATTTATTGAGGAAGTGCTCTTTGAAAAAAGGGGTATGATGGAAACAATAAAGAACAGGGAAAATGCTAAGCAGGAATGTGGCTCAACTGAATATTAGCTGTACTCTGACTCCACAGGGCACTAGGGATCACAAATTGCACCAGAGAAAAGGTCCCATCTTGAGGCAAGCTGCTCTGTTGCACCACATGTCAGTCAGTCAGCCAGCAGCAGGCTTGTATGGGAGGGAGTAACTTCCCTAGTGAGGCAGTTTCCATTAGCCCAAAGGTAATTCTTTGGAAAACTGGTCAGCTGTAAGCTATCAGATGCCAACACTTAACTGCAGTGAGGCGTGCCTGCAAAGTGAAACAACAGCATTCATTACAACAACAAAGAAAAGCCAGGCAATTTAAAATACCAGGTAAAACAAAAAGCTATATCAGAAATCCAGAGGTCCAAATGTGAGGCAAATTGTAGCATAATTTTGAACAATCAATATTACATGAGAAAGTTTATCTCATTTGATTTTGATGATTAAAATATTCTCCTTTGAATTTCATAGGTTCAGTTATAACATACATTTCCTCCATGAATCACTAATTAGACTTATAGTAAATAATAATTTCATAATCACATTAACATAAGCATGTTTTAAGTTTGTAAAATCAACTTGTAAAAAGAGCATGTAAGACTTAATCATAGTTATAGGACAGAAGGCAAAATTTAAAAACCTTAACAATATCAAAGTAATGGTAGAGTTGAAAGAAGTTGGAAATAAAAAGGGGAGATATGAGATGGAGGAAAGTATAAGAATAAAAATTATTCATCTTCCATAAATGGAGTTAATATATGTATTTTCTAAAGTTGAGACATCAAGAAATACAGATTTAAGTTCTATGTTACTTAATATTATAAAGATTTCTAATGAAAGAACTATAAAATAAATATATAGAAACAAAAATTAGAAGGAGAGAGAAAGATAATATAAATAAGCTACATTTCTCATCTTTCATGGAAAGGAATCAATAGATTCTACCTGAGGCTGATAAATCAAGAAATGGACACATAATGATATTATTTGATGTTATGGAGATAAATGCCAAAAGAGGTAAAGTTAGAAACAATTGAAAATGACTACCTCTGAAGGGTGGTATAGAGAGGAGTGAGGAAACAGTAAACTTTTCTTTTTAATTTTGTAAACTTCTTATTATGGGATTTTTTGTCTGTCCACAGGTATTACTTTAGTAGAACTAATAAAAATGACAATAAGAATACTTTCTGACCTATCTTATCAGGTAATTAAGAGAATTAATTAAGATAATGTATAGGAAGGCACTCTGAAAACTCTTAAGTGCTAAGATAAATGTGAAGTATTATTAAGAGGGCAGTCAAAGGCATTTCAAAATAGGAGAAAGCAATGTAGCGCTTTTCTTGATCAAGCCACTCTTTCCAAGGTGCCAAGATCCAAGCTGAAAAGGAAGCTGTCTCCAAAACGCTGACTGTAAGATATCTGAAGGAATAAATGTGCTGAGAGAAAGTATTTGGAAGGGAATGACAACAAGAAATTTTAAATAGTAAGTATCGAGGTAGAATATTGGGTTCCCATAAAATTCTTTGTCCAAACCAAAAACATTGTGAGGAACTAAACAGCAACAGTGATACCATCATCTTAGGAAATGCCAGAGCAAAAACATTTCTTGTTAAAATATAAACTTATCACCTCCTTACATCTGAAACCATTTTTAAAGACTTTTGTAAACAGTCTCATAATTAGCATCCCACACGTTTTAAGAGTACTGTGTCCTCATAACTTCTTAATTAGACAGTACTAATCAATAGTCTTGTTAGGGCTTTGAAATAAAATTGTTGATTCATGCCTCTGTCTCCTTTGCAAGAAAGGAAATTTCTCAATTTCTCAGAACAAAAAACCATGTCTAACATTTTGTTCTCGCTCTAGTGCCTACCTCAGAGCCTCCTAGCACATAGTAGGTGCCCAGTGAATTTTGCTAAATGGATGGATAGACGGACAGATGGATTGATGGGTGGATGGATGGATGGATGGATGGATGAAATAACATAGAAAAAATGTTTTTTTATTCTGTAAAGCAAGCCCTTGGTTTGTCCATAATGTGCAATAAATGTCTGGGGACTGTCTCAGCCATTGTTCTTCTGTTAGCATGTAGCAATAGGGGAGGAAATTGACCCTTCGATAGCATTGTCCACTTGAGCACTTTGGTTAGAACAACTGCATGGTCTGTCCTTTCTTGAGACCTTTCATGAACATGGACTTTAGCCTCCAGTGCAGGTGGGTTCAAATCCCATTCTCCTGGTTAGAGTCTGTATGACCTTGGGCAAGTTTCTTAACATTTACACAATAATCACAACCAGCAACTAACAGGTATTTATGGAGAACATACTATTCATATACTCTGTTGTGTGCCTGCCTCCTCAGAGACTCATCTGAAAAATGAAAGTAAGGGTATCCACCTCAGATAGTTGTGAAAGTAACTCACTGAAACAATGTATGCAAAGCTCTCAACACATAGTAAATTTTCATTAAATGAAATTTAATTAATTAATTAATTAATTAATTTCATTAATTTCATAAATAATAATAAATTTTATTATTATTATCATCCTCATCATCATCAATGTGCAACTCTTGTTACTGAGTGACCATTATACGCAGTCACTGTCTGCAGAGCTGGGTCAAAAAAGATAAGCAAAACAAGGAGCTCACAGTCCAGCAGGGGACATAAACAAGCTGCTGGGCCACCTTACTCTGTGTCGCTCTCCATGTGCTTCATGCACAAGCTCATTTAACAAAGTATCCCTCTTGGGCCAAATTTTCCCTCCTGGATACCTAATAAGGTACTGGCCAGCAAGAGAAGATACATATGGTAGGAAGGTGAGTTACAGAGGTCCTTGTACTGAATTATTTGTGAACATTCTTCTCTCCCTCCTCAACATATCCAGGGGCCATGATTGACCTCTGTTCCTCCATAGTCCCTAGCTCCCTAGCATGTGTGTCCCATAGAGTACTAGATGAATATTGCTTGATGGCCCTAAAGTAGTCAAGGCAAGAGACCGAACCATGGGGAACAATCCAGAAAGAGGTGATAAAGCAGGCTCTGGACTCAGTAATTCACAATGAAAGTGGCATGGGAATCCTGTAGGCCTGAAGGAGTCATGGGCACAGAGGTTCTGGGTATTCCAGCGCCCCCAGACTGTCCATAAACAAAAAAGCCAGAAGCAGCTTCTTATTTAAACCATCAGGTTTTGGGTCATGCAGTGTTGGCTCAGACATACCAGACCAGACCTGGGAATTCATGACCAAGCCTGAGGATATACAAATGAGCAGGGAAGTGAGCCTTTCGTTGGAGCCTCCACTAAAGGCACCACTTTTAAGGTGTGTGGGGGGAAGAAAAGACCCATTTCCACCCTACAATTGTTGAATTCCCTTCTTTCTGGTTGCCACAATCTTAACATTTTTTGGAATATGTGATATGGCAAGGAGAATAGCGACATCTTCCCACTGGAGTCGCCTCTGTTCTGTGCTTTTTCTAATTGCATGACAAATATTTTCTCTGTCATCATTTTCTTGAACTCAGACTTTTTTTTTTTCAAGAAAGGAGGATGGCACAAATAACTTGGCAATAGATTAACGTCATTTTATATCCAGATTCAGTTTCTTATATCATGAATGTTTTATCTTTAGAATGTTCATTTTGGAAGAAAGATTGAAAAGACTCTGTGAGAAATTGAATGTGCAAAAATTTTGTCAGTCTGTGAATTATAGAGAGTGCATATAATTCTGTGAATTATAGACAGCACCCTTCTCCTTGAGTTTATTTCTGAGCCAGGCTGGAATTGAACATGATCATGTTCTCCACATCTCTGTTTGGCGTACTTCATTCAAACCCTTATCACAGAAGCTCAGTATCAATGTCCCCTGATTTTCCAGCACCTCCACTGGTTAAACAACAAGGATCATTTTCCCCGGCCCTGTAATGATTTTGCAGTAAAGGACAGAATTGATTTCAGGGCTATGACTCAGGGCTTCGTAAAATATTGGCCAAGAAGTGGGTGTAAGCAGCCGCTAGCACTCTGGAGATTTCTGTACCTTGTTAGCGGCTAAAAATACTCATGTAACCAATTACGCTAATTTCAAGAAAACATCTAAGTATTTGAGTACTTAGCGCTTTCTTCTTAGGAATCTTTAAAGGATTAAGTAGCTTGCTGTATTAATATTCTTCCTTCAGCCATTTTGTGGAGAAGAAAGTAGGCTGGTAGAATTAACAAGGAAGGTTTTTTCTTTGCAAGCTTACTGTGTGTCTATCACTGTACAGGAGAGTAAACAAAAGGAGAGTAAGAACTGATTCATGCCTTCTAGATATCTATAGCCTAGGTCAGGGGGCTGGAAACATTCATTCATTAAGCAAAATACCCCAAAGGAGTGGTTCAGGTGGCCAGTGCCACCAAGGCTCAAGAATGAAGGTAACATGTCCCATGGAGCAGGAGGGAAGATTGTGATAGAGAAGGGGCATCACGGCAGCCGAGCACAGGCCATGCTGGGTCACTGAGACCACCAGGGCCTACAGCCGCAGGTCCTGGCCCGTCACCTCCAGAGACAGGAGGGAATTTGCTGCAGGGCCTCTGACTCCTGGCTCTCCTCTCTTCTTCCACGTGGAAAGAATTACCAGATGCTTTTCTGCTTTAGGCTGCAACACAGGATCTAATTCAGGAGCGACAAGTTGGTTATCCCTCAGACCTCACTGCCCACACTTGAAGCCCTAAACACAGTGCTAAAGAGCCTCAGTGGCCTTGCCCCCATCTGCCTGTCCAGATGTTCTTCTCAACGACATGCCTCTCAATGCTTGTGTACTTCAAAACCAGATCCTTAAAACCTACCCTGTGCTTTCTGCACCCTATGCTTTCACTGTCACTGTCCTCTCTACCCAGAAGAGCCTTCCTTGCCATCTTTCCCTGTGGAGACCACACTTATCCTCAAATCCCACCTTCGATATTCTATCTTTACAAAATCTTCCCTGACCCAACTCCTAAACCACTGGCTGCCTGGTTGAAAATAATCTCACTCCACCAATTATCCCAATAGCACTTTGTTTGTAGCTTATATCACTCTTCATATTATACTCTGTACTGAATTCTCATGAATGCCCCTTTCTCCCCACCAAATTCTTTGAGGGACAAGAAAATGCCTTTCACATCCCTGCCCTCAATTTCCTAGCATGTTTCTACTAAAAAGTACTAAGTAAATATTTGTTATGTGGCCCTAAATTAGTCAAGGTAAGACACTGAGCAATGGAGGACCACCAAGAAAGAGGTGACAAAGGTGTAATCAACAATGAAAATGGCAGGGAAATTCCATAGGCCTGAGGGTGGAAGTCACCAGCTAGAGTCAGCTGTACTGCTTCCTAGCTCTGTTATTTTGACCAAATTGTTTAAACTTTTTGGATCTCAGTTTCTTCCTTGTGAAATAGACATAGAAGCACCTCTTTGAGTGCTGGAGAGCCAAGATGAAGCATAGAGTCTAGGTGAACTAGCCCAAGTGTGAACTTTTGTCATCTATGACTCTAGGTGGGGTGGGGGCGGGGTTCATGTGCCCTTTGAGTTGCCTGCAACTTGGGGGATGTTTGTTAAATGAGCATTCTTCAGACCTTTGTTATACGGGGCAAGGGGGTGTTGTTCTAGACTGTAGGGGCAGAGGTGTTGACCTCATCACATTTCTTAGTCCATAGCATGCTATTATCATTGGTTGCTGCCAGGCCATTCTCATATTTATTAATTATGTATTAATTCTCATGTATCCCCATTTCCTATTCTTCCTCCTCTCTTTGTCCCCATATTTTTTGTACCTCCTTAAAAAATCTGTATTTGTTTTGTATTCATGTATTTTTAATTTACTCAAGTGGTAGTGTGCTAAATATTGCATTCTATTTCCTACTTTTTCTCACTTAGCACCCTGTTTTAACATCAATCCATATCGTTTTGTATGTATTTGATTCATCTTACCCATCATTAAGTGCTAGGTGCCTTGCAATTTATCAAAAATATTGCCACAGAGAGTATTCCTATTCATGTTTCTTGATGAACTTATGTAAAAATTTTTCTGAGATACACCTGGAAACATAGCATCTGCATTTTAGGTAGGGGGCTCATACACCCCAGCTTACCCAGGATGGTCCATGAATAGTTAATAACACTCATTGCTGAGTCATCCTAGGCAAAGGACATGCTACCTAATTGGAGTAAGTACTGCCAGCTTCCCTTCAGCAATAGTTATCAACTTTGCATATTGGAATCATTTGGGGAGCTTTAAAAAAATACTGCTGCCTGGGGTCAACTCCCAGGAATTCTGATGTAATTGGTCTGAGTGTGGCTTGAGCAACAGGATCTTAAAAGCTCCGGAAAATCCTAATAGGCACCCACTGTTGAGAACCTCTGCTCCACCAGAACAGTCTTTACCAATCTACTCTCCCATCAGCAAGGTTTCCATACACCCACTTGGCATTACCCAACTGAAAGCATTTTGTAAAATGTAACTCTGTAAAAATCAGGTTTTACTACGACTTGTTCAGTTGGCCATGCCAAGGCTTCAGTGACTCACTCTGATTTAAGATGCTGCTTGCCAGTGTGATATTTCACATTAGCAATGATTCTTTTATATAAGCAAATGGTAGTTGGGGGCAGAGTAAACAGGGCTTTGAAAATGCTTTAAATTTTTATTTGAAGTTAAATGTAGAACTGTCTGGTTTAATGGGATCCGTCCCCTTGAACAATGTCCAACTCCTAGGCAGCATACCTAGCTCACCGCTGTGTTCACAACTGCCCCCGGCTTGGCAATGGCTCAGATGGGCAGGAACAAGGTTTGAGTGTCTGTATCTTTTCCTGGTCCTGCCAGCTAACTGCTTGTGTTAAGAAGTAAAGGCAGTTAAAAGAGTGTTGGATTTTTTTTTTTTAAGTTTTAAAAAAGGCCAAAATGTAAGTAGTAATTTTTAAGTGACATTTAGTAAAACCATAAAACCTTGCAAGGAATTAACAGAGCTGGATAGCAGACTATTTTGGGTTATAGTAGTACCTTCCAAAAGAAAATTGCAACTACTTTAGGTGACAATCTTTCTAAAATTAATTATAAACTGCCCTCTAAGACAGAACACACGGAACTGAATTTAATCTCCTTTGCAAATGACCCGTTCTCATCATTGTGGACATCAGTGCAATTAGTTTACTCTGTGGAGATGACCAAAATGTACCAACCTCTTTGCCTTTTCTCTCAATGTTCCCAGGCTGCTATGACTGGAGCTTCTAAGCCCACTTGTAGTTTTTCTGATTCCTTCCACACCCTTAGGATTCTAGCCATTACTTCTTAACTACCCCAAGCAAGCCTGTCTGAAATAGCTCCAAATTCTAAAGTCTTCCCTACTGCTGTGCTCCATGGTTGCCTTCAATTTGCTTTGCTAGAATGATGTCTATAGTACACATAAAGAGGCTCTGACTGAGAGGCTGAACGGGTCTTCAATAAGCAAAGGAACTTTGCAACAAAACTTTTTACTCAGAGACCTTTGATAGATTATTACCTGGTGCTCGGCTATGTTGTCAAATAATGGGAATTTTAGCTAACTGGATTCTGGCTAGAAAAAGCTTATGTTGATATCTTAGTCAGTTTAGCGTATCTCATGATACGTAAGGAAGAATAAACATTCTCGTTGATAATTCATGTTCATTTAGTATCAAGAAATCTTTGTTTTTTAAAGAAAAAAATAAGTTTACATGCTGTTTCCTCTGCCCAAAAGCCTCTTTCCTCCTTCTCTACATGGCAAATCCTACTTACCTTTGAAGACTCAAGCTGAGGGCTCCCTTCTTGGGATATCATCCCTGACTCTCCCTAGCAAAATTATCTTTTCTACCTTTCATACTCCCAAAGAGTGGAAGTGTCTCACCAAATAGACTATGAGCCTCTTGTTCATCCTTACATACCCAGGACCTAACACTGGGACTGACATCTGGTGCCTAAAATATTTGTGAATAAACGTATATATTTTAGAATATGTGGCCATCTCATGGAGTGGGAAAGGTATATAAATAGTTAAGGGCGGTACAAGAAAAAAAAAACAGATGATAAAGAAGAACAGATAGGAAAGTGAAAATCAGAGAAGGGGGAAGGAAAGTAGGGGAAGAGAAAGAGAATATGTGAATAACAGACATGTTGGGGACAGTGAGATTTGATAGGCTCTGGAATGTTGGATTACCCACCCTTGCCAACTTTTCTGTTTAAGCCATACATTTCAGACTCTGGTTTCCTTTCTTACCTTGTTCCTCTGAGATGCTAATTAGCTTTCAAAACTGGCTCATAATTTTTCATTTTTCTTAACCTTAAACCTTAAAACTTCAAAGTTATTCACCCATCACTCCTACTTTCTTGATTTAGAACTTCAAGTTTCTTAGCCTGCTCCCCCTATGTTATCAGAATAATATAGTCAGAATGCAGGAAACACTTCCGTCATCAGAATATTTCACATTGAATGGGAGGGAGCTGTTGTTTAAGGACTTGTGATGAGAAGACATGTGTTGTCACCATCACCAGAGGAAACAAGTATCACATAATTCTTTGGACTGTACCCACTATTTAACAAGTTACTCCTTTAGTTAACAAAAGATAGAAAGAAAAAGGGTGAAGAAGAGGATGCAAAGAGCTTATTTCATATGATCTATAAAATCAAAAGGCAAACAGCAGGGAGTCACAGGTAGCAATCTGGGATTTAAAGAAAGAAAATACCAACTTCTGAATTCCATGGTTTCAAAACTAATTTATTCACCGTGAACCAATCTTGCAATTCATTAGCTTCACCCAGGAGACAAGATTGAATGTTAACTCTTTTCCTGACCTATAAATAATAGGTGCCACTTGCTTAGAAATGAAACTTAGTTAGAGCATAATAACAAAGTGAATCAATATGATTGTTACAAAGCTAAAAAAAAAAAAAACACACACACACACACAAAAAAACAGGCTAAGTCCTGGATCTTTGGGGAGAGGAAATTTTCAATTCCCTGCTCTTTATGGAGAAAAAATGCTTGACAGGAAAGCTGATAGACTTCCCTTAGAAGCGCCAAGAGTGAACTAAAAAATAGTCTAAGAATTAAAAATAAAATATATATTTCAATCATTTGTTTAGCCTGAATGAATAGCTGGGAACAATGGTATTACTCCATAGGTTAATAATGATGATGTGCCATTAACTGTGGCAATATTGAGTTCTTGCCAGTGAAGTATGAGTTGTATGCACCACTTCCAGGCCTGAATCTAAAATACCTGCCATGCATGTTATTCTATGATCTTTCTTCATTTCTGCTAGTGGGAATGAAGATTACCATGGTGACTTGGGAGCTACTTGTTCAATATGGCAAATCCTTTGTTAGCCTAGGTCCCTGAATGACTGCATGGAATAGAGCCACTACCAACCAACCTGGAACCTACACTGTTTTCTGTTAAGTGAGTAAGAACTAAATCTCTGGTTCTTTACACCACTACACTCTGGAGTTTTAGTTGTTTGAGCAGCCTATAATAACTACCTATTTCACTTTTATTTTTGAAAAGTTTTAATAAAGTAAATACATATTAATTGGATAAAAATATTATAAATGAAGAGAAACAATAAAAAAGAGGAAATAAAAATCTGTAATTACTCAATATAATAAGATGTACAATCCTAAGACAGGGACCACACATTATCATGTTGTAAGGCATTTTTTTCACTTAAAAAATATCATGAACATTTTTCCTTCTGTGTCATTAAATACTATTCTGCCACATAATTTTTAGTGAAGCATTATTAAAGTTACACAGATCATTGGGAAACCACAGTTGAATGAATAGCAATATTTCTGTTCATAAACTAATGAACCAAATATTCCTAGGCAACAGTTGTTCTCAGAATGATTAGATCCTGGACTAATAGCACAGGTGACCACTTGGAAAATTATAATTGGTTCTGATGCATGAACCAGTTGGTATTATCGTAGATGTAAAGCTGCTATAATTTTCTGAAAAATCTTTGTCAGAATGTAGGAAACATTCCTATCATTAGACTACTTCAGATGGGGGAGAAGAGAGCAGTTGTTTATAGACTGTGACTTCTTGATCAGAAGAAAATTGGTGTCACAATTTAGCGAGCCTAGGCCAGATTGGCAGTTCTGCTTTAGTTCACAGAAAGGAGTCCAGGGTAAGCAAAATTTTTGGTAAAAGTTGCAGACTTTTCTTATTCCCTTAGAGCCTTGTCATCTGGCCAAACCTAGCTTCAGGAGCATCTGGGAAATGAAATCCAAACAAGGTAGCCTTGTATTCACCAAAAATTCCATGATATGGAGGAAAGAGAGAACCAATTTGGAGAGAAAATAACAGTCTGCCTCATCTTCCCAAGTCAGCACAGAATGCAATGCAGAAGAACAGGCACTCCACCTTAATGGCTCTCTAATATCAACTCCAGCCTTGGCCAAGTATTAGCTCTCTGAGCTAGGACCATGACTTAGCCTCAGCTTGCAAAATGGAGACATTAAAATTTACACAGTTGTTATGGAAATTAACTTAATTTATATAATTTATGAATGTAAATTGTTTACTGTAATTACTATATATTCAGAACCAACAAAAAATTAATGGCATGTGGCCAGCAGAGAAAAGTGCATATAATACACCAAGGAGCAAATCTTAAGTGACACAAAATACAGGCTGCTGGTTAGAAGCATAACCCTGGAGCCAGATTGCTCAGATTTGGATTCTGACTCTACCGCTTACGAACCACTTTGGCACATTAGGTTACATCTGTGCCTCAGTTTCCTCATCTGGAAAGTGGGGATTATAATTAATATCTACCTCTAGAGTTGCTGTGATGATTGCATGACTTAATGTAGAAAGTGTGTAGCACAGAGCCTAGCACATAGCAAGCACTATCTAAGTGTTAATTTCTACCCGTCTTAAAGGTGTGTTGCCAAAGAAAATTAACCAGTATTTCTATGAAACCAATACATTAGCCTGAGTCTTTGCAAGTGACATTACACCTGCACATGCATTGACAATCACCCCAAATATCATGCCATTTTTTTCCTATTCCCCAGTACTAAGGCTTCTGTGCTTTCCAACATCAATAGATTAGTATTCTTTAACATGGGAGGTGGGACTACATTCATCACTCAAATTGGACAGGAATTACATCTGCGCCCAATTTCATTTCCTTTTGGAGTGCCATGCATGTTCTCATACATCTTCCCTGGTTCTGTAATACAGGCTTCTGAATGAACAAAAGTGTCCTTCCAGGTAATGAATTTGCCCAAAGAGTATCCCCGTTGATTCTCAGACTTTAGGATTGAAAGCTATTCTCAGAATCTAGAATTGAATTAAGCCATGTCTTTCTTTTCTATTATTTTTAATCAGTGTATTCTTGAATAATGATATATGCCAAAAAGCCCTTCATTATGATGGCTACATTTTAGCAACAATTAAATGTATCCATTTAAATCAATGATAACTTATAATCAGGAAAAAAGCAAAATAGTAAGAACACCTACCTGAATGTCAGATTCTATCAATCTATTCAGTCTCTCTGGTAAGTGTGATTCGTTTGTGGTCCATTCTCACTTTTGTGGAGAATTGCTTTTCTAGAAAAGTTACCATATATCAAAATTATGTAAGTTAAAAATTATTTTTCCACAGATTTAAAGTCCTATTAGGGCATTAAATTCCTGATCAAATGTTCAATGTCCAACTTTTTATTAAAATGTACCTAAAGACTATATTTAGTTGGTTAAGAATTATATACCTAATATATACTACAAATATTTAATGCCATATGCCACGTTTTTATATTCTGCATAATTTCTGCCTTAGCTCATTACAGAAATCTGAAGATGAAGGAATACCTTCACGGAATTCAGAAGGGCTCTTCTTTTCTTTCCTAACATTTTATTCAGAAGCCATTTGAGACTTACAAAAAAGTTGCAGAAATACTATCTGGAGTTCCATATGCCCTCATCTGGTTTCCTCTAATGTTAACATCTTACATCACCATAGTGCAATTATTAAAACCAGAAAATTTAATTTCATACTATGAAATTAACTAATTTTTAGACCTTATTTGAATTTCATCACTTGTTTCTTTTCTGGTCCAGGATTCAATCCAGGATCCTACATTGCATTGAATTGCCACATCTCCTAGTCTTTCCAATTTGGAACAGTTATTCAGTCTTTTAAGAAGACTATAAGCCAATATTTTGTAAAATGTCCCTCAGTCTGGATTTTCTAACTATTAGGTTGAGGTTATGCTTTCTGGTAAGAACACTACAGAAGTAAAACCTTCAGGCATCACACCAGGAGACAGATAATTCCAATATGTCTTACTATGGTGATGTAAACTTTGGTCACTTAATTGATTAAGAAGATACCTGCTGGATTTCTCGCTAAAAAATGACTGTTTTCCCTTTGTAATTATGAATATCTTGAAAGGGTATATATTTAAAAATTATACTAATAACTGTTTCTCATGATACCTTCACCTACTGTTAGCATCCATTGATAATACCCACCTAAAACAATTATTACAGTGGTATTTGCCAAAGAGTAACTTTTCTGTTTCCATCATTCTTTCTACATGTTTTATTGATATTCTACTGTAAGGCCAAATGGCCCCTTCTCTCCCATTTATTCTTTATTCAGTTATTTATTTACACCAATGTGGACTCTTGGATAATTATTTTATTTTATAGGCTATAATTCATTACTATTATTATTTATTTTTTTGCTCAGATTCTTCCAGATTTGGCAGGGGCGGGCAGAAAAGCTTGAGGGTTTCACAGCTGCCTCTGAGGAAACCTACAGGGGACACCTAAGGCTACTTGAGGGCTTTAAGCAAGCTGATCAAAGAATGTGTCTGGTCATTCTCTTACTCACTTTAAAAATTTCCTGTAGCAAGCACAGGTATTAGATATGAAGTTCTTGGGTTCTGTTCAAAGGTGCCTGGAAGACAAGACATTCATCTGTGTGTTTACTGCTATAAAGCCATAATGTATTAACATGGCTTAACATCCTTTGGAGTTCCTCCATTCAAATATACAAAAATCACTTTCTTCCCTTTGGGGAAGGCAAATTCTCCCATAGTTGAAGAAGTGTCCAATCACATTTCTTATTCTTCTCTTTAGTATATTATAAGCTCCTCCCCAAAGGGAAGGAGTATTGTTAATCTGATTAGAGACTAAATACTGACTGGGCTGTGTTTTGCTACTGGGCAGGCTTACTGTGCCCTATCAAAGACATAGGGCCATGCCCTGCTTCCTTCTGCCCTTGCTGTGCCTTGGTATGAACTAGCCTGTATGGCTTGCCTCTGGGGCATGCAGGACAAGGTCTCACTCAGATCTGTTCTTTTCTATTCCAAATAGTCAAAGATTTCTCCATTCTATTTTCCAGCAGAAATGAATCAAACGCCTTGTTGGGGCCTCCCACATTTGAAAATACAGCTTTTTACTGAAGAACTCTGCTTTGGAGGGTGTTGAGTACTTACCCCACGGTTAATAAGCAATATTTTGGGAAATTGCTTGGGAAATGCATGCTCCTGGGGAAGAAATGTGTGGAAGGGGGAAATCAGGTTCCAAATGTCAACATCCTTGAGAAGACACATAATCACTCCTTTGCCACCTTTTTTCTCATCCGTTCACAGTCATGTGCTCATCCTCTCCTGTGGTTCAGACGGATCAGCCAACCCTGACAGAGAGAGAAAATTCATTGTATAACCTGTGGATCAGTCACATCAGAACCATCTAAAAGTGCAGATTTCCTTTTTTCTGAAACAGATGGTCCAGTCGGAGTTGTGTGGGACCTCAGGTCTCCTCAGCCTATCCTCCTTTCTGCTAACCGGTCTGAGATATTCCATGTTATTTACATAGCTGCCCAACTTGCAGGATTCTCTACCACCAGGGAAAGTTTACTTAAAAGACTGACTTTTTTTTTTTTTTTTTGATGGAGTCTTTCTCTGTCGCCCAGGCTGGAGTGCAGTGGCACGATCTCGGTTCACTGCCACCTCCGTCTCCCGGGTTCAAGCAATTCTCCTGCCTCAGCCTCCCAAGTAGCTAGGATTACAGGTGTCTACCACCATGCACAGCTAATTTTTTGTATTTTTAGTAGAGATGGGGTTTCACCATGTTGGCCAGGCTGGTCTCGAACTCCTGACCTCAAGTGATGTACCCACCTTGGCCTCCCAAAGTGCTGGGATTACAGGCGTGAGCCACTGCGCCTGGCCAAGCCTGGACTTCTTAACCAAACTCCTCTCCTCTTGGTGCCCCTTCTTGCTCTGTCTCATACTCCACTCCATTCTAGCGTGGGGGCATAACTCTGAATCCCAACTCTCTTGGGGATCAGATCCTGCTCCCTACGTGGCATGCTGGATCCGATAAACAGATCTCTCAGAACCATACCACAGAGTCTGCCTGATGCCCAAACGTTACATCATTTCATGAATTTCTCCTGGGCTGACACATACTTGTTACTCAAGATTCCAGGACAATATCTTTAGATCCGAGACTAAATCCCCCAAACTCTCCCTAATGTGCTCCCCGACTTCCCCCCAAAAAACTTCTCTGTCAGATCTGTAGCCCCCATCCTCTTCCGCTCCTGCTTCAAGCTCCTCCCTGCCAGCGCCATTTCACTGAGATCCCAATATGCCTGGAGTGTTAGTCTACCATTTGCCCGCTCCAACATATACAGAGGAAACAAAATCAAATCCTGATGTGTGGGGATCATCCTGACCTCTCATACTTTCTACCAAGCTTATTTAAGGCAAAGACCAAATCACATTTTTTTCACAGTAATTAGCATCCTTCCTTGAAATTTATAATATTTAAACACATTGAGAGGTTCCAGTTCCAGGTAAGATGGAGTAAGCACACTTCTCCTATCTCTCCCAATGAATGCAGCTACAGAACGCATGGGCAGCTGTTTGAGGACTACATTCAGAGTACCCTCATACCTTCAGTGAGTTTGTCAGTCTTTCCCCCATAAGGAGGAAGAGTTTTCCCTGGCCTGGACCCAATCCAGAAGTGGGCATTGGTATAAGCAGAGAGGCTCCAGGGGAAGATCTGCAGTTTAGGCTCAATGAGAGGCCAGGGGTCTCCTAGAAGTGACAGCAGAGGTAATGGGGCCCACAGTGCCTGGTATATAGTTGGTGATTAATTGACTAATCGTAATGATAATAACAAATTACATACTAATGATGACAATAATAACTAACATTTATTAAGTCCCTGCTATGTGCCAATCTCACATCTGAGCACTTTGCTTATATTCATAAAAATGCCATGAAGCTGGGCATGGTAGCGTACACTTGTAGTCCCAGCTACTGGTGAAGCTGATGCTGGAGGATCACTTAATCCTGAGAGCTCAAATTTAGCCTGGAAAACATAGCAAGACCCTGTCTCGTAAAAAAAATTTTAGGCCGGGCACAGTGGCTCACGCCTGTAATCCCAGCACTTTGGGAGGCCAAGGCGGGTGGATCATGAGGTCAGGAGTTCAAGACCAGCCTGACCAACATGGTGAAACCCCGTCTCTACTAAAAATACAAAACTTAGCCAGGCATGGTGGCTCATGCCTGTAATCCCAGCTACTTGGGAGGCTGAGGCAGGAGAATCGCTTGAACCCGGGAGACGAAGGTTGCAGTGAGCCGAGATCACACCACTGCACTCCAACCTGGGTGACAGAGCGAGACTCCGTCTCAAAAAAAAAAAAAAGACCATGAAGTAGGTTATTATCCTATTTCAGGGGTCTACAGACTACTTGTGTAAAGGGAAAGATAGTGAATATTTTAGACTTTGAGGACCAAAGTCTGTGTCACAACTACATAACTCTGCTCTTATAGTGCAAAAGCATCCATAGATAACATGCAAATAAATGACATGGCTGCGTTCCAATTAAACTTTATTTGCAAAAACAGGCAGCAGAATATGTTTGACTTAAAGCCCATAGTTTGCTGACTGCTATTTTATTTTGAAGATGGGAAAACTGAAACCCAGGTAGCTTGCCCAAGACCACAGAGCTGGTGAATGGCAGAGCCAGGGTTCCAATCCAGATCTTAAGTCTGAATCCTCATCACCACGCTACATTGATATTTTTGAGTAAATGAATGAAACGATGACATAGAGACAGACCCAAGTGATATCTTTGGTACGGTTTTTTTCAAAGCCCATGGGCAGATGCTAAGTGTCAGAATGTGCCAAGAAAAAACAATTACAATCCTGAGCAAGACTGTATTAGTTTCCTATTGCTGCTGTAACACAGTGCCACAAACTTAGTGGTTTAAAACAACATAAATTTATTCTCTTAAAGTTCTGGAGGTCAGAAGTTCAAAATCACTCTGACTGTGCTAAAATCAAGGTGTTGGCAGAACTGCATTCCTTCACGAGGCTCTCTAGGAAAATTCATTTCCTTGCCTTTTCTACTTCTGAAGGCCACCTGCACTCCTTGGCTGTGGCCGCTTCCTCCATCTCCAAATTCAACAGCATAGCACCTTCTAATCTCTCTTCCGACTGATCCTTCTTCCTCCCCTGATAAGGACCCTAGGGGTTACGTTTGGCCCACCTGAATCATCCAGGACCGTCTCCACATCGCAAGAGCCTTAACCTAGTCGCATCTGCAAAATCCCTTTTACCAGGTAAGTAATATTCACAGATTTCTGGAATTAGTACATGGACATCTTTGAGAGGCTCTTTTTCCTGTCTACCACAGAGACATTCAAGGCAAAAAGCACTTACCTGGCAAGCTTTCTCCTCTAATGCCTCCTCATAACTTAACCTTTTGCAATCTGAGCAAAAGCAGAACTGAACCCATGCCTAAGGGCTCTATGCATACAAGGGTACAACACAAGCTGCAGTTGGAGGAAAAAATCAACAAAACCCTCTGGGACCTGAGATCAACCAAAAATAAAAGAACGGGTCACCTTATCCAGTTTCAGGTGCCCCCTGCTTCCCTGCCCAAAAAATGAAAACTTAAAGCCTTTCTTTTTAACAAAACAATGTTATTAACGTTTTATTTTTCCCGGCGAAAAGTTCAGCCTTGACATTTTCCATGCTGGTATCTGAAGATATCAGGGTCAGTTTGTATATTCTGGGAAGCGGGTGTGAAGACAGAATTAGGGGTGAAAATACTTATTGAGGAAAAGGCCTATGAAGGATTAACTGGCAAGGGAACAAGAGGAGGCTGGGAGAGCCTTCAGACCAAGGCACAGGTCTGATATCTGTGGAAGGTTGTCTAGAAAGAGGCTCTGGCTTCAGTACAGCTTTGGGAAAGTCGCAGCCAGGCTAGTGGGGAGCTCCAGAGAAAAGCGTGCTCTTTCAAGGAGGGCCAAGCTCTATTCCCCCATGACGCTCAGTCTTTGGCCTGGAGCAACCCAAGGGAACATGGCCGTGGTGTGAATGCCGACGCAAAGGTGTGGCAAAGCTGGACGCCATCCACTACCTTTTGTATAACAGGTTCTTTCTGAAAAAGAGATCTGAGCAGCACACCTCCATGAGGGCCAGGATAGGTCACCACCTTTATGGATATGATAATTATGAGAGAAATTTTCTTATCCACAACCCTTCAGAGACCGACTATAATGTGTAAAATCTTAGTAATAATGAGGCTTTTTTCTCTTAAACGCTTCTGTTGTTTTTGTTGTTGTTGTTAATTGAAGAGCCATTCTTCTAGAATCTTCTTTGTGAGATTCTTTGAAAGTAAGTTTCTATCCTTCTTAAATGGTTTTGTCTCAGAATCTTCCCTCGACATTGTGTGGTAATGAAGAGCAGTGGCGGGAAGGAGAAGAAACTAAGAAGAAACTGAAAATATTGCAACAGATGAAGGAATTTTTTACTTGGTCAAATGTACTTATTATATTTGAGCTGGGCTTGTTATAGTGCTTGTTCCCATAATGCCATGAGCATCATGAGGGAAAAGTGCTCCCCTGAAGATCTCTGAGCTGCACAAACTGTCTTCTTCACTCCATCCCAAGACTCAGGAGGCTGCAGGGCTGAAGGGGCTCCTGGTAAGTATGTGTTTATGCCCAGCTTATTCTAAAGAGGATTTGACGAGGGGATGAAATATTCAGAATATGAATAAACTATAAACTAAAAATGGTCTGCCAGTGTAAGATTTTATGGACAATCAGTTTAAAATAGTGCCCTTACAGAATGGCAAATTCAGAAAGGAGGCTAGATAGAAGTGCCACCTGGGGGAAAGAGAGGGAGGGAGTGGTCTGTCCCACCTCTAGCACATTCTCTACAGGTAAGACATATCCTTTCTTTTACAACCTCACTGTACTTTGAAGATGGCCTTGTAGCTTAGGTGCTCAGTATATACATTTACCCAGTTGAGCTCTGTAGACAAGCTCCTCTTTTAAAATGCTAACCTTGAAATCATGGAGAGACTTCAGAGGAAATAGTAAAGTACACAGTGATACATCAGAAGACAGATCAGGAAACAAATAGAAAAGAGGTTAAAGGGTTGGGTTTTACTGGTGATTTCCCCATCAACTAGCAGCACAGCCTTTTCCCCTTCCCCTGCGTTTCAGGATCCAGGGGTAACTGGAGAATGAGATAAGCCAAGGTGGGGTTGGGGGACAGTGGGGGAAGCAGCAAGAGAGGTGAATGGAGAGATAATAGCCAAGGTATTCAAAGTCATTGGGATGGGAGATGATGAAAAAGGATATAGAAAAAGGGGAAAAACTGAGGGGGATGGAGAGAAAAAAAGAAATGCTGACTTGACTGTTTTACCTTTGTTCTTATTTGCTACAACCTCTTCTCAGATCTTAAAATATTCCTTTGCATGTCACTCCTGTCCTACTTGGGCAGCACCACCTGGGCACTTAATCTTTATTGGTAAAACAGACAAAATAGAAGAGAATACAACAATATGTCAGTCAGGGTCCAACCAGGAAACATAGAATTAAAAATAGAGGGAATTTAATGCATCAAACTTGTTAACAAGTAATGAAGGTGGCTGAGAATCAAATGAGAGAACAGTGAAACTACAACCAGAGATGAGCAACAACAGTAAGTTGCTACCACCCCTAGGTTGGAAGGACAAAAGGAAGAGAAAGTATTCCTAGAGCTTGGAGCCTAGTGCAACTAGGGCCGTTCAAAACCTGTCCTGTGAAGCTGGACAGCTACGAACACTGGTAGAAACACAGTCAAGACAAAGAGGCAAGGGAGAAATATCATTGCTTCTCTCTCTTGCTCTTCTATCTTCCTCCAAAGCCTCCCACTGGCCAAACCTAGCTAGAAACCAGCTGACAAGAAGGCTCAGGAAATGCAGACTTCAGGAGTCAGCCCCCTGCACTACAGAGAAGGACTGAGAAAGGGCAGGACAAACAAGTCCAGGACACACTCAAGCCACTTGTTCTGCCCAACTCCCAAGAGCCATCTGTGATGGTTAATTTTATATGTCAACCTGTCTGGGCTAAAGGATGCCCAGATAGCTGTTCAAACATTATTTCTGGGTGTCTGTGAAGTTGTTTCCAGAAGAGGTTAGCAGTTGCATCAGGAGACTAAATGAGAAGAACTGCCCTCGTCAATGTGAGTGGGCACCATCCAGTCCACTGATGGCATAAATAGAACAAAAATACAGAGGAAGGATAAATTCACTCTCTCTTCTTGAGCTCAGACATTCATCTTCTCCTGCCCTCAGACATCATAGCTCCTGGTTCTCCAGCTCCCCTGAATCTCAGGCCTTCAAACTCAGACTGAATTGCATCATCAACTTTCCGGGTTCTCCAGCTTGAAGAATGATCATGGAACTTCTCAGCCACCATAGTTGACCGAGGCAATTCCCATAATAAATCTCCTCTTATGTATTTACATATATTGTATCCTGTTTCTCAGGAGGACCCCAAAGAATATACCATCTAATTAGCTTATAAGGGAAGGAAATTATTTGTGAACGAAGGGATTGTCCAGTAGACAGAAAGGACACACAGGTGGGAACTTTCTTCCTCATGTGTCAAAGCTGCATTTTCAATAAGCTGGGTTCAGATAAAGTTATGTAGCCATAAAAGGACATATATAAACAGTTCATGTGCTCTATGTGAACAGATTGTATATATTTTTTGAGGCAGGATCTCGTTCTATTGCCTAGGCTGGAGCATAGTAGCGTGATCACGGCTCACTGCAACTTCTAACTCCTGTGATCAAGTAATCCTCCTGCCTCATCCTCCCAAGTAGCTAGAACTACAAGTGCACACCACCACACCCTGATCTTTTTACAAATTTTTTCTTGAGATGAGGTCTTGCTATGTTGCCCAGGCTGGTCTCAAACTCTTGGCCTCAAGTGATCCTCCCATCTTGGCCTCCCAAAGTGCTGGGATTACAGGCACAAGCCACAGGGCCTAGCCTGAACAGATTGTCTTTACAATGCTTCTTCAAAAGTCAGTAGCTCAAGACTTTGTAATTATTCTTTCCAAGAAACAATATTATGTAATTGTTCATTGCCAAGTAAACATTCGGAAGCCATTTTGAATCATATTATATACTAACTATATTTTCCAAAGCATGGGATCTTTCAAAGGAATTTCATACCTCTTCAGGATTTAAAACAAGATGGAATACTAAAAATATTAGAAGTCTCAAGGACAATGAGACTAAATATTTGAAATTAATACAGTTCTTAATTTTTTTTATTTTTTTAAATTTGCCCATAAGGATGCAGTCCTTAAAATTTTTAAATTTCAGATCCTTGCACCAATGTTACACTTGTTCCTGATGTCTAAGTACAGCATGTGTCTATAAGTAGAGCATGTCCTATAGACATTACAGTCCAACTCAAAACACCAGTAAAACACATCTCTAGCCCGTAGGAAATTCACCATGGATTTCTTCATCAGGTGTAGTTTCCCTTTGGAACCGAGGATCAGGACAGATAGAAGAACACTTGCCTTAGATAAACACCACCTTCATCTATGTCTGAGAAAACGGGTTAAAACTAATACAGTCCTGACTTATGTTGTAGAGCCTTAGGTGGCTGCTCAGAAACCATGTCAGCGGACTGACAACATCTATCTTCAAGTCAAGTCACAACTTGAGACACTGTTAGGAGGATTCACTTTTGTGTCACCATCCTTGGATCACTATTCCTGGGCTTCTTTATCTGGATTTCATCCTGCTTCTTTTTCCGTGGGCCTAGATCAACTCCAGATATTCAGGCTCCTCTTGGTCACAGAATGCTTTGAACTCCTTTCTGGCTTTCCTTCTCTGATTCTCTGTTTCCTCCGGTTTGGGTCCTGATCATGGCGTCACACTCCTGATTCATATGACTGACTTCATCTCCTCCTGCTCATCCCAATGGACTTCCTTATCCCTGAGCAGGCTCCCAGCTCCGACCCCTCCTGGCTTGCCCACCCCTATCCCGTTGTCCCTACAACATGTCTCATATTTGCATAACTGCAGATAACTCTCCTCTTAGTAGTGGCTGCTTGAAACCCAGTTTGGGAAAGTATTCTGAGGGAAGGGTGCAATGCATACCATGACTGATAGACAAGACCTGCTATGGGCAAGGTACTTTTAGATTGGTTTAAAAGTAATTGCAATTTTTGTCATTGAAAGTAACAGCAAAACCCGCAATTACTTTTGCACCAACCTAATAGTGATAATGCCAGTAAGAGCTTCTAACGTTTGGATGCCTGCTGTGCACAAAGCCCTGGGCTAAGCATTTGTCTGCATTTTTATTTAAACTTCAGGATAAAGAAAGTGATGTTCCAGTAGTTAAGCAACTTCCTAAGGTGATACAGTTAGTAAGGAGAAAACCCAAGACTTGAACTCCGGTGTGTCTCATGAAGAACTCAGGCTCCTGGGTCAAACAGTTCTTAATATTCTGCATAAGACACCCAAGGACACCTATTTTTGTGGATTGGATTGGGAAAAGCCTCCTCATTCAGTATGTGAGCAATCATCAGTAAACCATGTGTTTGTCAATTGAGATCTACCTGTTCAGTCATATAAGGAAACTGGAAAAATGCACAAACAATGTGGTTGGGCATTAAATGAAAGAGTTTAATGGAAAGACATGGTAAGAAAGATCAAGAGGCGACAGTAGCTGAAATCCTTTTTTAAATCTCTTGAGTTAGACACACTGATATGCCGAAACTTGAAGTCTACCCACTCCAAGTACAGTATTCCTAGGAGAGAAATGCTGCAAGGGAGCTTCAACTTCAGTATCTGCTCACTATCAGGGATTTCTCTAGGTTTACTCAAACTTTCAGCTTCATGTGATGGCACCCAGCCAGGAGAATCTCAAGAGAACCCAGAGAGGGTAGGAAGTGATACAAAATCTGGATCTGGCTCTACTCATCAAGCTATGTGCTCTGGTCTGGGCTCCATCAGCCTGGAGGATAGTGCCTTTTTTCTAAGTGGCCCACCGAGGGCACACTTTTTAAAATTCAGGTGCTAGCTACTGCCCTGCTGGAAGTCTCCCATTTTTGCATTCGTGGCTTAACCAATCTCCTTTCTTTGCCTCTGTCTCCCTTCACTAGACCAGATTTTGTCTATTCTATAGTTCTTTAAATATTTCTCTGGGAGTTGAATGGGCTAGAGATGTGGTTTGTTTATGTTGTTACTTTTTCATTATTTATTATTTTTATTATTTGCTACTCATGAACAGCCTCAATAAAGAATTTGGTAGAATCTCTGGAAATTGTATTGATGTTTCTGAAAAATATTTTTCAGAAATACATTGAATGGTTATAGTAGATCAAAATGGCATGTTGGTAGATTTCTGAAAGAATCACAGAGAAATGGAAGGAAAGTTTTGTGTAATGATTTGTCTTTTCAAGATTACAAAATTCCAGAGAGATAGCCATTCTCCACTGCACAGATCTGCTTCAGTGTTTAATAGACTCCTTACCAGCAGGGGAGACCAGAAAAACAATCCCACAATTACAGAGCTTCTGCTATATTTAAGGCTCTGTACTTAGCATAAGAAACACAGAAATGCAATAGCCTACCTTTCAAAGATCTTCACAAAGGACTCCCAATGGCTAAGTGCTGTGTGAATCAATGACCCAGGTTCTGTTTTAGTTTTTTTTTTTTTTTTTTTTGAGAGAGAGTCTTGCTCTGTTGCCCAGGCTGGAGTGCAGTGGCACGATCTCGGCTCACTGAAAGCTCCGCCTCCCAGGTTCACGCCATTCTCCCACCTCAGCCTCCCTCCCGAGTAGCTGGGACTACAGGCGCCCACCACCACGCCCAGCTAATTTTTTGTATTTTTAGTAGAGACAGCGTTTCACCATTCACAGGATGGTCTCGATCTCCTGACCTCGTGATCCTCCCGACTTGGCCTCCCAAAGTGCTGGAATTACAGGCATGAGCCACCGTGCCCGGCCCTGTTTTAGTTTTTTAAGACACCATATTGCTTTGTTCAAGACAATATTTATTGATTTTGATTGATTGGATCCCTACTCCCATAATATCCAAATATATGGTTAATTATTCTGCTCCATAAATATTAATTGCTTAAGCTATTGGATTACAACAACATTTCATCATTCTAAATGGCACCCAGATATGGCACTGAATGGTTTAAAAACAAGGACAGATGGCTCAACATCTTTATTCGATAAGAAGGAACTACCTTTTTCACTTTCCCTGCTGGTCCTTCCTTTATCTCATCACCAGAGGAATATGGAAGAGTCTATTATTGGGGACAATTCAACTCCACCCACTGTGCTGCACTCCCAAGTTCTCCACAAAAGGTTACCGGCAATCAAACACTCCTGGGTCACAGTTACAGCAACATGGTTGTGCAGGGAAGAATCTCAGAAGTCACACCCAATACGCAGAACACAGACAGGCAGGCTGGCATGAGGCTCATCTGGTTTAGTTTTAACCTATTTAACCATCACTTGTCCAGCCCACTACTTTTTGGCCCCATGCCCTTATTTCTTCTTGCTAGATTCTAAGTCCTTGGCCACAGTTGAAAAAGCTCTCACCACAGATGTTTCCATGGATAGTGAATCCAGAGGAACCTCAACACTCTTTGCAATGTTGATTTCCTCATAAATTAGGGAATCATTTATGTATTCAGCAACGACTTTTAGAGCCTTCTTAGGCTTTGAAGACACAACAATGAATAAGAAAAACTCATAGCAGAAAGGGGAGTCAGATAACATGCAATGGTAGTGCTACAAACAAATATGGAGCAATGTATGATAATGAAGGAGGAGATGCTACTTCAGAAAGGGTTAGGACTAAAGATATCTCTGACAATGTGATATTATCGCAGACAGCTGAATATGTGAGGTAGTAAGCCATAAGGCTATCGGGGGCAATAAACTTTCCTAGGCAGAGAACAGCAAATGCAAAGGTTCTGAGGCAAAAGCGGGCTTGGCTAGGTCAAGGAACAACCAAGAGACAGGGGGCTGGGAGGAGGTGACAAGGCTAATAGCAGGAAAACTAGTTAGGGGACACTTGCAATAACCCAGGAAGAGATCATGGTGGCTTGGACCACAGCGACAGCAGTGAGGTGATGTGAAGTGGTTAGATTCTGGATTTGTTTGGAATGTGGCACCAATTGGATTTGCTGGTGAATTGATTGGATGTGGGGTGTGAGATGAAGAAAAACTCAAGAATGACTTCGTATTTGGGGCATGAGCAGCAGGAAGGATGGAGAAAGGATCAAATTTGGGAGTGGAAAATTTAGAAGTTAAGTTTGGTAAATGTTAAGTGTGAAATGCCCAGTTAGCCATTCAAGGGGAGATATTGAGTAGAAGCAGCAAGACAGCAGCCTGCCGGAAGTCGTTAAAAACTGAAGAAAGAAGAGGTGCTGTTTTCAAATGTTGTTGAAAGAGTCAGTCAAATAAGAAATGAAAGTGAGCTTTAGATTGGCAATTTATGGGTCATTATAAGAACTTTAAATGTTCATTGTAAGGTCATGAGAACCATTGATTAGAATTATTCCAATGGAGTGATAGGGTGAAAGGCTGATTGGAATGGATTCAAGAGAGAATGGGAAGAGACAGAAGAAGAGATGATGGGATGGAATAAGAAACTCTGTCAAACAGTTTTGCTGAAAATGAAAGCAGGAAATGTACTAGTAGTTGGAGGGGGAGCTGGAGGTTCTGGGAGGATCATTTCAGGATGGAAGACACCGTAATTTCCTTGAGCACTAATGAGAATGATCCAGTGGAGAGGAGAAAATTGATGATGCATGAGAGGAGAAGGAAAATTTCTGGACAATATTCCTGACTAGGATTGAGGGGAGGAGGTCTGTGTGCAGGTGGTAGGTTGGCCTTAGACAGGAGTTCCAGTGGGGCTCTTATCTTCCCACCCTAAGAATAGATGGGAGTCTCTTACTGAAATTTGTTCACCCACCCATGTTTTTAATTTTTGCCAAAAGAGCAAATAAAAAGTGTTATCTTATTGTTTTAACTTGCATTTTTGTGATTACTGAGGAAATTGAGCCCTTCTTCATGTATTTGTCATCCATTTGCATTCCCACTTCTATTTATATCCTTTGTTCATTTTAAATTGTCTTTCCTTTTGACTAGCAAATAATAACACATTCATGATTTTTGACACTGCAACTTCTTTCTCCTGGTTTGGCATGAGTCCGTTAAATCTATCAAAGTGTGCTGTGTTAAACAGAAATGTTTAATTTTTACCTAGTCAAATCTATCTGATTTTTACTTCATGCTGTAGGTGTTTTTGAATCACAAGGGTATTCTCCTACATGTACTTTTATTAGGTTAACAAATTTACCATTTGCCTCTTTAATGCACTTGAATAACACTATTAGTTTGTCTATTAGATAAACTAGGGGTTCAAGAAGGTGAAAATTGAGGTTGAAGAATACCTACACATGCACATTTCTAGCTGTGATGGTTAATATAAGATGTCAACTTGCTTGGATTGAAGGATGTGAAGATGTTTGGTAAAGTATTGTTTCTGGGTGTGTCTGTGAAGGTGTTGCCAGGGGAGATTGGCATTTGAATCAGTGGACTGGGAGAGGAAAAGCCACCCTCAGTGTGGGTGGGCACCATCCAGTCAGCTGCCAGCATGGTTAGAACAAAGCAGAGGGAGGAAGGTGGGATAAACTGGCTTACTGGGTCTTCTGGCTTTCATCTTTCTCTGGTTCTGGATGCTCCCTTCCGCTCCTCCTGCTCTTGGACATTAGACTCCAGGTTCTTTGGCCTTTTGGCTCTGGGACTTGCTGGGGGTCCTCAGGCCTTTGGCCACAGACTGAAGGCTGCACTGTCAGTTTCCCTGATGTGAGGCTTTTGAACTCAGACTGAGCCACTACCGGCTTCTCTCTTCCCCAGCTTTCAGAAGGCCTATAGTGGGACTTTGCCTTGTAATCATGTGAGCCAATTCTCCCTGATAAACTCATATATAAATATATGCGTTTGTATATATACACACAATATAGCCTACGAGTTCTGTCCCTCTGGAGAACCCTAATACACTAGCTTTCCAATACTACCACATTTGTGTCACTGAAAATAACTGCCATCTTAGAATTCTTCACCCAGCAAAATTATCCATCAAGAATGAAGTGAAAGTGAAGACACTTTCACACAAACAAAAACTGGGAGAGTTTGCCACCAGGGGCCTCATTAAAATAAATTCTAAAGGCTGTACTTCATGTCAAAGGAAAGTGATTGCCAATGGAAGAAATGAAGACCAAGGAAAATGGTAAATATGCGGTAAATTGAAAAGAACATCATAAAAAACTATAGTAATATTATCATATGATGTTTTAAACAAAACAAAAAAGGATTGAAATATTTGTCACCAGTAACATATTGGTTAGGAGAGTTAATGAACGCAGTTTAAAAATCTAAAGTCTTCATATAGTTAAGAAAGAAAGATGTTAACTTTATTTTTATTTATTTATTTTTGTTTTTTTTGAGACGGAGTCTTGCTCTGTCCTCCAGGCTGGAGTGCAGTGGCGCGATCTCCCCTCACTGCAAGCTCCACCTCCCTGGTTCACGCCATTCTCCTGCCTCAGCTGAGTAGCTGGGATTACAGGCGCCCGCCACCACGCACGGCTAATTTTTTGTATTTTTGGTAGAGACGGGGTTTCACCGTGTTAGCCAGGATGGTCTCGATCTCCTGACCTCATGATCCGCCCGACTCGGCCTCCCAAAGTGCTGGGATTATAGGCGTGAGCCACCGTGCCCAGCCCCAAGGATGTTAACTTTAGATTTAAATACATTAGGATTCATGGTGTGCTTTCTGGAGTGAAAAACACAGAAATAGATATGATTGTGTAACTGTTAGTTCAAGTCCACAGAGAAGAAGATGCCAAGACAGGACTAGAAATGCAATCCTCCCTGTTAGGGAAAATGCCAAAGAAGGGTAAAAGGGAGGGAGTCCCAGAAAGTCAGGAGAACCTTGAGCCTATGATGCAGGCTGACACTTTGAAAAGGGGGAAGGAGGGACTGAGTAGGATCCAAACTACTATTTAGGAAGAATGTTCCAGGACAAAGAGGAGCAAATACAAAGCCAGAGAGGAGAGAGGGCTTATGAAACATTTCATGACATGCAAAGGTTTCAGTATAGCAGGAGCATCATGCAGGGAGCTCTAAATAGCGAGGTAGGAGGAGATTGAACAGGTCAGTAAGGGCACCGTTACAAAAGGCTTTACATGCCATCCAGGAAAGAGTTTGAATTTTAACCTGAAAGCAATGGGAAGTCATTGACTGATAGCTTCTGAGAAAACATTTACTCAACAAGTATTGGAGTACATACAACATCCTAGTCACTCTGTGGCTACCTCAGAACAGGACAGACACAGACCCCGCCTTCCTGCTTCAATCGGGATTGGCGAGCAGGAAACATAGGTTTTGGAGTAGGGCCAATCAGTAGATACTAATGTGGAGAACTGCAGGTTACAAAAATGAAGCCATGTGAGAAAATGAAGCCATGTGAGTAAATGAATCAAAAGACTCAACCAAAGGCAGAGCTCCACAGTGTATCAGCAGGGCCTGGACTAGGGTAAGGCAAGTAAGGTTCCCAGGGGTCAAAATGTAATGAGGTGCTCACTCTTAGGCTCATGCAAGTGCAGGATTGATGCCTGAGAATGAGTACCTCCTTATATTATTCTTTTTTTAATTTTAATTTTAGAGACAGCATCTCACTCTGTTGCCCAGGAGAGAGTACAGTGGCACCATCAAGGCTCACTGCAGCCTCAACTTCTCAGGCTCAAATGATCCTCCCATCTCAGCCTCCCAGTTAGCTGGAGGTATGTGCCACCGTGCCTGGTTAATTTTTGTATTTTTTGTAGAGACAGGGTTTTGCCATTTTGGCCCAGCTTGTTTCAAACTCCTGGGCTCAAGCAATCTGCTTGTCTCAGCCTTCCAAAATGCTGGGATTACAGCTGAAAGCCACTGTGCCCAGCCTCAGTTTTATTTTAAATAATAGTTTTATTAAGATGTAATTCATATGCCACATAATTCATCCTTTTAAAATGTGAATTTCAATTTTTGATAAATTCACATCCATCACCACTAGATAACTTCACAACATTTCCATTATCCCTCCCACACTCTCCCTATATCTCTGACAACCACTAATCTATTTTCTGTCTCTATGGATTTGCCTATCTGGACATTTCATATAAATGAATTCAGACAATATGTCTGGCTTCTTTCACTTAGCAAAATGTTTTCAAGGTTCATCCATGTTGAAGCATGTATCAATACTTCCTTCCTGTTTATGCTGAATAATGTTCCACTGTATAGATATATCTTTTGTTTATCCATTCATCAGTAAGTAGACGTTTGGGTTGTCTCTACTTGTGGCTATTATGAATACTGCTACATGAACATTCATGGACAAGTTTTCATATGGACATTAGTTTTTATTAGGTTGATGCAAAAGTAATTGCAGTTTCTGCCATTACTTTTAGTGGCAAAAAACAGCAATTACTTTTGCACCAACCTAAATAGCTCTCTTGTGTATATACCTAGGAGTAGAACTGCTGGGTCATATAGTAACTCTAGGTTTAGCTTTTTGAAGAACTGCCAAAGTATTGCAAAGCAGCTGCACCATTTCACTTTACCACCAGGAATATATGAGGGTTCCAGTTTCTCCACTTCCTCATCAACACTTGCTATTTTCCATCTTTTTCACTATAGCCAACCTAGTTAGTGTGAAGTGTTCTCACATCATGGTTTTAATTTGCATTTTCCTAATTACTAATGATGCTGAGCATCTTTCCATGTGCCCTGAATTACTCACCACCACCCATCATCTTGGAATCTAAAGAAATGAGGGAGATAAAAGCATCTCCTCAATTATGTAGGAAACTCTGGGCATACAAAGTCCTGTGTCTCTTGTACACCAAGAAGGTGCTTAACTCCTAGCAGTTCAAAACTGATGCATTTACCAATATGGAACAAACATTCTTAGGTTTTGGTCGTAGGATCTGGCTTATATCAAAATCACCCCATAATTTCGTTTACTTTACTAGTTAACAGAAGTCTCAGGATTTCTTTAAAAACAGCTTGCTTAGAAAACCCTTAGGATGCCTTTTAACCCTCCTAATTGGCATAGTCAAATCACCTTTTGCTTGCACAAAGCCTCTTCTCAGACACAGAAGAATAAACCTGGGCTTTTGTTTTTGTTTTTCTGAGTGGAGTTTAAATGTCAAATATTCTCCGTGTAGACAAAAACATTTGCCAGACTATCAGGCTAGCACAGTTAAACTTAAATATTCATGTGTGATTTATTTGGTAGCAGAGTAAATTACACAACTTGTTTATATCAGCCTTGTCAACAGCAAAATGAAGCCATTTACCAAAAAGCCATATTGATGCAGGATGCCTCTGTGGCACAGGACTGAAATCTGACTGAAAGACATCAAGACACACCATCTGTGTTATGATTTATGACAATGCTAAGGAAAGAGGCTGTTAGACTGCTTTGCAAATACTAAACATATTAAGGGCTAAATGCAGCATTTGGTATTGCATTTTATTATATGAATTCATTTTAAGTATATCTTCCTCTGAAATGCCTTGCAGTTTCAGAGGAAAAAATATTTTCCTTAAATCTGATTTGTTTTGAATGAGGATATTCATGGAAAAGTTAGACATCAGCTTATTAAAAACTTCAGCCAACATTCAGAACATTTTAATTACAGAGAATCCTAGCAATTAGACCCTGTAGAAAACTTATCCCTGACTGAAGTGTTTCTATATTTTGTTCTTTATTTTTAAGGTCTACTTCGTCAGCTATGAATCTATTATGAATCACTGCATTGCAACAAATGTATCCTAAATAAAAAGAAAGACAGCCTCTTGTAATTAATGAGGTATCAATTAAATTTGAATTTTGCCTTTTAAAAGAGTTTTATCACAGTAAGATTTTATATGGAATCAGTAGCATGTCAAATGCCTGCAAAGTATAGAATAAGGACAAAAATAAATTCTACATTTAAATGAAATTCCAGCTTGCATTTTTGTCTATTATTTTCCCTTCTAATTAAACCATTTAATCCCACATTTTTATATTTCATTATTTCTATCATTGGAACATGAATTTCAGTTCTCACAAGTAGTAAACACAATTCTTTAAAGACTTTTGTTTATTAACATTGAATTCCTGAATAAATGGCTACCCCTACCAAGGTAATACTTATTTCTAATGGTTTCCAAATAAATGTTTCTTTCATTTTCTCATTGTTTTCCTTTCTCATAGACTCAGAATAATAAGAAAATTGAAGGAAAGAGTCAAAGAGGGGTCTGTGTGATTGTTCCACGGCTCCAAACCCACCCTTCCATTCTCTGCATTGCGATGCTGATGCCAGGACCCTGCAAACCACATTTCTGCTTTTCCAGCTGCCGCTCTGTCAGACTTTGCCATATGATTTTGGACTCGAAGGAGATTGAAAGGCTAGAGATGAAGAAAGAATTCACACTTTCTGTTCGCTTCTTCTTTGCTTCTTGTCTACTTCCTGTTCCTGTGAGCATCACTCTGGCACCTTGGCAACATAGGTCCCTTCCTTTAGCAGCAGTTGAACCCAGTCTGCAATTCTTCCAAAATTTGCAGAACCATCCTGGTTATATCCCGTCAGAGACACAAGTGTCAGTGTCCCCTCCTCAGAGGTCTGGGTCTCAACCACACAGAGCTTCTCCTTCAAGTTCAGAGACATCATCATGAGTCAAGCTCTGGCCCCTTCCCAAAGAACTGAATTCCAGCCCTGGGGGTAAGAGGGCGTGGGGGCTTTTCCACCAAGTTTATCTTTTAATAATTCCAGCTTCTTCCCTTTGATCTCCCAGCCATAGGGATGGTAGCTGTTCCTGCAGTTGGTACCTTCATGATGTATCAGTGTTTCCTTTTTGTCTCTTCAGTTACCTAATTAGCAATTTAAGACTTGGTTCATAATTCTTTATGTTAAATTGTATCTGTTAAAATAAGTAGGTGACTTCCATCTGGTGACTGGACACCAACTATATGTGAATTTGTCCCAGGAATAGTTCTAGGAACAAAAAACATTTAAAAATGTGATTTGGAGATTGGTTTGGTGATGTCCTTGGGCTTGAATGTGGTGCTAAACTCCCTGACAATGGAGCATGGGGACTAGTGATCCATACACTGGCATTACAATTCATCAAATTACACCTGTGGTTGGTTATAATGACATTCTTAATGAATTAAGTACTTTGGGGGAAACAAGGGATTGCTTCCTTTAATTGTTTCTTTTTTCTTCAGTGTTTAGTTTTCTTTTATTATTTTGGCTTGTCCTGTAATCATTGTAGCTGGCTGTCTTTAAAGAAACATCTACCATTTCCCATTATTATTATTTTTTATTTTTCCATAAGTTATTGGGGCACAAGTGGTATTTGGTTACATGAGTAAGTTCTTTAGTGGTTATTTGTAATATTTTGGTGTACCCATCACCCAACGGTATACACTGCACCATATTTGTAGTCTTTTGTCCCTCGCCCCCCTCCCCACAAGTCCCCAAAGTCCATTGTATCATTCTTATGCCTTTGTGTCCTCATAGCTTAGCTCCCACATATCAATGAGAACATACGATGTTTGGTTTTCTATTCCTGAGTTACTTCACTTAGAATAAGTCTCCAGTCTCATCGAGGTTGCTGCAAATGCCATTAATTCATTCCTTTTTATGGCTGAGTAGTATTCCATCACATAAATATACCACAGTTTATTTATCCACTCATTGATTGATGGGCATTTGGGTTAGTCCCATGATTTTGCTGCTGTAAACATATGTGTGCAAGTATCTTTTTCGTACAATGACTTCTTTTCCTCTGGGTAGGTACCCAGTAGTGGGACTGCTGGATCAAATGGTAGTTCTACTTTATTTATTTAAGGAATCTCCACACTGTTTTCCATAGTGGTTGTACTAGTTTGCATTCCCACCAGCAGTGTAGAAGTGTCCCCTCTTCACTACATCCATGCCAGCATCTACCGTTTTTGATTTTTTGATTATAGCCATTCTTTCAGGAGTAAGATGATATCACATTGTGGTTTTGATTTGCAATTCCCTGATCATTAGTGATGTTAAGCATTTTTTCATATGTTTGTTAGCCATTTGTATATCTTCATTTGAGAATTGTCTATTCATGTCCTTAGCCCACTTTTTGATGGAATTGTTTGGTTTTTCTTACTGATTTGTTTGAGTTCATTGTAGATTCTGGATATTAGTCCTTTGTCAGATGTATAGGTTGTGAAGATTTTCTCTCACCCTGTGGGTTGTCTGTTTACTGTGCTGACGGTTCCTTTTGCCATGCAAAAGCTCTTTAGTTTAATTAAGTCCCAGCTATTTATTATCTTTGTTGTTATTGTATTTGCTTTTGGGTTCTTGGTTATGGAATCCTTGCCTAAGCCAATGTCTAGAAGGGTTTTTCAAATGTTATCTTCTAGAATTTTTATAGTTTCAGGTCTTAGATTTAAGTCCTTAATCCATCTTCAGTTGATTTTTATACAAGGTGAGCAATGAGGATCCAGTTTCATTCTTCCACATGTGGCTTGCCAATTATCCCAGCACCATTTGTTGAAAAGAGTGTCCTTTCCCCACTTCATGTTTTTGTTTGCTTTGTCAAAGATCAGTTGGCTGTAAGTATTTGGATTTATTTCTGGGTTCTCTATTCTGTTGCATTGGTCTATGTGTCTATGTCTATTTTTATACCATTACCATGCTGATTTGGTGACTATGGCCTTATAGCATAGTTTGAAATCAGGTAGTGTGATACCTCCAGATTTGTTCTTTTTGCTTAGTCTTTGTTTGGCTATGCGGGCTCTTTTTTGATTCCATACGAATTTTAGAATTGTTTTTCTAATTCTGTGAAGAATTATGGTGGTATTTTTATGGAGATTACATTGAATTTGTAGATTGCTTTTGGCAGTATGGTCATTTTCACAATATTGATTCTACCCATCCGTGAGTATGGGATGTCTTTTCATTTGTTGGTGTTGTCTATGATTTCTTTCAGCAGGTTTTTGTAGTTTTCCTTGTAGAGGTCTTTTGCCACCTTGGTTAGGTATATTCCTAAGTATTTTACTTTTTCACAGCTACTGTAAAAGGGGTTGAGTTCTTGATTTGATTCTCTGCTTGGCTGCTGTTTGTGTATAGAAGAACTACTGATTTGTGTATATTAATCTTGTGTCCAGAAACTTTGCTGAATTATTTTATCAGTTCTAGGAGCTTTCTGGAGGAGTCTTTAGGGTTTTCAAGGTAAGCAATCATATCATCAGCAAATAGTGACAGTTTGACTTCCTCTTTACTGATTTGGATGCCCTTTATTTCTTTCTCTTGTCTGATTGCTCTGGCTAGGACTTCCAGTACTATTTTGAAGAGGACTGGTGAGAGTGGGCATCCTTGTCTTTTTCCAGTTTTCAGAGGCTTCCCTTAACTGTTAATGAAATAATGTTAATTACAAGGACTATGGCATTGAATAGATTCTTCTGAGTGCACTGGACACTCATAGAATGAAAATTACAAGCTCAGGGCTTTACACGCTCAGCTTAAGCAACAGATTTCAAAGAATTTCTATGATAGCCCTAAGAAAATCTCTTATTTCTTGCAGCCACAGGACCAATATAGTTGAAAGCCAAACACGAAATTTAACTGTACAGGCTGCAGAAATACAATATAAATTGAATTCACAGCCTCTCTAAGTCTCTCGAGTGAGTTGGGGCGTTGATTGGATAGGAGTGAGCCTTGAAACTTAGGATAGGAACAAGTCTTGAAACTTAGAATAGGAACATCTGCTTGGGTTCAGAAGACCTGGAGAATTTTACAACTTCCCTGCCACCCTGTCATCATTCTGAGATTCTCTTGCCGGTGGGAGGAGCTTACCTTTTGCATGTCTAAGTAGACTACATGTTCCTTGCTTAAATACCCTGTAATAACCTCATCTGAGGCAGTGCCTTATAAGGGGACACTCATTGTCCTGAAGACTTACCTTAATACCCCTCGTTGCCACTGGGCTCATAATGAAGATCAGATATCATGCTCAAAGGGGCAAAGGACATAGTCTGACCTGAGAGAAAATGACTTATAAACCAAAAAGAAGGCAAGATTTGCTTTTCTTTTTTTTTTTTTTTTTGAGACAGGATCTCATTCTGTTACCCAGGCTAGAGTGCAGTAGCACAATTACGGCTCACCACAGCCTTGACCTCCTGGGGTCAGGTAATTCTCCCACCTCAGCCTCCTGAGTAGCTAGGACTATAGGCACCTGCCACCACTCCTGGCTAATTTTTGTATTTTTTGTAGAGACGGGGTTTTACCATGTTGCCCAGGCTGGTCTTGAACTCCTGGGCTCAAGTGATCCGCCCACCTCAGCCTCCCAAAGTGCTAGGATTACAGGCGTGACCCACTGTGCCCAGTAAAGACTTGCTAACTATATTAACATAAACCTGGAGCAAATGTGTGAGAATGCAAACTAGGAAATGGAAGATAAGCCCCACAAAATTTCTCATCTAGAATATGTCGAGACAGTCCCTCTGAAGAGAAAAATGAGTTGTTGTATCTTGTACCACCTAACACTAAAAATGTGGCATAACACTCGATGGGCCTTTTTTTAGATTTTAGAAGCAACTATTTCTCACTTTTCAGTGTGCTACTTCAACTCATTTACCAAGTACGTTAAGTCTGTCCACTTTGAGTGGAGAGCAGAGGAGGAAAAGCTCTAAAGCAGATCTAGACTGGAGTGCAAGTTGCTCTTCCAGTTGGGTTTCATCACCCAGCATTTACAATAGTATTCCACCCTACAGACGGGGGAAATACAAGACAATGAAGTTATGGGCCAATTTTATTCAAGAGCCTGGATGCAGAAATTATAAACAAAATTGAGCAAACTGAACCCAGTAGTGCATAAAGTGCTACATGTAAGCTCCATGAAGGTAGTGATTTCTAGGCTTATCATTACTGTATCCCAACACCTTAAACACTGCCTGAAACATCATAGGCATCCAGTATTATTATTTGAATGATGAATGACCAAATTAAGTATATCCAGGACTTCAAGGGTGGTTTAGCAATAGTAAATCCAGAAATTATTGCACCACATTGATTGATTAAATAATACACATATGTATTATTTATTAAGACATTAATAGATGCAGTAAAAGCATTTGATAAAATCCATTAACCATTCATTTAAAAAAATACTTCTTAGCAAACTAGAAAATAATTTGAAAATAGAAACAACCTACAATGACAAAGAATAAAATATTTAGGAATAAATCTAACAAAAATCTGTAAGAACTTTAAGGAGAAAATTGTAACTTATTAGTGACAATAATACAAAAGGCCTAAGTAAAGGAAGAAGTAGTTCCTCAAGCACAATCTTAAGACTAAATATGTTGAGGTTTTTGTTTTTGTTTTTGTTTTCCTTTCCCAGTATATATTTTCACCCTGGAGGACTGTTGACATTCTCATAAATTTGGAGACGCAGAAATGACCCAGTTTGGTAAAAGTGCATTAGCATCGGTAAACATTTTGCAAGTCCTTACTGCTCTAACCAAGTCTTTGGCAGCCCCTCAAGGAATGTATACCATGCTCTTGCCATAGGAGCAGAGATTCTGGGACCCATGTGGTTTTTGTAATGAGACATATTGGAGGAGCAATTATTTAATTATGCCTGATGTCCCTTCTCTTTCGTTCTTCTTCCCTTTTAAATGTGAAAAGATCTCTGAAACAAACAAACAAAAAAGTCAGGGGAGGTAATTATTCAAGTAATTATAGTATTGATAAGTTAGAAATTCAACCTGACCCATAAGTACTGTACATACTACCTTAATAATAATTGCTAACATTTATTGAGCTCTTAGCACTTTACATGTATTATATCATCGAGTTTTCACAATAACTGTAAGTAATATTCATTCTCTTCATTTTACAGAGGGTGGAAACTGAGATAGAGAAAGAACTAGTTAATTTGAACAACACAGGAGTCAGCGAAAAATAAAATAAATAAAAAATTTAAAATGTAAAAAAGAAAGAGCCAGTTAACTCAAAGTCACACAGCTAGTGTATTAGTCTTTCAGGGCCATCGTAACGAATTACCAAAACCTTGAGAGCTTAAAACAAGCAAACAAAAAATTTACTCTCTCACGGTCCTGGGGGTTAGAAATCCAAAATCAAAATATTAGCAGAAATATTGGTTTTCTCCGGAGGGTATGAGGGCCAATCGGCTCCACACCTGTCTTCTAGCTTCTGACAGCTGTCCGCAGCCCTTGGCTTTCCTTGGCTTGAGGGTATATAACTGCAGTCTCTGCCTCCATGTTCACATGAATATGTTCTATGTCTCCTGTCCGTCCCTTTTTCATCTGTTATAAAGACATTTGCCCTTGGATTTAGGACCCACCCTAATCCAAGATGGTCTTATCTCAAAAGCCTTACCTTAATTACGTCTAGAAACACTTATTCCAAGTAAGGTCACACATTCTGAGGTGTTGGGTGGACATTATCTTTTGGTGCCACAATTTAACCCACTGTAGATAGTGAGTAGTAGGACCAGGGATTCAAACACAGGTCTGTTTGGCTTCCAGATCTCAATCTCATCCATTATTCTGGACTTCTCTTTTTACCAAATCTCATGAATAGTAAATACTCAATAAAAGATTAATGGCTGAATGAGAATTAAAGATTAAATACAATAGTTGGACAGTCTTTTGGAGTGTGTTATACTGGAATTTATCTTATAGTTACTTCTTAGAAAACTACTTCTGAGTAATCGCACTGTGTATACTTACTATTCCTTCTACAAAGATGTCACTAACTTGCCACTTCCTCCTTGTGATTATCCTCTTTGATCCCTCACAATCTGTTGTTTTAGCAGCAGAAATCAAAGGCAAATTACAAATTCACTCAGGAAAGAATTAAAGAGAGAGGTGTGGTCAGAGAGCCCCACTAATGATGTGAAATCAGTTAGTACCAGGCTCACTCTCCTTGATCAAAAGGCAAAATTACCAGTCACAGGCCTCTCTCAATGTCTCTGTTCTTAACTCTTAAGTAAACCTTGGACTGTAATGTTAATCAGCTTCTCATGTTTTCCAAGAACTCTATTTGCAGAATTCCTAGAACAAGAAGATAGCAGGGTCATAGGTTGTTTTTAGTTTTAGTTGTTGCTGTTGTTGTTGTTGTTGTTTTTGTCATTTAACATGATTTGAGCCCCAGGATGTTTCTGAAGTGGCTTGTCTTTCAAGTCTGTGTCCCAGAAGTATAAGGGTATGGAAAAAGAATGGGAAGGAAAAAATGAGTTTTCCATCCCAAGTATTTTTTAATTGAAAAATGTGGTGATATGAATGGTAAATAAAATATTTGAGATAAGACTTTCAGTAAATGCTATCGGCTCTTTCTTTTAAAAATTATTTCTAAAATCGATGCTGAGAGATTTATATACAAAACCATTAATCATGTGAGATTATTTCAGTTTCTATACTGGATGATGAACAGTGTATTCTCATAGTCAAAAAAGTAAGACAATTTAAAAGTAAATTCAGTGACTATTTGTTACAGTAAACTATCTAATTTTAATATGCCAAATATGATTGTGTTCTTAAATAATGACAACAGGAAAAGGATTTTTTCCCATATATTGCATGGAATTAAATTCTTAAAAATTGTCTGATTACCCTCTTCATTCCCACAAAAGCAGGGCTGGGGAAGGAAGTAGAGGGCAGAGTTAGGTGTTGGTTGGTTGGTTTTATCTATTATGTCAAACTTTCCAGAAACTTTCTATTTCCAATTTTCTCACTGGAAGGTAAACAGTGATCTCTAACTTACAGAATGAGAATTAAAGAATAAATATAATATTTGAACAGTCTTTTTATTGGGATTTATTTTATAATCACTTTTTTTTTTTTTGAGGCAAGGTCTTACTCTTGTCACCCAGGCTAAAGTGCAGTGGTGTGATCTTGGCTCACTGCAGCCTCAGTCTCCAGGGCTCAGTTGATCCTTCCACCTCAGCCTCCCAAGTAGCAAGGACTACAGGCAAAAGCCACCATGTCCAGCTAATTTTTTAAAAATATTTTTTGTACAGATGGGTTTTCACTATGTTGCCCAGGCTGATCTTGAACTCCTGGGCTCAAGCAATCCTCCTACCTTGCCTCTGAAATGCTGAGATTAAAGGTGTTTGCCACTGTGCCCAGCCCATCACTTCTCAGAAGACTACTTCTGAGTAATCACACTGTGTATAGCTACTATTCCTTCTACAAAGGTGTCGCTAACTTGCCACTTCATCTCTGAAGCTGTCAAGACCTATAGAGAAGTCGAAGCCCATATGTTTTTTAGCACCGTATTCACATTTTTGGATTAGAAAATAAGGTCACTAATTTCACAATCTCACCATCCCAGAACACAGAAAATTTGCTATCCAGTAATGGTGACACTTCATGCATCCTGAGCAAGCCCTAGTTCTTACTTAGCCTGAGACCTTCACTCTTCCTCTTCTGCCCCTAATTGTCTTTGAATGGCCTGGATCCTGGGATTGGGCTTCAGTTTAAGTTATCCTAGTTCCAGCTTCCTATTCATCCTCATCACAAAGTGCCATGATCTCAGGGTGGCTTATGTCCAAACTCACCCAAATTTCAGCTTATCCTACTTCATCTCTCTTTAATGTACATTGCTACTTTGACTTCTAGGAGAAATCTATACCCTAATTTTCTCCCAACCTCTTTGTCTACACATTCTCCTTCATTGAATTATCTTCCCTAGACAACTCCTTTAATGCTGATTTTCCTCTGGATTCTGTGCCCCCTGGCTTTCTCAGGCTTCTGTCACAGGAAATCTCATTCAATGCAATGGCTTAAATCAGGCATTGGTAAAGGATAGCCCACTGGCCAAATCTGGTCTGCTCACTGCCTGTTTTTGTAAAGTTTTATTGAAACACAGCTACACTTCTTTATTTAAATATTGTCTACAGCTGTTTCTACGACTCACCAACAGTAGAGTTGAGTGGTTAGACAGACCATATGGTCTGCAAAGCCTAGACTATTTACTATCTGGCCCATTAGAGAAAACATTTGTTGACCCTTGGCTTAAACAATCACTTCTACATAGATGATTTCAACTTCAATAATTGCACCTAGCTGGATGGAAGACTGGGCAGAAACAAAAGGTAAGGTTGAGGTAAAAAATCAATAGCAGGCAGTGAGTTCAGTCCTTCACCTAAAAATCACGGCTGAGATTGAGCAACAAGTGTCTATAGCAAGATGCCACTGGAAGTCACTTGGACTATTCCCAGGTTTCTTTTTGGCCCTGAATGATGGATAATTGTTAAAACTGAGGAAAAGAATATAGGTGGGGAAACAATTTTAACAGGAATGAAGGGTAGAAAGATAATGCTTCACTTTGGGAATGTTTTCATTGTGGTACCAATGGGACAGCCAATTTATGTCCAGAAAAGAGTCAGCTGCACGAGGCTGAAACTCAAGGGGAGGGTAAGGATAGAGATCTGGGAATCATCACTGTTCCTGTGTTAGCTGAGTCCTAGACTAGGAATAAGATCAACCAGCAAGCAGTCGTAAAGTATATTTTAGCAACTCCAGGTAAAGGGGGCCAGGGTAAATTAATATCTTCCTGGATGTAACACTAACTCACTAATTTGGTAAACGCTGATACTGCTTAAGAAAAGAGATAAGGTAATCCACAGAAGAAGACAAGAGAACTGTGCCCTAAGTGCTCAGTGCTGGGGATCAAATGCTAAAAACCTTCGTTGCTGCAGTAGCGGCTGTTGCTTTAGCCAATCAATCTTGTAACTTTAGATGATTTGATAGAAAGATAAGAAATTCTTTGGTAAATTTAATCCATGTGGACCACCAGTTTAGAAAAATCTCATCATTCATTGTCAATAACAAAGTCTTTTATCTAAATTACCTGAATAACCATTCTTATCCTTACTACATTTTTTATTAAATAATTTTATTTTGGCAAATAGTGTTCAATTAAGATGTATTATTTACATTTATATGTAATTGGTTTATTTTTAAATAAACTTTTTATTTTGGAATAATTTTAGATTTACAGTAAAATTGCAAAGATAGTACAGAGAGTGTCTGAATATCCCTCAGTTTGCACTAATGTTAACACCTTACATTACAGTAGTACATTTGTCAAAATTTAGAAATCAACACTGGTCCATTACTATTAAGTACACTCCAGATTTTATTTAGATTTAATAAGTTTTTCCACTAATATCCTTTTAATATTCCAGGATGCCTACCCAGGATGCCACAATGCATTTAGTCAGAGTGTCCTTAGTCTTCTCAGTTTCTCAGTCTTTCCTTATTTTTCATAACCTTAACAGTTTTGAAGAATACTGGTGGGATATTTTGTAGAATATCCTTCAATTTGCATTTATATTTTCTCATTATTAAATTGGGATTATGGGTCTTGGGGAAGAACATCACATGTGTGAAGTGCCCTCCTCATCAAGTTATATCAAAGGATACACAATATCAACATGACATGTAACTGGTGATGTTAATCTTGACTATTTGGTTAAGGTAGCATTGCCAAGTTTCTCCATAAAGTTACTTTTTTTCCCTTTCCTTACTCTATTCTTTGGAAGTGAGTCATTAAGTCCAGCCCACCCTCAAGGAAATCAAGCTCCACCTCCTGGAGGAGGGAGTATCTGAGTGAGGAGGGAATTCTTTAAAGAAGATTTGTCTCTTCTTCTCCACGTGTTTGTTTATTCCACCATTTGTCTAGATCACTATGGGCCAATATATATTTGTTTTATATTTTGGTTTGCAATCCATTACTAGGCTATTTCCTTTGCTGTTCAAATTATTATAGGTGTGGCCATCAGTCGTTCTTTCAGTTGCCTCCTGTGTGCCTTTGACCTTTGACATGTTCCTTGCGTATGTGTATGTGTGTGTGTGTATGTGTGTATTAGCAATGTGAGAGATGGAGAAACACCTTAATTGAAGTCTAAGATAGAGGATACTAAGCTCTGATTTTAGCTCTGCCAAGAATCCACTCCAAGTTGGAAATGGGTAGTCCAATTCTCCCTCCCCCTTTTGAAAACAAGTATACTTGTATATGGCTACTTTTCATGAAAATAATGGTAATAACTGCATGAAAACACATTAGTGCAAAACTGAGGGATGCTTTCTGGCAAGAAAGCACACACACACACACACACACACACAAACACACAAGGAACAAGCCTCAAGCACTTCTTACATTTTCTCCCAGGAATTACCCACTTTTTTGCCATTTAGAATAAAGAAAATAGTTTAGCAGTTGCTTAAAATGTTAAATATATAGTTATCTTATAGCCCAGCAATTCCATTCTCAAAAGAATTGAAAACATACATCTACACAAAAATTGGTATATGAATGTTCACAGAAGCATTATTACAATAGCCAAAAGTGGAAACAATTCGAATACCCACCAACTAACAAATAAACAAAATGTGGTATACTTATATAATGGAATATTATTTCTCCATAAAAAGGAACGAAATACCAATGCATGCTACAACATGTAGAAACCTTGAAAACATTATGCTAAGTGAAAGAAGTCTGTCACAAAGGTCACATATTGTCTAATTCCATTTACATTAAATGTCCAGAATAGGCAAATCCATAGACACAGAAAATAGATTAGTAATTTTCAGGAACTAGGAGGAGGAGGCAACAGCGAGTGACTGCTAATAGGTACAGGGTTTCTTTTGGAGTGATAAAAATATTATAAAATTAGATAGTAGCACAATTCTGTAAATATAGCATTGCATGGCAGGCTTTACAAAATGTGAATTATATCTCAATAAAGCTGTTATTTAAAAAATAATAAAGTATGTTATATGATTGTTATTTGGATGTCTGAAGGTCTTCATCGATATATAAATGTTTTGGCTGGGTATGCTGGCTCACGTCTGTAATCCCAGCACTTGGGAGACTGAGGTGGGTGGTTCACCTGAGGTCAGGAATTCTAGACCAGCCTGACCAACATGGTGAAACCCCATCTCTACTAAAAATACAAAATTGGCTGGGCATGGTGGTGCACACCTGTGATCCCAGCTACTCGGGATGCTGAGGCAGGAGAATCGCTTGAACCTTGGAAGCAGAGGTTGCAGTGAGCCGAGATTGTTCATGCTTGTTATTCCAGTGCTTTGGGAGGCCAGGGTAGGAGGATTGCTTAAGGCCAGGATTTCAAGACCAGCCTAGGCAACAAAGTGAGACTCTACCTCTACAAAAACAAAAAGTTACCCAGACATGGTGGTGCACAATTATAGTCCCTGCTAATTGCTTCTTAGGAGGCTGAGGCAGGAGAATCACTTGAACCCAGGAATTTGAGGCTATAGTGAACTATGATCTTACCACTCCACTCCAAACTGGGTGGCAGAGCAAGACCCTGTCTCTAAAAAAATTTTTTTAAGTTAAAAAAGTTTTTATACTTTCAAGTAAATAAATCTTTAAAATATTGAATGAAGATGGTGATAATGATGGCTACTATTAATTGAGCATCAATCATATACCAATCTGTACCACATGAAATTGCTGGTATTTGAACATCTTTGAGCTATAAAATGGCAATTTCATATAGTTTAATCTAATTCAAGTTTAAGCCCTTGAATGTATATATTTTAAAGCAACTGAAATGTCCCACCAGCTAGGAGCCAGGCCCAAGGGGATTGAATTGCCTAAGGTTACACAATGAGTACCTCATAGAACTGGAATTCAAATCCAAATCTCTCTACTGAAAATGCTGAGCTCATTCGGTTTGTCCACATGGGCTCCCATAGAAAATGAGGCTCTTGAATTTCTCATGCAGCAATTACGACCATTATTTCCGTGAAAAGTAGCCATATACAAGTGTACTTGTTTTCAAAAGGGGAAGGGAGAATTGGAGCACCCATTTCCAAACTGGAGTGGATTCTTGGCAGAGCTAAAATCAGAGCTTAGTATCCTCTATTTTAGACTTCAGTTAAGGTGTTTCTCTATCTCTCACGTTGGTAATAGTATTGTCATCTCTAGGAAGGCAGGACTTCCCATTTATAAATCCTTGCCTGTTTTCCATGACAAGAGAATGAAAGAGGGAACCCAGGAACTTTATCCAAAACAGAAACAATCAATGATGCACAAGTTGGCTAAGACTGTTAACTTTGAAATAACAAACTGCTTTTAATCTTACTTGATTCATTTCTAATTTTATCTCAGGGTTTCTCTACCCTAATCCGGTCTTGCCAAAAATTCTCAGAGTTGGATGTATAAGTGCAAACATTTTAATAACTAGAATTTTTTCTCCTCTGTTCCTTGCCAGTTTCCTCTCTTATTTGATGCTTTATTATCATTCTATGCCTATTTCCTCCAATTTTCTCCATTTAAGAGTTAGCACAAGCCTCTTGCTAGTGTTAGTTGCATTGAATGTCACATGAATGCAATGAAAAAATATAAAGTTCAGACCGTATCACCAAATATATATTTATGAGTTGGGGTTTTTATTTATTGGGTTTCGTTGAGGTTTTTTTGTTTTGGTTTGGTTTGGTTTTTACATTTTTTTCGGGGGAAAGAATGAATGGTCTTATAAAGTACAGAGTAAGGACATGTGTGTTTGGAAGAAGACAGAAAGAAAATTACAGCTTCCTCACCCAACCCCTACATTTCAACACTTACCCTGTTTTATTCTTCTCCTTAGAACCTGGTATCATCTGATATATTTATTTATTTACTTATTTACTTATTTCTTTATTTTCTCTCTCCCTATACTCAAAGAAAAACTCCATGAGATAAGGGTTGTTTGTTCCCTGATATATCCCCAGTGTTTAGAATACAGCCTGTTCTATAGGAGCCTCTCAATACATATTAATATTTGTCAAATAAATAAATGAATGAATAACAATGAAATAAAAGAAACAATTACTTTAAGGAGAATTATAGATCATTTTCCTCCAAATTTTTTATTTAAAGTTATTACAATATTGTACTTAACAGCAAATAAAAATCAAAGAAAAAATACTCCTTATTCCTCCTGAAAATGCTCAATTTGAATGTTGACAGCCTTTGTGAGAGTAGCTGACTGGTCTGAAACATGAGAGGAGGGCAGAGATTAAATGATTTACCAAGGGGAGAGGAGCGGCCATGGGGGCCCCTGGGCAGAATGACTGGTAAAGGGGAGGCCAGAGAAAAAGAAGCTCACTTGCCAAAAGCATGTAATAAACTCTCTTTCTTTTTTTCCCCCACCTCTCTCTTTTCCTTTGAAGCATAGCTGATTTCTTTTTCTTCAAAGTAATTGTTATAGTTAGAAAAGACATTAATTAAGAACAAATTCTGTTTTAAACAGTGTGAGTAGATTGCAACCCTGTTTGAAGAAACCTGTGGCCTTTGGCTAGGGGAAGAAGTGATTCTGAATGGCTGAGGAAGTCAGGCCACATGTTCAGAGCCAATTAGATTCACTCAATGTCCAAAATTTAGCAATCGCTAGTTAAACAATGCATTTTTTCCCCACTAAACAGCCTCACTGTCAGTTAAAGACAAGCTCCTCACTGTTATAAGAAATTTTTTAGTAACTACAACCTGTCATTCACCAAAATGACATCTTAAAAAGTCAATTTCAAGAATCACCTTGGCTGTCACTCAATCTCATAAATCTTTCCAAATCCCTTTACAGCCAGCCTGAGAGCACAGCCTCACACAATCTAGGATATGTCAGCTACACCTGTTGCCTATAAAATGTGGTTTATTACAACAAACACAATTGTAAACCTATATACCCCAATGCTGCTTTTATGGCAAAAAGCAAGCAACCCTGACTCTGGTATTTGATCACTAATGGTTGTCTTGAACAACACACAATGTTCAATAATTCCCAATTTGGCCACTCTTGATTCTAGTGGATCATAAACTTTGCATTATGAATTGTGGCTTCCCTAAGATAAGCCATATTACCCATGAAATGATTAAAAAGTAAACAAAGCTATGACAACATGATCTCTTTAGAAAGACGCATTTTTCTCAAATAAGAACATGGGATCTCTCCGACACAAGTTTCCTGACCAGATTACAAATCTACTAATTACATCTTGATTCCTTAAATCTACCCCCTTTAATTTCAAGTGAATGAATTATATTCATCTCATCTTAAATGTTACGGAGATTTGCACTGCACAGTTAAATTGCTGCCATCATTCTCCCCAGATAGTCACAATAGTTTACATTTGCATAACTCACTACAGTTTGCAAATTCCTTGCACATAAATTTTTAAACTTTAACCTATGATGGAATACCTATAAGCTAGTTATTACTAGTCCCAGTTTTACAGATGAAAAAACTGAGGTACAAAAGACTTTCTTTTACCCATTTTTGCTTCAGAAAGTGATGATCTTTTGCCAGTAGCTTCATCCCTGTCAGGTTTCTGATGAAGGTAGACAGTATATGTGCATTAGGAACCCCATGTAGACAGTATACATGCATTAGGGCCTTGGAGTTGGTCTTGCTGCAGACCAAAGTCATTTAGCCCTGGCATTCTGATGCCCTCTGATCTGCTTCTCTTCCTTAACCTCTGCCTCAGCCCTGTTCCAATAACCAGTTTATGTCTTAGTTCTCCCTCTGGCATGGGAGCTGTAGTGACAGCCCATTTCTGCCTATCTTGGCTTAAGACCTGACAATACACACAGCCCACACCACCTTTATCTCTGTAGGAGCTGAACCTAGTACTCAAAGTGCTGGCTGGGAACTTGCTCCCTAACCCACAAAATTCCCTTACAACTATGACATGATGAGGCTGACACTCATCGGCTCAGAGCAAGGCATTCTCTGGAGAATCCTACCAAAGTGCTCCAGATATCAAATTAGACCTGGTCCAGATGAAACCTATGGAAAGAGGCCAACCACATAAATATCTGTTCCTACTGTACAAAGCTGAAGAAGTTTATCTTGTTTAAGAAGTTGATTATCAAAATCCAAACTCATTCTCACTCATTTGATAGGGAAAAAAAAAGCAAGTAAATAATAGAATGCCATGTTCTTGAGAGATCACCACCTCTTACTGGGATCCTTCAGACATAAAGTATTTTAGAGAAGAGGCCCCGCTCTGCTGCCCAGACAAGAGTGCAGTGGCACAATCACAGCGCACCACAGCCTCAAACTCCTGGCCTCAAGCAATCCTCCCACCTCAGCCTACCAAAGTGCTGGGATTACAAAAGTGAGCCACCACACCCAGCCCAGACATAAATATAGAGAAGAAAGAAATTGTCTGTATCAGTTAGGATTCAGTTCCATGGTAAAATTAGAAAAGTCAAATTAACAGTAGCCAAAACACAAAATATGTTATTCTGTTAAAAGTTCAGAATTGGTATCACAGAGGTGGTATGAAATCCCATAAGGAACCTAAACTCTAGTTCCTGGAGTCAGAACTTTTGCATGTGCTATTTGCCCTGGCTAGACTGCAGTTATTTTTAATATCGACTTTACTGAAGGAAGCATTCATTTATTCACCTACCAACAACTAAATCCAAGTGTAGAAAAGATAAGAAGGAAGGTGTGAGATAAAATATTATCCCATAATTTCATTTTAAAAAGTCTAAATTTTGGCCTGGCTTGGTGGCTCACGCCTGTACTCCCAGCACTTTGGGAGGCCAAGGCGGGTGGATCACGAGGTCAGGAGATCGAGACCATCCTGGCTAACACGGTGAAACCCCATCTCTACTAGAAATACAAAAAATTAGCCGGGTGTGGTGGCACACACCTGTAATCCTAGCTACTCGGGAGGCTGAGGCAGGAGAATTGCTTGAACCCAGGAGGCAGAGGTTATAATGAGGCGAGATGGCGCCACTGCACTCCAGCCTGGGCGACAGAGTGAGACTCCATCTCAAAAAAAAAAGTCTAAATTTCACCTGTAATCCCAGCACTTTGGGAGGCTGAGACCAGCAGATCACCAGAGCTTGGGAGTTGGAGACCAGTCTGACCAACATGGAGAAACCTCGTCTCTACTAAAAATACAAAATTAGCTGGGTGTGGTGGCACATGCCTGTAATCCCAGCTACTCGGGTGGCTGAGGCAGGATAATCGCTTGAACCCAGGAGGCAGAGGTCGCGGTGAGCTGAGATCATGCCATTGCACTCCAGCCTGGGTAACAAGAGTGAAACTCCGCCTCAAAAAAGTAAAAAATATATAAATTTATTCTACCATTTTCAGCATCTGAGAAGCATTCCAGGATATATTTTGTTTAAATTTTTCTCTTGGTTTCCATTTATTTCCCCCTCTGTCTACTGGCTTCTCCCCTTTGCCTGTCTGAGTCCACCTATTGCTGAGAAAGAAACTTATGGTTGTCATAAAAGGTGATGGAAGTAAGGCAAAGATCAGATGGAGAGAAAAATTCCAGTTGTGGAAAAAGAGATCCTGTCCACCCAAGCCAGTGTAGTTGTGCATGTGAGGGAGATCAATGCAGTCCTTGTCGGTGTATGAACTGAAGGAAAGAGGCCTGGTGGGCCCAGTGGCTCACACCTGTAATCCCAGCACTTTGGGAGGCCGAGGCAGGCAGATTGCCTGAGCTCAGGAGTTCAAGACCAGCCTGGGCAATACAGTGAAACCCTGTCACAGCAGCATGCGCCTGTAATCCCAGCTACTAAGGAGGCTGAGAGAGTAGAATAGCTTGAACCTGGGAGGCGGAGGTTGCAGTGAGTCAAGATTGTGCCACTGCACTCCAGCCTGGGCGACAGAGCAAGACTTCATCTCCAAAAAAAAAAGAAAACAAAAAGAAATGACAGGAAAGTACACCGGGGCAAAGCATTACATCAGGAATTTTGGGCTCTATTTCTGCTTGAAGTGGCAAAGAAAGAAGGCATTCTAAGAATATACAGTACAACAGAGGGCTGTCTGGGAATGAAAAATATTAGAAAATCTCCTATAATACCTAGCATTCTGAGCACAGAAAAAATTAGCTTACATTCCACCAAGCCTTGCTTTTCCCATTAAAAATTATGGGTGGAGATGTTTTGAAATACTTGCCTATCTTATCAATCCCAAATAAAACATTCTCTGCAATCATAACAATTTTTACCTTAGATCCATTTTGAAATGTTTGCTGATGGTGCAAACGTTCCCTCTTGGAAATGTGCTTGCTTTTAAAACAATGCCAAATGAAACAATTTTCTGTGCATATAGAACATTTTATTTTCAAAATACTTGCTGATGTATGCAGGGCCTGTGCAATGTCAAGAAACATATTTAATCAAACATCCCTGGGAGAACAGCTTAGTACCATTAGCCTCATTATACAGATAAGAACACTGAGATCTAAATAGGTTAAGTAGAGGTTGCAGCATGCTTCCTAACAACAGAGTGCTCTAAAAATATGTGTACAGAAGGAAAAAAATGTAATCTTTTGTAGGAAAGAGACTAGGGAGAACAGCCCAGAGGCAAGGAGAATTTATATTTTTGTTTTGAAAGCTTTCATGGCTCATGTCAAAGAATACATTGTTCTCCTGAGCCATGTACAATTTTCTCATCCAGTATTTTGGGGAATTATACTACTTCATCTCCAGAATTCAAGCAAATCAGATGTATACCCATGGTTTTCCTCTGCGGAGTACAAAGCACTAAGAAAATCCTGGTTTTGTTGTTGCTGTCAATATTGTGCATAATCAGCACATTTCTGATGATGCCATATCCCATACAAACCTAATAAATACATTTCAGGAACATATCAACTCTGATTTCTTCATTCAGCAAACATCTATTGAGTGACAATTCTGGGTCAGTCAGTGTGCTAAGCCTGGAGATATAATGATAAATAAGATAGCCCCTACCTTCCATTAGTTTAGTATGTAGAATAGAAAAACAAAATGTAACCAAATAATTAAAAGATAAAATTAATTAATTAAATTAGAAACACATACAAAGTACCTTGGTAGTACAGAGAAGAGTGCAATGTGCTCTGCCTGGAGAAAACAGCCAAATAATTAGATGATGTAAAATCTGAGCAACATCTTTAAGCAAAACAAGGTGAAAGGCATTCCACACAGATAGAGTCATACATCTAAGGGCAGAGAAGTACAAAGAGGATATTATGTGACCTGGGTACATTGAATACAGATGGGAAATAAAAATGGAAAGACAGAATGAGATGCACTTGTGAAGGGCTACGTTCTATCATCAATGAGGAATCAAGGAAGGATCTAAAACAGGGAAGGACACAGTCACATTTATGCTTTGAAAAGACAACTCTGCATGGAGAGTGGGCCAAACTGGGGAGGGATTGGAGACAAATGGAGCCAGTTAGAAAATCCTGAGACTGTGCAGTAGTCCAGAAAAGAGATGGTGAAGACCCAAACCACTGCAGTGGCAGTGAGGGTAGAAAGGAGCCAGCAGATTGCAAAAGATGTTTGGGTGGTGGACTCGACAAGACTTGAAGACCAATACTGGAGGTGGTGACTTGGGTACTACACATGCTGTTGTTATCTAAATTAGAATTATGGGAGAAAGGTCAGGTTTGAGAGAAGATAATGTCTTGGTATTTTACATGTATATGATTTTCTGAGTAAATAGAGTACTAGACGTGTAATTGAATATTTTACTGATTGTCTTACAATACCTTACAATTATCATCTTGAGATGAAGAGCTTTCTAACTCCATCAGTAATTTGTAAGTTTATGAGTTCAGTGGTGCTTTTTTTGAGGGTTCCTTTTGCTTGCCTTAAGAGAGAGAGGCTTCCCTCTTCATCCCCAAACATCAGGCTTGCAGACCTATTACTTCATTTTATAAACCCTGCTGAAAGTCAGGTTAGCAACATGGCATGTAAAATGAGAATTGAAGGAGACAACTCATGACACACCTTACCATCTTTATGTTCCCTGCTTCTTGTATAGAATAAGCATATACACACTGCTCATGTTTAATAAGTGAATAAGGTTTAAATCTTATTATTATCTGCAAAGGTGATAATAAGATGTAGCAGGTCATTGTTGATGGTCCTGGTTCTGACCATCAGAAATAATAACACAGATTTGGAGATATTATAATTCAGAATATATCTTCAAAAAGAAAGTTTCTTGACAAACTAACCTTGTGAATAACATTGAACATGAAAGGGAATAACCATAGATGTCCCTGGGTAGCCAGAGTTGTGTTTAATAATCTGTCCCAGAAGTTGATGTGGCACCCTTGTTTCTCCCTAATTTTCAATCCAGACCCCACTGGAGAAATTATTCCATCTATCCCCACAATGCTGTAGATTACAGCAGCTGGCCAGAGCAATTAGATTAAAGAGAGAAAATGTAGAAAGCCACTCAAAGAAGGAAACTATTTCCAGGTAACAACTAATAAGTAGTGGAAAACATTTTATAGATCATAAATAAGGAAAGCAACTTCTTTTACTTATCGTTAAAAAGACATACGTAAACTCTGAACAATCACATAAGAAAAAGTGGAGAATTTTGGCAAATAATAAGAATTAAGTTCTAGGATAGAGCCATCTTAATTGCTTATTTGATTAAAAATTTAAAATTAAGTGGCATACATACTGAAGACTTCTGTCACTCAGAACCATTCAAAGCCTGCTCTAATTAATGCACCGTCAATACTGACCTACCTATTTACTCTAATTATCTTCACAGGTATAATCTCATATCTAAGGATGCAAATGTGGTCTCTCCTTTCTTCAAAGGGGAAATTTTCTATTCCCTCAAAAATTTAAATCTATCAGTTTGTTAGTCATTTTGTCAAAATCTTAGATCAGCATCGCTTCTCAAACTGCAGACCTGGGCTTCTCAGTTCATTATCTTGTTCAAGGAGCAAAATCACTAAGGTACAATTAGACATTCACTGATTATTGTCATATTATTTCCCCTGTGGTGAAATCTGTCAAGAATAGCACAAATTGTAAACCTTTTGTTGACTTTACTTTGCATAAGCTTGAGAACAAAAGCTGGTTAGGAACAATGCAACATAAACACAATTCCAGTTATTGATCCCCATATTTAACATGCATTTTAATACTACCAGTCAAATTTCAAGTCCCCTTACAGTTTAGACAAAAGTATCCAATTTCTATTTCAATTATTTGGATGTACGGCATCTACTTTCTATCTCCCATGTTTTAAGACAAAATTATTCTCCAATACTAATGATATTTTTGTTTTGTTTCATTTTATTCTTGTTTACTTATTTTACTTATATGTTATAGTATCTAATTATCTTCAGAGAAAAAAAGTCTTCAGATAATCTTTGAAACTAAAATTATCTTTAAAGCATCCTCCAAAAGACAATTGGCTATATTTTCTAATTCCAAACAAAACATTAATCCATTTAGTAACTTGAATTATATTGTGAGTTCATCAGAAAGCCATTTTGTCTTAAAAAGTATATATTTCATGGAAGCATCGTCAAGGTTTTTCTTGGCCAAATTATTTCAGTAATGTTTGATGGGGGAAAACTTAGGAAATTCAATAATTCAGCCATATTTGTTCATGGGCTAGAGAGGACTCACCCTTTCTTTTTTTTTTTTTTTTTTTCCAGACGGAGTCTTGCTCTGTAGCCCAGGCTGGAGTGCAGTGGCACGATCTCAGCTCACTGCAACCTCCACCTCCCAGGTCCCGGTTCAAGCAGTTCTCCTGCCTCAGCCTCCTGAGTAGCTGGGATTACAGGAACGCACCACCATGCCCAGCTAATTTTTGTATTTTTAGTAGAGACAGGGTTTCACCATCTTGGCCAGGCTGGTCTTGAACCCCTAACCTCTTGATCTGCCCTCCTCTGCCTCCCAAAGTGCTGGGATTACAGGCGTGAGCCACTGTGCCCGGCCAGGACTCACTCTTTCTTGAGGAGAAACCTTTTTCTCTAGAAGCTGCTTTTGCTAGGAAGTCATTGTCATCACCAGCTGTTTCTGTTTTTCCTAACTACAGACTGCAACAAATGCATTTCAGGTTAACTACTATTTCTAAGTAATTAAGTTATTTCTATTGTAAATTATTAATAACTTTCAGCATAGATTTCATTTATTGAATGTGGTTTTAAATGTGTCACTTTAAGAATAGCTTGTCACATTTCAAACGAATAATGTCATAGCAGACCACCTTAAGGGTTATGGCAAGACCAAAGCAAGGAGGGAGCTTTGTTTATTTTGGTCTTATGAACATAAATGATTTAACCTTTTAGAAAGAGATCATTATTTGGTTCAATATTACACCCACTCACATTTACATCTGTTTTGGGTAATCTTATGCAAAGGATTACACTCACAGGTTTTACTTTATGAATACAGGCAGACTGATTTTTAATATTTTTAGTTAGATATTTGATTTGGAGGAAGGAGTAACTGCAGAGTGTTCTTAATAAGCATCAGTTAAAAAAGAAATTATCTTTTCTGGAAAAATGAAGTGTGGTGAAAGGGAATGGTTATTATCCTCATTTCAAACTATTCCTAGAAATGTTTTACCTGAATATTTTGGTCAGTTGGATTAAGGGGAAGAAAGGAATGTACCGAGACTTTGTCCAAGAGAAATAGGAGCCTGGTTATTTCATCTGGAAATGGAGTCATTTTACAGCCATTTAGGCCTCTAGACACAAAAGTGTTCTGCAGTCTGCATCTTTGTTCTCGGTGACAGGGCAGAACCCTGTGTTCAGCAGAAGGAGTGGGGGCTTCTGTAACTTGGCTCCCCGGAACAAAAAGAAGTCGTTCATGACTCAGAGTTTACATAATGCATGTAACTATCCAGTAGGTCTCTTCACTCTCACTGAGTCGTGATATGTACTGAAATTACATGAAGCCCATTATCTCTTATAACAAGATGTTTAGATCACCTGCAATTTAGGATCATAAGTGCCATCTCAAAAATATCATTTGGATTCAGTCATCATCAAAATATATCTATGCATTGATTCTTACAAAAAAAATATTGTATTAAATCCACATTTTAGGACCTTTGGACCACTAATGCTTTTTTCTTTTCTAACTTTGTATTCCTTCCATCTTACATTTATCCATTCATTCATTTATTCATTCATTCATTTAACAACTACTTATTGAACCCCTATTCCCTGCATAGTTTTATGTTAATATTATAAGGCATTCAAAAGAAGTATGAGAAAAAGTATACTCCTATATCCTATCAAATATTTAAATGACACTTGACAAAATAAGATTGAGCACCAAAATGAGTGGGAAAAGGAGTTCAGAAGAAAAATGTGTCTGTGTGGACAGTAATGGTCTAAAGTAGCTTCATTTTAGAGTCATCTTAAAGCAAAAGTTGTCAATTAGCTCCCTTCCACAGCCTCCTTTTCAGCATCCCTGACTCCAGGTACCCACTGTCCTGATGTGATCCTTCTCCCATTCCTGCCTGAGTCACACATACATAAAGCACCAGGGAAACCCACTATGAACTTTTCCTCCCAATTAGGCCTCATAAAGCCTTTTTCTCTCCTCTCCTTTTTCTATAGCTCATCCAATCTTACCTAGACAGCAGAACAACTTCTATCCAGTTTTCTGCTAGGAAACTCATATATTAATTAAAGGTATAAATTTCCTACATATCATATGCTTTCAGGACTAATTCAAGGAGATGGTTTGGTGAAGATAATATTGAAAACCCCTTAGGCAGTGTGGCAGTATTAATATTTTTGACCAGAAGTTCAACCTATGAATCCACATGTTGTGCCAATACAATAGGCCAGTACATGATGACAGCCTCTGTCTTAAATTGGCTTCCCTGAAAATGGGAAGAGATGAGGTGTTGATTGGAATAGATCAGGTGTTGATTGCAAAACATTCACATGGAGAATGCTCTCAGAAGATAGACCTGTAAAAAAGTGAGGAATGCAGTTGGGAGCAGAGGAGCTAACCCTCAAAGCTGTTGCAATTGAGACCTCATCCAAACCTACAAGGAGCTCTAGGGCTGGGATGACCCCTCAAGAGGCCTCTTATTCCCATATCAGCCAGTCATTGACCATAAGCTGCCTTAGAGGGAATGGTTCTTTGATTAAGGAGGCTCTCTGTGGCAGCAGGTTATTTCCAGTGAGAAACACTGTGAGCTGAAAGCAGCCAATATGCCCAGCAGCTGGGGGATGGTGGAGGTGTTATTCCAAGAGAAGAGAGAATCTGAAAGTGGACCAAAGTAGAGGTGCAAGGTAAGGAGAGCACCTGTTAATATGAAGTTGAACGTTGAACTCTCAAGTTTCTTTTTTTGTTTTTCTTTTTTTTTTGAGACAGGGTCTCACTCTGTCACCCAGGCTGGATGGAGTGCAGTGGTACAATCTCAGCTCACTGCAACCTCCACCTTCCAGGTTCAAGCGATTCTCCAGCCTCAGCCTCCCAAGTAGTTGGGATTACAGGTGTGCACCACCATGCCTGGCTAATTTTTGTAATTTTAGTAGAGACGGGATTTCACCATGTTGGCCAGGCCGGTCTCAAACTCCTGACCTCAAATGATCCACCCTCCTCAGCCTCCCAAAGGGCTGAGATTACAGGCATGAGCCACCATGCCCAGTTAAAGTTATTTTTAAGACTAGGCTTCCCACTCTTTTATACTTAGCTTACATTTATATTCCATGATTAATAAACTAAGCTCAATGACTCAAGATGATTGTCCCAAACCTCTTAATAGGGCTCCTAGCTGATATTAACATCATGCAATGAACTCTCTAGATAGCCCAAATGATGTCATCAGGTTCTGGATCATCCATTTTGAGGGACATAGTAAACATTTAATTTGAGGCTGCTATGTTATAACTGCAAGAATACCAGCATACAATAAGTTCAGGCTTTTAACTTAAATTCCTGCTTTGTCAGCTCTCATGCGTTCAGAAGGAAATTATATTTTGAACTGAAATTCTACTCTTGTAATGAGGCAATAAGAAGTTTGGTTTTCTGAAATCTATACATTTACCTAGATGGAGGCAAAATAGCCCTCTGAATAACCATTGCTTTGCAAGTACTTAATTCCTCAAGTAATTAAAGATGGAATTTCATACTTTCAATTTGGTACACAGTCTAAATTTTACTTTATCACATCATACTTCTAAATGGGAATCTCATGAAGAGAAAGAAGTCTTCATTTTAGAACAGGTAATTTAACATGGTGCTGCTTCATTTGAAATATTAGGACTCTATCTTCTACCAAAAATAACTGGTGTTGAATTAAAAGCACATCCCACTGAGCCAAAAATTATATCCTCTAATTATCCAGTCTAAATTTATGGTCATCTCAGTTGAGTCTCTAATCTGCTTAGACATGCTCTTTTTTGAATCATTGTACTTTTGATAGTTATTCAAAGTTGTTATTTGGGACTTTAACATCATTTTGAAATTTAACTTGAACCCCTCAAAATATCAGTTATATCAAATCATGAGCTCTTTGGCCAACTTAATGCCTTTGGAATTGTAACTCAGGAGGTTGAAAAGCTATGGGGTCTGGCTGGATCCCCATAAGCATCACACATAACAGTCATAAAAATTGACTTCATGCAAACGGTCTGATCATTCAATTAATTTAACTGGCAATAGTATTAAGGCTGTTGCTCATTCCCTGAAAAAGAATAAAAAACTTCCCAGTAACTAACCTCTAAAGGTATCTTTGATGACTCTTCCAGGAATGACGATTATACTCAGACAAATCTACACTATCATATCACAGTTAAAGGACTTGGCAAAATGCTTTATAAGACACAAACTGAATGCCACATGTCCTTGTATTACTTATTTATTTTGGGGGGCAAGTAGAGCTGCTCATGAGAATATTGTTAAACCTCATTAGCAGAAACTGATTCCTACAAGGTTGTGCATACAAACAAACATTCAGGAAAAATCTGTAGTAAACGTTTTTATTAGTACTAAAAGGAAAATTAGAGGTTGGGTTTACATCTCTCTCCTACTGTAGATTGGACTGAAATCAAATCTATGATGGAGGTGGTGGGGGTATGTAGGAAAGATTAGATGGTATGAAAATAATTTATTCTTCCCAGTTTAATTTGAAATACTAATAAAGACAGGCCCTTTTGTCTTTCCCTTTGAGCTTTTAAAAGGCAGGATGTTCATAACAATGCTTAATACTTAAATAACACCTTTCTTCTTCAAAGAGTTTTAAATACAGTAACTACCTATTAAGATCTGTTCCAAGCAGGGCAGGAGAGCCCCTTAACTTGAATCCAATTAAATTGTTGAATGTCACATGTTACAGTACAGTGACAGTGGAAAATAGGGAGAAAATAATTGCTCTACAATCACCCTGAACCATGGACAGTGAGTAACTGGTTAAAACCCTGAACCTTTTTATATCCTTTAAGATCTACTATATTTTTCAATAAAATTTAATGTTCCTTTCCCTTTATTACAAAACAAATATATGTTCATTGCAAAAAACCCCTCAAAAATGAAAACAAAGAAAATATTTACTGAATTACGAATCAATTTTAAAGGTTGTGATAGTGACCTCATAACTTCTACCAGTTCAACCTCATAACTTTAATCAGTTCTTTGTTTTTAAAAAGTAAATTGAGTCGCAGTGAAATATTGGAGGTTTAAAGCCAAAAGCAGTTTTAGCATAACCAGAGAAATGCAGGGAATCTATCAAGAAATGAGAACTAGCAAGAGACATGTAAATTATGCAACTTGCTTTTTAAAAAGTTGAAGTAATCTATTCATAAACAAGGTAATTTGGTTTCAATTTTAGCAGCCTAAATATTTACTAGAATGTGCTAACCAGATTTTGCTATTTTCTTCCTCTGAATCTTCCTTGTTCTTTATTCATGTATTTCTTCATTCAGCAACTATGAGCCGAGAATATGATGTGCGAACAGCCTTGTGCTGTGAGCAGAAGAGGTACAATAAAATAAAAGCCTGAGAATCCTGCTCCTATTCCCTGAGTTGGATTTATCTAATTTCTAACATTATAAGAAACTAATACCAATATATGAAAGACTTAAATAAGTACTAAGAAAATAAAAACCTTTTAGGATCTCAGATTTCTCTTGTTTCATATATAAATGTAACATTTCACAACAGATTCCAGATAAAGTTAATTTAAGGATTTGTTTTTCACACTAGTTGAGCCTTTCTACTCTCTTGAGAAGCTAGTTACAATACCTCGTATACAATACTTTCTATAATGTAAGTTTTTCCTCTAAGAGAAAGTATTTAAATGATGAGGTAGGAAAAAAAAAATCTTCAAGGGCATAATAGGTAAAGGTGTTCTAGTTCAATGAACTCCTTTGAAACAGGGAAGGCATTTTTCCCTCTTGTGTGCCTATAAGACTCCATCTTTACCTGCAAGGATCAAATGGATATCACCCTTTCCAGGAACTTTCTAGGTCATGCTAGCCTACAATGAATCTCTTCCATTTTTTAAATCCTATGGCACTTGTACATGTATTGTGTATGAGACATGCATACAAGAAAGAAGTTTTAGGCTGGGTGCGGTGGCTCACATCTGTAATCCCAGCACTTTGGGAGGCTAAGGCAGGAGGATCACTTGAGGTCAGGAGTTCGAGACCAGCCTGGCCAACATGGTGAAACCCCGTCTCTACGAAAAATACAAAAATTACCTGGGTGTGGCGGTGTGTGCCTGTGATCCCAGCTACTAGGGAGGCTGAGGCAGGAGAATCGCTTGAACCCGGGAGGCAGAGGTTGCAGTAAGCCGAGATAGTGCCACTGCACTCCAACCTGGGGGACAGACTGAGCCTCTGTCTCAAAAAAAAGACAAAAGTTTTGTTGGTTATCTTCATCTTGCTCTCTGATTATATTTGCCCCCCCAAGCTAGATTATAAATACTTCGAGGGCTGTATCGCTTACATTTCACTGAATTTTCCCAAAGTGTCTCCCAATCCACTGTTGTTATGTAACTTCAGGGAGTTCCATTTCCCTAAAACCCAAAGACATTGCATTGCAGTAGCCCTGCTGATCTTCACAGTGATTACTGTATATTTCAGTACGTGTTTTCTTTAGAACTACATTGTCATTGGTTCTTTAATCAGTGTCCCTTTCTTCCTTTTTTTTTTTTTTTTTTTTCAGACGGAGTTTCGCTCTGTCGCCCAGGCTGGAGTGCAGTGGCGCGATCTCGGCTCACTGCAAGCTCCGCCTCCCGGGTTCACGCCATTCTCCTGCCTCAGCCTCCCGAGTAGCTGGGACTACAGGCGCCTGCCACCATGCCCGGCTAATTTTTTGTATTTTTAGTACAGACGGGGTTTCACTGTTTTATCCAGGATGGTCTCGATCTCCTGACCTCGTGATCCGCCCGCCTTGGCCTCCCAAAGTGCTGGGACCACAGGCGTGAGACACTGCGCCCGGCCTGTCCCTTTCTTCTTAAACATATTGATAATATTGTGGCTTTCTGTGTTTAACAGTAGAAAGGTTTAAAAATGGACACTTGTAAAATAGATGCAACAAGAGAGAGAAATTCTGCCAGGGATCCCTCAGTTTCAGACAGGCTCTAGATACCAAACAAGAGAGCTACCCTAAAGCTCCAGCCTTAGAAGAGGGTACCTGGGTAGGTAGAACCACTACACCAAGACAGGAGAATGATGAGAATTCAAGTCGTTTTACCCTAACAACAATCACTTTATTGTGTATCATGATGTTGTATGTCAGGATTTAGGTGGGTCATTCATCTGTCCCATGTAGAGTTGACAGAGATCATTTGGTGGCAGTCTGCTGGCCAAGAGGCTGTTTTCAAGAGTCCAAGATGGCTTCCATTACTGACCTGTACATCGGTGGGGTGACTGGAAGGCTAGACGCAGGTTTGGTATGCACCTATATGTGGCCTTCACAGCATCATGGTCCAGTAAGACTTTACCATGGCAACTTAGAGCTCCAGGGAGTAGTCCAAGAGCTCAAGTGCTTTCTGATGACTTAAAATCCTGTCCTTTGCTTTATCCTCTCAAATTGTTACTTGATTAAATAAAATTCTTAGGAAAAATGTTTTATGTTTAGTAAGAACATTCTATTACTCTACTTTTAAAAAAAAAGTACTGTTTTTATTTTTGATATCGTAAAGATCATACATTCACAGTCATTTGGAAATGCAAGCAATATATAAAATTACATGACACATAGTAAAAGTCATCTTAAATCCTACCACAGTTAGTTATTGGAGGCTATAGTAAACATTGTTTAGGCAGCTGTATATGTGTATAAATATATATATATATACACATACATACATATATGAATGACTTTTATAAGTGAGACATTAATTTATATGCTATTTTATAACCGTTATTCACTTAACGATATGTCATGGTGCTCTTTTGGTGCCAATCAACGTAGACAAACAGCATCCTTTTTAATATTCATATATTACTATGTAATATAAAATAATTTATCTAATCAATCTCCTATTTGCAGATATAAGACGTAATTTCTTTTAATGAAATATTTTTGGGCATCAAGTATTTCAGAGAAAACCCAGTCAAAATACAGCCATTTATTTTATTTTATCAAATAAGTTACATGGCTAAAGTGTGACGAGGTTTTAAGTAAGTTTAGGGATGGAGAAGCCAGATAGAATAGTCTGTTTTAGTCCAATAGGCAACCAAATAATAGGCAGTTCTTTAGTTTGTTTTCTGCTATACTAACATAGGTTAACTAATACCCTAGACATTGATAAGGCAAAATAACTATCAGTCAACGTTTGCATTATACTGTGAAACCTGACAGAGGGAATGAGAGGGAGAAGAGGAGGAGGATAAAGAGAAGAAGAAGGAGGAAGAGGGGAAAAGGAGAGAAGGAAGGAAAGAAAGGAGGGAAGAAGGAAGAAAGGAAGGGGGGTCTGTCAGAATCTGTTTGAGTGCTAAAATTTTTTTTTAATTTAAAAAAAAGAAAGGAAGGAAGGGTAACTTAAATGAATCAGTGTTTCATTTTCATCTAGTTACAAGAAATAGGGAAGTAAATAATTCAGGGTTGGTCAGCAGCTCCACAATGGGGTCAGGACTCAGACTCCTTGTATCTTTTCACTCAACCATCCTACGTTGCACATCATCTTGTGGCCCCAGTGTGGCCACTTCACATCCCAATATTGTGTCCATGTTCCAGATAGGAAGGGGAAGGTGAAAGGGAAAAGGACAAAAATGCGCAAACCAGCTAAATCAGTACTCCTTCTAAGAGGTCTTCCTGGAAGGCCTGTCCAGTAATTTCTGTTCACAGCTCAGAGCTGGGTGACATGGTTGCCCTTATTTGCAAGAAGACTGGGAAATATAGGTTTTTGTTTTGTTTTGTTTTGTTTTGTTTTTATGGCTCGTATGTAAGAAGGGGAAAATGCATATAGGGGAGGCAACTATCTCTGCCACATTAATTAACGTAGGACATTTCTTATAATATGTAGGTGCATATACATGTTTATATTCCCAAGAAATTTGACCTAAGAGAAGAAAAGGTAAAATGAGTAACACTCTTATTTAACTAAGAAGTCTGAATCTACAAGAGATTCATTTTAAAATAAGTCTGTGAGAATTCTCAATGAAAAGAGAATTTCTTCATTTTCAGTTCAAGTTAACTACCTGAGAGGTAGGTGGGAAGAAAACTACAATGAATAGAAATAGCCACCGTCCTTGAGGATTTCAGTGTAGTGATGTCAACATTTGAACAAATAATTATAATTTCATACAAAAAAATCTCTATTGCATTGAGAAATGTATAAAGTACTGTGGAAAGAGTGGGCAGGCTTTGGGAAGGCATAAATGTGGAGGAGTCTACTTGTGCTCTAGGCTTAACAGATAAGAAAAAATGTACCAAGGAAATGAAATAAGAGAAGGACTTTTCAGAGCAATGGAGCAGTAAAGTGCAATCACGTGCTGACTAGTGCCTTTAAAACGTTGTACAAGAGGTACATGTGTAGCCCAGGTTTCTCAGAGTTTGGTCTATGAGTCATATACACTACAAGTATGATGCTCCACCTCCAGTGATTCCAATTCAGTTGAAGCAATAATACCTAACAAACTCTTCAGAATTGGCACGCACACCAAAGTTTGAGAACCCAGGGTTTAACCTGATGAAAAGAGAAAATGGGTCAAAGAGACTCTGTCCAGCACTCTGTCAATATCTTCTTTCATTCCTGTCTTATGCTTGTCTAACTATATTGCTACAAATATGGTCTAACTATATTTCTGAGTTATGTTGATTTTTTTCCTTCATATGCTTCTCTTGGACACTTCCTCACTGAGGTCCTAGTTCTGATCCATAATCATACTCTTTAATTTAACCCTATCCTAAGGAGCTAACTTGGGCAGAACAATACCAAGATGTTGAGGCCCTAGTCCTAGAATTTTAGACTTCTTTTAGTATGATAGACCCCTTTAGCTATCTAGTAAAGCCCATGGACCCCACTTCTAAAAATAATGTTTTTATGTGCATAAAATGAAATACACAAAACAAAATAAAACAATTATATTGACATACAGTTAACATTTTTTAAAAAGAAATGTGCTTCTTTACTAATGCTCTAAATAGCAAGCAAATACATATAAATTATAGGCAAAGAAATATTAATGTGAGAGTTATTGTTGCTTAACTTGAATAAGAGTATTAAATAAGGCCGGGCATGGTGGCTCACACCTATAATCTCAGCACTTTGGGAGGCCAAGGCGGATGAATCACGAGGCAAGAGACCAAGCCCATCCTGGCCAACGTAGTGAAACTCCGTCTCTACTAAGACTACAAAAATTAGTCGGGCGTGTTGGCGCACGCCTGTAGTCCCAGCTACTTGGCAGGCTGAGGTAGGAGAATCACTTGATCCCGGGAGGCAGAGATTGCAGTGAGCCGAGATTGTGCCACTGCACTCCAGCCTGTGACAGAGCGAGACTCCGTCTCAAAAAAAAAAAAGTATTAAATAGTAGTATTTGACAAAGTAACAGGTATGCCATATTGAACATGAAGGCGCATGTTTTGTTTTTTCCTTCCAAGTTCATAGGCCTTCTGAAAGCATATGGGTCTCTGTGGACCCCACATTAACAACCCCAACAAGGAGATCATCTAATAGAGAGGTCCGCAAGTGGGGCAATGCTGTCCCCTGTGGTGCATTTGAGAAATGTGAGGGGGTAATTTCGATAATCAAAATAACTGAGGAGATGCTATTGGCCATTAGAGGCCATGAGGTATAGAGTACCTCCCAAATCTATCAGCTCTGAATTATCAGCTTAACTAAATTCTTCAATAAAGTATGAGTTGATGGAAGAGAGAGATATTTCTTATTATGCTGAATCTACCTCAATTATTCTCTTGTTAAAGAGGAAACAAGAAGTTACTTAAAGCATAAAATTAACTGGAAATCCAATAAAGTATTTTATATCCTTTTCCTGATCAATAAGCATTTCATTATCTTGAAAATAGACCATTTTTAATACCAGGCATCACTTATAGGTCTTTGCCTGAAACTGTTCATGTATTGTCCAATGGAAAATTACTAAAACAATTTTTACAGTTCTATTCTAGAAAAATTTTACCTAAAATATCCAAATGTCATTACTATTATTATTTTTTGAGATGGAGTCTTGCTCTGTTGCCCAGGGTGGACTGTAATGGCATGATCTCTGCTCACTGCAACCTCCACCTTTCGGGTTCAAGTGATTCTCCCGCGTCAGCTTTCAGAGCAGCTGGGATTACGGGTATGCGCCACCATGCTCGGCTAATTTTTGTATTTTTAGTAGAGGTGGGGTTTCACCTTGTTGGCCAGGCTGGTCTTGAACTCCTGACCTCAGGTGATCCGCCCACCTCGTCCTCCCAAAGTGCTGGGATTACAGGCGTGAGCCACCGCGCCCTGCTCAAATGTTATTATTAAGAAGAGTACTAAACAGTCATTCTAAGGATAATTGATTCAAATGCTTACTTTTTGTTACTTTTGCATTGTAGAGACAAACTATATGCAAAAAGAGTGAAAACAAATCTTGTCTTCCATTACATAATTTTATAAATACTTAAATTTTTAAAATTCTTACAGACAAAATGTTTCTTCTTAGAAACAAAGTATTTTTTCCTTATAATTTTAATTAGCCCCTTATTGGAAAAAAGTTATTGTATTTGCCTTTTCTTCACACCAGATGAGTTACTTTTAAAAATGCCCCTTTCCCAAATAAGGTATTGGATTTGGAAAGAAAGGTTTCAAACTAACTAGTTTGAAATCCTCTGAGATTCAGTGGAGTTAAAGCCCTGGTTATAATAGACAATCTACATTCAAAGCACAGGCAGTCCCCAAGTTGCAAATGGGTTATATTCCAAAAGTTAATTTGAAAGTCTGCTGTTTAGAACTTGTAGAGATATTTTGCCACGGAAACAAAGTTCTAAATGACAGTTGAATTTCTAGGCTAGCCCACAAAAGTCTATCTAACCCATAATGTGTCTGAATCCAATTGCTTCAAGGAGAGGTTTGTAACAGAACATAATAGTTTACTGACAGGCTGATTGGTGGCCCACTTTATCAGTATCTCTCAATTTAGTGTTGTTGGCTTGTCGTTTTAATATTTCTTCATTTTATTCCCTAAAGATATATTAGTCAAATAATAATACTTTTCTTTAAAAAGTACTTATTTCATTTCTCATAGTTGTGTAAATTATTTTAGGTCTTTATCTTAAAGCAAGGAATAAATAGATATCCTTTTTTTCCTGTGATAAAAATCAATTTCCTGACTAGGCGCGGTGGCTCACACCTGTAATCCCAGCACTTTGGGAGGCCAAGGTGTGCGGATCAGGAGGTCAGGAGTTCAAGACCACCCTGGCCAACATGGCGAAACCCTGTCTCTACTAAAAATACAAAAATTAGCCAGGCATGGTGGTGGGCACCTGTAATCCCAGCTACTCAGGAGGCTGAGGCAAGAGAATCGCTTGAACCCAGGAGGCAGAGTTTGCAGTGAGCTGAGATTCTGCCACTGCACTCCAGCCTGGACAACAGAGTGAGACTCCATCTCAAAAAAAAAAAAAAACAATTTTCTTATAAGGTTTTTGTTTGTTTGATGTCTGTTTTTTTTTTAATTTATACAAAGTTAAAATTCCTTTTCTAATGGCAGTAATCTATAAAGATTTTTTTTCCTGTTTGTTTTGTTTTAATGTGTTGCTTATTTAAAATGCCTTTGATAACAACTGTGGCTTGACAAGTAATAATGAAAAGGGACTGTAAACAACAATATCAAATCTTTCCCACTTTTGCCATTTTACTCCTCTGACTCCTGGTTAAAAATAAGTGGTTCCAAAATTTCTCATGTGCCAATCAAAGTTCTCCTCAATTTAGGCCAGACTTCTTTTTTTGCCCTGTATCTCCATGCCTTCCATCACAAACGTTTGTGCTGGCTCATTTCTTACCCCCAGGCATACTTGGCATTTTCTCACTTTCATACCTTTGTTAGCTATCTTTCCTGTAAGAGTGCTCTACTCTGATCATTCTATTTGAAGCCTATTCTTCAAGGTTCATTTTAAATTTCACCTCTTCTGAGCTAACATGAAATAACGGAATGAATGTGTTAAGAGTTGTTAAAGACAAAGTTATCGAATAATATTTGTCAAAGTATGATAAGGAGGATTTTATTCAGGATGATCATAATAGGTAGAGGGACCACTGCAATAGGGCCTTGCAGCCAGGGAGAGAGATTGGGCACAATTCCCAGTAGAGCATGGGCAAGTAAGAATTTGGAGCCACAGAGCAGTGTGGGGGTCAGCAGGCGTGCCTTGACTTTTAAAAACTTTATAGATAACATCAGGGGTAAGAGTGATTCCGGCTAAACTGACCTAACAGGATTCTTGCTGAAGACAGGCCAGAGTGTTTAGACGTCACCCAAGAGATGAGAAACTTGATCAGATATCAAGGATGATCAGCTATCGAGAATAGGAGTTCTTGCTAAAGTCAATTAGCAGGGTTCTTTGCTAAAACAGAATTTTACAAGGAAGTGCACAGAGGGGCTTAGCAGAAGACCCAGAAGTCTGACTAAGGCTTGGCCCCAAAGAAGCTTTGTCGGAGTCATACAGGCCTAAGTATGAATCCCAGCTCTGTCACTTTCTTAGCTGTACATATGTGAATGTAAGTTTAACCACTCACAGCAATGTTTCTCGTCTAAAGAGTGAGACTAATAGTACTTTGATCACAATGTTGTTTTGAACATTAAATAAAATCAGTTAAAATTTAAAAGCACAATGGCTATCTTCGATCATCTCATAGCAACTGATTGCTTGTCTTTGAGCTCTATGGCAAATGTTAGCTGAGCTTTTCATGTCAAATGTTATATCTCTGAATATATTTTTGCATGAATGTATTTTGTCTCCATAACCAGGTATTTTAAGTCTCTCTGGTTAAAATCTATTAGTCAAAGTCCTGGCTAGGACTTCAGAAATTAGAAACCATGCTACGTATTTCAGACAGAGGAATTTCATTTAAGAAATTAGTCACATAGATGTTGGAAGACTGAAAGAGCAAATGAGGGATGCTGGAAAAGGTGGCTATCACCTGCAGGGCAGCAGGGCCAGGGGACCAAATGGGAAAATCTAGGAGTATGAAGGAGAGGGGCCCTCATATAGTTAGCACTCAGGTCTTGAGGGAGATGTCCTGTGGTTGGTACTTATGCTGACAAGAGGGCGTGGCTGACTGGTCCTGGTAGCCTTGAAGAAATGTGGCACTGTTTTTTGTTTTTGTTTGTTTGTTTGTTTTTTGAGATGGATTCTCGCTCTGTCACCCAGGCTGGAGTGCAGCAGTGTGATCTCGGCTCACAACAACCTCTGCCTCCTGGGTTCAAGCAATTCTCTGCCTTAGCCTCCCCAGTAGCTGGGATTATAGGTGCCCCCAACCCCCACAACGCCTGTCTAATTTTTTTGTATTTTTAGTAGAGACGGAGTTTCACCATCTTGGCCAAGATGGTCTTGAACTGCTAACCTCGTGATCCACCTGCCTTGGCCTCCCAGAGTGCTGGGATTACAGGCTGAGCCACTGCGCTCGGCCAGCACTGTTTTTTTACCCTAGAATTTGAGCATGTTTCAGCACATCTGCAGAACTGGCAGAACAAAGGAAGAAAAAAATTCATCCTGAGTGAAGAAAGCTATGAAAAGTTTGCTTCAAGATCAATTGCCCAAGGTTAGAGGAAAAGACTTCATGGAACCATGTTATCTATCCCATGAACTCATGCCTGAGTCCTAGAGCAGCAAACAAATAATATAACTAAATGCTTCACTGTGATGTACACGGGACTTTTGGAACTGAAGACAATATCAACAGGAGATGATGCCTGTGAAAAATGGCGTCTTGGTACAGGCATTAATGCCATTAAAATTAGGAGTTGGCGGCCAGGCGTGGTAGCTCTTGCCTGTAATCTCAGCAGTTTGGGAGGCCAAGGTGGGCAGATCACCTGAGGTCAGGAGTTCGAGACCAGCCTGGCCAACATGGTGAAACCCCGTCTCTACTAAAAATACAAATATCAGCCGGGCGTGGTGGTGGTTGCCTGTAATCTCAGCTACTCGGGAGGCTGAGGCAGGAGAATTGCTGGATCCCGGGAGGCAGATGTTGCAGTGAGCCAAGATCATGCCATTGCACTCCAGCCTGGGCCAACAACAGCAAAGCTCTGTCTCAAAAAAAAAAAAAAAATCAGGGTTTGGTAGCCTCAGCACAAACAGCATTGCAGTTGGGGAGCTTTGTTGCCTTTGGAAGCAGTAAGAGAAAACAATTCAATGAGCCAGAGGAGGATGGTGACCGGGGACTGTTTCTTAAAGTGTTCCTTCCCTAAAAGCAAAGGAAACAAGGCATAGAATACAAAGCAAATCCCTGGGAGTTCTTAGGATCTTCTGGAAGAAATCTGAATGTGGATAGGGAAAAGTATGAATACTCTTTAAGACTTTTACTACAACCCTTTTTTTTTTTTTTTTTTTGAGATGGAGTCTCACTCTGTCGCCCAGGCTGGAGTGCAGTGGCATACAACCCTATTTTTACTCTTAGTCTCGTGTAGCTTGGGAAAATGGGCTATACTTGAATATCTTTTTTTGTTTGTTTTTGTTTTTCTTTTCCTTGTTTTTTTCTTTTTTTCTTTTCTTCTTTATTTTTTTGTTTTTGTTTTTGTTTTTTTGGAAACAGGGTCTTGCTCTGTCACCCAGGCTGAAGTGCAGTGGCGGAATCTCGGCTCACTGCAACCTCTGCCTCCCGGGTTCAAGCGATTCTTGTGCCTCAGTTCCCTGAGTAGCTGAGATTACAGGCAGGCGCCACCAGGCTGGGATAATTTTTGTATTTTTAGTAGAGACAGGGTTTCACCACGTTGGCTGGACTGGTCTCAAACTCCTGGCCTAAAGTGATCCGCTCACCTTGGCCTCTCATAGTGCTGGGATTACAGGCATAAGCCACCAAGCCCAGCAAATTTCTTTTGTTTTAAGCTATTAGCTTCTTTAATTTGAAGCTGAATATTTATTTGGTAAAGTCATAGTTTATTATTTTTAAATGAAAATAAGCACTCCAAGAGACTCTGATGAGGGTAGTCCATGGGTCATAATTTGAGCATCTTAGAGCAACCAGCTCAAACAAGAGTCAACTTTCACAAATAAGAATGTTTTTCCTCTCTGTAACATAGAGTTAAACTAGAGTTGGCTCTTTATTTTACCTTCTTTTAGTAATGCTAAGTATTATTAGTAATTAATTTTAACTTTTGTTCCTTTTCGGTATAATAATTCTGGGTTTATGTCTTATATGTACAGCGTAAAGAAAAAATAAAAGCCAAGTTCAGATGTGCCTTGATTTTTAAAAACTTTATAGATAAAAATTTAAAATCAGTAAAATTGGTATTTTATTTCATTAAAAGTCTTCTATTTATAAATGATTTTCCTAGTGTTTCCCATTACTATATGTCATTGTCTTTATCTCAGAGATGCCTGCTTCAATTTTACATTATATTTTAAAATAATAAAGGCAACTTGATCTTTACTTTACCTACCATGAATAGATTGTTGATTTGTCTGATAGTTATAAAATGTGATTTGGTTTAAATATTTACCTCTGAAATTTGAGGACGATCTTTCTCAAGTTTGGTGAATTGTAGCTGGATTTAGAGTATCTGAATTTTCATTTCCTAACTTATTTAAATTTTATTTTTATTTTGTCCAGATTAAAGTCTTATTGTTATCTTGGTAAAGTAGTGCCCTGGTTTTGAAATTTGATTTTTTTGAGGGAAAATAAAAGACAGGCAGCTGGGGAGTGTTTTTAGAATTCCAAGTCATCCTGTGCCTCATTATTCTTATAGATGCCTATCTCCTTCTTCTGTCTTTAAAATTGATTCATATGTCATCTGGTTATGCTGGATAATGATCGTGGTGTGTTCAACCCCAGGGCTATTATCAAAGCATCCTAAAGTGGTAAAAAAACATCAAAGAGCTGTTGACAGTCCAAAAGACAAATATAGAAACTTTATTTTTTCAACCTAGAGAAAATCCTTATAATCTGTCTATTATTGTATAGCCCCTTCAGATCCGGAAGCTATTCAAGAAGTCCTGGCCAGTAACCAGATAAGTCTTTTCCCTTTGGAAGTAACTGTCCCCAGTGGCATTGCTTTGAAACCATATCATTAACATTGACAAATTTGGACTATTAGGATTATCATTTTGTGATTAGGGAATTCCTTGGTCTTTCCTAATTGCCTTCTCTATAGAGAATAAATAATATAAATGACATGGACCATAGATGACCAGTTTTCCTGAACACTTGAGCCAACTCTAGTTTAACTCTATGTTACAGAGAGGAAAAACATTCTTATTTGTGAAAGTTGACTCTTGTTTGAGCTGGTTGCTCTAAGATGCTCAAAGTATGACCCATGGACTACCCTCATCAGAGTCTCTTGGAGTGTTTATAAAATGCAGATTCTTGAATCCAAATCTTGGGGTGAGAAGGGAGTATGTAGTAGAACCACTAAAGCTTAAACAAGTGCCACAGGTGATTTTTATTCATGCCAAAGTTTAAGAACTACTTCTCAAGGACAGTTACTCTTTAGTTTAGGAAAATACTTTAATGAAACATCTTAGTTCTGAAATAAAGGTAAGGTTCCAAGGCTATTCTGTATAAAAGTGAGGACAGAAAACAAACAGCCAAATTGCTTTGAGTAAGAATAAATTAACAAGAATTTGGGAATTGCCGCCCTGGTGTGTTTTTTCTTCTTCTTCTTTTTTTTTTTTTTAAGATGAAGTTTCGCTCTTGTTGCCCAGGCTGGAGTGCAATGGCATGATCTCGGCACACCACAACCTCCGTCTCCCAGGTTCAAATGATTCTCCTGCCTTAGCCTCCCAAGTAGCTGGCATTACAGGCATGCGCCACCACGCCTGGCTAATTTTTGTATTTTCAGTAGAGACAGAGTTACTCCATGTTGGTCAGGCTGGTCTCAAACTCCTGACCTCATGATCTGCCCACCTTGCCCTCCCAAAGTGCTGGGATTACAGGTATGAGCCACTGCGCTTGGCCCACCCCTGGTGGTTTTAAAGAGAGGTGGCTTTAGGAGTCCCAGAAATTCAGAAAAATGTAGAGAAGGTTCTTGTTAGGGTGAGGGACCACAGCAATATAGTGGCAGGGTGTGGTCCGAAAAGAATGATGGCTACTGAGAAATTCCCTATGGTGGGAATGGCCAACATTAAATGTGAAGTCGCTTCCTATTCTGTGTCTTGTTTCCTTTGCTTTTAGGGAAGGAGCTGTTCCATCCATAGGAAAGCACAGAGTGGGATGGAAACAGGAACAGGATCAGAGCAAGTGTGCACCCTGGCCAAGTTCCTTTCCAAGAATCCTTGGAAATGTGGAGGAAGGTTCTGGATTTTCCCAACCTCACCAAATCACAATTAGCCAGGACATCCTAATCATGTAGCTCACATTTATTTATTGAGCATCAAGCATATACCAGGCATCTTCATACATTATGAAATTTAATCCTGCAAAGTAGGTATTTTATCCTTAGTTTATAGTTGAGGAACTGAAGCCAGAAAGGTTGGATAACAAGCCTAAGATCGATCAATCAATCAGTTAGTAATAGAGCTGCGACTGAAGCCCAGATCTACCTGACTCCAAAGCCTGTCTTTCCTGCTCCACATTATACTACACCCCTTCTCAGAGATTAAAAAAAAAAAAAAGCTCTGGCTGCTTTAACTGGTGTACCTCCAGGTCAACCACTTCCATCTCCTTCTCCTCTTTCAGATTTGCACCTGTTCCCTAACCAAAGAGAGGAACAACAGCAATAGTGTTCTGTTGGGATCTGTTCAGAGTTAAGGCCACCAATATTGTTCAGAGAATTCAGTCAGCACACCCCTCCCACCTCAATCTGCTGTCCCATCTCTCCTCTTCATCACCAAACTTTTTTTTCCAAACTTTCTAAATAGTCTCCACTTGCTGTTTGACTTCTTCATCTTCGTCTTTCTCTTTAACCCACTGTGCTTTGTCAAGAACTATGAAAGGTCTGAGATTTCATCCTCCTTGCAAGCTAATCACTTAACCTGCTATAGTTTCATGGAAGCTGGCAGAAGACGTGGGGCTTTGCAGTCAAAGGGCTGTATTCCTCATGGCACAGCAAGCAGCGCCAGTGTCATGTTCAGTCAGTTCCCTTGCCCCCAGGTCTTACCTGGAGCTACATGGTGTGGTTCAGGTGAGTGATGCACCTGCAGTGGGTTTGCCTCACAGCTGAGAAACTCTAAGCTTAGGAAATCCCCAATCTTTTTATCATAGGCTGCAAGAAAACCTGCTTGACCTTTACCTCCAAAGACATTATCTTCACTATATTGGATGGTAAACAAATGTGCCCCTGCTCTTGGCGGGGAGGGGGAGCAGGGCAGGGGACACTATGTATATTTTCCAAGGCAGTTTGACCAAAAAAAAAAAAAAAATCCTTGAAAATATAGTCTAAAACAAAAGCTGTTAGTGCCTCTGCTCACAAGACATGCAGAAATACTAGAGTCCCACAGAGAATTGTCTTCCAGCACATTTCTGCATTTCTTCCCACTAGTCATACAGATTGCTCTCTTGAAAATGATCAGTGATCTAATTTCCCGATCTAACAACCTTCTAGAATCCCAGAAATAAACTCATAGGACAATAATCATTCAAGAAATATTTATTGGGTAGCTTCTATGTGCCAGGCACTGTGCAGGCCCAAATAGACATGGTCTTTATCCTAATGTGGGGAGCAACAGATATTAACCTAGTAGTTACACATACCAAAATGTAGTTACAAGCTGTGGTAAGTCATAAGAGGGGAGGGTATATGGTGGTAGGAGAGCTGACATAACAAGGTATCTTGAATGTATCTGGGAGGTCAGAAATATTTTTCCCAAGGATGTCGCTTTCAAGCTGAGACCTGAAGGATGAGTAAGAGATAGGATAACTAAAGGAGAGAATGGCATGTACATAGAGCCTTTGGCTGTTGGGATCACAGCATTTTTGAGAAACTAAAAGAAGACCAGGAAGTCTGCCCAGGAAACAAGGTGAAAATGGTGTGAGATGAGGCTGGAAAAGGCAGGTAAGGCCAGACCTCGAATGGTCTTTTAGGCTGCCTTAAGAATTCTAGACTTATCCTAAAGCAATGAGAAACTGTTTAAGGAGTTTTTTGGAGTAGTGATATAGTCTCATTTGCTTTCTTAGAGGATAATTTTGGCTGCAAAATGGAGACTGATTGGAGGATCCCAGATTGTATACAGTGAGATCGAATTAGATTGGTAGTGATTGGAAAGAAGTAGACCAATTAGATTTTAGAAATAAAATTGCCAGGAGTTAGTGCTGCAACAAATATGGAGAATGGAAGAATGGAGGTGAGGGAGACATCAGCGGTTACTGACTACTAGATATTTGATTTGAATAACTAGAGAGATGGGGGATAAGGAAAACAAGTGTTCATGAACTCAGTTGGACTAAACTTTGCAACTTTGAGATATTAAGTGGCCATGTCAGTGAAGCTTGGAATTTAGAGGAAGGGTCAAACTTTGACTAGTGGATCAGATTTGGAATTTAGAGGAAAGGTCTGGGCTGGAGGCATATATGTGGAGATCACTGGCATATAGATGATAACTAAAGCCACTGGCGTGGGTGATGCTGCTTAGGCCAAGAGATTACAATGAAAACAGAAAAGAATCTAAAACTGAATTTTAAGGTACTGTTATATTTAATAGTTAGGGAGACGAGCAGGAATACGCAAAGGAATCAGAGAAGCAGTGCCTAGGAAAGTAAGGAGGAAAACCAAGAAAATGCAGTGCCAAAGGAAGAAGAAATGTTTAAGAAAGAATAGTGGTCAAAGTGTTGAGTATTGTTGAGAGGCCAAGAAAGATGAGGATTGAAAATGGCTCCCATTTTATTGATAAAAAAAAAGTGAAGCATTGAGAAGAGAACTTGTTCAAAGCCAACATAATTTCTTGACCCTCTCTCTGTTCCCAGAGAACTCATACTGGTGCACATGCTAGGGTCATCTATGTGTGGGTTTTCTTCTCTCCAAAGGCCATAAATTCCTTGGTCTTCACTTTACTTCACCTTACTGCATTGCATATTATTGACTACAATCTCTAGGTCTTCAATAACATTCTTAAATTATGTGTTAATCTCCTTCAAAAACAGCTGATCTTCTTTACTCTGCCTTTACATGTAGGCATGTCCCAAACATATTTTTTTAAATATAGTTTTTAAAAGTGCCATGTCTTGGCCTCTCCCTGAACAAAGGAATCAGAATCTTGAGGGGGTAGATTGCAGGATTCTGTATTTTCAAAAAGCTCCTGAGTAGGAAGCAGAGTAGGAAAGTATTAGCTTAGCGGTAAGTTTGGAAACCACTATCTTAGTCTCAGACCAAGCATAGTTGGGCAGTAAGATGGGGAAGCCACCCCATTCGCCCACACTCTGATAAAATCCTCATACTTTGAAACAATATACAGTTATACTTCAATTATTCCAAGATCAACTTGCCAGCTGTCTGGAAGAGGGTCAAATCCAAAAGTTAAGAAAAGGAAACATCTCTCACAGGGAAAGAACTTCTGTGAAGTTCTAGTGAAGAACTAGTGAAGAGCAATGAAAATATCTCAAGATACCACTGCCCTATTTACAACCAGAAGAAAAGAAACCTCTCATTAGCTGGCTGTGGATATAAACATCCCATCAATCTTCACCTGGAGCCGCAGAGAAAACCAGCCGAGAAAGGAGAGAAGAATGAAAAATAAACAGTAAAGCAGAAAGAATAAGAGGAAGGATCAGAGTGGACAGAGGCAAATGAGGAGATGAAAAGCAGTGAAAGATTTTAGAAGAGGTGATGAGAACATTCCAAAGAGGGAAAAAAAGAGAGCACCAAAGTAGGGATTCTATACACCGCAGCAATCCTCTGGGACTTAAACGTATGGCCAAGATATCGGTTTGAGAGTCAGTTATCAACAAAGGATTTAATTAGCCATTGTATTCTTTAAGAATATAGAGAACAATCACATTTTAAAGAGATTTCTGTAAAACAGTTTTAAAAATATAGCTATTTTAAAAGATCGCACAATTAATACACTGAAATAAAGCCCAGACATGCAACTTGTTACATCCATCACCATTTTTGAAAGGACAGTTCCTGAGGTTGGACTCACCGGCCCAAGTACTACCCCCTCCCCAGGTCTCCGGTGGCAACTGTAAGTCAAAAGCCCTCAGGCATTATTGCAGCGTCCCACATTGCTTGAGGTTCCAGGAAGTCGCTGCTGCGATCACTTGTAAGTCTTCGTGCTGTTGTAAAAATTGAGGTCGTGGTTTTCCACGCGATTTGGCTGGCGAAGAGACCACGAAGCCACCCCCCACGTTTTCAGCTGAGTAAATATCTAAATATTTTTGCTTGCTATCCAGATCCTGGGTTCGAAGTCTTTGGGATTAGAAACTTCCAAGCCCATTTCAGAGGCTTCCTAGTCCTTGGGAGGAGTGTCTTTTAAAGCACCTGCCAGCCTTAAGTTCGCGTGCTTTCGGAAAGGGGCCGACAGGGTGCGTCTCAGGGGAGCCTTTTGAAACGTGGATTGAGAATTGTGTGAGTGTCTCTAGGAACCTCCATTAACTCCACTTTTCCTGAGTGTAGCTCCGAGCCTGGCCACAGCGGATGCTACCACGAGCCAGGCGCAGCCGGGCCTCGGGAGAAAGCCGGAAGCCCGAGAGGGTGTGGGCGCTCTGGGAGCCGAACGCGGCCGCTCAGCCGCCACGCGCCGGTGGCCCCGCGGGGACTCGCGTTCCGGTGAGAGAGCCCCGGCGCGGCGGGCTCGAGGCGGGGGTTCGGGGTCCCGGCCGCGGGCTCCGTCGGCGGGGCCCGCGCAGCCGCACTCGGCGCGCCGACTTCGGGCTCCTCCTCCCGGCTCCGTAGTAAGCATGGCGGCGGCGGCGTTCGTGGTCCCTCGGGTGAAACAGAAAGCGGGAGCTACGCGGAGAGGGAGCGAAGAGCGGGGCTGAGGCGGCGGCGTCACTGCCAGGAAACAACCCCAACAGTCAGCGCGCCGGCGGCCGCAGCGGCCCTGAGAGCTGACTCTGCAGCTGAGGTAGAGAGACAACGATCAGGAACCCTAAGAAGAGGCGCCAGAGGAGCCGCCTTCTGCCTCAGAACGGCGTGACTCGGAGGTGAGAGCGCGGGCACTCCCTCCGCGAAAGGCGGGGGACACCGAGCCGTCCCAACCCCGTCCCGCCCCGGAGGAGGCGCCGCGGAAACCGTTAGGCTGGGACTGAGGGCCGGGGCACTCTCCAGGGCTCGGCCCCGTGGAGGGGCCCGGACCACCCCCTTCTGTGGGCGCGCTGTGGGCAGAGGTGCAGAGGGGCAGTGGGGCCGGGGACAGGACCGGTCTACTAGTCGGGCACCTGCCGGGGCCGAGCCTAGCCAGGACACGCTTGCGGCGCCGCGGCCGGGGGCGCCATCCAGCCCAAAAGGAGGCAGCATCTAGCCCGAGGGAGGTGGCGCTGGTGCGCGGGCGGCCCTTCTCTGTCCCTCGCCTCCTCCCCGCGGCGAGCCGCGTAGCTCCGGAGGGCTCTGGGGCGGGGGCGGGGGCGGGGGCGGGGGCGGAATCCTCCTGAGAGGATCGCCCAGCACCCGCGGCGCCTTCGGCTTTGGCCGCCCGGCAGCCGCCGAACTTGAACGCTTTTCTGAAGAGAGTTTTCCCCGCTCATCTTGGGGTTAAAACCTCGAAAACCCGCCCTCTGTTTGATCCTGCGTGGCTGCTTCCAGTACCTGGCAGTTCCTCTCCCCGGGCGAGTTAACCACCTGTTCAGTCGGGAGGTGGACTCGAGGCTGCAGTCCTCGCCCGGTTTTAACAACCTGGATCTTCGAACTTTTGACACGGCTTTGGAAACGACGTCATGTGTTAGGTAAAGGAAAATGAACAGATAATTTCGCTGTCAGATTGCGAGCAGAAGAGGGACTGTTTTAATGGATGTGGTCGTTAATTGTTCTTTTATTCAACTGTTAGCGTTACAAGCCTTGGGATATTTTAGAGGGTGGAATGCGATGATTTGCTGGGGGTGCTAGAGATTGTGAATTCGAGATTTTCTTTTGTGAGATTTTACGTAAGTTCCTTTGGACACCTTTGTGTCTGACCATCTATTAAATAAGAGTCGCAGGCTGATGAGATTTTTTTTTTCTTTTTGCGGTATAATCATTATGTGTTCACTATGGGTTTTTAAAACCGAACAACGTAATTATTTTGCTTCTTACTGTGGTCTGTGTTTTTTAGTTCTTGAAACCAAAGTGTGTATGCTTCTGTATTGTAGGAATGAAATAACAGTTGAACTCTTACTATAATATTTTATCACCATGCTGTTACCAGCTCCAGTACTAAACATACGCCACTCAGGAGTTTGAGCCATATGTTAGGCAGAAACGAATTGAGTTTTGTGGTTCTGATCTTATGTTTGGGTAAATATTTAGTTTTTGCGTATTTACTAACTCTTGTCATCTTGTGTCACCCACAAATGTTCAAGTGAGTTGAATCCCCTGTCTTTTGGATATTTTCTTGGTTGAATTAATTTTTCTTAAGTAATGAGATAAAGTACTCACTGAGACAGATGGTGGCCCAACAGAAAACAGTGATGAAGGATTTTTACCACATCTTTTATGAAATATAACCTGAAATGTTGCTTTTAGCTTTGTAGCCTACTAATCTTGCTTTCTAATCACACCAGTTAGTGGGAAGAAGGGATGATGACAGGAGAAACATCTTGTTAAAATTTTAATATTAAATCTTATATTTAAATTTTTTAGCACTACTACATTAAATTTTACTATATTGTCTTGTTTCATTTCATAGATCATCTGTTAGTTTTCTATGTGTAGGTTAACTGGAAAATTTTTTATCCCAGGCTGGCTACCGTTAGCCACCTGTATGCTTCTGAATTAACTCCCTCTTTTTCCCTTTTGTCTGAATCCTCCAAATCATTGAATGCTCCGGAAAAATAAAATCCTGGTTAACACTGTCAAGCATAGTTATAAGGGTAATTAATTTATCCCAAATTAATAATAAGCATTAAAAAAATTCTAGGATTATCTTCTTTTGGTGACGTCTGTGTCTTCACTTCCTCTATCTGTGTGAGTAATTGAGACCTAATTTATTTTAACACGCATGTAATGATTACTCTTTACTAGTCACATTGCTACAATATAATAGTAAGCATATTTTATTACTAATTTAAAAATTTCTCCCTCTTTCCTGACCAGCCAGTCATAGCTAAGGGCTGAGACATCCTTAACCCCCCGAAAAAAAGAGGGAATGCATGATTCATATTCTCATTGTCTTTTGTAGTTTTAGGCAAAGAGCATTTAATTTATACTTTATCAATTTTTAGTAATATTTGCGCTGTTTTAAAACACTTGCATTTTTTAAGATGTTCATGACATCCAAGGCTTGTGTATTTTATAATCTGCCAGTATTTTTAAAATACAATTTGATGAAGTAACCAAAAACGTTTTTTTTTTTGAAACATTGTTGGTGCATTTTTGAATGAAAATGAATCTAGATCGTGTCTTTGAGAATGGTGTAGGGATATGCACATGATTTCCAATTTTATTAGCCAGATAACTAAGTGATTAGTGTTTCTGTTTTTTTTTTTTGTTGTTTGCTTTTGTTTTTTTTTGTTTTGTTTTTAGCATTGCCTAGCGGACTTCAAATAAACTCACAATATTGTAATTCCGAAGGTTTAGAATATGGTGCATATTTATTCCACTGAGCCTTTTACTGCTTCAGTTTATCACATTGCAAAACAAGAAATATGGCTCCCATATGTGTTAATGTCAAAAACTACTTGTTAAAACGAAATTAGTGGCCATTAATGTTGAAAGGCAAATTTTGTACTTTTACATGTATTGTGAGCTTTTATAATTTTCTTAATATTTTGGTCTTATTTCAGATAATTATTCAGTGGTCTCTTTTTATATCTTTATTCTTACCTTTCTGTCTTCCCACTGTTGTGGTTTTGCTTGTCTTTAATACATACTTTCAAGTTTTCTGTGTAGCCTGTGGTCTTCCATCAAGTTCCTTTGTGGGTGTCATCTTTCAATGTTTCCAATCACTTATCACCCATTACCAGTCCTTGGGCTATTTTTTCCTCCAAGATTGAGAACTACACCTGGGAGATGTCATGTGCTTGCAGGGTGATGCAATGTTATTAAAGTGGGGATACAAACATAGTGTGATGTCTTCCTTCCTTCAAGTAGTTTACAAATTAGTTGGGGGTACTAGACTAATAGTATCATTAGCAAAAATTATAATATGGTATTATTAAGTTGTGTGACACCAACTGGAATTTAAAGGGAAGTGAAGCCAGTGAGAGCTAGAACAATCCTGGAAGGCATTTGGAGGGAGTCAGAGGAAACTTAGAAATGATTTAGATAACAAAAGGAAAGGCATTCCAAAAGAGATTCACAGGCAGAGTTGGAAGTAGTAGTAGAATAAGTAGTCCAAGAGCATCCAAGGACAGAAATTGGGACGAAGAAAGAAAGAAAGTTAGGTCGAGATGTTAGCTTAAGCACCAGGGCATCAGAAGAGGAAAATAGGCAGAGCTGGACAAGACAGTTTGTATCATTAGGAACCTATCACTGAAAGAACTGTACCTCAGCTTTGACATATTAATAGCTTAAGCTTTATGTATAATGGATAGCTTATATGTGTTTGTTTATATGGCTTAGGTCAGGGGTCGGCCAACTTTTTCTGTAGAGTGCTAGATAATTAAATATTTTAGGTTTTGCAGGCCATTTACAGTCTCGGTTGAATGTTCTTGTTTGTTTGTTAGTTTTTTATAATCTTTTAAAAACGTAAAAATTTTTACGTTGTTGTCTCAAGAGCCAAACAAAAACAAGCCATCTGTGGACTGGATTTGGCCAGGGGACCTAGTTTGCTGACTCCTAGGTAATAATTGGCAAAGTAATTGTCCATATAGCACATACTGTGAAATGTCTTGCATCATCTTGTCTATATGGTGGTTTGGGTGTTTTATGACTATCATGTATATATTTTTCCTTATGTTATCCTAAAAAAAAGTATGTAGAAATAAGTGCTTCTGTAATTGTTATTTTGTGGCCAGACTTCTAACAAGAGCCTAGAATAGGTCTCAGAATTAGGAAGTGAAAGACGAAAAGCCTTTGAGTCAGGCCTTACTACAGTGAAAATAGCTACACAGTGGCTTGATTTAGAATTTGTATAAGGTTAGGTGTATCAACTGCCTGTGCTGGTTTTACATTTTTTAAAACACAGCTGGCAGGTTAAAAACCTTGTCTAGGATGCTGGTGGTCTGTAAGTGACAACAGAGGAGCAGGCAGTAGGGAACTTTGTTTTTAGAAGTAGTCTAGGATGAGTTAATAAAGGGACAAGCAGTTGGACATTCTGCAGTACTCCAGAAAGAATCACTCTGTTATGGAACAGTCTAATAATTGATATTTACATTGATGAACTTGAGTCATCAAGAAAAGATTATATCATGTGCACATTAAGGCACGGAAGAAAGACCTAGAGATCTCTTTACAAATAATTAAGATTATTTTAAGATAAGTTATGGTGATTTAAAGGATATAAGTATCAGCTACTTTGAAAAGTAATTTACATGAAACATCTCTGAAGTTTCTAAATTTATAGATATCTATTTCTAAGGCAGTTCTGTTTCCTTCAGTATACTGTGGTTCATGTGCCATTACCAGGTGAATAGTGATGCCTCACGCTGTGGCTGCACAAATCAATTGGCTGGGGCAACTGTATTTTTTGTGGCATCAAGAGAGCAAGAATACATCATGAGAGCATTTTTTCGTTAAGCAGGCATCAGTACATTCCATATATCAGGGTTAGTATTAGGTGCTGGAAAAAGTACAGATGTATAAGATGGGAAGCAACCTGGACAGAATCAGTGATGCTTCTTTCTTCCTGTTAAAAACATTAAAACCAACCAAACAAAATCATGAAACTTAACTTTTGTACTTTAATTTATTATTAGCATTTTTCATACTTAGTACATACAGTACCGTAATTTTAAGGCAATATAAACCTTTTGATTTAAATAACAGCCTTCATAAATTGCTACTTAATACAATTTTTACTTTTTAAATTTTAGTTTAAGGAGAAATTCATGCTCTCCCTCTTTTTTTGTGAATGCTTGAAACAGCTTCACCATGCCAGCTGTTTCCATTTGCTAAACAAGAGGTAAATTAAAGTACCTTGGATGGTGACTCAAAAGTCTAGTTCTTAGTTCTAACTTCACCACTTATTACCTATATGATTTTGGGTTAGTTTCTTGCAATCTTGGTTTTCTAAGCATTAAAATGGAGAATAATATCTATCCTGTTTTCCTCAAAGATATTGTGAGAACCCACAGAGATGTTGGAAACTATAAAAACATTAAAATACATACCATAAAAGTGCTTACATTAATGCTACTATATTGGAAGCAATGCAGCCTTTTTTTTTTTTTTTTTTAAAGACCAGAGTTCAAGCTTTATCCTCCAAAGTTCTGTAAACATAGTATGTTTCCAGTAAACATTCAGTTGAGCTCATTGAATTTTAGAACCTATACTTGCTTATTTTTAAAATCCTATACAAACCTACCAGATATGTGGTGGTATTCTCATTTTACAAATGAACTATACTTCTGGTTGACTTCCATATCTCTTTCTCCTTCACTTCTTGAGATCTCTTATGTGCTAGTTGCTAGAAATACAAAGTGCAATGTATACTTTGAAGTAAGCCTTGGTGTAAAAGTTACCTAAGTTTGGTAAATTAGATTGTGTATGTTAATCAGCCTCTATCAGAAATGCTGGGGGAAAAAAAGTGTTGTATCTGTTTTCTTTCCTCAGAATCCATATTTTAATATATATTTGAACTTTTAAAAACTTAAATGATTTTGCTTCACTACTTCTTCAGTGAGGGATTACTTTAATTGGTTTATGTATATTCTAAACCGACAGACACATAATTTGGGAGGCAAAAAAATCTTACTTCTCTAGGGGTTCTAAACAGATATTTAAGTACACTTTAAATCACAGTTTAGACTTTTATTAGAAAGTAATTACGTGCTTTGCTTTATAGAAGTATATGCCATATACAGCAACTACTTTTGTTGAGCCATAACTTGAAGGATTAGTCATTTCATTTACATTAAAATCAGTTTTTCTTAAGATTTGCTTAAATAAAAAGTGAAAATTCATAATTTGCGATTTTATGTTTAAATTTTCTAAATTTTTTTTGTTTTGTTAAGACAGACATTCTCAATTATGTCTTTGTTCTTATGACTTGATTTTTTTCCATGTAATATTTTCATTTGTAATATATACCTAAAAAAAATTTTTAGCATAGTACCTTCATAGTTTATGAAGTACCTTTTTGTTTCTTTAGTAACTATTAGGATCAGCTTTTCCTGATGCTTCAGATTGGTATTCCTGAAATAGTATGTTCGCAATTTTGTTTTAATCACTTGAACCTTACTAAAACTGGCCTAGTGTGTGTGACAGAGTAGCCTTTGGGTAAAATGTAGGGGCTACTGCCCCTCTAACCATCTTTTAGGCTGCTTCCAGGATATTTAAAAAACATGAATTTATTCAGATCACTCCCCAGTTTTAGAAATCGAAATCACAATACAATTCCTACTGCATTAATTATAATTTCCTTTGTCTTTGAGAGTCCATACTCTGTTGATATCCTATTGTGTCATCATTTCTTACCTCTTTACAACTTTGTGATATAGTGTAGAGAACATATTTCTCATTAGGCAGCCACAGGATTGTTTGTTGACTTCTCATACTGGCTGTATAGAAACATGAGTGTGCTACTTTACCTGTATGAGCCTTGGTTCGTTCATTTTACAGTGTAGTAATAATAGTAGCTATCTCCTAATATAGACTGTACAAGAATTAAAAGATCCTATTTAACATGACAAGTAAAATGCTTGCCATAGGATATTTATATTTAGAACTTTGACAGACATACCTAATCATTGTCACTCAGGCATCCTGCATATCATTCATTTATTCATTTGTCTATCATTTGTTGAACATTTAAAATGTCCTAGATACTTAGAATATGAATGTTGAATGTCACAAAAATGAATGTCACACTCCCTCCCCTTTAGAAATTTACAGAATGGGATGAGAGATAATGATATGTAAATAAATACATATTTTTAAATAATTAAAATATCTTGTGTCTTTTCACTTGTGTGAGTCCTTCCTGTCTTTTAATATTTAAATGCAAAATGTTTCCATAATACCCACAGAATATCTGGGTTGTATATATCATACTGTAATGTATATATATTTTTTACTTGTCTAAATCAGCTATTCAACTATGAACTCCTTGAGTGTGACCAGTACTACTGGAGTCAGCAACTTTTTTAATATAAGAGAAGATAGTAAATATTTTAGGCATTGTGGACCATATGGGCTCAGTTGCAACTACTTAAACTGTGCTATAGGAGCACAAAAACAGCCATAGATAAATTATAAACAATGGGCATGACTGTGTTCCTATTAAACTTCATTTACGAAACTAGGCAGCAGACCAGATTTGGCCCACAGGCTTTAGTTTGCCAACCTCTGCAATGGTGCATGCATATACTTTTATTTGTGCTTGACAAATAAAAGGCACTTAGTAAATAATATGATTAATAGGCATTAAACACTTTCTATATTCTGGGTGCTATTGCAAAAAACTTTATATGTATCAGTTTACTTAAGCCTTAAAACATCTCTCTGCGGTAGATACTATTATCACCAAATGTCATAGAGTAATAATAGAAGCACTTTCATTAATAGATAGGAACACAACATTGGTTCAAAAGTCTTAGGCAATACGTTAAGAACAAGAAAAATAATTAACCTGTAAATAAAGGGGGGAAATGTATCACTATTATTTAGAGTTGATATGACTGCTTACAAATACAAATAAATATAATACAAATACAAATAACAAAAAAATATGAGATAACAGAAAAAGATTTGTATTAAAAAATTTCAGTAAGCTGATTGGCTATAAGATAAAGTTAGAAAATTCATTAGCCTTCTTATATATCAACAGTAACCAACTATGAAATACAGTAATAAGAAGTAGCAGCCTAAACTATAAAATACTTAAGATTTTAAAATGTGTAATAGCTATGTGAAGAAAACTGCAAAAAGATGTGAATGGATGGAGGAATATTCATGAATGTGTCAACTTAATGCCATAAAAATGGCAGCTTTTACTAAATTATTCTATAAAGTCAATGTAGTTCTAATCAGAAATTCAACAGGAGTTTTAAAATGGGATTTGACAAACTGATGGTTCAAGTTTTGAGAAGGGAGCATGCACAAGAATGGCCAAGTAAATTTCAAAAAGAAGTATAATAAATGGGACCCATCAAAGGTCGAAACATTATAAAATTACAATTATTAAAATAAGAATTTGGAGTAGGAATAGACATATTGATCAAAGGAATAGAATAATAAATTCAGGAGAAGATCCATAGATAAACATGGATAAAGAAGAATTGTATGATAAATGAATGAGTAATGGAAGAACTGGTCTATAAAGGGTGTGGGACAATCAACTGTCTAATTGAAGTAAAGATAGTTAGGTACCCACTTCGTGACACTCTCAAAACTAAGTTCCAGGTGGACTAAATGGTTTTGTATTTTTATTTATTTATTTATTTATTTATTTTTTTTTTTGAGATGGAGTCTCACTCTGTCGTCAGGCTGGAGTGCAGTGGCGTGATCTCGGCTCACTGCAACCTCCGCCTCCCGGGTTCAAGCGATTCTCCTGCCTCAGCCTCCCAAGTAGCTGGGATTACAGGTGCCCACCACCACGCCCAGCTAATTTTTGTATTTTTAGTAGAGATGGGGTTTCACCATGTTGGCCAGATGGTCTCGATCTCTTGAGCTCTCGCCTTGGCCTCCCAGAGTGCTGCGATTACAGGCGTGAGCCACTGTGCCCAGCCCCGAGTGGACTAAATGTTGATAAATAAAAAATAAAATGACAAAACTTTTAAAAGTTAATTTAAAAAATCGTTGGAGTAGAGAAGGCCTTTTAAGTGAGACATCAAACTTAGATGCCATTTAAAAAGGAAGGCAAGCAATAGACTGGGATAAAATATTCGACATGTAATAGACAAAATTAATATTCAAGGTATATAAGGTGTACCTACAAATCAATATGAAAAAGATAACCTGATAGAAAATGGGAAAGAATGTAAGCAGGAAATTTATAGAGGTAGAAATATAGGTAGCCTGTTAAGTTTTGAAGGAATACTATTGAACCGAATATAAATAGCTTCATCTTTTTAGGAGAAAAGTTTGGCAGTATCTATCCATTTCAAATGTACATTCTCCTGAGCCAGAAGTTTTATTTCTATATGTCTGTAATATAGAAATGCTATCATTCATTAATAGAGAGTATTGCATGATTATTCCATGCAGAGGAGAAAATGTATGATGGGAAACTGGAAGTAATAAGATCATCATTAGAACAGTTAAATTATGGTGTGCCCTTACACTATAATATTAGATACTTATGAAAAAACATGAAATAGACATAGATGTACTTCTTAAGATATTTTACATGAAAGGGCGAGATACAATATAATACATACACAAAGACACAATTCATACACACACAAAAAAAATACAATACACAAAAGCAGTGTATGTGATTTCGCTTACGTAACAACCAATCCCAGAAAACCTAACACACAGGTAAGCACAGAGAAAAAGACTGGAAGGGTACACCAAACTTGTTAGCTATAGAAATAGGAGTTGGATTAGGGATCAGGAAAGAGTTAAAAACAATGTTTGTATGTGTATTTTCAAGTATAAGCAAGTACAGCCTTTGTGATATAACAAACATAACAACACATGCAAGGCTTTGTTATGATTGGTCCTGATTAGGACCATTCCTCCTGGGTGGACAGCTTTGATTTATGTCGGTTTTCCCTGCGTAATTTTTAATAGCACTTCCTTTCACTTGCAGAAGCTTCCCAGTTGGTGTCTGAAGTCATTGGTGTTTTTAGAAATAGCAATTTCTGTATAGTGTTGGATCTGAAACTGTGTTAAAGTGGGTTAAAGAAGTGAGAATTCTACCAGTGATTCTTAACCTCTATAACTACAACTGCCAACCAAGACAAAATAAAGTGCTTTTTATTTTCAGAGTTTCTGTTATAAAAACACTTTGCTTTTTTAAATATAAATTTATAATTTCGAATGTAGTTTTTTTAAAGTCCCATATGTCTGGATATTTTGATCCTCCCCTTTAATATTAGAACCTAATATTTCAAGACAGTTAATGATAGAGGTCAAGAGAGGAATCAGAAGCTTAAGAGGAAGACAGAGTAAGGAGAAGGAAGTTGTTTTTTTTTTTTTTTTTTTTTTTTTTGAGGCGGAGTCTTGCTCTGTCGCCCAGGCTGGAGTGCAATGGCGTGATCTCGGCTCACTGCAACCTCCGCCTCCCAGGTTCAAGAGATTCTCCTGCCTCAGCCTCCTGAGTAGCTGGGACCAGAAGCATGTGCCACCACACTCCGCTAATTTTTTGTATTTTTTAGTGGAAACGGGGTTTCACCATGTTGGTCAGACTGGTCTCAAACTCATGACCTCATGATCTGCCCACCTCAGTCTCCCAAAGTGCTGGGATTACAGGCGTGAGCCACTGCGCCTGGCCCGGAAGGTTTTTCTAAAAAGAAGTTGAAGGAAGATGAGTATGATTAGAGGCAATCTTTAACCAAGGCATAGTTGTAGATTTATAAACAAAGAATCTATCTGGTCATCTCAGAAAGGACTACTTTAAGGACTACTGGATTCTGCAGACAAATCTACTTATAGGAAATAAAGAAATGTTTCTTGATTTTATTATGATAAAATTATTTTGGAGGAATTAGTGAAGGAAACATGTTAATATGGTTAAGTTATAGTAATACAGTAGCTTTTACACAGGAACTCAAACTTTCTGTTGTGAATTTAGTTACCAATGTATTACTGTGGCCAGAAAATATTCAGAAACTACAGGTTTAATCTTCAGTCCAAAAATCACACCAATGGATTTGAAGTTCTACAAGAGCAAAGTTAACAATCTATAATATAAAAACTAAAGTTTTATATAATACTTCTAAAAAGGACAGTAAAATATTTGGAAGTGAAAATAGGATTGTCCCAGGTGTAGTTGCCTTTTGGCTCTAAAGGGTAGCCTATGTGCTCCAAAGACACTAGACAGCTAGAGCTATATGTGGAACTTAAGAAGATGTTACTTAAAAGAAAAACTGATCTATGTGCACACTATCAGTCCTTTAATGGACTGGGGTTCGTTTCTTGGAAGCAGTTCTTTCTCTCTTGTTTCCATAGTTTCCTGACTGGAAGTATCTTTTTGATCAAGATTTCCTTTGAAGTCTATTTTAACAGGATTTTCATGTCAGTATTAAGGTATAATTTCTTAGTGGGAGAATGGGGGCTGTATCTCCTAAATGTCTAATTAAATTTAAATTTAGTATATCTGACTAAGAAGGGTAAGGATGGTGGCTCGAATGCCCTCTTCCCTTTTAAACCTTTCTTCACTTAAGGGACATGAAAGAGTGAGGCTTATCCATCCGACCAACACTACTCTTTCCTTCTTTCCAGTGGATGTGGGATTGGAGAAGAATAAGATAAATAAGTTACAGTAAATTTGTTGCTAACAATCTGTGTAAATTATTGATTTCTTTGTAAGTGTATGAACACTTTCATTAGGTTAAATTGTTGATATTTTAAAGTTTTTGACCTCAGTGGCAGTTTCATATGGTTTGACCTATTGCATTATGAAACTATGGCTATAATCACTGCCCTGTATATAAAAATGTTATGGCACTTAAACAAAAATACATTATAACATTTAAATAGCATAAATTTGTGCATGCTTTGGCAGCACATATACTAAAATTGGAACGATGCAGAGAAGATTAGCATGGCCCCTGTGCAAGGATGACACACAAATTCATGAAGCGTTCTGTATTTTTCAGACTCTAAACCAACAAAGATAAAAAAAGACAAAGAAGGGCATTACATAATGGTAAAGGGCTGAATGCAACAAGAAGAGCTAACTCTCATAAATATGTATGTGCCCAATACAGGAGCACCCAGATTTATAAAGCAAGTTCTTAGAGACCTACAAAGAAGCTTAGACTCCCACACAGTAATAGTGGGAGACTTTTAACACCCTACTGTCAGTATTAGATCAACGAGACAGAAAATTAACAAGGATATTAAGGACTTGAACTCAGCTCTGGGTCAAGTGGACTTAACAGACATCTACAGAACTCTCCACCCCAAAGCATAAATTCATAAACAGTACATCACTGATGAAATGTCAACATCCAAGCCAAATTGGAATGTTCATGAATACACCTACTTTAGCAACAGGTAAAGCCAAAAATATTGTGACTGCAGATATGTATCATTATACATTAAAGGGTTAAACAACCTTCTCCAGAATCTAAATTGCATATGAGAATGATAAAAGCCATAATATAGTAATTTATAATTTAAAAGCTTGTAGTATGGCCAGGTGCTTGGCTCACACTTAATAGTCCCAGGACTTTGGGAGGCTGAGGTGGGAGGATTGCTTGATATAAGGAGTTTGAGACCAGCCTGAGCAACATAGCAAGACCTTGTTTTTACTAAATAATAAGTAAATAAGTAAGTAAGCCAGGCATGGTGGCACATGCCTGTAGTTCCAGCTACTTTGGAGGCTGAGGTGGGAGAATTGCTTAAGCCCAGGAGCCTGCAGTGGGCCATGACTGTGCCACTGCACTCCAGCCTGGGTGAGAGAGTGAGAACTTGTCTCAAAAAAAAAAAAAAAAAAGATAAGAAAAAGCTTGTACTAATTTATAAGTTAAAGCTATCAGACATGAAAACCTTAAGTGTTCAGCAAAGTACGGATAAACATATACATTTAAGGAAACTACACAGGGCTGGAGAAAGAGCCAACTAAAAAGATTGTATATAGAACAGTATCCAAGCTCACACAGGGCCAGAAGAAGTGCCTGTTTCCACTAGCTAGAACAGAAAGCCTCATAATTCACAAGGCATTCAGTAGAGTACTCTGGAGGGTTTTGCATTAGTAGTGGGGAAAAATTAATTACATATTAAATGCAGCTCTGTTCTTGCCTAATCCATCGTAAAAGCAAGTCCCAAAGAGTCAAACTTTGTCCGAGTCCCTTAGCCACATCTTATAACAAATCTCCAGATTATTTATGGAAATACAAAAATATCCAACAGCCAACAAGGTAAAGTTAACAGTATCTTACATGCAGTTCAAATTACTGAGTCTGCAAAGAAGCAGGAAAATACAAACCATATTGAGAAAAATTAATCACTTGAAATTGGCCTTCAAATGATACTGATGATGATAGTCATTAAAACAGTTATGACTGTTGGAGAAGCTAACAAAAAGATTGAACATGTTAAATAGAGATACTGTCTGATTAAAATTACGTGTCAAAGACATACTACATTAATGGCATGTTAGACTTTGTCAAAGAAAAGATAAGTGTACATGAAGATACAGCAATAGAAACTATCCAAAATGAAGCACAGAAGAAAATAGAATTTGGAGACAATAACTGAAAAAGTATTTGAAGAAATAATGGCTATTTTCCAAAATAGATATAAACTATAAACCAATAAGCATAAGAAAGATGAATAAAACTCTGCTAAAACACATCATAATCAAATCACTTAAAGATAACTTTTTTTTTTTGAGACAAAGTCTCGCTCTTTTGCCAGGCTAGAGTGCAGTGGCACAATCTTGGCTCACTGTAACCTTCGCCTCCCAGGTTCAAGCGATTCTCCTGCTTCAGCCTCCTGAGTAGCTGGGATTACAGGTGCATGCCACCATGCCCAGCTAATTTTTGTATTTTTAGTAGAGATGGAGTTTCACCATGTTGGCCAGGATGGTCTCCATCTCTTGACCTCGTGATCCGCCCACCTTGGCCTCCCAAAGTGCTGGGATTATAGGCGTGAACCACCGTGCCTGGCCCATAAAGGAAATCTTAAAAGCAGCCAAAGAAAAACAGAACAAAGATAAGGGTGACATCAGATCTGTCATTAGAAGCAATGTAAGCTAGAAGACAATGAAGCAATATCTTTAAAACATTTTTTTGCAAAAACTGTCAACCTGGGACTTTTTACCCAAACTGTCTTTGAAAATAAAGGCAAAATAAATATTTCAAATATACAAAAGCTGAAATAATTTATCACTTTCATTTATGAACTAAAAGACATGTTAAATAGAGTCCTTCAAGCAGAAGGAAAATTAAACCACATGGAAACTTGGCCACAAGGAGTTTAGAGTACTGGAGGTGGTAACTATCTGGGCAAATATATAGGATTTTAAAAAAATTATTATTTGAATATCTTTAAAAGACAAATGACTGTTTAATATAAAAATGATGACAGTTGCCAGGTGTGGTGGCTCGTGCCTGTAATCCCAGCACTTTCGGAGGCCAAGGCAGGCAGATTGCTTCAGCCCAGGAGTTTGAGACCAGCCTGGGCAACATGGTGAAATCCTGTCTCCAAAAAAAAAAAAAAAAAAAAAAATACAAAAATTAGCCAGGCATGGTGGTGCATGCTTGTAGTCACAGCCGCTTGGAAGGCTAAGTTGGGAGGATCGCTTGAACCCAGGAGGCGGAGATTGCAGTGAGCTGAGATCACACCACTGCATTCTAACCTGGGCAATAGAGACCCTGCCCTCCCCAAAAAAATGACAACATGAGGTTTAAAACATGTAAAAGTAAAATATACAATAATAGCAAAAATCCCAGAGAAATTGCAGATTTATTGTTGTAAGGTTCTGATACATATTCCTGAAGTAGTGCATTACTTGAAGGTATACAGTAATAAGTAAAACATGTGTATTGTAAATTTTAAAGAAACCACTCAAGTAACAAAGAGTTGTAGCCTATAAATCAACAAGAGAGAGGGGATGGTATAATAAGAAATAATTCAAAATGAAGCAGATGAAGAGGGAAAAGGGGACAAAGAACATTTGAAACAAATAGCAAGATGGTGATGTAAATCCAGTCGTATCAACAATCACATTACATATAAATGGCCTAAACACCACAATTAAAAGTCAGGGATTGTTGGATTCAATTTTTTAAAATTAAGACCCAAATATTTCACATCTACAAGAAATCCACTTTAAGTGAGTTAAAAGGATGGAAAAAGATATGCCATGCTTACTGTATCCAAAAGAAAACTGAAATCAGTAAGTTAAACCAGAAGTTAGGTTACAGAACAAAGAATTCTTACCAGAGATAAAGAGGATTATTTCATACTAATAAAGGGATTAATTAAGAGGGCATGCAATTATAAATATTTATGCATCTAGTATAGGAACTGGCCTGGGGGCAGTGGCTCATGTTTGTAATCCCAGCTCTTTGGGAGGCTGAGGGGGTTGAATCAGTTGAGTCCAGGAGTTCGAGACCAGCCTGGGCAATGTGGTGAAACTCCGTCTCTACAAAAAAATACAAAAATTAGCTGGGTGTGGTGGCACACGCCTGTAGACCCAGCTACTAGGAAGGCTGAGGTGGGAAGATTGCTTGAACCTGGGAGGTTGAGGCTGCAGTGAGCTATGCTCACACCACTGCACTCCAGCCTGAGTGACACAGCAAAACCCTGTCTCAAAAAAAGAAAAAAGGAAAAAAAAAAAAAGAGAGAGAGAATGTTTCTGAATATATGCTGGAACTGCAAAGAGAAATACAGATGCTCTTTAATTCATGATGAGATTATGTCTCAATAAACCCACCTGGTTAAAATATGTCAGAAATGAGTTTAATTCACCTAACCTACTGAACATCGTAGCTTAGCCTAGCCTATCTTAAATGTGCTCAGAACACTTACATTATCATATGGTTGATGAACAAAATCATCTAACACAAAGCCTATTTTATAATAAAGTGTTGAATGTCTCATGTAATTTATCGAATACTGAAAAGTGGAAAACCGAATGCTTGTACGGATACTTGATGTATGGTTTCTACTAAATGTGTATCTCTTTTGCTCCATCATAAAGTCCATAAATTGTAAGTTGAACCATCACAAGTTGGGGATTGTCTGTATACAAATAATGCAATTTTAGCAGAGATTTCAATACCCCTCTCAATAGAAAGTAGAAAGAATGTAAAGCCTAAAACTATGAAATTTCTTAAAACATAGGAGAAAATCTCTGTGACCTTGCATTAGGTGATTTCTTAAGTATAGCATTGAAAGCACCATTCATAAAATGACAAATCGATAAATTGTACTTTATCATAATTTAAAACTTCAAAAGACATTGGTAAGAGAATATAAAAACAAGCCACAGACTGGGAGAAAAATATTTGTAAATCACTTATCTGGTAAAGGACTGCTATCTAGAATATATAAAGCGCTATCAAAACTCAATAATAAGAAAGTCTAGTAACTAAATGGACAAAATACTCCAACAAGTAGTCAACCAAAAATATACCTGGATGGCAGATAAGCACATGAAAACAACATCATTGTTCATGGAAATGCAAAGGCTCCAGTTTACAAATGGTTAGTAGGAAAATTTGAGAGATGACGGGTAAGTTCATTATCTTGATTATGGTAACAGTTTCACAGGTGTATTTATGTGTCAAAATTTATCAAATTGTACACTTTTAAACGTGTGCAATTTGATATATGTCAGTTATACCTCAGTAAAGCTATTTCAAAAATCAAGAGTAGTTGACACATTGTATTAGGTTGGTACAAAAGTAACTGGTTTTTGCCATTGCTTTCAATTAAAAGTACCATTTGTACCATTAAAAGTAATGGCAAAAACCACAATTACTTTTGCACCAACCAAGTAGTTATAACAACTACTTGATGCGTGTTTGTTTAATACATTTAACTCATTACTCTGCCATTTCCCAGGAGTATTTGAAAGTTTCAACTTTGTTTAATCTACAGGAAATAGCAACTTCAATCTAAGGATAGTATATCATACTCTCCTAGTATATTGATTTGACCGTAATATCCAAAGGCAATTAAAAATTCTTCATTAAACTTGATTCCTCTACGAATACTTTCTTATCCTTAGGTCAGTATTTTTATCTGTTTCTCGTTGAAGGATAATGTATTCACATCTGGGATGAGGCTTTCCAGAATGAGGTATACACCTTACATTGTTATCAACTTTACATCCTTATTATCAGTTAGTACTTAATGTAAAAACTTATTTAGTCTTAGATTTGTATGGCCCAGAGACTAGCAGCATCAGCCTAACCTGGAAACTGCGAGATGTGATTTACTGGGCCCCACCACACACCTGTTGAGTCAGAAACTCTGTATGTGTGGCCCAGGAATCTGTTTTAATAATCCCTGCAGGTCATTCTGATACATACCAGGATTTGAAAGCTGTGATCTTAGAGCAACAATAGGACTTTAGATTCTTAGATACTTATAGTAGTTTCATTTTTAAAAATCTCATATGATAGCACACTTAAGATTTGTACATTTCTGGTAAAAGGAATTTGACAAAAAAATTTTTAATGAAGATGTGTACATTTTACCATACATGAACTTTTTTTTAAGGAACTAAAAATTTTGAATGCTAGTAACACATGCAGAAGTGTTTAGGGGTGAAGTATACTGATGTCTGCTGCTTTGAAGTGCATTTAAAAAAGATCGCTAGAGGAATACATGCAATTAAATCCTGTCAATTTTAGAACCTAGGTGGCAAGTATATGGGTGTTTACCGTTCAGTTATTTCAGCTTTTCTGTGGGTTAAAAAAATCCTCATAATATAAAATCCTTCCATGACTCCTTTTTAAATTTTTGATCAAGAGAGTGAAATGTGCCCAGAATGTGCTCTTAGGCAAAATAATGGTAGATAGTAATGAAGTTTTAGTATCTTAACAGCAATTATGAATAAAGATATAGAAAACTGTGTTTCACTAGATTGATAATACATTTGTTAATCTTAGAAATTGGCTATTTGAGATTTTTCTAATCAAATTAAAATGGAAAGTGTGATCTTGCTAATGTTCTTTAAATTACCTCCATTGATTGTCTCTTCATATATCCAGATGAAAAGATCATCAGCTATATATGATCTAGTTAAAGTCACTTTTAAGGACTGATATAAATTATTGATTTTTTCAAAAATAAAAAAGTAGACCAATGTGGTCTTCAGAAATAAAAAAAATTACTTGCTTTTAAAACATTATTAAAGGCTTGACAGTCAAATGGATGGTACTTAGATTAAAAGGGGTTTTTAAAGACATGGCAAATAGTAGTGTGCACATCTAATACAAATCCTGATTCAAACAAGTTTTAATAAAAACAAGACAATGCAAAATTTGAACACTGACTACATATTTGATGATTTAAGGAATTATTGAAGTGTATGTATGGTAATGGTTTTGTAATTATGTTTTAAAAAGGAGTTCCTGTCTTTCAGAGATACATACTGAAATATTTGCTGTGGTTGAGCGCAGTGGCTCACGCCTGTAATCCCTGCACTTTGGGAGGCTGACGCGGGCGGATCACAAGGTCAGGAGTTTGAGACCAAGCCTGGCCAACATGGTGAAACCCCATCTCTACTAAAAATGCAAAAATTAGCTGGGCGTGGTGGCGCATGCCTGTAATCCCAGCTACTCCGGAGGCTGAGGCAGGAGAATTGCTTGAACCTGGGAAGCGGGGGTTGCAGTGAGCCGAGATCGTGCCACTGCTCTCCAGCCTGGGTGACAGAGCAAGACTCCGTCTCAAAAAAAAAAAAAAGAAATATTTGCAAATGAAGTTTTGGAATGTCTTAGATGTGTTTCATAATACTGCAAGACAGGAAGTGGGGTATAGATGAAACTAGACTGGTCATGAGTTGAAGCTGGGTAATGAGTACATGGGGTTCATTATACTATTATGTTTACATTGGTGTATGTTTGAAGTTTTCCACAATAAAAGGTTTTAAGAAAGATGTACGTTAAATTTAACTCTTACATCATGATCTGAGAATGAAATCATCACTTATTATGGTGTTTCAGTGAGAAAATATTTTCCAATTATATCTGACTTTAAAACAACTAATAATAATATTAATAAGGTCTCTATGTTGTCCAGGCTGGTTTCAAACTCCTGGACTCAGGTGGTCCTCCTGCTTCAGCTTCTTAAAGTGCTGAGATTACAGTCGTGAGCCACTGTAAGAGTGAAAGGCCTTTTTATTTATTTCTTTTTTAAAATTTTCAGATATATCTGACTTCTAACAAAATACTGTAAGGGAGCCTATTTCTTGATTGAGGACTGCCTTTTTTTTTTTAGCATAACAATCTTAGTTGTAGCCTTTTTTTGTACCAAATCTTGTACTGTTTTATACTTCCAGTATCCAAAGATATGAAAAAAGTGAGCATGGGGAGAGAAAGAAAAGCAAGGAACTAGATTAAGCATAAATCTTTTGAATTATAAAAAGCTGTCTTTTTTTAAATTTAATATCAGTCATTGAAAATGATTAATAGCACTGTCTTCTTACCATCCTCCTCCCTTCTCACTTTCTCTACCAATATACATTTCTATTATAAATATAGAAGATAACAAGATTGCTTATTATGTCTTCATAAAATTTCACGTTAACATATGGATATTTAAGGTGAACTGAAATAATGCATGTAATTATATTTTTAAGAGCCATTTTTCTGCAGTACAGTTGACATCAAAGAGGGTAATTCAAAGAATTAGTTTTGGCAAAAATATAAAATAAGCTAATATCCTGTTCTTATTGTTAAATACAGTCTATGAAATATTTGTTTTTGGTTTCTGATAAGAAATGATAGGATAGTTTTGCAGAGTGATTCCCATGAGTTTCATCTCAGGAAATTCCACCACAGGTGATTTCAAATACCTTATTTTTAGTCTAATATAGTCAAGTTTAGAAGATGAAAAATCCAAACGTTAAAAATGAAGTAGAAGTCTAAATTGGAAAAATACATTTTAGGATATCAGTTCATGAGATAAATTAGTATTTTGGATAAAGTCCAAGTTGTGGCAGAACTTACTTAAATTCTCCTGAAAGGGTGCTTAGATGGTTGAGAAGCCAAATATGTGTGGTTGCCTATGGCTCTTCAAGACTATTAACTTTTAAATCAAAATTTTGATGGTGGTATAAACCATATCCATATTACAAAAAAAACTTGAGAAATAGAAACAGTTACATAACCTCACCATCTTGATACAGTAATTCTAATATTTTTACCTAACATTTTGTTCATGTGTATGTTTAAAAATACTCCTAAATTCTAGAGTTAAATGACTAAAACTCTTTGGAGTACAGTCAGCCTTCCATTTTTGGGGCTTTCACATCCATGGAGTCAATCAACCGTGGATCAAAAATATTTGGGAAAAAATGGATTGTTGCATCTGTACTAAATATGTACAGAGCTTTTCTTTTTCATTATTCCCTAAACAATACAGTGTCACTATTTACGTAGCATTTATATTGTATTAGGTATTATAAGTCATACAGAGATGATTTAAAGTATACAGGAGAATGTGCATAGGTTATATGCATATACTACTACATTTATATAAGGAGCTTAAGGTTTTGTGGATTTTGGCATCTTTGGGGATCCTGGAACCAATCCCCTGTAGAAACCAAGGAACAACTGCATATGATAGTCTTGTGGTTTCAGATATGGCTCTGGAGACATACAGTTTTTAGTTTGAATTGGACACATCAAAAAACCACATCAAAACACATTGGATTTCGGCAGGGCATGGTGGCTCACACCTGTAATCCCAGCACTTTGGGAGGCCTTGGTGGGTGGATCATTTGAGGTCAGCAGTTCGAGACCAGCCTGACCAACATGGTGAAACCCCATCTCTACTAAAAACCCAAAAAATTAGCTGGGCATGGTGGCAAGCGCATTTAATCCCAGCTACTCGGGAGGGTGAGACAGGAAAATTGCTTGAACCCAGGAGGCAGAGGTTGCAGCGGGTGGAGATCGCACCATTGCACTCCAGCTTGGGTAACAAGAGCGAGACTCCGTCTCAAGAAAAAAAAAAAAAAAGACATTGGATATCTCAATCTAAATGTACATATTTTTCCTATCAGTACTTCAGTTATAGTATTGCTGTAATCCAAGATGTAATCCTGCTTTGCATTTTTCCACATGCTTTTTAGGCAAAAAGAGCTGAAGTTTCAAACCCCAGACCAAGCTTATTCTCATGAGCTATCTACCTTAGTTTCTAGGTCTAAGCTGTTGTCATCATATAGATAACAAATCTAGGTGGAATTAACGGATATGAATAATAAGGTTAAGGAAGAAAACTAGCAGAATACATGTATAAGGAAACAAGAACAGATTCAGAATTGTGTCAGCAGCTGAGTGAGAAAGCACCTGATAGTGTTATGGACTGAATGTTTGTATACCCCTCAAAATTCATACATTGAGCCCTAACCACCAATGTGACAGTATGTGGAGCTGGGGCCTTTGGAGATAATTTGGCTTAGAGGAGAGCATGAGCATGGGGTCCCCATGATCAGATTAGTGTCCTTAGAAGAAGAAGAGACCTGAGCTTGCATGCTCTCTGCCTTGAGGACAAAAGGAGAAGGTAGCCATCTGAGAGCCAGAAAGAGGGTTCTTACCAAAAAGCCAACCATGCTAGCACCCTGATCTTGGACATCTTGGCCTCCATAACTGTTAAAAATTATGTCTGTTGTTTAAAGCACCCAGACTATGTTATTTTGCTGTAGTAGCCTAAGTTCAGTAAGACGGTAATTGGTGCTAAGAAATGGGTGACTGCTATAACAAGTACCTAAAAATGTGGGAGTAGCTTTGGAACTGTGTAATGAGTAGAGGCTGGAAAAGTTTTGAGGTGTGTGCATAAAAAAAAAAAAAAAATGCTGAGATTGCTGCAACCAGACTGCTACGGGCAATTCCAGTGAGGGCTCACAGAGAAAAAAGGAGAGCTGGAGAGAAAGCCTCCATCTTCAAGGAGGACACATAAATAATCATGAACAGAATGTCATTTGAAACATGGGTGATAGGCCATTCTGATGAGGTCTCAGATGGAAATGAGGAGCATGATTTGGACAATGGAGAAAAGGCAGTCCTTGTAATAAAGTGGCAAAGAATTTGACTGAATTATGCTCATGTTCCAGTGTTTTCTAGAAGGCAGAACTTGTGAACTGTTAAATTGGGTGTTTAGGTAAAGAGATTTCTAAGCCAAGTGTTGAAGGAGCAGTTTGTTTTCTCTTCACTGCTTATTCAGGTTGAGCATCCCTAAATTAAAAATCCGAAATATAAAAAGCTCAAAAATCTGAAACTTTCTGAGCTTTGGCATGATGCTACAAGTGGAAAATTCCATCATGTGATGGGTTGCAGTTAAAACAGTCAAAACTTTGTCTCATGCACAAAATTATTTAAAATACTATGTAAAATTACCTTCTGGCTATGTAAGATGTATGTAAAACATAAATGAATTTCGTGTTTAGACTTGAGTTTCATCCCTAAGATATTTCATTACGAGTAAGCAAATATTCCAAAATCTGAAAAAAATGTGAAATCTTAAACACTTTTGGTCCCAAGCATTTTGGATAAGGGATACTCAACCTGTAGTAAAATGTAAGAAGAGAGAAATGAATTGAAGAAAGAGAAATGAATTGAAGCAAAAAGGCACCAGAACTTAAAGATCTGGAAAATTCTCAGCATGTCCATATTACAGAAATGAGAAAGAACATTTGGAAGAGAACATCAAAGGGGTGGCTGGCTGACCGTTTGCTAAGAAGATTAGCATGGGTGTAAACCATGGACCTAATAGCCATCTCAACCGAAGCCAGGAATAGAGACTGAATTATATTAGAAACACTGCCAGCTGAGATTAAAGGAAATAGAGAACATGGGATAGAATGAAGGAAGACTGTGAACATGCATGATCATTTCAGAAAAGGGAGAAGGACTCCAAAGGCAATTCAGAGGTCATCAGGGCTGCTACGGCCACTACAGATCCAAAGTGCATGGGCCCAAAGGGCAAGGCTGCTTCCACCTCAGCTTTAAAGGGCAGGACTGCCCCGCAGCAGAGCCTCATGGGAAGGTCCCTGTGAGAGTGCTGCATGGTCAGGGCTCCACCAAGCAGAAGGGACAGGTCACCTCACTGAGCCATGGGAGTGATGCTGCCATTTCAGTATCTGGAAGGCAGGACCATCACCCCAGTGGATATGGAAAGCAGAGCATTGAATCAAAGATGATGATTCTCAAGCCTTAAGATCTAACGGTATTTGCCTCGGTAGGTTTTGGACTTGCTTGGGACATGTCACATGTCACCCCTTTCTTTAATCTGATTTCTCCCTTTTGGAGTGGGAATGTCTGTCCTGTGCCTGTCTCACGATTGTCTTTTGCAAATACATAACATATCTGGTTTCACAAAAGCTGGAAAGGAATTTTGCCTCAGGATGAATTGTACCTCTACCTTCACCCGTATCTGATTTAGATGATACTTAGATGAGACCTTGGACTTTAGAGTTGATATTTCTGTGAGTTAAGACTTTGGGGGCTGTTGGGATAGAATGAAAATGACATGAATTTTGGAAGGTCAGGGGCCGAATATTATAGACTGAATATTAGTGTCTCTCCGGAATTCATATATTGAACCCCTAACCCCCAAAATGATAGTATTAAGAGGTGGAGACTTTGGGAGATAATTACTGAAAATAGTTAGACTTAGATGAGGTCATGAGGGTGGAGCTCCCATGATGTGATTAGTGTTCTTATATAAGAAGAGTAAGAGACACAGAGCATCCTCTCTCCCTCATGTGAGGCAACAGCAAGAAGATAGCCATCTGAAAGCCAGGAAGAGAGGATCCTTACCAAGAACCAAATTTGCCAGCATCTGGATCTTAAACTTCCAGCCTCCAGAAGTGTGACAAATAAATGTCTGTTGTTTCAGTTACACACTCTTGTGGTTTTTTTTTTAAATAGCAGACCAAGCTAAGACAATTTGTAAATGTTTTCTTCCATTCCATAGATTACCTCTTCACTCTGTTGATTGTGTTTTCTGATGCACAAAAGTTTCTAAGTCCCATTTGTCTGTTTTTGCCTTTGTTATGTGTGTTTTTGCTGTCATATCCAAGAAATAATTGCCAAATCTAAAATCATGAAGCTTTTCCCCATGTTTTCTTCTAGAAGTTCTACAGTTTGGTTCTTACATTTGGATCTTTAATCCATTTTGAGTTAATTTTTGTATATAGTGTAAGATAATCCAAATTCATTATTTTGCATGTGGCTATCCAGTTTTTCATACATCATTTGTTGAAGAGACTGTCCTTTCCTCATTGAATGATCTTGGCACTCTCGTTGAAGATTATTTGGTCATATATGCTAAAGACTTATTTCTAGGCTCTTTATTCTATTTCACTAGTCTTTTGTCTTCCTTTATGCCAGTACCACACTGTTTTGATTCCTGTGGCTTTGTAATATGCTTTGAAATCAGGAAGTGTGAGTCCTTCAACTTTGTTTTCTTTCAAAATTGCTTTGACTATTTGGGATCCCCTGAGATACTAGAATTTTAGAATGGATTTTTCTTTTCCTGCAAAATAAGCTATTGGTATTTTGATAGGGATTGCATTGAATCTGCAGATTGCTTTGGATAGTATGGACATTTTAACAATATGAAATCTTTCACTTTGTGAACATGGGGTGTTTCTGCATTTATTTGTGTTTTTAATTTCTTTCAGCAGTGTTTTGTAGTTTTCAGTGTATGGCTTTCACCTCCTTGATTAGGTTTATTCCTAAGTATTTTATTCTTTTGGTTGCTATTGTAAATGGAATTTTTTTATTTCTTTTTCAAATTTTCATTGTTGTATATAGAAACAATGAATTTTTATGTATTGATTTTGTATTCTGCAACTTTGCTGAATTCACTTATTAGTTCTAACAGGTTTTGTGTGTGTGTGTGTGTGTGTGTGTGTGTGTGTAATCTTTAGGGTTTTCTACCTATAAGATTATATTGTCTGTGAACAGAGGTAATTTTATTTCTTCCTGTCCAGTTTAGATGCCTTTTGTTGAGGGAAGTCAGGGACCCCGAATGGAGGGATCAGCTGAAGCCATGGCAGAAGAACATAAATTGTGAAGATTTCATGGACATTTATTAGTTCCCCAAATTAATACTTTTATAATTTCTTACGCCTGTATTTACTGCGATCTACAAACATAAATTGTGAAGATTTCATAGACACTTATCACTTCCCCAATCAATACCCTTGTGATTTCCTGTGCCTGTCTTTAATCTCTTAATCCCATCATCTTTGTAAGCTGAGGAGGATGTATGTCGCCTCAGGACCCTGTGATGATTGCGTTAACTGCACATATTGTTTGTAGAGCATGTCTGTTTGAACAATATGAAATCTGGGCACCTTGAAAAAACAGGATAACAGCAATGTTCAGGGAACAAGAGAGATAACCTTAAACTCTGACCGCCAGTGAGCTGGGCAGAACAGAGCCATATTTCTCTTCTTTCAAAAGCAAATGGGAGAAACATCAGTGAATTCTTTTTCTCAGCAAGGAACATCCCTGAGAAAGAGAATGCATCCCTGAGGGTAGGCCTCTGAAATGGCTGCTTTGGGGGCGGCTGTCTTTTACGGTCACAGCTGTGGGATGAAATAAGCCCCAGTCTCCCGTAGAGCTCCCAGGCTTATTAGGATGAGGAAATTCTCACCTAATAAATTTTGGTCAGACCGGTTGTCTGCTTCAAACCCTGTCTCCTGATAAGATGTTATCAATGACAATGCGTGCCCGAAACTTCATTAGCAATTTTAATTTCGCCCCAGTCCTGTGGTCCTGTGATCTTGCCCTGCCTCCATTTGCCTTGTGATATCTTATTACCTTGTGAAGCATGTGATCTCTGTGACCCACACCCTATTTGTACGCTCCCTCCCCTTTTGAAAATTGCTAATAAAAACTTGCTGGTTTTGCGGCTTGGGGGCATCACAGAACCTGCGGACATGTCTCCCCCAGACACCCAGCTTTAAAATTTCTCTCTTTTGTACTCTGTCCCTTTATTTCTCAGACCGGCTGACACTTAAGGAAAATAGAAAAGAACCTACGTGACTATCAGGGGCAGGTTCACCCAATACCTTTTATTTCTTTTTCTTGCTCAGTTGCCCTGGGTAGAACTTCCAGCACTGTGTTGAATAGAAATAGCAAAAGTGAGCATCCTTGCCCTTTCCTGATCTTAAAGGAAAAGCTTTCAGTCTTCCACCATTGAGTGTGATCTTTCCCGTAGGTTTTTCATATATAGCCTTTATTATGTTGAGGTATATTTCTTCTAGTATTAGTTTATTGAGTTTATTTTTATTATGAAAGGGTGTTAAATTTGTCAAATGCTTTTTCTACAGCAATTGAGAATGATCATGTGGTACCTTTAACTTTTAAAAATAATTTTTGAAGGATAATATACATAAAGAAGTGCATATATAATCAGTATACAGCTTAGTAAATAACTTAATGGTAATCATCACATAATAGCCCCCCAGGTCAAGACATAGAACAGTACCCTAACCCCAGGAACTGCCTTCATGCTTTGCCCATGTTTCCATCCTTTCTTCCTTGTCAAAGGGAACCACTGTCCTGACTCTTAACACCATAAATTGGTTTTATCTGTTTTTGAACCTCCTGCAAATAAAATTGTGTAGCCTGTATTATTTTGTGTGTTTTTCATGCATGTTGTGTTTGTAAGATTTATCCATGTTGTTTTCTGTATCACTAGTTCATTAATTTTCATTGCTGCATATAGTCCATTGAATGAAACAGCCACAATTTACAAAGGACATTTAGGGCCATTAACAAGTAATGGCTTCTATGAGCCTTCTTGTATCTACCAGGAATCTAATAGCTGGATCATAACTGGGTCCTAGAGGATGCATATATTCAACCTTGGTAGATAATGTCAAACTTTTCCTAAGTGATTTACGAATTTTCATTTCTGTTCCATATGAGTTTGCCTCCATAACTTCATTACCACTTGATATTGTCAGTCTTTTTCATTTCATTTTCCACTTTTTTTATTTTTGAGACAGAGTCTCGCTCTGTCACCCAGGCTGGAGTTCAGTGGCATGATCTCAGCTCACTGCAACCTCCACCTCCCAGGTTCAAGTGATTCTCCTGCCTCAGCCTCCCAAGTAGCTGGAATTACAGGCGCCTGCCACCACGCTCAGTTAATTTTTGTATGTTTAGTAGAGACAAGGTTTCACCATGTTGGCCGTGCTGGTCTTGATCTCCTGACCTCAAGTGATCTGCCTACCTCAGCCTCCCAAAGTCCTAGAATTACAGGCATGAACCACTGCACCCGGCCACATTTCTACTTTCGTGGAGAGTATATTCAAGTCTCTTGTTATTTTTCTATCTTTTTTAAAAAATCAATTTGTAGGAGGCTGGTATATATTCAAAATATATGCTCTTTGTTAGTTGTATATGTTGTAAATACCTTTTCATTTTCTTAAAGCTTTTTAAAAGAAATTACAATTCTTAATTCTAGTGAAATCCAGTATATTTTTTTGTTTATGTTTTAAGAAATATATTTTATATCCTGTTTAAGAAATCTTTCTCTGTCCCAAGGTTATGAAGATATTCTTCTCTGTTATCTTTTAGAACCTTTTCTTTGGTTTAACCTTGTATATTCAGATCTGCAACCTCTCTGACATTTAAAACAACATTGTTTAATTTGACACTAATTAAAATATTAGACCTACCAAAAAAAAGTTGCAAGAATAGTACAAAGATGTCCAGGTTTTTTTCACCCAGAGTCTGCAACTGTTTATTTAATGTATTTTACAAGCTTCTACATAGAGCACTGATCCAAACATTAATATTTCACATTATTGCTACATAAATAAATGTTGATATATCAACAGTGATATGCTGGAGCTGTCTTAACTTGTGTACAAAAGTTGGTTGTTAAAATTCAGGAATTTGCAGGTCAATTTTAAATCATTGGTAGTTTGAAGTGGGCTGTGGCAGGGAAGTATTTACTCCATGGATGTTAATACATGCTGTAAGTTATTTCTATTCTTTTTAAAAATACATCAAATGTTACATTATAAAAATTAAAAATAAGTGTATAACTAAAACTAAGAGGGTATTTGAGGTCAGAAGATAAGACTAGAATGTAGAAAGTGAGTAGTAACAAAACTAGAAGTAATTTATTGAAGGAAGAAGCTGACAGTATTCTCTACACAAGGAATGAAAGGAATGTCTGGTTTCTAAATGCCAGCATTTGAGTTGCAGGGTAAAAGTTTTGAATTTGCAAGCTTAAATAAAACCAATTACTTTGCGTGTGATAGGTATGGCCATACAATAAACCAATTTATAAATGAAACTTTAGTGTGTTCTAGTTTTAAAAATACTAAAATTAAAGATAATACCTTAGGCAAATTGACCAATGGGTTGAAAATTTTAAAAAGGTAATACCTTAAGTGGAATGGTAATATTGAAATATAGCATGTGACTCTATACCCAGTCTCTAATAGCACTAGTATTGGAATGAACTTGAAGATTCAGAAGAAAATCTGTATTTCTGTTTGTAAAATTACCAGTTCATCTCTTGAAACCAAACTGTGGTTGTATTTTCATTGTTACATTCTAAAATTTAAATAATAATGGCGGCCTGCAGTTTTAGCTAAACCTAGTACATAGAATATTGCAAATAGAATAAAATGACAAAATTTAAATGGCTCAGTGGTTTTTATTTTTTTTTAATTTATTAAGAAAATTGAGTTACCTACAAAATCTTGTTAATCCCAAATTAGCTTCCTGGAAATGTTTCTTACACTAACTCTTGTGATATGCAAGTGGGAGAAATAATACATTTATTCTTTCTCATAATTCTTTGTATATTCCACAGAGCAACATTATTTGACAAGATTTAAAGTACTTAGTGGTTTTATTGGACTTTAGTATAGCAATACAGGTTATGCCGGAAGTTAGATTTGCATTATTTTATATATAAACATTATGTTTAAAGAATATGCATTTTCATGAGATAATTAAATAATATAAAATGGCTCATTTTACATTATTGTGGTATTAACTATGAAATCTTCAAGTAGATACCAATACTGAATAATTTTTAAAACCTCATAGTAGTTGTTACATAGCTACATGAAAAATTATTTTCAATCTAAATCAACTTGTGAGATTCAGCAGTCAGGATTTTAAATAAATAACATGAATTTAATCTCTTATAAAAGTTAACCCTCTTGACACTACTGAATTGCAGAATGCTGTAAACATTCCAAAATGTTTATTTTATTTTTCAATATAGATTCAGTGTATTTATGATTATACTCAATTTGCTTATCTTGAAATGTAATTTGCTGATGTTTTATTGGTTAACGTTGTATATGATAGACTAATATTGCTTACATCATCTTTTCTTTTTGTATGTGATATTGTGTGTACAGTTAAAGATTTGTAAATATATGTTTTTTTGTTGAAATTATTGATTTATTGTAAATAGGTATCACTTAGAAAAGAGTAATACAATCAAAATAAGTAAGTAATATAAGAGCTTGAAACTTCAAACTTGAAGGTTCTTACCCTAATCCTGAGCAAATTTTTTTACCATTGTGTTTTGTCTGAGGGATCAGTGAAAAATCATAATTATTCTTGTGTAGTTCCTAGAGACAGATAGGGTGATGAGGGAGATTGAGTCTTCATAATTACCTTGTCTGCCCATAGAAAAAAATTAGTGACAGTTGCCTCACTCAATCACTGTATCTTAGTGCCTATCCCAGTGTTTAGATTAAGTAGTGGTGGTTAAATTAAATAAAATATTATATAGAGATGAAAGCGGTGGAGAGACAGACATAGAATTTAAATAGAGCCTGCTGATATTCGCTTTAATATATAAACTTACTGACTACTTTGACAAACAAAGTAATTTGAATTGTAAGAAATGTATTTCCTTAAATGGCTTATTGATTGGAAAAAAAAGTAGTCAACAGAGTATTCTAGAATTTCCTTTGACAAGAATATCTCTTTAGGTTAAAGAATGAAACATCTTGAATGTACAATGTTTTACTGTATTTTAAGGATATACTTACAAATGACTATATATGTTTGTTTTTCAGAATTGGAGCGTTATTCAGTATATTAATGTCTTATTGATAATGGCAGAACATCCACCACTACTGGATACAACTCAGATCTTAAGTAGTGATATTTCTCTTTTGTCTGCCCCTATTGTAAGTGCAGATGGAACACAACAGGTAAGAAAACTGAAATGTTTATTTCTTTATGTCTAATACACATGTATTTATGCAAAATTTAAAACAGATCACAGTAGTGAGTTCCTGTTAATTCGTGTTTTAAATTCCCAATTCAAAATGTTGTTCAGTTTTATAAGATGATAAAAATAATGAGACTGTTTTTGAAGTCTCTTTTAAAATATCTTGCTAATTAATGGTCAAATTTCTTATGTGTTTATTTAGTTGCCATTCAAGTTGTTTTTGTTTTCCTTTAGACAAATAGTGTGCTAGTCCCTGAGTTTAGCCTTGTACCTTAATGATTATTATAAATCATTTCAAATCATTATGAAATTATGATTTTTGCCTACATTATATAATAAGGAAACGTTGTCTTTTCCTTCCCATTCTCTTCTCCCTTCCAAAAGTAAATACACAATTCCTGAAAAGCTGATAGATTTTTTTCCCCAGCCCAGGTCTTTATTTAAAATGTTGTGGTTGCACTGATTTCACTATTCCCACAGTAATCCTAAAAAGGGATAGGAGTAATAAGCTTTCACAAGTACTTATTATGGGCCAGGCAATGTGCTTCATTCTCATAACTATCTTATATGGTAGGTATTTTAACAGTAGGTGAGGAAACAAACACTAAAAACATAATAAATGATAATGAGGAAGGGAAGGAACAGTTTAGGTGCCCATTATGTAATAAACATTGTGCTAAGAGCTTTATGATCTCATTTAATTCTTTCAATAATTCTATGAGGTAGGTACACCTGCCCTTATTTTGCAGATGAAGCAAAATGAGTTTCAGAAAGTCTTAAATAACTTGCTCAGCATCACACAAAGCTTGTGCTCCTAACTGTTACTCATACTGCCTCCTTGGGAAACTTAAAAACAAGAAAGTCAGATTTTCTTACTTTATAAACTTAGTATCTATAGTAGGCAATTATGATTTGCTGACAAGATAAAGGGCTACTATTGAAAAATTAGTAGCAATTGGCTTGGGTTCTAAATTTTTCTGTTCTGTGTAAACATGGCAAAAAGTGTTGTGTCCTGGTTTTAATTTTTGTACGTGCTCTTATCCCAGCAATTTCATTCCACAAACTTGCTTTTCATGGTCAAATTTAAGTCTGTTAAGATTTTCTACTCACAAAAATAGTAGATGTGGCAGGTATTCATTTACTTTTTGAGGTTGTCCAAGTGTCTTCAGTTATCATTTGTTGCCTCAGGCCAGTCACTAGTTTCAACTTGTTGATAATCTAATGTATAAAAGAATCTATTAAGCAGTTAATTACAGTACATTGATATAGTTGCATATTCTGTTAAGGGGAAGACAGCAGGCTGAAATAACTCCATGATGCCATCTCAAGACTTTTCTCTCCTTCCCCCAGAAGGAAATTGCAGAATTTTCTTGAAATCTTGAAGGCACCATGGCTATCATGTAACAGTAATGGTATAGATGGCTATAGAGAAAGGATCTGGGAATAGAAGAACCTACTAGCAAGATTTAAAGGAGCAGGTGGAGTTAGGAGGTCTAGGGACAGGTTTTTAGGTAGAGTTTAAAAACAAACAGATTTCAGGAAGTGTAGAGTAAAGCCTTGAATTCTAACTAGCAGGTTGCGTGTAGTTCGGTAGGGAGAGAGCTAAACACGAGTGGAAGAAAACACTGGACTGGCCTGATAGATCTGGATTTGATTTTGGTTGCCGAAGACAAGTTATTTAACTTCTATGAGTATGTTTGCTTCTCTAGAAAATGGAGGTAATAATATCTTAAAGTAGTTATAGCTGTGTGGGTGAAATGAGCCTGAAGGAACTCAGTAAATGTTTGCCGAATCCTAAGTAAAGCACTCAATAAATGTTTAAAAGACTGAAGAAACTTTAGATATCCCAGTCAGGATTTCAATAAATAGACATAGTTATAATAAGCAGTGGATCAGAAAACGTGGAGATAGTTATGAAGGATGCATATGAAGTATAAAGAGTGAACCAATAGCTATGATAGAATGTAAGGGACTATATACAAAGCAGATAATAATTAGAGGTGGGAGCGCAATAAACTTGACAGCAGACATTTCTTTGTCTTAACACAAGAACTTATTGATATGCCAAGTTATAGCTTACCTATGGAGATATGACATAACTTGGTTGATGCCTGTTTAACCACAGACTAAAAAACTGTTCCTGACAGATGGAAGTGTCATGCACAAGCATGATGTTAAAAATTCAAGATGACATATTTTGTCCCTTGTCTTGACTTTTCTTCAGAATATTATGCTATATGAAATGATTTCTCTTCTACTCTTGGGATCAAATTAATTTTCTTGTAGTTGGCTATTAAGATTATCTGTCTCCTCATTAATATTTTCTGGTTTAGTACAGTAAACATTTCCTACTGTATCATATTACACGCAGTGGGTCTTTTGGCTTGTGAATCATAATAGAGGGAATTGCTCCTGATGTCACTGCTAGTGTTGCCTTTAGGGAGGCTGTAATAGTCATTTATTATTCATTTTGACAAGCAGCTTATGAACCTTTTTTTGTGGTTATGGAATCTGCCTCCCTTTTTCATTATTAAAATAGACTTTATTTTTAGAGCAGTTTTAGGCTTATAAGAAAAATTGAACAGACAGTACAAAGTTCTCACATACCACCTCTTCTCCATAGTTTCTTCATTTATTAACATCTTATATTAGTGTGATATATTTGTTACAATTAATGAACCAGTATTGATGCGTTATTATTAAGTAAGGTCCATAGGGTTCACTCTTAGTGTTGTACAACAGTTCTTCAGGTCTTAACAGATAGGTAATGTCATATATCATTACAGTATCATACAGAATAATTTCACCGCCCTAAAAATCCCGTGCTTCACCTTTTCATTCTTCCTTTACTCCCCCCAAATCCTTGGCAACCACTGATCTTTTTACTATCTCTCTATAGTTTTGTATTTTTAAGAATGCAATACAGTATGTAGCCCTTTCAGACTGGCTTCTCCCACTTAGCAGTATGGTGTAGGTAATTTCTTTTCCACGGCTTAATAGCTCATTTCTTTTTCATTATTGAATAATACTTCATTGTATAGATGGACCAGTTTGTTTATTCATTCATCTGTTGAAGGACATCTTGGTCACTTCCAGCTTTAGGCTGTTATAAATAAAGCTGCTTTAAACATTCATGTGCAGATTTTTGAGTGTACGTAAGTTTTAATTCACGTGGATAAATACCTAGGAACATGATTGCTGGATTGTGCGGTAGGACTGTGTTTAGTTTTGTGAGAAACTACCAAACTGTCTTCTAAGGTGGCTGTACCATTGTACATTCTTTGTCACATGATTGACTTGAGATATCTTTTCCTGATAGCAGAAGGAAAGCCTGCATGAATGTGTGTGCCCTGTTAGAACCTCCAAACCAGTTTTATAGAACATAAGCTTCAAGCACAAGTGGAATGCTCAGTTCTATTCTCTAGTGCCACCATCTAAAGAAGATTTCAGATGTTTTAGTTTCTTGTGTGGTTTAGCAGTTTACTAATTTGTCTTCTCTTAATTTCTACTTACTTACCTTCCAAAAGGATTGAATGCATTTAAAGTTTCAGTTAAGACCTTTAAAAACTTAGCCTGCCTATTATACAGTCTTTATTATACCTTCTTGATTGCATTAATCTTTTAAAATTATAATTTTTATAACTTCCCGTCTCATTTGTACCCATGGGATTTTAATTTACGGAAGTAACTTAAGAGATGGCACAGAGAGGCTAATGCCATTGAAAGAAGATTTTTATTACTTAAATTTCCCAAAGAAGGGGACGTATCATGTCATACAGGTAGGGCCAAAGGAGAAGCAGCATGTTCTGGTCAGGAGGCAGAAGAAGGCATGAGGAGAAAGCCTGGACCAAACCTTTTGTTGGGGTTTTCACAGGAAAGGCAAGGTGAAATAAATAGTGTTGGATTGGCTAGTTTTAATAATTCTGACCGTCTTTGGGCTGTAAGGGTGATCCCTGGTAGCCTGGTACCTGGCCTGGGATGGCTTAGGGTAGGGTAAATATTGGCTTGGTGTGTAAAAGTTAGATAAGGTGGTTGGCACTATAGACTTGGGATTGGATGGTTTGCATATAAGAAGTATGCCTCTGGCCAAGCCTTTTGTTATCTGTAAGAATTGGCTATCCCTACAAGGGGCCATCTCTCCCCAGCAAGTGAGGCCACAGGTGCCAGAACATCAGGAATACAGAAAATAAGAAAATAGGGTTAATATAATTGGCCCTGTGATGAATGGATGCCAACGGACAAATAAAGAATCTAAGAAAACACAGAATGTGCCCTCAGCTTTTTAAAACCTGTTTTAAATCATGAAGTATAACATATATTTATAGAAAAGTACATAAAATAAGCATGAAATATAGCATATGATTATAAGGCATAAATCTTGTAACTACAAGCCACGCTAAGAGATATAATACTGCCAATACCCTAGAAATTGCTTGTATGTTTCTTCCACATCATAACACCCTCTCTCCTTCAAGGTTACCACTATCCTGACTTTTATGATAATTGCTTACTGACTTTTCTCTGTAGTTTTATCTATATATACTTCACTATACAACAATACTGTAGTTTTGCCAATTCTTGATATTTACATAAATTAAACTTGATTTAACTATTCTTTTGTGACTTGCTGGTCTTATTCAATATTGTTTTAAAGATTCCTCCTTACTGTTGTTGAAATTTGTTCTTTTTAGTTTTCAGTATCAGATTCTATTATGTGTGAATATAACTCAATGTATTCATTTATCTGTTCTCTTCTTGATGACCATCTTGGGGGTTTCTAGTTTGGGATTATTACGAACAATGCTTTTTTTCTTTGATTTCTCAAACTGTTAATCAAACTGTTAATATATATTCTGGCCAGAAGTTCTTAGTCAGTCATAAGTGTAGTGAATATTCTCTCCTGTTCCCCTGTTCTGGTTGTCTTTTCACTCTCTTTGATGTCTTTTTTTTTTTTTTTTTTTTTGAGACAGGGTCTCGCTCTGTCACCCAGGCTGGAGTGCAGTGGCGTGATCTCGGCTCACTGCAACCTCCGCCTCCCAGGTTCAAGTGATTCTCCTGCCTCAGCCTCCCAAGTGGCTGAGATCACAGGCGTGCACCACCACACCAGGCTAATTTTTGTATTTTTAGTAGAGATGGGGTTTTGCCATGTTGGCCAAGCTGATCTCGAACTCCTGACCTCAAGTGATCCACCCGCCTCGGTCCCCCAAAGTGCTGGGATTACATGCGTGAGCCACCGGCGGCTGGCATCTTTGGTATCTTTTGATGGACAGTCTTTAATTTTAATATGGTCAGATTTACCAGTTCTTTTCTTCTAGAGTTAGTGTTGTGTTTCTTCTCTCTCTACAAAAAAATTTAAAATTTAGCTGAGTGTGGTAGTATATGCCTATAGTCCCAGCTACTCAGGAGGCTGAGGTGGGAGAATCACTTAAGCCCAGGAGGTCAAGGCTACAGCAAGTCATGATTATGCCACTGTACTCTGGCCAGGGCAACAGAGCAAGACCGTGTCTCAAAAAAAATGTTTAAGGTATTTATGAACAGGAATTCCCTATACTGAGGCAATGAAAATATTTCTAAAAATATATTCTAAAAACTATACTTTTGCGTTGAACATTTTATTCCAAAATCTACTGGAGTTGATTTTTGTGAACTGTATCAAGCATAGGTCCAATTTGACTGTTTTTCCATGTATGTATAACTTAATTATTTCAGCACTGTTTATTGAAAAAACTGTTGTTTTCCTGTTGCTCCACAATGATACTTTTGTCATGTATCTATGATACATTGTTACAGATATGATCAAATATCTGTCACATATTTGTAGGGTTATTTATGGATTTTTTTTTTTTTGAGACGGAGTCTTGCTCTGTCACGCAGGTTGGAGTGCAGTGGCGCGATCTCGGCTTGCTGCAAGCTCCGCCATGGGTTCATGCCATTCTCCTGCCTCAGCCTCTCAAGTAGCTGGGACTACAGGCGCCTGCCACCATGCCCGGCTAATTTTTTGTATTTTTAGTAGAGATGGGGTTTCACTGTGTTAGCCAGGATGGTCTTGATCTCCTGACCTCATGATCTGCCCGCCTCCGCCTCCCAAAGTGTATTTATGGATTTTTAATTCTCTTTCATTGATCTGTTTTATTATCCCTGTGCCAAGAATACACCAAGTCTTGGTATCTGGTAAGCAAACCATCCCACCTTATTCTTTGAGAAGGTCTTGGTATTCTTGGGCCTTTACATTTACATATAAATTTTAGAATTAGCTTATCAATACACACACACACATGCACACACACACAACACCTGCTGAGTTTGATTTAGATTGCCTTGAATCTATAGATTGAGGGAAGAATTGGTGGCATCTTTACAATATTGAATTTTTCAATTGTTGAAGTTGGTGTATTCATGCATTTATGTAGGTTTTTAATGTCACAGTGAAGTTTTATAATTTTTCCCATAAAGGTCTTGATTATCTTTTGTTAAATTTATTCCTGGGCACTTGGGTTTTTATATGCAATTATAAATATGTGTGTGTGTGTGTGTGTGTGTGTATCATTTTCTGTTCCTGGTGAGTTAGAAATACAGTTTATTTTTGTATATTGCTTCAATATCCAGCAACCTTGCTATACTCTTACTCATTTTGAGACTTGTTCTTAGTCTCAAAGAGAGTATTTTCAGCATATTATTAAGCATGATGTTTATTATACATTTTTATGGATATTCTTTCTAAGATCTAAAAGGGTAAGCCAGGTGCAGTGGCTGACGCCAGTAATCCCAGCATTTTGGGAGGCTGAGGCAGGCAGATTGCTTGAACACAGGAGTTGGAGACCAGCCTGTGCAACATAGTAAGGCTTCATATATACTAAAAATAAAATTAGCCGGGTGTGGTGGCACACACCTGTAGTACCAGCTACTCAGGAGGCTGAGATGGGAGGATCACTTGAGCCTGGGGGGTTGAGTCTGCAATAAGCTGTGATTATGCCACTGTGTTCCAGTCTGGGCAACAGAGTGAGACCCAGTCTCATATTTTCAACATTTCTAAGATAATGATATATTTTTCCTTCAAATTTTGATGTCATAATTTACATTAATTTTTTATATTATTATTATACTTTTAAGTTTTAGGGTACATGTGCACAATGTGCAGGTTACATATGTATGCATGTACATGTGTATGCATGTATGCATGTACATGTGTATGCATGTATGCATGTACATGTGTGTGCATGTATGCATGTACATGTGTGCCATGCTGGTGCACTGCACCCACTAACTCATCATCTAGCATTAGGTATATCTCCCAATGCTATCCCTCCCCCCTCTCCCCCCACCCCACAACAGTCCCCAGAGTGTGATGTTCCCCTTCCTGTGTCCATGTGTTCTCTTTGTTCAGTTCCCACCTATGAGTGAGAATATGTGGTGTTTGGTTTTTTGTTCTTGCAATAGTTTACTGAGAATGATGATTTCCAATTTCATCCATGTCCCCACAAAGGACATGAACTCATCATTTTTTATAGCTGCATAGTATTCCATGGTGTATATGTGCCACATTTTCTTAATCCAGTCTATCATTGTTGGACATTTGGGTTGGTTCCAAGTCTTTGCTATTGTGGATAATGCCGCAATAAACATACGTGTGCATGTGTCTTTATAGCAGCATGATTTATAGTCCTTTGGGTATATACCCAGTAATGGGATGGCTGGGTCAAATGGTATTTCTAGTTCTAGATCCCTGAGGAATCGCCACACTGACTTCCACAATGGTTGAACTAGTTTACAGTCCCACCAACAGTGTAAAAGTGTTCCTGTTTCTCCACATCCTCTCCAGCACCTGTTGTTTCCTGACTTTTTAATGATTGCCATTCTAACTGGTGTGAGATGGTATCTCATTGTGGTTTTGATTTGCATTTCTCTGATGGCCAGTGATGGTGAGCATTTTTTCATGTGTTTTTTGGCTGCATAAATGTCTTCTTTTGAGAAGTGTCCGTTCATGTCCTTCACCCACTTTTTGATGGGGTTGTTTGTTTTTTTCTTGTAAATTTGTTTGAGTTCTTTGTAGATTCTGGATATTAGCCCTTTGTCAGATGAGTAGCTGGCGAAAATTTTCTCCCATTTTGTAGGTTGCCTGTTCACTCTGATGGTAGTTTCTTTTGCTGTGCAGAAGCTCTTTAGTTTAATTAGATCCCATTTGTCAGTTTTGGCTTTTGTTGCCATTGCTTTTGGTGTTTTAGACATGAAGTCCTTGCCCATGCCTATGTCCTGAATGGTAATGCCTAGGTTTTCTTCTAGGGTTTTTATGGTTTTAGGTCTAACGTTTAAGTCTTTAATCCATCTTGAATTGATTTTTGTATAAGGTGTAAGGAAGGGATCCAGTTTCAGCTTTCTACATATGGCTAGCCAGTTTTCCCAGCACCATTTATTAAATAGGGAATCGTTTCCCCATTGCTTGTTTTTCTCAGGTTTGTCAAAGATCAGATAGTTGTAGATATGTGGCGTTATTTCTGAGGGCTCTGTTCTGTTCCATTGATCTGTATCTCTGTTTTGGTACCAGTACCATGCTGTTTTGGTTACTGTAGCCTTGTAGTATAGTTTGAAGTCAGGTAGCGTGATGCCTCCAGCTTTGTTCTTTTGGCTTAGGATTGACTTGGCGATACGGTCTCTTTTTAGGTTCCATATGAACTTTAAAGTAGTTTTTTCCAATTCTGTGAAGAAAGTCATTGGTAGCTTGATGGGGATGGCATTGAATCTGTAAATTACCTTGGGCAGTATGGCCATTTTCACGATACTGATTCTTCCTACCCATTAGCATGGAATGTTCTTCCATTTGTTTGTATCTTTTATTTCCTTGAGCAATGGTTTGTAGTTCTCCTTGAAGAGGTCCTTCACATCCCTTGTAAGTTGGATTCCTAGGTATTTTATTCTCTTTGAAGCAATAGTGAATGGGAGTTCACTCATGATTTGGCTCTCTGTTTGTCTGTTGTTGGTGTATAAGGATGCTTGTGATTTTTGTACATTGATTTTGTATCCTGAGACTTTGCTGAAGTTGCTTATCAGCTTAAGGAGATTTTGGGCTGAGACAGTGGGGTTTTCTCGATATACAATCATGTCGTCTGCAAACAGGGACAATTTGACTTCCTCTTTTCCTAATTGAATACCCTTATTTCCTTCTCCCGCCTAATTGCCCTGGCCAGAACTTCCAACACTATGTTGAATAGGAGTGGTGAGAGAGGGCATCCCTGTCTTGTGCCAGTTTTCAAAGGGAATGCTTCCAGTTTTTGCCCATTCAGTATGATATTCGCTGTGGGTTTGTCATAGATAGCTCTTATTATTTTGAAATACGTCCCATCAATACCTAATTTATTGAGAGTTTTTAGCATGAAGGGTTGTTGAATTTTGTCAAAGGCCTTTTCCGCATCTATTGAGATAATCATGTGGTTTTTGTCTTTGGTTCTGTTTATATGCTGGATTACATTTATTGATTTGCGTATATTGAACCAGCCTTGCATCCCAGGGATGAAGCCCACTTGATCATGGTGGATAAGCTTTTTGATGTGCTGCTGGATTCGGTTTGCCAGTATTTTATTGAGGATTTTTGCATCAATGTTCATCAAGGATATTGATCTAAAATTCTCTTTTTTTGTTGTGTCTCTGCCCGGCTTTGGTATCAGGATGATGCTGGCCTCATAAGATGAGTTAGGGAGGATTCCCTCTTTTTCTATTGATTGGAATAGTTTCAGAAGGAATGGTACCAGTTCCTCCTTGTACCTCTGGTAGAATTCAGCTGTGAATGCATCTGGTCCTGGACTCTTTTTGGTTGGTAAGCTGTTGATTATTGCCACAATTTCAGCTCCTGTTATTGGTCTTTTCAGAGATTCAACTTCTTCCTGGTTTAGTCTTGGGAGAGTGTATGTGTCGAGGAATTTATCCATTTCTTCTAGATTTTCTAGTTTATTTGCGTAGAGGTGTTTGTAGTATTCTCTGATGGTAGTTTGTATTTCTGTGGGATCTGTGGTGATATCCCCTTTATCATTTTTTATTGCATCTATTTGATTCTTCTCTCTTTTTTTCTTTATTAGTCTTGCTAGCGGTCTATCAATTTTGTTGATCCTTTCAAAAAACCAGCTCCTGGATTCATTAATTTTTTGAAGGGTTTTTTGTGTCTCTATTTCCTTCAGTTCTGCTCTGATTTTAGTTATTTCTTGCCTTCTGCTAGCTTTTGAATGTGTTTGCTCTTGCTTTTCTAGTTCTTTTAATTGTGATGTTAGGGTGTCAATTTTGGATCTTTCCTGCTTTCTCTTGTGGGCATTTAATGCTATAAATTTCCCTCTACACACTGCTTTGAATGCGTCCCAGAGATTCTGGTATGTTGCGTCTTTGTTCTCGTTGGTTTCAAAGAACATCTTTATTTCTGCCTTCATTTCGTTATGTACCCAGTAGTCATTCAGGAGCAGGTTGTTCAGTTTCCATGTAGTTGAGCAGTTTTGAGTGAGATTCTTAATCCTGAGTTCTATTTTGATTGCCCTGTGGTCTGAGAGATAGTTTGTTATAATTTCTGTTCTTTTACATTTGCTGAGGAGAGCTTTACTTCCAAGTATGTGGTCAATTTTGGAATAGGTGTGGTGCTGAAAAAAATGTATATTTTGTTGATTTGGGGTGGAGACTTCTGCAGATGTCTATTAGGTCCGCTTGGTGCAGAGCTGAGTTCAATTCCTGGGTATCCTTGCTGACTTTCTGTCTCGTTGATCTGTCTAATGTTGACAGTGGGGTGTTAAAGTCTCCCATTATTAATGTGTGGGAGTCTAAGTCTCTTTGTAGGTCACTCAGGACTTGCTTTATGAATCTGGGTGCTCCTGTATTGGGTGCATATATATTTAGGATAGTTAGCTCTTCTTGTTGAATTGATCCCTTTACCATTATGTAATGGCCTTCTTTGTCTCTTTTTATCTTTGTTGGTTTAAAGTCTGTTTTATTAGATACTAGGATTGCAACCCCTGCCTTTTTTTGTTTTCCATTTGCTTGGTAGATCTTCCTCCATCCTTTTATTTTGAGTGTATGTGTGTCTCTGCATGTGAGATGGGTTTCCTGAATACAGCACACTGATGGGTCCTGACTTTTTATCCAATTTGCCAGTCTGTGTCTTTTAGTTGGAGCATTTAGTCCATTTACATTTAAAGTTAATATTGTTATGTGTGAATTTGATCCTGTCATTATGATGTTAGCTGGTTATTTTGCTCATTAGTTGATTCAGTTTCTTCCTAGTCTCGATGGTCTTTACATTTTGGCATGATTTTGCAGCAGCTGGTACCGGTTGTTCCTTTCCATGTTTAGCGCTTCCTTCAGGAGCTCTTTTAGGGCAGGCCTGGTGGTGACAAAATCGGTCAGCATTTGCTTGTCTGTAAAGTATTTAATTTCTCCTTCACTTATGAAGCCTAGTTTGGCTGGATATGAAATTCTGGGTTGAAAATTCTTTTCTTTAAGAATGTTGAATATTGGCCCCTACTCTCTTCTGGCTTGTAGAGTTTCTGCCGAGAGATCCGCTGTTAGTCTGATGGGCTTCCCTTTGTGGGTAACCCGACCTTTCTCTCTGGCTGCCCTTAACATTTTTTCCTTCATTTCAACTTTGGTGAATCTGACAATTATGTGTCTTGGAGTTGCTCTTCTCGAGGAGTATCTTTGTGGCGTTCTCTGTATTTCCTGAATCTGAATGTTGGCCTGCCTTGCTAGATTGGGGAAGTTCTCCTGGATAATATCCTGCAGAGTGTTTTCCAACTTGGTTCCATTCTCCCTGTCACTTTCAGGTGCACCAATCAGACGTAGATTTGGTCTTTTCACATAGTCCCATATTTCTTGGAGGCTTTATTCATTTCTTTTTATTCTTTTTTCTCTAAACTTCCCTTCTTGCTTCATTTCATTCACTTCATCTTCCATCGCTGATACCCTTTCTTCCAGTTGATCGCATCGGCTCCTAAGGCTTCTGCATTCTTCACGTAGTTCTCGAGCGTTGGTTTTCAGCTCCATCAGCTCCTTTAAGCACTTCTCTGTATTGGTTATTCTAGTTATACATTATTCTAAACTTTTTTCAAAGTTTTCAACTTCTTTGCCTTTGGTTTGAATTTCCTCCCGTAGCTCGGAATAATTTGATCGTCTGAAGCCTTCTTCTCTCAGCTCGTCAAAGTCATTCTCTGTCCAGCTTTGTTCCCTTGCTGGTGAGGAACTGTGTTCCTTTGGAGGAGGAGAGGTGCTCTGCTTTTTAGAGTTTCCAGTTTTTCTGCTCTGTTCTTTCCCCATCTTTGTGGTTTTATCTACTTTTGGTCTTTGATGATGGTGATGTACAGATGGGTTTTTGGTGTGGATGTCCTTTCTGTTTGTTAGTTTTCCTTCTAACAGACAGGACCCTCAGCCGCAGGTCTGTTGGAGTACCCAGCCGTGTGAGGTGTCAGTCTGCCCCTGCTGGGGGTGCCTCCCAGTTGGGCTGCTTGGGGGGTCAGGGGTCAGGGACCCACTTGAGGAGGCAGTCTGCCCGTTCTCAGATCTCCAGCTGTGTGCTGGGAGAACCACTGCTCTCTTCAAAGCTGTCAGACAGGGACATTTAAGTCTGCAGAGGTTACTGCTGTCTTATTGTTTGTCTGTGCCCTGCCCCCAGAGGTGGAGCCTACAGAGGCAGGCAGGCCTCCTTGAGCTGTGGTGGGCTCCACCCAGTTCGAGCTTCTGGGCTGCTTTGTTTACCTGAGCAAGCCTGGGCAATGGCGGGCGCCCCTCCCCCAGCCTCGCTGCTGCCTTGCAGTTTGATCTGACTGCTGTGCTAGCAATCAGCGAGACTCCATGGGCGTAGGACCCTCTGAGCCAGGTGCGGGATATAATCTCGTGGTGCACCGTTTTTTAAGCCCGTCGGAAAAGCACGGTATTCGGGTGGGAGTGACTCGATTTTCCAGGTGCTGTCTGTCACCCCTTTCTTTGACTAGGAAAGGGAACTCCCTGACCCCTTGTGCTTCCCGAGTGAGGCAATGCCTCGCCCTGCTTCGGCTCACGCAGGGTGCGTGCACCCACTGACCTGCGCCCACTGTCTGGCACTCCCTAGTGAGATGAACCCGGTACCTCAGATGGAAATGCAGAAATCACTCGTCTTCTGCGTCGCTCTCTCTGGGAGCTGTAGACCGGAGCTGTTCCTATTCGGCCATCTTGGCTCCTCCCCTACATTAATTTTTAAATGTTTAACTGACAGTATATTTCTGGCTAAACCTAATTTCATTGTGATACGTTGTTCTTTTAATGTATTGCTGGATTGGGGTATGCTAATATTTTTTCTTGGATTTTATTTTTAGTCTGTGTTCATGAGTGAGACTGTCCTATAATGGGCGTTTCCCTAATATCCTGAGTTGGTATCAAAGATGTGCTGAACTAAACTGTGGAGTTTACCCTTTTGTTTCTTATTCTTTGGTTAAATTTGTATTTGTTTCAAATTGTTTCTTCCTCATTTGGTATAACTTGTTCAGTGAAATCTTCTGAACCTAAGTTTCTTTGACTGAAGTATAGAAATGAAGAAGCAAATCAGATGCATACTATGAATACTTCATCTTAAGTTTGGAAGTACATTTTTATAATACTGAGGTAATCTGTGTATATTTGTTATGTAAGTGGTATTAAAATGGTTAAGAAAAGTTGAGTTTTTAAATAAATTTAATAAGAACTATTTAAGCACTTATGATCAGGCATTTGAGGCATTTAAAATAAAATTTATTGATGTTATTAATGCAGATTAAAATGTTTAAGGAGAGTGAAGCTAGGGAAGGAAAATATTGTAATATCAGATAAAAAAACCTGAATTAAGGTCATGTTAATGATACACGATTTGAGAAATATTAAGGAGGTAAAATTGGTGAACAAGTCATAGAACAAAACTAAGAGAGGGGATAAAAATTTCCCCAGGATTTTCTTTGAAAATGTAAGTGGATAGCAAGACCATTTACTAAGTAGTTAAGTCTTATCAGTCAGAATAGGCAAGATTATTTTGTGGTAACAAACAGCTTCTTAATCTCTGTAGTTTACCAAAAGGTTTATTGCTCATACTGCACGTCCTTCACAGGTTTGCTGTGGCTGTGCGCCACATAGTCTTCACCTGAGACCCAGCCCCTATATAGAATGTTGCTGGTATCCTGGTGAACTACTTGCTGATCTCCATTCCATTTTATGGACCAACACAGGGCACATGGCCAAACTTGCCATCAGTGTTGGGGGGTTATAATAGCAGCTACTGTTTGAGCCCTTACCATGTGTTCAGACGCTGAGGCAAGTCATGCATTATTTCATTTAATCTTCATAACAGTTCTTAGAAGTAGCTTAAATATTTCCATTTTATAGAAACTAAGAATTAGAAAGGTGTTAACTTGTTACTAGGTTAAGTAACATAGCTTCTGAAAGGCAAAAACCAGGATTCAAAGCTAAGTCTTTAAAATTCCTAATCATTTATCATGGTCTTAATCACTATAAAAATAGTAAATTAATGGATTAAATTTCAGGAAAAAGATCTGATTCGAACCAGAGATGTAGAAATTATCAGAATAGTCAGGGTAGTGAATCCATAGGAATTAATGAGTTTATTCATACTGAGAGAATTTCGATTTGATATGGGAAAAGAATGTTAGTAATTTCTGATGTAACACCCTAGTGAGTAGGCCTATGTAACTGGTATTAAAATGATTAATATATACTGCCAAAATGAAAGTAGGTTTATATAATACTACACCTTAACTTGAACACACTAGAGCTTTTCAAAGCCCCTATATGAACATCTTATTCTGCAGCTTTTCCTGTCCAAGTTTTTGGTTAGCTTCTTGTTTTCCCTATTGTTATCCTCACCACAAGCCAACTGTGATGTTAAACCAATTGCCACTGATTGTTTTACACATGCTCCCCAGGGAGAAAGCTATTTGCAATAAGGGAGCTCTGAGTTAGGACAAATCAAGACAAGCCCTGGGACTGGGTGTTTCCAGGGAACTGCCAGACAGGTCAAATATGACAGTTCTTTTGGAGATGAGACTTTTACGGTATTCCAAACCATTCTGTCCCTTCCAGTGGCTGCTAGTCTGCTGGTTTTTACTGCTGCTGTGATTCTGAGACTTTTCCAAGGCTTCTGTGAAGCTGGGGAGACAGAGTAGGGAATAGAGCAAATTAAAATGACACAAAGCTCACTGTCCATATCAGGATCTAGCTGTTTTCCCTGAACATACTGTTGCAAGCCTTTGGTTAATTTCTAGAGTTCCAAAAAAAATTAGTTTTGGCGATTTACGCCTGTGTTCTCACTGCTGTTATGGAGCAATGGATTTTTGGAGGTTAACACTGTGTCATTCCTAATGATATCTTCCAAAATGGAGTTTTTATGGAATAAAAATGCAGTATGATCAGAGTAGGGCCAGTTCTCTATGTAATACAACATTTTTTCTAGTGTCATTTTATATTTTTATATTGATATCTAAACTTTGGAAAACATTGTTTATTATTTACCAACATGTACAATGAATAAATTTCTTCATCATATGACTGTATATATAGAATAAAACTATGTTCAAAGCCTGCTGGGTGAACAATTGTAAAAAGGTATTTTTTTCATCTGACTCAGACCCTTACTTCAGAAATTTACAATGAATAAACCATTTCACAGGTCAGTAAGTTTCCTTACTTGAGGGCCCTCATCATTTTTGTTGATACATGTTAAGCTTTCATGCATAGCAGGCCTTTGGTTAGACCCTTGATCGAGAATTGTCTCAAAAACATTCAGAGCATTTTGTCCAGAGGAAACTAAAGACAAACCAGAAAAAGCAGAGCTAGGTAGTAGAGTAAAGGTGCTTCCCCCTTTTTACATTACCTAAAACAAACCTAAAAACAAAGCTCTACATGTTTGTTTCTGAGATTAGCTTTTGCATAATGTTACTTTGGGTTAAACTTTTATCTCTGTGGAAGTTGTGTTTGGTTTAAATGGAAATAAGAAGGAAAACTTTCACCAATAGCCAAAAATCTAATGTAAAAACTTTAAAAAGTGCTCACATTTTTAAGTTCAAAAAGTTACAAATTTGTAAATATATGCATTTAAAAATCTGATAGCTTCCATGCTAAGCTATAAACATAAACCTTAGGAATGAGACTACTGAGACTGAAATAAAGCTTATACTTTTGTGACAATAATTTTGTGCCTCAGAATTCTAATACAAACCATTAATCATAGATTTCATGGCCCAAATTAGTCATCATCTAACTGCTGTGCAGCTTTGCCTGGCAAATAAATAGTGGTTTGCTAAATTTCTCATTCTTAGAAGCTTTGGAAAGGCTAGAATTTAAACATTACTCTCCTCTTTCAATTAGTTTTTTTCTCCCACACGTCTGCACCATGCCACTTTCTGTGACATTTCCTTAGAAAATCAAATACTTTTGAAAAATTCTAGTGCTATTACCGTTAACTTTTCTTTAGACATAAAAAGCCTTATGCTCAAGGTTCAGATCTGAAAATTTGCTTAATTATCACATTTTTGTAAGCACACATTTTAAAAAATTTGTGATAAAGATTAAGCTAGGTTGTCCTGGAAAAAAATTAACTTCACACATATTCAGGTTCTGTCTGTGTATAAAATATTGCACTGGTTCTTGTTTTAAGAGATGATAAAATCAGATTTACAAATTGGATGTAAATTTTAAGATAGTCTAAAGGGAAGAAAGGTTCATAAAATATCAATCAGGAACAGAGTTACAAAGAATGCAAACTGGAATTTAGTTTTTATATTTGGCACAAAATAATAAAATTGTATTCTTATTGAATGACTTGAGACCAATACCATTTCATTTGTTTGTTTTTTAAACTATATATATTTCCAATAAAACAAAAATTGGGCAAATTATTTTATTTAGTTGAAAAATTATTTCATTTTAAAAGTGGACAGTAAAATACTTTCATGTAATTCAAGCTAATATGACAAAACAAATATTTTGTAGTGTTTTATACTATCTTAATATATATTTTTATATATTTAATATGTTTTTAAAACTGTTATGAAAGAGAATCATCAAACTCTTAAAATAAACATCTTACAGAAATGAAACATAATGGTCCTGGAATTTTGATGGATTCTTGGTCTAAAAAGAATTGATGTTCTATTAAACTACTACATATTCTACAGTTAAATTCCAAACTCTGATTCAGAGTGACTCAAAAGTTAGTCAACTCCTGTGCCCCAGAATCCTGTAGAAATTGTTAACTTTTAAGTAATATAGTTTGGACTAAAGCAAGGAGGAAATAAAGAATGACTTCAAAGTAGCACCGTATAAATAGGGAAATGCATTCAACTAAAAAACAAAGATGTTTCCCACTTTTGCAAGTGTCCTTACATTGGATTAATATAAAGCAAGATGATTTTTGTCAAAAAGTGTACAGATAGTTGTTGAAGTAGAAATTGAGTTCTGCTTTTTCAACTCATAATGTTCTCCTTTCATATAAAAATAAAAAAGATTACAAAACCAAAAGTGAGTTTCTTGAAAAGATTAACAAAATTGACTAGCCATTAGCTAGGCTAAGAAGAAAAAGAGATAAATAAATAAATCAAAAATTTAAAAGGAGACATCACAACGGATACCACAGAAATACAAAGGATTATTAGAGACTACTATGAACAACTATATGTCAATAAATTTGAAAACCTAGAGGAAATCGATAAATTACTGGACACATTCAACCAACCAAAATTGGAACAAGAAGAAGTAGAAAACCTAAACAGACCAATAACAAGTAATGAGATTGAATTTTTAATAATGTCTCCCAAGAAAGAAAAGTCCAGGACCAGATGGCCTCACTGCTGAATTCTATGGAACCTTTAAAGAATAATTAATACCAGTTTTCCTCAAATTATTCCAAAAAGTTAAAGCAGAAAGAACTGTTCCTAACCATTTCCATGAGGCAAACATAACCCTGATACCGAAACTGAACAAGGACACAACAGAAAAAGAAAGCTGAAGACCAATATCCCTGATGGACATAGACACAAAAATCCTCAACAAAATACTATGTAACAAACTGAATCCAACAATTCATCAAAAAGATAATACACCATGATCAAGTGAGATTTATCACAGGAATGTAAGAATTGTTCAACATACATAAATCAGTAAGTGTGATACATGACATCAACATAATGAAGGACAAGAACCATAAAACCTCTCACTAGATGAAGAAAAAGTATTTGATAAATTCAGCATCCCTTCATGATTTAAAAAAAAAACCCTCAATAAATTAGGTACAGAAGGAAAGTACCTCAACGCAATAAAGGCCATATATGACAAACCCACAACTAATATCATGCTGAATGGGGAAAAGCTGAAAGCTTTTTCTCTAGGAACTGAAAAATAATTGGTTTTAATGAGTCCCAAATTAGCCAACCCACTTATACTGTTGTTTTTCCTTTCAATAATCATTTTTAAGTAGTAGTAGTTCATATTTTGCCCATTTTTCTCTCTGCTTCTAAAAGTGATTAGAAAAAAATATTTTGTTGCTACTACTGTTATTTTCTTCAGTGTCTTAAATTATCTCCTAAATAGCTTTCTTGTGCTTGCTCCACATAGATAGATAGAGGAATCATGGCTGTAGGACAAACCGTAAATCATTAGATTTAAAATAGGTTAGTTTTCAAATACTGCTTTTTTGGAATTGAAATACAATTCCATTTCATAAGTATTTACTAAGGTAACTACTACTAGATATAATTTATGTTCCTGAGGATTTATAATTTAGCACATGAGTGTGCCTGTGCACACTGGTTTATAACATTATAAACCAATATATGGCAGTTTGAACAAAAGTGATTTAGATAGCTTTTCTCATCACTATTGACTTGGTAATACTTGATATACTTGAAAAATGTATATTCTAATATTTTCTTTTTTCAAGATTTCAGCATGACTTTGAGTAATCTATTACATTCTAAAGTAATTCTTTAGAATGTCTGAATAAAATACCTGTTCTTTAACTAGTAAGCATAGTAAGCATTAATTTCAGTGTCTTATATGTGTCCTCAAACATGTTATTGACCACTTAATAGCCTATATACCTATATAATACAGAAACTGGCATTTACAGCTAAAACAGCTGGTAAACTTAACTGATACACTAATGAGTGCTAATTGTATAAGGAAAGAATTTAACATTAGTCATAAAGTTGGCCACAAAGGGCCTGTATGTGAAATACCCTACCTTGAGGTGATTAATTGGACTTATTAAAAGTTTGGGGGAAGAAAGGAGATTGGAGTTATGTTCTAAAGAAAAAAAAATGCAAATTAAAACCTTAATGAGATTGTAGATGTTAAGGAACCTGACAGTATAGTAAGGCTTGTGGAGCAATAGGATCCATCAGATACTGCTGGCACAGTCAATTTGGAGAGTGATAATAGCAGTATTTAATAAAGCTGAAAAAATGTATCTTCCAAATCCAACACATATATACTTCTAAATATTTCTCTTACAGAAAATCTTATATATAAGGCGCACATGTGCAAAACTATTCTCTGCATTTTGTAATAATGATAGAACTGGAAACAATATAAATGTTTACTAGTAGGGAAATGGAGATTTGAGAGGATTTATGTAATGGAATACTAGAATACTATATACCAGTATTTTATTGTGTGAATCTATACTATGGATAAATCTCAAAAATACAATATTGAGTAAAATAGCAGGTTAGGGATTTGTAAGATGTGAAGTCACTGATATAAATGAATAAAAATAAAAATTTCACAAAATAGCAGTATATACTAATAATGGATGTATATAAGCATGCGTATGAAGAATGCTAAATGAGAATGATACACTCCAAGTTTGGAAAAATGATCTGTAATAAAATTATATTTCTTTTTCAAAAGAGCATCTGAGGAAAATTCATCAACAAATTCTAGTTGATTCTGGAAAGTAAAGGATACAATACTGTCTACTTTTCTGTATGTTTAAAATATGATAAAAATATTAAAGACATGCCATTAGGCATTACAGACAGGGTAGTTGCTAAGAGGTTTTGTTTCATTTTGTTTTGTTTTATTGTTTTTTTAAGACAGGGTCCTGTTCTGTCACCCAGGCCAGAGTGCAGTGGTGTGATCATGGCTCACTGCAGCCTCAGTCTCCTGGGCTTAAGTGATCCTCCTGCCTCAGCCTCCTGAGTAGCTAGAACTACAGGCATATGCCACCACACCCAGCTAATTCTGTTATTTTTTTATAGAGACAGAGTCTCACTATGTTGCCCAGGCTGGTCTTGAACTCCTGGGCTCAAGTGATCTTCCTGCCTCGATAGAAGGTTTTGAATGTTATATTCTAAGTTTTAGATTTGAGGTAATAAGATATAAGTAGCCAATAAAGTTTCTAAAGTAGATCAATGAAAAGATGAGAATAATCCTTGAGGAAAATTATTTGGTTAACTATATAGTTAAATGCAATGGAGTGGGGAGACAGCAGAGGAAGGATTGGTTGGCTTATATATCCACCCCACCAAGCATAAAGTCCAGAGGGTACCAACTGTGAAATAGAAAGTAAAGGGGGAAACCTGATAGTTTTTTTTTTTAGAGAAAGAATGAGTATGATGAAATTTTGGAAATTCAAAACTGAAAGAGTGTACAGAAAAAAACAGTCCAATTCACATTTTTACAGATGGACAAACTAAAGGCTCATAGTTAGCCAGTTGACACACTGAGTGGCAGATTTGAGACTAGACTCAATATCTTCTGATCCCCCAGTCTCAGTCACTTTGGAGTAAGAAAGGACGTTGAGTTTAAACTCAAAATTCTACAACCCTTGGTTCTAGGTAAGTAATGATCTAGTTGATACTAATAAAACAGTTAGAAATGGCAGCACCAAACCGATAGGAATGGTTAGTGAATGCTTTTCCAACGCTGTCTCCTTACATTCAGTAGGAATGTTCACAAGACAGTTGAGTAGATACGAAGAAATAAAGAGGACCAGTAAACATAACCAGGTAAATACAGTATAAATGTATTTAAAAATTTTTTTCTGTCTGATTTAAAAGTGATTTGCAGAAAGCAATAATTATACACTGTTGGTTGGCTTATAAGGTATAAAAATGTAATTAGTGTTATAGCACAGAGGATAGGAGAGGGAACTGAGGTTAGAGGAGCAGTGTTTTTTACATACAATTGGAATTAATTGGATCAACATTATTATGAGTTAAGAGGTTAATTATAATCCCCAGGGCATCTACTAAGAAAATAACTCAAAAGAATATAGTAAAAGAAACAACAGGAGAATTAAAATAGAACATCAGAACATATTTAACATAAAAAAGGCAAAAATGGAGGAATTGAGGAATAAAAAAGATATAATATCATGCATAAAACAGAGCAAAATAGCAAACTGATAAGGCAAATCCTACCTTATCATTAAGTGCATTGCATCTAAATGGATCAAACATAACAGTGAAAAGATAGTTATTGACCAAATGGATAAAAATTCAGGTGCAATGGCTCACACTTGTAATCCCAGCACTTTGGAAGGCCAAGATTGGTGGATCACCTGAGGTCAGGAGTTTGAGACCAGCCTGACTAACATGGCGAAATCCTGTGTCTACTAAAAATACAAAAATTAGCCAGGTGTCTGGTGTCACCCACCTGTAGTCCCAGCTACTCAGGAGGCTGAGGCAGGAGAATCGCTTGAACCCCGGAGGCAGAGGTTGCAGTGTGCTGAGATTGCGCCACTGTACTCTAGCCTGGGCAACAGAGTGAGACTCTGTCTTAAAAAAAAAAAAATTCATGATTTAACTATGTGCACTCTATAAGAGACACTCTTTATTTTTTAAGAGACAGGGTCTTGCTCTGTCACCAGGCTGAAGTGCAGTGGTGCCATTGTAGCCCTGAGCTCAAGTGATTCTCCTACCTCAGCCTCCTAAGTAGCTGGGACTCCAGGTGCATCCAGTTACACCCAGCTAATTTTTTAATTTCTTGTAGAAACCGAATCTTGCTTGTTGCCCAGGCTGGTCTCAAACTCCTGACTTCAAGTGATCCTCCAACCTCATCTTCCCAAAGTGCTAGATTACAGACATGAGCCACACTGTGCCCAGCCCAGGACACTCTTGAAATCAAAGACACAAATAGGTTGAAATGTAAAAGATAGAATAAGAGAACTTGTAACCCAAAGAGAAATGAAATGACTATACTAATAATTGACTTTAAGTCAGAAAAGTTACTAGAGACAAAGAAGGATGTTTTATAATGATAAAAGGGTAAATCTGCCTCTAACCATCAAGCTGCCAAATATCTGAAATAATGATTGACAGAATTGATGGGAGAAATAGACAATTGAACAATAATAGTTGGAGCCTTCAATAGGTAGAATATTAACAGGGAAATGGAAGGTATGAATGACACTGTAAACCTGATAGACATCTGTAGAACATCCAACAACAGCAGCATGTATAATATTTTCAAGTATACATGGATCATTGTCCATTATAGGGTATATACTAGGTCATAAAACTAGCAAGCTTCAATAGTAAGAATTTTTTTCTTGAGACAAGGTTTTACTTTGTCACCCAGGCTGGAGTGCAGTGACATAATCATGGCCCACTGCAGCCTTTGCCTCCTGAGCTCAAGTGGTCCTCCCACCTTAACCTCCCAAATAGCTAGGACCACAGATGTGCACCACCATGCCAGGCTGAAGTTTTTTTTTAGTAGAGACAGGGTCTCCCTCTGTTGCCCAGGTTTCAGTAAATTTAAAGAGATAGAAATAATACAAAGTATTTTCTTAAACACAATGAAATGAAATTAGAAATCAATAACAGAGAAATTTGGGAAAATAACAAATATGTATAAATTAAAGAGTATATTTCTACAAAGCCAGTAGGCCAAAGAATAAATCACAAAGGAAATTAGAAAATACTTTGGTATGAACGAAAACCATGATACAACATACTAAAATTTATGAAATACTGCTGAAGTAATGGTTAAAGGAATACGTATACCCTTAAAAGCCTGTGTTTAAAAAGAAAGCTCTCAAATCAATTATCTAACCTTTTACTTTAAAAAGCTATAAAAAGAAGATAAAACTAAACCCAGAGCTGGCAGAAGAAAACAGTAAAGCTTAGAGTAGAAATAAATGAAATAAAGAACAGAAAAATATAGAAAATCAAAAATACCAAAAGTTGGCTCTTTGAAAAGATCAACAAAATTGCCAACCCTTTTAAGTAGACAAGAAAGAATGAATTGTTGGTGGTGCAGTGGTGAGCATAGCTGCTTTTCAAGAACAAAAAAGACTCAAATGACTAAAATCAAGAATGAGAGAGTAGACATTACTACAGATCTTACAGAAATGAAAGGATTATTAATGAGTACTATGAACAGTTGCATGCCAACAAATAGTCTAAGTGAACTAGACAAATATCTAGAAAGACACAAAACCAAAACTGAATCAAGAAAAAATGTAAAATCTGAATACACGTATAACAAGTAAAGAGATTAAATTGGTACCACAAAGAAAAACTGTCACCAAGGTAAAGTCCAGACCCAGATGGCTTTTTTGGTGAATTCCACCAAATGTTTAAGGGAGAATTAACACCAAATCTAAAACTAAACCAGACAGAGACATTGCAAGAAAACCACAGACCAATATCCCTTATGAATATAGATATAAAATCCTCAACAAAGTACTAGCAAATCAAGTCCATGAACATATACAATTCTATTTTACTTCATTATGTACATCAACTAAGTGGGGTTTGTAGTAGGAATGTTGAAGTTGGTTCAACATACATGAACAATCATTGTAATATACCACATGGTCATCTCAGTAGACTCAAAAGAAGCATTTGACAAAATTCAACACTTTTCATGATAAAAACACTCAGTATACAAGCAATAGAAGGGAACGTCCTCAACCTCATAAAAGGCATCTGCAAAAAAACCACAATTAACATTGTATGGAATGGTGAAAAACCGTATGCTTTTCCTCTAAGATGAGAAACAAGATATGGATGTCCTGCTGTCACCACTTCTATTCAACGTTGTACTGGAAGTCCTAGCCTGGGCAAATAAGTAACTAAAGGAATTAAAGGCCTCCAGGCTGGAAAAGGAATAAAACTCTATTCAAAGAGAACATGATCTTGTAAAAAGAAAATCTTAAAGAATCCGCTGAAAAACTATTGGAACTAATAAACAAGTTCAGCAAGGTTGTGGGATATAGGTTCAATATAGAACAATAAATTGTATTTCTATATACTGGCAATGAACAATCTGAAAATGAAATTAAGAAAACTTTTTACAACAGAATAAAAAAGAATAAAATACTTAGGAATGTTTAATGAAAGAAATATAAGATGTATACACTGAAAACCATAAAACTCACTGAAAGAAATTAAGGAAGACTTAAACAAGTAGAAAAACATCTGATGATCATAGATCAGAAGACTTAATATTGTTAAGGTGAAATACTGCCAAATTATAGATATCCAATACGTTGCCTCCCAAATTCCCAGCTTACTTCTTTGTAGCTATTAACAAGTTGAGCCTAAAATTTGTATGGAAATGCAAGAAACACAGAATAGCCAAAACAATTTTGAAAAAGAGCACAGTGGGAGAATTCAGTGTTTCTCCATTTTAAAACTTACTGCAGACTGGGTGCAGTGGCTCATGCCTGTAATCTTAGCACTTTGGGAGGCTGAAGTGAGCAGATCACTTGAGGTCAGAAGTTTGAGACCAGCCTGGCCAAGATGGTGAAACTCCATCTCTACTAAAAATACAAAAATTAGCGTGGTGGTGTGTGCACCTGTAATTCCAGCTACTCGGGAGGCTGAGGCAGGAGAATCGCTTGAACCTGGGAAGCAGAGGTTGCAGTGAGCCGAGATCTCACCACTGCGTGATCAGCCTGAGCAACGGAGTGAGACTCCATCTCAAATAAATAAATAAAACTTACTGCAAAGCTACAGTAATAAGACAGTGTGGTACTGGCCTAAGAATGGAATAGAATTGAGGGTCCTGAAATAAACTCTTTACATTTATGGTCATTTGGTTTTGACAAAGGTGCCTAGATGATTCTGCTGGGAAAGAATGGTCATTTCAACAAATGGTGCTGAAACAACTAGATATCCACATGTAAAAGTATGAAATAGGACCTATACTTCATACCATCTACAAAACTAACTCAAAAATCAATTAAAATCCTAAAATAAGAGCTAAATTGTAAGACCGTTAGAACAAAAAGGCATACATCTCCGTGATCTTGAATTATGGAATTATTTCCTAGATAAAAAACTAAAAAGCACAAGTAAGAGGAGAAAAATGAGATACAGTATACTTCATCAAAATTGAATAATTTTGTGTTGTAAGTTTTGTGTTACTATCAGGAAACAAAAATCCACAAAATTGGAGGAAAAAATCCATAAAATTGGAGAAAATATCTGCAAACTGTATCTGATAAGGGGCTTGTATTCAGAATGTGTGAAGAACTCTTACTTCTTCTAAAAAGACAACCTAATAAAAAGGTGGGCAAAAGATTTGAAAAGTCATTTCTTCAAAGAAGTTATGTACATGTACTATAAGCATATGAAAGATTCACAACATCATCAGTCATCAGGGAAATGCAAATCAAAACCACAATGAGATACTGCTTCACACCCATTATAATGGGTAGAATTAAAAAGATAAAAACAAGTGTTAGCAAGGATATGGAAAAATTGGAACCCTCATACACTGCTGGTGGGAATGTAAACTGGTAAATGTACTTTGGAAAATAGCCTGGCAGTTCCTAAGACAGTTAAACATGGTGTTACCCTATGACCCAGTAATTTCACTCCTAGGTATATATCCAAGAGAAACAAAAACATATGTCCATGTAAAAAATTGAACAGCATTATTTATATTAGCCAAAAAGTGGAAACACTCCAAATGTCCATCAACAGAGAAATGGATAAACAAAATATGGTATATCAGTAAAATGGAATATTATTATTTGGCTGTAAACTGGAATGAAGCACTTCAGTATATGCCGCAATGTGGATGAACCTCAAAAACATTATGCTAAGTGAAAGAAGCCAGTCTTAAAAGTCTACAGACTGGCTAACAGGGTGAAACCCCATCTCTACTAAAAATACAAAAAATTAGCCGGGTGTGGTGGAGGGCGCCTGTGGTCCCAGCTACTCAGGAGGCTGAGGCAGGAGAATGGCGTGAACCCGGGAGGCGGAGCTTGCAGTGAGCCGAGACCGCGCCACTGCACTCCAGCCTGGGCGACAGAGCGAGACTCCGTCTCAAAAAAAAAAAAAGTCTATGGAAATTTCTTTTTGAGGTGATAAGAATGTTCTAAAATTTACTGTGGTAGTGATTGTACAGTTCTCTGTGTATACTAAAAACCATGAAATTATAACTCTTTACAGGGTAAATTTTATTACATATAGATTATATCAATAAAAATATTTTTAAAGCCTATTTGCATTTTAAATATATGTTTATATAATTTAAATGTGATTAACAATCCAGAAATAAGTTATTATTATAAGACTAAGTATTATCAATCTTTCTTTGATAAATGGGTTAAATTTGTGGAGTCAGTTTTAGAATTAAAGCATTAATAGGTTATTTCTAGGTGTATGGGATTTGTACACTGATGCTTGTTTCTTTTATATATACATATATATAAACCGCAAATATACTGACATATTCCAAGATGAGAGCAAAAACAAAATAACTAAAAATGTGGCTTTAAAATAAAATATATTTGTAAACAGCATACTCTTAAATTCTGACTCGTTAACCGATACTGGATTATCTAGAAGCAGATGCTACTGCAGTTCTTTGTTGATTTGGTTGCTATGGTGATATAGTCATGTACAACAGTAAGCCTACTGTACATTGGATAATTTGATAGAAAACGAGGTTTGAGGTAGGTATTGATGAGTGTACTGGTAATCAGTTGTACCTTTAACATCCTGTCTCTACGTGTATTTTCACTGGATAAGTATAAAATGACATAAGATGCCACCAGAATAGAGTTTGTAAAGGGTGACTTGGTAGACTAAGGACAATATGAGGTCCAACTTGCCAGTGAAAATTACCTTAGTATTCAGTGAATTGAAACAAATTAGAATAGATTGCTGGAGAAGAAGCTGTTGAATCTTACAGCAGCTGTTGGTACCTGTGGAAGCAGCAGTTGTATGAAAAAAAATCAGAGAATGCAACCAACAGTAAGTAAAGTGGGTTTTAGAAGTGGCTTTACTAGATAAGCAAGTTTATGATTTAATACATCAGTCATATTTTATAATTTATACTTAAATCTTTTGTATTTATTGGTCAAGGAGTAAGATCATGTTACTGTTTTTTAATGTAGGTGCTGATAGAGTATTAAGAGCTACAGATTTACCAGTTTTAGGGTAAACTTAAAACTATTAACCTTTTACCATAGAATAATTTTATTAAATCAATAGTTATAGATTAGTTTTGAAAAAATACTGTGATTTAAATGAAAAATTGTAAAAACCACTTTGTAGTTAAAACTGTTAGGACACTAATACTTTAAATATGTAAATTATTTATAAATGAAGTTATTTTAGCTTATAACTTATATTTATTGCTAAATAATTATATTTTAGCATATTACCATGAAGGTAAAATATGCAGAGTCTTTAAAACGCTGTTTTTCTAGTATATTTAGAGTTTTTATAATTTGAATATAGAATTTCAGAGTTTATGAATCTATTAAGAATGATCAGTCCAGCTGCACTCTTTGTGAAATTATAAATGTGGAAATTTTCAGAAGCTGTATTATGAAGAAAGCTATTACAGACTGCTGTAAGACACCTGAAAGAAATATAACTCTTTTACAGACACTAATTATCATTCACCTTTAAAGAGTGTTCTAAGTAATTATATTTTGGTTAATTTGTTAATATCATTGAAATGACTCTTTCATACAGGTACACACACTTGTCATTTGGGTAATTTGTTGCAGAGTTAGAAATAACAGTATTTGTTATCCATATAACTTTCATCACAAAACTTCTGAAACTTAGAGTTACTTCAATAACTTATTTTGACTTGATCCTATTATGTTGTGAGATACTGTCCTAATTGTTTTAATTCTAAATTGCAATATGAAAACTTGTGTTTTTGAGTTTTAATAAGCATAATGAATTGCTTTTGATATATTGATGCAGTTTATGTAAGAAAACTTATTCTGTGAAGAGACTATCAGCATTTAAGATAAAACTTACTTCATAAAGATAAGGCAGAAATTTTATTAAAAAGATAAATTAGTTTATTTTCAAATGCAGGCAGTTTATACTGGAAACATTACATGTTAAGGGGGTACATGTTATTGCTCAAATATAAGCCATGTGAGCAGTGAATTCATATTTTAAACTCAATCCTAAAATGAACAAAGTAAATGAGCATGAAAGTGCTTGATTAACAATAAAGTAAAACACAACTTTAAGCTATGATACTGTAATTATCCCCTTGGGTAATCTTGATACCCTGGACTTATTTTGAATATCAGTTTTTAAAGAGTGGTACAGTGGTTAAAAAACATGCAAACCCAAATGACATCTGGAAATTGGAATTGATGCTGATATTCTAATTACTGTAAAGTCCTTATATTTTTTCTTTAAAATAATTGTAAGTGGAAAACATTTTAAGTCTGACTTTTTGATAGAACTGGCTTTAGAAAGAAAGATTTAATTATTGCCAACCCACACATGTGTATAAGTTCCATGAGCTACATGGCACCCATGTAATGACACTTTTTAGTAGGATTGGTAAGAGAATTAAGAACAGATCTACTTATAAGCCATTCTGAAATAAATGAGAACACAAATCCTTAGTTGCATATGTATACACTGTATATACATATATGCAGACATTGTCTATAAATGTGTATATGTGGGATAATACCTCATTATATTTTAAGAATCTCCTGTATGTCAGGCAGTATGCTGACATACAGAATATACAGAATTTCCCTTTGTAGAAAAGTCACTACAGTTTACAGTTAAATTAAAAGCTGCATACCTATTAAGTAATAGAGTAGAATTTGAATGTAGAATAATCTGACTCAAAATTCATTTATCTTTTCTGTCAAAATGACTTTATTTCTGTAGAAACAATTATGAAGACAAATGAGCCTAAACAGGAAAAAAATATTTTCTGATTACCACATATTATACCATGTATTCTGTTTTGTATTTTAATTGGCTGTAACTGTCTCCCTTACTGATTCATCCTTGTATCCCCAGCTCTTCAAAGAGTGCCTAATGTATAGTAGTTACCCATTAATTGTTTGCCAAATAAATGAATTAAACAAGCAATTGGTTGACTCTTCTCAGTTGTTTGTCTATATGCTGGTATCAAGCATATATTCTTACTTAGGTTGAGTTATCCATCATGGAACTAAAATCCAAATTCAAATTCGTTAGTTTGATAATATTCTTATCTTTTATTTGCAAATCTTAATTTCTATTTTGACTTCAGCTGAAATATGTTATATCAGCCTGTCAGTCTACAGATTGACAAGATCTAGCCAAGTATAGATAAAGCTTAATGCAAAGTTCATATGATCAAGTTAATTTAATAGCACTTTAATGTATAATTTAGACATTTGTGAATTGATAGGATATTCAAATGAAATGAATTTCCTAGCTTAACTTCTCAGGAAACTCAGATAATTAGTTCAAATTTAGACATAGTGAAATGGAGGTACCTGCAATTTATCAAGGTGAATAAATCCAGAAAGTAGTTGAAAATGGAATTTTAAAGTTTGGGGCATCCCGAGATATATTGTCTAATACAGTAGCCATTAACCACATGTGACTATTTAAACTACTAGAGTTAAATAAAATTACAGATTCAGTTTCTCATCCCTACTAGTCACATTTCAAGTGCTCAATAGCCACATACAACTAGAGGCTATTATATCAGACAGCACAAATGCTATAGGACATTTCTGTCATCACAGAGAGTTCTGTCAGACAGCACTGGTGTTGAAACTGGAGGAAAGGATTTAGGAGTCATTTGGAGATGGACAGTAGTTAATTGAGCAAACATTTGTTCAACCTATGTTTTTGTAAATGTACTGTGGTCTCTAACTATAAAAACAGATCGATGTCTAAATGTACCACTCTAGTCTCTGTAACTGTAAAAACAGATTGAAGTCTTATGAAAGGCTTGTGTTGTAGTGGAGGTGACATCATGTAAACAACTAAATACAATTTCGTGCTAAGTGTCATAATAGAAGGATGTACAGAGTGCTTTGAACCTTAGAATGGGAATAATCTAACTTTGCTTTAGGATGGCAGAATCTTGAAGGATGAGTAGAGTTTTCTGAAGAAGAAATTCTATGTTCACAGTCGCAGTGGTTGAGAAGCCCTGTTAGGAAAATATTAGCAGAAATCAAGTCTGAACTAATTGTCATGCCAAAGAATAGTAAGTAAGTCACAAACCAGAAAATGAAGGTGAAGCTATTGACCATTAGAACACTACACTGAAAGGAGTAGAACAGATGGATATCTGGAAAGCTAAAGGATCAATATAGGAAAATATGAAAAGTAAAGAGTATGCAGATCCTGGACCAGTTCAGGAGAAATCTCATAAGCATTGTGTTCTAGGTATATTCTCTTTCATGTGCGTCCACTTGGCTAGGCTAGAGGCAAGTCCTTAAATTGAAAGATCTATATTGATAAAAAATAATACTACTAAGAGCTACTCATACAGCACTTACAGTAACAGCGAATATGTGCATAGATAGTGCTTACTATATGCCAGTCACTGTTCTATGCACTTATTATATGTTAACTCATTTAATCATCACAAGAACCCCATGAATGCTGAAGTAATTTGAAGGCCTTTAACCATGGGTTGGAGGAATGAATGGTTTGGCTTAGCTAACCATTGCTAAATGTATGTTATTAACTGTCATTCAAGGATACAAGGCACAGAGGATTTTCTCCTTTATTATTGCTATCAACCACCAGCAAACATAAAGGAGCAGTTGGATAAGGAGGAGATAGAAGGATTAGGCATTCCAAATATTTATGTGCTTTCTGTAACTTGGGGGTTGTTATGGGAGGGAATTGTCATGTCCACCCCCTACCCCTTGCCACAACCCAAAATTGATATGTTGAAGTCCTCACCTTCAGTATCTTCAGTACCTCAGAATGTAACTGTATTTGGAGATAGGGTGAAACGGGAGAGTTCCCTGGCCTCACCCCCCTCACAGTACATGCAACAGAGGCATGCCTCTCCGTTCAGCCACTGAGAGCTCAAACCCCTTATGGGAGCGGGAGCTCGCAGATGGGCAGGTGCAGGAGCCAGAGCAAGCACTTTGTGCTCTGGCCCCATGATAGTGTCTACAGATGGGTGCCTGTGACTCCCAAAGCCCAAGTGGGCATTCTACAGTGCACTCTTTTAGTTTTGCCGTCCACAGATGGCTTAAGTGCCTTCTTGGCACCCAGGTTCTTGTGCAGAGTCCAGGAAGAATAAGGAGTTGAAGAGTGAATGTGGGGGCTTTATTGAGTGGTAGAAGTGGCTCTCAGCAGGATGGATGGGGAGCTGGAAGGGGACCAAGTGGGAAGATTATCTTCCCCTGGAGTTTGGCCATCCAGCGGCCGATCTCTTCTCTGATTGTCCCCACTGAACTCTTGGTGTTCAGGCGCTCCTTCTCTGTGACACGTTCTGCCGTTTGTCTGCTCATCTCCTTCTGGAGCCTGGGTTTGGGATTTATATGGGTACAGGATAGGGGGTGCGGTGGGTCAAAAGACAACTTTTTGGGCATGAAAACAGGAATGCCTGTTCTCACTTAGGGCCACAGGTATCCAGGCTTGAGGGTGGGGCCTTTGCCAAGGAACTGCCCTCTTCTACCCACTATTTCCCTGTCTCCTGTCCATATCATTTTCCCCCTCTAAAGAGAGGGTGAGCCCTAATCCAATATGGCTGGTTTCCTTATAAGAACAGGAAATTAGGACATAGACACATACAGAGGGAAGACACGGGGAGAAGATGCCATCTACACGTCATGGAGAAAGACTACGGAAGAAAACAATCTTGCCAACACCTTGCTTTGAGACCTCTAGCCTTCAAAATTGTGAGAAAATAAATTTCTGTGGTTCTTTTTTATGGCAAACCTAGCAAATTAATATGGTAGCCAAGATAATTTATTTGTAAATATTGGGAACATGAATATATGTTTTTGAATTCTGGGTTGATTTTCTTACTGTATCTGCTAAATCCTTCACCAAGTTTTAGAAGTAGAGATGTGAGATGTTTACTTTGTTGTTCTCAGACCTAACAATGTTTGTGAAGAATGCAAGTCATGTTCCTTTTGGGATAAGGCGAGAAAGTTAACTTATATCTGTAAAATTGATGCCATTCATAAACATTTTTCTTTAATTTTTTTTCTGTAATTTGGTTTTGTAGGTTTTTTTTTGCAAAAATATAGGTGAACAAGAAGTTAGGGGAAAAATACAGATTCTTCACCCTCCAGAGAGGGACCTGAATACATATACAGTATTTTGAAAAAGTCCCAGGACAATTCTAAGACATCATCCCTTCCATCTGGTGCACATCTTCTCATCTGATAGATTTTGGTGGTGCTGCGGGTCAGATGTAATGTTATTTTTCCTGTTCTCTTTTTTATGTAAGAAACTTAGACTGATAGATATTAAGTAAAATTGAAGTAGCGGACCAAGGAATTGTGTATTACCATTGGAATGTAAACTAATATTTTTCAAAGTTAGTAAGGTATAATTCATGCATAGGTATAATCTTTTCTATAATACCAGTCTTTTGAATAATACCAATAATTTTCTGTTAATTTATTTTTTAAAATCTGGATTGTACTAAATGGTATCTCAGACATCACTTAGCTCTAACTTTTCCCAAGCTGTAGGCTCTGTTTGTTTAGAGGTTCCTGTCAGGCTTGCTTGTCTCTGGTATCAATGCTCCCTTGTCCTTCCTCACTCCAGAGATATCTTTTGCTGCTGTCCTGCTTTTTTGAAACTTAGTTTTCTCCCCCAAGTAAATAATTTTATATATGAACCTCTTAAATCTTATCTATCCTCTTCTGTAACTTCTCCAAGCCATCGTATCTTTTTTATCGTTTATTAAGAATTGCAGTGAGCATTAAATTTTAGTCATATTTTGCTGTATTTTTGTAGTTTTAACTAACATATATACTGGGCATATTTATAACTTTAATCAGTGACTTTTCATTATCATACTTTTTCTGTTTTTGTTTTTTGTTTTTTTTTTTTCTGAGATGGAGTTTTGCTCTTTTTGCCCAGGCTGGAGCGCAATGGCGCAATCTCGGCTCACTGCAACCTTCGCCTCCTGGATTCAAGTGATCCTCCTGCTTCAGCCTCCCATGTAGCTGGGATTACAGGCATGCGCCACCATACCCCGCTAATTTTGTAATTTTGGTAAAGACTAGGTTTCATCATGTTGGCCAGGCTGGTCTTGAACTCCTGACCTCAGGTGATCTGCCTGCCTCAGCCTCCCAAAGTACTAGGATTACAGGCGTGAGCCACCATGCTGGCCCTGTTATTTTTTAATGTGACAGTTTTGTGTACATATTTTCATATGTCATCGTAGGACACTTGTAAGAATAACTTAAAGGTCTACATGGTATGGCATTATTTACAGTCATGATAAATTCTTATCTGCCCTTTGGTAGTAGCCACCTTACCAAAGACGTGTTTTATGCATATGTTTATCTGTTATTCAAGAAGTAATGTAATTATTAGTAGTACTGAATAAGTAAATTCAGGATACACTAAAAATGCTCACTAATTCTATTTATCTCTGTTTAAGATGCTTAAAGTTGGACTGTTGGCATATATTCAGACAATAATTTTTATCAATTGCCTACTCACCCATTATCGGCACTAATAACTCAACCCAGATATTAGAAGTTCCCACCATTTGCACTTACGGATGGCAAAGGAAAACTCCTAGGTATCACACCAGTAGAGCAAGGTCTTCAAAATGCCACCAAATCTATTGCTAGAAATGAAAGAAGTGAAAGAAACTGAGGAGAGAAACATAGTGCAGAATTTTTACAAATGGTGTAATGAAACTGTCAGATCTGAACTCTGATCTTTAAAATAGTTGGGAGTTGGAAGATCAGCAGTGCATTTGAGATAAGTGCAAACTTAAGAGTATGGTTATTTGTTTCTATGAAATTTAAAGATATTGAAGGATTTAGTTTTTAAAAGTCTAATAAAGTACTTTATAATCATTTTATGATAGTATATTTGTAAAAGGTGCTCTATAATATACCCCTGTGCAAATCGAGACATCAATGATAAGAATCACAGAATGATGGATAATTTACCAGGGTTCCTCACCTGTCACACTTCTAAGAGTTACTTGGTTTACAGCATTTTTGTAGTCATTTCATTTATGATTATTCTGGAAACAGTTTTTTTGACATATTTTATCTCAGGTAATATAACTAGTTTATAATTTGTAGTTCTTCTTTCACTCTTCTCTCTGCTCATCATATTGTACTATTATAATGAGATTATGGAAAATTCCACTGCATTTGTGGCAGATGAATGTAAAATAGCATAGGAATCCAGAGAATTTGAAGATATATGAGTCCTGCATTTTGGAGCTGGCCAAAAGTTTGATTATTTGCCAGAAACCTGTGAGTGGGCATAGCATTTAGACAGGGACCTTTATTCCAAAGTAGCCCTGGTTTAATCTGGCATGTTGGCGAAAGTACATACTACACATACATCTGTGTATGTTAATTTCTTCTAATCTGATATTTTCTATTTAGTCTTTTAATAATTCCCTAAAATAACTATTTCAGTTGATATTTACTCAGTGGCCTAATTTGAATCCTATGACTCTTTCTCTGCCATACCATGAAGGCGGTTAGTTTTGTCTATTTTGTTTACTACTCTATCCCAATTATCTAGCACAAAACCTCACGTTACAAGACCTTAGTAACTGATTGTTGAATGAATTAATCAGTTCCACACCCTTCCTAGTCCTTACTCTTCAGTTGTTTATTCATTGAACGAAAGTTTATTGAAAACCTATTATTGGCTAGGCACAGTGGCTCACGCCTGTAATCCCAACACTTTGGGAGGCTGAGGCGGGCAGATCACCTGAGGTCAGGAGTTTGAGACCAGCCTGGCCAACATGGCAAAACCCCATGTCTACTAAAACTACTAAAATTGGCTGGGCGTGGTGGTGGGCACCTGTAATCCCAGCTACTCGGGAGGGTAAGGCAGGAGATTTGCTTGAACCCAGGATGTGGAGGTTGCAGCGAGCCAAGATCATGCCACTGTACCCCAGCCTGGGCAACAACAAAGCGAGACTCTGTCTCAAAAAAAAAAAAAAAAAAAAAAAAGGAAAAGAAAACCTATTATCAGCCAGGCTCTAAGGTATGGAATTTTATAAGACAAGTTGAAGTGTTTGGTTTCATAGTGAGCTTTTATTCTAGTGGAGTGGAAACCACTCAATATAAAACCAAATAATTGCACAAAATAATTTCAGATAGTGATGAGTACTAGGTAAAAAATAAAATATATGTGAGGGGTATATATACCCTACAATTTGGTCGTCAGGGAGCGTCTTCCTGAGGAGATGACATCTGAGATATGGGAGTAAAAAGGAGCCAGCCTTATGAAGATCTTGGGAGAAGAGCCATAATTTTAATATTCCCCTAAATACAACTTATATATTAATAGAAAGATATTTATAAAATCCATTGTAAAGCCATCTACTTGCATCAAATCTCCAAGATTTGAGTATGTCCTTGGGACGAAAAACCCCAGGCTGGAAAAGGTAAGTACTTTTTTTCTTGTATTTTTTCTCCTGGTTATCTTTGATTACTCTTTGTTATCTTTGGTGACTCTGATTACTCTTACAACTATTTTATCATCTTCCAGCATTTCTTTATTTTCTGATTCGCTATTTCTGCTCATATTTTTGTTTCCTTCCTTTTATTTTCGTTGGATTAGCTATGCCTTTTCTTACTGAGTTGGACACTTAACATACTAATTTTCAGCTGGGTACAGTGGCTCATACCTGTAATGCCAGCACTTTGGGAGGCCAAGGTGAGAGGATCGCTAGAGCCCAGAAATTTAAGACCAGCCTAGGCAAGATAGTGAGACCCTGTCAAAAAATAGAAAAAATTAATGAGGTATGGTGCTGCATGCCTGTGGTCCCAGCTGTAATACTTGGGTGGCTGAGGTGGGAGGATTGCTTGAGTCAGAGATGTTGAGACTACAGTGAGCCGCGATTGTGCCACTGTACTCCAGCCTAGGCAACAGAGACCCTGTCTCAAAAAAAAATTAATTGTTGTTGTAAGTATTTAGAGGTCTGTATTTTTTGATAAATACAGTGTTGTCTGCATCCTAAGGTCTTACTGTAGAATGTTTTGGTTACAGTTCGTTTCTGTTCCTTTTCTATTTTTCATTATAATTTCTTCTTTGACTTATGAATTATTGAAACTTTTACAGACATTTTCTGTTTTTGTTTTTTGAGAGCCAGGGTCTCATTCTGTCACCAAGACTGGAATGCAGTGGTACAATCAAGGCTCACTTCAGCCTTGACCTCGGGCTCAAAGAATCCTCCCACCTCAGCCTCCCAAGTAGCTGGGACTATAAATGTGTGCCACCACACTCAGCCAGTTTTGTTTTTTTTTTAATGTTTTGTAGAGACAGGGTCTTACTGTGTTGCTTAGGCTGGTCTTGAACTCCTGGGCTCAAGGTATCCTCCCATCTTGGCTCCCAAAGTGTTGGAATTACAGGCGTGAGCCACTGGACCCATCCTGCAAACATATTTTTAAGCTGTTAAAAAATTATTTTATTTTTAACTTTTGTGTACATTGAAGACATTTAATACTAATTTCTTTGAAATTTGTGAAACTTGATTTGTGCTGTTCTATGTGGCCCATTCTTAAATTTTTTTGCTCCACTTCTTTATGTGCTTAAAATGAAAGTATATATTTAAGTTGTTAGGTGCAGTGTTCTTTCCAAGACCATTTAGGTCAAACTAATTGATAATGTTGTTCTGATATTCTGTATCCTTGATAATATTTTGTCTCCTTGTTCTGTTAATTACAGAGATAAGTATTAAAGCATCCTGTCATGATAGTGTAATTGGAATATGATCCTTGTAATTTTTTTAATTCAATTTGATTTTCTGTTTTTTTAAGTAAGCAAAACTTTGGCCATTTTTTTTCCTAAGTCTTAAGGTTTATTTATACTAATGATTGCATTGTACAATGCTTTATAATTTATATTTACAACCCCCCATAAATTTTTTGTATTCTGGATTATTCCTTCACATTTTCTAATATTTGGCATAATGATCAAGCATACTTCATATACGTTGACCCCTCTCCTTCAGCAACTCTAAAGATTAAATAAATACTGTAGAAAAAATGAAGAGATGACCTGAAGACTTGATCATCTACATCTATGTGACAGAAGAGTCAGTTCTTTGTAATGAAATACTGTAAGAATGAAGAATTAACAAATTGTTTGTAGTTTACCAGAAAAGCATATTAACTCTTTTCAAAAACCACTGAATAAAAGTAAAATGAATCCCTTAAGTAGCATTCTAATTAGCAGACTGGTTTCCATATCGCATCATTCTCATAGTCTTCTGTTGTCATGTCTTCTTCCATGTCTCCTTGGGATGAAAAGGGCTGAGGCTGGTTGGCAGGTAATTCATTCTCACTATTCTGACTCAAAGATACCAGGTTTTGGGTTCAGTGGTTTGAGTGAGTTCACCCAGAGCTTCCTCTACAAGCTGTCCTCCATTAAGCTGTGCCTCCTCTCTGCTGTCAGAGTCTATTATTCCATGCTCCCCATCAGGTAGGGCTTCCATTTTCAGTCTTCCAAAGTGTTGCTCCAGAGGGAGCTTTCCAATGTCTTGGATGAAAGAAGTCTGAGGCCGGGCGTGGTGGCTCACGCCTGTAGTCCTAACACTTTGGGAGGCCGAGGCGGGTGGATCACAAGGTGAGGGGTTTGAGACCAGCCTGACCAACATGGTAAAACCCTGTCTCTACTAAAAATACAAAAATTAGCCAGGTGTGGTGGCACGTGCCTGTAGTCCCAGCTACTCAGGAGGCTGAAGCAGGAGAATCACTTGAACCTGGCAGGCAGAGGTTGCAGTAAGCTGAGATCGTGTCACTGCGCTCCAGCCTGGGTGACAAAGTGAGACTCTGTCTCAAAAAAAAAAAAAAGAAAGAAAAATCTGAGCTTGATTTCTCATTTGAATTGTTAACAGAACAAGATATAGCAATAGCTAAGTTTGGAGACATAAAGCTGGTAGGCAGAAGTCAGGAAAAGTGCTTTTGTTGCCAGGCCATTTTTTCAATACTTCTTGTGTGTTAGAAACTACTGGGGTTTGTGCAAGGTTCAAAAACTTGATTGTTCTCCTTGGCAATGAGCAAACCCTCAAGATTTGTTGAAATGTATCACATCTTTCATAGCTGTAGATGTACTACCCTGAGTAAAGAGCATGTATTCTTTTCACAAATGGGGATATCTGCAAAACTCAGAAATTCACTGGCTCTCATAAGATTTTTCCTTTCCTTTCCTTTCTCCTTTCCCTTTCCTTTCCCTTTCCCTTTCCCTTTCCCTTTTCCTTTCCCTTTCCCTTTCCTTTCCCTTTCCCTTTCCCTTTGCCTTTCCCTTCCCTTTCCCTTTCCTTTTTTCTTTCCCTTTCCCTTTCCCTTTCCTTTCCTTCTTTTTTAATGGAATCTCACTCTGTCACTCATGCTCTAGTGCAGTGGTACCATCTCGACTAACTGCAACCTCTGTCTCCCAGGTTCAAGCAATTCTTCTGCCTCAGTCTCCCGAGTAGCTGGGACTACAAGTGCGTGCCACCACGGCCGGCTAATTTTTGTATTTTTAGTAGGGATGGGGTTTCACCATGTTGCCCAGGTTGGTCTCAAACTCCTGACCTCAAGGATACTCCTGCCTCAGCCTCCCAAAGTGCTGGGATTGCAGGTGTGAGCCACCACACCCAGCCAAGATATCTACTTTCATTAAAAAAAAATCTCTGTAGTTTTGGTGAAGATATAAATTAAATAAATAACCCTCCTGGCATGTGTGACATTTCTACTACTTCCTCAGTTTGAACAAGTGATATATCCCATACCATACTCTCTTAAATGAGAAGGCAACAAAGGTGAGTCTAGTTCTGTTAAGGATGCTCTTCTACAATACAGTTTTTCCTAAAGCTCTGAAGAGAAACAGAGAAACAACTTTGCCACCAATAGCTTGGACCTCTTGATTTTCAAAAACCCTGTCAGGATGTTTTCTTTGTTTTGATTTTGACAGCATAGCATCTGATTTTAATGACAGTCCTTTTTTTTTTTTTTTTTCGTTGTCAAATAAATTGTCCTTTTCTTTTGAAGGAGAAAACTGGAGGCTGTTTCTTACACTTTAGATACATCCTTGACAGAGCAATTCTAGAGAAGTTTTTATCAGGGACAATACTTTTTCCTTCATTCTTGTTACCATCTAAAGTCAGTATTCAATTAAGAAATTTTATCATAATTGTTGTTGCCACAGGGTTGAAGCTAATATTTGAGATAGAACACTCTTCTTGAATTACTCTGGGAAACAATAACCTTTGATTATTTCCATTGAGACTGTCAGAAATTATAAATGTAAGAGGACATCGGGCAGTCTGCACATTCTTTCTTAGAACTTCATGTAAAGTATCAGAATCTCAACAGAACTAATCAGGTAAATCTTCAACCAAAATTATGTTCTTATCAGTCCTCAGATCATTTCCAAGTATTTGTAGCTTGCGATGCTTTGTTGCCCTTAGTAACAACTCTTTGTAAACTGAGATCTAAGACTGTTAGGGAAATATAAGGCAGCTTGATTCAGGATTAAACATCTTGAAACAATCTTTTTGGAAGTCTGTTAAAACTGGATTAATCAATCCACTCTTGTACTTGAATACCATGCTTCTTTGATAGTATTTTTATACTAATTGTCTTTCCACATCTAAAAGGACTTGTTATGAATAAAATAGATATACCCTGTTTGGGTTGCCTTTCTAAGACTTGAACTTTTATCCATGTTTCAACTTCAGTTATCTTCTGCACATCAAGTTCATGCAGAGTTTCTGGTTTATATTTATACACCCATGATTCATTTTCAGACAGATATTCTTTTAAATTTTTTAGAGCATAAATCTGTTCTAAGGAAGATAACTTTTTTTCTATGTGGAAATCTATTACTTTCTAACATTTTTTTCTTCTATGACATGAGTGATTCACACCTAATGGTGTAGTAATAGTGTTCTCACTGTTCTCTGAAAAATCATCACATGATGCGTCTACCCAGTCTTCCGCCTTTGTGGAATGTAAACCAAAAAGTATCTAAGGAAAGTCTCTTTTTAAAAAGTTAAAAAGTTTTTTTTTATTTCAGTAGGTTTTTGGGAAACAGTTGGTGTTTGCTTACATGAATATGTTCTTTAATGGTAATTTCTAAGATTGTGGTGCACCCATCATCCGAGCAGTGTACACTGTACCCAATGTGTAATCTTTTATCCCTCACCTCCCCCCATCCAGTCCCCTGAGTCCCCAAAATCCAATGTGTCATTCTTATGCCTTAAACCAAACATATGTTTGGTTTTCCATTCCTGAGTTACTTCACTTAGAATAATAGTCTCCAGTTCCATCCAGGTTGCTGCAAGTGCCATTATTTTATTTTTTTTTATGCCTGAGTAGTATTCCATGGTGTGTATATGCCACATTTTCTTTATTCACTCATTGATTGATGGACATTTGGGCTGGTTACATATTTTTGCAATTGCGAATTGTGCTGCTATAAACATGCATGTGCAGGTATCTTTTTTGTACAATGACTTCCTTTCCACTGGGTAGATACCTAGTAGTGGAGTTGCTAGATCAAACAGCAGATTTACTTTTAGTTCTTTAGGTTATCTCCACGCTGTTTTCCATGCCATAGTGGTTATACTAGTTTACATTCCCACCAACAGTGTAAAAGCATCTATTATTTTTTGATTTTTTTGTTATGGCCATTCTTGCCAGAGTCAGTTGGTATTGCATTGTGGTTTTAATTCGCATTTCTCTGATCATTAGTGATGTTGAGCATTTTTCCATAGGCTTTTTGGCTATTTGTGTATCTTCGAGAATTGTCTGTTCATGTCTTTAGCCCACTTTTTGATGGGATTGTTTGTTTTTTTCTTGCTGATTTGTTTGAGTTCTTTGTAGATTCTGGATATTAGTCCTTATCGGATGTATAGCTTGTGAAGATTTTCTCCCACTCTGTGGATTGTCTGCTAACTCTGTGGATTATTTCTTTTGCTGTGCTGAAACTTTTTAGTTTAATTAAGTCCCATCTATTAACCCTTGTTTTTATTGCATTTGCTTTTGGGTTCTTGGTCATGAAGTCTTTGCTTAAGCCAATGTCTAGAAGGGTTTTTTTCTCAGTGTTATCTGCTAGAATTTTTATGGTTTCAAGTCTTAGATTTAAGACTTCGATTTATCTTGAGCTGATTTCTGTATAAAGTGAGAGATGAGGATCCAGTTCCATTCTTCTACATGTGGCTTGCCAATTATTCCAACACTATTTGTTGAATAGGTTGTCATTTCCCCACTTTACGTTTTTGTTTGCTTTGTTGAAGATTAGTTGGCTGTAAGTATTTGGCTTTATTTCTGGGTTTTCTATTCTACTCCAATGATCTGTGTGCCTGTTTTTATACCAGTACCATGCTGTTTTGGTGACTTTATAATATAGTTTGAAATCGGGTAATGTGAAGTTTCCCAGATTTGTTCTTTTTGCATAGTCTTGCTTTGGCTATGTGGGCTCTCTTTTGGTTCCGTATGAATTTTAGGATTTTTTTTTAAGTTCTGTGAAGAATGATGGTGGTATTTTGATGGGAATTGCATTGAATTTGTAGATTGCTATTGGCTGTATGGTCATTTTCACAATATTAATTCTACCCAATATTCTATATAGTAATATTAATGAATTAATATTAATTCATGAGCATGGGATGTGTTTCTATTTGTGTCATCTGTGATTTCTTTCAGCAGTGTTTTATAGCTTTTCTTGTAGACGTCTTTCACCTCCTTGGTTAGGTATACTCCTAAGTGTTTTATATTTTTGCAGCTATTGTGAAAGAAGTTGAGTTCTTGATTTGATTCTCCGCTTGGTTGCTGTTGGTTTATAGCAGACCTACTGATTTGTGTATATTAATTTTGTATCCTGAAATTTTGCTGAATTCATCTACAGTTCTAGGAGCTTTTTGGATGAGTCGTTAGGGTTTTCTAGGTATATGATCATATCATCAGCAAACAACAACATTTTGACTTCCTCTTCACCAATTTGGATGCCCTTTATTTCTTTCTCTTGTCTGATTGCTCTGGCTAGGACTTCCAATATTCGTTGAATAGAAGTGGTAAAAGTGGGTGTTCTTGTCTCGTTCCAGTTCTCAGGGGGAATGCTTTCAACTTTTTCTTGTTCAGTATAATGTTGGCTGTGGGTTTGTCATAGATGGTTTTTATTACCTTAAGGTATGTCCCTTCTATGCTGATTTTGCTATCTTAATCATAAAGGGGTGCTGGATTTTGTCAAATGCTTTTTTTGCATCTATTGAGATAATCATGTGATTTTTGTTTTTAATTTTGTTTATGTGGTGTATCACATTTATTGACTTATGTATGTTAAACCATCCCTGCATCCCTGGTATGACACCCACTTCATCATGGTGGATTATCTTTTTAATATGATGTTGGATTTGTTTAGCTAGTATTTTGTTGAGAATTTTTGTCTCTGTGTTTATCAGGGATATTGGTCTGTAGTTTTCTTTTTTTGTTTCGTCCTTCCCTGGTTTTGGTATTAGGGTGATACTGGCTTCATAGAATGATTTCAGGAGGATTCCCCCTTTCTCTTTCTTTTGGAATCGTGTCAATAGGATTGGTACCAATTCTTCTTTGAATGTCTGATAGAATTCAGCTGTGAATCCATCTGGTCCTGGCCTTTTTTTTTGTTTGCAGTTTTTTTCATTACCAATTCAGCCTCTCTTCCTGTTATTGGTCTGTTCAGAGATTCTTCATCTTCCTGGTTTAATCTAGGAGGCTGTATATTTCCAGGAATTTATCCATCTCCTCTAGGTTTTCTAATTTATACATGTAAAGGTGTTCATAGTAGCCTTGAATAATCTTTTGTATGTCTGTGGTATCAGTAGTAATAGCTCCCGTTGTGTTTCTAGTTGAGCTTATTTGGATCTTCTCTCTTCTCTTCTTTTCTTTTCTTTTCTTTTCTTTTTTTTTTTTTTTTCCTGAGATGGAGTCTTGCTCTGTTGCTCAGGTTGGAGTGCAGTGGCGTGATCTCAGCTCACTGCATCCTCTGCCTCCCATGTTCAAGCGATTCATCTGCCTTGGCCTCCTGAGTAGCTGAGTTTACAGGCATGTGCCACTATGCCCGGCTAATTTTTGTTTTTTTAGTAGAGACAGGGTTTCACCATGTTGGCCAGGCTGGTCGTGAACTCCTGACCTCAGGTGATCCACCCCTCTTGGCCTCCCAAAGTGCTGAGATTACAGGCGTGAGCCACCGCGAACAGCCTTCTCTCTTCTTTTCTTGGTTAATCTCACTAATGGTCTATCAATTTTATTTATCTTTTCAAAGAACCAGCTTTTTGTTTCATTTATGTTTTGTATTTTTTTTGTTTGTTTCCATTTTATTTAGTTCCACTCTGATGTTCGTTATTTCTTTTCTTCTGCTGAGTTTGGATCTGGATTGTTCTTGTTTTTCCAGTTCCATGAGGTGTGAACTTACTTAGATTGTCTATTTGTACTCTTTCAGACTTTTTGATGTAGATATTTAATATGATGAACTTTCCTCTTAGTGTTCCTTTTGCTGTATCCCAGAGGTTTTGATAGGTTGTGTCACTATTATCGTTCAGTTCAAAGAAGTTTTTAATTTCCATCTTGATTTCATTTTTGACCCAGTGATCATTCAGGAGCAGGTTATTTAATTTCCATGTATTTGCATGCTTTTGAGTATTCCTTTTGGAGTTGATTTCTGATTTTATTCCACTGTGGTCTGAGAGAGTACTTGGTATAATTTCGATTTTCTTAAATTTACTGAAACTTGTTTTGTGTCCTATCATATGGTCCATCTTGAAGAATGTTCCATATGCTGATGAACAGAATGTATATTCTGCAGTTGTTGGGTAGAATGTTCTGTAAATACCTGTTAAGTCCATTTGTTGTAGGGTATAATTTAAGTCCATTGTTTCTTTGTTGACTTTCTGTCTTGATGATCTGTCTAATGCTGTCAGTGGAGGATTAAAGTTCTCCACTATTACTGTGTTGCCGTCTATCTCATTTCTTAGGTCCAGTAGTAATTGTTTTATAAATGTGGGGGCTCCAGTGTTAGGTGCATATATATTTAGAATTGTGATGTTTTCCTTTTGGAGTAGTCCTTTTATCATTATATAATGTCTCTCTTTGTCTTTTTTAAACTGCTGTTGCTTTGAAGTTTGTTTTGTCTGATACAAGGATAGCTGCTCCTACTCCTACTTTTGGTGTACATTTGCATGGAATGTCTTTTTCAGCCCCTTTACTTTAAGTTTATGTTAGTCCTTACATGTTAGGTGAGTCTCCTGAAGACAGCAGAAACTTGGTTGGTAAATTCTTATCTATTCTGCCATTCTGTATCTTTGAAGTGGAGCACTTAGGCCATTTACATTCAATGATAGTATTGAGATACTGTTCTCTTCATTGCACTATTTGTTGCCTGAATATCTTGGGTTTTTTGTTTTGTTTTGTTTTGTTTTTTCATTGTGTTATTGTTATATAGGGTCCTGTGAACCTTATGCTTTAAGGAGGTTCTATTTTGGTGTATTTTGCGGATTTGTTTCAAGATTTAGAGCTCCTTTTAGCAGTTCTTATAGTGCTGGCTTGGTAATGAATGAATTCTCTCAGCATTTGTTTGACTGGAAAAGGCTGTGTCTTTCCTTCATTTATGAAACTTAGTTTTACTGGATACAAAATTCATGACTGATAATTGTTTTGTTTAAGGAGGCTAAAATAGGACCTCAACCCCTTGTAGCTTGTAGGGATTCTGCTGAGAAATCTGCTGTTAATCTGATAAGTTTTCCTTTTACAGGTTACCTGATGCTTTTGCCTCACAGCTCTTAAGATTCTTTCCTTTGTCTTGGCATTAGATGAGTTGATGACTATGTGCTTAGACGATAATCTTTTTGTGATGAATTTCCCAGGTGCTCTTTGTACTTCTTGTATTTGGTTGTCTAGATCTCTAGCAAGGCTGGAGAAGTTTTCCTTGACTATCCCCTCAAATACGTTTTCCAAACTTTTAGGTTTCTCTTCTTCTTTGGGAACACCAATTATTCTTAGCTTTGTACGTTTAACATAGTCCCAAACTTCTTGGAGGCTTTGTTCATATTTTTAAATTCTTTTTTCTTTGTCTTTGATGGATTGGGTTAATTCAAAAGCCTTGTCTTCAGGCTCTGAAGTTCTTTCTTCTGCTTGTTTGATTCTATTGCTGAGACTTTCCAGTGCATTTTGCATTTCTCTGAGTGTGTCCTTGATTTCCAGAAGTTTTTATTGTTTTTTATTCATATTTATGCTATCTATTTCACTGAAGAATTTTTCTTTCATATCCTGTATCATGTTTTTGATTTCTTTAAGTTGGACTTCACCCTTCTCTGATGCCTCCTTGATTAGCTTAATAATCTACCTTCTGAATTCTTTTTCTGGCAATTCAGAGCTTTTGTCTTGGTTTGCATCCATTGCTGGTGAGCTGGTATGATCTTTTGGGGATGTTAAAGAATCTTGTTTTGTCATGTTACCAGAATTTTTCCTGGTTCCTTCCCATTGGGGTAGACTATGTCAGAGGGAAGATCTGAGATTCAAGGGTTGCTGTTCAGATTCTTTTGTCCCATGGGGTCCTCCCTTTGATGTAGTATTCTCCCTGTTGTCTTATGAATGGGGCTTCCTGAGAGCTGAACTTTTTTTTTTGACCTTCTGGGTCTAGCCACTCAGTGGAGGTACTGGGCTCCAGACTGGTACTGGGGAGTGTCTGCAGAGTCCTGTGATATGATCCATCTTCAGATCTTGCAGCTGTGGATGCCAGCACCTGCTCCGTTGGAGGTAACAGGGAAGTAAAGTGGACTCTGTGAAGGTCTTTGGTTGTGTTTTTGTTTAGTGTGCTGGTTTTGTGTTGGTTGGCCTACAGCCAGGAGGTGGCACTTTCAAGAGTGCATCAGCTGTGGTCCTATAGGGAGGATGCAAACTTGCCCTAGGGACACCTGGTTAAGTTTTCAGGTGTCTCAGGTGGTGGACAGGGCCATAGAGCTCCTGAGAGATTACGACCATTGTCTTCAGCTACCAGGGCAGGTGGAAAAAGACCACCAGGTGGGAGCAGGGATAGGCATGTCCGAGCTTAGCCTCTCCTTGGGCAGGGCTTGCTGTGGCTGCTGTGGGAGATGAGGGTGTGGTTCCCAGTCCAATGAAGTTATATTCCCAGGGGGTTTACAGCTGCCTCTACTGAGTCATACAGGTCACCAGGGAAGTCTGGGAAAGCCAGCACTCACAGGCCTCACCCTGCTCCCACTCGGCCGCAGTCCTGAAGGCCAGTCTCATTCCAACTGTAACTCCCCAACAGCACCGAGTCTATTTCTAGGCAGCTAGTGACTAGGGCTGAGTACTTGCCCCAGATCATGAGCCTCCCCATTCAGAAAGCAAGCAGACTCACAGTTTTTCGGCATTTTGGGGAGCCTGCAGTGGTGATACAGTTCCTTTAGAGGGTCTGTGGATTCTCCCGGCTTTCTTAGTATGTTTCTGTGGTAGTTCTTGAAGCAAAAGTTTATGACATGAGTCTCCACATACTGTTCTGTCTGAGTGGGAGCTGCAAGCTAGTTCTGCCTCCTATTTGCCATGTTAATCCTGAAACAGGTCTCAAACAGTTTAGAAATTTATTTCATTAGGGTTACAGATCATGACTCATGACACAGCCTCAGGATGTCCTGTGAACATGTGCCCAAGGTGGTTTGGTTATAGCATGGTTTTCTATGTTTTAGGGAGACATGAGACATCAGTCAGTACATGTGAGGCATACAGTGGTTTGGTCTGGAAAGGTGGAATAACTCAAGGGGTGTTGGGGGGTGGCTTATAGGTCATAGGTGGATTCAACTATTTTCTTATTGGTTGAAGGAGCTATTATAAGACCTGGAATCAATAGAAAGAAGCGTCTAGGTTAAGGAGTTGTGGAGACCAGCGTTCTTATTATGTAGATGACGTCTCATATGCCTCCACCCCCAGAGGCAATAGATGGCAAATATTCCCTATTCAGACCCTTAATAGGTGCTAGAGCACTCAGCCAGTCTTTTCAGAATCAGAAAAAGTCCTGGAAGGGGAAGAAGATTCTCTAGAATGTAAATTTCCCCCACAACAGACAGCTTTGTAGGGCCATTGCAAAATATGTCAGAGAAACATATTTTGAGGTAAAATACTTTGGTTTCTTTCAGGGCTCTGCTGTCATGTGATGCTACACTAGAGTCAGGTTGGAGTTTGGTATCTTGTTTCTGCAAAGAGTCTGTTCTGTCAGTCTTAGGATCTCTATTTTAATGTTAATGCTGGTCAGTTGTGTGCCTGAACTCCAAAGGGAGGAGAGTATAATGAGGCATGTCTAACCACTCCTTTCGCATCATGGTCTGAACTAGTTTTTCAGGTTCAGTTGGGTCCTCTTGGCCTAAAAGAGGGTCCTTAGTCAGGTAGGGCACTTAGAATTTTATTTTTAGTTAACAGAAAGATGCCTTTGGTCTAAGAAAGTTTTGACATTATAAACTTTAATAGTTCATCTGTAGTATACAACCTGTAGTATATTAAAACATAGTTCATTTCCATTAAAAAGAATGTAATGGTTGATGCCAGATTCCTGAAAGGAGACATCAGAGATAGAAGATACATTCAGGACTATTCCTATCAGACCCACTACTGCCCCACACATTGCACAGAGGATAGTGAACTCAAACTTCATTCAACATAATCTTGTAATCAGTATTGAGCCATACTGAGCATGCATGTCCCTGCTCCAGGCTGTGCCCAAACCACCTTGGGCACATGTTCTCATAGTGCATATTTCTGCACTCTCACCTTTCTCATCTCCAGATGGGATGGGCAGGCTGGAAGGAAGAACAGTAAGCCCAGGAAGACATGAAGGCAGAGATGGACTCACATCTCTATGACATATATACAACATAGCCATGGTCAAGGTGGCCTTATTCTCCCAGAGCGGCGTCCCCTCATGGGCAGAGAGGAGCTCAAGCCCTGCTTCAGGTGGAAGGGCAGTTGCCTGGCCCTAGCCAGGATCAATGCTGAGCCCCTCGGAGGTCCTGCTTCCCAGGGACCCTGTTTATATTTTATATTTATATTTGGATTTATTTCTAACTTTATTTTTTTTTCTATTCACTCTACTTTTTTCTCTTTTTCTACTTCATTTGTGGTGAGGGTCTTTTAATGCTAAACTCAATTTTTACCTGAGATATCTTCATTTCATTTTCTTTTTGAATTACAGTTTAGAAATATGATTAATTTCTAGGTTGATAGTTGTTTTCTTAAAATTCTGAATATACTAGTACATTGTATTTCACTGTGGCAGTTGGGAAATTTGCTCTTCTTTTTTTTTTTTTTCTTTTTTAGAGACAGGGTCTCACTCTGTTGCCCAGGCTGGGGTGCAGTGTCACGTTCGTGGCTCACTTCAGCCTTGGCCTCCTGGGCTCAAGGAATCCTCTTGCCTCAGCCTCCTGAGTAGCTGGGAATACAAGCATGCACCACTACACCCAGCTAGTCTTATTTCTTTGTAGAGATGGGGTCTTGCTGTGTTGCCCAGTGTAAACCAAAAATAAAATCCTAAGGCCCCCCAACCATCTGAATAGACCCCCACCTCTTGGCCAGGGCACTCCAAAGTTAACCTGCAAAATGGGTTCAGGGCATGACGAGAAGGGAGGGTAGGACATGCCTTATACCCTCCTCCCTTTTGGAATTTAGGGGAAGCCAACCAGCATTTAACATCAACACAGACCTTAAATTTGATAAGAAACATTTACAATCTTTACTCTCTGAAGCCTGCTACCTGGGGTCATCTGCATGATAAAATTTGGTCTCCACAACCCCTTATCATAACCCAGACATTCCTTTCTGTTGATAATAACTCTTTCAACCAATTGCCAATCAGAATATTTTTAAATCTACGTATAACCTGGAAGCCCCCTGCCCCGTCAAGTTGTCCTGCCTTTCCAGATCGAACCAATATATATCTTACATGTATTTGGTTGATGTTTTATGTCTCCCTGAAATGTATAAAACTAGGCTGTGCCCCAGCTACCTTGGACACATGTTCTCAGGATCTCCTGAGGGCTGTGTCATGGGCCACTAGTTACTCATATTTGGCTCAGAATATATCTTTTCAAATATTTTACAGAGGCCGGGTGTGGTGGCTCACACCTGTAATCCCAGAACTTTGGAAGGCTGAGGCAGGACGATCACTTGAGCCCAGAAGTTCAAGACCAGCCCAGGCAGCATGGCAAGACCCCATCTCTACAAAAATAAAAAAATTAACTGGGTGTAGTGGCACGCGCCTGTAGTCCCAGCTAGTCAGAGGCTGAGGTGGGCAGGTTGCTTTGAGCCCAGGAGGTTGAGGATGAGGTGAGCCAAGACCATGTCACTGCACTCCAGCCTGGGCATCAGAGCAAGACCCTGCCTCAAAAAAAAAAAAAAAAAAAAAAGTGCAGTTTAACTCTTTGTCAACACTAGGCTGGTGTCAAACTCCTGGACTCAAGCAATCCTCCAGCCTCAGCCTTCCAAAGTGATGGGATTATGGGCATCAGCCACCATAACTGGCCAGAAATTTGCTGTTCTAATTGTTATTTCTTTATAAGTAACATGTATTTTTTCTCTCTGGAAGCTTTTAAGATCTCTGTTTTTGGTGTTGTACTATAGTGTGTCTAGGAGTGGATTTTGATTTCTTTATTCATCTAGAGACTTGTGCTTCCTGATTTTGAGAATTCACGTCATTAAGTCACTGCAGAAAAATTCTTGGCTGGTTTGTCTTTAAATGTTGCCTTTCTTCATTCTCTGTTCTTCTCCTGCAACTCCTATTAAAATGTATTTTGGACTTTCTTATTCTATCTTCTGTATCTCAACTTCCTTTCTATATTTTACATATTTTGTTTTTCCAGTTCACCTGTTTTCTACTGGGATTCAATATGCTGTTTAACTATTTCATTGTTTTGTTTCTTTTAACTTCAGTGACCACATTTTCGATTTTCAAGCAGTTCTTATTGTTCTTCTTAAATCTGCAGTCTGTTTTCATAGTTTATTATCTTATATTTTAAATTCCTTTTTATGTCTTCAGATATTTAGACATTTTTAAACATTTTAAACATTTTAATGTTGTCTCTTTCCTAAAACCTTGTTATCTGATTTTAGGAGGTCAAAACCTACAGTTTGTTTTGTCTTTTATTGATTTACAGTGGACTAATTCTTCATGATTTATATTTTGATATTGTGTATTCATTTCATGTGATCTTTTTGTCTGGGAATTCTCAATAACTTGGTTTAAGGATATGTCTTCAAAGACATTTGTGTTGGCTTTTTCCAGGTACTCAGGCTTGATGGACCAGAAACTAACTTGGGGGTTATTTTTTTGTCTAGGGGTTTCTAGATTATATAGCTAATATAGATTTAGTCCCCAGACTCATTTGAAGGTAAATCAGTAGTCTTGAATTCCTGGAAGAGACTTTTGCCCAGGCTATGATGTAGGAGCTTTCTTATGTCCTTCTGTTGAAGGTAGAAGGGTTCTAATTATTCTTTTACTAAATGCGTAGTCTTTAGGGGAGCTGGATTTACACAGAACATATTAATGTAAACTCACTGCTCACTTTGGACTACTGGCTTTATCTCCTATTTCTTAACGGGTTTTGAAACTCAGCCATTTAGTTACCAAAGCCATCAGCCACCCCTCTTATGCCAGATAAACTCTCAACTTCTACTTGCTGCTCTAATTTTTCATTTCCTCTTTGTTCTTAGCTCTTTTTTACAAATTTATGCGTTTGTTATCTTATACCTTGCATTTTTGGTTGTTTGGTGGGGATGATTTTTAGGATATCCAATATTCATGTTGCCATTAATAGAAGTTTCCAAAAAGCACACTAACATGTTCTAATACACTTTTAATGCATTAGTTTTCTACCTTATTTAATATACTAATAATGAGATTTTAAATAGAATTTTTGTTCTTAACCAGTATCAAACTAAGCATATATGGTATCTTGGCTTTAAAAATTAGAATGACTTATTGAAAATCTGGTGACTAGTCAATTCCATTTTGTTTTAGTTAACTAGCACACTTTCTGATTAAGCAGTTCTCTCCATTCTCTGCAAAATGAAAAGAAACATAGGATTTTAGTAGAGTAGTATTTTTCCTAAACACAAGTACTATGGACTGAATTGTATCTCCCCCCCAAAATTTATATGTTGAAGTCCTAACCCCTAGTACCTCAGACTGTGCCTACGTTTAGAGATTAGATCTCTAAAGAAGTAATTAAGGTAAAATGAGGTCATATGGGTGGGCCCTAATCCTGTAGCAGGACAAGCCACAGACAAACCCCTCAGACACCGAGTTAAAGAAGGAAGGGCTTTATTCGCCTGGGAGCTTCAGCAAGATTCACGTCTCCAACAACCGAGCTCCCCGAGTGAGCAATTCCTGTCCCTTTTAAGGGCTCACAACTCTAAGGGGGTCTGCATGAGAGGGTCGTGATCGATTGAGCAAGCAGGAGGTATATGACTGGGGACTGCATACACCAGTAATTAGAAAGGAACAGAACAGGACAGGGATCTTCACAGTGCTTTTTTTATGCAAATAACCGATTAGGTCAGGGGTCGATCTAACTACCAGGCCCAGGGTGTGGTGCAGGGCTGTCTGCTTGCAGATTTCATTTCTGCCTTTTAGTTTTTACTTCTTTCTTTGGAGGCAGAAATTGGGCATAAGACAGTATGAGGGGTGGTCTCCTCCCTTAATCCAATCTAACTAATATCCTTGTAAGAAGAGGAAATTTGGACACACAAAGGGACACCAGGGATTCCTGCACAAGGGAAATACTCAGGTAAGGACAAAGCAAGATGGCGGTCTTCCGTAAGCCAAACAGAAAGGACCCAGAAGAAACCAAACCTGCTGACACCTTGATCTTGGATTTCTAGCTTCAGAACTATGAGAAAACAAATTTATATTGTTTAAGTCACCCAACCTGTAGTATTTTGTTACGTCATTCCTAGCAAACTAGTTTAAGTGTCTGCTGACTTTTCAGGATTCATCTTTTAGTATATTGTCTATGGCTTTACTCTTTTCCTCAAGCTAATATTTATTTCACACCATTCAGATTAACAGTCTTCTAATTGGTAGCTTTGCTTTTCAAATGGTTCACTCTTCATTCTTTCAATACTGCTGTCAGAGCCATCTTTCAAAAATGAAATTTGTACCTAGCTTTCAGTTCCCAGTTTCTAAATACTGCACCCCTTAACAGGACCAGAGGTAAGGTACAAAGTGAGCTCAGAACAATTTGTCATGTCAGAAAGTTAAAAAGTACTCACAAAATGTTAGATACATGTTAGGATACAAGTACCTGTAGATGATTCCATGGGAAAAGAATAGTCTTCAAGAAATGATGATGCTAGGACAACTGGATATCCGCATGCAAAACAATGAAGTTGGGCCTCTGCCTCACATCATATATAAAAAAAATTAACTTAAATGGATCAGCAACCTGAATATAAAAGCTAAAACTATAGAACTCTTAGAAGACGACATAGGGGTAAATCTTCATGGCCTTGGATTTGACAATGGATTCTTAAATATGACACTGAAAACGCAAGAAACAAAATTAGACAAATTTGACTTCATTGAAATTAAAAATTTTTGTGCACCAAAGAACATTGTCAGAGATGTGAAAGACAGTCTATAGAATGATAGAAACTGTTTTGTTTTTGTTGTTTGTTTGTTTTGGGATGGAGTTCTCGCTCTGTTGCTCAGGCTGGAGTGCAGTGGTGTGATCATGGCGCACTGCAACCTCGGCCTCCTGGGTTCAAGTGATTCTTCTGCCTCAGCCTCCCAAGTGGCTGGGATTACAGGCACCTGCCACCATGCCTGGCTAATTTTTTTATTTTTAGTAGAGACAGCGTTTCACCATGTTAGCCAGGCTGGTCTCAAAACTCCTGACCTCAAGCGATCCTCCCACCTCAGCCTCCCAAAGTGCTGGGATTACAGGCATGAGCCATCACACCTGGCCTATAGAAACTATTTGTGAATCATGTATCTCTTAAGGGTCTAGCATCCACAATATATAAAGAACTATTACACAGAAAAAGCCAGTCCAATTAAAACTGGGCAAATGACTTGAAAAAACTTTTCTCCAAAGAAGTTGGAGTGGCCAGCAAACACAAGAAAAGATGCTCAACATCATTAGTCATTAGGGAAATGCATATCAAAACCAAGAGATACATTATACTCACTAGGATAGATATAATTAAAAAATGGAATAACAAACTGGCAAGAATGTAGAATAAGTGGAATCCTTATACATTTTTGTTAGGCACATAAAATGGTGCAGCCACAATGGAGAAGTTTGGTGGTTCCTCAAAAAGTTAAACATAAGAATTACCATATGACCCAATTATTCCACAAGTACTATGTGGAATATCCAAAAGAACGTGTATATCCAAAAGAATTGAAAACAAGTACTGAAATACTTTTGTACATGAATGTTTCTAGCAGCACTATTCTAAATAGCCAGAAGGTGGAAATAGCCTAAATGTCTGTCATCATTTGAATGGATAAACAAATTGTGATATATTCATACAATGGAATGTTATTTAGCCATAAAAAGGAAATGCTGAGGCGGGGCTGGTGGCTCATGCCTGTAATCCCAGCACTTTGGAAGGCCAAGGTGGGCGGATCACCTGAAGTCAGGAGTTCGAGACCAGCCTGGCCAACATGGTGAAACCCCATCTCCATTAAAAATACAAAAATTAGCCAGGTGTGGTGGCATATGCCAGTGGTCCCAGCTACTCGGGAGGCTGAAGCAAGAGAATCGCTTGAACCCAGGAGGCGGAGGTTGCAGTGACCCGAGATTGTGCCACTGCACTCCAGCCTGGGTGACAGAACGAGACTCGGTCTCAAAAAAAAAAAAAAAAAAAAAAAAAAAGTGCTGATGCATGCTACAACTTGATTAAACCTTAAAAACACTGTACTGAGTGAAAAGAAGCCAGGTCACAAAAGATCACATATTGTATGATTTTGTTTATATTAAACATCCAAAATAGATAAATACGTAGAGATAGAAAGCAGATTGGTGATTACCAGGGGCTCGGAATAGGGTAGAATGTAGAGTGACTGCTTAATAGGCATAGGAATTTCTTATGAGTAATGAAAATGTTTTGGAAGTATACATGGAGGTGGTGATTGCACAACATTGTGAATGTACCAAATGCCACTGAAGGTTACACTTTAATATGGTTAATTTTATGTTATATGAATTTCACTTCAATAAAAATGTTAATAGTTACAGAAATTGATTATAATATTGATTTTTAAAAGAATCCATGAGTCCATATTGAGACTAAAAAAAAATTAAAATTGAAAGAGGGGGCTTGTGTTTGTTTTAGAGACGAGATCTCACTCTGTCACTCAGGCTGGAGTGCAGTGGCGTGATCATAACTCACTGCAGCCTCAAACTCCTGGACTCAAGTAATCCCACTGTCCCAGCCTCCTAAGTAGCTGAGACTACAGGCTTGCACCAGCATGCTTGGCTTTTTCTTTTCTTTCCTTTTCCATTTTCCCTCTCTTCTCTTCTCTTCTCTTCTCTTCTCTTCTCTTCTCTTCTCTTCTCTTCTCTTCTCTTCCCTTCCCTTCCCTTCTCTTCCCTCCCCTCCCCTCCCCCTCCCCTCCCCCCTCCCCTCCCCTCCCCCCTCCCCTCCCCTCCCCTCCCCTCCCCTCCCCCCTCCCCTCCCCTCCCCCCTCCCCTCCCCTCCCCCCTCCCCTCCCCTCCCCCCTCCCCTCCCCTCCCCCCTCCCCTCCCCTCCCCCCTCCCCTCCCCTCCCCCCCTCCCCTCCCCTCTCCCCTCCCCCCTCCCCTCTCCCCTCCCCCCTCCCCTCTCCCCTCCCCCCTCCCCTCCCCCTCCCCTCCCCCTCCCCTCCCCCTCCCCTCCCCCTCCCCTCCCCCCTCCCCTCCCCCCTCCCCTCCCCCCTCCCCTCCCCCTCCCCTCCCCCTCCCCTCCCCCTCCCCTCCCCCTCCCCTCCCCCCTCCCCTCCCCCCTCCCCTCTCCCCCCTCCCCTCCCCCCTCCCCTCTCCCCTCTCCCCTCCCCTCTCCCCTCCCCTCCCTTCCCCTCTCCTCCCCTCTCCCTCTCCTCTCCCTCTCCTCTCCCTCTCCTCTCCTCTCCTCTCCCAAGCTGGTCTCAAACTCCTGGCCTCAAGTGATCCTCCTGCCTCAGCCTTCCAGTGGGCTGAGATTACAGGCATGAGGTACCACATCCAGTGAAAGGCTCTTCTTGGAGAAGAATGGTGACTAATACATGTGGAAAGAATGATGTTTTAAAATCACCATTTTACAGTCCCCATAGTAATAATTGATTTAGTAATTGCGGAAACCATTGTGTGAAGGATTGCCAGGGACAAGAATATTCACAAAGCCCCAAAGTATCAGCATGTTGATTATCACTACTGAAGGGAAACTGTGCCTTTCTCATAGAGACATCTGACAGATACTACCTTAACAAAATGATCAAACCATACACCACCCAGGTACTCTAAAACCATTTAGCAAAAAGAGTGAGAGTGAGCAAAAGTGGCAACACGTTAATTGGTGAATGTAGGTGAAGTTTACATGGGTGCTAATTGAACTATTCTTGCGTTTTTTTCTATAGGTTTAAAATTTTTCAAAATAAGTGGGGGTAAAGATGAAATTTGGATATGACCCTTTCCTGTTTAATAGTGTTGCCTGAAGGTTAACAGTTGAACTCTTTAGCCTACTAGTTAAGGATCCTTATGATTCAGCCCCTGTTTATCTTTCCAGTCATATCTTTTTCCATCACATTTCTCAAACTAGTTTAAATGTTAGCTATGCCACACTACTTCCTATTTTTCAGATTGCTCATGTTCTCTTTCACCCTCATGACTTCGTACACATTATGTGTGCCCTCTCCTTGAAGTTTCCTTTTCCTGTCTTTATCTTGCAGACTTCTGCTTGTCCTGCTGAATTCTGTGTAGTTTATCATTTCTTGCAGGAATCTTCCCTGATCATCCTAGGTTGAGTGGATGCTTATAATGCATTGCTCATATTCCTGTTATACCACTTGTTACATTATAAGTTAATTGGCTGAGTACTTGTCTATTTTCTTCCTAGACTGGGAACTCCTTGATGCCTTGGACTGTGATTTATTTTTCTTCTTTTGGTGTCCACAGTACCTGCAAGAGTGTGTGCCACACGGTAGCTGTTTAAGAAAAGATTTTTACATAAATGAATAAATTTCACCTCCTGCTATTTCCCTGGATATTTTAACTTAAAATAGGTCTGTTTATCTTCATTTTTACTTAATATCAGTTTTATATATATATCATGTTTGGTTTTCTTAGTTTTATTTCTTTTTCTCAACTTTATATAGTGAATGATTTTGTTACAGAAATTATTAGTAATTTATAGAATTCTGCAGCACAACTAGTACATGATAGGATTTGATCCAATAAGTATGAACATTTCTTGCTTAACTATACTACATTGCTAAGCACTGTGGGAGAATATAATAGAGATGAAATTTTGGCAATTTAGACAATGAGCTAATGTTTCCTAACATTAAAGCCAAATCTATAACTCATTTTCTATACAAATAAAACTTCTGGATTTAGCAGAGATGTAAATATGATTTTAAAAGGAAAGAAACTCTAAATATACTAAAAACATTTAGGTAAGTTTTTTTTTAAATAATCATGTAATATAAAGTCCTTTATAGTGCTCACCTAAAAGGAAGAAGCTGAGGCAAAATTCATGGAAGTAGAGCTTATTTGGGCCAGGGTCCAGGATTGTAAACCAGGAGCATGGATTCAAGTTGCCCTGAATGTAGACTCCAATTAGCAGCAGTTACAAGTAGGTTTTGAAATGAAAGGAAGCAATTCCTAAATTGTTTCCAAGAAATTACATTAATATAACAAGCTATTGATTGGGTATACATTATTCCTTGTGTCACAAATTCCAGGAAAATGAAGATAATGGGTGAGTCAGTTAGTCAGGAACAAAATATCTTTAAACAGTTGCCCCTGGGCATGGGTGCATAGGGTGTGACTGAAGTCCCATACTCACGTCTCTCTGGGCCTGATAAATTTTACATGCCTCACATAGCTCAGACTGCTCTGAGCTGTTTTTCTTTTCTCAGTAGCATAAAATGAAACCCAGAAGCTATAAAGGAAAACATATTGATATAACAATTCTTCTACTTAAAAATGTAAAACTCTAGTGTAGCAAAACAAAATTTTTTATTTGAAAAAAGTAGAGAAAGTATCTGTGTTACGTATTATGGCAAAGGGCTCATTTCCTTGGCATACAAAGGACTATTACAAATCAGTGGAAGAAATTCAAACAACCCAATTGAAAAACAGGTAAAGGACATCAATAAATAGTCTGTGGAGGCCAGGCGTGGTGGCTCATGCCTGTAATCCCAGCACTTTGGGAGGCCGAGGTGGGCAGATCACGAGGTCAGGAGTTTGAGACCAGCCTGACAAACATGGTGAAACCCCGTCTCTACTAAAAATACAAAAATTAGCCGGGCATGGTGGCAGGTGCCTGTAATCCCAGCTACTTGGGAGGCTGAGGCAGGAGAATCGCTTGAACCTGGGAGGTGGAGGTTGCAGTGAGCCAAGATCGTGCCATTGCACTCCAGCCTGGGCAACAGAGCAAGACTCCGTCTCAAAAAAAAAGTAGTCTGTGGAAAAAGAAGTCAAGATTGCTGATAAATATAGAAATATTGCCCCCCGCCCCCCCCCCAAAAAAAACAACAAGGGGTTTGTTCACCTAGCAAGCAACAAACAAGTGTCCACAAAAACACAGGTTTTGACCAATAGAAGTTTTATTACCTATCACAAGGAAAGAGATCACTGAGAGTATTCTCCAAAGCAGTGTCTCCCTGAGGGAAAGTGACAGGAAGGTTTCATGGATCAGTGGAGAAGGGAGAGGATACGTCATCACATGTAGAGGAGGGGCCCCAGTGGCGCAGACACAGTCAGTCATTATGCCAGCACACAGGTTGCATGTAATGATAATGATGCTATAGCTCCTCCTGGGGTGGAGACTTTATAGCATGGTGAGGCGGAAAGTTCACTTGGGTTCATCTGTAAGTTGCTGAGGTCTGTCAGTAGCTGATTCCAACTGACTAGATGACCACATAACATACAGGGTTTGGGAAAAAACAGGTTGCAAGGCAGGAGGGTATAAAGCAAGCTCACAGTTCATGTTTATTAAATTCCTATAGTCCCTGGAGACCTTCCGTGTCTGCTTACAATATGTTATAATGAATGAGTAGGTCTGTATACTGCTGTGGAAAATTGTATGAGTGAAAAAATCCATCATACTTTTCAATTCCTGATTCAGTTATCTATTGTTGTGTAACAAACCAACTCAAAACTTAGTGCGTCAAATCAGCAAACATTTATTTGCTCCATTTCTGCTCTCTGGGCAGAGCTCAACTGGGCAGTCTTTCCACTGGTCTTGCCTAGAGGCACTCACCTACTTAAAGACGTATAGAGTCAACTAGAGCTGGAAACCTGCAATGGGCTGGTCAGGCAGCTCTCTCTCCCCATCTCTGTGGCATCTTCAGCAGAGTATCTGGACCTTTTTTACATGGTAGCTCAGGAACCCAAGAGGGAACTTTCCAAGAGTCACAGGGCCCAGTATCTAAGTGCTTATGAAAACCAAGTCACATGGCCAAGCCCAGAGTTAGTATTGAGGACTACACAATATGTAATACCAAGAGGTGTGATTCACTGGGGACCACCAGTGTAACCACACTTCCTAATTTATGTTACATACCTATTTATCTGTTTATTGCCACTCTTCCATTAGAATGTATCATCTACAAGGGGATGGGTTCTGCTTATCTTGTTCACCTATATCAGCCTAGAACAAGATATACTACATTGTTGGATTTCAGTAAATTTTTGCTGAATATATATGTCTAGTAAGATGTTGTGTTTAAAGAAAATGGTGTGTATTAGGGGAGGCTGGTATTTCTGTGTGCATAATAAACTTCTGGAAAGATAAACATAATGGTTTTATGATTAAACATGATGGTTCCTGGATTTGAAAAGGAATAAGGGGACAAGAGGGGACCTTTTACTCTATTTCATTTACATTGTGTATTTCCATGACTGTATCCCAGTTTTATAACTTAATACATAGTAAAATATGAGAATCATTCTTTATTTGTAAAAAAATTATTTTCTTAGACATTTATAAGAAATACTAAAATTAGAGTACAAGGCCAAGCAGCTTGTAAAAATGATTTAAAGTTGTCTGGTCAGTATGATAGAGTTCTTAAAAACATTCAAGTTTATGCTAAATGAATGTTATTCATTTACTTATTCTCCTACTCAACAAAGATTTTTTGAGTATATAATAAGTACTATAGTACATTGTTTTGGGTATCTCAGTGACAAGATTCTTTGTCTTCCAGAGTTCTATTAGTTCAATTGGCAGACCTGGTTGGATGAATAGGAAAATGCCAAATTATAAAATACCTTTGAAAATTCTTAAAAAACTGTATTCCTGTATTCGTTTTGGTTATTAAAATAGTCATTTGGAGCCAAGCATAGTAGATAAGATTTTGAGTCAGAGACAAAAGAATAAAATAGTAAGACTTTTTCATTTGTGACTTCTGAACTAACTCTCAAGGCAATCTAGAAAAAAGTAGTTTTAGTTCTTCTGAGTTCTCTAGAGTAGATCTCTCACCCTTATAGTTCATTGCTAGATAACCTAAAGAGTATCTGGCATTTATGGTGCCCAAGAAACACTTATTGAAGATATATGTAATAGGCTTCACTTACTGCTGCTTACTGTGTATGTCACACTGTGCTGTATGTTTTACATATATATTATCTGTTAATCCTTCAACAGCCCTGTGGCAAAATCATTACAGATCTCAGTTTTCAGACTAGGCAACAAAGACTTAAGTAACATACCCAAAGTTACAAATAGCTATTAAGTGGTGAAGCATATTGAAAGTCAAGATCAGAGATACTTCAAAGCTTATATTCTTTTTTTTTTTTAACAACATTCTTTTTTTTTTAATATATACTTTAAGTTCTGGGATACATGTGCAGAACGTGCAGGTTTGTTACATAGGTATACACGTGCCATGGTGGTTTGCTGCACCCATCAACTGGTCATCTGCATTAGGTATTTCTCCTAATACTTTCCCCTCACTGCCCTCAAAGCTTATATTCTTAATGACTATTCCTTTTTGCCCCTCCACCAAACCCATTCATATGAGACTAGCATTGTTTTGCATCTGTATATGCTTGCATGTTTATTCAAAAAACAGTCTATTTTTTAATTACCTCAGAGAAGACTTTATGGGCAAAAGTGTAGAGGCAGGAAGGAATGTTTGGCTAGACTAGAGTGGCTTATAATAGACATGATGAGATGGGTAAAGAAGTAATAAATTGTAACCTGGAAAGTCAAAGGATTGTATCATGCTGTTAATTGGCTATTCTACTAAAAGGTCAGATGAGGGAAGAACTAAAAATTTTAATTTAAAAAAAAATTAGCTTTTGGGTTATTTTTAGATTTTAATTATAATATTTTCTTTATTCTTCAAGGATATGTAAGATGTGCCTACATTTATGCTTTAAATATCTCTGATTTGTCTATCAACTAATAACATTAGAGCAGTGTCTTTTGCATTTCTTAATTCCCTCTCTAATTTCCCTGTTTATCCTTCTGTCTGTGCAGATTGTTGGTTTGGCATTCTGTCTGGATAGCCTCAGCCAACAAGTATTAATAGCTTGGTCAAAACACAGAATTTTGAGGAATCATTGTATCCATAGGGTAAGGTGGATGTAAAGCAAAGATATTTAGGTAGTTTAGCCATGATTTATTTTATTAACCCATTTATGCCTAGTGTACCATTATTGGAACGCTAAGCTTGTGGGAGTTATTTGTATTCTGCTGCTCAAGGTCATCGCCAAGGTCCGATTTTTCACAAAAAAACCTTATAACCTCCAGCATAAATGGGTTAATTTAATCATTTCTTATTGATTTCGTCTGTCCTAATAGTTCTTAATCTACTTTGGGTCTTGGACCTCTAAAAATCTGATGAAAACAGTGCTCAGAAATTGTAATATCTACAGAAAGTTTATATACCAATCCAGGTTGTTTACAAACCCTTTGAATCCTATCTATGACCCCCAGGTTAAGAACTCTTGTGCTTTATCTCCATGCTGGTCTCAAGTAACATCCTACAGTAATTCACCACCACTATAAAATTTTATCACTAATTAGAAAAAGGGTGGAAAAGATGGAATGGTTTAAAAATTTTAAGAACCATAGATTTGTTAGAATCATTAAAAATGTGTTGGAAATAAAAGCAAAAGGAACATCCTTCAGTCTACTTTCAAAATTTTAAGTATTACAGGCCAAGCATTGTGGCTCTCCTGTAATCCCAACACTTTGGGAGGCCGAGCTGGGCGGATCGCTTGAGGCCAGGAGTTTGAGACCAGCCTGGGCAACATGACAAAACCCCATCTTTATTTAAAAAAAAAAAAGTGTGTAAGTGTGTAAGAGTGTGTGTGTGTGTGTGTAATTTAGCCAGGCATGGTGGTGTTCACCTATAGTCCCAGCTACCCTAGAGACAATGATGGGAGGATAGATTGAGCCCGGGAGGTCAAGGCTGCAGTGAACTGTGATGGCACCATTGCACTCCAGCCCAGGAAACAGAGTGAGACCCGTCTATAAAAAATAATTAATTAATTAATTAAATTAAATAAAAACAGTTGTTGGATCACAAAGGAGATCAAGAACAAAATAGCAGAAAATCTAAAAAATAGTGGTGAATCAACCATTGTGGAATCAACCATTGTGGCGATTCCTCAAAGGGCTGAAAACAGAATTACCTTTTGACCCAGCAATTCCATTACTGGATATATGCCCAAAAGAATATAAATTGTTCTGTTATGTCATGAAGATACATGCATGCATCCATTCATTGCCACACTATTCACAATAGCCAAGACATGGAATCAACCTAAATGCCTCTCAGTGGCAGACTGGATGAAGAAAATGTGGTACATATACACCATGGAATACTATGCAGCCATAAAAAGGAATGAGATTGTGTCCTTTGCAGGGACATGGATGGAGCTGGAGGCCATTATCCTTAGCAAACTAACGCAGGAACAGAAAACAAATACAACATGTTCTTACTTACAAGTGGGAGCTAAATGATGAGAACACATGGACATAAAGAGGGGAACAACAGACACTAGGGCTTTCCTGAAGGTGGAGGGTGGGAGGACGAAGAGGAGTAGGAAAAAATAACTATTGGGTACTAGATTTAGTACCTGGGTCGCAAAATAATACGTACAACAAACCCCCGTGACATCAGTGTTTACTTATATAACAAACCTACACGTGTACCGTGAACCTAAAATAAAAGTTTAAAAAAATGTACTGAAAATACTCTACATGGTTAAGCTGATTTAAGTAAAACTCATAATCTTAAGTGTAGGTATTATTAAGAAGAGAATGAAATGAGTATTTAACTGAAAAGATTAGAAAAAACAACAAAGTAAGCCTAAGGAGAACAAAGGAAATGATGAAAGTTAAAAGTAGAAATTAATACCTTTAAAGAAACCTACCTAGATGACGGTGGCCTCCTGAGTTAATCCTCTGTGGCACTACCCTGCTTAAATAAAACTCTTCATTGTCCTTAAAATGGCTCACTAGACCCTTCATAACCTGGTTCCTATCCACTGCTTACTATATTTCTCACCCTTCCCGTGTTCCCCCACCCCCATGCTCCAACCATATAGAACTCCAGAATTTCTTTTGGTTCGTTGAACACAGTAAACTTAATGTCATTTCCGATCCTTGTGCTTTGCACTTATTCTTCTCTAGGCCTTCCCACTCTTCTTGCCTGGCCAATTCCTACTGAGTCTTCAAGACACAGCTTAAATTTTACATACTCTAAAAAGGCATTAAACATACAAACGTACATACACATACACACAAGTGCTCAGGTAAGACTAATTTACATACTCAATCTTCAGTGCTTTGATAGCGTTTTACTGCCCCTATTATAGCACTTCTCTCACCAGTCAATATCAAAGAAGTGTTTGACAAGAGGAGTAATAATTGAGGTACACCATCAGAAATCCAAAGTTACACTGCTTAAAATTATTAAAATGAAGCATATTTCCAAAGCTACTTTTGCTAGAGCAGATACTAGTATGAGTGAGATAGGCCAGAATAGTATATTATAAGCAAAAGAAAGTATCCTAAATTTAGCAAATTGTATTGGTTAACTCTCAAGGGAAAAAAATACTTTTGAGTCTTCAGATAAATTTTAGATACATCAAGGAAATAAATATAAGCAATTAAGTTATATAAAAACTAGGAAAAATAGGAACTAGTACTAATCCAAACCTCTGGATCAGTGTTGCCTAATAGAAATATAATGCAAACCACATAAGTAGTGTTTTTTTAAAATTTATTTTTATTTATTTATTTTTTTGAGACAGAGTCTTGCACTGTCACCCGGGCTGGAGTACAATGGCATGATCTCGGCTCACTGCAACCTCCGCCTCCTGGGTTCAAGCAATTCTCCTGCCGCAGCCTCCTGAGTAGCTGGGGTTACAGGCACCCGCCACCACGCCCAGCTAATAAGTAGTGTTAAAATTTTTTAGTAGCCTCATTAAAAAAATAAAAACAGGAAAAATTAATTATAACATTTTAACCCAGTATGTCCAGAATATTGTTTCAACATGTAATTGATATAAAAATATGAAGTACCAGAGTTTTTTAATACTAAGCCTTAAGGTTTTTAATGTATTTTTAAAGATACATGTGATATTTTGATACATGTATACAATGTCCAATGATCAAATCAGGATAATTGGGATATCTGTCATCTCAAACATTTATCTTTGTTTTGAAAACACAACAATCTTCTAGCTACTTTTAAATACATAATAAAGTAGTAACTGTTAAGTTCTTTACTATCAAATACTAGAACGTATTCTTTCTAACTGTAATTTTGTACCTATTAACTGATTTCTTCTCAATCTCACACCCACCTTCCCAGCCTCCAGTAACCACGATTCTATTCTCTACGTCCTTTAGTTCCACTTTTTCAGCTCCCACATGTGAGTGAGAACATGCAATATTTATGTTTCTATGCCTAGCTTATTTTACTGAACATAACGACCTCAATTTCCATCCATTTTGCCACAGATAACAGGATTTCTTTTTTTTCTTCTTTTTTCTTTTGTTTTTTTTTCTTTTTTTTGAGACAGGATCTCACTTCATTGCCCAGGTTGGAGTGCAGTGGTGCCATCGTAGCTCACTGCAGTCTTGACCTCCTGAGATAAAGCAATCCTCCTGCCTCAGCCACCCAGGTAGCTGGAACTACAGGCATGTACCCCCATGCCGGCTTTTTTTTTTTTTTTTGTAGAGATGAGGTCTCACTCTGTTGCCCAGGCTGGTCTTGCGCTCCTGAGCTCAAGCAGTCTTTCCACCTCAGCCTCCCAAAGTGCTGGGATTACAGGAGTGAGCCACCGTTCCCCAGCCAGGATTTTGTTCTTTTTCATGGGTGAAAAATATTTCATTGTGTATATATACCACATTTTCTTTATCCATTCATCCATTGATGGACATTTGGGTTGATTCCATATCTTGGCTACTGTGAATAGTGCTGCAATAAACATGGGAATACAAATATCTCTTTGATATACTGATTTCCTTTCTTTTGGGCATATACTTAGCAGTAGGATTGCTGGGTCATATGGTAGTTCTATTGTTTGTGTTTTGAGGAACCTCCATACTGTTTTCCCTAATGGCTATAATAATTTACATTCCTACCAACAGTGTAAGAGCATTCTCCTTTCTCTGCATCCTCCCCACATCTGTTATTTTTTTGACATTTTTGTAATAGCCATTCTGACTGGGTTAAGATAATATCTCATTTTGGTTTTGATTTGCATTTCCCTGATGATTAGTAATGTTGAGCATTTTTTTATATACTTGGCCATTTGTATGTCTTCTTTTGAGAAATGTCTACTCAGATCTTTTGCCTATTTTTAAATCTGATTATTTGTTTTTTTTTTTTTTTGCTATTGAGTCATTTGAGAGCCTTACATATTCCAGTTATTAATGCCCTGCCAGATAGATAGTTTGCAGATATTTTCTCCTATTCTATGGGTTTTCTCTTCACTTTGTTTCTATTTGTTTTTAAGATAGGGTCTCACTATGTCGCCCAGGCTGGTCTCAAACTCCTGGGCTCAAGTGATTCTCCTGCCTCAGCTTCCCAAAGTGCTGGGATTATAGGTGTGAGCTACCATGTCCAGCTACCTTGTTGATTGTTTCCTTTGCTGTGCAAAAGCTTTTTAGCTTGACATAATCCCATTTTATTTTTGCTTTTGTTGCCTGTGCTTTTGATGTCTTAAACAAAAAAATATTTGCCCAGACCATGGTCCTTTAGTATTTTCCCAATGTTTTTTTCTAGTAGTTTTGTAGTTTTAGGTCTTACATTTAAATCTTTAAGCCATTTTGAGCTGATTTTGTATATGTTGAAATATGGAACTGTAGTTTAATTCTTCTGCCTAATAGAAAACCGGTTTTCTGAGCACTATTTACTAAAAAGACTGTTCTTTCCCCACTATATGTTCTTGATTCCTTTGATGAAAATGAATTGGTTGTTGAGTTTCATGTCAAGGCTAGGTGAAAAGATAGAAAAAAGTGAGAGTTAAAAAGTTAAAAGAGAATGAGTTGGCTCTAAGTGCATAGATTTATTTCTGGGTTCTCTGCTCTATTCTGTTGATCTCTGTGTCTGTTTTTATGCTAGCACCATGCTGTTTTATAGTTTTATAGTTTTCCTGGTAGAGATCTTTCACTTCTTAGGTTAAATTTATTCCTAGGTGGTTTCTTTTTTGTAGCTATTATAAATTAGGTTGCCTTCTTGATTTCTTTTTCATATTGATTGTTCATGTGTAGAAACACTACTGAGTTTTAAAAATAATTATTATTATTTAATTGCAGATGGGGTCTTGCTATATTGCCCAGGCTGGTCTCAAACTCCTGGGTTCAAGCAATCCTCCCACCTCAGCCTCCCAAAGTATTGGGATTACAGGCATGAGCCACCATGCCCAGCTAATACTACTGATTTTTGTATGTTGATTTTGTGTCCTACACCTTTACTAAATTTGTTTGTCAGTTCTGAGAGTATTTTGGTGGAGTCTTTAGGTTTTTCTAAGTATAAGATCATGTTGTCTGCAAACAAGGATAATTTGACTTCTTCTTTTCTTCTTTGTATGCTCTTTATTTCTGTCTCTTGCCTAATTTCTCTGGCTGGATGTACTAAGCCTTTGAAATCCAGTGTTTATTTCACACTTACAGCACATATCCATACAAACTAGCTACATTTCAAGTGCTTGATAGCCATATGGCTCTTGGCTATCATTGGACAGCACAGCTGTAGATGAAGTTAAATATAGAAGCAGTAGAAGATAACACAAAGGAAAACAATAAATAACATTGGCTACAGGAAAATAAAGAATTATAGTAAAGAAAAGGCAGAAAACAAAAAAATATTTGCAACATATTATAGTACAATATTATTATTCTTAATATGCAAAGGGTTCATACAAATCATTAAAAACACTTAAAAACCCAAAAGATTAACAGGCAAGATGACACAAGCAGGTAATTTACAAAAGAGCTGGTAACAAACTTAGACATAACAATCAAAGAAGTATAAATTAAAACAATAGTACAGGTTGGGCATCCCTAATCTGACAAACTGAAATGCTCCAAAATTGGAAACTTTCTGAGCACCAACATGATGCCACAAGTGGAGAATTCCACACCCAACCTCATCTGACAGGTCATATGACAGGTTGCAATCAAAACACAGTCAATAATATTGTATGAAATTACCTTCATGCTGTGTGTATAAGGTATATATGAAACATAAATGATTTTTGTGTTTAGACTTGGGTCTTATCCCCAAGATATCTCATTTTATATATATATATATATATATACACACACACACACACACATATATAAAATATATATGTATATATAATATATATGTGTATATATAATATATATGTATGTATATATTAGATATATGTGTATATATTATATATATGTGTATATATTATATATATGTGTGTATATATATACACCTACACATACATATGTACATATTCCTTAATTTAAAAAATCCAAAATTGGAAACATTTTTGGTCCAAGCATTTTGGCTAAGGGATACTCATATTTTAATATCCTATTTTCATCTGTCAAGGCAGCAAAGATTTTAAAACTGTAATTTTCAGGGTTGCAGACAATGTAGTAAAAGGGTGTTCTCATAGACTATGAGAGGGCATTTGAAGTAGTATTATAAAACCCTTTCTGTTACTTTTTATTTCCATAGGTTTTTGGGGAACAGGTGGTGTTTGGTTACATGAATAAGTTCTTTAGTGATGATTTCTGAGATTTGGGTGCACCCATCATCTGAGCAATATACACTGTGCCCAATTTATAGTCCTTTATCCCTCACACTCCCCTCTCCTCACCTCCCTGCATCCCGAAAGTTGATTGTGTCATTCTTATGCCTTTGCATCCTCATAGCTTAGCTAGCTCCCATTTATGAGTGAGAAAATAGTGATGTTTGGTTTTCCATTCCTGAGTTACTTCATGAAGTAGTAAAACTCTTTTAAAAAGCAGTTTAGCAACAAGCACCAAAATTCTGTGTTTGGGAATCTATCACGAGGAAACAATACTAGCTGTAGAGAGGTGAAAACTGCATACCAAGACGCTCACTTCAGCATTGTTCACAATAATGGTAAAATTGAAAACTACCTAAATTCCTTAAGTTAGGGGAATGGTTAAGTCGTTTATGGTATAATCTTTTGATGAAATATTTTCAGTAATAACTTGAAAGTCTTTTTTTAAATAATATTGAACTTTAAAAAAGGTAGAGAATTGAATATCTTGTATCTAGAATTTAAGGGAGAATTAATCCTGTGCAGCATAAGAAGTTTATCAGAATGTTAACAATGTGTATCTTAGGATAGCAGGACTTTAGTTTTTTTCCCCAGTTTCCTGTTTTTTCTCTGTTTTTCAAATGTCGTAAAATTGGTATGTATTACCTTTATAATAAAAAGAAGACTACTTAAAATGGTGGGATTAATTTAACACATTCTCGAATATAACTTAAGATGTCATACTAATTCAGATATGCTCAACTCATGCTCCACCTATCAGTTTATACTTTATCTTTAGAAAAACGTGATACTTAGCAACTGATAAACTCACTTAGATGATCTAAATAGTCTGTGGTTTGACTCCATCTTTGTTTCAGAGTGAAGTTTATTGACTTTTCTTTCTAATGAAAGTGTGTCACTTTCTTCTTTTTTTTATTCCCTTTACTTTTGGCTTACGTCTAACCTCCAGAAAAGTGATGTCACATTTTTTTTTAGCAAACCAGCATCTTAAATGTGTAATCCCCGTTTTCCTTCCCAGTTTCATAAGGTTAAATAGCTTATATCTGCTCTGTTACTATTTTTATATTCTGATTTGCTTTTTTTTGTTTTGATTAATACTTCTTCCCCTCATTTTTAAGGTTATTCTGGTACAAGTTAACCCAGGAGAAGCATTTACAATAAGAAGAGAAGATGGACAGTTTCAGTGCATTACAGGTGAGAATGGTAATTGAGAATAATCATTTGAGACCAAATAAACCCCAAAAATTTATGATACATAATAGTGTATATGCCTATGGTTTCTTCCTTCTTTCTCACTACCAGCACACAAAAGCATAAACTCTGATATCTTAGCATTTAAGTATTGCAGTGTCATTCTAACTAGTCTCTTTGCCCTGGTTTCCTGATTATGTTGATTATTCTTGATATATTATATTGTTCATGTCTCTTTCCTGTTCAGCAATCTTTATCAAATCTAGTCCAGGTGTCTTAGTTTTTCAGAAAGATCATTTCAGCTTTTTAGTCTTGTTCCCACTTCCCCTTCAAATTGCTTTTCTTCAGTTTTTCTAATAGGCTTATTCACTGTCTTTTGAAGCTATCTTGTGCTATGTGTTCTGTTTCCCTTATCTGGAATTCACCCTTATCACCACTGCCCCCCCCACCCCCACCCCCACCCCCCCTTTCAGATCCTACCTGTGCTTCAAGACTGAGCTCCAGTCCTACCTTTAACAGGTTTTTTGGAAAGTCTTTGTTTAGTGAGCATCTCCTTAGTACTGTTGACTTTTGGGTCAGACACTTCTTTGGTCAGCGGGACTGTTCTGTGAACTGTAGGATGTTTAGTGGAATTCCTAGTTTCTACCTACTAGCCACTCACCCTCACTTATTCATTTATGACAAACAGAAAAGTCTCTGGATATCCCCAAATATTCCCTGAGGGACAAAATTGGCTCCAGTTGAGAACCATCTTCCTATGGGAAGATGAGAGCAATAAAAAAGATGACTGGCTTTGGAATTAGAGAGAGAGAACCTAGGATTAAATCCCAGCTCCTCTGCTGTTTACTAGCTACATGACCTTGTACAAGTTACTTAACCTCTGTAAGTACTTTTTTTTTTTGAGACAGAATCTCACTCTGTCACCCAGGCTGGAGTGCAGTGGCTCAATCTTAGCTCATTGCAACCTCCGCCTCCCGGGTTCAAGTGATTCTCCTGCCTCAGCCTCCCAAGTGGCTGGGATTACAGGTGCCTGCCACCACGCCTGGCTAATTTTTGTACTTTTAGTAGAGATGGGGTTTCACCATGTTGGCCAGGCTGGTCTTGAATTCCTGACCTCAGGTGATCCGCCCACCTCAGCCTCCCAAAGTGCTGGGATTACAGACATGAGCCTCTATACCCAGCTCTCGGTGAGTACATTTCTCATCATTAAAATTCTTATTCCTGTCAATAATAGTACACCTTATAGGATAATTGTGAAGGTTCCTGATACACGGGTAATGTACTCTAAAGCAGCCTGGGACATACAAGGCACTCAATAAGTGGTGGTGAGTGCTGTAGTGTTATTGTTAATAGAAAGTGATCCCCGTCACCTGTGAAACGCCATCATACCAATTATTGCACCATTCATTTACCAAATAACTACACCATCTTGTAATATTTCTTCTAGTTGTATTTTTAAAGTTATTTAAATTTTGTATTGTTTAACATAAAATTTTTATTCAGTCTCTCCAGCTAAAGTCTAAGCACTTTGGGGACACATACCATTTCTTACATTTCTTTGTATCCCCTTCAATTCTTGGCCTTCCATATGTTGGGTATTTAACTAATAGTTATTGCTTTAGTTTAAAAAGGGAAGACAAGTGCAGTGGGTCACACCTGTAATCCCAGTGCTTTGAGAGAATGAGGCAGGAGGACCTCTTGAGGCCAGGAATACGAGACCAGCCTGGGCAGCATAACAAGACCCTGTCTCTACAAAAAATTAAAAAATTAGGCATAGTGGCACATGCCTGCTGTCCTAACTACTCAAGAGATAAGGTTGGAAGATTGCTTGAGCCCAAAAATTTGAGGCTGCAGTGATATGGTCATACCAGTGCACTCCAGCCTGGGCGATAAAGTGAGACCCTGTCTCAAAATAAAATTAAATTTAAAAAGAGCATTAGAGATGAGGTGTCTGTATACTTTGTCATCTTTCAAACTGGAATACAGTGAAAGGACTCTAACACTTACTTCAAGACAACTGATGTAAAGCAAGACTGTCTAGCCCAGGCAAACTTCCTGTCTTCCCCCATTTTACCTAGGCAGTCCAATCTGTTTAATCAAAGAAGAAATAGACCTAACTCTTTTCAGAGAAGTAATCAGCTCAGTAATTAAAATTAAAACTTTTAGCCTGACATTTAAACCTTATATATCTGAGAGTTAAAAATTTCTCTCTAAGTTGAACACATGGACACAGAGAGGGGAACCTCACACACCAGGGCCTGCGACAGGCCCCGGGCCAAGGGGAGGGAGAGCATTAGGACAAATACCTAATGCATGCAGGGCTTAAAACCTAGGTAATGGGTTTATAGGTGCACCAAACCACCATGGCACATGTATACCGATGTAACAAACCTGCACATTCTGCACATGTATCCCACAACTTAAAGTAAAAATTTTTTAAAAATTTCTCTTAAGTTAATTTAAATCATTTGTGCAGCAGTTGTGGCAATTTCACAAATAGGAAGAGTTCACATATTATACTTAAAAGAAACCAGGCAGTAGAATTTATAAGCAGTGTGATAAGCATTACCTGTCTTTACTTGCCAGTTAAGTTTTTATGAAAATAATTTTATTCTGTGTACTTCATAGAGTGTAAGTTTCTAATAGAGCACACATCTAGGTTTGTACATCTCTTTTCAAATTGTTTTCAATAAATACCGATTATGGTGGGTACATTTTAACTAATACAGCATTGATCTTTTCTAACACATTTGCAGAGGAAGATACTCATTACTGTTTTAGTGTGACTCAGAACACAAAAAGTGCTATTTATGATTGGATAACCAGACCCTGAATTATAAGTAGCTTATATTTCAAAAGTTAATTTGTAACTGCAATCTGTAAACCCCACCTCCATAAATCAATTAAATTGATTTTATATGTGGCAGTGACCCCTTTGGTCAGGACCAAAAAAGCCTATCTAATTTATAATGTGCCTGTAATACTAACAGTATCTTAGTGATAGGAACTAACTACCATGGGAAGATATTTTTAGGCAGGGACACATTTCTCTGCTTCAGTGGGAAACGGATTCCTTTCTCTATATGACAGATTGTAAGATTGGAGACTGTTTTAAAATTATTGGGTAGAGGTTTTAAAAAGACAGGAAAGGATAAAGGGAACCAGACAGAAAATAAGAAGGCTCTCTCCTCTTTATGTTTTTGACTGTCCAAAATTACAAGATGGAATATGGGTGGAAGGAGTAGTAGTGAGCAAGGGAACTGGGGTTGAAGTCTTTGTAAAATCAATATGCCTTCACTCTGAGCAAGAGAAGACAAGAAAAGACTTCTGGAGTTCATTTTCTTCCACTTAGCCATCACTAGTTTCTGTCATATGGCAAGCCCCTTCGTGGACTAGCTCTGGATCTAGGCAAAAAGTGAGATTATTAATAGAAGTGGAGGCAACAGATAACAAGGAGAAAGAGAAATTCTTAAGGGAAGAAAATCATATGCCAGCGAAGTGGAGAGAAACATAGATCATTATAGCCCTAAGGCCATCAAGTTAGTAAAGCTGTTCTCTGACAGCCACTACACTAATAAAATCTCTATATTAAAACCTAACGAATTGAGATAAGAGCTGTGTAAATTAATAAGCATTTGAATTAAAGTCCATTCTTTTAAAAGTAGTTTTATTTCTTGTTCAGAATATTTAGAAATGAAAACTAGGTTGAGAATCACAGGGAACTTTAGAGATCTAAAAATTACCTTACTTTATTGGAGGCTCAGATTTTGTGAGTTACAGCTAGTTATGGGCAGAGTTCAATACAGTAGTTTTTCTACTGTATAGCATACATTCTGGAAAGACAAATTGCTAATTATTTTTTTCTATGAATTTTCTAAGTATCTACTGAGGTATACTGTGCTAGTTGCTGGACATTCAAACAAAATCTAAAAACTAAGTTCCTGACATTCAAGAACAGTGTCATAGGGGAAAAAAAGGGAAAATTAACAGTTGTATTACAGTATAAAAAGAGATACACGTAGGGTGTTATGGGAGCATAGAAGGAGGGTTACTATAATATTCAGTGGTATGTAAAGAAAAAATTATTCCAGGAGAAAATGACACATGAGCCTCCTCGAAGAACAGTGGCAGTTGGTCAGATGGACAAAGGGTCTCAAGGCACTTTAGACAGAGGGAAAGTGTTCAAAAGCAACAGAAGGAAAGAATGACTTGACTTACTTGAATAACCACAAAGAGATTGGAATTGCTAAAAAGTTGTGTAAATATGTGGTACCTGTTGAACCAAAAGTCTTCCTACTACAAACATCATTGGAAATGTTCAATAAAATAATAACATGTAATCTTTCAAATACACTCCTGAGCTTCTCTCTCTTCCCTTCACCCTATAAAAAGGAAAAAAAAGGTGGGGACTGGGGAAGAATCACTGTGGGCCAGAAACAAGGACTTTTCCACATTTATTTGTCTTCTATTTTAAGAGACAGGGTCTCTTTGTCACCCAGGCTGGAGTGTAGTAGCACAGTCATAGCTCATTGCAGCCTCAAACTCCTGGGCTCAGGTGATCCTCCTGCCTTAGCCTCCTGAGCAGTTAGGACTGCAGGTGCATGCCACCATGCTCGGCTAATTTTTTATAGAGTTGAGTTCTCACTATGTTGCCCAGGATGCTCTCAAACTCCTGGGATCAAGCAATCCTCCCATCTCAGCCTCCCAAAGCACTGTGATTACAGGCATGGACAATTGTACCTGGCCCAATATTTGTTTCAAAAAATACAATTTTCATATTTTTAATGAAAAGAATTAAAAATATCTACATTGTTCTTTTGATTTGATCATTTTCTATTGTCCCATACCATTTTTTCTGAGTCCTCTTCAGAATTTGATGTCTATCTTCCCTTAGTTCTTTACCTTATTTCATGTCCTTTTGGATAAGGCACCACTCTTAAATATCTAAAAGTGTAGTCTTCTGTTTTGCTAGTTTTCCATTTTGGTCATTGGTTAGATCTGTTTATATTTCCTGATATGAACCCATACCTCATTTTTTCCCCCTTCTTTAACCATTATTCACTGGTTTTAACTTAAATTCTTGATTACTTTTGAAATGAGTGCTAGTTTGAGTCTGTCTCAGGTTTTTTCTGTTGAGAGGTATTTTGAAACAATCTAACTTGTTCTTACGTTTTCATAGTGAAGTGCTTTGATAGCATGTCAACAGATTGTCTTGTATAATGAGAGATACTGTGAAAATTAAGTATTTTGCCTAGTAACTGGTATGTAGAAATGTAAAAATTTATTGAATGGGGAGATTTTAGGTTTTATATTAATAGATCTTTGTAGCATGTGCTAAAGACTACCTTCTTAGTTTTATGTTGTGAAGAGTTATGAAAAATAGGGAATTAGGCAAGGTTTCTAAATTTGGGTTACTGGGAAGGTCATAGAAGCATATTTCATAGAGAATATGTAGTAAACACTTAAGAATCCTGTGTAGAGCTGGCTCTCCTGATGACAAATTGGTTCCTCTAGATATCATCTGTTCTGTGAAGCCCTTGCTTTAGTTTCTCTCCTCTTTTAGCTGTAGATACACATACAGAAATAATTGAAGGCAGATATTTTTACATATGTTTGTAGCCCTGATGCTTTGTATAGCACCCAGCACATAGAGACTCTCAATAAACGTTTAAGGTGAGTGAAGAAGAGAAAACAACAGATGTTTCTTGAGCATTTATATGTGTCAAACAAGTAGATGTGTTATAGCCAACAGTTGTAGCTAAAAACCCTCCTTATGAGAGGCAGGTATGGCTTTTTCTCTTTTCGTCTGTGATACCTCAGAATGAATAAATGGGGCTAACGAGTAAGAATTTATTAACTATCTAGGGGTTTTGCATTGTTATGGCACTTCTACTTTGGTGTGATTCCATGCCACTACATGTAAGAGAGAAAATTATGAAAAGCAAAAAATACACAGACGAGCTATGCTTGAATAATTTTTATATGCTCTGGCTCCTTCAAATATTATGTTTTAGAAAGACAAGCAAAAATATTGATGATTATTTAATACTTTTAATCTAATAGGGCAGTAGTTAAGCAGAAGGGTACTTGGGTTTGAGTTCAAACTTTGCCACTTACTATTATATCAGTCAGATTATATTCAGTATATATTGTGTCTTACACTTGTTTATGTAAATAGTGTGTGTCCATGTGTATACACATCATGTAGGACTTAGAACATAATTTTGTCATAGAGAAGATTATTATTAGGCCATATCTTTTGGGATATATTACTTATATCTGTGGAACCATAGAACCCAAGACCTACATCAGATATAGTCTCTAATTACATTGATCATGGATTAACCACATCTACATTGTAATTTTTCTGCAAAGTGGCTTCTACAAAAACAAAGACCTTATATTCTTCATCCATTCACTTATTCAGTATTCAGTGAGGGACAAAAATGAATAAGCACTGTTTATTTTCTCAAGCTTATTTGTCAGACTTTCTTATATACCTTTATAGGAAGATGAAATAAAATTTGATCATCAGACCGTTGCCAGTCTGCAACTTTGTCTCACATTGTGTTACTCAGGATTTTGTTCTCTAGGGCTTTCTTTTGAGCCTGTTAAATCAGTACCTTTTTTTTTTTTAACAAAAATAAAAACATGTTTATGAAATGTTTAAGTGTCAGAAAGTTGCTAACGTTAATAAATGTCAAACCCAAGAAGATTAGAACATATTGAAATGATAGGTCAAAAACAATAAGATAGGCCCAGCACAGTGGCTCACGCCTGTAATCCCAGCACTTTGGGAGGCCGAGGTGGGCGGATCACCTGTGGTCAGGAGTTCGAGACCAGTTGGACCAACATGATGAAACCCTGTCTCTATTAAAAATACAAAAATTAGCTGGATGTGGTGGCGCACACCTGTAATCCTAGCTATTCGGGAGGCAGAGGCAGGAAAATCACTTGGACCCGGGAAGCAGAGGTTGCAGTGAGCTGAGATCCTGCCACTGCACTCCAGCCTGGGTGACAGAGTAAGACTCCATCTCAAAAACAAAAAAACCCAACAGGATAAAATTTAATAGGAGTAAATATAAAGTTCTACGTTTTGATTTTAAAAATCTAGGTACTGTATAGTGTGTATTAGTTGGGGTTCCTTTTTTGAAACTTAATCTTGCCTATAAAACACAAAAGAGTTTAAGATGATATTGAGACTCCTCCTGTCCTCATTCCTTTTCCTTCCTAATAGCTCAGTCCTGAAGCTCTTAGGTGAGGCAGAACAATATAGGCAGTGCACTAGTGGGAATGGGAGAGGTGAGCTGCAGTTCCCCAGAGTAGGATGTCAGAGCCCTAATTGAATGAGGACCATATCACATCAGAGAATAGCCAAGTATAGGGAGTTAGAGCCCAAGCAGAGTGAAGAGGGAATTCACACAAGAAGGCAGCCTGGTATAAGGAGTCAGAGTATAAGGCTGAGGAGGATATCATCAAGAAGGCATGTAGTGTGGCATGTAAGAACTTGAGCAGGATGAGGCAGTCACTGACGCAATGCAATGATCCAGCATGGGGAATCAGAGCTCAAACGAGAGTGAGGAGGCCATCTGTGTGGAGGGGTAGCCTGACCTGGGTTGTAGGGGTCCCAGCATGGTCAGACAGTGCACAATCTGGGGATGTATTAGAGTGAAGAGTCAGAGCCCAACTAGGGTAAAAAGGGCATCCACACAGAGGTGGTCTAATTAGGAAGTCATCATCAATGCTGTGATTATACCCCTTCCCCTCCTCCACTAAGAACTCAGTATTACTTGCTTCTAGCACAGATACCACTTCTGCAACAGGAATTTTGTAGCCACCCACCACTGCCTGCCAAATTATCAGCACCTGTAGGAGTGATGGTCTTTATCTCACACCAAGGAGACTCCTCAAACACACAAAGGGACTTCAGATTCTATGCACTAAAACAAATGACAGTGTCCACTGCAGTGCAAGAGAAGACAACTTTATGAATAGAACTTGCTTATTTTAGCAGAACTAGAACTAAATATGAGTCATCTATTGAATCCCATTTGCAAAAGGGAAAACAAATGAAATCTTGGACTTCAAAAATAGAAATGCAAGTTCAAAACAGATGGTGGTGTATGCTGGTTAGACGGTATTCTTTTAACATGTTTAAAAGAAGTATTGACAAACTGGGATTGTCCCAAGGAAGACAACCAGGAGATCATAGAAGCGTGCAATCACCTTTATAAAACACTATAGAAATGCGTGAAGGATGTTTAACCTAGAAAAGAGGGCAGCGACTTGGTCTCAAGCTCTTGACCTCGTGATCCACCCGCCTCGGCCTCCCAAAGTGCTGGGATTACGGTTGCATTCACCACCATGCCCGGCTAAGGAAGCAGATTTTGACACGGGGAAGAACAGCTATGGCTGTATAAAAATGGAGTTGTTTGTTATAACAGTGTCCCATCTTCATATGTGTTCATACCCTGGTTGGGTGATATTATAAAAGTAATTCCAGCATAGAAAGATAATTGTGATTAGGTGAATTCCAGCAGTTATTGTAACTAAAGACGCTTTGATTCCAGAATAATCTGTTTATTAAACTGAGTTCTCTTTAGTTACTTCTGGGAATGAGGACTCTGAATGAGCGTGTTAAATTTAACAAGTCTATCTGTGCACAGGCACATAAGGTAATTGAGCTAGTGAATGGTTATTGCTCATGGTAGACCTATAAATAGTATATCAACTAGTTAATTTATTAATACCCACTACTGGTGAAATAAATACTTGAGGAGAGAGAAACTTCCACTACATTCTGAATCTCATAGGGGCAGGAACTATAATGCCGTCTTTATTTTGGTACAAAAACCCTACTTAACTGAAGTGGAGTATTATCTTCCATTTTGTTTCTTTAACAACAGAAATTGCCTGTTTCATCTTTTATCATCTGTGCTAAAATAATGCCTTTTGCTTAGTGGGCATTCTGTCAATATGTTAAAAAGAACTGCTAAAATATTTTTATTTGTGTACAGTACTTGCTTGCCTTGGCAACTGTTATATACCAAAAATATACTTTTCATACTTGGGGATATTTTAGTGCCTCAGAGTTTTCAATATGAGCACCATTTAAGATTATACAGTTATATGAAAATATTGATTTAAATATGTAAATGGTGAGCCACAGATATCACCTGGGTAATGATCATTTGACCAAAAATTCTGGGTTTATGCTTATTTTCTTATGATTTGACTCTTTGTGTAGAAAAAGTATCAAGGTGAATTCAAGTTTTCTGAGAGGTATCACCTTCGTTTTCTCATACCTCACGCTGCCTGGGAAGACAAGAACCTAATTAACAATACTAGAGTGTGTTGATTGTGAACCTCGTCACCTACTAGAGTTAGTATGATCAGGCTAGAATAGAAGTCCTATTGTTAACCTTTTGGTTTCAAGTGGCTCAGAACAGCTTCTCAGGAGTTATTGATGTTTTCTTCTCATTGTTGCTGGTATGGCTTTTTCTGCCAGTAGGGGTTTATTTATCCTTTCTTGCTTCTACTGTCCCCTCATTAAAGAAGTAACCAGCCCCGGTGCTTCTGGGGGCAGTTATTGTCAACTCCTCTATCTGACTTTTCTTTTTCATTGCTGCTGCTGTTCATTGCTTTTCTACTCTCACCTCATTTCCTCAAGTACCTGATCCTGCTTCGTCCTGCCATTACAGGTCTTTTTGAACATAAGGGATGGTATGTCCCAACCAGTTAGTAACCATTTTCTCCCTTTCTGTGCTGTGGGATCGTGATGATTATAACCACACGTCCATCCTCATTCCTGCAATTAGTCACCTTTTTCAAATACCTGCCATCTCCTTTGCAGAGCATTTTTTAGCAAGTCCCTAGACTAAGTCAGTATTTTGTTAAATAGTTATAAACCCTGAGCCTCTATCCCATTAATCACAACTCTGTTACCTCACGGTAAGTTATTTGCCTTGCAAAAGTTGGAGCTCCTGGCCTTGTCCTTCTCTCATGTTCTAGTGTAAATCCTTATGCCCATAAGACATAAGCAAAGCCCTCTTCTCTCAGGATGTCTTTGTTGGGGAGGAGAGAGGAATGTAGAGTCCTCATGCAAGTAAGACTCCTAGTAACCTGCTCTGATATCCTGGAATCTCTGAGACACCTCAGCCTCATAACTCTTGATACTTCAGGGCTTTGATATTAGAAATACCTCTGAAATTTATCAGAAGTTGTGTCTATTGTGTTGTAGATCATAGTCACTACAACTTTTGCTGCAGTTACTATAACAGTAGGCATGAGATATTACACGTATAACATTTCTTCCTATAATCACAATAAAACTTTAAAGAAGTAACAGACTATGTGACAGAATTAATGGTGTGTTATTAAAGGCACAGGTCTGGGAGTAAATTGACCTGGGTTCTAGAACCAATGGGTGGAAGTTAAAAGAAAACAGAGTTTAGCTTAGCATGAAAAAGAACTTTGTAATAAACGGAGATGTCAAAGGAGGGTTAGGAGTGATCAGTTTCCCATCCATCCTTTTTTTTTTTTTTTCCCCTTGAGACGGAGTCTTACTGTCTTGCCCAGGCTGGAGTGCAATGGCCCGATCTCGGCTCACTGCAACCTCTGCCTCCTGAGTTCAAGTGATTCTCCTGCTTCAACCTCCCAAGTAGCTGGGATTACAGGCACTTGCCATCACGCCCGGCTAATTTTTGTATTTTTGTAGAGACGAGGTTTCACCATGTTGGCCAGGCTGGTCTTGAACTCCTGATCTCAGGTGATCCACCCGCCTCAGCCTCCCAAAGTTCTGGGATTACAGGCATGAGCCACTGCACCCAGCCTCTCCCATCTATCTTTGTAGGTGGTAATGCATCTGCTGGCTCTTCACTTGATGGTGGTGTTATAGAAGATGGTTTATTTCTTTTGAGGGGATTGTTCATGCCTTTTAAGGTTCATCACAAGCCTAAAATACTATTAATTTATAGCCGTAGGTAATTTACTTAAATTCTGGCCGGTATTGTGCATATACTGAAATGAGGGTGGGCTAGGGCAATTTAGATTCTACAAGTTTCTACCAGCTCTCAAATAGTTACATATTCATAACTATACTAATTACATACCATGTCTTAAATGTATTTTAATAATATGGAGATTGATATTATAAGAATTTTTTATAAGATCACTGGTTATCTTTTGCCCACTGACTTTGCATTACAGCAAATCAGACCAAGTTCTACTGAAATTATAAGTAACTCAAGTCAAAACCACATGTAGTAGATTTTTATTCCCATATGACTATTTACTTTTTTCATAATTAGCAAACTAAACCATGGAGAAGTTTGTTCTTTATACATTACTTAAACAACCTTAACTTCCATTAGAAAATTTTTTGAAGCATAGGTAACTATTTTTCATACTGGTGGAAATCATGATTGTATTTAAAAATTTACTCTTTATACTTCCCCTTTTAATATGAAAACATCAGTTTAATTAGAGTCGCTCAAAATAGTAGCTTTGAAACATTAATGAGTCATGTTTGTAAAAATGAATTATAACAGATCATCCATTCATAAATTCAGCCCATTTCAATTTAAGTGAATGACTATGATTCATTCTAAGTACATTGTGTAATAGTCTCAGGCTGTCCCAGAGAGCTATTAAATGTTACTTTTCAAGAGAAAGTGTGTTATATAAGACTTATTTAAGAGAAAATTGCAATATTTTTGTTAGAAAGGAAAATATAGGGAAATTCAGTTGTCATCAATTCTTCATGTTCCTAATAAGTAAAATATCACTGTTATAGTTAGTCTCTTGGAAGTATAAAATCTAAGCCAGTTTAGTGAGTGCTATTAAAATAAGCAACAAAAATATTGATTAAAAAAATTTTTAATGACTGATGACAAAAGGAAATTAGGATCCAGAAAGATGAGTATGTGAAATATCTTATATTAGCTTTTGAATGAATGTTCACAAACCTCTTGCATTCTGGCACTTTTGATATCGTTTAGTGACTAAAATGGACATAAAAGGATCTAAGCCTTCTTTTGAGCTGGCCTCACAAAATGCTATTTTATTACGTAGGTAGAAATATGAATATAAAATGTTTGTTTTGTGTGCCATTCTCTCTTCCTGTTTTCTCTTTTAGGAAAAAAGCCACTTACTAATAGTAGTTAAGAGCTAGGAAATGAGGAGGCTAGAGAAGCAAATTGAATTGGAATAGGGAAAAAATGGAAAGATTAGATCATTTTAAAGACAAGAAAAATGAATTTGGATGTTTTACAAGAGTCAAAAATTTACAGTCAAAAGAGCTAGAGAAGATTTTCATTTTAGGCAGATTTTAAGCTAATTCGTAAGAATTATGTATCTAAGGCAGTTTCCATTTAGTTTGATTTTAAAAGCTGCCTTTTGAATATCTAATACCAATTATAAAATAAATATGTGTAAGTAAAATAAAATGATAACTTGTTTTTTATAAGAGGGGAAGTTGGTTGGTTTTATAAATTAAATGAACATTTATGCGGTCGGTTATTTTTACGTAAAAATAGTTGTTATATTCTAGGTAACAGAAATTTAGAAACCTATTTTTCTGTAGAAGAAAGGTGTTGCTATCTGCTTTTGATTTCTCAGATATTTGCTTCTCCTTAGAATGCTATGATCAGATTTTTATTAGAATGAAATTTTCTAAAGGCTTTGATTGGCATTAGCTTCATTACTTATTTGCTTAGGTTAAGATTAGCCCAATAGACATACTATCTTTATGGACCATTGCAAATTTTTCTAATATCTAACCATTTTTAACCTTTTATATATGAATAATTAAGGAAACATTCAATTATAATAAAATTTATTCCTGGCACTATGTAGGCACTCAATAAGTATTTGTTAATTGAGTAAATGATCCCAGTAGATAGTTACATACAACATACAGGGAATCTTTTTCTACTACCTGTGTTTTTCCTCAAAATATTTTTTTAGTTCCACTTCATCATGAAATTACTTGGAAACTGACACCAAAGAGATCATGTTTGGGCACAGTTTTATTTCACTCAGCTTGACTCCAAAATTCTCATACTATGGGAAAATAATCCATAACAGTAGTAACTATTATGATCATATACTACTACTACTTCTAGATTGAATGATTGTTACACTCTTGTCAAGGTCACCAGTAACCTCTGTGTAGCCAGAATGAGTGGTCAATTCTCACTTCTCATCATACTTGACCTCAGTGTATTATTTGAACCAGTAGCGTTCAACCCAGTATATTTAACCCAGTGTATTATTTCCTTCTTCTTGGACACTATTCTCTTGATTGCCCTTCTACAGTTTATGTATTCTCCTGTTTTTTTTCCGACTGCACTAGTACTTCCTTCTCAGTCTTTTTTTCTTTTTTTTCTTTTTTAAGTAAAGACAGGGTCTCGCTATGTTGCCCAGGCTGGTCTTGAACTCCTAGCCTCAAGTGATTCTCCTGCCTTGGCCTCCTAAAGTGCTAGGATTACAGGCATGAGGCACTGCACACAGCAGTGTTTTCTGATGTGTATTAAAATTTAATTTCAAAAGTATGTAGCAGTTAAGTGAAATAAATAATCAGTCACAAAAAGGTAAATATTGTGTGATTCCACTTACGTGAGGTATCCAAAATAGTCAAATTCATAGAGACAGAAAATAGAATAGTGGTTGCTAGGGACTAGAGGGAGGGAAGAGTGGAGAGTTAGTATTTAATGGGTACAGAATTTTAGTTTTGGAAGATGAAAAATGTTCTGGAGTTGGATAGTGGTGATAGTTGCACAACAATGTAAAGGTACCTAATATTGAACCATACACTTAAAATGTGTTAAAATGGCAAGTTTTATCTGTATTTTACCACAATTTAAAAAACTAATTTAGTAAATTTTTATATTTATCAAAAACCATTTTTAAAGCAGCAGATACCTGAAGCCAGAGCTTAAATAATGTGGTAGGCAAAATTCTAGGATGGCCCCCAGTGTTGTTGCCTTCTGTTGTACATAACCTACATAATTTCCAGGACAATGAATATGATGAATGTTACTTTCACAATTGGGTTGTATTGTATTGCATGGTACAGATGCCTTTTAAGAAAGAGAGATTGTCTGGAATAAACCTCACTAATCAAGTGAGTCCTTATGAAAAGAGGGCTTTTCTGGAAGAGATTTGAAGCATGAGAGGGAAGTCAGCAAGTGAAAGTTTTCTTGCTGGCTTTGAAGATGGAAAGGGCCACATGGCAAGAAATGTGGGTAGGCTCTGGGAACTGACTGTGGTCCCTGGCTACCCACCAGAAATGGGGACCTCAGTCCTGCAATCACAAAACTTAATTCTGCCACAACCATAAGCTTTTGGTAAGAGGTCTCCAACCTCCAGATGAGAATACACCCTAGCTCACACCTCTTTTTTTGCCTTATGAGACCCCGAATAGAGAAGCCAGTTACACCATACCCAGACTTCTGAAGTACAAAACTGAGCTAATGAATGGGTACTTTTTAAAACCACTGTTTGTTACACAGCAATAAAAAACTAAGACAAATAATATGAACTTTTTTCTTTTCTCATAAATTACGGTACAAAGATAGGCAGTTAGTGCTTGTATGGAGGTGCTGCTCCATAGGTTATACAAGTGGCCTAGGTTACTTTTGCCTTGGCCTGCCATCCCTAGGTTGCTGCCAATGTATGCATGATCCAGGTTGGCTCACCACCATGTCCATGTGCCAAAGAGAATGGAAAAGGGCAGGAGAAGAAAAAGAGATGAGAAATTTGCCCACTTTCTTTAAGAACATATCCCAGAGGCCAGACGCGCTGGCTCACACCTGTAATCCCAGCACTTTGGGAGGCTGAGGTGGGTAGATCACGAAGTCAGGGGTTCGAGACCAGCCTGACCAACATGGTGAAACCCTGTCTCTACTAAAATATACAAAAATTAGCTGGGCATGGTGGCATGTGCCTGTAGTCCCAGCTAGTCAGGAGGCTGAGAGAGGAGAATCACTTGAGGTGGAAGTTGCAGTGAGCCAAGATCACGCCACTGCACTCCAGCCTGGGTGACAGAGTGAGACTCCGTCTCAAAAACAAAACAAAACAAAAAACAAACACATCCAGGAGATTGCACAGATCGGGGGTCTGTGCTTTGACCTCTGACTGGGGTCTGTGCTTTGACCTCTGACTGGGGTCTGTGCTTTGACCTCTGACTGCTGCTTCTGTCACAGACATGCAAACAAAGAAGTGGGCAGCCATTGTTATTGTACGACCCTCTATTGTAAGTGCCCCCCCACCCCACCCCCTGGCTGTTGTGACTTCCAGGGGATTTAAAGAACAACACCCTTTTATCCCCCACTTTGTTTTCCCCCGTCTGGGAGCCATGCATTAAAGATTAGGCCAGTCAACATGTACCATAGGCCAGGCTCAGTGGCTCATGCCTGTAATCACGACACTTTGGGAGGCCAAGGTAGGAGGATCGTTTGAGGCCAGGAGTTCAAGACAACACAGTGAGACCTCATCTCTACTACTGAAAATTTTTTAAAAATTAGGCATGGTGGTGCATGCCTGTAGTCCCAGCTACTCGGAAGGCTGAGGCAGCAGGATTGCTTGAGCCCAGGAGTTCAAGGTTGCAGTGAGCTATGCTTGTGCTGTTGCACTCCAGCCTGGGCAACATAGCAAGACTCTGTCTCAAATCTGCTTTTACAGGGAAAACTGAAAATGACCATACATGCTCAGGGAAAGACATAGGCTCTCAGAAGACCTTAAATGTACATCTCAGGCTGATCCTTGGCAAAGAGATAGTCTACAACAATAAAAAAATCAGAACAATAACAAAAAACAGCCAACTCTGGGGAAAGAGAAGAAACTGATTTCCAGAGTTTCTACATGATTAGATTTAAATGTCCAGTTTTCAACAAAAAAAGATGACAAGGCGTACAAAGAAACAGAAAAGTATTGCCCATTCAAAGGAAAAAAAAGAAATAAACAGAAATCGTTCATGAAAAAAGACTCAGTGGTAGATCTACTAAATACAGACTTAAAAAAAAAAAAAAAAAAAAACTCCTGGGGCTGTGAAAGAAAACAGAGACTTTAAAACAACTCTCTTAAAGATGCTCAGAGGAATAAAGTCCCTGACCATCCAGCCAGACCATTGGGTACAGCCCATGAATCTGTATGTAATCACACATCTGGCCATTTCTACTTCCATGCAGAGTACACAACCAGTTGCACTGCTTGAAGTTCTGCCCACTGGGAAGATTTCCCTTCACTGTTGTCCTTCAAGAATGTCCTAGAAAGGGACTGTAGTGCTGCAGCTGTTCACTTTTGGATGATGCCTGCATATCACGCAGATCCATTTGTGAACCAGGCCCTATCTTCTCTTACTGTGTCAACTGATCATAGGGAACTCTCCATGAGGCCATAGGTGCAGGCTGGGGGAGAGAAGGCAGGGTGGCAGGAGTGGAGACTATGGGCATTTGAGCCACTTCCTCATGTAACTTACTTGTGCCTGCAAGACCTGCTCGAGCTCGATCACTTCCATTTGATGATGGAATGCTGCCATGCATGAACCACTTTATGGCTAGATGGGTCAGAAAGCACCCAGTTCATGATGGGCAGTTAGGTCACATGGTGACTTGATGACCCATAGTCAAATATTCAGTTTCCACCAAAGCCCAGTAACAGGCCAAGAGCTGTCTCTCCAAAGGAGAGTAGTTATCTGCAGAAGATGGCAGGGCCTTGCCCCAAAATCCTAGAGGTCTTTGCTGTGATTCACCTATGGGGGCCTGCCAAAGGCTCCAAACAGCATCCCTATCTGCCACTGACACCTCAAGCACCATTGGATCTGCTGGGTCATATGCCCCAAGTGACAGAGCAGCTTGCACAGCAGCCTGGACCCGTTGCAGAGCTTTCTCCTGTTCTGGAACCCACTTAAACTGGCAGCCTTTCAGGTCACTCGATAAATGGGCTGAAGTAACACACCCAGATGAGGAATGTGTTGCCTCCAAAATCCAGTTAGGCCCACTAGGCATTGTGCCTCTTTCTTGGTTGTAGGAGGGGCCAAATGCAGCAACTTATCCTTCACCTTAGGAGGAATGTCTCAACAGTCTCTCTTTTTCCATTTTTCTGCCTTCTTATCTTCTAGCGGTACTGGCAGCTGATTAGGTTGTGCCCATCCAGATTAAGGTTGGGTCTGCCTTTCCCAGCCCACTAACTCAAATCCTTTGGCAACCCTCACAGACATACCCAGGATCAGTACTTTGTATCCTTCAATCCAATCAAGTTGACACTCAGTATTAATCATCACACCTCCTTCATACCTTTGTTCACATTGTTCCTTCTTATAAAAATCACGCAGGAGCATGCATACATACAGGTGAGAGCTTTCTGAATCTTTCCAGCCCTTCAAAACCCAATACTAGTTACATCTATTTTGAGACTCTTTCTGACCACTCCAATGTTAAAAAAAAAAAGTGCTCCTTAATTTCTTGTAATATATATATTGTCAGGCTTATATCTCTAATCTGGCATGTTGTTTATTGGTCTATATTGTTATTTGTCTTTTTTTTCTTAGAGTCCATCTTTAATAATGTAATTAGGTGCTCATTGTCTGCCAAGATTGTGTTGTATGCATTGATTGCATTAATCAACTTTAAATCTTAAGAGAGGAACCTGAGATTCATAAAAAGCCTCATACCTAGTTATTGGTGGATCTAGAACCCAAATGAAAGTCTTTTTGATTTCTAAAGAATAATTTTTACCTGCACCAAGATATCTTAGAATCAACTGGGGAGTTTAAACATACAGATGTGTAGGCCCACATCAGCCTTTCTCAACTGATTTATGATACAAAACCATGATACAGTGGTAGTATACTCTTTGTAGGCTACATTCCCCTCTGCTCTCCTCCCTGTAGCACTTACAACTGCCCCATACATATAGAAATTCAGTAAATGTTTCTTTACTTATTTTAGGCATATAACAATAGAATTGTCTTTATTTCAGCACTTAGTCATTTCTAATTGCACAGATATTGCCTTATAGATCCTCAAGTAATGAAAAAAGGGAGAGAAAATGACTTTGTTATTTAATTAGCATATATATTAGCTAATGGTTATCGAACGATCCCTGTACCAGTTAGTGTTGTAAACACTCTACATGTGATTAACCTATTCAGTCCTCCCAGCAACCCTTTCAGCTAACTATTATCTTCATTTTATATATGAAGAAATTGAGACACAGGTTATTAATTCACCTGTAGTTACCAGTTACTGAATGACTCAGCTGCGACCTGAACTCAGGCAGTCTGGCTGCAGAGTGCATACTTCTAACAGTTACCTTACAGTAACTTCTCAAACATAGAGTACCTAAGATGGTGCTCTACTCATAGTCCAACAATGATTAGTTCCTCCAAACCGTGTACTTGCTTCCTGAAATATTTAATATATTTCAAAATTGAATGCTGAAACCAAATTATTATACCAAATACTCTACTCATAAATTTATCTTTGAACCTCAAGACTATCTCTATCAAAAAGTGCCATTTAGCTTTACATGATTTATATGGCATGATGCTGGGGCAAACAGAGTCTCTTGGTTTTAATTGCAAGATGTAGTTTTTCCTCAGAGCATTGAGAGAACATGTTTTATTTCCTTTACTAATCCTCTGTTTTGAGGAGTGATTTCACTGAAATAATTTTAAAGAGTGAACGATACAGATTTTATATTAAACAAAACACTGAGTATGAGAGTTTGAAAAAGGCTCTTTCTTCATTTATACCTAAGAAATACCTTAATTTTGATTACCCTAAATGGCAGAGGTGGGGTGGGGTGACTAATATCATTTGATTCTACTTTTTTGGAAAGAAATCTTCATCAATTGGTTTTAAGATATTTTTGCTAAAGATGATATTATTAGAGTTAATAACAATAGGCGTAAAAAGTGTGTGCTTTAAACGTTAACCTAAGCACAGAGTGTCCTTGTAAAATACCTTTCTGATTAACTGAAAACCAGAAGGCTTTTCCAACTCATTTTACTGAAAATATTTATAGAATAACAAATTCAGCCATGGTAAGCAGAATATACTGAAAATAATTCAGTCTTTCAGTGCCCTAAATCATTGTAAGTATTAATAATACTGATTGTACTATATAGTTGTAGATTATGTAGAAGACAGAGTTGAATCTAGATTAGAATATGGCCTGGGGGTTGCTTTTTAAACCCATTACTTTATGTAAATAATTCTTAACCTAATATTTGCAATCACTATTCCAAAACACTGGAGATGTAGTGATAAGCAACATAGACTGTATCCCTGACTCCCATGAAGTTTACAGTTTCCTAGGAAAGAAGATTTAAGGAATTCGATGAAGTGAGAGAAGTGTTGTGATTGAAAAAGAAAAAGAAAAGGCACTATGGAAGCATATAGCAAGAGCATTCAAACCAATCCAGGGACTAGAAAATACTTCCAAGAGGACACTTACAGGGTGAGCCGCCTCTATTCTTTTTCTCTCAAAAATGGAAGATTAAAAAGTTTTATTAATTAGGTGTTTGCTTTAATCAGGACCATTTATTTGATATATATTATTAAGGATTTCAACAAAATTAACTCTTTTGTAATAAGAAAAAACATTACTTTTGCATGGAAAATACAGATCCATGGAAAATAATTGTGGCACATTTCCTCCAAGTATATGGTAGGATTATAGGAGGTTTTTCTTCTTTATACTTTACATATAATTTGATAATGTCAACATGAATTTCATAAATAATTATACAAGTGAAGTTTTAACCCCTTTTAAATTGTTTAGTCCAACTTTATTTAAAAATGTATATATATTTTTTTAAATTAAGACCCTAAGCTCATTCAGGAAAGTGAGATACCATGGTGTTTTTGGTGCAGATAAGTGGATTTTTAAACTAGTAAAAACTAAAAAATCAGACATATGAAGGTTATCAATACATCATTATAGTCCATCAGTTTTCTAAAAATCAAGGGAGTAGAAGAAAAGAAATGTCTAAATTTCATATCATAATATAGAACTGGCTTAAAGGATTCTGCCACTCGGGATAGATAAGAAACCCGCTGGTCCAAATGCAGTGGTGTTTACAATTAATTGATCACATCCCGTTATGGATTTGTTTCCTTTCCACTCCCACTGCTTCACTTGACTAGCCTAAGAAAATAAAATAAAATATAAAGGAAACTCAAGGTAGAGAATCTTTATACCTTGAGGATTTATTTTCTTAACACTATGAAAGAATGTCTAGAAAGGTCACCTTCCTTATTAAGAATAAAAACCATACTCTCCAAAGTTAGCTTCATTAGAAGGATATCCTGGTGAGAAGGACAACTGAATCACAAACACAGAGATTTACCTTAGTTTAGCCTTGTAGTAACTTCTACCACATTTTTTGATTCAGGGAAGTACTAATTAAGCATTCTAACCCAGGGGCAAACCTTTGTAATTTTTTTCCAGGAGCATACCTGAGATGAGGCTAGGATGTCCAGAGAATACTTATATAACGTTATAAAGAAACTACCGTGAATTTATCTACTGTCATTTACATGCTTTTGTACCATCTGCAGAAAATGTTCTAGGAAACAGAAAAGATCTTTCCTGGTTCCTTTGTTTGTATGGCAGCATGTTCGATGTGATTTTTAGACACTACCTAGATATATAGAGATAGAAAAATCATTCTCCTCCAACTTATCTAGGATTCATTCTCTAAGTTTTCCTCTGTTATGGCAACAAACACTAAGCATAATTTCATTTTTCAGAAAGTTTCTTCCTGTATCTAGAGAAGTGTGACTTGTGCTCCTGACTGTGGTTATGGTCTTTGATTAAAGTGCATCCAAACATGTCACCATTAACCATAAGAATCACAAAATAACATAATGGTTGCAGGACAGGATTTCTTTACAGGTATGTTATTTTCTCTATGGCTCCAGAGGTTAAAATTATGACTCTACCAGAGTTGAGTAGAGTTAGCATTGGACTCTCTGATCCCAAAACCCATGTGATACCATTGTTTGAAGATGTTCATTCACTTTTAAAGAATGAATTTTAATCAAATCCAGTTTCCATTCTTTATGGTTTAACAGAGTTCTGTCTTTGACATTCCCTTCTGCTTTATCATGTAATCCTTCGATATTTTTGGAAAATCCTTTCATCATTACAGTAAAATACCATCATATTTCAATATTTTAATATTATTTTTAGTCTTAATGTGCTGAAGTTTCTCACTTCTTTTGTGTCCAGTCTTCTGTATTCAGCCACTTGCTAGAACACAGAAAACACAGTCACTAATGTGTGCTCTTTTCCCTAGAGAGAGAATTTGTTTTAAGTGCCTTTTCATGTCCTGAGGGACAACTCATTCTTGACAGTTATTTGAAAGACTTAGGCCTTGCCTCACAGCCTAGTATGACAGACAGAAAAGTAACCCACAGTTAAAACAAAGAAGGCCATGCTAAGTGCTATGATGGAGTTTATGTGGGAGGCCAGGGTAGGAATACCTGAGCAAGCATAGGGAAGTCATTGAGTGCTTAGGAAAATATGATGCTTGAAGAAGTAGAAGTTAGCCAGAAGAAAAAAATAAATAGAAAAATATCTTCGAGACAGAAGGAACAGCATGTGCAAAGCCCAAGCACACACAGATAGAGGAAACGGAAAAACTGTGATTAGAGAGGTAGCTTGGAGAAGAGACTGCATGGGAGAGTATCTGAAAATGAGACTAAAAATATATGCTACTTTGCAAATACCATTATATGCCACGCTAGAGATTTCACATTTCATTCTGAAAGGAAAGGGAACCATTGAAGGATTTTAAGCAGGGGATAACTAAAACTATAGTAATAAGAATGAGACCTGGAAGCTCAGTGTGGAGGGTGAGAAGAAACTAGGATGATTTACAAATTTCACAGACAAGAAGAACTATGAGAACAACTGTCTCAGCAGTTTTTATATTTTCCAAATATTTCTTTTAGATGATTAGCAGTTAAAAAAAAAAAAACTTAGAATGAGGGAAAGACCTTGCTTTTTTACATTTTTTTTTTAAACACTTTTTCTTAAGAAACAACACTGGTTGAGGAAACGCCACCAAAGCAAAAGCATGAGGGTATGGGAAAAGGCCCTTGGCATGTTTTCATGTTAGTCTATGTCAGAGTAATGATGACAGAATGAAAGGTTATTAGATGTGCCTCCAGCTTTGATCTCTGTTTGGTTTTCCAGTTCCCCTGGGAAGTGCCAGTCTTACAATATAAACTAACAGGAAGGGTAATGCTTTAAGTGTACAGGCCTAGTTTCTTTTTGGGAGAACCTACAGCAGGATGTGAACATTCTGTGCCAAGCCTCCAGGGGTAAGTTCTGTTCCTTTTATAGAAGAGAAGATTTCCAATTAGGTGTGGGTGTGTTTAATTCAGGGATAATATATTTCGAAACCTTATACATATGATTACTCATAAGCCATCCAGCTGTAACCATTAAAAAATTGATATTTTGATGCCCGAAAAGACTAATAAAGTTTTAAAATTATAGGCCCAAAGAAGAAGTGACTATTGGGAAGAAGACCCTGAAATTACAGTAAATTGTAAGGCCATAGTGTAGTGCTCCAAATCTGAATCAAAGTGATATTTTGTCAAGCACAGCATATTATATAAAATGCTTAATAAATGGCAACATATCTGCAGAAGATAGTCTAAAAAGCCTAGATACAGAAGCCTTTTTACAGATAATTCAGATGGCTAGTAGAACCTTAAGACATGTTCCTAAGGGCCCAGACCTTAAAGCACAGAAGCTGTGAGGAAACTAACATATAGATTCTGTTGTATGGGCAATCTATAATTAAAATAAAAAAGTTTAGCTATTATGTAAAAAGAGAACCTAGCACAACCCTTTTTGACACTAGCAGTACTGATTTAATGCAGTCTGCATGGTAGATGACTAGCCTGCTTTGTCACTTGAGCAGTTTTTTTCAGTCTGTGGCCTTAATGTTTGATCCTGACAGGATTTGCGTCACTGATCCATATCACTGCCTGTGTGATGTCAAAGTGTGGGTGTTCAGTTATTGAGGCATAGTTAACCTAATGTGCTGCAGTAAATCCTAAGTGCTCCTTCCTACTAAAATAACAAAAGAATGATTCATCATTGTTCATATTAGGCTGATACTAAAAATAGTAATGTTCACAACCTGCTGCATTCATGGACATTAATATCACAGCCTCTGCAGCTTTCTAAACAAGTGCACTAAAAATAATTTCTTGTTTAGAAACAGGTGCTTGGTAAACACATCTCCTTCAAGTTTTCTATTTATATGCAGTTCAATTTAGTGCTAAAGGTAGATTCTAACCATAAGTCATTCTTCAAATGTACTCTACTTAGTGTTTATCACTGATACATCTAATTGTGCTGCAAATCTAATCATAGAAATTTTCAGTTACTTGTACACAGATAATGAAATTATCCACGATTCTGAATCATACTTAGGCCCCTAATTTAAGCATTCTGCTTTATCCAAACTTTAAAAAGAATAATAAATTTCCAAGGAAAAGAAAGGTCTCTAAACATCTAAGCATGAATAATGACCTTGATCTTTTCTCTTTCTTCTGTAACTTCCTTATTCTGTTCCCAAGTTCTGACTCACCAATTTGGTGAGTTCCTAGATCAAGGCTTACACTAATTGCCTGCCTTATATGAATAAATGTTGCTAGGTGTTTCATAGCCTTAATAAATAAGCATTCCTTATTAGTAAGGGGACCTTATATCCCAATTTGTCTAAGACAGTTCTGGTTTTTGCCTCATCTTGATATCTAACTGGTATGACATTTGTCTTGGATTTATCATTTTTAAAACAATATTATTAGTAGTTCATTAAAATAAGTTGTGATAGATTTGGTTGACCACCATTTTGAATTTCCAGCTTCCGCCTTGATCTCTAGTAAGTAGCTCATCCGTCTCTTTTTCACTTTAAACTTGTGGTTAAATCTTAGACAACCCAAAATAAATCATTCTCTCTTCCTGACCCTTGCCAGAAGCAAGTCTTAATTAACAGTAAGTGAAAGTGTGCTTAGATTTAAAGGACTGGGAACTAACTCCTTTCAGTTTCCTGGTGGTAGTGGCAGAAGTATTTGATGCTGCTGTCTTTGCTGGCCACTTGGTGTCACCAGGGCACCAAGTGGAAGGACCAGTGGGAAGCATATAGGTTAAATAAATAAATATGAGGAAATTAAATATTTATGCCACTGAATATATAAAAAATAGCTTGAATGATCTTTATCACTTATTGTATTGTGTATAACTGTTACTTGGCAGTACTTCTTTATCTTGCAGTAAACTCTCTCAGCAGTAATGAGCTCAAAAACAAGGTCTAAATTTGGTGAAACATGCAGAAGAAAAATAAAGACGATTCAGTGAGATTTGTAAAAATATTTAACGTTTTTATAGTACTTAATATTGTAAAAATATTTGAAGTATTTACACATCTCAATAAGAAACAAAAAATAGAACTGAGAGTATCCTCCACTTAGCAGATATGCTCCCGGCTTACCAGATAGCACCTTAGAAACAGTTTTTCTTAATATAAATGTTGTAGTCTTAAAATATTACAAAAAAGAGTCAATTGAAGGTATCAGCAGCTTTAAGTTTATAAACCATAAAATACAACATTGTAAGCAATTTTATTTTAAAAATTAGGATGACTATTTGAAAGAAGAAATTTTTCAATTAAATACCAGTGATAAGGAATTAAAGACAGGTATAGCTAAGAAATTAAAATACATATATACTAAGAATAATTGTTCTGTTTATATTACTCCAATATTCAGATACTCAATATGAAGAATACCTTTAAATGCTCTTTAATGTACTTGCATATGTTTTTTAATAAAGCATTTTATTTTTCGATAGATTTTGTTAGAACTTTATCTCCCTCAGTGTAATTAAAATATATCAGTCAATAAAGAAACATACCAAATGATGTATTTTTAATGATTTTTAGCCCCCTTTTTCACTTTCAGAAGTGTTCCTGATTGGATGATGATAATATAATTATCCTACCTCTGCTCTGTTTCCTCCTTCTTCCTGTCACCAGAGCTCAGCCAGCCTGAAAGATAAATCCCTATCCCTCTTACTGCTAAGCGTTATTCCCAAACCCTTTTCCATAGATGTAGGGACATTTCATCAGTCTAGGAAATGGGAATAATAAAGATAATAGTGGTTTTTCATTAAGTTAAATTTATTTACTTAAGACTTTTTAAAAATTCTGAAGTTAAATCTTTTATAATGTTTGAAGTTACAGTATCCTCTTTTTATGAATTGATGTGACAATATAGGATAGACTTCTTTCTATCCGTTCTTAATTTCTTCTTAACTTTTAATGTCTTTACTTGGCCTAATGAAAAGCTGGTTAATGAGTCCCCAGAATTTGTTTTGAAATTTTGCTGGCACATAAATCCAAATGTTTGGGAAATACTAACTTAGAACACAGATAACTTCTGTATTGACCATTTTCTGGTTAATATCTAACCTCCTAACCTTATCCAGGCACCCTCACCCCTCAAATCAATCCAAAATATATTTGGCCTTAGACTGATCCTCACATTGCTTTCCTATTAGCATGTATAATGTAAAGTAAAACTTTTGTTGAATCGACATCTTAGTATAAGTAAAGGGGAAAATTATAGAGAAAGAAATCAGCGACTATCTGGTGAGATATGCAGGTTGATTAAGGCCTCTGAACGGGATAAGAGGTAAAACCTGGGTGAGAAAATGAGAAACAGTTAAAAGGAGAAGAAACAAGGTTTGATTTGTGCCCAAGGACAAAATTATAGTTTCTAATTCTTCACTCCCCTTATCTCCCTTAAGACTATTTGCTTATTTCATTGTCAGTCACTCCCTGGCAATAGACTCCTTCCCATGGAGTACCTGGTTAGTTGCAGATTTCATTGATCTTTCCTTGGTCCCTCAACTCTGTGGACATGTGTCAATTAAGCTCTAAGCTGCATGAGTTTAACACATATTATTTAGATGCTTATTCAGAACCTGCACTTTAATACTGCCACAAGAATCAGAGTCAGGGTCAGAGTCAGTCTTTTGAAATATCAGATAAAAATAGGTAGAAGAGTAAAAGAGTGTACCTCACATCCCATCCTTTTATATCTTAGTGACCTGAAACCACTCTTTGTTTAGCTGAACGAGTCTACCTTTTAAATATTTGGACATGCAAATGACCCTGATTATTATAATCTAACAGCAGCCTTAATAAACAGCTGATCTGGTTTGCCAGGAAAAAAAAAATCAAAATCAACTCTTCTTTTAATTTGCCTCATAGCTGACAATCTCTTTCTGCAAATCAACTGATTCATCTGTTGTAGCTGTTCATTTTGCAACTATATTGGAGGACATGTTGCTAAAAGTTGGACATTTATGGATGCTTCACTGAATTTTATATATGGTAGAAGTCATCTTGGACTATACCTGCTTTAGTGTTTTTTGTTTTTTTTTTTTTTTAAGCCAAATCATTGGAATCATGTTGTATGGCAGTGTGGGCAATACTTAAACTGCAGAAGGGAAGAACTAACTTAACCAACTTAACAGCGTGGTCCTTGGTACCTGATTTTAATCATGTTTCAGCTTACACAAAGCAGAGAGCTTTTATTGCTCATCCTCTAGTAAGAGCATAAGACTAGCCTTCCTCCTTTTTAAATTTTTATGTATTTATTTATCTCACTATTTTGCCCAGGCTGGTCTCTAACTCTTGGGCTTAAGCATTCCTCCCACCTCAGCCTCCCCAAATGCTGGGATTACAGGCATGAAGCAAGCCTAGCTTTTTTTTTCTTGATTTTTTTAAGCTTACTCTTTATTCTTATTGTTTTTTCTATATTAATTTTCCCTTTTCTTCAATTTATCATGGCTTGTGTTTTGGTTTGGTTTTGGTGCTACATATATCTTAAATCACCTTAAATTGTCTTTTGGAATGGGTTGAGCTACTAATTCACTGATTGTTTTCCATATAATATCCCTTACTTACTAGAAACAGTTTAGGATCTTTCTTCACAATAGTTTCAGTGAGATAAATATAGGTACATTTTGCTTTATTATATGTAACTAGCAGATACTTAGGGCATAATAGTGTTGGGTTTTCCATCCAAATGTCAGTGCTTTTTGTGTGCTTTAGGCGATATTGACTCCTACCTTCAGAACCCTTCTAAGAAAACTTAACAAGACTTAACTTCATACCCTTACTATTCTCCCATTTGCCACAGAGTTCTCATCCTCAGTGTTAGTGACGTGGTCACTACATTCAAGGACCTTTTGGTTATAGTGAGGACAATACAGGATGCATGTATTTTTTGTTTCCTAAAGACCTCATTAATTTGAGTATATGCGTCAAACAATTTTTCTATAGGAATAAACACAGAGGATGCATTGAGGAGATTACAGTTTATAGGAATGCATTATGCAGTGACCAGCATATTTTTCATTTTCCCATTCTTGTTTAATTATATGATAATTTTAGCAAACTTAAAAATGTACCTGCTTATTTTTGTAATATTATCTCAGATATTTTGCAGAGAGCTATCTTAATAGCATGGCATGTCATAGCAGTTGTTTGGATTTCTTCATAATATTTTAACATATTAACTACCATTCCTGAACTATTGATTTTCAGGTAGGCTTGTCAGTACAAGCACTAGCACTGTGCTTAGGTGACATTGCTTAAGCACTTACTGTGTACCAAACACTGTTCTAAGTGCTGTACAAATATGAACTTATTTAATCTGCATAATATCTCTGAAATAGAATAATTATTTCCAATTTACATGTGAGAAAACTAAGATACAAAGAGGTTAAGTAACTTGAAAGGTCTCACAGCTATAAGCTGTCATTAGAATTAGATGGGCTAGCTGAGTCCATGTTCTTCATCACTACCTTATGCTGCCTTATGTTTAGGCTATAACAAATTATAATAAAATGAATGATAAAATAGCAAAATAGTAACAAAATTCCATTTGAAGACATTTTGATCCCAGTGAAAAGAAATGTGGTTCACACAGTATTGACAAGGATAGACTGGTATTTTACCAGTTTGAGTGGCATCACCCAGTTCATGTGGAAGCATAGTAGGCTACAGTAAAGAATTTGGACTTCATCTCATCACAATACAGAATGGTCTCTGGGTTATAAGCAGAGGAGGATACAATGAAATTTGTTTTTTAGATCAGGTTAGCATTAGTGTGAGAGATGTATCAATTGCTAGGGACTGGGGGCAAGGAGACCCATTAGGAGAATACTGGAATAGTTCTAGAAAGAGCCTAGTGCTGCTAAGGCAATAGCAGTGGAGTAGAAGAGAACATGGATTTGAGAGATATTTAGGAGATAAAACTGTCAGAACTTCCAAATAGATGATGTGGAAATTGAGATGAGGGGGAAAATAGAGTCTAGGATTATTCTCACATTTCTGGCTTAAGATTAACTTATCATGGGAAACACAGAGACGGAATGACTATTGATGGAAAAAATAACTGGTTTTGAGTTTTATGTAAATTAAGTATTATAGATCTAGAGCTCAAGAAAAAGTCTGGATGAGATACAGAATGATAATCTTTCATGAGAGTAGTAAATAAGATCATCCTGAGAGATCATGTAGAATAAGGGAAGTGGACCAAGAGCAAAACTCCCAGGAAAATAAACACTTAAGGAAGAACAGAAGACAAGAAGCCATTAAAGAAATTGAAAAAGTATGATCAGGAGGTAGAAAGGAAACTAGGAGAAACTAATATTTCAGATGTTAAGGAAGAATATTTAAGAGAGTTGTTAGCAATGTTCATTGGATTTGGTAAGTAAGAATTTCATCTCAGTGACTTTTGCCAGTGCAGTTTCAGTAGAGTAGGCTGGACAAAAGCCTGATTATGGTGGGTTGCAATGTGATTTTGGGGCCGGGCACAGTGGCTCATGCCTGTAATCCCAGTACTTTGGGAGGCCGAGGCGGGTGGATCACGAGGTCAGGAGATCCATACCATCCTGGCTAACACTGAAATCCCATCTCTACTAAAAATACAAAAAATTAGGCAGGCATGGTGGCGGGCGCCTGTAGTCCCAGCTACTCAGGATGCTGAGGCAGGAGAATGGCGTGAACCCAGGAGGCAGAGCTTGCAGTGAGCTGAGATTGCACCACTGCACTCCAGCCCAGGTGACAGAGTGAGACTACGTCTCAAAAAGAAAAGAAAAAAAAAAAGAAAAGAAAAGAAATGTGATTTTGGAGACTTCCATTTCAAGTCATTTGGTAGAATGGATGCTCTGCTCTAGGTACCATCCTCTTATTAAAAAAAGATCTTCTGTAAGAATTTTAATTGCATTATTGTGCCCACAAAAAGTAAGAGACATGTACTAGGGGATAGGGAGCAAGAAACAATGCTGGGACAGTTGGTTATCCATTTGGATTAAAATGGAATCAGATCCTTTTCTCATACCTTACCCCAAAATTAATGCTTGAAGACTTAAAGACTTATGTGAAAGGATAAACTTAAAAATAATAATAAAGAGAGAGTATCTTCATGACTACAGAGTAGAGAAAGTTTTTTTAGGATACAGACACACAAAATGCTAACTATCAAATGATCAGTAAATTTGACTCCATTAACAATTAAGAACTTTGGTACATCATAAAATATATGAAAAATATAAGTCATAAACTAGGAAGAGTATATTTGCAACCAATGTAACCGTAAGGAATTAGTATCCAGAATACATAAAAACTCTTCCCAATCTATTTTTTAAAAAAGACTACCCAGTAGAAGAATAGGTGGAAAACATGGACTGGGTAATGCAAAATAAGATCATAGTGAGATTGGCAAAAATTTAAAAATCTAAATACCAAGTAATGGAGGGAATGTGAATCAGTGGAACTTCTTATACATGCCTGGCTGGTAGGAATATAAATTAATATACTCGGGAAAACTATGTGGCACTATCCTATAAAAACTAACATTCACAAAACCCTAAGACACAGCATTTCCTCTCTTAGGTACATACCTTAAAGAAACATTTGCACATGTGAGCTGAGAGACATAGAGATAGCAGCAGTGTTCTGATCCAAGCTTCTCTCTAAGAGATAGCATTAGATTGTCTTCTCTATCTACTTTAATTCCTTTGTTGATGTCATCCAGTCTCATGGATTTAAAGCCTATCTACCAAAGACTCTGGAATTTGTATCTCTAGACTAGGTAAGTATTTCCTTGAACTCCAGAATAGTAAAATGAACTGCCTGCTAGTTGAAATCTCCATTTGGATAACTAATAGACATTTCTAACGTAACATGTCCAAATCTGAATACCTGATCATCCCCAAATATGCTTAATCCACTTTTGTGCTATTAAAATTAGTACTGCTATGAATGTTCTAAATTACATCCTTCGGTTGGTGTTATATGTAAGCATTTCCACTGCCCATATACTTAAAAGTAGAATTACTAGATCATAGAGTATGCATATGTTCAACTTTAGTAGATATTGCCAGTTTTGCAAAATGGTTGTACCATATACTTACCAGCAATATGTATAAGTCAGATGAATTTTTTTAATATAACTTAGATCATGTTTTAAAATCCAGCAATGGCTCTTATTTTACTCAAAGTAAAAGCATACAGTAACCTATGAGGCCTAACAGAGTGTAGCTCATTTCCCTCTTAATCACTCTAACCTCACTCCTTTTCTCCCCCTTCACTCATGCTGCTCTGGTGACAGTGGTGTCCTTGTTAAGTCTTAAACATGCCAGTCATGTTCCCCCTTAGGGCCTTTACACTGGTTGCTCCCTCTGTGTAGAATGTTCTTCCCTCAGATATCCATATGGCCCACTCCCACACTTCTTTCAAGTCTTGGTTCAAATGTGACCTTCTCATTGAAACCTAAACTGATGTCTGTATTTTAAATTGCAATATGCAATCTTCCCCCTCACCATCAGCCTATCTTAGTACTTAAAATCCTTTTTACCCTACTCTGTTTTATTTGTTTCTTTTGAGATGGGGTCTCACTCTGTTGTCCAGGCTGGAGTGCAGTGGCAGGATCACAGCTCGCTGTTATCTCAGCTTCCTAGGCTCAAGCAAGATTCCCGCCTCAGCCTCCTGAATAACTGGGACCACAGGCATGCACCACCACACCCAACTCAGTTTTTGAGATTTTTTATGGAGACGGGGTCTCACTATGTTGTCAAGTCTAGTCTTGAACTCCCGGGCTCAAGTGATCCACCTCAGCCTCCCAAAGTGCTGGCATTACAGGCGCGAAGCAGCACACCCAGCCTCTCTTTTTTATTTTATAGCATTTATCACTTTCAAATATACTTTGTGATTTACTTGAATATGATTTACTTATTTACCGTGTTATTATTTTCTTCCTCTAGTGCCCAGAACACTATCTGGCACATTGTAGATAATCTATATATGTTTGTTAAGTGAATGAAAGCAAAAAAAAAAAAAAAAAAAAAAAAACAAACCAACAACAACAGAAACTGAAAAGAGCCCAAAAGCTAATGACAGAATAAACAAATTATAGTTATTTACATAAAAACATAAATGAAAATGAGGAAACTACAGCTATATGAAACTATATAGATAAGTCCTAGAAATCATAATATTGTTTAGGGATATATGTGATTTTTTTGTAGGAAATTATTTTTAAAAGAAAGGTAAGAATAAACTCAAAATTCAGGATAATGGAGACATGAGTGGCACAAAGTGATGAATTAGATGGTGAAGGAGCACATGGATGCAACAGTGTTGGTATGATCTGTTTCTTGGCTTGGATGGTGGATTTGAAACAGTCACTTTAATGACTTGCACTATTTTCTTTTGTATGTATCAAATATTGCATAATCAAAATTTTATTTAAAATGTGAAAGTGAATGTAAGGTCAGAAAATAAGAGTCATGTTATACAGTTAATGTTATATAGAGTTATGTTAGAAAATAGAGTTATATAGAGTTATGTTAGAAAATAGAGTTACTGTTAATTTTGAGAAGTTTGAGAAAAGAGTGGTAGCTGGATGGTATGATGGGGCAGAAAAAAAGTGTCAGTGAGAGATGGATGATATGCGTGGTTTATGTGTGAAACTTTACCATGTTTATGGGCACAGATGCAATGGTTCAAAGAGACTGAACAAAGGAAAAGGTAAAAATACCTGACAGGACAGAAATGACCAGTGAAGCCAAGTCCAAGTGGAGGATCAGATCAAGAGTAAAAGAGGAAAGATACCTTTGATCTAGTGAAGGAACAATGCTTCTTCTGCAAATAGAGGAAAGGAATTAGAAAAGTGTGTATGTAATATTGAGTTCAGTTCCATAACATCAAGAGTTCAGTTTCATGTCAAATAATGTGAAGAGTTCAATTTCGAGATATGGTTGAAGTCAGGTTGGGGAGGGCTCTTAAAGTGTAACGAGAATCTCTGATAATCATCCTAGAAAACAGTGTAAGTGATTGACCAGGGAAAGATTCATGAAAGGATTCCTGAGCAGTGCTGACAGCTGAGTTAAGGCTGAAGATACTAAATTTATAAACATGCCAGTCTGAGTACTGCTTGATTTCTACAGCTCAGGTGTAAGAGAAGACGGATTGAACTTGGAGATTTTCAGGAGATGGGGAAGTCAAAGGAAGACATGGATGAGAAAGGAAATCAGGCTATGAAGGCAGTGTTGGATCAGGAGAAAAGGGAGATCACTATGAAGAACAAATGTAGAAGAAAGAGAACTGGAGAGATGAAAGAAAGATATGATGGCCACATGAAAGTTTGATATTTCAAAGATGAGATAGTGGAGTTCTAAGTAATAAGCTCCAGGATGTATCTTTGAACATGGGTTACTAAAAATAGAATGAAAGACACGAGTTCAAGGAATTTTAAGCCTAGATTTTGGACATTAAAGTCATGCTGATGGACAAGAGTTGGGTTAGAGAACAAAATTGATCACAGCGCCAAAGTTCTCAATAAATGAGGACTCAGCCTTAAAGCATTGAGAAGGGGTATTGGGTTGTATGCACATATGCCGTGATCTCAAGGAAGAAGGAACTTTAGCATGAAACAGGAACAACAGTGGTGAAGGGAAGCAGCCTTGGAGTATCTGCAGACTACCAACACTGCTTCAGGAGAGGATAGGAAGTCTCTGCTCCTGGGGCATGCTGGGGAAAGTTTTCTACAGGACATCCATGCTTCATTTCAAGGCAACACAGGAACAAGTGTTCTGTAAAAAGGTTGAGGATATAGGAGAATTTATTTATAATGGAAAAAAACTTTCTAGTGAGCATAATGGAAAGGATTGAAAGGAGATGATAAGTTAAATAGTCAAGAAATAGAAATACAGGCTGTGTGCAAATGTGAGCCAAAATAAGAAGGTGGGCTGCAGAGGCTTGCTTTTTGTTTAGCGGCTGAAGATCAGAGACATGGTCAGATTTACAGGGGGGCTGGGTCTAACGTTTATGAGTACATTCTGTTGAGACCAGGAGACTCCTTACCCTTTGGTCTCATTTTTCAGGGCAACCCTGCCTTTTCATAGGAATTTTGAAGTTAACAATTACCTTTCCCCACTTGTAAGAATAGGCCCTTACTGTCTTATCTCCTCTGGGGTGTCTTACATATATTTATTGAGACCTATTTCTCTAGGTTATCCTTTGCCAGTTGTTTTCCACCTTTGTGTGAGATGGGGCCTTTGAACATAGTTTACACTTTTTGAAAAGTATAGCCTTATTATTAGATAATCCTGCCTTTGCCTCGCTTTGTGCCCTTGGCATGTTACTCTGCTTCAGTTTTCTTACCTGGAAATGATGCTCACTTCACTTGTTAGGATTAAGTGAGTTAACGCAAGTAAAATACTCCAAATGATGCCTAGTACGTACTCTGCACTATGTGGTTATTTTTGAAAACATGGTGATCATACTTTTACATATTATAACTATTTACTGAGTATCATCAACCAATATACTTGATACTTTAAATTTATTTAATTTCATTCTCACAACAATGCTATGATGTTGATTAACCTTGTCACTGAAATAAGCTAAGACTTCAGAGAAGAGCAGTAAATTGCCTTGCTAATAAATACTGAAGCTGTTATTAAAATATATCTTTTAATACCAAAATTCACTTTCTTTCCACTGTACAACTTGTTACAAACCGCTGTCATTATCATTACCTGTATATTTTTGTTAGCTGTTAATAAATTTCCTCTGAAGTTACATAGCACCATAAAGTAATGAAAGATCTCCAAAAGTTCTTATTCTTTCCTGTTGTAACTGGACATCTTTGGTCTCCTTTCTGGTCTCTACTTGTTCTTGGATAGAGAACTCTGAACCTGCACCTGAGGCTGTCTTTTCAGATTCGTGGATATGAGTAAGAATGCCATCTACTGAGCACCTGCACTTTAATTTAAATCTTAAATTAAAAAAAATCAGAAAGAAAATAAAACCAATAATGAAAGTGGTAGTCTTTATTCTCTTAAGAGGCAAATAACAGCCTGAAACATAAATCCCACCTTTGAGACACATGTCTATCAAACCTATATTCTATACACAATTATTTGTGTATTGTGGATATTCCTTAAGGATTGAGTATGGAGAATTACGTTATACAATGACATTTCAGACTGAATCTTTTAAATTAATATTATCTCAAATGTTCTAAATGAAAATTAGCGGCAGGCTGCATGAGTAAAAAATTAGAAGATAGCACCTGTGGTGTTATTGAAGTGAACACAAAGAGAATCATTTTACATCAAATATATATTTCTGAAAAGTATACTTTGATGAGCTTTTGAATTGGTTCATAAGGAAGTCTGAAAGATGGTCAAATTCAGGGCAGCAGCAGTAGAAATCATTTAATCTTTTTTTTCCCCTATATCAGAAATGCTGCAAGCGGGAACGTTTGCTTTTTTTTTCCCCCTTGCCCTTTCCTGGGTCACTGCAGGTCACGTGATGACTATCACGTGACTCGGTCAAAGGATCTTTTCCTCTTACAGCCTTGCAAAAAAAAAAAAAAAAAAAAAAAGCCGTTCTCCAATTAAAGCTGTTAACGTGTACTACGCTGTTTCCTTGTTGGATTTTCTTGTTCTCTGCTGCTACTGTAAAAACGAAATGAGTGGTAAGATTTGCTGTTTTCGAACATTCTGCTTTTATTTTAAGACAGAAAGCATTGTATTAATCTAAAGTCATGCCGTGTGTTTTTAAAAATAGATGCTAAATATCATCGCCATAAAATATTTTAAATTGTTGCCATGTAATTACAAAAAGGTTAGACTATGTAGAGTTATTTTGTAATTTTGTATTCCACGGAATATTCCATTCTAGGATCTTTATTTTACTAGGTTTTTCTTCTAGAGCTAAAATCTGAAAATTGGCATCAGATTATTTGGAAGCCATTGTGAACGCTGGCTTATAGAGAATATGTAGCACAGCAGCAGCACGTTGCATTTTAAGAATTAAAACTCCTGGACAAATTTGTAATTTTATTTAAAAAAAACCTCTTAAATATGAATGTATATTAACAAGGAAAGATAAAGAAGAATTTAAGTTATACTAGTTGAAATATCTTCTTTAAGTCAGTGATGGCACTTTTTAAGAAGCAGGGGTGGGGAGCTTCTCAAATTTCTTAAGACAATTGGTTAGAATTGTTTACTCTTCTGCAGGTTTTTGAAATAGGAAATGTATCCTTAATAGCTCCATGATTGGGGTAAATCATGCTCAAATCACATAGATTATAAAGGAGCTGCTAAGTGTATGCACAGTTGTTGTCAGGTATTGCTACTCTTGTGCCAGGCATACATTTGACAATAGGATCTGAGTTTCTTCCTTGGGACAAAATCTCCCTCATTGCATACAAATTTAAGTCAGTTTGTAGTTAATTTTCTGTTACTTTCTAAATTAAAAAGTATTGTTGGAACTAAGGAGCTAATCAAACATTTACATCATTAAATATGCAAGGCTTTAAGGTTTCGCTACTATAGACACAGGAGTAACAACAGACATGAGATGCTGTAAACGTTGTAGTTCTAAACATCGATACTTGTATTTATTATGTTTATACAATAGGGGTTTGCATTCAGTGTTGAATGTTACTTCACAGCAATATTTTAGGCATTAAATATGGTACCGATAAATTGTCTTTTTTAAAAAAAATCTGGCTGGGCATGGTGGCTCACACCTGTAATCCTAGCACTTTGGGAGCCCGAGGCAGGTGGATCACCTGAGGTTAGGAGTTCAAGACCAGCCTGGCCAACATGATGAAACCCCGTCTCTACTAAAAATACAAAAATTAGCCGGGCATGGTGGCACATGCATGTAATCCCAGCTACTCGGGAGGCTGAAGCAGAAGAATCGCTTGAACCCAGGAGGAAGAGGTTGCATTGAGCTGAGATAGCGCCACTGCACTCCAGCCTGGGCAACAGAGTAAAACTCCATCTCAAAAAAAAAAAAAAATCTAACCATATACAATTTCTGCCTCAGGATAAAAAAAAATTTTTTTGCTAGAGTGAAAGGATTACTTCGTAAAGAAGTAAGTTAATCAGTCTTTTTCCTGGACTACATCTAGTAATATATTTACTACTGGTTTATTTTAGCTTACATTTCTCTTTTCAGCATCACACTTAGATATAATTAAAAAACAAAGTAGAATCTTGTATTACCAAATTATAAACTATTTTAGCGGCTATCAAAGTATAAAATGGTTTGAATTGTAACTACATATATATTCGTATTTCTGGTAAAAGGAGGGCCACTTGAAGCAATTGTGTGATTTTACTATTTTAAATGTAATTAGCAATAACTTATTATTCTGATGGCAAAAGAAAAACCTATTCTGATGACTTGATGTAAGGATTAAATTTGACAGCATATAAAAGGACCCACAGTAAAAGTGCAATGCTAATGGCCTTTATTAAGATTATAAAATATGATTTTCAGTGAATTCTCTGTCAAGTTCTCAGCTGAATTTCACATATTGTAAGTAATACCTAAGCCACCTGTAAGGATTCAGGAAGTTAGTTTACTGTAGTTTTATATAAATTAGCTAATGGAAGTAAACCAGCATTAGTTTAAAACAGTTCTCATTTCTCTTGAGTCTAGAATATAGGAGCTAAACGGTGAGTTTTGCATGAAGCTTTTCTGCCTAGAGGTATAAAGCAGCTCACAAGTTTTATTCAGTAAATTAATAGGTAATGTTTGCTTAAACTTAAGAAAATTTTATTCTTTCTCTCATGTTTTTAAGTATGTAAAGACAACAAAGGCCTTAATTTTCCTTAGAGGCTTTGGAGCATTGTTCTTAAGCCTCAAATTATATCAGTTGCCAATACTGCACAGTATTTTAATGTTTACTAAAAATGTGGTAAGGATATGTCCTTAGAAATAAAACTACCTGGTTTTGAATCCCACTTCTACCACTTGGGGAGCTTAATCTCTCTGTGCCTCAGTTTCCACATCTAGAAAATGGAGATGATGATGATGATGATGATAATATTTACCTGATAGAATGATTATGAGGAGAAAAAATATGTAAAAGGCCTGGCACATAGTAAGTTAGTATTAGCTATATATAATTAAAATAATATTCTGGACAACTTCATGTATTTGGTGGTGGTCTTGTTTTGGATGGGAAGAGTATCTTATTGAAAAGTTCTTTTCACAGCCAGATATTATATAGTGTAATTTAGTGTTCTACACAAACACTTCTTACTTTCTCTCAACCACTTCAGTCTTATCCCTACTTTCTCTTCCCCTCCCCACCTCTTCTGTCCTTTCTCTCCCCTCCCCCTTTCTCCTATTTCTCCACATCGTTCCTCCTCCCCCTTACCCTTCTGTTTTCTCCTCTCCCTCCCTTCTTGTCTTCTCTTCACTCTCCTTTACTGCCTCTTGTCCCCTTTCTTATCCCTCCCTTTTCTTCTCTTACCTCTCACCTCTCTCCTTCTCTCCCCTCTTGCCTTTCTCCTCTCCTTGCTTGCTTCCCCCCTTTTTTCCTCCACTTTCCCCACTTTCCTTACCCCTGTTTAGTATTTTCCGTCACCCGTTTAGTATTTTCCCTCTTACACCCCCTTTCTTTTGTATTCTCTTTTCTCTTCCCTAGCTCTCTCATCTCCCTAGCCCTAATTTCATCACCACTGTGTGGTTCTGTCCTCACCCCTTGCCTTCCCTAGAAAGGGCAGAATGGCTGTAATCCGGATTTGTTGTGACCTCCATGCCCTTTATTCTGATTTTCTGAAGTATGTATAATATTAAGAGTTACTTGTTTTCTACCCTACATTTGAGCTTTTCCTCCTTTATTTCTTTTATAGCTGAGAGCCATTATATAATGGTTGATTATAATTCTGCATATAAAAGAGATCCTTCCCCCTTTACATTCCTCATCAGACCTTTGTTCTTATTCCCTTAGAAATAAGTAATTTCTTTGAAAAGGTTTCATTTCAGGTTATAAAAAACTGGTGGGCATGAGGGGACACTGCAGTGTAAAGTTACAGGAAGAAAGGAACGGAAGGGGGGTAAGAGACTTTTTTAAAAGTTACATAAAGCAACTAAGATTTTAGTTCCTAGAAAGAACAAAACACACCTTCTCCAAATGCTTCTTTTGTTCCCAGAAACGTTAAAAGAGAAGGTAAACTAGAGATAATAGTTATAAAAGTTAATTGGAAAACCTAACACTATAAAAGTGAAAGGAAGTGTAGAGTGAGAGAAGCTGAATTTTCTTTTTTAGAACTTTTTAGTGTGAGAAACAAAAAAAAAATTTTTTTTTTCCTTTGGGTAAGTACACGTGTGGCATTTCTCTTTGTTCTTAAGCCCCCATAGACATGAGTCACACATTACACAAGTATTTTAACCCTAACAAAGCGAGTTCCAAATTTCTAACTATTCTTCCTCTTGCTGCTTTTCACTCTTGCTTTTTTATTTTGTCCCTGTTACTTTTGAAAATTTTGCCTTTTGTATTTTTCATTGATTTTATATGCAGAGTTTAGTTTGATTTTTCTCTAGGTCAGTGTTTCTAAACTTACACTATTATAAGAGTCACCTGGGATATTTGTAAAGTGAATATAATGATTCAAGACCCCATTGACTAAGAATCTCTAGGAGAGCCTGTTAATATGTTTTAAAAAGCCCTCCAACCTCCCCCCCCGCACCACCCCTACCCCAGCAACTTTAAAAAACACAAAGGTAGGTAAAGGGTAATTTGTGCACTTTACAAGATAAATTTTTATAACAAGTCAATCATCTGAATTTCTTTTTATAAAAATGTAGTTACTGTTGGCTTGAGTGTTTAGATGAAGTATTCAAAATGTAATTCAAATTGTTTTCAACTTTAGCCCGATAAGCAATCATGGGTTAATACATCATTTCTGTGACCCATTCAGGTCCTGCTCAGGTTCCAATGATGTCCCCAAATGGTTCTGTGCCTCCTATCTATGTGCCTCCTGGATATGCCCCACAGGTATGTTTTTATGCTATTTTTCTTTTCATATTTATATAATAGTGATAATGTTATTCTCTTTGACTTTGATTTTGATTAACAAAAACCATTTAATTACTGAGGCTTACCAAGTGTTGTGTATCTATCATAAATCTCTTTCAAGTATTTTAGTACATTTGGAAAGGAAGAAAAATTTTTATTGGCAGCACTCATCATTTGTCCTTGTCTTTGGGTATTAAGTCACAAAAGAAAATTCATTCTAGAGTTTTATCTCCCTAAATATATGACTAAATAAAAATAATATTTTAGGTTGTAAAGGTGCCTACACTGACATTTTTAAATTTAGAAATTTGCTTAGATGTAACCCAAGACAATGCTTCCAACTTTATTCATACAATGAATCTCAGACACTGTTGATAATTGCATGGCATATTGTGTTCAATAGAAAAGAGTTTAGCAACCCTGAGGGACGGGGGGGGTGGGGAAATCAGTATCTCCATACACCTGTAACCTTTTATGCATAATGACTGGGAAGCTCTGACCTTAAGTATAGTAATTTATGAACACAGGCAAACTGAATTAAACTGTAAAATCTGCAGGTGTTCAATATCTTCCACTACTGAGATTTCGTATGGTCTGCACTCTTTGCCTCAATCTGTTTTGGGAAATAATCATTTTCTCTCCCTAGCATTGAATTTACACTTGAAGTTTTTCTTCAGGCCCTCTGTTACTTCCTCCCTGATTATGCCAGAATATTGGTGGTGGGATATTGGGGTGGATTTTCTGCACACTCTGTGAAGCACACCATCACATGAACGACAGCAAAAGAAGAGCGTGCTGGGAAGGAGAGAATGGAATGAGATTTAGAGTCAGAAAAGCTGAATCCATATCTTATTTCAAACCTTTGCTGGCTGCATGGTCTTGGGCAAATCAACTTCCTTCAGTCTCAGTGCCTTCATTATGAGATGAGATCACGTACTGAAATTACCTTGTAAGCTTTTCAGAGTAGTCTCTACTAACTATCTCTACTTTTGTTTAGCACACTGACTCCTTAATATAGTCTGCATTCTGTCTATGTTACTCTACTAAAACAGCTTTCCGCTGTGTACCAAATCCAAAGTCCTGCTTTCCAGCCTGGTCCTCTTTGACCTCTAAAAATTTGGTACCACTGATAAGATTTACTGCAGATTTCCTTGACATCATGCTGCCCTGATTTTTTTTTTCTACTTCTTTGTTGCACCTTCTCAGATCTTCCTTCTCTTACATGAAGACTGTTCTCTAGCATAGTTCAGTTCATGATTTATTGAGTGGCACCACGTACTGAGCTCTGTATTGGGAGCTAGTGATAAAAAGATGATTAAGACAAGTTCTTTCAGTGCACTTGGGTTATCTGCTGTTCTCTCATCTTACAGTACCTTTTCGTTTTATTTTTTGTGGCAAACTCCTATCCTTTTCATTTCACTTCATCGTGAGCTCTGAAAGCAGTTTTCCCTGAGCCTTTCCAGGTGCTTCTCCCTTTGGGCTTTCGTGGCATATTATTAATATATATATTCCTCTTTTCATAAACTTATGAAATGTGTAATTCTCTTTCCTGAGATTATGAATTCTTACAGTTCCTATGTTCAACAGTGTTCCACAAATATGTATTGAGTGTTTATATATGTCAGGCACTCTTGAGTGCTTGGAATATGTCCATGACTGAAAGAGGCAAAGACTCATGCCGCTCTGTGGTTTATATTCTTATGGGAAGAGGCAAATAAAAAGTGGATAAACTCTATAATGTTTGCTGGGCATGGTGGCTCACGCCTGTAATCCCAGCTCTTTGGGAGGCCAAGGCGGGTGGATTACCTGAGGTCAGGAGTTCGAGACCAGCCTGGTGAAACCCTGTCTCTACAAAAAATACAAAAATTAGCTGGTCATGGTAGCAGGTGCCTGCAATCCCAGCTACTAGGGAGGCTAAAGCAGGAGAATCGCTTGAACCTGGGAGGCGGAGGTTGCAGTGAGCCAAGATCGCACCATTGCACTCCAGCCTGGGAGACAGAGTGAGACTCCGTCTCAAAAAAAAAAAAAAAAATTCTATAATGTGTTAGAGCTGGTTATATTTTACAAGAGTGGTCGGAAGAGGCCTCATGGGCAGGTAAGATTTGAGCCAAGTCTTGAAGGACAGGTGGGGGTTAGCTATGCATCTATCTGAGAAAAGAGGATTCTGGACAGAAATGGCCAGTGCAAGTGGCCTAAGATGACAGCATGCCTGGGAACAGCAAGGAGGTCAGTATGATTGGACTGATTCATCAAGGGAGAATACTAGGGAATGAGGTAAGAAGTAAGAAGTCTAGATCATATAAGACTCTTACTTATCTTTATATCCTCAATGCCAAGTATATAGCCTGTCATATAGTAGGGGCTCAGTAAATATTTGTAAATTAGATAATCATCCGAGTTGAGGTTCTGTATCTTTAGACCAAAAGCCACAGAGATAATCTTCCTATAGCATTTCTTTGGTCATAAAGAGCCTGTAGCCGGCTTGTCCACTCAATGAAGTCTAGATTTCTTGACATTTAAGGCTTTACACGGTTCTGTCCTGGTTTGCCTTTGCACCATTTTCTTGATACTTTCAATTATGTCCATTTTTGTAGCTGAACATTTCTCACATGCTTACTTGGTGTTTCCTTAATGCTGTTATCTAAGGAATGTTATTCATTTCTCCATTTCTGCCTTTTAAAATTCTACCCATCCTTGAGGGCCTACCTAGATCATGTTATTGAACCACTTCTTGGTTATAATACATAACACCTAATATAATTATGTACTGTTAGCCCTTCATATCCTTAGGTTCCAAATCTATGGATTCAACCAACCACAGATTGAAAATATTTGAAAAAAAAAATTGCATCTATACTGAACACGTACAGACTTTCTTGTCACATTTCTTAATACAATATAACTATTTACACAGCATTTACATTATATTAGGTATGATAAGTAATCTAGAGATGATTTAAAGTACACCAGAGGGTGTTGTAGGTTATAAGCAAGTACTACACCGTTTTATATCAGAGGCTTGAGCATTAGAAAATTTTGGTATCCACAGAAAGTCCTGGAACCAATCCCCCATGCATACCAAGGGACAACTGCATATGTATTTTTACTCCTACAGGATTTTAGGTTCCTTAAGATAGGAACTGCCTTTTAATTATTTTTGTGTTCTTGTAGTAACTCAAATGTAGTAGGTGTCCCATAAATAGTTGTCACATAAATTAATGAATTTTAACAATAATCTTCCTGGAAGGATTATGTGAGGTTAGTGGGCTACTATTATTAATCTTAATTTAAGATGAAGATTATCTCTAGAAAATGTGTCGTTTTCATTACACAGGGTAATCCAAAGACAAAAATCTAGTCTTACTGTTTTTTAGTTAATTTAAGTTTCCAGTATGTAAGACTTGATTCTTCCACAGAGGGCGAGCCCACAGAGGGCAAGCTGAAGCAGGGTGGGGCATCGCCTCACCCAGGAAGCAAAAGGGGTCGGGGAGCTCCCTCCCCTAGCCAAGGGAAGCCATGAGGGACTGTGCCATGAGGAACAGTGCATTCCGGCAGCCCAGATACCACACTTTTCCCACAGTCTTCACAACCCGCAGACCAGGAGATTCCCTTGGGTGCCTACACCACCAGGGCCCTGGGATTCAAGCACAAAACTGGGCAGGCATTTGGGCAGACACTGAGCTAGCTGCAAGAGCTTTTTTTCATATTCCAGTGGCTCCTGGAACGCCAGCAAGACAGAACCGTTCACTCCCCTGGAAAGGGGGCTGAAGTCAGGGAGCCAAGTGGTCTAGCTCAGCGGATCCCATCTCCACAGAGCTCAGCAAGCTAAGATCCACTGGCTTGAAATTCTCGCTGCCAGCACAGCAGTCTGAAGTCCACCTGGGACACTCAAGCTTGATGGGGGAGGGGCGTCTGCCATTACTGAGGCTTGAGTAGGTAGTTTTCCCTGAACAGTGTAAACAAAGCCACCAGGAAGCTGGAACTGGGCAGAGCCCACCGCAGCTCATCAAAGCCACTGTAGCCAGACTACCTCTCTAGATTCCTCCTCTCTGGGCAGGGCATCTCTGAAAGAAAGGCTCCAGCCCCAGTCAGGGGCTTATAGATAAAACTCCCGTCTTCCTGAGACAGAGCACCTGGGGGAAGGGGCAAGTGTGGGCACAGCTTCAGCAGACGTAAACGTTCCTGCCTGCTGGCTCTAAAGCAAGCAGTGGATCTCCCAGCAGAGCTCCCGAGCTCTGCTAAGGGACACATTGCCTCCTCAAGTGGTTCCCTAACCCCCGTGCCTCCTGACTGGGAGACACCTTCCAGCAGGGTCGACAGACACCTCATACAGGAGAGCTCCAGCTGGCATCTGGTGGGTGCCCTTCTGGGACAGAGCTTCCAGAGGAAAGAACAGGCAGCAGTCTTTGCTGTTCTGCAGCCTCTGTTGGCGATACCCAGGCAAACAGGGTCTGGAGTGGACCTCCAGCAAACTCCAGCAGACCTGCCACAGAGGGGCCTGACTACTAGAAGGAAAGTAAAAGAAAGGAATAGCAACAACATCAAGAAACACGATGTCCACACAGAAACCCCATCCGAAGGTCACCAAGATAAAAGGCCAAAGGTAGATAAATCCATGAAGATGAGGAAAAACCAGCACAAAAAGGCTGAAAATTCCAAAAACCTCCTGCAAAGGATCACAACTCCTTGCCAGCAAGTGAACAAATCTGGACGGAGAATGAGTTTGACGAATTGACAGAAGTAGGCTTCAGAAGGTGGGTAATAACAAACTCCTCTGAGCTAAAGGAGCATGTTCTAACCCAATGCAAGGAAGCTAAGAACCTTGAAAAAAGGTTACAGGAATTGCTAACTTGAACGACCAGTTTAGAGAAGAACATAAATGACCTGATAGAGCTGAAAAACACAGCACAAGAACTTCGTGAAGCATACACAAGTACCAACAGCCAAATCAATCAAGCAGAAGAAAGGATGTCAGAGATTGAAGATCAACTTAATGAAATAAAGTGTGAAGACAAGATTAGAGAGACAAGAATGAAAATGAACGAACAAAGCCTCCAAGAAATATGGGACTATGTGAAAAGTCCAAACCTATGTTTGATTGGTATACCTGAAAGTGATGGGGAATATGGATCCAAGTTGGAAAACACTCTTCAGGATATTATCCAGGAGAACTTCCCCAACCTAGCAAGACAGGCCAACATTCAAATTCAGGAAATACAGAGAAAACCACTAAGATACTCCTTGAGAAGAGCAAACCCAAGACACGTAATTGTCAGATTCACCAAGGTAGAAATGAAGGAAAAAATGTTAAGGGCAGCCAGAGAGAAAGGTCAGGTTACCCACAAAGGGAAGCCCGTCAGACTAATAGCAAATCTCTCTTCAGAAACTCTCCAAGCCAGAAGAGAGTGGGGGCCAATATTCAACATTCTTAAAGGAAAGAATTTTCAACCCAGAATTTCATATCCAACCAAACTAAGCTTCATAAGCGAAGGAGAAATAAAATCCTTTACAGACAAGCAAATGCCAAGAGATTTCATCACCACCAGGCCTGCCTTACAAGAGCTCCTGAAGGAAGCCCTAAATATGGAAAGGAAAAACCAGTACCAGCCACTGCAAAAACATGCCAAATTGTAAAGACCATCGACTCTATGAAGAGACTGCATCAACTAATGGGCAAAATAACCAGCTAGCATCATAATGACAGGATCGAATTCACACATCACAGTATTAATCTTAAATGTAAATGGGCTAAATGCCCCAATTAAAAGACACAGACAGGCAAATTGGATAAAGAGTCGAGACCCGTTGGTGTGCTGTATTCAGGAGACCCATCTCACATGCAGAGACATACATAGGCTCAAAATAAAGGAATGGAGGAAGATTTACCAAGCAAATGGAAAGCAAAAAAAAAAAAAAAGCAGGAGTTGCAATCCTAGTCTCTGATAAAACAGACTTCAAACCAACAAAGATCAAAAAAGACAAGAAGGGTATTACATAATGGTAAAGGGACCAGTGCAACCAGAAGAGCTAACTATCCTAAATATATATGAACCCAATACAGGAGCACCCAGATTTATAAAGCAAGTTCTTAGAGACCTACAAACAGACTTAGACTCCCACACAATAATAATGGGTGGTAATAATTAACACCCCACTGTCAATATTAGATCAATGAGACAGAAAATTAACAAGGATGTTCAGGACTTGAACTTAGCTCTGCACCAAGCTGACCTAATAGACATCTACAGAACTCTCCACCCCAAATCCACACAATATACATTCTTCTCAGCACCACATCACACTTATTCTAAAACTCACCACATAATTGGAAGTAAAACACTTCTCAGCAAATGTAAAAGAACAGAAATTATAACAAACAATCTCTCAGGCCACAGTGCAATCAAATTAGGACTCAGGATTAAGAAACTCACTCAAAACCACACAACTACATGGAAACTGAACAACCTGCTCCTGAATGAGTACTGGGTAAATAATGAAATGAAGGCAGAAATAAAGATGTTCTTTGAAACCAATGAGAACAAAGACACAACATACCGGAATCTTAGGGACACATTTAAAGCAGTATGTAGAGGGAAATTTATAGCACTAAATGCCCACATGAGAAAGCGGGAAAAATCTAAAATCAACACCCTAACATCACAATTAAAAGAACTAGAGAAGCAAGAGCAAACAAATTCAGAAGCTAGTAGAAGACAAGAAATAACTAAGATCAGAGCAGAGCTGAAGGAGATAGAGACAAAAATAAACCCTTCAAAAAAATCAATCAGTTCAGGAGCTGGTTTTTTGAAAAGATGAACAAAATAGATAGACCACTAGCTGGACTGTTAAAGAAGAAAAGAGAGGAGAACCAAATAGACACAATAAAAAATGATAAAGGGGATATCACCACTGATCCCACAGAAATACAAACTACCATCAGGGAATACTATAAACACCTCTATGCAAATAAACTAGAAAATCTAGAAGAAATGGGTAAACTCCTGGACACATACACCCCCCCAAAGACTAAACAAGGAAGAAGTGGAATCCCTGAATAGACCAATAACAAGTTCTAAAATTGAGGCGGTAATTGATAGCCTAACAACCAAAAAAAGCCCAGGACCAGATGGATTCACAGCCTAATTCTACCAGAGGTACAAAGAGGAGCTGTTACCATTCCTTCTGAAAGTATTACAAACAACAGAAAAAGACGGACTCCTCCCTAACTCATTTTATGAGGCCAGCATCATCCTGATACCAAAACCTTGCAGAAGTACAACAAAAAAAGAAAATTTCAGGCCAGTATCCCTGATGAAGATCGATGCGAAAATCCTCAATAAAATAACTGGCAAACTGAATTCAGCAGCACATCCAAAAGCTTATCCACCATGATCAAGTCTGCTTCATCCCTGGGATGCAAGGCTGGTTCAACATACGTAAATCAATAAACGTAATCTATCACATAAACAGCACCAATGACAAAAATGACATGATTATCCCAATAGACGCAGAAAAGGCCTTCAATAAAATTGAAGTCCTTCATGCTAAAAACTTTCAATAAACTAGGTATTGATGGAACATATCTCAAAATAATAAGAGCTGTTTATAACAAACCCACAGCCAATATCATACTGAATGGGCAAAAGCTGGAAGCATTACCTTTGAAAACCAGCAGAAGACAAGGATGCCCTCTCTCACCATTCCTACTCAACATAGTATTGGGAGTTCTGGCCAGGCAGTCAGGCAAGAGAAAGAAATAAAGAGTTTTCAAATAGGAAGAGAGGAAGTCAAATTGTCTCTCTTTGCAGATGACATGATTGTATATTTAGAAAACCCCATCGTCTCAGCCCAAAATCTCCTTAAGCAGATAAGCAACTTCAGCAAAGTCTCAGGATACAAAATCAATGTGCAAAAATCACAAGCATTCCTATACACCAATAATAGGCAAACAGAGAGCCAAATCATGAGTGAACTCCTGTTCAAAATTGCTACAAAGAGAATAAAATACCTAGGAATCCAACTTACAAGGGATGTGAAAGACCTCTTCAAGGAGAACTACAAACTGCTGCTCAAGGAAATAAGAGAGGACACAAACAAATGGAAAAACATTCCATGCTCATGGATAGGAAGAATCAGTATTGTGAAAATGGCCATACTGCCCAAAGTAATTTATAGATTCAGTGCTATCCCTATCAAGCTACCATTGATTTTCTTCACAGAATTAGAAAAACTACTTTAAATTTCATATGGAACCAAAAAAGAGCCCATATAGCCAAAACAATCCTAAAGAAAAAGAACAGGACTGGAGGCATCATGCTGCCTGACTTCAAACTATACTACAAATCTACAGTAACCAAAACAGCATGGTACTGGTACCAAAACAGATATATAGACCAATGGAACAGAACAGAGGCCTCAGAAATAATACCACACATCTACAACCATCTCATCTTTGACAAACCGGGCAAAAACAACCAATGGGGAAAGGATTCCCTATTTAATACATTGTGTTGGGAATACTGGCTAGCCACATGCAGAAAACTGAAACTGGACCCTTTCCTTACACTTTATACAAAAGTTAACTCAAGATGGATTAAAGACTTAAATATAAAACCTAAAACCGTAAAAACCCTAGAGGAAAACCTAGGCAATACCATTCAGGACATAGGCATGGGCAAAGACTTCATGACCAAACACCAAAAGCTATGGCAACAAAAGCCAAAATTGACAAACGAGATCTAATTAAACTAAAGAGCTTCTTCTGTACAGCAAAAGAAACTATAATCAAAGTAAACAGGCAGCCTGTAGAAAGGGAGAAAATTTTTGCAATCTATCCATCTGACAAAGGGCTAATATCCAGAATATACAAAGAACTTAAACAAATTTACAAAAAAAAAAAACCAACCCCATCAAAAAGTGGGCGAAGGATCTGAACAGACACTTCTCAAAAGAAGACATTTATGTGGCCAACAAACATATGAAAAAAAGCTTATCATTGGTCATTAGAGAAATGCAAATCAAAACCACAATGAGCTACCATCTCACGCCAGTTAGAATGGCGGTCATTAAAAAGTCAGGGAACCACAGATGCTGGAGAGATGTGGAGAAATAGGAACGCTTTTACACTGTTGGTGGTAGTGTAAATTAGTTCAACCATTGTGGAAGACAGTGTGGCAATTCCTCAAGGATCTAGAACCACAAATACCATTTGACCCAGCAATCCCATTACTGGGTATATAGCCAAAGGATTATAAATCATTGTACTAGGACCATGCACATGTATGTTTATTGCAGCACTATTCACAGTAGCAAAGACTTGGAACCAACCCAAATGCCCATCAGTGATAGACTGGATAAAGAAAATGTGGTGCATATACACCATGGAATAGTGTGCAGCCATAAAAAAGGATGAATTCATGTCCTTTGCAGGGACATGGATGAAGCTGGAAACCATCATTCTCAGCAGATTAACACAGGAACAGAAAACCAAACACCACATGTTCTCACTTATAAATGGGAGTTGAACAACGAGAACACATAGACACAGGGAGGGGAACATCACACACTGGGGCCTGTGAAGGGATGGGGAGCTAGGGGAGGGATAGCATTAGGAGAAATACCTAATATAGATGATGGGTTGATGGGTGCAGCAAACCACCATGGCACGTGTATACCTATGTAACAAACCTACATGTTTGGCACATGTATCCCAGAACTTAAAGTCTAATTAAAAAAAAAAAAAGAGAGAAAAAAAGCTTCAGAAGAAGCAAACTATTTGAAAAGATGATACATAGTCCACATACCAAGATTATGTACTTTACACATAAATAACCTCCATAGCCATTTCTGGGGCCTGCTTGGTCCTTATTTTAGGCAGAACCTTAATGAGCTTTATTGTTGCAGTTTAATAAATAAGGATACTTTTAAGAAATTGGTGTACTGCACAGAGGCAGAACTATGTGCCAGTGGAATTAAGTTATCAAATGAGGAAATGAACAAAACATAGAACTATAAAACTTAAATACAAAGCAAGTGATGCCAGGAGTAGAAGGAACTTAATTCACTGGCAAATAGTACTAACTTAGAGTCCCTAAGAGCATTGTATTGCAGGACAGGATAACAATTCCGCTATTTCAGTGATGAAGTTAATAACTTATCAAGAGAAGTTTATGAACTACCTGAATGGGACTCCTGAAAGGCAATATCAGAAGTTCTGCCTTTCTGGTAATGGCTCCCTTAACTGTTTTTTTATAGAATGTGGGCTGCTATGGTAATGAGAGGGTGCCTAACAGGGAAGGAATTGTAGATCGCATAGCGTGGGGAAAGAACCTATATCGACTTTGGGGAAAGTTTCAGGTTACTCCTTTGAGCTGTGCTTGCTGTTTCATTTTGCCTTTATGATGGCACGCAGGAGTGAGGTCAGTGTGTTTTTCAGATATTCTGCAAATAATCTGATCTCAGACTTCTTGCTGCTCTCCTGGGGACAACAGCCAAAAGGGATGGGCAGGGGAGTGTGAGAAACTATAAGATGGGGAGACCTAAGAGATTTATATGAGAATGAAGAGATATAGTAAGAACTGGAGAGAAAGGAGATTGTGATCACATACTGTTGTATATGTTTGTAGACACATAAATGTTTGTTGAATGAATGGCCTATGTTATTGTTTAAGAGCTTAAAGTTGTTTTGAGCTTAAATTAAAGTGAAGCTGTATTATTAAGCTGTATTATTAAGAGCTTAAAGTTGGAATAGTTCTGGGTTCAGAGTGAGACCACAGAAGTAGGTTGCAAAAAGTAGAGAGGAAGCAAAGGTTGTAGGAATTGAGAAAGTCACAGAACCCTAATAGCTTCATGGTGTAAAGAGAGGGAGAAAGAAATGTAGCATTCTGTTAGTGCTAAAAGAACACATATATTTCTGATCATATCATTCATTTAACAAATAACTATTAGAGCATCAACCCATGTGCTAGGTACTATTCCAGGTCCTGGGGGAAAAAAACAATAAACAAAACATTTATTGTGGGCTTTATATTCTGGTAAGGAAGATACACAATATAAAATGTCAGATACAGTTTCCTTTCTCTGCAGCCCTTCTCAATTGTGTCTCTGTTCAATAAAGGAAGAAAAAAAAACATGTCTTTGCCTACTTAGAAATTAGGTGGCATCTGTGGTTAAGTGGTCAGACTATGCTAATGCCTCATTTAATTATATTTTATTGCCTTATCTGTATTTTAATTTTTATGAACACTGACAAATTTGAATTATATTTTATCTTTTTTTTCCTTTTCACAACGTACTTATTTTATTTTACATCACAACCAGTGTACCCTGTTGATGTGAAATCTGACCTCTACATGATGGCCATTTCTTAGCACCTAAGCCTCTGGAGACTTAGCAAATAGTTTTGAAGTCTGTTGCCTTCCTCTGAAGTTACTGGCTGCTTGAGGTAGTGGAGTTCACCATGCTCTTGGTTCTTGTCTGGCTTTTTTTTTTCCCCTCTTCTGTCTACATCTTAGGTTTGGGGGTTTTGTTTGTTTGTTTTTTTAATTGTGGTAAAACACACATAACATAAAATTACCATCTTAACCTTTTTTAAGTATACAGTTTAATGGCATTAGGTACATTTACAGCATTGCACTACCAGCTCCACCCTCCATCCACAGAACTCTTCATCTTGCTGAAAACTGAAGCTCTGAACCTGTTAAATAATAGCTCTCCATTTTCCTCTCCCCTAAGCTTATCTTTGTATTTTAAATGTTCTTTCTCATCAGAAAAGTGGTTTTAATTTCATAAATAATTTAGCCATTTATTTTTAATCAAATAAATATCTTGTCGTAAACAACAACAAAAAAGACACTAGAAGACCTATGGCTTCTATGCCCACAAAGTAGATAAGAACATGGAATCTGAAGCCAAGTTGCCCAAGTGCGAATACTAGCTCCCTCACTTTCTACCTATATGACCCTGGGCAAGTTATTTAACATCTCTATGTCTCAGTTTCTCCATCTGAAAAATTGAAATAATAATAGTATGTAGCATTGTTCCAAGGATCAAATAGTTCATATATGTTCCTTGAGAAACTTAACATTTAAATTATAGAGTAAGACATATGCATCTGGAAAATTAACATTTCAGTGTTACAAATATCCGGCAAGTGATACAGAATAAATGCAGTAGAAATTATAGGAGAGAGAGATCACTGAGATTGTAGTACCTAGGGAAGAGTTCATGGAGGAACAGTCAAACGGTATCTTCCACAGACTCCTAGCCCTACACTTCCACCAGGGTTTGCACATCTGCAGTTATGTGCTCTGCTTTCTCATCCAGCCCACAAACTCTTGTTTCCTCATCTGTAACACAAACTTTCCTGCTCCTGTCCAGACCCAGTTCCCCCACTGGGATACTGGAACCCATCCCATTTTGCCTGTGTAAGGACACATTACTCTAGCATTTTTCTTTTCTCTCTTCTGTGTTATCAATTTCTTGTTCTCTGCTAGATTATTTTCATTAGTATCTTGAGCCTTTTGTAATTTCACTCCTGAAAACAACAAAACATCAAAGTTTCTTGACTTCACTACTTGTATGAGCCACCACCCTATTTCTGTATTCCCCTTTGCAGCAGAACATTTTAAAATTGTGCAGTTAGCTCTAATTCTTCTCCTTACTTTCTCACTTAAACCCACTGCAGTTGGGCTTTGACCCTATGACTATACCAAAACTGCCCTCTTCAAGGTCACAGTAATGTCTACATTGCTAAATCCAGTGGTCAGATTCTTAGTCTTCCTCTTGTTTGACCTATCAGCAGCATTTGACACAGTTAATCCTTCCTCCTTGACATGCTTCACCAAACTTCCAGACTCTATACACTGTCTTAGTTTTCCTTCTACCTCGCTTGGTCATCCCTTCCCAATCTTTCCAGAATTGCAGACTAGTATATCTTAACAGTCTATTCAACATTTCCACTAAGTTGTCTTATAAACTCTTCAAACTCACAAGTGCAAAACTTGAAACTCCAAATCTCTTCCCCTGAAAAAAACTTGTTCTACTCCACAGCCTTCCTCATCACATTGATGGAAGACTATTGTTCCCTAACTTCTTTTTCTCACTTCCCACATGGAATCATCAGCTAATCTTGTCTTGTTTCTCTACTTTTTTTTTTTCTTTTTGAGATGGAGTCTTGCTCTGTCTCCCAGGCTGGAGTGCAGCGGCACAGTCTCGGCTCACTGCAACCTCTGCCTCCCTGGTTCAAACGATTCTCTTGCCTCAACCTCCTGAGCGCTGGGACTACAGGTGCGTGCCACCATGCCCAGCTAATTTTTGTATTTTTAGTAGAGATGGAATTTCACCATATTGGCCAGGCTGGTCTCGAACTCCTGACCTCATGATCCACCCACCTCGGCCTCCCAAAGTGCTGGGATTACAGGCGTGAGCCACTGCACCTGGCCTCTACTTTTAAATATATGCAGAATGTGGGTCACTTCTCACCATCTCCACTGCTGCCTCCCTGGTCTTAGCTGTGATCATCTCTTGCCTAGATTACTACAGTAGCTTTCTGAATGGTTTCCCTGCTTTTGTCTTTGCCTCCCTACGATCTCTTCTCAACTCAGCAGCCAGAATAATCCTGTCAAATATAAGGTTACATCAGGAATTCTCAACCATAGTAATGTAAACATTTGAGGTGGGGTGATGTTTTTGTTGCCCTCTGTGTTGTAGGTTATTTAGCAGTATTCTGGGCCTCTCTACTTTCTAGGTGTTAATAGTGCACCTCCCCCACTGCCCCGAGTTGTGACAACTATAAATGTCTCCAGACCCTACCGCATATCCTCTAGGAGTCAGAAACACTAGATTTTATCACTCTTCTGCCCAAAACTTTGTGATGATTTCCCATTCCACTGACAGTAAATGATGAACTCCAACTCCTTAATAGTAGCCTGTGTCGTGGTGCCTGACCTGACCACCCTATCACCCCTTCATTTCTTTGACTTCTTCTGCTTCTGCCTTTGCTCCTTTATACTCATGCAGTCACACCAGCTTCCTTTCATTCCTTGGGTATAATCAGCCCCACTTCTACCTTAGGGGCTTTATTCTAACTGTTCCCTCTTCCTAGAACAAATCTTCCAGATTTCTACATAGTTAATTCCTCCACTTCCTTCAAGTTTCTGCTTAAGCTTTACTTTGCCAGTAAGGCCTACTCTGATCCCTGTGTTTATTCTGTAACCTGCTCCTTTCTCACAACACTTCTAATAGCCCTTACCTGCTATGCCTTTTCCATAGTATTTATCACCTTGCAACATGCTAAGTAACTTACTTGTTGTGTTTGTCTGCCCCTGTTAGTGTGGGTTCCCCACAAATATTTAATATATCATTCTGAGGTTTTTCCCTCTTTGAATTATCAGTTTGTTTTGCTGAAAAATAGTGTTTTAAATGAGTGGAGAAGGTAAAGTTAGAGCTAGAATTGGAAGGATAGACAAGATTATTATAGATTAAAGGGAAGCAAAGTGAAGAAGAATAATTGCATAAATAAAAGTACAGGGTATAGAAATGTATAGTCACTGTGAAGACAGGTTTTTTATTATACCAGCCTGACTGCAGTTAATGTTTCAGGATTTGTTGCAAAAGAACGATACAACTTAGAAGGTAGTTTGGAACCAGGTTGAATGAATATGAAGTACAAGCCTCTTGGAAATGGCTCCGTTTTTTAAGATTTGTGAATTGGAGAGTGATAAAGGTGAAATGAGTATTGTGACAGATACTGTGATTTGGCTCACTTAAAATCCATTTCAAACTTCTTCCAGTGTTCGTTCCTGTAGGGTAGAAGCTAAAAAGCTATCAGCAGTTCCCAGATTCCCTTCAGGTAGGGTTCTAGATATTGTTTAGTTCCCATCAATCATATATGCTTGCTTGAGACTTAAATTCAGAACTGAGTTAAATAGGAAGAAAGGGGTCTGAGGCATCCATTTTGCTGAAAACAAGGCATTATGGTTCTAGACCCAGCATATTAAAAACAGTTAATTCATTTGGTCATCTAGTCCCCTGTTAGAAGAGTCATGTCACACTCCAGTAGGTAAGGATAGTTTAATAATCTAATTAATGTTTGTAATTTAGGCTTATCTATACCCAGATAAGTGTGTTTTCTAGTATACCTATACCTACCAAGCACATATATTTATAAAATAATTTGCTATCCTTAAGCATAATAAAACTTTGCCTTCCTGAAAATCAGGATTTGCCTTTAAATTAGCACTTAACAGTATGATCATTTTCTGTTTCCTGAGGAAGGTATTAGCCATTTGTTATACCTTAATAATTACCATATAAGTCTAAAAGAATAAGGGCCTTATTTTAGTGAGGGATTTCTAATTTTAAAAGTCCTTTAATTTTTTAGGGTTTCCTGTGTCTTTGCAGCTCTAGTAAGGTTCAAAGAGGAGTAAGTCTTATCATTTAAAAAAATTTATCCCCACGGTGTAATTCCTGTTTTTTGTTTTTTGGTTTTTTTTTTTTAGTTTGTAATTTCTAAGCCTCAAAGCCACAGATATTTTTCCTAGCTAGGAGTTAATATAGTAATATTCAGTATTTGTGTCCCTTGAAATGTTCAGCTGTTAAAATTGTCCTGGTCATGGTCATAAGAATTTTACATCCAAATTCTAACATGTCATTGATTATCTGATTGAGTCTGGATCCAGTTGTTTTGTTTTCTATTTGGTCTTTCCACAACTTGTTTTCCCCTACTCCTAGTCATAATATAGAAACGGAAATTGATTCCTGAACCTCTTGTGTCTAAACCAAAATTACTCCATCAGGAAATGCACATAACACATAGGATAAATATCTAGTATCATAACTTATTAGGTTACTCTTTAGCTTGTCTAATCAGTGTTTTAAGATTTATATTGAATTGTATAACAAAAACTAATTCATTTTGTTTAGTGCTAATTTACATGTACCAATATATTTAATAAGTTGTTTTCATGTTGATTCTCCAAATTTTTAAAATTTCTAATGGTGTAAAAATTCTTACTCTAACATTTTTATTTTATTTTATTTTTGAGACAGAGTCTTGCTCTGTTGCCCAGGCTAGAGTGCAATGGCACTATCTCGGCTCACTGCAACCTCCACCTCCCAGGTTCAAGCAATTCTGCCTCAGCCTCCCAAGTAGCTGGGATTACAGGCATGGGCCACCATGCCCAGGTAATTTTTGTATTTTTAGTAGAGACAGGGTTTCGCCATGTTGTCCAGGCTGTTCTCGAACTCCTGACCCTAGGTGATCCACCTGCCTCAGCCTCCCAAAGTGCTGGGATTAGAGGCATGAGCTACCGTGCCTACCCTACTCTTAACATTTTTAAAAGAATTGTTTATATTCTATGGAAGAAATTTTAATCTGATGTTCATTTTGTAGGTTATTGAAGACAATGGTGTTCGAAGAGTTGTCGTGGTCCCTCAGGCACCAGAGTTTCACCCTGGTAGTCACACAGTTCTCCACCGTTCTCCACATCCTCCTCTACCTGGTTTCATTCCTGTCCCAACTATGATGCCGCCTCCACCACGTCATATGTACTCACCCGTGACTGGAGCTGGAGACATGACAACACAGTATATGCCACAGTATCAGTCTTCACAAGTCTATGGAGATGTAGGTAAGACATCTAAAAGTATTCCACTGTTATTGAGTTGGATATTCTTCGCTTGGATATAATAGATGCCATTATCATATCACATTAAAAAAACAGCAAATGGTAATGATGTAACAGGCATTTTTCTTTTACTCAAGTACTATATTAGGTGCTTCATCCTCATGATCACCCTTCAAGGCAGGTAAGTAAACAGAAAAATCAAAGAAGGGAAGTAACTTATATCATGCAGCACTACTTAGTGGTGCCACATTCAAACAAGAGGTCTTTTCCTCTGGCCTGCAATCTAGGCACTGAGAAAATTTTCAGCCAGGAATAACCATGTCATTGTTAAATCCTATTGGCTGTGATGCCACTACACAAAGTTGCTAAGCTCTGTGAGGGATTGAAAAAACAGGATAAGCCATAACCTCTGCCCTCAGGGAGTTAATAAATTTGGGGAAAGTTAATAAATAAAGTTAATAAATATATAGGCTACCAAACATAAACACAAAATAATACCTTATTATGTCCCATAGCTTTAAACACTGCCTTAAACAGTGCCAGACTTATTCCTGACTGCCTTCTCGATAACTTCACATGGATGTCTCTTGCATTTCAGAATATTTCTAAACAGAAATGTCAAATGTGGACCCCCACGACTTGCTTTTTTTCCGTCCCTTCATCTCAGTAGGTGGTCCACTAGTCACTTAGTTTGCTCAAATGAAAGCCAGATGGTCAAATTTGATTTCTCCTTTTCCAACCCTTACATCAATTAGTATCAGTTTTATTTTCAGAATTTTCTGAATTTTTTTTTACTACTTCCCCACTGCCACTCAAATCCATCCACCATCAGCTCTTGCCAGGACAACTGCAACAATGGCCTTCCAGTTGGTTTTGTTTCCATTCTTGCCCTCAATAATCAATTCTCAGCCACAGTAATTATTTTCAAATATTAATCAGACTGTTCTGTTTAAACTATTTCAGTGATTTCCCATTGCAATTAGAATAAAATCCTAAACCCTTACCCTAGACTAGGGTTTCTCAAACATGCCACTATTGATGTTTTAGGACGGATAAGTCTTCATTGTAGAGGACAAAACTCTGCACTGTAGGATGTTTAAAGGCATCCCTGGCCTCTACTCACTAACTGCCATTGTGTAGCACAGTTGTAGCACACAACTCCAACACAACATTTTAAATATTCTGACATCTAAAAATATCTCCAGACATTTCCAAATGATCCCTAGGAACCAAAATTAGTTCTGGTTGCAAACTGCTCTTGCAATGTTCTGCCCTGTGGCCCCTGACTTCCTTGTCCCATTGCTTCCCCTTAGTCCCCTTATTTCTTCAGTTTTTCAAAACCTCCAAGTTCTTTCTTGCCTCGGTCCCTGTGTACATGGTGTTCTCTCTGCCTTTTCTGTAAATTTCCTTTAACCTTTGAATTTCAGTTTTCAGAGAGACCTTCCTGATCTTACCTTGTTAGTCTCTAGCACTGAACTTTGTTTGTATCTTTCACAGAACTTAACACAATTTCTTTTTTGTCATTGTGTATTTGTATGGCTGTCTCCCTTATTTGACTATCAACTCCCTAAGAACTGAATCTATTTTAATCACTATTGATTCCCTGCACTTAGCATTGCCTGTCACTTATACTCAGTACATTTGCAGAAGAAATAACTTCAAATACAAAATTGAAATTACACAACACAGCCTGTAAATAGTGGATATATTGTACATATCATATGTATTTGTCAAACTTATTTCTATTGCCCAAGTAATGCAAATTGGTTCAGTAGCTCTGGGTAGTGCTTGAGATTCTGCATTTCTAACAAGCCCCTAGGAGATGTTCATGCTGTGCTCCAAGGAACCTACTTTTGAGTACCAAAAGTTTATACTGCAGATTAGTCTCATCCTATTTTTGTTTACTGCTAATTATGACTTAGTTTTAAAAATATTAATTTTTTCTTATAATCTGAGAAAACTATAAGAAAAAGCTAGTATTACAATTATTACTATTTTGCATTGTTAAAACCCCTTGTTATTCTGTAGGGATATGCATTAGAATGCATGGATGTGATCTACATTGATATGAAGGAAAGTGAAGGGCACAAATCCACAAATTAGCTACCCAGTGGTAAAAGGGAGGAGTCATGTTGTACTTGAGGTTATAAGCCAGAGATTCTACCACTAAATGCTAATTATTGACAGTACTGGTTTTCTAAATAATGGCTATACCTCCATGATGCCCTTTCCATGCACAATCCATATGGATTTTCAAAGTGGAATCTGATCCAGCATTTCACTGTTAGCAGTACCATTAGTGAGCCTGAACCTTGCTAGGCACTATGCTCACACATGTATTATCTCACTTAATTTTCAATAAAATTCTGCAAAATTCAAATGAGGAAACCGAGGCTCAGAAATGTTAAGTAATTTCTGCAAGGCCACACTGCTAGTTAATTGCTCAGAATTTTAACCCTCTCAGATCTATTCAATGATTAAGTTCCTTCACTTTCTACTATAATATATTCTTTTTTCTCTTCCATGGTAGCTTTATTATTTTGAATAATAGATAAAGCATTTTAAAGTATGTACTAATTGATCTAATTGATTGCAGTTGCTATTTTTCTTAACTTTTTGTCGAGATATAATTTAGGTAACAGTTCATCATTTTACACTTCAGTGGTTTTTAATATATTTACTTTATTGTGCAACATATGCAACTCAATGTTTTCTATATTCAGTATGTACTGTATTAACTACCACTGTCTAATTCCAGAACATTTCTATCATCCCAAAAAAGAAACTGTGCATATTAACAGTCAGTCCCAACTCTCTGTTCCTTCACATCCCATGATCTACTTTCTGTCTGTATGGGTTTGCCTATTCTAGACTTCATATAAATATACATATAAGTATTTCATATAAAAATTTCATTAAAATGTTCATACAGTATGTAGACTTTTGTGTCTAGTTTTTTTTCACTTAATGTCATGTTTTCAAAGTTCATGTTCTCACATATAATAGTACTTCGTTCCTTTTTATGGCTGCAATAATATTGCATTCTGTTGATTACATTTTATCACTCATTAGCTGATGGACCTTTGGGTTGTTTTCACTTTTTGTCTATGAACGATACTGCTGTGACCATTTGTGTACAAGTTTTTGTGTTGACATATTTTCATTTCTTCCGGGTATGTGCCTCAGAGTGGAATTGCTGGGTTATATGTTAATTCTATATTACTTTTCCACAGTGACTACACCATTTTATATTCCTACCAGCAATGTATGAGGGTTCCAATTTCTTTGCCAAAACTTGATATCGTCTGTCTTTTGATTGTAGGCATCCTGAATAAATTTCTCTCTCATTATGGTTTTGATTTGCTTTTCCCTAATGCTACTAATGTTGATCATCTTTTCATGTGCTTATTGGCCATTCGTATATTTTCTTTTCCTTTTTTTTTTTTTTTTTTTTGAGATGGAGTTTCACTCTTATTGCCCAAGCTGGAGTGCAATGGCATGATCTCGGCTCACTGCAACCTCTGCCTCCCAGGTTCAAATGATTCTCCTGCCTCAGCCTCGCGAGTAGCTGGGATTACAGGTGCGCGCCACCATGCCCGGCTAATTTTTTGTATTTTTAGTACAGATGGGATTTCACCATCTTGGCCAGGCCGGTCTTGAACTCCTGACCTTGTGATCCACCTGCCTCACCCTCCCAAAGTGCTGGGATTACAGGCGTGAGCCACTGCGCCCAGCCCCATTCATATATTTTCTTTGGAGAAATGTCTATTTGAATTCTTCACCCATTTTTTAAATGGGTGGGATATTTGTCTTTTTATTGTTGAAAGGTAAGAGTATATATATTCTGGATACAAGTTCCTTATCAGATGTATGATTTCCTCCCTTGTTGTTTTTTCACTTTCCTTGTGGTATCCTTTAGTGCAGAAAAGTTTTTAATTCTGATGAAATCTAATTTTTTCTTTGATTGCTTGTGTTTTTGGTGTCTCGTCTAAGAAACTATTGCCAAATCCAAGGTCATGGAGACGTGTTTTCTTCTAAGAGTTCTATAGTTTAATCTCTTACATTTGGGTCATTGATTCATTTGAATTAATTTTTGTATATGGTGTGAGGTAGAGGTCCACGTTCATTCTAATGTTATTGTACATATGCTTATAATACTCATTTCAAAAATACTGTACTAATTTTCTTAAGGCACTGCTAAATTAAAACTTTTTACTGAGGCTTTTAAAAAATATTTTTCTCATCACATTTTAGATTTAAAAAACTGGGGACAATTGAATTAATATTTATTGAGCATAATGACTTAATTATGTTCCTATGTGACTTTTATTAGAATGAGTGGATTCTTCTAAATCACAACCTTGAGTTTATAGTATCTGAAGATACATTATATGTAGATTGTTATTGTTAAACAGTCTAAATCATTTCTTTTGGCTAACTTTTTTTTAGTGATGATTGCTTTTTTGAGTTATAAGGGAATTTAGGCAGGCAGTGGTTTTCTTTTTACCTATTTTATGTGTTTAAGGTTCAAAAAGATGTGAAAAGTAATAGTTACTAAAGAGTAAAAGAAAAAGAACTGTGGACTGCTCAGCTCAAGTCTCATTCCTCACCTACAATAATCATAAGTTACCACCAAGCTGTTTCTATGGAGATTAATAATTAGTTGAGAACAGAAGGAAATAAATCTCTCTGTAAATTTACTTGAGAGAGAGATATATATAATTAGAATAAATCACAAAGCTTGGTTCTGATAGTTTATGGAGACACAAAGGTTGCTTTGTTATGCAAAATTCTTTTAAATATTTTATAAAAGTTTTATATGATAGATTTATTTTCTGTTCTTTTTTCATGGCATAAACTTATTTGGAGAAAGTGATCTTCTTAACATTTTGTTTTTGTTGCCTCCTAGATGCTCACTCTACACATGGAAGGTCCAACTTTAGAGATGAACGATCTAGTAAAACATATGAACGTTTGCAGAAAAAATTGAAGGATCGCCAAGGAACACAGAAAGATAAAATGAGCAGTCCACCATCATCACCCCAGAAATGCCCTTCTCCCATTAATGAACATAATGGACTTATAAAAGGACAAATTGCTGGTGGTATAAACACAGGATCAGCAAAAATCAAGTCTGGGAAGGGGAAAGGTGGTACACAAGTTGATACAGAAATTGAAGGTAACTGTTTGAAGTACTGAACTGTTCTCATTGATGCTATTCTCGTGATTTAACCTACTAAAAGTATATTCTAACCTTTCAGTCATTTTGTCATGGTCCAAATAGACTGTTACAGGCTGCTGCTTTCGACAGTTTGGAAAGCCTCAATTAGTAATTTCATCTATATCATAAATTTTACTGACTGAAATTTCTATTTGATAGGAAAACTCAGAGAACATTAATCCAGATTCCTTTCTTCTGATTCTGGGCGTTTGATAAGGCTATGCTGCTGGTTTTTAATCAAAACTTTTTTTTTTTGAGACAGGGTCTTGCTTTGTCACCCAGGCTGGAGTGGCACGATCATAGATAACTGCAGCTGGAAACTACAGGCATACACCACCACACCCAGCTAATTTTTTAATTTTTAGTAGAGACAGGGTCTCGCTGTTTTGCCCATGCTGGTCTCAAACTCCTGGGCTCAAGCAGTCCTCCCATCTTGGCCTCTCAAAGTGCTGCAATTATAGGCCTGTGCCACCGTCCCCAACCTATCAAAACTTTTTATTTCTCCCACCTTCTTTTTGAGTAAAACCTTGATAGCAAATAGTTATATCATTTACTAATCTCTCTATATACTCTGTAATTAGGATAGAGTATTTTTCATTTCTTTCTTCAAAAGTTCTTTTCTCCTAAACTCTCCTTGTTACTCTTGGATCCTTCCCCTAACCTCTGACTTCTACTCTATGAACTTTGTTTTATTGGTTTTTGTTTGTTTGTTTGTTTTTGAGACCAAGTCTCGCTCTGTCACCCAGGCTGGAATGCAGTGGCGCAATATCAGCTCACTGCAACCTCTGCCTCCTGTGTTGAAGCGATTCTCATGCCTCAGCCTCCTGAGTAGCTGGGACTAAAGGCGCATGCCACCACGCCCAACTACTTTTTGTATTTTTAATAGAGACAGGGTTTCACCATCTTGGCCAGGCTGGTCTCCAACTCCTAGGCTCAAGCAATCCACCCACCTTGACCTTCCAGTGTGCTAAGATTACAGGCATGAGCCTACTATATGGACTTTGAGCACTATTATTTGTATATACTTGAATCAATCTCTATAAGGTAAAATATAGCTGGGTTAACAGCCTGTCTTTCATATGCCTACAGTTGTGGAGTTAGTACCCAGTACTTTTGATTGTAATGTTAAGCTTCTAACTACTGCTTACTTTGATTAATGTAGTTTCTATATGTATGTTCTTTTAGGTTTCCTTAATACTGACTATTATCTGTTTGACGTAGATATGCGTATGTAGAAATACATAGATATGCATGGTAGACCATGTCAGGTTCTAAAGGTTTCATCAGAAATGACTATGAACCATACCAACATGTCATTTCACAATCACCAATAACCACAGCTCTATCAGTCCTTGAATATGCTTATCTAAATTGATATTTATTATCAAATAGTGTAGGTAATTAATATATGACTAGGAACTAAAATGCTTCCAACTTTGAGGGAAATATCAAAATGTAAGCCATGTGAACTCTTCCTACCTTCCTTTTCCTTAAAATTTCCATTCCTCACTAACAAATTTCAAATCATGTCTTAACTGTTCATGACTTATATATTAACAACATTTACATAAATGTTCTCCCATTTATTTGAGACCTCCTGATCATCGTTTTCAGCACTGATGTTTCAGAAGAAATTAAGTTAAAGTTTTTTGCCTATCAGTGGTGGCTATAAGTTACAGTCAAGCCAATTATATTTCTAATTTGGGAAACCATAACTAAGGCATGTCATCAAAAAATAGTTAACTTTATTAAGAGGTATGAGATTGACAAATGAGAACCTTCCAGAGAGAATATTCTTACAACCATGAATAAAAATATACTTGATATAAGAAAAATTTGGTTCAGATAGATATAGCTATGTCTAAATATATATAGATATATCTGTATATAGTGGTGTTATAATTAGTAGTCACAGTTAAGATAGAAATAAAAACTAAAGTAGATAAATGCTGAAGGGCCACAAACTGCTGAGTATGAACAAAGGAATAAAAACTAGAAAATAAAAGTCTCAAATACCAACCTAGTTTCAGAATACATATTTAGGAAGAAGAAGGGATTGTATCTAAGTTCTTTTTTTTAAATATTCAAATGTTTTATTTTTTTAAGAAAAAGATGAAGAAACTAAAGCATTTGAAGCACTTCTTTCCAACATTGTCAAACCAGTGGTAAGTATCTTATGTATTTTATTGATGTTTATATTTAATATATTAGCATAAGATGTTCATCCATCAAAATGTAGTTTTTTTCTTTTAACTTTTTATGAAAATAGGATCATACTGTATTCTGTGACAAGCTTTTTCACTCACTATGGTATGCCTTAGCTATCTTTCTATGTCATTACCTGATTCTTTGAAGAGCTACATAGTTTTGTCATTCATTCATCAAATATTTATTGATCCCTTACTATATGCCAATAAATAAAAAACAAATGCACAAACAGAATTCTGTGTGATAGTAAAGATTGCTATTATAGAAATAGGAATGATATGATGAGATTAATAGGAGAGGTTGTTAGGTTAAATAGAGCAATCAGGGAAGCTTTCTCTGACAAGTGAGAAAAAGTGCAAAAGTGGAAGGAATGGGAGAGGGAGAACAGGTGTAAGTAAGCATGGGGAGTTGGACAGAGGGAAAGAACCATTATCACTGGAGTATAGTGAAGGGGAGAAAGATGTGGTGGAAGAAGTAGGCCATAGGACTTTTTCAGCCAGAATAAGGCAATTTAAGATTGATAAGAATATTTTTTGGTTCATAAAACAAACTACTCTTTCCCAACTCTCAGAAACATCCATGGTAAAATGTTTTATACTAAGTTGCCCCAAAAATACTTTGTTTTTCTAAGAAAACAGATTAGAAAAGTTATTATTCTTAGTACCATCTCCATAAAGGCTTTTTAAGCTTATCTTGCCATGTTTTAGGATGTTTGAGTAAGCCAGTTCCTCATCTAATAGACTAATATGGTCCTACTTTTTCTGACAACTCCCAAATAATAGATTTGGTTGCTCTAGCTTTCTTTATTCTAATCTGTTTTCTCTTGAGAATAGAGCATATATGTGTAAATAAATGTAAATTTACACAATTATTTCATAGTAATGGTTAACACAAATTGATTAGCATCAGTCTCTGTTCAGAGTGCTTGGAATGCACATGTGCATTATTTAATATCTGTGACAACCATGTATGTACTATTTTCCCTGTTTTACAAATGAGGAAACTGAAGCAACAGTGAGTTTCAATTAGTAGTAGTAGAGCTATGACTGAAATTTAGGCAGTATCCTTCCAAGACCCCAAGTGTGTATCACTAGGTTTACTAGAAAAAGAATTTAGTAGCCTTAATAAGATTGATGTTTGAGTGATTTAATAGCTAATGCTAGTAGCATTTACTTGTTGTAGTATATATTAAAAGTATAATTTTCAGGCCAGGTGCAGTGGCTCACACTTTCCCAGTCCTTTGGAAAACCAAGACAAGAAGATCACTCGAGGCCAGGAGTTTGAGACCAGCCTGAGTAATATATTGAGACCTCGTCTCTACAAAAAACAAATACAGATACTACAGACAAGGGGGCACACACCTGTAGTCCCAGATACTTGGGATGCTGAGGTGGGAGGATCCCTTGAGCCTAGGAGTTCAATGCTGCAGTGAACTAAGATTGTGCCTTTTCACTCCAGCCTGGGTGACAGAGCAAGAACCTGTCTCATAAATAAATAAATATATATATAATTTACAGACAGAAAAAGTAAATCTTAAAGCCAATTCAAAGACTTTCTTACTCAACATTAGGAAGAACATGTAGTTTAATAAGATAGCCCTGTATCATAAAGTAATGCTGATGGTTTTATTTGCTTTGTTTTAGTTTATAGTTTGAATGCTGATTCCTCTTTGATTAAATTAATTGTGAGCTACAAAGTGCAGGTCAGGGTTTTTGCTTGCTTGTTTTTGTGTGTGTGGTTGTTTTTGCATGCTCTAGTTCATTTAGAGCACTAAATTAAATGTGTTCATTCACTTTTTCATTCCATAAATATTTGACCGCTTACAAAGTGACAGATGTTGTGCTAAAGCTGGAGATAGAATGGAAAGCAAAGGATAGACACAGGCTCTGCCACAAGGCTTAGTTCAGTAAACTAAGCATCACACAATGAATGTTAAATTGTAACCGTGAAGTGCCAGGACAAAAAGATAGAGAGCAGTCAGAGTGTGTAATAGGAGGACTAAACCTTGACAAGGAATCAGGGAAGTTTTCCTAAGGAAGGATTATTGTACTGATATTTGAAGGAAAAGTAGTGGTTGGGCATTGAGGACAGGGGTGGACAGTGTGGGAACAGTATTGCAAACTGAGCAGCATTTGAAAAGCACTGGACATGGCACATTTGAGGAACAACAAAAAAAAAGGAAAGCAGAGAAAAGCTCACTCATGTGACCAGAGTGCAGTGTGTAGGGGAGAATGTGGTACATGCACAAGTCTCATAGTCTCAACTGTGTACTTAGGAGTTGAGTGACCCATGACAAGTCACTTGACCTTTGTGAATGTTTCTTCTTTCAGAAAATGGAGAATAATGGTATTGTATACCCTCACATGCATGAAATAATTAACTATATTGAAAGTGTTGTCTTTTCATTTGTTCTTCTTTGAAATTGTTCTCAGTCTCATTTCTATGAAAATCTACTGACATTTATTTCAGTGGATTTCATTTCCTTTTATTTCAGTAATGCTTAAAATTAAATGTGTCATGCCTTTTACTCATTACCTTTTTGCTTTCAGAATCATTACCCCTTCCCTTTACCTTTTTGTGGTTACTAGAAGTACTATCTAACTCCAAGTTTCCTTAGGCTCAGCCTTTGAGTTATCTTCAGAATTATTCTCTCACCTCCTGATGCCCTTATCTAGACAAGGATCAAACATTTATGTTTATTCTACTTTAGTATTTCTGGAAATCCAGAAATTAGATACTCTCATTTCTTTCTTCTACAGTCTTTGTCAAAATTCATGTAATATATATGGCTTTGAACTCTTTTAACAGTTTAGCTTCCTAGATATATACTTAATTTAACCCAATGGACAGTTTTTCTCAAGGGTAGTTTTGATGACTACCTTACAAGGATCACAATCTGCCTCAAAAAATATATTGTACATAATCTAGCCACTTTCTAAAGGAGCTATTTTCATTTTTTCCTGTTACCATCTTTATCAGTTCTTAGACAGATTTTTATACAATCATATCTATTTTCAGCTACCACCTAGAAGTGGATTCAGAGTGGGATCATTGAGTAGTAGGAAAATAACTGAATTATTCAGGTCCTAGTCAATGGTTCTGTGACCTCAGACAAGTTACTTAATCTTTCTGAATATGCTCCTTTCACAAAATGAAGATAGTTAAGCCTATTTTGCCTACTTTAGGTGGTAGTTGTAAGAATCAAGTGATATGGATATAAAAGCAAATTTTACTTCTAACATTAGCATACAAATAGAGTTCAAATTACTTCCAAATCTATATTTTCGATCCTAATTACTAATCTGTTCATGTAGAACTGTATCTCCTGAGGCACGCTAAAGAATACCCAAGTTTGAATGTTTCACTAGCAACTTTAGAAAACCAAATTCTTAATCTGCTTGTCTATACTATTTTATCACGTTCTTCATTCCTCTAAAATGAAGAAGGAATTGGGTTAAATCTCTTTCGTTTCTGTTTCCTTTCATCGTTTCCATCGGTAAACACTTACCCATCCAGGTTTTCCTGGGTTACAGTATCATCTTACATTTCTTCTTTACCTTTCATTCTCCCCATGCTAGATTAGTACTCCAAGCTTTATTATTTCACTATAAGTTTATAGGATCCACTCTCCCCACTGTCCCCTACCACTCCACATACACACACAATTACTACCTCAGTCTTCACACAGGAATTTTGTGGTATCTATGTGGGAGTCCATCTCTTTTTCTTCTATGCAACTCTATAATTCACCTGAAACCAGCAACAGAAAACAGCATTTTTAGAAGATTTTAAAAATACATATGAACATGCCTTGGACTACCAGATTTCAGTTATAAGCTTTGGAATATAAATACTCATTCCTGTACTAATTACCCACCTCTTTCTACCAAATTTTATCTCATCCAAGTTCTTTAAAATTCAATTCAAAATTCACTTATGAAGTTTTCCACATCTTATCCCAATGTAGTCACTCTTTCTGTGACTTAACATATAAGTGCAAGTAATAAGATAGCTTTTTTTTTTTGAGACAGAGTCTTGCTCTTTCACCCAGGCTGGAGGGCTGGAGTGCAGTGGCATGATTTCAGCTTGCTGCAACCTCTGCCTCCCGGATTCAAGTGATTCTTGGGTCTCAGTCTCCTGAGTAGCTGGGATTACAGGCATACACCACCACGTCCAGATAATTTTTGTATTTTTAGTAGAGATAGGGTTCCACCATGTTGGCCAGGCTGGTCTTGAACTCTTAACCTCAGGTGATCTGCCCACCTCGGCCTCCCAAAGTGCTGGGATTACAGGCATGAGCCCCTGTGCCCAGCCATAACATCTTTTTAATAGAATGAGTTAGTACTAAAAGATTTTCTGGAAAAGCAGAAATTGAAAAAGTTGAAATTGGCCCAGTGCAGTGGCTCACACCTCTAATCCCAATACTTTAGGAGGCCGGGGCAGGAGGATTGCTTGAGCCTAGGAGTTCGCAACCAGCCCAAGCAACAATATTAAGACCCAGTCTCAATAAAAAAATAATAATAATATTTTTTAAGTTGAAATTAGCATTTAAAAATTTTTTAAATTTATTTTTAAAACTATGTTTGCTAAATTCAACATAGTATTCTGGAAGTCTGTTTAGTTAAAAGTATAGTTAAAAGCTTAGTTAATAGTATTTACCAATATTAATAGTTTTGACAAAAATGCATGGTTATATAGGATTTTAACATTAGGGGAAGCTGGGTAAAGGATAGACAGGGATTCCATACTATCTTCCCAACTTTTCTTTAAACCTAAATTTATTTCCAAATAAAAGACTTTTAAAAATACTTTATTTGTGTAACTCTGGTAAACAGTTCATTTCACTCAGCCACTCATTTTGTTGATGAGGCCTAGAACCCTAAGAGGGTGAGACTTCAGTATCACCAGGCAAATTAGTGACACATCTTGTGCTTCCCTATTTAATATTTTCTCTACTGTCTGTACTCCCCACAGATCCTGATAAAGCAAGCTTCATAAAGTAGGTGCCAGGCTGGGCATAGTGACTCACACCTGTAATTCCAACACTTTGGGAGGCTGAGGCGGGAGGGTGGCTTGAGGCCAGGAGCTCGAGACCATCCTGGGCAACATAGCAAGACCCCATCTTTACTACTACTACTACTACTACTACTACTACTACTACTACTACTACTACTACTACTACTATTACTACTACTACTGCTACTACTACTAGTACTACTAATAATAATAATAATAAAGTAGATGCCAGTTAATGCTTTTGACTGACCCACCTTCATAGTCCTATTCACGTTCTCAAAGTTTAACACAACTATTATCATCCCATAAAATCAAGAGACACTTATGGGTATACATACATGTATAGTAGCAGTTTGTTTTAAAAAAGAAAAAAAAACCTGCTCAGTTTCAGGTTAATAGCCAGCTGTATACTGGATCATACAAAGAATCATTTTTAAGTTCATTGTAAATGAAACACAGTACCAAGACTTTAAGACAGTATTAGAGTGAATACAGTATTACATTTCCTGTGATTTAACAGAAGCAAAATAAATATAGTAATAGTTTTTTTTATTCAGACTTCGAGAACTTTGAAAAGGACAGAATGTTACAATTTTATGGAGATTACTTATTTTACTTTAATTCAAGATAGGAGTAATTGTCATCCTAGTGGTTATTAGTTTGGTTTTAGAAATGCTAAGGTAGTTGTTAAACGTATATAATTTTAAAGCAAGCTTTTATATAAATGCCTACATATAATCTGGTACCTTTCTCACCAATCTGTAAACCTTATCTAATCTCTAGATTTTTTTCGCTTTAACAAAAGTAACTTGTACTCATAAAATTATTCCAGTAGTATAAAAATATATAAAACATAATTGAAACCACATGTTTTTTTCTGTCACAACTTTCTCTGCGTCTCACCACACATACACAAAATCCCCAAAGATAACAATTGGTACATTTGTACAGTACATTTTCAGACATTTTTGTGCAGTTTTATAAAAGCTAACTCAACTGCAATCACAGTGTATGTACTGCTTTCCAGCTTCACTTTTTTCTCCTACTACGTAGCACCTGTATATTGAGGAAATCTTCAGATGTTAGCGCATGTATGTCCACCTCATGTTCTTTTTTGAACACTTGCAGAATAATGTGTTCATAGGCTGTGTTATGTACCATCATTTAGGTAGTCAGTGCCCTATAGTTCTAGTTTTTTGCCATTAATAATGCTGCAATGAACATTCTTAAGTGTGTATATTTGTATACATATGTTAAGTTTATAGGATATTACCCTGAAAAAAAATTCCTGGATGTAGAATTTCTGAATCAAAAAGTAAACACATCTTACATTTTGTAATGATTCACTAGTTGCTATACACAAGGATTGAACTTACATATACTGTTACCACACTTAGAGAGTGCCATTTCTCCAAGTTTTTAACACTAGATAGCATTAGCTTTTTAATCTTCCCCTATCCAGTAGATGAAAACTGGGATTCTGTTTTAATTTACATGTATTTATGAATGCAGTTTCACACGTACATCATTTTATATGTTGTCCATTTATATTTACATATCTTTGGATGTCGATGTCCTTTGCTCATTTTTCTCTTGAGTTTTTGTCATCCTCCTGTTGTAAAAACATTTTCTATGCTGAGGAAATGAACCCTTTCAAACGTGTTACAATGGTCTTTTTAATCCCGATTTTTTTCTTTTGACTATGTATGGTGTCTACGCTAATAGTTTTGAATGGCCTGGTTTTTAAACTTTTGTGGAACCCATCTCATTTGTTGTGGAACCCACAACAAATTATTTGCAATGGGCAGGTTTATATTTGTGAGCCATTTTATCTATATAAACAGATACATTTTATTTAATCTTGAAACCTCATTAGATATTTCACTGCTCATTGTATACATTACAGTTGTTTTAAAGAACTTTTAAATGTTGTATTTTTACAGGCCTCCGACATCCAGGCAAGGACAGTAGTACTTACCTGGTCACCACCTTCCAGCCTCATTAATGGTGAAACAGATGAAAGTAGTGTACCAGAGCTCTATGGTTATGAAGTTCTGATCTCAAGTACTGGAAAAGATGGGAAATACAAAAGTGTATATGTGTAGGTATTTGTTGTTTTGCTTTCTCCCATTGTGTAAATTAATGGTTTATTATAAAGAGCTTATTACTAATTTTGCTCTACTTTTCCTTCTTCACGCTTTTATTCTCAATCTTTAAGTTGGCTAATGATAGTGATTTCAATGTAAATGGTCCAAATGTAGCTTGGTACACATTTCTGTCTACCTTCCTTCAGAATAATCACTTTTATTGGCCACATTCAGCTTTTTTTTTCCCAGTAGGCTCCCTAATAGATGGTTCAGTATTCACGTATTCTTAATGCATTAAATATAAGTTGTAGTATGTAGAACACATGACCAAAAATGGACAATTCATGATTGTAAACTCATAAAGTATGACATTGCTCCTCTAAGGACTGGATTTAATTCTTACATGTACAAGCTCATGTCCTGTTGTAAAATGAATTTAGTAGCACTGTTATTTATTTGCATGTTAGTATGTTTATAGTCATATTTTGAAAACTTACGTATTTCTTTCCTTGGTTTAAAAGTATATTACACACAGCCAGGCACGGTGGCTCACACCTGTAATCCCAGCACTTTGGGAGGCTGAGGCGGGTGGGTCACCTGAGTTCAGGAGTTCGAGACCAGCCTGGCCAACATGGTGAAACCCTGTCTTTACTAAAAATATAAAAATTAGCCAGGGGTGGTGGCACATGCCTGTAGTCCCAGCTACTTAGGACGCTGAGGCAGGAGAATCGCTTGAACCTGGCAGGTGGCAGTTGCAGTGAGCCAAGATCGCGTCATTGCACTCCAGCCTGAGTGACAGAGTGAGACTCCATCTCAAAAAAAAAATAAAAGTATATTACGCACCACGAAGCCTTAGAAAGATTCAGTAGCTAAAGTTGTGACATTTATGATTGACAGTTTTGAAATAAATTATTTTTCTGTCCATATTCATATAAAAGTTGATTATTCTAATAAAAAAGGGTAATGTTGAAGGTTAGTTATTATTTAAGCACCAAGAAGACTGTAAAGGTGATGGTTAATCATTTGAATGATCACAATTAGCACAGAACACTGGCTCCATCAGCCTTGTTGCTATCTTTTTTCAAAACATAGCTGGCAAGGAGAAGAAAGGAAAGTGAAACTGCTCCGGTGCCTCTCATCTAGTCACATAAGGTTATAAAAATTTCCTGTTTCCTCTCTATTGAGATTTCCTTGTGTTCTATTCATTTTTCTTAAGAGAGACAAGTAAACCTAAGGGGTAAGTAGGGGATAAAGGACTATCAACATAAAGGTTTCTTACTATGTTAATGACTGTTTTCTAGTTAGATATGGCTGCTTACTAAGAGGAATGCTTTATTTCCATTTGCAGCCTGACCAGGGAGCACGAGGGGGGCATTAGTCATCTCCCATATCCTACAGGAATTAAGGTCTCTAAGGATGCTACTGCAACTGCCCAGTTCATTAAAATGTACTTTCAGCCTTGAAACATATTTATTTTTCATCATATTTACTGGCCTTGATTTGAGAAATAGAGTAGCTGGGAGGTAAGGGGTGGGGAATGGAAAGAAGTCCATAAAGTGGAGAGGAGAGAGACTTGGTGGAAGGAAATGAAATAGGGAATCGTGATTTTAAGTTTAAAAAAAAAAAAAAAGTAGAGAATAGGCTGGTTTGCGGCTACATACCCAAATAATATTCTGTTGTGTATATATACCACATTTTCTTTATCCATTCATCCATTGATGGACACTTAGGTTGATCTATATTTTTGCTCTTGTCAATAGTGCTGCAGTAAATGTGGGAAAAGCACATCTCTTCAATATACTGATTTTTCCCCTATTTGGAAAAATACCCAGTAGTGGGATTGCTCATTTGTATGATATTTCTATTTTTAATTTTTTGAGAAATCTCCACACTTGTATCCATATTGGTTGTACTAATTAACATTCCACCAACAGTGTATAAGGGCTTTTTTTCTCTGCATCCTCACCAGCATCTGTTATTTTTTTGTCTTTGTAATAGTAGCCATTCTAACTAGGGTAAAATGATCTCATTGTAATTTTGATTTGGATTTCCCTGACTAATGATGTAGAGCATTTTTTCATATACCTGTTGGCCATTTGTATGTCTTTGGAGAAATGTCTATTCATGTCCTTTGTCCACTTTTAATGGGATTATTTGTGTTTTTCCTGTTGAGTTGAATTCCTTGTATATTCTGGATATTAGTCTTTTGTTAGATGAATAGTTTGCAAATACTCTCTCCCTTTCTGAGGGTTGTGTCTTCACTGTGTTGGTTGTTTCCTCTGCTGTGCAAAAGTTTTAGTTTATTTCTCTATTTTTCTTTTTTTTGTTGTTGCCTGTGCTTTGGGGGTCTTAGCATAAAATCTTTGCTTAAACCAGTGTCCTGAAGTGTTTCTTCTATATTTTCTTCCAGGATTTCATAGTTTCAGGTCTTAAACATTTAAGTCTGTAAGCCTTCTTGAGTTTATTTTTATGTAAGATGAGAGATACAGTCCAGTTTCATTCTTCTGCAGGTGGATATCCAATTTTCCTAGCAGCATTTATTGAGAAGGGTATCCTTTCCCCAGTGTATGTTCTTGGCACCATTGTTAAAAAGTCATTTGGCTATAAATTTATTTCTGGCTTCTCTATTGTGTTCCTTAGTTCTTGTGTCTATTTTTATACCAATGCCATGGTGTTTTGATTACTATAGTCTTGCAGTATATTTTGAAGTCAGGTAGTGTGATGCCTCCAGCTTTGTTCTTTTTACTTAGGATTGCGTTGGCTATTCAGGTTATTTTTTGGTTCCATAGACATTTTTGGATCACTTTTTATATTTCTGTGAAAAATGACATTGGTATTTTGATAGGGATTCCATTGAATATAAATTGCTTTGGACAGTATGTTCATTTTAATGGTATTAATTTTTTGAATACATGAGCAGTGGATGTCTTTTCATTTGTTTGTGTTCTCTTCAATTTCTTTCATCAGTGTTTTATAGTTTTATCTTGTAGAGATCTTTCCACCTGTTATATTAGATTTATTCTTAGGGTGTTTTTTCTTTTGTAGCTATTGTAAATGTGATTGCCTTTTGGGCTTCTTTCTCAGCTAGTTTATTATTAGTGTATAGAAATGATGCTGATTTTTGTATTTTGATTTTATATCCTGCAACTTACTGAATTTATTTATCAGATCCAAGAGTTTTCTGGTGGAGTCTTCAGATTTTTCTACATGTAAGATCGTGTCATCTACAAAGAGGGACAATTTGACTTTGTTTTTTTTTTTTTTTTTAATCTGAATACCTTTTATTCCTTTCTCTTGGCTGGTTGCTCTGGCTAGGACTTCCAGTACCATATTGGAGTGGTGAGAGTAGGCATCCTTGTCTTGTTCAAGTTCTTAGAGGAAAGGTTTTTAGACTTTCCCCTTTCTGTATGATGTTAGCTATGGGTCTGTCATATGTGGTCTTTATTATATTGAGGTATGTCCCTTTAGTGCCTAGTTTGTTGAAAGATTTTATGAAGGGATGCTGAATTTTATCAAAATTTTTCTACATCTATTGAGATGATCATATAATTTTTGTCCTTCATTATGTTGATATGGTGTATCACATTATTGATTTGTGTATGTTGAGCCATCCTTGCATCCCTGGTATAAATCCCACTTGATCATGGTGTATTGTCTTTATAATGTGCTGTTGAATTCAGTTTGCTAGTGTTTTGATGAAGATTTCATGTCCGTGTTTATCAAGGATTAGTCTGTACTTTTCTTTTTTTGTTGTGTCCTTATCTGGTTTTGGTACCAGAGTGATGCTGTCCTTGTAGAATGAGTTAGAGAGAATTCCCTCCTCTTCAATGTTTTTGGAATAGTTTGAGGAGAATTGGTGTTCCTTAAAAGTTTGGTAGAGTTTGTCAGTGAAGCCATTGGTCCTGGACTTTTCTTTGTTTGAAGACTCTTTATTACTGATTCAATCTCATTACTCGTTATTGGTTGGTTCATATTTTCTATTTCTCGCTGATTGAATCTTGGTAGGTAGTATGTATCTAGGAATTTGTCCACTTCCTCAGATTTTTCAGTTTGTTGGTGTAGGTTGTCCATAATAGTCTCTGATGATTGTAACTGTGTTATCAGTTGTAGTGTCTCCTTTTCCACTTCTGATTTTATTTGGGTCCCCTTTCTTCTCTCTTGATTAGTCTAGGTGGTGGTTTAGTTCTGTTCTGATTTTTTATTTGTTTTAGAGATGGCATCTTGCGATGTTGCCTAAGCTGGACTCAAACTCCTGGGCTCAAGTGATCCTCCCACGTCAGCCTCCCAAGTACCTGGGACTGTAGGTGTGCACCACTACACCTGGCTGTCTGCTCTGATCTGCACCACTGCACCTGGCTGTCTGCTCTGATCTTTATTATTTCTTACACTAATTTTGGATTTGGTTTGTTCTTGCTTTTGTAGTTCTTGAGATGTGCATTGCTAGATTGTTTATTTAGACTCTTTAAGCTTTTTTATGTAGACATTTATTGCTATAAACTTCCCTCTTGGCACTGCTTTTGCTGTATCCCATAGGTTTTAATATTTTGTGTTTCCATTTTAATTTGTTTCAAGAATTTTTTTTTTATTTCTTCCTTAATTTGTCCCTCTACCAGTGGTCATTCAGGAGCATGTTGTTTAGTTTCCAGGTAGTTGCACAGTTTCCAGAGTTCCTCTTGTTATTGATTTCTAGTTTTATTCTATTAAGTTATTAGAAAATATATGATATAATTTCAGTGTTTTAAAATTTCTTGAGGCCGGGCACGGTGGCTTACACCTCTAATCCCAGCACTTTGGGAAGCCGAGGTGGGCAGATCACGATGGCAAGAGATCAAGACCATCCTGGCCAACATGGTGAAATCCCGTCTCTACTAAAATACAAAAAATTAGCCGGGTGTGGTGGCGCACGCCTGTAGTCCCAGCTACTCGGGAGGCTGAGGCAGGGGAATCGCTTGAACCTGGGAGACAGAGGTTGCAGTGAGCCAAGATGGCACCACTGCACTCCATCCTGGCAACAGAGCAAGACTCCGTCTCAAAAAAAAAAAAAAAAAATTGTTGAGACCTGTATTGTGTACTGACATATGGTCTACCCTAAAGAATGTTTCATGTTTCATGTGTTGTAAAGAAGAATGTGTTTTCTGTAGCCGTTGGATGAAATGTATTCACAAAGGTCAGTTATGTCCATTTGGTCTAATGTGCCATTTAAATACAATGAAATTTCTTTGTTAATTTTCTGTCTAGATGATCTGTCTAATGCTGAGAGTGGGGGGTTGAAGTCCCCAACTATTATTTTATTGGAGTCTGTCTCTCCCTTTAAATCTAGCAATAATTGCTTTATATTTCTGGGTGCTCCAGTGTTGGGTACATATATGTTTAGAATTGTTATATCCTCTTGCTGAATTGATCCCTTTATCATTATATAATGATTTTGTCTCTTTTTACTGTTTTTGACATAAAGTCTGTTTTATCTGAGTGTAGCTACTCCTGCTCACTTTTGGTTTCTGTTTGCATGGATTATCGTTTTCCATCCCTTTACTTTCAGTCTGTATCTTTACAGGTGAGATGAGTTTCTTGTAGACAGCATATAATTGGGTCACATTTTTTAATTCATTCAGTGAGTTTGTGTCTTTTAAGTAGAAAGTTTTTTGTTTCTTTTTGTTTTTTTTATTATTATTATACTTTAAGTTCTAGGGTACATGTGCACACCGTACAGGTTTGTTACATAGGTATACATGTGCCATGTTGGTGTGCTGCACCCATTAACTTGTCATTTACAATAGGTATTTCACTTAATGCCATCCCTCCCCCATCCCCCCAACCTACCACGACAGGCCCCAGTGTGTGATGTTCCCGGCCCTGTGTCCAAGTGTTATCATTGTTCAATTTCCACCTATGAGTGAGAACATGCGGTGTTTGGTTTTCTGTCCTTGCGATAGTTTGCTCAGAATGATGGTTTCCAGCCTCATCCATGTCCCTACAAAGGACATGAACTCATCCTTTTTTATGGCTGCATAGTATTCCATTGTGTATATGTGCCACATTTTCTTAATCCAGTCTATCATTGGTAGACATTTGGGTTGATTCCAAGTCTTTGCTATTGTGAATAGTGCCACAATAAACATGTGTGCATGTGTCTTTATAGTAGCATGATTAATAATCCTTTGTGTATATACCCAGTATTGGGCTTGCTGGGTGAAATGGTATTTCTAGTTCTAGATCCTTGAAGAATCACCACACTGTCTTCCACAATGGTTGAACTAGTTTACACTACCACCAACAGTGTAAAAGCATTCCTGTAACTCCACATCCTCTCTAGCACCTGTTGTTTCCTGACTTTTTAATGATCACCATTCTAACTGGTATGAGATGGGATCTCATTGTGGGTTTGATTTGCATTTCTCTGATGACCAGTGATGATGGGCATTTTTTCATGTGTCTGTTGGCTGCATGAATGTCTTCTTTTGAGAAATGTCTTCATATCCTTCGCCCACTTTTTCATGGGGTTGATTTTTTTCTTATAAATTTGTTTTAAGTTCTTTGTAGATTCTGGATATTAGCCCTTTGTCAGATGGGTAGATTGCAAAAATTTTCTCCCATTCTGTAGGTTGCCTGTTCACTCTGATGGTAGTTTCTTTTGCTGTGCAGAAGCTCTTTAGTTTAATTAGATCCCATTTGTCTATTTTGGCTTTTGTTGCCATTGCTTTCGGTGTTTTAGTCATGAAGTCCTTGCCTATGCCTGTGTCCTGAATGGTATTGCCTAGGTTTTTCTTCTAGGGTTTTTATGGTTTTGGGTCTAACATTTAAGTCTTTAATCCATCTTGAATTAATTTTTGTATAAGGTGTAAGGAAGGGATCCAGTTTCAGCTTTCTACATATGGCTAGCCAGTTTTCCCAGCACCATTTATTAAATAGGGAATCCTTTCCCCGTTTCTTGTTTTTGTCAGGTTTGTCAAAGATCAGATGTTTGTAGATATGTGGTATTATTTCTGAGGGCTCTGTTCTGTTCCATTGGTCTACATTTCTGTTTTCTTACCAGTACCATGCTGTTTTAGTTACTGTAGCCTTGTAGTATAGCTTGAAGTCAGGTAGCATGATGCCTTCAGCTTTGTTCTTTTGGCTTAGGATTGTCTTGACAATGTGGGCTCTTTTTTGGTTCCATATGAACTTTAAAGTAGTTTTTTCCAATTCTGTGAAGAAAGTCAATGGTAGCTTGATGGGGATGACATTGAATCTATAAATTACCTTGGGCAGTATGGCCATTTTCACGATATTGATTCTTCCTATCCATGAGCATGGAATGTTCTTCCATTTGTTTGTGTCCTCTTTTATCTCGTTGAGCAGTGGTTTGTAGTTCTCCTTGAAGAGGTCCTTCACATCCCTTGTAAGTTGGATTCCTAGGTATTTTATTCTCTTTGAAGCAATTGTGAATGGGAGTTCACTCATGATTTGGCTCTGTTTGTCTGTTATTGGTGTATAGTAATGCTTGTGATTTTTGCACATTGATGTTGTATCCTGAGACTTTGCTGAAGTTGCTTATCAGCTTAAGGAGGTTTCGGGCTGAGACGATGGGGTTTTCTAAATATACAATCATGTCATCTGCAGACAGGGACAATTTGACTTCCTGTTTTCCTAACTGAATACCATTTATTGCTTTCTCCTGCCTGATTGCCCTGGCCAGAACTTCCAACACTATGTTGAATAGGGGTGGAGAGAGAGGGCATCCCTGTCTTGTGCCAGTTTTCAAAGGGAATGCTTCCAGTTTTTGCCCATTCAGTATGATACTGGCTGTGGGTTTGTCAAATAACTCTTATTATTTTGAGAGACGTCCCATCAATACCTAGTTTATTCAGAGTTTTTAGCATGAAGGGCTGTTGAATTTTGTCAAAGGCCTTTTTCTGCATCTATTGAGATAAACATGTGGTTTTTGTCTTTGGTTCTGTTTATATGATGGATTACGTTTATTGATTTGCATACGTTGAACAAGCCTTGCATCCCAGGGATGAAGCCAACTTGATCGTGGTGGATAAGCTTTTTGATGTGCTGCTGGATTCAGTTTGCCAGTATTTTATTGAGGATTTTCACATTGATGTTCATCAGGGATATTGGTCTAAAATTCTCTTTTTTTGTTGTGTCTCTGCCCGGCTTTGGTATCAGGATGATGCTGGCCTCATAAAATGAGTTAGGGAGGATTCCCTCTTTTTCTTTTGATTGGAATAGTTTCAGAAGGAATGGTACCAGCTCCTCTTTGTACCTCTGGTAGAGTTCAGCTATGAATCCATCTGGTCCTGGGCTTTTTTTGGTTGGTAGTCTATTAATTATTGCCTCAACTTCAGAGCCTGTTATTGGTCTATTCAGGGATTCGACTTCTTCCTGGTTTAGTCTTGGGAGGGTGTATGTGTCCAGGAATTTATCCGTTTCTTCTAGATTTTCTAGTTTATTTGCATAGAGGTGTTTATAGTATTCTCTGATGGTAGTTTGTATTTCTGTGGGATTGGTGGCGATATCCCCTTTATCATTTTTTATTGCATCTATTTGATTCTTCTCTCTTTTCTTCTTTATTAGTCTTGCTAGCGGTCTATCAATTTTGTTGATCTTTTCAGAAAACCAGCTCCTGGATTCATTAATTTTTTGAAGGGTTTTTTTGTGTCTCTATCCCCTTCAGTTCTGCTCTGATCTTAGTTATTTCTTGTTTTCTGCTAGCTTTTGAATGTGTTTGCTCTTGCTTCTCTAGTTCTTTTAATTGTGATGTTAGGGTGTCGATTTTAGATCTTTCCTGCTTTCTCTTGTGGGCATTTAGTGCTATAAATTTCCCTCTACACACTGCCTTGAATGTGTCCCAGAGATTCTGGTATGTTGTGTCTTTGTTCTCATTGGTTTCAAAAAACATCTTTATTTCTGCCTTCATTTCGTTATGTACCCAGTAGTCATTCAGGAGGAGGTTGTTCAGTTTCCATGTAGTTATGCAGTTTTGAGTGAGTTTCTTAATCCTGAGTTCTAATTTGATTGCACTGTGGTCTGAGAGACAGTTATAATTTCTGTTCTTTTACATTTGCTGAGGAGTGCTTTACTTCCAACTGTGTGGTCAGTTTTGGAATAAGTCTGATGTGGTGCTGAGAAGAATGTATATTCTGTTGATTTGGGGTGGAGAGTTCTGTAGATGTCTATTAGGTCCACTTGGTGCAGACTTGAGTTCAAGTCCTGGATATCCTTGTTAACTTTCTGTCTTGTTGATCTGTCTAATGTTGACAGTGGGGTGTTAAAGTCTCCCATTATTATTGTGTGGGAGTCTAAGTCTCTTTGTAGGTCTCTAAGGACTTGCTTTATGAATCTGGGTGTATATATATTTAGGATAGTTAGCTCTTCTTGTTGAATTGATCCCTTTACCATTATGTAATGGCCTTGTCTCTTGACCTTTGTTGGTTTAAAGTCGGTTTTATTGGAGACTAGGACTGCAACCCCTGCTTTTTTTTGTTTTCCATTTGCTTGGTAGATCTTCCTCTATCCCTTTATTTTGAGCCTGTGTGTGTGTCTGCATGTATTCAGGAGATGGGGCCCCTGAGTACAGCACACTGATGGGTCCTGACTGTTTATCCAGTTTGCCAGTCTGTGTTTTTTAATTGGGGCATTTAGTCCATTTACATTTAAAGTTAATATTGTTATGCGTGAATTTGATCCTGTCATTATGATGTTAGCCGGTTATTTTGCCCGTTAGTTGATGCAGTTTCTTCCTAGCATCGATGATGTTTACAATTTGGCATGTTTTGCCGTGGCTGGTACTGATGGTTCCTTTCCATGTTTAGTGCTTCCTTCAGGAGCTCTTGTAGGGCAGGCCTGGTGGTGACAAAATCTCTCAGGATTTGCTTGTAAATTTGTCTGTAAAGGATTTTATTTCTCCTTCACTTATGAAGCTTAGTTTGGCTGGATATGAAATTCTGGTTGAAAATTCTTTAAGAATGTTGAATATTGGCCCCCACTCTCTTCTGGCTTATAGGGTTTCTGCCGAGAGATCTGCTGTTAGTCTGATGGGCTTCCCTTTGTGGGTAACCCGACCTTTCTCTCTGGCTGCCCTTAGCATTTTTTCCTTCATTTCAACTTTGGTGAATCTGACAGTTACGTGTCTTGGGGTTGCTCTTCTCAAGGAGTATCTTTGTGGTGGTCTCTGTATTTCCTAAATTTGAATGTTGGCCTGCCTTGCTAGGTTGGGGAAGTTCTCCTGGATAATATCCTGAAGAGTGTTTTCCAGCTCGGTTCCATTCTCCCCGCCACTTTCAGGTTCACCAATCAAACGTAGATTTGGTCTTTTCACATAGTCCCATATTTCTTGGAGGCTTCTTTCGTTTCTTTTTACTCTTTTTTCTCTAAACTTATCTTCTCACTTCATTTCATTAATTTGTGCTTCAGTCACTGATACCCTTTCTTCCACTTGATGGAATCAGGTACTGAAGCTTGTGCATGTGTCACGTAGTTCTCGTGCCATGGTTTTCAGCTCCATCAGATCATTTAAGGTTTTCTCTATGCTGTATATTCTAGTTAGCCATTTGTCTAATCTTTTTTCAAGGTTTTTAGCTTCCTTGTGATGGGTTCAAACATCTTCCTTCAGCTTGGAGAAGTTTGTTACTACCAACTTTCTGAAGTCTACTTCTGTCAACTCGTCAAAGTCATTCTCCATCCTGTTTTGTTCCCGTTGCTGGCAAGGAGCTGCGATACTTGGAGGAGAAGGGGTGCTCTGGTTTTTAGAATTTTCATATTTTCTGCTCTGGTTTCTCCCCATCTTTGTGGTTTTATCTACCTATGGTCTTTGATGATAGTGACCTACAGATGGGGTTTTGGTGTGGATGTCCTTTTTGTTGATGTTGATGCTATTCCTTCCTGTTTGTTAGTTTTCCTTCTAACAGTCAGGTCCCTCAGCTGCAGGTCTGTTGGAGTTTTCTGGAGGTCCACTCCAGACCCTGTTTGCCTAGGTATCACCAGCGGAGGCTGCAGAACAGCAAATATTGCAGAACAGCAAATATTGCTGCCTGATCCTTCCTCTGGAAGCTTCGTCTCAGAGGGGCACCCAGCTGTATGAGGTGTCAATCAGCCCCTACTGGGAGGTGTCTCCCAGTTAGGCTACTCGGGGGTCTGGGACCCACTTGAGGAGGCAGTCTGTCCCTTCTCGGATCTCAAACTCCGTGCTGGGAGAACCACTACTCTCCTCAAAGCTGTCAGACAGGAACGTTGAAGTCTGCAGAAGTTTCTGCTGCCTTTTGTTCAGCTATGCCTTGCCTCCAGAGGTGGAGTCTACAGAGGCAGGCAGGCCTCCTTGAGCTGCCGTGGGCTCCACCCAGTTTGAGCTTTCCAGCTGCTTTGTTTACCTACTCAAGCCTCAGTAATGGCGGACGCTCCTCCCCCAGCCTCGCTGCCACCTGGCAGTTCGATCTCACACTACTGTGCTAGCAGTAAGCAAGGCTCTGTGGGCGTGGGACCCTCCATGCCAGGCCCTGGATATAATCTCCTGGTGTGCCATTTGCTAAGACCATTGGAAAAGTACAGTATTAGGGTGGGAGTGTCCTGATTTTCCAGGTACCATCTTTCATGGCTTCCCTTGGCTAGGAAAAGGAATTCGCTGACCCCTTGCACTTCGTGGGTGAGGCTATGCCCCGCCCTGCTTTGGCTCACACTCCTTGGGCTGCACCCACTTTCCAACAAGTCCCAGTGAGATGAACCTGGTACCTCAGTTGGAAATGCATAAATCACCCGTCTTCTGTATTGCTCACACTGGGAACTGTAGACTGGAGCTGTTCCTATTCGGCCATCTTGGATCAGCCTCCTTAAGTAGAAAGTTTAATCCATTTATCTTAAAGTTACTATTGACACGTGAGAGTGTATTCCTGTCATTTTATTAATTGATATCTGGTTGTTTTTATGTTCTTTGTTTCATTCTTTCTTATTATCATTGTGGTTTGGTGGTTTTCTGTAATGGTACATTTGAGTTATTTTTCTTCCTCATTTGTGTGCTTGCTCTATCAGTAAGTTTTATACTTTCATGTGTCTTCATGACAGCAGATATTGTCCCTTTGTTCCAGGTGTAAGACTCCCTCAAGCATTTCTTATAGAACTGCTGTAGTCGTAATGCATTCCCTCAGCTTTTGCTTGTCTGGAAAATACCTTATTTCTCCTTCCTCTTCAAAGTTATGAAACATAACTTTGTTGGGTATATATCCTTGGCTGACAGCTGTTTTTCTTTCAGCACTTTGAATACATCATCCCATTCCCTGCTGGTTTGTAAGTTTTCTGCTGAGAAATCCCGTTAGTCTGATAAGAGTTCTCTTACAGGTGACTAGATGCTTTTCTCTTACTATCTTTAGAATTTTCTTTGTTTTTTACTTTTGACAGTTTGACTATAATTTCATGCAGAAGACCTTTTTGCATTCTGTCTCTTTTGTATCTATATCTGTTTCATATCTGACTCTCTGAGCTTTCTGTGTCTGGATGTCTAAATCTCTTGCTAGACTTGGAAAGTTTTCAGCTATTATTTTGTTGAGTAGGTTTTCTAACCCTTTTATTTTCTCTTCACCGTTTAGGATACCAAAAATTCAAATATTTGGTTGCTTTATAGTGTCTCATATGTCACATAGGCTTGTTCATTCATTTTTATTCTTCTTCTTTTTTTTTTTCTTGAGACGGAGTTTTGCTCTTGTTGCCCAGGCTGGAGTGCTGTGGCATGAACTCGGCTCACTGCAACCTCCACCTCCCAGGTTCAAGCAGTTCTCCTGCCTAAGCTTCCCAAGTAGCTGGGATTACAGGTGCCCGCCACCACGGGCCGGCTAATTTTTTGCATTTTTAGTAGAAATGGAGTTTCGCCTTGTTGGGCAGGCTGGTCTTGAACTCCTGAGGTGATCCGCCTGCCTCGGCCTCCCGAAGTTTATCTTTGTCTCACTGGGTTATTTCCAAAGACCTGACTTCACATTCTGAAATTCTTTCATCAGCTGTTTTTAGTCCTTTGTTGATGCTTTTGAATGTGTTTTGTATTCCATTTAATGAATTCTTCAGTTCCAGAATTTCTGTTTGGTTCTTTCTTATAATTATGTTTCTTTGGTAAATTTCTTATATTCCAAATTGTTTTTCTAAATTATTTGTATTGCTTTTCTGTTTTTTCTTATATTTGAGCTGAGCATCTTTAATATCACTATTTCAAATTTATTATCTGGGATTTCTTAAATTTTTGTTTTTGATTGGAATCTGTTGCTGGAGGATTATTGTGTTTCTTTGGAGGTGTCATATTGCCTTGCTTTTTCATATTTCTTGTGTCCTTATGTCAGTATCCATGCATCTGGTATAGCAGTCACTTCTTTCAATTTTTTGAGGTTGCTTTCATAGGAGAGGACTTTTTCCTGAAGATGCATCTATTGTGTTGGTTGGGTAGAGCACTTTGACTTTGATTCAGGGTACATGCTGAAGTGTAGTCTTCGTATAACTTCTGCTATAAACAGTGTTATGGTGTCTGTAATTTCCACAGTGGCTTAGGGTGCAGTTGTTAGTGGAGGCTGTAGTGAAGTTTTGCTGGGGATGGGGATGTGAGGTGGGCCTGTCCTCGGGCCTCAGTAGGGGCAGCAGCAGGCCCAAGCCTACCTGTCCTTGGGCCCCCAGGTGTTGTACGTGAGTACCAGTGTTAGCAAATCCAGGCATGCTGATTCTTGGGCCTCTAGGCAGCTTGCTCAGGTGCTAGTAGTGGCAGCGGTGGGCCAGGCAGGTGGGCAGGTGGGTTCTTGGGCCTCTGGAAGCAGATATGGCTTGGGTGATGTCATTAGCAATGGCAGGACTAATCTCTGGGTTCCAAGCAGTCCATGCTGATGTTGATGGTGACTGTGACAGGCTGGGCAAGCCAGTCCCCAGGCCCACAGGCGGTACATGCAGATGGGTGCCTGCTGCAGTGATTAAAGGCAGGTTGGGTGGGCTCAATCTCAGGCCACCAGGAGGAGTGCTCAGGTGTGTGGCACAGGTGATGGACTGGGCTGGGTAGTCCCCAGGCCTCCCAGACAGTGTGCTCAAACACTGGGGGCACAGAGCCAAGACCTGTCCTCAGGCCCTCCAGTGGTGTTTGTAGGTGCTAACTGTGTTGGCAGGGTAGGGATGACCCCCAGGCCCAAGGAAGAATCCTCAGGTGGAGGCGGCAGTGGCTATGCTGCAGACCTGCTACTAGGGAGGGCTTTCAGTGGCAACAGCTGTATGCAGGCAGCTAGGGAATACCCACTTCACTTGCGCTTTGGCCCCAGCTGCAGCAGCCCACAGCTGCAGTTGCTGCAGACAGGAAGTTTGTCCTTGGAGTGCATGAAGATGTGCAGCAGCTTCACTGCTGGGGGCAGCAGGATCTTTGCCAGTGGCTCAGGCTTTAGTCCTGAAAGCAGCAGCCAGTGACAGTGGTGGCCTGTGGGTAGGAAATGTCAGTGGGGCTCCAGACATGTGGAGATGTGGGGACTGTAGGGCTTGTGGGCAGGATGCAGTCTTTTGGGGGTTGTGCTCTCAATATGATACCTTGTTCTAGCTGCTTAGGGTTTGGGAAGTGTATAGGACCCAGTGTGAACTCCCTCTCTTGAGCAATGTCTTGCACAACTCCAGGCATCTCCCTATGTTAGTTGCAGCCCACAAGGGTCTAGGGTCTTTCCCATGACTAGAATACAGGAGTCCACGGTGGGAATGTGTACCACTGGGGGTCACTTACTTACCCTTTCCCCACACTGGACAACCTTTCTAGGCTCCCAGCTGATTGCAGCCGAGCAGGCTTACTTCCTTCTCCTTCCTTGTTTTACATGTTTCCAGTTTAATTCCAGTGTTCTCTCTTAGGTGATCTGTTCAAAGTGTAACATTTTAAATGAAGTTCCACATTATTTTCTAATAAAATAGTGGCAGACTCCTTGTAAAAAATTGGCAATTTTGCTTTCAACAGTACATGTTTTATTAATTAACTGTGCAAAATGGATTTTTAAATAATTGATAATAGTTTTGTTTCTTCAGTAAGCTAAATATCTTCCTTAACTCCACTCCAAAAAAAAAGAGTCTGGCTTACACAGCTGATTTGCTTAGCACTACCTTCTGTTTTAAAGTAGTATGCAGGTACACATGTTAAGTTTGTTACATATCCTAACTGCCAAATTCCATATTAGTGGAATCTGAATACAGTTACAGTTGGTAAAGAAAGAAGTAGTTTCATAAAATACTCTAAGCTATAGTGTATATAATGTACATTGGTTGAAAATGCTTTATTTATCAGACATGACATATTACCCTTTTTTCCCCAGAGGAGAAGAAACAAATATCACTTTAAATGATCTCAAGCCAGCCACGGATTACCATGCAAAGTAAGGAATTCCTACAGATTGCCTTTATATGATACAGCATAAGGGGTTTTTTTTTAAAATAATTATTTTCTTAAAAATCTAGTATATAATTTAAACATTAATTTTGGATTAAAAACAGACTTTGTGGGCTGGGCTCAGTGCGCCCGTAATCCCAGCACTTTGGGTGGCCAAGACGAGGATTTCTTGAGCCCAGGAGTTCAAGACCAGACTGAGTCTCACTTGACATAGTGAGACCCTATCTCGACAAAGAAATCCAAAAAGTAGCCAAGCATGGTGGTGCAGGCCTGTGGTATCAGCTACTCGGAAGGCTGAGGTAGGAGGATTGCTTGAGCCCAGGAGGTTAAGACTGCAGTGAGCCATGATTGTGCCATTGTATTCCAGCCTGGGCTACAAAGTGAGACCTTGTCTCGAAAAAAAAAAACTGCAGACTTCAGTTTTTCTATTGGTAAAATTATCAAAATTTTTCCAAAAAAAAACATTTAACTCATGTTACAGTCAAGGACTAATCATCCTGTTTGTAGAATTTTGGGTTTGGAATGAATCTGTAGAATATGTCTGTAGCATCTGGTTTGGCACTGGAAACTTGTCCCAGCTTTTGGAATTTTTATAAAATAATTATAAATATTTTGTTTACACATATCTTTTACTACATCCTGTTTTAGGGTTCGGGATACCAAGACTCTAGAATTTCACAACATTTAATAGGAAGAACTTAGATAATGTTTTACTCTATGCAGGTCTTCTAGTGTAATTTACTAAAATTTCATAGACTCTAGGACTTACCCAGCTGAAGCCTAATATAACACATTTAGTTAATTACCCCCATTTGTAAAAAGAGCACATGTGGTTGGGATTATTTCTGTTAAACTACTAAGTGTTCAAGTGTACTTCCTATGGATATACTCAAAGTATTGTCCAACCTAATCTTTTTCAAACTGTAGATTGTAGTCACATTTAATCATGAATTTAATTCTGTGGGTTATATTCAGCAATTTTTAAAAAAGAGAAATAGAATCAAATAGGACAGAAAGCATCAGTGTATTCCCCATAGTTGAGAACATTGTTTCAGGAATATATATGCACACTCACAGTTATATCACAATTTTAAATTATTTCTTTGGGTTGCAGCAAAAAAGAAAAAAAAACTTGTCCTTTTTTTTTTAACGGTCACCTTTTACTTCTAATAGTCATATTTTCTTGATAGAACTTTTAGTGGACACCTTCCTAATCTGCAAGTACTTAAAGGTGACACTATTGAAAACAGGATACAGTGATTATGAAAGGTAAAACTATTTATTTTATCACCATAGAGTCCAGGCAGAATATAATTCTATAAAGGGAACTCCTTCAGAAGCTGAAATCTTTACCACCTTGAGCTGTGAACCTGATATACCTAATCCACCAAGGATAGCCAATCGGACCAAAAATTCACTCACTTTGCAATGGAAGGTAAGAATATTCTTTAGGGTGTTTCCAACTGGACATGTGTTTCTTTGTTTCCCCTGGTAGTATTAAGTTTCAATTGTTTCTGGAGACAAAGAGCTTTAATTTGTTCCTGCTTTTTACATATAAGACACAAATGCCTATTTAATGTATCTTAAAATAGCACTGTTACTGGTTTTTCTTACTATATGTAAATATAGCAAAAGCGATTTGTAATTAACAGTCCTTATTACATTGCACATGTGATGACATTGAGATTCACAACAGTGATTCTTAACCCATTACTCCTTTTTGTAATATTTCGTCATGATGCCTTTATATTCTGAATTGTATTCTAAAATTAGATTTATAATAACTATACTCATAAATCAATATGCTGCCTAAAAGGAGGAATAAAGTTATTGTCAATAGAAAAGTATATATTTTAATTCATAAACGTTTGGTCCTAGCTACACAAGAAGATACAATGAAGTGGACAGATACCATACATAGAATTAGTCATTCAAATACCACAGACAACATTGTCACTGATTATATAATTTTCTGAAATAGTGTGGACTTGGTAAATTTCTGAACAAATTAAATGCAGTCTTTCCCAGATTGCACAGTTATTGCATTTTGGAAAACTTGGTGTCTGTTAAAACCATACAAAAAATACTTTATAAAATGGGATTTGGTTCTTCAATTCTGATAGATATTCAAAAGTCCTAGAGGAAGAGAACAATTCCCCATCATACTGATTGTCCCCCATTCTGCAGGGCTATTAGCGCCCTTGATCTTCACCCCATACCACCAGACTCTCCCCTCCTGCATTATTGTGATCAGGTTAGAAATAGCCCCCACAAAATTTCAAAACATCCCCTAGAATGGGGTACCACTCCTGTTAGCATTGGTTTGCAGTGAGATGTAACTGTTCCTCTTGATTTTAATTATCTGTCCTTGCTTCAAGAGCAAGCTCAGGGCTAGCCTTACTTTTGAAAGCTTTTAAAAATGTGGGGCTTACTACTTGTTCTGTAGCTTGTTAGTTTCTAGTTCTTCTGAGGATATTAGATACTTTTGTAGTCAAAAACTACTGTTAACACATGTAAGTCAAGCAGCTGTGTATATATACATATATTCATGTGTGATAAAGTATGACTAATTTTATTTCATGTCACTTACAGTAGTATTTTATTTGTGGATATGCTCAGACCCTTTCCTTTGGTAGAGCAGTTGAGGTAGCAGCCCATTGTTCTTTATATAGGTTAAGATTTCTGTAGGTGACTGTTCTTTATTTCGAAGATAATTAAAATACAATTTTGAAATGTCTGCCTTTAACAATATCCTAACATCCCTATATAAGATGTAGGTGGTGGTACCTCAGATTACCCACACAGGTTTCCCAGGCTTGAACCCTTCTAGAAATGACCCTATATACATACACAATAATCAACATGGTTGGAAAAAGATATCATTGTCACTGTTACTGGAGGATAGTATTATATACCTCAGAGTCGGGAGGATTAAACAGGTAACATCTAAATCGCCCATAGTATAATGTCTGGAACATAATGAGCATAATAACTATTGTTATTTAATATTAAAAATGAAGAAAAGTCACTAAAAGTAGTTTAGTGACTTGAATATCTGGTCTTTTGACTCTGCTACCTCACCTAATCTAAAAGCATTCCTATGGTGGTTAACATGGGAGGTAGCAGTTGAGAGAGGTATCTTATTAACTGACATTGTTTAGAATTGCCAGAGCATGGTGATGACAAAAAGCTCACTAAAGATGGTCTTTTTCTGTCTTATTGCCAGTCCCCCAAGGCAGACTATCTACTTCTCAGCCCCTAGAATAGTGCTGGGTAGGAACACTGATTTTTGTGGGCAGATAGAACAAATTCAGTTCTGCTCTACTTTTAATGACTTTGTGATCTGGGATGATTTATTTGGTTCTTTGAAGCCCTCATTTTCTCTTTTGTAAAGTAATAGTTCAGGTAATAGTACTTCATAGAGTTGACTGGAGGACTAAATGAGATAAGATAAAACACTTTACACTTAATAGTATCCCCTCTAACTTGGAGAAAAGCTAGAGGATCAGTCTTAGGTTAAGGTGGACATTTTAATAGCCTCACTGGAAAAAGAGAAAAATTAATCAAGTAAGTGTGAGAGACCTCAGCAACTATAGACTAGAGCAATCTGGAGTCATTAACACTTGGAAAATGTCTTTTTATATCCCTCACTTCCTGCTGAGACTTTTGATCTCTCTCTTTGGATTCTCTTCCTCTATATCATAAGAGCTGGAGTTTCCCAAAGATTGTTCCTCTGCCCCGTTCACATTATATTCATTTTTAACTGCCACTGCTTTGCCAGTCAGTGAGATATTACCCTAACTTACAAGCAAATTCTGGCCATGCTAACCAGTTTAAAATTATAATTTAAAAAAATTAATGTAAGATCTGTATTAGCGTTTAACAAATAATTTAGACCTCCATGTTCATCTGTATTAAAAACTTAATGATCCTTGATTGCCATTTACATAGTTAGCAATATTATATAGAAACTGGATAGAGTCCAAAAAACATCATTTCAAAAATTAAAATGGTTTAATTTTGACCAGGGGAGTCTTAAAGTCAATTGTCTGCAAATATATGGAGTTATAATAAGAATAGGGGTGATCATTTATTCTGCAAAGAGGAAATGGGCTGAAATTGTAGAAGGAAAATTCAGATGGAAGTAAGGTTGAAATTCTTGATTTTTAGAGTGATTAAATACTGAAATAAAATGCCAAGGGAGACTGCATACTTTTACACCTAAAATAATAACAGATTGCTGAGTCAGCAGTCTCAGGTAACCAGCACAGTGAGTCTAGAAACAAGGACCAAGACACTGCCCTCTCAGAGCTCCTTTCAGCACCCTGGTTCTTCACTCTTTGGTATTTTATACAATATTCCATTTATTTTGTAAGGTGAGTTTTAATACAAATGACAGGATCAATCCTACAACCTTAAAGCTGATAAAACTCTCTGGAAGAAAAGCAAAATGGTTTTTTTAAAGACTTTTTCAAGTTATTAATAGTTCTTGCTAAAAGGGATTGTTCAGTGTTCGGAAAGACTTGAGTAGCTTCTTGCTTTCTTTCCTTATATTTCTTTCCTTAAATTTGAAAGGATTATAGGGCATACAATACATATATTTTTGTATTTTTATGAACATTTTCACAGGACCAAGTCACAGAAAACATCTGCCACATAAACTAGATCCTTATATTAGATCATCACAGTATCATTTATGAATGTACTAATTTGTTTTCATTTTGTTTTTTGGTGTTGGTTTTAGGCACCTAGTGACAATGGTTCTAAAATCCAAAACTTTGTATTAGAATGGGATGAAGTAAGTAAATTGAATCTTTTTAAATGGTTAACATTATGTGCATATCTTCAGGCAAAATTAACTTTTTTGTTTTAATCATCAAGTATATTCTTCTGTCGAAAAAAGTATGAATGATTTTGTGTGGTGCATGAGTGGATTGATGGTGTTTTTAGAAAACATTCCTGACTTCCCTATTTTCAATAAATCACCATCAAAACTATTATTTAGGTAACTACCTTGATAAAGGAACTTTTTTTTCACATCAGCCTTAAAGACAAGTGTATTCCTTTCCTATGGCTGCTATAACAAATTATCCCAAACCTGATATTAAAACAGTACATTATTCTCTTACTTTTCTGGAGGCCAGAAATCCAAAATGAGTTTCTCTGGGACAAAATCAAGGTGTCAGCATGGCCAGGCCCTCTCCAGGGACTTTAGAGGAGAGTCTGTTTCCTTGCCTTGACCAGCTTCTGTAGGCTGTCCTCATTACTTGGTTCATGGCCACATCACATTGCCTTTTCTCCCCTTGTTTCCATCATCACATCACCTTCCTCCTCTGTCTTCAAATCTGTCTTCCTTTTTTAGGAACACTTATGATTCCATGTAGGGTCTATTCAGATAATCCAGGATAAGCTCCTATCTCGAGATTCTTAGTCACATTGTACATTCCCACCTACCATATAAGGTTATATTCACAGGTTCAGGGGATTGGGACCTGGATATTCATGGTGGCCATGACTCAGCCAACCACAGCAAGCATACTGGACTTCATTGTTTAGTATAGGGGTGTCCAGTCTTTTGGCTTCCTTAGGCCACACAAAATACTACATTTGTGCAAAGGTAGTTGCTGTTTTTGCCATTAAAAGTAATGGTAAAAACAGCAGTTACTTTTGCACCAACCTACATTAACACTAACAATAGCTAATGAGCTTTTTTAAAAATCACAAAAATATCTCATAATGTTTTAAGAAAGTTAACAAATTTATGTTGGGCCACATTCAAAGCTGTCCTGGGCCGCATGTGGCCCTTGGGCCGCAGGTTGGACAAGCTTGGTTTAGTACATTGTTTTTACTATCAGTTACCATGTTCTCTCTTGCCCTATGGCTTGTACCAAGCTAAGAAGAGGGGCCAGAGGGAGTGGAAGAAATTCCATTGATAAGTTGGGAATTCGGCAGTATATTAAAAGAATAATAAAGCACAACCAAGTAGATTTTATTCCGGAAATTCTAAGATAATTTAGAATTAGGAAACCTATTAACATATCACATTAATTTAGAAGAAAACTATATTGCTAAATTAAGGAAGAGTATTTGATAAAAATTACCATTCATCTCAGTTAAAACTCAAAGCAGATTAGGAATAGAAAGGTAATTTCTTACTTGATAGTTATTTTTGTACCATCACTAAACAAAGGCATTTTTATGCAAAGCTGAAATAAGTCAAGATTGCCAATTATCCCTACCTTTATTTAACATTATTTCAGAAGTTACACTTAAGGCAGTATGACTTGAAACCAAAGCAAAAAGTACAGTCATGGTGTCTGGCTCGGGGGCAAAACTGTCATTATTTAGAGATGATATGATTTTCTACTTAGAAACTCAGTCGAATCAACTAAACGACATCAGAACTAAAAAGAGCATTTAGTAAAGCAGTCAAGTACAGTCTACAGGTTTTCTTTGAAGCAGAAGTCACCCTAACTACCATTTTATCTCTAGCAACACAATAAAGAAAAATGGGTGGCAAATGTGAAACTTACCCATTTTAGTTACCACTCTAAATTTCTAAAACTCTTTGGTTGTCCTCTTTTCTCTCTCCCTCTTATTGCCTGTAATTGGGCTGTGCTCTCTGCTAGAACTTTTTCAGTGTTAATCTAAGCAGTAGAAGCGCCAAAAGTTTTATTTTAAAGAAGTTTATGAGCTATCTAGTTGGAAGTTTGGGCATGGGTAAGGACCTTTTCTTAAAACTGTCTGCTTAGAGCTTTCCATAGGTTGAAAAAAGCCGCCAGTTGACCCTATCAAAGATCGTCACCCCATTTCTACCACTGGTAGTCTTCTATGGAGATTGTAGGGTCCATACCTGCAGAGTTTCCTTTATTAAAGCCAGAGATTTAACATTGGCTAAAAGATGGTACTTAATTCAAGAAGCCATACAAAGATACCTGCTCTCTGGTGTTTTAATTCTGCATTTGATGATCTATATCATATAAAAGATGTGCTGTATCTCAGCCTTCTCTTGAGATCCATGACTTTTAGTATACACTTGCTAATATGTAACTGTCAAGAAGGAATTGATGCGAATTTATCTTTTTACAGTAATGTACATGGTATATAATAATCAGCCATTTCTTGTAGGGAAAAGGAAATGGAGAATTTTGTCAGTGTTACATGGGCTCACAGAAACAATTTAAAATTACTAAACTTTCACCAGCAATGGGCTGTAAATTCAGACTATCGGCCAGAAATGACTATGGTACAAGGTAAGGTGTACTTTATAAAAGAATGTAAATATTTTTAGATTATCAAGTCAACGTCAATTGTATAATTATTTACTGTCCAAATTATTCATTAAAAATTCTGCTTAGTTTATCTCTTTGTTGATATAGTTAAGATGTGTTACCAGTCTAGCAAAAGCTATAAGAGAGTTATCTCAGTTACATAGGAACCACAGGAAACATTAAACTTACAACTTTCCAAGATTTTCAGATATAAATTAGATTTTTATATGTGACAAAGAGATTTTTCTTTTGCTCCTCAGCATATGTGATGACAATATTTTGTTTAAAGTCAGGTGAACTGTAAGAACATCTAAAATACCCAATTTAAATAGAAAGGCCAAGTATCTTTCAAGAGTCATTGAAATTATTTTTGTTCTAGAGATAGCTCTGCTCACCTTAGGGGCAGGTGCGTTTAATTACACAACTAAGAACTTACATTTTCTATTTTATATAAATGGCATTATATGAAAGTGTGTTTAAAAGTTACAACATTTACACCAATACACGAGTGTTATTGTTTCCATAAGGTAATGTATATATTTTTTCATTGACTCGATAAATTATGATATAAAGGCTTACAAATCTGAACAAAACTGCATTTTTAATAGAACACTAATTCACTGTTTGGTATCTGACCTGGTTATCATAAAGAGATCAAACCCAAGATATATTATTTGTATTATAATTCATTATCAAAACTTGTCATTTTCCAAAAAAATTACATCTGTCACAAACTTGTTCTTTCACCGTAAAAATAACTTTTTCATGCCTTTTAAAACCATTTGTTTCAACAGTGGTTTTAGTGAAGAAGTGTTATATTACACCTCAGGCTGTGCTCCTTCTATGCCAGCAAGTCCTGTATTAACCAAGGCTGGAATTACTTGGTTATCCTTACAATGGAGTAAGCCCTCAGGAACACCATCAGATGAAGGAATTTCTTACATTTTAGAGATGGAGGAAGAAACTTCAGTAAGTGCAAATATGGATTTTAAATAGTGTATTTAAAACATTTTCAGCTTAAGGAGATTTTGGGCTGAGACGATGGCGTTTTCTAAATATACAATCATGTCATCTGCAAACAGAGACAATTTGACTTCCTCTCTTCCTATTTGAATACGCTTTATTTCTTTCTCTTGCCTGATTGCCCTGGCCAGAACTTCCAATACTATGTTGAATAGGAGACAAGGGCATCCTTGTCTTGTGCCAGTTTTCAAAGAGAATGCTTCCAGCTTTTGCACATTCAGTATATTGGCTGTGGGTTTGTCATAAACAGCTCTTATTATTTTGAGATACGTTCCATCAGTACCTAGTTTATTGAGAGTTTTTGGCATGAAGGGGTATTGAATTTTATCGAAGGCCTTTTCTGCATCTATCGAGATAATCATATGGTTTTTGTCATTGGTTCTGTTTATGTGATGGATTACGTTTATTGATTTGCATATGCTGAACCAGCCTTGCATTCCTAGGGATGAAGCCAACTTGATCATGGTTTTTCGATGTGCTGCTGGATTCGATTTGCCAGTATTTTATTGAGGATTTTTGCATCAATGTTCATCAGGCATATTGGCCTGAAATTTTCATTTTTTGTTGTGACTCTGCCAGGTTTTGGTATCAGGATGATGCTGGCCTCATAAAATGAGTTAGGGAGGAGTCCGTCTTTTTCTATTGTTTGTAATAGTTTCAGAAGGAATGGTACCAGCTCCTCTTTGTACCTCTGGTAGAATTTAGATGTGAATCCATCTGGTCCTGGGCTTTTTTTGGTTGGTAGGCTATGCTGGAAACCATTATTCTCAGCAAACTAACACAGGAACAGAGAACCAAACACTGCATGTTCTCACTCATAAGTGGTAATTGAACAATGAGAACACCTGGACACAGGGAGGGGAACATCACACAGCGGTGCCTGTTGGAGGGTGGGGGGTTAAGGGAGGGATAGCATTAGGAGAAATACCTAATGTAGATGATGGGTTGATGGGTGCAGCAAACCACCATGGCACATGTATACCTATGTAACAAACCTGCATGTTCTGCACATGTATCTCAGAACTTAAAGTATAATTTTTTTAAAAATCAGAAAAAAAAATATTTTAGTGTGGCATTAATCCTAATACAATAAATATTGCCACTCCTAATACAGTAAGTATTGCCACAGTAGTTAGCTCATTTCCCAGTCCTTTGAAGCCTTGGCTTGTTACTGTTTGGGAGAGGTTAGGTATGATGGAGAACTCAGTCTTTTTTTTTCTTTTGCAACAGGGTCTTGCTCTGTAGCCCAGGCTGGAGTGCAGTGGCACAATCTTAGTTCACTTCAGCCTTGAACTCCTGGGCTCAGGCAATCCTTTCACCTCAGCCTTTCAAGTAGCTGGGACTACAGGCACATGCCACCATGCCTGGCTAATTTTATTTTTTGTAGTGACAGAGTTTCGCTATGTTGCCTAGGCTGGTCTCACACTCCTAGGCTCAAGTGGTCTTCCCACCTCAGCCTCCCAAAGTGCTGAGATTACAGACTTGAGCCACTGTGCCCAGCCTGAGAACTCTGTCTTTTCTTTTGATGTGAAGGGGGTTTTGTTTTATTTGTGTGTATGTATATATGTCTGTCTGTGCTTTGGAACCATATAGGCTGCACTTTAACTATATCTGTTTTAGGGGAACTATGAGGAGGGGAAGATCACCACAGCCTTCTTGACTAAGCAGCTCTAAAAGATGAGGAAATATTGTGTCTGCCTTTCTCTAACTGTATTTATACACTGCTTCCCAAAGTGTCACAGAAGATTTTAAAAGTTTCCTGTGAAACTGTAGTACAGCCTGAATCTAGTTACACATCACTGACATCCTATTACCTAGAGGCTAGCTGACCAGGAGTTAGGGTGTATTCTATTATTAAATCTATATATAGTTCATAGATTTTCAGAGCTACTTTGAAGGAATATGGGTCAAAAATGGCATTGGGCCACCCCTAAGTATATACCCAAAAGAATTGAAAACACATGTTCATACAAAAAAATTGTACACAAATGTTCATAGCAGCATTATTCATAATAGTCAAAAAGTGGAAACAACCCAAATGTCCATCAACAGATACATGGATAAACAAAATGTGGTGTATCCATACAATGGAATATTTTTCAGCCGTAAAAAGAGTACCAGTATATGCCACAACCTTGAAACCAACCTTGATGACCTATAAGAACCAACCTTGAAAACATTATGCTAAAGAACCCAGTTACAAAAGACTCCATATTATATGATTCCATTTATATGGATATAGACAAATCCATAGAGACAGGAAGTATGTTAGTAGATAGGTGGAGGGAAGTGACTGCTACCCAAAAAAGGACAGGCTTTTTCTGAAATTAGAAATTAGGGGAAGGTTGCACAACTTTGTGAATACACTGTAAGCCATTAGATTTTATACTTTGAAATGGTGAATTTTACAGTATATGAATTATATCTCAATTTTTTAAATTCAAAAAATGATAACGTTCGGAAAATTTGTAAAGCATTGTCACTAGTGCTGGAAATAGCCATCCCAAACCTAAGTGACATCCTCACCTGCCAGCACAATTAACCCTTCAATTATTTACTTAAACAACCATGTGTTAAAGGCAAGTTAAATATGTTAACTACTTACAGTTCTATTCAGCTCTTGCACGATGTCTCTGGGAAATCTCTGTTCTTGGGATAGCTTACTGATGGTGAAGTTACCATTGGCTCCAACTCTAAACTCTTCCCTCAACAAAGATCGTCTTCTCTTGGCTACTATATTTACTGAGACTAAGTGGCCTGCTTCATCTTCTACCAAATGTTCAATAAGCATTTCCGGGTCTACCCACTGAAGACAGAAGCATCGAGGTGAGGATTCCACTCAACAGAGCATTAGTCATATTGCACATAGTAGAAGATGAAGAGAAACCCAGGTCTTTTCACATATTCATTATTGCCCATATTTCTATTCTTAGACATCGAATGAAGACTTTGTTTTTTCCTTTTCCAGGGATATGGTTTTAAGCCTAAATATGATGGAGAAGATCTTGCTTACACAGTGAAAAATCTCAGACGTAGTACTAAGTATAAATTTAAGGTAAGCTTTGAAAACCCTTAAACGATTTGTTCCTTGTTCCTATTCTTACTGGTGTGTTGGGGTTCTTTGTTTTCTGTTTGTTTGTTTGTTTGTTTGTTTGTTTTTTGAGACAGGCTCTTACTCTGTCACCCAGGCTGCTGCAGTGGCACAATCATGGCTCACTGCAGCCACAACCTCCTGGGCTCAAGTCATCCTCCCACCTCAGCTTCCCAAGCAGCTGAGACCACAGGTGCATGCCACCACACCTGGCTAACTTATTTTGTAGAGACGAGGTTTCACCATCTTGCCCAGGCTGGTCTCAAACTCCTCGGTTCAAGTGATCTTCCTGCCTCGGCCTCCCAGAGTTCTGGGATTACAGACACAAGCCACTGCACCCAGCCTCTATTCTTACTGTTTTAAAGACAAGTATATACTTCACTCCTTTGGTTTTAGATCTTAAATAATGTTGACCTTTTCTAGTGAGCTTTTTTGTTTTACTTTGTTATATAGCGGTGCTTCTCAAACCTTATATATTTAAAACAAAAACCAATTTATATGGCTCTTATTTGTGTAATGTGACCAAACATCTTTTAAAATATGAATGTTAGAACATACTAAGTATATGCTTTGTTGGCAGGAATATCACAGAAAATAATGCTACATTTTTCTCAATGTATCATATCAAGTGGTGTATAATTTCAATTTGTCTTATTACTGGTAGTCACTTGATAAAGCCTGTATCTACCATATTCTTCTTATATTTATAATAACTGTAAAGTTATTCTTTTTTGTTTGTAATTAATAAGTATTTTGTAAATACTGTGTACCCTGTGAGCATCTTGTTCCTCATCAAACTTTCATCCATAGTTTTAACACCCATTGGTGATACTTGCCTAAATCAATTATTACCATGATTGATGGTGCCAAGTGGTGATTTTTAAAATTGTATCATTTTTTCTACATTCATTAGTTGGTATTATACTGTAAGGAAAGAAAGACTTTCTCTTCTCCCCATTTATATCAGTATGTACTCATGGAAGTCTGTTAAATGGCTTATATTTTGTTACTTTGATTATTGTGAGGCTCAAATTGTCCCAGATTTGGGATCCCCTACAAGCTGGCTTCAGAATCCTTTTGACATGTCTCTCATTCTTTGAGCCCTTCCTTTCTGGCACAAGATTTCTAGTCTCATCTTAAACTTTACCTTCTTCAACTCTGGAATTGGCCATTTCTCAAAGCACCAGGATCCTTTTAGTGGACAGTGATATTTAGGAATCAAGATCTAGATACTAAGTATACTTAATTGCCATAGAGGTTTTACTGCTCCTGAGCACCCTCCCAATGGACACAGCTAGGAACTATATGTGTGTATATGTTTAGTTTATATGCAGATATTTATACATGTGTATATACATAGACAATTACAACACAGATACATATCTGTGTCTCTGTATCTCTGTATTTTTAAAAATCATGAGTTCACACCAGATACCTTCAATTCTAATCCAGTGCCACAGGTTAATTTTAGTTTTCCCCTGTCCTTATTTCTAACTTCCTTCATCATCAGTGAGAAACTTTGCTCATTAGTTGATAAATTCAACATTTAAATTTTCCTGCCAGTGCTTATTTAATCAAACCATTTCAAATAAATGATAAAAGCCACTGTAAATTGTTTTCACTATTAAAAAGCAAAGATAAATTTTATTACTTCTTGAGAATCTTAAGTCTTTAGCAATGGGAAATTTGATTATTTAGCACATAATAATTGTTATGCTTTATTTTATGCTATTAGCTTCATTTTAAAAACTTACAATAATGCTATGTCAATTTAATTTCTAAATATGATTTTCATATTTACAAGATTTATAAAATACCTGAGAAATAGGCACATCCATTCCAGTTTTGTGATGATATTGGATTGTATTTTTGCTTCATTAATGAAGCATTCCAACAGGCCTCCTAAAGAGGAAGTTGTTAATGTCTTTGTAATTTGTTAAGTTTATGAAAATCCTAAAATTCTACTACCATGTAACACCATGGTATTATAGGGACTGAAATGGATACAAATATACATATGTGTTAAATTCCTTAGCATTCTACTATAAGCTAATCAAATTTCTATTTAGGCCAGGCATGGTGGCTCACGCCTGTAATCCCAACTACTCGGGAGTCTGAGGCACAAGAACTGCTTGAACCTGGGAGGCAAATGTTGCAGTCAGCCAAGATTATGCCACTGCACTCCCGACTGGGCAATACAGCAAGATTCTGTCTCAAAAAAAAAAAAATTTGTTTTTTCTATTTAAAAGCCACCAGGCATGGTAGCTCACGCTTGTAATAATCCCAACACTTTCGGAGGCTGAGACAGGAGGATCATATGAGTCCAGGATTTCAAGGCTGTAGTGAGCTATGATCGTGTCACTGCACTCCAGCCTAGGCAGCAGAGCAAGACCCCATCTCTTAATAGTATTAACTAATTAATTAAAGTGTGTTTCACTATGGTGGTCACTGTCAAATTTCAGGGGAGGGAGAAGTATACAGTCAGAATCTCCAAGGAGACAGTAGGCTGTTGCACAAAATTCTCCCAGATAATGAGGTTGGAGATGGGAAAACAATATGTCTGAAAGCCACCTCTTTACTCATCACTGGATAAAAGGAAGGAGGCTATATTCTGGCTTATTAAGATGTGGAGCAATAGTTCTCAAAGTAGTCAGCAGGCCATTTTATCAGTATCGCCTGAGAACTTGTTAGAAATGTAAATTCTCTGGCCCTGCCCCTCCCCACCCCCATCTACTAAATCAGAAATTTGGGGGGCAGAGGCCTAGCAGTCTGTTGTGGTATACTTCTAAGTAATTCTGATCCTTGCCAAAATTTGGAAACAACTGATCTAGAGGAGGAAAAAAAAACAGGAAGTAGAAAATGATGCTTGTATGAAGTTCTAGGAGCTCAGACACTTATTTTAAATCTGCCATGTGCAGGGAACCCAGCTTGAGGGCATTTTGAATCATTAAATCCTATTATTGTGTCTTGGTCTTCCTTTTCTAGCTAGATATTGCAGATTCTTTCAAACAGTCGTATCAAAATAAAATCTTAATATTTTAGAGAGATCTTAGAACACTTTGAGAAAAGCTACAAAAAAAAAATAATCCAGGAAGTAATGACTAAGTAGCATATTATTATTCTGAAGAAACAATAAGAATATGATTAATGTAAAGTGAACTACTAATATGACCAAGTTTACCAAATACTAGAGCTCTAGGTTCTACACTGAGGACAATTCTGGGATAACCAAAATACTAAAACAAGATAAGAACAGTGAAAAAATTTAAATGATAAGAATGAAAATAAAATTTTATTTATTTATTTATTTATTTATTTTGAGACAGGGGCTCACACCATCACCCAGGCTGGAGTGCATTGGCACAATCATAGTTCACTTCTGCCTCAAACTCCTGAGCTCAAGGGTTCCTTCCGCCTCAGCCTCCTGAGTAAGCTGGGACTACAGGCATGAGCCACCATACCTGGCTATTTTTTATTTTTTTATATTTTTTTGTGGAGATAGTCTTGTATGTTGCCCAGGATGGTCTTGAATTCCTGTACTCAATCAATCCTCCCACCTCAGCCTCCCAAAGTACTAGGATTACAGGCATGAGCCACGACGCCCAGCCAAAAATAAAATTTTAAAGCACAGCAAAGCAGTCAGAATTCTTTAAAATTATTTAAAATTAAGAGTTATAAGCAATTCTAATTTCATCGAATGGTTCACTGAAGGCTGGGCTAGGACCTGGTGTCTAAATTTTTTTTTTAAACGATCAAAGGCTTCAGAGCCGAGTGGCCAGTCCTATAATCCTAGGCCACTAGAAAACTGAATTTCCTGAATTTTCTGAAAAAGTTTTTCAAGTAGAAAGCCTTCTGGGATTTTTTTTTTCTTTTTTTCTTTCCAGTCCCCACTTTGGATGTAGTAAGGCTTCTAAAGGTCAAGGTATCTTGAGCTAAGAACCTTTAGATACTTTCACTTTCAGCTTATTCCTTGTTTTTTGAGGTCTTTTTATAGGTAAAGAGAAATCAAAACAGCTTCTATCTGGCTCCGTTAACTACTTTTATGTTCCATCCTTGAAATTCATTTATGTCAGCATCTGTTACAGTACACATAGTATGTAGTCATGTTTTCTTCCTCTCATCTTGTCTGGTGTCACTTCTGCCCTAAGTGTGCCCTAGCTAAGTCCTTAGGTCTTCTTGGTGTATCCCTCTCTTGCTTGGATATACCATCTTTTTGCCATATATCATCTGCCATTTCTGTCTTGAAGAATACTAAATCTTCAAACATATTATGTATATAACTGCCTTCAGGCTCTTTTTTTACCTTCCAATCCAGGTTCTTTTCTATACCTAGATTAGTCTTTCTGAAAAACACCTTTCCCTCTAAGAAACAATTTCCTTAGTTTGATATAAGATTCTTTATATTTCTGTTCAGTTTTTAAAATTTACTACCTTCCAGTCCATACTTGAACCAGCTACCTCACCAGATTAACTACTCATCTGTCCCTGAGCAGAGCTGTTTACTATTCACTTGTGCTCTTATGTACAGGGCTTTCTGTTTTTTCTCTTACCCAAGCTTCCCCTTTGATTGCTATTGCCCAGGAAGACTCCATAACACTTCCATTTCCCTTTTCAAAGCCTTCCTAAACCATTTTAGGCCTTAGTAATCTTTCTTCTCCTGCCCCATTCTTTTGATATGCATATTGCTTATCTTCTGCATGAAGATTCTAAACTCCTTCAAGGTACGATCTGCTCACACAGGGTTCCTAGCACAGTGCTCCTTATGTGATAGGCACTAAATGAACATTTTGATTATTTGTAAAATTTGGGTGGGGGGAGATTATCTTTTTGACTTTATACCTTTAATTACCTTTATGACTAGAAGGTGCGTTACAGTAAAAGGAGACAATGTTGAACTATAGAGCCTTAAAAACATAATTAAATGAATCTTTATAGTTTTTAGGAGGACTCTTCTGGTTAAAAGGTTTAAGTAGATTCTGTGCACAACATTGAGAAGTGTTTTAAACCCATTTGTAGTCTCATTTATAAAGGAGTAGAGTAAGAAAACATCCTGAAAATCCATGTGACTGTGAGAGGACTGAGGAAGCCTGAGCAAAATTGAACAATTGGACTAAACTTTACTGAGTTCTGATGGGCTTTGTGATTTATTTGGGGTGGTAGATTTACTCATATCCTTGTGTATGGTGTTATATAGCATCATAGTCCCCATCTATGAGTCATTCATTCAACCAATATCTGTTGAGCATCTACTCTCTGCTAAGCATTGTTCTAAACACTAAGACTACAACAGATATTCTGATGAGGGGAGTGGACAATAAATAAGCAAACAAATAGATTGTGGTAAGTGCAATGCAGGTTAATTAAAATAGAATGGGGTAAGAGAGAATGACTGGGTAGTTAAGGAAGTCTTCTTGGAAACGACATTTAAACAGATCTGAGTAACAAGGAAGTAGCATGTCAAAATCAGAAAAACATTCAAGTGAGGAAATAACTGCTAGCACAAAGACCCTACAGTGGAGTTTCAAGAGGTAGTTAAGGATGAAATCACATAGGGCCTTGTAGGCATGGTGTGGAATTTAGATTTTATTTTGAGTAAGATGGGAAGCCATTAGAGGGTTCTGAGCTAAGCAGTGATAAAAAGTCCCTCTGGCTTCGGTGTAGAAAGTAGTTGGGGGTCAAGGGCAAGAATGTACACTGGGAAACTAGCTAGTGGTATAATTACAGTCACTCAGGAAAGATAGGAGAAAGGAGGCTTTCATTAAAGTGGTCGTAGTTGTAAAGAACAGTGAAGTGGAGGTAAAGTTAACCAGATATAGTAAGAGATTGGATGCGGTTTAGAGAAGAATCAAGGATGTCTCCTTTTTGTAAGGTCAACCGAGAGGAAGAATAGACCCAAAGTCAGCCGAGTAAGTTTATTGAACCTGCCAGCTGCTCCACTACAGACAGAGGAGGAAGCCCTGAGCTTATAAAATGAGGGGTTTATATTAGGGAGAGAGACCCTGGGGTCGTTTGTTGGTTAACTTTATCATATATCACCTTGTGACGTTTGTGGTAGCAGCTAAATGAAGGAACTTACAGGTAGGTGTAGGTAAAGCTTGTTTGTGCTTCCCACGACCTCCCCCTGTGCGGTCCCAATGGCCTGTAATTGGGATTTGCTTATCACAGCAAGGCCTGATAGGTGAAGTCTGCTGGCTTCACTGTGGCACCTAGATAAGGGCTTAGAAATGTAAAGGGGCTCAGAGGGAAAGGTGGGCAGCACGGAGAAGAGTTGCAGAGCATAAAGGGGAGGGGGGTGGGCAGCATGGAGAGGTTTGAGGGGAGTGTCAGCAGTACCAAGAAGCTTTTTTGGGGCAGTTTGTCTCTAACACTTTTGACTTGAGCAACTAGGTAGATGGTAGAGCTTTTTACTGTGGGGAGAGAAAAAGAGGGGCAGGTTTAGAGAAGAAAAAATCATGGTTCGATATTGGACTTGAGGATCTTTAAGTTCAGTAGAGGAGAAAATGTAACAATACAGGTATAGTTAAATTTCTATAATAGAATAATACCTAGATTGGAATTATATTTCTCTATTGCTTTATAACAAATTATCCCAAAATTTAGCAGCTTGAAAAAACAAACTTATAGTTTCTGTGGGTCAGGAATTGAGAACCAGCTTAACTGGGTAATTCTGATGCAGGGTCTCTATGAGGTTGTAATCAAGATGTCAACTGGGGTTGCAGTCATCTCAAGGCTCTCCTGGGACTTCACTCACTTTCAGGTTCACTCACATGGTTGTCTCCAGGAACCCTCAGTTCCTCACCACATGAGTTTTTCCATAGGGAAGTTACACACACCGTCATTTCTGCTGTATTCTGTTTGTTAGAGTGAGTCATTAAGTATAACACACACACAAGGGAAGGGGGATTAGACTTCACCTTTTGAAGAAAGGAGATTCAGAGAATGTGTGGACCTCTTTCTAAACTCACAAAGAATATTAAAAGAAGAAACAAAGCAAGCCTAAAGCCCATGAAGAATCACCAGATTATAGCTTGTTCCTTTGATTCTTATTTAGTATCAAAATATTAGGTTTTACACTTGTATTCCCAGGACGGACTCTAAAAGGGGAAGTACAGTTGCATACTCTTCATATATGCCAAGTATCTATTGGAGACAAGCAATTCTCAAAGAACAAGCCATTCCAAGCTAAAAAAAATGTATTTTATCATTTGGTTGAAGCTGTTTGTCTCCTATCACTTTGTTTATTAAGCCAGTATCATTAGGTATCAAGTGTATTATTTAATGTCTTTCTGTTCTCATCACAGGTTATTGCTTACAACTCAGAAGGTAAAAGTAATCCAAGTGAAGTAGTAGAATTTACTACTTGCCCTGATAAACCAGGCATACCTGTAAAGCCTTCAGTGAAAGGAAAGATACATTCACACAGTTTTAAAATAACTTGGGGTAAGATATTATGCATGTTTATACATTATTACTTTTGCGTTTGATTAAAATAATTTGAATATGAAGATAATTTTTAAGATATTTGAGTAAATTTGTTATCTCAAGCCAGTCCAAAAAGAAATGTGAGAGTCATTCATTGGGTATGTTTTTTGTGGAAAACCTTATACTCATACATGCTAGGTTAAGATATGATAAAAAGGAACTTGTGATCCACTGTAAGATAATGAGCAGGGGTAGCACTGTGAAATGAAGGATTACTGAACTTGCAGCTAAAGTCACCTGGGTCATCTGGCTCTCGTAAGAAATGAAAACCATTCATTTAAAACAAACATTTATCGAGCACCTACCTACATACCTAATGGAAAAACAAAGATCCCATAAACTTGACCCTTGCCTGAAAAATTCAGACCAATAAAAATGCTTCAATGATATTTATAATATTCAAAAATTTCAAACAACCTTAACATCTAAAGTAAATGGAGGCTGGGCATGGTGGCTCACGCCTGTAATCCCAACACTTTGGGAGGCCCAGGCGAGCAGATCACATGAGGTCAGGAGTTCGAGACCAGCCTGGCCAACATGGTGAAACCCCGTCTCTACTAAAACTACAAAAATTAGCTGGGCATGGTGGCACATGCCTGTAGTCCCAGCTACTCAGGAGGCTGAGGCAGGAGAATCGCTTGAACCCAGGAGGCAGAGGTTGCAGTGAGTCGAGATTGTACCATTGCACTCCAGCCTGGGCAACAGAGTGAGACTCCATCTAAAAAAAATAAATAAAAATAAGTAAATGGAATATCATGCAGCCATTAAAAATTGTTATAGAGAGCCGTATTTTAAATATGGTAAATTAAGTGAAAAGCAGATGACAACAGCATGGAGTAATTGGGTACTGGTATTAAGTCATTGCAGGTGATTTTTTTTAAAACCTAGTTTGGTATTCTGTTTATTAGGTTTTTTTTATCATTTTTATGTTGTTTTGTACCTTGCCTAATACTACTTTGCTTCTTTGGATAGATCCACCAAAAGACAATGGCGGAGCAGCCATCAATAAATATGTAGTGGAGATGGCAGAAGGTTCTAACGGTATGAATGGATATTAAACACTGATAGATTTATTCCAGCCAGTCTCTTTCTATTCTTTATGGCTTTACATTTTATGTCATATCTTTTCTTCCTTCTTGCTTTTCATAAGGTACACCATAAAAAGATGTTCACTTCACTTTGGGTTGTCCTGGATTTTTTTTTTTTTTAATGTCATAAGTTTATTGACAAACATATCTAGTATGCCATATGAGTTCAAGTTTGATCCACTTCCAGAGGCTGTACCTCTTAAAATGCTCTTCATATCTGTTAATGGATGAACTGAAACATCCTTATGTTTTAAGTAGTTGGTGTCTTACTACAAGGAAGGGTGTAGCAAATGCAGATCCAAAGTACAAACACATCTTAGCTAGTAACGACCACTTGTTTTCCACTGAAAATGGCAAATTCTTCCCAGGGCCCTCCTCACAGTGGCTCCTACGGACCACAGAGGTTGTGAACCTCCGGATGCTCTGGCCCAACGTAGCGCTGCTGGAAGCTCTGCGAAAGGCACAGAAACCGAGGATGGATGAAATGGCGGCACCTCACCAAGACGTTTTTCTTTTCCTGGACTTTTTTTTTCTTTGTTTGTAGCAGTTAGGATTTTGCCTGTTATGATCCACTTTAAATTGTGATTTCCAGAAATACAGTGAATCAAATGTAAGAGTGCTGAACACCTGTATCATTGCATTTACATGTTCTTTTTGTTCTAATTTATTTACATTGCTCAGCCTCTATACACCTAGACCAAGTCATTAGATACTATGAATCTTCTGAAGGTTAGTTTATTCAGTTAGATTTATATACAGATATATCAGAGAAGGATTAACTTCTAAAATTTAACTCACATCATACTAGTTTTAGTAGTAAGTTTTATGACTAGTGAACTTTATTCTTGAATCACACATTTAGCAGTGTTTATTTCTATGAAATGACCTATTTCCTGCCAAAAAGAAAAAAAAGATGTCTTTTAATTAGGACTAGACTTCCTCTGATACTGGTTTTTTGTACTCTTTGTATGCTATAACGTTATTACTGGACCAGTAAACACATTTAAAATGCTTAATTAAAAGTAAATTATCAATCTAGGCCAAAGTCTGTACAGAGTTACAGAGATATTTCACTTCCACAAAGCCATGCAGACTTGTCTAGGAAGCTGCACACATAAAGAAAATTAGATCATTTCCAGGAAACCGAAACAAACCTAAATTGTTTCTGACAAATTACACAAATACTTACTTTGTGAAGCTAGGATACCTGATGTGTCCATGATACCAAAACGTTAAACATTACCTAGTATCTGATTGAACTCAATTCCTCACCTTACAGGAAACAAATGGGAAATGATATACAGTGGTGCTACCAGGGAACATCTTTGTGATCGACTGAATCCAGGCTGTTTCTATCGTTTACGAGTTTACTGCATCAGTGATGGAGGACAGAGTGCGGTAATACTTATATGTAGATTCTTTTGTGTTGTTATTAAGTTTGGCCAAATGGGGTAGGATCACCAGGTGCCACTTCAAATATTGAAACATATCCACAAATGGAGAAAAGTAACTTCTGTAACCTGTTGGGTTAATTTGATAGTGACCAAAATATTCTAATGTGGTACTTAGCTCACAGTAAGTATTCAGTGTGTGTCTGTTGTCTGGTTGGTATTCAGCTTTGGAAAAACAAATACATGAAAACATTGGAGAAAATTTTATAAAGATAAATTTGAGAATGATGCTCAATAACCATACTAAGCAGAAATAGAAATAAAATAATTATAGACCGATTTACTGCTCCATAAATTATGTGTGTGAGGACACATCATAAAATAGTATCTGCTGTTTAAATCTACTTTCTAATATTTACTTACTTCAAAAAAGTTGGCCATTATTTTATTATTAGAGACTCAATAACCAAAATGAACTTAAAGTGTACCATTGATATAAAGACATAATGTTCTAGGGATGTATGTTTATTAATGAGTGATTTTTTTTTTTTTTTGGGAAACAGAGTCTCACTCTGTCGCCCAGGCTGGAGTGCAGTGGCACGATCGGGGCTCACTGCAACCTCTGCCTCCTGGGTTCTGCAACCTCTGCCTCCTGGGTTCAAGAATTCTCCTGCTTCAGCCTCCCTAGTAGCTGGGACTACAGGCGCCCCCCACCACAACTGGCTAATTTTTGTATTTTTAGTAGAGACGGGGTTTTACCATGTTGGCCAGGCTGGCCTCGAACTCCTGACCTTGTGATCCACCGGCCTCAGCTTCCCACAGTGCTGGGGTTACAGGCATGAGCCACCGCACCCGGCCAAGTGATTTTTTTTTTTAAATGAATTAAACCAAGAATGGTTTCTTGGATCATTCATAATTGCTGGGTTTGTTTTTTTTTTTGAAATGAAATTTAATGCAATGAAAGTATTCTTTTTTAAAAATGAAATATAGGCATTTTGTTGAAAATGAAACTAATGTGAAACTGAGTGTGAGTCCTGCCCAACTGGCTTGTGCTCCAGTTGCTTCATTTTATCCAGTAAGAAAATCTCCCTGGATTTAAGAAAAGCAACAACACATACACATGCACAAAATCCTATTCTACTATAGCATTTTACAGCATTTTTATATAGGATAGCTTTCTGATAAAAAGATGACCAAATATTTTGTGTTTAAAAAGAATGTTAAGTATGAACCTTAATATGTTGCAAGTAAGTAATATGCCACTGATTTTGTGGCATTGTTTTTTTTGAGACAGAGTCTCACTCTGTTGCCCAGGCTGGAGTGCAGTGGCACGATCTCGGCTCACTGCCAGCTCTTCCTCTTGGGTTCACACCATTCTCCTGCCTCAGCCTTCCAAGTAGCTGGGACTACAGGTGCCTGCCACCATGCCCGGCTACTTTTTTGTATTTTTAGTAGAGACTGGGTTTCACCATGTTAACCAGGATGGTCTCGATCTTCTGACCCTGTGATCCACCCGCCTCAGCCTCCCAAAGCGCTGGGATTACAGGTGTGAGCCACCGCGCCCGGCCCAGTGTGGCATTGTTTTTAACAGAGTGTCTTTAAAAATAAAGGCTTTTTAAAATATAAATATAGCATAGAAACTAAAAGCAGTATCAAATACCTAGAAAGATGCCAAGTAACTGGAAAAGCTTACCTGATTTTAGAATTATTTTTAGGTGGAAAGGATGAAGGAAAGATAATCTTTTAATGTATAAGTTAAGCTTGGTGCAGTGACAAATGTGTATAGTCTCAGCTACTCTGGACGTGGGAGGATTGCTTGAGCCCAAGAATTTGAGGCTGTAATCATACCTGTGAATAGCAACTGCACTCCATCCTGGGCAACATACCAAGACCCCATCTCTAAAAATAAATCAATCAGTGTTTAGGTTAAAAATACAGTCTACAGTAGTAAAGTAGCCAAAATATTCTAAACCTCCTTACAACAATACAAACAGCATATACAGTATTTTAAAACATCCCTCCTTAGAAGAGATTTATGGATCCTTTTGGAGAAGATCAAAAATATTGCCCATTAAATTGTGTTGGAAGTTGTTTTTTTCTTTAGTTATGGAAAGAAAAGGAAAGGAAGGGTTCATTGAAGTTCTTTTTCAGTAACTTGCTTTGTATATAGTAGTTGCACAGTACATGTCTTTCTTTGTCTATGAAAATTTTGAGTTTTTATTTAATTGGGTTTTCATTTTTTTTCAGAACTTTATTCCTTTTTTGTTGACAATCAAGTACAATTTCAAATTATCAGTGCAATATTTGTGTTTATATTATTTTTCCTTACCAAAAGCAATCTGATTATTTGGTTTTGGGGCATTTTTGTTTTCTTTTTGCTTTTGTTTTGGCAGGTCTCTGAATCTTTACTTGTGCAGACTCCAGCTGTGCCTCCTGGCCCATGCCTCCCTCCCAGATTACAGGGTAGACCCAAAGCAAAAGAAATACAGTTACGATGGGGTAATTTCCATTTTGGTAATAAATTATAATTAAGCTAGAACAGGAAGTATTCGTCTTGCTAAATTGCATTAATCTTTCCATCTTTTAGGACCCCCTCTGGTTGATGGTGGATCACCCATTTCCTGTTACAGTGTGGAAATGTCTCCTATAGAAAAAGATGAACCTAGAGAAGTTTACCAAGGTTCTGAAGTAGAATGTACAGTGAGCAGCCTTCTTCCTGGAAAGACATACAGCTTCAGACTACGTGCAGCTAACAAAATGGGGGTAAGAAGACTGTGCTGATAGAATTATAATCACAATGGTGATATATGTTTCATTTTAACATACATCATCATATCCGTTATTTGGCCATTTGGCTTTAACATATGACTCCAAATTTAACAATTTTTAACAAGCCTACATTGATAAATACAAGAGAAGTCAGTATATTCCATAACTTAATTTTTATGAAATCTCGGTATTTTTAGATCCCACTTACAGTTTGTGACACTTTGGACTTCAGCTGGGCTAGAGTTTACCTTTTAGGCAGTGTTAATAGAGTTTACTTAATCAATTTAAGAGTAGAAGTAAAATCATAAGTACTGAAGTTTTTTGAGGCTGATTGAAGTTTTTTGAGGCTAAAGTAGCATTTACTTTCAGTTGGCAACTAATTATGATTCATTTTTTTTGCCCAAATGAAAAAAAACTTATGCTTGAAACTATTCTGGTTTTGTATGTATTTTTTGAAATATTATCTATGTATTTAATATAGAACTCCAAAAAGTGGACAAAGTAGGTGATATCTCCATTTCACAACTAAGAAAACGGGTTCAGGAAAGCTAAATATTTTGCCCACAGTCATACAAACTAATAAGTGATAGAGGTAAGCTACAAACCTTAGTTTGTCAGACTCCAGAGCCAAAGCTCTTTCCACTCAGCTATGACACCTCTCATCTCTCTGCAATAAAGCAGGTTCCCTAAGGACAAAGCAGTAATTTCCTATCTCAGCTAAATAACAATTTCTTTCAACTATTCTATAATTAAAATTTTTATAGAATTAAACTGACAGTTCTCTCCTACCCATTATTTTGGTGAACTATACTATATTTCAAATCCTGTTGTCCAACAGGGTTCTGTATTTACATCTGTAAACTTATTTTTCAATTTATTTCTGTTTGATTTTTTGAAACAGGGTCTCACCCTGTCACCCAGGGTGGAGTGCAGTGGTGTGATCTTGGCTCTCTGCAACCTCCGCCTCCTGGGCTCAGGTGACCCTTCTACCTCAGCCTCCCAAGTAGCTGGGACCACAGGTGTACATCACCACACCTGGATAATTTTTTCATATTTTTAGTAGAGAGGGGGTTTTGTCATGTTGCCCAGGTTAGTCTCAAACTCCTGGGCTGAAGAGATCTACCCACCTCGGCCTCCCAAAGTAGTGGGATTACAGGCAAGAGCCACTATGCCCGGCCTAAATTTCTTATATGTCAAATTTATATACTTAGGCTGTTCTTACACAAGTCATTCCTTTCTGTAAGAAGCCATCTTGTCAGCCTCACAAGGCTGCAGTACACTAGGATCGCATCTTTAATACTTACGTCTTAATTTATATTTTCAGGTTTGTGATAATTTGTCAAAATCACCTTAAGTAAATATTTACTTTCCATATTTCCAGAGAATATACATTTTAGACCTTTCTAAAGCTATTCCAGATTTTAAGATAAAATTTATGCCTACCAGAGAGCAGTACTGATAAATAATGTACTATAAGTACACTATTTACAGTTTTATTTTAAATAAAATCCATTCAGCATGCTAGAATGGTGAAGCTTTGTCATTATTTTGTTGTCGTTGACATGAATTAACCTTGTTCAAAAAAGGGGGGCAAAAAAATGACATTTGTCATGGAAAACTTTTTTTAATCCCTATAGGACTTGAGGAACAGAATCCTTACTTCACTTCTTATAAATAGTTGTGCTAAACCTCAAGTTTCTATCATTTAGTGGCCCTTTCCATGCTCTCCATGAACTAAACTGAATTATCTGTGTGACTGATATGTTTTCTTAGGTTGCCTTATAACATGTATAACAGCACTCTTTATTTGTAGATAGCTTTGTATGTATGTGTGTGTATAGACAGATAGACAGACTTTTTTTTTGAGACAGGGTATCTGTCACCCAGGCTGGAGAGCAGGGGTATGATCATGGCTCACTGCAACCTCAACCTCCCAGGCTTAAGCGATCCTCCTGCCTCAGCCTCCTGAGTAGCAGGGACTATAGGTGCACACCACCATGCCAGGCTGATTTTTTACTTTTTTGTAGAGATGGGGGTCCCCTTATGTTTCCCAGGTTGGTCTCAAACTCTCGGGCTCAAGTGATTCCCCCACCTTAGCCTCCCAAAGAGGTGGGATTACAGGCATGAGCCTCTGCACCTGACCTTTTATATATACTTATTATTGTAAATCATTTGCTGCCACTAGCAGTCTGTAAGTCTATACTATTAAATGACATTGGCCAGGCACGGTGGTAAATGCATGTAATCCCAGCACTTTGGGAGGCCAAGGCGGGTGGGTCACTTGAGGTCAGGAGTTCGAGACCAGCCTGACCAACATGGTGAAACCCCTTCTCTGCTAAAAATGCAAAACTTAGCTGGGCATAGTGGCGTGTGCCTGTAATCCCAGCTGCTCTGGAGGCTGAGGCAGGAAAATCACTTGAACCTGGGAGGCGGAGGTTACAGTGAGCTGAAATCATGCCACTACATCCAGCCTGGGTGACTCACAAAAAAAAGCAATTAAAAACAAAAAACTATTAAATGACAGATTTATATTTGGAATTTTGGCTAGGCACAGTAGCTCACACCTGTAATCCCAATACTTGGGGAGGCCGAGGCTGGCAGATCACTTCAGGCCAGGAGTTCGGGACCAGCCTGGCCAACATCGGGAAACCCCATATCTACTAAAAATACAAAAATTAGCTGGGCTTGGTGGTACCCACACCTGTAGTCCCAGCTACTCAGGAGGCTGAGGCACAAGAATCGCTTGAACCCAGGAGGTGGAGGTTGCAGTGAGCTGAGATTGTGCCACTGAACTCCAGCCTGGGCAACAGGCTTTTTCTCAAAAAAATAATAACATATTTGGAATTTTAAAATTGATTGGGTTTTCAAATTTATTGTTTTAAATTAGGAACTTTTGAACTACTAATAAAACTATCTGCCATAGTTCATTGATTTTTACATGAAATATTTATTTTCAAGATGGTTTCAAGATTACTTTTCACAAAGCAGGCGCATTATATCACCATTTTGCTCTGCCTTGTAAACTTGCCATCTGGGATTTTTGGGTGGTATTCATGTGAGAGTAAAGCATATTCTCTAGCAGTTTCCTATAGCTACAGGTTTGTTTGTTTTTTTCATTGCTTCTAACAGGATATGGTTACTATGAGTCCATGAAATATAATGGAAATGTGAATAAGGAGTTTACTGAAGACTTTATAAACATTTGATTTTTTTTTAATCGTGAATATGATAGAAACTGGTAGTGTTGAGCAGTGCAAATATTTGAAGTGGTGATTTGTGAAATAGCCCAGCATTGCCTTAAACAAAATCACAGTCTACTTCTTGTTTTATACATATGATAGTATAAAAGGTTTCTTTTTTTTCCCATTTTCTGAGATTTATAGATTGGTATATAGCTTTAAACTATATAAAGTTTTATGGAAAGATTTTTTAACCTTATTAATATAAATTTTAAAGTTGATATAATTAAAGTGAGCCCATCTTCTGTTTATAAAATGCAAGATTCCTTAACATTTATAATTATACAGATGAAATAGTTTCTATAAGGAAGTTGGAGTTATGATTTTGCCCTTTATAGATGTTAGATTGTGCAGATTTGTCTGTATTTTCTCACCATATCAAATAATACTTTTCTTATAAGATTGGTCTTCAAGAGCCATATTAGTTGTTATAATTGATTAGTATATAGTTTAACTTTATTCATCATATTTATACTGTAGATTTATGGCCAAAGGTTGAGGTTATTTCAGGAGAGTTGATGACCTTCATTTAAAGTCTAGCTAAAATCAGTGCTGTAAACAAAAGGAAACATTTACGTTTGTTTCTGTTTGCCATATATAGTAGCCTTGATTTTTTACTTTTTTATAAAAGTTACATTCACAATATTAGCCTGAGATATTAATGACATTGTGATGATACAAAATGGTGTATATTCCCTGTGCAATCGGATTTGGAGGAAAAATGAAGGACTTAACATTATCTGAAGTCACTGATACTCTGAATAAGTATGGTCAAGGAGTGAACTATTTTCTTTTGGAAAAACTTCTTAAAATTTTATTTTTAAAGTATTATACTGTTATTTTTAGGGCCTAATGGTTACATTGAATAGTTGGTTTCACCTTCTTAAGGTTTTTTACCAATATTCATGAAACTTGATATTTTTAAAATCCCTACCCTTTGGTAAGTCTACTGTTATTTATTAACATTTTTATTGGTGATTAATACATGTTTTTTCCTAAATTAAAAATAAATAACTTGGAATAATTTTAATATTAAATCTTTGTTAACAACTGAATGTTTCCATAGAATTTTCTGAGAAGTTGAGTTTCTTAGAGTTTTCGTAGCTGGCTGGGCCCAGTGGCTCATGCCTGTAATCCCAGCACTTTGGCTCAAGCAGTCCTCCCTCTGAGACAGGAGGACCACTTGTGCCCAGGAGTCTGAGACCAACCTGGGCAACATGGTGAAACCCTGTCTCTGTAAAAAGTAGAAAAATTAGCCCAGCATGGTAGTGCACACCTGTAGTCCCAGCTACTCAGGAGGCTGAGGTGGGAGGATGGCTTGAGCCCAGGAAGTCGAGGGTGCAGTGAGCCATGTTTGCACCACTGCACTCCTGCAGTCTGGGTGATGGAGCCAGCCAGACCTTGTCTCAAAAAAAAAAAAAAAAAAAAAAAAAAAGAAGTTGAGCTAGCTCTTAAAGATGGGCATTTGGCAAAACTGCCTGATACAGTGCAGTAACAAGTAGGTTTACTTCTGACCATTATAATGATGCGCCACTGTTAAGTGAAAATACCAGTGTATTGGGGCTTTTCTTTTGCTAATGAGCTTTAAAAAATTGATGACTAGAAATTTCTGTAATTGTTCTCCTATGTGTCGGGGAAGGAATTTGCCAATACTGAATAAAATTTTTTATATTCCAGGTAATGTATGTTAAAAGTAATTATGAGAAAGTGAGCTTTTTAGCATGGAACAGAAAAATCAAATTCTGGTACAAAATAAACAAATTTATAGAACAGAATGTTGGTAAAATTTGATATGGAATATGCCTAAGAAAGATTCATGAAGTATTAAAAAATTAAAAATAATAATTTACACCTACCATCTCCCGTACCTTTAATTAGTATCAATTTCTTCACTCCTTATATTTCTCCTGAATTATTCCACCGACCTCATTCCCTAATGTCCTGCCCTTCTTGCAAAAACCATTTCCTGAAGAAATAAGGGGCAGAAGAAAGTATAGGTAAATGAAACTTTAAAATTTCTCACACCTTTACTTTCATGATTTTTAAGTCTTTTTAGTTAATGTGAATACTTATAGAATTATGACCAAATTAATCTTGAAACACAGGGAAAAGACTTTAATTATTAATGAATCTTTAAATATGCAGTTCTGTGCAATCAGTGGACATTTAAGGGTGAAAAATAAAAACACTAGTTACATTTGTTTTTCTAGTTCGGACCATTTTCAGAAAAATGTGATATTACTACAGCCCCTGGGCCACCAGATCAGTGCAAGCCCCCTCAAGTGACATGTAGATCTGCAACTTGTGCACAAGTGAATTGGGAGGTATTGTAATTTCCATTGACTTGTATCTACTTTCTTAAGTGAATAGAATAGTTTATATAAAAGAATAAAGATACTGTTCATTTTTACCGCCTGTATTATACAGAGTAAGCCCTAGTTTAATTCACATGAAAAACAGTGACTTCTTTTTCCTCTTTGAAGAATTTGAGTAAGGTATATTTGCATTACAAATATTTAGATTCCTGTTCATTATGTGCTTTGTATTTTTATGAATGGCTTTGTCTCAGTACTGAGATATTTCAGCCACTGTAAGTTTAATGTTCAGAATAGACATACACAGGAATTAGTAAATTCTATTTCTCTTATATTTATCCAGTACACATTTCCAGTGTACTTATTGTGGATAGTAATAATCAGTGATGATAATTATTATATTTTCAGTTCCCTTTGAAATTTAACAAAATGTGTGTATGCTTTTAACATTTCATATTAATAGAATTATCTTGAAATATATTTACCTTAAAACACTCTTTCTAAAGTGACTTAGTCATATTTCTACTTCTAATTCAAAACAGTTATTTATATATTTGACCAATCTTAAATTCAGATAATCTTAATGAATAAAAAATGTAAAATTGAACAGTTTTGATTGTGCTTAAAAGTTTTAAAGAAACTCAAAAGCAATCTAGTTTTACATGTGCTCAGGTAAAGAGCATTTTTGGCCAAAAGCTATTTAATCAACATCAAGACTAAGACCTTTATCCTTTTCTTAATTTAAAGGTTCCTTTGAGTAATGGAACAGATGTCACTGAATATCGATTGGAGTGGGGAGGAGTTGAAGGAAGTATGCAGATATGTTACTGTGGGCCTGGTCTCAGTTATGAAATAAAAGGACTTTCACCAGCAACTACCTATTATTGCAGGGTCCAGGTAAAGATGATCAGTACCTTGTCACTTAACTCTATCCAGAGTTTTATATTTCATTGGCATTTTCATGGTCATGACTTTGTTAACTCGGAGGCTCTGTTAATTTGTAGGCTCTGAGTGTTGTGGGTGCAGGCCCTTTCAGTGAAGTAGTAGCCTGTGTGACTCCACCATCAGTTCCTGGCACTGTGACCTGTCTTCAAGAAATAAGCGATGATGAGATAGAAAATCCCCATTATTCACCTTCTACATGCCTTGCAATAAGCTGGGAAAAGCCTTGTGATCATGGTTCGGAAATCCTTGCCTACAGCATAGACTTTGGAGATAAACAATCCCTAACAGTGGGAAAGGTTACAAGCTATATTATCAACAATTTGCAACCAGATACAACATACAGGTATACTCTAAAAATTATGTTGATTTTTGCCTAGACCAGAGAGACACTTTAAATAAAACAATCATAACCAAACTTTTTTTCTTATGTGGCGCTTAGAATACGAATTCAAGCCTTGAATAGCCTTGGAGCTGGTCCTTTCAGCCATATGATAAAATTAAAAACTAAGCCTCTCCCTCCTGATCCACCTCGTCTGGAATGTGTTGCCTTTAGCCACCAGAACCTTAAGCTGAAATGGGGAGAAGGAACTCCAAAGACATTGTCAACCGATTCTATTCAGTACCACCTTCAGATGGAGGATAAGAATGGACGGTAGGTTTTTTTAATTGCTTCTTTATATAGTTTCTTAGGTCTTAAGTATATAAATTTCTGTAACTATTAGAAGTAGGCCAGGTGTGGTGGCTGACACCTGTAATCTCAGCACTTTGGGAGGCTGAGGCAGGCGAATTGCTTGAGCCCAGGAGTGCAAGACCAGCCTGGGCAAGACAGTGAGACCTTGTCTCTAAAAAAAATTTCTTTTAATGAAGTAAGTTTTCAAAAACGAAGTCAAGATTGTCATACAAAAGTGTGCTGTTTTTAAAACATTAGAAAACACAATGTAGATTTCCTGTTTATAATTTGTGAGTGGAATACCAAGAGAAAAAAATAAGTGGGCTACTGTTTGGTTGTTTTCTCTAATCCATTTACTGTTTTCATGATAGTAAAAGACACCTAATCTTAGATACAAAATAAACTCTTCAGTGTTTATTTCTAGCAGGACACAATTTTTTTTTTTTTAAGACAAGGTCTTGCTCTGTCACCCAGGCTGGCCTCCAGTGGCACTATCTTGGCTCACTGCAACCTCTGCCTCCAGGGCTGGAGCCATCCTCCCACCTCAGCTCCCCAAGTATCTGTGACCACAGGCGTGGGCCACTACACCTGGCTAATTTTTGTATTTTTAGTAGAGATGAGGTTTCACCATGTCGCTCACACTGGTCTCGAACTCCTGGGCTCAAGTGGTCCTCCCCCCTCAGCCTCACTGAGTGCTGAGATTACAACTCATGAGCCACTGTGCCTGACCGAAACAATTTTTTTTTTTTTTTTTTTTTTTTTTGAGACAGAGTCTCACTCTTACCAGGCTGGAGTGCAGTGACACAATCTCGGCTCACTGCAATCTCCGCCTCTCAGGTTCAAACAATTCCCCTGCCTCAGCCTCCCAAGTAGCTGGAACTACAGGTGCGCACCACCACGCCCGGCTAATTTTTTGTATTTTAGTGGAGGCGGAGTTTCACCATGTTGGCCAGGATGGTCTCCATCTCCTGACCTCGTGATCCACCTGCCTCAACCTCCCAAAGTGCTGGGATTACAGGCGTGAGCCACTGCACCCGGCCCTGAAACAATTTTATAGTAAATGATTATGATCGTTCCTGGCCTCTGAGATCCTTGAGGGCAGAGATTATGTTTCAGTCTTTTCCAGATTCCTGACACAGGGCCTGCACGCTAAATGAATACAGTTCAGTTTTTCACTGTGTGATCTCAGTTAGATTCTGTGATTAATTATCTAGTCCCTTTGCTAATCACTGTTGCTAATCTTTGCTAATCTTTGAATTAGAAAGAACCTAATTTCATTCAGGTTCTTTCTGTGCCTCTTTTACATCTTAATGTACATGTTGTACTATTCCTATATAATGTGCCATATACTGCCGCACTAAATCATGTATTTTAATTACAGTGTTAACTCTGAATATTTGTAACAGTCATTCTAATGCCAACTAGGGCTATTTATTCACATTATATTCCATATAAGCAATGCCACATACCTCCCACAGCTGTTAATCCTTTAATATTTTAAGAATTTTGAATTTTGCTTTTCTACTTTTCATTGAATATATTAGAAACAATTTCCAAATCTGATGGACTCAGAATACTAGTAACAGTTTTTCCCAAGATTTACTTTTTTGTGTTGTTTGTATCTTAGCCAGGTATTCAACAATGAAATATTCATGGTGCTTGTACATAACCACTCTCTGTCAGAAATACTTATACATTTAAAATAACATATGGAATAATTTTGTATACTAGTATATCACCAGTAAGAACATTACACAGAACAAACGTGATCATTTCCTAAAATCTGTATCGATGAATGTTAGCCTTTGTTCTTGGCAGAATTTTATGTAATCTTTGTAGACTTATCTCTACAAAGAGATTATTTGCCTTGTACAGGTTTTTGGTATAGCCATTTATCTTTAATATATGTTGTTATTACTGGACAAATTAATTGTTTAAATTTTTTTCCTCCCCTTTCTAGCATACATTTGGGGTAGTGCAAGAAGGCTTACTGGAAACAGGTCTAATTAGTGTTTGGTTGAAAGATAATAGAATAAAGATTCTATTAGATATAAATTCTATTATAGAACTTCCAACTTAATATTCAGCTAGCATCTAGAGAATTGTTATGGGGTATGAATATGGCTCATGGCCTTTGGTTGTGGAAAATAAAGAAATTGAAACCTTTTATGATACTGTTAAGTTTAATGCACACATTTAATAAATTAAATCAATTTAATATCTTTGATTACTTTCATTCCCTTTGATTTTCACAACTATATACACTTGCTGTGGGATGGTATCATAATGATACTTTAGTTGTTCCCTGATCCAGATTTTGTCATTGTTCAGCTTTTTTAAACAGTGGTATTACCACTATTTTTTTTCCTGTCATTAAAAAAAAATTTAGAGGTTGAAAAGGCAAGGCTTATCCAATTACTGCTTATTGGAAGTACTGTTTCTTCCTGTCATTAAATATTTCTTTATTTTTAACTTGACTACAATTTTCAGACTGTTAGCATTGAATAAGCATTCATTATTCATTCTCTAATTTCCAAAAATTTTAGAAACATCCAATCAAAAATAATGGGATGCATTCAACTTATAGATAACATATTAGGAGAAATATATATGATATTCAACTTCATTGAACAGTTCAAGTGGATAATGTATTGAAAATTTTATATTATCATACTACTTTTGTAAATCTCTAGAAAAACATCACCAAGTCAACTAAAAATCTGCCTGGGAATTGAGAATTCTCTTTTTTCCAGATAAAGACAAGGAAGATTAAAATAGAAACTTGATCTCATAGCTCAGGTCTCTATGCCATACTTGGCAAATTTTATCAATATGACTTTAGTTAGAAATAATTTGTAATGAAAATTGTGATGTTCTGAGCATCTTTTAAAATGTACATTAACAAAACAGTATTCAGAAACAAAGCTAAACCGGAAGCCTGAGAAGAAACAGTTATGGTCGGACATGAAATTTAGTAACAGACTTTCAGTAAATCATGTCAAATTGGGAAATTTACCAAATATCCTATTTTTCTTCATCTGATGAAAAACAGATTTATTTTAAGTGACATAGAGTTCCTGGCATCAAACTTTTGGGGTAACTTATCACTCCTAAATAATGTTCCTAACTGTGTTTTTATACTAGTTTGTAAAACACTTTAATAAGGTATCATAAGGTAGTATAAGGTTTATCTAATAGTTATTTCCATTTTAGGTTTGTATCCCTATACAGAGGACCATGTCATACATACAAAGTACAAAGACTTAATGAGTCAACATCCTATAAATTCTGTATTCAAGCTTGTAATGAAGCTGGGGAAGGTCCCCTCTCCCAAGAATATATTTTCACTACTCCAAAATCTGTCCCAGCTGCCTTGAAAGGTAAGTTATACATCCTGAACTTATTTTCTTTATAATAAATTACTTTTTAATGTATTTTCATAAATGCTTTGTTTACTGATATTAAAATTTAGCATCCAGTATATGTCCACCAGTTATACAAAATCGTATAGGCAAGCCCAACTCTACTGAGAGTTCCACTCAATAATAAAAGCTGTTTTATCTGGCACGCTCATATTCAGACAAGTACTGGCTTTTGTCACTGATGTTTTTAATAATGTAGCATAAAAATACTAAATTGAGTAGGTAGGCTGGTTTTCTAATGAGGTCATTTGCTTAAAGAAAAAAATCACAAACTCTGGTTGTTTAAACGTTTTGAGTTATTGATATTACATTCATTTGGATTTCAGAAGGAAAGCTTGCTCATCTGTTAAGCAAAACAAATTCTTCATTAATGTGGGTTTTTCAATTAGTTTTACACACACATGTACACATATTTACACACATTTGTATATACATTTATCTTTTAATTTTAGAGGGGTTCTTATTTTAAAGTGACTGGCAAGGGCTACACTCTATTTTTAGCTGAAAAGTCTATAAAGTTAATTGTTCTGAAGACTAATCACAGAGACTTCTAGAACCATATCCTAGATCATGTACTTAAACCTATCATTTGTTAAACAGCAGAACTCTTCTTGAATAGTCTTTCTAATAATATTGAGTTTCACTGAGTCATTTTTCTGTTTGCTCATCAAGTTTAGTGTCTCTTAGCTTTAAGAAGAGTGCTGACTATAAGCAGGGCACAGTGGCTCACACCTGTAAGCCCAGTGCTTTGGGAGACTGAAGTGGGAGGCTCACTTAAGGCCAGGAGTATTGAGACCAACGTGGGCAACATACTGAGACCTGCCTCTCTACAAAAGAAATTTTGAATCAGCTGGGGATGGTAGCATATGCCTGTGTGTGTAGCTGCACAGGAGGCTGAGGCTGCATTGAGCTATGATCGCACCACTGTTCTCCAGGCTGGGTGACAGAGTGAGATCCCATATCTTAGAATACAAGAGTGCTGATTTTAACCTCTTTGGATGCAAATTTCAAAAATTCACTGATACTTATTTCAAGTTTATAAGTGGATTTTAAATATTTGTTGATTTTTATTAAAACAAGTGTCTGCATGATGTACCAAATTAAAAATCAAGTGGAACAGATATTATTTATATTTGTTTCCTACAGCCCCCAAAATAGAGAAAGTAAATGATCACATTTGTGAAATTACATGGGAGTGTTTACAGCCAATGAAAGGTGATCCAGTTATTTACAGTCTTCAAGTTATGTTGGGAAAAGATTCAGAATTCAAACAGGTATGTACCAAGATATTAATGTGTGGATGCATATTTTTACCCTTTTTTAATTTTTATGTATTTTCAGTGTAAGATTTGGCCATCTTTACCTTTTAATTCATAAACATTTATTCAGTATATATTATGTTCCAGAGATCTCAAGATTCCAAATCTTTTCAGTATGAACTACACTTGAACAGATTATTCATTTATCTGATAAGTATTCATTGAATTCTGTGCCAGGCACTCAGGATATAGCACTGAACAAAAAGTCCCTTGCCTCCATGGAGCTTACTTACATTCTGGTGGAAAAGAAGACACTATAAGCAAGTAAACATGACAATATATTGTCAGATATAAGTGTAATGGAGAAAAAACAAAATTGGATAAAATAGGGAGTAGTGGAGGGGGAGGGCACTGAGTGTTATTTCATTTGGGGCACTCAGCTGACATTTCAGCATGTCCCAGAGGAGATGACTATGGAGAGAAGAGTGTTCCAAGAAGATATGCTGAGGCAGGAACATGCCTATTAAATCTGATGAACATAAAGGAGCCAATATGACTGGATGGAGAGAGCAAAGGGAAGAGTTGATAAGGTCGGGTAGTTAATCCTAAGGGGCCTATAGGTGGTATGGAGTGATGTAAGGCATAATAGGCCATACTGTGGCTTTTACTCCACGTGAAATGAGAAGACAGTGGAGGATTTTGACCAGGGTATTCACGTGATCAGACACAGGATTGTTTTGACTGTAGTGTTGAAACTACAGTAGGACAAGGGCAGAACTAGAAAGACTAATAAGGAGGCTTTTACAATAATAGTATTAATAATAGTCATAATGCAGTGCTGTAAATATGACATTAGGCATGAAGTTATAATGGAAACCTAGAGGAATTGTCACCTTCCTAGCCAAGAGGTTTCAAAGATAGCTTTCTGATAAAGCAAGAATAGCAGTGAGATAGAGTGGAGAGTTGCCAATGTTTGTTACAACTTTTAAAAAGAATAAGCTTTTATACCACTCCAAAGACTAATTAAATACCTATACAGTTCATCTGATTTTCCCTTTTTCCTGTAACCTTCTTAATTTTGAGGGCTTTTAAGCTGGGTTGTTTTCATTGTGTCTTATATTTTCCTCTTCCACTAAAAAAAAGATCCTTCATTTGTTTTATTCCAGTATTGTGCTGTTGTAACCACTCTATGTAATATCTTAACTGAAATTACAAAAGATCCAAAGAGTCAGATTAAACCTGGCATGCAATTGTTTTTCTTTATTAAGCCATCTGCAAATTGACAGGATAATTAGATTTGAAATGTAATTTACAGATAAGTAGGTTTCCTTCTAAGGAGGAAGCAAAATTAATATTAAAGAAAATATAATTGTATTACACGTTTAAAGGAAATAGGGACTCCACATTTGAGTAGTATATGAATAACCTTAAGGCTTGTTTGAATGACTTTTCTTGGGTGTATAAACCTTCTGAAATTAGCTTGAGCAAGTTAATCTGTTTTCTTCAGTCCTGTATTTACAGTTACCTGTGTCTCTTCCTGCTTAGAGGTCTTCCCACATCTGAAATACAAAATTGAAAACTTGATCCCATCATCTTCCCTCCCAGTATCTCCTCTCCAACATCTTTACTTCATCAGTGTCATAGACACCAATATCATCTTGGTCTCCAAGCTTTAAATTCTTAGATGAATTTTTTTTTCCTATCAACTCTTAATCAGAATTTGTTTCTAAATCCATAAAACTACATCAGGGCCTCATCACTTTTTGCATGTACATCAAGAGTCCTTGTCCTACTCAGCTCCCTTCAGTCCTTCACACAGCCTCACGATTAGGATTCCATAAACACTGTTTTAATGTCACACACCTACAGTGGTCCCTTTTGAATTAACCTAAATTTCCAACTAGTGTAATTAATGTATTCTTCCTCTTTGTACCAGATCTCTTATCACCCTCATGCCACTTGTTGAGGTTTTTCTTTCTTAACCTAATACTGCCAGGCTCATGGAATGGTACATGAAGACACATGGAAAGTATAAAGACAAAAATCATCTATTATATCCATAAGACAAATACATATTTTTAATTTTTACTCAATTTACTTCAGTGTTATGTATACAATTTTACACTACTTTATCATACAACATTCTGTTTTAAGTGAATCCTTTTACAGGTTGAAGCATCCCAAATAAAGTCCAAAATTCAAAATGTTTCACCCAAAATCTGAAACTTTTTGAGGATCGATATGACACTCAAAGGAAATGCTCATTGGAGCATTTCCAATTTCAGATTTTTGGGTTTGGAATGCTCAACTAGTAAATACGCAACTATTCCAAAATCAAAAAAATTGAAATGCTTCTGGTTCCAAGCATTTCTTATAAGGGATACCCAACCTGTACCATCTCCCAAACATGGATCATTTCTACATTCTATTCCCTGAAACATTATGCATCCTTAGAACTAATGCATAGTCACCATTTTCTTTCTGATTTATCTTAAAGCTTCTTTCAGTAAGTTCCTTTATATATTGTTATCAGCATCCACATTTTTATTTATTGCCAATAATTCACTAATTTAATGTCCTTTTATTAAGTACCTACTATATGCTAGATTCTGGAGATAGAAAAATGAGACAGAGATCTTACTTTACTTTGAGAGCAAAGCAATATGTAAAAATTTAGATTTACACCACAGGTACAATTGAGGCAGCTAAAAGTACTTGAAAGCCCCCATGTGTTGGTTCTTCTGACTTGTAGCCCACCAACTAACTGGAGAAACTCAACTGACAAGTCATTTAACCCTATGAGCCTTGGTTTTCTCAATTACAGAATGAGTGGTGGGAGGTTGCTCATTATTGGAAATGATAGCTCCTACAGATTGAGCAGTGACTGCATGCTGAGCACTGCGCTAAGTGCTTTAACAAGCATTAGTTCATTTCATCCTCATAATTATCATACATGTTAACTACTAGTATGTCTTTTATACTAAGGTAGTTGGTCTAAAATCACATCTGGAGTGTGAAGTGGTAGAGCAGACCTTGGATGCCAGGGGTGAACAGTTCTAGTATATAGCTTCTTAACCCATTTATGCCTAGTGTTCCATTATTGGAACACTAAGCTTGTGGTAGTTATTTATATCCAACTGATCAAGGTTATTGCCAAGGTCTGATTTTTCACAAAAAAAAAATTTGCAACCTCTGGCATAAATGGGTTAATTACTAGCACATTCCTCTGAAAATCCGTGGAATTTCATTCTTTTTATTTCCCTTGTGAGGCATGGCAGAGGAGGTCCTATTTTCTGATTCTAAGTGATCTCCCCTCTCTGGTTTATACAGTGATTTGCCATAGGCACCTATAGAAAGCTCCCCTTATTCATTTTCCATTTCATTGTACAGATATGTTTGAAATTATATGGAAATTTATCAGTTATACAAAGACATAATGGGGGAAGCAAAAGTAGACACTATCCCTTCTTTGATGGAATGATTGCATTGAAAAATGACTTCTTACATTTGAGAAAAGCGAGAAAATGCTTGAGGACCGATTTTGCTTGTTCTCTAGCTGCCCTGGGGCACATCTGCACTCCTTAACTCATCTGTGAACCGTATAAGGGTAGATACTCGCTTTTGAAATTTCTCTTGCCCCTATGCAACAAACAGATAAGTACTTTAATGGATAGGTATTTTTAACATGTCATTTAAAAGATAAAATCAATGGCATTCACTGGCTTTCACATGAAAAACAATTCTAACACTAGCCAGTTTTAACACATTTTCTGTCCAGCCTTCACACGTAATTCTTCCTTCTAATATTTTATTAACAGATTTACAAGGGTCCCGACTCTTCCTTCCGGTATTCCAGCCTTCAGCTGAACTGTGAATATCGCTTCCGTGTATGTGCCATTCGCCAGTGCCAAGACTCTCTGGGACACCAGGACCTCGTAGGTCCCTACAGCACCACAGTGCTCTTCATCTCTCAGAGGACTGAACCACCAGCCAGCACCAACAGAGACACTGTGGAAAGCACAAGGACCCGACGGGCACTGAGTGACGAGCAGTGTGCTGCCGTCATCCTTGTGCTGTTTGCTTTCTTTTCCATTTTGATTGCCTTTATCATTCAGTACTTTGTAATCAAGTGAAAATATAACTTTATTTTTTAACTCTATTACATTTTATTTTGTCATGTACTAAAATTATTTCTGTATTGCTTTTATAAAAAACAGTGGCATTTAGCACTGGCATTGAGACTATAGCACATCATTTTTGCCATTTTCAGTGCTTATATTGTTAGGTAGAGGCTGGCACTTTATTAGAATGCAAGCCACAAAAATATCAATTTTTTTTGTTTGTTAGGGTGGGTCTTCTTTTTTTCTTTCCCTCTCTCTTTTTTTAACAAATGCCTTCTTATAGAAAAACTTTCTAAGAGGCAACAATTTAGAATGGATATTTTGACAAATCGGCATGAGTGTAACAGTGATAACCTGATCTGTTGGTTTTAAAGATTATTACCAAGTGAAAAATTCAGAATGAATAGAATTTACACTAACATGCTATATAAAATGTTAAAGTCTGATGCTGTGAAAGCAATCTAGTGCTATATTTCTACCTCCTCATTTGTCTTAATTATTTGGTAAGTGGGATTATGATGAGTAACTGGAGGGGCTTAGAAACAAAAACTGGATGAAAGAGTATGCATGAAGAAAAGCTTCTTTGATAAATGTGGAGTTCTTCATTATAAATATATATTCATGAATTCACAGATAAGTACTTAAAGAACAGACAGTTTACTTGGCCTAAAAATATTTTGATGTTTACTCAAAAAGTACCTCTTCAGGTCTTGAGAACATGGAAAAGAACTGAGTGCTTTTAAATACTTTTTAAAAAGTAATCATAAAAGTAAATTGAATTTCAAACCTATTTGGCTTCTGTTTTGTGAACCTTTGAACTATATGTATGTGTATAAGGGTATACACATACATATATGGCATATAACAAGTGTACACATATACACATAACAAGTGTAGAAGTATATATTACATACATACACTCACTCTGTCTGGTATAGGCTAATTTTGAAGAACTCCCATAAGTTTCTGCTGCTTCTCCCATAACTGCTGCCACCACCATCAGAATTCATAATCAAACCTAACCTTTTTGTTTGGGGCACCAAATCTGAAGACAAAATTAATTTGCACCAGTAAACTTCAAGCTGCTTTCTTTCTTGAAAACTAAACGTTTAATGTATAATGTCTGTTTGGATACTGTTCCAAATTGTTGATTGCATGTGGTTAATGTTGCATTAGAGCACTTTGCAATTGCATAATTCATTAATGTTTTGTGAGCTTGCATTTGTGAGTTATTGGATGATCAGACTGAATTTTGTCAAGTATCACATTGTACATCTTGCCTAGATGTCGATGACTGCCAGTAATAATACAGTTTATAATGAAACTATCTACAATTCTTGTTTTAGCACATCTGTTATCCGTAAAACACCTGTAACTAGCTTTTTTAATTTATTATTTGAATTTTAGGATAGCGAATCACTAATTTTTAGTTGCTGAGGTTGGCATTTTAGTGATTATTAAGCACTTCTGTCAGTCTTTGAAAAAAGAACGTATGTTTTGTGCTTTGAAGATCTCTGAAGAATTTCTTTTATAATAGAATGGGCATGTATTGTAACAGTTTTATGTCAAATGATCTGTGCTGTAGAAAAACATTAACCCTTGTTCAAAAAAGAAATGGATAAACTTGGCCTTTCTAAGTGGTAAGAATGACCTGTCACTATAATATACTGTATGTTTACATTTTATTTAAATTTAATCTCTTATGTATAGGGTGATAACCTTCCCCAGAAACAACAGTGATTGCGATTGTTTTCTAGAAACTTCTTTAAAGTGCCACATTTGGCAGTACAAATGAGTCTGAGTGTAATAGCCCAGAGATTTATATATAGTTGAATGTCTAAAATGGTAAAATGTGCCACTGTGTCAAGTTACAGTGGCTTATGTTTTTCATAGTAATTCAAATGAACCTCCTATTTTTGATAGTAAATGTCATTTAATAGTATACTTGCCATTTGAGCCTCACTGCAAAATTAGTGCAGAGGAGAAAACAATTTTTAATGTAATCTTGATTTTACCTCATATACTGTACATTCCAAAAACTCTAAACTTTTTAAAGATTATAGATACACTACCAAACATATCACCTTAAAATTGTATAAGGCTGAATGAACTTCATACAAATGAAAAAAATCTCATAAAAATACATAAACTATGTAGCAAAAGTATCTGTAAAATCCATGGAAAATAAAAGTTGTATCATTCTTTTTGAGATACGTTTATTGTATTCATATATATTCATTATTTGCTACCTGTTTAAGAAAGTGAAATGTTATGGTCTCCCCTCTTCCAATGAGCTTAAAACATTTTTCCCAACAGTATATAAATCTTCAATATGAGAGGATGTATATTTATTATATAAAGCCCAGTAAAGAATAAAATTAGAAGTTTTATCCTAGTGACTTGATTTTGTGCAACTCATGAAATATCTTACTTCCTTTCCACATATAAAGAATACAGTGAGTCTAAGGTAAACTTCCCAGTGGGAAGAAAATCCCTAACCTCTCCTTGCCTTTCCCACATCCCTATTTTCTAGTACCTTCTTTCGCCCACCAACAGAGGCCCAGAACATTCCTGGTAGTGGCACTGCTGGGTCTGCCTTCCACCAGAAAATCCAACATTCTCTCACTCATCCCCCATTAAAATTTCCATCCCAAGAACTTCCTCCTGGGGATGGACACTCAGTGCCTTTTTTTTTTTTTTTTTTTCTTTTTTTAATGGGTAAGCTAGTAAATTTTATGTTATAAATATCTTACCACCATACAAAAAAATCATTGAAAAATTCACTGAAGAAGCCAATATGGAAAGAGGAGAACTCAATGTTTAAAATAAAGCCAACTTTTTTTTTTTTTTATTCAAGAGATAAGTACATAGCTTCAAGCTCAAGGTCTAGGTTGAGGACAATCATTATGAGTCCTATTAAAGGACAACCAGTTTAAAGAACACTGTCAGGCAAGCTACCATGTAGCTCTCCTTCACTCCAGGCTTAGCTGTTCCAGACTTCCCAGTACTGATGAAGGATCATGTTTTTGTTCAGCTTTGCCCAGTGCTGTCATTCATAATAGATAAATGAAAAGTCCCAGAAACCTGTTGTGTTTGGGAAGGTTTTCTTTTGTTCCAGGCTTCAGTGGTTAATATGCTTGACAAATTTCAGAGTCTCTATCTCTGTAGACCAATGCCAAAGAATTGCTTTCTGGATTCACTGTTAGCAGCTCTTCGTCTTCATCTTTGGCAATGTAAGAAGTAAAACCACCATATTCTGGCCCCCAGCCTTCACAGCCACAGTGGAGAATTAAGTCTAGGGCAAAATCAGCCTTGCCATGGTCACGAATTAAAAGTGTGGTGACCAGTCTTCCAACGCCTCAGTTCCCTTTGGCATGTGGGAACACCTGATTCATTCTTTGTTTCATTTTCCTCTGACTCGGTCTGTCTGGTCATGGCTCTGTTGGCTGTTGATGCTGATGGCTGCCTGATTATTCTCTGGCTCAGGAGGGCTATAGCCAGTCCCTTCCTCAGTTCTATCAGCAGCAGAGGCTGCTGCTTCCTCTTTTTTGTCATCCATCTCATCTTCCGAAGGGGCCAAGAAGTGAAGCTTCAGGCCTGTGAAGTTGGAGAGCAGCAAGAATAGTGCCTCAGAGCAAAATAACTTCATGCACTCCTTCAATATATCAGGAAGCTTACTCTCCTCAGCTTTCTCATAGAATCATCTTTTGTTGGCCAGGCACGGTGGCTCATGCCTATAATCTTAGTACTTTGGAAGGCCGAGGTAGACAGGTCACCTGAAGTCAGTAGTTCAAGACCAGCCTGGTCAATATGGTGAAACCCCTGTCTCTACTAAAATAGAAAAATTAGCTAGGCATGATGCCAGGTGCCTGTAATCCTAGCTACTCGGGAGGCTGAGACGGGAGAATTGCTTGAACCCGGGAAACGGTGGTTGCAGTGAGCCGAGATTTAAAATTTAAAAAATGATAATAAAAAAAAAAAACCTTTTCTTAGGGGGACCTCAGCTGCTCTCTTCCACATCTCCATTCTCCAAGGCCTCACAGACCTTTGCAAATTTCTCAGGCTTAAGAAATTTCTTAGGAGAATTTCAGAACTTTCTTCAAACTCTTCTTGAGTTTGAATTTGGTAATCCATGTCCAGACAAGTACAGTTGATCCAATCAAACAATTTCATCTTCTTGTGGGGTGTGAGGGCTCCAAGGTATGAGGGGGTTCAAAGTAGTTGGGAGGCCTAGTCAGTGAAGGACCATGAAACCAGCCACTTATAGACAAACGTGACTTCAGACAGGACTTTGGACACCTGGTGAAAGGACACTGCAGATACTTCAAAGAAAACCAGTTTGTTCCATAAAGGGATAAGAGACTTGACAATCTGCTTCGGTTGAAAGTGTTCATCAGGGCCGGGCGCGGTGGCTCACGCCTGTAATCCCAGCACTTTGGGAGGCCGAGGCGGGCGGATCACGAGGTCAGGAGATCGAGACCATCCCGGCTAAAACGGTGAAACCCCGTCTCTACTAAAAATACAAAAAATTAGCCGGGCGTAGTGGCGGGCGCCTGTAGTCCCAGCTACTCGGGAGGCTGAGGCAGGAGAATGGCGTGAACCCGGGAGGCGGAGCTTGCAGTGAGCCGAGATCCCGCCACTGCACTCCAGCCTGGGCGACAGAGCGAGACTCCGTCTCAAAAAAAAAAAAAAAAAAAAAAAAAAGAAAGTGTTCATCAATGTTGTACAGGTCCACGATACCCCCCAGGCTCCTGTCCCAGGAAAGAACCAGGTACAGGATAAAGGCGATCCAGCGCCCTTCTAGCTCATCATCATGGCACAGCAGGGCATCAGTGAATTCATATTTAGCACAGGACACATCGATGGTTGGTTCCAGTAAATTTTAGAAATGCCAGAAAGCCAGGACCAGAAATCTTCAAACAGAATTTTCCTTAAAGCAGAGATGTGAGGCCCTCTTCTTTAAATCATCAGACTGCTGGAACTTACATAAATCATTATACTTGTCATGGAAATCCAAGTTCATAAGTTCCTTCTGAAGCCCTTCCAAGAAGTCGTCTTTGGATGAAGTTTGGGATCATGCAGTGAAGAAAGGGGTCCATGTTCCTGACAATGGCTTCGTAGCTGAATGGTGTCCCACAGCTCCAGGCCTCAACCACCTGCTTTTTCAAGGTTTCCTCCATGACGGCATCTGAAAATTCCACCATCACCTCCTTCTTTCCCTTTTTTCCCACCCGGGTCCGGCCGGGCTCCACTGGCCGTTTCATCTCCTCACAAGGTACAGAGCCACGCCACATGACTCAGTGCTTTTAAAATCCATGTAGATCTCTTAATTGCCACAACTCCAAGGACCGTGATAGAGTTTAAAATGTTGGGCTGGGGAAGGAGAGTCTGGAAATAGGAACATCACAGAAGCAGCTAAGCATGAGTCCAGGTTTGAGTGGGGTATGATACTGATTTGACAGTATGATTGCACGTCACCTCTTTTTTTTCTGTAGATTGGAAATAGGAGTCTTTTGCATCCTGTTTGAGCATTCCATGGGTTGGTTTCCAACACAAATCCCTTGCTTCTCACCATTATAAGATTATTTCTGCAGGAAGATTCCATTGACGTGGTGGCTCAAGGAGGCAAACAGGCTTCAAAAGAAAATAGGCTGGGTGTGGTGGCTCACGCCTGTAATCTCAGCACTTTGGAAGGCCAAGGTGGGCAGATCACAAGGTCAGGAGTTTGAGACCAGTCTGGCTAACATGGTGAAACCCCGTCTCTACTAAAAATACAAAAATTAGCTGGGCGTGGTGGTGCACACCTGTAATTCCAGCTACTCAGGAGGCTGAAGCAGGAGAATCGTTTGAACCTGGGAGGCAGAGCTTGCAGTGAGCCAAGATCGTGCCACTGCACTCCAGCCTGGATGACAGAGCGAGACTCCATCTCAAAAAAAAAAAAAGAAAAGAAAATAGTTCCCCCAAACTTAAGCAGTGATTCTGTAACCTAACTCCCATCATCAAAAGAGATGCCTCATGTTTTTAGAGAGTTTTTAAGTGTTCTATTTTCATATACATTTTGTAAGTATATGCCCTTGAGAATGTGTATCCCTTTTGTTTATTTATCATTTTCTCTCTGATGCTCCTAAGGCGGGAGAAAAAACTTGGAGGAAAAAAGAAAATCAACCAAAGAACCAAGATTTCAACAAGGTGGTCATCAAATTCTGTGTCCAGAGTGGTGCCTTCAAATGTTTAGATGCTGTAATGGCTATTTTTTGTCTCATAAACGGGGCTATTGTGCCATTTCCACTTACTATGGGAAATTTGCCAAGAGAAAAGGGTTTCAAAACTGAACAGATTTTGAAGCCACATGGCCCATTCAAATCATTATGGCTAGGATCTGTCAACCATTTAATGTGTTGTAAGCATTATGTTCAGTTCTTTACCTTGGGCATCTCATACAGTCCTCTTAATTGCTCTAGTAAGCATTATCTGCAGCACAGAGAAGTCGAGCTCTCTGCCACAGGTCTCATGGCTAATAAATGATGAAGCTGGGGTTTGATACAGGTCTGGTGCTCCCACACTTGACCACTATCCTCTGCTGTCTGGCCCAAAATTTACAAACTCTAGGAAATCAAAATTAATATGAATTGACTTTAATAGTGCGTTTATGATAGCATTTATTGATTGAGTACCACCTGTTTGCTAGGCAATGTGCTAAGCACTTCCTCATATGCAAAACAAGCCACAGCCCTCTAAGGACTGAACAGAAAGAAATCAGATGAGAAGAATCTGGTATAAGCATAACAGACTAAACGAGAAACCCTAATTTCTTTCCTCTTGAATTTCATCCCCTGATACTTTTACTACCATTTTGAGCCCACACTCAATCCTTAAGGCTAGCCCATCTTAAATATTAATCCAAGGATGAAAACGCCATTTTTGCCACTTACCACAACTAAGACAAGCTGACATGTTCAAAAATGAATATAGCTACCATGTGGACCAACCTCAAAAACACACTACAATGAAGGAAGCCAGACACAGAAAGTCACATATTATACAATTCCATTTGTATTAAATATCCAGAATGAGTAAATCCATAGAAACAGATTAGTGGATGCCAGGGCTGGAGGGAGGAGGAAATGGGGAGTAACTGCCCAGTGGGTGCTGGGTTGATGGAAATGCTTAGGAGCCAGACAGAGGTAGTGGTTGCACAACTCTGAGGGCACTAAATGCCAGTAAGTTTGTCACTTCAGAATGGTTAATTTTATGTGAATTTCACCTGAATTGTTTAAGAAGGGAATATAAAACCTATAAACTGATACACAGGTAACATAAGACTAGAGAATCCTGGGCATCAAGTCCATAAAACTGACGTAGTCAGTAAGTTCATTTTGCTAAGGACAGAGGCCAACTTGTCTCTTTTTTCTCAAACTCCCACACCTCCCAGGATGCTACCACTCCTTTCAGCCTGTGACATGTGCCTGGCTTACAACTGAATATTTTATGGATGTCCTTGAGTGTGATTAAACAATTTCGCCTGCCCACACCCAAGTTATCAGCTCTATCTCATTCTTAATCCTTCTAGAATGACACAGAGGTCTTAAAGAAGAAATTACCTTTTCAGTTTCACAGTTAATCAATGGCAGCAGCTGCACAGTAAGAATGCTCGTATGCAGTAGTGTAAGGCCTATAACCTCTTCCCACCCACGCTTCCAAGGGCTTGCTCCCTCTCCACCATCCCCCTTGGTAATTGTTGCCACGCTGAGCCTGTCTGTCTCTCAGGAGAAACTGGGACCAACAGAAAAACTGCTAAAGCAACAGCCACAGAGTAACAGGAATCTGCACTCCACAAAAGTCTTGCCTGAATTTGCCCTGCCGTGTCCCTGCTGTGTAAAGAGAAAACCTAGGAAAGACTGAGCCCCTGGTCAATGTGGTGGTCAGGTCCTGGCGGTGAGATTGGGAAATAGCTGGCCTTGAACTTCTCTGCCAGGGGCTCCCTTCCAGGGCCAGATTTGCTATCTCTGCATTTTACTAAAGATACCATTTCCTGGTGCCTGGGGTCTAGAGGACCCAGTGGGTCACGTGAATGAGGAAGGGGCTGAGTGTGAAGCCACAGATGCCCTGTGTGTGGTGACAGCTGTGAGGTGCCTGCAGAGTGGCACCAGCCTACAGGCTGCAGGTGGCAGTCTTTGGGGAACATGAGCTCAGAGCTGCCACAGCTTCCGGTTTTGCAAGACAATGCTTCCTTCTCAAACTCCCACACCTCCCTGGATGTTACCACTCCTCTCAGCCTGCGGCATGTGCCTGGTTTACAACAATATTTTATGGATGTCCTTGGGAGCTATTAAAGAATTTGGTCTGCCTAGGCCCAAGATATCATGCTGACAATCTGGAACTTTACCTGAAATTTCCCAATTGTAAAAGGTTGGTTCAAAACATTATGAAATGGCCAGGCTCGGTGGCTCACATCTGTATTCCCAGCACTTTGGGAGGCAGAGGAGGGTGGATCACTTGAGCCCAGGAGTTCAAGAGCAGCCTGGGCAATCTAGGGAGACCCCCATCTCTACAAACTTCATGCCTTGCTCTTATGTGGGGAAAAGAGTGTAAAGCCTGTGGAGTGTTTACAAGTTTCCATAAGTAAACTATTGTACAAGTTACGGATGTATTTTAATGCTCCTCACAACTCTCCAGATTCTTCAATTTGCCCATAAAATCTGGTCTCTGAGAAAGAAACTGGAAGACACTTTCCTAGCAGAATCCAGATCATAACCTAGCATTCTCTGCAGCTGGTGGTGCTATGGTCTGTATAGCAAGAGGCCACCCAGCACAGTAGTTATGCCCATGGACTCTGGAAGTGGACAGCACCACCCTTACTGGCTGTCCCAGTGACCTGGGGTCACTTCTCTGTGCTTTGCTCTTCTCATCTCTAACATAGAGATACTAAAAGAACCTGCTGCCTTGGACTGCTGTGGAGGATTAAATGCATTCAGATATGAAAGTACTTGGAACAGTGCCTTGCACACAGCAAGCATTAGCTTTATATTCATCCAGACCATCCCTTTATATTCATCAAAAGCCAACAAGTGAGGCCTCCAGCCCGGGGCCAAGAGCCTATTGATGACATCAACCTCTTGCCTCTGGGGATGCAGGCCGTAGCTGGGCCAAACCTAGACCCACCCTTGCCCCACATGAGTTACAGGCGGAGAGGTACTCAAAGAGTAAAGAAGACAGACGCCCATGCTCCCGGTCTACTGAGAACTTCCTCTTCCTCTCGCTAGATGAACTATGAAGTCAGGAAGCTGGTGAATGTCTACAGAAACACAAAATAGAAAACAGATCTGGTCCCATTCCTTCCTAAAACATTGAATGCCAACTCATAATAAGAGCTCAGATATGTCCTAAGGGCCAAGTTATGTTTGAACCTCAGCATAGCAATGTTATCAAAAAAGCCCGCTGGGTCTCCACCTCTCCATATCAGTATTCTGTCTTAAGCTGAAGTATCAGTGACTACTTACTGAGCACCCACTACAATCAGAGCACTGTTTTAACGGCTAGGAATTGTAAAGAAAACAATGGTACCTGGTTCTGCAGAAGCTCATTCATTCTCCAAGTTAACAAATATTTATTAAATTCTCACTTTGTGCCAGGCACTAAGGAAACAGCAGTGAACACAGTAGATGAAAGCCCTGCCTTCTGGTGCACATAATGTTGGGAGATAGAGATAGATAATAAACAAATAGCTAGGTAAATTAAATAGTATGTCAGTTGATAATAAGCAATATGGAGAAAATACAATAGAGAGGGAGTGCCTGAATGGAGGTGAGTAATTCACAACAGCCAGGATGCTGACTGCAGACTCAGTGAGCCTGCCTCAGCGCCACCATGGTGGGTGGGGAAGGGAATAAGGGAGGCTTCAGCAGAGGCTGGGGTAGTCCATCAGGCCAAGGAGCAAATGGGAAAAACCAAAGAGACTCAGGGATTCGCAGCCCATGAGAGCCATGGGGAAGATGTCAAGTGCTCCTGATAGCATCACCTGAGTCCAAGAAAGAAGCTACCTCTTCACTAGCCACAGGCCCCTGCGCCCAAGGCTAGCAGAGCCACTGGTGACCAGGCAGGAAGGGTACATGGAACTGGAGTCTAGCAAATGCCAGCCCCTGACACCCCAGGAGCCGGCGTGAAGCTTCATAAGGACCTCTCCCTCTAGCTTTAAGCCACTGACCCCTCTCCCCGTACACCTGGGCCACCTTGAGGAAAGGCATGATGTCTGAGAGAAGGGAACACTGCCCAGAGGGGCTGCTTAACTGATCCGCCTGGATCATGCCTTACCTAGGCTAGAGCATTCATTTCTCTTGTTGAGAGCACAGGGGAAAATCAAATCAACTATAAATGAAGAAATTACATTTTCTCTGCCTAGGGGGAGGAGACAGGGAGGAAGAAAAAGTGGAAACTGTGAGTACAGAAACTATTTTGAGGAGTTTTGCATGAAAATGATCCAGAAGAGAAAAACTGATGACGAGAGAGAGAAAGAGAATTGACGCAGTGATGTCTGGAGGAGGAGAAAGGAGCACTTAAGGGGCAGAGCTGACTTCAGCTGCAAGTACCACCAACTGTCCCAGGGGAGCACGAGCAGAGGTGGGGGTGTGGTAGTTATCTTCAGAGAAACAGGGTGCAAGGAAACCTCCCAAAGGAGGGGGTGGTGGGTGGTGGGTCTAAGGAGAGAGGAGGGGGTATAAACCAGCAGCCTGGTGGTGGGAGAGTGAATGAGGTCAGGTGAGAGTTGGGAAGGCCGGGGGAACGAAGCACCCCGCTAGAGGTTGTGCTTTCAAGTGAAACAACGCCATGTGAGAGCAGGCAAGGAGTAGGCAGGGAATTCGGCTTCACCAGGGTTGTGGTGCTCTTGGTGGATGGACGAGGCTGACAACGGAGAAAAGAGCAAGGGAGTCGAGGGCGTCTGTGTGGGAGTGATGGCGACTGCCCGTGGAATTTACGTTGGGTAAAGGAAGAAAGTGAAGACCTGGGGCAGGCAAGGGACCGGGAAAAGGAAGGAGGAGCCAGCGATGGAGGTCGCAGTGGGTTGAAGGATTACCGGAACTGAGGTGCTAGGGGAAGAGAGCTAAAAAGAGAGCGGGCGGAGGTCAGAAAGAGGGCTGACTGAAGTGGAGGTGGAGGAAGGCTGGCAGGCAACCGTGAGGTGTAAGTTCCGTCGACAGGCGCGGCTGAGATCGGGTGGAGAGCAAGGTCATAGGTGGAAAGGAGGTCAACAAACTAGAGGCCAAGGCATTCCAAGACTCGGCATGGGTGTGAACGGCCGCAGATGCAGTGCTTGAAAGAGAGCGCAGGCACCTGGCCCTCAGGGGCTGCGGGTGACCACGGAGGAAAGCGCTAGGGAGGGCGGTTTTAGGACCGCTGGAAACAGCAGCGATGAGGGAGGCGACAGGTGTCCCTCCTCCAAGCTCACAGTCTGCATGTGAGACAGAACTGCAGGAGAAGCTTGTCCTAGGCAAAGCCAGGTGTCAGGTCCAGAATCGAGACTCCAGAGAAGAGGTTGAGGATTTAAGCCACTGAGGGGGTGGAGCTGGGCAGTGAGTAGGACGTCAGGCTTGCAAGCTCTGGGATTAGGCCGACCAGAGCCCATATCCCAGTCCCGCCTCTTACAGCCTGCTTGATCTCAAGCAAGACCGCTTTGTTCATGGGCGAAAGGAGCGCCCCGGGCCATGAGGATTAAATGGAGAGCACAGGGCCAGATCCATCTAAATTCTCAGTAAGTGTTAGCTATTGTTATTAAGACCACACCGAACAGACTGAACATCCGTTTTAGCCCCTTTCCCCAATTTTCGTTCTTTCCGGTGTTGACAAATCCTCTAGTTTTTTAAGTTTATAAAACATGTTGTACATAAGAACGACATATCACATGCGAAAGTACTCTAGTGTCCACGTAAATATTTGTCTTGTTCTTTATAATAAGTAAACATGCTCACGGATCCTTGAAATTATCTGGTCACTGCCGGGCGCGGTGGCTCACGCCTGTAATCCCAGCACTTTGGGAGGTCGAGGCGGGTGGACCACCTGGGGTCAGGAGTTCGAGACCAGGTTGGCCAACATGGCGAAACCCTGACTACACAAAAAACACAAAATTTAGCCGGGGCGTGGGCGCTCCTGTGCTCCCAGCTACTCAGGAGGCTGAGGTGGGAGGACTGCTTGAGCCTGGGAGGTCGAGGCTGCAGTGAGCTGTGATCGCGCCACTTAAACTCCAGCCTGGACGACAGTGAGACCCTGTCTCAAGAAGAAAAAAAGAAAGAAAGAAAGAAAAAAGAAAAAAAAGAAATTATTTGGTCAATTATATGGTCAGCTCCCTCCACCACTCGCGAAATTACAGAAGAGGAGAACTGGGCTGGGCGAGACCAGGACTAGCCCAAGATTACGGAAGTTACTCGGTTGTAGAGCCAGGATTAGACAGGAGAGGCTCTAGATTCTGGTCTAGACTCCCCTCCTATTATTTAGCATTATGTCTTCCTGAGGATTACCATGAGCCCTCCTCCACCGTCAAGGGGCAGCTACCAGCCACCAGACCAGATCCCTTCGAAGGTGCCCGGTGTACCAGACTGACAAAAGCGCCCGTACAGTGCTCAGTCCTGTAACCAAAGCTGTCTAGGGTGCAGACATCGCTCACCGGACCGGGTAGGGCTCGTGCGCTAAGGGCGCCGGGTATTCCAGTTGGTGGAGAGGGAAGCGCCCTGGAACTGCATGGGCCCGGGAGAGGGCGCGGGAGCAGGGCCGGGCCGGGGCGGGCCGCGGCCGTGGGCGGAGACTGCGCGCAGCTAGCTCGGGAGCGCCTCGGAGCCCACCCCGCAGAGCCGCTTCCCGCGCCCCGCAGCGCAGCGCAGCGCTCCGCCGTCTGACCTGCCGCGCCCGCAGCGTGCGGGCTGGGAAAGGAGGCGCTCACCGACAGGGACCACGCGCCAGGCTCCCAGCCCGACCCGGGACGCGGCGGCCACGCGGAGCACCCATGGGCAGCCCCTGGAACGGCAGCGACGGCCCCGAGGGGGCGCGGGAGCCGCCGTGGGCCGCGCTGCCGCCTTGCGACGAGCGCCGCTGCTCGCCCTTTCCCCTGGGGGCGCTAGTGCCGGTGACCGCCGTGTGCCTGTGCCTGTTCGTCGTCGGGGTGAGCGGCAACGTGGTGACCGTACTGCTGATCGGGCGCTACCGGGACATGCGGACCACCACCAACTTGTACCTGGGCAGCATGGCCGTGTCCGACCTACTCATCCTGCTCGGGCTGCCGTTCGACCTGTACCGCCTCTGGCGCTCGCGGCCCTGGGTGTTCGGGCCGCTGCTCTGCCGCCTCTCCCTCTACGTGGGCGAGGGCTGCACCTACGCCACGGTGCTGCACATGACCGCGCTCAGCGTCGAGCGCTACCTGGCCATCTGCCGCCCGCTCCGCGCCCGCGTCTTGGTCACCCGGCGCCGCGTCCGCGCGCTCATCGCTGTGCTCTGGGCCGTGGCGCTGCTCTCTGCCGGTCCCTTCTTGTTCCTGGTGGGCGTCGAGCAGGACCCCGGCATCTCCGTAGTCCCGGGCCTCAATGGCACCGCGCGGATCGCCTCCTCGCCTCTCGCCTCGTCGCCGCCTCTCTGGCTCTCGCGGGCGCCACCGCCGTCCCCGCCGTCGGGGCCCGAGACCGCGGAGGCCGCGGCGCTGTTCAGCCGCGAATGCCGGCCGAGCCCCGCGCAGCTGGGCGCGCTCCGTGTCATGCTGTGGGTCACCACCGCCTACTTCTTCCTGCCCTTTCTGTGCTTCAGCATCCTCTACGGGCTTATCGGGCGGGAGCTGTGGAGCAGCCGGCGGCCGCTGCGAGGCCCGGCCGCCTCGGGGCGGGAGAGAGGCCACCGGCAGACCGTCCGCATCCTGCGTAAGTGGAGCCGCCGTGGTTCCAAAGACGCCTGCCTGCAGTCCGCCCCGCCGGGGACCGCGCAAACGCTGGGTCCCCTTCCCCTGCTCGCCCAGCTCTGGGCGCCGCTTCCAGCTCCCTTTCCTATTTCGATTCCAGCCTCCACCCGCCGGTACTTCCCATCCCCCGAGAAAACCATGTCCTGTCCCCCAGGAGCTCTGGGGGACCCCAGGGCGCTTTGAGGGTGGGATCCCCGGATCCGATTCAGTAACCAGCAGTGCTTTTCCAGAGCCTCTGAGACCAGAAAGGAGAGTTGGTAATTCTTAATCCAACCACCTGTTAGATGCCACAGATGAGGAATCCTCACAGTGCTCTTGAGAAGACGAGGGAGATTTCATTAAGCTAAAATTTTTATTTAATGTTAAGTGATGCTGAAGGCTAAAGTAAACCTTGCTCGTATCAAAAAGTAAAGATTGTGCAGACCTGTTGTAGAATTCTTTTCAACAGAGAACAGAAAACTTGTCTCCGAAGTGGGTTTGTGGAAGGAAGCCTGCCAAGGCGGCTTGTTCAGAGAAATTGCTCCTTCTGGTTTATGTCCAGCCTTGATAACACATATGGGAGCCTACTATGCAGTTTTAAAGCAAGTATCCATGCAGCCTGCAGCCTGGTCATTTTTTCTGGGGTGAGGATCTGCCTAGGTAGAAGTTTTCTCTAATTTATTTTGCTGTTACTTGTTATTGCAGATGGTTCCTTGTCGGGGTGGGGGGTTTATTTGCTTCCCAATGCTTTTGTTAATCCCGGTGCTGTGTCTTATGTTGCAGTGGTGGTGGTTCTGGCATTTATAATTTGCTGGTTGCCCTTCCACGTTGGCAGAATCATTTACATAAACACGGAAGATTCGCGGATGATGTACTTCTCTCAGTACTTTAACATCGTCGCTCTGCAACTTTTCTATCTGAGCGCATCTATCAACCCAATCCTCTACAACCTCATTTCAAAGAAGTACAGAGCGGCGGCCTTTAAACTGTTGCTCGCAAGGAAGTCCAGGCCGAGAGGCTTCCACAGAAGCAGGGACACTGCGGGGGAAGTTGCAGGGGACACTGGAGGAGACACGGTGGGCTACACCGAGACAAGCGCTAACGTGAAGACGATGGGATAACCAGCACGGCCAAGCCAGGCTCCTCTTGCAGTTCTAAGACTTTGGGGAAAACAGGTGTGTAGAGAAATAAAGACTGAAAGTGAGGAACAGATCCTGTTAAGAAGAATGGAAAGAGGGTTGCAGTTGTGCCAGTTGGTTAAGAAATAGACCGCATGATTTATTTAACCAAGGTATGAAATGTAACTGTGCCAACCTTTCTAGTTTCCTTCCCACGTACCTCCTAAGGGAGGTCGATTTTACCATCATGAAATCCCACATCTCAAAGTGTGCTCTTGTGTGATGGTTTCATGAAGTCCTCATTCTCCTACTCTTTGGAAAGATGATTGTTCATTTTACAGTTAAATGATACACAAAGATGCTGCCCCAAAACTGCCACCTCTGAGATCATGAGTGTATTTTATGTTTTGGATGTAAATGTAACAGTACATCTACAAGGAACCAGGATAATGATAGTTTTGATCCAAGAAATGATTTAATACCTATGTATGGCTGCAAAAACTTTTAGAAGTAAAAGGAATTCTGGGTAGACTCCAGTGTTCAGGGGTCCCACCTCTCTCCAGATCACAGCAAATCATAACGTTTAGGCAAAATAATAGCCTCTTTCAGAAGTATTAAGCAATTGTGTTGCAACCCACTTCTCCTTGACACTGCCCATGGGACCTTCCCAGTGCCACTGGCCATGGGGTGGCAAACTTTGGGCATCAACATTTGAGAGTAGAGAGCTCAGCAGGACATGGCTTTCTCCAGTGACTACAAATGACGTTTGTAAAGAGCTATTTAATATGCTTTATCTCACCTCAGCTTGGTGGGGTGACTGCTGTTGTCAACATTCCTGTTTTGGAAGTGAGTCTTGGATTGCCCAAACAGGAGCTGGTGAGCTGGAGTCTGAATCCAGTGTTTAAGTTGCTCACCTAATCCCAAGCCAAGATGCTGTCCTTACTGAAAAACGCCAGCCAATGGATTTAGTCAAGAGTGAAAGAGAACTCACTGGACATTCTGATCAACAACTCTGTAACTTTGTTTTGTTTTTTACAGTTTAAAACACAAATATTTTTAGAGGGTTACTGCTGTCACTCAGCTCCAAAGGGCTTCACTTATGCCACCTTCTGTATGAATGGCACCCCCCAAGATGTGGGCAGGGTACAGCTTTCACAGTTGTACATGGGACCTTTTTTGGGGCTTTCAGATTGATAAATTCAAACCTAAATTACAATAGGATCTTGATTTGTATGAGGAATTTGTCCTGAGACCTTCATGAATCTTCACATCTACAAATACCAGTAAAGTGACAAATGCTATAACTTCAGAGTTATAAAGACAGATAGACATAAAGTCACATTGAGACTTGGAGGCTGGAGAGGCAGCTCCGTTGATTCACTGACTTGATGTCTCTGCTTCACAGCCCACAGTTTGGGTGGCTTTGGTAAATGTCTAAATTACTTTCCGCCACAGGCCACCATAGTCTCTTTTGAATAGTTAAAACTACAAAAGATGAATACATAAATAACAAGGGTCTGCCCGACATGCATTCAAAGTTCTGTTGCTTTCTCATTTTCTTAGCCAAAGCCCTAGCTCAGTCCCCAGCCCGGTCCACAATTGGCACAGGAATGAAGTCTCTCGTTTGCTTTTTCTCCTAGCTAGTGGAAGAAGCAGATTGCAGTCACTTCAAGAAGCATTCCCTAAACTGTGTTCTGCAGATTTCCAGGGATTATTGGAAAAAATGGTTCTGGGTTAAATATGGCAGGAAAATACCACATTGTGTTCCCCCTACCACACCCTAAACATTTCACACACATAACACAATATAGCATGTCAGAGGCTCTGAGAAGTTGTCTCAACCAACATTTCCTTGACTTATTTTATCACAGAACCAACTCCCCATCTTCCCTCCCAAGAACACTTAGTAAAATCTCATGGAGTGAGAAATACTTTGGGGAGCACTGATGTAGGGGTTCTGACAGTGGAGGTGCCAGCCTGGAGCCTCCATAACTCTCTGCTTGGTAGCACTGAGTACAGCAGCTGCCACAGTCCTTCTGCTCATGGGAGCTCCTCTCTGGAGCAGTCAGGAGTGGCCACCTCCCTAGGGAAAGTCACAGCAAAGAACCTTATTAAGATGTATATAATATTTTATTTTATTTTTTTAGAGACAGGATCTCACCCTGTTGCCCAGGCTGGAGTGCAGTGGCACAATCATAGCTCACTGTAACCTTAAATTCCTGGATTCGAACCATCCTCCCACCTCAGCCTCCCCAGTAGGCAGGACTACAGGCACACACCACCATGCCTGGCTAATTTTTTAGTTTTTTGTAAAGTTGGGGTCTTGCTGTGTTGCCCAGGCTGGTCTCAAACTCCTGGCCTCAAGCAATCCTCCTGCCTCAGCTTCCCAAAGTGCTGGGATTACAGGCATGAGCCACCACACCTGGCTCATGTATAATATTCTAAATGTAGAAGCAAAGACCTCTCTTTTGAGCTTTCTCGTTCAGAATCTAGAAAACAAGGATTTACATGACACTTTCCTGGGACTTAAGCATGTTTCCAGGTGTGGGCATAGGGAGGATCACCCTTCCCTTCCCAGATGGTACCTAGCCTAGCCTAGCCTAGCCTGAGGGCCTGAAGGCCATCCCTTCCTTCAGGATTCTTGTGTGGTCTCAGCCTACTAGTGGACTGTGAAATCAGTAAGTGTGTCATATTTTTCTTTAATGGAACAGTGTGGACAAGAATAGAGTCCATTGTGTATCACATGTACTAAGGTAACTATTGTGCTGTGAAACTTTTGTTTCAATTATGTTTTGGTTGGTGTCTTTCCCGGTTCACAAAATAAAATATATTCTAACTGTGGGTCATGGTGGAAAATGTTTAAAAAGTTGTTCTAAGATCTAAAGTTTTTCTCTGTTCTTACACCGACAACTGGCTATGAAAAGGGAGGCCAAGTCAGCGAATCACTGGAGCAGGAGAATCACTGAGCTCTGGTTTCCAGTCCAGGGCTCCCTACCCACCCAACCCAGGGTGGTAATCATGGAGGCTATGGGCCAGCCACTCCCTCCACCCCAACAGAGACCCGTGCTGGCATTCCAGCCACTTCTCTTTGAGCCCCCTCTCCCTTCTGCAGGCAGAACCACTTTTGTTAGGTGAGCTGCCAACCTTGGAAGAGAGTTTGTATTTCATTCATTCCCATGGCAAATATTTACCAAGCAACTGCTAAGTGCCAGACGTGTATAATACAATACACTAGAAAAACTAGTCCATGTGATGATGTAAAAATCAATCAACTTTCTAATGGCATTCTCTGTTTGAAATGTGTATTGTGTCATCTAGACTAACATGGATTCACCATTTAGATCAGATGGAAGTGCAGAACATCAGGTTTGCACTATCTGTCTGGATGTTCCTCCTCTTTTGTATGTGAGACATTTCCACTTCTGAAGGAAATGTTCAAAGAGCTATTGCACAACATCCACTGGGATCCAAGAGTTCCCTGTGCCAGGTTCTCAAAGAGACACAGGCAATGTGCTAATGGTGTTGAAAATTCAAACACGCCCTCTCCTGACCCTTTCTACTCATGTCATAATGACATTTGCCAGTATATGGAAGCAAATTTTAGTGGTTGCACAGGTCTAGTGTGTTTTGTTTTGTTTTAGAGACAGGGTCTTCCTCTGTCACCCAGGCTGGAGTGCAGTGGCTTGATCACAGCTCACTTTAGCCTCAACTTGCTGGGCTCAAGCAATCCTCCCACCTCAGCCTCTCAAGTAGCTAGGACTATAGGCACACATCATCTTCACACCTAGCTAATTAAAAAAAAATTTTTTTTTAAGAGATAGGGTTTTATTATGTTGCCCAGGCTGGTCTCCAAGTCCTGGCCTCAATCGATCCTCACACCTCAGCCTCCCAGGGTACTGGGATTATAGGCATAAGCCACCACGCCCAGCTTAGGTTTAGTGTTTTAAAAGTGGCTTTACTTAAACATAGATGGGATGCAATATTTAATTATGAGCCCAATTTCTAAGGATTCCAAACCCTAACTATTACAGAGCCCCTAGTCTTCTACGAGGAGCCTTTGAATTCAGCGTTTCCTCTTCTGAGCGCACAGGGCACAGGCTCCAAAGGAATGCTCTGTGGAAGTCACTCAACCTGTCCCTGGTGTACACTATGTCTCTGGTGTACACTACAGAGGAGGGGACTCGACCGGCCGCCTTAGGAAAACACTACACACTTTTTAAATAGTGCACACCTGTGTACTAAGGGTTAAAAGGCTTTTTATTCCCCACACTAATTCTCTGGGTCAGTGGTTCTCAAACTTCAGCCTGCATCAGAATCACCTGGAGGACGTGTTAAGACACAGATTGCTGGGCTTCCCCCAGAGGGTTTTGGAGTTAGTAGGTCTGGGGTGGGGCCCAAGAATCTGTATTTCTATTGAATTCCCAGGTGTTGCTGGTTTATGTCCCAGGTGAAACACAGCGGGATGGCATAAGATTTCATCACACTACTCAGGGCACGCTCGACTGAAAACCTAACAACTGTTTAATTCTGAAATTTTCCATTTAATAGTTTTGGACCATGGTTGACCACAGGTAACTGAAACCTCAGAAAGCGAAACTATGGATAAGGGGGACTACTTTGTAGTTCCAAAGAAGCCATCCAGCTGGAAAAGTTCTGTTGTTGCATTTTCCACAGGCTCCTGCAAATAGGTCCTGATGGTCAAATACTCTTTTTTTTTTTTTTTTTTTTTGATATAGGGTCTCACTCTGTCACCCATGCTGGAGTGCAGTGGCACAATCATGGCTCACTGCAGCCTCAGCCTCCCGGACTCAGATGATCCTCTCACCTCAGCCTCCTGAGTAGCTGGGACTACAGGTGCACACCACCACACCCAGATAATTTTTTAATTTTTTTGTAGAGACGAGGTTTCACCATGTTGCTCAGACTATTCTCAAACTCCTAAGCTCAAGCAATCTGCCCTCCTTGGCCTCCCAAAATGTTGGGATTATAGGCGTGAGCCACCATGCCTCACCACTTAAATACTTTTAAGAAATGTTGCAATATTATATAAACTCTTTTTGGCCATACAGCTTTTTTTTTCCTCTCATATATTAACATTCCCCAAAATACTCCACCTTGAAATTCTAGAGAGAAGTTTGGGTATGAAGTCAGGGCTCACCATAAAGATTTGGGAGGCAACAGCATGGAAATGATCATCTTATCCAGTGCCTCAAAAACTTTTGCTTGCATCAGAAACACTAGAGGGCTTCTTAAAACACGGATTTCTGGGCCCACTCCAGAAGTTCTGATTCTGTAAGTCTGAGAATTTGCATTTCTGTGTAGTTTGCAGGTGGTGCTGCTGCCGCAACTCCAGGATCACACTTTGAGAACCACTGATTTAAGTGATAGAAATAGATGGCCCCGACTAGGAGAAAGCTTACCAAGATCAAAGCAGAGGCGGAGGGATGCACTCTAATGATCCCCACGCTGGCTGGAAGTCACCAAAGCAGGCAGAAGAGCAGAAAAGAAAAAGCATGTGATGCATGTGATACAACCCAAAGGAAGAGCGTTTCACAGAGGGTCGGAGGCCAAGGGGTCACGCACCACAGGGAGCACAAAGAGAATGAAGTAGGGTTGCCAGACGAAATTCAGAGCCTGAAACTAAATTTGAATTTCTGACAAACAACATATATTTTATGTATAAGTTTAAATATTATTAGCATAACACACTAAGGGCCAGGCGTGGTGGCAAACACCGGGAGTCCCAGCACTTTCGGAGGCCGAGGCAGGAGGGTTACTTGAGACCAATAATTCAACACCAGCCTGGCAATATAGCAAGATCTCATTTCCACAAAAAAATGCATTTCTTCATTAGCTGGGCATGGTGGTGTGCCCCTGTTGTCCCAGTTACTTGAAAGGCTGAGGTGGGAGGATAGCTTGAGCTCAGGAGTTTGAGACTGCAGTGAGCTCTGATCACGCTACTGCACTGTAAAAATATAGCATACCTATTACTTACATTTTAAAATCATTTATTATTTATCTGAAATCCACATTTAAATGGGCACTCTATTTTTATTTTTAAATCTGGTAACCCTAGGATACTGGCAATGGAAAGACCACAGAGTCTGGCAAAAGGAAGGAATCTAGAAAGTGCCTTTCAAGAGAGTGCTGGGGCAGGAGCCGGAAGATGGTAAGTTGAAAGGAAATGGCCACTGAGCAACAGTGGGTTAGATGGTCCCAGCCTTGGGGGCCTCTTTGTGCAGGGAGCTCAGCAGCTGATTAAGCAACTTTGCTGCTAGTCCTGTACTGTACTGACTTGTACCCCCACCCAAGAGCCAGCCTCTCCTGCTGTGGCTTGTATCCCAGCACCCCAGTTAGGAAAGCACCTACCGCCCCTGTGTTAGGCATCTGCACTGCACAGTCAGTAATTATTTTGATTTTTTTAAATCACAAAACTGAAGAACGTGTCTGATTCAGAACTTCCTGGAATATAATGTGTCATGACAATCTGTCAAACTGAAGAAGCTTCGTTTGTATCTAACCTGTTTCTAGGTGTTTATGTACACTTAGGCATTTTTTTAAGGCTTCATTTTCTCTTTCTGCAAAAGGGGTTGAATGAAATAAAATTTTGTTAAATGAATAATTAATTTACAATGAGGGGTGGTTCTTTTCTTCTTTTTTGAGATAGGGTCTCACTCTGTCTCCCAGGCTGGAGAGCAGTGGCGTGATCAGAGCTCACTTGCAGCCTCCACCTCCCAGGCTCATGCAATCCTCCCACCTCAGCCTCCCAAGTAGCTTGGACTATAGGCACACACCACCACACCCAGCTAATTTTTGAATTTTTTGTAGAGACTGAGTCTCACCATGTTGCCCAAGCTGGTCTTGAACTCCTGGGCTCAAGTAATCCGCCTGCCTCAGTCTCCCAAAGTGCTGGGATTCTAGGCATGAGCCACTGCTCCAAGCTGGGTGGTTCTTCTTCTAAAAAAAATGTAACTGTGTGATGACTGAGACCATAAAGGATAATGAAGTAATATTTAAATCTGTGTAAAGCAACTAGCATTGTGCCGGTTAGTAATAGATTTGATAAATACTACTTAAATGTAAATGGAGGATAGCAACATTTTAGACAGGGAAAAATATCGATTTCTTAAAAACTAAGTTCATTGCAGTATTATAATACATTATAATGGAGTGTTTAGTTATATAACTATTGCAATGTACGTATAACATATAATAATACAAGGTACTTGGTATGCCATCTGGAATGCAGTAATTCTCAGTAAATGTGAGCTAGCATTTTTGTCCTCAGTTCATATCCTATTAACTATCACTTGTTGGGTCTTTTTGTTTGTTTTTAAAAACATGAAACAAAAGTACTGAACATTTATTTTCTAAAAATCCAACAACTCATAAGAGGCATATTCACTTCATTACTTAGCTTCTTAAGGGACATCATTGGCATTTTACTCCCAAAGGATGCTATCTTTCACTGAAAGTCTTCAGTTATTTTTTGTATTTATAATAACCCCATTCATATGATTCTGAGTTATCCTCCAGCATGCATTTTTAAAAACGGGATTCTTGTGCCTAATGCAAGCATCTGGCTTTCTTAAATAAAGATGAAAATGGCCAGGTGCAGTGGATTGAGCCTTATAGTCCGAGCTACACAAGAGGCTGAGGTGGGGACTACTCTCTTAAGCCCAGGGGTTGAAACCTGCAGTGAGCTATGATCGAGCCACCGCACTCCAGCCTAGGCAACAGAGCAAGACCCCACCTCTAAAAATAAATAAAAATAAAAATGCATTTCATAAACACATTTCCCAGTAGCAGTTCCTAAGTTGGATTCTTTAAATGTTCCTTTACTAATTTCCATATACATTTTGATTTCCTTCGACAAGGAAAAAATACAAAGTATATTTTATGTTTAAGTTGTTGGGCTATATATAAAAATGAATAGGCCTGTAATCCCAGCACTTTGGGAGGCAGAGGTGGGTGGATCACTTGAGGTCAGGAGTTTGAGAACAGCCTGGCCAACATGGTAAAACCCTGTCTCTACTAAAAATACAAAAAAAAAAAACCAACTAGCTGGACGTGGTGGCACGTCCCTGTAATCTCAGCTACTCGGGAGGCTGAGGCATGAGAATCGCTTGAACACAGGAGGTGGAGGTTGCAGTGAGCCGAGATTGTGCCATTGCACTCCAGCCTGGGCAACAGAGTGAGACTGTCTCAAAATAATAATAATAATAATAGGACCAGGACCCTTAACCTCAAGATTCTGTGACTTGCCAGGATGGGGGAAAAAAAGTATGTAAATAAGTATAGATGTGATTAAATAAGTTTTAATAAAGAGCAAGGGAACTTAGAGAAACTGTACCAAGCATTAAATGTATTACTTTTAGTAACCAGAAATTCCTTCCATGGATGTAGTTAAGATTTTATAGTATTTGGGAGGCCAAGGCAGGAGGACCATTTGAAGCCAGGAGTTCAAGACCAGCCTGGGCAACATAGCAAGACCCTGTCTCTACAAAAAAAAAAAAACTAAAAAATTAGCCAGGTGTGGGAGTGCACACCTGTAGTCCCAAGCTGCTAGAGAGGCTGAGGCAGGAGAATCACTTGAGCCCAGGAGTTCAAGGCTGCAGTGAGTTATGCTTGCACCACTGCACTCTAGCCTGGGTGACAGAGTGAGACCCTGTCTCAAAAAATAATAATAATAAAATAAAAGATGTTATAGTGATTGTCGGCTCAAACCATGCGAACTCTGCTGAACATAGTTTATTAACAATAACTCTCCATCTGAGGAGTCATTAAATCTTTCTGAGCTCAGTTTGCTCACATGTAAAGTAAGAAGGTTAGAACCAAATTATTTGTCATCTCTTCTACATAAATTATTCTGTGAATCCCTCACTTCCCTCAGCCTTGTAGGTTTGGGTGTATTTTAGAAATTTGCTAGAATTAGGCCAGGTACAGTAGCTCTCACCTGTAATCCCAACACTTTGGGAAGCCGAAACAGGAGGATCGCTTAAGCCCAGGAGTTCAAGACCAGCCTAGGCAACATGACGAAATCTCATCTCTACAAAAACTACAAAAACATCCAGGTGTGGTGGTGCATGTCTGTAGTCCCAGCTACTCGGGAGGCTGAGGTGGGAGGATCACTTGAGCCCAGGAGGTCAAGGCTGCAGTGAGCTGTGATTGTACCACTGCACTCCAGCCTGGGTAAGAGAGCAAGACCCTGCCTCAAAAAAAAAAAAAAAAAAAGTACTAGAATTAAACAAACGAGACTTGTTGCACCTAAAATAGCTTTTTATAAAGCTTTCAAGTCCATGAGGTTGATTTTCATTTAAAATACAGTTGCTAACAAGTTGGGTCATCTGCTGTGCCCACCAATAGCATGTTAAAAGCATTCAATAGGATGGCACAAGAGAGGAAGGGCTATTAGCAACATAACAGTGATGCTGGGAGATGGGGTAACTAGACTGACAGGAAAGAATGAGGAAAAGTGGGACATCCAATGGTGAGGTCCATCACACTGATCCTGAGCCCCCGACAGCAACACCAAACTATGCTCAGCACTTTTTAAAGAAATTATTTAAACTGACAAATAAAAATTGTATATGTTTATTGTATGCAACATGATGTTTTGATAGATATATGTTGTATACATTGTGGAATGGCTAAATCAAGCTAATTAGCATATCTGATACCTCACATATTTTTTGGTAAGAATATTTAAAATCTAGTGTCTTCGCAATTTTTAGATATACAATTTATTTTTGTTAACCATAGTCACCATGATGTACAATAGATTTGCTTTCTTTTCTTTTCTTGTTTGACACAGGGTCTTGTTCTGTCGCCCAGGATGGAGTGCAGTGGCATGATCATGGCTCAATGCAGCCTCGACTTCAGGGGCTCAAGTGATCCTGCTGCCTCAGCCTCCTGAGTAACTGTGACTACAGGTGTGCGCCACCATACCTGACTAATTTTTAAATTTTTTTTGTAGAGATAGCGTTATCACTTTGTTGCCCATTCTGGACCCAAGCAATCCTCCTGTCTCGGCCTCACAAAATGCTGGGATTACAGGCATGTGGCACCACACTCAGCCATGATTGCTTGAATTTATTCCCTCTGACTAACTGAAATTTTGAATCCTTTGACCAACACCTCCCCAATCTCTCCCTGCTTCCATTTCCTGGTAACTGTTTTACTCTCTGCTTTTTATGAGTTCAATTTTTTTAGATTCCACATATGAGTGAGATTATGTGGTATTTGCCTTTCTGTGCCTGGCTTATTTCCCATAACATAATGTCCTTCAAGTTCATCTGTGTTGTTGCAAATGGCAGGATTTCCCTCTGTTTTAAGGCTGAATAGTATTCCAATGTATGCATATATGTATCTATGTATGTATAAACCACATTTTCCTATACATTCATCCATTGATGGGCACCTAGGTCGATTCCATATCTTGGCTATTGACTTGTACATTTTTAAGAATCAGTCTTTCTGCCCAAAATGTGTGGTGTCTTCCGTACACACATGGTGGGGGCTGATCAGGGAGTAGTGGTGTGGTCAGGTATATTTGTGTCCACCAGGTTTCCTTCCAAAATGAACGTCCAGGCTACTGGGCTTTTAGAGAAATCGTCCCAAGGTATCTACGCACTCTGCTGTTCTTGGAAAGTCAGGATTTGTCGTAAGCACATCTGTCGCATTGGAAGCATCTGAAGAAAATTGTTCTTTTTCTTAACGGTCATTGCAACTGCTTTTAGGATTCCACAGTGTTAAATCTGCCCTTTCTTTAGAGCAGTCAAGAAAGATGTAATAACTGAAGGAAATGGGCCTTCCTCCACTGATAGGCATGATGCTTTTGAAATTTAAGTGGAGCTCTTGCATTTGTTTTTTGTATGGACGGTATAAGGAATGGCACAAACGCTAGATGGAATAGCTTTATAGCTGTCGAGCATTTGTGCTCTTTTGTGCATCAATAGATTTCTATTTCATTGGTTTCATTTGTTCTTAAAAATGCCCTATTTTTATTTTTTTATTTTTTTGAGATGGAGTCTCACTCTGTCACCAGGCTAGAGTGCAGTGGCACGATCTCGGCTCACTGCAACCTCTGCCTCCCGGGTTCAAGCAATTCTCCTGCTTCAGCCTCCTGAGTAGCTGGGACTACAGGCACCTGCCACCAAGCCTGGCTAATTTTTGTATTTTTAGTAGAGATTGGGTTTCACCATGTTGGCTAGGATGGTCTCAATCTCTTGACCTCATGATCCGCCCGCCTCAAAAAATGCCCTATCTTAACAAGAGCCTTTGGGGGGAAAATTCCAGTGGCAAACTTCTGGCATCTTCTTGACAGGCAGCAGCTTAACTACAGTTATCACATTCACAAATGAAGTGGTAAAAAATATTGAATTTTATTATACTTTTTGGTTTGAGGAAGCCACTAATGTGGCCACTAAACATGATGTTCAAATGAAACCTTCTGGGAAGTTTTTCAGGGATTACCAGGATAACCTAGAATCTCAACTAGCCTTTGACATTATTAGAAACAGTGTCCCAGTGGTAGAGCACATTATTCAGAAACTTAGATTTTCTCAGATCAGCACCTCAAAGCACTTATACTAAGACACAGGACATCTCCAGCTCAACATGTCAGAGTAACACACTGCTGACATGTACAGAGTGACTCACCAATCTAGACGCACTTCTATGGAGCTCCATTGCTGGAAGATCAAGTGGAAATACACACGGAAAGGCAAAGAACTTCTATCTGTTCACAATTTATGATGCTCGCTATCTGCCTGATATCTATGTCTCTTTCTTAATGTTTACATATCATTTCAGGTCCTGTGTTCCCAGGATGGAGACTGAGAGTGAGCACAGATGGATGTAAGCATCACAAAATATGCCCAAAAAAACACTGACCAGAGGTCAGGTCATGTCACTTGGTTAACATAACTCTTAATACAAAACATGGTTTGCATTTAATGATAGACACATAAAGCAAACTCTATACAAATGAGTCAGAGCCTCCAAAAGTAACTCGGAAATTACTGACAATACCTGAGATAATATTTTAAGATGCTTTGTTTTTCACTATTAGGAAGTAAAACTATGATTTGCATTAGGCCACTTAGTCACTGAAGGTAAATTTGGCTACAGGCCTCCCACCAAATCCATTAGCCATCTATGTCCTACATGTTGAATAATCACAGCCTGAACTTGCATGCTTTGAAAACTTCTCTGTCTCCAAGAAGATGGTATTCAAAGTGTCAAGTTTCATTTCTATGCAATGCCCGCCAGTGGCGTGATGAAGGGATTAAAGTCATTTTGGGAATTACATTTATAATCTACCAATCTAATGACCAGGATTTGAGTTATCAGCTTTTGGAAGAAATAAATGTTGAGGAAGTGAGGGAGGGAGAAAAAAATTTATACAAAAGAACGAAGCTTCCAACTCAAATACATTGTGTTTTAAGTGCACTATTAAAACTATTCCATAAGGAATAGTTTAGGAAGTTACCAGAAAGTGATAGAAACTGTGTGCTCACCTGAACAGGATTTCAGGGTAAACTTTGTCTTCATCAAAGAATGGACAGTAGCCAGGTCCAGTGGCTCAGGCTGTAATCCAGCACTTTGAGAGGTGGAGTTGGGAAGATCCCTTGAGGCCCGGAGTTACAGACCAGCCTGGTCAATATAGTGGGACCCCATCTCTTAAAAAAAAAAGAAAGAAAGAGAAAGGAAGGAGGGGAGGGGAGTGGAGGGGAGGGGAGGGGAGGTGAAAGGGAAGGGGGAAGTGGGGAGGGATGGAGGGGGAAGGGGGAGGGAGGGAAGGAAGAAAGGAAGGAGTTACAGTTACAGTTTGAATGGAGGGATGCCTCACTGTTGCCCCACATGTGTTGCTGGGGCTTGCACCCCTTTGTTGTATCTCTACCCTAACTGGGCCATCAGCTTTTTAGCAGACCACACATGAACCCTCTGTTTTACAAGCAAGACAGAACATGAGTTCACAGACACTGACAACTGATTTGTCTCTCTTTGGTTATTCTTTGGTTTTTTTTCATTGCCTCATCTTGATTTATATGCATAAGCATCTTGATTTATTTTTGCAAAAAAAAAACTTACAAAAATAAAAGTTTTGTAGTTTACCTAGGAATAATACACAAAATATTGCATTTTTGTGAGGAAAAGCTATTTGTATAGTTTATTTCAATCTAATAATATTTGAAATTTGTTTGAAAAGCAAAATAAAAAGAAGCACTGCAGAGTAACTGTGTGATTGCCTGATGGGTTGTCCTGCCTGCTACACAGACAAAACCAATTCACTGGGAACACGGTATTATAGTAAAGAATAAGTTTAATTAACTAAGGCCAGCCAAGTGGAAGAACTGGAGTTATTACTAAAATCAGTTTTGCTGAGAACTCAGAAGCCAGAGTTTTTATGGATAATTTGGTGGGCAGGGGGCTAGGGAATGGATGCTGCTGCTTGGTTGGGGATGAAATCATAGGGGTGTGGAAAACAGTCTTCATGCATTGAGTCGGCCTCTGGGTGTGCGCCACAGGACCAGCTGAGTTATGCATCATGGGTCCGGGTAGGATCAGTTGGTTACCAGAATGCAAAAGTCTGAAAAATATATCAAAAGATCAATCTTAGATTCTACAATAGTGATGTTATCTATAGGAGCAATGACTCCTGGGCAGTAAGAGAGTATAAAAACTATGCCCATATTTAGCAGAATTCAGGCCGTCCCATAATCCTAACCTCATGGCCTTTCATTAGACTTACAAAGGCAGTTTTAGTTCCTGGACAAGGAGAGGGTCATTTTAGGGAGAGACTACTGCTTTCAAGTTAAACTATAAACTAAATTCTTCCCATGGTTAGCTTGGCCTATGACCAGGAATGAGTGAAGACAGCCAGCCTGTGAACCTAGAGGCAAGACGGGGTCAGCCATGCTAGATTTTTCTGACTGTCATAATCTTTGCAAAGGCAGTTTCAACTGTCCAGATTATTTAGGTCACTCAGGTGAAATGTATATGATGCACAGGTAAACTAACAACATTCAGCTTTTGTCATATGAGTGACTATGTAAATGTGAATAAATTACATTTTAGCTGTTGATAAGACATATGTGCATTATTGCATAAGTATGCAAATACTAACTCCCTCTTCTTCCTCAAGGCACTTTGAACTAAAGAGTCCTCAAATCTGAACATTCTTTTTATTAAAATAAATTTGTGCTCCAAAAAGCATATAAAGCAATTTATAAAAGCATCTAAAATAAAACACACATGAAGTAAATGGGGAAAGTAGAAACTAACAAAAAATTAGGATAGGCAAAATAAGATTATACCAGGAGGAAAATGAGGACATAAAATTCATATCCTGGTGTATGGTTAAGAAGTTTACGTGATTCATGGGAGACAGGAGAATCGATCCTTCAAGTATTCCAAGATGACATCTTAAAAGCTAGAAAACTATGTCCTCAACAACAATCTTTAAGGCAAGCATAGTAATGAATGTCCTAGAACTTTTTCTTATAAAGCCAATGAGAAAAATTGTCCCACATTTGGAAAATGATTAAATAGTGACTACTTAAATTTTTTTGCTATGCATTTTTTTTTTTTTTTGAGATAGAGTCTTGCTCTGTCACCCAGGCTAGAGTGCAGTGACACAATCTCGGCTCACTGCAACCTCCACTTCCTAGGTTCAAGCAATTCTCCTGCCTCAGTCTCCCAAGTAGCTGTGATTACAAGTGTATGATACCACCACACTGGCTAATTTTAGTATTTAGTAGAGATAGGGTTTTGCCATGTTAGCCAGGCTGGTCTCAAACTCCTGACTTCGTGATCCACCTGCCTTGGCTTCCCAAAGTGGTGGGATTACAGGCGTGAGCCATTGTGCCCAGTCACATTTTCTAGTATTAGAAAATAACATGACTGCTTGAATAAAAGCAGGACATTGTTAAAGGGAACTCTCATTTGATATTCGGGGGGAATGCAAGTTTGTTGTCACATTTTTTAAATTAATAGCACACAATTCATAGAAGCATAGCCCCTAAAAAGAGAGATTACCTTGCTGAAACTGAAAAAGTGTTAGGATTTTATAGCCTTTTTTAATAAGTAAATTAACCCCAAACAAGATACCACTATATACCTATTACAATGGCCAAATTCCAGAACACTGACAATAACAAATGCAGGTGAGGAAGTGGAGCAACCAGAGCTCTCATTTGTCAATGAAAAGAGTTAAATTCTAAAAAATCTTTGAAGAGATTTACTTTGAGCTAAATATGAGAGACCAATGACCCGTGACACAGCCCTCAGGAGATCCTGAGAACATGTGTCCAAGGTGGTCAGGGTACAAGTTGGTTTTATACAATTTAGGGAGATATAAGACATCAATTAATACATGTAAGATGTATACTGGTTAGGTCTGGAAAGGCAGGAAAACCGGAAGTGGGGACTTCCAGGCCATAGGTGGATTCACAGGTTTTCTGACTGGCAATTGTTTGAAAGAGTTATTATCTAAAGACCTGGAATCAATAGAAAGGAATGTCTGGGTTAAGATAGGCAGTTGTAGAGACCAAAGTTTTATCATGCAGGTGAAGCCTCCAGGTAGCAGGCTTCAGAGAGAATAGATTGTAAAGGTTTCTTATCAGACTTAAAGACTCTATTCTATCAGTAATTCCAAAATGGAGGAGGGCATAATGAGGCAGGTCCAGCTCCTCTTTCCCATCATGGCCTGAAAGTTGACCTGAACTAGTTTTTCAGGTTAACTTTGGAATGCCCTTGGTCGAGAGGAGGGGTCCAATCAGATGGTTGGGGGGCTTAGAATTTTATTTTTGGTTTATACATTCATTTCTGTTAGAAAGGAAAAAAAGGTACAGTCACTTTGGAAGATAGTTTGGCAGTTTCTTACAAAACTAAACATACTCTTACCATATGATCTAACAAACATACTCCTTGGTATTTACCCAAAGGAGTTGAAAATATGTCCACAGAAAAACCTGCACATGGGTGTTTGCAGAAGCTTCTTTTTTTTTTTTTTTTAATTTTATCATTGTCCAAACTTGGAAGCAACCAAGATGTTGTTCGGTAAGTGAATAGATAAATAACTATGCTACAACCAAGCAATGGAATATTATTTGGCACTAAAAATAAATGAGCTATCAAGCCCGAAAAGATATGGAGGAAACTTAAATAATGCATATTACTAAGAGAGAAGCCAGTCTGAAAAGACTACTGTTCTGCAATGGGCAGGTCTATGGAAATCTACCCCTAAACTCTGCGGAAGCTAAGAGGCCAAGAAAGAGGCTGACACATTCGGTTTCTCAGGAAAAAACAAACAAACAAACAAACAAAAACATTTAACAGGGACTTAGGAAGAGAAGCCGCAATGTCCTGGGCAGCTGCCAGACAAGGTGTTGGATTCCCACACTATGACCCCCACAGACCCAGGGCTTCCATGTCATAGGGAAGGAATGTGTAGGACAATTATAGGGAAAGGCAAGATGCTATGTGAATCTGCCTAGAGCAGAATTTATGGTCAAGGGAGTTTTGACCTAAGGGCAGGATTTACAGTAAGTACAAGCTCTTACACAAGGAACAGTAGATAAAATGGAAGATAGCAGCCTTCCCTAAATTGAGGTTAATCAAGAAGTCAACAGGGCGGATTGGCATCCAAGATGGAGTTGCGTTAGCCTCCACAACTACATACAATGATTCCAACTATATGACATTCTAGAAAAGGCAAAACTATGGAGACAGTAAAAAAGAAGACTAGTGTTGCCAGGAGTTAGGGTGCAGGGATGAATAAAGCAAAGCATGGAGGATTTTTAAGGCAGTGAAACTACTCTGTATGATATACTACAATGGTGGACACATGTCCCTACACATTTGCCCAAACCCAGAGAATATACAACACCAAGAGTGAATTCCAACGTAAACTGTGGACTTTGGGTGATGATGACATGTCAGTGTAGGTTCATCAACTGTAACAAATGCACCACTCTGGTGGGGGATGTTAATAGTTGGGGAGGCTGTGCATGTGTGTGGCAGGGGCCATATGGGAAATCTCTATTTTCCACTCCATTTTGCTGTGAACCTAAAACTGCTCTAAAAAAATAAAATCTTTTTTAAAAAGTTAACCCAAAAGTATATGGTTTTATTGCCCTAAAGAAAGTTAACCAGGCATATTGTACCTAACTTAGCTATTTTAGAGAATCCTTTTCTCTTCAAGTATTTAAATCCTGTTCCTCAAATACACTCTGAACTAGGTCTCATTGCCACCACCAACGGTTCACTCATTTTAGGAGTTAAATGAGGGGGAGTTAATTGAGTTTTATTGGAAAACGGCCACACTCAGTCATTTTCATATCATCTATGGCTGCTTTTGTAGCAGAATGGAATAGTTGTGACACAGACTAAATGGTCTGAAAAACCTAAAATATTTGCTATCTGGGCCTTTCCAAAAAAGTTTGTAACCTCCGGGCCAAATAAAACTTTGACACTTGCTCGAATCTGGTATGAAAATTTTGCTTGTAGCATCAGTTAACATCAGCAGATGATACGATACCAAAAAGTACTTGGTATCAGTTGCTTTTGGTAAAAGCAATTCTACAGAGGGCCAAAATACTTTAGCTAAAAACCACTGATTCAGAATCTCTAAGGCTGGGACCCAGAAATCTGGGTTTTAACATAGTCTCTGAGGGACTCTTATGCATACTCCAGTTGGAGAATCGCTGGAGCCCACTGGCCTAGCCCAGTGGTGGATGTACAGATTCTGACTCACAAAGTCTGAAGTGCAGCCCAAGATTCTGCTTTTCTCACAAGCTCCCACGTGATGGCGATGTTGCTGGTCTGAGGGCCTTAGTTTCCTCACCTGCATAATGGAGATGATAAAAATCTATTTCATAGGGTTGTTGTGGGTAGTAAATGAAGTCATAATGTCCATTTATATCCTGCCCCCACCCCTTTCAAGCTATGTCTATTGGGGCAAGTTACCGAATGTCTTGGTTCCTATAAGTGGAGCTAAATAATATTGCCCACATCACAAGGTTGCTGGAAGGAGCAAATGAGATAATAAACATAAAGTACCTAGAACAGAGCCTGGAACACTGTAAAGGCTCAATAATGTAAGATACTATTATTACTATTGTCATTATCGTTACATAGGGTGTCTGATCATAGCAGATATTCCATCAGTGTTAGTTTCCTCCCTACTCCCTCTCCTATCCATCCTCTCATCCCTACCCCTCCCTCTAGTGTCTTCTGTTGATTTCTTTTTTTATTTTTGTTTAGAGATGCTGTCTCACTCTGTTGCCCAGGCTGGCATACAGTGGTGCAATCATAGCTCACTGCAGCCTCAAACTCTTGGGCTCAAGCGATCCTCTCACCTTAGCCTCTGGAGTGGCTGTGGCTACAGGTGCACATTACCACAACTGGCTAATTTTAAAACGTGTTTTGTAGAGATGGAGTCTCCCTATGTTGCCCAGGCTGGTCTTGAACTCCTGGCCTCAAGTGATTCTCTGGCTTTGGCCTCCCAGAGGGATGGGACTATGGGCACAAGCCACTGCACCCAGCTCTCCTTCTGTTGATTTCTAATGTGTCTAATTAGATAACTTCTATAGGGATGCTGATTCAGAAATATCTGAACCCAGGTGGCCCTACCTGACAGTCCAGAGGTGCCACACAAACAGGGACCCAAAATGAGCTTGGACATTGACTGTGCTGCCCAGGCCCCTCTGCCCACCCCCTCTCAGGCAGGCTTTTGGTAGAGAGCTTTGGAGAATAAGAGAAAGTGGGCTTGCCAGTCCTTCCCACCTCAGGGGAGCACCATTTCCAGGGCTGCCTGAACATTCTTACTCTGCAGCACATTAATCTACATGGCACCAAGTTTACTTTTCTGAGAAGATTATTTGGGACAATATATGGAAAATCTGAGAAGTCATTTCTCTTTGGCAGCACTTCCCTCCATAACAAAGCACATATTCCTGAAGGGCATCTGGATTTTGTTTCAGGTTTCTTTTTGCTTCCTCAGGGTTGAAGTGCTGCCAGGAATGGCCTTCTAAGAATTGTTTAGCAAACCTTAATCTCCAGACTCAGGGTGGTGGGGATAATCACATTTTTTGCCCGAAATGACCAAATTGAAACCATCCCCACAGGGTTGACAAGAATGGCATGCTGGGTTCTGGACAGAAATATAGTTATAATTAAGAATGAATCAGCCGGGCGCGGTGGCTCACGCCTGTAATCCTAGCACTTTGGAAGGCCAAGGCCGGCAGAGTGCCTGAGCTCAGGAGTTCGAGACCAGCCTAGGCAACACGGTGAAACCCCATCTCTACTAAAATACAAAAGAAATTAGCTGGGCATGGCAGCATGTGCCTGTAGCCCCAGCTACTCGGGAGGCTGAAGCAGGAGAAATGCTTGAACCTGGGAGGCAGAGGTTGCAGTGAGCCGAGATCGTGCCACTGCACTCCAGCCTGGGGCGACAGAGCAAGACTCCGTATCTCCAAAAAAAAAAAAAAAAAAAAAAGAACTAATCAGACAGGCACGGTAGCTCACACGTGTAATCCCAGCACTTTGGGAGGCCAAGGTGGGTGGATCGCTTGAGTTCAGGAGTTCGAGACCAGCCTGGCCAACACGGTAAAACCTGGTCTCTACTAAAAATACAAAAATTAGCCAGGCTTGGTGGCATGTGTCTGTAATCCTTGCTATTCAGGAGGCAGAGGCATGAGAATCACTTGAACCTAGGAGGCAGAGGTTGCATTGAGCCAGTATTGTGCCACTACACTCCAGCCTACCTGGGCAACAGAATGAGACTCTGTCTTAAAAAAAAAAAAAAAAAAAAAAAGAACTAATCAGGCCACAATTCAGCACACTTCCTTGTTGCCAAAAGTCACTAGATCCTGACCATTTGCATCCCCATTTTTCCTAAAGATAGGATTTCTGACATTAAGATTATAATGATGGAGACAGGAGGCAGAGAAATTCTAGGCAGACAGGGGCAGGTCCCTGGCAAAGTCCCATCCTCAAGCCAAAAAGCCTGAGACTGCAGCCCAAAGTGAGAACTTACATCCCTGTTCTCCCGCTCAAATGTTGCCTTTTCCAAAACCACCCATGGCCCACCCTGCCCCTATCCTGTGCTTATAAAAACCCCAGACTCAGCCAGCAAAAAGGAGAAGCAGCTGGACATCAGAGACTATGGCTCAACGTCTGAGAGAAGTGGCTTGACTTCAGAGAGACAGCTTGACAGCATAACTTCAGAGAAGAATCTGGCCAGAGACAGCCGGACTTCAGGGGAAGATTACCTTCCCACCCCATCCCCTTTTCAGCTCCCCTTCCTGCTGAGGGCCACTTTTATCAGGGATAAAATCCTGTTTTTACCATCTTTCAATTCCTTCGTCCAAACTCATTTCTCCTGGATGCCAAACAAGAGCCTAGGAGCCACAAGTGCAGATGCAAAAGGCTGTCACACTGGCCCTTTGCCCTCACTGGTGGAAGACAGCTCCCTCACATGAAAAGGCAGAGGGAGGCTCTGCAGAGCTGTTAACACTTAAGCTGTCTGCAGATGGCAGAGCTAAAAGACCACTGTAACACTCCCTCTGGGGCTTCAGGGGTTGCAGGCACCCCACCAGATACTGCCTTGGGGGCATGCATGGAGTTTGCTCCTGCTGGTGCTCAAAAGTGCTCACCCTGGCTCCTGCACCTGCTCACCTGTGTGCTCCCTCCCATAAGGGGTGGAGAGCTGTGAGTCTGAATGAGTGGAGTTCACTCCTGCTGGTGACGAAGTGGCCAGCTGATTCCAGTGGTTGTGTACTCCAGTTCCTGCCTTATTTGCTTATGCACTCCCTCCCGCAAGGAGTTGAGAGCTGTGGGCTGAGTAAATGGGGCACCCCTATTGCGAGTCCTGCAAAGCGGTCAGGGAAATATCCTACTTCAATAAGACTGTTTAAAAATTGATTTGCATCCCTGTTGTTCCTATAGAGATGATCTCTGACAGAATCATAAGGCTTTTGTTTAAGGATTGCTTAAGATGTTCTCAGATCCAAATTTCAGTGACCAGTTTGGAGACCCTCACAGAAGAATGGGATGAGCATAAGAACACAGCTTCTTCATCTCCCTATCCCATGACTTCACCCTGTGCTCTTCGACCAATGAACACTCTCCACACTTGGGCCCACTCCAAAACCCTAAAGACTGTAGCCCCAAACTCCTCAGACAGATGGATTTAAGATTCCCTCCCATCTCCTCCTTTGGTGACCCTATAGGTAAATGCTTTATCTGCTAAAACCCAGTGTCTCTGGCACTGGTCATGGAGTGCCTTCTCACAAGAGCAAAATTGAGTGTAAGGTACATTTTCTTCCACAAGCCAGGTATTCCATAAGCACCACCAGCATCAGCAGATCCAGCTACATATTCAGTGACTATGATCAACTCCACAGACCATCAGCTTGCTTTGTTGAGAGGATTCTGTAGGGGTGGGTTGCCCCTACACACCTGTGGGTGTTTCTCGTAAGGTGGAACGAGAGACTTAGGAAAGAAAAAGACACAGAGACAAAGTATAGAGAAAGAAATAAGGGGACCCGAGGGACCAGCGTTCAGCATATGGAGGATCCCATATGGAGGATCCCGCCAGCCTCTGAGTTCCCTTAGTATTTATTGATCATTCGTGGGTGTTTCTCCAAGAGGGGGATGTGTCAGGGTCACAAGACAATTGTGGGGAGAGGGTCAGCAGACAAACACGTGAACAAAGGTCTTTGCATCATAGACAATGTAAAGGATTAAGTGCTGTGCTTTTAGATGTGCATCCACATAAACATCTCAATGCTTTACAGAGCAGTGTTGCTGCCCGCAGGTCCCACCTCCAGCCCTAAGGCGGTTTTTCCCTATCTCAGTAGATGGAACGTACAATCGGTTTTATACCGAGACATTCCATTGCCCAGGGACAGGCAGGAGACAGATGCCTTCCTCTTGTCTCAACTGCAAGAGGCATGCCTTCCTCTTTTACTAATCCTCCTCAGCACAGACCCTTTACGGGTGTCGGGCTCGGGGACGGTCAGGTCTTTCCCTTCCCACGAGGCCATATTTCAGACTATCACATGGGGAGAAACCTTGGACAATACCTGGCTTTCCTAGGCAGAGGTCCCTGCGGCCTTCCGCAGTTTTTGTGTCCCTGGGTACTTGAGATTAGGGAGTGGTGATGACTCTTAACGAGCATGCTGCCTTCAAGCATCTGTTTAACAAAGCACATCTTGCACCACCCTTAATCCATTTAACTCTGAGTTGACACAGCACATGTTTCAGAGAGCACGGGGTTGGGGGTAAGGTTATAGATTAACAGAATCTCAAGGCAGAAGAATTTTTCTTAGTACAGAACAAAATGGAGTCTCCTATGTCTACTTCTTTCTACACAGACACAGTAACAATCTGATCTCTCTTGCTTTTCCCCACAGGATTCTGTCCTAATAAACACACAGCTAAGACTAACATTCCCAATCCACAGGACCTAGAGTAAAAGAAAATTCAGGCTACTATAGAGAATAGGTAAATGAAAGATGAAAAAGGGAGGGACAACCAACAGTATTGAGCACCTGTGCTTTGCCAAGCACCATACTACTTGGGATCATGTAGCCCTTCATGAAAATTTGTGATAAATGTTTTACCATCATCCTTTCCTTCCTTCTTTCCCTGGCCCATTCCTTCCTCCCTTCCTTCTTCCCTGAGTAAGTCAGTCAAAAAGGCATTTGATAACCTCCCCTCCCCTCCCCTTCAAGGGAGAAGAGGCTATTACAGCAGAGGAAGAGGAAGGGGCTGGAAAGCCAAAGAAGCAACTAGCATGCTAGGAAGGTGAGTCACATACAGGGGAATTGAGGGTGGAAAAAAGAAAGAAAGGACAGAGGCTGCTCCTTTAGCCTGGATCCCAGAGCCAATTCACAGGAGCAGCAGCATGTAACATGAGTAAAAATTAACCTTTGTGGGGGCAAGCCACTGAGATTTCATGGTCATTTGTGTGAAAGGAAAATGAATCTTGGGGCCCCAAAATCACTAAGCTAAAGGGAAAAGTCAAGCTGGGAACTGCTTAGGACAAACCTGACTCCCTTCTATTCAAGTCATCCCTCTGCTCACTGAGATAAATGTATATCTGATTGCCTCCTTTAGAAAGGGTAATCAGAAGCTCAAACGAATGCTAGCATTTGTTTCTTATCTACCTAAGACCTGGAAGCCCCCTCCCAACTTCGAGATGTCCCACCTTTCTAGACCAAACCAATGTTCATCTTACATATGTTGATGGATGTTTCATATCTCCCTAAAATGTACAAAACCAAGCTGTGCTCTGACCACCTTGGGCACATGTCGTCAAGACCTCCTGAGGCTGTCACAGGCGCATATCCTTAACTTTGGCAAAATAAACTTTCTAAATTAACTGAGACCCGTCTTAGATTTTGGGGGTTCACATTTGTTACCCACAGCAAGCCGGGTCTAAGCCAACTGATACAGTAACTGGTAAATAACTTCTGTTCTTAGAGTGTGAATACAGCTTGTCTCTGTCATATCAAAGCCCATGGTCCTTCCACTTGATATATAGAATTGTTTATTGATTTAAAAACCATTTTATTGATTAAACTGGCCTTTGTAGAACTCAGCTGCTCTGAGCTTGTCCACTTCTCAGCACTTAGGGAAAATTTCATTTTATAATCCTTTTTAGTCCTCTTATTCCTCTGCAGCAGAACAATTATTCCACCAATACTGTGGAAAAGTTAGCCTAGTCTGAAAAATATTTCAGCTACAAATACCTAAAAATGCAGGATAAAATATGGCTGAGCTAGCAAGAAAGTAAGAGAAATAGTCCAAGTATTTAAACTGCTCTGAAATACTAAAGGACTGAAAATGGAATGAGACCAGGAGTCCAAAGAGAGGTTAATGAGCAATAAAGCTAATGATTGTTTGAAGGGCAGGGCAGATCTAGACTGCTGGGGATTAAAGATACACACACAAACACACATATAACATATATAGGTGTGTATGTATATATATATACATATAGTTATTTTGAGAGTTTAAGACTTAAAGAAAGTTGCAAAAATAATACAGAGTTCCTGTGTTACCCTTCACCCAGCTTCTGCAATAATAATGTCTTAGATATTCACAGCACTTTGGTAAAATCAGGAAACTGATACTGGTAAAATACTGTTAATACAGGTATAGATCTTATTTGTGTTTTACTAGTTTTGAATGTACCAGTTTGCATTTTTGGTGTATAGCTCTATGAATTTTATCACATGTATAGATATGAGTAACTGTCAACACAAAGAAACTCTGTCGTGTTACCTCTTAACAGTCAGACCCTTGTCCCAACCATAACATTTGGCAATCATGGATTTGTTCTTCAATGCTATAATTTTTTTTTGGCTATGAGAATGGTATCTAGATGGAATTATACAGTATACAACACTTTAAGACTGGCTTTTAAAAACTCACCACAATGCCCTTGAGATTCATTCAAGTTGTACGTATCAATAGCTCATTACTTTTTATGGCTGAGTAGTGTCCCATGGCATGGATATACTCCAGTTTGCTTTCTATTCATTCACTAAGGACTGTTTGGCTTGTTTACAGTTTTTTTGTTTTTTTGTTTTTGAGATGGAGTCTCACTCTGTCGCCCAGGCTGGAGTGCAGTGGCGCAATCTTGGCTCACTGCAATCTCTGCCTCCCGGGTTCAAGTGATTCTCCTGCCTAAGCCTCCTGAGTAGGTGGGACTACCGGTGCATGCCACCACGCCTGGCTAATTTTTTGTATTTTTAGTAGAGACGGGGTTTCGCCATGTTGCCCAGGCTGATCTCAAACTCCTGACCTCATGATCCGCCCGCCTTGGCCTCCCAAAGTGCTGGGATTACAGGTGTGAGCCACCATGCCTGGCCTGTTTTCAGTTTTTGACTATTAAAAATAAAGCCACCATGACATTCATGTACAGAGTTTTGTTTGAACATAAGTTTTGGTTTGTCTAGGATAAATACCCAGGAGTGTGATTGCTGGGTGATATGATAAGCATATGTGCAACTTTATAAGAAACTGTCAAACTGTTTTCTAGAGTGGTTATGCCATTTTATAGTCCTACCAGCAATGTATGAGAGATCCGGTTGCTCTGCATCCTCACTAGCATTTAGTGCTGTCAGTACTTGTTATTTTAGCCATTTAAATAGGTGTGTAGTAGAATCTCATTGTGGTTTTAATATACATTTCCCTAATGGCCAATGACACTGAACACTGTTTTACATGTTTATTTGCCATCTGTATATCTTCTTTGGTGAAATGACTATTCAAGTCTTTGATCCATTTTCTAACTGGACTGTTTACTTACTCTGAGTTTATATGGTTCTTTATATATTCTGGATATGAGTCCTTTGTTGGATACATGCTTTGCAAATATTTTCTCCTAGACCATGGCCTGTCTTTAAACCTTAGTGTTAATTGCCATGAAGGCACTGTCAACAAAGTCTAGACTTCAGGAAAGGTGCAGAATGGAGTTCTCTGGATATAGTCAAATCACCTGAAGAGCTTTACCCTCAGAACAGGCGAACTAGAAAAAATTCTACAAGCCAAAGAAATAAATAGCAAGCTGAAAGATAGATCTGAAGAAATTAGCCAGAATGTGGCTCAGAGAAACAAAATGATGCAATATTTTAAAAATAATAATTTAGAACCTCAGAAGGTTTAACCTATGCCTAATAGGAATTCCAGGAGGAGAGTCTAGAGTAATGCTGTCCAATACAGTAGTAGCCAATAGCCACATGTCACTACTTAAAATGTAAATTAATTAAAACTAAATGAAGTTAAAAATGCAGTTCCTTGGTTGTACTGGCCACATTTCAGATGCTCAATAGCCACGTGTGGCTGGTGGCTACCATATTGGACAGTGCAGATATAGAATACTACAGGAAATCCTACTGGACAGTGCTGATCTAGGTCATAAAACAAGTCTGAACAAATTTCAAAGAACTGGTATGATACAGATGTTTTGTGGAAATAAACTAGACATTAGAAATTAAAAACAAAATAACTCCTACTGCCTCCTCTCACCTTTTTCTCCATTACAATTCCACCTCTTAATGTCTTCATGTTCTTGATGAGAAGCAGAACGTCCCTACTGTGTTCCACGGCACCAAGTTCCCCAGAACCCGCCAGTCTCTGATGACAGAACATCCTGGACCGCCCAGCTCCACACCCCAACCCAGGAAGTTCTCTAAAACACTGACCATGACAGCCTGGGGTAGGTTTCCACTTTAACATTCTGACCAAAATTCTCAACTCGATGCAGTCAGAGTCTGCGCAACCTGGGACCTCGAGCCAAGAAATCCTCAAGTGACCTTACTTGGCAAAACCAAGAAAACAACTAAATACAGGTCTCAAGCGATTTACAGCTCGGTGCTTAACTCGGTCACCGGCCGAGGGGCAGCCCTCTGGCGCCAAAGCCCCGCCTCTCTATGACGTCACACGAGGAGCCCTGAAGTGGCGGTCAAGCTTGAGGCGTCATCTGGCTGCGCCTAATGGGCCGTTGCCTTACAGTTGCTGAGAGGAGGCGAGAGGCGGGGGCGCTAGGGCCGAGATCATGTCTGACTGGGAGAAGTTTCCTTGGCAGCAGAGGACGCTAGGTTTGGGATGAAAGAAGCTGGGCAGATGCAAAATCTGGAGAGCGCGAGGGCCGGGCGGTCAGTCAGCACCCAGACTGGCAGCATGACCGGTGAGTGTCCGGGACCCTGCTCCCGCCACCCTACCTTTCGCTCTGCCCTGTGCGTCTCCCGTCATTGAACTCCAGATTCCTTGTCTGAGCCTCTTTGCCTCCCCTGCTGCTTTTGGATGTCTCCTGCCCGCCCTCTGCGTGTCCCCTCCGCGGTCGCCAGGACCAATCGGCTCGGTCCCACTGGCTTTTGAAGTCTCGCTTTTTACCCCTGTTAGCTACTTCTCACAGGACCTAGAGCTGGGGCCTCTGAGGTCAAAGAGCCTGAACATTTCCAAACGGCGCTTTTGCCTTGATTTCCAAATTAACCGCACGTGACGCTTTCCTGTATTTCGACTGCTTTACCGTCGAAGGTCAGCGCATTTTTCGGGCTGTGTTCTAATCGCTTTCCTTTTAGCAACGCCCCATCACAGTCCAAAGAAAAGCTTGCACCACGACGACGTCAGATGGGAAGACTTTTCACAGCTTGCTTTGGGTTGTCCCCCTCAGCTATGTGTATTAGCTGTACCGTTTTTTCCTGCAGGGTGAGGGCTGGAGAAAGAAGGCTCAACTTTTTAAGTGAAGAAGGAGGTAGCCACGACTAAGGCTGAAGCGTCTACTGCTAAGATACCTCTGACTCTCTTGTCCCCTATCTTTTTCTGTGCCTCTTGCGAAAGCAGCTGGGCTTAGGCTGCAGCACCTAAGTGGCATTGAGATTGGCTCCCTTTTTCACCATTAGTAACAAAGTTTAACGTGTTTGTCGTCTCTTTTGTAGGTCAGATACCAAGGCTTTCTAAAGTCAACCTTTTCACTCTGCTCAGCCTCTGGATGGAGCTCTTTCCAGCAGAAGCCCAGCGGCAAAAATCTCAGGTATAATTTGTTTCATAGTTTTTCCCCTTAGAAAAGCAGTGGTTTAAAATCTGAGTTTATTGCTCCAGTTTCTGTCATACCTAAAACCAAACTTAACAAGGCTTAAGATTTAAAAAATATCTTTATTGATTAACATGACACTTTATAATTCCCAGCCGTAATAAGTCATCTTCCATTCTAAAAATACTTTCTGAGAATACCATGTTTATCAGGTACTAATGGTATTCATATGTCAGTTCGGCTAATAAGATTATTGTCTATACCACATAATTTCCCCCAATTATATATACTGTTGGTGTTTTATCTAGGTAGTTTACCCCTCTGCCACAGAAATATATAAATTGCCTGGAGATAGAGACCATGTCTTATTTTACCTAGCATATACCCTTTAGGGTCTAGCATTATATGAGTGCTAATTGATTAATGTTGGATGGAAGTAGTCTCTTTTTGGATCTTGAAAGACAGGATCAAAACAGATTAGAAATGGGCTGTGTGCAGTGGCTCACGCCTGTAATCCTAGCACTTTGTGAGGCTGAGGTGGGTGGATCACCTGAGGTCAGGAGTTCAAAACCAGCCTGGGCAACATAGTGAAACCCCGTCTCTATTAAACATACAAAAATTAGCCAGGAGTGGTGGTATCCGCCTGTAGTCCCAGCTACGCGGGAGGCTGAGGCATGAGAATCGCTTGAACGAATCGTTGGAGGTTACAGTGAGCTGAGATTGCACCACTGCACTCCAGCCTGGGTGACAGAGCAAGACTCCATCTCAAAAAAAAAATCAGAAATGTATAGTAAGAATAATCATAAAAGCCAATATATTGGAATTGGAAGTATAGACATCCTGTGTCTTTTCTTTCTCCTACCCTTGGGGCAACAAGGGGCTAGGTTCTCATTTTCCTCCATGCTTGGAATGGCATGACGCTAGGTTCTCATCATTTCTGTTTGATAATTTTGGAAGCTTAGGGTGTTGGCATTAATTTTTATAGGGGGCCACGGCCATTGGAAAATAGTATTAGGTTAAGTTGAGCATTTAAGACTTTTTTTAAAACAGAGGTAAAAGGAGGGGGGTGGGGCAGAAAATTACACGTGGCTTCTCACCACTCTAACAACATTACTGTTAATATTTTGGTACTTCCAATCTTAAGCATGAGGTTTTTTATTTTTACTCTTACAAAGTTGTAGTTATATTCTGCATGTACTCGCTGAGGTTTCCAACTTGCCCATAATTCTGCTGAAAGGTTGCTTTAGATTTTCCAAAGAAAGACTATAAATCCTTAAATTCCCACAGTACTCTTAGGAGACCACCTACTCTTTTCATTTTACTGTGGATGAGGTTTTGTGCTTGGCACTGGAGACACAAAGCAGAAAAAACATGGTCTTTATTTTCTAATGAGAAGAAACACTAGGCATTTAAACAATTAAAACAGAATTGGTGGAGTGAGTACATAGTATAAGCAGAGATGTTGGCAAGACTGGGAGCCAGGCTCTATATGGGGAAGTGAAGGAAGGATTCACAGAGAAGGTCGTATTTGCACTGAGACATGAAGGATTAGTGGACTTTTGCCCAAGCCAAGGAACTCTACATGGAAAAGCTTGGAGCAATGAGAGAATTTGTGGTCCTCAGGCCAGAAAGTGAAGTTAGGTAGAGGGAAGAGACTGGAAAGGAGCTTGACAATGTAGACAGGAATCATATCATAAAAAGCATTGTATGCCTTGCAAAGGAGTTTAGATTTTATCCTATCAATATAGAAATTGCATTGAGGAATTTTAACAGGATGTGAGGATATTCGCTTCTCATAATAAAATGATATCTCTTGGTGTAGTTTCCTCCCCCAATTCCTATGTGAAGTGTTTTATAGATAGTAAAACATTATTTAAAATATTATACATCATTATTCCATATTTCTCACCCTCATCCCCCCAATCTGGCTCTACATGTCATTAATGGCTGAGAAAGCTCTTCATTTCCTTCATTAATTTTGAAATTCCTTTATTCCTTCTACTTGTTAATAGCTTAGTATTATTTTATGAAAGTAGATTTCCAAGCTGTTAGGGATTTTATGTAGTGTTGTGGGTTTTTTTGTTTTGTTTTGTGTTGTTTTCAGATAAAATTTATTTTGAAGAGCCAGATTAGAAACAAATATTTAGAGGTTTAAGACTTTTAGGCCGGGTGCAGTGGCTCATGCCTGTAATCCCAGCACTTTGGGAGCCGAGGCAGGCAGATCACAAGGTCAAGAGATCGTCGAGACCATCTTGGCCAACATGGTGAAACCCCATCTCTGCCAAAAATACAAAAAGTAGCTGGGCGTGGTGGTGCATGCCTGTAGTCCCAGCTACTTAGGAGGCTGAGGCAGGAGAATCGCTTGAACCCAGGAGGCAGAGATTGCATTGAGCTGAGATCACGCCACTGCACTCCAGCCTGGCGACAGAAAAAAAAAGAAAAAAAAAAGAAAAAAAAACTTATAAAAACTGGACATATTAGAGATTGAATACAAATTTTGAAAAGGCGTTCTTTTTTTTGTAAATATCCAGATGTGATCTCGTTTTAGTTCTGTTTTTTTATATACACACCACATCCTGTGCTGAAATTAAGTTTTTTTTTTCAACAGGCACAAGTTATATTTAATTAGTGAGAAATGACATTTATGTTTCTATTAGGAAGGAATTGATTGGCCAACTAATTGTTGAAGTTTATTTGCAAATAATACACACCCTACTGTTTCCTCATACTATATAGAGAAAGCTGTGGATCTGAGAAAACTGAGATGAAGCTTTCAGTTAGCATTTTGTTAAAAAAAATACTACCAAGGAAATTTCAAAACTATATTAGCAACAAAATTTTATACAACTTTATATCATGTTTAACAAAAGATCAAGGTTATGACTGTCATTTTCTCCCAAGCCAACAACTCTAAGTTTTCCTGGCATCTCATTCCTTCATCTGGTGGGCACCATGGAAGTTTTCTAAATGAAAATAAATAAGTCTTTTGTTTCAAATATTTTATTTGGGATCTTATTTAGAAATCTGACTCATACGCATGTCTATTTAAGGCTTTTAAATGGAAAGTTATAACACATAGCAATGAGTACAGAAGGCATCAAAACAAAGAACATCCATGTCTTCAGAAAGCCAGGCAACCTGGAACTAGGATTGACTTGGCTATATGAAAGGTTATCACTCTTAGCTCCTGGTCCTGGAGCATGCCCAGCTCCTATTCACTGCATTGGTGTCTTTCCAGCTGTGCTCCCATACCCATGTGTCCTAGGACTACAACCCTCTCACCATGGTCTTGGGTAGGCCTTTACTTCTGTTCTTACCTACAGGCCTTGGGACTCCAAGGCACTTGGGGAGGGAGAGCCTCAGGATTACTCTGGCAGTGATCTGGGTGAAAGAGGCTTTTGCATGTTAGCTTGGGAACTTGACTATCATTTTTAACATTGTTTATATGAGAAAAATGTGTTTTAAATTCCGAAAAGGGAGATTTACCAAGTATTTAGAACATGATTGTAAGTTGTCAATTACTTGTATATTTAATGTCAATAAAGCAGAAGTATATAATTTCTGATATCATGGCCATTGCAAAAAAGCAAGACCAATGATAGTGTGGGGGAAGAATACAGAATGAAAGGGAGCATATTGTACTCCACTTTTGTAGTGTTATTTATTGTACAAACATTATCATTGAAACTGAATTTATAGCTGCAACATTTTTAAAAACTATTTTTTTCTCTTGGATTTCCTTTTTGTACTAGTTAATATCCACATAATTTTGCAGGTAGTTGCAGTCATAGCAGGAACACAATTTTGTATTTGACAGTTTGGTACTGTTACAGGGTTGATAAGTTATTAATTTTAAATTATACAGTAAGAATACATCTAAATTTCATATGCATGTAGTATATGCTGCCATTGTGTTTATACTTGTGGAAATATTAAATTTCTCAAAATGTTGCCCAATTTTGTGCCTAATATTTCTTTACCATTTACTATAGTATATTTTTTCCAGTATTATTTGCACATGGTATTCGTAGAGTTGAGTACAAACTTTTTCCAATTAAGAGAAAAAAAATCTTCTTTAAGCTAAAGTAATAAGATTGTTTCACTTAAATTCTTTAGTCTGCTTTTGTTGTACAGAGTAAATCACAGAAATACCAAGATGCAATTAGACATGTAATTATATTGGAAATACTGCTTTTGATACTTTACCAACATTTGTCTTACTAAAAGTATTTTTATGAGTTACCAAAGTAATATATGTTTGTTATTTTTAAAATGGACAGAAGAAAAATTTTATCATAATTCCACCTCCTAGAGACTAATTACTTTTTAAAAATTGTTCCTCAGTCTTTTTTCTCTTACTTTCTTTACTTACATGAGATCATTTAACTCTGGATCCTACCCTTTTCACTTAACATAAGAAAATACTTATGCTGTAATGCTAGTATAAACATTGGAGCAGCACCTTAGTCTAGTAATTTAGAGTAGCCAGTGGTTTTACAGCCAGCCTGCCTGGGTTCAGACTCTGGCTCCGCCTCTTACTAGTTGTATAACTTTGGGTAACTCTACCTCTCTGTGTCAGCTTCCTCATCTGTAAAATGAAATGTTACTAGTATATACTACATGAGGCTTTTATGAGAAATGAATGAGTTAATATTTGTAAAGGTCTTAGTGCCTGGCACATGTTAGGTACTATGTGTTTGTTGTTGTTGTTGTTGTTGTTATCTCCTTATTTATTTGTTTATGTATTTATTTTAATAGAGATGTGGTCTTGCCATGTTGCCCAGACTGGTCGCTAACTCCTGGGCTCAAGCAGTCCACCCGCCTCAACCTCCCGAAGTGGTAGGATTACAGGCATGAGCCACCGCACCTAGCCTCCTAACTCTTTCCATTGTGTCTTCTGGTACCTTATGCTAAAGGCCCTCACTGTACTTTTCCAGAACAGAAGCAATGTGGCATAATGGTTAAGACAATGGATCTTGGGCTGGATCTGGCATATCCACTTAATTACCTGTGTGACCATGGTTGAATTATTTAATCTCTCTCAGCCACAATTTCCTCATTTGTACAATGGGAATAATAGGAGCTACTTTATAAAGTTATAAGGATTAAATGAGATAATTTAGGGCCTGGTACATGATAAACATGCAGTAGATGTTAGGTACTGTTATTATCATCACTCATATATATAATTATTACCACTACTAGCACCCACATCCTTACCGTTTTTCCACTGATACCATCACTTCCTCTACTTCCTGTTCTGTCTGAACAGAAACCTCATTCCCAGAACATGGGTTTTCTTATGAACTTCTTTTTGATGGTTCTTTCTTTTCTAGCATCCAGCACTTGTTTCATAAGACTAGCAGGTCAACATTTACAAAGTTTCCCATTCCTACTTTAAAACTTTATCAATGTATTAACTATCCCACCCTTTTTTTTTTTTTTTTTTGAAACAGAGTCTTGCTGTGTTGCCCAGGCTGGAGTGCAGTGGCGTGATCTCGGCTCACTGCAACCTCCATCTCCCGGGTTCAAGCAATTCTCCTGCCTCAGCCTCCCGAGTAGCTGGGACTACAGGTGCGCACCACCATGCCCAGCTAATTTTTGTATTTTTAGTAGAGATAGGGTTTCACTATGTTGGCCAGGCTGGTCTCGAACTCTTGACCTCGTGATCTGTCTGCCTTAGCCTCCCAAAGTGCTGGGATTACAGGTGTGAGCCACTGCCCCTGGCTATCTCACCTATTTTGGAGCTCACAGAATTCTGTGTCACTTTCTTTGTCTTAATCAACTTACTTCATAGTCACTTTCCTGTTTTCATAAATCATAAGCCCTGTGAGAGCTGCATCTTGAGCAACTAGGCTGTCATGTAGCAAGGGTTCAATAAGTATTTGTTGAACTAATAAATGAAGGACTTTGGTCCCTGCCTCAAAACTTTCTTTCTACTTCAAGTTTTCACTTTTTTCCTCATGGATATACCTGTATTCGTTTTCTATTGCTGCTATAACAGATGACCACAAAGTTGGTGGCTTAAAACAACACAAATTTATTATACAGTTCTGTAGGTAAGAGGTGTGAAATGAGCCTTACTGGGCTAAAATCAAAGTGTTGGCAGAGCCAAATTCCCTTCAGACACTCTAGGGGAGGACCTTTCCTTGCCTTTTCTACCTGTGGAGATTGTCTGTTTTCCTTGGCTCATGGGCCCTTTCCATCTTCAAAGCCAGCAATGGCCAGTCAGGTCTTTCATGTTGCATCACTGACTCTCCCACACCCCTCTTTTACTCATAATGACCCTTGTGATAAACATCGGGCCAATCAGATAATCAAGGATAATCTCCCTATGTCAAGGTAGGTGGTTAGTGCCTCAGTTCCAGCTGCAAACTGATTCCTCCTTGCCATGTAACAAAACATAGTCACAGGCTCCAGTGACTGGGACAAGGAAATCTCTGGCAGGGCATTATCCTGCCTACCACAATCCCGATCTAATACCTTTGCTACATAGTTCCTTATCTTCTCAATTCCAATTAATTTACCTCTATTCCACTTTAGTCATTCATGGCCACACTTTGGACTTTTCCATTACTCAAAACTGCCACAATTCTGAAACCATAAACTTCAGAATTTTATTTTCTCATTACAATTTCCAATCCTTCTATGTTTTGGGAAAGTACATAGGGGATAGATTATAAAGGTTTATTTACTAGGTAAAGTAGTATGAACTTGATCCGAACAAAGTGGGAAGTCAATGTAGAGTTTCATCATGGAAAAAAAAATGGTCAAAGCCAAGGAAGCCAGCCTTTAAATATGGGAATATTGAATTAGTCATATGTCTTATGTGCTAATCTTTTTTTTTTCCTTAATCTGATTTTTATTAGAAAAATGAAGAGGGAAAGCATGGACCCTTAGGAGATAATGAAGAGAGGACCAGAGTATCTACTGACAAAAGACAGGTAAATTTTTATGATTTCACATATATATGCTCATAATAACAAAGCAAAAGGAATAGTATAAAGTAGAATAAAAGTGCCTCCATTTCTACTATCAAGGGAGTTTTTAAAATACTCTTCTAAAAATGGTCTGTATATTTACAAGACTATATGTCACTCCTTTTTTTAAAAAAAAAGTACAGATGGGATTATTCTATGCTACATCCTACATCTTGCTTTAAAAAAAAAAAAAAACTCTTGAGGGTTCATATAGATGTGTTAAGAAATACTCTCCCTTAGTTCTCTCACACTCCCACACACCTTGCTGGGTATGCCAAGAATGCAAGGCCCTAACCACTTTTTACCTGGGTCATTTCTCAGAGTTGTGTTTGCAGTGATCAACCCTGAAGGTTGAGGTAATATCTCCCTCCAGGACAAAAAGCAATCTGGCTTACTTTCTGCTGTGAAACAGTAGGACCCTCAAGCTCAGTGTTCCTCTCCTATAACACTACCCACCCTGTGTCCAGGCAGCCATCTGTGCCCATTTGTATTACCCCTCATGGGGCTTGAGGGCAGGAAACAGAAATGATGCTCATACTGACTGCTGTGCTGCAAATAATAAAGTTCATTGTTTCTAACCCAGAAGTTTCATGTTTTCTGCTAATATCCATGAAACAGTAACAGGTTAACTTAATAGTTGGTAAGTAGGGTAAGTGCAGACTTGAAAGATGAACCTTGTTCTTTTTAATATTGTATAGTATTTCCTTGTTACTTTATTCCTTTGAGTTTTCCAGAGGTTCCGATTCATTGGGTACAGAGTGGAGACTAAGCATGTATGTTTTGAAGAGTTACCTTGATGATTCCGATGTATATTCCTAGAGATTTCCTAATTCATTCTGAGAGTGAGCCCAGTAGGAATATAGAAATAATTTGTCTCAGAATATTTACATGTTTTCATAATAAGAAAGGCCAAGGGAAAAAAAATAGTGAATCACCATTTAAGTCAGTGTACTAGTCCATATACAAAACAGACTGTCCCCTTTTGCCCATGTTTTAGTGTAAAACTCTGTGACTAGGATCAAATAGATGACTTGCCAAAATGTTAGCGAAGTGAAGCAAAATCAAATTCAGAGCAGTGATTCACTGAAAAGATTCAGTCCTCTGGGAGTTGTGGTAAATGGAAGTGCCAAAATGGAATGCAACTTGAGCTTTTATTTGTTTTATTGAGTTTGGGATGGAAAAATCTTTGTCTCAAACTTGGTATTTTGGCCTTACCTAGATGCAAAATGAAAAAATACATATTTTCTGAGGTAAAAAGGACTCTGGACAAAAAAGTGATAAACTCGACCCAAAAGATTGTTCTAATAACAAATAAGTTGATGAGTGTGCTTCTCACTTGATAGGAACAATTTTTTTTTTTATGTTTTGTTCTGGCTTTATTTCTGTCTGCTTAACTAGGAAAATCTAAAGCTGAAATCATTCCCTTGCAGCCACTTCCACTGGTTACGTTGATTGAATTTAACAATAGGAGCTCTGTCAAGATCTTTTGATGAGGCAGCATTACTTCTTTTCCAAGATGATACGTATTGGCCGGGCACGGTGGCTCACGCCTGTAATCCCAGCACTTTGGGAGGCCGAGGCGGGCGGATCATGAGATCCAGAGATCGAGACCATCCTGGCTAACATGGTGAAACCCCATATCTACTAAAAATGCAAAAAATTAGCCGGGCGTGGTGGCAGCTACTCAGCTACTCCAGGGGCTGAGGCAGGAGAATGGCATGAACCCGGGAGGCGGAGCTTGCAGTGAGCCGAGATAGTGCCACTGCACTCCAGCCTGGGCGACAGAGCGAGACTGTCTCAAATCAATCAATCAATCAGTCCAGCCTGGGCGACAGAGTGAGACTCTGTCTCAAATAAATAAATAAACAAACTTATTGAAAGTATTCAGAAATCAATAATAATATATACTTCGCATTTGAGGAGCATAAAACTCAAGAAATTTTGGTAGGGAGGGGAAAGTGTTCACAAATTCAAGATCAATTTAAAGCTTATTTTAAAAGCCAATATAGATAGGTTTTTCATATTTTACATACATCCTTAGGTATATATTTTGTAAAGCAGAGATTTTTGTATTCCTTTATAAATGTCCTTCTAGTTTAGGAGATGGTTGGTTAACTCAGAAATGGAATTCCATATAATCTTCTCTGTTCCTTCTTTTTTAGATAGTTTACAAATTATTCTCCGTAATCTCAAACATTCATACTCCAAACCGAAACTGAAACTTGACTAGTTAATATCGCTTTGGTCTGATCCTTAAAGTGATTTCAGATATGCTGTATTGGGGGATAAGTATAGGGTTAAATCCCTTTGGAAGGGGATGGGGAATAGGGACACCCTCTCCTTAGCCCAAGCTCCCCTCATGTAACAGTCAGTCCCAAGCCCAAGGATCAGGTTTACATTCCTTACTTCAGAGGCTTTTGCTGTGAAAACAGCATAGACTGTTTTGTGCCTTATGCAGAACTGACTTTTTTTTTTAACCTTAGTCTGTTTTATCTGATATTGTTATACCAGCTTTGATTAGTATTTGTTTAAGTTGAGAAACTTTAGGTTCAATAGTAACACAAAACCTTCACTCAGAGAGATCCACTGGAAGTGCTTAGAACCCCAGTCAGTAACCAGTCTGCAGGGCTTAATTCAGGCTCAGCCAGTCCCTGCTCTGTGGAATATTGCTAAGGTAGCTCAAGCTCACTACTCTGACATCAAGTTCTCTCATCCTTTTTGACACTTGATGGTATGTCTTCCTTCTTTTTGTTTTTATAACTTACCTATAGTAGGAGGTGGGACCTAACTATAGTAGTCTAGACTGCCATAGTGCTAAAAATTGATACAGCCAGTAGTTTCTCAAAAGAAATTGAGAATTATCTTTACTTTGGTCAATATCTAAAATATTTTAGAATTTAAGATGACCTCTGCTTTAGTTCTGCCTTTTACCATCTGTGGGTCTTTCAGAAAGTCATGTAAACTTTCTGGGCTTTACTTATCCATGTGTAAAATCAGGGCTTTATATTCTTTATTACCATCTAGAAGCTTAATACTAAATGGTACTACACTTAATCCTATAAGAAACAAGTCAAATTGACCTAGTTCTTGCCCTTTACTAGGTTATAATGTATCTAATCTTTCACTAGAACAAATTAATGATAATTACATGCTTAATTGTTTGATTAGTAGAGCCTAGGTTTAGAAAATTTCTGGCCTAAAGTCAACACTAAAGTTTCAGAAGCTTTTTGGATCTAATGAGAAATGTGCTTTGTACAAACTCTGTTTAGATAAAGAATTAAACAAAACTTCCATTTTTATTAATAATTCAAGTATAATCCATAATATGATTATTAGGTGTTATAACTAATAAGTTGTTATTTTATATCTTAATGTAGGTAAAGAGAACTGGTCTTGTGGTGGTGAAAAACATGAAAATTGTGGGTCTCCACTGTTCTAGTGAAGATTTACATGCCGGGCAGATTGCTCTTATTAAACATGGGTCAAGGCTGAAAAACTGTGATCTTTATTTTTCCAGAAAACCATGTTCTGCTTGTTTGAAAATGATTGTAAATGGTAAGTGCAGAAAAGGGTTTGTTGGGGATTAAGAGTATTTATCTGGGATGGGCGTGGTGGTTTATGCCTGTCATCCCAGCACTTTGGGAGGACAAGGCAGGAGGATCGCCTGAGCCCAGGAGTTCACGAATAGCCTGTGCAACATAGGGAGACCCCATCACTACAAAAAATAAGTTAGCTAGGCATGGTGATGCATGCCTGTAGTCCCCACTACTTGAGATAATGAGGTGGGAGGATTGCTTGAGCCCAGGATGTCAAGGATACAATGACCCGTGATTGCGCCACTGCACTCTAAGCTGGGTGACAGAACAAGACCTTGTCTCCAGAAAAAAAAACGAAGAAAGGAGCGTTTCTCTGAGAGCAGTCAGTGGGAACACATTTGCTAAATACCACAGAGATAATTTAGAAATATATATCTGAAAGTCAGGTGCTATGGCTTGCACCTGTAATCCCAGCTACTCAGAAGGCTGAGGCAGGAGAATTGCTCAAGCCCGGGAGTTCAAGGCTGTAGTGAGCTATGATTGCTCCACTGCACTCCAGCCTGAGTGACAGAGAAAGACCCTGTCTCTAAAAAATAAAATAAAAAATATATAAATATATATCTGAAGACAGTTTGATACATTATAAGAGTAAGCATCAGAAAACATGGATTCTGGTCTCATTCATGTCTACTAACCTATTAAATGACCCTCAGTGTATGAGTAGACTAATGCTAACTGCTATAACAAAACAAAATTTCAGTGACTTAATGTACTAGATATTTATCACCTGTATAATAGTACAGCACATGTGTTGCTAAACAGCAGGCAGCTTTCTCCATTTGGTTGATTCCTGGGCTAGGCATCTTCTGTCTCATTGCTGTTGTCACCTCTAGGGCTTTGAGTCCTCTGTATCCAGAGGCAGACTGAGAAAGAATGAGTAGAGAGGGTGAACCTGCTTCTTAAAAACCCTGACCTGGAAGTCACATACATCATTTCTGTTCTCATCCATTGTGGGAACTGTTGTTCCCACTGGGCAGCTGTCTTTCAGTGACTACTCTACACATTGGAAGGAGGAACACAAATTTTTAATGTATAGCCATCCGTCCACACCAGGCTATTCACTAAACCTCTTTGTGCTTATGATTCTGTTTTGCACCCAGGTATATGCCGACCATTCTTTCATTTAAAAAATAATGCATCTTGTTGCATAGGCATCATGGCAGATCAAAAAACAAAAAAACTAATGTGGTTCCTAATCTTTACTCTCGAGGTGTTATTTGGGGGCCAAAATAACAATTTAATATGATGCATTATCTAGCACCAAATCAGCGATACAGGTTGTAAGTGATATTTGGTCTCAGAGGAGAAATAGTGATCCCTGCAGATTTCCATATTATGAAAGGCTGGGGCTTAAGCTTGATCTTGATACGTCATAGGTAGGGGAAGAGGAACACATTCCTGGTCAGGGGGAACAGTGTATATGGAGTCATCAAGTTGTAAGAAGCAAAGTTCTAGGGTCAGTATTTGAAATGGAGAATTATTCTTGGAGAACAGTGGCAGATGAATTATAGTGATAGTGGAGAACTTTGAAGAACTGTAGAGCCTTTGGACTTTATCTTATAAAACAGAGTTCCTAGGCCTGTTGTGAGAAAGAGCTATTTTTATTTACAGCAAAGCCTTAAGAGTAATGATCAGATCTATGTCAAGGTCAGTGCCTTGAGCTATAAATGGCAGAACTTCTAGAAGAAATGGATCATGTGGCTAGAAACCTCTCGGCCTGCAACAAGTATTTCGAGCAGGTAGGTATCTGTGGTAGTGATTGGATTCTATATTCTCAACTGCAGTTACCAATACATTGAGAAGATAGGTATGAAAGTGGTGGTGGCATTTTTTTCACCTTTTCCCAACTAACCAGGCAGATTGGACATGCATTTTATCACTCATGTTCAACTGATCTACAGTTCCTGTTTATAGGTAATGTGGAGACCTTGAAGATTCTTGAGAAAGATGTAACATGATTGAAATTTTTGTTGTTATTGCTGTTATTGAATTGGAACAGGGAGAGATTAGAGATTGGGAGCTTGATTAGTAGACTATTGCATTAGGCAATGTACAAATAGGGTTCAGATGATGACATTGATACAGAAATGAAAGAATGTGAAAGAACCAAAACATTTGTTGGCTGATCTGTTCCAGATCAAGGGAGAAAAATGAATAAAAGATAGTTGTGCTTTGTGCTGAGCTAACTGTGCTGAAAGCAGTCTTAATAGCCTCGGAGCCACAAATTAGTGGGAAGAATAGGAGAGTGCAGGTAACTCATCACTGCTTGATGTCTTAAGACATTTCATCCTGACAAAAAAGATAATGAAGTATGGAAAGTCAGGAAGGACCTACAGTGGAAATGCTTGTGTATTGGTGTTGGACAATATATAAACAAAATTGCTATGTTAGATTAGGCTTATGTATTATAGTTAGTTATCTTAGGAAGGGGGCATGGTTGAACCCCATGCTATAGCTAGATTACTTTAGTTAGAGTTGCTATTACCTCAGTTATAAGGCAAAGATTGTTGTAGCACAGTGGTTCTCCAAGTGTGGTCTGTGGACTCCTGATGGTCCACGAGGTCAATGTTATTTTCATAATAATACTACCTTCAGGTTGGGCATGGTGGCTCATGCCTGTAGTCCCAACATTTTGTGAGGCTGAGGCAAGTGGATTGCTTGAGCCCAGGAGTTTGAGACCAGTCAGGGCAATATGGAGAAACCCCATATCTACTAAAAATAGAAAAATTAGCTAGGCGTGGTGATACATGCCTGTAGTCCCAGCTACTCGGGAGGCTGAGGTGGGAGGACCACTGGAGCCTAGGATGCAAAGGTTGTGGTGAGCTGTGATCGTGCCTCACCAATGCACTCCAGCCTGGGCCACAGAGTGAGACCCTGTCCCAAAAAGCAAAAACAAAAACACTACATTCATACTAATGGTACCAAAACAATGATAGGTAAAACTACTGTTTCCGTATCTTTATTTTTATTTTATTTTTTTTTTTGAGACAGAGTCTCGCTCTGTCACCCAGGCTGGAGTGCAGTGGCACAATTTCAGCTTATTGCAACCCCCGCCTCCCAGGTTCAAGCGATTCCCCTGCCTCAGCCTCCTGAGTAGCTGGGATTACAAGCGTGCACCAGCATGCCCGGCTAATTTTTGTATTTTTAGTAGAGACGAGGCTTCACCATGTTGGTCAGGCTGGTCTCGAACTTCTGACTCATGATCTGCCCACCTCAGCCTCCCAAAGTGCTGGGATTACAGGCGTGAACCACTGCACCCAGCCTGTTTCCATATCATTAAGACAGTGGTGCCAAACTGCCCTGGTAGTCGTCATACTCTTCACTGCACTCAGAGGGAAAAAAGAAAACCAGTTTTACATAAGAAGGTCCTTGATGAAACAGTAAAAAGTATCAATTTTATTAAATCCCAACTTGAGTCTGCATCTTTTTAATATTCTGTGTGAGGAAACAGGAGGTGGGTATAAAGTGCTTTTGCTACAGACCTAAGGTATGAAGATGGCTTTAAGGAAAACCATGTATGTGATTGTTTGAGTTGCAGACTGACTTATCTACTTTTTTAATGGAACATCATGAACTGACAATGGTTAGTTAGACTTGGATATTTGGCAGATATTTTCTTGAAAATATAGTGAACCTGTCACTTTCAGATAAACAACTGACAGTATTTGTTGCCAGTGATAAAATTTGAGCTATCAAGTGAAAATTAGAATTTTGGAAAACTCATATTCTCTATTATGAGCCTGACAGCATCTCACCACTTAGACTCTTTTGATGGGATTGGTGGTGATATTAATGAACGGGATTTTTTTTAATATTGTAAAATCAGTAAATCATTGTTTTCCGGATGACCAATGCACAATGCTACAAAATCATGCATGAGTAAAAGCCATTCTAAGTGCAAGACAGACCAACGGACTTTAACGTAACAGTTCAAAAAGTTTATTGATATGGTTTCAGATTCTACATTGTAACTAACCTTTAAGAAACTATACCTTGTCAAATTTTTATGTAGTGCCAAAGAAGAATATTCACAAGTATCTGAAATGGCTGTTAAAATACTCCTTTTTCAACCACATATCTATATGAGGCCAGATAATTTTCGTATACTTCAATGAAAACAACATATTGCAACAGATTGAAAACAGAAGCAAATTTGAGCATCCAGTTGTCTTCTATTAAGCCAAATTTTTTTTTTTTTACAAAGCAAGTTACTTTATTAGAATTTTAAACAATGTATAAGTGATGGAATCATTCTAACAACACATCTATTCACTGCTTACAATTCCAACCAATTTCAGTTCTCTGATATCTAATGACAAGAGCGAAGACCTGTTAAAGTTCCTTCCACCAGTAAAACCCACAGCTCAAAGTTGTGGGAGTGATTAACTGAGCCATAGGCCTTCATTCACATGTTTACCACATTAAAATACCACACAGTGTTTTCTTATAAGGTCAACCACCTGGGAACTAATTAACATTAGCATTAAGATTTAAATAAACTGTTAGGCACAGGGCTAGATCAGGCATTATAAAACCCTGTGGTTCCCTAGTCAAGTCACACAAATCCCCAAATATTTTAGCTTGTAACAGTTTTGTCCTTCCTCTCTTGAGACAATTATTTGGGTACTTGCTTTTGGCAATAACGTAATTCACAATGGAAGTTTCCTAACTGTGATGGTGCTTTAGGCAACTTCGGAGAATGAAGATAGAAATTATGCATGATTATATAACATGAAGAGTTTAATTTCTATTACACACTCAATTTCCATGCCCTGATTTCTCTTAGCTCTATAAACACATGTAAATCTTCTGCAGAGCTTTAAAGAGCTCTGAAAGGGAAAACACCTTTCCATATATGGAATTGATAGCATAGTACAGGCCAGGTGCAGTGGCCCACACCTGCAATCCCAACATTGTGAGGCCAGTGGGAGGACCACCTCAGGTCAGGAGCCCAAGACCAGCCTGGGCAACATAGCGAGACCCCATCTCTAACAAAAAAAAAAAAAAAAAATGCTGGGTGTGGTGGTGCACACCTGCAATCACAGCCAATCTGGAGGCTGAGGCAGGAGGATTGGTAGAGTATGGGAGTTAGAAGTTACAGTGAGCTATGATGTCACCACTGCACTCCAGCTTGGGTGACAGACTGGTCTCTATTTAAAAAAAAAAAAAAAAGGTATAGTGATACACTATTAATTCCATGTATGCTAATATGAGATAGCATCCATATAAACTACTATCACATCTTTATGTGCCAGCTACTGTAATAAGTCTTTTCAAGTTTAACTCACTGAATTCATAATGAATTATGAGGTAGCTACCATTATTTCCCCCATTTTACAAATAGGGAAACTGAGGCTGGGAGACATTATTTAACTTGCCCAAGTTTCTAAAGCCAGTTACTGGCAGAACTGGTATTTGAACCTACTTAATCTGATTCTAGAGCCTGTGCTATATAAACTCTTACCCACTATGCTATGCTATTCATTAGTATCCATTTAACAATTACTACTATTGCAATAGCTGCAATTATCACTCCTATAGTACAGGGGAATCTGTCAAAGAAACACTCAGCTTTCACTTATCTATTTCTGAAAACATTTTTTATTAAAGTATAAGGTGCATTTCACTGATCTATTTTTATAATTGTCAATTTATTTAAGTACTTTGATTATATGATGTAAGAAAAATGTTAGAAATGTTTTCTGGAATTAACCAGAACACAATAAATGTGCAAAAATTAGAATAGAATTTACAGAGTTTATAGGCCACTGAAGCCCATCCATGAAACCCTTCATGAAACCCATTCATGAGGCCAAAGGGCAGAACAAACCCTCCCTGAAAATCTCAATTGGGCTTTTAGAATTTAAATTTAAATGTCTATACGAATTCTGCTGCTCAGTTTTGTCCTTCCACTCTTCTTAATTTTCCAGTGATATTGCTGATAACTATTGTTTTTCCTTTTACTATTAATCCAAATATTAAAGATATTTGTAAAAATTTAAAACAATCTCATTCTTACAAATTTTTGTTTTGGAAAATAGTTTTTTTCATAAAGCTAATGTTATTTATATTAATGTATAACAGATTATTGTTATTTTTAGTGAATTAATAAATATTTTAAATTTTGTTTTAATTTTCAAGTACAATAAATATCAGTAGATATATTCCACATAAATAAAAGCTCTTTGGGGTCCTCAATAATTTTTAAGAGTGTTAAGGAATCCTGAGATCAAAAAATTTTAGAAACTCTGCTTTAGCATTTGCCACTAATACACAAATGTCTGTCTAAAGAGGATTTTTCCCCTCTTGAATCAGGATTACTGGGAGCAGCTAAGATGCCTAGATGAAAGGTTTACCATCACTGCTGGTTAGGAAATGGATTATGAGAACTCGAACAGAGGGAAGGTGAAATGCAACCGGAGGAAACACTCTGATATGAGGTTTGAGGCCTTCAAAATTGCTTTGCAGCATAAGCCACAGTGAGTCAGGAGTACCAGGGAGTGGATAGAATGTTTATTTGTTTAACTGAGACTTTTTAGTTCATGTATTATTTTGAAGGGTAGAACACTCTGTGGGCTCTCTTTCTATTTGCTTCTGGGTACAATCACAGAAAAAAGTCTCTCCTAGCTGAAATTACATGCAGTACTAGCAAAGGGGTCTCTTTGTTATAAACTGTTCATTAATTGACGAACATTTGTGTACTTAACTATGTATAAGGCATCTCATCGTTCAATTTCAAATACAAATTAAAATATTTTTTCACATTTGTTATCCTGTTATGTTTTCTCTTTTACAAATTGTCTGTTCGTATCTTTTTGTCTCTCTTTAGGCCTTATTCTTGTCAATTCATATGTGCTCTAATGAATTGAAATATTTTCTGTATATTAAACATTACTAACCTTTCCTCTGTCACACTGATTGAAAAATGATCTATTTAGTTTGTTGTTTTGTCTTTAATTTTGTGAGCTTTAAAAAGTTAATATTGCCCTTCAGACACCATCCCAACATCACATAAGAATTTTTTCATATTATAAATTCTTTGTGGACATATTTGATAACTGTTTTATTATGAGGAGGACCATAATTAATTCAACCATTCCCCTATTTTGGTCATTTAGGTTTTTGGGTTTGGGTTTTTTGTTTGTTTAACATCTTTGCTTGCTATTTTAAAGAATGCTGCACTAAATGTGCATGCATGAGATTTCTTCTCTGTATTTAGAATATTTTCCTAGAATGGATTCTCAGAAGAATTCTCAGTCTGTGGACAGGAACATTTTTAATGCATGGAAGAGGTATTTATTCCAGATAGAAAACTAGGCAATATTAGTTGTTCCCTGTAAGATTTTAAAAAACAGCCATGGCACCATGGAGGACTCTTCGAGTATATAGTTTTAGCGCTGGGCTTTGGGATCACACTTCACAACACCAGTAATTCCACAAATGCATTCCTAGAGGCTCTGTGAGAGGCTGGGTAACTTTTTCTTGAAAAGGCCAGATAATAAATATTTTAGACTTTGCAGGCCATGTGGTGTCTGTCACAGCTACTCAACTCAGCCACACAAAAGCACCCAAAGACTATATAAGTGAATGGGTGTGTCTGTGTTTCAATAAAGATTTATTTATGGATACTGAAATTTGAATTTCTGACAGTTCGATGTGTCACAAAATGTTCTTTTGATTTGTCCAACTATTTTAAAATGTAAAACCCATTCTTAACCTGTGAGCTGTACAAAGACTGGCAGTGGACTGGATTTGGCCTGTGGGTGGTAGTTTGCCAACCCTCAGGCTATATAATAGGTGACTTGGTAATAGGCATTTATTATATTGAGGGTTCTAGATATACTGCAATGATAGGGTGGATTTTATAATGAAAACCCTAAATTCAGCATGTATCTCATAATTACCTTTCGTATTTTGTATTTCAGCTGGAGTTAACCGAATTTCATATTGGCCTGCTGATCCAGAAATAAGTTTGCTTACGGAGGCTTCTAGTTCTGAAGATGCAAAGTTAGATGCCAAAGCAGTGGAAAGATTGAAGTCAAACAGTCGGGCCCATGTGTGTGTCTTACTTCAACCTTTGGTGTGTTATATGGTGCAGTTTGTAGAGGAGACCTCTTACAAATGTGACTTTATTCAAAAAATTACAAAAACATTGCCGGATGCTAACACTGACTTTTATTATGAATGTAAACAAGAAAGAATAAAAGAATATGAAATGTTATTTTTGGTTTCAAATGAAGAAATGCATAAGCAAATACTGATGACTATAGGTTTGGAGAACCTGTGTGAAAATCCATACTTTAGCAATCTAAGGCAAAACATGAAAGACCTTATCCTACTTTTGGCCACAGTAGCTTCCAGTGTGCCGAACTTTAAACACTTCGGATTTTACCGTAGCAATCCAGAACAGATTAATGAAATTCACAATCAAAGTTTGCCACAGGAAATTGCAAGGCACTGCATGGTTCAGGCCAGGTTATTGGCATATCGAACTGGTGAGTTACATAGATCGTAAATTGGGGCTGATTGGTTGGGTTGTATTTGTCTCTGAAGTGTTCGTCTCATTTATGGTAGAGTTCATTTACTCATAGTTACTTAAGTTTTGCTGTTCATACAATATAGAGAAGTTAGTGAGACCCTTGAGTAGACAACTCTTTCTCCCAGCAGTTTTGGGATTCCTTGTAGCCTTATATTCAGTACCACATTTCTACATCAGGCCCTCATTAATCTAGGCCCTTCTTTCTGCTTCTTGCTTTTATGATTTCACTGTTCCTTGAGCCCTCCACTAAAGGTAGGACAAGAAGAGAAAGGAGAGGCCCAGTGCAGTGGTTCATGCCTGTAATTGCAACACTTCAGAAGGCTGAGACAGGAGGATCGCTTGAGCTCAGGAGTTCAAGACCAGCGTGGGCAACATAGCAAGACCTCGACTCTAACAAAAAAATTAGCTGGGCATGGTGGCTTGTGGTGGTGCATGCCTATAGTCCCGGCTACTTGGGAGGCTAAAGCAGGAAGATTGCTTGAGCCCAGTAGTTTGGGGCTGCAGTGAGCTACAATAGCACCACTGTACTCCAGCTCCAGAGACACAGCAAAACTCTATCTCCAAAAAAAGAAAAAGAAAACCAAAATTATTCATTTTTGTTAACTCTTCAATATTTTGATGTACTGAATATTTAACAATTTTTAAAAAATATTTACAATAACATTAATTCAAAATAACTAATAGAATCAAGGTAAAGGAATGGTGATTATTGCAGATTCTTCCAGTTGCTGGTATGTCTTCAATCAGCAAGTTGAGAAACATTTTTACTGTATTGTATTAAGTTGTATATTTGGAAAAGGAAAATATTACTTGGGATTTTTCTTTGTTATGATAAAAGATGGCATATGTATTTCCAAACATGGAACAATATTATCACATCTTACCTGATGTAAGATTTCTCAAAGTAGAATCATAATCACTTTTTAAAATGCATCTTTGAGATAAAGGGGAAAAAACATAGACAGGAGGAGCAGTAGAGTAAGATTTGTTTGGGGAGTGTACTGTAGTAGGATTTAAAAATTATCCCAAGAAAGAAGAGAAAGTCGTCAGAAAAGGTCTCTACAGATGCTGCTGGTCTGCAGTAGTCAACAGAAGGGAGGTTCTCAGCTGGCAGCAAATAGAATCGCCATTGAAACTTTTATAAAAAGTACAGATGCTATACTTTTTACTTTTATAAAAAGTACAAACCCCAACCCAGACCTATTAAACCAAGTCCCTAACAAAATATGGCCAAGTTCTATGTTTTTAAAAGTTCCACAAGGTGTTCTAATGTTCAGCAGAGTTAATAATTGCTCAATTCTTCTTAAAGATTTTGATTCTGTAGGCACACATTATATGACCCCAAACAATTGCATTGTGTAAAAGTCTGGTTTCATGTAATTATCTTCTATTGTGGGTTATATATTTGTTTCTTTGCCAACTCCAGCTTTGTAAAGAATTTTTCTGTAAACCATTCAAAAAGATAGAAAACATAAATGGGAACAGCTGTTGTAGCTATAATTCACTAATTATCCTTCACTAATTAGAATTCAGCAGAACCCTGCCTGTGTTCCAGAGTAAGAGGGCGATGTGAATCTGCTATTGTTTTACTGGATCTTAGTACCTCTTGCTTCTCATAGAACACCTTATCATACCAGCTGTGATTCCAGTGTTTAAAGATGCAGTATGTATACATTTGCATTTATATTGTTTATTAGATACTCTACACTACTGTATAGTTATAAGTATATCCACTATTGTGCAGAATTTTGTACATAAAGCCCTGCTTACACATTTGATGGTCAATTTAAAAGATTTTTCAAGGTTAATTGTTGGTGATTTTTTTTTTTACATGGAACTCAAATCCTGAATAGGGTGCAACTCCTCTGTCACTCACTCTACTCCACTGTGCACTCTTCCAGGGAAGAAACCATGTCTTAATCATTTTTTCCTTAGCACTAAACACAATGTGCGTTGAATGGATAAAACAAATCTTTTTATCCAAAGATAAAGGGTCCACAATCCCTTATGCAAAACTTTTGGAGCCAAATGTAAAGGAATTCAGAATTTTTCAGGTTTTATTTTATTTTTTTTGAGAGAGGGTTTTACTCTGTTGCCCAGGCTGAGTGCAGTGGCACTCATGGCTCACTGCAGCCCTCAACCTCTCAGCCTCAAGCAATCCTCCCACATCAACCTCCTGAGTAGCTTGTACTACAGGCAAACACCACCATGTCCAGCCAATTTTTAATTTTTTGTAGATATGTCTCACTGTGTTGCCCAAGCTGGTCTCGAACTCCTTGGCTTAAGCAATCTTCCTGCCTCAGACTCCCAAAGTGCTGGGATTACAGGCATGAGCCATCATGCCCAATCCAGATTTTAAAAAGGTAATATGGTACATATACTGTTATATAGGACTCCCAGTGGCATCTGGGACAGTACCCTGTAATCACATTAATACATACAGAGTGAAAAAAGTAGGAATATTTGCACTAAGAATAATTGAGGGCTATAAATAACTCAATTTGGGTCAGATTTGGCCGCAAAATAAGTGCATCAAACTTCAAAAAAACTTGATGTAAGAGATTTCAGATCAGGGACTCTGGACCTGTAATTCTTCCTTAATGATAAATAATAACAATGACAGTTTATGGAACACCTACTATGTGTCAAGCACTGAGCTTGGTGATTTATATATGTATCTCATTTAACATTGAGGGTACTTCAGTAAGGTGGATATCCCTATGATACAGTGCGCTTCCAATTAAGCTTTTAATTTCACATTATTCAGTTTGGTTTGATGACCTCATTTCTCCCTAATTAATAGATGAAGATACCATTTCATTTAAAAATGTACATATGATTAAAATGAATTCCAAAACCTCTAACAACAGAGTTCTAAAGTGAATTGAAAGTAGTTGCTTATAATTGCTTTTTGAATGATGAATAAAGAGGATCCATAGAGATGTCATGAAAAGTATGTTACTAGCCAGGTGCGGTGGCTCCCGCCTGTAATACCAGCACTGGGAGACTGAGGCAGGAGGACTGCTTGAGGCCAGGAGTTCCAAAAGTATGTTTCTAGAATACCCGAAGGTAGCAAAAAAGTGGAAAAAAAAGTGTTTAGACTCTTGGGGAAAAAAGAGCAGGAGGAAGGCATCACATCTTATCTATCTGCTTTAAGTACTGAGTTGTGATCTCTTCGTGTCTTGTTTTCTCATCAGATTAGGTGTTTTCCAAAGCTAAGGATTATGCCTTCCTCCTGGGCCACAGTACTGATAATGAGAGTAGGCTGGAGTAATCAAGAAAGTTAACTTTTAAAACAGAACTCAGTGGTTCTCAGATATGAGTATGCCTGAGAATCAAGGGGGAGCTCAGGAGTAATGCAGATTCCTAAGCCTTGCCTGCCTCTCTCAGAGAGGTTGATTTAGGGGACTTCCATGGAAGCCAGGAGTTGCCTCTTTTTTTTTTTTTAAATTTTAAAAACAAGCATCCAGTAATTTTGATGCAAGAGGACTGTGGAGCACCTTGGACACTGACATGACCACAGGATTGGGAGCTAAAATAACCACACCTGTGTTCTAGCACAAAAAGTTCCCCTCTGATTTTCAGTGATCAAAGAGCCCCAGGAATTTGACTCAATGATTGTAAGTTGACCTTTCCTTCAAAGTTGTACAGAGAAAACCCTGTGAATGACCAGATCATAGGGAGCAATTTCTGTAAAAATTATAGACATGAAAAGATTTTTGAGAAATTACCTCATCTGTCACCAGCCTTGATGCTGAGTGACATCAAATCTGTTTTATATGGATGAAAATTTATTCCTATTTTAAAAGACAAGTAGTAAAGAATATTCTCTTGATGTAACCAACCTTAGCTAGGCAGTAGAGCTGCATGCTGATGGAAAAATCACATTTTTTTTTCCTCCTAACAAGGTTTAGTCTGTCCCCAGGCTGAAACAGAAAAAGTGGCTTCTGTGACTAAGAAACATAACATTAAAAATATGCAGTGTTGATGGTAGAAAAGGGGGCTTTTAATATGGAGAATTTTTATTCTGGTTTTTTATTTTTTCATTTTAGATTTATGCATAAATTAAATAAAACTTTAAAGATTTTGGTTTTGCAGGCAAATATAATCTTATGTTTATAACTTCTGCCACTTACCTTAGAAATGAGCATAAAGCCATTGATTTGTATTCTTGCCCACTCATGTTAAACTCTAAAGGTCTAGGAAGGAACCCAATTTTGTTTACACCAAAATCCCTTTTCCCTCTACTCTGTAGAAGGAAGTCATCTCGTGCACTCTGCTGTTCAGCCTCATTCATTTCCTTCAGAGCACAGCACATAAAGTACTGTTTGTTTCCTTGTTGCTGTTCTCCTTCACCATCCAACTGTAAGTCGTATGAGGAAGGGACTACAGTTTCCCTCACCACTGCATCCTCAGTTCTCACAGTACTTGGAACATAAGAGGCATTCAATAAATGGAAATTTTTGTCAAGGATTTCTTTTTCTTTTTTTTTTTTTTTGAGATGGAGTTCTGCTCTGTCCCCCAGGCTGGAGTGAAGTGGTACGATCTCAACTCACTGCAACCTCCGCCTCCCAGGTTTAAGCAATTCTCCTGCCTCAGCCTCCCAAGTAGCTGGGATTACAGGCATGCACCACCACACCTGGCTAATTTTTGTATTTTTAGTAGAGACGGGGTTTCACCATGTTGGCCAGGCTGTGTCAAGGAATTCTTTATGTCACGGTGCAAGGTGGAGGAAAGGCCAAGCAGGTTGGATCTGGAGGGCTAAGTTTTAGTCTATTTCTTTGCCTGTTTCTGCATCTAGAAATGGAAATTTTATCTGCTTTACCTTTAGGGTAAAAATGAGATCATGAATAAACATGTTTAACATAAATTATACAAATGCTTTGTGGTATAATTTTGAAAACCAGGGTTTGCTTGAATTTGAGATGGGAAATTTTATTAGAGTATCATAACTGTTTTAAAGTTAACCTCTTAATAAGACATTCATTCTAGTTTTTAATGCAATTGTGGCACAAATTTTCTTTGTACCTTTACTGGAAAGTAGGTATTTAAAAATGTTATCATTGGAGGGATTCACTTTTAGGAAACTGTAGGGTGAAACCACAGTTTCAGTTAATCCTCCCCAAAATGAAAATGCCCTAGGGTACGTTCACAGATAATTGTTATTTTCTACGTGTAAATGTGCCACTTAACTACCTTAGTCCCTTATTAAGATTTTGATAAATACTATGGTTTTCATAATTAGTGTAATTTGTCTTAGAAATTTGAAACTCAACATTGTATAGAAGGAAAAAGTAAATCCTTAATATGTGGAATTTCTATTTTGTTTTTTAATTTTCTGTTTCAGATTAATGGTTTTAAGAAGTACAGCTTTACTTTTGCAAAGGTTTTGGTTCTACAGGGAAATTATAATCTTATGTTTGTTTATAACTTCTGCTATTTGATTTAGAAATGGGCAAGATGTCATTAACTTGCATTCTTTTTCCCTCAAGGTAAACTGAAGGTCAAAGAAAGGACAACATTTTGTTTAAATCAGAATTCTCTTCATGTACTTTCTAGCAATAGATAGATAGATAGATCCATAAAGATTTGTTTATGTTCGTATGAGAAGTTTGAACTTTTTTCTTAGCAAGAACATTTTCATAAGATATATTTTCCATGATTAGAGTATAAATAATGCTGGGAAAAGACAAATTTGGTTGTTGTGAACAGTTATTACACAAAATCCATTAGTTCTGAAACCTTTATTAAATTTTATCATCTATCAGAAGTAGTTGTTTAGAAACCGGCTTGTTAATGGAGAATCAATGAAGTTGCACTTAGTTCTGGCTACAGCTTTGAGGGACCTGACTGTGGACACTGCCATTTAGTGGCCTCCACATACGTATGTGTGACTGAGTTGGTAGTGACTCTCTCTAGTTATTTGGTACCTAGCTCCCATATTCCATACTTAAAAGTGTTTATTTTAATACTTTTCTGTAATTAGTGAAGATACAAGGATTGCTGCTACATTTATGAAGTATGTTTCAATACAAGTTTTTATTACTTTTGGAAAAATATATTTCTAAAACTAACATCATAATTTTTACTGAGTTAAATGCCATATATCTTTCAGAGGATCATAAAACAGGAGTTGGGGCAGTCATTTGGGCAGAAGGGAAATCTGTAAGTATGAAAACAATTCTTTAAATATTTAACCTGGATTTTGTTTAAACATAGTTCAGTCTTCGGTGCATTACAGGTTATTGACTGCCAAGGCGGGCAGATCACAAGGTCAGGAGATTGAGACCATCCTGGCTAACACAATGAAACCCCATCTCTACTAAAAAAAAAAAAAATACAAAAATTAGCTGGGCGTGGTGGCGGGCTCCTGTAGTCCCAGCTACTCAGGAGGCTGAGGCAGGAGAATGGTGTGAACCCAGGAGGCCGAGCTTGCTGTGAGCAGAGATCGTGCCACTGCACTCCAGCCTGGGTGACAGAGCGAGACTCCATCTCAAAAAATATATATATATATTAATATTTTTGTAATGGTGCATTTATGAAGATCTATAAAGATTTGCTCATCCCTCAACAGTTTTCTAGATAGATGCATTCATTCAGCAAACATTTGTTAAACACTCTCTACAGGTTAGGCACTGTGCCACAGTGAATGCTGGGGATTAAAGATCACATTTTATGGCCTCATAGTTTAGTGATGGAGATGTAGAAGTAAAAAATAACTGATATGTAAGTGTAATTATAACTGATATCATGAGAACATAGAGGAGGAACCTTTGCTTGGAAAAATAAGTAAATACTCTTGGTGAATATTATTAATGTTACTAATATAATATTCTTGAAGAATAAGATAATTTCTTCAGACAGAGCAAGTCAATAGGACCAGGGGGATAACATGAATATTCTTGGTGAATATTCTTTTTTTTTTTTTTCTTGAGACAGAGTCCCCCTCTGTCACCCAGGCTGGAGTGCAGTGGTGCAATCTTGGCTCACTGCAACCTCTGCCTCCTGGGTTCAAGTGATTCTCATGCCTCAGCCTCTTGAATAAGCTGGGACTATAGGCATGTACCACCACACCTGGCTCATTTTTGTGTTTTTAGTAGAGATGGGATTTTGCCATGTTGACCAGGCTGGTCTTGAACTCCTGGCCTCAAGCAGTCCACCTTCTTCTGCCTCCCAAAGTGCTGGGATCACAGGTGTGAGCCACCATGCCTGCCCTGAATATTCTTAATATTAATATTAATAATGTTAAAATTCTTGAAGATTAGGAGGATATCATCAGACAGAGCAAGTTAATGGGACCAGGAGAATAACACACAGAGACTGGGGTGAGAGAGAGAATATGGGAAAACGCATTTGATTTGGCACATAGAGTAAGCAACAAAGTGGACGGGACCATGAAGAACTCTATATTCCATGTAAAGATTTTGGACTTTATCCTGGCAGTGACATACTATAGCACAGCACTAACCAGTAGAGAGAAAAGGCAAGGCTCAAACTGAATTTTAAATTTTCTAGGAGCCATACATATATATATATATAGAGAGAGAGAGAGAGAGAGAGAGAGAGAGTCTCACTCTGTTGCCAGGCTGGAGTGCAGTGGTGCAGTCTGAGCTCACTGCAACCTCTGCCTCCTGGGTTCAAGCAATTCTCCTGTCTCAGCCTCCCCAGTAGCTGGGACTACAGGTGTGTGCCACCACACCCAGCTAATTTTTGTGTTTTTAGTAGAGATGGGGTTTCACCATGTTGTCCAGAATGGTCTCAATCTCTTGACTTCGTGATCCACCTGCCTTGGCCTCCCAAAGTGCTGGGATTACAGGTGTGAACCACTGCACCCAGCTGGAGCCATGTTTTTAAAAGGAAAACAGATAAATTAATTTTAAGAAAATATTTAATCATGTAATCAATAAAAAATTATTGATGAAATATTCTGCATTTAAAAAATATTAAATCTTCAAAATTCTATGTGTATTTTACACCTGCAGCACCTCTCAATCTAGACTAACCACATGTGGCTAGTGGCGACTGTATTGGACAGTGCATTCCAAGAATGTTCTAAGTGGGGAAATGATTTGATCAGATTGGCATTATAAATAGAATGAGGTAGGGCTAGACAGAAAATAAGGAGATTAATAAAAAGAGATGAGGACTTGGAGATGTGGGGATGGGTTAGGAGGCTAGAATCAAGAGATATTTAGTAACTATATAGCTGACTGAAAGGTGAGCCTACATTTTGCCTCAGGGACTTCACAGAAAGTAATCTGACAATTTGCTTTGATGTTTCACAAACTCCTCAAGTTCACTCATCCAGTATCTTCCCTGCTAACCTCCGCCCTCATCAGTGGTCACCATCTTGTCTGTTACTGTACACATACAATCAATCACCTAGCACAATGGATTCCTTCAGAATACCTCTTGACTCTACTTACCTCTACCCCAACTGTTAACTCCTACTAGAATACTAGGCTCCTCTGCCAGAAATTCCTCAGCACTCTGTACAACTTGTCTGTGACATTCATCACAGTTAAAGTTATCTGTTCAATTTCTTACCCTCCCCAGACTAGAAGGCTCATGAGGATAGGGACTCTCTGTCTTGTTTACAGTTGTATTCCAGCACCTAGCATAGGTCTAACTGGTGGTTGGAACTCTCATTTGAGTGTACATGAATGCTCAGCAGACTTTTGGCTTAACATCTGGTTGTTAATGATTTTGTGGAGAATGTCAGTTTCTAGTTATCTCTAGAGTAGGCCAGCAGGCAGCACGGTGAAATGGAAAGACACATGGCTTAGAGTCAAGTAATCTGGGCTTGAATTCTGGCTATGTTACTTACTCATTTTGTGACCCTAGACAATTAATCACTCTTGTCCTCAGTTTCCTTATCTGTAAAACAGTAATATTAATAGTATCACTCTTTAGGTTGTTTCAAGAATTGATCAAATGAAATGATCCATGTAAAACTCAGTATGGCTGGGTGCAGTGGCTCATGCCTGTAATCCAGCACTTTGGGACGTGGGGGTGGGAGGATTCCTTGAGCCCAGGAGTCCAAGACAATCCTGGGCATCATGGTGAGACCCAGTTGCTACAAAAAATGAAAAAATTAGCCAGGCATAGTGACATGCGCCTGTGGTCCCAGCTACTTGGGAGGCTGAGGTGGGAGGATGACTTGAGCCCAGGAAGTCAAACCTGGGCGACAGAGTGAGACCCTGTCTCTAAATAAATAAATAAATAAATAACTCAGCATGATGTTTGACATTTAGTAAATGTTCAAACAGATTTATTAATGAGATAATATTTTGTTTGCAGGCTTTTGTTGGCTCACTATTACATGATTTTTATGAAGCTGCTACAGTAATGAGTCTGTTGATATTATCATGAGTAATTATAATATATTGAAGTTTAATGAGTTTTATAGCATATTCCAAAAAACTATTACATACACATTACTAATATTTCATTCTAATAATTGATAAAGCATTCATATTAACTACTATTTCTCTTTAAAAGAGAAATAAGAAAGAGCCATTGAAGTAAGAAGTTCTATAATAATATGCATATAATAGAGGCTTAATAAATACTGAAGATGAAAATGCATTTTTTATTTTCCAACTAAATCACAATAGCACATTTTTAGCCCAACAGAAATTTTCTGTTTAAAGTATTTAAAAGTTTTTGACTTGCTAACCAGTAGCATGGCACAGAGCACATAAGAAATTAACAATCACTTGTTGAGTACCTGCTATGTACAGAATACTCGAACATGTTGAAGGGATAGAAAAGAAATATATAACATGGTTTCTGCTCTCCAGGATCTATAATTTATTTGGGAAGTAATATCTGAATCAAGTGAAATAATTTGTTAGTTAAGTAAGATAGTATTTAATTAATTGCAAAAAACAAGGACTTCCTTGAGATTATAGATTAGAGAGGTGGTTGGCCTTCTTGGAATTTAGCTTTGACAAGATCACACTGCAGTAGGAGTATCTGGTATTATATTTTTTGATAGCTCAGTTTACTGTAGAAAATTGAATGAATATTCATTATACAAAGTATGATAGCAAGCTTCAAAAATACATTGCAAAGTGTCTTTTCAGAATGTTGAAACTAACCATTGGTTTGCTCACTCTCGTAGAGAAGTTGTGATGGAACAGGTGCCATGTACTTTGTAGGATGTGGTTACAATGCTTTTCCTGTTGGATCTGAGTATGCTGACTTCCCACACATGGATGACAAGCAGAAAGACAGAGAAATAAGGAAATTCAGATACATCATACATGCGGAACAGAATGCCTTGACATTTAGGTATGAAATCCTTCTTGGTGTACTTTTCTTTAAAATGTAGCAAGGGTTGGTTGAAATTAATTTTCTTATAATTGTAATTTATTTCCTTTTTCAAATTCCAAGAAAGTTTCCTTTCAGAAGTATAACTTTGGTAAAGCTTGGTCCTCACTGCCAGACCTGAAGCTATGACCTGACCTGAGGTCATCGCCTCTTCAGGTCTTCCCAATTTGTTGAGCATGTCTTTTTTTCCCTTGCCTCTCTCCAATATGAAACTGCTTTAAGTTTATCCTTTGGGATCTTGCTCAGCCTCTCATATTTCTGGATGTTAAGAGCTCCTTTGTTTTCTAAATCTGGAGCACGCATTTATTAATACAGTTACACGCCACAGAAAGACATTTTGAGCAACAATGGACTACATGCACAACGTGTTCCCATAAGATTATAACAGAGCTGAAAAATTCCTGAGTGAAGTAGCCATTGTAACATCACACGTTACCTTTTTTATGTTCAGATACACAAATACTTACCATTGTGTTACAATGGCCTGCAGTATTCAGAATAGGGATTTATAATGAACCAAATTGCTTCAAAAGAGCTTTTGTTAGTGATTATACCTGTTAATTTACATCATTTTCACAAACACTTCTCAGCCTTTACCATTAAGGTTAAGGGATTAAAAAACTGTGTAAGACATGTCTCCTGTTCTTGGAGAGCTTCTAATGCAGTAGGGGATATGAGACGGCATCCAGCTTGTGCTGTGGATTCTGTGGGAGGGGCAAATGTAAAGTGCTGCGGACATTCTGGAGCTGCTATGGACAAATGGGAGAGTGCAAGGGAAAGGCTTTAGGGAAGAACTGGCATCTGAACTGAGCTTTAAAGGATTCCTAGACTGGGGCAATTGGAAGGGAAGGGAAGACCATTCTTGCTTCTAGCATAAGCAACGGTCTAGAAGTAGGAAAATCCGTGGTGTGTTTAGGAGCATGAATATTCCAGTTAGATTGGAATGTGGACACAAGGGAAAGGCAGCTCACAAGGACAGGCTGGGACTGGACTCGAGAGGACTTTGAGTTTATGCTCCATTTGGTAGGCAGCGGGGAAATGGAATGGCATTGACAGAGCCATACGCTATAGATTATGTAGGTAGTATTGTTTGAACAGACTAGATGCATAGAATTCTGTTGCCCTAGTCCAGGTGAACGTAAATAACAGTCTCAACAAGGAAGATGGATATGGAAGGCTGGCGGTGGAGGAATTGAAGATGGCTGGCTGAGAGCTACGTAAGCCTCAGAACCCGGAAGTCAGTCCTTGCAGCCCCAGTCGTTAGTCCTAAACTACCCTCAGCATGCAAAATTTCACCCAAAATTCCCTCTATTCTTTTCCTTGTCCTCTTCATTACAGATTTACTTGCTTCATTTTGTACAGAGGTGTGAATATATCAAATAGAAACTTTTCTTTTTAAAATTATCCTATGATAGGGAAGGGGTAAGGGAACTATAAGTCAAAACAGAACTTAAGTATTTAATTATTCATTTAGTAAACATTTATTGACTATCCACTAGGTACCAGATAGGGCTGTGTCATTTGTCTAACAAGATGAGTTAGTGTCTAATCAGACATGATTAGCTCTTAAGGTATCAGTTTCAAATCTAATTCCAGTATTCTAAACAGGTACTTATTTAGAAAGCATTGGGGGGTTTTTTCTCTCTTTCTTTGGTGTCTGTATCTTCCTGATTTCATTTATTTTGTAATCTGAAACTGAACCTCTTACTTAGAATCAATAAATTATTTTTAGTTATAATAATTGTCATGTTCAGGTTGTATCATAACACTTTTGTGGGTTTACATACTTTGAACATTCAGTAATTCAGCAAGTCTAAGGCTTGATGATTATTAATAATGTCATAAATCTGTTTTTAAAACAGCTCAATTTTAGTGTTTAAAGATTTTTCTAAAAAATAACTTACCCTTTCAGAAACGACCTTTCTGATATTTTATAATTTTTTTTGTAGGTGTCAAGAAATAAAACCAGAAGAAAGAAGCATGATTTTTGTGACAAAATGCCCATGTGATGAGTGTGTACCTTTAATTAAAGGTGCAGGCATAAAACAAATCTATGCAGGAGATGTAGATGTTGGAAAAAAGAAGGCAGACATCTCTTACATGAGGTTCGGGGAGCTTGAAGGTGTTAGCAAATTTACGGTAAGTAGATACACATTTTTTTCAGGTGTATTTTGTATTATGTTGTTAGGTACCCTGCTGCAATATTGTAAGTTAGTGATTCCCACCCTTTTAAAGAGTTTCAACAAATTATTATTATTATTATTATTTGAGACAGAGTCTCTCTCTGTTGCCTAGGCTGGAGTGCCAGTGGCTCGATCTCGGCTCACTGCAAACTCCGCCTCCTGGGTTCAAGTGATTCTCCTGTCTCAGCCCCCCGAGTAGCTGGGATTACAGGCGCCGGCCACCACGCCTGGCTAATTTTTGTATTTTTAGTAGAGACGGGGTTTCGCCATGTTGTCCGGGCTGGTCTCAAACTCCTGAGCTCAGGTGATCCGCCCGCCTCCGTCTCCCAAAGTGCTGGGATTACAGGCGTAAGCCACCGCGCCCGGCCGAGTTTCAACAAATCATTATTATTATTGAGTTTATTTATATGTGCAAACCCTTACCTAACTGCAACTGTTCAGCTAAGGATTCCTGCCTTATGAATTTACATCTCTGTAGAGAATTGAGCCAGTGGATCTTTTGGTGCCATCTGGTGGCTGATAAAAGAAAAATCTCTGACCCATCTCTTCCCTCTCCTTTCTGGCTTAGAGAGGTGGATAGAGGTGAAAATACTTCAGCAGTCCCCACCCTTTTCGGCACCAGTGACCGGTTTTGTGGAAGACAATTTTTCCACAGATGGGGTGATGGTTTTGGGATGAAACTATTCCACCTCAGATCATCAGGCAATAGATTCTCATAAGGAGCACGCAGCCTAGATCCCTCAGGTGTGCAGTTCACAGTAGGGTTCTGCTCCTATGAGAATCTAATTCCACCGCTCATCTGACAGGAGGTGGAGCTCAGGCGGTAAGGCTCGCTCGCCTGCACTCACTTGCTGCCGTGCGGCCCAGTTCCTAACAGGCCACGGACCAGCACTGGTTGCTGCCAAAGGTTTGGGATCCCCTGCAATAGTTTAAAGGTCACCCCCACCCCCAAACAAAGGGAGGTGCACACACACGCACACACACAAACACACACATTTCTCATGAGAAAAATCAGGAAAACAAGAATATTTGTTTATTTATTTATATATTTATTTTGAGATGGAGTTTCACTCATTGCCCAGGCTGGAGTGCAATGGCGTGATCTCGGCTCTCTGCAAACTCAGCCTCCCGGGTTCCAGCGATTCTCCTGCCTTGCTACCCCCGCCCCCCTCCCCCCACCCCCCAGTATCTGGGATTACAGGCGCACGCCACCATGCCCAGCTAATCTTTTGTATTTTTAATAGAGACGGGGTTTCACCATGTTGGCCAGGCTGCTCTTGAACTCCTGACCTCAGGTGATACACCGGCCTCGGCCACCCAAAGTGCTTGGATTACAGGCATGAGCCACCACGACTGGCCCGAGAAAAAAAGAATTTCTTATTTGATAGTTCCAAAAATGTACTGAGGTAGTTCATGGAAAACTCAAGAACTTTTAAAAGTCTTTATACCTCTTCACTATTTGGGTTCTGGTTTTTGTGGGTTTTTTTTTTTTTTTTTTTTTTTTTGCTTTTGTTTTTGTTTTTGTTTTGAGACAGGGTCTCACTATCTCACCCAGGCTGGAGTGCAGTGGCGCCATCTTGGCAATCTCTGTCTCCTGGGCTCAAGCGATCTGCCTGCCTCAGCCTCCCAAAGTGCTGGGACAAGCATGAGCCACTGTTCTCAGCCTATTTTGGTTTTCAAAAAGCTTTTTATTTGGAAAAAACCTTAAGCATACAGAAAAGTTATAAAAACACTACAAAGAAATTTTTTCCCAGAAGTTGTTGACATGATACCAGCTCACCCTTTATTTCCTCAAATGAGAAATAACCACATAATTACAACCATAAAAATCAGGAAATTAACATTGATACATTACTGCCACTAATCCACAGATTCCAGTCAAGGTTCATTAGCTGCCCAAGAAATGTCTTATATAGCAGGGTTCCCCAACCCCTGGGTACCAGTTAAGAAGCTTCTTCTGTATTTATGGTCACTCCCCATTGCTCACATTACTGCTTAAGCTCTGCCTCCGGTCAGATCAGCAGCGGCATTAGATTCTCATGTGAGTGTGAACCCTATTGTGAACTGCCCATGCAAGGGATCTAGGTTGTGCACTCCTTATGAGAATCTAAAGCCTGATGATCCCCCACTCCTCACCATCTGGTCTGTGGAAAAACTTCCATGAAACCGGTACCTGGTCCCTGGTGCCACAAAGGTTGGGGACTGCTTTTATATAGCAAAAGGATCCTGTCCAGAATCGTACATTGTTTCTATGACATCCAATGATTTAATCCTGGCATTGAATGAGTTAATGTAACATTTAACTACTAGAATTTGCAGTGGGAAGAAAAATGATATAAAAGAACCGTTTATAAATTTCAGCTTTACATTCCTGCCATATACATCAGTTTGAGTCCAGGGTACCTGGAACATACATATATATGATTAACTTGGACATATAACATATAATTATATATGTATATAATTTTAAATATAGAAACATACTATCCAGTGTCTGTCATGTGTATATGAAGTATCATAAGTTTTTACCATTTGTAATATTGTCATTTTTTTCTAATTGTCTTATTTAAAGTTTATCACATTTTTAAATGAGAGGGGTGTTGACATGGCACTGAAAGAAGGCAGAGATGGGAAAGATACCTTTTTTGTAAAACTCAATAAAAATTTATATCCAACTAGTCAGAGAAATCTCTACTTCCGTGTTTTTGTTTTCTGTCTCTTCATTCCTCCTGAAGAGTGTGAATAAATAGGTTTTTCAAGTTCTCCTCATAAAGATTAAGTGACTTAATCATAAAGATTAAGGACTATGAGTGATGGGTTATGGAGAATTCTGAAATATCTTGCTTACTGGTAGATTTTAATAGCTTTTCAATTGTAAAGAGAATGAAGAGATCAGAAGAACTTAAGATAGGGCAAGAGAAGCAGAAGGAGGCAGGAAGACTAAGGGGATCTTCAGGGGCAGAGATGGGAAAGGAAGCACCCAGTTGGGCCAGACCCTCCCGGAAATACCCTCACTCAGGCACATGTTCCAAAGGCTGTTGTTCATGGTTGTTCTCTGTTCTACCTCCAATGAAGATGAGCTGTCCATCTTCTCATCCTTCTCATCTGGCCTGGCTGCAAATATTATGTAGATGGTTAGCTAGATACCTAGTTTTGTAAATGCAAGTAATTAACATGAACTAGAATTTGTTCTAAATCTGAATTTCAGTACCAAGATTATCAAAAATAGTGTGTGTCAATAAATTTGGTATTTGTTTTTAAGATTAAAGCAAATTGAAATTAACTTTGAAAGATTTTTGCTTTCCTTTTTGATAAGTTACCATAGACCTTGAGATAAGTAGTTCTATTCTGTGGTGTTGTCACAAACCAGGCTAGGACTGGGCAACACTGTTTCCAAGAATAGATTTTATCAATCTATATCCATGTCCACATACTCAGTTCTTTGTTTTCTCTTTAATATGTGTGGATTTTTCTCTATTAGGTTATATTACTTATTTTTATTATGAAAGTAGTATATGCTCATTGTAGAAGACTAGGAAAATAAAAAAGAACATGTATTATCTCACAACTCATAGATACCACAATTAACATGTTGCTGTATTTTCTGCCACTAAAAGTTCTTTAAAAAATATTTTAAATAATTTAACACAATATTCCAACCCATAGGCCTAACTTATTTAACCATTCCCATGTTGTTGGACACCTGGATTGCTTCTAAGTTTTTACAGTTATAAGAAGCCTTTTTATGAATGTCCTTAAACATAAATTCAGGATTACTTGTTTTTACTTTGTCTGCCCAAATTAATAGGTTTTAGTGGTTTGACGTCTTTCAAAAAATGCCTCATTTTAAACATTTTTTTGGTAATTTCTCATGTAGCTTCCTACCCTTTCTAAGTCTTCTCTCTTTCTTGGTGCTAGCCTAAACCATCCCGTTCGTTTAAGTGGCCAACCATTTCTAGATGTCCTCCCTTTCCAGGGACTTTTAATACATGGTAAAATGTTTGTCCTGTATCTCATCCCCGCTCAAGGCTCGTGATGTTAACTAGTTAATCTGATGAGTGAACTGATGCTTATGGAAGAGGCTCCCGGGTAATCCATATTTGTGTGTCCTGAGATGGTGCCCTAGCAGGGCCTTTTGGTTAAGTCATTAGTGGTTCTGATAGAGATTCTAGCCAGCTGAGAAAAGAAGGGCTGTGCTATAAGATACCGATTACTCTCCATTTTTATTTTCTGCTGCCCCAATATTCTATGTAATATCTGAGAATCTTCAGGCTTCCCTATTTATTCCTGAATGGTTGAGATGAAATACAGTAATCAGAGGAGATATATGATATGATATAAAATGATATGATGAAGGTAATAGTTTATGATATAACAACATTAAAAGGCAAGGTAATCTTGGTCATATTTTCTTTTTCTTTTCTTTTTTTCTTTTTTTTTTTTTTTTTTTTTTGTAAGACGGAGTCTCGCTCTGTCTTCCAGGCTGGAGTGCAGTGGCGCAATCTCGGCTCACTGCAAGCTCCACCTCCCGGGTTCTCGCCATTCTCCTGCCTCAGCCTCTCGAGTAGCTGGGACTACAGGCACCGGCCACCACGCCCAGCTAATTTTTTTGTATTTTTAGTAGAGACGGGGTTTCACCTTGTTAGCCAGGATGGTCTCTATCTGACCTCGTGATCCACCTGCCTCAGCCTCCCAAAGTGCTGGGATTACAGGCGTGAGCCACTGTGCATGGCCTATCTTGGTCATATTTTCATTCTTTAATACCTAGGCCTTTTCTAGCTATTATAAGATTCTCTAGGACCTGGAAATAGAATGCAATGCGATGTTAATTCCATAGTACTGGGCATGGGTTCTAATTCTATTGCCCCCTGTAGTTAGGGTGTAACCTGAGACAAGTCACTCCAATCCTCTGGTCTTCCACTTACTTCCAATTAAAATGAATGTAAAGAATCTTCAACTTCTCTAAGAGTATTGATTCGGATCCCAGAAGTTATATCATTCAGGATCACTCAGTGTGGCGTTATTAGGGCTTTGTTAATTTGAACATGCTAACTTCTTTTTCTTCTATTTTTTTAATTTTTTTTCAAGATGGAGGCTTGCTCTGTCACCCAGGCTGAAGTGCAGTGTCACCATCTCAGCTCACTGCAACCTCCACCTCCCAGGTTCAAGCAATTCTCTTACCTCAGCCTCCCAAGTAGCTAGGACTACAGGCGCGTGCCACCACGCCCAGCTAATTTTTGTATTTTTATTAAAGACAGAGTTTCACCATGTTGGCCAGGTTGGTCTCAAACTCCTTAACTCAGGTAATCCACCTACCTTGGCCTCCCAAAGTGCTGGGATTACAGGTGTGACCCACTATGCCCAGCCATTTTTCTTCTTTTTAAGAAGTTGTTTTGATATTTAAAATCAATGTGCTGGAATGCTATGTATTAAATCCTCTTTAAACAAGTAAAATGTTTGTGCACTCTTACAGTGGCAGCTGAATCCATCAGGAGCTTATGGTCTTGAACAAAATGAGCCTGAAAGGAGAGAAAGTAAGTATTTATGTATTGAGGTGAACTTTGTTGCTGAGGAGAAAGGATATACAGTGAATTTTAATGATCAGGTGATGAAAATTGTTGTGTTAATAGATGGAGCATATTATTTTTGAAGGTTAGATTTTTGCCATTCAATTTGTTCATAAATATTTGTGGGTCTACCATATGCTAGGTGCTATGGAAAGTGCCGATTAATAATTACTCCTATAGAATCTACAGGTTAATACAAATAATTATGCACAAATTGACTTTATAAATTAAATGCATATGAAACAGTAAACAGCAATGCTCTTCTATAACAAAACAAAAGCTTATTGGGGAGTGAGAAAGGAAAAATATGTATAATTAGTACAGATGGATTGGGACCAAATGATGAGGATATATACATTCTTCTAGAGTAAAGCCACATTTGCCCAGATTGGAAATGTTCTGGTAACTTGAATAATCTGATTAACTAAGAATCATCACAGCTACCATAATGAATTACTAGTCTTTAAAACTTTATTATTTGTATACTACTACAGATATTTTGAATGTAATATAATCTTTGAGAAGTCTTACAATTCTTTAGGCACATAATTTTAGATATGAGTGCTATATAATATTATTCTAAAATAGTAACTACAGGCCAGGCGTGGTCGCTCACGCCTATAATCCCAGCACTTTGGGAGGCCAAGGCAGGGGGATCAGTTGAAATCAGGAGTTCGAGATCAGCTTGGCCAACACGGTGAAACCTCGTCTCCACTAAAAATACAAAAAATAGCCAGGTATCATGGCACATGCCTGTAATCCCAGCTACTTGGGAGTTTGAGGCAGGAGAATCACTTGAATCCAGGAGGTGGAGTTTGCAGTGAGCCGAGATAGCGCCACTGCACTCCAGCCTGGGCGACAGGGCAAAACTCTGTCTCTAAAAATAAAAATAAAACAGTAACTATATTATTGAATTATTTGGATTTGAAGTAAATGGAAGTTTTCTGTAAGTTTTCTTGATAATAACAATTTTTTAACCTTGAAAAATCAAGAAATATAAAGGTCTTAGAATAATTTATCTGTGAATATATTGATTTTCAGTGTTCTGAATTAGCTTTATTTGATTCAAATAGAAAATGTATTGTTTGCAATTTGGAAAAAAGTACATATCCACTGCATCTTTCTTTATAAAAATTTATTAGCAAAAAAGGCCGTATCTATCTATCTATCTATCTATCTATCTATCTATCTATCTATCTGTCGGTCTGTCTCTCTATCTATACATCTGATTAAATAATGTATACTCAATGACTGTGTTTGAAGGGGCCAATGAATAATTTCCTATGTTAGGGAAAGGATACAAAAAGCATGAATCATAAAAAGGTTAATTTATCTATGCTACAATGAAGAATATCTGTTCATTAAAATATATTACTAGGCCAGGTGCAGTGGCTCACGCCTGTAATCCCAGCGCTTTGGAAGGCTGAGGTGGGTGAATTGCTTGAGCCCAGGAGTTCGAAACCAGGCTAGGCAACATGGCAAAACCCTCTCTCTACAAAAAATACAAAAATTAGCCAATTGTGGTGGCACATGCCTGTGGTCCCAGCTACTCAGGAGGCTGAGGTGGAAGGATCTCTTGAGCATGAAGAGGTTGAGGCTGCAGTGATCCATGCTTGTACCACTCTACTCCAACCTTGGCAACAGAGTGAGACCCTGCCTTAAAAAAAAAAAAAAGATATCACTACAAGAGTGCAAAGGCAAGCCATGGAATATGAGAAGATACTTGCCACTTATCATCAACAAAGGGCTTGTATCTAGGATTTATTATTCCTAGATTACTAAGGAAAAGGAAGACATGCTGTGGTTAAAGCCCCAAGATTGGAAGGAGGGGACAAAAGGAAGGCTTCTGGTTTGCTGGCAATGTTTTATTTATTGACCCAGATGATGGTTACATATGTTTGCTTTGTGACAGTTCAACTGAACAGTTAAGTTTATGTTTATGCATTTTTGAACAAGTGTTTTATCTCAGTAAGCAATACCCCATTTCCTTTTTAATTATATGATAGTTTTACTGATATGTAATTCATCTATCATAAATTTGCTCTTTAGTAGATTCATGAAGTTGTACAGGCATCACTACAACATAATTTCAGAACATTTTCATTATCTGAGAAAGAAGTCTCATGCCCATTTGCAGTCACTCCCCATTCTTCACTCCCCCTAGCCCTAGGCAACCACTCTTTCAGTTTTTATGGATTAGTCTATTCTGGCCATTTCATATAAATGGAATCATACAGTATGTAATTCCTTTCCAATTTTTGATTCAGTTGAGAAATAGACACCAGAATCAACAGATGAAAGTTACAACACCAGCTTTGTTGTTAGACTGGGGCTTGACCTTTGGGTAAATTAGTCTGTCTAACTCAGAGGGGGACTTGCTGCTGGATACTCTCTCAGTGCCAGTAGCAGGGACAAACAGAGAAGGAAGGCAGGCAGTGTGACTGACAACTCTCAAGTGCCCTTCCACTCCATACAAATGGAACCCAGGTAACCCATAACAAGCATTCTTTTTAAAGAGTCATGGAGCTTTCAAGAAAATAAGAGAAATATTCTCCTAAGAACAAAATAGAGATAAGAAGGCATTTTGCTAGAATCTGAGGAGCAATAGTAAGCGAACACAATAGCCAGAGCTATCCTGGGGACAAATGTCCATATAAGCTGGGATCTGAGAGCAGGTCTGGGTCTGCTGCAAGGTGAGTGAACTGAACTTAGTTCACCCAATCAACACATGAAAAGACAATTAAACTTATTAGTAGTCAGAGAAATGCAAATTAACATTGCACGGAAGTAGCTTTTTTTTTTTTTTTTATGACGGAGTCTCACTCTGTCGCCCAGTCTGGAGTGCAGTGGCGTGATCCCGGCTCACTGCAACCTCCACCTCCCAGGTTCAAGAGATTCTCCTGCCTCAGCCTCCCAAGTATCTGGGATTACAGGCATGCACCACCATGCCCAGCTAATTTTGTATTTTTAGTAGAGACGAGGTTTCACCACGTTGGCTAGGCTAGTCTCGAACTCTGGACCTCAGGTGATCTGCCCGCCTTGGCCTCCGAAAGTGCTGGGATTACCGGCATGAGCCACCACGCCTGGCCTGAAATAGCATTTTTTATAAGTGTATGCCCTAGAGAAACTCTTGCATATTGTATAAGAGTCAGAGAGACAAATAATTTGTTGCTATATTGTTTTTAAAAGCAAAAACTGGAAATAACACAAATGTTTGTTTTGGGTGGTTAGATAAAAATATTATGGTGTATTCCCACAATGGACTACTATATAGCAGTGAAAACAAATGAACTAGCGCTACATTCTTCAACATGGATGAATCTTAGAAATATAAATGTTGAATTTAACAAAGCAAACTACAGAATTATGATACCATTTCTGTATAAAGTTCAAAAAGACATACCATATATTGGTTAAATGTGGTAGGCCAGGCATGGTGCTCACACCTATAATCCCAGCATATTGGGAGACTGAAGCGGGCCAATTGCTTGAGCCCAGGAGTTCAAGACCAGCCTGGGCATCACAGCAAAACTCCATCTCTACAAAAGATGCAAAAAATTAGTTTGGCATGGTGGCCTGTGCCTGTAGTCCCAGCTACCGCAGAGGCTGACATAGGAGGATCACCTGAGCCCGGGAGGTTGAGGATGCAGTGAGCTGAGATCACACCACTGCACTCCAGCCTGGGTAACAGACTGAGACAGACCCTGTCTCAAAAAATATATAAATAAATAAATAAATAAAATATACTTTAATATATAGTATATACAGTAAAGTTATTGTTAAGAAGCAATCGATTGATAAACACGAAAATCAAGATAGGAGTTGCCTCTGAGTGGGGTGAAAGGGGATGGGACGAGAGAGGGAGCGCACGAGAATTGGTAATGTTCTAGTTGTTGGATTCGGCAGTATGTTTTGTTTTTTTTCCATCTCCCCCCAACACACATAATGTAGTTTTATTCAGTTTTAAACAAACTGTAACTCTTTTGGGGCAGTAAGTTCATGAGTGTTCATTTTATTGTTAGCTTTAGAACTCCCATCTGTATTATGTATATATTATTATATATTACATAATACATTATATATATAGAGAGAGAATGTTTCAAATATTACATGATACGATGAGAACGAGAAAGAGAGAGGGGTGGCTTTCCAGATCTACCTCTGGAAGGCAAGTCTGAGCCCTGGCCCAGGTGTCCTTAGGACAAGGAAACAGCAGGGCAGAACATACAGGCTCAGGGCAGGAAATCCCTCAAAAGATGGGAAGAAAGGGGCAGAAAGAAGCTTTTGCAGATGATAGATATGTTCATTGTCTTGACTGTGGGGATAGTTTCATGAATGTGTACTTATGTCAGAAATCATGAAACTGGACTAAGCAAAATGGCTCCCTCCTGTGATCCCATCATTTTGGGAGGCTGTGGTGGGAGGATTGCTTGAGGCCAAGAGTTCAAGACCAGTTTGGGTAACAGACTGAGAACCCCATCTCTACAAATATTACAAATTAAAAAGTAAATTAAAAAAATTCATCAAGCTATACACTTTAAATATGTTTAGTTTATTGCATACTTTAAACATGTATCATTTATTGTACAAATAAAGCTATTAAACACAAAAGCCAGGAAGAGGTTGAAGCCATACTCTTTTCCCAGCCTGCCCAGTCAGATAAGTCCGTCTTCCTTCCAGTCCCCAGATTCTCCCTACCCCACACACAGTCCCCTTCTCCCTTAGGAGGTACATTTTGTTTCCTCCAGTCTAGTAATAAGACTTCCCCCCACCAAAAACATAAAACAAAAAGTTTTATGAATTACTTGCCGTACACTGTTGAGTGAATTCAGTTTTTGGTTTTTTTTTTTTTTTTTTTTGAGACAGGGTCTCGCTGTGTCACCCAGGCTGGAATGCAGTGGCACAGTCATGGCTCACTGCAGACTTGGCCTCTCTGGGCTCAAACAGTCCTCCCACCTCAGGCTCCTGAGTAGCTGGGATTACAGGTGTGCGCCACAACACCTGTTTAAAAAAAAAAATTTTTTTTTGTAGAGATGGGGTCTCCCTATGCTGCCCAAGCTGGTCTTGAACTCTTGGGATCAAATTATCCTCCCTCCTCAGCCTCCAAAAGTGTTAAAATTACAGACATGAGCCATTGCACCCGGCCAATGTGAATCCAGTTTTTAAAAGCCAGATTCTGTATTGCCTGAGAGTAAGTTATCTAGATTGGATTCTTTACAATTGAGAATTTGAAGATAAAATAAAGTGAAAGTTCCTTTAACTTAAGCATTGTTTTGCTCTTATACCGTGTAAGGCTGAAACAAGTCATGGGTTTGAAATGAAGCTGTCCTGACCTAGCGTTATTCTCAATGCTAGATGGTGTGTTAAGACCTGTCCCACAGAAGGAAGAGCAGCACCAGGACAAGAAGCTGCGCCTCGGAATCCACTAAGAAGGCCTGTCTACACTGCAGGGGAACCTCAAGAACTTTTCATTGCACTTCTAAAATTCAGCCTTGTTCATTCAGAAAATAAGGATGGATTTTGTGAATAATTGAAAAGATTTTTTAAGGAAGCTAATTTATTTCTAGGATACAAATGGTGTTAATAAGAATATTTGTCTTTTAGATTTATGTGTGGGTTTTCCATAATGTAGTAGTGTGTTATTTTATTACACGAAATGAGGGAGCAATAACTTAAACCAATGTAATCACCAACAGGGACTGATTTCTATTTATCTTGACTTTATATTAGCCAATTTGAAAGGGTCTGCTTCACAAGAGGTCGTGCCTCTGCAGGGAATCACACACCTTTTGAGAAATATTAATTCTTTTGAATTACAAGAGTGACAGTTAGTAAACTGCTCCAGGGAAATAAGTGTCATCTTTTAAGAGTCAGTGTATAGCAAACCAAAAGATCACATTTATACCCAAAGCTTTCTAGTAATCAGAATTTACTTAATTAGAATTGACTCATAAAAATAAAGTTAGTGGACTTGGTCTCCATTTTTAAAGTATATTTTGTAAATGTTAATTCTGTGGTCCTGTTTATCACAGACTTTGGGTAGCAATAGGAAGAGAGTGTTATTCTGAGACAGTGTCGCTGCTTGATATCACTGACTCTTGAAATCACTAACAGTGAACCTCAAATTTGGTTATGATGTTAACAGAGAAGAAATATTTGAGTCTGGAATATTGAAACTAGCTTTCCTAGAATTCCATTAATAAATGCTGCTCCCCCATATAGTCTTCCCTTCTGTATAATTAACATAGGTTGTCTCATGGCTTTGATCTTCAAAAGGAAGAGCCTTTTAAAAACATTTGCCAACCTCAAGAATAAATACTGAAAGTCTTGAAAGTATGGTCATTTCAGCTATTCCAGATTGCTGTCTGTGATTTCTCACATTTTTATTTGCTGAGAAACATTCAGAAAATTATTCCAAAAATGAAGGTACATTTTCTGTTCTCTCCTAGGTTAGAGAGGGGTGGCCTGGGGTGCTTCATGAGAAATGTCTCCCTGGATCTGCGGTGGTCAGGTTTGCCTCTGCTTTTGTTCCCTGCCTTTCCACCACATCACACGGCCTCACTGGGCTTCCTACCAGTTTCTCAGAATTACACGCACGACCATCCAAACATTGGCTCCATGCCAGGGCTGTGACTGCAGCCTGTGTAGGACCATGGGGAGTTCAGAGTCATCATACAAGGCAGCCAAGAACTGCCATAAACACTACACAGATGGAGGGCATGGGATAGGACAGGAGAGGAGGTGATGTACACTTAGAGGTAACTAAGGCTAGTTTGAAAACCATGAATTAAGATATTCTTATCAGTATAAAAACACTGAGATTGCTTACCTCCCAAATTGCTTTATTATATTAACTCTCATGCTTCAGCTCTTGGATTTGTTGTTTCTAACTAACATGTCATGTACACCAAACATTTTATAAATCAATCAGTAAATATTTTGTAAGACCCAAAATCCTGGCATATTGCCAGGTCTGTGGATTTGCCTGTTGGGTGTTGGGATGGGATATCAGAGGAAGAAGCATACAAGTGGGAAAAACTGTGATTAGAAAGGGAAAAATAGGCATTTCCACAGTACTATTAAGAGAGGCATGATAATGCCATTTTTTTTCTTCTGTACAACTGGTCAGATTTCAATAAATAATCATTGATGGTTTACTGTGTAGCCTCAGAAGGTGAAGTCTATGAGGGCAGGGAGGTGTGTGTGTGTGTGTGTGTGTGTCTGTGTGTACTTTTTAACTGCTGAACCCCAGTGTCTAGAACAGTACCTGGCACACAGTAGGCATTCCATAAATATTTGTTGATTGATTGAATGACTGCTAAACACTGCTAGACTGCGGGGATGAGATGTGTGAGAAATGCGTCCTGATCTTAAGACACTCACAGTCAAGTGGAAGATACAAGCATGGAATCAAGTAATTAAGAAAAATGATTCTCAGGCCAGGTGCCGTGGCTCACACCTGTAATCCCAGCACTTTGGGAGGCTGAGTGGGGTAGATCACTTGAGGTCAGGAGTTCAAGACCAGCCTGGTCAACATGGTAAAACCCCGTCTCTACTAAAAATACAAAAAAAAAAAAAAAAAAAGCTAGGCATGGTATTGCATGCCTGTAATCCCAGCTATTTGGGAGACTGAAGCAGGAGAATCACATGAACCCAGGAGGCAGAGGTTGCAGTGAGCTGAGATCATGCCACTGCACTCCAGCCTGGACAACAGAGCGAGACTTTTAGTCTAAAAGAAAAGAAAAGAAAAAAATGTCTCTGGACCAGCAGACTATTTGTTAGAAGTGCATATTCTTAGGGTGCTCCCTAGGCTTACTGAATTAGAACCTCTCAGGGTGGGCCCAGCAAGCTGGGGTTTCATGACCTTGCGGGTGATTCTGGTGACCTTTAAGGCTGAGAACTGCCATTGTGGATGTAACTGTAGGAACAGTGGGGGCACACGAGGATTTACTAGCACTCTGGGGAGTCATGGAAAGGACCCTGTAGAGGCAGAGGTGATGAGGTGGGGCCTGAGGGGATCCAGGGGTTTGCCAGGCAAACAGTGGGAATGAGACAAATTTCTGGGAAAAAGTGATGGAGACAGACTGCTGAGCCACCCCAGGAGCCCGCCTGGGTTTGGAGAAGCTCTGTGGGGCACTTTTGACCCAGATCTGTAAATTCCCAGTCTTCATCCCTTAGCCTGAGAAATCAGAACTTACACTTAAACAAAAAATACAATGTCTTTCTAAATTTCAAAGAATGGGAGGATGATGGTAAGTTCATAATTTGTAAAAAAAAAAAAAAAAAAAATAGCTCTGCTATTTGTTTACTGCCTAAGTGGCCACAGAATATGCTACTGTGAGGGGAGCTAAGTGTAAGCATTTGCCTGGCTTCCTTCATCCCAGTCATGCAGAACATACGCAGGTGTGTGTATTTTCATTGTATTGCTGCTGAAGCTTTTTCTTTCCTTTTTCCTTTTTCAAGACAGGGTCTCACTCTGTTGCCCAGGCTGGAGTGCAGTGGTGCCTTCATAGCTCACTGCAGCCTTGATTGTTTTCTGTGCTCAAGTGGTCCTCCCCACCTCAGCCTCCCAAGTAGCTGGGACTACAGGCACGTGCCACCACGCCTGGCTAGTTTATTTTTTATTTATTTTTTGTAGAGACAGGGGTCTTGCTATGTTGCCCAGGCTGGTCTTGAACTCCTGGCCTCAAGCAATCCTCCTGCCTCTGCCTCCCAAAGTGCTGTGATTACAGGCATGAGCCACCGTGCCTGGCCAAGTTAGCTTTATTTCTGGGTCAATGAATGGTACCAACACTCTATAAACATGAACTCTATCTTTAGTGACACTATGATACATAAATGAGCTTATTGCCCCTGAATGTCTATATCTAAACCCACGTAACACTTGGGAAGGAGAAAGAAAGAAGTGAGCCCATCTTGGGACAGGAGCTCCTTTGGTGAGTGTAGCACAAAGTGATTTGTTAGGGAAAGCACATGTCTTTCCAGAAGGACATGAGCCAGAACTTTCCTGGAATACTTCCCACCACCCATGATTCTCAGAAATTGGGGTCCAGGCCAGGATGAACGAGAAAGAAACCACAGTTCATCCCAGTGCTGACACCCATACCCAGAGAGGCCCGGGCCGGGGATGTATCCCAAGGACAAAAGGTGGAGGGAGGAGGCTGGGGGGAGTTCACTTCCTGTGGAGTGAATGGAAACAGCCTGGCTCTGCCTAATGTGCATGAGGGGCTGGGGGTGGCTTGAACAGCTTGAAGTACCTTGTGTAGTGTGTGCGCACATTCACAATGTTAGAAAAAAACAAAAACAAGAGCTAAGCGAGAAGTCTGAAATACTGTGGTGTATGATGCTGTTGAGTTGCAAGAAACGGAAGCTCGTGAGCCGGGAGGCTTCTGTGTGGCAGATCCTAACTCCTGACCAACTTTGTTTCACCCATGGTGATAACCAGCAGAGGTTCTCCAGGTTGTTTATTTTTGAACATGCTACAATTCATTAACAAATATTTGCCAGGGCTTAGCTTACCATGAGCCAGGCACTGTGAGGAGTGCAGTTACAGTGGTGAGGAAAACCAGACACAAACCCTGCCCTCGTGGAGCTTATCGTCTAGTTGGGGAGATGGACATACATCAAGTATTCATGAAAATGAATGAAAGGTACACAGAAAAGAACTGGCCTCCCAACAAATACAGGCACATGTTTTTTCAGTTCTTCCACTTCACAGAGATCTGGTACTATTATAATGGCACCATGGGCTGCACTTAGTGGACCCAGAAAGTTCTACTGGTTTGGGTTTTTTTAAAGATATCCTACACGCTTAAGCAGGGAATCTTTTGGAAACCTCTGGAAGGAGAGAACAATCATATTAAACATGCAAATAGGGCTGGGCACGATGGCGCACACCAGTAATCCCAGCACTTTGGGAGGCTGAGGCAGGTGGATCATGAGGTCAGGGGTTTGAGACCAGCCTGGCCAAGATGGTAAAACCCTGTCTCTACTAAAAATACAAAAAAAAAAAAGAAAGAAAGAAAGAAAGAAACTAGCCAGGCATGGTGGCGTGGGCCTGTAATCCCAGCTACTCGGCAGGCTGAGGCATGAGAATCACTTGAATCCAGGAGGCGGAGGTTGCAGTGAGCCAATGTCGTGTCACTGCACTTCAGCCTGGGCAAAAGAGCAAGACTATATAAAAAAAAAAAAAAAAAAATTGGACCATGACCCTTAACCTCAAGATTCTGTGACTTGTCAGGGTGGAAAAAAATGTATGTAAATAAGTATAGATGTGATAAGCTTTAATAAAGAGCAGGGGAATTTAGAGAAACTGTACCAAGCATTAAATGTATTATTTTTAGTAACCAGAAATTCCTTCTATTGATGTAATTAAGATTTTATAGTGTTTGAGAGGCCAAGCCAGGAGTTCAAGACCAGCCTGGGAAACATAGCAAGACCCTGTCTCTCCAAAAAGAAACTAAAAAATTAGCCAGTTGTGGTGGTGCACACCTGTAGTCCCAAGCTGCTAGAGAGGCTGAAGCAGGAGAATCACTTGAGCCTAGGAGTTCAAGGCTGCAGTGAGCTATGCTTGCACCACTGCACTCCAGCCTGGGTGACAGAGTGAGACACTGTTTCAAATAGAAAAAAAACTGCATATAGTACTTTACTCTCAGATATGAGTGTTTCTGTTGACCAGGAATTTTACCATTCCTGGTTCTCTTTGATGCAGAGGTGGCCTTGTGAAAGGACACAGTTTCTGCTGAGCTGAACACGCTTTAGTGTAATCTGATGAAGAACTTCTATGCTGGTTGCGGTATTGGTGGAAAGTGTTTTATTTTGCAGAAAAAGCACAAATTCCACAGAGGGCAACAGTTATCCATTCACTCCACAGCTATCTATTGCTGCATGACAGACTACCCCCTAAAACTTAGTGGCCCATGCCACTATTTTATTTTGCATGATTCTGTGAGCCAGGAATTTGGGCAAGATTCAGCAGAACAGCTCTACTCCCTGTGGCACCGGCTGGGGTCACTGACGGTTGTGTGCCACTGGTGGGTCAGTTGAGAGGGGGGCCCAGCCGGCACAGGGACAGTGAGGCTGGACCATCCAAGGGGCTTCTTTCAGGTTTCTGGTGCCTCAGCTTGGATGGCTGAAATAGCTGGCAGCTGGCCAGGGCTCTCCAGCAGGGTGGCCAGACCTCTATGAGGTGGCAAGGGCTCTGAAAGTGAATGCTCCACAACGATGGGCCCAGCGTGTCCCCCTTGCATCATGCTGGCTCATGGATCACTGGCCAAGGCCAGTTTCGTGGCCACACCCAGAGTCCATGTGGAGGGGCCTGCACAGGACATGAAGCCAGGAGGTATAGTTCACAGGGGAACACAAAAGTAACGTTCACTGCAGGGACAGAGCAGATCACTGAAGGGAATGCCACTGGGAATTGAGCCCCATGTCCTGGCCCCTGAGCAGAGTTCTGTCCCCAAGACCATTACTCCTTATGGAACTTTTCACCTCCCTCACACTTAGGGCAGTGCTAACAGTCACTACACACGGTACTGAGAACCTTCAAATTGAAGCCCTCATGATGTTTCCTAAGAAGTTGCAGTTGTCCAAATCCACAAACCCAGATTTTAGTTGGCAAGTCTGAGAGGTTCTGGGTAACTGTTTTGCTGCACAAACGTGGGTATTCCTGAAAGTTTAAAGATTCATCTTCAACATGCTAGGGAAAGCCACCATGATAGCTAGTCTAATAATGCCCAGACCATCCCCTCATTGATGAATGGAAGGCTCACATTTTAAGATGAATATGGGCCAGGGAGGTTTCACCTTTCTTGGCTGAGGTTGATGCCAAAGTGATAAACCTTGGTGCTTCCCGCCTCCCTGTTCCCTGGGGATGGGCCAGAATCAGATGCCATCAGGGACCCTGCAGGCAATTCTGAGAATTCCTTTTAAGAAGACACCTGCAGGAAGGGTGAACCGCTTTCTAGCCCTTCTGCAGCCAGCCACTCCCCCTGCCTTTTGATGACACAGGTTCTGCATAAGGTGAGAGGGAGGACAGGGCGACATCCATTTCTTGTAAAAATGCCTCAATGAGAAAAGGGCCACATGCATTTCTTGTAAAAATGCATCAGTGAGAAAGACAACAGCAGCAGCAACAACAGCAAATATTTACTGAATCTCCTACTATGATCCAAGCCCCCAAATCAAGAAAATGTGAATGCTGATGTAAAAAAGGAAGGTATTTGTTCAAACTGCCTGGCCAGTGTTTTTGAAGAAAACAGAGATCTCCAGAGACCCCTTTTTTGGTCCTAAGTAGCAAGCAAACAAGTTCATTAAATGTGTACTGTTTATTTGTGATGTCTCCAAGCAGAGTAGTTTGCTCTCGTTATGTATCTGGGAGAATAATCAATGATTTATGCTTCTGACAGTCTTATCATAGCCATTTACATAATGGTCATGTGTATTTGTGACTTTAATACCCTCTGCATATAGCCTTACTATTTAAATGGATTACACTGTTTTGCTGTTGTGACTTTGCTTGTTTAATCATAGCTAAGACTTTTCTGAAGTCAAATACTTTTTCCATTATCACAGTGAGGCGTTGGCAAAAAAGTGGGGGCTTGCTGGTTACACTTGCTGAAAATAAATCATGCGTTTATTTGGACTCTCAAGATTGGAGCTCTGAATTCACATAGTCCAGTGTTTATGCACAGAGCACCACTGGCATTGCCATTGATTACGACTGGCATGACCACTGCCAGAGGTTTAGCAGCCCTGGCACACATCCACCAAATGCCATTTCAATCACTCAGAAATTTCTACAACAACAGAAGGCCCCCCACATGTTGGGATAGTGGGCTGCCCTTGCTTGAGCACAGCTGATCGATCCAACCACTGGTCAGCGGTTGCATCTCCTCTTCAACACTCCCCTAAAGGGACAGATCAGCCGGGCTCTGCTCCAGCATCCCCAGCGATGAAGAAGTCACCACCTCCTGAAGCCACATTGGCCTGTCCTCATTATTAACATGTTATTTTTATGGAGTAAACTCTTCCCCCATCACCCCCTCAGACCTTGTCTATAACACAGGCCTCTTTGTGTCTCCACCCCTACAGGAATGCCCTGGAGTACTTGAAAGTAGCCATTGTGTTCCTGCTGTCCTGTGACAGCCTCCCACCTCTCCTGGAAACTTACTGTGTCATTGTAGCTAGGTTTGCATTTTACAGTGAAGCATTTTTTACTTCACCTCATTAAATGTTCACACTGTGAAGCAGGGATTAGCATTTCCACTGTACGGATAATGAAATGGAGTCTCAGGTTAAACGACTTACCCAAGGCTACACTGCTAACGATTGGCAGAGCCAGAACATGAATCTGCTCCAAATTCAATGCCTTTCATAATTTTCCCAATATGCACTTCATTTTTTTTTCTTTTCTTTTTGAGACAGAATGTCACTCCCATTGCCCAGGCTGGAGTGCAGTGGTGTGATCCCGACTCACTGTAGCCTCGACTTCTTGGGCTCAGGTGATACTCTCAACTCAGCCTCCCGAGTAGCTGGGACTATAGGGGCACACCACCACACCTCGCTAATTTTTGTATTTTTTGTAGAGATGGAGTTTTGCCATGTTGCCCAGGTTGGTCTCAAACTCCTGAACTCAAGCAGTGTGCCCACCTCGGCCTCCCAGAGTGCTGGAATTACAGGCGTGAGCCACCGCGCCCGGCACAATATGCAATTCGTTTTGTCCAGCCTCTCCCTCTGATGTCTTCGTTCTTCCCATTACAACTCCGCATGTCTCCTGTGCTGGAAGGCATCAGTGGCCCCAATTTTTCACCCTTCCCTTTCACATGTTTTGCCAGTTCCATCAGCAGGTGGAACTTGTTTCCCCTTGCCTGACTTTGTTTTCAATAGAATAAGATGGAAATGTCCTCGTGTGAGTTTCGACATTAGGCTCAAGAAGCCTGTGTGTTTCCACTTTGCGTTTCTGCCATCACCAAACATCCAGAGCAGAGCCACCCCAGCTAGCCCAGCCGAGATTAGGTGACTCCCAGCCACCCCACAGACTTAGGAAGAAAACATTGGTTTTATTTAAGTTATTGCGTTTCAGGGGGCTGGTTATGCTGCAGTTGCTAAGCAATACATTTCTCCAACTTTCAAAAAGCTTACCTTTCCCCATGGGGTTCCTTTCCCTTCATTACTTGGAAGCCTGTGCTAGCTTTCTCAACATCCTCCTCCTGTTTATTCCACAAACCACTGCTGCCTTTCTGCTCCCCCTCCCCGTGGGAAGGTGCTCCCCAACTCCTAGTGGCCTAACCCTGCTTGGGCCCTGGGCCTTCAGTGTGCAGCATCAACTCGTCCTGAACCTCTCCTTTTTTGGCTTCAAAACGCTTACCTCTTGTCGGCCTCGACCTGTTCTTGTGTTTCTTATCTCTCTCCTCTCCTCCCACGGCTCTTCCTGGGCCCTCTCACCTCTTTGCTTCCTCTCCAGGGCCCCCATCCTTTCCCAGGACCTCGAGGACCACCAAAGTGCTGACAACTGTTCCCAGCCTGCGTCTCTTCCCAGGTGCAGCTGTGTGTGCACGCCCCTAGACCACTCCCCTGGGGGCCTGATTCACAGCAATGATCACCAGCACGTGAGGAAAGACTGGCGTAGGGGAGAGTGGCCAGGGTTCCCACCAGAGAGGTGTTGCAGGAGTCCAGGCAAGAAGCGATGCGGCCCAACAGGGCATTAGGGTCACCAGAACCCCCTGTCTGGGCACCCATGCTTCTACCTGCAGAGCTGGAGTTTTGTTTGCAGACCTTAGTGTGGGACTTCACATTTATCCTTATTAAATCTAGGCATGGTCAGATTGCACCCAACACTGCAGCTTGTCCTACCGCTTGCTAATTTTGTTTCAGACACTAATTAGGCGTCGCTCTCAGAGACCAGGGTCACTCAGGCATTTGATCAATGTGTTACTTGTGTCCCATCCAAGTCATCGATAATGTTGAATAGAAAGGGCCCAGCAGGAACACAGTAAAGACTGTTACTTGTTTTAGCCACTAGAGGGCTGCATGTCCCAGAAATTGATGCAGGTGCTGCTTAGAAGTGAAACTAGGAAATGTGAGCACTGTTGGGTTCTATGGGGTTTGGAGTTTCCAGGGCGGGGGCACAGAGGAGAGTGTAGCACACTGGGGAGCAGCAGATGGTTGTAGCATTCGTGGGCAAGGAGAGGGAGGAGTAGGGGGTTGGCAGAGACCACGAAGGGCCTTAGGAACACTTCTGGGGAGCAATAGGGAGCCATAGAAGGACTTTAAGCAGAGGCCACACGATCATATTTGCTTTTTTTTTTTTTTTTTTTTGAGACAGGGTCTCTCTCTGTCACCCAGGCTGCGGAGCAGTGACATGATCACGGCTTACTGCAGCCTTCACCTTTTGGACTCAAGTGATCCTCCTGCCTCAGATTCCTGAGTAGCTGGGATTACAGGTGTGCACCAACACACCTGGCTAATTTTTTATTTTTATTTTTGTAGAGACAGTTTCCAGGCTGGTTTCAAACTCCCAGGCTCAAGCGATCCTCCCACCTCAGCCTCCCAAAATGCTGGGATTACAGGCACGAGTCACTGCGCCCAGCCCCTATTTGCATCTTAAAGCAGTCACTCCAGCATCCGTGTGGAATGGAGGGAGGAAGAAGGGAATTGGATGGCTGCTGGTTGGTTCAGAATGAGAAATGATAAAGGTCTAAGGTGACATCTGAAGGGAATAAAGGAGGGGACAGAGGAATGTAAGTGAACTGAGCAGAATGAGGGCAGAGCCTGAGAGGCATCCAGCCAGCAGGTGAGTGCATGCATGAGCTTGGAGATTGCCGAAGTCGGCCCGGAGCCACAGAGGTGGGAGCCACGGTGGGGCACGCACAGACCACAGACCTGAAGCCTTGCAGGAAGACAGGGAGATGGAGAGGAGATGCGCAGGAGACTGAGTCCAGGCACAACGGTGCTCGGTGCTCGGCTCTGAGGTGGAGGAGGCTGAGCTGAGAGAGCACAGGAGGGTGTGGTTGCCTGGGCAACAGGAGAGGAGAGGGCCTGGAGAAGAGGCCACAAGCTCTGTCACCTGCTGCTGAGGGGTCAGATGAGCACAGGAAATCGCTACTGGATCTGGCGGCTCTGAGGCCCTGGATAGCCCTGGGAAGAGCATCTTCCAGGGAGGTGGGGAAGCCAGAGATGGGTGGGTTGTGAGGTACATCACAGGTGAGGAGGTGTAGCCCATTCGTGGAGAAATTGGAGAAGTTTTGCCCTGAAGGAGGGCAGAGAGACAGAAAAGGGGCTGGAGGGGCAGCTGAGGGATAAATGGTGCTTTTTTGACGGGTGACACACGTCTTGTGCAGGAACTACCTGAAAACTTGTGAAGACATTAGAAAGAAGAGCCAAGACCCAAGAAGGGAATTGAAGGTGCGAGGGAAACTGTCATGCCCGCCCTGCCCTGGCCTTCTTATCTGGGTGCCTGTTCCCTGGCGGCAGGTCACGTGACACATCTTGATTCTGATGGGCATAGCACATTGACAACTGAACGAAGCCACCCGGCTTGGAAATGGTCCCTGGTCAAGGTGAAGGACATGCCTGGTGCTGCCAGATGCCACCAGGCAGCTGCAGGCACGCCCTCTTCCTTCCTCCCACACCCTTGGTAGCACAGAGCCTCATTCATCCAGGCCAGCAGGTCACAGCCATGGGAATGTCATGCTCGGTTCCCAGGGAAAAGGGCAGAGGCTTTTTCCCCTGCAGAAGAACCAGTCTGCACCTAGGGCCTTGCCCGTTTTCCCCAAGAGTCCTGTGATTATATAAGCATCATCTGTCCCTGATGCTGGGGTCCTGGTCAAGACTTCCCCAGGGCGGGGCTGGGGTGACACAGCTAGGCCCTGGCCTGGAGTTCAACCACCCTTTGTCCTGATGGCACTTTATAAAAACACTGTCAGCCTGGTCTCTGGGATAACAGGGTTACAAGCCTCTGAATGACTAATTGGCCCTCAGAACTAACTGGATCAAATACAAATTTTGGGATGATATTGCGTGCCCCCAGGCCAGGTGGAGACCTAGACTGAGCATGGACACTGCCATGGAGAAAGGACATGGGAACCGTGGGGTCCCCCTGCTGCCCAGCCACTCCCACACCTCGGGTTGAGGTGGGATGTGGGTTACAGATAAGGTTAAAATACAAATGGAGGCAGGTGAAAAGTTGGGTGGGTCCGGAGGTTTGAATTGCAGCAAGGAATGGATCGCTCGCTCTTCACCCAGACCTCAGCTGCTCCCTAAATCTCAGTGACCCCAAATCGGTGCCTCTGGCCCACGTCTTTCTTGAGCCCCAGACTCATTTGTCCAACGGCTGCCTGGACATCTCCACGCCACATCTCCAGGCACAGGACACTCGTGTGCCTCTGCCCCCCGTCCCGGGCTCCCTGTCTTGGCTGAGCACATCCCCTTCTACTCAGGTCACCCACGCCACAGGCCCATGTCCTCCAGAAATGGTTCAGCTATGCCTGGTCAATAGTAAATCCTAAGTATCTCCCAAGTTCTATGGCTGCTGCCTCTGGGCTCTGGGTTTGAATCCTGCACCACCATCTGCTCACTGTATAATTGGGCGAGCAACCCTCTCAGTCCCTGTTTCCATGCCTGTAATATTGGGATTGTGAAAGATGTCATAATCAGAATGGAGCCACTTTTGTTAAAAACAAATCCTGACAAATAGAGCCAAGGGAAGGCCATGAAGAGAAATATTCGCATGCATAAATGCCTAATAACAAAAACTACCACGGCAGACTATGAAAACTGCAACCTTGCACAAAAAATGCTTCTAGGAGGACACCTGCCCAGTAACTACCTGTCCAGCCTTGGACTGGTGTCCCTCTTGCAATTAACCCTTGCAGCCAAGGATCATTACTTCAAAGCAACAATACAGTCCTCACTTTCCTTCACCTTTGCCTTCCTTCATCTCCCTGAAGGCACACGTGCTTTTTACTCTGGCAGGCATACTCCCTGGCAGTGCCCTATTCCTGAGTAAACATCACTTTCTTTGAGAACCACTCTCTGGTTATTTAGGTTGACAGGATAATCACAGTACGCGCCTCATAAGGTGGTTCTGAAGACTGACGTTAATACTCTAAAGCATCTGGAGGGGGACTGACAGCAGCACCGAGTTCGCGCTCGCTGTTACCAGCTGGCGCTCATCATCCCACCCTCCCTCATTGTTCCCCCTCCAGGGCCGGCTCCAGAGCTCTCCCCCACCAGACACACAGGTGTTCAGGTCACTTCCTGAATAAAGGCCAGCCGCCTTAATGATGGCGTCAGACCCTTAGCTGGGTATTTAAGGCTCCCTCCCGGCCCTCTCACATCCCCACATGCCCCGGACAAAGCGCACGCGCCTCGTCATTTTCCAGCCATGCTTCGTGCCCACGGCCCTCCCTGCAGTGGGAATCTCTCGCTCTGGTGACGGGGCTAATGTGGGCGCCGAATCTGAGCCCGGCACGTCACCTACTTTACCTCGTTGGTTCCCACAACAATCCTGTGAGGCAGGTCCTCTTTTGGCCTGTTTCCTGGAAGCTCGGTGATTCTCAAGAGGGAACAGCTAGCCGTGGAGCCAGGATTTCAGTCCAGGTGTGGCCTATCCCAAAGTCCAGGTGGTTCTAGTTAATCCACACAAACCTCTCATGAGTAGATGACATTTCAAAGGAAAAAGGGACCTGACATCTCCGAGATGGGAAAGGATGGTAGCAGGGTGTATGTCAGCATCTCCCCAGGGCAGAACACATCTGGCGGCATCTGCAATGTCTGTTTTGCTAAGCATGAGCGTGTTTCCACAATTCCCTCTCTGGCAGGTGATGAATTAGAGTTGGTCCCAAGAGCACATCGTGTCAGCTGTGAGGGGAGGTGAACTGGGGCGGGCCCGGTGTGGTCGCAGCTGGCTGGCGTTGTCAGAGACCTCTGGCTCCCCTTGTTGTCAGGGTTCCCCATTCCCTGCACCTCCCCCTTCAGCTTCACCACTGTGGGCCCAGTGTGGGGGGCTCTGCACTGAAGGGTGCCTGCCCTTCTGTAGGTCCGCCATGTCCTCGGGGTCGGCAGTGGGATCTGCCCTTCCCGCCGGGCTCCTCACCTCCTGTCTATCCTCCCTTCTCTGCTGACTCGGCCCCAGTGCCAGCTGCAGGGGACGGACTTACAAAGGCCTCTGATTCCCCTGCCCCACGAGCTCCACCATCACAGGAGGCCTACAGTAACCCTGGTGTGTCACTCGGTGTCCTGTCCCAGGATCCATCCCTAACCAGCAAGGAGAATGAATTCAACAGATGTTAAATGAACAAATAAATGAGTAGTTGAATACATATTTTTGCTTTACAGCTTTAAATATCAGAACTAAAACTAAAAGTGATCTTATTTTTTCCAACCTTCCCTAAAGGATAAATTATTAATGTATATTGCAACATATTCTCCAAAGGGACCCTATGATCACAGTATTTTAAAGTAACACAGATGGCTCTCAGTGGAGTGATTAAATTGCATCTGTGTTACATTGGTTGATGGTAAAGGGGTTGCGGCTTTTTGTGTGTTTTGATGGCGACTTTATTTTAGGGTATTGTAACTGCACATGCTCCTCCATGAGGAGGAAGTGATGAGGGAAGGCGGGGACCCTGGCAGGTATTGGATGTGCATCCACCATGAACTTCAGCCTCTGTAGCCCCATGGTGCTGGGGCCACTGGGAAATGGTGGAATGGCTGGCTGAGTGGCACTCACTCCTGTCAGGAAATCTAAGCTAATGTTATGTCCAACTGAAAAAGAAAGCCAAGAAAACAAAACAGGTGCAGAATTGCAATCTGAAAAAAATTTTTTAACACTTTATTATTTAATTTTATTTTGTACAGATGAAGTCTCACTACGTTGCCTAGGCTTGTCTCAAACTCCTGGGCTCAAGCAATCCTGATCCCCCACTCTGCCATACCCGCCCCCCCATCCCCAGCCCACCCCCATCTCCACCTCCCAAAGTGCTGGGATTAGAGGCATAAGCCACTGCCACCGCTGCAATCTGAAATTAATGCCTATGTCAAGTTGAAGGACTGCTCAAAATACTGGAGAGGTTCAAGACTGAATGTCCCTATGCTATACAGAGGTCTAATTAGATCTTCCAAACATCAGACAACCAAGTGAAGTGAAGTTACCTACCTCCTTGAATGAATCTAGCTTTCGAAATCTTTCCGCTGAGTTATCCTTTAGCACTGGTATCCAGAATTCCTTTTTCCGTGGGGGCCGGGAGGAGATGAAGTTATCTGTCCCGGGACGGAGAGCTGAAGAATAGGCCGAGGGGCCTGAATTCGCAGCCTGGTTTCCAAAGACATGGACCTTGGGGTCAGCCCTGGCCCTAAATCCTGGCTCTGTGGCCAGCTGTCTGATCTGGAGGGAGTTACTCACCCTCTCTGTGGTCCAAGTTTCCCTCCATCAGGTGGAGACTCGAGTGAGATGTCTGTGCAGGCTTAGTGCAGACCAGACCGAACACTCAGCTTTTCTCTGCTTATTATGGCAGCTACATAACAGCAGTTTCCATGTTTCAAAAACAAAATCACACCTTGTTTACATCCATCTTCAATCTTTTCAATCTTTTTAGGTAGACTAAGTCTAGCTTTTCAGGGTCTCCCAATAGTATATGTTTCAGACCTTTATCTAACTGTGAGCCCCCAATACAATATCCAAAACCTTTCCGAAAGAACACTCATGAAGAGATGGTGTTCATTCATGCCACATGTATAATATTATTTTGGATAAAATGGCAAAACAAGTAAAAGACATAAAATCGTAATGTCCTCTAATATAACAGGCCAGCAAGATTTGTAAATCTGTTTTGAAACAACTATCTTTTGACATTAAAAATGATTCCAGGAATCTTTGAGTTTCATTTTCCTTCACATTGTTACAATCACTTTCAGTCTTATATAATTTCTAGACTGTGCTATGGCTCACAGCAGCTGTGTCTCATGGGAAATGCAGACAAACCAGTCTGGCTGGTGAGGGGGGTTGTGGAAAGCTCACAGCCCCTCCTTGGACAGCCACATTGCTCCCCCAGAGCCATCAAAGGAGGTCCGCCTATGAGGCTGAGGGTCTGGGACATTTCCAAGGGGAGGGTGCTCCTGAGTGTTTTCTCCAGGAGCAATCCTAACTTCTGGGCAGATGCCTGGCTCTGGCCAAGAGCCTGGTCCAAGAACATTATGATCTCAGTCCCTGCTGGCCTAACGCTAGGACGCTCCCAGCTGGGGAACCTCCCAGGCAGCAGTGGGGGAGAGTTCCACATGGTTTCTGATGCCCTGGACCATCCCTAGTTCACAGCCTTGATAATGAAGGCAAGAGAGAGAACAGGAATTTGGCCTCGGGCCACTGTGGGCTTGTATCTAGGGTATCCCACACTAGGTCCAGGATCTTTCAACCACTCAGAACCTCGGTGTCCTCAATTATAAAATGGGAAAGACTCCCGGGTATGGGGAGGCATCAACAGTGGGATGTGTAGATTTAGTGTTCAGTAGGCGCTGCCTAGTAAATGGTGGTTAGTGTCGCTTGGACGATGGGACGGGTGCAGGGTCACTGGTTGGTGGGGCATACAGGAAGGTGTGCTGGGGCCCTGGGGCAGCATAAGGCTTTCCCTGCCTGGAACGGTGGCAAGAACAAACACAGCCACACAACATGCAATGGAATGAAACCAACCAAGAAGTGTGTGGTACCTTTTATTTAGTCAGTCTTCATTTAAATGTGTGCTTTTGAAATCACTAAATATGACCTTTTCAGAATTCAATTCTCACAGTATTTACAGTGAACTTTGTGCAAACAAATCCCCCTTTGTGCAAAGGGGGAGCTTCCTGCTCCCCCTTTCACATTAATAACTTACAAATTCAGATCACAACAAAGCCCCAGACTCTAGTTTTCTGTTTGAAAGGTACTGAGCTGGGATAATGGGTTGCTAGGAAAGAGCTAATGCAAGCCCAAAGGAAATAAAATGTTTTCTTTATCAGAAAAGAATAATAACAAGGCCTCACTCTCCAAAGGAAAACAGACGTCCCAAGATGTTGTGGAACAGTATTAAGTAACCAAATACAATTCCAATGGTTATTTCACCTTCATTTTTTATACTTACACTCATCTCTTTTAATTAAATAAGCGAAACCAGAAAAGTGCAATTCAAAGGGACTCTGAACTGTCAGGGAATGTTATAAAAATAATCTGACGTCAGTGACTAAAGAGTGCGGGTCATCAGGCTGCCGGCCGGCCTCCTGCAAGGGCACTGGCCAGGGAGGCCACAGCTGCCAAAGCGGGGAGGTGCGCCAGGCCCCACATCACCTGCCTCAGGGTCCATGCCAGGCAAGAAAGAAACACACAACTGGGCCTAGCCAAGGGTGGTGCCCTGCCAGGTTAACTCTTCAGGTACAAAATCTACAAAGGGGATCAGTCCTGGAGAACACATTTCTCTTCCCCTCTCTAGGCAGAGAAATACCTGGCTGAAGAAAAACTACACGACACTCAAGTAATGTATAAGGGAGGGTTCCTGTGGAAGGCAACGATTCATGATTTAGAAACTGAAGTGTAAAAAATACAGATCAACAATTGTGCCTTTCATTCTTGTAAAATATCGCTTTAAAATCCCGTTTTAGATGCTTGATGTCTGAAACGAAACCACGGCCTTTTAAAATATTTTTGATTCCAAGCCTTTTTATAAGGAAGAGGAATTAACACCTCAATCATCCTAGTCACAAGAGACTATTCAGGACCAAAATTCTATGTGTTCACTAAAGACTGTGACGGGCAATTATAGAATGACAGCTTATTAGAAAAAAACATTGCTTTTATCAACATCTGATACAATGGCTCTGAAAAAAATTTATTGATGGATCTGAGAATTTTTTCACACATGAATCATTTCTCCTTCCAATGGTTATTGATACTGATAGAAGTTCCCCACTGAGACTCCCTGGACCCATGGTTTGTGCCTGCTGGGCATCCCACTATGCTGATTCCTACTCTTAAAGACACAGCAGAAAGCATTCACCCATGACCATTATGAAGGAAATATTCTGTCCCTCACTCACCCTCTGGAAGTTAATATGGAACAGCAGTGACTCTATCCAGAGCCACATGTTCACAGTTCTCTAGCAAGCAGGTCACACCCTGTGGGTCCCCTATTCCCCGTGACCCTTCTTGATCCATCCTCTTCCTGCTCAGTTGCTCCCCTACTCACCTGGACTGCGGGAGGCATGGGCGCGCCCACTGAGGCCATGCTGAGGAGCTGGGATGGAATGCAGGACAGGGAGAGAGGGGAGACTGAGCTGAGAGGGAGCACTGGATCCTGGGAGGTGTGGATGCACTGATTACAGTCCAAAGACATTGGCAGCAACAAAGGACACACAATGACTGAAAACATTAACGTTACCTTCTGGGATCTCTCAGTGCCCTGAGCGATCTGTGTGTCTACCTACAGATGGGCAAAGCATTTTTGCACCCTGGCCCCATTCCCAGTTCTCCCCTGAGAACTCAGTCCTCCTTGAAGACTTGGTGATGCCTGTCAGTTGAGCTCCCATTTAGCGGCTCATGGTGCCCAGGGGCTCACATCTGCAAGTTAAAATTGCTTTTATCAACATCTGATACAATGGTTCTGATTTCACATAAATAATCACAGACTTGACTAAAATGAATATATTATTCTAGGTTAATTTTTTTCCATTCAAATGTTTATACTCCATCTACCCAGAACAATTACAACAGAAAAAAATAGGCACCTCCAAAGTCTTCCCAAGAATGATGACTTTCTGAAATGACACACTGTACAAATTGGACAAATGAGACGACTGACTGTGACAGGGGCCGGGGAGCTCTTCAAGGGGCCGTTTTCTTCAAGTCTCGGATCTGTTTAATCAAGTAGTTCTTCTCGTCAGCGAACTGCTCATCATCCGTCCTTTCTTTTTGGAAGCTGCTCAGAAACTCAATGAGTTTGGGCTGATTTTTTAACAGGATCTCCACAATAGGCTGTGTTTTGTGAGGACTGGCCACAAACACCTGAAACAAAAAGAAACAAATACTTAGGAGTGCAAGCCAGGGACCTCACCCACGCTACTCGCGTTTCATGCGTGACTGATATTATTAATGCATAGAAGCCCCTGACTCTAATTCTCAGTGAGGGTGATCAATACAGTCACACATCACATAACGACGTTTCAGTCAACAACAGACCATGTATACGACTGTAATCCCATAGCACCATAATGGAGCTGAAAAATTCCCATTGCCTTGTGATATCGTAGGTCAGTGCATTTACTCATGTGTCTGTGGTGATGCTGGTGTAAACAAACCTACTGCCCGGCCAGTTGCATAAAATTCAAGCCCATACAATTATGCACAGTGCGTAATACTTGATAATCAACGACGATGGTACTGGTTTACGTATTTACTATACTATACGTCTAATCATTATTTTAGAGTATATGCCTTCTACTTAGTAAACAAAAAGTTAACTGTAAAACAGCCTCAGGCAGGTCCCTCAGGAGGTATCCAGAAGAAGGCACTGTTATCGTAGGAGGTGACAGCTCCATGGGTGTTATGGCCCCTGCAGACTTTCCAGGGGGACAAGATGTGGAGGTGGAAGCAGTGATACTGATGATCCTGACCCTGTGTAGGCCGAGGCTAATGTGAGTGTTTATGTCTTAGTTTTTAACAAAGAAGTTTAAAAAGTAAAAAATAAAAAACTTTAAGCATAGAAAAAGCTTATAGAATAAGGATATAAAGAAAGAAAATGTTTTTGTACAGCTGCATAATGTGTTTGTTTTAAGCTGTGTTATTGCAAAAGAGTAAAAAAGTTTTTAAAAAATTAAAAAATAAACTTTTTATAAAAGTAAAAAGTTACAGTAAGCTAAGGTTATTTTTATGTATTTATTTATTTATTTTTGAGACAGGGTCTCGCTCTGTTGCCCAGGCTGACGTGCAGTGGCACCATCATAGCTCACTGCAGACTGGAACTCCTGGGCTCAAGCGATCCTCCCGCCTCAGCTTCCCCAGTAGCTAGGACTACAAGTGCATGCCACTGCACCTGGCTAATTTAAAAAGTTTTTCATAGAGACAGGTCTGACTATGACTGCCAAGGCTGGTCTCGAATTCCTGGTCTCAAACAATCCTTCCACCTTGGCCTCCTAAAGCTGTGGGATTACAGGCATGAGCCACCATGCCTGGCCCTAAGGTTAACTTATTATTAAAGCATGAAAAAAAATTTTTTATATCAATTTAGTGTAGTCTAAGCAGTGTTTATGAAGTCTACAGTAGTGTACGGTAATGTCCTAGGCCTTCGCATTCACTCACCATTCAATCCCTGACTCCCCCAGAGCAACTGCCAGTCCTGTAAGCTCCATTTATGGTAAGTTCCCTATACAGGTGTACCATTTTTTCTCTTTTATGCCATATTGTTACTGTTATCTTTTCTATGTTTAGATACCCAAATACCATTGGGTTATAATTGCCTGCAGTATTCAGTATGGTAACATGCTGCACAGGTTTGTGCTCTAGGTGCAATAGCCCACACTATATAGCCTAGGTGTGTGGCAGGCTCCACCACCTAGGTCTGTGTAAATGCACTCTGTGATGTTCCCACACAAAGGACATCGCCTAGTGAGCATGTTTCTCAGAACGACTCCCTGCTGTTAAGCGCCACAGGCCTGCACTTCACCTTTCCTATCACTCTCCTAAGTCACTAGCTAGGAGCACGTGGGAGCTATCTATGAATATTTCATATTTGACTTTGTTTTACTTTTAAATATTTGTTCTTAACTATAAAATCTTTCAAACAGAAAATAGCATAACAAATCCAGTATACTTACCTCACAAATTGAATAGATTTTACCATTGTGCCTCAAGAGTCTCTTTTTAAACAAATAAAACATTACAAATGGAACCAAACCCTCACCTTCCACCTTTCCCCTCCCACCTCCAGCAGTGTGCCACCATCTCTGGGCACATTTTAATCCTTATCCTCCTATTACATAGATATTTAAACATAAACAACATATAGTATGAGTGAGCTTATGATTTTTAAACATAATTTATTTTTTGAACACATAATATCATCACCTAGTTCAAAATTCAAAAAGGACAAACGTGAATAGTCCTCCTCTCACCTTCCCTCCCTGGAGGTCACCAATGTCACTGTTTGTTACATATGTGAAGCTTTAAAAATTACAACTGCCGGGCCAGGCGCGGTGGCTCATGCCTGTAATCCTAGTACTTTGGGAGGCCGAGGTGGGCGGATCATGAGGTCAGGAGATCGAGACCATCCTAGCTAACACGGTGAAATCCCATCTCTACTAAAAATACAAAAAATTAGCCGGGCGTGGTGGCGGGCGCCTGTAGTCCCAGCTACTCGGGAGGCTGTGGCAGGAGAATGGCGTGAACCCAGGAGGCAGAGCTTGCAGTGAGCTGAGATCGCGCCACTGCACTCCAGCCTGGGCAACAGAGTGAGACTCCGTCTCAAAAAAAAAAAAAAAAAAATTACAACTGCCCAGGTCCTACCTCCCAGATACATCAACTCAGCAGGTCTGTGATGAATGTCTAGCATTCTGTATTTCTATGAAGTTCCACAGAGATTCTTATGTGAACTCCTGGTGGAAACCACGATCTGATACTGACTGGTGCACTATTTTGTAAAAGACACACTCCTTAGTTACTGCTACATACATGACCAAATGACCAGAATGCAAATCAAAGTGTCTCTGAGCCCTACAGAGCTCTCTGGTGTGATGGTCTGGCCTCCTGCCTCTGCCTGGCACCCCCTCTGCCCACCCATCCCTGTCCCATAGCTGTGCAGTGCCCAACTCTACAGGGAACACACTACGAAAGGGCTTAGTTATGGAGCAGTGGGGGTTTCATGGCGAAGCCTTTAAGGTTCCTCCACCCTAGCAAGTGTGGGGAAGGAGAAAACTACCCTAGGATGTTGAGTACCAATGTGGGGAATACAAGACTGCAGAGGCTCCCATCCCAGGAGGTGGCGATGACATTACATTTCCGGGTTTGGAACAGGAAGGCTCATGGTGTGGGCGGCATGAGAGCTAGTCCATGAGTCAGGCAGAGAATGTTTACACGTGGTGGTAAGAAAAGCAGCATTCCAGGAATACTGAATTGTCCCACTGCAGGCTCTGAGGTGGGCGGGACAGGACGTGGGAGCAACAGTAAGAATGAGTAAGGGAACGTGGGAGCTAAGGCGGCGCCGGCTCTGGAACCTGGGTTCAAATTCCACCTCTCCTACATGTTAGCAGTGTGTCCACCAGCAAAGTTTTGTTATCTAGAAATAAAAGGACCTCTGCCTGTCTGGGTGGGGAGAATGTGCTGGAGAACATCAGCAGCTTCAGCACAAGTAAGTCTCCTGAAAGCCTTCTGTTGTCACTGTACGTGGGGAGTCGTGCTTGCTGGAGGCAAAGTGCCTGAACTGAATTCAAGGCCTCGTCACTGCCCCATCACCCTAATTCTGGTCAACTGTACACACGACCGTGGGCAGCCAGTTCATAGCCCTCCCAGCTGGTTGTCTTCATTCATGGGGCTAAGTGTTTCACACTCATCGAACACTTAACCCTCACAACAGCCCTGAAGTATAAGAGCTGTTATCCTCATCTGTTAATAAGGAAACAGGCTGAGTCATATTAATAAACTTGACCGCATAGTAGTATGGTTAACAGCGCAGATTCAGAAGCACACAGCCTGGGCCCAAATCCTAGCACCACCTCTTATTAGCTTTATGATTTCACAAAACTTGTTTACCTCTCTGTACCTCAGTTTCTTCATCTGAAAAATGGGGATGATAACAGTACCTGAGTGCCATTAGGTAACTGTGAGGCTTAATGAGAACAGTATATGTATTCTACTCCATGCATTCAAATGGTACATGGCACACAGCACGCACCATTCAAATGCATGGAGTAGAACACATACATTGTTGCAAAATTGCTTTTGCCAGGCTCACGGAACTAGCAAGGGCTGAAGCTGAGATTAATCCCAGGATGCTTGTTCTGAGAACTGATGAAATGTGACATTTTACCAGGTGAGGTTCAGAACTAGAAATCAAAGCCCACAAATCTGATACTCAGTTCATTTGGCCAATTTAGTTCTGAAATTGTTCATAAATATGATATATAAATTCTTCATGTTTCTGTTCTTTCCATCAAAGGTCATGGACTCACTCACACAGCAAGCGCTAAGGAATACAGAACCCTCTCTGGGAACACTGCACGTCCCTGTGGTCATGAGTGGCTCATGATAAGACAGTCTCTTGGCAGCCCACATGGCTTACTTACAGTGAGCCCACCGCTCAGCCAGGCCAGGGGACCCATAACAGAGAAGGAAAAGGGTTTCTTAAGCTTCTGCTTGGTGGGTCTACAGCCATGGGGTGACAAGGAGGAACTGACCTTTGACCTTCTGGGTTATAAAGTATCCTAGGCTCCTCTGAAACAACCAATGGGAAATAGAAATCACAAAGAAAATTAGAAAACACTTTGAGACAAATGAAAACAAAAACAAAATATATCAAAACTCATAAGATGCACCAAAAGCAGTGCCCAGGGGGAAATTTATAGCTATAAATGCCTACATTAAAAAAGAAAGATCTGGACTGGGTGCGGTGGCTCACGTCTGTAATCCAGCAGCGTGGGAGGCCAAGGCGGGCGGATCATGAAGTCAGGAGTTTGAGACCAGCCTGACCAACATGGTGAAACCCTCTGTCTACTAAAAATACAAAAATTAGCCGGGCATGGTGGTGTGCGCCTGTAAGCCCAGCTATTCAGGAGGCTGAGGCAGGAGAATGGCTTGAACCCAGAAGGCGGAGGTTGCAGTGAGCCAAGATCGTGCCATGGCACTCCAGCCTGGGCAACAGAGCAAGTCTCCATCTCAAAAAAAAGAAAAGAAAAGAAAAGAAAGATCTCAGATTAGTAACCTAGTTTTATAGCTTAAGGAACTAGGAAGAGAAGAACAAACTAAACCAAAGCAACATAAGGAAGGAAATAATAAAACTTAGAGCAGAGATAAACAAAACAGAGAACAGGAAAATGACAGAATCAATGAACCCAAAAGTTGGTTCTTTGAAAAAAATTAATAAAATTGATAAACCTTTAGCTAGATTGACTAAGAAAAGAAAGAAGACTCAAATGCTAAACATTACTAATGGCCTTATAGAAATAAAAGGGGATTATGAGAGATGCTATGAACAATTATATACTAAAAAATTAGATAACCTAGATGATGACATGGCCAAATTCCTAGAAACATGCAGACTACCCAACTGACTCAAGAAGAAACAGAGAATCTGCAGACCTCTGACAAGAGATCAAATCAGTAACTTCCAACAAAAAAGAGACCAGGACCAGATGGCTTCACTAGTAAATTCTACCTAACATTTAAAGAAGAATTAACACAAATCTCTCTCAAATTCTTCTGAAAACTGTAAGAAATGGGAACACTTCCTAACTTATGATATGAGGCCAGTATTACCCAAATACCAAAGCCAGAGAAAAACAACACAAAAAAACTACATACCAGTATTCTCTATGAATAAAAATGCAAAAAATCCTCAACAAAATACTAGAAAACCAAGTCCAGCACTATATCAAAAGGATTCTATACCATGACCAAGTGGGATTTATTCCCCCAGAAATACAAGGGTGGTTCAACATAAGCAAATCAATCAATGTAACACATCACATATACTGGGTTAAACTGTGTTCCCCAAAAAGATATGTTCAAGTCCTAATTCTCAGTATCTGTGAGCGTGATTTTATTTGGAAACACAGACTTCCTTTACAGATGTACTCAAGATAAGATGAGGTCAATACTGGCTTAGGGTGGCTTTACTCCAATGACTGGTGAACTCTGGACACAGAGACGCTTAGGGATATAGAGGAGAACGCCATGTGAAGATGGAAACAGAGATGCTTCTATAAGCCAAGGAGCACCAAGGACCTCTGGCAACCACCAGAAGCTGGGAGAGAAGCAAGGAAGATTCTCCCTGAGAGTCTCCAAAAGAAGTCAATGCTGCCAACACCTTGATTTTGGACTTCTGGCCTCCAGAACTGTGTTTTCTGTTGTTTTAAGCCATTCGGTCTGTGGTACTTTGTTATGGCAGCCTAGAAAACTAACACAAGTGTACCGCATTAGCAGAATATAGGGAAACCACATGATCTTCTCAATTGATACAGAAAAAGAGTTTGATAAAATCCAACACTTTTTCATGATAAAAACACTCAACACGGAGGCTGGGTGCAGTGGCTCACACCTCTAAACCCAGCACTTTGGGAGGCCGAGGTGGGCGAATCGCTTGAGCCCAGATATTCAAGACCAGCCTGGGCAACATGGCGAAACCCCCTCTCTACAAAAAATATAAAAATTAGCCAGGTGCCATAGTGCACACCTGTAGTCCCAGCTACTCGGGAAGCTGAGGTGGGAGGATCAATTGAGCCTGGGAGGTTGAGGATGCGGTGAGCTGTGATGGTGCCACCGCACTCCCACCTGGGCAACAGAGTGAGATGCTGTCTCAAAAAACAAACAAACAAACAAAAAACACTCAATATAGGACATTTGGATATTCACATGCAAAAGACGAAGCTGAGCCCTTATCTTACTCTAAATAAAAAGTAAAACCAATCAAAGACCTAAATATAAGAGCTAAAATTTTCACAGGAAAATACAGGGGAAATTTTCATAATGTTGGATTTGGCAATGGTTTCTTAGATATGACACCAAAAATACAAGCAATGAAAGAAAAAACAGGTAAACTGAACCAAATTGAAAACTTTTGTATATCAAAGGATACTATCAAGAGAGTGAAAAAAACACACAGAATGGGAGAAAATATTTGCAAATCATATATCTGATCAGTGTCTTGTATCCAGGATATATAAAGAACTCTTACAACTTAACAACAACAACAGAAAACCCATTCCAAAAAGGGGAAAAGAACTTGAACAGACATTTCTCCAAAAAAGATATACAAATGGCCAATAAGCACATTTTTAAAATCCTCAAAATCACTAGTCATTATGGAAATGCAAGTCAAAATCACAATGAGATACCACTTCGCACCCACTAGGATGACTGCAAAAACAAAACAAAACAAAAAAACAAAAACAAAAAACTCTGACAGTAACAAGTGTTGCAAAGATGGAGGGAGATAAATTAAAACCCTGGGCCAGGAATGATGGCTTATGCCTGTAATCCCAACACTTGGGGAGGCTAAGGTGGGAGGATCACTTGAGCCCAGGAGTTCAAGTTCAAGACCAGCCTGAGCAACACAGCAAGACCCTGCCTCCACAAAAAATTAAAATATTAGTTGGGCATTGTGGTGCACATTGTAGTTCCAGCTGCTCAGGAGGCTGATGCAGCAGGATTGCTTGAGCCCGAGAAGTTGAGGCTGCAGTGAGCTGTGATCACACCACTGCATTCCAGCCCGGGTAACAGAGCAAGACTGTGTCAAAAAAAAAAAAAAAGAAAGAAAGAAAGAAAGAAAGAAAGAAAGAAAGAAAGAAAAGAAATTGTTGCTGGTGGGAATATAAAACGACACAGCCTCTGTGGAAAATTGGCTGTTCCTCAGTAAGTTCAACAATGAATTACCATATTACCGAGCAACTCCTTTCCTAAAAATGGAATACATTGTTCAAACAAAAACTTGTGTAGTAGTGTTCATAGCAGCACTATTTACAATAGCCAAAAGGTGCAAACAACCCAAATGTCCATTAACTGATGAATGGATAAACAAATTTGTGGTATACCCATGCAATGGAATATTATTTGGCCATTTAAAAGAATGAAGTACTGGGCCGGGTGCAGTGGCTTACACCTGTAATCCCAGAGGCCAAGGCAGGTGGATCACTTGAGGTCAGGAGTTCATGACCAGCCTAGCCAACATAGTGAAACCTTGTCTCTACTAAAAATACAAAAATTGGCTGGGTGTGGTGGCGGATGCCTGTAATCCCAGCTACTCGGGAGGCTGAGGCAGAAGAATCCCTTGAACCTGGGAGATAGAGGTTGCAGTGAGCCGAGATCGTGCCACTGTACTCCAGCCTGGTGACACAGCGAGACCCTGTCTCAAAAAAATTAAAACAAAATAAAAAAAGAATGACGTGCTGATGGATCATGCTACAACATGGATGAACCTTGAAAACAGTGTATGAACAAAACACCACACAAAAGGCCACACACTGTATGATTCTATTTATATAAAATATCTGGAATAGGCAGATCCATGGAGCCAGAAAGCAGACTAATGATCGCCAGCGGATGGAGGTGAGGGGCAATGGGGAATGACTGCTTACTGAGTACAGGGTTTCCTTTTGGGATGATGAAATGTTCTGGAACTAGATATTGGTGACAGTTGTACAACATCATAAATACACTAACTGTTACTGAATTGTACACTTTAAAATGGTTAATGCTGAATTTTATGTTATGTGAATTTTACCATAATAAACTAAAATTGTTACTTATATTAAAAAAAAAAAAAGGGACTCCAGGCCTGTTTATACAAACTGCCTGATGTTTATGTAATACCTATCAGAAATGTGTGGCTGCTCTGGTTACCATTTGTTTACAAGGGAGTTGCTGTGAAGTTTTAGCTAAAAATTGCCTGGCATTTTGTGGTGACCACATAAATAACTCATGACAGTCTTTCTTTCTAAAAAAAAAAAAAAAAAAAAAAAAAAAAAAAGATTAACTATAATAGACAAACTGATGTTGCAAACCAAAATAATAGACAAACTGATATTGCAAACCAAAATAAATGTAAAATGTACTGGAATTTGCAGACAGGCATCACTGGTTCAATTCCACTGAATTAATTCACTGTACCATAAACCTAAGGAAAATGCTAAGTTTGTGCCCAGGTTTTAAATTTTTTCTTGTTTTTATTTTTTATGGCTTCTGAACTCTGCCGCCTCTAAAAGTAGTTGCTGACTGGAGTCAGCTAATGCAATAGTGCATGATTCCCTTGGGGCAGCCAGCACACTGGTCAAGGCCTGAGATTAACGCACTGATGATAAGAAACACACTTCTAATTCAAGGTATATGGAAGCAAGTCTTTTGAATATTATGTCCAGGGTAGAAATTTTTTTGGTTGTCTTTGTTGTCCCCGTTTTTTAAAAAATGTAATTTTCAAACCACCCCCAAACAAATGAAACTACCCAGGACTTCTCCTTTTAGAATGCCGCCTTATTGCCTGTATCCCTCAGTTTACATAACATGCCTGAGAGATGGGATTTGTGGAGTTCTCAGGCGTGGTGAGAGGAAGGCAAATATCATGACCACAACTCAAATATTTTTAGTTTAGAAGACTGAAAATATTGCACTCTCCATTTTAAAACTGAATGCATTTCATGGAAAATAAAATATCTACATCTTACACACATATCCATTAATTTCATTCAAATTCTATTTTGCCAACAGGGATTGAGCCAGACAAGGTATGGGGAGGTTAGTCTTCTGCGTTGCTGAACTCACTGCCTTTGATGCGTGCTGCAAGCCTGGAATGCTCTGTATATGCTCCTGTTACGGTTACGTGGAAGCTACTCCAAGCAAAATCCCACCCCATCGAAGTGTCAAATAAGGCAACCATGTCCTTATTCATATGACTACACATCTGAGTAATAATTTAGAATATTTTGACACAATACTTGCTAGTACTGATCAGAGACAATTAACTTTTTCCTGTTTAAGAAAGGACTTGATTGTTAAATCTGCAAGCTGGTTGGGTGTCTATAAGCATCACTGGGCCCACGACAGAATTAGACTGGACCCCACTGCACATCAAGGGAGGAAGAAAAGCCCCAGGAAGGAAGTGAGGGTGGTGGAGGCCAGCAGCCTGAAAGTACAGGATGCTCTAAAAACCTCTAGAATCTCCTGAAATCCTCCTCCTCACTGCCACCATTCTTACCATCACTCTGATTACACAAGTGATACATGTGGAAAACTAGTGAAATAAAGAAAAGCACAAAGAAGAAAGTAAAAAAATCACTGACATAATTCCTCCACCCAGAGGTAACCCCTGTGAATATCTGGTGTATGTATGTGCAGCATTTTTTTCTTGTGCACGTCGCTATTTGTAGAAATATTTTAAACAAAACTGGGCTTGCATTCTGTACATAGTACTTTGTAACCTACTTTTTCCTTAATAATATGTTTTTTAATGCTTGTAGATTCTTCTTACATTACATGCGATGATCGCCATTTCAAAAAGATAGATATCGTCTGCTGCATCCTTGCTATGCACTGGGCATTGTGCTAAACAGTTCATACGAATTGTATTCTTTTATCTTGACAACGGCTCTGGGAGGAAGATACAATTTTTCCCCAATCTCCAGGTGAGGCTGAGAGAAGTTAAAGCAGCATCCCTGACCACTAGGCTGTATGTGCAGCGTGCGCCTTCCGGGCTGTGCTGGGTGCTTCCGCTAGTGACTACACGACAGTGTGGCTGCCAGCTTCGCCCTCTCCATGTGTGGCAGTGACCGACTATTTCGTTCAAATGTTCTTAACTACTTATCTAAAGGTAGGGGCAAGGAGGGGAAAAGGGGCTTGGGGTCAAGCTATAATCACGTTTCTCATCTTTAAAACTGTTAAGTAAACTAGTGGATCAAAGAAATGGGAACGCCTTCTTTCCAAAGTTTTTTCAGCATTTTAATGTTGCCTTTAGACAGCTAAATGCAAGGTGGATGTCTGGACACTTCCTTAGAGTAACAGAACACGTTGATTTGAACTGAACAATTCAAGCCTGTAGGCAGTTTTGTAAAAGGAATATAGCATAGTGATTACCTATATCTCACGGAGTTTTAAAAAAGTTTTTCTTAAAAACAGCTTTATTAAAATTCAGACCATATAGTTGACTCATTTAAAGTATACTTTTTAATGTTTTACAGTATATTCACATAGTTGTGCAATCATCACCAGAATCGATTTTAGAACATTTTTATCATCCCAAAAAGAAACCCTATACCCATTAGCAGTCGCCCGCCCCCTCCGCACCCCAACATGCTCCCAGCTCTAGGCAACACTAATCTACTTTCTGCCCCTGGAGCTTTGCCGTATTCTAGACATTCATATAAATGGAATCATAAAATACGTGGTTTCTATGACTAGCTTCTTTCACGTAGCACAATGTTTTTAAGGTTAATCCATGTTGTAGCATGTTACGAATGCCACATCCTTTTTGTGGCCAAAATTGGATTGGGTTTTGAAGGTATTCAATGAGTATGTCCTTGTAAAGTGTTTAGCAGAGTTTCTGGCTCGCAGCAACTGCTCATTACAGTTGCTACTTCCTTCAGCGTGAAATCACTGCAGTGTCACATACAGCAGTAATCGCTTTCCCAAATATTTACTGTTATGCAGATGCAAGTTATTAAGATTCATATTTAAACCCAATAGCTCATTTTAACTATTTTGGGTAAAATATTTTATCTTCCATCCAAAGAATGAGTATACTAGTATTTCCTCTAGTAATACTGTAAAAAGAGGAATTCATACTTCTAATATACTTTATCACAGTCAATTGTAGAAAGAAGAGACTCTTGTAACTGGGAGGGACCGCAGGAACTTAGCTAATTCATCCTTCCACTTCAGACACAACCCACTGGTAATTCTCGGCAAACAAGAATTGATTCCTATTAGATCCCCTGAAAAGGTGATTCTATAACCATCCTCAATGACCTATTCCAGTGTCTACAACTCCCGTTCTCAGAAAATTGGTTTTATTTATAGTCACTCTCCGCAGCCTACTGAGATAGCTGCTGTTGGCTTGCATTATGATATTCTATGAAACATGTGCTCTGCCCTCAAGTACCACTGTTAAATTTCTCTGTCAGTCTTCTTTTTTGGTGCATAAGTGTTTTTAAATCTTTCCACATAGGTCTTGTTTTCCAAATAGCTCAATCATCTCTGTGGCTTCTCTCTGCTGAGCCTCTCTGTATTCTCTATACCCTCCTCCAGGTAAGCACCTCAGAGGAACTGTGCAGTCTCCTTTCCTAGGATCCTTAAGGAGAAGTCATTTACCTGATGACATGGCCAACCTCAAGATTCCCAGAGCTGTCAATATAAACTTCATCCCGGTGAAATCTGACTCGAGCTGAAGAGAACACTGGCTTTGTGCATCAGGGGCCTTCACTCTGCTATCACTTGCTCACCCTGGACTTTTCTGCTCTTTGTGCCATCACTTTCTCAATGATTTTATTTCCTTCCCAGGTCTGTGATACTGTACTTTTCATCACTGAGCTTTTAGCCACTTATTCCTGGTTTCATCTACAATGGACAAATACTACAGCCATTCAGAATCCTTATTCTTCCCGGAGGCCTTCAGCTCCATCGGAAGATCTGGCGAATGTGATGAGCACACACGCTGCTGACCTCATTCTCCAAGCCTCAGATGGAAACGTGGACCAGGACTTCCCAGGGGAAGCCGCCTGCACAAAACATAGATTCCAGACCTACACATTCTCGCTTTCTGAATGGAACATGCCAGGAAGGAAGGATCTAAATATATTCACAAGTCAGAATAGTTCTATTTAACATGACGATGCTTGTCAAACATTTTGTCAGAAAGATTTTTTTAAAAGGCACTATATTACTACCCAGGACTCTGTTCTTGTCCCAATATTTGAAAACTGAAATGAGTCCCTCCAGGTTAGCATTACCAGATTTAGTAAACAGAAAGAGAGGATGCCCCATTAAATTCTGTTTCAGATGAACAATCAGTAATTTTTTTAATGTTAGTATGTTCTGTGCAGTGCTATACTTTGGCCATCTCAAATTCAAATTGAATGGGGCATCTTGTATTTTATCTGGCAATCCTTATCTGGTGCAGAGGCTCTCAGTTTCCTTCCTTTAAGAACATACATATTGGCTGGGTGCGGTGGCTCATGTCTGTAATCCCAGCACTTTGGGAGGCCGAGGGAGGCAGATCACTTGAGGTGAGGAGTTTGAGACCAGGTTGGCCAACTTGGTGAAACCCCATCTCTACTAAAAATACAAAAAAAAATTAGCCAGGTGTGGTGGTGGGTGCCTGTAATCCCAGCTACTTGGGAGGCTGAGGCAGGAGAATCACTTGAACCTGGGAGGCAAAGGTTGCAGTGAGCCGAGATCACACCACTGCACTCCAGCCTGGGTGACAGAGCGAGACTCTGTCTCAAATAAAAAATAAATAAATAAAAATAAAAATAATTCTAAAAAAAGAACATACGTATTAATTTACTTACTCAGACATTAATTAAATATTTAAATAGCCACTATGTGCCAAAAACCCTTCTAGCTGTTAGGAGATAGAGCAGAGAAAGAACAAATCAGAGGAAAATTCCTGCTCGCAAAGAGCTTCTACGAAATACAAAGGTCTGGCAAAGAGGCACTTTGCCATTTCGAATTTACCAGCCTCAGTTCCCCACATATAAGTGGGGCTATGTAGAAGAAAGAACATGGGATTTGGAAGCAGAAGATGGCCTTGTCTGTGAGAGCTCAGGCTTGTCACTTAATCTCTCAGACAGTTTCCTCGCCAATGAAACGGACACCACATCTGCCTGACTTCACAGATGGGGTGAGGATCACATGGAATTTTGTCAGGGAAAGTGCTCTGTATGCTACAAAATGTTAAAATGTTACTAACATTATTGTTAATGCAATTGCTTTGGTATTTTGGAAATCAAATCTTTGGGATCTACAGATTTCATATAATTGTGGAAGTTACATAGGAAACTAGACATGTATCCCAGAATTACATGGAAAAGCAACTTAAATTTTTTTATGCTAGGTAATATTCACAAACATTAAGTATAGGCTGCATTTTCTTTATATACTACTACAAAAATATTTTGTAAAGTAGGTAACAACATTATAAACATTCAGTAGCAGGATTATCAAACAGAGCCGTAAGTAACATATTTATATACTTGTTTGATGATGTTGCTAAAGTTTGCCAGAAATACCCATTGCAAACCTTTCTATAAAGAAACATAGAGTTGATTGTTTTATGAATTTTTAAAGAAAGTCTTTTTAAAAATAGAAAGGAGAAGTGAGGCCTTAATTATGACTTTCCACATTTTCTCCTTGGCTTCTTTGTTAAATATGCAAAAGGGTAAAATAAGATCAAATGAGGACACGATAAAGCTGAATGTTCGACACCATTTAAAAGCAGTTGGTGCGACATTAAGTCAGAAGTTGGTACGCTTTTCAATATGCTGTTACAATTTTAGGGGAAATTATCATTATTAAACTAGTTCATAGCCAATTCCTAAATTCACTTGGTCTCAATTGCTTTCTCCATGAGTACAGTTAGATCTGGTACACCATGACCATAGTAGTTTGGTGTGCTAGAAAGTGGGTCCTTAGGCCGGGAGTGGTGGCTCACGCCTGTAATCCCAGCACTTTGGGAGGCTGAGACGGGCAGATCACCTGAGGTCGGGAGTTTGAGACCAGCCGGGCCAACATGGCAAAACCTCGTCTGTACTAAAAATACAAAAATTAGCTGGGTGTGGTGGCACATGCCTGTAATACCAGCTACTCGGGAGGCTAAGACAGGAGAATCACTTGAACCTGGGAGGTGGAGGGTGCGGTGAGCCGAGATCATGCCATTGCACTCCAGCCTGGGCAACAAGAGTGAAATTCCATCTCAAAAAAATAAATAAATAAATAATATAAAAAAGTGGGTCCTTAAGGAAGTGAGTAATTCATGGTTAGTCCTTCACTAAATTCATCTGTAATTTTGCTTATTTTCAGTAAGACCACACGGAAACTATTCTCATTCTTGTTCTACATACTTTTTTGGCTGAACTGTCAAGCCGACTTTTATATTCTGGAATAAGCTGGGGACAGAACTTCTTGTTTTGAAGGGAATAGCTATTATAGCCAAATGCTAGGATCTGAGTGACAGACTAGTGCCATATTTGGCACTGGCCATGCCTGAGTTCCAGCAGCTCTGAGCGAGCAAACGACACAGACCATTTTCTTACACCTTACATGGTTTGGTGGGAAGGGGCAACACGGCCCTTTGCTATCAAGGTTAACAGGGAAAGGAAAGGGAGAAGATCATCTCATAATGCATCCCTCAATCTATACTGGACACATCTCTGGGAGAGTCAGGACCAGAGACAAAAGTCTCCTGACCTAGTATCTTAGAATTACACTTCAGCACTTTCATTTTGCAAGTGAAAAAAATGCATCCAGGTGGATTTGCCCAAAGTGGCTGCTGGCAACTGAGACAGAACAAAGACCTTGCTCTCTTGACCTCCATCGGGGCTTTCCCACCACACTATCCTGCTCACCAATAGTAGGAAGCACGTGCTGAGCCTATTAGCAAGCTAATGAGAATCAGCCATGAACAATCCAGCAAAGACATTTTCAGGACTGGGTTCCACATTCTTTGCACCCTACGGAAGGTGCTCTGGGGAAAAAAACCTATTAATTAAATGATGTGAAAACAATCCTAGGACTTAGCTGTTACTTTTTTCTAAATAAAAAAATATTTTTGGCAAGTAAACAATGTAGTTCATACTTCAGTGGAAGGAACATAGCCGGGGTACGGGGCAGGCCAAGTTACACACATACAAGTAAACAAGTGGTCAACTATTTTTAAATGTACCTACCCTGTCCAATGATTAGGTGACCCAAATTCTGATCTTCTCAGAGGATGGAAATAGGTTATTTTTATTTTGCAACCCACTGTTTCCTTCTATATATAATACTGCATTTTTGAACAAAATTATATGAAGTTTATTCTCATTTAAAGTTCTGTGGGAGCTGAATGATATGATACACAGCCTTCTACAATTCCTTCGGTCCAAGGGTCTTGAGAGGGCCTACCATTTTATAATGTGTAGGCATTTTCCAGGCCTACAGCACTCTATTTTTGTTTCATTCTTTTTTTTGAAACTTTTTATGAAATAATTCTAACACATGGAAGAGTACAAGAGTAACATATCAGACTTCATATTCCCACCATTGGCTCTATCAAAATCTAATATCTTTTGCCATACTTGCCTTCAGATTTTTTTTTAATAAAATATTACAGATATAGTTGAAGGCTATTGGACACTCCTGTATGATATCGCTTATTCTCTTCCCTACTTCTTCTCCTGAGATGACCACTATCCTGAATTTGGCATTTGGCATTCCCATGCATTTTGCAATTTTGTTTGTTTTTTTGAGACAGAGTCTCGCTCAGTCACCCAGGCTGGAGTGCAGTGGCACAATATCGGCTTACTGCAACCTCTGCTTCCCAGGTTCAAGTGACAATCCTGCCCTAGCCCACTGAGTATCTGGGACTACAGGCATGCACCACCACACCTGGCTAATTTTTGTGTTTTTAGTAGGGACTGGGTTTTGCCATGTTGGCCAGGCTGGTCTCAAACTCCTGGCCTCAAGTGATCCACCCACCTCCGCCTCCCAAAGTTCTGGGATTATGGGCATGAGCCACCATGCCCGGCTTCCATGCATGTTTTTGGACTCTAACTGCATATATATGAATCCACACTTAGTGTTCTTTTGCATGTTTTCAAACTTTAAATAAATGACATATTTAAATATTTGGTCATTCCACTCAACAAAATGTTTCTAAGATTAGGCAAAGTGATCCACATAGCTCTATTTATTTTAACCCATTATTATGTGCTATTGTATTTGTGTAGCACAATTTATTTTCCCAGTCTCCCATTGGTGCCCATGTATGGCTTTTCCCATTTTAAACAATGCTGCAATGAACATCTTTGCACAGTAAGTACTTATTTAAGGTGGATAACTTCTTAGAAATTGTAACTTTAAGCAAAACAACAGATAAGGCAAACAATTTTTCCATCAAATTTACAACAAAACATGGTTATTTGAGGACTTGCTGTAATGTACATGGTTTTGTTTAAAGTCTGCTTCCAAGCACCTATCAACGACTTTAAGAGAGGATTTACTGTACATAACCCCTTATGCACACATCTAAGAGTATCTCTAAGAAACTGCTTAGAAATGGATTTCAGAGTTGAAGGGTATCCACAGCTTCAAGAGTTTATTTTGCTAAACTGTTCTCCAAAGTGATTATACCAATTTACACAGTGTATGACAGTTCCCACTGCTGTCCAATCCTACAAAAATCTGATATGGTTGGACATTTTCGCCAATATGAAGAACATAAAGTGGTATCTCATTGATATTTTAATGGCCATTTCCACAATTACAAGTAAGAAGAACACCTATTTATTGGCCAATCAGGTTTCCTCATCTGTAAACTACCAACTTGTATCTTTTGCCTATTTTTCTGTTATTTGTCTTTTTCTTAAAGACTTGTCAGTTATATATGTCACATTCTATCCTGTCTTTTCAGTTTATGATTTCTTTTTTGAACAGAAGTTTAAAATTTTAGTGTGGTCACATTTTTAAATATTTTCTATTATGGCTGGGTATGGTGGTTCATACCTATAATCCCAGCACTAGGGAGGCCAAGGCAGGAGGATCACTTGAGCCCAGGAGTTTGGGACCAGCCTAGGTAAAACAGCAAGACCTCATCACTACAAATAATAAAAATAGAATTAGTTGGGCATGGTAAGGGCAGGCCTATAGTCCCAGCTACTCAGGAGGCTGAGGCAGGAGAACTGCTTGAGGCCGAGAGGTCAGGGCTGTAGTAAGCCATGATCACACTACTGCACTCCAGCCTGGGCAACATAGTGAGACCCTGTCTCAAGAAAAATTTCTATTATGTTTTGTGACTTTTTATTTCTTTTTAAAGGAATTCCTCCTACCCCAATATTATATAGACAGCCTCTTATTTTCTCTTCTAAAAGTTAAAAAAAATTGCTTTTCTAGTGCAGATCTTTATCTAGAACTTATTTCTGTGTATACTGCAGGGTAAGATTCTCTACACAGACAACCCATTATCCAAGAAACATTTATTGAATATTTAACCCTTTCTTCACTGGTTTATAATCCCTCCATGATCAAATATCAAGTTTTGGATTTATATAGGTTTATTTCTGGGCCCTCTACTCTGTTCTGCTGTTCTATTTATCAGCTTCTAAGGCAATACAATGCTGTTTTCATTTACTCTAAATCCATAACAAGTCTTAATATCTGGTAGAGAAGATTACTTCCTTCTTCAAAATCGCCATAGATAATCCTAGGCTATTGCTCTACCACACAAATTTTAGAATCAGCTTGCCAAGTTCCAGGGAAAGTCCAGTTGGGATTTTGAATGGAACTGAATAAAATTTATAAATTAGTTGAGGATTTTAACTGCTCTAATGGGCTTCTGGACAATAAATATCTGGGCTGGAGCTTCCAGAGAGCCGAACACATGGAGACTCCTGAAGGGTGGCTGCTCAGGGAAGGCATGGAAGCTCCATGCCCCTTTCCCCATACCTTGTCCTACATATCTCTTCAATTAAAAAAAAAAAAAAATATATATATATATATATATAATGATGTAATAAATATCTGGTGGCTGAAAGATCAACTAAAAATGTCTTACTTTTCAAAGCAACAATTACCTTATAAACTGCCATGCCTCCCATTTATGGACTTACAAATTCTATCACTAAACATTCTTTATAAAAACTGAGATCAGGTGCCATGGTTCACACCTATAATCCTGTAACTAGGCAGCTTAACTTCAAAATGCATTTAAAACATTTTTCCCCTTTCTCTTGGGTTTAAAAATGTAACCTTGAAGCAAACTGCAGAAGTGTTTTCCCTTAGTCTTAAAATAGACTCCACGACCCACCCCTTTCTCACTGTCTATACTCCCTTCACATTTATCTAACTGCATGCTGGTATCTAATTATCTGTCTACTTAGAAGTTCCAGGGGCTAAACGTGAATCTTGAGTCAGACAGACCAAGCTTGGAGACCCAGCTGCAAAATTCCAGAGATAACCTCAAGGTGGCTAGTCAACAACCCAGCCATCGTTGAGACGATGCCAGCCTGCTTTCCACCTGGACTGGGACCCAAGACAGCTACCAGAACAAGCAATACAGACACTGTACTCAGCATAATTTTTACATGCCTTCCATATCATGTTTTCTCTTTTTAAAACCTTGCCTTGCCCCTAAAATTCAAAGTAGTTGCGTTGGATGGGAATCTGGCCACTTTCCTATTATTACTTTTGGCTAATAAAGTAACTTTCTTTTTACCAGACCTGCCTCTTGTTAACCTGGACTCTGCGTGTGGTGAGCAATCCGACTTGTGTTCATTTACAATCCCAGCACTTAGAGGCTGAGGCAGGAAGATCACTTGAGCCTAAGATTTTGAGACCAGCCTGGGCAACACAGCAAGACCCTGTTTCTTCAAAAAATAAAAAACTTAGGTGGGCGAGGTGGCACGTGTCTATAGTCCCAGCTACTTGGGAGGCTGAGGTGGGAGAATCGCTTGAGCCTAGGAATTTGAGGCTGCAGTAAGCCATGATCACACCACTGCACTCTAGCCTGGGCAACAGAGCGAGACCCTGTCTCTGAATTTAAAAAATAAATAAAATTTATTTTTTATTTAGAAAAATATTTATTTTTTTATTTATTAGAAATTTATTATTTATTTTTTATTTATTAGAAAAAAGAACCAAAAAAATCTGGAACTCTCTGAATGCTTATTTCCACTCTAGGTATCTGTCATAAGATAAGAATCTTAAATATTAAAAAAATTAGCTGGATGCATAAAATGCACATTGTAGCATTACTTAGAGTAGGAAAAAATGAAAGTAACCTAAATATCAATGACATAGGACTATTAAACTAGAAGAAATATACCCAATGATACACTATGATGGTGAGAAATATACTGGCTCTAAAAACTATTTATAGCAATAATGAAAATGGTTACTTATGGTATAGCATTAAGTAATAAAATTAGGATATCAGTTGTTGGTACACTGTGAATACAGCTGTAGAAAAAACTCTGGAATGTGTGCACTGAAAAATAAAATGTACTAAACTATTTACAATAGTTAGGCCGGGAATACAGAATTACAAATAGAATTCTCCCACCTACCCTACCTGTTAAAAAAATCTATTGTATGGCCAGGCGCAGTGGCTCATGCCTGTAATCCCAGCTCTTTGGGAGGCCGAGGAGGGTGGATCACGAGGTCGGGAGATCAAGACCACCCTGGCTAACACGGTGAAAATCGCTTTTACTAAAAATAAAAAAAAATTAGCCAGGAGTGGTGGCACACACCTGCAGTCCCAGCTACTCAGGAGGTTGAGGGAGGAGAATCGCTTTAACCTGGGAGGCAGAGGTTGCAGTGAGCCGAGATCGTACCACTGCACTCCAGCCTGGGCGACAGAGTGAGACTCCATCTCAAAACAAAAAACAAAAAAAACCACTATTGTCTAAAGGGATTACTTTTCTATCATAACAAAATACATTGTAAAAAAATAATAATATTAATAATGTGAGTAGTACCTGGCTGTGTCTTCAGGGTGTCATTTAAAGTTCGAAGAGATAGTGCTGGTAGGAAGCAAAGCATTCAAGGCCGACACTCAGGGTTTGGGATCTAGCTCAATCACTGATTGTTTTAGAAGTTTTGGGAAAGAGTATCATGCATTTTCTCCATGAAAAAATAAAAGTATTTAGATGTATGGATTAGTCAGCAAACCTTTATGAATGGGCATTCATTAAGATAACTCTGAAATTTCATCTAAATCATGCAAAACACAAAGACTGCCTATTTCATTTTCTTTCAAGTATGAAGGAAAGTAAAGAGCAGGGAGTTTGCCATTTGGAACTGGAAAAAAAATTGCCTACAACATTGTTTCCAGAGCTTGTACTTCTTACCTTAAAAACATGAAAGGCTTCAAACTGGATGTTGGGACTTTTATCCCGAAGGAGGTTCATCATGAGTTTCAGGTTCTCCGGCTTGCTGATATACTTTGTCATGATGGCAAAGTTGTGACGGTCCAGGATCAGCTCCCCTAGCAGCTAGAGGAAAACACAAAACCAAAGCTGTAATCTCAGAGCCACCTGATTCAAAATATAGCTCACGTCTTCTCACTGAAAAACAAAATATAAATGTGAGTGAGAATGGTGTCCTGAAAAAAATTAGAGTGTCCTTAAGTGCATCTCAAAGCACAGGCATAAAAGCAATGGTTATTGAGCAATTTTTTCACACTGCTTTGCTGATGTCAGTGCTTAGTACCTTTTTTTAGTTGGTCTTTGCTGCAGCTCACCTAGAGCTAGGCAGAAATAAATTTATGGTTTTTAATACTTACTTTAATTATCTTGCTTCACACTAATGTATTGCTTCATAGGCATTCAGGTAGAAGGAATAACAAAATTGGTACCATAATGATACCTTCTTTACCTGCATAAATGTATGCTAGGAGTTCACTATTAAGACAGTTTGTTAAATGACTCTTACATTTCCCCTGACTTTTATTATAAAACCTGATATAAAGTCAGAAAAAAAATTGACCCCAAATCTGTATCAAATTTAGTAAGTGCAGCAAGTTTTTATTAAAAAGCAAAGCAAAACATTTTTTGGTGACAAATTGATAGTTCCCCAAATACAGCATTACCCTAAAACAAAATAAAAATACCCAAAGTAAGAATAGTTGAAGAACCTCTAGCAACATGGCTGAATGTATTGTTGCTCTATCTTAGAAACTTTTTCTTCTCACCATAATTCTGGAGAACAGAATTATAGCCCCCTGGCTGCTGTAGCAATTCCTAAAGCTTCAGCAGCCAGGGGGCTGAAACATACTGTAATATAACTTTATATAGAAGATATGTTTAGTTTTCAATTGTCCTATTTACTGGACTTTTTCTGAAGGCCTCAGGGGAGTAACACATCGTTACATGGTTACAGAAATCCTGGATGGGAAGAAAAGCGCACATCAAACTGAGGGCCAACTGTCTATCAAAGGAGTCCCAGATGTGTGCAAGCATCTGGCTGCCAGTAAACCACCACCTTGCCTGTGATGTATCTTTTGTGTATTTAACATGAAAGAAGTATACAACCTGAGGTTATTTTAATGCATGAAAATAACGTGTGTTAAACCTGAAAAAAGGATGACCCCTGTTGGATGTTGGCTGGTCACTAGTTATTCTCATACACATGGAATAGCAACCACGTAGTCAAACTGTTAATCTGCAACCTCCTTCATCTTTCTGCAGCTTCTAACGTTAACCTAACACCTTCTGGAAACTTTCTTTGCTCCTGGTTTCCTACCTCGTGCAGCTTGTTCCTTTGCTACCTCTTCAATGGCTCCCTTGCCTTTTGCACTACTTATCCAGCAATTTTCCAAGCTGTATACTTGGATCTGCTATCTTTTATCTCCCAACAGTCTCATCTATACCCATGGGTTCAACTGTAACATCTAGGAAGATGTCTCCCAAATCTACATTTCTAGTCTCTGCTTCTTTCCTAAACTCTAGACCCACATTTCTTTCTTTTTTTTTTTTTTTTTTTTTTGAGACAGAGTGTCACTCTGTCGCCCAGGCTGGAGTGCAGTGGCGCGATCTCGGCTCACTGCAAGCTCCACCTCCCGGGTTCATGCCATTCTCCTGCCTCAGCCTCCCGAGTAGCTGAGACTACAGCCACCTGCCACCATGCCCGGCTAATTTTTTAGTATTTTTAGTAGAGACGGGGTTTCACCATGTTAGCCAGGATGGTCTCGATCTCCTGACCTGGTGATCCATCCGCCTTGGCCTCCCAAAGTGCTGGGATTACAGGTGTGAGCCACCACGCCCGGCCTCTAGACCCACATTTCTAACTGCCCACTGGGCAGTCGCACTTGAACACTGCTGGACTGTCACACTTAGCGTCTCTAAAACCAACTCCCTTTCTTCTCTTTGTTAATGGCACCAGGAGCTGCCCTCCTCCGGTTGGGAAGAGAGCTGAAGTCTTCCTTAGCTCCTTTCTTTCCCTTGCTCCTCACATCAAATCTCCATCTAAGACCTACCAATTTTCTGTTTTTAAGTGTTTCTTGAACACCTTTCATTCAATGTTCACAGCCAGTAATCTCATTCAAACCCTCACTACCTTTCAGCTGACCTACTGCCACAGCATGCAAAATGGTCTCTCCTTCAGTCTTCACCTAATCCAATCCATTCTGCACATTTTGTCAAAGAAATCTTCCAAAAATTAGTATTTGTTACCAATTCCACTTAGATTAGAAAGTGAACGAATAAACAAGCAAATTCCTAGATTCCCACAGATTTAGAAAAAAGTAACTCATTAAGATGCCGTTCCCAGCCTCTGTGATGTGGAATCATTTCTCCTGCTTCCTTTCCTCGGCTCCCTTCCTCCATCTTCCCCACTCTCCTGTCTCTGTGGCTTTACTTCCCCAGCTCCAAAATCTTGAGAAACACTTTCACCTCTTCTCTGCCTATTCAAACCTGGCCCATCCTCTCAGAACCAGCTCAGACATCGTCTTCGGGAAAGCCTTTCCTCTTCTCTACAGCTGACTTTGCTTTGCCTTGTAGTGCAGAGTTATTTGTGACCCTGTTTAAAGAATAAGCTCCATAAGGTCGTGTTTCAAATCCCCTTACAACCTAACTGTGTGATGTGCATGGGTATTGTTGGGGAAATAAAAGCCCTACCCACATATCCAGAGCACAATACAGTAACTCATCTCTGAAAAAGAGATTGCAAACAGACAAAACTATCCCTTATTACAGTCAAGAAGCTACAATCCATTACATACATATATCCTCAAGATGAAGGGTAACCTGTCCACTGGGGGAGGACCTGACTACCATTTCTGTGCACTCTTTCATGGTTCACCCTAATGCACCTAGCAATTAAGGTGACCATTTGTTTTAGCTATTTATCTGAATAATAAAACTTCTCTTATCTCTCTGACAAGCAAATAATTGGAAAAGGGCACCTAGGTTAAACTCTCCTTGTGACAGAGGGATAGTATTATCTTCCTAGATGCTTATATTTCAAAGGTATGGCTTCCAGACCCTCCAAAAAGAAAAAACAAAAACTAAAAAACTTCTGGGTTGTAAGCCTGTCAAGAGCCTTACTTATCTTCTAAAGATATATACAAAAATAATCAAATACTGAATAGACACATATATATCATATACACTCATGTTAAAAGGCTTCAGCAAAAGGAAAATTTCATTTTTGAAAATTTACACACACACACACTCAATAAACATTTGTTGAAGTTATATTTATGAGTTAAGTTCAGATTAGGTCACTTCAATTTTTGTTACCTGGGGATACCTACATATAAATTCTATCCAATCTATTCTCTGCTAATAGAATTTCACAATTTTTCTGAAACAATTAATTGTGTTAATTCAACACTAAATCTTTTAGCCATTAAATGTTAATCTATTTTAATATTAACAATGACAAAATGCTGCATTCCAGAATATTACAAAGCACTATAAAGCAATACTATACCAAGTAAATGGGAAACACACATATTTTACTTCTTTAAATTTCTTATTTTGTATGCCTCATAGTACATAGTTAAGCCATGCAGCAAGTGGAAATAAGTTTTTTAGAAACCTAAGTGTTTTAATGAAATTGACCAGAGCCCAAAAAATTCCCCAGTTTCCACCAAGCTTCTTTTGAATTATAATCTTTCTTGCTGGTAATTAAATGCCAGGCCTCTGCAGAAGATAAGGAAAAAATTCCTAAGCTCTGTCACATGATGGAAAGGAATTTCTCTGTTAATTATTTTTTATTGACACCAGGAATTAAGCAGTGCAGGAAAATTTAGAATATGATTAATAAAAGGCAGCAGGTAGCAACTACTTTGGAATCAGAAAATAGCCTAGTACTTAAGACAGTTTATTACTTACAAAGTTGCTATATAATAATCTAACCTCTCTTGTTTCCTGCAATTATGAAACATCTATGTAAAAAGTATTACAGAATCCATTTATATAGAAACACAGTTGTGTCAAAATAGAATATACTGCTACCACAGATCTAATTACCAAAAGGAAAAACCAAAATTGCATCAGTGGAGCTTCCAGAATGTTTTTCTAGCAAAAAAAAAAAAAAAAAAAAAAAAAGAGTAAACAATATTTAATGAGCTCTATGTTTATATATGAGCTTATTTCACAGTCGTCTACCTTTTTGTTTGCTTGAACAGAGTGATGCAAAACCATTTTGGCAACATCTCTTCCTATAATCTAACATTAAAAAAAACCAACTCTCCAGTAACCATTTTAATACTTTCTGCATTCTTAGGTAATTTATCTGCATTTTGTCAGGCATTTTTTTCCAGTGTCCCATCAATTCTTGGTTTTACCATGCTATAAATCAGATATCCATGAGATGCCTAACTGTAAAGATTTTAGGAAGGAATAGCAGCCAAATGGTATGTCTGGGTGAATTAATGAAACACAGGAAAGATGCCTCGTAAGTAGGCTAAGGCATCTGCAAATAAGTAGGAAATACAAACAGCTTTCTTCCTCCAAATTTGGTTCAATCACCTTAGTTCACATAAATCTTTCGATTTTGATCCAGTATCTGATAGACTCCCATTGAAAAAAAGGAAGGATTTGGAGAATTTATGAGCAACTTCCTATATGCTGGACCTTCAGAGCACTGTCACCTCTGTTTACTACTCCAATTGCCATCTTCCTTCCAGGGCCACTACTCGTTGTACCATGGACAAGCTTACCTCATTTGGCTATCCTTGTGGAGCCCTACAAATAACGAGTTCTGTTCTTTACGTATGCAGCTGTATGAAGAGAATACATCCTTATCTTCATCTGCTCTTAGCAAGCTTTCTGGACATGGGAGAACATAGCGCTGAAGTCACTCTCTGCCCAAAGGTCAGTTCCACACACAGTTTGGTCTCATCACTACTGGGCTTTTTTTCTAGATGGGTCTCCTGGTATGAGTTTCTACACAAAGGGGAAACTCAATAAAAAGTGCTGGATGGCTGGCTGAAAAATGGCCTCCCCATTAACACCCAGTGAGGGTACAAATATAAAGGAAACCAGGTCATGGCTGATGCAGGATAGTGGGCAAAGTAAATTGACAAAAAATGTGATACAAAACAGATTGACTTTATTGTCTTAGTTTAAAATTATACTCCAAATTTAGAAGCAAATGCATTGTTCCATGAATGCCATCATCTTGACATGTAAAAATAACACAAGTGTGTGACACTATATCCCAAACCTAGAAAAAATAGGAAAAAATGACAATACAAGTGTGATGTTTAGCAAGCTGGACCATCATATGAGTTGCTGCACTAAAAACAGTCAGTTTTATCATCTGCTGAAAACATTCTTTTGTGGGATTCTGAGTGGGATCTGAAGGGCAGAGATACAACTCCAGCCCACATCTCCCTCCCCTCAGGGGCTCTGCCACCTCCCCCTGGCCACATGGCTGCTTCCAGGCACCATTCCACTGTGGGAGAGAGGGCCACTCATAGATGGATGTGGTCTTACTCTGTTGGGTTCCCTGTCATTTCCACAGCCAGTTAATAGGTGCATAACCTCAAGTAGCAGATGTAACTTGGTTTCACACAACACACACATACACACAAAAACACCCTTATCAGAGCCATCTTAATTTTCCATAAATTTAGCCCTCTGTTTAAGATCAACTCATCAAGGACTTCACTGATCGTCTAGCTGCTCTGACACACACACACACACACACACACACACGCACACGCCTATCTCCCAAGTCGCTGCTGTCTCCTTTCCCTACTCTTCTTTTTAGTACTTAAAACCATCTGAAAACTATGTATTTATTTGTTTATTTGTCTATTGTCTGTTTTCCAACAACAGAATGTGAGGCCCAGAGCTGTTCTTGGCTGTCATCATATGTCTGGAGAATGAGCACATAAATATTTGTTAACTAAATGGAATGTCTTATTACCTCCCTCACACCTCCTTCTCCAATAATTCATCAAACTATGCTATTTACGGGTAATTGAGAATTGGCTTTATTTTCATTTCCAGCTAGCTGCATCGTCTTTTAATCTCTTGCCAGATTCTGTTTCAGTGTAATCCTGGCAGTATTTTAGAAAAGCAAAATTTCGGTATATACCCAAAGGACTATAAATCATGCTGCTATAAAGACACATGCACACGTATGTTTATTGCGGCATTATTCACAATAGCAAAGACTTGGAACCAACCCAAATGTCCAACAATGATAGACTGGATTAAGAAAATGTGGCACATATACACCATGGAATACTATGCAGCCATAAAAAATGATGGGTTTATGTCCTTTGTAGGGACATGGATGAAATTGGAAATCATCATTCTCAGTAAACTATCGCAAGAACAAAAAACCAAACACCGCATATTCTCACTCATAGGTGGGAATTGAACAATGAGATCACATGGACACAGGAAGGGGAACATCACACTCTGGGGACTGTTGTGGGGTGGGGGGAGGGGGGAGGGATAGCATTGGGAGATATACCTAATGCTAGATGACGAGTTAGTGGGTGCAGCGCACCAGCGTGGCACATGTATACATATGTAACTAACCTGCACAATGTGCACATGTACCCTAAAACTTAAAGTATAATAATAAAAGAAAAAAAAACTGTAAAAAAGAAAAAAAAAAAGAAAAGCAAAATTTCGTATATGCGATCATGTAGTCTTCTGACATATCTGTTTGTTAGAGGTGATTTTTAAAAAACATTTCTCTTCTAATTCTTAGGGAATGACCATGTTTCATATTTCAGAATCTCTTCCATAAATATCATGGGAACATGTCATGTTAAGTGGTGGAAGTATTTTAAGCAACCTGCAGGAAAACACTGACTGTCGTGAATGCTCAGGGAATGGGACCTGGTGATGAAATATAGCATAAAAAATTCTTTAGGAAAATATGTTACAAATCTAGGAGATAAATGCTTCCCATAAAACAGAAGCCCCATAACATTTCAACTATATAAACATAATTTGATAGTAAAAAGCTATTTTTTACTCAAAAATACAGATAGTAAGAATTTATCAATTGCTGTGCTTAAAACTTAGAGGGAAGGTTTAATTTTTGCATTTTACTTGTCTTTATTTATTTTTTTTTTTTTGAGATGGAGTTCCGCTCTTGTTGCCCAGGCTGGAGTACAATGGCACGATCTTGGCTCACTGCAACCTCCACCTCCCAGGTTCAAGCAATTCTCCTGCCTCAGCCTCCCGAGTAGCTGAGATTACAGGTGCCCACCACCACGCCCAGCTAATTTTTGTATTTTTAGTAGAGATGGGGTTTTGCCATGTTGGCCAGGCTGGTCTCGAACTCCTGACCTCAGGTGATCCACCCACTTCGGCCTCCCAAAGTGCTGGGATTACAGGCGTAAGCCAAGATGCCTGGCCTCAGCAGAAATATTCTAAATTTTACTTATCATGTACTTATATTGTTACTTCCAAAAGCAAGACAGGACACTTACATTATTTTGCTATAAAATACAGTCATGACATAAAATATAGTAAATACTTCTCAAGTTATTTTAAAAAAGGATATTTTAATTTTTCTGTGTTTACTCATATACTAATAGACCCGTCATTTGCTAATGAGATATAAACTCATGGGGACACTGACTTAAAGAAATTTGATATTACCTTTAAAGACTGTCTCTTAGTAACATAATTCTCAGACTGAAGCAATTTCTCATAGTCTTCAAAAATCTAATGAAAAGAAAATACACATTAGAGTGTAAAAGCAGCAGTGGATTCTCTGTATTAGGCTGGCTTGCTTTCTTCTTCAGGAGCAAATTCCCAGATTCTGGCCATTTTACCGTCCTTCTTTACATGTGAAGACACTGGGGGACAGGGAGGTCAAGAATTACAAGAGACATCCTTCCCTATTTTATTTTAGTTCTGCAAATTAGATAAAAACTGAGTAATTTTGAGTCCTTCCAATAAATCATTTTGAATAAAACTTCTAGTAAAAGTTGCAAGAGAACTCATTTTATGCCATTTTAAAGAAATCTTTATGTAAGTAGCCTTGCTGGTGGCTATGGGTCCACAATTTGGGAAAATATTAAATACACTTAAGGCTTCACTTGGCAAGCCATAAAGAGTCAGACTGTTCAACTCACTGCATAAACAGATAAAGAACGAGGCAACCTTTGTTGCATGACGGCCCAACTAGTCTCTCTGGAGCACTTCACTCTCGCCGGAAGCTGGGGACACTGGTGCACGAAGTCTTCTTTCCTAACATGGTCACCAACCATGGCCTAGCCCTTCAGTTTAACACAGAGTGCTGGCATCTGGGGAGGCTCAGCATTCACTTCCATCAGGTGTGGGCACACAGCTCATAGAGCACTGAAGTGGGAGGAATGAGCGCAGCCAGGACGGAGGACAAGAGATCAGGAACTGAAGAGGGTGACAAACTCCTAGCCCTCGGAGAGTCAAGTGCGAGGGGAGAGTGTGTGCCGCTGTGTAATGAGGGCAAGCTGTGCATGCTGACAATCACTGATAGAGAATAAAGTGAAAAGTAAAAATACAAAGGTGTAGCTCACATTAAAATCACAGTAATTATACTCTTTAATATGAATGACTTATTTATTCTATCCTGAAACACAAGGAGAATTTTGTGGATCATTAAATGCATCAGACAAGCCTTGTGATAAATTTGAATAGTAAATATAAAATGCAAATACATGTATGTGGTATGACCTACTCCCGAGTCCACCAGCTTTATTACTTTAGAGTCATGCATCATGTGCTCCAGTTTCATGGTATACTGCTAAAGAAATATCAGCTAAAAGAGTCTGAAAGGTTTGAAGGGGCATGAGTTCTCAGAGCTCGCATTCAGGCCAATGCAGGAGCTTCAGCAGCTGTGAAATTACTAAATTACACAAGAAGTGATATATGGATGTAAAAACAAAATTAGGTAAATAAGGAGTCAAAGAGAATGAATTTATTAGTCTCTCAAATTGTCATGTATTATACCTGAACACAAAGCATTACTGCACAACACATTTACCTCATTCATTCTATAGGAAAAAATAGTAATTAGTTGATATTGTAGATTTATCCACGTTATCTTAGCCTTTTAAAAATTTTATTTCTTATAAATGTGACATCTAATGAATCTTTCCTTAACATTCCATCTAGCATATATAGTTACTGAACAACCAAACTATATATTAACAGTTCATTTCCTAAATTCAAAAATAGACAATTTTCTTTTTCTTTTTTTTTTGAGACCAAGTCTCGCTCTGATGCCCAGGCTGGAGTGCTGTGATGTGATCTCAGCTCACTGCAACCTCCGCCTCACGGGTTCAAGCAATTCTCTGCCTCAGCCTCCCGAGTAGATGGGATTACAGGCACCCGCCACCACATCTGGCTAATTTTTGTATTTTTATTAGAGACAAGGTTTCACCATTTTGGCCAGGTTGGTCTTGAACTCCTGACCTCGTGATCCACCCGCCTCTTTCAGTCTTTACATTTTGGGATGCCTCTAGCAATAAAAATTATTCTCCTTGCAGTAGAATGAGGTTATCAGAGGCTGGGGAAGGTAGGAGGGAGGGAGGATGAAGAGAGGCTGGTTAACAGGTATAAAAATACAGTTAGAAGAAATAAGTTCTAGTATTCAACAGCACAGTAGGGTGACTATAGTTAATAATTTACTGTATATTTCAAAATAGCTAGAAGAGAAGATTTGGAAAGTTCCCAACACAAAGAAACGATAAATATTTGCGGTGATGGGCATCCTGATTACCCTGATGTGATCATTACAAATTGTATGCATATATCAACATATCTGATGTACCCCATAAACACGTATAATTATTTTGTATCAATTTAAAAAATCATTCTCCCCTCACATTTTACACTTAAAACAAATACTCTAGTTGATTCTATGGCTATTTCCTTTATAACATGAGGACATAAAAATCACTTTTGATTTTATAATTATATTGCTAATTCCTAATCTTAAATTGAAGGACAATTGGCAAAAATAAAATTTATTTTATTTATAATTAAAAGAGAAGTAGTTAAATATTTGTGATTTGAATGTGTGAAGATATACTATTGATAGGCAGAGTAGGCCACACCTTCCCAGTATTCAGGAGTATGTTGCAACCTTTGTCTAGGATATAAGTGATTCAGAGACTCCTTGAGGACTATTATTAATATTTGTTTGCTACCACTGGTCCATATGCCTATTATGTGCCCAACTATACTGCATACTGTTGGGAAGGCATAAAGTCATAGTAATCATCAAAAATGTACTTCTTTTTGTAAGCACATGTAATTTAATTCAATACTAAAGATTTCAATCAATAAAGATACTTTACCTTAATTTACTTATTACTACCATAAATATCATATACACATGAAATTGTTTTTTGCTTTTAATAGATGAAGACAAAAAAAATCCACTCATCATACCATATATATAAACATTTAGAACTTCTTGGTTTGGGCATCAATAATACAAATAGTTAAGTGCTGCTTTAAGACAGCAGATTACATTCCTGCTGTTAGGTGTCAGGCACTAGACTGGGTGATGGAGATAGAGTAGTAACATTAACACATGTAAAAATGCCAAAAATCCCAGTAAAAAATAACTGTGGCTGTTGCTAGGATGAGGATCAGAGACTCCCCTTCCCTAAGTCCTAGTTTAGATGCATGCTGTCCAACATAGAGCCATACGTGGCTACTGAGCACTTGAAATATGGCTAGTCCAAACTGAGATGTGCTGTAAGTGTAAAATACACGTCAGATCTCAAACACTCAGCATGAAAAAAGGATGTAAAATAGCTCGATCATTTTTCACTTCATCTTAGCCAAAAGACCGAGAAGCGATGATCATTTTCCATATTGATTGCACATTAAAATAACATTTTTCATATGTTGGGTTAAATAGATGTATATTATTAAAATTAATTGCACCTGTTTCTTTTTACCTCTTTGTGTGGCTAACTAGAAAATTTTAAGTTACACAGTGGCTCTCATTTCTGGCTTGCATTATATTTCTACTGGACAGCACTGAGGTAGAGCATCTGAACCAACACTAAAACAAAACATACAAAGTTTTCCTTCTAGGTTTGTGCTATATTTTACTGTATAATGCTGCTTCTATTGCTTACACATTTAGTAAAAGCATAGTTGCTTTTGGATGGATCTGTCACCACCAAATGTATGACACTGCATTAGGTATTAGGAAAACAAGTAACAACGATTAAAAACTAATACTGAGTGCTTACTCTGGTACTGTGCTGAAAACTTTAAATCCCGTCAAATTCCCTCAACAACCCTATGATGCAGGTATTATTACTATGTTCATTTTGCAGTGGGTGTAGTAACTTGCCCAGGGCCACTAAGGCGGCAGGTCTTGAAGCCAAGCAAGCACGAAGACTCTAAAGTCCATTCTGTGCTCTTAACCCTGTGTCCTGCAGATAAGATTCCTGCCTCTTAGGGGGTGCAAGGGCCAGCCAGAAAGATACAGACACACCATAATAATACAAGGTGAAAAATAAGAGGGAGCCAGAGAGAGAGAGAAGAAAGAGAGAAGGGGAGAGGAGGGAGAGGAGGGAGAGGAGGGAGAAGAGAGAGGAGAGGGGAGAGAGACAGAGACAGAGAGAGAGAGAGAGAGAGAGAGAGAGAGAAAGGATGCATGTTTTGGGAGGGGTAGGATTAGGGAAAGCTTTCTAAAGAGTCATATTTCAACCAAATCTCAAAAGGATGAGTTGGATTCACTGTCAGGGAAGGGAGTTGCAAGATAAAAAATATTTCTGGTATTTTTACTACTAAGTAAGACTAATTATCAACCAAGTAAAATGATGTACTTTAGTGAGGGTGGGGTTCTCTTCCTTTTGGAGTTACCTACTGCCTCCTTTGATTTGCAACATCAAAGCAAGCAGGTGCTAGTCATTTATTGAGCTTCAGAGCACAACACGAAGAGATGTGAAAAAGGTGAAAGCCCTGACCTCCTGCCATCTCAATTTTCCGTAAAGTTTCCTGATGACCTGGTTTCCAGGTGGACAAATCAGGAGTATGGTTGAATGCGACTGATTTCTCTTGTGGCTAATTCACAGGGGCAATTGCTCATAGATCTAAGAGGGAGGGAGAGAGTGGGAAAGTCTTTAAAAATGATTTCTACTTACAGTGTCGTAATTTTGTTCTAAGAAGTCTGCTACCAACACTTTATGTCTGGTTAGTAAATCCTAGAAAAAGAAAAACCAAGTGAAACAAAACTGTTATAGCTATTAATATTACAAATGTCTCTTTTCTAAGGTTTAAGAACATATAAAAGTTGCAGAAGAACATTTTCATTTGCGCCACAAAATTATTTCCATTCCTAGCTTAGCCTAAGATGTGAAATACAAGTTTGTTTCATGTTAGAAAAGAAAAACTCTGGTGTTAAACCTAGTGTTTCAAATTCATATTGTTAGATTTATGATAGAAATAATTTAACTGGTGAAACAAATGGAACTTGAGATGAGTTAATTTTTTTTTTGAGATGGAGTCTCACTATGTCACCCAGGCTGGAGTGCAGTGGCATGATCTCAGCTCACTGCAAGCTCTGCCTCCCAGGTTCAAGCGATTCTCCTGCCTCAGCCTCCCGAGTAGCTGGGACTACAGGCGCCCGCCACCACACCCGGCTTTTTGTTTTTGTATTTTTAGCAGAGACGGGGTTTCACCGTGTTAGCCAGGATGGTCTCGATCTCCTGACTTTGTGATCCACCCACCTCGGCCTCCCAAAGTGCCTTAACCACTTTTAAAATGGGCGCTTCGGATACTGGAAGCATAGGACTGACATTTAGCAGTGTCAAACCAGTATTGTTCCTGCTCTTGGGTTAATGGGATGTGAGGTGTTGTGCAAGTTACTAAGTAGCACAATCCATCCTTTCAAAATTGAAGATGAGTAGACCTATCTTATGGCAGATATAAACTTGCAGAAAACTGAACAAAGCATGAAGAAACATTTGACTCTCTTCAACTCATACCTAAATTATATCCTTAACTCACTTTAATGTTGTAGGAAAACAAGCCTCACTTAATCCCTTTTATATGCTTAGAGGCTAAATGCCCTGTCTAGGTGCTATGAAAAATTTAATTAAAAACATAACAAGAATTTTAAAGTTTTCCAAAATAAGTTCTTTTAATACATATTTAATTAAAATTTCCTAAAAGCATATAGAAGGTACACAAAATAACTTCACAAAGGCAGATAACAACCATAATAAAACCCACTTATTTCTACTTTAATTTTTTAAAAAGTAAAATATTTAAAGCATTGTGTACTATAATTTTCAAATTCAAAAATAATAAGAGTGGCTCTTAATTCCCTATTGCTATCACACAACTTGATCAACCACTGGGCCTATCAGTGGAAACATGGTGTATTTCCCCCCCAGTGGAGCAGAGCATTCATTACCATTCTGGAACTGAAGTTCTAAAATGGAAAACCATTTACAGGGGTTCCATTCCCGCCCCGTCAAAGGTCTTGATTCAAACTAGTTCCTGCATCAGGGGACTCTTGAAAGAGTAAGGTAGTTCCACAGGATCCTTTGAGGTCCCTACTCTTTTTTTTAAAGGATAATATTGGTGTCATGCTTTCAAGCATCCCTCCCCTAACATCATAGAAACCCCATGAGCAGTAATAGAAATTTTCTGAGCTGAACCAGGGCAGAGGGAGCCCCCTCTATGGGCTGCAGCAGACACTGTGGATTGCTGCACCCGTGGGAGTTCTCTACCTGCTTCAACTATCGTCAGCCTTGAAAGTGAGGACTGGGTTCCCCACACTGCAGGCCCAGCGCACACAGCCCCAGTGGCAACAAAAAGAGCAGGTTGCAGATCAGTGCTGCCTTGAAAGGTCGTGTCATACATTAGTGTTACCCCAAAGAAAAAGGGATCAGGAGGGAGTTAGGTTAAAACCAACACTTTCAAATTCCAAGGGCAAGAAAACCTTGAAACAGCTTAAAAATCCAGTATCAGGAAACCATAATAGGGTGGGGTAGAATTCCTCCAGCATATATATATATGCTATATATATATATATATATATGCTAGATATATATATATGCTATATATATATGCTATATATATATGCTATATATATATGCTATATATATATGCTATATATATGCTATATATATGCTATATATATATGCTATATATATATGCTATATATATGCTATATATATGCTATATATATGCGCTATATATATATGCTATATATATATGCTATATATATATGCTATATATATGCTATATATATATGCTATATATATGCTATATATATATGCTATATATATGCTATATATATATATGCTAGATATATATGCTATATATGCTAGATATATATGCTATATATATGCTAGATATATATGCTAGATATATATGCTAGATATATATGCTATATATATGCTAGATATATATGCTATATATATGCTAGATATATATGCTAGATATATGCTAGATATATATGCTAGATATATGCTAGATATATATGCTATATATATGCTATATATATGCTAGATATATATATGCTAGATAAATATATATATGCTATATATGTGTATATATATGCTATATATATGCTATATATGTGTATATATATGCTATATATATGCTATATATGTGTATATATGCTATATATATGCTATATATGTATATATGCTATATATATGCTATATATATGCTATATATATGCTAGATATATATGCTAGATATATATATGCTAGATATATATATATATATATCATATCATGGATACAGCCAATAAACAATGCGCACATTCCCTCTCTCACGCCCACATTTCCACTCCAGTGTGTAATAGGATTGATACATGGATATACCCTCAAATTTATGTACATAATAAATGTATGTACAAACCACATATACATACACACAGGCTTATGTACACATAATACATAGACAAATATAATTGCTGCATTATAGATCACATAACTGAGTGAAAAAAAAAAAAAAACCACAAAAAAAACAGCTAGGACCCTACCCAAGAAGGAAAAGACAGAAAACTGTGAAGGAAAATAAAGTTCAAACTCCAAAGAATTTAGAATTTAAAAACCTTAATTCAAATAGTGTACTCTTTCATCCTACCTCCTAACAATTCTGTTTTGAGAGGCCTAAGTTTTGCATAGTATATTATGCGGAAAAATCTGATATCGATATTTTTAATGAATACTGCTTGAGAGAAACTTGGGGTAAAGTGAGAGAGACACTTAATTGCAGGGACACAAAAGGCTGAGGAGCCAGCGACAGCTGCCGTTTAGAGGGCTGACTGTGCTGGGGAGTGTACCGAGCACTTTGCAAATACGGTTTCTGATCTTCACAAGTCCGTGAAAAAGGGATGATTTTCTTCATTTCAGATGTGGAAAATAAAACTCAAAGGTTAACTAAATTGCTCAAGGACATCCAGCTTATCATGTGGCAGAGAAAGACAGAATTCAAACCACTTCTATTATGGGAATTTTTAGAGGGAGGGATGAAAGAGATTATGGTTGTACAGAATCCTTTTTGGGAAAAGACTTTCGGTAGACAAATCTATGCCAAAATAAAAAACTAACAATGTTACAATATTAATAACTAAACTGAGCAACAGTCCCTTTAAGAGCTCAAAACCAAAAAGATTAGGAGGTTATAAAAAACCCAAAACCAATGCCAAAATCAAGTCAATCATCCAACAAAACAAAACCCTTTGAAACCAGCTACTTTAAAAAAAAAAGTGATTTATGGTCATTGTTACATTATATTAACCATAAGCATTTGGTAAAATAAAGAAAATTGGTGTTTCCAAAACTGACAGCATACTAGAAAACTTTTTATGATTATTTAGATTTTAAAGGATTGACTTAAATTCAATGGAAAATTGGCTTAAATACAAATCAAAACATCATTTATTTTTGTCATTCAATATTGTTGCTGAAAATTAAATTGGGCTGAATATATGACAGCAAGAAATTACTATCAAGTACATTTTATTCTATCAAATGTTTAAAAACCTTTGGGGAAATTTTCAGAAATACATATTAAGTATTTGCTTTCCTCCTCTATTGGCGTTTGTTCTGTTTGTAATTATGTGAAGGCTTACTTGTGTTTTTTTAAAAAATGAATTTACTTGTTTCCATGACAGCGAAGAGCCATCTGATAGGAAAGGGGAAAAAAATGGGACTGTAGTGTCTATTATTAGCAAACACCTCCTTAGTAGTTTAGACACAGACATTTTGGTAGAAAGAAATGGAATCATCCTTTGTATTTAATGTCATTCTTCATGTTGGATGCAACCAAGGCCTATCTCACCACTAGCTCTAGATCCACCTTTTGGGGGGATCATCTCTAGCCGCTGTACAATTTTTGTCTTCCGGGGTGAGAAACAGCCACTCCTGGGATTTCCAACACTCGGAGCCCGGAGCCCTGCTGCCCTCACCGCCCCTCCCTTCACCCAGCAGTCACTTCCAGGAGTCTGTTCCCAAGCCCTTCCTCCTTCTTTTCCTTCCTTCCTTCCCTCACTCGGCTGTTCTCCCGAGATTTCAGTTTCCTTACTCCAAGCTTCCCACTCTTCATACTCCGCCTCTCGTTAACTCCCCTTCTTCCCTTCTCTTTCTTTCCCTTGCCCTTTTCTGTCTACCCAGACCTCCCCGGTGGGCTCCTCCTCTCTTCCCTGTTTTCTTCAGGGAGACCATAGGACGCTGGCAGGCTGAATGGAGGCCTGTGGACACCCGAGCAGGCTGCAAACTCCTTCCCTTCAAACTCGGACGCTAGAGGCCTTGTGTTTGTTGCAGTTTTGCCTGAGGCTTTGGGGAAATGATCGCATTGCGGTTCCTTTCCTCTGATGTCTCGGGCAATTCAGTGCTTGTCCGAAACCCGCACACCCTCCTGCTTACGACAACAAAAGTGCCACAGTGGCCGGGTGCAGTGACTCACACCTGTAATCCTGGCACTTTGCAGGGTCCAAGGCAGGTGGATGGCTTGAGGTCAGGAGTTCGAGACCAGCCTGGCCAACATGGCAAAACCCCCTCTCTACTAAAAATGCAAAAATTAGCCGGGTATGGTGGTATGCGCCCGTGGTCCCAGCTACCTGGGAGGCTGAGGTGGGAGGATCACCTGAGCCTGGGAGGTTGAGGCTGCAATGAGCTGAGATTGCACCACTGCACTCCAGCCTAGGTGAGGGAGTGAGACCTTGTCTCAAAAAGTGCTGCAGTTAACTGGGCTTACCCTGCTCCTAGGCAGCTGTTAACAACCAGCTGCTGTTGCTTAAGCCTGCCCTGGAATCCACCCCCAGCCCACCCCAAGTGGCTTCCAAATATTCCCATCATTCTCAAACAGTATTCTCCCTCCAGAGTTCTTGTCAATTAAATTTTCCTTTGCATCCTGTATTTCCAGAGATGGCCTGGTTGCCTTTATAGATCGTGTCCCAGGCAGCTGCCAGGACTTGCCTCCCGCTTAACCACCCACCACTCTTTGGTCTTCTCCATCACAACAAATCTTTCTGACGGCCCAGCCTGCAGGCTCTGCCTCCAGGGAGACCACGCCCCGTCCCTCACCCTCCACCAGGCATTCTTCTCCCTAAGTCCCAGCTTCCTTCTGCCTCACTGACATCTCCCACCCTTTACCACTCTCTGACACTCTCTCACACTTTCTGTCACCATGTGACCTAATATACCTTTCAACAGATTTATGGCACCTTCTCAGAACAGGCTGGGTAACTTCCTAGTCTGCAGATAATAGGTAGTTTTCAGCAGAGCAAACCACTGCTTTCCCCTTTTTCCACCTCTGGAGAGCTATTTAAAAGAACTATTTACCATCTAAGTCATAGGCAACTTTCAATCACTGTTCATAAAGTAATATGATTGGAGTATGTATTAATATTAGTATATGGACTATATCGATATTATTGAAATACATATTTAAGATAATATATAAAAAATAAAAATTCATACATGGATTACAATTAAGTAAAACTTGTAAAAAAAGTTACATACGTATATCCTGAAAAAAGTATAAATTAATTTGGAGTTATGTAAATAGAACAATTAAATTGCTAAAATGCTTTTGAAGAAATGAATCTGAATACATATATATATACACATTTAAATGAGTCTTATCTACTTTTTAAACCTGAAAACCTATTTTTTTCAATGATGCTGTTACATTGTCAGCCTATAGTATTTTTTGAATTCCTCTTCTCAAACAGCTTCAGAGCTGATTTGGTAGACATTGAAGAAAATCATATCTATTTTATTTCTATTTATATCTTAAAATTAGTTTTCTTATAATTATTATCCCTCCCCAAATAATTCTAGCTAACTTGATCACCCACTTTATACACTAACCGGAATGTCAAATAGGCTTTTGTTTCCAAAACTTTTATCTGCCCTTGAATGATAAAAGTTTGCCATTATTGAAAAATGAGCATGTAATACACATTGATACCAACTTCAAAATATGTTAAATAATAGCAGGATCATAAGCCTAAGTAACTGGTTTTCTACAATAGAAACCTCGAATGTAACATCACTCATTAGATGACTAAGTTTTGGTATGTTTGTCTGCAAATTAGCTGCACTCTTTTCTGATATATTCTCTGAACATTTTTTGATGATAAAATACAGAAACCAAAAGTAAAATGGTTGTCAGGGGCTGGAGGGAGGAGGAAATGGGGAGTTATTGTTTAATAAGTATAGAGGTAGAGTCTGAATTTTTCAAAATAAAAAAGTTCTCCGGTAGTTGGTTACCTAACAATGTGAATATATTGCATCCTACGATTTCCTACATAGTGACAAAGTAGATAATACATGATCAAACTATAGATGATTATGAAAAAACAACAATATAATTTATTACTATTTTGTTTCACCATGTGGACATTTAAAAATTTAATTCATAAAATAACATGATGTCCTTCACATTCAAAGATGTAATTCTCCATCTCCCTTCACTACCTAGTTCCTTTCCCCAGAATTAATCACTGTTGCTGTTTCCTATGCATCCTTGCAGAGGTATTCAGTGCATATGTACCTTAAGTGGAAGCTTATGCCCTTTAATCTGTTTTTAACATAAATGAAGCATGCCACACACAGAGCACTACATATTCCTTTCCCACGTAACTGTATATACTGGAATTCACTCCATTTGAGCTTGTGACAAATATTTTGAGTTGTTTTCCTGCAATAGGACAGACTGGCCTCATAGACTGCATTCTATTTACAGATTCCTCTTATGATCCACATCATACATGGTTGGCTACACTGAGGCCTAAGAAATAAAATTTCTTGCTTTTTAAAATTAAATTGCCTCTTCAGGGGCCAAGTGACTATAAATTGACCTAGCTGAGTTGGAAAAAAAAATTACCTTGAAAGTAGCAAAGGCATCTGAAGCAATATCAAATGTTGACAACTCCACGTACTTAAAGAAATCTCTGAATTGATTAGAAAAGAGGATGATTTTGGCAAGTGGTTCATGTCGAATACATTCTCTCAGCATAATCCCACAACGTAAGGCAATCTGTGGGGCTTCATATCTAAAGCGTAAACAAGAGAGAAATAGAGAACTCTGTTATCCTATTAAAATAATATTAATGGCATCAAAAGAACCATTTCAATACTGCTATTAATGGAAGCATACATACCATTTGTCACGATTCATTCAATATCCACTGAAGATCTACTATGTGCCTGGCACTATTGCAGACGTATTCTGGAATTTGAGTGTATTCTGAAACACTTAGATATACTCAAATATGAACATGGTGACAGCTGGGGGTCGGGGGGATGAGGCAGAATGTAAACAATGAAAAGATAATTTCATATACTAAGAAGGGCCGTAAAAACTGCTGACAATAAAATACGCCACATTATAAAGGTGACTACTTAATTGTGTGTGTGTGTGTGTGTGTGTGTGTGTGTGTGTGTGTGTGAGTGACTACTTAAGTTACTTTACTTTAGACTCAAGGAAAGGGCAAAATGTTCCAGGCAAAGGGAAAAAACTGTTCAAAGGCTCCATGGCAAGAACAGGTTTGGCGAAACAGAGAAGGAGGAATAAAGCCTGTGTGATTCGATTGTAGGGGAAGAACCGTGAGTGGTGTGAAATGAGGCAGGGGTGGAGAGAAGGGCAGGGGCCAGATCCCAGATCAGATACAGCTTTGTCAGCCAAGGTAAGCAGTTGGTTTTATTTTAAGTGTAATGGGAAGCCTTTGGAGAGTTTAAAGCAAGAAATTGACAAGACTAACTTATGCTTTAAAAAGATCACTCTGGCTTCTTGTTGAGAATGTCTGTAAAACAGCAGGAGACAAATAAGAACAGGAGCAGAACCCAGGAGAGGGAACGGGAGCTTGGCCTGGGGTGGCAGGAGCAGAACAGAGGACTTTGGGCAGGTGGTGGATACTGTTCGGAGGAAGAGTCAACAAGACTTGCTGATGATGTAGCTGGAGTTGGGTGAGGGAATAAATTTGGAAACTGAGAATTCACGAATGATTCCTATGTTTTTGGCTTGAATCACTGGGTAGATGGTGGTGCTATTTATTAAGATGAATAAACTAGTAGAGGAACAAGTTAGTAAAGAAATTAAGAGTTTGTGGTTGACCACATTAGTTTTGAGATGGCTGATATCTAAGTAGAAATGTCTCCTTGGCAGTAGGATACACTTATCTGGACTTTAGGAAAAAGATAGGAGAGACCTATATAAATATATGATTTGCATGCAACAGGTGACTAATACATAGCTGTGGACTGATTGACTCACTTAAATCCTAAGTGGAATCATGGCTCACAGCAAAAAATATGCTAGACAAACGAAACATCTACTGTGGGAAACAATTCAGGACTGGCATACTAGATTGGTTCCATTTCTAATACAACAACAATCTCTCAAAGTCAAATTCAGTCTCTAAGTAAGTTTAAGATATATTCCAGTGTGTGATAAGATTTCAAGAAAATGAATAATGCTTAGCCCAAGTACAACAAGCCCTGTATTGAAATAATACAGTTGACAATTGTGTGGTAAATATAGGAAGAATAGAACAAAGAAAGATACAGTTGTGATACACTGGGAAGTGAGCAGAATATAAGGCCCCCTCCAAAAAAAAAAAATCTGGTGGGGCGTGACTGCTCACTCCTGTACTCCCAGCACTTTGGGAGGCTGAGGTGGATGGACTGCTTATGCTCAGGAGTTCGAGACCAGCCTGGGCAACACGGCTGACTTTACAAAAAATAAAAAAATAAAAAATTTAACTGAGACCCTGACTTTACAAAAACTTAAAAAATTAGCTGGACATGGTGGCACATGCCTGTAGTCCCAGCTACTCAGGAGGCTGAGGTGGGAGATTGCTTGACCCTGGAAAGTTAAGCGAGACTCTGTCTCCAAAAATAAAAATAAAATAAAATAAAATCTGACCATATTTTTGAAGAGATATCATTGACCATTTCAACTGAATACTAGTTTTTATGGAACTTTTATGATACTATAAAACTTTAAGATATTACTCATCAACTACTAGTAACAACATTTGTTGAACAATAAGTAATGTACTACTCTTTATAAGATTATAGAATTTTCATGAAAGACAGATTCAAGAATAAAGATTCAATTGAGGAAATAGACTACTTTCCAATATCAAATTTACAAATATTAGTAGAAGAAACAGCAAACAAAGATACCAGGGTGGTATTTATTCATTTTTGTCCTGTTTATGCTGAATGATATTCACAAATGTTGAGTATCCCCTGAATAACTCATAGTAACATTAAATGCTGATACATTCAGATAGTCATGATTCTTTGTAGAATATAAGGAATGCCAATTTATAGTGCTAGCAATTTCTCTTATTAGAAAAACCTGGAACTCAGCCTATTGGCTCACAAGGAACAGTTGTCAGGTGGGGTTTTAATAAAGATGTTGTAAAGAGGGGTATATGTTCTGAAATGTAAAGGAGAAAAGCACTGTCATTTATTGATAGAGTACTCAAGAGAGTATAAAATAAAGGCTGTTGGCCTAGAGAAAGAATCTAAAGGAAGGACAATTAAAATCCAGACTTATTGATCAGCAAGATATATGTGGATTTTTGTAATTTGGCCCTAACCTTAACTTTTCAGTTTCATCTCCCATCACATTCGTTATTTCCCTGGAGCCCCTCATTCCCTCAATTGGAATGCCCTTCTTACATTCCCACAACTCAGATGCTTCTCATCTCTCAAGGCTTAGTTCAAATGCCACCTCCTCCTTGAAGCCTTTCCTAATCACTACGATTCAGGATTATTCTTTCTGCCCTTCACACTCATACAACAGCTTGTCTGTAATTTCTCTTTAACACTTTTTTCATTCTGTATTATGTTATACTGCAGTAAATTGCTATAGGTCTATTTTCTTCATTACAATCAATTTAATTGTTGGGGATATGTTTTACTTATCCTGTTACCTTCTCCTCTCCTCCCCATCCCCATCTCCATTTGGTGTCTATGTCATTTATTGCTACTTTCTCCTGTCCCTACCCCAGTCTCCAAAGAGTGCCTATTATAATGTTTTTCATGAAGCATGCATATAATGAATTTAATGAACCTCAAACTGAAGAAATGTCTTAATACTAGAGTACTCTAATGAGAGTCAAACTCTGACGTATACAAAATATGCATCATCTCTGGCCAACATTTTCTCATTTCTTAATTCAATTTCCAAACTAAGACCATCTATAAAAAGTTTCCACTCTAACTTTTGGGTATAATTAGTTCTCTTTTTCCTTTCATTTCGTGAAGCTTATTGAAACCATCTGTGATGCACTGACAGTTTATTCTTGAGAATCAAAAGAATGTTTTTAAAAAACCAAGACTCCTCTGGGTCAGCACACTTGTCATTTCATCCCAGCAGTTTGACATCTGTCATTCTGAGATTACAACTTCTTAAATTCAGAAATACATAGGGATATACAGAGATATATAGGGAATTCTAATTCTCCTCAGTACTCTTTAAGTGATTTATAATTCACATAGATCATTTCTACCTGACTACCCTCTAGTATACTGACTTTTGATAGGTTATTGCTTACTATATAAAGAAGTGCTCCTAAAGATAAGCTTAGGTTAAGTTTCAAATCCCACTAACATTAATATCCTTAGGTCTGTTAAAGAATCAATATTTATCTCACCTAATCTATTCTACTCATAGATAAGCTTCCTGATGGCAAGGATCCTGCCTAATTACTGCATTTTCCACAATGGCTAACCCATGGCAGGTCCCCAGTAAAGGTTAATCTGATGAATGCTGAATCACTATTTGATAGAATTGAATCATATCTTCCCTCTTGATTTGTAATTTAGATCATATAGTCTGGACTATAATGAACTGTGTCAGTGTGGAGAAGGCACTATCTAGGCATGCCCATCAAATAATGACAACATAATGAAAAGTCTCTCTCAAATTTAATGAAAGCCAAAATGTAAGAGCAATGGTCTCAGCTGGCAGTGAGCTACAGTAATCATTACACAGAAAATGGTTAGAAGAATGATCTTGTGCAAGAATATTTCAATTTAAGAACAAAGATTACATTATGTAAGGGGGAAAATGACTTTTGTGATTATTGCTGGAAGTAAACAAGGCCAGGAAATACCTGGAAAGCTTTTGTAAAATGCCATTCAACAAACACTTGGCCTCCTCAATATAGTCAAGAACGTATGTTTCTAATCTAGAAACATTTGCTGACTAAAAATAATGAGTTAGGCCAGGCATAGTGGCTCATGCCTATAATCCCAGCACTTTGGGAGGCCAAGGCAGGAGGATTGCTTGAGCCCAGGAGTTTGAAACCAGCCTGGGCAACATAGTGGGACCCTGTTTCTACAAAAAAAAAAAAATTAATTAGCTAAGTGTGGTGGCATGCACTTGTAGTCCCGGCTATTTGGGAGGCTGAGTCAGGAGGATCACTTGAGCCTAGCAGGTTGAGACTATAGTGAGCTGTGATCACAGCTAGTATGGGCAACAGAGCAAGACCCTGTCTCGATAAATAAATAAAATAATGAGTTAGTTCTGTCCACCAAAAAGGCCTAGAAGCAATAACAATCCAATGTCAATGAGCACCCCTAGCAACCAGATTGTAGTCTCTAAGAACCATTCCTCTCTAAAAAGAACCAACATCCTTGGTAGAAATTTCAGGTCTTTGTCAGCAAATGTACAAGTTGGGTGGCGTATCTCGTTACACCAGAAAGCAAAGAAGCTCTCACAAACTATTTTAGTGATGTTAAGAGATATCACCTAGAAGGGGCCACAGATGGCCAATTGAGCATTAAAAAAACATGTGTAGAACTAAATAAGACATATAGAAAACATTAAATCCATTAGTTCATCAGATACTAGAAGAGTGTGTGTCTCTGTACATATATAAATATATATATATATTTATACACACACACATATATAAAGGCAGGGGGAGGGAGGGAAATAACTCATTAGACACCGATGAAAGTTCCTAGGATATCTTATTTTTCTCTAAAATGATAATTAAAAGAAAAGAATTGAGCATTTATTCTGCCTCTCTGGTATGAATTATACTTCAGAGTATTCTAACACCTGAAGCTGTGGTGGGTGAATGACAGTATTCTCTATAAAACTACTTTAGCCAATAAAAAATACAAAAGGAATGACAGAATTCAAAATTACCTTTTTGTCACCTCTAGCGAAATGACAGAATCAGGCAATGTTCATCAATGGATGGTAAAACAATTAAGTTTAAGGTTGATGGGAAACTTTATAGTGGATTAGACTGTCACCATCTGAACCCATTGCTCAGTCTTAGCATTACTAAAAGTACATCTCCTAATGTGATGAAATATGAACTACATAGCACCATCTATAAAATAACTGCCAAAATGAAACTGCTTAAAATTTTTATAATAAACTTAAAAAAACAGGATAATTGGGAGAAATTTATGATTTTAACATCAGCCTCCTGGAACATAGTCCACTGGCCACAGTTCTTTATGGATCACTGAGAGCTGTTCAGTGACCTCATTCTCAAGTTCTCTCAGTACCCTGGAATGTCATTTGCCTGAGCCAGAAGACAAATTCATTTAGAGTGAGTAAGTCCTTATTTATAATCTTTTCATAGAACTTGGGCTCCAAATACTTTTTACCATGTTTAATACCACATATCCAGATAATTCTCTTTGATACACAAGTATCAATTGCTTTTTGTCTTATATTCTTTATGGTTAGACTTAGGTTCTATACAGAATGTTACTATCATACTCTCATTTATATTATTGTTTGATGTGTAAATGTACCAATCAAGTTATGCCCTAGGTTTTAAAGTGACTTCACAAGGATAATTCGGTTAAAATCCTGACTTTTAAGAAGGGCTAAATCTCTAGCATTCAGTGCTAAATTAGAAAATGGTAACAGGGGCTGGGTGCGGTAGCTCATGCCTGTAATTCCAGCATTTTGGGAGGCCGAGGCAGGCAGATCACGAGACCATCTGGCTAACATGGTGAAACCTCGTCTCTACTAAAAATAGAAAAAATTAGTGAGGCGTGGTGGCATGGGCCTGTAGTCCCAGCTACTCAGGAGGCTGAGGCAGGAGAATCGCTTGAACCTGGGAGGCAGAGGTTGCAGTGAGCTGAGATCACGCCACTGCACTCAGCCTGGGCGACAGAGCGAGACTCCATCTCAAAAAAAAAAAAGAAAATGGTAACAGGTAAAACTGATTATGGTACAACTGTTCCACTGCCCTGTCCTCAGGAGCATCAACAATTCCCTCTCCCTTCACATTTGAACAGTCCTCGAATCTTCTTAAAGGTATAGTAATGGTAAGGAACATGGGATTTAGTGTCAGATCTGCATGGAAAACTAGGCTCTGTCATGTATTAACCATATAACCTTGAGCAATATCCTTACTCTCTCTGAGTTTCAGTTTCCTCATCTGTAAAATGGTAAAAAAATAATATGTAGTCCTCATAGTATTGGAAAGTAAACAACATAACATAAGTAAAGACATTACAATAGCTGGCACATAGCAAACAATGAGTAAATGGTTTATACAAAACAGGATGTGAAGGAATGAGTTAAAAGTTTGGGTTGAAAAACAGAAGAATAATCATTGCAATAGAGAATTAAAACCAGAGGTGTAGTCCCCAAATTGTCACTAATGATTTCTTTTGGAGAGATTATGGGATGTACTTTCTTTTTCTGTTCTACATTTCTAAAATGTTTTAGTTTTTAAATAATAACCACGTATTACTTTTGAATTGGAAAGAAATGGAAATGTTTTCAAATATGCATTCTCTTCATTCTCAGTATCTCCATTAAAGTTCTGATGATAATCTCTTCCCCAGACTCTTCCAAGCTGGAATCTCAGCCTCCCACCCCAAGCTATTTTCTATGTTGCCACCAGAACTCCTCATGTCTAGTCCCTGGATGACTCCATGTTGCCTACAGAATGACATTCAAACTCCCTAGTAGCACTTGGAAAGCTCTTCATCATCTGGTCTCAGTCTTTCCAACTTCATACGGCACCCTTCCCTCTGACTCACACAGAACTCTAGTCACACCAGAATTCTTGTCATTCTCCAAACACATAAAATCTCTTACATACTTTCACCTTTCTGTGGGCTGAAATGGCAATGAACAAAGTGATCTTAGATAGCACATGCTGAAGATGACAGAACCCCCTGATGAACTAGAACATCTGCTCTGCACTATTACATGAGAAATATACTTATCTTGTTGTGGGGCCAATTCACTTTGGGGTCTATGTGTTATAGAGGCTTTGCATCCCCTAACTAATAGATGATACAAGGATCTTTCCCTTTCCAGAGCTGAAAGAAACAATTCTCCAGTAAAACAATTATTTTGTACCCAAAACAAAAGTAATCATAGTACACTACTTTGCTCACTAGTGAGTAATAACTGTGCAATCATAATAATCTAAATGTGATTATTAAAATTTAAAATTATGATAAAGTTTATTAGGAAGATAAGGGAAAGGAAATAGAATAATGGTGGCAGTAAAAAGACTATCATCTAGTTTATCTTGTCAAAGATACTGCTTAAAATTGATAAGTGAAAAATTAGTATAAGCCCATTATTTGTAACACAGAGGTAAATATATGATGAAAACAATGATGAACAAATAAAAGAGATAAAAGTGGTTGTCTTTGGGTAATAGGACTGAAAAATGGAGAAGAAAGAGGCAAAGAGGCCAGGCGCAGTGGCTCACGCCTGTAATTCCAGCACTTTGGGAGGCTGAGGCAGGCAGATCACTTGAGGTCAGGAGGTCGAGACCAGCCTGGCCAAATAGTGAAAACCTGTCTCTACTAAAAATACAAAAATTAGCCATGCGTGGTGATGGGCACCTGTAATCCCAGCTATCCGGGAGGCTGAGGCAGGAGAACTGCTTGAACCCAGGAGGCAGAGGTTGCAGTGAGCCAAGATCGCATCACTGCACTCCAGCCTGGACAACAGAGCAAGACGCTGTCTCAAAAAAAAGAAAGAAAGAAAGAAAAGAAAAAAGAGACAAAGAACTGCTATTTATTGATATATCTGATTTTTAAACTATGTATTATTTTGATACAATTAAATATTTAAAATGTACAAGAGAGAAAATGAACACAGGTGAGATGGACTAGGTATGAAACAGCAGAATTGAAAACAGGAATACAATAAAATAAAGAGACGTCCTGGTTTGAGATGGTGGAGTAGAAAGACAAGGGGAGGAAGAAGATGGTCTGCTGTCCTCAAGCTTTGCTACACCTAGATCTCCAGTCTTTATGATTCAGAGTAGCCTCCAAATGCCCAAGAAACATTTATAAATAAGTATACATAAAAATAATAATCAGGGATTCTATCACCCACCTCGACTTCAGTTTTATGGCTTCCCTATAGACCCATATACATTCACCTTGGCAGATGCTAGCTACTGGAAAAACTCTCATACCTGTATTTCATTTCCCAGAACCAGAATATATATGTGTGTGCTTATGTGCGTGGTGAGGGCATTCAATCTCATGCAAGCAGGAAAAGGGTAAGTGGGCAGCTAGGAATAGGGCAGATAGGGAAGCATAAGCAATACTGTAATAGGAAGAGACAGAAATAGCAGAAATGTGGAGGAAAGGAAGGCAGTAAATGGAAGCATAACATTTAGAAACATTAAGGTGCAAAGAAAGGATTTTGCTGCAGTAATCATAGAGACAGATCTGGAGGGCTGACCTCACACATGACAAATACCTTTACTGCAGTTCCAAAAGGGAACTCATCATATCTCAAATGAGACTAATGCTATGCACTTTTAACAACTATTAAAAACTTAGCCCTACTTGAAAGGAAGCCATGTACCTACCCTTTGAGGAGCATAAACAGGATATGAGGATGAGCACTAATATACTCCACAGTAGGACTCCGAGTGCCTATCTGTCTTCTCAAGATGTTGTTAAATATCTGGGTCACATCTTTTTTTCCCTGTTAAAGAAACAAACAGAAATTAAATTGTACACTCTAAATGGATGAATTGTATAGTATGTGGAATATATACATACATATATACACACAGACAGAAATGGTACCATCCTTTCTAATATGCAAAAAAACGTTAACTTACTCTTCCCATAGACCCCTAACAAGCTGTGCTTGCAAACATAGTCTACAAAATGGATGCAGCTCCTTGCCACAGGATGTGTGCTGGGGGAAATTTGACCAACGAGAAATCCATTTCCCATAGAGCATGGAAGGACATAAAGTGAATATGACAGAACTGAATTCTTTGTTTTTTCACTGTCTACCTTTATGCAAGAAAAAAATTATGATTATCATTTTTAAACCTTCATGAATAAGGAAGGAAAACAGAAGAAGAAAATAAGATTTTAGTAAAATGTAGGTTAGAACCAAATTCCTTTTTCTTAGATCTACTTTCTAGAATTTTTTGCTTTCACGTTATCACTTTATTCACTGTTCTTCACCCTAGTGCCTTGACTTAAAAAATAAAGTGGGTTTTCCATTAGCTGGAAATATTTGATCTAGGTGATCATAACAAATCACATCTAGCCTAGAGGAATAGAAGAGATCACCGAATCAGTGAGACAGAGGAACCAGATATGCAATCATGGATAGGGCTTCTTAGAGTCCTCATGGACAAGACCTGCACTCTCATACACCTTACAACCTGTCTAGCCTGGTTTTCCAAAAGAAATCTTGGACTGGACCTGAGTTTACTATATGAAAAATAAGTACAAGAATGACTGATATGGTTTGGCTCTGTGTCCTCACCCAAATCTCATTACGAATTGTAATCCCTATAATCCCTATGTGTGGAGGGCAGGACCTGGTGCGAGGTGATTGGATCATGGGGGTGGTTTCCCTCATGCTGTTCTCGTGATAGTGAATCAGTTCTCACATGATCTGATGGTTTTATATGGGACTCTTTCCCCTTTGCTCATTCACTCTTCCTTCTCCTGCTGCCATGTGAAGGTCTGTGCCTGCTTCCCCTTCCACCATGATTTTAAGTTTCCTGAGGCCTCCCCAGCAATATGGAACTGTGACTCAATTAAACCCCTTTCCTTTTTAAATTACTCAGTCTCAAGTATTTCCTTATAGCAGTGTGAGAACATACTAATACAATGACATTGCATTCTCAATCAGTATGGCCCTAGTTCTGGCCTTCATCTCTCAACTAAACTATGAAAGAGCTTGCTTCAGTTACTGTCTCCACTTCAAAGCATCCTCACCCTGCAGAGTGAGCTAGCTAGAAATGCAAATATGACCATGCCATCTCTCTCCTTAAACACTTCAACGTCTCCCTTTTGCTTAGAAAAAAGTCCAATACAAAAAGGCCAGGCGTGGTGGCTCACGCCTGTAATCCCAGCACTTTGGGAGGCCAAGTGGGGCAGATCAAGAGGTCAGTAGTTCAAGACTAGCCTGGCCAATATGGTGAAACCCCATCTCTAGTAAAAATACAAAAATTAACCGGCTGTGGTGGCGTGCACCTGTAGTCCCAGCTACTTGGGAGGCTGAGGCAGAAGAATTGCTTGAACCCGGGAGGCAGAGGTTGCAGTGAACCGAGATCGTGCCACTGCACTCCAGCCCAGGCAATGGAGCAAGACTTCATCTCAAAAAAAAAAAAAAAGAGACAGAAAGAAAGGAAAGAGAGAGAGAGAGACAGAAAAAAAGAGAGAGAAAGAGAAAGAAAAGAAAGAAAGAGAGAAAGAAAGAAAGAGAGAGAGAAAGTCCAATACCCTTCAATGACTTGACAGCGGCCAACTTTTCCAGTCTCATCAGCTAACTATCACTTCCAATTCCTACATCAAGTTCTATTAGTACCAAATTGCTGCACCACATATACACAACATTTTATGGTTCTATATCTTTGTTGATGCTCTTCCTTTTTTCATGAACTCTGTCATTCTTTAAGATTCAGTTCAGGAGTTTTCTCCCCTGGGATGAGTGCCCCTCTCTGTACTACAACCATGTCCTTTGCCACATCGATCAGTACCTCCTCTTTCCCACTACCTCTACCTCCACCTTCACAGCAGCAAATACTTACTGAGTGCTTACTCTGTGCCAGGCACTTATGCTAAGAGCTTTACAGGTATTATCCAATTTTCACAACAACCTTATTTTTTTAAATTTCATATTCTTTTTGTTATTTTTTTTCTGGCATGCATACAACCACCTTATAATATACATATTATAAAAAAGAAATTAAGGATTTATAATATATGTTTTATAAAATGTACAAATGTAAATATGTATATATACATATTATAAATAAGGAAATTAAGGATTATTGAGATTGCCTAGATCTCACTGTCCTGTCAGATACTGATAAATATCTACAAGCACTAACACCATCCAAGAAAACATGACCTCAACAACTGAACTAAATAAGACACCAGGGACCAATCCTGGGACAATAGAGATATATGACCTTTCAGACAGAGAATTCAAAATCACTATTTTGAGGAAAATCAAAGAAATTCAAAATAACACAGAGAAAGAATTCAGAATTCTATCATAAATTTAATACAGATTGAAATAATTAAAAATAATCAGGTAGAAATTCTAGAGTTGAAAATGCAATTGACATGCTGAAGAATGCATCAGAGCCTCTTAATAACAGAACTGATCAAGTAGAAGAAAGAATTAGTGAGCTTGCAGACAGGCTATTTGAAAACATGCAGTTAGAGGAGACAAAAGAAAAAAGAATAAAAAACAATGAAGAATGCCTACGAGATCTAGGAAATAGTCTAGAAAGGGCAAGTCTAAGACTTACTGACCTTAAAGAGGAGGTAGAAAAAGAGATAGGGGTAGAAAACTTACTCTAAGAGATAATATCCGAGAACTTCCCAAACCTAGAGAAAGATATGAATATTCAAGTATAAGAAGGTTATAGAACACCAAGCAGATTTAAACCCAAGAAGACTACTTCAAAGCATTTAATAATCAAACTCCCAACATCAAAGAAAAAAAATCCCAAAAGCAGCAGGTGAAAAGAAACAAATAACATACAATGGAGCTGCAATACATATGGCAGCAGACTTTTCAGTGGAAACCTTACAGGCCAGGAGAGAGTGGCATGACATATTTAATGTGCTGAAGGAAACAAATCTTTTACCCTAGTATATCTGGCAAAAATACCCTTCAGGCATGAAGGAGAATTAAAGACTTTCCCAGACAAACAAAAGCTCAGGGATTTGATCAATACTAGACCCATCCTACAAGAAATGCTAAGGGTAGTTCTCCAACCTGAAAGAAAAGGATGTTAATGAGCAAGAAGAAATCATCTTAAGGTATAAAATCCACTGGAAACAGGAAGCACATAGAAAAACACAGAATAGTATAATACTGTAATGGTGGTGTGTAAACTACTCCTGTCTTAAGGAGAAAGACTAAATGATGAACCAACCAAAAATAATAACAACTTTTCAAGATATAAACAGTACAATAAGACATAAAGAGAAACAACAAAAAGTTAAAAAGCAGGGGGAGGAAGTTAAGGTGTAGAGTTCTTATTAGTTTTCTTTCTGTGCATTTCTTTATGTAATTAGTATTAAGTTGTCATCAATTTAAAACAATGGGCTATAAGATGGTATATGCATGCCTCATGGTAACCTCAAATATAAAAATACAATGGATACACAAAAAAATAAAAAACAAGAAATTAAAGCATAGTGCCAGAGAAAATCACATTCATTAAAAGGAAGATAGAAAGGAAGAGAAGAAGGAAGAGATGACTAAAAAACAACCAGAAAACAAATAACAAAATGGCAGGAGTAAGCCCCCACTTGTCAATAATAACATTGTATGTAAATGGACTAAAGTCTGCAATCAAAAGACATAAAGTGGCTACTTGGGAGGCTGAGGTGTAAGGATCACCTGAACTCAGGAGGTCAATGGTTCAGTGAGCTGTGACTGTGCTACTACACTCCAGCCTGGATGACAGAGTGAGACCCTGTCTCAAAAAAAAAAAAAAAAGAAAAGAAAAGAAAAAGAAAAAAGACATAGAATGGATGAATGGATGAAAAAAAACAAGACCCAAATGATCTGCTGCCTACAAGAAACACATCTCACCTATGAAGATACACATGGACTGAAAATAAAGACATGGAAAAAGATATTCCATGCTAATGAAAACAAACAAACAAAACCAAGCAGGAGTAGCTATACTTACATCAGACAAAACAGATTTCAAGACAAAAACTGTAAGAGGAGACAAAGAAAGTCATTATATAATAATAAAGGAGTCAGTTCAGCAAGAGGATTTAACAATTGTAAATATATATGCACCAAACACTAGAGCACCCAGATATGAAAAGCAAATATTATTAGAGCTAAAGTGAGAGAGACATCCCAATACAACAATAGCAGATCTTAGACCTGGGACATGATAACTTTTACCACTGTTACTCAACATAATATTGGAAGTCTTAGCTAGAGCAATCAAACAAGAGAATGAAATGAAGGGCAAATATTATTAGAGCTAAAGTGAGAGACAGATCCCAATACAACAGTAGCAGATCTTAGATTTGGAACATGACAACTTTTACCACTGTTATTCAACATAATATTGGAAGTCTTAGCCAGAGCAATCAAACAAGAGAATGAAATGAAGGGCATCCAAATTGGTAGGGAAGAAGTCAAATTATCCTTGTTTGCAGATGATAAAACCTTATATTTGGAAAAAACTAAAGACTCCACAAAAAAACTATTAGAATTGATGAACAAATTCAATAAAGTTGCAGGATACAAAAATCAACATACAAAAATCAGTAGCATTTCTATATGCTAACAGTGAACAATCAGAAGAAGAAATCGAAAAAGAAATCCCATTTATAATAGCAACAAATAAAATTAAATACCTAGAAATTAACTTAACCAAAGAAGTAAAAAAATCTCCATAATGAAAACTATAAAAAAAATGGATGAAAGAAATTAAAGAGGACATGCAAAAAAGGAAAGATATTCCGTGTCCATGGATTGAAAGAAACAATATTGTTAAAATGTTCATACTACCCAACATAATCTACAGGTTCAATGCAATCCCTATCAAAATACCAATGACATTCTTCATCGAAATAGAAAAAACCATCCTAAAATTTACATGGAACCACAAAAAACCCAGAATAGCCAAAACCATCATGAGCAAAAAGAACAAAACTGAAGAAATCACATGACTTGACTTTGAATTATACTACAGAGCTATATAGTAACCAAAACAGCATGATACTGGCATAAAAATAGACACACAGACCAATGGAACAGAACAAAGAATCCAGAAACAAATCTACACACCTACAGTGAACTCATTTTTTACAAAGGTGCTGAGAACATACATTGAGGGGAAAAAACAGTCTTCAACAAATAGTGCAGAGAAAACTGAATATCCACATGCAGAAGAATGAAATTAGACCCCTATCTCTTGTCACATACAGAAATCAAATCAAAATGGATTAAAGACTTATATCTAAGATCTATGAAACTATGAAGCTACTAAAAGAAAATATTGGGGAAACTCTCCAGGACATTGGTCTGGGCAGAAACTTCTTGAGCAAAACCCCACAAGCACAGGCAATCAAAGCAAAAATGGACAAATGGGACCACATCAAATTGAAAAGCTTCTGCACAGTGAAGGGTACAATCAACAAAGTGAAGAGAAAACCTACAGAACACAGGCCTTCTATGAAAAGGTGCTCAACATCAGTGATTATCAGAGAAATGCAAATCAAAACTACAATGAGATATCCTCTCACGACAGTTAAAATGCCTTTCATGTAAACGTCAGGTAACAACTATTGCTGGTGAGGATGTGGGGAAAAGGAAACCCTCATATGCTGTTGGTAGGAATGTAAATTAGTACAACTACTATGGAGAATAATTTGGAGGTTCCTCAAAAAACTACAAATAGAGATACCATATGATTTAGCAATCCTACTCTTAGGTATATGCCCAAAAGAAAGGAAATCAGTATATCAAAGAGATATCTACACTCCCATATATGTTGCAGTATTGTTCACAATAGCCAAGATTTGGAAACAACCTAAATGTCCAAAAACAGATGAGAAAATGCGGATAAAGAAAATGTGGTACCCTATACACAATAAAGTACTATTCAGTCATAAAAAGGAATGAGATTCTGTCATTGCAACAACATGGATGGAACTGGAGGCCATTATGTTAAGTGAAATAAACCAGGCACAGAAAGACAAACATCAGATGTTCTCAGTTATTTGTGGGATCTAAAAATTAAAACAAGTGAACTCATGAAAATCAAGAATAGAAGCATGGTTACCAGAGGCTAGGAAGGGTAGTAGGGGAGTGTGTCAGGGTGAGATGGGGATGGTTAATGGGTACAAAAAACAATAGAAACAATGAATAAGATCTAGTAACACCAAGGATAAATGCTTGAGAGGATGGATACCCAATTTTCCATGATGTGGTTATTACACATTACATGCCTGTACTAAAATATCTCATATACACTACCTACTATGTACCCACAAAAATTAAAAAGAAAAAAAGAGAAAAAAGAAATAAATAAAAACCCATGCTCTCACGAGGTCAGGAGTTTGAGATCAGCATGGCCAAGATGGTGAAACCCCGTCTCTACTAAAAATACAAAAATTAGCTAGGCTTGGTGGCACGCACCTATAATCCCAGCTACTCAGGAGGCTGAGGCAGGGGAATCGCTTCAACCCAGGAGGCAGAGGCTGCAGTGAGCTGAGATCGCGCCATTGCACTCCAGCCTGGGCAACAAGAGTGAAACTCTGTCTAAAAAAAAAAAAAAAAAAAAAAACCCACGCTCTCCAAACACCCTCCCTCCAAAACCCAACCCCCCATCAAAGCCCAAAAAACTTAATAGTATGAAAAACAAACAATCTGCCAGGCATGGTGGCTCACACATGTAACCCCAGCACTTTAGGAGGCTAAGGCAGGCAGATCATCAGAGGTCAGGAGTTCGAGACCAGCCTGACCAACGTGGTGAAACCTTGTCTCTACTAAAAATACAAAAATTAGCTGGGCGTGGTGGTGCATGCCTGTAATCCCAGCTACTCGGGAAGCTGAGGCACAAGAATCGCTTGAGCCCTGGAGGGAGCTGAGATTGTGCCACTGAATTCCAGCCTGGGCAACAGACCAAGATCCTGCCTCAAACAAACAAACAATCTAATTAGAAAATTGATAAAAGGCTGGGTGGGGTGGCTTATGCCTATAATCCCAGGCAAGAAATTACTTTGGAAAGCTGAAGCAGGATTACTTGAGCCAGGAGTTTGAGAGTAGCCTGGGCAACATAGCAAGACCCCATCTCTACTTAAAAAATAAAATAAAAATAAACAAAACAGAGAAAATGGCTAAAAGACATGAAGACACATTTTACCAAAGAGGATATACAGATGGCAACAAGCACATAAAAGACGTTCAACATTGTTAGCCATTAGGGAAATGAAAATCAAAACCACAATGAAATATTATTACATGCCTATCAGAATGGCTAAAATAAAAAATAGCAACAACATCAAATGCTGGCAAGAATGAAGAGAAACTGTACTCATACATTGTAGTGGAAATGTAAAACAGTATAGCCAATCTGGAAAACACTTTAGCAGTTCCTGAAACAGCTAAACATGCAGCTAACCATAACAGCAATTGCGCTCTTGGCATCTATCACAGAGAAATGAAAACTATGTTCACACAAAAACCAATTAGTAGGTGAATCTTAAATTTAAAAGAATACTCCAAAATCAGTTGCTCTCATAATTTTAAAACACTAAAAAATGTTTATAGGCTGGGCACGGTGGCTCATGCCTGTAATTCTAGCACTTTGAGAGGCCAAGCCTGGAGGATCAGTTGAACCCAGGAGTTTGAGACCAGTCTGGGCAACATGGTGAAACCCCATCTCTACAAAAAAATACAAAAATTAGCTGGGTGTAGTGGCACATGCCTATAGTCTCAGCTATTTGGGAGGCTTATGTGGGAGGATCACTTGAGCCTGGAAGGTGTAGGTGGAAGGTGTAGGTTGCAATAAGCTGAGATCATGCCACTGCACTCTAGCCTGGGTGACAGCATGAGACCCTGTCTCAAAAAAAAAAAAAAAAAGGCTGAATTACATAAATGTTATTTATACTGATGTTAAAGACTATATTTGCTGTATAAAAAAAGATATAGCTGTAAGCATAAATTGATTTTAAAATGAAAGAAATCATCTGTTTCGTTCAAACCTTTCTAGACCCTGCAGTGTAATATTGCAGAATAAATATCAACCCTCTTTGAAATGTCATAGGGACATGTTTTTCATACTTCCCAGTGAAATGTCACAAGAACATTCCATACAGCATTCCAGTAGAAATGAAGCTCTGCAGAACTCTATCCAACTTTTACATAGAGGAAAACATTCTTCTAGTTCATTAGCAAATGTGTGCAAAGGCAAAGGAAGCCCCCTGTGGATAACAAAAGCAGGTTCTGCTACCAGGGACCGCTTCCCAAAACAGAGGAAAGGATTAGAACAGAAAGGATTACAGAACACTGAAACAGGTACAAGCTGGTGAATAATGATCTCTACATTACACGTTAATCTTTATAGCTATCAATTTGTCATGCCAAATCTAACTGGAGTGAAACCTTAACTATTTCAAAACCAGTTTTTTGCAACCGGCAGGCTGCCAGATCTCAAGCCCTGGACTCAGAAGTGGCCAGAAAAAAAAGACAGAAAAATCCTAAAAATATATTTGATAATAAAGAAGCAACATCCAGAAATGGCCCAAAATGCCAAAAATTAGCTGGCAATTCTAAGGTTACATATAATGTAACCAATAAGATCCCAAACCTGAAGAAGCCCTTGTGTTTGCTGGCAAATTCAAAAAGGTCAGCTTTAACATGAAATGCTCCACAATTATTTGCTGAATGAATGAATTATATATATGGAAGTATTAACTAAAATCAAATAAGAAAAGAGAAAAGGAGGGAAGAAAGAGGTGGTGAACAGCAGTCACAGCAACCAGAATGATTGCTGAAAAAGAGCATCCCTCACAGATAGCATAGATGAGAAAAGGGAAATGAGAAAAGAAGGCGGAGACTAGAAAACACGCACTTTAAAACACAAGCCATTGACTTTTATATAGAATATATATATAAAGAATTCTCAAAATTCAGCAATGAAATTAAAAAGGGGCAAAAGATATGAATAAATACTTCATAAAAGAAGAGATATGGTAGCAAAAATGTACATGAAAAGATGCTCAACATCATTAGTCATTAGAGAAATCCAAATTAAAATCACAATGAGATATCACGAACCCTTATTAGAATGGCTAAAACAATAAAACAAAACAAAAAGTTGACATTCCCCAACAGTCCTACTCCTAGGTATTTATCTAAGTGAAAGGAAAACCTATGTTCACACTAAATACTATACATAAATGGTTAACGGCAGCTTTATTTGTAATTGCTAGAAACTGGAAATATGTAAAATATCCCACGAGTGGGGAATGGATAAATGATCTGTGGTCCATCCATGCAATGGACTACTACTCAGCAATAAAAAGCAACAGACTCCTAATACATGGCAACGACATGGATGAATCTCAAATGCGTTATGCTGACAGAAGCCAGGCTCAAAAGGCTACATACATATGATTCTGTTTACCCAATGTTTTTGCAATGGTGAAAATATAAGGACTGAAAACTGATTAATGGTTGCCAGAGGCTGAGGACAGGAAAAGGAGATGATTACAAAGAGGCAAAGGAGATTTTTTTTTTTTGAGACAAAGTCTTGCTCTGTCACCCAGGCTGAAGTGCAGTGGCACAATCTCGACTCACTGCAACCTCCACCTGCCAGGTTCAAGTGATTCTCCTGCCTCAGCCTCCCGAGTAGCTGAGACTACAGGTGCACACCACCACACCCGGCTAATTTTTGTATTTTTAGTAGAGACAGGGTTTCACCATGTTGGCCAGGATGGTCTCGGGCTCCTGACCTCATGATCTGCCCACTTCGGCCTCCCAAAGTGCTGGGATTACAGGCGTGAGCCACCGCGCCCAGCCGGCATAGGAGAATTTTTTAGGGTGATGGAACTGTTCTTCATTACAGAACTGTGCACTAAAAAGGGTGAATGTTACTATTTATAAATTATATCATAATTTTTAAAAATGAAAATTATAGCCAGTGAAGTCAGGGACTTCTCTATTCTTGCTGGTGTGTTGCGGGGGAGTTGAGGTGGGTGGGAGCAAATGGTTGTGCTGAATTTCAGTAGCAGAAGTAGATAGGCAGAACAGTCTACGGGGTGAGGGGTAGCCACTGAATGGATTAGTGAGGGATCTTGCTGGGGACTAAAATTCAAATTGGACTAATTTATAGATATTGGGAAAGATATAGGGAATGAAACTACAAGCTAGCTCAAAGTTGCTCTCAAAAAAATTTAAATATATTAAATTTACATATTACATGAAATCCATCTGTGGGAATTTATATGGGAGATTATCTCCCCCACTGCCCCAATATCTTTGTCATTCTATTTTCGCTGCAGGCTGGCTTCTTCTGTTTCTTTAGTCCACATAGTGAAAAATATGACCACTGATGGAAAAACTGCATTTACTATCTTTAGCACCTGGCTAAACACTGGGGTTCTGTCTCAGTTCTAGTTCCAGAATTCCTGCAGAAAGCCTCTGGCCCTCTTTTGGTCAGATATCCACTTGCAGGTCATTCAGCTTTGTGTTGTCCAGGGTGTCATATCACCCAAAATGGTTGTTCCCATGGTAACCATGTGAGTGGAGAAGGAGGGAGCATTCCCCAGAAAGCAGAGGGAGTGGGCAGACACAACACTTTATACACAGCACAAGCAGTCTTCATCCTTATGCAGATTACATTCCTTAAAATGTCTGGTACGATCAAACTAATGGTCACTGTCTTAATTTTATTACAAACAATTAACAGATTTCACATCTAATTAAGAGCCTGATGCCAAATGCCATTTTTAATCACCCATAAATTATATTCCTTTATAGGATAAAGGCCTTCTAAAGCTTATATTCATTAAGCTTTAGGGCAATAGGGTAATGATAACATAAAATGCCATTTTCTATGACACAGTATTTCCCTACCTGGGATTGTAAATTCTTTAATTTGTCCAGTGAGGGGCACAAAATATATACACAATCAAATAAAATCAAGACCAAACATAATTAAATAAAATCAATGGCTGACACGCATAGTAAGCATTTCAAATTGTTAAATGTATAATGTACAGTCAAAGCTGGTATTTTAAGGCTTTACGATTTCTGTTATATTTTTACAGTAATAAAACCAAAGGTAAAGAGCCATTTTTTTTCTTTTTCTTTTTCTTTCTTTTTTTTTTTTTGAGATGGAGTTTCACTCTTATTGCCCAGGCAGAAGTGCAATGGTGCGATCTTGGCTCACTGCAACCTCCGCCTCCTGGGTTCAAGCGATTCTCCTGCCTCAGCCTCCCAAGTAGCTAGGATTACAGGTGCATGCCACCATGGCCACGGCTAATTTTTGTATTTTTAGTACAGATAGGGTTTTGCCACGTTGGCGAGGCTGGTCTCGAACTCCTGAACTTAGGTATCCCAAAATGCTGGGATTACAGACGTAAGCCACCACGCCTGGCCAAGGACCACTTTAATCAGGTCCAGGGAATAGAAAAAGATTATTAGAGGATAAACATTTACAAAATGTAGGACTACAAAATGGCTTAATGAAAAGTGGAAAAGTTGATCCTGGAGTGTTTGTTTTGCTATTTTTTTTTCTTTTGAGACAGGGTCTCATTCCATTACCCAGGCTGGAGTGCAGTAGCACAATCTTGGCTCACTGTAGCCTCAACCACCTGGGCCCAGGTGATTCTTCCACCTTAGCCTCCTGAGTAGCTGGGACCACAGGCAGGCATACTCTGCTAATTTTTTTTATTTTTTGTAGAGACAGGGTTTTGCCATGTTGCCCAGGGGGGTCTCAAACTCCTGGGCTCAAGCAATCCTCCCACCTCAGTCTCCCAAAGTGCTGGGATTATAGGCGTGAGCCACTGCACTGGGCCTGTTTTGCTAATTTTTTTTAATGTAGCGAGAAATAATCATTAGGGATTAAGTTACCATAGAAGACAATTTTCTGCTTCTTTGAGCTGCTTATTCAGCCTGAACAGTTCACTTTGCATCCACCCTGGTTTTGCAAGGCACACCTGCCTTTAAAATGAATGTATCAGACCTTATAGGCAATACATTTTCCCTCCTTTGATCTCTTATCACGTTGTGTTTCAAAACATCAAAGAGTCTAAAGCTGTGTCTTGAATAGTAGCCAAACCTCAAAAAACACAGCTGAGTTTGATCCTGAGCCCATAAAAATCAGAAGCCTTGCAAACTCAGCCACAAATCATTTTTTGAACCTCATAATAGTATGCTGAAATGGTTCTTTTCTGTCTGCAATTTTAAGGCTTAAAGCATTAGATACAAATTTATAGCTACATAATGAGATTTTTATTTAACCCAAAGGCCGACCTCCTAACTAGCCATTATTCACATGATGATAGCCGGATCCTCCAGTATTGTCCCTACCCCAGTGGGCCACTTTCCTCTAGATTCCTGACAGAGAAGTAGGTTTGTCAAAGATTCCTGAGTCAGTCCCTGCCATCCAGTTTAAGTCAGTGCTGCCAGCCACCATCACTGCTGTCAGCTCAGGGTTCCAAACCCCTGCTCCCAGCGCCCTTCAACCCCCATTCATTGCCTTGTTTCCTGCAACTGCTTATTTTTTCAACACTCAGTTTACTCCAAGTGTAGAAAACCACCCCTTCTTCACTCAACTTGTTTTTTGTTTTTGTTTTTGTTTTTGTTTTGTTTGGAGATGGAGTCTCGCTCTGTCGCCCAGTCTGGAGTTCAGTGGTGCGATCTCGGCTCACTGCAAGCTCCGCCTCCTGGGTTCACGCCATTCTCCTGCCTCAGCCTCCCTCCAGAGTAGCTGGGACTACAGGCGCCCGCCACCACGCCCAGCTAATTTTTATATTTTTAGTAGAGATGAGGTTTCACCGTGTTAGCTAGGATGGTCTCGATCTCCTGACCTTGTGATCCGCCCACCTCGGCCTCCCAAAGTGCTGGGATTACAGGCATGAGCCACTGCGCCGGCCTCAACATGTATTATTAGTACAAAGTTCCTTTACAAAGGTTTAAGGTGAACAAAGGATAATTACAGCACAGTGCAGAAACACCTTCAAGCTGAAGTCTACAGATCACTTTTATGAAAGGTTCCTCAGTCTTCCTGATCATCTTTCCCCATGAACATCTTCCTTTTGTCATGGTTCTGGATACCTCTCTCTCCCTCCCTCCAAACCTTTCTCCTTTCTTCTATTTCCTACTCCTATCAACCTTGGCCAAAGAGGGCATTTCTCAAATTTCTGTTACTTTTCTCTGCCAAGGAAATCTAAGCTTTTTTCTTTCAGTCTTTTCCTTACAGACATTGCCTAGAGACTTCAGCCTTTCAAACTAACAAAAAAGCCAATCAAGGTATCTTCTAAACAAAAATTCACTTTTTTTCTCTGTAAGGAATGTGCCATTCTCCTAGGTTATCTGGCAAAAGCTGTAGTCCATCCTTAAAATAATAATTTTTCCTTTCTGTTATCAAAACATACCAGAAATTTTACGTCAAATGACTGTTCTGCTATCCAAAGAAGCACCAGGAGAGGCTATTCACGTACTGAAATCATATAATCATCACTCCAAAGAGTTTGAATTATCTTCTAAACAATTTACTGATTCCTTCAGAAAAATGGCTCACTGGTATGTCCCAATACCTTCTTTTGGTCCAATTCTTTTACCTCTGCTTTGATATCTCATTCTCATTACTACATTCATTCAATCAATTCACAAATTAACATGCCACTAGGTGTGGCAAACACAGTCCTAGTACTCAAGGTAACACAGAAGTGGCTGTCCCAGTGCAAGCCATGAACCAAGAGACATGGGGGTGGGGGTTCTGTGTCGTTGGAGTAAGTCTGAAGTCAGAAGGAATTTTATCAAGCTGTCAGTAGCTTACATAGATACTTTAGGCTTGAGAAGGAGAGTTGCTGCCTGCAGGCTGATCATCCATGCCTCCAGTTCATAGAGATAACACAGTACATTTCTATAAGTAGGCTAATAATGCTAGGAATGCTGGCTGCCTCCTTCCTGAAAATACTGTATGTAGTTGGAATGCTTAAAATGGAACTGTACTAAACTTTCACTCCTTTTCATTCATTCATTTATTCATTCAACCAGGAAGTATATATTTTTCTACAGGCTAGAGAAGGATAACGGCTGCATCTATGGAGTATCACATTCACTTATAATTATGTTCTAGGTATGTGTCACGTCAATTGAATAAATAAAGTTAAGAATTGCCTATCTTATTATCACAATAACAAATCTTCATAATAGTTTTGAATCATCAGTTTAAAAACATATTATATCTAGTATTTTATTCTGGAGGGAAGGCAAGTATATAATACATTTTATTTTAAAAATTAAAGTAATCCACAAGAGTAATCAATTTAACTCTGCATTTGAAGGCTTAATCTTCAGCTATATGGAAAATTCAAATGTTCAGAAAGATACTTCTTTTCTCCAAGGATTCCAGAGAATAAAAGTTTACTTGATAAAAATGTACAAGTCTATTTTAGGCAATTAAATGTCTTAATTCCAAAATAATTTTTAAATGAACTTCTTCTCAAAATTTTTAATTTATATTTGATGTGCCACATAAAAGAAGGGGAACTTGCATAACTGTTTCTTACATTCCACTTTTGTTATCTGAGCCAATGCCAAAGAAAGTTGTAAGGCACCCAAAGTTTTTCTTTGGTATACTCCTCCCTAACTCCCCAATTCTTGGAAAGCACTTTGAACCTATGAGGTTCTGTGGCTGCTCAAAGCTTCTACAGGTCACTGAACCTGACGACATCTCATCCCTGACTCATTCCTCAAAACATAACCATCCTTAGTCATATTCCTTCTAGCACTCCACTGCAAATTGGGTTAATCTCATAAACTAACTCAAGCGTACTTATGAATTAATGACGACAGTAGCTTAATATGCTGCTGTTCTCAGAGAAACAAGCAAAACAACAGAAAATTTATAAAACTATACTACTATAAGAATAGGGAATCATTTTCCTATTTATGGTCACTGACCAACTAAATCTAAAACAAATTAAGGGTTATAACAAAAAAAATCAAGGGTTATAACAAAAACAAACCAGCTTACACTTAACTTTAGTTCCTGAGTTTGAGAAAAAGAGGAAATGAAAAAATACTACTACTTGACATTTGTATACAGTTTGCACTTATATTTAGTGTTCCTATATAACACAACATATATATGTATATATTTTTATTTAGTTTAATATTTAAAACAATGCAGTAAGTTCGTATTATTCCTATTTTATAGATGAGAAAACTTAAGCTCAAAGAGGTTAAGTTACTGACCATGAAATAGCAGAGCTGGGACTCTAAACAATTCTAATTCCGAGTCAAGTGTGTTTTTCACTATGCCACAGCTTCTACAAGTGTTCATAATACCTAATTTTAAACTAAATAAAAGAAACAGAAAAGTATATACATACAGTAAGACTATACTTTAATTTCACATATAGCTGATTTTAAAAGGAAATGGGACCTAAGATGGAGAGGGAGAGTAAGCAAGCCAAGCAAGAGGAAAAAGAAAAAGATTCTGAGCAAACTGTCACAAAGACAAAAAACCAAACACTGCATGTTCTCACTCATAGGTGGGAATTGAACAATGAGAACACTGGGACACAGGAAGGGGAAAATCACACACCGGGGCCTGTTGTGGGGTCGGGGGAGCGGGGAGGGATAGCATAAGGAGATATACCTAATGTAAATGACGAGTTAATGGGTACAGCACACCAACATGGCACATGTATACATATGTAACAAACCTGCAAGTTGTGCGCATGTACCCTAGAACTTAAAGTATAATAAAAAAAAAATTGAAAAAAAAAAAGAAAAAGATTATGGGTCAGAAAATGCCAAAGGCAGAGAAAGAGATAGAATAAGGAAGGGAAAGAAAGAAAAAGACAGCTGTAACTGAAAGGATGAGCTGAAGTCTGGGCCCTTCGGGGTCCCCACTTGGTCTTGCTTCTAGCCACAACCGGACTGCACGCCTCCTGGCTCTGCACTCCTCCTCCTCTGCTTCGGCTGCTAAAAATCTTCCCTGGTCTGACTTGTGCAGAGAGCTGTAGGCTACTACTTCCACAGATCCCCAAAGCCCTGACCTGATCTTGGTCTAATCACAGTAATCACTGTCATTAGTTTTCCTTCCACTTATTCAGTGAACAAAACTAAAAGCTATTCACTTTGCATATCTCCTCTATCTCTGAGAATGAATGGAGACCCAAGTACCTACCTGATATGAACAAAATTTGTATTATGATAGAAACAAAGCAACAAAGCCAAACCAGGACTTCTGTCGCCTCAACAGTCAATGCCCAAACTTGTCTATGTATCCATTTCTCACTGAAAAATCACCACCTCTGAGTTACACAATAGATAATAAAATGACTAGACATATTCACCACTTACATTTCTAAGCTTTTGTTTTAGTTAGTCAGTTTATAATTTAGGTAAATTAGGTATAATTCCTTTCAAAAGGAGATAAGCATATTACTAGCATTTAACACATTTCTTAAATCATTGGTATAATATGTTCATTAAAAGAACTGTCTGAATTTGAAGCTCTGAAGTAAGTGAGTGACTTTGGGCAAATTACTTAATATCTTTGAACTTTAGGTTCTTCATCTATAACATGGGGCTAATAATACAGTATTAAACACAAAGGTAGTTTTAAGAATTCAACGAGTTGAATGCTTGAAACTGTACCTGGCATATAGCAAGCATTCAACAAATGTTACTTCTTATTATTACTTCTATTAACCGTTATCTTTGCTACCTAGCTGCATAAAACTTAACTATAGTTTGGCTTTTTGCTTTTGTAAAAAATAGATTAATTGTAGACATTTTAGAAAAAACTTTAAAAAATAACACATGGAAAGCAATAATGAAAAGCAAAAGTTGAATAGTGATAGATAGATAGATAGATAGATAGATAGATAGATAGATAGATAGATATTAAAATTGAAAAGCACCACTGACGTCCTTTTACAGCTGGCTTACCTCAAAGTCTATCAGCTGCAGGTCAGCTATCAGTGTCACCAGCAGGCCACTGCTGTAGAGTTCTTGTGCTAGCTGAGCCACTGCTTCTGTCGGGGGTTCTTTCTCGTTTGTACCACACAGAATTTCTTTCATTGCTTGCAGTGATTTAGACACTTCTTCTGAAGCCTAGTGACCAAAACGTATGCTAACGGTTAAAAGAATAAAAATTTTTAGGCCATAAACAAACAAACAAATAATCCAAAAAACCACTTCTTGGTCTTGGGCTCTGTTTATTTATAATTAATGGTACAGTTACAAACAAACAAAAACAGTAAGCACTGCCTTTTTTATTTTGGAAAATATTATAAGTATTATAAAATTTATTTATATAAAACAGCTCTTTGGTATTTCTACTTAGTCAACATACATTAAATAATCTTTTTTTTTTTTTTTTTTAGATGGAGTCTTGCTCTGTTGCCCAGGCTGGAGTGCAGTGGCACAATCTTGGCTCACTGCAAGCTCCGCCTCCCAGGTTCACGCCATTCTCCTGCCTCAGCCTCCCAAGTAGCGGGGACTACAAGCACCCGCCACCACGCCCGGCTTATTTTTGTATTTTTAGTAGAGACAGGGTTTCACTGCGTTAGCCAGATGGTCTCGATCTCCTGAACTCGTGATTCGCCCACCTCAGCCTCCTAAAGTGCTGGGATTACAGGCGTGAGCCACTGCATCCGGCCCAATAATCTTTTAAACCACACTCATTGTCTAATTTTGCTAGCAATCCAATATTAACTTTATGCTTGAAAATTAAATTGATTCCATTTTGAAGACTTATCAGTAGCTACTGATCTTTATTTAAAGCATTGTGTTAAGGTTTTTCAACAAATCCCTATTCCTCTGATTTTTGAATGGTCCAAGTATAAGATTGTAAATTGTCAAAACTCATAAGCTTTCTTTGTCAATCCATTTATTCCTCACACAGAATCACTGTCTTTTTTGCTATCTATGAAACTTAAAAAAAAACTCACTATATTTTAAAGAATACTAGGCAAATCCATAGAGGCAGAAAGTACATAGATTATTAGTAGGTATTAGGGCCTGGGGGAGAGGGAAATAAGTAATGACTATTAATGGCTCCAGGGTTTCTTTTGGGAGTGATGAAAATGTTCTAGAATTAGATAGCGGTGAGTTGCAAAACTCTGTGAATGTACTAAAAACCAATGAATTATACACTTTAAATAGTGAATTATATGGTATGTTAATTTTTAATATCTCAATTTAAAAATCTTTAAAATTAATATAGGTAGGAAAGGAGAGCAGACTAATTTAGTTAACAATTTGTCTGAATATTTTAAAGAAATATACTTTCATTACTTTTAAGTATAATATTGTAATCATTATAAATGAAGAAGGAAATGAGTAGAATAAGGCAAATTACATAAAAAAACTCATGGTAGCATGATGCAACTTTTGTTATTTATTTATTTTTATTTTTCTCTAGCTCTGCTTCTTGGGTGACACTACTTTTATTTATTTATTTATTTTTGAGATGGAGTTTTGCTTTTGTCACCCAGGCTGGAGTGCAACAGCACGATCTCAGCTCACTGCAACCTCCGCCTCCTGCGTTCAAGCGATTCTCCAGCCTCATCCTCCCTAGTAGCTGGGATTACAGGCACCCACCACCGTGCCTGGCTAATTTTTGTATTTTTAGTAGAGGTGGGGTTTCACCATGTTGGCCAGGCTGATCTCGAACTCCTGACCTTAGGTGATCTGCCCACCTCAGCCTCCCAAAGTGCTGGGATTACAGGCGTGAGCCACTGCGCCTGGCTGACAGTACTTTTAAAAAGTAATTTTTCATATCCTTAATAGCCTGACTGAAGCAATCCTTAATGTACTAAAGACCGGAAGCATCTTAAATTGTGAGATATATCCACAGAAGAGTGCTTTAAACATACATGGAGAGTATGTTTAAGAGAGAGTTAAGAATAATAATAAAGCAAACATCTTTATGACCATCACCCAGTCAAGAAACAGGACATTTTCAGCACCCAGGAGTCACCTGAAGGCCCCTTTCAGCTCAGATGTAAATATTTTTATATCTCTTGTGACAAACATGTCTTTACATTTCTTATTATTCCTATTTTATAGATGAGAAAACTTAGGCTGAAACAATATAGCTTAGTTCCACTGATTTTCAACTTTATGGATCAGTACATTACCCCTTCATGACTTGCTTCTTTCATTCAACATTATTTTTAAGAAATGCATCTATACTGTTGCATGTAGGCAGAAGTTCTTTAATTTTTATCACTTTCTAATGTTCCACACTAATGCCTATACCACAACTTTTTTATTGGTTCTACTGTTCAAGGACATTGGGTTGTTTCCATGAAAGGTTTTTTATTAACAACAATGCTATGAACATTCTTGTACATTTTTCCTGGTGCAGATGTGCAAGAATACCTCTAGAGTTTATAACTAGGAGTGGCACTGCAGGATTTTAGTACATGCATATCTTCGTATTTCACAGATAATAAACTGGTTTTCAAAGCAGTTACATCAATGTATATGTCATCATCCACAGTTAATGAAAGTCCTCATTGCTCTCCATCCTTCTCAACACTTAACATCATCACACCTTTTCATTTTTGCCAAGACAGTAGTTGTGTAATATGAATTTATTGTGGTTTTAGTTGGCCTTTTCCTAGTTACTAATGAAAATGTGTAAAAAGGTTTTTTTTCTTTTTTCTCTCTTCTACCATTTAGATTTATACTTGCAAAAAGGCCATTTTTCTTCTATTTGGGCCAAGATTTGGCTCAATATTACAAAGTGTACTAGAATTAGAATAAGCTATTTCTACACCCCTTGTAGAATTCAAGATTGTATCATTTACTGGAATAGAAGGATACTATGAACTCGTGTATTTCTTTTATAGATATCTTGAATCTTGCCATAAACTTTAGAGAGAAATCGAATATATAGGATTCAATATCCCTTTGAAGGAATAACTAGCATTCCTGTGAGGAAGCCCCACTTAATAAGACCTTAAAACCGTATGAAAATGAGATTCACTGTAACAGAAACTATCAGTCAATCTTTAAATAAAAACTTTTTACCTTTCATGTAAATGTAACATTACACACCAGTATAACCTTTTAGATCTTTAAGCTGTGTAGTCTAGAGGGATCTGGTGTGGTCACAGTCTCTAGAGAGTGAACCTAAAGTTCATCACAACAGACTAAATAATAATCAGTTGCATAAAACCTGAAATCAACTTAAATCTATTTATAGAGGGTCTATGTGCACATCACAGACCATATTTTGAATTCTTCATTAAGCTTTTACATTGGTTTTTGGCATTGCAATGCATGTACTTTAATCATAATGTTACTGTTTTAGCTCTTACCTTGTCTGTCTTTTTGTCTTGCTTTTCCAAAATGGCCAAATTGTCTTTCAGGATTTTCACAATTTCTGCTGGATTTTTGTGTGATTTACTAAACAAAGGCATTTTTTTCATGTGTAGAAATCTCTTCTTCCAATATGGAATGCTAAAAACAAATAAGCCAACAAAATTATAACTTTAACTCTTAATATGCTTAAATTTTTATACCAATGTCTTATAAGTTTTCAATAACATGAATTCAGTAATGTGAAACATTAAAAGTGATCAAATTAAAATGAGTTTCAAGTTTTATGCCAAATTTAAATACATATATTTTTAAAAAGATATTTTTAAAGTTTTGCTTGAAAGTTTTTATACAAAGTTTAAAATCTTTCCTGCAATAGAAACATAAGGATTATACAAGAAATAATTTTAGAGTCCAAGTTGATATGCAAAACTAGATATTTGGACCAAAGAAAGTGATAATAATAATAAATATATTCTATAATGTTTAGCTATATGTATTCTATAATGCTTAGCTGCTATTATTACAAGAAGTTCCATGACATAGTTAATGAACTATTTCACAAAAGAGAAAGGCACAGTAGTTTAGATATGATTCTATCTTAAATGTCCTAGACATTTCTGGCTCTTTGAGTCAATTATACTTTTTTCCATTATTTTAAAAAATATTAACTTATTCTCTGAATGCATAATAATCAATGATCAAATATTTTGCATTAAAGTAGAATTTTAAAAAGAAGCCAAATGCATTCATGTATAGACATACCTAGGAGATACTGTAGGTTCAGTTCCAGACCATTGCAATAAAGCAAATTTCTCAATAAAGCGAGTCATAAAATGTATTTGGTTTTTCCTAGTACATATAAAAGTTATATTTACGCTATACTGCAGTCTATTAAGTGTGCAATAGTATTATATCTAAATTGATGGGTGCAGCACACCAACATGGCACATGTATACATATGTAACTAACTTGCACATTGTGCACATGTACCCTAAAACTTAAAGTATAATAAAACAAAAACAAAATGAAAACAATATGTATAACTTAATTTATAAAAATATTTATTGCCTGACCCTTCAGTGAGTCCTAATCTTTTTGCTGGTTGGAGAGTCTTGCATTAATGTTGATGGCTGCTGACTGATCAGGTGTGTTGGCTGCTGAAGGATGGAGTAGCTGTGGCGATTTCTTAAAAGAAGACAATAAAGTTTGCTACGTTGACTCTTCCTTTCATGGAAGATTTCTCTATAGCATGTGATGCAGTTTGTTAGCATTTTACTCACAGTAGAACTGCTTTCAAAATTGAAGTCAGTCCTCTCGAAACCTGCCACTGCTTTATCAGCTAAATTTATGTAATATTCTAAATCCTTTGTTGTCATTTCATCTTCAGCAGGAGTAGATTCCATCTTAAGAAACCACTTTCTTTGCTCATCCATAGAAGCAACATTCCTCACCTGTTCAAGTTTTATCGTGAGATTGCAGCAATTCAGTCACATCTTCAGGCTCTATTCTTAATTCTTGTTTCCTTGTTATTTCCACCATATTGGCAGTTACTTCCTCCACTGAAGTCTTGAACCCCTCAAAGTTACCCATGAGAGTTAGAACCAACTTCTTCTGAACTCCTGAAAATGTTGATATTTTGACCTCCTCCCATGAATCACAAATGTTCTTAATGGCATCTAGAATGATGAATCTTTTACAGCAGGTTTTTCTATTAAGTTTGCCCAGATCCATTAGAGGAATCACTATCTATGGCAGCTTGCATCTTATGAAATGTATTTCTTTTGTTTGTTTTTTTAACTTTTATTAGAGCAATATGAACATATGAAATGTATTTCTTTAACAAGTCTGGAAAGTCAAAATTACTCCTTTGTCCATGGGCTGCAGAATGGATGTTAACAGCCATGAAAACAACATTAACCTCCTTGTAAACCTCCATCAGAGCTCCTGGATGATGAGGTACATTGTCAATGAGCAGTAATATTTTCAAAGGAATCTTTTATTCTGAGCAGTGGGTCTCAACAGAAGGCTTAAAATATTCAGTAAACCATGCTGTCGTCAGGCTTTGTTGTTCCATTTATGGAGCACAGGCCAAATAGATTTAGCATAATTCTTAAGAACCTAGGGTTTTTGGAATGGGAAATGAGTATTAGCTTCTATTTCAAGTTACCAGCTGCATTAGCTCCTAACTAGAGAGTCAGCTTGTCCTTTAAAGCCAGGCACTGACTCCTCCTTTCTAGCTATGAAAATCCTAGATGGCATCTTCTTCCAATACGAGGGTGTTCCATCTACACTGCAAATCTGTTGTTTTGTGTGGCCACCCTCACCAATGATCTCAGCTAGATCTTCTGGATAACTTGCTGCAGCTTCTATAAATAGCACTTGCTGCTTTTTCCCCTGCACTTTTATGTTCTGGAGATGGCTTCTTTCTTTAAACCTCATGGAGCAATCTCTTTTAGCTCCAGACTTTTCTTCTGCATCTTCCTTACCTCTCTCAGCCTTCACAGAACTGAAGAAAGTTGGGGACTTGCTCTGGACTAGGCTAAAGGGAATGTGTGTCTGGTTTGATCTTCTATCCAGACCACTGAAACTTTCTTCGTATTAACAATTAGCTGTTTTGTTTTCTTATTATTTGTGTTTTCACTGGAGTAGCACTTTTCATTTTCTTCAAGAACTTTTCCTTTGCATCCACAGCTTGGCTAACTTACTGATGCAAAAGGCCTAGCTTTCAGCCTACCTCAGCTCTGGATATGCCTTCCTCACTAAGACTAATCATTTTTCCATCTTTTGATTTAAAGTGAGAGATATGTGACTCTTCCTTTTCCATGAACACATAGAGGCCACTTATAGGGTTGTGAGCCAGCCTAATTTCAGTATTGTTGTATCTTAGGGAACAGGGAGGCCTGAGGAAAGTGAGACAGGGGAACGGCCAGTCAATGGGGCATTCAGAACACATGCAACGTTTATCAATTATGGGCACAGTCTGTGGTGTCCCAAAACAATTACAATAGTAACATCAGAGATCACTGATCACAGATCACCACAACATATGTACTAACAATGAAAAAGTTTGAAATATTGTGAGAATTAACAAAATGTATCAAGAGATACAAAGTGAGCACATGCTGTTGAAAAAAAATGGCGCCAATAGACTTCCTCAATGCAGGGTTGCCATAAACCTTCAATTTTTCAAAAACACGGTGTCTTCAAAGCACAACAAAGGTGAAACACAATAAAATAAGGTATGCCTGTAATTGCTGTCTTTCTCCCTGTAGTTCTATAGCACTAAGGGAAAGATATATAACTGTAGGAATTTTAAATACTCCCTGACATCAAAACAGAGTACAAATTATAACATGGTATCATAGATATGATATGATTTTTTGTCCATTATTACTTTGCTTGGTTCTCACTGTAACAAGCTAATGCTAATTTACTTAAATTCAAAACGTTTTCAGGGTTTCCATGTCAATCTGGTGATAAGCATTTTCTGATTCACTATCTCCCCTTTTCAACTGATGGTGGGTTTGTTCATTTATTCATTGAATAAATAATCTGAGTAATTACTGAGCACAGGCACTTTGCTAAATACTAGGGATAGAGCCACAAACAAGAAAAACACAATCCCTGTTCTTTGGAGCCTATTATTAAGTGGAAAAAGCAAACATTTTAGGGGCAATGGGGTTATATAATGGGGAAATAACACACAGTATACTGCCTCAATACAATCTCCTTTAAAAATTATTTTCATATTTTACTATACCTACTTATTGTAATAAGTATAATATGATTAGTTTAACAATGTTTTAAAATTTCATCTTATCATTATTCTTCTATTTTGGGATCCATATTTTGAAGGAAATCAAAGCTCATGCTCTTAAACTATGCTTGAGTTCCAGCACCCAGACCCCCTGCAAATTAAGGCAGAACTCTCCTGCCTCTCCCAGTTCTTCTCAGACCATGGCCAGCCCCACTCCATTCCCAGACTAAACACCTCCCCCACTCCCAGACTAAATACCTCCCCCACTCCAAGACTAAACACCTCCTCCATCACCTGGAAACTCGAGGCTGCCTTTCTCACACTCTGGGCGACCATGCTGGTCACTATATATACATCTACTCCAATCACATCATTTAGCCCACTGGTCGTCATTTAAGCAATGAACCAAGTAGCACTCAAACCTTCTACACAAACACAAGACACGTAAACTCCCTCTAGTTGATTGTAACTGATCTGCTGTATGATTCAAAAGAAGTTAATCACCCCCTTCTAGGTGTCATTTGTTCTATCTGTAAAACGAAGTTGTTCTTAGAGTAAGATTGAGCATCAGGGCTCTAGGTTATTCACCACTGTCCCACACCCATTCTGAGTCTTTAAACCCCAGTATCCTATCATGATAAAGATAAAGCCAAAAATAAAGTGCTTAAGCTGGGAACAAAAGGAATGGAGAGGCCTGACAATGGTGCCTTGTGGGGATAAGGTGGCAGGAAAGTAATTTTTCCATAAAGTCTACCTCAGAGTTTTAAGAACATACATTCTGTTTCAGCAAAGCAGGCAGTGGGGACAGGAAAAGACGCATGTTAGTCCAGAAGACTGACACTAGATAAATGCCTCCTAGGCATTGAAAACGGTGTTGAGACCATGCACATCAACCTGCCCTCAGCATTAATGCTGACAGCAGGCCATGCAGCACAGAAATGTTAGTGGACTGACAATGGCCCTGTTATACTTTTCCTCTTCCAGGAGTCAGTAAGCAGAATAAACAACAAATAGGTTGTTTATTATTATTAAAGGAACACAATAAAAGGAAATAAATGCCCTGCAGACTTGGGCAAGAAAGGTTGCTTCTGAAATTAATTCTCTATAAAGCTAGAACAGATATAAATTTAAGAAAAGAAGAAAAGGAGACAAAAAGCTCTTTTAGACAAAAAAAAAGAGCTAGCCAAGGTAAAAGACTGAAAATACATACATATATGCACATATAAATACACACATGCCCAAGATGCAGACTGGGAATCCCAAACTGCATAGAGCAGAATAACAATACAGAAAATGGATCTGGGGCAACTTCAAGGTACAAAATTAGTTAGTCTGCATGTATTCATTCGAAAAGTATTTACTGAGCGCTTATAATGTACTAGGCACTGAACAAGGAAATACAAAACAAAGAAGCCTCAAAGGGCTCACGATGTAGTGAGAGACACAGACACGTGCAAAATTTTCCCAGAAGGCGAGAAAAGGTCGAAAAAACTAAAATGATGAAGAAAAGATATAGAGTGTGTATGGATACATATCTTTATATCTATATAGGTATTTTATAGCAATATGAAGAAAATGGAGTGTTATCCCCTAACAAACAGGTGTTACAACAATGGAGGGGGGAGGATAGGAAGCCAAAAACAGCAAAGGCATTAAAACTGGAACAGAATCAAAGATATAACAGCGTAAACAGAAAAACAATCTAAACTTGATCATTCGAAAGATTTTTCTAGTTGAGATTCATGATAAGACCCAACATTCAGTGTCTTGCAGCTTTTAAAATAAACATTTCCTTCTCAGATCACATTCCAACAAAATGACCTTAAAAAAACAAACGAAAGCATAAAAATCAGGTTGGTTTTGGACTTCCATGAACCAAATGCCCCAAGGCCATGGAGAAAACCTAGAGTTCTGATAAGTAAAGTCTATAACACCATAATTAAATCCTTAGCCAATATACCATTTATGTGTGAACAGATAGTGTATATTTACTAAAAATGGAACAAAAAGATGAGATGGAATGAGGCCCACAAAGAGCTCAACAAAATTAATGCTAAAAAATCAGAAATAGTTCTTGAAAAGGAGCCTGTATATTGTTGGCAGAACATGTGGGAGGGTGAGAATCTACAATTATAACTCATTCATATAGGAATAAAAATAAATAAGGATTCAACTAAAGAAGTTAAAAAGGAAACTGCCCCAAAAATCTCCAAGAAAAGATGGATGGAAATAATGATAGAAGTAGAAATAACTCAATCAGAGAAGTAAAAGAAAAGGAAAAAAACCTCTGGTAGCTATTTGGTCCGGGTTTCTTCTGGTGATAGATGTGTCTGCCCTACTTCCCACATCACCTCACCCCAACAAAAGTGGGGGAACATGACCCAGCTTTGGCCACAGTATTCTCTGTCCTGGATGCAGCAACTAGCTAGTAAATAGACTGTGACACAGCCAATCAAAATAAAAAAGAAGAAAGAAAAGTGTTGATGAGAATGCTGAGAAAAGGGAACTCTTGTACCTTGTTGGTGGGAAGGTGAATTAGAACAGCCACTATAAGAAACGGTGTGGATGATATGCAAAAAATAAAAATGGAACTACCACATGATCCAGTAATCCCACTTCTGGGTATATATCCAAAGGAACTGAAATCAGTATGTCAAGGAAATATCTGCACTTCCGTATTCATTGCAACCTTATTTACAATAGCCAAGACATGGAACCAACCTAAGTGTCCATCAAAAGATAAATAGATAAAAAATGTAGTACAGGCTGGGTGCGGTGGCTCAGTCCTGTAATCCCAACACTTTGGGAGGCCAAGATGGGTGGATCACTTGAGTCCACGAGTTTGAGACCAGCATGGCCAACATGGGGAAACCCCGTCTCCACAAAAAATACAAAAATTAGCTGGGTGTGGTGGCAGGCACCTATACTCCCAGCTACTCAAGAGGCTGAGGCATGAGAATCGCTTGAACCCAGGGGGCAGAGGTTTCAGTGAGCCAAGATGTGCCACTGCACTCCAGCCTGGGTGACAAAAGAAGACTCTGTCTCAAAAAACAAAACACTGCTTTAAAATAGATTCAAAGCAGAGACAAAAGAGAAAATGGCTATATCTTCATTTGATATAGCCAAATTGCTTTCTCAAGTTTTTATTCCAGTTTATACTTTCACAGCTGTGTAGTGTGAGTTGCAGTTATCGCCCATCCTTCCTAACATTTGGACCTGTCAGAATTTAAAAATTTCGCCAGTATGACCGCTGTAAAAGGTTGTCCCATTATGGTTGGAGTGCAGTTGTGTAATAACCGCTTGCTGCAGTCTTGACCTGTTGGGTTCAAGCAATCTTCCCACCTCAGCCTCCCAAGTAGCTGGGACCACAGGCATGTGCCACCATGTCCGGTTAATTTTTGTATTTTTAGTAGAGACGGGGTTTGCCATGTTACCCAGGCTGGCCTCGAACTCCTGGCTAATTTTAATTTTATGTAGAGACATGGTCTCTGTATGTTGCCCAGGCTGGTCTCAAACTCCTGAGTTTAAATGATCCTCTCACCTTGGCCTCCCAAAGTGTTGGGGTTACAGGTGTGAGCCACCACACCTGACCCATACTAGCTTTTTAACTTTCTTATTCTGTACATTTCCTAATTCTATACTTTGCCCATTTCATATTTTTAAAAAATTTTAGAGACAAGTTCTTGCTCTGTCACCTAGGCTGGAGTGCAGTGGCAGTCACAGCTTACTGCAGCCTCGAACTCCTGACCGTAAGTGATCCTCCCACCTCAGCCTTACAAAGTCCTGGGATAATAGGCGTTAGCCACTGTGCCCAGCTACTTTGCCCAGTTCTTTAAGGTGGCTGAAGAAAGTCATATCAGCTGCCAATACCAACTAGTACAGTCCCTAGCTAATAAATATAAATCACGTGCAAGAATCGTGAGGTGTTTGATGAAAATCAAGAATATAAAAGAGAAATGTAAAAATAAATAGAGCAAACCCTGGGGGGGATGGTAAAAATTATATTTATATACCCAAAAGATATGCTATGCTATCACATCCATAAAATAAGAACAGGCTGCTATGAAAAAGAAGTAAACAATGAATGAGAAAACGTTCTTGGAACTAAGAACATGCAATGCAATAGAATAGCTGATTGGTAGAAGGGTATAGAATTGAAAAACAAATCCACAATTTAAAGACCAAGCCATGGAAATCTGGAATGAAGAGTAAAATACAAAGAAAAGCAAAGAACTACTTCACAGAAAAGTTGGAAATATGCAGGGTAGAGCTGGAGAGCCAATATTGATTGAATATAAATGCTTAAAGGAAAAGAAAAAAACAGAGATAACTGATGAGAGAGTAACAAATACATCAACAAATAAAAAGGAAGCAAAATTCCTAGAGCTGAACATGTCTTCAGATTTAAGTAAACTAATGGTTATTACACAGAGGGAATGCAAAAAGGCCTATTCCAAGATACACTGTGAAATTTCTGAACTCTAAAGTGAAATCCCACAACTTCCATAAAGGGGAAAAATCTAGAGTGGCACCTAAGAACCAGACTGTCAGAGTGGAATCAGGATTAGTAACTTCACACCAAATGACAGAAGGCAGTGAAACACTGTTTACATAGTTTCTAGGGAAAAAGATTTTTCACCTAGAATTCTATACTTTACCAATTATGCAGATGCGAGGGCAAACTAAAATTACCTAAGGACAAAGATGGTGAAGGAGTAGGGGGAAGAGAAAGGAAGATGGAGGAGAAACAGAAAAATGAGAAAACAGTTGAAAAGTAAGCAGTTGAGCAAAGAAACCAATAAAATATATGGCTAAATCTAAGTAAAGGTTGATAATGTGTCTGCGATGCTTAATATGACTGCTAAAAATGTATTCCTGAAGTATTTTGATAGAGGCAAAATGTTTTTTAAAAAATCCAACCATCTGGAAAAATACAACTAAAATTCTTTTATAGACTTTGTTCAAGGAAAAGGATAGAAATAATGATTAAATCATAATAAAATTTATATGGGTTTGTCATGCCAAACTAATTTAAGTCTCTGGGTTTTCTATAATCACATCATACACAAATTAAGATAAACCTGTTTCTTGAATTGTTTATTAAACATTTAATGATGAATATTAGAATAATGGAAGTAGGATGCAACCACCAGAAGGGGGAAAACAGGAACAAAAATAATTTGACCAAATCAGCAAGAATCAGGAATGAAAAGGAAAGTATAAACAAATAGTAAACAGAGAATATAAAACAATATAGAAGGAATAAGAGCAACCAATAATTACAATACATACAAATGTGTTAAATTCTACTACTAAAAAACCAAGACTCTCAAACTCTCAAATTGGGTTCACACACACACACACACACACACACACACACACACATTCTGCTCTAAATTCTGCAAGAGCCATAATAGAAACAAAACGACACAAAAATGTTCAGAATAAAAGGATGCATAAATATATATCAAGCAGTATTACAACATGAATATAAGAAATGCAGAGTTCATGAGAAATTATACACACACACACACAAAGCATTTAATATATGTATTTAGTTGTCATGAAGAGAATATATAGAGGTTATTATACTACATATACAGTGTATGTAATAGACATAATCATACATATAAAGTCAATTACCCTTGCAAATTTAATACTATTTCATATGTATATCAGGTACAATAAAGGCTATATTAAATAGTTTTAATTTGGTGACCTTAATATTCTCTAGGTAGAACAAGGAAGTCATTGCTTGAAAGAAAACAGAGGAGTCTGGGTCAGGCGCGGTGGTTCACGCCTGTAATCCCAGCACTCTGGGAGGCCGAGGTGGGCAGATCACAAGGTCAGGAGTTTGAGACCAGCCTGGCCAACATGGTGAAACCCCATCTCTACTAAAAATACAAAAAAAAAATTAGCTGGGCATGGTGGTGCATGCCTGCAATCCCAGCTACTCGGGAGGCTGAGGCAGGAGAATCACTGGAATCCGGGAGGCAGAGGTTGCAGTGAGCCGAGATTGTACCACTGTACTCCAGCCTGGGCGACAGAGCAAGACTCTGTCTCAAAAAAAACAAAAACAAAACAAAACAAAAAACAGAGGAGTCTGGTAGGGAAAGAGATAAAAGATAGCTATTGACAGAAATGAGAACAGGAGCTACTGGGAAAGTGATCTAAATTATTTTCACTTTAAATACGTTCAATATAGACCCTAAGTAAAATTCTGGCCAATAAAAATCAAAAGCTGTGTTTACAAAACAAAATACCAAGTCAGGCTTTTAATAATAAAAAATTGATGAATATAATAAATTATATCAATAAGTCAAATAAAAATTATCTCAGTGGCATCTGAAAAAGTTATCTCATAAAATTAAAACCAAGAGAGATACAAATCTTAGCTCAATTTACAAAAAAATGGTTAATGGAGGCATAATTACTAAAAGGAGGTATAAAACAAAGGTCATCACAATCACGCTATCATTACCATATGTTGTGATCAATGCACTAAAATATAAAACATAAATAAATGCTACAAAATTTGGGAAGGATGTGACAAAATTGTAATTAACAGACAATATGATTATATACCTAAAGATATGAACAACTGAAATTAGTAGAAATTAGGTGAAGTAGTCAAATACATGATAAATATACATACAGCTTTCACATATAAGAAATTGCCAGTCAGAAAACATAATGAAAAGCATATTTTGTTCATACTGCCAACTAAATATGTACAAAATCTATACCAGATCTGTATTTTAAAAAACTACAAAACCTTAATTTCGAAAATAGGATAATTACTCTTCCTGAAATAGAAAACTAACAAATAAAACAGAGAAATAGAAGATGTACTTATAGATGCATGTGTCTATTTATCTATTCATCCCTTCAGTTAGCCATCCTTTTAATGTTATAGTCACAGAATGATTCTAGAATGTGGCTTAGCTAATCTTAATGATATTATCTAAATTATGAGATTTGTGATGGTTTAACTTTCTTCATGTAGGCATTTTTCTGCATTATTTATAATGAGCACATTTCTTTTTTCTGAAATAATAAAGAGACTGTGGAGAAAACCTATATAATTAAGATAGGAAAGATTTGAGGTTAAAAAAACACTCTATTTTGTTCTTGAATAGACAGAATAAATATTATTTAAATGTCAGTTATTCTTAAAGTCCACAGTTTGATACAGTTCCAATCAAATGTCCAAAAAAATTCTTTTGGTATCTAAATTTAGTCAAGAATACTAAATAAGCAAGAATAACAAATTTTAAAAAGGAAAATTAGGAAGAAATGAAATGAAAAGTGTTATAAAGTACTGTAACACAGTAATAGCACAAGAAACAAACACATCAATGAACAATACAGCCCAGATATAGATGTTAATATAAGTGACTTTCAAATTTCTGGATGTGAAATAGTTTCCGTAATTTTATAAGTGATAAAATAAATTTCAAAGAAAAAGACCAACAAATCAAAGTTAATACAAATATGCCACAAACACAAAAATTTGAATTTCTATAGATAAATAATAAAAAAAATTATAGGCAAACAACAAACTAGAGAATTCTGTGATATGAATCTGAAAGATGGAGGGCTAATATCATCACAAAAGATCTCTTTAAGACAATTAAAAAAATCATTAAGGAAACATACAGATAAGTGAAAACCATAAATGAGGAATTACAGTTAATGAACATATTAGTAAATGTTTAACCATTCTCTATAATAAAAAAAAATGCAAACTCAAAGTGAAAGACTATTTTGTCCATTATGTTACTAAGTTTTTTGTTGTTTTGACAAACTCAATTCTATTGATGGTATTTTGCAACAGGCTCTCATTTCTTACTGGTGCAGATATAAATTAGACAATAATTTGACAAATATGAATCTAGAACCTTAAAATGTTCACAACCTCTGGCTTTATACTAATTCCATTTCTGGTAATCTGTCCTAGGAAAATAAACTAAAATAAAGGATTATCTTTATATGCAAAAATGTTTACTGCAATTTTTTATCATAAAAAACTGAGAAATATCTAATCTAACAGAGGGAAATAATTAAATTGTGATATACCCAGTTGATGGAACATTAGCATATGTCACAGATTTTTTAAACTTTTAAACTTTTTACAATTATTTTACATTTTAACATTTTCAAAGCTTAGGTGTGTCTTACAATTGTTGGTGCCTTACACTAACAGGCAGGTTCTTTTCTTTCTCGGTTGTACATAAAGTAACCATATGTCTTAAAACCAGAGACTTATTAAATTTGATGAAATATGTCTAGGAAAATATTTCCAAAGAATGTGAAATAGAATGGAAATGTTAATGTTAAAAACAACATCCCAAATTACAGAGCATAACTACAACTATGTAAAGCAAACAAAAACACAAACACACAAAACCTATGTATAGAAAAAATAATTTTGAAATGTTAACAGTGATTGCCTCCGAGTAATGTAGTTTGCTTGTGGATGCTTAATTTCCTTCTTTCTTCAAATGTTCTGTTTTTTCCGAAGCTTGTATAATAGATCATGCAAATGCTTTTATAGTAGAAATGCCTCTCTTAAATGGTATTTTGAATGAATAAACAAATATCCTTTTTTTTTTAAGTTCAAACTGGGAATATCTGATTGTCATGTCTTTTCTTTTCTTTTTTTTTTTTTTTTTCTGAGACGGAGTCTCACTCTATTGCCTAGGCTGGAGTGAAATGGCATGATCTCGGCTCACTGCAACCTCCGCCCCCCGGGTTCAAGCGATTCTCCTGCCTCAGCCTCCCGAGTAGCTGGGATTACAGGCACTCACCACCACGTTCGACTATTTTTGTATTTTAGTAGAGACGGGGTTTTACCATGTTGGCCAGGCTGGTCTGGAACTCCTGACCTTGTGATCTGCCTGCCTCAGCCTCTCAAAGTGCTGGGATTACAGGCATGAGCCACCACGCCTGGCCTGTCATGTCTTTTCAAAGCATTATTCAAACATGATTTCTTTGGCTATAAAGTTTCATAAAGAGTAGTACTTGGCTCAGATTCTGGAGAGAAAGCCAAAAAAGATCATCCAACTCTGCTCCCAGGGAACTCACACCCTGTAGATTTTGTAGTAGATTTTGGCAGCATTCTCTTTCCTAATACACAGTAAAATATTTCATATTCCAACTTGTGTGTGAGCACCATTGAAGATGGCCCAAAATCAACCACCCAATTGAGTCATCTGAATATGTTCAGTGACATAAATGGAAAGGAGAGTTGGCAGGGGGCGGGGGGGGGTAGGAAAGGACCTAGGGGAAGAGGGGAATAGCCACTTGGAGCATTAAATGCCCTTGTTGTTATCCCACTTAAAATATTTCAAAGGGAAAAATGTCTAATATCTAATCTCCAACTATGCTATTCAATAATAATTTGAGGCCAGGTGCGGTAGCTCACACCTGTAATCCTAACACTTCGGGAGGTCAAGGCTGCAGTGAGCCATGTTTGTGCCACTGCACTCCAGCCTGGGCAACACAGTGAGACTCTGTCTCAAAAAAAAAAAAAAAAAAACTTAAAAAAATAACGTTTTGAATGTCAAAGTTTTCCCAGGAAAACTGAAGGGAGTGGGAAATTTATATCTGAAGCCAAAAGAGATGTCTCAACATTTCCAGAGGTATAACCAAACAGCTAACTCATTTTAAGAAAGACAACTAAAAAATGAACCTTCTTTTCCTCACATAAGTTTATTTTACAATCAACAATGAGTTAGACAGGAACATTTCCAAAATGATTTCTTAAGAGCTTGTTAATTTAACTTAAGGCACAGGCACCTTCTGTTAAACTAAAAAAATTAAAATAAACCTACTACCACATAAAAAAAAATTTCAGGGCCAGGCGCGGTGGCTCACACCTGGAATCCCAGCACTTTGCAGGGCTAAGGTGGGTGGATCACATGAGGTCAGGAGATTGAGACCAGCCTAGCCAACATGGTGAAACCTCGTCTCTACTAAAATACAAAAATTAGCCGGGTGTGGTGGCAGGCGCCTGTAATCCCAGCTACTCAGGAGGGTGAGGCAGGAGAATCACTTGAACCCAGAAGGCGGAGGTTGCAGTGAGCCAAGATCGCACCACTGCACTCCAGCCTGGGTGATATAGCGAGACTCCATCTCAAAAAAACAAAAAAAAATCAGAAAAGTTCAGGGATGCTATTCCTTTACCTGTATTCCAAATAGGATTCACAGATAGAAAGAAATGAAATCAAAGGTACATGGCAAAAAAATTGTGCCTGTAAGATTCATTTTTTAAAATTAAATGGGATGGAGGTTACATGAGTACATACATATGTCAATACTAATTGAACCATTCTCCTAAAATGGGTGCATTTGATTATATGAAAATCTTAAAACAAAAAAGTGCACCTTAAAGTTCTACTGTATTTGCTACTGTATCCAAGAAGACTCTCCCCCAAAAAACATAATTTAGAATTGCCTTCACAGAGATGGTTAAGTTACAAAGCATATCATTATATATGTAATAATACCATACCATTATGAACCATATTATATATGTCAAAGAATCTTCCAATCAGTATCTTCTATGCTTCAATTTTTCCATTTTAAAATACGCATCCTAAATGTAATTACAAAGCACCACAACTGAATTTTGTACTTGAAAATCTATAGATATGAGTGAAACAATAAAGTATAAATAACAACTTTCACTGATAATCCTTTTTTCAGTTAAAAATGACTAAGAATAACTTGTTTTTATAAGTTTTATTAACCAAATTTGAGGGAGAGGCACTTTCTAAAAATGGGCAATTTACACAGAAATGGAAAAGTTGTGAGGAGCTTTTTATGAGTCCCATTCATCTGGAAGCCTCAGTCAGACTTACATCAGAAGAAAAACTCTTTTATAAGAGAAACTCATGTCCCTTGTTAATTACTCTTTATTTCTAATGTACAGTAACACTGAAATACATTTTTAAAAATAATTAACATATAAAGTTAGGAATATATACAACTACTACTACATTTATTATCTAAGGATCCTACTAGGCTATTGTAGTTCCAGAAAAAAAAACTAGTAACTTTATTCATTACGTTCACACTGATGTTTCTGTTGACAGCTCCAGTCATTTGTCAGAGCTAAAATTTTCTACCTTTATTAGCTATTAATAATTGTCAATGATTGAAAATTTTATATTAGAATTTTACAATCTCAACTTATAGCAGAGATCTGAACCAAAGTCAGTATTCTCAAAAACTGGTAACTATCATTAAAGCATTAGATCTTACAGAAATTAACAAATGGTTACTCTTTAAAAAACAGAATTATCAAGGGAGACTCATAATTCAGTTTTCATTCTTTCTTGTAAGCACATACATATTACACATAACAAATTTTGGTCAGTTACTGTTATTGATATTAAGACATGGTTTATACAAATAGTGTGAAATACAACTATTTCATAGCTTCAGTAAGCCCTGTGCCTGTCTATGACCTGTCAATCTATAAAAACATTAACATGAGAGAATAGAGATGAAAGTGATTTTGCTAAAGTTATCTGTTATCCCCAAGCTGTTCAAAGTTGATTCGGTTTTTCTGGCTGAGTAATTTGATATAATCTTTCATCCTTCCAAAGTTGGAAGGGACTATATGAGTTTCTGCTAGAAGTTTGAGACATTTAAGTCACAAAACTGCAAAGTATGTTATCTCACTTATAAGCAGTAAAGATCTCTGTTTAAACTAATTAATTAGTGAAATACCAACTTTGACTATAATTAATAGACATGCTAATATAGTTTTAATAGATTTTTCTTTGTTATGTGACTATCAGCTAAATATAATCTTTAAGCCACATTATGAATATATATGTGCATGTAAACACAGTCATATATATATCCCAGAAATGGAAAATTGTCCAAATCTACTTGTATCCATTCAGTAAATACTTGTTAAGAACCTATTATATACCATTTAGGACCACTCAAAATCATTACTTTTTACATAAGATTTACAATAGACTAAAGAAAGTATTTCTTGATCAAATGCAAGAGTTTTTACGCCATTACAAATCATCCAAGATAACCGAAACCTGCATCTACTATATTATTTCATTATTATTTCATTACATATGCATATTGCATTACTGACTTTTAAATTTCATATACTGGCAATTCACAGAGACTTTCAGGACCAGTAAAGTTAATTTGGATAGACCCAAGACAAGTTTTCCAAATAAGTCACATTTCTTCATATGGGTCCTAGTAAACATTTACAAATACATAATCCTTCTGAGTTAAAGTTGACACCTGACTTTAGAATGTCCCATGTACTCAAGATACCTAACCTTGTAAATTGCCTCCCCTCAGCACCATTCCTACTCATTCAAGGCAGCAACCAAGTTATACCATGGTCTTTTCTTGTTCTCTTCAGAGTTAGACCTATTCTATCTTACTTTTGCTTTGTTCACATCTCACAATTCAATCAATTCTTTTCAGGCCATCTCTTTCTCATAAGGAAAAACGTGTGCCCCTAAGCCTCTTTCCTTTATTGGATATCTTGGAAAATAACTCATTTCAATTTTTGTGAACCAAAGAAACAGTTTAGTCCTCATGCAATAACTATTATCAGGTACCTACTATGTGCCACACACTGGGCTAGACCCTTAGGAATGGCTAAGTACAAACTCAATGGCCAGAAATATTCTTGTAGCAAGGAAAAGAGAAATCACTGATTTCAATGTCAGATTAGATCTCAAAAACAGTGCAATCAACTTTGAAAGCTCATGAAAGCACCCAGAAAACCCATAAGCATCCTTCCAAATACCTATCCACCTATTAAACTTGCTTTTCTTTAAGCATTCATATTTAGAATAAAAATAATATCTTATCCAACATAATTATTTTATATTTAGTTTCGTCATTGGAATTGACTTTCTTATATTTTTCAAGGTAGCAATGGTTTTTCTACAGCATGGGTAAAATACATTCTTAGACTATAATAAACGCCCAACAGTCACTTGATAAACTTTCCCAGGGAAAATGGGTTCTAAATTTCCAACAACCCATTCACAAGTAAACTTCTGAAATACAAAGTGTTTGTAAATTGGGAATGCATTATTCTTTATTTCTATATTTACATTCCTATGGGCCTGGGAAATGGTACCATCACTAAGGTAACACAGTGAATGATTAGTTTAAAATAAAAAATTATTCTGAAGAGTGTGAAGCTGTATGCAAATAATTTTCCACCAGTCTAAGAAGGACTGAGCATGGGAAAATCTATAAAGAAGTAAAAGTAAGTTTGTGATATTATCTCTATGATGTTTACTTTTAAGTGCAAGATACTAACTAGCCCAGAAAAGGTTCCCACAGACCAGTTGAGCTGCTTCTTATACATAGGTCAACAGTCTAAAAAAAAAATTAAAACCTGCAAAATCCCACAAAACAAAACCTGTTTTACAGGCTTCTGTACACGTAGAGGAAATGTTAGAGAAATTACAGCCATTTTATGGTCTATCTAGGGTACAAGCCCTTCTAATGTGTTTACTGATACTCTGCAGAAGTTTTCATTTCAGTTGTTTTGCCTTAAAGGATTCACTTGAATCAATAACTAAAGACATATATATTTTTTGAGGCTAGCAGAGGGTAGATTAGAAACTCTGCTTAGAGTGGTGAATCCTCATGCAGTGACTCAATTTCACAGTTAACAACATACACTTTCTTCCTCCTACAGAACAATGATTACATGCCTCCATCCATGCCTTTAAAAAGATATATATAATTAGCATACACTCTCCTATTTTAAGATTATCCAAAAAAAGTTTTATTGGAATGTGAATAGATATTTTTAAGAGTTTATTTTTCTTTGCTCTATTGCTTATACAAACACAAACACACACACATACACACACACACACACACACACACACACACACCAGGTTATATTAGCTCTTCAACAGAATAAGATTATATGAGAGGAAAGCTTGGTATAAACTGTAAGAACAAAATAACTGCTTTATTCCTTACTTAGAAACCCAAATGCATTCATTCATTTTACATAAAGTAGGAAAAATCAGGTGTCACTTATTGGGTCTAACAGAAGCAGTCAACATTTAAATTATATATCCTTTGAAGTAACAGTATCAACATTTTTATTTACATTATGAGAGAATGCTGTAATTTATAATACAAAACAGTGATAATTTAAAATTTACTAACAATAGACAGAAAGAGATAACTTTCTAATTTTCATGCAGTTGAAAGAGAAACATGAAAAAAGGTATACTGTACTGCCACTATTTTATTTTTGGAAACTCTTTGTAAATAAAAACCCATTTCCAAAATAAGATATTCCATGAACACAGAATAGTTGGTAATGGTTCAAGTGCCTTAGGCAACAGAGAAGTATTGTTTTGTAGTTTTTTTAAACCTCTCCTAGTAACAGCAATTCATTATGCACAAAGAAACAAGGTAACAGCATGGTTTATAATGCATATATAAGTAATAACTGCAGAACCTCAATTAAAACTAAAGTTTACCATATTCCTTCCATTTCTATAAACCAGTATAGATAACCTTGTTGATACTCACCAAATGTTACAGAAATGCCTAGGCTTTTCTAAGCAACAAAACGTAGACACATGGTTAGGTGCTGAAGACAGCTCTTTCTTGAGCTCAAAGCACTTTAGATGAAGTAGCCTTTATCGTCCATTTAATAGAGGTTGCCTCCTATTACCAAGCGTGGCAGAGAAAAGAGTTTCCACAATTAGGTCTTGACTTTCTGTCCCTCTTTTTGAAGAGTAACAGTTACCACTGGAAAACGTTACCAGAAAATGATCACTTGAACACTCACATAGGGCAGCTGTAAATTTCCACTCTCTTTGCTTGCTCTCAGATTCCAAGCCTTGCTTGTCTCTTAATCTGTCACAGGCAGTTCTGTTTCTGGTCAAACCAGCTTGCTTATGCGTTCTCCACTCCCTCTCTAACACTTGCTTCAGATACGTACCACAGTCACAGCTCCCTCTTTTACTTCCTCCCTCCTCAGTCCTGTAACGTCACAAGAATGCGTGTAAAGCTGAGGCAAAATAAATTCTTGGGCCAAAAAAGAAAAATGTCTAGAGATAAACAAAATTTTTTCTCATCACTTTTTTCTGTCTTAAGTCTTATACTTGTTCATGCACGGGGTTTTGTCAACTGATTAAACTGGCTGGACCACCTTGTTTAAAAATGTAAATAAAGGTTATTTTTTAAAAAGTCATGTTGATAGTAACAATAACAGATTCACCTGCTAATATGCTAGCTCCTCAAGGAAGATGCTATTCCCAACCATAAGAAAGTGGAGCAAGTAAACACACAAGTACTTGTATTAGAAACTTAATCTTAACATTTAAAAAGCAAGGAAGGTTTTAGAGTACTTATCATTTAAACTGTGCAATTTTATGAAAAAAATGTATTTCTTAATATGGTATATTTTGAAACTTGGACCAAAATTTACAGTTATAAAAGAGAAAATTATAAAGAACATGGAAAAATATTGACACCAAAAACAAAAGAGCAGCTTAATCATGTATGTGCAAACCAAATGTAATTATTGCTGTTGGAAAGAAGGTTTTTTTTCCCCCTAAACATTACCAGTCAGAATGCATAACACCTCTTATAAGAATTACAAAGGCTAAAGGCTACAAAAAATTATTAAAGTGATTATACACATACAATTATAGAGTAAAGTATCTTAAAATTACGAAACTCTCTGTAAGGTTTGGGGATGAGGAATTAGGTGGAAAGCTGAGTGGGCTCGTGGTTGGCAGGTTTAGATGGCATTTGTAGGATTCTTTGGAATTAGGAGGCAATGTATGCAGCTTGGAATATGTGCTGGCTCTGTATGAATGCTAGTCAGATCCTGCTTTGGAGTTCTGTTCCAGTTCCTTAGCCCAGAACACTTTTAGGTTCTCCATCTCCCACTATGTCCCCAGTCAAAAGTCTTGGGCCCTTCTACTGACGGATCTCCCAAGTACAGAAGGAACAGAGTAGTTATTAGACCTATTATTAAGTAACACATTCTTATTCTCTGCAGAATTAAAATCTCTCTAAGAATATAAGCTTAAGTAAGGTGAAAGGTAAACATCTATAAACAGTTGTTTATATCCCTTAAGAAAAATAAGTCAGTAAAAGTTGGCCTTAAAATATAGGTGTTTTGATCTCGTTTATTTAAAGTAGAATTAAAATTTAACTATATTATACAGTTATTTGGTTATTTCTTAGCACCTATTAAATAGGTATCAAAGATGACTAGAGATTAGTCTGCCAATTTTTCTTTCAATTAGTAGTTTTATAATTTTTAGAGTTTTATTTCCCTTTTTAAAGAGATGTTAAATGGAAATAATTCTAAATCACTGAGGGTATGAAGTGTCTAGTACCTTAGGTTATACTCCGAGAGTTGTAGTATAATTAAAGAAATTCAGAATTTATAAAAGTGGTTCTTAGGATAACTGCAAGGTTAATTTAAAACTGGGAGACTGTATATCAATCTATAGTGGATTCAAAGGCACAAAGTCAAGTCAAGGACTTTAAAACATATGATTACTAAGATTATTTAGGATTGTTTGTATATTTAATTCCTATTAAATACCATTCCATTTTCCAACAGCAAGAGTGCAGAAATCTCATAATATACAGGAAACCGGGTTGAGTATTCAGAAGGATATTACCTCAGTAGCAGAACCAAATTAGTTTTAGATTAAAGGTTGTTCTGGTCCCTCCTAATAGAGATTAAAAGTAAGCCCTGAAAGGATCAAATTACTTCCAAATAACTGCAACCCAGAGTAAAATTTTAAAATATTTATATAAATTTTTTAAAATCTAGCACACAATAACATAAAATTCACAATATCTGACATCCAGTCAAAAATCACCAGGCATGCAAAGAAGCAGGAAAACATAACGCATAAGGAGAAAATCAATCATTAGAAAAAGACTCAGAAATGACACAAATAATAGAATTAGTATACAAAGACATTAAAACTATTAAAAATATCTTCCATAGGTTTCAAGAAGGTATTAGAAAGATAAGAATGTTAAGGAGAGACATGGCAGATATAAAAAAGATCTACATCAGATTTCTAAGAATTAAAATTACAATTTCTGAGAAAACATTTATTCTGTTTCATGGAATGAAGTGTTGCCTAACTCTAGAATCACAAATAAGGCCAACTAAGATCTTTAAACAACAACAACAAAAAAACCCTATAAACTCTGGAATGAAAATTACACCAAATGAGATGAATAGCAGACTGCACACTGCAGAAGAAATGATTAGTAAACTTGGAGACACAGTGACAGAACTTATCAAAATAAAGCATTGAGAGAAAAAAAGTTTAAAAAAATAAAAATGAACAGAGAATCCCTGAACTATGGGGAATCTTAAAAGAACCTAATGTATACTATATATACTATATTTAGTCTTTGGACCTTGAATAAACATCAGCAGTAGCCAAGAAATAGTTGTTACAGGCCTTGGGCATAACCCAGTACTGTGCTGGCTTCAGGTGTGACCCAGCATTGACCCAGTATAGTCCTAGCAGTGGTGGTCACAAGAGGGCTTGCACCATCCCTCCCCGAACTGTAGGCAGCTCAGCAAGGAGAGACAGAGAAAGACTCAGTAAGGGAAGAGAACACGAGACTGTCTGGTAATCCAGGGAATTCTCCTGGATCTTACCCAAGACCACCAAGGCGGTATCTCCTCAAGTCTGCAAGTCACAACATTACTGGGCTTTGAATATCGCCTAATGCAAATTTGGCTGCAGTGACCAAAGACTTAGATCACAGCACTCAATTCCCTTTGAATATCTGGAAAGCCTTCTCAAGAAGGACAGATACATTCATCCTTGAGAGGTCTGGAAAAAAAAAAAAAAAAGACAAGTACAAAGAAGCTCGGAGTGTGAAGATTAGAATAAATACCTAACTCTTCAATGCCCAGACAATGACAAACATCCAGAAGCATCAAGACCATCCAGGAAATTATGACCTCACCAAACCAACTAAATAAGGAACCAGTGACCAATTCTGGAATGACAGAGATATGCAACCTTTAAGAGAATTCAAAATAGCTGTTTTGAGGAAGCTCAAAGAAATCCAGGATAATACACAGAAGGAATTCAGAATCTTATCAGATAATATAACAAAGAGACTGAAATAATTAAGAATCAAGCAGAAATTCTGGAGCTGAAAAATTTAATTGACAAACTGAAAAATGCATCAGAGTTTCTCAAAAGCAGAATTGATCAAGCAGCAGAAAGAATTAGTGAGCTTGAAGACAGACTATCTGAAATACACAGAGCAGTCAAAAGAAAAAAGAAAAAAAATAATGTAGCACGCCTACAGGATCTAGAAAATAGCCTCAAAATGGCAAATCTAAGAGTCATTGGCCTTAAAGAGGAGGTAGAGAGAGAGATCGGGGTAGAGAGTTTATTCAAAGAGATAGCAGAGAACTTCCCAAACGTAGAGAAAGATATCAATATTCAACTATGAGAAGGTTATAGAACACTAAGCAGATTTTACCTCCAAAAAACTACCTCAGAACATCTAATACTCAAACAATGAAAGGTCAAGGATAAAGAAAGATCCTAAAAGCAGCAAGAGAAAAGAAAAGAATAACATATAAAGGAGCCCCAACACATCTGGCAACAGATTTCTCAGTGGAAACATCACAGGCCAGGAAAGAGCAGTAAGACATATTTGAAGGTCTGAAAGAAAAAAACCTTTTATCCTGAAATATTATGTCCAGTGAAAATATCCTTCAAACATGAAGGAGAAATAAAGACATTCCCAGACAAACAAAAGCTGAGGGATTTCATCAACCCAGACCTGTCCTACAAGAAATGCTAAAGGGAGTTCTTCAGTCTGAAAGAAAAGGATATTAAGGTACAACAAGAATCATCTGGTCATCTGGGCCAGGCACGGTAGCTCACACCTGTAATCCCGGCACTTTGGGAGGCTGAGACAGGAGGATTGCTTGAGCAGAGAAGTTCAAGACCAGCCTGAATAACATAGCAAGACCTCATCTCTACAAAAAATCAAAATTAGCCAGAATTGCTGGCACATGATTGAACCACTGCACTCCAGCCTGGGTGACAGAGCAAGACCCTGTTGAAAGAAAGAAAGAAAGAGAGAGAGAGAGGAAGGAAGAAAGGAAGGGAGGGAGGGAGGGAGGGAGGGAGGGAGGGACAGAGGGAGGGAGGGAGGGAGGGAGGAGGGAGGGACATATACTCAATGGAATAATATTCAGCTATAAAAAAGAATGAGATCCTGTCATTTGAAACAACATGGATAGAACTGGAGGACATTATGTTAAGTGAAATAAGCCAGGCACAGAAAGACAAACTTCACATGTTCTCATTCATTTGTGGGAGTTAAAAATTTAAACAATTGAACTCACAGAGATAGAGAGGAGAATGATGGTGGCAGGAAGCAGGGCAAAGGGGATAGTTAATCCACTAATGGGATGAGTACAAAAATATAGTTTAATACAATGAATAAGATCTAGTATTTGATAGCACAACAGGATGACTACAGTTAGCAATAATTTGTTGTACATTTTAGAATAACTGAGGGAATACAATTGGAATGTTCTTTTTTTTTTTTTTTTTTTTTTGAGATGGAGTCTTGCTCTGTCACCCAGGCTGGAGTGCAGTGGCGTGATCTTGGCTCACTGCAAGCTCCACCTCCCGGGTTCACGCCATTCTCCTGCCTCAGCTTCCCAAGTAGCTGAGACTACAGGTGCCCGCCACCACGCTCAGCTAATTTTTTTTTTTTTTTTTTGTATTTTCAGTAGAGACAGGGTTTCACCGTGTTAGCCAGGATGGTCTCGATCTCCTGACCTCTTGATCCACCTACCTCGGCCTCCCAAAGCACTGGGATTACAGGTGTGATCCACTGCACCCAGCCTGGAATGTTCTTAACACAAAAGATTGACGAATAGTTGAGATGATTGGATACCCTATTTACCCTGAGGTGATTATTACACATTGCATGCCTATATCAAAATATCTCATGTAACCTATAAATATATACACCTACTATGTACCCTAAAAATTAAAATTTTGAAAATTAAAAAGACAACACCTTAATTGAAAAAAAAGTCACTCCGAAAAAATAGTTCGTTTTGATGCTTTTAATTCTAATCTATCATTACAGAATTTTAACTCTACTTCTTTGCTCTTATATTCACCTTCACTTATACCACAAATCTTTGTTCTAATAACACAGTAACATAATGATGTCTAATATAGATTCAAAATAACAGTACCAAAATTACTAAAAATAAAATCACTGAATGAAGTTTAAAGAATTCTTTGCCGTTAACTAATGAATTGGTCAGCATATAACTGTCAGTAGTGAGTCCTAATGTTAAAATTTAATTATTTTACCTGTTATAAAAACAAAACTATTTTACATTGTTATTCACAATTGAAAGAAATTTCATAAAACAAGATTTCAATTTCTTTAAGTAGAGACTTTAACAACCTATAAATGGTGTAGTTCAATGGAGTTGTCTCAACTACTAAGAAAATCACAGGAGAAGAAAAAATGTAAATGATGTATATAGATCAAGTTACAGTCAAATGGCATCATGGCATGCTAAATATGCAATGATTCTACAGTTATTTGAATACAAAAAAAAGGTAGGAAAATTATTTATCACTTAAATGTGGTAGCTTTGGTAGCTTAACTATACAGAATTCCAAGTTACCTCCTCCACCTCAGCAGTCATATTTACATTATTGAGTGTTGTAAGGCTTTGAATCCATCTTGGCATACTCGTACTATAACAATTCACTAGCAATAAGTGCTATAACTAGCTAATGAATGTTTAAGGCACATTATTGAATTGATCAGTCCATTAAATTAAAACATTAGTGGTTAAAAAAGAGTTCATTGTCAACAATAAAAACAATGGCACAAAACCTGGTTTGTCATGATCCCCCCCCAAAAAAATCAAGACTCTATCTAACATGTAAAATACTCAATACACAAAATACATAATTATATGATTAAGTGCCACCTCCACAATTTAGTGCTATATTTTGAATTAAATAATATTAATTTTACTTTATTGGTTTTAGAGTTATTTATATTTAATTAACATATTTGTTTTTATTTAAATATGTAACAGTTGTAAGAAAAATGTATTAAGGCCAAGGCCCAGTGGCTCATGTCTGTATTCCCAGCCCTTATGGGAGGCTGAGGCAGGTGGATTGCTTGAGCCCAGGAGTTCAAGACCAGCCTGAGCAACATAGCAAGACCCCGTCTCAAAAAAAAAAAAAATAGAAGTAAGAAACAAAAATTTAGTATGCCAGAAGCAAATGCTATGTGAATGATAATAGTATAAAAAACTAGAAATCCAGGTTGCGGTCAGATTATGGAGAGACGGAGTGCTAGACAAAAGAGCTAAATAATTTGCGGACAAAACAGGCCATGATCAGAACTTTCTGTAATGAATGTGAATTTGGCAGAAGAATCAAAGGGCAAAGAAACAGTAGGTGATGAAATTAAAGGTAACTCAGTAGTCTAGGATGACAGTGAGGGTAACCAGACAGTGGGAATAAAAGGACTACAAGAGTATAATAGAGAATAGGTTTGGCAACTGAAAAAATATGGATAGTAATTGAGAGACGAGTCAAGATCACAAGGCATTCCCATGCCTGTGTGACAGTAAGCAGGTTATACCTTTAAAACATATAGGAACCACAGGAAGAAAAATAAATTTTATGAAATAGCCAGTTAGTTGATATATAACAAGTCCGAGATGCCAGCAAGGCTTCTGGATATAAATGCCCACAGGCAGCTGAACATACAGAACTAGAACTTGGAGAGAAAACAGACCGGAGCAATATATCTGGGGGTCATCCATCCTGCCACTGCAGTATGAGAGAGACCAAAAAGAGAGCCAAGGACAAAACTTCAAGAAACATCTACAGGTGTTGGTAGAAAAAGGGCAACTGGCTGGGCGTAGTGGCTCACCCCTGTAATCTCAGCACTCTGGGAGGCAGATCACTTAAGCCCAGAAGTTCAAGACCAGCCTGGACAACATGGCAAGACCCCCATCTCTACCAAAAAAATACATACAAAAATTAGTTGGGTGTGGTGGTACACTCTTGTGGTCCCAGCTACTCAAGGGATTGAGGTGGGAGGATCATTTGAGCCCTGGAGGCAGAGGTTGCAGTGAGCCGAGATTGCACCACCGCACTCCAGCCTGGGCAACAGAGTGAGACCCTGTCCCCTCCCCCACAAAAAAAGGCAACTAAATAAACAGTGGTTAGAGAGGGAGAGGAGAAACTGAAAAGTATGCTATCGTGTGACCAAAAAAAACCAGACCTTCAAGAAAAAGAAGCATTTAAAAGTACTTACTACCTAACCCTGTAGTCTAATTTCTAAGTCCCACTTTCAATTCTTACAAAGCAAAGGTATTAGTGGGAAAGGGGCCTTTAGAGAACCACTTGGCCCAGAGAAAGGGACTTTTAAGAATTCATATTCCCTAAATTGCTAAAGACATAGGCTGGTAGTCAGCGAGACAAAAGACAGGCACGGACCATCAGAGCATACAGCAGTACAGCAAAGCATGAGGCAGGCAGAGGACTCCAGGCCAGCCCTTCCGGGAAACTGGTAACACTGGCTCTGATTCAGGCAGCATGCATAACCCAACTCTGCCATGCCATGCCTAGAACACTTTATGGGAGATTGGAGACTTAGTAGTACCTGACACAACAATAGGATTAGGATTATAAGAGGTTAGGGATGAGGTAATAGAGAAATGAACGTATATTACTGTTTCCAAGTGTTGGATATAAAGACTAGAAGGACAGCTTGAAGGGCTTAATAAAAGAGGTTTTTGTTTGCTTTAAAAAAAAAAAAAAAACCTTTCAACTCTTGGTAGATTGAATGGGACAGACAGGAGGAAGGTAGAAGATGAGAAAGGGATAATTAATGGGGCATGATCTTTGAGCCCACAATGGGAGGGATCAAGAACATAAGTGGAATAATATATATTTTTCTAAAATGAGAAGGAGGAGAAAGCATTAGTAGAGACTGCCCAGGGAAAGAGGAATGAAGTTAGGAAGCACATGTTTACTTCAATTTTCTCAGAAAAGCAGGACTCACCATCATCTGAAGAGAACAAAGCTGGAGTAAAAGAATATGTGTTTGAGCAGAGTGAAAATTGGTCTTACCAGAAAACCCACATGTGGCTGGGCGCAGTGGCTCATGCCTGTAATCCTAAGCAGTTTGGCAGGAAGTAGGAGGATCCCTTGAGTCCAGGAGTTCAAGACCAGCCTGGGCAACATAGGGAGACCCTCTCTCTATTTAAAAAAAAAAAAAATCCACATAAATACAGTAAGAAGAAAAGCTAAAAGGTGTGATTCATGTACACCAAATCCTAAGTTTAACAGTTAAAGTTCCGCTTATATCCACACAATTCCACTTATATGTAAACAATATAACAACGCTAAGTACATGCTATGCTTTTCCACCAACTGCCCAATTTAAGGAATAACAAAGGATGAGGTTAAGAAACAGATCTTGGAGCCCCAAGATTCGATATACAGCTAGTATCATAACAACAAAATGGGCTTAGTGCCATAACCACAGGCAGATGGTGATACTAATAATTCTCATATTTCCCTGTCCTTCTTTGCTGGATCCATGTTCTGTTTTCTCCACAACAGGTACTCTTATGAAAAGTTCTTGCTCAAGTCAGTTAAGAACACAAGATACCTTTTAGTAAAAGAACAATTCCCACCCTGTTGAGAACTGATGTACATTCTCTTTTTATGAGGTGTGTCATACTCCAATTTTCCAAGTTTTTACAAATTTTCACTTTTCTACAAATTATTGAAACCAGAATTATACAAAAATTTTATGTTGGAGAATCATATTATTACTGTTATAAATCTTTAAAAGTACAACTTGTAAGCTGGTGCTCTGAAGCCAAGAAGAAAAACAGGATCTAAAGAGAACACAGAAAGAAAGGACAAAGAAAGAAGCAGGCTGAGTGAAGGGACAGAAAACCTTGAGTTATAAATAACTTGGTTTAAAATGTCAAGAGAAACTAGTCTCAAAGTATCTCTTTCTACAGGGTTATAATGCTTTTTAATAATGAAAGTACTTCACATGACAATTTTCAAAGTCAAAGCCATTTATGGCAAACAAACACATAGCATTTGCAATATAACATATTCAGGTAATTTACTGAATGGAAAAATCTCTATGGAATTCATCCAGTAATTATAGTGGATTCCATTTATAAAACATATTTTACCACAAATCTGAAGACTTATAAAACATGATCTAGTATAGGAGAAATGATTATAATCCTTTAATAACAATTAATCACAGAAAAATTAGTTTTAATAACTATAACCACAGAATGGCATCTTGTTTTACAAATAAAATACAAACCAGTGCACTGTTCTAGCTGTACTCGTTCTAAAAATGTCTTTTTACCTTTTAATTTTAAATTAAATGTCCATTAAAAAAGTATTTTTTATTTTCTATGCTTCCCTATTGTTTTAAAATCCCAGCCCGGTGCGGTGACTTGTGTCTGTAATCCCAGCACTTTGGGAGGCTGAGGCTGGTAGATTGCTTGAGTCCAGGAGTTTGAGACCAGCCTGGGCAACATAGTGAGACCTCGTCTCTACCAAAAATACAAAATATCAGCTGGGCATGGTGGTGTGTGCCTGTAATCCCAGCTACTTAGGAGGCTGAGGTAGGAGAATCTCTTGAGCCTTGGAGGCGGAGGTTGCAGTGAGCCGAGATAACGCCACTGCACTCCAGCCTGGGCAACAGAGAGAGACTCTCTTGAGAAAAAAAAAAAAAAAAAGAAAATCCCCCGCCTCCCTCTTCTCTAATTCCCCTCCCCAACGTTAAGCACTATTCAAAGTGCTATCCTTCCAGACCCTTTTTCCAGGCATACGTAGATGTATGTATTTGTTTGAATACACACCAAGATAATTTTTTAAATGAGATAATACTATAGATACTGCATTATAATTTATTTTATCTCTTTATAGTAGATCTTGGATTTCTCTACATTTGGTAGCTCTATTTCATTCTTTTAAAAGTGTTGCATGGTTGCACAGTAGATGCACTTGGCACTGAAAACTCGACTTAAGTATATCCCGAGGATGACCCTGAATGTGGTTCACAGTTTCGAGCTAAGGAATCTGGGATAGGCTGGAGACCCATTCCTTATCTATGAGGAACATTCGAGCCCCCAGCCTGGCTCATGGAACACAGGGCGTAGAGGGGATCGAGGTCCTTTGTTTTGGGTTAAATGAAGGTTACCAGGTGGAGGTTGTTAGGGAGAAGGTATTAAGTGAAAATGCTATGTAAACTGCATGACTGTTGGAAGCAGTTGGTTCTCTTGCCTAGCCTGCTGCCACTGGACTCTCTTCCCTGTATGTAAACTCCCCCCAAAACCCTCTGTCTCCTTTGCTGGCTCTGGGTCTCTTTGGCCTCTAGAACCTGGTGCCATCCCCACTGGAGTTGATAGGGGTTCAGCACAAATTGGTGTTCCTTAATATCGCTGTACTACAGTTTGTTTAACCACTTCTCTATATATAGACATACAGGTAGGTGAGGGTGTTGTTTTTTGTTTTTGTTTTGCTATCTTATAATCTATTTTAAAATTAGTCACTGATAACATAAACAAATCAGAATTTAAAAACACAATGTTAATTCTCCTTGGAAAAAAGCCATAAAGTGATTATTTGTATTATTCTAATAATACAGATAAATAAAATTTACCTTTGCCATTTAAAAAAAATGGCAAAAACCACAATTACTTTTGCACCAACCTAACAATAAGCATTTTTTTCATTTTAAATATTTTGGTTTCTCACAGTTGATAAACATGCAAAATCTGTCATTGTTTTCAATACAATGTTATCAATAATTCTGCAAATTTACACATGCAACTCATTTTCAAATTAACTGCACATTATGGCCTTTGGATATGCATTGGATACCCAATGTGTTTGAAGGCTAAATCTCACTAATTCTCCACTATTACTCAATTACGTTAAGCCAGCAGTCCCCAACTTTTTGGCACCAGAGGATGGTTTTGTGGAAAGCCATTCTTCCACGGACCTGGAGGTTGGGAAGCAGGGGATGGTTTCGGGATGAAACTGTTGCATCTCAGGTCATCAGGCATTAGAGTCTCATAAGGAGCCTGCAACCTAGATCCCTCACATGCACAGTTCACAGCAGGGTTTGTGCTGTCTATGAGACTCTAATTCTGCCACTGATCTAACAGGAGGCGGAATTCAGGTGGTAATGCTTGCCAGCCAGCCACTCACCTCCTACTGTGCTGCCCGGTTCCTAACAGGCCATGGACAGGTACAGGTCTGCAGCCCAGGGGTAAGGGACCCCTGCATTAAGCAACTCTTGATTGGTGTTTTCAGAAGCCTAGTGTGATACTAGGTTCTCTAAGGAATTCAAAAGAGGTCTGTGATAAAAGATCTGTCTTCAAGGAGCTTGTACAACTTTTGTGAAAACAAAACAAAACAAAACAAAAAACCTTAGCTATCTATATAAAATCATTACACCTGAATACAAAGTTTTGAAGAAAATACAAAAGGAAGAAGAAATATGCAAGGGACCAAGGTATATTTTACCATATTTTATCATAAGGTAAAATATAGAGATTACCTAAGTGAGGAAAGAAAAGGAGTAAGTGAAAGAAATGGGACTTTTTAAATTGTACAAAAATCATAGACTTTATAAATTCTTCTAAAACAACATATTTCCTGAGGATTTGTTAGCAAATACCTAAGAAATGGGAATTTAGATGCACTTTGAAAAAGTACTAGGATTTGCATATAGTGAGATAGAAAAAGGAACAATATCCCAGCATAGGAAAATTTTTTAGCAAAAATGCAAAGACTGGAATGAAAGTAGAAAAGGGACAGAAAGAGAGGTAGGGAAATGGGAGAAAAGAAAATTGTGGTTAAAAGGGAAATACATAGGGAAGTTTTTGAGGTGGAGTGGTGGACAGGGAGGGCGCATATATTTGTTGTCAAAGGAAGAAGCCTGGAGAGAGGTAAAAAGCTATTCCCTGTACACTTGGCCCAACACGTTTTGGTCCCATTTCAACCAATACTAACCCTTTTAACTGGCTTCTACAAGAAATCCAGATACACCAAGTATTTCCTGGCTTTTGTAAGTTTTTATATGTGAGGTCACAGTGAAGTGTCACAATACACAACACAGCATTTCTCCAGAGTTCCTATTCCTTTCCTGCTGGATTTTCCCTGTGCCTTTCAAGTTTTTCTTCCCTTTTTTAAACAGAAAATTTAAACTCTATCTCTTCTAGTTCCAAATATGTATTCCTAACTCATCCTAAACTGCAACAAAACAGAGACTCTTCCAACGGCAAGGACATACCTCCTTAAAAGGCAATTTAACAACCGTCTCCAAATACTTGAACAAACCCTTTGTGGAGTCAACATTCATCACAAATGAATTATCCATGCTTTTCTTCCAAACAAATTCTGCATTTTCTATACAATTCTTGATGCTTACTAAAAGATTAACAATTTCTCCATTGGGATAGAGTCAAAACTGCAGATGAAAGATTTGCCTTAGTAAAAAGAAGCATAATGTTATAAAAAATGAATCATTCTTTTCAAGAAATAGAGGCAGCAACAGTTCTTAAAATTAAATAAGAACTAGAAGAATGTAGTGAGACAGAATCTTGTATACCGCTGAGTAGAACAAAATCCCCAGGAACCTTTCTAGAAAACAATTTACCAGAATATTCATGCTTTTTAACATATCAATTCTACTAACAAAAAGCTATCCTGAGAAAATAGAGATGGCTAGATGTTAAATGATGTTATTGCAATGTTATTTACAAAGGAAAGCCAAGAGTATCTACAAAAGGGAAACAGTTGAATAAATTATGTTATGCTACCATCTTAGAATATTATAGACATATAAAAATATTTTAAGTGCCATATATAGTCACATAATAAAATATGTTAAATAAAAATCAAGAAATAGGACTAATACTTCAAATTCATTTTAAAATCATAAATATTATATATATACAACTATGTGTGTGTATACAGAGACATGCATAATTTTATATAGATAAAAGACTAGAAGGAAATACAACAAAATTTTAACAGTAATTTTCTCTGGGTAGTAAGATTACAGATTACTTTTTTCTTCTTTATAATTTTCTGTAACAATCAAATTTTCTACAATAGCATTTATAAGTGGAAAATTTGTTTTAAAAAAGGAGCAGCTTTTTTTCGCCATTAAGTAGGCATTTAAAAAAAATGTAGGCTTGCTGGGCACGGTGGCTCACGCCTTTAATCCCAGCACTTTGGGAGGCCGAGGTGGAGGTGGATCACTTGAGGTCAGGCGTTCGAGACCAGCCTGGCCAACATGGTGAAATCCCATCTCTACTAAAAATACAAAAAGTTAGCTGGGTGTGGTGGTGCGTGCCTGTGGTCCTAGCTACTTGGGACGCTGAGGTGGGAGAATCACTGAAGCCTGGGAAGTCGAGGCTGCAGTTAGCCAAGATCATGCCACTGCACTCCAGTCTGGGCAACACAGTGAGACCCTGTCTCTAGAAATTTTAAAAATAAAAATAAAAAATAAAAAATGTGGCCAGGCGCGGTGGCTCACACCTGTAATCCCAGCACTTTGGGAAGCTGAGGTGGGTGGATCATGAGGTCAGGAGTTCAAGACCAGCCTGGCCAATATGGTGAAACCCCTTCTCTACTAAAAAAAAAATACAAAAATTAGCGGGGTGTGGTGGTACACACCTGTAATCCCAGCTACTCAGGAGGCTGAGGCAGGAGAATCACTTGAATCTGGGAGGCAGAGGCTGCAGTGAGCCAAGATCGTGCCACTGCACTCCAGTCTGGGTGACAGAGCAAGACTCTGTCTTGGAAAAAAAAAAATTAAATTAAAATAAAATTAAAAATGTGGGCTCTGATATATTTATGATCTATACACTCTACACTATGCTACTGGTGAAGCCTATAGACTTCTGAGTTTCCATTATAACCCCATGTTGAGTAAAGTTTTAAGGGCACAGGAAGGGTGCTGATTTGGACCTCATACAGAACAACTGTCGTGACACTAGAACGTGAGCTTAGTGAGGGCAGGATGTTGGTGTGTTTTGCTCACTGCTTCATCCTCAGCACCTAAAATAATGCTTTGTACATGGTAGGCACTCAACAAATATTTGTTAATAAATCTCCAACTAATTTTTTAAAAATTATAAATTACTTTCCTGTTTTCTACTATGCCTTTTGTCTCTAATTATAAGGAAAAACAGAGAGGAAGTGCTGACTTTTAGATGATGAGTGGGGAAGCTCATAAAGACAGAACTGGAGTTTTTTGGTTTTCATTGTGTTTTTTGTCCTACAAAGCAAATAATGCTTTCTCTCAGAAAGAAGCTCACTCAGGCTTACTCTGACATGTTCAACTTTACTACTGACTTTCCTAATAAGCAAAGAGCATTTATGCTGAACCACATCTTTTGGGAAGTCTTGCTTTTACCCCAACTGTCTCACTGTTCATGGATGGGGAGGTGCATCTAAACTGGGTTGTAGTGAGGACAGAACATGTCACTGTTACTGGCTTTAGAAAAAGCAGAGCCAGTGGCCTATGATTCCAAATAGAAGAACTATTGCCCTTCTACAGAATGTGCTTTCAAACCTTGCCCCTGACCCACAATAAAAAATATGGCTAACACAAAAACCCCAGTAACAAGCTAACATGCGTGCAAGTAAAGCAAAAGTTTCACAAAACAACTGCTCTTACCACATCTGATGCAGTCTGATATTGTCTATGCTATTCAATTTAATATTTTTAAACTGTGGATTACAGCTCAGCAAACTGATTTTATGACCTACTAGTGAGTGGAAAGCCACAGTTTGAACAATGCTGACAAGGAGACAGTGCTTTCTTCCCCTGGACCTGTAGGCACTATGTAACGGAGTATCCAGTCATGAAGAAAACTGGCTCTGGAGCCTCCTACCTGACTTCACGTACTGCCTCTGCAACTTACAAGGTGCCTGGACAAATTACTTAACCTCTCTGGGCCCCTATTTCCTCATATGTAAAATGGAAATAATGTACCTATGTCATAGGATTATTATAAGGATTAAATGAATTAATGTACAAAGTACTCAGAACAGTGCCTGGTACACAGTGAGCACTGTATAAATATTAGCTAAGATTATTATTATTAATGTGCCTACTGAGGAGGAAAAACACACACTGAGAATTAGGTAAGATGTAAAAGAAGGTCAAGAGGTCCTACATATCCTGATGCTCTTGTTAGAAGCAGAAAAAGAAAACTGATAATCTCAAAATCTTCTACATAGAACCAAGCAAATGTTAGTCTATAGTAATTTGGTGTTTCTCTTTGATGCCTAAATAGATATTTGAATTAGATCTCCCAGTTTATGTTGGCATCTAAAATCTCACTGGCTCTTATCTGAACCCAATCCACTCCTGATTAAGATAATGGTTGGATAGTAATCCATTCCTGATTAGTGTTGAATAGTTAATTTTGAGATAGTGGGCACTTTATATTCCAATTTTTAAAATAGCCTTATTGAGATATCATTTACATACCACAAAATTTCATTGTTTGAGTATACCAGCCAATGATTTTAGGGGATTGAGGAGAGTTGTGTAACCAATGCTGCAATTCAATTTCAGCACACTTCCTTTACTCTTATTTGTATCATCTGCCTACTTGCAGTCTGCCTATTTTAAATGAGGAAAACAATCATGCATTGCCAGGCCATCCAAAAACCCCAACTAATTCCCGCAAATATGACTAACATACGCAACTTAACTATTTAACACTACTGTACCAGATAGAAATTACATTTTCCTTCTACAGTGAAGCCAACATGTCCTGTAATGTAAATAAACAATAGAATAATATGTTAACGATATTAAAAATATTATCTAAATTGGACTCAGGCACCTGGCAGAAGCAAATAACAGAAGCAAAATAACAGAAGCAAATAACAGAAGCAAAAACCTTCAGGGAAAGGAAAGAGAAAATAACAATAAAATACACCTTAGGGAGCTTAAGAGGATGGGTATATTCTATCAGGGGAAAGACTGAAATAAAACTGTAATAGCCTCTTATGTTTTCCCCAAGAAGTTTTCAGCAGTGCTTGCAGGCAGAATTCTTATCCCATGTTTTCAATCCAGAAATTAAAATTTGAGTTAAAAAAAACCCTGCAAGTCATTATGCTAAATATTCAGAAAGTGAGAATACCCACTAGGGATGGCTATAATGAAAAAGACATACTAAGCACTGGCAAAAATGTAGAGAAACTGGAACTCTCAAACATTGCTGGTAAAAATGTAAAATGGAGCAGCTGCTTTAGAAGCAGGTCAATAGTTCCTCAGAAATTAAACACAGCCACCGTATGACCCAGCAATCCTACTCCTAGGTTTATATCCAAGAGAAATGAAAACATACACCCATACAAAAACTTATACATGAATGTTCAAAGCAGCATTATCCATAATACCCCAAAAGTAGAAAAAAAAAATGTCCATTAACTGCTGAATGGATAAATGTGGTACATTCATAAAATGGAACATTATTTGGCAAAAAAAGGAATGAAGTCCTGATACATAATACAATATGGGTGAAAACACTACGCTAAGAAGCCAGTCTCAAAAGGTCACATATTGTATGATTCCATTCATATAAAATGTCCAGAATAGGCAAATCCAGAGACATAAAATAGGTTCATAGTTGTCTAGAGTTAGGAGGGTTGAGAGGAAAGGGGAAGTGACTGCTAAGGGTTACAGAGCTGCTTTGCAGGAAGATGAAAGGGTTCTAAAATAATTGTGAGGATAGTTACACAACTCTGTGAACATACTAAAAACTACTGACTTGTACACTTCAATGGGTGTTCTAGAATTCTAGGATACATTAATTCTATCTCAATAAAGCAAACATATTTTGTTTATTTATTTTTTTGAGACACAGTCTCGCTCTTGTCACCCAGGCTAAAGTGCAGTGGCATGATCTCAGCTCACTGCAACCTTCCCCTCCTAGGTTCAAGCGATTCTTCTGCCTCCTGAGTAGCTGGGATTACAGGCATGTGCAACCATGCCCGGCTAATTGTAGTTTTAGTACAGCCCGGGGTTTCACCATGTTGGCCAGGCTGGTCTCAAACTCCTGACCTCAAGTGATCTACCCACCTAGACCTCCTAAAGTGCTGGGATTACAGACATGAGCCACCATGCCCAGCCAAGCAAACATATTTTAAAAGCATCATTTTGCCATGTGCTTTTTACTCTTTCACCTCATGTATATTTGAAGAGAACCTTATGTTTTCAATTAATTTACATTTTATTCATCAAAATATTTTGTTTTTTGAGATGGAGTCTCACTCTGTTGCCCATGCTGGGTGCAGTGGTGCGATCTCCGCTCACTGCCACCTCTCCCTCCCAGGTTCAAGTGATTCTCTTGCCTCATCTTCCTGAGTAGCTGTGATTACAGGTGCATGCCACCATGCCTGGCTAATTTTTGTATTTTTAGTAGAGACGCAGTTTCACCATGTTAGCCAGGCTGGTCTCGAACTCCTGACCTCAAGTGATCCACCCGCCTCGGCCTCCCAAAGTGCTGGGATTACAGGCGTGAACCACCCTTAGTCATCAAAATATTTTCAAAGAACTATTCGATAAATATCAAGTCTTTCAAAAGTTCTTCAAAAGTTTATTTTCCTCCTTTGAATCATAAAGTTCTATTCCACTAAAAAATATGAAATTCCAGCCTGAGCAACATGGCAAAACCCTGTCTCTCAAAAAAATACAAAAATTAGCCACATGTGGTGGCATACGCCTGTAGTCCCAGCTACTCAGAGGACTGAGGTGGGAGGACTGCTTGAGCCCAGGAGGTCAAGGCTGCAGTGAGTCAAGATCATACCACTGCACTGCAGCCTGGGCAACAGAGAGAAAATAAATTCTGTCTCAAAAAATAGGAAGAAGAAGAAATGAAATTCAAAATGTAAAATCTCCAGTGCTTGAATCACAGTTTTCAAATTCAGCTTCTGTACTGTCAATTGGCAAAACAACAACAACAAAACCCCAAACTTTATTATTTTAATCTATTTGGTTCATACTTTGCAAGAGATGGTGGATCTAGAAAACTTTAACCGGGATTTTATGACCTTCCCCTCCCCACCCTGCCAAATCTGAACAAAGAGCTCAAACTACTTTTTTTCCTTCTTTTATTCCATATCATATAGAAGAATGCCACAGTTGCAAAAGAGCAAGCTATCTCTAAAATCCAGGGCCAAGATCAGCAATCCCAGTACTTAAGTCAAAAGAATCAATAAACAGTAAATAGGATTAATTAAATTCATTCTATGTTTCAATTTGTCCAGGTTTTAAACACATTATTCAATCACAGCCATCATAAAATAAGAAATATTAAATGCATTAACTTTAGATTAGAGGATGACAACTTTAAGGAAGTTGCAGATATCCATTTAGATATCTGTGAAAGGACAATTATTTTAATATTCTTTAATGTACAAGATTTTATTAATATTTCTACAGCACTGTCAAGAAAAAAAGGAGGCCCCAATGAACTGACAAGTAGGCTAACATATAGATTTGTCTTGCCATATTTCTCTATGTAAGTAAATTCAGTTCTGAAAAATAATGCATAAATATACTTTAATGATACAACTTCATTTATCCTCACCTTGTTGACTTTTTCATCTTATGTTTCCCAAATCTACTCCTCTGCTGGTTTATTAGCATTTTGCAGTTATAGTTATATATTTTATCAATGTATTAGAGACAGCTAATTGCCTTCCAATATCTGTTCTCCACTTCTTCCCTAACAAAACGCTGTTTATTTCATCACTTTGCCAAACAGTATAAAAGCTCAATTTTCCAGGCTGTCGCCTCAGCTTCCCAAGTAGCTGGAATGTCAGCTAAAGGAGTCAGTGTGACTTAGTCCTGGACAATAAAATGCAAGTAGGGGCTTCTGGGTAGACATATTTTCCTTTATTCTTCTAAGTAAAACCAAAAGCCATGTACATTATGTTTATTATATAAAATGTGTTTGCTTTATTGAGATAGAATTAATGTATCCTAGAATTCTAGAACACCCATTATTCTAACTTTATTAGAAATGCTAAGCATCAGTATTACTGTTGGAATTACGAGAATTTGAAAGATAGCTGCATGTAAGGTCAAGAATCAGTAAGTAGAACTACAAAGCAGAAAAAAAATTATTACATTTAATATAACAGTAAATTCTAAGGGACTTAGAAATAAATTTAGCAAGCGAAGAACACATCTGCATGAAGAAAAAAATAATCATCATATCTAAGGGCAAAGAATAAGATCTGAACTAGTGAGCAAAATATCTGTACATTATATTTCAACTAAAACCAAAAGGATTCTGAAAGGTGGAGAGATGACAAACTGGCTAGGGACCTCAGGACCCAGGAGAAAACATGGTAATGATATCCTGAATTTTCTTATTTTTGCTTTCTATATCCCACTCTGGATACTGGTGAAGCCAGCAACCCAGGAACACCAAGTGCAAAGAAACTGCCTCCCCTCTCTGCCCGCCCCTGGAAAAAGACTGCTTTCTCTAGCCAAAGGAACATGAAAGGGGCAGCAAGACAGAAAACTTAAAGGCAATAAATAACTCCAGACAAACACCACAGAAAAAAGTGAAACTCCACCCGACCCCCACCAGCAAAAACCAAGTGGAAAGCCTAGACTTCCATCCCTGTCTGGCTGTAAGAGGAGGCACCCCAAGCTCTTTCCCTAAATGGGGAACAAGGGGAAAGTTGGGACATTCATCCCCCTTGAGCATGATCTAATATCCCCCTTCCCATCTGCGCTAGTGGAGACCACTTTAGGAGCCTGGACTTGCAGCCCACGCATCAGTCACAAGGTGCTCCTCCCCCCACTGCAGGAGTGGTGCCAGAGGAGACTTGTTGAGTGCTGGACTTTCACCACCACTTAGCAGTACCAAGGCCTCCCCTCCACATGGTGTCAGTGGAGGTCCATCAGAGAGCAGTAATAAGGCACTCCTCTACCTCCTAATGAGAGGGGTACCAGTGGAGGCCTAGTGGAGAGCCTGAACCTCCTCCTCTACCCAGCAGTAACAAGCAAACCCCCTCCCCTAGGCGGTCAACTGAGAACAAGGAGAGAACCAAGCCCATCTGGTGGTAATGAGGCAACCCTGTCTACCCCCAGCAGTAGTGTTGGAGGGTGCCTGCTAAAACACAGATTTAAGACCCAGAGTCTTATAACATAATACACACAAAAAATAATAATAATACACAAATGTCCAAGTTTCAGTCAAAAATCACTTATTTAATCACAAAGAGATATACCATTTGTTTGATGGGGGCGGGGAGAGAGGGATAACTTATTATACCAAGAACCAATAAAGATCTCAAACTGAATGATTAAAGACAATCAAAAGATGTCAACACTGAGATGAAACAGCTTGACTGTGCAACAATTTTCTTTTCCTCTCAAAATCTTCTGGCCCTTCAGATTAACACTCCACTGACACTGCACTTATACAGTAAAAGCCTTTACTAATTTATAAATTATAAACTTTGTGATAAAGGAAAGAGTTAAGTATTTCCAAGGAATTTTAGCCCAAGGAAAAGTCGGCATTTAAAAATTTATTTCTGGCCGGGCGTGGTGGCTCACACCTATAATCCCAGCACTTTGGGAGGCCCAGGTGAGTGGATCACTTGAGGCTAGGAGTTCAAGACCAGCCTGGCCAACATGGCAAAACCTTATTTCTACTAAAAATACAAAAAGTTAGTTGGGCATAATGGCATTAGCCTGTCTTCCCAGCTACTGGGGAGGCTGAGGCAGAAGAATGGCTTGAACTGGGAGGTGGAGGTTACAGTGAGCCGAGATTGTGCCACTGCACTCCAGCCTGGGAGACAGAGCGAGACTCTGTCTCAAAATAAATAAATAAATAAATATAATTTTAAAGTGTATTTCTCCCTTAATTTTTTTTTTTTTTTGAGGGATGAGTCTCACTATGTCACCCAGGCTGGTCTCAAACTCCTAGGTTCAGTGATCCTCCCACCTCAGCCTCCTGAATAGCTGGGACTATAAATGCACCCGGCTTCCCTTACTTTTTTATTTCTTAAACTTACCGTTGATTAGAAGCAACTGGAATGAATTCCTTGCACTTCTCAAATTTATTATTCTCTAATATTAGTTACCATGCAATTCTTACAAGAGAAGACCAAAAGCATTTTAAAAGTCAATCTTTAAGTATTAAAAAATATACTGGAAAGACTCACCAAAATAATTTATGAATGAGATGATACTAAGTCCTTTTTAAGAACACTAGAAAATGTTATTTTTACATTCTCAGTGTACAGAATTTTTTCCAAGTTATACATAAAAACTAGGAAAAAACAAAATCCACAGACCTAATGCAGAAATGTGATACAGCTTGGGTGAGGATAAAAAGAGGAAGAAACAGCTGTGCTACTCATGAAGGACTATACCATAGATCATTGATGCTCTATCATTAGTATCATCAGGATCACCTGGACGGCAGGTGAAACAGATTACTGGGTCCTTTCCGCAGAATTTCAGATTAACTAAATCTAGGGCAGGTGAAAATTGGCATATCAAACAAGTCCCCAGGGGATGTTGATTCTGCTGGTCCAATGACCACATTTTGAGAACCACTGCCTTAAAGAGATGATGCCTGTGCAGATCACAAAATATAATAATAAAGGTCAGCTACTGGAAGCCTAACTCTAGTGAAGCAAGCAGAACAGCTGTACCTAATTCTGAATTAAGAGTAAGAATTAGAGGCCAGGGACAGTGGCTCACATCTATAATCCCAACACTTTGGGAGGCCAAGGTGGGAGGATCACTTGAGGCCAGGAGTTCCAGAGCAGCCTGGGCAACAGAGCAACACTCCCATCCCTACAAAAAATAAAATAAAATCATTTTTTTAAAAAAGAGTAAAAATTAGTAGGAGAGAAAGGGAAGTCAGACCCTAAGTTGCTGTAAAGGTAAAAGTTCATAAAAACCAGAAAATAAAAACAAGTAAGCAACTCTCTTCCCATACACGACAACCTTATTAATGCATTTATTCAACATTTATTGAACAAGAACTATATGCCAGGTACAACACATGGAGAACACAAACATAAATAAGCATTAACTGCTAAAGAGCTCATCATCTATAAGGTGAAACAGAACAAAAAGTAATTGTAGACCTAGAAAAGTTAAGGAATTTAACTAAAATGACAAACACAGAAAAATCTGTTCGGCAAATTTCTAAGTTATAACTTCAATGGCATTCTTATTCTTTGGTGACAGGAAAGAAAAAGGGAGCAACTTCACTCTATTAACAATAAAAATCACTAAAAATAGAATAACAAGTCCATACTGACATAAGCAATTGAATAATAAATAAACGGGAGAGAAGAGACAATCTCCTGTGCAGAAGAATTCCAAGTAATTAGCAGGTGGAACATAACTCCCCACTCCCTGAGTGTAAGTTATAGATCGCGACTTCTTTCCAGAGAGCAGCATGAAAAGAGGGGTAATGGAAACCTAACTGTGGAGAAACCTCACCAACACTACCTCACCCTAGTGATCAAGGTCAACATCAACAGTGATAAGTCACATTGACAGTATGTGATGAAAATGGCACTGCGCTTCTGCGATCTTCCTCAAAACTCGTAACCCCAGTCTAATAAAGAGAAAAACATCAGACAAGTTCAAATTGAGGAACACTTTTACAAAGCACTTAACCAACACTTCTGAACACTGTGAAGGTCATAAAAAACAAGGAACGTCTGAAAAACTGTCACAGCCAAAAGGAGCCTAAGGAGACATGATGACTACATGTAACGTGGCATCCTGGAACAGAAAAGGCTCATTAGGTAAAAACCAAGACAATTCGAATAAAGTATGGACTCTCATTAATGATAATGTAAAAATGTATCAGTATTCATTCATTAATTGTAACATGTTAATATGTAACAGTTAAACTGGTTGTAGGATATATGGGAACCCTCTGCACCATCTTCGCAATTTTTCTGTAAATCTAGAATGGTTTTAAGAAATAAAACTTATTTTAAAACTTGAGAATTAACTTCTCAGAATACTAATTTAGTTTTTAAAAGTCACAAAATTCCAATGATGGAAAATAAAGGAATACATGAATATATTATTGATTAATAAAGGAATAAATAAGTTTATGGAGATTTGCTCCTGACAGGAATTTCTAAATAAGTTTAATGTATATTTTATAATGAGAGGATGGGAATATCAAATTATATATTTTTAAGTTAATGGTACTGAGTTCATTTCACCAGAATTACACCATTATAAAGCTACGATTGACAAAATCCACAAGAATGCATTAAGCAGAAAACACGGCCAAAAATTTTTCAGTAGTAAAACTAATTTAAAATGTAACAAGCACAAAGCAATTCCAATTAAATAAATAATGAAATAGGATGTCAGTTTAGAAAAGAATGAATCTGAATTAATATTTCACAATGCACATGGTAATACATTTCAGGAGGTTAAAAAAGTAAACCTAAGAAAAGTCAAAAAATAACTAAACAGGAGAACATTTTTTTACTTTACCTTAGAAGAAAAATTTGAGTCCTGAAGAAAAAGACAATTTGAATATTGAAAACTTTTATTTTTACATGAAAAATAAAAACTTTTTATGCAATCAATAAAACAAAAATTATAGGAATAAATGTAACAGACTAGGAGAAATCATTACAAAGCTTGCTACCCAAAATATCCATATACAAAAATATAGGCATATGTAGAAAAATACATATGTCTACACACACGTATATAGAGATGAGTATAAAAGTTCAGTTGTGCATTGTCAAGGGAATAATTTCCAAGTAGGAATACAATAAATGAATCAAGACATAGCAAAATGCATAGCTCTGGTAGCAAAATTATTTGGTAAACTATGCAAAAACAGGCACAAAGCTAAAAATATTCACTATTTGGCTTTTTACAGAAAAGGTTTGCCAACCCCTGAGCTAAAGAGGCAAGTTAATTCACTGACCCACACAATTTTTAGTGAGGTCGAGATAGTCATTACAGACAATCCTTTTCAAAAAAGGAGGGAAATGCAAAGTACATAGAATCAGGTTACTAAAATACAGAGGGAAATGTTGGAGATCTGGAAATTCGTTAAGACTCAGTCCTATTTCCATCGGGAAATGATTCTCCATGGCTCTGGGATCCATCTTCCAGGTTCAGCCCTCTGAGACACTCTTTTTAATGAAAGGTAGCACTTGCTTTCTGCTAAGCAGTTTTCTCATCATGCTTCCTACTTGTAGAAGTTTGGGGGTCCAAAGGCATCTTTTCATTTTGTACTCTCTGACCCCTTTAATCCAAACTAGTAGTGATCCTTAAAATACATTCCTCTTAAAGCTTTGTGGGGGTCCTAGGAATCTCACTGGGGTTCTTTGCATTAAACAAAAGCCACACGCACAAATCTTTTTCAGATAAGCCCTCCTCTACCTTGAGATTCTGCTGAAATGGCTGCAGGATAAGGACCATCCCCTTAAGTTTCTTGGACGCGCTATTGTTTGATTGAATGGATTGGTCAGTCACACCATTAGTCTTTCTTTAGAGGCCCTTTTATGTGACTGAAAAGTACTCTGAGGCAGAAACTTAGATCTTTCTTAAATTTTAACAAAGGATTTTACAGCCACACTCTCAACTTTGTCCTTAGTTTTCCTGACAATGCCTTGGATCTATCTGATCCTTGTTCAAGAAGGAAACCAGAATATTTCACCCTAAAATATGCTTCTTTAAAATATTTTTTTTTTTTTGAGATGGAGTCTCGCTGTGTCGTCCAGGCTGGAGTGCCGTGGCATGATCTCAGCTCACTGCAAGCTCCGCCTCCCGGGTTCAAGCCATTCTCCTGCCTCAGCATCCTGAGTAGCTGGGACTACAGGCGCCTGCCACCACGCCCGGCTAATTTTTATATTTTTAGTAGAGATGGGGTTTCACCGTGTTAGCCAGGATGGTCTCGATCCCCTGACCTCGTGATCTGCCTGCCTCGGCCTCCCAAAGTGGTGGGATTACAGGAGTGAGCCACCGCGCCCAGCCAATTTATTGCTCTTTATTGAAGATTTTCTATGAGCTGGGATTCTAAACCACTCTAAGCCACTCTTGAGTTACTTTTCTCTCATGTGAACTGCACTGCAGCATTACTATACGTGCTTATTTCTCTCTTGTTGATCTGTTTTTTGCTGCAGGAGTCTGTCCCAACTACGAACTTATGAAGGTTGAGGAAAATTATTATTTCTCCCTTTCACTTAGAAGAAGCCATTTCTTAATTTAGCATCATTTGGAGAGGCTTTTTGGAGAGGCTGACATGGTCAAAACCATCAAGTCTCAGCTCCTTCAGGTTTATCAATCCTTTCTTTAGCATACTTGCTCCTGTCACTCTTTAGGCACAAACCAGGTGGCACCTTCAAGTCTAGTTGGAAATCTTCTTAGCTACAGTACTCAGTTCATTATGTGCATTCTAGTTTCTACATTACTACAGGTGACAGTGTTGCATTATAAAGCTTATGCTACTATATTAGAAGGATCCCCTTTCCTCCAGTTTCTAACAAGATTCTCCCATTTTCCTTTAAGCCCTTCCTGGCAACCTCACCAAAAAACATGAGTCTACAGTTTCTCCAAGATACTTTAGATTCACACTGACAGTGTCTTCAATGTCCATTTACCTTTCATCCACTACGAAGTTCCAAAGCCATGCCCACTTAAAATATTTGTTGCTGGGCACCATGGCTCATATGGGATTGTTCCCAAAGCAATCCCAGCACTTTGGGAGGCCAAGCAGGAGGATCACTTAAGCCTAGGAGTTTGAGACCACCCTGGGCAACACAGTAAGACCATATCTCTACAAGAAATAAAAGAATTAGCTGGGCGTGGTGGTGCACACTTGTAATCCCAGCTACTTGGGAGACTGATATGGGAAGACTGCTTTAGCCCAGGAGGTCAAGTCTGCAGTGAGCTGTGATAGCATCACTGCACTCCAGCCTGGGCAACAGAGCAAGACCCTAGCTCAAAAAAAAATTGTTGACATCACTTATCTTAGTTCATTTGAACTGCTATATCAGAATAACATAGATGGGTGGCTTATAAACAATATAAATTTATTTCTCACAGTTCAGGAGGTTGGGAAGCCCAAGATGAAGGTGCCAGCAGATTCAGTGTCCAGTGAGGGCCCACTTCCTGGTTCACAGATGGCCATATTTTCGCTGTATCCTCACATAGTGGAAGGCAAAACAAGCTCTCTCAGGACTCTTACAAGGACACTAATCTTATTCATGACAGCTACACCCTAATGACTTAATCACCTCCTAAAGGCCCCATGTCCAAATACCATCTCATTAGGGATTAAGTTTCAACATAGGAATTTTGTGGGGACACAATCAGTCTACTGCATCAATCAACCTCTAGTGCCAGTATCAAATTAGTTGTCTACTGTGTAACAATTATCCAAAACTTGTAAGCTTAAAACACATAGCTTAAGATCTATTATTTCACATAGTTTCCGAGAGTCAGGAATCCAGGAGTAGTTAGCTAAATGGTTCTGACTCAAATGTCAGCCTCAGGCAGGAATGCAATCATCATGAAGTTTGACTGGAGCTGGAAGGACTACTGGCTACTGGCTAGAGGCTTTGGTTCTTTGCTGTTTGGGCCTCTCCATAGGGATGCTCACTTGACTAGCTTCTCCCAGAGCAAGTGATCAGCAAAAGCGTGATAAAGATGGAAACCGCAATGTCTTTAATAATCTAATCTTAAAATTAACATTCTGCTGTTTTTTATTGGTCACACAGACCAGTCTTGGCACAGTATGGAAGAAGAATGAATCCACAGGGCACAAATACCAGCAGGTGGTGGGGGCCATCTTGGAGGCTGGCTGCTGCAGTGGCTTGGCAATTCCAGGCAGAGTCTCATTTACAACACCCAAATAAGGAAGGAAAGAAACAGGGAGGGAAAGGGGGAACTTCTTCACATAACTTCTCTTTTCTTAGGGGGAAAATATTGTTCAGGGAGCTCTCCAATAAACTTCTATATCTCTTTGGCCTGAAGAGAATAAAACAGTTACCCACTAAGTGCCAAGGAGCCTAGAAAAATAAGTATGTGGCATTTTTTGCCTCAATCATAAAAAGAAAGCAGGAAAGTAGGAGGTTGGTATGACTTTTGCATAGACAATCAACGGTCTACCACAAAAGTTAAGTAGAAAGCATAGCAAAAATAAACAAGTCAATGATTACAATCACATATTTTGAATATATATTTCCAAATTCCAGAAATTAAATGGTTTACCTCAAAGATGTCTGAAAACTTGTTTTTAAGTTGATACAAATGTAAACAAAAAATGCTAAATTAATATTCCTCACTATAATTATATAGCATTTTATAATATCCAGACTGTTCATATGTATTCTTTACAATAGCCTTGAAAGAAAACTAAAGCAAATATTATTATGTTAGCCCCACTTTACAGGTAAGAAACATGAATCAATGGTATGACCATAGCTCACTGCAGCCTTCAACTCCCAGACTAGAGTGATGCTCCTGCTTCAGCCTTCCTAGTAGCTGGCCCTACAGGCATGCCACCATACTGGCTAATTTTTAAAATTTTTTTAGAGATGAGGTCTTACTATGTTGCCCAAGCTGCTCTTGAATTCCTGACCTCAAGCGGTCCTCCTGCCTCAGCCTCTCAAATAGCTGAAATTACAGGCATGAGTCACTGCACCCAGCAAAAAATTATCATTTTTGACAACACTAATACTACAGTAATTTGCTTAACCCTCCATCACTGACATTAGGTTATTTCCCATTTGTCACTCTCATGGTCAATCCTATCAAAATATTTTCATGCATTATTTTTCCCTCCTTACTTAGTTTATTTTATTAGGAAAAAATACCACAAATTGGTTGACTGGGTCAAAACATACATACATTTTTTAGAACCTCGCTATATGCTGATTTCTAAAAGCAATTTAATATAGTTTAGTTAACTAAGATGCTACCAGCATGAGTATACCATGAGGTTCACCAAAACCTCACCATCCCCAAGTACCTCGTTGAATTCTTGCTTATTTAGAATGAGATAAAATGTTCTCTTATAGTTTTAATTTGCATTTATTTGATTACTTGTGGGATTGAACACTCCTTTTTGTGTTTTTCACTTTGTTCTTATGAGAACTATAAATTCATATCTGTATTTCATTTACTATAGTCTTGAGATTTTTCTTATAAAATTTAATAAGTTATTTCTCATAAACATGCTTTGTTATTTGGTTCAAATATTTCTTCTAATGTTACCTTTTTTATTTTGGTTTAACCAACATTCATTTGTACAAAAAAAGTTATATAATAATTCTATTCTATAAAATGCTCTTCAGTGTTTTGTTTTGTTTTTTCACTCCAAAATGGAAAAGTTACTAGCTGTCCAAAAAGTTGATAAACATGCTACCAGCTATAATACTTATTCTCCTTTTAATCAGCCTGAGGTTTATTTTGATCTATGATATTCAATTTAAATTTAGTTGCACAATTCAAAAATTGCACTTAACTAAAGATGCCCTTTTGCATGCTGCTAACTGCTATAGATAGTTGGGCGGATTAAGATAACCCAAATAATGTGGAACTACTAGAAATAATATAAATGCTGTGAATTTAACTATAAAATTTGCCATAGGAAATCAGTAAGGCATACGTAAACATTACCTAAAAGAGACAAAACAGCTCCCAGACCCATACAAGGTGGCTATAACCTAATTGAAAGTGCTCTAACATTATCTATTTTAGAAGACAAATGGGTCATTCAGAAGGGGCACTGGTCAGCCACTGGCGTATAGGGCAGGGAAAAAAGTTACTGGGTTTTTCCCCTTTTTCAATTAATTCTTCCTACTAACTGTACATTTCTTTTTTCACCAATCATTTTCAAGAGTTTTTTAGCTTCCTGTGCTTGTTATGTGGTACTCCCACTCTCCTTTATTTAGGAAGTTAATGATTTTAGTTATTTCTTATTTTATCCTAGAGATTAAACTTTTTCTCAAGTACACTCTAGGTGAGTTGTCTGGTCTCAGGGTCTGGATGTTTCTGATCTGGAGGTGAGACTGGTATTGACATGGCTGCCTAAGGCTATCTTTGCTGATGTTATCAAATCTTCGAATCCTAATTCGTAATTCCTGTTAATACCGCAAGTGTCATACCTGTTCTCTTCCTATTTTCATAGAATTGCACTGAAAGGCTTAATAGTCATATAATCCAAATAGAAACTCAATCTGCAAGCCTTTCACATGAATTATTATCAAGACATGTTCCTCTATTCACTGTTTCTATTTTCTGGCTTTGTTTCTTTAAAAAGTGTTCTGTTAAGAAATAATTAACAATAAGCTGCACATATTTAAAGCGTACAACTCAAAAAGTTTGGACATATGTGTATTTACCTGTGAAACCATCATCACATCAAGATAGTGAACCTCCTAAATCTTTCCTGTCCCTTTGAATTCCTTTCCTCCCTTTCCTTGTTGTCTCCTCTGCATTTGATATGCTTCCATTGCAATACAGCACTTATATTTTTCAGAACTTTTAAGAAGTGTAATATATTCTTTTTTGTCTGGCTTCTTTCACATAGCATAATTGTTCAGGGGTTCATCCACTTTGTTACAAATATTGCTGAGGAGTATTCCATTGTATAGATATACCACAATTGTGTTATTCAATTACCTGTTAATAACTACTTTGGAAAACGGTTTTAGTGGCTTCTTAAAAAATAAAAAAAGGCTGGGCGTGGTGGCTCACGTCTGTAATCCCAGCACTTTGGGAGGTCAAGGCGGGTGGATCACTTGAGGTCAGGAGTTCCAGACCAGCCTGGCCACCATGGTGAAACCCCGTTGCTACTAAAAATTTAAAAATTACCTGGGCTTGGTGGCACACTCCTGTAATCCCAGCTACTTATGAGGCTGAGGCAGGAGAATTGCTTGAACCTGGGAGGTGGAGGTTGCAGTGAGCCAAGATTGTACCACTGCACTCCAGCCTGGACAACAGAGTGAGACTCTGTCTTAAAAAAAATAAAAAATAAAAAATAAAATAAAAAACAAAAAATAAAAAAAATCTACCTACCATTCCATTCCTAGGAATTCACTCAAAAGAAAAAAATGCATATGTCCATATAAAAACTTATACATGAATATTCATAGTATCTTTATCTGTATTAGCTAAAAATTAGAAAAAATTAATCTCCATCTACACAGCATAGATAAACAAATTGTGGTATATTCATAAAGTGACATACTACTTGGCAATAAAAAGGAATAAACTTAATATACATTACAGACAATACAGATAAATCTCAAAATAACTAAGCTGAGTAAAAGCACAACAAAAAAACGAGTATTTATTTCTTGCCAATTCTTTTTTTAAGGTACCTGGTCACTTTATAGCCCCTTACTCTTTATTTATTTTATAATCCCTATTTTATTTATTGAACATATTAAACTATGTACATATGTACATATTTAGACATACATACAAGCTCTCGATCTGTTGCCCAGGCTGGAGTGCAGTGGTGTGACCATGGCTCACTGCAGCGTTGACCCCCAGGCTCCAGCAAACCTCCCACCTCAGCCTCCTGAGGTACGCACCACCATACCCAGCTAATTCTATTTATTGTAGAGACACGGTTTCACTGTATTGCCCAGGCTGGTCTTGAACTCCCGGGCTCAAGCGATCCTCTTGCCTCAGTCTCCCAAAGTGCTGAGATTATAAGTGTGAGCTACTGCAACTGGCCATAAACATATTTATTTCATGTAATGTATATTTCTAATAATCAAAATCTCTATAGATCTCTTTCAGTTGTTTGCTGTTTCTGCTGACTCTTGCTCTTGGTGTTTTGATGTTTTCTCCCTTGTTACATTTTGTAATTTTAAAAAATGTGTATGAGCTTATTTGTTAGAATTTTAACTACAATTATTTGATGAATGCATTGATCGTACATTCCTCCATGGAGGATTTTTTTATTGTTCTTACAAGGTACCTGAGAGTATTACAGACTGAGGTCCAATTTAAATTAAAATCCTCCACTTGCGGAGTTTTAGAAACTATAAAAATTGTGTAAATTAAGGCCCCAAATTCAAGTGAATGTAAGCTGATAACCAAGAATTATTAGGGAAGATTTTAAGTCTACCCAGAACTGAATATCTTTGCAAGATGGTCTCTGATCAGGCTTCTTACCTTTATATGGGACCCAGGGATCTTTTTCTCTAGTCCTCATCCTGCTCCTTACACAAAGCTTCAATGCCAACAGAAATCCATGGATGCCCCCAAAGTATTCAATGACTTCAGCACCTGCTTATCTCACAGGATATATTATACTTGTTTTGTTTCTAGCCCCAGAAAGTTTCCCTTATTTTCTTAATGGGCTCATCCATTCATGTTAAAGGATATTTTTTATACTGAATCTAGTACTTTACATGTTTGGTGGAGGGAGGAATTCAGGCTCTCTAGTCTATCATATTGCTACAAATCAGTCTACTATTTCTGCAACTGCTTTATAAAATTTAAATACAATATTATATTTATTCCTGATACATTTTATTTTGGTATGTTGAGTATAGTCTACACGTCTGTCAAGAGCACTTAAAATCTTGATTGAGTCATCATACTAGCTTACCTTAGAAGTTGTATATCATTTGCAAATTTGTGTGAACCTTCTTAGCTTTCACCAAAGTCACTGATCACCACAGCTTCTGACAAAAAGAAAAGCTTTAGAATTAATTTTTAAAGTCTTTATGGTAAATCCAACATATTTTCTTATTGCTTTCAGGTATACAGAATTACAAATTAAATTTCCATCATAATCAAATACTAATACATCAAATTAAAACAGGTAAATTTTCATATCCCAATAACTCAAGTGGCAGACCTTTCAAACAGTAGTATTGAACTGAATGAAAAATATATTTATCATCAAGGGAAACCAGTGGAAGCATAAAGCGTTAGTTTGGGTAAAGGGGGTTCTAGTACCTCTGAAATCTCCAACAGCCCCCATCTTCAAAAGGAAGAAACACAATTTATTTAAATTAGTATCTTAAAGGTCGGTGTTTACAAAAAGGCTGTGGGAAGGCTTTCCTGACTGAAGGATGCTTTCTTCCCCTTAGATGTTCAGTAAAATTTTAGCTCTTTCATATTTCTATTGTTTCATAGCACAAAACATACAAGAGCACTGAAGGGTCATAAAGGGAAGCTTTGAAGGGTTTCTTGCTTTTAACAACATCATGAAAACCCATGCCTGCTAGATTTTTTCTTTTCTACTCCACCACTTTTAGTTCACACCTTTACTAATTTCAGTCACCAGCGACAATTTCTGTAAAATCTATCTCCATCACAAGAGTGTGTATGCGTGTGTTTGTTTCCCCATCAGAAATAAGAGAAAACTTACACTTCTCTCCTTTAGTGCATTGCTCTTGCTTGAAGAATGAATAAACCACTGATTTGGGGTTCGCATCTTTACGTTCTGAGCAGCAACTTAGAACACTTTGCTCCTGATATTCTTTCTTCTCAATATTTGATGGATATCCTGCAATAATGTAGGAAAAACAGCACAGGCTTTGGAGTCACATCAATCTGGGTTTAAATCTCAATCTTCTACTTAGTAACTGGCTAATCTGAAGCAAATTTTTAATCTCTCTGAACCTAGTGGGAAAATAAGATGGGTCTCAATGTACAGCTGCAAGAAACAAATGATATAGCATATATATATAGTGTCAGCAAAGTGCCTACCATATAACACAAACTCTATTATGTTAGCTTTCCTGTGTAATTTTATGCTTCATTTTCACTTTACTCAGTCAAACGAATTTCCAGACTAAATTTTCTTACATTATAGCCTTGATAAATTTTATGGTTTTGTCCAACAACTATCAACATTTTAGGCCAGGTGTACTGGCTCGTGCCTGTAATCCCAGCACTTTGGGAGGCCGAGGCAGGAGGATTAAGCCTGGGAGTTTGGGACCAGCCTGAGCAATATGGTGACACCTCGTCTCTACAAAAATAAAATTAAAAAAAATAAAAAATAAAAACATTTTGCAACACTTAATGCTTTCAAAACAGCAGTACATCAATACTACTACTACTGAATATATCCCACCAAGAAAGTACATTTCAAAATCTATGTTCTAGAGCCACTAGAATTTGTTCCTTTTTGTGTGTGGTTATGTCACCAAAATGCGATATAGATGTGTAAACTTGTTTCATTTCCTTTTCAGATTTTTCTTTCATTCTACTTTTTTATTTAATCCCACTTTTGAATATGTAGACATACATGATGATTTAGGGTTAAAACTATAGAAACAACTTCCATTTAGAGAAATCTCTCTTCTGTTGTTGGCACCTTTACCTTGCTCCTTCCTTCTGCAGATACATTGCATACTTTTCCATGCCTTTGTTTTTTCCACTTCCTATTGTATTCTACAGATCATTCTCTATTGGTATACAGAGACTTTCTCCCTTCTTTTTTATGACCTCTATGGAAAGACGGTGACTTGGAAGGGGCACAATCTACCTGCAGACTGTTGTACTGTCTGGATGCACCTTAGTTTATGCAATCAGTTCTCTATTAATGGGCATTTTAGTTATTTCCAATCTTTTGCAAGTGCAAGTAATATGCTGCTATGACTAACCTCCCTTTGACTATTCCCTCCCATGCAGTTTATGCTTATGTATCTTTACCAGCAATGTATCAAAGTGCCTATTTCCCCACAGTCTACAGGGCCTATTGTATAACTTTTGGATTTTGTTGAGAAATGCGTTAACATAGCTTTAATTTATATTTTTCTTTGTATGACTGAAGGTGGAACATCTTTTATTTTATTTTTGAGATGAAGTCTTGCTGTGTTGCCCAGGCTGGAGTGCAGCGGCATGATCTGGGCTCACTGCAGCCTCCGCCTCCCAGGTTCAAGCAATTCTCCTCCCTCAGCCTCCCCAGTAGCTGGGATTATAGGTGCTCACCATTACGCCCGGCTAATTTTTGTATATTTAGTAGAGGTGGGGTTTCACCATGTTGGCCAGGCTGGTCTCAAACTCCTGACCTCAAGTGATCTGCCCGCCTTGGCCTCCCAAAGTGCTAGGGTTATAGGTGTGAGCCACCACGCCCAGTCTGGAACATCTTTTATATGTCTGTCATGTGCATTTCTTTTTCATATCTTTGGCCCATTTTCCTACTGGGTTGATGGTCTTACTTGCCTGGAATTTTACGAAGGTGTTTTCATCCAGGAGGTTAGCTCTTTGTGATATAAGTCCAAATATTTTTCCCCGCTTTGTCGCTTGCCTTTTGACTTTGCTCGTGGCATTTTTCACTATTTAAATACTTTTTTATTAATATAGTAGGATTTATCATGGTTTTTCTTTAAGAATGAGTCATAGTTATAAAATCTTTGGCTTATACTTTCGTAGACTTTAAACATGTTGTTCCATGGCTGTTTTGCTTTGTATGTTGCTGTTTAGAAGTCTGTTGCTAACCTCTCCTTTCTGTCTGGAAGCCCAGAGGAATCTTTCTTCATCATTTTGAAAGTCCAACTGTTTTACTAGGACATGACTTGGAACTGACCATTCTGGATCAATTTTCCCAGTACACAATGAGCCTTTTCAACTTGTAGATTGGAGTCATCTCTTATTTCCAGAATGTTTTCATGGATTGAAACTTAACTATTAGCTTTGCTATTGTTTTTTTCTTCTTAGGAACTCTACTTTTACTTCTTTTCTATATCAATCACTTTCTATTACTTTTTAACCTTTCTTCATTTAATTTTCATTCTCTTGGTTGTTTTCATACCTTTTCTCAATGCTCCTTATATTCAGTCCAGTCTTTTCTTATGTACCTTGGAATTTAGCTTCATTTCTTTCTTTATGACTTTTTTTTTTTTTTTTTTTTTTTGAGACAGGAGTCTCTCTATATTGCCCAGGCTGGCCTCAAACTCCTGGGCTCAAGCCTCTCAAATAGCTGGAACTACAGGCATGCACCACTGCATCTGGCTTTAACTTCATTTTAAAAGCTGATTTTTCTTTTGATTCATTTTATTTCCTGAGTTCAGTAAATTCACTTTTCATATCTTCCTCTTTTTGTTCATTTGTTTTGCATTTTTGAATTTGGATTTGAGACTTTTTATCTCTACAAATGTTAGTTTAAGGATATTTTAAATTCTGGTAGGAGTACTGTGCTGTAGTTTTCTTTAGTGCTATAGTTGGATGTTTCGGGAAGACTTTTCATCAGCTAAAATTTTTTAAAAACTTTTTTCCTTATTTTTTGTAGAGACTAGGTCTCACTATAGTGCCCAGGCTGGGCTCGAACTCCTGGGCTCAAGTGATCCACCCACCTTGGCCTCTCAAAGGGCTGGGATTACAGCTGTGAGCCACTGTGCCCAGCCCAGTTGAAATGTTTTGACTATCATTTTGTTTTCCACCTAAAGTAACTTTATATGGATGTTGCCTGCCATCTTCTGTTCATCTTGAAGTATTTTATTTTTCCTAAACCAGATATAGTTGTGTATAGGCAGAAGCAAGGAATTTAGATGACTTAACTGGATTTCTTAGTAAATAGTACCTAATAAAGTGTTTTTTTGTTTGTTTGTTTTTAATTAATGACTCCTTTTTGGGTGGGAGAAATGAGTATCTATTTTCTATTCTGGTTCACCAAGATCCTTAATTGCTACTACCTCTTCTCTTTATCACCAAGCCTCCAGGTAGATGGTGACCCTTCCAAGGCACCCTCTTTCCTTTCCCCAGAAGCAGTACTTTCATGAGACTGCGTCTTTGGTCTCATTTTCTTTCAAGTCTCTTATTTTGTCTAATGGATCTTACACCTCTTCTGACTTCTCTATTCAGGGTGGGGCTTTCTCTTTCTGGGAATTATCTGTATTCTGCTACCCCTAGGTCCTGCAACCTCTCCTCTTTTTTTACAGTCTCCACCTTGCTTGCCACTTCTCCATGGATTCTGCTAGACTGCAGTGTTGATTTCCCTGCATGCCCATAGACATTTTGCTAGCTATTAATGTATGCTTACATATCAATAAATTTGTATGGGTTTTCTCTTGTTAACCTACTGTTAGTTTAGTTCAGCCAACTCAGTTATCAAACCTTCAGAAGCGAAATTTAAGCTTCCCTGCAAATTGCTGGTTATTATTTAATATTATTATTATTTTGACACAGGGTCTCACTCTGTTGCCCAGGCTGGAGTGCAGTGGCACAATCACAGCTCACTGTAGCCTTGACCTCCTGCGTTCAAAAGATCCTCTGACCTCTCTCAGCTTCCTAAGTACCTGGGACTACAGGTGTGTGCCACTACGCCCAGTTAATTTTTTTATTTTTTTTATTTTTTTTATTTTTTTAAGAGACGAGCTTTCGCCATGTTGCCCAGGATGGCTGGTCTCAAACTTCTGGGCTCAAGCAATCTTCCTGCCTCAGCCCCGCAAAGTGCTGGGATTACAGGCATCAGCCACCGTGTCCAGCTGGTATTATTTTTATTAGTGTTCTATCTTGCACTTCTGAGTATGTTTAAGCTTCCACCTGTCAGCTTCAAGGGCTTTTTTCTCCCAGCTAATGCCTAAGAGGCAAACAACCTTATTCTACTTCTCATTCACCCTCCTCTTTTCCTCCCATTTTTTTGCGGGTTATATTATTTCTACAATGTCAGACCATGTAATATTTATATACTATTCTATCATCATTATCCTCATCTTTTAATCTTGATGCTACACACAAAATTTATTTGATTTGCTCACCACCTGACCTTATGTTGAAGATTTTCCAATCATTTCTTGGTTGCCTGAAATTTGTTCTCTAGTATACGCTTCAGAAGGATTCATGGGAACAATTATAGCCATTTTCCTTGAATTATTTCATGTTTATAAATGTTTGTCAATGCCCTGAATTCTTGAAGGGTAGTTTGGTGAGACAGGAATTATTTTATTTCTTTGAATAAATACTTTCTTAATATCTGACATAAAATGTTGCCACCAAAAATCCAATCTGATTTTCTTTGCAAGTGACCTGCTCTTTTTATTTCCCCCATCAATGCAAGAAGGGTTTATTTTTAAAAATCCAACAATTTTACAGGACCACATCTCAGTGTTAACTGTTGTGGGTTGATTTCTCCAGGTTTACAGTATACCTTTCAACATATGTTACATTTAAACCTACTTTAATGTTAAGCGTTCTTGAATTACAGTCCTAATAGTTGTTCTGGTCCATTGCTTTTGCTTGCTTTGTTTTACTGTAGTAAAATAAGTAACATAAAATTTACTGTTTTAAAGTATTCAATAAGTGGCATTAAGTATATTCAGTGTTACATAAACATCACCACTATCCTTGGGCTTACATTTGGGGAACTCCATTTATATTTATTCTGGCTCTCTTTGCCTGTCTTGTCACCTCTTGACTCCTTTTTAAAAATCTTTTTATTTTCTTCATTTTTCCATTTTTCTTATTGTACTTTCTGTGATGTATATTCACTCTTGGTTTCTAATGCAATCATCACTTTAAACTGTCTTTTTCTTAATCTTTTATTGAGTTTTGTCTGCTCTCATTGCACCTCCTTCTATGGTCTAGCCATCTCATTTCTTTTTTTCCCCTGAAAACATAGAAAGAGGTGAATTTTATTTACTTTTTTATAATTTCAAGTTTTCTTTTAGATTTGGGGGTACATGTGCAGATTTGTTACATGGGTATACTGTGTGACACTGAAGTCTGGAGTATGACAGATCCTGTCATCCAGGTACTGGGCATTGTACTCAACAGTTAGTTTTTCAACCCTTATTGCATTCCTTCCCTGCATAGTATTCCACGGTTCATATGTAACCAATCTATCCCTGATGGACACATAGGTTGATTCCACATCTTTGCTATTGTGACTAGCACTATGATGAACATATGACTGCATGTATCTTTTTGGTAGAACAATTTCTTTTGGCTATACACCCAATAATGGGATTGCTGGTCAAATGGTAGTTCTGAGTTTTTTGAGAAACTTTCAAACTGATTTCCACAGTGGCTGAACTAATTTACATTCCCACCAACCGTGTGTAAGTGCTCCCTTTACTCTGCAGCCTTGCCCACATCTGTTGTTTTTTGACTTTTTAGTAAGAGCCATTCTGACTGGTGTGAGATGATGTCTCATTATGGTTTTGATTTGCATTTCTCTGATGATTAGTGATGTGGAACATTTTTTCATCTGTTTATTGGCCACTTGTTCTTTTGAGAAGTGTCTGTTGATGTCTTTTGACCACTTTTTAATGGTTTTTTTTTTTTGCTTGTTGAATTAACTTCCTTATAGATTCTGGATATTAGACCTTTGTCAGATGCATAGTTTGCAAATATTTTCTCCTATTCTGCAGGTTATCTGTTTGCTCTGTTAATAGTTTCTCTTACTGTGCAGAAGCTCTTTAGTTTAATTAGGTCCTACTTGTCAACTTTTGTTTTTGCTGCAATTGCTTTTGAAGACTTAGTCATAAATTCTTTCCCAAGGCTGATGTCCAGAATGTTTCCTAGATTTTTTCCTAGGATTCTTACAGTTTGAGTTCTTACATTTAAATCTTTAATCCATCTTGAATTGATTTTTGTATGTGGTGTAAGGTAGAAGTCCAGCTTTGTATGTGGTGTAAGGTAGAAGCCCAGTCTTACACACATGGCTAGCCAGTTATCCCAGCACCATTTATTGAATAGGAAGTTCTTTCTCCATTGCTTCTTTTTGTCAATTTTGTTGACCAGATGGCTGTGGGTGTACAGCTTAATTTCTGGGTTCTCTATTCTGCTCCATTGGCCTATATGTCTGTTTTTGCACCAGTACCATGCTTTTTTGGTTACTGTAGCCTCAAAGTATAATTTGAAACAAGCTACACATTCAGTAGCACTTGAATGTGTAGATTGTTTTGGGCAGTATGGCGATTCTAATGATATTGATTCTTCCAATCCATGAGCATGGAGTGTTTTTCCATTTGTTTGTGTCATCAATGATTTCTTTCAGCAGTGTCTTGTAGTTCTTGTAGAGATCTTTCACTTCCTTGGTTAGAGGTATTCCTAGGCTGTGTGTGTGTGTGTGTGTGTGTGTATGGCTATCGTAAACAGGACTGCATTCTGGATTTGGCTCTCTGCTCCAACATTATTGGTATAGAAACGCTACTGATTTTTGTACAGTTTGTATCCTGAAACTTACTGAAGTTATCAGTTCCAAGAGCCTTTGGTGGAGTCTTTAGGGTTTTCTAGGTATACAATCAGATCATCAGCCAAGAGAGATAGTCTGACTTCTTTTCCTATGTGGATGCCTTTTGTTTCTCTTGCCTGATTGCTCTGGCTAGAACTTCCTACGTATCTCATGTCTGAGCTCTTATTTCTGATTTATGTGGTTCTTTCAAAGATTTCATCTTTTCCTTAAATTCTCTTAGCTTACTCTGAAATATTTAGATTGTCATTTTCATCTGCTTTGTGGCCACATTTTTGGGGTATGTTTTCATAATCTCGTGCAATGTTATATGGCTTATTTTGATGATTTTCTTATAATGATTTAGTGTATATATATATACATACATATATATATACACACATATATATATATATTCCCTTTTCCCATATATTTATATAACTATATACTAAAAGGAGGTTCCAGGCTAGGTACAGTGGCTTATGCCTATAATGCTAGCACTTCAGGAAGCCAAAGCAGGAGGATCACTGGAGTCCAGGAGTTTGAGACCAGCCTGGGCAACATAGCAAGATGCCATCTCTCCAAAAAATTAGCCAGGCATGGTGGCACATATCTATAGTCCCAGCTACTCTTGAGGCTGAGGAGGGAGGTTCACTTGAGCCTGGGGGGTCAAGGCTGCAGCAAGCTGTGATCATGCCACTGTATTCCAGCCTGGGCAACATAGCGAGATCCCATCTCTAAAGAAAATAAAAAGGAGGTTCCTATGTTACACTGTATGGACATGCTGGAGTTTAAAAAAATCTATTTCCTAGTGGAATCTGGTTGTTTCCAGTTTTGGCCATTACAAATAAAATCGCTGTATTTGCAGAGCAGCCAATATAGGTTTTCATTTCACTTTTCATCAGAGAAGCATACAATCATCAAAGGGGAAATTAAAACCACAATGAGATACCCCATCATACCTCATATAAAGGCTAAATATTTTAACTGATAATGCCAAGTGCTGACAAGGATGAAAAACTACTGGAACTCTCTTATCTTGGTGGTAAATTTCAATCTAGAGTGGGCTTGCCAGATCATGTGATAAGGATATGATTAATTTTATAATAAACTGTCAAATTGTCTTCTAGGTGGCTGTACTATTTGCAGTCTCACCAGCAAGACTAAGGTTTCTCCTTGTTTTGCATCCTTGCCAGGAAATGTATTGTTTGTTTTGACATTCTGAGTAAGAGGTTGTGTAGTATCTCACTGTGGTTTTAATTTGCGTTTTTCCAATGACGGTGGTTTTAATTTGCATTTTCCCAATGACTATTCTATACTTTTTTCATTTAACACAAAATGGTAACCACTTTCCTATGTCATTCAACAGCCTATGCCACTACTCTTTGAAAACGTTCCTTTTAAAAGGCTGAAAAATATAATGATGGGATGTGTCATAATTTATAAAACCATTCTTCTACCATTAGATATTTGTGATTTCCAATTTTTCACAAGTACAAAATCACACTGTGATTATAAAGCTTTGATTCTATCTCTATTTCCTTACAAGTTTCTTAGAAAAGGTCAAAAGGTATATGAACTTTTGTTTCTCGATGCATTTTGACAAATTGCTTTCTGAAAAAGTTATACAAGTGTACTTTTGTACAAACAGTGACTAAGGATTTCTATCTCCCTATATCACATACTATATTATTTTATAGAGGTTTACGAAATAATTTCATTATTTCTTTAATTACAATGGTTTTTTATGTAAGCCATTTGTTCTTGTTCTGTTATCATGAGCTTATTTATGTAGTTTGTTCATTTTCTATCAGGGTATTGATGTTTTTATTTGTTGATTTGTAAGAGATGAGCACATTGTCCAAAAGTATAGATTACACACTTTTCATGTAAAGCCTAATAGGCCTACTCTGGCAGCTTCTCACTCAATTCTTTATTCAACTTGAAATATACTTCAAATGAGCAAACATTTATCAAATGTCGACTGCATACAAAACACTTTGTTAGACTCCAGAAGGAGTACTGCCTCCCAAGAAGGAGTTATTTTGTTTCTCACATTATAAAATATGCATACATTAAGAATTTGAGTAGAGCAAACCCTTGAACAACAATGGGGATTAGAGGTACATACACTCCCTACCCCATGCAGTCTCCTGCTCCCCCAGTAACTAATAGCCTACTGTTGACTGGAAGCCAACTGGAAGCCTTACTGATAATATTAACACATTTTGCATTTTGCAAAATATGGAACATTTTCACATCTGCAGGTGTAACCACAGCTTCACGAATTATCTTTTTTTTCTTATTTCTTTTCTTTCTTTTTTTTTTTTTTTACAATGATCCTTATGCTAGATTCATTTATCTTGAAATGGCAGGCAAAAGCAGCTTCAGACCTCAATCTACAGTACATGTGAAGCATTTAAACTGTTTCTTTTAATGTCATGACTTTTCTCTGCTTCTTGCAGGGACTTCCAACATCACTAGAGGTACTTTGTATGGGTCCCATGGTGTTCAAGGTTTATGGTATTGCACTAACCACGAAAAATATGTGAGAACAGCAAGATCACTTTACATTGCCATGCACAATTTACTGGAGAGATGAACTGTTCACATGGAGATGATCAGCATCACAGGGCTTTTTAAGCAGATACTCACAGCACTTCACTTCACTACAATAGTAACCAGAGAGACCTACGAAATTATTATGGTAATACAGTAAGTACTACAGTTATTTACTATGTACTGCAGTCATTTACGCAGTTACAGTTTAATACTGCATCCTTACACTTTACATTTCTCTTCACTATAAATGGCGCCAAGTACAATCTGCATTTGTGTAAGTTTTGGTAAATTTTAATTTTTTATAAGAGATTTATGTATATTTTATGGTAGTAAATAAAATACACCAATATCTATATATATTTTACACATTCATATCTTTTTTAAAATTTTTTCAAAATTTCTAGGCTGCATGGCTCATCTGTGAGTTTTTTCAAACTGTCACAAATCTTCAAAAAATTTTTCCAACATATTTATTGAAAAAATTTTGTGTATTAAGAGGACCCAAATAGGTCAAACCCATGCTGTTCAAGGGTCAACTGTATAGAGTAAGAAAAGACTGTGATTGAATGAAACCTGTCTATATTTCAAGGAGGCGGCTGGGTGCAGTGGCTCGTGCCTGTAATTCCAGCACGTTGGGAGATGGAGACGGGAGGATCACTTGAGTCCAAGAGATCAAGACCAGCCTGGGCAACACAGGGAGACCCTGTCTCTACAAAAAAAAAAAATTTATTTTAATTGGCTGAGCATGGTGGCACACATCTGTGGTCCCGGCTACGAGGGAGGCTGAGGTGGGAAGATTGCTTGAGCCCAGGAAGTCAAAGTTACAGTGAGCCAAGATCGCATCACTGCACTCCAGCCTAGGTGACAGGGAAACTTTGTCTCAAAAACAAACAAACAAACAAAAAGGAGGAAGCTGTTGATCTAAGCATCAATTACGTTCAAAAGAATGTGGTCTGGACGCAGTGGCTCATGCCTGTAATCCCAGCACTTTGGGAGGCTGGGTGGATGGATCACGTGAGGCCAGGAGTTCAAGACCAGCCTGGCCAACATGGTGAAACCCGTCTCTACTAAAAATACAAAGATTAGCTGGGCATGGTGCTGGGTGACTGTAACCCAGTTACTCAGGAAGCCGAGGCAGAAGAATTGCTTGAACCCAGGAGGTGGAGGTTGCAGTGAGCTGTGATCACACTGTTGCACTCCAGCCTGGGCAACAGAGCAAGACCCCGTTTCAAAAAAAAAAAAATGTGATTTTTGGCGGTGGGAACCATTTCTACAGAGAGAAATGCAAAGTGCAAAGTAGGCCCCAGGTCTACAAGTAACAACACAAGCCACAAACACAGTATTTGAAAGGCACAAGTTACCCTACTCTCTCCCCAATATAACCGTCAGGAACCTAATAGAACAATTAAAAGCTCATGAAATCCTAACAGCAGTGATATAACTGTTACTTAAAAGTTTTTCCTGTGACAATGTAAAAATGACCTTTAAAACATTAAGGTAGTGAAATAAAATCCTACTCCTACTACCACTTGCAAATATTATGTCCCCTACCACAACACATTTTACCCTTCAATTTAAGCATGTGGTATGTAACAATAGGATGTGAAGCAGTCATCTTGGTCCACAAGACAGAGCTTCATGATAAGAATGGCAGAGCAATATGCTAGGGGCATGGGCCCCTGACAACGGTGTGTAGGAAAGCCACCTGATCAGCTCATATTTTTCCATTGGAAAAAGTTGTATTAAGGTCACAATTATTTTTAAATTTCTCCATCACAGTAGCCAAACCTGTAATTTAACTAACAGAAATTCCAAACTGAGGAGTGTGGGCTTTGTCAATAATACAATATCATATAAATGTTTGGTTTTTAAAATACAGAATGCTTTGCAAATTTGCATGTAATCTTTGCGGAGGAGCCATCCATGCTAATCTTCTCCGTATAGTTCCAGTTTTAGTGTATGTGCTGCTAAGGGAGCACTAAGATTTTTTAAATTTCCTGGCTCCTAGAAATGATAAAATGTTTTTTATTTAAAAATTTGTTTTTGTTTTTTTTGAGACAGAATCTAGCTCTGTGTGCAGTGGCACAATCACATCTCCCTGCAGCCTCAACCTCCTGGGCTCAGGTGATCCTCCCACCTCAGCCTCCCAAGAAGCTGGGACTACAGGCACATGGCTCCATGCCTGGCTAACCTTTTGTATTTTTGGTAGAGACAGCGTTTTACTACGGTGCCCAGCTGGTCTCTATCTCCGTGGCCCAAGCAATCCCAGCCTCGGCCTCCAAACTGCAGGGATTACAAGTGTAAGCCACCATGCCTGGCCTAAAATGTTTTTTTAAAAAAGAAAAATCGTAGCTAAATTGAGGCAGTGGCCGTGAGAGTAGAAAAAAGATGAAAAGGAAAGGCATTTTGGAGACTGAAGCTACCCAGCTGGGCAAAAGAGAAAGGTAAGGATTTGAAGTTTTAAATTTTAACTACATAGAAGATGCCTGTACCCACTTTGGGAGGCCTAGGCGGGCGGATCACTTGAGGTCAGGAGTTTGAGACCAGCCTGGCCAACATGGTGAAACCCTGTCTATACCAAAAATACAAAAATTAGCTGGGTGTGGTGGCGCACACCTGTGGTCCCAGCTACAGGCACAAGAATCACTTGAACCTGGGAGGCAGAGGTTGCAGTGAGCTGAGATTGCACCACTGCACACTCTAGCCTGGACAACAGAGTGAGACTCTGTCTCCAGGAAAAAAAAAAAAAAAAAGATTTTATGTGCCTTCAAGAAAACAATGGCAAATAGAGCATTATTGTTGAGGACTCACCTTAGTTATCCAAATTTTCTGTCTTTAAAATTTTTTTGTAAAGGCCAAGGATTACAAACCTATCCTTAACATTATTTGTATGTTTAAATTGGATACAATAATAAATTTAATCCAAATTGAAAGTCAAGTTTTCCAGAAAGCAGATTCAACAATAATTTTTCAATTAGGCTAAAAAAAAAAAAAAAAAAAGGTATATCCATACCTCCCAATTACTAGATTCTTTTACTCATTGAACAATTATATTATCTAATATATGCCGTGAATGAGATACCAATGTCTTAGCATTTGTATCTAAATGCTAAACAGCATTATTATTTAGCACTGACCTCCTACTGTTATTGATGTTTCTTACCCAGGATCTTTTAGCTGATCTTGATAACTTTTCCTTAAACGTACTTTAGCTACCAAATCAACACCACTTTATTGATACCTGAATTCTTGCAACTTAGGTTTTATAAGGTTCTGCAATAAAAAAAGGAATTAAAAATTTGTTTTATATTTATTTTGAGTTGGGATCTCACTCTACTGCCCAGGCTGAGTGCAGTGGTTGGCTCCCTGCAGCCTAAAACTCGCATCTCCGCCTCCTCAGTAGCTAGGACTACAGGCACATGCCACCACACCCAACTATTTTTTGGCTTTTTTTGTAGAGACATGGGTCTCGCTGTTCTTCAGGCTGGTCTCGAACCCCTGGCCTTAAGGAATTCTCCCTCCTTAGACTCCTAAAGCACTGGGATTTACAGACATTAAGCCATGGATCCCTGCCCAAAATTAATTTCAAATTCATCAATTAGGCCCAGTGCGGTGGCTCACACCTGTAATCCCAGCACTTTGGGAGGTGGAGGTGGGCAGATCATCTAAAGTCAGGAGTTCAAGACCAGCCTGGCCAACATGGTGAAACCCCATCTCTACTAAAAATACAAAAATTAGCTGGGCGTGGTGGCCGGTGTCTGTAGTCCCAGCTACTCAGGAGGCTGAGGCAGGAGAATCGCTTGAACCAGGGAGGCAGAGTTGCAGTGAGCCGAGATTGCACCATTGCACTCCAGCATAGGCGACAAGAGACTCCACCTCAAAAAAAACAAACAAACATCAATTATTTTGCTGTTTGTTTTGTTTTTTGGTATTCCTGATGCGAGATGTCTTTATCATGTATTGTTGATTAGGTTGTTCATCAGTTAATCTTGAATAACTGAAATCTAAGCTGAAGGCAATAATACATCGGCTTTCTTTTCATGCAAGTCAAACTGCTAAAATCTACCACAAAATATTAGCCTTTCATCAGCTTGGTCTTCAGATCCAATACATTTTCCCCTCAAATGAAAGACAATGCAATGCCATCCACAACAATGCTAAAAAAAAAAAAAAAAAAAGGAGGAGGGAAACAAGGTTAAGTCCTGTCTTCTTCCTCCTACCCCAAAAAGAGCTCAGAAATTAAGGTGCTTTCCCTAACAAAGCCTCCTCCTGCTCCATGAAGTGACCAAGCATGTCATGGCAGACCCAGAGATTTATAATCTTCAACATATCATTATCGGGGAAATCAAGATTTGACAAAATTCTTCCTTCACGCCCCGTTTCTGCAAGACCACCACTTTCTAGCTTAAAATAAAGAAAAAAAAAAAAAAAGACAGCTGCAGGAATGCTTGGCTGCCCGCTAATGTACAATTTTGCCCAAACGCAGAACTTGACGCCCACTATTACCAAAGGATGGCCTTAGTAAAGTAACCCCCGCGAAGAGCAAACTGTTTAGCAGCCGCTCCCTCGAAAAGGACGGAAGAAGAGGTCTCTTCTGAACCTGAGGATAGTAGAGAGGCACTCCCCTTCCACTACTAGCTTTGCTCCTTTCTCAATCAGGCAGTTCATCAGCTAGCCTCCTTTGTCAAAGGGGGTTCATGGTCAGAATCTTTGCGAGACAAAGATTACTAAAAGAGCTCCCCGGAACCAATGTTAAGGCATCAAAGACCCCGCCCAGCCCCCACAATGATCAACAAACCAAAACCTGGGATCCCTACTATTACCACTACCACAACCATCACCACCACCACCACCACCATTCCTCGCTCTCTCTAGCCAGGGATGAGACTCAGGCCCAGGAAACCCATCCTTTCCGCAAGTGGGAAGGCGCTGGGTCTCCTCCCTTAGGCCTCTCCTTTACCCCAATGTTCTCTCCGGACCCCTCCACTACGGCCAGGTGCTATGTAAGTTTTCAACCCCCAAGAAGCCCAGTCCCAGCCACACACAAGATGGCAGCCCCACACCTACCGGAGGAAACAGCTGCGCCACCACTCCAGTGATGCCGGCCTCTCGACTACGAGTAACTCCATTGGCTCAGCTAGAGTGCGCGAGACAAGCCGAGAGCGCTAGCAGTCAATCGGGAGGCGGCGCGTTCGGGCGCCACTGCGGTGCCAGCGGTAAGTGAGCCGAGTCTCTGAGGCGTGAACCAGTAGGGAGTGCGACCAATCAATGGGCTCCTGGCTGGGTGGTGGGACGGCCGGCGTCCGACTCCTCCCATGTAGTGATCGGTTTAGGTAGGTCGGCCTGGTCCCCGGCGGAGGTTACGCCTTCCCTCATCCCCGGTAGAGGCGGGGCGGGACTGTTGTGGTTGAGATGAAGGCTAGTAAATGGTGAAGTACTTCCCGGCCAAAGGGCACCTGCGCTCGGGAGGTTTGGGCGGCTTGGCGTCGGAGGAGAGCCCCACCCGCGGAGGAACCCAGCCTTGCCAACGGAGCTGGCGGAGCTCACTCCTCAGGTCAGGCGGGCGGCATAGAAAACGCAGCGGAGCCAGGTGAAACCAAGGCACCGCCGTGGCTGGCCCCCGACAGTTCCTCTAGCCGGGAGGTCGGAGGAGCTGAAAACGCCGCGGAGCCCTCGGCCGCCCGAGCAGGGGCTGGACCCCAGCCCTTGCAGCCTCCCTTCTCCTGGCACCCAAGTGCAGTCCTGGCTGCAGAAGGGGCCGCGGGCGCACTGAGTTTCCAACCTCCATTTCAGCCTGTCTGTCTCAGGGTGCAGCCTTAATGAGAGGTGATTCCCAAGCTGCTGGGAACCTGAGGCTGTCAAAGGGGCGGCAGGAAATGGACAGCAGTATAAAACCCAGAAGCAGAACTTGAAGGTTAAACCACTAGTCCATTTCACAGGTAAGATTACACGAGCCCTTAAATACAGCAAGTTCAGTCATTCATCCAAGATCACGGAGTTCAGATTAGATAGTAACACTTCTGACTCGCTATCAGCCACAGCCCAATAAGTAATTAAGTAAGGAAAGATGTGTAATTTAACTGTGCTCTTTGGCATGTGGAAACCTGCAGTGAGCTCTGTAAATACTAACACATGAGGCCAAGGAGAGGAGTAAATTTGAAGAGGTCAAATGGAGTAACCAAAGCATAGGCTCTGAAACCATGCTGCCTGGTTCCTTATTTTGTGTCTGCCGCTTACGGTATGACATGCCTTAGCTTCCTCATCAGCAAACGAGCTGCTAATTTAACCCACATGACTGTTAGGGGGATTAAATAAGAACACGTGAAGTAGTTAGAAGCGTGACTAACCCGTGGTTCTTAAGCGTGACTTAACCCGTGGTTCTGTCGTTACAATTAAAACGTAAGGAGCGGAGAGGAAATGGTAAACGTGTTTTTAAAGCCTGTTTTTAGAAACGAAAAGGAACCATACATTGAAGCAAAGCAGACTGGCTTAATTATTTTTCTACCAAAATGAAAAAGTGAGAAGGGGAAAAAAGTTTTTTAAGCCCATTTACTCTCTGAAATATTAACACCAGTTGTCTCTGGATGATGGGATGGTGTTTAAATTTTCTCCTTTATGCTTTATTGTATTTTGCAGATTTTCTCCAGGAAACATGTTTTACTTGTGCACGTTCAGTTGTTTTCAAATTTTCAGGTGTGAACGCTGGTGAGAGCTGCTTAAAAACAAAGCTATGGGCCGGGCGCGGTGGCTCACACCTGTAATCCCCACATTTTGGGAGGCTGAGGCGGGCGGATCACTTGAGGTCAGGAGTTCAAGACCAGCCTGGCCAACATGGTGAAACCCCGTCTCCACTAAAAACACAAAAATTAGCCGGGCGTGTGGTGGCGGGCCCCTGTAATCCCAGCTACTCGGGAGGCTGAGGCAGGAGAATCGCTTGAACCCGGGAGGCAGAGGCTGCAGTGAGCCGAGATCACGCCACTGCACCCTGCACACTGCACTGGTGACAGAGCGAGACTCCGTCTCAAAAAAAAAAAAAAAAATCTATGGCCGTGCGCGGTGGGTGGCTCACATCTATAATCCCAGCACTTTGGCAGATCACTTGAGCCCAGAGTTCAAGACCAACCTGGGCAACATAGACCTCATGTCTAAAAAAAAATAAAACTATTACTGAGTGTGCTTAGGTGGAAGTATAAATTGGTAGAACCTTTCTGGAAGAGAGTTTGACAATATGCTATAAAAAGCTTTAAAATGAATTCCTTTTTGAACATTTATATATACTTAATTTTTAAAAATTAAGTACACTTTTACATTCTTTTACAGAATTGGTACCTTGTAGATAAAGAGCACAATCCAGATTTTGACCTTGAGTTTTTTCTTGCGTGTCAAGGTTATACTTATAAAAACAGTTGAATAGCTTCCCGTATTTTTCCTTCTTGAAAGTTCGTATATGATAAAAATTCTCCGTTCTTTGAAAGTTTTGTACAAGGAATGTTCCCTCACTCCTCTCCCTCCCTACTCCCGCTGGAGACTTTGGTACAGAGCTTTCAAGTGTTTTTTAATACTTACACCTTTTAATACTGTTACATATTCTATATAGGTGAATATATACATTTGTAATTTTTTAGTGGAAAAATACCATACTACATCATTCTGTAGCTTTATTTCTTGACATTGTTTTTGCAGCCTGTACATGTTATTTATAGCTCATTATGTTATTTATGGATCATTTCTTTTACCTGCTGCATAGTGTTCCAGTGTATGACTGAATTGATCTGTTAATATAAAACATTTCTTTGTCTCTTTTATTGGTCTTGTTGTTAAATCCTATTTTGTTTGATGTGTGCTGTATAGCACATTTTATTGCCATTCTCTTGAGAACATTAGGTTTCCAGTTTTTCACCATACAACAATGCTGCAAGGAAAATCTTTGTGTTTTCTTGTGCACATGTGCTATTTCTCGAGGATATATACCTAAAAGTGGAATTGCTTGGTTTTAAGTTGTGAGCATTTTTAGTTTTAATAGGTCATGCTAAATTTGCCTCCAAAAATACCTCTACTAATTTACATGTTCCACAGGTAGTTTATGAGAGTTAAGTTTCTCTACAGTTTAGACTAACATGAGATATTATCTTCTTCATTTTTGCCTAGTGATGGCTGCAAATTATACTTTTAATTTTCATTCTGTGATCTAAGATTGTAGTGTCTATTATGTTTATTAACCTATAATTTATATGCATTTCTATAGTTTTTTAAAAACCTGTTTAAGTTCTTTATGTGTCCTCGATACTGTATTTTTAGAAGTCTCTTTGGTGTGTATGGTTAATTATGCCTCCTTTTTGTTGCTATTGTTAAAATACGTTAAAAACATTTTCTCTTAGCTTCTTGCTTGGCTTTTGACTTTTTGTTAACTTATTTGTTCTACAGATGGATTTTCCTCTGCCAATCTTTAGGCCTCTTTTTATCTTACTGAATTTCTCTAAGACTTCCAGTACAATATTGAATAAAAACAGTGATAGCAACTGTCTTCATCTTGTGCCTAATAAAAATTCTCCGAATGTTTCATCATTGAGTATGATGTTTGCTGTCATTGAGTAGGATGTTTTGGTAGATAGCCTTGATCAGAATAAGAAAGTTCTCTTTTTTCCTAATTTGCTAAGGGGCCCCCCACCTTCCATGGAATAATTTTATATTGAATTGTTTTGTTTTTCTGCATGAAGTGATAGTTTTCCTCCCTTTGCCTGTTAATATAGGCATTCACATTGATAAACTTTTCATGTTAAACTTTTTAGGTATTCTTGGGATAAACTATTTTGGTAATACATTCTTATTCTACTGCTGGATACCTTTATTCAGTATTTTTGTGTCTAAGACCCAGTAGTGATTTGGGCCTTGAGTTTTTTTCTTGCATGTCAAGGTTATACTTAATCTCATAAAAAAAAGTTGAGTAGCTTCCCATATTTTTCCTGCTTCAGAACAGTTTGTATATGATAAAAATTAGCCATTCTCTGAAAGTTTTGTACAATTCATCTGTAAAACTTTATGGACCTAGTGTACTAGCAGTGAAAAAAATTTCATATCTCATAAAAAAAAATTGAGTAACTGCTTAAGAAAAAGTTGAGTAGCTTCCCATATTTTTCCTGCTTCAGAACAGGTTTGTGTTTGATAAAAATTATCTATTCTTTGAAAGTTTTGTACAATTCATCTGTAAAACTTAATGGACCTAGTGTACTAGCAGTGAGGGGTGGGGATGTGTGGCACACATCTCTAGTAATATCTTCAGAGTTTTGAGCCTATTTGGTAATTTATATTTTCCTAGAAAATTGTTCAGTTTGTCTGTGCTCAGGTTCATTGACATAAAACTGTCTGAATTTTAAAATGTTTAAAATCTCTTCAGTAGCTAGAGATCTATCTTCATTTGTTATTATTTATTTTGTTGCTTTTTTCCCAGCTTCTTTAATTGAATGTTTAAGTCAATATTTTCATTTTGCTAATAAAATTTATTTAAGGCCTAAATATCTCTTGGCATGCTGCTTTGGCAAAATCCTTCAGGCTTTGAAATGTATCACTTCAACCAATCACCATTTCTAAATGTTCTTAAATTTCTCCTTTGATTTCTTCTGTAAACCTTATACATTATTTGGGAAATTTGATTTTTTAATTTCCGCAGGTAGTATGGGGTGGGGGGTTGATTTACTACATTCAGTGACTATGCTCCGTGTAAACAGTCTTTTGGAATTTGTTGATAATTCCTTTTGGTCTCATAATAGTTTTTGTAAATTTCATGCTTTTCCTCCCACAAGAAGTATTTTCTGTTGGGTGCAGCGTTCTATACATTTTTTGGATTAAGCTTGTTAATTTGTCATTTAAATCCTTTATACTCTGGTTTTTTACCCACTTTATCTCAGTTTCTTAGATTTGTTACTTCATCACCAAATTGTGGATCTGTGCATTTTCCTTTATATATTTCAGAGTGATGTTATTTGTACATAAAGGTTCATGAATATTAAATCTGGTGAATTGTTCTGTCAGCATAAAATATTTGTGTCTTTTATTGATTTTCATATTCAACTCTTATTTGATACATTTCTTCTTATAATTGCAGATGTCTTTTTCCAGTCTCTTCGTTTTCAGCCTTGCTGTGACATTTCGTGTAATTTAAATGGGTCTCTTATTTTAAAATATCATATCTAGGTTTTGCTTGCCATCCAATCTGAGAGTCTGCTCTTTAATAGGTAATTCACCTTTATTGTGATTATTGACATATTTTGGCCTTATTCTTGTCATTATTTAACAAGCTTCTCTTTGTATCTTTTATATCTTATTTATCCACCTGTTTTTTGGGACAGAGTCTTGCTCTGTTGCCCAGGCTGGAGTACGGTGGCGTGATCTCGGCTCACTGCAACCTCTGCCTCCCAGGTTCAAGCAATTTTCCTCCCTCAGCCTCCCAAGTAGCCCAGATTACAGGTACACACCACCACACCCAGCTAATTTTTGTATTTTTGGTAGAGATGGGATTTCGCCATGTTGGCCAGGCTGGTCTTGAACTCCTGACCTCAGGTGATCCACCCATCTCAGCCTCCCAAAGCGCTGGGATCACTTTTATTTTTAATTGAGGTTAGCCCCAAGTTTTCTTTATTCAGTTTTTTTTTAAGTTGATTAACTTTACATTTCACAGTTCTTAAATTTATGTTTTCTTAACAAAGTGTACATTTAGTCAGTTTTGATAAGGCCCCTGTAAAGAAGAATTTAGCGTGCTTCTACTTTGCTTTCTCTCATCTTGAAACAATCCCTTCCATCTCTCCTCCAGAAAAGAACATAATCTCTCATGATATCTTTAAGAATTTTTCTTTCATTTGTTATTAAATTCAGTTTATATTTAACATTAATGTGTTTTACTCATTTCTTTGCTCACTATTGCTACTTATACCTCAGTGCTTTCTTATAGGTTCATTTTTCATCATCAGATACTTATTTCTTTCACAGTCTCTGAGTGACTCTTTGAATGTCTGTAAATGTCTTTTTTTCATCTTTAGTATGGAAAGATAGCTTGGCTGGATATAGAGTTCTGGGTTCATACTGACTTTGCTTTAACATTTTGCATCTGACATTTCTGATGAGAAATCTCATTACTAGTCTAATACACCTTCCTTTTAGATAATCTACATTTTTCTGGAAACATCTAAGACTTTGTGTTTTTGATATTCTGAAGTTAGTCACGGTTTGTCTAGCGATGTGTGTTAAGAATTTTATCCTGGTTGGTACTCAGTAGATTCAGTTTGCTTATGTGCTTTCCAGTTCTGAGAAATTCTTGGTCATTATTGCCTCCTCTCCATTTTCTCAATTTTTTGCCTCCTCTTGTTTCCTTGCTCTGTGTTCTTGGTGAATTACTCAACTCAGTCTTCCAGCTTACTAACTGGCTCTTCATGTTAGTCTGTTCTGTCATTCAGTCATCTATTGAGTTTATTTCAACAACTGTTTTTATATCCAAGATAGCTAACTGGCTTTTTTTCAGAATTGTATGTTATTTCATGGATGAGATTTCCTTCTTTAGCTCAGTCTCTTTCATAGTGTAGCCTTCTTCAGATGTTTGAGGACTCTTAGTTGTGCATTAATCTCCTCTGAGAGGATTCCTGCCCATCGTTTTTGCTGTTGTGATTGTGGTTGCCATCATCTCTATAGCTTCCCATCTGTTTCCTTTCCCCAGAAGGGCCTTACAGACTTGGCCCTTAGAGAGTTCCCTTTTTGTTTTCAGCATGGCTATATATATATTTTTTAAATCTCCTAACATTTCCATGGTTTGGTGTGGAAGTGGCAGAAGAATTTACAGTATCTTGACTAACATCTTGAGAATTAAAATTGTTGATCTATTTTTGACCTATTATTCTACCTCCAGATATGTTATCCTAGGGAAATTGCCAGAGATATGTATAAAGTATATTTATTTTAGCATTATTTATTATACTAAAAATTAATCTATAAAGGAAAACAATCTAAATATGGAATATAGAGGTTTATATTATTAATTAATATTTTTATTAAAATTTAATTATTAAAATATTTAATGTACTATAATGTATGCGTTATTGACCAAAGTATGTTATACAGCCAGTTGTATTATACAAAAATATTAGTGATGGAGGAAAATGCAGGAAATGTTTTTAATGAAAGATTATAAAAAATTAAATATACTACAATCCAAATTTTTGTTTTAAAACTACATTCTGAAAGAATAACAATAATTGGTAGTGTTCCTTGAATCTTTCATATGTCAGGCACATTATATGTAATTAAGTCTTGTCCTCAGAACAACCTGTGAGGTAGTTAGTATTATCCCCTTTTTAAAAGTTTTATAAAAGACTTATAAAATGGAGATAGTAATGTAAATACAAATATATTAAATATGGGTGATAGAATTGGGTGGGCCTTCTCTAATATTTCTAATTTTGATACTTTACATGTTTTTTCCAGATAACATGTTTTTTTGTAATGGTTCATGCTGTTTTAGAAGATCAAGCTGTTATAACAATATCTTATTTCTTTATATATACATATATATATATATATATATATATATAGTCCTTTACAAATATGCACTATTCTTTATTGTTTTCCTTACAGAATGTTTCATCCCTTTGTGGACCAAAAGATGGAGTTGGTTTTTATTTTTAAAAAGATAATGTTAATGATCTGATACCACTACAAATATTCACGTGAGAAGATTCATGGACTTGTCTTTTGGTTGGACTGTCACTCATTTCTGAAAGTTTCTTCAGCCACAATTTCTATTTGAAAATTCAAGTATCAAAGGATACCAGGTTTAGAATGGTATAATGATGTATTTTGTCTGAGGACTGCAAATTTTATAGAGACCACAGTTGGATTCCAGTGATATTCTGCAATCAAAGTGATTTGATAAACCTAATTTTGAAGCATTTTATATTTATAAGCGACATCAAAAGATGGGAGAAAAAAATGGTAGGTTGAAGAACACACTGTTACACTTTATATCTAAAAGTATAAAAGTATATAGACAATGTAAGCTGATGTGGAATTGTCAAGGTTTTGCATTGCGAGGAACTTTTCTGAATTAGAGGGAATTAAGGGTTTATTCTTGTATAGCCACCAATTTTGACCGTCTTTATCATTAATTATGAAAAAATTGACTTTTTTGAAAACCTTTTTTTTTTCTTTATTTTGTGATGGAGTCTCTCTCTGTCGCCCAGGCTGTAGTGCAGTAGCACAATCTTGGCTCACTGCAGCCTCTGCCTCCTGGGATCAAGCGATTCTCCTGCCTCAGCCTCCTGAGTAGCTGGGATTACAGGCATGTGCCACCATGCCCAGCTAATTTTTTGTATTTTTAGTAGAGATGGGGTTTCACCATGTTGGTCAGGCTGGTCTCAAACTCCTGACCTCATGATCTGTCCGCCTTGGCCTCCCAAAGTGCTAGGATTACAGCACTTGCACCTGGCCAAAATAGGTGAGCCACTGCACCTGGCCAAAATACTTTTAGTGTTACAGAAAAATTGAGAGGATTGCAGAGTTCCAGTAAACCTGGTACTCAGCTTTATCTATGATTAACATTTTACATTTGGATGCTACATTTGTTACAATTAATGAACCAATATTGGCACATTATTATTAACTGAAGTCCATAGTGTATTCACATTAGTTTTTACCTGATGTCTTTTTCCATTCCAAGATCCCATCCAGGACACCACATTACATTTATTTGTCGTGTCTGCTTAGGCTCCTCCTAGCTGTGATAGTTTCTGAGATTTTCTTGTTTTTTATTTTTTTGGGATTTTGTATCCAGATATTTTACAAGATGCCCCTCTGTTGGAATTATTGTCTGATGTTTTTCCATAATTTGACTGGAGCGATGGGTTTTGGGGAGTGTGATCTCAGAGGTAAAATGTCATTTTCATCACATCATATCAAGGGTACATGCTGTCAGCATGATTTCTCAGAGTTGATATTGAACTTGATCAACGGAGCTTGAGCTGGCTAATGTAGGTGGTGGTATCAAATTTCTCCACTGTAAAGTTACTCTTTTTCTCCCATTCCCTGCTATACTCTTTGGAAATAAATCACTATAGGTAGCCCACAGTTAAGGAGTGGGGATTTATGCTCCCCCTCCTTAAATGTGGAATATCTACGTTAATTATATTTGGAATATTTCTGCAGGGGAGATTTATCTCTATCTCTTCTTCCCTGTTTATTTATTCAGTTAATCATTTATATCAGCATGGACTCATGGCTATTTATTTTATACTTTGAGTTACAAGCCAGTACTACTTTATTTATTTTGTTTTTCAAATTGTCCCGGGTTTGGCTATTGGGAGCTCTTTCAGTTGGCTCTTTTTTTTCTTTTTTTTTTTAAGATGGCGTCTCACTCTGTTGCCCAGGTTCATGTGCAGCAGCACAATCTTGGCTCACTGCAACCTCTGCCTCCTGGGTTCAAGCAATTCTCTTGCCTCAGCCTCCTGAGTAGCTGGGATTACAGGTGTGTGCCACCACGCCCAGCTAATTTTTGTATTTTTAGTAGAGATGGGGGTTTCACCATATTGGCCAGGCTGGTCTCAAACTCCTGACCTCAAGTGATCCACCCGCCTTAGCCTCCCAAAGCGCTGGGATTACAGGTGTGAACCACCATGTCCTGCTCAGTTGGCTCTTGTGTCCCTTTGATATACCGTCATCAGTGTAGGTATTTTTTATTTGTCTTTGTTTTATAGCACTTCCCTTTTGGCACTCGAAGATTGCTCTAGATTGATCTCGTATATTTCTTACCCATCTTAGAGTGAGCCATTTCTTGAATAACCTGTCAATATTTTTATTGGAAAATGGTATTAGAAACCAAGGTCTGAATGATAGGTGTATTTGTTGTTACTGGAGTGTCCTTGTTTATAGGCCCTTTCAGCTGGCAAAGCAATGAAGTATGTATATATATATATACTAACTTATATATACACAACTCATGGCTATAAATATTTCTATATGTAACTGTTTGTATCTGCCTTAAGCTAACCATGAAATTACGCTGATGTTTCCAACTCTAATCTATTACCACGTGGATCATTTTAGTCTCCTCACCTTAACTGTATGCTCCCACTCCAGTAGTAAAAAACTTAGTTCCCATCACCCACCATCCATTTACTTAATTGTTCAATTCCAGTATATATATGTAGCAGTATCAGAATTGTTCACCCTTGACTGGGCACCATGGCTTATACCTATAATCCCAGCACTTTGAAAGGCCGAGGCCAGGAGTTAGACCAGCCTGGTAAACATGGCAAAATCCTGTCTCTACTTAAAAAAAAATAATAATAGTAATACAAAGTGGCACACGCCTATATGTAATCCCAGCTATTCCAGAGGCTGAGGCATGATAATTGCTTGAACCCAGGAGGCAGATGTTGCAGTGAGCTGAGATCGTGCCACTGTATTGCAGCCTGGGTGACAAAGCAAGACTATCTCAAAAAAAATAAATAAATAAAAATAGAATTTTAACCCATCCCCAGGTAGGAAAATACTTTATCAACTAGAGTACAGTAAGTAAGTAAGTATGTGCAGTTACTTTTGCCTTTATTTTTACAGACTCCACTCATTTCCAAAGTTACTTAGGTCAATACCTTTTCCACCCAGCCCTTGGTGAAGTTGTTTATACATTTGTAATACAGTTAGATTCTCTTCATAGTCTGCATTCCTTACTGAGATCCCTGACGTCCTAAATGATTTTTAAAATTTGCATACATTAAAGTTCATTGTTTACTCTTTAAATTCTGTGGGTTTTTACAACTGCATAATGTCATGCATCTATAATTATAGTATCATACACAATAGTTTCGGTGCCTTTGACATAGTTGTAATGTATGGATTGTTATACAGATCATAGTACTGATTTCACCAGGCTGTGATCTAAGCCAGTGGTTCTCAATTTTTTTTTGGTCTCAGGATGACTTTATACTCTTTAGAGTATTTAAAACCGCAAAGAGCTTTTGTTTATGTGGGTAACATCTGTTGATACTTACTGTAATAGAAATTGAAACTAAGAAGTTTCAAAAAATATTAATTGGCTTATTTTTAAGAAAATAATAAATCCAACATGTTGAAAATATAAATAGAAACTATTTTCTAAAGCAAAAATATTAGTGAGAAGGATAACATTGTCTTACCTTGTTAGAAATATCTTTAATAACTGGCTTATTAGATTCTTATATCTGCTTCTACATTCAGTCTTCTGTGTTATATTACTTTGGTTGAACTGAATAAAAGACAAGCTTCACACAGACAGGAAGCTGAAGAAGGAAGAGTATTTCAATAGCCTTTCATCTAATTGTGGATATTTTTCTTTGTTGACTCCAAAACTCAACAGGTAGTCATTCCTTAAAGGTTAGTTGGAGTGTGGAGTCTGACATATCATTGAGTATTTTTACAATGTTACATTAAAATCCATTGGTCTATCTTGCACTTTGAGTAGATCTTTTACCATGTATGATTTTACATCATGTATTGACCACTTGTAAAATATTGGTTCAGTGAATCGTGCAGATCTTCCAAATGTTGACACATTTAATCATATAATTTTAAAATCACATTTGTTAATATAGCTACTGATCTCATTTTAAAAGTGGTTAACTCTTCAGAAACTTTCAGGTTTGCCATGGCAGATACAAGGTTTTCAAAATTCTCATTTTCATTCTGTAGCTTGAATTTTGTCATTAGCAACAAATATTGTTAGTTTTGTCCTTCAAGTGATAGGCTCACTTTGCTCATATGCCAAACACTCAAGTCTGGAAAACTACAGTTTTATCAGTGGTTCTTTTAAGTAAAAATGGTTTTCATTTAAAAAAAAAAAACAAAAAAAAACTAGATAGTTTAGTTTACAAGTTGAACAATCCCACTAGTATTTTTCCTTGAGACAGCCATTGTACTATAATGGCTGTACAAATGATTGTAATAACTTATGTTGTTTCATTAAAGGTATACTTAGATGAAATTGGTGGTGAAGATCACAATAGTAAGTGAACTATCACTTACTGATAGTTTGATGCCACTAACTTGATTCATGCTAAGTCACTAGCAGTTTTACTCACCAGTGCCTTTGTACTATCAGTTGTCAATATAATAAAAACAGCAAATGTCCTAATATTATTTTTTAAATAGTTTGTCCTTGTGTATTCTCTGAAATGATCTGGGGAGTCCTAGGGGTCCACAGACCACATTTTGCTAATTACAGGTTCAAAGATACCTTAGAGTTCCTCTAGACCAATACCCTAAAGCCCCTTACTACATATGTTTCTGTGTACTGAGGTCATTATTAATGTATTTGGTAAGTATTTCATAAATACTTGGCTAGCAAATGAATTCAGATCAGTATTATTCATGAGCATTGTCTGTTTACAAAGACTGTCTAAAGTGAGATTGGTAGACATAGTATAACTATACCATGTACTTGGCGTCCTTCATTACAAGGCTGCTACACTTCTTGCCTCATGGTTATAGTCTTGCAATGAATAGTCATAACTGACTAAATAAAAAAGAGAGTTTGAACAGATAATAAAGTTATCAGATGGTATTCTTCATTTCTGGGGGCAAATAGCAGTAATATTAGTATGCTGAATTGATCTTCAATTCAAGTGCCTGCTCCAGTATTCCTTGTAAATATCTTCTAGTAAAATATACCGAAATATTTAGTTTTAGGTTATAATGCTGAGCATGCATACAATGCAGAAAGAAGTGAAGATCAGGAGCAAGAAACTAAAGTTGTTTGTATTGTAGTAACTATGTCTACAGTCGAAACCAAAGTCTCCCAGATGTTTCTTGTGATACTCATTTAGTCTCCTTGTGTACAGAAGTTGTTAACTGGATCTATTAGTTTCATTTATCAGAAAGTTTGGTTACCTCTTTTCTTATTACTGTGGTTAAGGGCTTCCATAGCAAGAAGACAAAGAAAAATGATCAAGAAGGAAGACATGAGGAACAAGTGCCGTTTTAATGAGAATTAAACCTAGCAATATGAGATAATAAGGAAGTCATAAGGAACAACATATTTATATAAAACCCAGAACAAATAAATATGAATTGCTTAGTTACATTCATTTATTGTAGAAGCAGATTCAGTATTTTCTTTGATTGGCTTTGTGTTTTTAAATTATATTACGAGTGTCCTTTTTTTTTTTTCAAAATCATTTCCAAGATTGAGCATTTACTCTGTTTACTTTTTAAATAACTCATTTTAAGTAGTTCCTACCAGAATAATTTAGTAGCATGTATTGGCATTTCTAAGACTTTTTTTTTTTTTTTTTGAAAGAGTCTCGCTCTGTTTTTTATTAATCAGTTCCAAGATTGAGCATTTACTCTGTTTACTTTTTAAATGACTCATTTTAAATATTTCCTACCAGAATAATTTAGTAGCATGTATTGGGATTTCTAAGACTTTTTTTTTTTAATAACTCATTTTAAGTATTTCCTACCAGAATAATTTAGTAGCATGTATTGGCATTTCTAAGACTTTTTTTTTTTTTTTTGAAAGAGTCTCGCTCTGTTACCCAGGCTGGAGTGCAGTGGCGCAATCTCAACCCACTGTAACCTCCGCCTCCTAGGTTCAAGCAATTCTCATGCCTCAGCCTCCCGAGTAGCTGGGACCACAGGCGTGTGCCACCACGCCCAGCTAACTTTTTTGTGTTTTTGGTAGAGATGGGGTTTCACCGTGTTGGCCAGGCATGTCTCAAACTCCTGGCCTCAAGTGATCTGCCTGCCTCAGCCTCCCATGAGGTGTGGTGACACCACACCTAGCCTCTAAGACAATTTTAAATGATAAACCAAAAATTCATTGAGTCTTGATTGTTGTCTTTCAGCATCACAGCTTTTTTTTCCTCAGTCCAGGACAAAATTTTATGTGATTCCAGAATACTTTAATGTTACCAAAAGCTATTTTTAAATACTTCCAAAATACTTGAAAATACTTCAAAATACATCTCAATGTCCACCTCTAATAAAGATAAATCCCTAGTAAGAGGTATTGACTCATATCTGTGAAGGGAAACTTAACAATAATCTATGAAGTGCTTTGAAAAATAATTTTGCCTAAAAGTGGTTTTTGTTGATTATCAGTGAAAAACCTAATGATTTCAGGCACCCTGAGAAAGCCCTGCTTCACAAAATATTTTCCTCATTAAGCTGATTGTTCTCTAAAATTCCACAATGAAAGATGAATTCCTTTTGTTCACTGCAACCTCGAACTCCTGGGCTCAAGCAATCCTCTCGCCTCAGCCTCCTGAGTAGCTTGGACTACAGGCATGTACCACCTCGCCTGGCTGATTTTTTTGTAGAGAGGAGGTCTTGCTATGTTACCCAGGCTGGTCTTGAACTTGGCCTCAAGTGATTCTCCTGTCTCGGTCTCCTAAAGTGCTGGGATTACAGGCCTGAGATACTGTGCGCAGTTTGTTATTTCCATTTTATAGATGTGGTCACACAGTTAATAAATGGGTCAGAACTAGTATTCAAACCCAACTACACTTGAACTCCAAAGCCTAGGTGGTTAATCACCACTCTTCTTTCCTTGGCTTCTGAGATACTACTCTCCTGGGTTTCTCTTCCACCTCAGTCTCTATAGTTCCTTTTCCTTGTATTGTTGATGTTCTACATAAGACCCTTCTTATTCTGTATGTTCTCCCTATGGAATTACATCTACTCTATGGCATCAGCGAGTGTTTGTACATTAATGACTCCAATTTGTATTTCTGAACCAGATCTTACTCTAGAGCCTATGCATCCAGTTTGTTCGGAGAGCCTCTTACTACTTAAATTTGCCACCTGTCCCTCTGCCTTTATTCATACCTTAATGAATAGCATTATTGTCCATATGATTGCCTGAGGCAAAAAAGTGGAGATCATTCATGACTCCTCCCACTGCTACCTGAGTGATCTTTCTGGAAAACATAATCACATCATAAGATCCTTATACCTCTTGGGTAGCTTTCCATATAAAAGTTGCTTAGCATGGCACATAGGGCCTTCGATGTCATGCCCCTACCTGCCTTTTAAGCACCAGTTCTCATCCATTTTGTCCGCTCACATTGCTCTTGTTTAAAATCTTGAAATCTTGTTTGAGCTGTGCTATGGGGAATTAAAAGTAAGCTTAGTCTTACATAGTATGCATCAGGCCAGAGTATTAGTAGGAAAACAACACCCCTCCAGAGGCCACTATGTTGGCAGCAGCACTAATTAGCCAGAAGTCCCCTTTGGGAAAGGTGACTTTCCCAGCAGGAATTGAGACTTTGATACCTAAGCCCCTTATGCAGGTTCTCCCTTCTTTGCCAAACTTGGAGGTTCTGGGTTTAATTTGTGTTAGGGAAAATGTATTTTTTGTAAGCCATCTGGACTGTCTACTCATTAATCCTCCCTGTGCCTACTCCAGTGACCTTTCTAAAATGCAATTATTACAATGTCTTTCCTTTGCTTATAGGCCCTATTAGTTAATTTTAAATAATTTTATACATTGTAACATTGTATAAATGAATTATGCTTAGCATTTTAGGTATTTTTGTTACTTTTAAACGCGAAGTGAGATTTAGCTTTTGACAACTTATAATTGTTTTTCTTATATTTTCAATTTTGAAAGGATTGTTTCTTTAGGAAAATTTTGAAGTATTAGCTTACTGGGCATCAGAAATGTTGGCTCATTTATGTAACTTTCTCTGTACAACTTTAAACATTAATTTGCTTCATGCAATTAAACATATAGAAGACTTTTTTAAAAAGCAGTATTGTTGGACATTTAGTTATTTCAGCAGCCATTGAGTTGTCTCATTCTGAAACCACACTCGGTGGAGATTATACCCCTAAGACTTTTTAAAGTGCATGTATAATCTATACATATACCCCACAACCACTCTCCAGTGAAGTCTTCCTTCTGTTTTCTAGTCAAGAAAGTGTCACTAAAATTTTCAATATATATTTTAAAAATTAACAGAAATGGGTGAGATACTTAGATCATATTGTTTCTAGCTCTTTGTAAGGAAGCATTACTAAAATATTTTCCTCAAGGAAAATGATAGACCAGATGAGTCTTGATCTTGTTTAGAAACCAAGTAGATTGTTCTATAACATGTTCTTAGATAAATTATAGTATTTTTCTATTAGCTCTTAGGCTAGTCACTTATTTTTATTTTAGGCGATGCAAAAACTTTCTGGATGGAGCTAGAAGATGATGGAAAAGTGGACTTCATTTTTGAACAAGTACAAAATGTGCTGCAGTCACTGAAACAAAAGATCAAAGATGGGTCTGCCACCAATAAAGGTATGAAGCAATAAAAACTTTGAATATGTTTAATACTAAATATTTCTCTCTGGCAGTACAGTATCATTCTATTTCCAATATTGCTGTTTGTAAAAGTAGATGGATGTAATTACTTTTGAATAATACCTACTGAATTTCTTTTTATCTCAAGCTACTTTTTTCCCTCATTTATCTTTTTTTTTAGGGGAATGTTGCAAAAGTAACATCTGCTCATTATATAACATTTGGCACTTATAGAAAAATATAACAAGGAAAAATTATTCCACATTCAGAGACAACTAGTTTTTTCATATGTATGCGTAAAAGTACATATAACTTTATTTTGCCTGCTTTAAACAGAACTTACTCTACCAGTCTTCTGAAAGCAAAATTTGTGTTCTACATAGGCAGTTAGTTCAGTAATCCAAGTTTTTATTTTTTCTATTTGTTTGTTGTCGACCCTGGTTGGTTGTAGAGCGTAAGACCTTAAGATGGAATCCTCCTTCAATCCATCAGGACATATGGTTTTGAAGCAAATTTTTCTCCAGATTATTTTTAATACTTTCTGGATGTTCTTATGACGTTATTATTATGTGTTTATCAAAAAAAAATTGGCACTGTTTTTCATTTTAATGTTCCTTGTCAATCGTTCATGAGTCAGATAAATCTAGATTCTAATCCGATTGTACTACTTCCTAGCTGAATGTCCTGGAATAAATAGCTTAACCTCTGAGCCTCAGTTCCTTTTGTCTCTAATGCAGATAGTCCTATTAACCTCTCAGAGGAATAGTGAAGATTAAATGAGATAAAATATGTAAATTGTTTAGCACAGTAGCTGGCACCATGAATAAAGGTAATGGTGATGCTGTTTTTCTGTCTTTAACAGAATACATCCAAGCAATGATTCTAGTGAATGAAGCAACTATAATTAACAGTTCAACATCAATAAAGGGTATGTACATCTCTATTCCCATTGTAGAGTATTCTCTGATATTTTCTTGCCATGAAGCAGGATAGCTTTAATATGTTGGGCTAATTAAAGATAATTTAAAATAAAATCTAACATCCACATTTCTAAGTTACATAAATCACAGTTTCCTCTGTTAAATGAAAAGTCCTACCCATCTAGAGATAGTAAATGCACATCCAACTAAGCAGCCTAGGGAAAGAATTAACAAATGTGTGTCGTCTTTGGGGGAAAAAAAGACTTTCTTATATAAAGAGGGCAAATAGAATTCTAACTTTAAAACACTATATATCCGCTTTCTGTGAAGAACAATACTTGAAAGATATATTCTTGTATAGATAAGTTGGTGGGTAAATCTTTTATTTCTAGATTGCTTTTAGGCCATCAGTCTTCCAAGCTCTAAATCAGCTTAGAAGGATCAAAGATAATGTACTAAAGAAAAACTGTTTCTCTTCTCACAAAGCTTCTGACACCAAATGTGGGTTTTCCATGCCATGCAATTCTCCAGTATTCTGTGGACACCAATGGATGTTGTATTCTAAAATTTAATTCAGTTCTGACACTACTACCCAGAGTTAGCACAGATCCCACAGATTAAGGGCCCATTCCCACCAACTTGCTCCTACTTCAGACACTGGTCACAATCCCTGGGCCTCCTGTACTTCTGACTGACTTCGCTACAAATTAGAGGTTCCCACAACCCCCTCCTCAGATTCCATGATTTGCTATAATGGCTTATAGAACTCACAGAAGTATTTACTATTACCAGTTTATTATAAAGGATATTATAAAGGATATAAATGAATAGCCAGATGAAGAGGTACAAAGGGCAAAGTTGGGAAGGGCCTGAGAACAGGAGCTTCTGTCCCTGTGGAGTTTTGGGGTGTACCACCCTCCCAGTATGTAGATGCATTCACCAATCTGAAAGCTCTCTGAACCCTGTTGTTCAGGGGCTTTGTGGAGGTCTCATTACATAGGCATGATTCAGTAATCAGCCCATTGGTGATTTGCTTAATCTGCCTCTTTCTCTTCCCTGGATATGGGGGTGGAAAGGGTAGGGATGAAAGTGAGAACTCATTAACCATGCCTTTGTCAGAAGTGCCTTGGTCTTTCTGACAACCAGCCCCCATTCTGAAGCTGTCTAGGGATAGCTCACCTCTCAACAGTCATCTCATTAGCATACAAAAGACACTTGTATCACTACTGGAGATTTCAAGGGTCTCAGAAGTTCTTATGTCAGGAACTGAGGATTAAGACAAATATTATAACAGAAGGTGCTCCTCTCATACCTGTTACTTGAAATTAGAAGGGTTTTAGGGAGCCAGGGCAGAAACCAAATATGTATTTCTTATGATGTTACATGTACTAAGACTGTAAAAAGAAAAACTGAGAAGTTATTTTAACAGGATCAATCACCATTCCATAAATCTTAGTCTATCACGTTTGCTGAAGTTTTAAGGAAGTACAATATTTACTAAGTTTGTATTAATGCTGTTAGATGTTGTCAGTAAATGTCAATAATTTTTGTCTTTTATAATTTGGAGCCGTAAGGCTTTTAAATCTCTGAAAATATAGTCTAGCATCACCAGTCTATTTTAAGTAAACCATTTGGTATTCAAAGTATCCTCAATTTCAGTGCTACAGTATAGCTTTGGAAGAGTAGTTTCTTGAAGAAAACAGTCTTCCTTTCACAGTATCCTTCAGTAACACTCGGAATTGTAAGGGAGGAAAAATTTTATCTCAGTGGCTGGGGGATGAGGGCTGTAACAAAAGATAGAAGACAGGTTAACAGGAGAAGAGACATAAACAAATGTGTTAATTTTTTTTTCTTTTTTTTTGAGATGAAATCTTGCTCTCTCTCCCAGGCTGGAGTACAGTGGTGGTATCTTGGCTCAGTGCAACCTCCCCATCCCGGGTTCAAGCAATTCTCCTGCCCCAGCCTCCCGAGTAGCTGGGACTACGGGCGCATGCCGCCACACCCGGTGATTTTTTTTTTGTATTTTAGTAGAGACAGGGCTTCACCTTGTTGCCCAGACTGGTCACGAACTCCTGAGCTCAGGCAAACTGCCTGCCTCAGCCTCCCAAAGTGCTGGGATTACAGGTGTGAGCCACTGCGCCTGGCCAACTTTTAATTTTATATGCTCAAGTGTTGCGGGAATTAGGAGGACCAGAGAGACCTTCAGGTGAATACAGGAGGATCTGTATTGAGTGCACTCAGACCCAGCAGACTTAACATCCAAAAACTGGGCCCAGAACAAAGACAGCACTTGACTTTTATACACAAGGGGGTGTGCTAGCCTGAAACAAGCTTACAGTGGCATGAAGCGTAGTGGCATGAAAGTAAGGGTACAGAGGCAGAACAAAGACAGTTAATCAAATTGTGACAGGTTCATAACTCAGCATTACACATGTTTGCTATGCAGCCCAGATGTCTGTTATCTAGGTTTTTCTCTAGTGCCTAGCACAGCTTATTCCATTACCTTCACTGTGGTGCCCAGGTGGCCATAATTCAGGCCTGCTCAGATGGCTCATGACCTTCACTCCACCACTGCTTAGATAAAACAGAATACTTGAAGTTACTAGTTACAAAGAACAGGAATCTATACACTCATACCATAAGAGAAAGGAAAATTTGTTTTTCTCCTCTCTATGTTGAGGGAGTGCTGGGAGGTCCCAGAGCACATTCCTTTGTGTCCTGTCTTCTTAGATAGTATTAACAAGACTTTTTCTGGGTCTGGGCTGTGCCTGTTGCTGCCTCTGGGATAAGTCATCCTAATACAGGAAAGCTTATTTCTCTTTTTAATTTTATTTTTCTTTCTTTATTTCCCTGCCTCACAGGAGCATCACAGAAAGAAGTGAATGCCCAAAGCAGTGGTGAGATTTGAGAGCACATTATACCACCCTAATAGGTGAAAGGGAGGAGCAGAGGGGCACTTCTGGAAGAACACATGACTTCAAAGATAATTGGGTCCTATGAGAATAAGTGGAAGATTTGTAACAGTGTCTGTCTGAGTATAGTACTGACTTCCTCTGCTCTCCCTGATTAGATGAAATCATTCCTGGTTGATGAAACTTCTGGGAGGGGATTTATGACAATTGAGTTTCTTTTTGGGAGGATCTATTTTTAGACAGATAAGGGAACTCCAGAGAAAACTTCTTCCTGTATTTGTTCATTCTCAGATGTCTTCAATTCAAAATAATCTTTATGCTACTATATCTCATCTGGACAATCCTTAAGGGATTATATTTAGTTTTGCAAGAGAGAGGCTTTTAACCTCACTTGTTACCAAGAAAAATGGTAACAACTAATTCTAAACATTTCTTTTCTTTCTGAAGAACCTTTTTTTCCATAAAAAGTAAGTTGATTTTTGTTTGGGGTCTTTTAAGGAAATAATTTTATCAATAGAAATGCCGAATATTATAATTTCATATTTTTATGTAGTTTGTCCATCTGAAATGTAACGAATGCATCAAGATAAGAGTATATTTATTTGCTAGTGGTGAAGTGTTTTTAAGTAAACAGTTGGGGAGAGTTATGTAATTGACATTGTTGGCAAATGTAAGGATTGAAAACCTTTGGTAATAAAGTTTCATGTGGGCTGGATACAGTGGCTCAGGCGTGTAATCCAAGCACTTTAGGAGGCTAAGGTGGGAGGATCCCTTGAGCCCAGGAGTTTGAGACAAACCTGGGCAACACAATGAGACCTCATCTCTACAGATAATTAAAAAAAAAATTAGCTGGCTGTGGTGGTGTGTGCCTGTGGTCCCAGGTACTCAAGAGGCTGCAGTGGGAGGATCGCTCGAGCCCAGGAAATCGAGTCTGCAGTGAGCTGGGATCACACTACTGTACTCCAACCTTCCAGCCTAGGCAAGAGAGTGAGACCCTGTCTAAAAAAAAAAAAATGTTTCACGCTAGCATTTATTTTAAAAAGAAGGCTGGGAATGAGAGAAACAAAAGAACTTTGTGTTGAGGTCAAAACAAGCTGTCCTGGATCCAACCTAGACTCCCCAGGCTGTCATCAAACCGCTAATTATGTTTATTTTTCTTGATGTTGTGTAACTCAGTATTTGCTCTGTCTCCATATGAAGGACTGGATAGTGTTTTCTTGAGAGAAATTATTTCCCTTTCCTCTTTTTTCTAATGACTAATGTTAAATCCCCATGTTTTTGAGTAAATCCTATTTCCAACTATGCTTATGTACATTTGTTTTGTTCATATTTGTTAATATAGATTTATATAACTCATGCAAATAAATTAGCTGGAGGAAAAGTCAGAAACTCTTACTATTTGTAAAATTAATTTCTAATCAGTTATAGCTGTGAACCAAAAATAATCAAAAGGGTCAGAATCTAATTTTTTTTTTTTTTTAGACGAAGTCTCACTCTTGTCCCCCAGGCTGGAGTGCAATGGCACGATCTTTGCTCACTGCAACTTCCGCCTCCCGGGTTCAAGCGATTCTCCTGCTTCAGCCTCTCGAGTAGCTGGGATTATAGGCACCTGCCACCACACCTGGCTAATTTTTGTGTTTTTAGTGGAGACAGGGTTTCACTATGTTGGCCAGGATGGTCTCGAACTCCTAACCTCAGGTGATCCACCCGCCTTGGCCTCCCAAAGTGCTAGGATTACAGGTGTGAGCCACTGCGCCCCATCCAGAATCTAATTTAAAGAGAGTTTATTCAGGTGCAGAGCGTAAGGGTAGCCATCTGAGGACCAGTGCTACACCAAAGAATAGTGATAAGTGCTTCTGGTGTGGGAGAAATGAGGATTATTTATATAGGCAAAACAGAGGTGTTGAACAGGATTACAGCATTTTTGTACAAAGGGTAACATACAGATATTTGATTGGCTACTGTAGATTACACTCTAAGTGGGTTGTCCAACATTCTGTTGTAAACAGGTAACAGTCACAAGGGTCTCTTTCTCCATATCATTTAGACTAGGTTTGAATAAAGAATAGGGAGTCTTGACTGGGCGTGGTGTCTCAGGCCTATAATCCCAGAACCTTGAAAGGCTGAGGTGGCAGGATCACTTGAGTCCAGGAGTTCAAGACCAGCCAGGCTTGAGGTAGAGATTCTACCTCTACAAAAGAATTTTAAAAATCAGTCAGGTGTGGAGTTGCACACCTGTAGTTCTAGCTACTCTGGAGGCTGAAGTGGAAGGGTAGCTTGAGCCTAGGAGTTCAAGGTCACAGTGAGCTTATGATCACATCAACGTACTCCTGGGTGACAGAGCAAGACCTTGTGTCTTTAAAAAAAAAAAAAAATAGGGAGTCTAGTTAATGTGTAACATCTCAACACAGAAGTCAGAAAGCAATGGTCATGCACCAAAGAAAAAACAATCATGTTACATGAGTCCTCTTTCAGGGCTTAACTTTTCCCTTTGGCATAATAAATTTGGAAGGTCCTAAATTTTTATTTTCTTTTTACATAGCTCTCTTCAACTATCAGACTTTTATTTATTCATTTATTTTAGAGAGAGGGTCTTCCTCTGTCGCTCAGGCTGGAGTGCAGTGGTGCAAGTATAGCTCACTACAGCCTACGGTTCCTGGGCTTAAGCAGTGCTCCCACCTCAGTTCCTAAATAGCTAGAACTACAGGCATGCGCCACCATGCCTGGCTAACTTTTTAATTTTATTTTATTTTATTTTTCTGTCGTAGAGACAGGGCCTTGTTCTGTTGCTCAGGGGGGCCTTCAACTCCTGGCCTCAAGTAATCCTCCCACTTTATCCTTCCAAAGTGATGGGATTACAGGGATGAATCTTGTGCTTGGCTCAGCTATCAGATTTTAAACCTTTCTTTACTTGGAAAATTAAAGACAGATATTTGTTTTTCAGTTAGCCAAGGAGCAACCTTGAAATACAATATCCTTTTATTAAACTTCTTTTGAGGGGGAAAGTAAGTTATAATATTTTTGTTAGAAAATAAATATACTGGGCCAGGCGTGGTGGCTCATACCTGTAATCCCAGCCCTTTGGGAGGCCCAGGTGCGTGGATCACTTGAGGTCAGGAGTTCGAGATCAGCCTGGCCAACATAAAATCCTGTCTCTACTAAAACTACAAAAATTAGCCCAGCGTGGTTTTGCATGCCTGTAATCCCAACTACTGGAGAGGCTGCGGCAGGAGAATCGTTTGAACCTAGGAGGTAGAGGTTGCAGTGAGCCAAGATCATACCACTGCACTCCACCCTGGGCGACAGAGTGAATGAGACTCCGTCTCAAATAAAAGAAATGTGAACAACTAGGTCAAAAGAGATACCCAGATACTTCATCCCCTCCCTAAAATAGTTGTAGAGCAATAGGAAAACAAAAGGTACATAAATTTTTCATTTTCTGACTTTTATAGAGCCTTTAAGAATTATGTGATTTCCCTATAAAATGCATGCAGAAGTAGGGATACTCAATGTCCACCTTAAAGATTGGTTAAGCTTCCAATCAAGTTCAGGCCAAACTAGAGTTTCTACAGTAAAAATATTTTCTGTCCTCAGTATTTTATCCTAGTTTATTAATATTTTTGAAAATATTGACACTTAATCTTTTGCCTCAATCTTGAAACCTTACTATGTTTGCAAATTTTAGGGATCCATATGGGCAGACTCTAGTCAATGAACATATTACTTGGGTACTTACAGCAAATGGTTTTTAACTTGGTATATTTGTTGCTCACATTATTTTTTTGTGTAGATCATATGCCTGTGACTCAGAAGGAACAGGAAAACAAATCCAATGCATTTCCCTCTACATCATGTGAAAACTCCTTTCCAGAAGACTGTACATTTCTGTATGTATATAAATTCTTTGTTATTAATGCTTTTGTTCCTACAGATTTCTTCTTTATAAATCACTTGACATTAGAATAGATGAAATATACAAAAAAAATTTTCCCATTAAAGCTTTAAAAGTTGTATATTTTAGTATTTTATGTAGGATAGAATTTCATGAGTCTCTGAATAGGTTATTGAATATTCCTAGTTAATCAAGTCTTTTTATAAAGTTTAGCTTAAGATGTCTTTGTGTATTTTATTAATACACTGAAATCTACCAAGTAGTGAAGTGTGTTTTTGTTTTGTTTTGTTTTTTTGTTTTACTGCTTAGATTATCTGGAGAATTTAAAAGTGTCAAAATGTTTCTTTCAGTATCAGTTGAGTTTTCAAAATGCGTAACAGCTCTTAAGTAGTGTCTAAAAGTTTATGGGAATAGACTAAATTTTTCTGACCTTCCCTTTCTCATTTTATCATTACTTTCCATAAAGATTCTTTGGCATAAAGGAGAATTGCGGAAGAGTGAATCTGATACTCTGACACGTAGTCTTTATTTTTAGTAGGTAATACCTGGGCCTAACCCTTCAAGTACTAATTACAGGGAAGTTTCTGAAAGTTCTCTAGAGTAGAGAACATAGTTTCAAAAAACAAAAAAGTATCTTTAGAAAGAAACTTCTTTGTTACCCTAATTTCATTTGTTCTTTCAGCTTAATATTAAATTGACTAAGAAAAACTAAATATATAATTGTTTTTTTGATTTTCATGCCTGTGAGAGTTGTAGATAGACACTGTTTCATATAATTTGGATTTACAAATATTAGAGATGTCATTGCAGTTTGAATGGGTCTCAAAAGGCCCATAAAATTACTTTAAAATGCTCGCAGAGAAAGCTAAGTTCACAGTTTAGCTCCTTAATTGGCCATTTCCGTGGCTCACAAAACATTTTTTTTTTCTAGAAATTCTGACCTTTGAATATACAGTGTAAAATTTTGTAAGTTTTTAGGAACAAATTCACTCAGTCTAAATCTAAATTAAATTTTCATGTAAATTACCACCAAACAAGCTCTCTACCAAACAGTTATCTATATATTTAGATATTATATTTTAAACTTAAATGCAGGAGTGGTTTATTCCTGTGAAGTATCATTTTTTGCTTTAAGTTCATTATACCAGCTTATCAGAATCTTTTTGAATTTTGGAATATTTTTTGTCCCTTTTAGCTTATCATCTTGTACAAATAAATAAGCTTTCTAATCTTCATTATGGTCACTGAAAACAATATTGAACAGGACATGACCAAAGATAAAAACCTTGTGGCTGGCTCACTACTAGACATTCTTTTTATTACGCTTCAGAAAGAACGCTTTAAGCAACTGTGAATTTACTTCTACTGTTGTCCCGCCTACACTTCTCACTTACAAAGTGGTCATGAAAAATCAAGGTTCACTGCCATAGCATTCTGTGGCATTGCCAGACATTATTCAGACTTATTGAAAACGTTGTCAAAAAAGAAAATTCAGTTAATTTGGATTTTTCTCACCTACTTGTTAACTCAGCACCTACTGTTGGTTGGCCTTTTAAATTCAAAATATTTAGAAGTCACACACTTGATGCCTTCTTCTAGAGATTTTTAAGAGACCGGTATTAAGCTAACCTTTCTATATTTTCTGTAGCCTGTCCTCCTTCCCTTTTTAAAAATCAGGGCAGTATTGTTTTATTTTTAATTTTTCTATATTTGAAGTTTTTTTTTTCCAGACCTTGAGATTTAATTTGTAGAGTCTTCTATATGCTTAAATAAACTTGAGTTCTAGTACCCTCTCTTTAACTGTCACAGACTTCAGTTTCTTTTTATTTTTTTCCTCGTTTCCAACTTGAGAGCCATACTTACAGATGGAAAAGACAAAGGCAGAATTGTTTTTGAGAAACTCTTCCTTCTCTTTGTTATCAGTTAACCATATCTTTCTCCTAACAGATTATTTTCTTGTTCTAAGCATAGCTTTAGTTGTTTTTTGTTGTTGTTGTTATTTTATTAGCACTTTTGGAAACCTCGGTTCTTACTAGGCTTTGTGATACTTTTCTTACAGTTTCATACCAATGTTTCGTATTCATAATTAGCTGTCTTCTTTTGTATGTATACTTTTAAAAATCCGAGCTTCCAAGAAAAATTGAGTTGGTTTCTTTAACTGTTTTCCCATCTCTTTAGGACTGTTTATGATTATATAATCAGAATTTCATTTCCTTAATCTCCCATCTCTCTTGTACTGTGTTGACACTCAGAGGCTTTTTTTGAGATTATACCTAACTTTTGAGTTGAGCATTCTGAGATCTTTTCAGATGAAGGGACATGTCTTATTAGGCTTAGGATTTTCTTCCTTTGCCATTAAGAATTCCAAGGAAGCATTTCATTCTTGACTGGAATTATGTTTAAATAATTCCTTTTATATTTCCTCTGCAGGCCAGAAGTTTATTTGCTTATTTTACTTTCAGCACTTAAACCCTCTTAGCAGCCTAGTGGTCACATAGGTTGCCTGGTAAACTAAATGTTCAATAACTTAAGCCAGGAATTCTCAGCCCCAGCTAAACTGCTCAAGATTAGGCTGAGCGTGGTGGCTCACACCTGTAATCCCAGCACTTTGGGAGGTTGAGGCGGGAGGATCACTTGAGCCCAAAATTTCAAGACTAGCCTGGGCAACATGGCAAAACCCCATCTCTACAAAAAAATAACAAAAATTAGCCGGGCTTGGTGGCACATGCCTGTGGTCCCAGCTACTTGGGAGGCTGAGGTGTATCACCTAAGTCCGGAAGATCAAGGCTGCAGCAAGCCATGATCACGCCTCCGCACTCTAGCTTGGGTGACAGAGTGAGACCCTATTTCAAAAAAAGATTATACAAACTATCAATGGCAAACCCCAGGATGAAATCTTGGGTCTAATAGGACACAGGCTTCAGGCTTTTGGTGTTTTTTGTGGGGTTTTTTTGTTTTCTTTCTTTTTTTTTTTTTTTTTTTTTTTTTTGAGACAGCAGGGTCTCACTGTCTCGCTGGGTGGACTGCAGTGGCACATAGCCACAACTCACTGTAGGCTTGACGCCCTAAGCTCAAGCGATCCTTCCTCCTCAGACTCTCAAGTAGCTAGGACTACAGGTGCATACCACCACACCTGGCTAATTTTTAACATTTTTTTTTTTTTGTAGCGATGTGGTCTCACTATGTTGCCCAGGCAGGTCGTGAACTCCTAGTCTCAAGCAGTCCTCCCTCCTCAGCTTCCCAAAGTGCTGGGATTACAGGCATGAGCCACCACGCCCAGCCAGTATTCTATTCTTGAGTTGAACTGAATTTCTACTCCACATAAGTGAGTTATGACATAGGTAAATGTAAAAACAAAAGTATTACTTCAGTGATAATTATTTTAAAAGGATATTTACTTTTGTGATTTTAGAAGTCTGAATTCCCTTTTTTTTTTTTTTTTTTTGGTCAAGTATAAACTTTGGTTTGTCAGGAGTACATACCTATTCAAGCTAGCTTAAGTAGCGGAATTTATTAGAAGTGTACGAGGTGTGCAGCTTTGGTTAGCATACTGGGTGACACTGGGCTTGTACCACTGCTTAAAGACACAGGTGTAAATTTAAGCCATTAAATTTTTATGGCTTTTTACATGACATGCACACAAACCCAAAAGATTATTTTTAAAAACATGCACACACATATACCTACACATACATACACACATATATAAATAAAATAGGTCTTGAAGAACAGAAAATGTAACACAGCAGGCCATGTAAACACTAGAATAGGAACTTAAAAGTCAATACCTAAGGTCAGGGTTGACACAGTCTCAACTCTACTTCTATCTGTTACCAGTAGGTTTCTTCTCTTCCCACATGGCCAAACATAGCTGCTCCAGCTAAACTCTAACCTTCTAGTGCAAGTGTTATCTCATGTGACATATATACATATATATATATATATATTTTTTTTTTTTTTTTTAAATAGAGACAGGGTCTAGTCATGTTGCCCAGGCTGATCTTGATCTCCTGGGCTCAGTGAATCCTCCCACCTCGGCCTGCCACAGTGCTGGGATTACAGGCATGAGCCACCGCACCCAACCATTTTTTTTAATATCTTAATTTAAATTATTGAAAGAGACAGTATAAAAAGCGCAGTATGTATACAAGACCCAACATCTTTGAGTACACTGAAATTAATATACCTGCCTTTCAGAAGAGGATGACTAAAGAAGGGACTGAGCAAAATACCAGATTTACCTACTGCAGTCTTTAGATGAATACAGTATACATTCTTGTTTTAAAATATGCCCCCTTAATGGTCATAGAGGATAGAATGACATCTTACTTTAGCCTTGCCAAAAGCTAGATAATCAGTTGGCAGCCTCTAAGCCATGCTCCTCTTTGATGTTCAGAGTGACTAACAACACCCTGAACAATTGTCAAATCATATGCAAACTGAGAAATCCTTACCCAGAGGCTGGCAAGCAGATCCAGACAGCCGTGGACTTCTCCTTCTCACTACTTACTCCTTATCCTGTGTTTACCTCTAGCACTTTTAATTAATGACTGGGTTTACAATACTGTGCATAGAATTGGTTTTGTTTATTTCTATTTTTTTTTCAGTAATGTATCTTCACACCTAAATAAAGTTAACCCTCCTCTCCATAAAATTGGGTTGAAATTAGGTTACTTTATACTTAAGACTTGTAAGTTGGGTTTTTTCCTTCTCTTTAGTAAAATGAAGCACAGATAAGAAATTAATCTTTTCTAAGGTTCACGCTAGTGTTTTATTTTTATGCTTTTCTCCTCCTCTTCTGTTTTTTTCTCTTCTTCTCCCACTCCTCCCTAACTCTTCTTAAATGTAAAACATGTATTTCTCAGTGTTAATTGCTCAGTAACTAGAGTCTTGTATCTCCTAGTTTTTAGTTATTAGTCATAAGGAAAATACTTTTAAGCTAGTTTGGCTTTCTTGAAATGTAAATTCCAAATTACAAGTTTTACCAGCATATTTACTATTACAAATTTTAGTCCTAAGTAGTTCTAATTGTATATTGTTCCAGTAGTGGCTAACTTGGAGTTGTATTTGTTGTGTCATATGAGGAAATTATGTAAAGGACATTAAACTACTATTCAAATATTAGTTGTTATTTAAGAACTAAGGATAACCCAGATACTTTCTCTCTCACATATATCCTGAATTAATCCCATCATATTCCAAGAAAAATTTATTGAGTCATCTACATTAATATTTAATGTTCCCCTTCCTCCAAAGAGCAAAACAGGAACCAAAAAATTCATACCCGAGGCCAGGTGCGGTGGCTCATGCTTGTAATCCTAGTACTTTGGTAGGCCAAGGCAGGCAGATCACTTGAGCTCAGGAGTTTGAGGCTAGCCTGGGCAACATGGTGAGACCCCATCTCTACCAAAAATGCAAAAAATTAGCTGGGCTTCGTGATGCATGCCTGTCGTCCCAGCTACTCGAGAGGCTGCGGTGGGAGGATTGCATGAGCCCAGGAGGCGGAGGTTGTGGGGAACCAAGATTGCACCACTGCACTCCAGCCTGGGTGACAGAGTAAGACCCTGTCTCCAAAAAAAAAAAAAAAAAAATTCATAGGCAAAATGTCAAATGACATTTACAGAATAATATACTACAGAATCCAATTTGAAACATATTTATTTGGTTAAGTCAAGTTGAAAAGGACAACAGAACAGTTTACTATCTCTATAAATCTGTAAGTGTATAAGTAACTTGAGAGTGAGTAACCTATATCAAAACAAAGAACAAGGCCATGAGAACCTAAGGAATGTCTTACAGTGAATTCTGAATGAAAGAAAATAGGGTGTTTTATCTCAGATAGACAAATAAATAGAATATCCAGAGTTCAGATTATAACATAATTCCTTATAAGAAAAAGTGGTAAGAAGGAACTTGACACCTAATAATAGGGAACAAGTAGGTTCCAGGTACCACCTTTGAAAAACAGGAAGATATTGGATACTAAAATAAATCAAGGGCCAGGCATGGTGGCTCACACCTGTAACCCCAGCACTTTGGGAGGCTGAGGTGGGTGGATCACTTGAGGTCAAGAGTTTGAGACCAGCCTGGCCCACATGGCAAAACCCTATCTCTACTAAAAATACAAAAATTAGCTGGATGTGATGGCACATGCCTGTAATCCCAGCTACTTGGGAGGCTAAGGCACAAGAATTGCTTGAAGCTGGGAAGCAGAGGTTGCAGTGAGCTGAGGTCATGCCACAGCACTCCAGCCTGGGCAATAGAGTGAAACTCACTCTCTCTCAAAAAAAAAAAAAAGATTTCTAAATAAATTATAGTACATCCTTTTACCTGTTAGACTCTGAAATCCAAAAGCATCAAGATCCACCTGATTGATGAAACTGAAAACAGGCACTCTCATTTATTGCTGAAGAAACTGACACTATGGAGAACAATTTGGCAATATTAATGAAATAACTAACCCATTTGCCTTGTGACCTAGCACTCCCACTTCTGGGAATATGTTCTGCAACAGTATCTAACAGTATCTTTACGTGTATGAAATTGTTATTAATAGATTCATAATTTTATAGCAAAGATTATTACAATAAAATTACTTATTAAAACATCACTGTATAAGTTTACTGTATACGTTCTAAAAGATCACTGTGTAAGTTAACTAGTCCATTATTGTGGTCTAGCCTATACTACATGTTATGGAAAATTGTCCATTATTGCAGGCTAGGTAATTAAATTGTGGACTTACGCAAAGGATTACTATACAGTCGGAGAAAGGATGAGGAAGCTCCATATCTGCACATCCAGTATGGTAGCCACTAGCTGCATGTGGCTGTTTAAATCTGAATTAATCAAAATTAGATAAAATGTAAAAATTCAGTTCTTTGGTCATGCTAGCTACATTTAAAAGTGCTCAGTAACCACATGTGCCCACTGGCTACCATATTGGACAGCACAGGTATAGACCATTTCTATCAATGGAGGAAGTTTTTTTGGATGGCACTGCTTTATATAGTGTATTAGTCCGTTTTCACACTGCTGATAAAGACATACCCAAGACCAGGCAATTTACAAAAGAGGGAGGTTTAATGGACTTACCAGTTCCACATGGCTGGGGAGGCCTCACACTCATGGCAGAAGGCAAGCAAGAGCAAGTCACATCTTACATAGATGGTGACAGGCAAAGAGCTTGTGCAGGGAAACTCCCCCTTATGTTACCATCAGATCTCGTGAGACTTATTCACTATCACGAGAACAGCATGGGAAAGACCTGCCCCCATGATTCAATTACCTCCCACCAGGTCCCTCCCATGACACGTCAGAATTCAAGATGAGATTTGGGTAGGGACACAGCCAAACCATATCATAGAGCAAATACAACGCATCTCTAAAATACCTGTATTATAATACATAACAGACACCTAAAGATAGAAAATTATATGTAAAACAAAACTGAGATTATTTGTGAAAGTTTAAAACTTGGTTTCCAAACAAAAGGAAGCTTTTCACGGATTTTTTTTTTTTAAGACAGGATCTCACTCTGTCACCCAGGCTGGAGTGCAATGGTGTGATCATGATTCACTGTAGCCTCAACCTCCCGAGTCCAAGCGATCATCCCACTTCAGCCCCCGAAGTAGCTGGAACTACAGGCATGCACCACCATACCTTACTAATTTTTTTTACTTTTTGTAGGGATGAGGTTTCACTATGTTGCCCAGGCTGATCTTGAGCTCCTGAGCTCAAGCAGTCCTTCCGTCTTGGCCTCTCAAAGTGCTGGGATTACAGTTGTGAGCCATCACACCCTGCCGACTTTTTTTTTTTTTATTAATAACCACCCCATTTTCTCCTGTCAGTTTGCCATTTTTTCAGATGTATCAATATGATTGTGAGGTAGATTACATATTATGGAAAGAATTCAGTTGGTACTATTGTTGAAGGCAAACAGTATAAAGGATTCTTGATGAATTAATAAGTTTTCAGCCAGCCTTTGTTTTTTTGCATGCAAAGAGCTTGATCTCAGCATGCCTGAAGAAGTAACCTTCTTCAGTGCTTTATTGATTGCATGCTCTAAATGAACTCTAAATTTGCTAGGTGCTATGAAATACCTAACAGAAAGTTACAGCTGTAATCACAACTTCCTATAATATTCTGAAATTAGGTATAAGGCAGACCTGGTGCGTGCCTGTACCAGCTATTTGGGAAGCTGAGGCAGGAGGATCACTTGGGGACAAGAGTTCAAGGCTGCTGTGTGCTGTGATCACACCTGTGAATGGCCACTGCACTCCAGCCTGGGCAACATAGGAATACCCCATCTCCGAGAAAGGTTTTAAAAATAGATATAATCTTTGTATGGCTGTAGAACATCTTAAAATGTCTATCTTAGAGTCTGGCTTATTTTAATATTGTCTAAGAAGGTAGGAAATAATCATAGTTTTTTTTAAATGAGGAATTGAACTATAAATTTGAGATACTAATGAATAATTTATTTTAACAGAACAACAGAAAATAAGGAAATTCTCTCTCTTGAAGATAAAGTTGTAGACTTTAGAGAAAAAGACTCATCTTCAAATTTATCTTATCAAAGTCATGACTGCTCTGGTGCTTGTCTGATGAAAATGCCACTGAACTTGAAGGGAGAAAACCCTCTGCAGCTGCCAATCAAATGTCACTTCCAAAGACGACATGCAAAGACAAACTCTCATTCTTCAGCACTCCACGTGAGTTATAAAACCCCTTGTGGAAGGAGTCTACGAAACGTGGAGGAAGTTTTTCGTTACCTGCTTGAGACAGAGTGTAACTTTTTATTTACAGATAACTTTTCTTTCAATACCTATGTTCAGTTGACTCGGAATTACCCAAAGCAAAAAGAAGTTGTTTCTGATGTGGATATTAGCAATGGAGTGGAATCAGTGCCCATTTCTTTCTGTAATGAAATTGACAGTAGAAAGCTCCCACAGTTTAAGTACAGAAAGACTGTGTGGCCTCGAGCATATAATCTAACCAACTTTTCCAGCATGTTTACTGATTCCTGTGACTGCTCTGAGGGCTGCATAGACATGTGAGTAGAAAAACATGGCATTTCAAAAAATCTTCTGAATGTAAGGACACTTGTTAAGAAGTCTTGCTATGTATTAATTTGTCTATCTAAAACCTGTTCAAGAGTTACAGTAAGACTGAGCATGGTGGCCCACGTGTGTAATCCCAGCACTTTTGGGAGACCGAGGTGGGAGGCCAGCTTGAGCAAAGGAGTTTGAGAACAGCCTGGGCAACATGGCAAAACCCCATCTTAACAAAAAATTTAAAAATTAGCTGGGTATGGTGGTGTGCATCTATAGTCCCAGCTACTCTGGAGGCTGGGGTGGGAGATCTGCTTGAGCCCAGGAGGTCAAGGATGCAGTGAGCTGTGATCACAAACTGTACCAGAGGCCTGGACAACAAAGCAAGACCCTGTCTCCAAAAAGTAAAAATAAAAATAAAAGAGTCTACAATGGGAAAATGAACTCTGTCACTAGCAGTAGGAAAAAAAACCTCTAATTATTTGCCAAATATGGTAATTGAAACATTTCTTCCAAGGATGCATATTTCCTTTAATCTAGTACTAATACATTAAAAGATAATCAATAGCATTACAACAAATGATATTTAACAGTGCCAGACACTGTGACAAGTACTTTACATTCATTCTCTTAATCTTCACAAAAATCCATGAGGTAGGTAATATCTCAGTGTTATACATGAGGAAGTTGAGCCTCAGAGAAGTCAATTTGGAGAGGTCATAGAACAAATTGTAGAGACAGGATTTGAACCCATGTTCTTAACCATTGGGTTATATGTTGCATTTTACTTTTAAAAATCATTTGCTGGCTAATGTGATGCTTATAACTAGTATTTTCTTAATCATAGTATAGTATTAACATCCCATGAAAAAATGAAAACATGTTCTAATATATTAAGACTTTGAAAAACATTTTAAGGGTGTGTAGTACACATACATTCGTAGGTATACAGATATAGAGTGGTGTTGCATTATATGTACATTTAATTTAATGCAAATTTAGCTACCCATACTTGGCAAAAAAAGAATAAGAGAATGATAAATAATTTAAATAGTATAATAATAGTTTTTACCATCCTCTAAGTTAATTGGAGTGTAAAATGAGAGCTATATCTACTGTTACCTCAGTTTGGCTCAGTTCCTTGAGGCCTCTAATAGAGGAAACCTCTCACTGTGCTGTTTTATTCTGTTTAAAAATATGTATTTTATTTTGTAAAGATTACCTCTGAATATAACCCAACTACCTCACCTGGGGACTTGGCTCTTCAAAGGAATAGAAACAGGTACCTGCACAAGACTAGGAACTAGGCCAGTATCTCACAGGGCCTGGAATTGTATTAATGAAAACCTTGTTAACAGCTGTAAAACCAATAGGGTCAGAGCCAAAGCGTTGGAGAAAGCACCCAATGTAGAGCAGCACACAGGACTAAACCCCACAGATGGTATGACTTCAAACAAACATTTACAGCACACAAAGATGTTTAGGACCATGAAGGCAGCATGAGTCCCGACAAGTAGAGAGAATTAACACCTGAGGAATCAGAGGTAAATGTTGAATCTAATTGAAAGGGATTTTAAAACAGGTATAATTAAACTGTCCCAAGAGGCTGGGCACAGTGGCTCATACCTGTAATCCTAGCACTTTGGGAAGCTGAGGTAGGAACATCATTTGAGCCCAGGAGTTCGAGACCAGCCTGAGCAACCTAGCGAAACCCCATCTCTACAAAAATACAAAAGTTAGCGTGGCGTGGTGGGAAGCACTTGTAGTCCCAGCTAGTCGGGAGTCTGAGGTGGGAGGATCACCTGAGTGCAGGGAGGTCGAGGCTGCAGTGAGCCAAGATTGTGCCACTGCACTCCAGCCTGGGCAACAGAGTGAGACCCCTTCTCGAAAAAGAAAAACTATTAATTGTATATGAAGTGAGCAATACCTAATCCAGTAGAAAAGTTAAAAGGAATTAACTAGATTTGTATATAGCATGGATGGGTCTCAAAAACATTATATTGAACAACAAAAAAAGCAAGTTATAGAATAGTACCTATAGTAAATTGTTTATAATGAAAAATACACAATATATTGTTTGTAGATACATATGTATATAAAAGCATAAAGGATGCCACACTAAATCTCTTGAGAGTTTAGTTATATCTATGTTTTACTTTTTAACTTTTTTTAAGAAGACCATGTATATGTGGTGTATATGTGGTGTGTATATTTTAAATTATATATACAGGGAAAAGAACTAGACAAAATGCTGACAACTAATTCTGGATGGTGGAAATATGGATGTTTATTATTATCTGTATTTTTCTGTACTTTTTAAACTTTGCACACAAAATTACATGGGAAAGAACAATTAATAGATTTTCATATCTGTAAACAGAATCCAAATTAATGAATTTGTTGATTGTTGTCGTTGTTCTTTTCTCTTGCAAACAGCAGCCACCATTCTGATGTGTATTAATTAATACAGAAAATACAGAAGAGAATCATAGAGGAAAAGACCTTAAAGTCATTTGTTCAGCAAAGGAGACTAAGATCCAGAGATTTTAACCAGCTCACCAGCAGTCATTTACCTAGTTACACAGCTAGAGTCCCCAAGTTCCTTACTTTGTGTCAAATTATGGTTCCCTATCAAGTTAGTTAGTCATCTGAATAGAGGGGAAAGTACATGAAGTTTTATGGTTGCAAGCTTTCTGCCTCGCAACAGTATGAAAAAAGGATTCAATAATAGTAGGCAGATACCCGGCATCAATCTCCCCAGTCTGTTTCTGTCACTGGAGTGAGAGAGAACTTAAGACATCTGCAAAACTATGTCCTTACAAATTTGACATATTTAAGTTTATCCATTGTAAAAGAGCAGAACTAGCAGAATTCTCACAAACAAGCTTCTGTGCTGAACAGGGAAATTAAAGGAATTGATTTTGGAAAGCTAAACTCATATAGTTAAGTATTTCATGAGCAAATAGAGTTGCAGTGCAGTTTATAATTATTTATAAACTTTTGGGAGGTATTGTCTTTCAAAGAGATCTATTTAGGGAAAAAGCTCATAGTGTTCATGAGCCAAACTATTCTAAATGCTATTACATCTTTTATTACATCATTTACACATTTATCAAGACAGTCTCTTGACTTAACTTGGCGCTTTTTCATTCTTTCTCCATCCATTGCCTTCCTTTTAGAACAAAATGTGCATGTCTTCAACTGACAGCAAGGAATGCCAAAACTTCCCCCTTGTCAAGTGACAAAATAACCACTGGATATAAATATAAAAGACTACAGAGACAGATTCCTACTGGGTAAGGTACCTTGAGGATTTGTTGCAGGGTGTGTATATCTTTGAAGGTGGGTACTTTTTATTGTGGTCCAAAATCTTATAGATGTTAAATCTGGTTTAATTTGGTTCTAATACCAAAAATCTAAATTATTAAGGAATAAAAATCCTGTGTATTGTTCGTGGAAATGGTAGTCAGAGACCACACATACGTCATGCAGAGTGTACTTGAACACTCATCTGCTTTGAGTCTGGCTCTTACCCCTCTAGTATCAGCCTACTTTGGGCAGCCATTTCTCCGTTTAAAAATATGCTGTCTAGAACTCATTTGAGAATTGGGAATTTTCAACCTTTCAAGGTACTGACTCAATCTTCACAAAGCAGCCCTATGAGGGAGGTATTGTCATATAATCCCCATTTTAAAAATGTAAAGATAAAGCACAGATAAGTTAAATAACTCATCCAAGATAATACAGCTAGTAAATGTGGAAGTTGTGATGGGAACCCAGGCACTCTACCACTAAGAGCTTTCACATTTAGCCTGCTTCCCTCAGTAGTTATCAGTGTCAGTGAAGTGTCAATAAACTGCTTTTTGAGGTGTCTGATTTTCTCTTTTGCATATTTTGTTGACAGCATTTATGAATGCAGCCTTTTGTGCAAATGTAATCGACAATTGTGTCAAAACCGAGTTGTCCAACATGGTCCTCAAGTGAGGTTACAGGTGTTCAAAACTGAGCAGAAGGGATGGGGTGTACGCTGTCTAGATGACATTGACAGAGGGACATTTGTTTGCATTTATTCAGGTAAAGCAAAAGTTTATTTTCAAATTATTCTAGAGTAGAATCCACTTTTCTGAATATCCATTTTCCTAGCCAGGGCCGTTGAGAGCTTACAGCAAGGTAAAGAGTAACAGTATCTAAGAGGAACATCAGAGAAAGGCAGGTAAACTGGGAACTTGAGCACTAAAGAGATGAGATGCTTGGGGGTACTTTCTTCAAGAAAAGAAAGGTTCAGAGATGACACTTGGGTTTTTGTGTGAGGGCCTGTTACGTACAAGGCACATTTGTTTTGTCTGCATGGCTACAGGTACTTTGGGGTAAGGGAATAAAACTTGTTAAAAGTAAAAAAAAAAACTAAATGACTGGCTTGCCAAGGTAAAGATGACCAGTCAAAAACTTTCTTATTCAATGTTTTGAGCTATTACTAGAATTTAACAAGTTAATTATGTAATATCTGCATGTTATAATTCAGTCAGTGACTTTAGGCAACTCACTCTATTTTGGGGACTGCAGAGAGTTGTCCATGCTGCAGAGCAAAACTTCCCGAGCAGTGTGTTACAGTCATGCAATTACTGATTCTTTAGGGCCACAGCCCCCAGGGCCAAACACATCAGTCTTCAGTAGTCTTACACATTTACCTCCAGCATGTCAGGCAAAATCCCTTATTTTCTGTGCACATCCTTCTGGGAGAAAGTTTGGGAAACACGGCTTTAGAGCCAGTCTAAAGGAATTGTTGACTTAGTTTTAGCAGTTAGGCATCAGGGAAAAGAACAACCAGGTTCTGAAAATTACTTATCTGAAAAATCAGGCTTAATCTGTTTACATGACCACATGCTTAGAAAAGAAATGTCAGGGTCACATCAGGGAGGGCAAGAAGAAGCTTGCAGAGTTCAGAGTAGTCACACGTATGGATCCCTGCCACTCCCCATTTACAGATCCACATTCTACACGGCCTGCCTAGACGTTCATCTCTCATACTTCTCAAAATAACTCTTGGATGAAAGCTACCTGTAAAATGCCAGGTGGTGTCCAGGAAGTATCATTGGTTTTATCGTTGTTGCTAGAAAATGTAACTAAGATATGTCTCCGATCTAACGATGGGTAAGAATATCCTGCTATTAATTTGGACTTGGCAACTATAATATTGAATCCCTTGAAAGAAAATGCATGAACTTTAGACCAAGATTTTAGTGTTATGCAGAACTTAATATGACAACACTAAGAACATATCACCACATATTTAAATAGGTACTTTTGTCAAAAATTTTAAGTTTCAGATGATAACGCCTTTTTAACTAGACATAAAAGCTACAATTTTATGACTAGAGTCATCTCTCTAATTTTCTAGAGTACTTTCTCATCCATATCTTTTTGTATCATTCTAGCTAAATCTCTTCTCTTTTGTATTATACCAAAACAGACAAATGGTTTTTTTTAGATACCCTGTTTTTTCATATACTGGAAGATAAGAAATATCACATTGGTCTTTGTCTTGCAACAGTTTTGTAGGATGAGTTAATGTGTTTATCTTCATTGTAGAATGTGTGGGTTCTTTAGTCATGGAGTAGAAATAGAGATGTCTGTTTATCGTTAGCAATTATCTTCTGTGTTGTTCAAACTCTTTAACATTTTCCTTTTAGGAAGATTACTAAGCAGAGCTAACACTGAAAAATCTTATGGTATTGATGAAAATGGGAGAGATGAGAATACTATGAAAAATATATTTTCAAAAAAGAGGAAATTAGAAGTTGCATGTTCAGATTGTGAAGTTGAAGTTCTCCCATTAGGATTGGAAACACATCCTAGAACTGCTAAAACTGAGAAATGTCCACCAAAGTTCAGTAATAATCCCAAGGAGCTTACTATGTAAGTAACAGCTGAGGAACCCAGAGTAAATCTAAATTATTATCAATCAATTGGTTCTTTTTCCTTCCTTCCCCTCTTTCTTTTCTCCTCATTTGTATTTATCATTTTGCTTCAAAGTTGTTAAGTCGAACACTTTGAGAAATCCAGGACATGTAAAAATCTAGCCAATATACCATCCTCAGTGTTCCAGTTTTGGAATTTTACCTTATATGACTTTAGTCAGGTTTTTTATGGATGTCATAAGTTTTGCTGTTTTTTTAAATTTTTCTATCATTTTATCTGCAAAGTTTTCATAGGCTTTCTTCCTTTTCCAAACGTACTTCAAAAATTATTTATGATTATATTTCCTTTCTCTAGGGAAAAGAATAAACATAGATGTGCTTACTTAGGTTAATTTATAATAATTAAGGATATTTATGTAATAATGGATATTATCTGTACTTCAGTAAAGAGAATGAAGAGAATTTTTAGTGATACAGAATAACTTTTTTTTCCTTTTTAGGGAAACGAAATATGATAATATTTCAAGAATTCAATATCATTCAGTTATTAGAGATCCTGAATCCAAGACAGCCATTTTTCAACACAATGGGAAAAAAATGGTAAAAAATGCAAAATGTAGATGGGACCCTTCTTTTCTTTTTAAAAATTTTTTTTTTTTTTTTCTGACACAGAGTCTCACTCTGTCACCCAGGCTGGAGTGTAGTGGCACAGTCACAGCTCACTGCAGCCACAGTCTCCTGGGCTCGAGTATCCTCCTCCCTCAGCCTCCCGAATGGCTGGGACTACAGGTGCACACCACCATGCCCAGCTCTTATTTAGTAGAGATGGGGTCTCACTATATTGCCCAGGCTGGTCTCCAACTCCTGAGCTCTCGCAGTTGTTGTGCCTCAGCCTCCCAAAGTTCTGGGATTATAGGCCTGAGCCACCGCGCCCAGCTGCTGGGGCCCTTCTGAGATGTAAACTATTGCCTTCCTATCCTTTACTTAGCTCAAAATGTTTGTGTTACTTTATAGTGTGTAGAATTTCTTTTATTGTTTTGGAATGGTGGACGGTGGAAATGCTAGGACCATGTTCTGTTTACTTAGTATCATCCACGGCAGTTGGCGTGTTTCCAGCTTGGCTGTATGAGGAAAATGCTGGTCATGATCTGACAATGCACTCCACTGAGACCGAGAGGTATCCCATTCTGAGAGTTTGTGGGAGAAGCTAAAGTCTTCAGGAGTTAATAGTGATATATAAGAAAAGGGACAAAGTAATTTAGGTGAAGGAGAACAAGGTTTTTGTTTTTTGTTTTGTTTTGTTTTGAGATGGAGTTTCACTCTTGTTGCCCAGGCTGGAGTGCAATGGCACGATCTCAGCTTATTGCAACCTCTGCCTCCTGGGTTCAAGCGATTCCCCTGCTTCAGCCTCATGAGTAGCTGGGATTACAGGTGCCTGCCACCATGCCCAGCTACTTTTTTGTATTTTTAGTAGAGACGGGGTTTCATGATGTTGGCCAGCTGGTCTCAAACTCCTGACCTCAGGTGATCCACCCACTTTGGCTTCCCAAAGTGCTGGGATTAGAGGCGTGAGCCACTGCGCCTGGCCGAAGGTTTTAAGATGTATGAGAAAGAGGAGATGCAATTTTATGAAAGAATCATCCAGAAAACAGTATTTTATGTGGTAGCCTCTGAGGGTACCCTTTGCATTGTGAACTAAAGATTAGTCAGAGACTGAAACGTAGAAGCAGAGAAAGAGAAAAGAGAACAGAGAGAGACATAATGGTAGCTTACTTTAGGGCTTGTTGATGAAAAGTAAAAACTCTGCTTTAGGTGTTACGCAAATATTTGCCCTCTGCCTGGTAATGGTACAGTAGCTACCTCCTTAGGGTCAGAGAATTATGAAAAGATTGGCCATGGTGTCACACAGACCCAGGTGTAACCTCCAGCTCTGCTGTGTGCTAGCTGGGTGGTATCTCCATACATACATTTCTTTTATCTGTAAAAAGGTAATAGTATATGTTTCAGAATTATGAGGATTAAATGAGATAAACATCAGCAACTTGCTTAGCATCCAACTAAGTGCTCAATACATGTTGACCATTCACATGCTGAGAACTTTCATAATAATAATATGGTCAATGTGTATTGAACACTTAGTTGGTTGCCAAGCATTGTGCTGAGTATATACGCCTCTTTTAAAGTTATCATTACTACTTAAAGTGACTGCAGTGTCTACAATGTGTAAGCACTATCAAATTCGTTAACCTTTCTTTGAAGTAGAAACTAGCCAATGAGTGTTTTTCATCTTTACACAACTTACAGTTGAAGCCAAATTTATAATCTAGTAATAACACTTTCTCAGTACTGAGATGATTAGAATTAGGGGATACAGACAGGGATGCATTAAGATTTTAATTCCCAAAGAATTTCTTGACAGTCTTTATAGCTGTGGCTTAATAAAGCACCTAGAAGTAGAACAGAGTCAAAGGGGATGACACATGTTGACTCCATTAGTCTAAAGACTCCTTATGATATCAGCTTTGAGGCTTTTCAAAACGAATCTAGTACATACAGCCTATGATGATTGACAGTTGATGAAAGAGGCCTAACTGCTAAATACTTTTGCCTGACCTGGAAAGTAAAGACATCTTCCTTGTTTTTTTAAGGAATTTGTTTCCTCGGAGTCTGTCACTCCAGAAGATAATGATGGATTTAAACCACCCCGAGAGCATCTGAACTCTAAAACCAAGGGAGCACAAAGTAGGCTTTGTTTCTTCTGTGAATGCCTACCTCTTCTGCCTGTTTCTCTGTCTCTTGCTCAATACCTGTAGCTCATTTTCTTAGATTCCATAATAAACATGCTGCATTTGTCAGAAAGGTTACAAGTTGTCTACATAAGAGATCAGCAAACTATTGTGTGTGGGCCAAATCTGGCCCTCTACCTGTTCAGTATGGCATGTGAGCTAAGAATGATATTTATGTTTTTAAATAGTTGAAAAAAATCAGAAGGTGATAATATTTTGACACTTGAAAATTATATGAAATTACAGTTTTAGTGTCCAGAAATAAAGTTTTGGCCAGGTGCAGTAGCTCACGCCCGTAATCTTAGCACTTTGGGAGGCCAAGGCAGGAGGGCTGCTTGAGGCTATGAGTCTGGGCAATGTAGCAAGATCTTTTCTCAACAACAACAAAATAGCCAGGTGTGGTGGTGCACACCTGAGGTCTTAGCTACTCAGGGGGCTGAGGTGGGAGGATTGTTGAGGTCAGGAGTTTGAGGTTACGGTGAACTATGATTGTGCCACTGCACTGCAGCCTGGGCGATAGAACAAGACCCTGTCTCAAAAAAAATAAAATAAAATGTAAGTTTTATTGGAATACAGCCAATTTACATTATATATTGTCTGCTTCAACATTACAGCAAGAGTTGAATAATCACAACAGAGACCACATGGCCAGCAAAGCCTGAAATATTTGCTATTTTGCCTTCTACAGAACTTTGCTGACCTCTGGTCTAATTGCCAGTAGTGACTTGATGCATGACAAGAGGGGTGGGCTGGAAAACTCTTGAGTCTGTGTGGTGCACAGGTGTTGTCCGTGGCTTTGGAACCATTGTGCAAAGCAGCCACTTTCAAACTCTTTGTAGATGCCTTTAAAAATAAACACACATCACTCTCCTGCAATTGCCTAGCCAATACTGCTGCAGAGCATACTCAGCATGACTCTGGCAAAAGGCTAAAATATTACCACCCTGAGTCCTTGTGTTTCAGAGTTACTAGTCCTTGCCATAGTTAATATTACAACTGGACAAACATTGTTTTTGGTACTTTTGCATTTCACTGTGTCCTTCACAAGGAGACATTGCTGAGAGATATCCATTTATGAAGAATTGGTGAGCCACTGCTGTCTCTTCCCCCCTGCAACCACAGCTCTCCACCTAATATTAAAGGATGGAGATTGGAGGAGACATGGTAGTTCCTTGATAGAAAAGGTCTATCAAGAAAGGGGATTTTGTGTATTATATTTATTTTATCATGCATGTGAGCCACAGTGCATACCGTTGCTTTTGGTTCTTTTGCCCTTTTCATTGACTGCTACAATATATATAGCGGGTACTCCAAAAGTCAAAAGCTACATACTTTTTGTATAAAAAAATCCAAAGTTGTATTATGGCTTACACGTAACCCATGATTAAAATATAAGTACATATAGGAACAGCAGCCAGCAACAACAGTGATGATTAAATCAAGAGCCTCAATTTTAGACAAGTATAATTTCTTTGTGCCATTGAATTAGGTGGTCCAAATAGCTTTGTGGCTCTTTTAAAGTAAGTAATTTATACTTACTCCATCTGACATGCATTCATATCTTTTCTTTTTTTTTTAAAGAGAGACAGTGACTCATTCTGTCACCCAAGCTGGAGTGCAGTGGTGGGATCATAGCTCACTGTACCTTCCAATTCCTGGGCTCAAACAGTCCTCCCACCTCAGTCTCCTGAGCAAACAGGACTACAGGCACACACCCCCTTGTTGGCTAATTTCTTTTTTTTTTAATTTTTTGTAGAGATGGGGTCTCACTTTGTTGCCCAGGCTGGTCTTGAATTCCTGGCCTCAAGCATCCTCCTGCCTTGGCCTCCCAAAGTGCTGGGATTACAGGCATGAGCCACCATGCCCAGCCATATTCATACTCTTGAATACTCTCAAAAAATTATTTTCCTTACTGGATAAGAAAAACGATTAAGCAGTGCATCTGCTTTTAAAGGATTATTGTTTACAAAAGTGTAATTAATGAATGGTCATCTAGTAAAACACCAAACACTAATATGTGCAAAACCCCTAGCAATACAGTTGTCACTGCTGGGACTTGTGGAAGGTGTCTCTGTCAGGGTTAGGCCTTTTATTGGCAGCATAAAGGCATAGAGTGCCTCCAAAACACCCACTCTGTTACATTTGTTTAGAATATACTTAAGTGCAGATTCCAGAATTAAAGAGAAGAAAGTCGGTTTATTAAGAGTAGAGATTAAATATAATAATGAAGAAGCAAGATGTAGATTCATAAAAAGGCATTGTTACATAGTAGAAAGAAGGCAGACTTTGGGATTCAAACATTTCTAGGTTTGTTACCCCAGTTCTCGTTATTGTGGGTCAGATGAATTCCTTAATCCCTCAGAGAAAGTTTCCTTTATACAATTAAAATAATACTACCTGCCTAACACATTGTAAGGATTGATAATTAAAGCACCTAGCATCTAATTAGTGTTGTTAATTTCAGCACTATTGCTCAGCAAGTATATTTCCTGATGTTTCCTTCCAAAATGTCTATTAGAGGACTCAAGTTCAAACCATGTTGATGAGTTTGAAGATAATCTGCTGATTGAATCAGATGTGATAGATATAACTAAATATAGAGAAGAAACTCCACCAAGGAGCAGATGTAACCAGGCGACCACATTGGATAATCAGAATATTAAAAAGGCAATTGAGGTTCAAATTCAGAAACCCCAAGAGGGACGATCTACAGCATGTCAAAGACAGCAGGTCTTTTGTGATGAAGAGTTGCTAAGTGAAACCAAGAATACTTCATCTGATTCTCTAACAAAGTTCAATAAAGGGAATGTGTTTTTATTGGATGCCACAAAAGAAGGAAATGTCGGCCGCTTCCTTAATGTGAGTATAAGGGCTGAGATTCCTATTTCTGAACAACTGTTTTTTTCTGTGCTACTTAACAAAATTATGAGGAAAATAAACAGACTCTAAAGTCAGACCATCTGGTTAGAATTCCAGTCCTCCACTTGTATACGGTTGGATGTTTTACTTGACCTCTGATACCTCATTTTCTACCTCTGTAATACAGGGATAAATGATAACTGTCTCAGGATGTTATGAGAATCTAATGAATTAACATTAAGTGCTTAGAACAGTGCCTAGCACATAGTAAACATTTGCTTTTAAAAAACTGTAAGAAATGGTGTATAAGAAAAGTATTTAAATATATCAGATTTAAATAAGCTCACTTACCTGAGTTGAAAAAAATGTATGGCTAGGAAGTTATCAGTGAAGTTAAATGGTGGCAGATATGTCCAAAGAATACTGCAGGGATTTAATGGTGTATTAATATGGAAAGATTGCCACAATATAATGGTTTTTTGGTTTTTATTTTTTGTTTTTTTTTGAGACAGAGTCTCACTTTGTCACCAGTAGCACAATCTCAGCTCACTGCAACCTCTGCTTCTGGGGTTCAAGCAATTCTCATGCCTCGGCCTCCTGAGTAGCTGAGATTACAGGCGTTAATGAATCACATGATGAATGTGTGGAGATGGCAGCTAGTGGGCAACAGAGCAATACTGGAATAGTGCTAATATGAGGAAATGGTATCTATTTAGAAGCCTCGGAACGACGATACATAATGGCTATCTTCAGCAAAGAAATTTGTTGCTTACAATATCTCCTCTCCAAAAGGCTTGTTTGTTACAGTGATGTAAAAATTAGGTTCTGTACATCTTCATATTAAACTTACTTTGTGAAAACTTTTTGTTTAAAAAAAAAAAAAAAGCCATACCTTGAGAAGTACTGTGCTCCTGTTCCCATGCCCCGACTCCACCTTCTCTCTGTAGGTCATCATTTTTATTCTTTTTTTTTTTTTTTTTGAGGCCGAGTCTTGCTCTGTCACCAGGCTGGAGTGCAGTGGTGTGATCTCGGCCCACTGCGATCTCCGCCTCCTAGGTTCAAGCAATTCTCCTCATCAGCCTCCTGAGTAGCTGAGATTACAGGTGTGCACCACCATGCCTGGCTAATTTTTGCATTTTTAGTAGAGACACAATTTCACCATGTTGGTCAGGCTGGTCTTGAACTCCTGACCTCAAGTGATCTGCCCGCCTCGGCCTCCCAAAGTGCTGGGATTACAGGTGTGAGGCACCACACCTGGCCTTATTTCTCCCGCCCCCCCCCCTTTTTTTTTTCACATAAAACATAGCATATTATATTCACTGTTCTATACTTTGTTTTTCAAATTAACAATATATTAGGCCAGGCGTGGTGTGACTCATGCCTGTAATCCCAGCACTTTGGGAAGCCAAGGCAGGCAGATCACTTGAGGTCAGGAGTTGGAGACCAGCCTGGCCAACGTGGCGAAACCCCATCACTACTAAAAATACAAAAAAAATTAGCCGTGTGTCATGGCACATGTCTATAATCCCAGCTACTTGGGAGGCTGAGGCATGAGAATCACTTGAACCCGGGAGGTGGAGGTTGCAGTGAGCCAGGATCATGCCACTGCACTCCAGCCTGCGCGACAGAGTGAGACTCCGTCTCAAAAAAAAAAAAAAAAATCTTGTGGCAATTCCATATTAATACCCAGAGCTTCTCAAATTGTTTTTATTTGTATGCTTTTGTTTATAGCCGCATAGAATTCTATTGTGTACCAAAGTTTATTTAACCAATCTGCTTTAGGCAAATATTTGGGTTATTTCCAAACCTTTAGCATTAAAAACAATGCTCAATGAATAATTACACATGGAAACATATGCAGATAAATCTGTGGAATACAATTCTAGATATGAGCTTGCAGAATCAAAAGACAAATGCATTTATAATAATGATAAATATTGACATATTTTATAGGGATTTGTCCTATTTTTGCATTTCTGCCAGCAACATAGAAGAGCGTCAGAACAGGGCTTTTCTGAATGGGTTCCCACTATTAACAGGAGCTGTGATATTTTATACATTAACAAAAAAACAAAATCAGGGTGATATATTAAAAACAGAATGGTTTTCTAATGCAAAAGCACAAGGCATCAGACTTTATGCTATTTCTAACCTTTGTGTTTATTTTTATTTAACAGCATAGTTGTTGCCCAAATCTCTCGGTACAGAATGTTTTTGTAGAAACACACAACAGGAATTTTCCATTGGTGGCATTCTTCACTAACAGGTTTGAAATTGATTTCGCTTACTTAATTCTGAAATTGTGACTTTAAAAATAACAATAGAGGGCTGAGTGCTGTGGTTCATACCTGTAATCCCAGCACTTTGGGAGGCCAAGGTGGGGAGATTGCTTGAGCTCAGGAGTTTAAGACCAGCCAGAGCCACATGGCGAAACCCTGTCTTTACTAAAAAAAAAAATAGAAAAAGTTCACCAGGTGTCGTGGCCAGCTACTCAGGAAGCTGGGGTAGGAGGATCACTTGAGCCCAAGATGTAGAGTTTGCACCCTGTCTCAAAAAATGATAATTATAATAGAAAAATATTTTTTAAAGATATATACTATAGCCCCAAATATCTGGTACTGTAGAATATTCAATTATCCTAAACTGTTCCTATTCCATAAGATTTTGCACACCTGAAATTTTGACTCTTATTCCCATTTAGAATGAATGCCTGAAAGGGCTGAAGATATCAGGTATCACCCAGTTCCACTCGGGATAAATGATGCAGAGTGCTACATAATCTTTAATTCAGAGCTATTCCCCAGCTACTTCCACACTGCAGGCCTCAACACATGACTGGGTCCCACTGTTGGCAAAATACACTGTCTTCCTCATACTGATAGGTTCCTTCTTACTTAACATTTTAGTAGATTTGAAATAAAACTCAAATGGTTATTCTTAATAAAAGGTCATTCCTAATTGGTGGATGTTGGGTGAGAGAACAGATCATATTTTTGAGGATGGTTAATGTTAATATGAAAATTGATGTAATTTGGTTCATTGGTAGTTATTTAGGGTATTTTATGATTCTTTTCAAATTTCTGCTTTCTAGGTATGTGAAAGCAAGAACAGAGCTAACATGGGATTATGGCTATGAAGCTGGGACTGTGCCTGAGAAGGAAATCTTCTGCCAATGTGGGGTTAATAAATGTAGAAAAAAAATATTATAAATATGTAACTAACGCCTGTTTGTGAAATTAGCTTATCAGGCTGAAATTAAAGCCATGCAAAAGAAGGTCTAGGTCCATCAAGGTAATTCCCCTCCGTTTTCCTTTGTCATGGGGTTTATGTTTTATTTCAGATTTTATTTGTGTGACTTAGAAATTCCAGGAACACAATTAGGATATTTTCATACACATAGGGTATCTTGTTCACTGCTGTGCTACTTTACATGAGTAGGATGGAAGTGTATATTTTATATGAAATACCACTGTACAATTTATAATTTATTTACAAATCATATATTAAGAGAAACAAATGTCATAACAGAACTCAGCTGTTTCTAATTGCTTTTGTGACTGTTACCTTTTAGCTCCTGCCCCCCCAAAGAGCTAAATTTCACATTTTTACCTACAAAATTGATTTTTAATTCCTGGCAAATAATTTACCATTATGAGCTACAAGGTGGGCAACAGCGCCTGAGGATCTAATTTTATGCATATTACTCCCAAGTATTTTAACACTTGTTGGAGAAGCAATATCTGGATCGATAAAACACTGTCCCATCAACCATTTGAGTGGGGAGAGGGAGAAGCTCTTCTGTAAGTAAGATTCTGACAAACTCTTTGAAATGAGTCTTCTTTCCCACAGATTTTCTCTACTCTTTCAATAAAAACAGGAGAAGAGGGAATAGAAACCTGGAGGAACTTGAATATTTTTGTTCTAGATAAAGACACAGTTATTGAAAAGGAAACCTAGAAAGTAGTCACACGTTGCTTATTTAGGCCAGAAGTAATTGTACTGGGCAAAAATTTCACTTAAAAAACACAAGAAGTCCAGGTATGGTGGCTCAAACCTGTAATCCCAACACTTTGAGAGGCCGAGGCAGGTGGATTACTTGAGCCTAGGGGTTCAAGACCAGCTTGGGCAACATGTCAAAACCCTGTCTCTACAAAAAATACAAAAATTAGCCTGGCATGATGGCATGTGCCTGTAGTCCCAGCTACTCAGGAGTGAGGTGGGAGGATCATTTGAGCTCAGAAGGTCAAGGCTGCAATGAGACATGATTTCACCACAGTACTTCCAGCCTGGGCAATAGAGCAAGACTCTGTCTCAAAAAAAACAACACAGCACACACACACACACGAAAACAATTCTGAACTATGAAATCTGAAACAGCCCCTTGGTATCTCCTGGGCATGATTTGCAAATCTTTTTTTTTTTTACAGAAAAAAGGCAAAGAGTAAGCACTTTGCCATAGGTTACTTGGCCCTGATCATCTATCTAGTGGAAAAGGGGACTGGGAAGCCCAAGCAGACTGGGAAACCAGACAGCTAGGAAAAGGAGCAAACCATAGCCCAGCAACCTACAGATGAAGAAAGTTGAGAAATCCATTTATTCACCATAGAGACGCAGGAATTTCAGGCAATGCACTAAAATGAAGTGGTGGGGAAAAAAAGCTTGATGAGTACGGGAACTATTTTTGTGCAAAAGGGAGTATTATGGATCAGCCAGTATTTCTTTGAGCTCTGCCTGTGGAGTCCATTTGACCTTTAGAAATATGAGGTATTCTGTCAGTTTTATCTTCTTGGAGAAATTTCTCCTAAAATCTTGATTTGCTTTAGTCTGGACTGGTTCATAGCCATCATCTTCCATCAGTACCCCAGAGATTCACTTTGTCTCTTATGTGGGATCTGTTTCCAGTTAGATCCCATTATTTTTCTTTTCCTTGGTTTACTCTTCCACATATTGGTAAAGCTCTTCCAATAGCTTTTGAAAAGGAAAAATGAAAAGTAAATGTTTTGAATCTCTGTGTGTTTGACAGTGTCTTTATTTTACCCTTATACTTGATTGCTGTTTTGGTTGGCAAGATACAGGATTCTTTAGTGGTCTCCATGCCCAGTTTTGAAGACATCTGCTAGCTTTCAGTGCTGTTGCTGTGGAGTCTGAAAATCTGTCTTCTGGCTTCCAGGGTGACTACTGGAAATTGAATGCCATTCTGTTCCTTCTCTTCTGCATATATAATCCATTTTTATCGCTCTTGAAGCTTATAGGTTTATCTTTGTCTCAATGTTCTGTCCCTGTTAAGAGTCCATTTTCATCCTTTGTACTAGGTGCCTGGTGGGATCATTCAGTCTGAAACTAATGATTTCCCATCTCTTCTCTGTTTCTGGAATTCCTGTTTTCCAGATGTTAGACCTCCAGAATTTGATCTCTAATTTTCCTATCTTTTCTCTTAACTTTCAGCTGTCTTCTTGCTAGGACCTTTTCCTAGGAGCATTTCTCAATTTAATCTTCCAGTTCATCTGTTGCATTTTATTTTTCTAGTCTCATATTGTCTCATATTTTTAATTTATAAGCGCTCCCCTTCTCCGAATATTCTTTTTTTTTAATAGCATCCTATTTTGGCTCATGGTTGCAGTATTTTATCTCCTTGAAGATGTTTGTGTGTTTATGTATGTATATGCACACACATATACATACACATACATGCATGCATCTCTGTATTCTTTTGGCATAATCTGTGTCCTCCAGGGTTTGTTTCTTTGTTTCCCCTGTATGTTTGTTTTGGTTGTTCACATTATAGGCTTTCCTCAGAGTTAATGGTCTTGGTAGTCTACTCATATTTAAGTGTGGAACACCAAAAAGCTTACTGTAAGCTGAGAGTGTGGTAAAGGGCTGTTTGTTTTACTATGACCTACCTGAGCTATCTTGCTGGGGAACACCCTAATGTCAGTCTCTTTATAAAGGGCCTTTCATTTTGGCCTGGCAAGAAATACTCTTTCATCCTCCTGCGTGGAGGGCAAAAAAAAAAAAAAAATTGGCTGCTAGGGTCTGCTCACTTCCCTGTTTTGCAGACCCCACACTCTTCTGCAATTCATTTCATAGTTGTCAAGACTATACAAATTGTCCTTCTTAATGTTCTCTCTTCTGCTATCCCTAGTTGGCAGTCTTCCTCTTTACAACCTGCTGAAAGTGGAAGACCTCCAGTTTTCCTTTGATTAATTCCTCAGCAAACCACCAACTATTATATGTCTTTTTTCCAGAACAACTTATTTTTTAACTATAATTATATGCATTTATGTTAGATTCACTGAAAACCTCATCTTGTATGGTGCTCTGTACCCTGTGGGTGCTAAATAAAGGCTTGCTACTGGCAACTGGATTTAGGATCGGCTAATTCTGCGTCCTTTTAAGATATGCTTATTTAAGCCAAACTCAGTATGATAATTTTTTTTTTTTTTTTTTTTTTTTTTTTTTTTTTTTTTGAGAGGGAGTCTGGCTCTCTCTGGTTAGTCTGGCGCCTAGGCAGGAGTGCAGTGGCGCAATCTTGGCTCACTGCAACCCCCGCCTCCCGGGTTCAAGCGATTCTCCTGCCTCAGCCTCCCGAGTAGCTGGGATTACAGGCGCCCGCCACCAAGCCCGGCTAATTTTTGTATTTTTAGTAGAGACGGGGTTTCACCATGTTGACCAGGCTGGTCTCGAACTCCTGACCTCGTGATTCGCCCACCTCGGCCTCCCAAAGTCCTGGAACTACAGGCGTGAGCCACCGCGCCCACCCGGCCAGTATGATAGTTTTTAGGAGGAACCCTCAGGAGAGTGATTGTTTCTCCCGCTGAGTTGTGGGGGGTGGAGTAGGGAAGCCTGGCGTTTGGGGTTTTTTTGTTTGTTTGTTTTTTGTGTTTGTTTGTTTGTTTTGAGACGGAGTCCCGCTCTGTAGCCCAGGCTGGAGTGCAGTGGCGCGATCTCGGCTCACTGCAAGCTCCGCCTCCCGGTTCAAGCGATTCTCATGCCTCAGTGTCTGGAGTAGCTGGGATTACAGGCACGCGCCACCATGCCCAGCTAATTTTTGTATTTTTAGTAGAGACGGGGTTTCAGCATGTTGGTTAGGCTGGTCTTGAACTCCTGACCTCGTGATCCGCCCTCCTCGGCCTCCCAAAGTGCCGGGATTACAGGCGTGAGCCACTGCTCCCGGCGTTTGGGTTTTTTAAGCTATTCAAATTAAGTAGACTGGAATCTGGAGCAGTGTGTGTGACAACCCCTCTGCACACCCAACTTTCCCCGGGCCGGCTAGTGACTCAAAGCGACAGCCCAGATTTAAGAAAACGAAACCTAGTGCAGCTGGGGCACTTCCGGGATCTCGCTATCCGGCCGCCACCCGCAGCTGCAGCACAGTCATGGCCCAGGCGTCGCCGCCCCGGCCCGAGAGGGTGCTCGGCGCCAGCAGCCCGGAGGCCCAGCCCGCGCAGGAGGCGCTCCTCCTTCCCACCGGTGTGTACCGCGGGGACGGGCGGGCGGGGCTGGGCAGCGACGGGCCCGGTCAAGGGGCCTGCCTTCCGGTCGTGGCCGCATGGGGGCCCGACCTGCCCCTACTCCGGGCCGGGGCCCCAGACGCCGGGGCGGCGCTGGACGAACTTGGCTCACCAATCGCGTGCCTGTTGGTGGGGGAGGGGGCCAGAGGACAGGGCGCGGCCCAGGCCAGTTCCACAGGTGGCTCTGACTGCCCATGGTTTCGCGCGAGTGGTGGGCACGCTTCGGTTTACCTCCCCCGCGGGTGACAGCCCGGTGCTTCCACCACAACCGATGTCAACTCTCCTAGCGCCCCTCCGCTCACCGGTAAACCAGGACAGTGGAGGAGCGCCCTGATGCGGTGAGGCAGGGGGCGGCCCTGAGGGAAGAGCTGGGTCTCACGTTCACGGAGGACGTGACTGGAACCCGTCTCCCCTTCTCCAGTCGTTCCAGTCCTCCCCGGCCCTCTACTTGAGTGGGTGGGTCTTCTGATGTGTTCCTGCCCTTGCGTGTGTGTATAGCTCCAAACGGTGTGCCAGGCTCAGGGCAAGGTCCTGAGCATTCAAAGATGAGTTAGGCAGACCCTGCCCTAGAGACTCTACTAGGCAACTTTAATGAGGAGGTCAGAACCACAGAGGTACAGATGAGAGACTCCTGACTCCCAGTGTTCAGGGAAAGCTTTTTGAGGAGAGGATGGCTGGGCTTACCCTTTTTTTTTTTTTTTTTTGTGAGAGGCGTTTCACTCTTGTTGCCCAGGCTGGAGTGCAAAGGCGCGATCTCGGCCCACTGCAACCTCTGCCTCCCGGGTTCAAGCGATTCTCCTGCCTCAGCCTCCCGAGTGGATGGGATTACAGGCATGTGCCACTACGCCCGGCTAATTTTGTATTTTTAGTAGAGAGGGTTTCTCCATGTTTCCTGGGCTTACCTTTAAAGGGCAAGACTCAGCCAAATGTGGAAAAGTTGAAGGGGTGTTCCCAGCAGAGAGGATGACACAAAGGCACCAAACCACAAAACGTCATACGTAAACATCATACGTGGCAACCACAAGCCAATCAGTTGGATATTTCATTCATTGGTATACATATGGACTGTAAGGTAAGTCACGGGAGATGCGCTTCCATCCTTACCTCTTCCCCAAACTCCAGACTGGTATAACCAACTTCTTCCATGTCTGAAATGATCTCAAACTGAGTATGTCCCAAAGAGAATTCTTGTTTCCTCCACTGTATTCAGGTACTCCAAACCTGCTCAACCACCAGCCCATTCCATTCGCCCAGGTGCTCCTTGCAAAAACCTTAGTGGCTCCTCAGGGCCTCTCTTTCCTCCCGACACCCCTTCTAATGCATCAGTCAGGCCAGCCAGTTCTGTGTTCAGCCTGACTGTATCTGGAGCCTGACTGCTTCTCACCACTTCCATTACTGCCACCCAAGCCTACGCCATCATGATCTTCTGTCTGGAGTATTGCTTTCCTGGCTTCTATTCTAGCCTTTAATACAGGCAGGCCTGCAGAGCGGCCAAAATGCTTTTTGAAAAACAAAAAGCAAATGTGATTATCCTACTCAAAACCCACCAATAGTCTCCCATGACTCTCAGAACAATCTGTGAGCCTGGCCTGCAGTTTACCCCATGTCCTTATCTGATTTGACTCCTACCCATCTTAATGACTCTGCTACCCTGCTACCTTGTAGGTCCTCTAAGCCACCAAAGCTGTCCCTGCCTCAGGATCTTTCCATTTGCTATTCTCTGCAAGGAAAGCTCATTGCCACATTACCCCATATTAGTTCCCCATCATATTCAGGTGTCTGCTCATATACAGCTTCCCTCAACCTTGCCTGCCCATCCTGTCTAAAAGAGCACCCCTTGCCCCTGCTCCTGTCACTCTCTACCTCCTTCTCCTGCTCTATTCTTTCTCTACAGCACTTATCACTACCTGGAAAACAAAACAAAACTTGTTTAATGCCTGTCTCTACCACTGGCCACTGGCATGTAAATTTGTCTTACTCTCTTCTATCCTTAGTGCCTAGACTGGTTGGCCTAGTAGTAGTAGTAGGACATAGTAGGTACTCATTAAATATTAAATAATAGTAAGTCCTCATTAAATATTTGTTGAAGGAATGAATGTACTTGTATATAACACTACGGAGCTTGACTTCTGTAGGTGATGGGGAAATGTGAGCAGATGTCCATTTCAGGTAGATCATTCTGACAGTAACATAGTACATTTCCGGTAGATCATTCTGACAGTAACCTAGTACATTTCTGGTAAATCATTCTGACAGTAACCTAGTACATTTCCGGTAGATCATTCTGACAGTAACCTAGTACATTTCCGGTAGATCATTCTGACAGTAACCTAGTACATTTCAGATAGATCATTCTGACAGTAACCTAGTACATTTCTGGTAGATCATTCTGACAGTAACCTAGTACATTTCAGATAGATCATTCTGACTGTAACCTAGTACATTTCCGTTAGATCATTCTGACTGTAACCTAGTACATTTCCGTTAGATCATTCTGACAGTGACCTAGTACATTTCAGGTAGATCATTCTGACAGTAACCTAGCACATTTCAGGTAGATCATTCTGAGAGTAGCATAGTACATTTCAGGTAGATCATTCTGACAGTAGCATAGTGCATTTCAGGTAGATCATTTTGACAGTAACGTAATACATTTCAGATAGATCATTCTGATGGTAATATAAAGAATGCAGTGGGATCATGACAGGGAAAATAGAGACAAGGACAAGAGATCACTGGAATAGACTAGGTAAAAGACCCTGAGGGTAAGGCAGTCCACCTTCCACACCGCTGCCAGCACTGTCTTTCTCTTAAACACACATGGGCACACACACATATAAACATGTGAGTGCACACACACAGATCAAGTCATGGTCCTTCCAGTGTTAATAAGCACGAACTGGCTGCAAGTACTACAAAAACAATTTGATGTAATTTAAGCATGAGGGATGCTTATTAGTAGTAAGCAGGAAAACCAGACTCACAGACCCCCAGAGCATGGATGCTTTAGCATCTTACAGAAAGGGCTGAGGACTAGGACCTGAGAAGCCATTATAAACTTTGACAACACTCTCCTTTATCTCTTATTTCTGCATCTCTCAGTGTATCTGCTTTGTTCTTCTCTTTCTCTGATCCAGTTTTCCTGTGATGGTATAGAAGATGGCTGCCCTTGCAGCCTCTCAGTTTTTACATCTTCTTCTTTAAGAAACCAGTCCAATCTGAACTGAAATCTTCTATCCTGAATTCTGTATATCTGAGAGATGGGCAGGTCCTCTGGGACTATCAGCTATGTCTAGAGGAATGAAGTACAAACATGCCTGCTGGGGGTCATTGTGTACGCATCATTGTGAGCTGAACAGATACCCTAAAGGAGTCCATTGAATATCCTATCCTTAGACTCCCCATGGTCCCTCCTCTATAACACACACATCCTTATTCCTATTTATACCTTCTAAAGATGTTCCCAGTGATGCATTCTGTTCCCAGTAATGAATTCTAGCTATACCAAAACCAAATTCAGTCACACTCAACTTCTGCCAAAGTCATATCTAGCCACTTCATCCTGAGATAATGTGATAGAACCATTCATTCTCCAAGGCCATTACCAAGTTCCTTGCCAAGCCTCTAGGTAATGTCTACTGTTTTGGTCTGTATCCAGTTCAGGTAGGCATTCACTGGACCAGTGATAAAATTGGCTTCTACACATCCAGCAAACAGTGGAAGAACTAAAATAGTAAATTGCAGTAAACACTAATGATAAAAGGAGAAGAAAGGAGGAAATCTCCAAACCAGCACCATAAATTAGTTACCAGTCCAGAACAAATCTATACTGGAAGGGGATTCTAAATGAAATGATAGGATTAGTGAATCCCATTCCAACTGTTTCACCCATTTCTTTAGTGGCAGAATGTGTTCCTTGACCATGCTTCCTGGCTACCCCAGATTCTGTGCCCTTGGTGTATTACCCTTGGCTGGAGGGCTTTAAGAGTAGAAGCTAGAGCCTTGGCAATCCATTTCCACATTGAAGTGGGCCTGCAGATTGCCGGAGAGATTAAGAATCACTGTGTTGTTTGAATTAGTCATAGTTCTTATATTCCAGGCTTGTGATCTTTCTGTGGTTTCATTCTGTATAAACTTTCTTGGCTCTCAGTTTCATTTGTGAGAATTCTAAAATTCTGCAATCTTGTCGGGTCAGGCTCTGTGAGTCCTCAGGGTTGCTAAACCCCCCTAGAAAGGAGCCTGGAAAGCCCTGCTGACTATTCTTGGTCCCAGCTACTGATGAAAACCAATGGGCTCTTCCCTAAAAGACCTCAGCCTCCATGACACACCTTTAGGTATCCCTCCCTCTCTGAATCTTACAGTTCCTGAGTTCAGATGGTGAGGGATACCAAACTGTCCAAATTTATGTGGTCCATGAGTTTCAGATAACACATAGCAAGAGTTCAGATAGTGAGAGATGCCTGTCTGTGTAAAAGTCCTCAGTGTGACTCCCATAGTGAGAGATGCCTGTCTGTGTAAAAGTCCTCAGTGTGACTCCCATAGTGAGAGATGCCTGTCTGTGTAAAAGTCCTCAGTGTGACTCCCCCAACTGCAGAGAATTACACACTTCCTCCAGTCTAGAAGATTAAAAGAGCTAGAAGAGCCGAAATCCATTAGGACACTGTGATATGGGGGGATTTAGCAGGAAAAAGCCACTAGGGAGAACCTGTGGGTCCCACCCCATGTTTTTAATCCATCTGCACTGAAGACAAACTCAGGGTCTAGCACAGCAGCGTTGTCAGCATATCTGTCTTGTTCTTCTCTGTATTCCCCGTTGTCAGAGAATACAAACCACCTCTGTATTCCCAGATGCCAAGACTCTTGGAACCCAAGTACTTGGGAGCTCAGCTCAGGTATCAGTGACTTGACAGCTCTGCCCAGTGCACAGAAACAAGCAATGTTGTACAAAAATGTTCAGCCCTTATACAACAAGAGGCAGCTGCATATCCTGTCAGATAGTATCGCTTTTAATTTGGGAGTCACCAACTTTTGTTTTTTGTTTTTTGTTTTTTTTTTTCTGAAATGGAGTTTTGTTCTCGTCGCCTAGGCTGGAGTGCAATGGTGCGATCTCGGCTCACCGCAACCTCCACCTCCCAGATTCAAGCGATTCTCCTGCCTCAGCCTCCCGAGTAGCAGGGATTACAGGCATGCGCCACCACGCCTGGCTAATTTTGTATTTTTAGTAGAGACGGGGTTTCTCCATGTTGGTCAGGCTGCTCTTGAACTCCCGACCTCAGGTGATCCGCCTGCCTCGGCCTCCCAAAGTGCTGGGATTATAGGTGTGAGCCACTACGCCCAGCCCCACTGGCTTTTTTTAAGCCTGTACTTTACAAATTTTAATGTCTGTTTTGAGTGTCCTTTAATAAGAACACAGTATTCTATCAAAGTAGATTTTGGGTCTGAGGTGATTAGAATATTGGGATGTTTTTCCCCCAGTTTCATCCTAGGGCAGGGGACTTTGTGTTGTCAAATATTAACATATATTCTAAAACATTGAAAATTTTAAGTGTAGCATTGTTCAATGGAATAAAACAGAAGCACAGGAGGAACAGATCCAACTATATGAAAAGGAGATTTTAAATTAGTGGCTAACCATTATGAATATAAGTTAGATTCCCATCTCATACATTACAAAACAATTTATTCTATGTTCATGAATAGTTTCTTTTTTTGTTTCATTTTGTTTTGTTTTTTTGAGGAGTTTCGCCCTTGTCGCCCAGGCTAGCATGCAGTGGCGCAATCTCAGCTCACTGCAACCTCCTCCTCCCGGGTTCAAGCGATTCTCTTGCCTCAGCCTCCCGAGTAGCTGGGATTATAGGTGTCCACCACCATGCCCGGCTAATTTTTGTAATTTTAGTAGAGAGGGTTTCACCATGTTGGTCAGGCTGGTCTCGAACTCCTGACCTCAGGTGATCCACCCGCCTCAGCCTCCCAAAGTGCTAGGATTACAGGTGTGAGCCACCGCGCCCGGCCAATATTTTAATTCTAAAAATAAATTAAGGCAGGACATGGTGCCTCATGCCTGTAATCCCAGCACTTTGGGAGGCTCAGGAGGGAGGATCACTTGAGCCTAGGAGTTCGAAACCATCCTGGACAACATGGCAAGATCCCTCCTCTACACAAAAATTTAAAAATTAGCTAGATGTGGTTGCATGCACCTGTAATCCCAGCTACTTTGGAGGCTGAGGTGAGAGGATCACTTGAGCTGGGGAGGTTGAGGCTGCAGTGAGCCATGATCATGCCACTGCACTCCAAGCTTGGGTGACAGGGCAAGACCCTGTCTCAAAATAAATAAATTGATTAATTAAAATAAATTAAAATTCTAGAAGAAAACAGAGGTAAGTGTTTTCTATGTCCATCTCACCCAAGAGCAGAAATCATAAAATAAATGATTGTTGTAATTTCATCAAGTAAAACATTTAAATATTCTGTATATCAAAGAATATTATAAACAAAGTTAAAAGACCACATATATGACTAACAAAGGGTTAATACCCTGACGTTATAAACCAATAAGAAAATAGTAACTCAACAGAAAAATGGGCTAAGGACATGAGTGCCTTAGAGAAGAAATGGGATTGTGACCTTACTGCATGTTACATTCGTAAGTCCAGATTATGATCCACTTCTCTCTGCATTTCGTGTTCTTTCCTTTGACTTCATCATCTAACCTTCTGTCCTAACTGTACCTTGATAATACGTTTATTTGTTTGTTTGTTTTGAGACGGAGTTTCACTCTTGTTGCCCAGGCCACAGTGCAGTGGCGCATTCTTGGCTCACTGCAACCTCTGCCTCTCAGGTCCAAGGGATTCTCCTGCCTCAGCCTCCCGAGTAGCTGGGATAACAGGCATGCACCACCACGCCTAGCTAATTTTTTTTTTTTTTTAATGTAGTAGAGATGGGGTTTCACCATGTTAGCCAGGATGGTCTCGATCTCCTGATCTTGTGATCCACCCACCTCGGCCTCCCAAAGTGCAGGGATTACAGGCGTGAGCACCGTGCCCGACCAAGATTGACCTTCTTAAACAACTTTGTCATCATGTGCTTCTCCTGCTCAGACATCCTCCTTGGCAGCCTTTCAACACGTTTCTCAAATCCTTTCCCAGCTTCCTGTGCAGCCTCTCCTCCTCAGCCTGGCTGCCTTACTGTCTCAGCTCCGATCTCTGGGCCTTTTCCCATATGGCTGCCTCCCTCTACAGTGTTCCTCCTACCCCATACCCCAACCCACCCCACCTTTCCCTTCTCTCCAGGTTGTACCAGTTCCAGGCCCCTGCCCTTGACAATACTCCTTCCCACGAGGAGCACTTCCTCGGCTACCTCCTTAGCGTGTATTGGAATTCCCACTCACTTGGCAGTTGCACTTTGTGACACTTAATTCTGCCATTTTATTTTCCTAACTGCTATTTAGTCTCCCTGTTTATTTCGTAAGCTTCTTGCAGACACCAGTTCTATCTCACAACATTTCTTTACGTCCTCTGCTCTACTATTCACTAGAGGAGCCCCTCACCACAGATAGCTGTTGAGCACGTACAATGTGACTGGTCCTATTGAGACATGCTATAAGCACAGAATACACACTGGACTTCAAAGACTCTGTACAAAGGAATGAATAACTTTTATATTGACTAAATGTTGAAAGGATGTAAGTTCTTTGACATATTTGGTTGCATAAAGCACATTATTAGCTTCACCTGTTTCTTTTTTGGGTTTTTTGTTTGTTTGTTTGTTTGTTTGTTTGTGTCGTTTTTGAGACAGAGCCTCGCTCTGTTGCCCAGGCTGGAGTGCAGTGGCACAATTTCAGCTCACTGCAGCCTCTGCCTCCTGGGTGCAAGCAATTCTCGTGCCTCAGCCTCCCGAGTAGCTGGAATTACAGGTGTGTGCCACCATACTGGGCTAATTTTTTTGTATTTTTAGTAGTGACATGTTGGCCAGGCTGGTCTTGAACTCCTGACCTCAGGTGATCCACCCACCTCAGCCTCCCGAAGTTCTGGGATTACAGGCGTGAGCCACTATGCCCAGCCTCCTTTTTGATTTTTTTAATGAGGCTCCTAGAAAGTTTTCAGTGATATCTGTGGCTCACATTTGTGTCTTGTTTTATGTTTCTTGTTGGACAGCATCGGTCTAGAGTGCACAACATAGTGACTCAAACACAAGAAATGCTCTCAGGCTGGGTGCAGTGGCTCACACTTGTAATCTCAGCACTTTGGGAGGCCAAGCAGGCTGATCTTGAGCCTAGGAGTTTGAGACCAGCCTGGGCAACATAATGGGACCCCCGTCTCTAAAAAAAAAAATACAAAAATTAGCCAGACATGGTGGCCTATATCTGTGGTCCCAGCTACTGAGGTGGGAGACTGAGGTGGGAGGATCACTTGAGCCCTGGAGGCAGAGGTTGCAGTGAGCCATCATTGCGCCACTGCACTCCAACCTGAGTGACAGAGCGAGACTCTGTCTAAAAAAAAAAGATACTCCCAAATTTTTGGTTGTTAGACATGAATGAAAAAAACAGCTAGCTCATTCCGTCTGAGCAGTTTTCACTCTATCTTACCCTTTTTTCTTGCTTGGTGGGAAGCTGGGGACTGTTAATTTGTGTCCCCGGTAGGTGGGACCCAAATCCAAGAAACAGAAATTAAAGAAGAAACTGATCAGAATGTGAAATAAACGCTAGCTCCAAATGCAGCCTTCTGACTTGGTGAAATGAAAGACCTAACTTAAAGAGACAGAGAAGAGATTTGGATAACAGAAGAGACTTAGGGATCACTTAAGCAGTTAACCTCATCTAAATTGAAAACTTTTCCCATTAAATGGTAAAATAAATCTTTCTTTCAAAACTAAAATTTGAAAATTATAAATAAAAGCTGTTTTCTACTACAGAAAATCAAAGGAAGTAAGAGGATGAACATTGCAATGGGCAAAAAAATCTTAAACGAATTCTTGTGGCCAAATAGCAAATAACCAGTTCAAAAACCTTGCCTCTTACTGACACATGGGTGGAGATCTCAACAGCTGGCTTTCTTCTCCCTCTCTCTGCCTCTTGCCTTTTCTTCCTACCTCTTCTTCCCTTAGATTTCTTTCCTTTTTTCCATTCTTTGCCTTAAAAAAAGAAAATCTACTTCCTACCTTCATGTATCTTTCCTAACTAATCATGATATTGAATTAAAGCACACTTAAAGTACATTGCTCATTTATGTCTTTAATTCTCATAGAATTTATTTTTGAATACAGTATGGCATTAGGATTCTAACTTTTTAAATAGATAATTAACCAGAGCACTATTTCTTAATATGCCATTGTTTTCTTCTTCATTTGTAATGACGATAATGATTATTATTGAGAGCTTGCTATGGGCAAAGCAGTGTTTTGAGAGGTTTGCCTGTATTTAAATTCCTGGTTATGTTTCTTGAATAAAGGTCTTCCTCATTTTGGCCAGGCACAGTAGCTCGTGCCTGTAATCCCAGCACTTTGGAAATGCCAAGGCAGAAGGATCACTTGAGGCCAGGAGCTTGAGAACAGCCTTGGCAAGGTAGCAAGACCCTGGTCTCTAAAAAAAAAAAAAAAAAAATTAGCTGGCTTTGGTGGCATGCACCTATAGTCCCAGTGACTTGAGAGGACCACTTGAGGTTGGGAGTTCAAGGCTGCAGTGAGCCACTGCACTCCAGCCTGGTCAACTGAACAAGCCTCTTGTCTCTACATTTTAAAAAGAAGAAGTTATCCTCATTATTAGGCATTTAGAAGTGAACTCATTAATTCTTTTCTTCTATTAGCATAGTAAAAAATAAAAAATAAATAGCCTTTTCACTTGGGTCCCCAATATTTTGTCTCTCTGGGAATTAAGACTATCTCATAAAAACAAGTGCCCTGCCTTCCACTTGAAGACTGGAAGAGGAGTTAGTGAGACCAAGAAATTCCACTTTTCCATTTCTCACCAGGGATATTACTTATAGGTGTCTTTCAGGTTGCAGAAAAGATGGAAAAAAGGACATGTGCACTCTGCCCCAAAGATGTCGAGTATAATGTCCTGTACTTTGCACAATCAGAGAATATAGCTGCTCATGAGAATTGTTTGGTAAGTTACTTGAAAACATACTTCAAAGTACATGAGTACTTTTAGTGTAGGACACACAAAAATAGATAAACAACACTTTGGATACAAAGAATAACAAGTTGGCCATGGTTTGGGCTTTTAGGTGAAGATTGGGGAGCATTTCTTTTTTTTTTTTTTTTTTTTTTGAGACGGAGTTTCACCCTGTCACCCAGGCTGGAGTGTGGTGGCGCAATCTTGAATCACTGCAAGCTCCGCTTCCCGGGTTCACGCCATTCTCCTGCCTCAGCCTCCCGAGTAGCTGGGACTACAGGTACCCGCCACCATGCCAGGCTAATTTTTTTTGTATTTTTAGTAGAGATGGGGTTTCACCGTGTTAGCCAGGATGATCTCGATCTCCTGACCTCGTGATCTGCCCACCTCGGCCTCCCAAAGTGCTGGGATTACAGGTGTGAGCCACCGTGCCCGGGCCTGGGGAGCATATTTTTCTGACTTTGAACTGTTTCAGAACTTATCACCTATGATTACTGGTAATTTTATTTATAAGTGGTTAAATACACAAAGAGAAAGAATTGTGCTGAAGAAGCTTCTTTATAGATATTTTAATGAAATATTTAAAATATAACAGACACTGATAGACCTTCTACCCGGGTATAATTTCTATCAAAGTCTACAGAATTCTGAGATTTATCCATGTTGGTAAACATAGCTCTAAGTCCTTCATTTTAAATATGATGTTCGATTTCATGACTATATTACCATTAACTGTTCTGTGAATGGGCATTTAGTTTTTCCAGTATTGTTTTCTATGACTAACAAGTCGTCATGAACATTCTTGTCTAGGTCTCCTTCTCATGTGAGAATTTCCCTAGTCTAGGCTATACAGCTAAGAGCAGAATTGTTAGGCACAGGAATGGGGTGTTTTGTACTTGACTAAATATGCCAAATTGTTCTTCAAAGAGATTGTACCATTTAATACACCTAACTTACCAAACATCATAGCTTAGTCTAGCTCACCTTAAACATGTTCAGGACACTTACGTTAGCCCACAGTTGGGCACATCATCTAATGCAATGCCTGTTTTATAACAAAGTCTTGAATATCTCATAAAATTTATTGAATACTGTATTGAAAGTGAAAAACAGAATGGTTTATGGGTACTTGAAGTACTATTTCTACTGAATGCATGCACTATTGTAAAGTCAGAAAAAACTGTTAAGTTGAACCATTGTAAGTTGGGGACCATCTGTATACAGGAGGATGTGTGTAGGTTATACGAAAATGCTATGCTTTTTAAATAAGGGAACTGAGCATTCACGGATTTTGGTAGCCTCGGGGGTTCCTGGAACCAATCCCCTGCAGACACTGAGGGACGACTGCACTATGGCTTTATTACTAGCCTTGGCTTTTATTTTGGCACTTTGAATTTGTGGATCAGCTTTTCATGTTTGACCAAAATACCTTTTGGAATTTTGATTGGAATTGCATTGCATTTATAGATGAATTTGGGAAAAAAATAGACACATTCATATATTATAATATATTATAAATAATTAATATAAATAATTAGAGAGACAGAACCTGTTAATGGATGGGAAAAAGATGCATTCGCATATTATATGTATTAATATATTATTAATGCAGTATGTATTAATATATTATTAATGCAGTATGTATTAATATATTAATGTGTTATGTATTAATATATTAATTATATATTATATAAATATAAATAATATGTATTTTATATATTACTATATTCATATATTACTATATTCATATATTAATATATATTACTATATTCATATATTAATATATAATATATTACTATATTCATATATTACTATATTCATATATCACTATATCATATATTACTATATTCATATATTACTATATTCATATATTAATATATAATATATTACTATATTCATATATTACTATATTCATATATTAATATATAATATATTACTATATTCATATATTACTATATTCATATATTACTATATTCATATATTAATATATAATATATTACTATATTCATATTATATATTAATATATAATATATTACTATATTATATATTAATATATAATATATTACTATAGTCATATATTACTATATTCATATATTAATATATAATATATTACTATATTCATATATTAATATATAATATATTACTATATTCATATATTACTATATTCATATATTAATATATAATATATTACTATATTATATATTAATATATAATATATTACTATATTCATATATTACTGTATTCATATATTAATACATAATATATTACTATATTCATATATTAATATATAATATATTACTATATTCATATATTAATATATAATATATTACTATATTCATATATTAATATATAATATATTACTATATTCATATATTAATATATAATATATTACTATATTCATATATTAATATATAATATATTACTATATTCATATATTAATATATAATATATTACTATATTCATATATTAAGATATAATATATTACTATATTCATATATTACTATATTCATATATTACTATATAATATATTACTATATTCATATATTACTATATAATATATTACTATATTCATATATTACTATATTCATATATTAATATATAATATATTACTATATTCATATATTAATATATAATATATTACTATATTCATATATTACTATATTCATATATTAATATATAATATATTACTATATTCATATATTAATATATAATATATTACTATATTCATATATTACTATATTCATATATTAATATATAATATATTACTATATTCATATATTACTATATTCATATATTAATATATAATATATTACTATATTCATATATTACTATATTCATATATTAATATATAATATATTACTATATTCGTATATTACTATATTCATATATTAATATATAATATATTACTATATTCATATATTAATATATAATATATTACTATATTCATATATTAATATATAATATATTACTATATTCATATATTACTATATTCATATATTAATATATAATATATTACTATATTCATATATTACTATATTCATATATTAATATATATTACTATATTCATATATTACTATATTCATATATTAATATATATTACTATATTCATATATTACTATATTCATATATTAATATATAATATATTACTATATTCATATATTACTATATTCATATATTAATATATAATATATTACTATATTCATATATTACTATATTCATATATTAATATATAATATATTACTATATTCATATATTACTATATTCATATATTAATATATAATATATTACTATATTATATATTATAATATATGAATGTGTCTTTTTTTTCCCATCCATTAACAGAGTCTGTCTCTCCAATTATTTAGGTCTTTTATAAATTTCAAAACTGTTAAATAATTTTTATCTGTAGTCTTATAGAACTTGGGGTTGGGCATATTCCTGGGCAAGTTTTTTGTTTTGTTTTGTTTTGTTTTGTTACTTTTTTCTAAAAGCTTTTTAAATGAACTATTATCAGTATATATAAACACTATTTATTTTTATTTGTTGATCTCATCCAGCAACCTTACCAAAGTCTTATTAGTTCTAAAACTTCTCTAGATTTACCTGGATATATTGTATGTGGACAATCCTCATCTTTAAATAAGAACAGTTTTATTTACTTACCTTTAATTCGGGGGACTCTTAATCTCTTTTTCTTGTGTTTTTCCAGAACATTCAATTATAGCGGTGATTACAAGCAATTAAATTTGGAAGCCCTGTCTTGCTTCTGATATTAATGGGATGCTCCAAAAATCTTATCATTAAATTTGTGTATGTTTTACATTCTTAATGATTTCATTTAATTAAAATAAGGAAGTTACCTTTATCTCTAATTTGCTAAAAATTATAGCGTATTGAATATTACGAAATGCTTGTTCTGCATCTATTGAAATGATCCGGGTTCTTTTTCTCTCTCTGGCCACAAGCAGTGCTAAATGCTTTATTTTATTTCACTTTTTTATATACATAATTTGATGTTTATTTTAAATTACAAATTTATGGAAAAGTTGCATATACAGTACAAAGAACTTTTTTTGGTCAGAACCATTTTAAATTAAATGATATGCAATCTATCCTGAATACTTTAGTATGTTTTTTTTTTTTTTTTTGAGACAGAGTCTTGCTCTGTCGCCCCAGGCTGGAGTGCAATGGTGTGATCTTGGCTCACTGCAACCTCCACTTCCCAGGTTCAAGCGATTCTCCTGCCTCAGCCTCCCGAGTAGCTGGGATTACAGGCACATGCCACCACGCCCAGCTAATTTTTTGTATTTGTGGTAGAGATGGGGTTTCACGTGTTAGCCAAGATGGTCTTGATCTCTTGACCTCGTGATCCACCCACCTCAGCCTCCCAAAGTTCTGGGATTACAGGCATGAGTCACTGTGCCTAGCCTTTAGTATGTATTTTCTACAAATAAGGTGATATGCTTTGGCTGTGTCCCCACCCAAATCTCACCTTGAATTGTAATAATCCCCACGTGTCAAGGGTGGAGCCAGGTGGAGATAAGTGAATCATGGGAGCAGGTTTTTCCCAGGCCATTCACATGATAGTGATAGTGAATAAATCTCACGAAATCTGATGGTTTTATAAAGAGGAGTTCCCCAAAAATCTCTCTTGCCTGCTGCCATGTAAAACATGACTTTGCTCCCCCTTACCTTCTTCTGTGATTGTGAGGCCTCTCCAGCCATGTGGAATTGTGAGTCCATTAAACCTCTTTTTCTTTATAAATTACCCAGTCTTGCGTATGTCTTTATTAGCAGTGTGAGAACTGACTAATACACAAGGACGTTCTCTCACACTATAACAATATAAACGTCAAAATCAGGAAATTTTGTTATACTACTACCGTCTATTCCTCAAACCACTGAGGTTTCACCTGTTGTACTAATAACGTGTGTGTGTGTGTGTGTGTGTGTGCTTTTTTTTTGAGACAAGGTCTCACTCTGTTGCCCAGGGCTGGAGTGCAGTGGCACCATCATGCCTCACTGCAACTTTGACCTCCTGGGCTCAAGTGATTCTCCCACCTCAGCCTCCAGAGTAGCTGGGACTATAGGCATGTGCCACTGTGCCCAGCTAATGTTTTGTACTTTTTGTAGAGATGGGGTTTTGCCATGTTGCCCAGGTTGGTGTCCAACCCCTGGGCTCAAGCAATCTTCCCATCTCAGCCTCCCAAATGCTGGAATTACAGGTGTGAGCCACCATACCTGGCCTAATAACATTTTTTATAACAAAAGATTTTAGCTCATGGGTTGCATTTGGTTATCATGTCTTAAGTTTTTTCATTTTATTCTGTTAGTAATGTGTGTTTTACTTATATATTTTTTCTGCTGTGAAACCATTCTTAGATTAACACCATTTAATGGTGATGTTTTATTTTTACTTATTTATTTGAGACAAGGTCTCCCCAGGCTGGAATGGAGTGGCATAATCATAGCTCACTGCAGCCTTGAATTCCTGGGCTTAAGCAATTCTCCCACCTCAGCTTGGACTACAGGCACGTACCGCCATACCCAGCTAATTTTTTATTTATCTTTTTGTAGAAATGGGGGTCCCACTATGTTGCTCAGGCTCATCTCGAACTCCTGGCCTCAAGTGATTCTCCTGTCTCAGCCTCCCAAAGTGTTGGGATTGGAGGCGTGAGCTACCGCTCCCAGCCCAATCATGATGTTTTTATTCTAATATACTGTTGATGTTGATTTGCTACTATTTTTTAGTTAACTTTATTGGCATAATTTACATAAAATCAAATGTACCCATTTTAAGTGTCCAATTCAGAAAGTTTTGAGACATGTTGAGACCCATGCAACCACTACCACCATCAAGATATAAACATTTCCATTACCCCAAAGGGTTTCCTCAATGTTCTGTGCAATCAATTCCTTCCTACCCCAAGTCCCTGTAGATTTGTCTTATCTTTTCTCAGATTTCATATGAAAGGAATCCTATAGTTGTCCTCCTTTGTGTCACTTCCTTTGCTCAGCATACTGTTTTAGATGCATCCATGTTGCATGTATCTGTATCTTGTTCCTTTATCATTCTTCACAGTACTTAATTGGTATGCATATATCACAATTTGCTTATTCATTCATCTGTTGGTAGACATGTGTTATTTCCAGTTTGGAGCTCTTATGATAAAAATCAGCTATAAGCATCTGTATATGAGTCTCTGTGTCTTTATTTAGGCCTTTCATAATTTCAAAATTGTTCAATGGCTTTTTTTTTTTTTTTTTTTTGAGACGGAGTTTCGCTTTTTTTGCCCAGGCTGGAGTGTGATGGCGCGATCTCGGCTCACTGCACCCTCCGCCTCACAGGTTCAAGCAGTTCTCCTGCCTCAGCCTCGCGAGTAGCTGGGATTACAGGCACCTGCCACCATGCCCAGCTAATTTTTTGTATTTTTAGTAGAGATGGGGTTTCACCATGTTGGCCTGACTGGTCTCGAACTCCTGACCTCAGGTGATCCACCTACCTTGGTCTCCCAAAGTGCTGGGATTACAGGCGTGAGCCACCGCACCTGGCTATTCAGTAATTTTTATCTGTAGAGGTATAGAACTTGGGGTTAGGCATATTCTGGGCTTGTTTTTTGTTTTGTTTTGTTACTTTTTTCTAAAGTCTTTTTAAATGAGCTATTATCAGTATATATGAACACTATTGATTTTTATTTGTTGATCTCATCCAGCAACCTTACCAAAGTCTTATTAGTTCTAAAAAGTCTCTAGATTTACCTGGATATATTGTATGTGGACAATCCTCATCTTTAAATAAGGACAATTTTATTTATTTACCCTTAATTTGGGGCACTCAGTCTCCTTGTTTGGTTATGTTTGTCTTGGGTAAATAGCTAGAAGTAGAATTACTGAGTCATAAAGTTAGTGTATGTTTAACCTTAAAAGTGATTGCATTATTTTACATTTCTACCAATAATATGTAAGAATTTCATTTGCTCCACATCCTCATCAACACTGGGTCTTGTTATTTTAGGCAGTCTAGTAGATATATATTGCATCTCACTATGGCTTTAATGTGCCTAAGGGTTAATGATATTGAGCATCTTCTCATGTGCTCATTTGCCATTCATAAACCTTCTTTCATGAAGTGTCTATTCAAATTTTGTGCCCACTTTTAATTGAATTGTCTTATTATTGAGTTGTAAGTGTTTTCTAAAATCTGGATACAAGTCTTTTGTCAGAGATATGTATTGTGAATATTTTCTCCCAGTCTCTGGCTTGCCTCTTTGTTTTCTTAGCAATGTCTTTCAAAGACAATTTTTATTTTGATGGAATCCAACTTACTTTTTCTTTATGCTTTCTGATTTTTATAAGAAATCTTCGCCTATGCCAATGTCACCAAAATTTACTCTTATGTTTCTCATGCCCTTTTGTTATTTGAGTGTAATATGTGAAACATTGATCTTCAATTCAGATTTGGAGTCTTCTGGTTTCAAGTAGCACATAGAGACTTGAGCCAGCCTAAACATAAAAGAGGGTTTATGATAAGGTTTTGGGGGCATTTCATGTTTCCTAAAGGCAGGCATGCAGGTGGGTGTAAGAAACAGCTAGAAAGCCATTGGGAACCTAGAATGTCCTCTTTCTAGCCCTTGTTTTTCTTTCTTTGCAGACTGACTTGCTCTAACCACGTGGCTTCAGCTATTGCTCAAAGCCCATTCCACACTTTTAGGATAGGGGATCAGACTGACCCAGCTTGGCATCAGGGTTCCACCCAGGTCAATGAGTTATTAGAGGTCAGGATTACAAAGTATAAAACATGCCCGGAAACCAGGGTCATTCCCAGAGAAATGGGATGGCTTATGGTCTGCTCATCCACCCCCAAAGTTGCCACTGTTTTACCCCCAGTCCATTTCCCACTCCTGGTTTGATTTTCCACTTTTGGTATGATTTTCTGACATGTAGCTTTCAATATTACTTTGTGCATACTCTGGATTTTTTTTTCCAATCTGCAGCTGTATTCTTCAGGACTTGTGGAATGTGAGGATCAGGATCCACTTAATCCTGATAGAAGTTTTGATGTGGAATCAGTAAAGAAAGAAATCCAGAGAGGAAGGAAGTTGGTAAGTGTAAATGATGTTATTTCTTATACTGGATGAACAGACCCTCAAGGAATGCATTCCAAAGGAGTCTATTTGACTGATACACCAGGGATAGAGAAGCATCTTGGAGAGCTGGAAGAAGTAGGAACTGTATTGGAAACCTCAATTCAACTTAACATTTAATTTTTTTTTTTTTTGAGACGGAGTTTTGCTCTTGTTGCCCAGGCTAGAGTGCAGTGACGTGGTCTCAGCTCACTGCAACCTCTGCCTCCTGGGTTCAAGCGATTCTCCTGCCTCAGCCTCCCGAGTAGCTAGGATTACAGGCATGGGCCACCATGCTCGGCAAATTTTTGTATTTTTAGTAGAGACAGGGTTTCACCATGTTGGCCAGGCTGGTCGCGAACTCCTGACCTCAGGTGATCTGCCCGCCTTGGCTTCCCAAAGTGCTGGGATTACAGGTGTGAGCCACCACGCCCGGCCAACATTTAATATTTTAAAATAAACTACCATATACTTCACCAGTAAAGTGATCTGAGTTAGAATGCTTTTGCTGTAAGTAGAAGAAAACTCAAGTCAAACAGACTTTTACAAAGAGGATACTTACTTTTTCACTTGATCAGAGAAAACACCTGCTTTCCAAGTTGGTTGATTGAGTGGCTTGATAATGTCATCAGGGGCCCAGGTTCTTCCTCTCTGGCCTCCTGTCCCCAACATCAGCTGGTCCCATTGTGGTCATAGGGTGGCCGCAGGCAGCAACTGAAGCATCAGGCTTTCTTGTTCATACCCAGTGAAAGACAAAGGTCATCCATACACATGGAATAAGTCCCCTTCTGAAAGTTTCATTAGGTTGCACCCCTCTTTCTGCACCAACTGCTGGGGGTGGCCATAACTAATCAGGGGTCAGCTCCCCATGGGTCATAAGGGGGCTATTCAAGGAGGAAGAAATGCTGAGAAGTCATTCCACTGGGCTTATTGCAGCGACATCCTCTCAAGGACCCTTCACATCTTAGCAAGCAGGACAGCAAGTGTGAGCACCTCACATTCTGACTACAACCACAGGGTTAATAACCGGGGACAAACGTATAGTTAGTCTTTGCAAGCCATCAGCATCAGCAGCATCCTGTGGTAGGTGTGTTACATACATTGCTCTAGGTAAACTCCCAGCTATAGGTAAAATGATGCCCATTTTAATCGAAGAAATGGAAAGTTCAGGGTGAAAGGCAACAGTCCAGATGGAATTCTGCAAATTATGCTATCTTAGGCAGTGTACACAATACTGTAGTAGGTCCTGAAGCAAGCCATAAAAATGGACTGTGTGTGGCCCGGGCATGGTGCTGCATGCCTCTAATCCCAGCACTTTGGGAAGCCAAGGCAGTCGAGGACTGCTTGAGCCCAGGAATTTGAGACCAACCTGGGCAATATAGTGGGACCCTGTCTTTACCAAAAAAGAAAAAAAATTAGCCCGACACAGTGGCATATACCTGTAGTCCCAGCTACTTGGGAGGCTGAGGTAGGAGGATTGGGTGAGCCTGGAAAGTCGAGGCTGCAGTGAGCTGTGATCACACCACTGTACTCCAGCCTGGGCAACAGAGTGAGACTCTGTCTCAAATTAAAAAAAAAAAAAGAGTGTGTGGATCCTGCTCTCAATGTCTATGCTATTACTAATTAATACTTGGCAAGACTGGCTGCTGACATCATTAGTGCTGACAATGCCACATCCCTAGGATTTTGGGTGTGATGAGATGGGTGAACTGATTAGAAAGTAGCAGACAGACCTCAACTGGAATATTTTTTTGCTCTTCACTAATTGGATTTGAGTGGGGAGACACAGAGTTAAAGAAATCTCTGTGAAATTCTAGTAGCCATCCAGTTATGAAGAGACCCAGGCTGAGAAATGAGGGCAGTTGATTGGAGGCATAATATTTGGGGGAAAGCAGGTACCTGAGGGTTTCTGCAGACCTTGGGATGCAGACTTCCCTACTGGGAAGGCTTTGGGATGGGTTGGAAGTGGAGGATAAAGGAGAGAAGAGAGGAAAGTCACCTGAGGTAATAGTTACCCTCTCACAGCATTTATGGAACCCTTGGGCTATGTGGGCAGATACATGGCACACACCCAGGGTGGGGACAGGCCAGTGCTGTGGTATTTTCAGTAAGCTGGGCAAGTACCTTGAGGGTGAGCAGCAGGGGCCCTCAGCAAGCAGGCTCCTCCCTAGGATTCAGACTACCAATCTGACAGAGCCACATGGACATCGAATAGCATTTCAGAGAAAAGTGGCCAAAAAAGTACAGTTCCATCTCCTATACACACACACACACACACACACACAAACACATTCTCCATCTAAATCTGCTCATAAAAACAGCACTATCATTATCCATTTGCCCAAGCCAGAAGTCTAAGGACTCTCTTTTCCTCGTCAACCTCCCAGCCCAACACCAAGCCCATGGGCACGAACTCCTAGATGCATCTTGCATTCATCCACCCACTTCTCTCAGCATCAGTAATCCACCATAGCGGAGTCACCCATCTTGTTCTCTAAAGCGAGTACTGACACTCGCCCCACTGTCTCTCCTGCCATCCCTACCCCAGCCTGTAGTTCTCCACCCAGCAGCAGCCCAGCAGCCTGAGTGATCTTTCAATAATGTTAATCAGTTTATGTTCCCCGTGCAGAAAGATAAAACCCAACTCCTTACTCTAGCATGTAAGTCCCACATGATCCAGCCCTTACTTACCCCTTTGATCATCCTGAGACTTCCCTGTGCCCACTTCGCTGCTCCAACAGCACTGGCCATCTGTCTTGTCCTCGCTGTAGCTTGCCAATGGGGAAGCTCATTCTTGCGGCCAAGACCCAAGGCCCTCTGCTTAGAATGTCTTTCCTCCTCCTTTTTGCATCTGGGAGCTCTTACTATTATTCAGATCTCAGCTTCCATATCACCTCCTTAGAGGTGACCCATTTTACTAACTGCCCAGTCTGAAGTAGGGACCCAGTGACACTGTCACTTCACCCTATTTTAATTCGATATAATGTGTATATAACTTTGTGAGACGTTTTAAACTTTGCTTTATTTGATCATTGTACCTTGTCTCCAATAGAATGTAAGCTTCACGTGGACAGGCATCTTTTCTGCTTTGTCCACTACTGTTTTCCCTTATTCTAAAACCATGCCTGCCACATCATAGCTACTGCATGCTAAATAAATACTATATACTCATGTATTTTTAAGTGAATAAATGTTTATTAGCCATTTGTATTTTTTCTTCTGTAATTTGCCAGTTACCATTTTTCTGCAGGTTATCAGAATCTTAAAACTTTATCTAGTATGCTACAAACATTCTTCTTTCAATCTTTTCCTTGTCTTTTAAATATTTTGAATGCCCTCACTATAAAATGGAAATTTAAAATTTTTGTATAGTAGGTTCTGTCCGTTTTTTTTTGAAACAGATTATCCCTCTGTCGCCCAGGCTGGAGTGCAATCACAGCTTACCGCAGCCTTGATTTCCTGGCCCCAAGCCATCTTCTGGCTTCAGCCTCCCAAATAGCTGGGACTACAGGAGTGTGCCACTATGCCCAGCTGATTTTTAAAGTTTTTTGTAGAGATGAGGTCTCACTGTGTTGCTCAAGCTGGTCTCGAACTCCTGGGCTCAAGCAATCCTCCTGCCTCAGCCTCCCAAAGTACTAGGATTACAGGCATGGGCCACCATGCCCAGCCTGTCAGAGTTTTCATTTGTGGCTTCTGGGTTTTCTTCCTGCCTTAGACAGCCTTCCTTGCCTCCATACTACGCTTTCTTTCTTTCTCCTATATTTCCTAATCTTTAAGAGTTTTTTGTTTAACACTGTTATCTGGTTCGAGCTTTAATCCATGTACAACTTATTCAGGAGTATATTGTGAGGTAGGGATCTAACTTTATTTTTTTCCTATATACATAGCCAGTTACCCTCCTCCCAAATTAAATGATCGTTCTTGTATGCTCTGATTTGAATTTCCACCGTTATCATAACCTTATTTCTTGCCTATATTTGAATTTCCTTTAACTGTTTCTATGCTTGCTTGTGCCGACCCTGGGCTATGGTGTGAGTGACCTCCCGTTCTGCAAGGCAATTTCACTGTGCCCCCACGTCATTCAGCCAGAGTATCATGCTGATCAGCCTTGGTCCTGGCTGGATTCCCCTAAACCAGTTAGGCTGCTGTGGCCACACACTGCCTAGCCATCATGACACCACTGTCACATATAAAATACCAGATAGATAAATACAAGCCAGGGATCAAATAAATTGAACCAAGAAAAAACTGTTAATAGAGTTGTAGAATTTTTTAAAATTTTTGGCCCTACTACCTAGATTCCCTTACTTTATCTCACATTATCCTCAATGGCAACTCTGTAAGACAGATATTATCACCCACAGCAGGGTCTGAGTCCGAAAGAGAAATCACACCACTCTCAGTGGCACAGCCAGCGACCAATCTCGCCTGTCTCAAAGGGCCCCCTAGTGGGGCCCCTTGCCTGGAGCTGGACAAGTTTGCCCACTCTGCTTTTTAGAAAATTCTTTTTAAAAGACAGAGACTGTTTTTTTGAAACAAAAAGCATTTTTCTGCTTTTAATCAGATCATTACAAAACTGTCTGTCCAAGCATTCCGGTTAGCTGAGGTTTCGCTGAAATTCCCAAATGAGCAGCCAAATATAAGTACTGTACCCTAATGTTTGTAACGGGATGGAATCTTGCTGATGATGCCCAGGATAAAATGCAGGGCTTCTGGAACTTAAATAACATTTAATGATATCTTTGAATTTTAACAAATAACAACAAACAGGTACTTACTCAGTAAAATCTATTCTTCTGTAGAAATGCAAATTTTGTCATAAAAGAGGAGCCACCGTGGGATGTGATTTAAAAAACTGTAACAAGAATTACCACTTTTTCTGTGCCAAGAAGGACGACGCAGTTCCACAGTCTGACGGAGTTCGAGGAATTTATAAGTATTTAATAAAACATTTTTAAAACCACATTTGGGGGATTGGGATAAGGAATGGTTGGATTAAGACAAGGAGACTTTGAGGACTAGTTTTATGTAAATGGTTTTCAAATGAGAACACAGCCAGTTTGGGGGATGCACAGGGGTTGTGTGAATTTTGAATTTCAGTGAAAAATCTATATCTATCTATCTATCTATCTATCTATCTATATATATATATTATTTTAGTCACAATATCTTGAATAATGAGATCAATGTTAGGACAGCATGTTTTTTTAAATATGATTTTTGTGAGCTATGTTACATTCGTAAGATGATTTTTAAAAATTCCATTCAGAGGCTGATGTTTTTCCTGCCAGTGGGCATATATTCCTAATTTTCCCATAGTGTTCCAGGCACTATTTTATTTATTTATTTAATAACCACTTGCTTTATGCCAGGCATAGTTCTAAGTGCTTTACAAATGTTAACTCATTTAATCCTCATAATAGTCAACTGAGGTAGATACTATTATCTCCATTTTCCAGAGGAGGAAACTGGGGCCTTGAGACACTCAGTGACTTGTCCCCAGGTTACACAGCTGGTCGGTGGCAGAGCTGGGCTGCAGGACTTCCAAGTCCTTGCTCTTTGCCACCTTGTTGTCTTCAGGTATGGGGACTATATATTCTAAAACAAGAGGGCAAGCCTACCATTGAAAGAAGCTTGCTAAATAATTTTAAATCTGATTTCGAGCAAGTTCCGCAAGTATTTTGTTGCTAATCAGACATGAAATGTGTAAATATGTAAATTTCGTACTGCACTTCTTTTTATATTTGATTCACTAAGAAACTCACAGGTTGTTATAGTCTCAGAGTTTCATTTTTATTATTTACCTTACCAAAGAGCTCGTTTTAGTATGACCTTTACAATGACCTTAAACACAAGATCAAATGAAAAGGAATGTCCCTGCTATAGCTTAAAGTTTGAAAAAATATACTGATCACACCCATTAGAAGAACTAACAAATAGGGACTCAATAAAATAGTCTTCTTGCATTGTTTTATCAAGGAACAGGTGAATTTTTACGCATTTTTAAACTGAATTTAAACCTTCATGCCTATCATACATGAGGCACCTTGCTAGGTGCTACGAGATACAAAGAATAAAATATAGATTGAACCTCAGAGAAGTTATCACCTGGTGGCAAGGCCAGAAGAAGGGTCAATGCAAACAGAAGCACATGGGATAATGAGAGCAGGAGGGGTTACATGAAAGGAGCTTGGCCTTGAGTTGAGAATTGTTGACACTGTGGAATGGATGGGGACATGGGGGTTCATCCTGATATTTTGAACACTGTTTTATATGTTTGAAAAAATTTAAGTACTTGGGAAGTGAAAGTGCTCAGAGATACCAGAATCAAAGTGGGATGAGATTAACTTTGTTTGGGTGTTGCTGGGAAGACTGCATGGAGGAGGTGGGAACTGGTATAAGATGGGAAGAAACGGTATTCCCCTAGGCAAGGAGGCCACTGCTTCCTGAGAGTCAGCGCCATCTGAAGAGGAAGGGAGATGAAGCTGGGTGCCGAGGAGGAGGAAAGGTTAGAAAGTGGCCTGAGCAGCTCTATAAAACGATTCACTTCATTTCTTTTTTTTGTTTTGTTTTAAGACAGAGTCTTGCTCTGTGGCCCAGGCTGGACTGCAATGGTGCGATCTCAGCTCACTGCAACTTCCAGCCTCCTGGGTTCAAGCGATTCTCCTGCCTCAGCCTCCTGAGTAGCTGGGACTACAGGCACGTGCCACCATGCCCAGCTAATTTTTGTATTTTTAGTAGAGACGGGGTTTCACCATGTTGGCCAGGAGGGTCTCCATCTCTTGACCTCGTGATCTGCCCGCCTCGGCCTCCCAAAATGCTGGGATTACAGGCATGAGCCACCGTGCCCGGCCTCACTTTATTTCTTCATCATAGCCTGCTATGCTGCTGCTTTCTCTTGGAAGATACTAATCAGTTCTAGGCCCTTTGTAGGTCAAATCTAAGATCTGGGGCAAATACCTGTTTTCATCGAAAATGACTTTTTCCTTAAATTAATGCTTGCAATTTTGTGCTATTTATTGTTGAAAACCAGCAGAATCTTGTACAGTCAGATGGAAATCTGCATGTCTTAGATTGTGGATCTTTAGGTATCTTTATACAGTAAAATCTCACTGACCACTGTATATGAACTAGTATTGTTCATAATACTTCATCAGTACTCATTCCTTGAAAGAACATAATCATCTTCCTAAGTCCCTGAGGGCATAAAAGACATCTAACTGAGTCTCCATCTGCACTCAGTGTGGGTCACTAATTTTACACAGGGCTTCAAAAAAAAAACTTTAGTGTGACGCTGTCATGAAAAGTAGGTTGGTACGTTTTTAATCACAAAAATAGACATAATATTTGAAACCTGTAAATAAAAATATTTTACAATTCTTTGAAATTAAATATTTCAGACTGCTTTGCCAGCAACATGCTCAATTCCCGATCATCGCTCAAAGTGGTAAGTTTCTAAAATTTAGCACTGTGGGTTTTAAAGAAAGGTAAACATTTATGTAACATAAGGAATAGTCTAATTTTCTAGCCTCGTTGAATTAAAATACAAATGTTTGAGTTAAAATTTTACACATCTAGAAAATTGACAACTTCTTTGTGTACTATGTGATATGACTGACTAATTTTTTCTTCTTTATGAACAAGACCTATTCTCTTTGAACCATTCCCTGGTATCTTTCATTCTCCCTACGCTCACAGAACCAAACTAAGACATGGGAAAAAGCCTTGACTTTTGGGACTGCTTCTCTTCCATAAGAATTTTCAGTAGATAAAATTTTAAAAGTGCTGCACCTTCCCTGAGTGAAAATTCCCTAAGGATGCATGGTTAGCATTTCAGTTCTAATTAAGGCAGACTGGATCCTGGCTAACTGGAGTCATGGGGTATACTTTCATTCATGAGTGAACAGCAGTGTCTTAGCAGCACTACATCTGCAATGTTCACTGTGAACTGGAGTCAGGACCTCGTTGGAAGACTTCGTTCTGCGTCATGCCAACTGCATTTTATGGTGATAACATTCTCCAAATAGCACCTCTACAATCATTTTTCAGTCATTACCCTTTTAACTCAGCAGGAAATGCTATTACAGATACTTCTTTAAATCAGTGTTTATTGACAGGGAAAAGCACCAGCAATACACACTTAACCAAATCCTTGCAAATGTCATCTATTAAATATCTTCATCTTTATTAGTCTGTTTTACTTTGAATATCTTCTCTTATGAGTGAAATTGAGTGCATTCCCATATCTTTTCACCAATTATATTTGTTTTCCTATGACCCAATTTGTTCATTTTTCTATTCAATGAACCCTCTCCCCAGAGAGTTCCCCATGTGCCAATTTTTCTACTCAATTATTTACCTGTTTTGCATTAAACTTATAATATCTTTTTAAAAAATTAACCCTTTATCATAAGTGCTGCAAACACTTAGTTGAAGTTTGCCATATCTTTTGACTTTGTAAAAACTTTTGGCATATGAGTTGTATATTTCATGTAGTCAAACAGTAATCTTTTCCTTTATGGATTCCAATTTTTAAATGGTTTATATTTTTAGCTAAATTTTCAGGAGTGAAAAGAAAAAGAGGAAGGAAGAAACCCCTCTCAGGCAATCATGTACAGGTAATTTGACTTAGTTTTTATAGCTTTGCATTTCTTCATACAGAGTCCTTATTTAAACCAGTCTGAATGTCAGGTGAAAGGTACTTTCCAAATCGTCCGAACAGAGAGCCTTTGAAGAACATTCTTCATTTGTGTTCTCAGCTAAGGCTGCTCCTGAGGTTGCCTTTTTAGGAAGAATCCCATAGTCGGGAAGCTCTTAGATAATTCCTAGATGATAGAATCATGATGAGATGAGCATGAAAATGAAGCTGGAAGTTCCAAGCACATAACCTTCAGGAGGTGACATTCTCCGAGCTCCTATAAATTTCCTGGCACCAAACTAGTGAGAGCATCTGACCCCACAGGTGCTTACAGTTAAAACGGGCAGAGGGTGCAGTCAAACATCCTTATGGAGCCAAGTATTTCCCAGCTGCATGACCCACACCTGACCAAATCTGTAGCTCTTATAAACTTCTGGATTATTATGTGTAAAATGTATGAAAATATTTGGGGGATTTGAGTTTTTACACATCAGCACATATAAGCTAAATTCATATGAGCCAGCAACCTTCACCTCCTCCTGTTTATACAAGGGGTGCTTGTCAAACACCTCTTAATGTTTTATAATACAAAACAAAAATATATTTGATGTTTACATCTAAATATGAATATGGGGCTTTTTTTTTTTTTTGAGACAGAGTCTCTCTCTGTCACCCAGGATGGAGTGCAATGGTGTGATCTAAGCTCACTGCAACCTCTGCCTCCTGGATTCAAGTGATTCTCCTGCCCCAGCCTCCTGAGTAGCTGGGATTACAGGCATGCACCACCACGCCTGGCTAATTTTTGTATTTTTAGTAGCAACAAGGTTTCATCCTGTTGTCCAGGCTGGTCTCGAACTCCTGACCTTGTGATCTGCCCATCTCGCCCTCCCAAAGTGCTGAGATTACAGGCGTGAGACACCGCGCCCAGCCAGGGCATGATTTTTACTGTAGGCGTATCATTTAGTTATGCACAGCAAAAGACTGGTTTTCATTTTATGCAATATTAAAATCAATGTAATGCAATCTTGATTTTCTCTCCTTCTAGCCACCCGAAACAATGAAATGTAATACATTCATAAGACAAGTGAAAGAAGAGCATGGCAGACACACAGGTTTGCACTAAGTGTTGTCTGTAACAAATATGGCCTACAATACTTATAAAAATGTCAACCCACCTGTTTCAAACTTGGTATCCCGCCTAAATCTTTATTCTTCTAGGCTTGTGGTAATTAATGAGTATAAATCTTTATCGCAACTGTCCACTCTATTGTAATCCCAGCATATCAAGATAACTTAGGTTGGAATGGTCCATTGCATTCAGTATTAAGAAAAGATAGACTTCTATTAATAAAGACACAGACAGGCTTGCCTGAGCTCAGAATCCAGCAATGTGTCACCCCTCACACTGTGACCCCTGTAACTGTAGTTCTCTGTTCTTTAAAGAAATAGACATTCCACTAACAACACATACAAACTGTGACAAGAAGTGACAGGGGCTGTTATGTCAAAGACTTAAGGGTCATTTTTAAAAATCCTCTTAATTCAACTACATATCGGGTACAGTGTACACTGCTCAGGTGACAGGTGCACCAACATCTCAGAAATCACCACTGAAGAACTTATCCATGTAACCTGAAACCACCTGTTCCCCAAAAGGTATTGAAATTTAAAAAATTACAGTTTTATATGTTTAAAAAAGCCTCTTAATTCATATAGTTATTGTAAGCAGAGAAATTTTCATTTTTACTTTTTGTAACATTTTATTCATTGTTTCAGCTGGCCAAAAAAATGAGGTATGATAAAATTATAATTAATAAAAAGGGTGAAGGTGCTGTATTATTTTACTAAGTATGTGCATCCACCACTAGGCAAGGTCTGAAGAAATAAGCATAAAGTAATTTATGATTAGCTGCCCTAAGACTATTTCCTTCTCAAATGTTTGTCTTATTCTTAGATGCAACTGTGAAAGCTCCTTTTCTTAAGAAATGCAAGGAAGCAGGACTTCTTACTTACTTACTTGAAGAAATATTAGACAAAGTTCATTCAATTCCAGAAAAACTCATGGATGAGACTACTTCAGAATCAGGTACTGATGAAGAGCAATATTTCTAAGTATAGAGACTTCTCCCAGACCTAGATTTAAAACAAAACAAACCCAAGAAAAAAAAAAGGCCCATTTTCTTCCTATACTACTTTTTTCTTCTATGAGCTTTTGGAAATGCTTACTATTTATTTCACTTTTTGGTTTTGCCCTATAGAAAATAATCCCATTCAAATAAACATTTTTTATATTGTTGCCTACAATATAAGCTGTCCAGCTTGTCATTCTTTACCTTTACCTCATTCTTTTTTTTTTTTTAAGACGGAGTTTCGCCCTTGTTGCCCAGGCTAGAGTGCAGTGGTGAGATCTTGCCTCACTGCAGCCTCTGCCTCCCGAGTTCAAGCGATTTTCCTGTCTCAGCCTCCTGAGTAGCTGGGATTTCAGGCACACGCCACTACGCCTGGCTAATTTTCTGTATTTTTAGTAGAGACAAGGTTTCACCATGTTGGCCAGGCTGGTCTTGAACTCCTGACCTCAGGTGATCCATCCACCTCGGCCTCCCAAAGTGCTTGGATTACAGGCATGAGCCACCGTGCCTGGCCCTTTACCTCATTCTTTAATAAAATAATTGGACCAGATCTACTATCCTTCATAAATCAACAGGATGTGGGTAATTTACAAACTCAGTAATTTAGTCAAAAGTAACCTCATGCCCTGAGAGTTGTGGTACATTTTCCAGAGGTGTCTAACAGGTTGGCCACTAAGAGAATGTGCCATTCAGAGATTGATTCGGTCACATATGCTCCCCTGCCACCGCCCTGCATTCCTGTTGCTAAGCTCTGAGAACAGTGTTATGTTACAGTTTTGATTTTGGAATCAAATTCTATTCCTTAATAAGCCAAGTGTCCTTTTTTAAATAAGGTTAACTCAAACTTTAAAGTATAGAAGAAGGAATTTTAATGTTTTGACTGATGTTTGGTTTAAAGATGTACTTTGTTAAAGAAGTTTCTTTCTTAAGAGCTCTTTGGGAAGTCAAAGTTCCATTTATATGTGCAGGTATATAGCTACTTAGCTTTTTGTTTGTTTGTTTTTGAGGCAGAGTCTCGCTCTCTCTCCCAGGCTGAAGTGCAGTGGCATGATCTCAGCTCATTGCAACCTCTGCCTCCAGGGTTTAAGTGATTCTCTTGCCTTAGTCTCCAGAGTAGCTAAGATTACAGACATGTGCCACCATACTCGGCTAATTTTTGTATTTTTAGTAGAGATGGAGTTTCACCATGTTGGCCAGGCTAGTCTTGAACTCCTGATCTCATGTGATCTGCCCGCCTTGGCCTCCCAAATTGCGGGGATTACAGGTGTGAGTCACTGTGCCCAGCCTTACTTAGCTTTCTTATAACTTATATCCCATGAGTTTAAAACCTCTATTATAAATATAGTTATTTTACAAGGACAAGCTGGACAGCTTATATTGTAGGCAACAATATAAAAAATGTTTATTTGAATGGGATTATTTTCTATAGGGCAAAACCAAAAAGTGAAATAAATAGTAAGCATTTCCAAAAGCTCATTTATTATACTATTTTATTCATTTATTTCCTCTAGACCAAGCACTTCCCAAACAGTGTGCCTGAGAACCACCTGTAGGGCTGGTGAGGACACAGATAGCTGGGCCTATCCCACAGAGATTCTGATTCAGTACAAATACCAAGAATTGGGGGCCAGGCGCGGTGGCTCACGCCTGTAATCCCAGCACTTTGGGAGCCCGAGGTGAGTGGATCATCTGAGGTCAGCAGTTCGAGACCAGCCTGGCCAACATGGCAAAACCCTGTCTCTACTAAAAATACAAAAATTAGCCGGGCGTGGCGGTGCGCGCCTGCAATCCCAACTACTTGGGAGGCTGAGACATGAGAATCGCTTGAACCCAGGAGGCAGAGGTTGCAGTGAGCCAAGAGCGCACCACTGCACTCCAGTCTGGGCAACAGGGTGAGATTCTGTCTCAAAAAAAAAGAAAAGAAAAGAAAAAAAGAGAAATGCCAAGAATTACATTTCTGACAGCTTCCCTGTAGTGCTGCTGCTGCTGCTGCCATCTAACATTCAAGTTCCATGGCACATGACTGCTGTCTTTCCTTTCCCCTGTTTTGGATTACATATATAAATGGAGGAGTTTCTGCCTATACAAACTGTTTAATATTGAAAATGTTTCTCTCCCTCCAGACTATGAAGAAATCGGGAGTGCACTTTTTGACTGTAGATTGTTCGAAGACACATTTGTAAATTTTCAAGCAGGTATATGAGTTATATAACATCTGAGCAGCACAGTTGAGAAATATTTATCACGATATTGAAACAATATACTATACAGGTGATAAAAATATTTTAGAAGAATGTTCATTGTTTTCTTAAATGAGAAAAGCCAATTACAAAAACAGTATGACCCCGCCCACCCCACCCCCACCTCCCCCACACACACACAGGAAAAAAATATCGAGGTACATGTGCACAGACAAAAGCTGCACCTGGTGGAGACAGTAGTTGGTTGTAGGTAGTTGGAATATAGTGATTTTTGTCTGTTCTTTTACTGCTATATTTTCCAGATTTTCTATATACACACAAATACTTTTATAATGAGAAAAACTCATTAAAAAAGTAGAGACAACAAAAAATTGATTCAAAAATTGGAGCATATTTTGGCCTGTGTGTGGCCTAGGCAGGAGCTGGTAAAGCTTCCTGCAGCTTCTCTGCTCTTGGGTGGCGAGGCTATGATAAACCATCCCTCTGCTTGCCTCCCTCTCACTTGGTGAGATAGGTCAAAATTTTAATTCTCCCACTATTAATCCTCAAATCTAATTTAATTTCTTATCAGGGAGGGTTACGACTGATTTAAAGTTCATCAGAAAAAAAAAAAAACAAAAACAAACAAACAAAAAATGAGCAAGTAAGAATAGCCAAGAAATGTTTGCAGTAGAAAATCTCGTTTGGTTTGGAGGAGGGAGATTTAACCTTCCTATTAAATACCAACCATTTATTGAGTGAGTCCTCCTTTCAGCATTAAGATGCCCTCAAGACAGGCTACACCTCCACTTGTTTATGAGTCTGGTCTGACTTCTCTATCAAGGCTGCCACACACGGCTGGGCAGGCCGGGCACAGAGTCATACAGCATTGGTGGATGGCTCCCCCTGAAGTTGTACAACAGAGTGAGTGCCCTCCACACTCTGCATTTCCACAGATGTATCTGTCTCTCCAGCATATGGTAGGAAGACAATAAGATTTCCCTGTGAAGAAATCATTAGTTCATATCCCTGTCTCAACATACACAACCTTTCTCATTTTGGCTTCTATATTATACATTTCTATTTGAATTTTTTACTACATTTATAACCAGCAGGAAAAATACTTTGAAAAATCTACCAAAAAGAGTGTCTGTCTTAATAGTCTTTTGAGGATGTCTGCTAATATATAGCAGTATCCATATTTTTTTAAAGCAGCCTTAAAAATCTTTTTCTAAAAAGAGTTATTTTGTAGGGGACTTCCATGTGTGTTTTTCTTTCATGTAAGGGAACATGTCACACATCACTACTTGGATGGATTAGGTGGGAGTACATATATTATAACGTAGTATGGCGGGGGTGCCACTACTTAGAACTGCATGAGATTCAACTTAAAAGGCTTAAGTTGGGTTTCACTACCCTGGTTGATAAAAACTTGCTTAATTTAGCCTTACTCATATTTTAAGTTAACTATACGTATGCAGTTATTCTGAATAAAGGTTGTATATGTGTGTGTTTTAACTGTTCGATTTTGAGGCTTTTAAAAATTACATTGCCATTGACTACTATTTGTTATTTATAAAGCCAAAGTATCTTCCTCCTAAGCTTTTCTAAGTTTCCACAATTAAAAGCCTTCCTATTTCTAAATGAAACCAAAAGCTTTTATGTAACATTAAAAATTGGACACATTTTTAGGAAGGATTTGTCCTTAACCTTGGTATTCTAGCCACATTCTCCAATTATCATCTCTCAATAAATGGATATAGTATAGCATGAAGGTTATACAGTCACTGTTTTCAAGTTCTCAAAGATATACAAAGGGACTTGTTCTGCTATAAATGTGCACAAAATCTTAAGGGTTTACTGAACAGCTTTGTGTATGATAAATATTAGAATTCTGTCCTGAATTAGAAGGAGGAAGTGAAGGCATAAAGAAACCAGCTCCTGCCCATAAGGCTCTGGATGCTTTTCACCAGAGGCACGAGGATTGTGTATCTGTACCTGCAAGTGAAAGGGGCTAGAAATGGTACATTATTTCTAATAAAACTACTGAATAAGCTGAAATAATTTTATTTCTTCTTTTCATAGCAATAGAGAAAAAAATTCATGCATCTCAACAAAGGTGGCAGCAGTTGAAGGAAGAGATTGAGCTACTTCAGGACTTAAAACAAACCTTGTGCTCTTTTCAAGAAAATAGAGATCTTATGTCAAGTTCTACATCAATATCATCCCTGTCTTATTAGGGAATTACCGTTTCCTAAGCCAAGAGTCATGTCAAATTGCAATCAGGCTCAAAACCACAGACCAGGCTGTGAAATCCACACATCTTTAGAACTAGTCGTCTCCTCTTGGCCTCAGCAGCTCTTCCCTGTTCTTACTGGTTGACATTTTGATCACTCTTTGCACACTCTTGTGTTTTTTGCTGTCACATTCCCAGCACCTAGTATGCTCAGTAAATGTTTGTGGAATAAGTGCATAAAATGTTCTTAACCTTTGATTCTACTTACAGCCCATGATACCCTCTTAGATATAATAAATTTGGATTATACTACTTTACTTGTACCAAATTTGCCTGTTTTCGTGTCACAAAGTCTGCTTTTGAAAAGTCTCTTTTCCGCCACAGTTACCACGTGGAGATTCATCATCTTCAAAACAAACACCTAAATTTTAAATTGGACTCTGAATAAGAACATTATCGGGAGTATGCAAGAATGAAAAAAAAATTGACAGTTACATTTTTCTCAATCTAATATACGATTCTGGTTTTTATGCCCACACTATCACGTCTGACCCCTGAAAACTTAACATTCACAGTTCTCATTTTTTACCATGGTACTCTGATTTTCAATAATGCTGCGTCTCAAAATGGGTTTTAACTGAGTCTCCAGCATGGTCTGACATGTAATAAGTACTGGAAAAATATTTGCAGGAGATGAAAAAGAACAGTCCATTCCAGTTGTAATGGCAGCCCTAGCCTAAGTTCTTATATCTTAGGGACAAAATCTAAACCAGTGGATTTCAAATCCGGCCGCACATCAGAATCATGTGGGGCACTTTAAAACCTACAGAAGTGAAGACCCCATCCAACACCCTCTGAATAGATTTCCACTAGTCTAGATGATTATTGATTACTGTAGCTTCAGCTTCCTATCCTGATATTAAGTCTTAGCAAAGTTTTTGGTTGTTGTTTTGTTTTGTTTAAGACGGAGTCTCACTTTGTTGCCAGGCTGGAGTGCAGTGGTGTGATCTCGGCTCACTGCAACCTCTGCCTCCTAGGTTCAAGCGATTCTCCTGCCTCAGCCTCCCAAGTAGCTGGGACTACAGGTGCGCACCACCACGCCCAGCTAATTTTTGTATTTTTAGTAGAGATGGGGTTTCACCATGTTGGCCAGGATGGTCTCGATCTCTTGACCTCGTGATCTGCCTGCCTCGGCCTCCCAAAGTGCTGGGATTACAGGCGTGAGCCACCACGCCCAGCCATCTTAGCAAAGTTTATCTGACTAATCATTCTGATGTCATGATCTTTATTTTAAAAAAAAAAAAACCTTTGTCCCCCACTTTACTTTCACGTTTAACCTGTGACTCACACAGCATGTAACTGCGCACCATGGAGCACCATGTATTTGGTGGCCATGAGGCTGGCTACTGGGCAAACCCGAGTATGGGTTCATAAGGCGGAGCCGAGTATGAACTTCAGCTATGTCACTACTGAAAAACTTGAATCCGATTATTTAATCTGAGAATGCTGCTGCCTACCTTATGGGACAAAATATGGACAGTAAGTAAAATGTGAAGCAGAGAGCACAATGTCTGGCACTGTGGGAAATAAATGTTAAAACACACCCATGCACGCACACACTCCCCTTGCTAACATTTCTGTCTTATTTTCTCCATTCTAACCAAACTTAATTATGATAAGTTCTGGAAGGCTCATTAGCCCCCATCTCTAAGCCTTTGCTTGTGCCTCTTTTTGTTTTGGAGATGAGCTAAAAGGACACTTTATATTTTCCCCTATCCAACACAAGCGTTATCTTCAGAACAACTAACTGCTTGTCATGTTAACCCTATTAACTGTATTAGTCCGTTCTCACACTGGTATGAAGAAATACCAGAGACTGGGTAATTTATAAAGGAAACAGGTTTAATGGACTCAGTTCCGCATGGCTGGGGAGGTCTCAAGAAACTTACAATTGTGGCGGAAAGGGAAGAGGCCCGTCTTACGTGGTGGCAAGTAAGTGAGAGCACGCAAAGCCCAGGGGGAACTGCCATTTATAAAACCATCAGATCTCGTAAGAACTCCCTCAATAGCATGAGAACAGCATGGGGAAACCGCCCCCATAATCCAATCACCTCCCAACAGGTCTCTCCCTCAACAACTGAGGATTACAATTCAAGATAAGTTGGGTGGGGACACAGAGCCAAACCACATCATCCTATTTGGTTTTCTCTCACTGACTGTTATGAAAAGCTCTTTATAAGTATCTCATTGTGTTGTTAATTCCTAAACCTATCTCCCTCTCTCCTAATAATTCATATGTTCTTTGAGGATAGGGAATATGCCTTTCCCTTCAAGTACCCCCAAAGGTATAGACACATTTTTCTACTGTGCCAGTTCAACTGTACTACCCTTCAGCAGGAATAAAATCCAAAGATTTCTATGATGTTTGTTTGTGTATAGTTGAGAATCAAGCAGTTGACATGTTCATGCTGGTACCTATTTTTAGCCTGATACCCATATTAAGAATCGCACCACTGATTGTTTTTATTATGGTAAAATATATATATAACCTAAAATTTGCCATCCCAATCATTTTTAAATGTATGGTTCAATGGCATTAAACATTCATTTTTGTGCAACCATCACCACCATGCACCTAAAGCAGCAGTCCCCAACCTTTTTGGCACCAGGGACTGGTTTCGTGGAAGACAATTTTTCCACGGACCATGGGGATGGGGCGGTTGGTCGGGGGTGGGGAGGATGGTTTTGGGATGAAATTGGTCCACCTCAGATCACCAGTCATTAGATTCTCATATGGAGCACACAACCTAGATCCCTTGCATACTCAGTTCACTGTAGGGTTTGCACTCCTATGAGAATCTAATGTTCTAATGTTGCCACTGATCTGACAGGAGGCAGAACTCAGGCAGTAATGCTCACTCATCCGCCTCTCACCTCCCGCTGTGCGACCTCTTCCTAACATGCCAGGGATGAATATGGGTCTGTGGCCCGAGGGTTGGGGACCCCTGACCTAAAGGACTCTTCATCTTGGAAAACTGAAACTCTGTATCCATTAAACAAGTTCCCCATTCTCCTCTCCCCTCAGACCCTGGCAATGACCATTCTACTATGTCTCTATGAATTTGACTAAGTATATCACACAAATGGCATCACATAGTATTTGTCTGTGAGTGGCTTATTTCACCCAGCATAATATCCTCAAGTTCACCTCTGTGCACCATGTGTCAGAATTTCTTTCCTTTTTAAGGCTGCAGACTACTGATTTTGAAGGAAAAAAACAACTCTACGTGCCTGTTTTAATGTTACTTTGTTTATTAACATGTCGTTCTAAATATTACATAAATACAGCTTCCATATTAGAGTATCAAACATTGTTCCAGTAAGAAGTTCAAGAGTACATTTAGGGCTATCTTAAGAAATATGAATACTTTGGCTTCCATTATTACATTAGATGAAAAAATCAATTCAAATAAGAGTTGTCATATCCTGCTATGATTAACAAAAAAAAAAGTAGAAAAATAAGAGAGTGTATTTAAAAAAAATAAAGATAATCAAATGCTTTTTGAAAGACCTGTTCTCTTCACTGCCACACATACTCATACAAATGACTTAGTAATCTAATATGAGAGGTGGTCCTTCACTTATATTAGGAACTTGGTAAATATTTGTTGAATGAATGAACTATCTATGGATATGAATTTACTACTTTAATTTGTGCTTTTTTTGAAAAAAAGTTTTCAAGTAAGAGCAATAGTAAACATACTGAAGTTCACATTTTGCTCAGATCATAAGCCTATAGAACAGTGATTGTTACAAACACCACCCATCATAGCACAAATCAATGTGCATTTCTGAAGCTAGTAAGAAAAGTTCTATCATGTTGTAGAACGAATTCTAACCGACTAATTCACTGGGCTTCAATCACTTGTGATATGGTCAAGAAAAGGTGGCTGGGGCTCCTAGGCTTGTATCTATTTCAGCTATCAGTGAATTCCTATCTTTAGGGCCTCACTCCCCTTCCCACCCCAATAGACACAAATTTAAAAACATTGCTAAAAATAGTAGTTGTAGCATGTCTTCACCCACTAGTAATTTGGCTCTGAAAATGTATTCAGGCTCCAGGTTCAGAAGAGAGACTTTCCAAGCAGGAGACAAAATTCACTAAGGGAGCTCACTCAAATGGAAATGAGTTCATGGACCAGAGAGCAAAGCAAAACATTGCTCTTAAAAGCAAGCTCAACGGACACACATGATGAAACTCACAGTTGAACACTCTTACATCCCAAAGTCACCTTCCATAACCAGTTCAAATAAACTACTGTCTTTTAATAGGATCTTTTCAGGAACACCATAATTTTGGTGCTTTTTCAAGGTGAAATTGTGCTGTTATACCTAAGATGTTTAAAAACAGAGGAAAACCAAAAGTGAAAGATGATAAAGTTTCAAATAAGCCAATGTGTGATGGATTTGGCCTAAAGTAGATAAAGCAAATTCCACTAAGTCCTGTAAGAGGGTTGACTTGAAGAACCACTTCTTCCAGTCATATATAGTAGATATGATGATTCAGCAGTCATAATTTAGGAAGGCAAGAGTATACTATACATGTCATTATTTTCCTCTTAAATTTGCATTTATAGAAGAAGGTGGTGGGGGACAATTTAAACTTGAGTTCTCAAGTTCTACCTTAATGAAATAAAACACCATTGGATAAGTAGTGGAGATTCTAATTTATAAAATATTCACCTTCATCAAATTTCTTTCATTATCAACTTTTCACGGATACTTCTAAATTACTATTCTTTATGCACTTAAATCTTAAGAGAAATCTTGACTAACCTAGAAAATTTATCTTTACATAATTATCATTTCAACAGGTTTAACATACGTTAAACTTATTACTTTGATTTATCTTGAAGTTAAAAAAGTCATCAACGCAAGCACACAAACAAAAGTCTGAAACAATCTTAATTATTCCTTCACAGTAAGGCTACTAAACTAGCAACTAAGGCAGCACTTAACAATCCCCAGGTCAGCATCTTTAATTCACGATGGGGCCTCTCCATTCATCTCACAATTCCCCAACTATCACTGCTCCTGCTGTCAGAAGATTGTTGATACGTGGCCCAGGAGAGTTGCTGCCAACTTCCCCTTTCCAAGTTCAGAAGTTCCTCTAATCAAAAATGAAAACAAGACCAAAAACGACTAAACTTTCACCCTTTTACATGTTCCAGCCCAAATTTAAGAAAGGTCACATTTAAAATACACTTATCTGGAAACAAGGGTTGTTTAAAATGGGCTCAAGAAAAGCCGTACACCCTTGTTATGTTCCTACACAAACAACTGTGTCCCAGATGTGGAAAAAAACAACCTGATGGTCTTTTACCTGCAGAATTACATCACCCGTAGAGCGCAAACTGGACACATCCTCAACAGTGCCCCAGAGCACTCACACAGAACCCGCAGCCTCGCGCTTCAGTTCTTAAAGGCTCCACATTTACTGGCTTTAGCAATGAATTCCTTTAGCAGAGGGCCATCCATTTGCCAAAATGCTGCAGTCTGTGTAACTTCTGTCAAATGATTGATGCAAAACTTAAAGCAGAATTCTTCTAAATCCTGGACACACAACAAAAATAAAAACAAAAATGGCTTTTTTAGGCAACTTTGATTGAATTACTTCTCTCTGAGCCCTTCACCCCAAATCTCTCACCCTCCCCCAGAAAAGATATTTGAGAGGCCAGATACCTAAAACTAGGCAAAAAGGTGACCACAGGTAGGTGTGAGAAAAACACATACTATTTATTCAACGCAGTAAAAGCAATGGTCCTCTAACTCAAAGTACGACCCTTCAAAACACACGCGCGCATACACACACACACACACACGCTAGATCTACAAGGGAAAGAATTTCCTGCACGATTATCACATAATCTAGTTATGCTCAAAGACATTGTTGTAAAAGGCAGAATGCCACTTTAGTCTGCAGAATGTGTTTTGTCACGTTCAAGACATCAGAGAAAAGAATTAAGATGTGGGTTAGTTTAAGAAACAGAAAGGTAATGAAGAGATATGGTCAACCTAAAGTGGCACATTAAAAAGAAAATCCCAGCCGGGCACGGTGGCTCACGCCTGTAATCCCAGCACTTTGGGAGGCCGAGGCGGGCAGATCACTTGAGGTCAGGAGTTCGAGACCAGCCTGGCCAACATAGGGAAACCCCGTCTCTAGTAAAACTACAAAAATTAGCCGGGCGTGGTGGTGGATGCCTGTAATCCCAGCTACTCAGGAGACTGAGACAGGAGAATCGTTTGAGCCTGGGAGGCAGAGGTTGCGGTGAGCCGAGATCGCGCCACTGCACTCTAGCCTGGGTGACAGAGCAGAGGCTCTGAAAGAAAATCCCAAAAAATTCACCTTAAATTCACTTTTATGCTCTCCTAATAATGACTTTATTTTTAAAGCCATAAAGAATAATAACACTACAACTTCCACCACACTAATATCTCAGAACGTCACCCCCACAGAAGTATATTTACACAGGTTAGTTTTCAGTCAAACAGAAGTCACCAACTACCAACATTCAGGGGAGTAACATCCACAAGGGGTAAACCAGAACCATTTCAAAATCAATCCCTGCCTATGCTAATCCACCCTTTCATCCCCTGCCAAACTTTAATATAGTCTGTCCCTTAGGATGTTGGAATATATATTTATTAAATCGATTAGGCACCTGGAATGCATACAAAGACTCAATATATAAAAGGAAATCACACTAAAAGCTCTTATCACAAATAGCTTGACTTTATTATAACTTGGTTAGCTGGTACATTGAAGGTCAGCACTCTGGGTTCTATCGAACCAGAAGCTCAACATTTCAACTGCAGGTTTTGACCGCACATTTCCAGCTACCACGAGGTGGGAATGTTAGACAGAGTGGAAGGGGCCCACACAAACATGGAGAGACCCCTTTTCTGCTCTCAGCACAGACCTCTGCAAACAATGATTTCCTTGTTCTAAGGGTCCTCCTGTCCCTGGCTAAAAGATGCCCTAGAGTAAACTCCAGAAACCCATCCAGTCACACAACCATTAAGAGATAAACCACAGGCCAGGCGCGGTGGCTCACGCCTGTAATCTCAGCACTTTGGGAGGCTGAGGCGGGCAGATCACGAGGTCAGGAGTTTGAGACCAGCTTGACCAACACGGTGAAACACCGTCTCTACTAAAAATACAAACATTAGCCAGGTGTGGTGGCAAGCACCTGTAATCCCAGCTACTCAGGAGGCTGAGGCAGGAGAATCGCTTGAACCCAGGAGGCGGAGGTTGCAGTGAGCCGAGATCACGCCACTGCACTCCAGCCTGGGAGACAGGAGTGAAACTCCATCTCAAAAAAAAAAAAAAAAAAAAGAACTTTTATACACAATATAGGTATAAAAATGGTGCCGCTAATCACAATTCACTTTATACACTCATGAAAATGGTTCTATCAAACTGCCTTCTCTTCCCCTCCAATTAGTTTGAACTACTGAGGTATATGGGTATGCAATAAATATTCAAAAGTTCCAAACATTAAAAGCCAAACTAGAGAATTCTGAAAACAATCTAAATCTGGGTTGTGTAAGTAACTAATTAAACCTTGGTTGAGGCAGATCTATGTAGAAGGAAGCCCTGAACGCATGTGGTGAGGGACGTTTGAATTTGCAAGTTCACCAGAGAGTGGCACAGTCAAGCTGAACCACTTAGCAACCAGTGCCCAGGGTTGGTTTGCCTTTGATGAGCGAGTTAGACAAATGCCCTTCCGACTTGACCTCTCTTTAGTATTATAAGAATCTACATAATCTGTTCCTTTCATTCTGCAAAGGATCAAATCTTCAATAACAGGCAAGAAAATGCAACTCCTGTCCAAGTGAGAAGTCAACTATAACAGGGCTGGTTATAGTTGACTTCTTACTTCTAACTGGGCTTTAAATAAAACAGTTCCAAGGAGGACCAGAAGGATCATGTGACCAGGAGATGAACAAAGTTCCCGACAGAATGGAAGTCCTCTTATAGCCCATGGAATAGGGAAGTGGAGAGTATAAAAACAGAAGGGTCTAATACAGTCTTCTTGGTATTAGAAACTAAACTCTGTTCATGACGTTATGTGGCAGAACAATTATAAAGTGTTCTAAGGCAAATGAGATAAAATACCAGATTTATTGTCATTAGCAAAGAAGACAAAAATAAAAACTGCTCTTCTGAAGTAATTTATAAATCATTCCAAATCTTTCAACATTGAAACTATTCCAATTCAATATATATACTCTAAAAATAAGCTGTTTTTCCTTTCCACAAATTTTCTTTAGTAACAAAAACAAAACACAGAGCATTGATGGTCTTAATATCCTCATTTTAAAAAATGCTAATGCCGCCTCTAAGGGAGTTCTTACCCTGTCCTAAAACTCCAAAGCTAAACTAGTTGAATGTTAATAATTTGAAGACCACCTAACCAGGGTGAGCAGGTGCCTCGGCATCACAGCTCCCCACAAGACACATTCCAGATGACACAAGATCACGAACCACACCTAACTCTGTCCAACCTGTTGTTAAAGTAACTGCAAGACAAAACCCCAAAACTGTCAGTCTATAATTCATGTTATAGCACATCAAGTACAAAATATTCCAAATCAAAGAAGTTTTGTTTTGTTCTCAAAATGTACTTAAACATTCTACCATATGGAGAAAACATAATTTATCCCATTACGCAAAAAACATTTGTCAGCCTACTGCTGATCAAAGACTTTTCATTTGGCCCACCAAAAGAAGAAAAAAACGCTGGCCACCAAGCCTTAACACCAAGCTGTCCAATACTCATACCCCAGACCAACTTCAGAATTAGATTCCTGGGCTCACGTTTATCGCTTCCCTCCAAAAGCAAGATCGTAAGATATAAGTTGCTTAGCACACAGGATTTCTGGAAAGTTCTCTACTCTGGTTAAACAAATAATACTTCCCAACTGTTTCTCTTAACGTTCAAATACACATAAAAATAAAAAATTTCCTGAAAAGAATCAGTTTGCAGTGTGCAACTGATCTATCTTGAAACAATGTTTTATCCACATTTTCTCCCTGATGTCAATATTTATTCAGGTCTGTACCAAAGGAATATCTGGGTGCTCGTTTGTCAAGTCCTTCTTAATAAAACTTGTGGACAGTTTCATAACACGTTCATAGCAAGGGATCCACAATCATCAACTTACTTTTGAAACTCCCTGTAACTACTGAGTCCATACATTTTTGTTGCTTTAATGTGTGTACATTTGCTTCAAAGCTATCTTGTCAAAACGGGGCATGGAGGAACCTCAGGTACTTTCGTAGAAAGAGAAGAAACATTGGAAGCAGGTAGTCTCCATCTTCCTAGCATTTTGGCCCACAGCACGAAGGCAAAGTCATCTAGCATCCCCAAGTTGAGGTCTAAAAATAATAGTTTTTGCAGTCAATTTCTAACCTGACTCATCAGTAGCCTCCAATCAACTAATAAACACAGTAAGAGAGCTTTCTTTTTAAGAGATGGCAGTCTCACTATGTTGTCCAGGCTGGTCTCAAACTCCTAGCCTCAAGCAATCCTCCCACTTCAGCATCCTGAGTAGCTAGAATACAGGCATGAGCCACTGTGCCCAGCTATGGATTTTAATTTTGTACTCCAGAACTTCATTCATGTACTCACTGTATCTTGTAGCATTCAGGAAATAAAATGTAAAAGCACATTAGTCAATTACGTAACTTGTATTGTAACCTAAGAAATATACCCTAGAAAGAGGCCTGGCGCAGTGGCTCATGCCTATAATCCCAGCACTTTGGAAGGCTGAGGTGGGAGGGACACTTGAGCCCAGAAGTTCAAGACCAGCCTGGGCAACATAATGAAACCCTGTCTCTACAACAAATAAAAAATAAGAAATTAGCTGGGTGTGGTGGCACACATCCGTAGTCCCAGTTCCTGGACTGGGAAGGAAGGAGGACTACTTGAGCCCAGGAAGTTGAGGCTACAGTGAGCTGTGATCACACCACTGTGCTTCAGCCTGGGCAACAGAACAAGACCCTGTATCACCAGGAAAAAAAAAATACATACAAATTATGAATATATATACACACACACACATATATATATATGCCCTAGAAATAAAGAGGTCTTTCTTTTTGTCTTCTTTCTATTCTCTAATTTTTCTACGTTGAATGTGTAATATTTGTAGAATTTTAAGTTTTTTTTTTAACTTTTTTTTTTTTTTTGAGACAGAGTCTTGCTCTGTTGCCCAGGCTGGAGTGCAGTGGTGCAACTTCTCCCTCCCAGATTCAAGCAATTCTCCTGCCTCAGCCTCCCGAATAGCTGGGATTACAGGTACGCACCACCACACCCAGCTAATTTTTGTATTTTTAGTAGAGACAGGGTTTCACCATGTTGGCCAGGCTGGTCTCAAACTCCTGATCTCAAGTGGCCCACCTTGGCCACCCAAAGTGCTGGGATTACAGGCGTGATCTCCAAGCCTGGCCATTTTTTTTTTTTTAAGCACACCTTCATGGTGAGGTATTTCAAATGTTTTCACTCATTTATTTAATTCAACATGCATTTTTGAGCGCCAGCTCCATGCCCACGCTGTGACAGACTCTGGGGAATCACACGTATTTGGAGTCTTTCTAAAGGAAGTTTTTATCGTGTTTATACTTAATATGAGAAAAATGAAAACTAGTAAAGGAAATGACCTGCTGGCACAGGAAGCTGCAGCAGAGGCTTTTTCTGTAAACTTCCTAGGACAGATCTTAGCTAAAAGTGAGGAAGAAGTTTCCAGCAACTTGAGCCGAGACATCTGCCTCTGCCCAGGTTGTTCTCACTGGTGTTAGTCAGTAAGGTCTGATCCTGAGTATGGAACTCGTTAACAAGGAGGAGGAGCGTGGAGAGGCCCAGAGATGATTCTAACATCCGTCACCAAATGGACAGAAAAGGCACTAACCCAATTTAAAATTATATCACCGGGTGGAAATAAAATCTAAAGAAACAGCTTTTCTAATAAAGAGGTTCAGGGTGTCACAGGAAGGATAGGAAAAAAATCATACCCCATTTTCTATTAGAAGTGATTTACTTTGATCATCATTCCATCTGTTGTCGGGCTGCAGACAAAGTCAGCTACATTTGACCTTATCAAATATTTATAATCAGAATACAGCCTCAAACAAAAATAAGATACATTTTGAAAACACCGTGGTCAACTTTGATCCCTATGTGTGATGAAGTGTGTCCTCTTATACCTCAAAGGACACAGCTGCAGATCTTTGCAGGTGTTTGATAAACTCCTTGATACCAGATATTCTGCTTTGTCAAATGACAAAGTATCTGCAAGGATAGGCTAATTGTAACATTCTACATGCACAACTTAGCTAGATATTTTGAAACTCCAAGGCTATTGCTCTCTACCTTTTATTCTCTCTGAATCTGTGAAACCAACCATACCCGCCTTCAGCTCACTGATCATCCTTAATGCTTCCTTTAAGGTACTATCTTCATCCAGTTCAACATTTATCAGGTGCCTAATATGTGCCAGGCACTATAGGGTATACAGATGAATGAGACAGTTCCTGCTCACGAGGAGCTTACAGTCTGATGCTTTGGTTCTTCAAAAAAAATGCACACAAACTTTCAGACTCCCAAAAGCCCATTAATTCACAGGCTCAACAGATCTGTGAATCCCAGATTAAGAACTCAACCCAGTGCAAAAACAAAAGGAGTCCACAGCAAGTTCTTAACAGGTAAATAACTGTGAGCTGTAATTAGACACTAATAGAATTGCAGAGCGTACACAGATACAAATCATACACATCGCCAGCTTATGACAGGGCAGAGGTGGAAAGACAGCAAGGTAAGTCTTGAAATAAACACATATGCTGACATTAAGAAAGACTTGAAACTAAAATATGCTGTTTGTTAGTCCAATTAGGTGTGGCACCTTATGTTCCAACCTGCAGCACAGCTGCTAGGACCTTGGTTCGATTCCTGTCTTACTTAGAAATGAAAGTAGAGGAACAACGACTTTTGAAACAATGAACAGGGAATTAAGAAGCAAGGGCAGATTTCAGTTTTCAATGGGTTCACTGATTCCCTAAACAGAAGTGGAGTGACTCATCGTTTTCCATGCCTCACGCAAGAAGCCGGGGAGACGAGCACAAAGGGAGTTAAGGGTGGTCTGGTTTCTGTTTGTTGTTTAAGTTACCTCTGCATCATATCTGACTGCAGCAGAGAACAGCGAAAAGGCATTCTCCACAGTAATTCCTCTCTTGATAATGTGCTGACAAAGTTTTTTCAGTCTGTTTTCACAGTAAGATGTCGCCAAATCCAGAAGACCTAAAAGTAAGATATGTGCAAGGTTTAATCAAATGTATAATAATTTCCAATACACAGAGATTTTGTTTTGGTGAACAGAGGTGTACAGGTAAATTAGAAGTTTCTTAGTGGATAAGATTCTGAATTTGAGTAAATAAATTCTCTTTTTTACTGTCTGCCTCCTCCACTTCCACACCTCTCCTATATTTACTTTATACAATTTCTTCAATCGTGCAAAGAAAGAGCAAAAAATGCAATTTCAATCCTCATTTTGTTTCTAAAACGCTAAATGCATTAGCAACTTATACTTCACTACTAGAAAATTAAAATAAGCCCATAGCTTAATACCTAGGTGATGGGTTGACAGGTACAGCAAACCACCATGGCACACGTTTACCTATGTAACAAGCCTACACATCCTGCACATGTACCCCAGAACTTAAAAATAAATTAAAAAAAAAAAAAAAAGTCCTTCAGTAACATTAGAACAAAAAAGCCTATGGTCATACACTAGGTCCAAAACTATTAACCATAATAACTACACAATACTATTTTTAAAGATATTTACTTCAAATCTTTTTTAAGCACCAAATTAAAGCCAATACACCTGAAGCTTTTTACATTTCAGGACTAAGAATATGAGGGGATATATTCTCCACCATGTGGCTTGTCCATCCCAATGCTACCACAGTACCTATAGCATCTTCTGGCGGCAGGTCGACTGTGTCTGTGTAGAGGTACTGGAGAAAGGCACGATACACTGGGTAGGAAAACTGATCGATTTCTATCACTTCCTTCATGTCTTCATTCCAATACGACTGGAACATGGATCGAAAATGCTCACACCTAAAACAGCAAAGCAAAAGTCTTATTTGTTCAGTAGCAATTTTTAAAAAAGAAAAAAAAATTACCTAATTAAGTTGATAAAATCAGATAAACAGAAGTATCCTTGGGCCGGGCGTAGTGGCTCATGCCTGTAATCCCAGCACTTTGGGAGGCCAAGCGGGTAGATCACCTGAGGTCAGGAGTTCGAGACCAGCCTGACCAACATGGATAAACCCCGTCTCTACTAAAAATACAAAATTAGCTGGGCATGGTGGTGCATGCCTATAATCCCAGCTACTCAGGAGGCTGAGGCAGGAGAATCGCTTGAACCCGGGAGGTGGAGGTTGTGGCGAGCCGAGATTGCGCTTCTGCACTCTAGCCTGGCAACAAGAGCAAAACTCCGTCTCAAAAAAAAAAAAAAGGAAGTATATTAACTACTATCTGGGTCTGCACACACCAGGATCACAGACCTTTAGTTAGCACCCAAAAAACATTCCACATGCAAGTGGTTTTTGTACATGCCTTTTACATACACTCACTTTCATTTTTTGTAACTCCTATTAAATACTAATAGGTATACATAGAGCCTGGAAGTACCTAGCACTTCCACTACTGTTTCCATTTGATGGTCCCCAAGATTTTTTTGCTCCTTTGTTTTTTTTAAAATGATGTACAGAAATGCATTTTAAACAATAAAGTGAAAGAAATTCAGAAACAAGAGTTCAAAACTTTTGACTACATATCAACATTAAAATGATTCATTTGTTTTTTGTTTTACATAATAAGTATATTCTTAAAACTGTTTTATATGTTAACTGGATTACATCAAGCTGATTATTGTCTGATTATCCGACAATTTTTCTTCTTTTCTGACTTATCGTCAAAACAGCCATCACTCCTTTTTTTTTTTTGCATTGCCTGTTCCCCTTCCCAGGCCTGCTACAAGCTTATTTATAAAACACTCACATCCACTAGGATAGTCAGATATTTCAAGAAAACCTGAGCAGCTCCTACACTGTATTTACATGTACAAAGCCACCTGCACAAGAAACTGATTTCTGAATATTGGATTTTCTTATGTATAACATAGTTGTAGCTTTCTAAAAATCATATTTTTAAATTATTTTAAAGTGAGATATGGCACAAAGAGAAAAAGTATTTTGAGGTGCAGTGGCTCAAGCCTGTAATTCCAGCACTTTGGGAGGCCGAGGCAGGTCAGCCTCAATCACCTGAGGTCAGGAGTTCGAGACCGGCCTGGCCAACATGGCGAAACTTCGTCTCTACTTAAAATACAAAAATTAGCCAGGCATGGTAGTGCACGATTGTAATCCCAGCTACTTGGGAGGCTGAAGCTGGAAGATCACTTGAACACAGGAGGCGGAGGTTGCAGTGAGCTAGTATTACGCCACTGCACTCTAGCCTGGGTGACAGAATGAGACTCTGTCTCAAAAAAAAAAGAAAAAAAATCCATTCAGAATACTAAAAAAATAGTTTCACTTACATAAAAAATTACTCTACCTGAGAAATAAAAAAGAAATAGTTGTCTAAGAAAGAATCATGGATTTCATGGTCAGAAAACTGTACATGAAAGGAATAGACTGGTTGACCACAGGTGCACAGACAGAAACAGTTCCAGTTCATCTTTTCAATTAATACTGTGGTTCAGATATTTACTCCCTTAGGTAAGGAATGACATAGGGCTTTTCTGTTCCTTTCAAATGTATTTCTTTGCCAATAGGTTTTTACCTAAATTTCCAAAAAGACTTGTAAATGGCCACTTTAATGGTCTTAGCTTATGTGCCTTTTTCTGCGATGGCAACCTTTGTGGCAAACAGTTACTAATAAACGCATAGTTCCCTCACATTTATACAAGGAACTATATCTAAAAAACTTTTTTTTTTTCATTTTTGAGATAAGATCTCACTCTGTCTCCCCGGATGATCACAGCTCACCACAGCCTTGATCTACTGGGCTCAAGCAACCCTTCCACCTCAGCCTCCGGAGCAGCTGGAACTACAGGAACGCACCACCACACCTGGCTAATTTTTTCTATTTTTTGTAGAGACAGTGTCTCGCTATATTGCCTAGGCTGGTCTCAGACTCCTAGGATCAAGTGATATTCCCGCCTTGGCCTCCCAAAGTCCTAGGATTACAGGCATGAGCCACCATGCTCAGCCCAGAACATTCTTCGATTGGTAATTGCATGTCCCCTAGAAACAGAAGCACAGCATTCCTATGAGAGTTTTCTGCTTAATCTATAATTAAAAGAGGGCATATACACTTTTCAATAACAACCTTTTGTATTTTCTTTAACCACGTAAATAAATTTTCTGATGGAAATGAGTATTCACAAGATTCTTAATTTAAAAAACAATATAAGCTGGGTGTGGTAGCTCACATCTGTAATGCCAGCACTTTGGGAGGCTGAGGCGGGCAGATCACCTGAGATCGGGAGTTCAAGACCAACCTGACCAACATGGAGAAACCCCATCTCTATTATAAATACAAAATTAGCCAGGCATGGTGGCGCCTGCCTGTAATCCCAGCTACTCAGGAGGCTGAGGCAGGAGAATCACTTAAACCCGGGAGGCAGAGGTTGCGGTGAGCTGAGATCGTGCCACTGCACTCCAGCCTGAGCAACAAGAGTGAAACTCTGTCTCAAAGAAACAAACAAACAAACAAAAAACCAATATAGACAAATACTTAAATTCCTACATTACACTTTTTTTAAAACGCTCCATGAGTGTACACAAAAAATTCTTTGACATGAAATGGACTGATACTATCTGCAAAAATATTAAGTAGTGACATTTCTCTCTACTACCAAGGCTATTTTTTATCAGTACTCATTTTGTGGAATAACAAAGAAATAGAAATGGCAAAAATAAAGTCAAGTTATTGATGTCTCTGAGCTCATGCAAAAATACCTGATTTTCAAAACAGCTTTATGGACATGAATATATTTTCCATCAATTCGAAACTTCAGATCAGCAGTTTCTGGACTATCAAATTCTTTCTTCAGTGACTCTGCAACTGTTAAAAAGTCTTCATGCTCTGAAGGCAACAAACATATATTAATATGGCAAGTTCAAGGAACAGATTGAAGATTCAAAAGACTTCAAAAAGATCATCATGACCGTGATGGATAATTCCACTTGTTTTTTTTTCAAGAGTTCATACCTTGTTTGACAAATCAATTCTACGGTATTAAAGTAAGTATCCTGCATCTATAAACTACCAAAGAAAACCACCAAAAGATGGTATTTAGAAAGGCTAAATACCATCTTATATGCCTAGTTATACATTAGAAATGTATATTTTTAAAGAAAAAAATTATAGGTACTTCATGATAATATAATAACCCCCTCTCAAAACGAGTGGTTCTCTTCTAAGACTAAGAATTTGTTTCCCTTGACTGAAACACTAAGAATATCTTTTTTCTGCTTTGGGGTACTTTCAAGGGGTCAGCATACCCAACTCAAGGAGGTGCAAGAAACAAACTTACCATTTAAATGGTAATGCTAAGCGGTCATGTTCTCAAGCAGAGAAACTCTTTCCTAAGTATCTGGAATCTAAACATCTCTGTTAACCCTAAAAATCACTATATGCATAATCCTTACTCACTGTCTAAACACAGAGCAAATTCACTTAGAAACAACACCTACATGAAGGGAACAGTTTTATAAGAACACAGGATCACCTTACCTGATAAGAAGAATTGCTGTTGTGGTTATATGTTAAGTAGAACTGTGTTACTACAAGGAAAAGTAAAGGCACTTGTACAAATTCCCGGAATGCTTTCTTGTGTTTTATATGTATGAAAGAAGAAAAGAAGTAGAAAAAGGCTAATGGGGAAATTTTTTTAAATTCCAGAGATCCTGACCAGGCATCGAATCAAGCTGCTATGGATACACGAAGCAGGTTTCAACTGCCCACAGCTGAGTTAATAATCAGTGTCTTAATCAAAGACCTCGGCTTCCAAGCCTGGGATGAACCATTTTCCCTTGGTAGCCTGCTGTTACCAGAGCAACTCCTAGAGGAGGGACAACAGCTAAAACCTAGGCTGAAACAACAAATGAGCTTATCCGCAAGCTTTATCATCAGACTCTCCCGAGGCATTACCTTTCACCTAAGCCCTGTGACCTTAACTGACAGCCCTCCCTCCGCCCCATGCAATGCAGAGCTCTCCTGGCTACAGAGGAAAGGTAGAAAACCTCTCAAAAGTCAGGCTTCCCCTGACCTTGCAACCTGGATCACTGGTGGGTAAAAGAATACAAATGACTAAGATGGAACAAGAGTCCAGGAGTCTAGATTGCTATCCCCACCCATCCAAAAAAAACCCACTTCTCATCAGTGCTTCAACTTCGGCATCGTCTTAGGCTGAAATGACTCTTTCTCCTCTTTGCTCCTGGCAACAAGTATAGTACATCCTTTCAGAGGAGAAATCCTCCTCAAAGGGGTGAATTCACCATGTGACTTTCCTTCTAACACTCAGATGAGATCACAAAGTGAGAGGGAAAAAACACTTTTGACTTTCAGTGGGTGGAAGGGAAAGAAGTTATCTAGGACAGCAGTCCCCAACCTTTTTGGTACCAGGGACCAGTTTTGTGGAAGACAATTTTTCCACGGACCGAGGCGGGGAGGAGGATGGTTTGGGGATGATTCAAGCACATTATGTTTATTGTGCACTTAATTTTTATTATTGTTACACTGTAATATGTAATGAAATAATTACACAACTCACCATAATGTACAATCAGTGGGAGTCCTGAGATTGTTTTCCTACAACTGGACGGCCCCATCGGGGGGTGATGGGAGACAGTGACAGATCATCTAGGCATTAGATTCTCATAAGGAGCTCGCAACCTGTATCCCTCGCATGTGCAGTTCACAATAGGGCTTATGCTTCTATGAGAATCTAATACCGCTGCTGATCTGATGGGAGGTGGAGCTCAGGCAGTAATGTGAGTGATGGGGAGCAGCTGTAAATACAGATGAAGCTTCGCTCACTGCCACTCACCTCCTGCCGTGCGCCACGGACCAGTACAGGCATATGGCCTGGGTTTTGGGGACCCCTGATCTAGGAGGATATAGTCAATGACCATATTTTTTCCAAACTTAATATTTAAATTGTTAGGACATTTGTTCTGAAAAGAATGCCTGTGCCATTTTAAGATATAAGAACTGGGGGAAGCCTTTTATAACAAGTCCAAGTTAAGTAGTATATACAAATCTGAAGATGTGTACAGAAGTGCTTCAGCTGGGTATGCCATACATGTGCAATTCTGGCCAAATAGTCCCATTCAGTGAACCAATTATTTTCCAATCACAATACTCACTGCAAAAAAAAAAAATACTGTATTACACCTAAATAACATGGCAAAAATAAAGTGAAAGGGAGTATTCAATTGGTTTCACTTTAAGGCAAGCTTAACTCTTCCTAAGCATCCTTGCCTCCATGCCCATGACTGGTCACCTAATTGGGACAACTCCACCTGTCTGACACACCTAAGCATGACGTTTTAGAAAACTAACCTTCAATATCAATTGCTGAACAACCCAAACACCTTAACTGCCAAGAACTACATTAATTTTCAAGCACAGAGCATCATGACCCACTTATTCCCTCTGCTTATAAATAAAAGAACAACTTAAAAGAAATATGCTAGCAAAAAGGCAAACATAAACAAGAAATAAAATAAAAAGATTAAAGTCACCTTGTAAATGGCTACTCAGTTTTAAGACAGCCTAGCTTTTTCAGCCAATAATGGACTCTTAAAGAAGACAATATTCAGAAAAGGTACAGATTATGTAACCAAATATCACCCCAAATTCCACTACCCTTTATAATACCTCTGTTTTGATGCCCTTCTGAAATGAAAGAATTTGAAATCAGTTGAAAGACAAAGATAGAAAGAAAGAAGACGGGGTTAATGTGTCACCTTAAAAACCACAAGTTGTTTGCCTTTTTTATTGAGACAGGGTCTCGCTGTGTCACCCAGGCTGGAGTGCAGTGGTGCGACCACAGTTCACTGCAGCCTTGACCTCCCAGGCTCAAGCAATTCTCCATCTCAGCCTCCTGAGTAGCTGGTACTACAGGCAGGCACCACCACTCCTGGTTATTTTTTGTAGAGATGGGGTTTCGCCATGTTGCCCAGGCTGGTCTAAAACTCCTGAGCTCAAGCAGTCCACCCACCTTGACCTCCCAAAGTGCTGAGATTACAGGTGTGAGCCACCACACCCAGCCGGTTCTTCACTTTTTTGAAAGTTCATTTTTGGACCAGGCGCAGTGGCTCACGCCTGTAATCCCAGCACTTTGGGAGGCTGAGGCGGGCGGATCACGAGGTCAGGAGTTCCCGACCAGCCTGATCAACATTGTGAAACTCTGTCTCTACTAAAAATATAAAAAAATTAGCCAGGCGTGGTGGCACGCGCCTGTAATCCCAGCTACTCAGGAGGCTAAGGCAGGAGAACTTAAACCTGGGAGGCGGAGGTTGCAGTGAGCCGAGATCGCGCCATTGCACCCCAGCCTGGGCAACAGAGTGAGACTCCGTCTCAAAAAAAAAAAAAAAAAAGAAAAGAAAGTTCATTTTTGATTGGTATTATATCAAGTTCTGTAAGAAATCTAGTATAAGAGAAGTGCTTAAGAACAGGCTACCCAAAAACTTATAAAAGAACAGTCATTACAGCACTACCCACAAGAGTCAAAGGTGGGAACAACCCACATGTCCATCAACAGTTAAGTGACAAAATATGGTGTATATATATAATGGAATATTATTCAGTCATAAAAGGGAATGAAATACAGAGACATATTACGTCAATGGGCCTCAAAAACATTAAGTAAAAGAAGCCAGACACATGGGTCACATATTGTATGCTTCCGCTTATATGAACTCTCCAGAGTCGGCAAATCCATAGAAACAAAAAGCAAACTAGTGGTTGCTAGGGGTTGGGGGGAGAGGAGAATGGAGTGTGACTAATTAACGTATAAGGGCTTTCTTCTGGGGTGATTAAAACATTTTAGAATTTGACATAAAGGGTGGATGTAGGCCAGGCACAGTGGCAGGTGGATCACCTGAGGTCAGGAGTTCAAGAACAGCCTGGCCAACATGGTGAAACCCCACCTCTACTAAAAATACAAAAATTAGCTGGGTGTGGTGGCTGGTGCCTGTAGTCTTAGCTACTTGGCAGGCTGAGGCAGGAAAATCGCTTGAACTCGGGAGGTGGAGGTTGCAGTGAGCCGAGATTGCGCCACTGCACTCCAGCCTGGGCGACAGAGTGAGATTCTGTCTCAATAAAAAAAAAAAAAAGGTGGATGTACAACATTATGAATGTTCTAAACGCAACTAAACTGTACCCTTTACAATGGTTACTTGCATGTTATGCGAATTTGATATCGATTGAAATGAAAGCACTTATGAGAGAAAATTTAAAGTTCATGGTAATATTTTATAATATATGAAATACATTTGATTATGCACATCTATTTTGAAGGAAGGTATGAAAGCTAATAGAGAATAAAACATTCTGAGAGATCCCAAAACCAGCAAAGACATAGGAAAACTGGTCAGTTGGTAGTACCATTCTTCCTGGGTGGAGGTGGCCCTGCACTTTCTTACCCACAGACAGGAGGCGCCACGAGACGGCGGGCGTGGCAAAGCAGGCAAACACGTCGTCGGTGCAGGAGAAGTGGGTGAGGTGCGGGAGGATCACGGACTGACCCCGGCACTGGCCCCACATGTACACGTGCCCACCCTGCGTCTTGGCTGCAGACGTGTGGGCAGAGTGACAGGCTGCAATCTCTACCACCCTGAAAAGTTTTAAGAAAAATGCATGTTACTTCATGATCACAGAAGCCCACAGCACACCACACAAGGCAATTTAAAAGTTCATGCTTGCAATACCTCAGAAAACAAGAGTCCAAGTTCCAGGGACACTAGCTGCCAAGTCACAGCAACAAAAGCAATAGATCAGGGCAAGAGCACTGTTCTCTTTTCCCAAATGCCCACTTCTCATCCTCAGCTCACTGTGAGTTAGGATAGATCACACAGACCGCCGAGGAAAACTTGGAAAACAGACCAGCAAATCCAAGCAAATGAGGAAAGTGGACACTGAGAAAATGCCCTAACAAATGTGATGGCTTAAATACCATTTCTTTTTTTTTCTCTTTTTTTTTTTCTTTTTTGAGACAGGATCTCACTCCATCACCCAGGCTAGAGCGCAGTGGCATGACCATGGCTCACTGCAGCCTCGACCTCCCAGGCTCAAGCAATCCTTCCACCTCAGCTTCCCAGACCACAGCTGCACCACCATACCCGGCTAAGTTTTGTATTTTTTATAGAGACAGAGTCTCGCTATATTGCCAGCGCCGGTCACCAACTCCTGGGCTCAAGTGATCCTCTGCCTTCACCTCCCAAAGTGCTGGGGATTACAGGTATAAGCCATCGTGCCTGGCCCATTTCTTTATAAATATAACTTTTTCTCTCATCTCCTACCAGAGCTCAGAACACTCATTGGGCTGATAAGCATTGGCTGGGGGGTCACGGACTCTGAACGTTCCAATCCAAAAGGAAAACAAGCCAAACTTACTATATTTCTCAGTAGTATGCTTCTTGGGTAAGGTCTCATAATCAGAAGTCAGCACTCCAGGACATAGGAGGTAAGACCTTACAATTAGGCTGAACAACATCGAGCATCTATTCCAGTAACACACATTATATCAAATCAATATTTAAACAGATAATGTCCTTTCAAGAGCAGATTTATTTAAAAGTTGTTTTACTTGGCTCAAAGTAAAAGTTTATATTACACCATAAACATCAACATGGCCATAGACCTTACTTGTCTTCCATACTAAAAGGGCAACAGCAAGACTGCAGTAATTATACCAAGATGTATTCATACCTATCAATCACAGGTGGTTATTTCAGAGAGCTACATAAGAATCATATCAACCTCATGTTCATTCTGGCTACTACTCAAAACACTTTTGCATAGGCCAGGCACGGTGGGGCTCATGCCTATAATCCCAGCACTTTGGGAGGCCGAGGTGGGTAAATCACTTGAGGCCAGGAGTTCAAGACCAGCCTGGCCAACATGGCAAAACCCTGTCTCTACTAAAAAATACAAAAATTAGCTGGGCATGGTGGTACACACCTGTAATCCCAGCTACTCAGGAGGCTGAGGCAGAAGAATCACTTGAACCCAGGAGGTGGAGGTTGCAGTGAGCCGAGATCGTGCCATTGCACTCCAGTCTGGGTGACAGAGACTCTGTCTCAAAAAAGGGAAGTGAAGGGAAGGGAAGGGGAGGGGGGAGGGAGAAGGGGGAAGGGGGAAGCAGGGAGGGAGAAGGAGGAAGGGGGAAGGGGGAAGGGAGAAGGGAAGGTTATCTCTTTTGTCCAAAATGAGAATGTTAATAAACAGAAGAATCACAAAGCCAAACACCGCAGCTCTGCCACACACAGCCCCAAGGCCACATCGCACACACAGTCCCAAGACGTGGCACAGCCAAGTTACCTTTCTTTCTCCACCATGATGTGTGCTGGGCTTAGCAGGTTATTTTTATTGCCAGTTCCCAGCTGCCCATATGTGTTAGCTCCCCAGGCATAGAGCAAGCCCTCATCTGTTAGTGCTAGAGTATGTGCGTAGCCGCAGACAATCTGCAAGTAAATTGAAATGGTTACCATTAGCAGGAAAACAGGAAGGGCAGGCAGAACATCTACTTAAAGGCTACAGCCAGCTTCTGCAGAATGCCAAATCATCATCAGGGGTGGACTGACATTTGCTGGAACATTAAAAAAGCATTAGAAGGCGGGGCGTGGTGGCTCATGCCTGTAATCCCAGCGCTTTGGGAGGCCGAGGCAGGCAGATCACAAGGTCAGGAGATTGAGACCATCCTGGCTAACACGGTGAAACCCCGTCTCTGCTAAAAATACAAAAAATTAGCCGGGTGTGGCGGCGGCCACCTGTAGTCCCAGCTACTCGGGAGGCTGAGGCTGGAGAATGGCGTGAACCCGGGAGGCAGAGCTTGCAGTGAGCCAAGATGGCGCCACTGCACTCCAGCCTGGGAGACACAGCAAGACTCTGTCTCAAAAAAAAAAAAAAAAAGCATTAGAAAAGACTAAACCTTAGGCTACTGAATTTTTCCATTGTTTTTTTTTTTTTAACTTGTCGAGCCTGTTTTGCCAGCACCATAGTCTTGCTTCTCCTTGTGGGAAATTAGGGAAGATATAATATTAAATATGGAAGATGAAGGCACAGAGTATTGCCAGAAAAGACTGACTGAAGAGTAAACCTCCAATATTTCTCCAAGTTAGAGCAAGGAAGGTAGATGGGAAGCCACTAACTGAGAGTGCACCACACGTACCTGGTTCACACACACGCTGTGCAAAGCTGCCACTCTCACAGGGGTCAGCTGGTTGCCATTGTTTCCCAAGCCCAGCTGACCATTGCCATTGTAACCCCAGCCATATACCTTAGAGAGGACAGAAGGGAGAGAGTGAGATTTTTAAACTGCTGGTAAGAAGGAAGAGACAAAAAACCAGCCCATCTAAACAAATCAGATACTTCCAACACCTATATTCTACTCTATGCTCCTGCAACTGATCTCCAAACAGAAGCTATTTTGGAGAAGGGGATGACAGAATTGGCATCAGTTTCTACTCCATGACTTACTAGTTAGATAGTCTGGGGCAAGTCACTCTTTCCTGTTTAATACATGAGGAAGTTGAGCCTCACTAACAATTATTAAGTACCTACTGTATGTCAGAACACTCTGAAAGGTACTAGTTTTTGGTCACGGTTTAACAGGCGAAATAGATACATGCAAATTTTTTGCTGATGGGTAGCAAGTGCTACAATAGGTATCAATCAAGGCACTGCAGAACAGCAAGGAGGAAGGTTTTAGCTCTAGGAAGAAAGATTAAGGAAGACTTTTCAAAAAGTGGAGATTGGAGCAGAGCTGAAGGATGAAGGAGAGCAAAAACATTCCAAGCAGAAGGTATTGACTGTGTTAGAAGCTAGTTTAGAAGATAAGTAGGTGGGCTTGCCTGGACACATCTGCAGTAGTGGTAGTAGAAAGACTAGAAGAAGGCTGGGTGGGGTAGCTCACGCCTGTAATCCCAGCACTTTGGAAGGCCAGCGTGGGCGGATCACAAGGTCAGGAGATCGAGACCATCCTGGCCAACACAGTGAAACCCCATCTCTACTAAAAATACAAAAATTAGCTGGGCATGGTGGCGCGTGCCTGTAACCCCAGCTACTCAGGAGGCTGAGACAGGAGAATCACTTGAACCTGGGAGGCAGAGGTTGCAGTGAGCCAAGATCGTGCTACTGTACTCCAGCCTGGCAACAACAACAACAAAAAGACTAGAAGGAAAGGCAAGAGCTCAGAGGGAAAGTGACAAAAAACATACCAGGGAAAGTGCAATACATCTATAAATTTCTCATTAAAGTATTAATTTAATTTGTATTTTTGAAAGATAATGCTGGCCACAGTATGAAAGATGATGGAGCATATAAGGCTAGAGGCAGGAAGAACTTTTAGGAGGTCATTTCTTCTCTCGTTAGCAAATAGGTGAGCTCTGATGAGGCTCTAAACTAAGGAGTGACAGCGGGATCATGAGAGGGAAAGCAGGGGAAAGAGGATTAAAAATAGAAGACTTCCCAGAACGTGACAGTCCCTTGGATACAGAGTGAGAGGAGGCCCGTCTGCTGAAAGTAACAGAGCTAGGCATAGGTTTGACAGGAGTGTTAAAGGTTCCAAATAGCCATAGGAAAAAGTACTGACCAGGAACAAATAAAGGCCTTGCTCAAATTACAAACCCAAGATTTGTGGTGGCATCGAGCCCCACAGCAATGTAGGGCAGCAGACATAGACTGGGGCTTTTCAGGGTAACATGATGGAGGGGAAAGGGGGAATGGACTTTAAGGGCCTGGGGAGAGATGGTTAAAGGCACTTTCACCCAGTGCCAGAAGTGTAACAGACATGAACTTTCTGGAGAGAAATTTGGCAATGGCTATCAATATTTTCTATGGCATACTTCTTGACCCAGAAATTCTTTGGGAATTTATTCTATAGAAATACTTGTATAAGTGTACAAAGATACACATACACAGAGTAACACAGAAAATCACCACAGCTCTGTCTATAACAGCAAAAAATTAGAAAACTGACATGTTCATCAGTAGAGCTCTGTATGTGGGTCATTCGCAGAAGCCAAAGTCAGCAGCCATAATGATGGAAAGCCGCATAAATGGTCTGATCATAGACACAGATAAACACAGGATGCTATACAGGGGAGCGGGAAGCAGGCTGAAGAATAGCAGAGAAAAGCTGCAGTAGGTATAATCATCCCATTTTTTTAAAAAAAGATAATTATACTTACCCATATATAATTGTTTAAGGGAAAAGTCCAAAAAGATATGCATGAAACTATTAACAAGATTGGGAAAAGGTATTCACTTTTTATTTTATCTGTTTCACTTGTCTTCCTTTACTTTGTTAAAATAACCATATAATAATAACCTAAAAATTAAACTTATTTTTAAAAATAAGAGAAGAATACTGGAATGGAGGATATTCAACGGCCATCCCAAGGAATTCTGAAGTCATCTTCATGATACTGAGATTGATTTTTAAAAAAATAAGTTAACATGAGGTCTATGCATAAACTCTAAAGCACCCTAGCGCAGGGGTCCCCAGTCCCCAGCTCATGAGCCGCAGGCCGGTACCAGTCCGTGCCCTGTTAGGAACCGGGCCACACAGCAGGAGGTGAGCGGCGGGCAAGGGAGTATTACTGCCTGAGCTCCACCTCCTGTCAGATCAATGGCAGCATTAGATTCTCATAGGAGCACGAACCCCATTGTGAACTGCACAACAAGGCATCTAGGCTGTGCACTCCATATGAGAATCTAACTCATGCTTGATGATCTGAGGTGGAACAGTTTCATCCCAAAACCATGCCCCCAACACCGCCATCTGTGGAAAAACTGTCTTCCATGAAACCAGTCCCTGGTGCCAAAAGGGTTGGGGACCACTGCCCTAGCACACCAATGCATGATGCCAAAACATCTGTGTCCAGGGTAATATCTTTGTATAATTTTCATGCACTAAAATATGCATAGGTAGTAAAAGGCCTATTTAAGTGGAAGCTGTATCCAGAGACTAATTTCATAGAAATAACCATCAGCTCAAAAGTGACCACAGTAGGGGGTAACTAAATGGAGAGTTGTTAAAAGTAGCTAACAACAGTCAGGACCCCACAAAAAATCTGCTTTTGTAAGTTGTTTCCTCCTGTGAACATTCAAGATATAGGTAGGTAGTTCTACAAGGACTTCATCAGTTAATTTTAAAATGTACAGTTGACATTTTTTCATTGGAAGAGAAAGGTAGGATTAAATTCTTTAATCTATTACATTAAATATCACGAACAAATAGCTATAGGCATTAGGCTCTTTGGATCTTGCAAAAAATACAACTTAGACATATAGAATCTTTACTTTCAGGTAAATCCTGGAATTTAGAAAAGTCATACTGAGGAGCAAAAAACCTCCAGCTCCTCAGTCAGTAATCAGTTAACTTTCAATGGAGCTACCAAAACAAAGCACTCTTCCTTCTTCCATCTGATACATTCACCTTGTGAAGAAACTGACGTGTAATTGAAAAAGGAGGTAGAAAGGGAAATGGGAGTGGAGACACCTCACCTCGCCATTGTCCAGAACAGCCATGGATGAAGTCTGACCACAGGCAATGCCAACTACCCTCTTAATATGTAAACAGTTTGTAACTTTTCGAGGAGTTGGTTGATTTGCTGTAGAACCTGATCCCACTTGGCCACAGTTGTTATAACCCCAAGCAAACACCTACAAGAGAAAGAAAAAGGAAAAGGAAAGAATAGTCAGGGTGAAAATTCCACCCCAACACAAATAATCATAAAAATTAAAATCAACCTACTTAATGAGTACTTAAGATGTGCTAAACGGTTCTATATGCTTTACACACATTAACCTATTTAACCTGCCTAGTAATCCTGCAAAGTGACCCTAGAGTAGGTAGTACCCACTTTATACATCTCCATTTTATACACGGAAACTGAAACACGAGAGGTTAAGTGACTTGCTTGAGGTACCAAAGCTGGTAAGTAGCGCTAAGAGAATTTAACCCCAAGCAGTCTAGCTATGCTCTTGACCACCATGCTACATTCCCTCTATAATTTGTGTGTGTGTGTATACACACACAACTACACATACACACATACGAATGTGGCATCAATAGGAAATGCGGTATATGCCACATAAGTATTAGTGATGTAAAACATTTGCTCAACTCTTTGGGCATAAATATTCATTGTTTTCCATGGAAACCATTCTTTTTGTTTTGCTTTGGTTTTTTTTTTTTTTTTTGAGATAGAGTTTCGCTCTGTCCCCCAGGCTGGAGTGCCGTGGCGCGATCTCAGCTCACTGCCAGCCCCGCCTCCCGGGTTCATGCCATTCTCCTACCTCAGCCTCCCAAGTAGCTGGGACGACAGGCGCCCGCCACCATGCCCGGCTAATTTTTTGTATTTTTAGTAGAGATGGGGTTTCACCGTGTTAGCCAGGATGGTCTCGATCTCCTGACCATGTGGTCCACCCATCTCGGCCTCCCAAAGTGCTGGGATTACAGGCGTGAGCCACCGTGCCCAGCCTCATGGAAACCATTCTAAACAAGACTATAAACAGAGAGATGAATTAGGGAGGGAGGTGTTGGCAGCAGAGGAAATAATTTCCTCCAACATTAGGAAAATGTCTAAGCCCCCGCTCCCCACCCTGCTTCACGTGGCTGCAGGAGGTGGTCCACGTATATACTGAGTGTGGCTTCCATGATTCTTGTCTGATGCTGGCCAAGGCAACAACAGTAGAGCCCTCTGGTATATGTGTTACAGGTTCATTTCACAGGTACAAAACAAATAACCTGCAACACCTCCTCAAAGTATATTCACATAAATATCTAGTTTAATTATGCAAATATTAATATTCAGTATAATTATTCAAAGTACCATATGCTTAAGATTAAAATAAATCAGGAACCCAGCCTGCATAAATTAGCAAGTTTGAGCTAATTTCAGCAATCATTCTTCTGGTACTTCTCAAATACAGCACATTCCCTTGCAGTGCTGCTGACTCTTGTTTAAAAACTGGGGCTGTAGTTCCACTAACCAAGAAATGGACTAGGAAACAGTGGATCTGGGGCATGAGGCCTGTGTGCTATGCCTGGCTCCAGCACATCCCAGTCATGAAATCTTGGTCTCCCTGAGATTTTGGGTTTGTTCACTTATAAGTTGTCCTACTTAATAAAATCTCTGTAACATCACTGAGGGACTTCAAAGAGAGGAACAGTATGATCTAATCTGTGTTAGAAACCAGAGAGGACAGCAAAGCAAGACTGGACAGACGGATCAACTTAAAAGATACGGAATAGAAGGGACTATGGCAGTAGTCTAGGCAGGAAATGACAAGACTTGACCAAAGGCAATGGAAATGGAGAGGAACAAAATGGAGGAACAAAAAGGCAAAGGAAATGGAGAGGAAATGGAGATGGTACAAAAGATTAGAAGACAGAATCAATAGGATGAGTGACCTTTAAGATAAGCGCAACTTGGGGGCTGAACAGGTGTTACAGTACCTACTAGGAGGATAGTAAAGTTATTTTTTCCAAACTCATTACATATACTGAAAAATAAAATAGACCTTAAGGATGGGGTCACTAAAAAAAAAAAGTACAGAACACTGTCACACATCTGAGCTATAGTCTTAGCAAAGAGCATAGGACTCAGCTGCCTTAAAAAATGAACTCTAGGTTGGGTGCGGTAGCTCACACCTATAATCCCAGCATTTTGGGAGGCCAAGACAGGAGGATCGCTTGAGCCCGGGAGTTCAAGACCAGCCTGGGCAACATAGCCAGATTCTTGTCTCTACAAAAAAAAATTTTTTTAAAAAAAGAATGAATTCTACTGCCATCAAAAGTGTAATCTTGATTATACAATACACGTTATGCTAGAGAGAGAGTGCACTCCCACAAGGTTTTTAGCTACATGCACAGGGCTACAATATTCACACCACATCAAGTACAAATATGGTCATTAAAATCAGAGGATTTTCACAATAGCCAAAAGTGGAAACAATCCAAACATCCATGAACAGATGAATAGACAAACAAAGTGTGGCTTACAGCAGGTCCTTGAAAAACGTCATTTCATTCAATATCATTTTGTTATAACACTAATGAGAAAAAATGTCAATTCCCGGCCAGGGCCACTGTCTGTGGAGCCTGCATGTCCCATGTCTGTGTGGGTTTTCTCTGGGTACTCTGATTTCCTCCCACACCCCAAAGCTGTGCAGACTAGTTTGTGTCTAAGCTGTATACATGTCTCAATGATTCTAGTGAGAGTGAGTGTGGGGGTATACATGAGTGCACCCTGTATCCTGTCCAGGGCTGCTTCCCACCTGGTGTCCTGCGCTGCCAGAAGAGGCTGTGGCCACATGCAACCCTGAACTGGAACAAACGGGTTGGAAAATGAATGAATGAATAAATGAATACAAATTATTAGAAAATAAAAATTCACAAAGTAGGCTTGTCGTGGTGGCTATGCCTGTATTCCCAGCACTTTGGGAGGCCGAGGCGGGAGGATCACCTGAGGTCAGGAGTTCGAGACCAGCCTGGCCAACATGGTGAAACCCCGTCTCTACTAAAAATACAAAAAAATTAGCCAGGCATGGTGGCAGGCGCCTGTAATCCCAGCTACTCAGGAGGCTGAGGCAGGAGAATCACTTGTACCCAGGAGGCAGAGGTTGCAGTGGGCCGAGATTGTACCATTGCACTCCAGCCTGGGCAAGAAGGGTGAAACTCCGTCTCCAAAAAAAAAAAAAAAAAAAAAAAATTCACAAAGTAGACAATAACCATACAAATGCATAACAATAAACAACACAGTCAAACACCCTCAGTGAGCTGTCACATTTGTGATTGTTTGCTTTTGAACTGTGTGGCAGCAGGAGGTGCCCCTTGTAATTTTTGCTTTGCAAACATTTATTCCTTGACTTAACCCACCACCACTATGATCACCCCAACTCAGTGATTCACCATAAATTGGGTAAATAATTCTCTTATTGCTTTTATTAATCTTTGTTAAATATATGTATTAGTTTGCATTTATTTAAATGTTTAAGAAGTGGTTTGGGTCTTCAGAAGTTTGGTGATGTCTTTGTGACCAGAAATATACCATAGGAACTTAACTCTTGTTTTTATCAATTAGCCAATGGTAAAACTGGTTTCATTACATGTCTTTTTGCTTAAAGTTGTAGTTTCCAAGAATCTATCAATGACATTATGTGGGCACTTACTATATGTATCCAATGGAATATTATTCAGCCCTGAAAAGGAATGAAGAGAATCCTATCATATGGTACAAAGTGGATGAACCTTGAGGATATTATGCTAAGTGAGATAAACCAGTTACAAAAGGACAAACATTGTATGATTCCACTTATGTGAGGTACCTAGAGTAATCAAACTCAAAGAAACAGAGTAGAAAGTTGTTGGCTGGGCACGGTGGCTCACGCCTGTAATCCCAGCACTTTTGGAGGCCAAGGCGGGCAGATCACGAGGTCAGGAGATCGAGATCATCCTGGCTAACACGGTGAAACCCTGTCTCTACTAAAAATACAAAAAATTAGGCGGGTGTGGTGGTGGGCACCTGTAGTCCCAGCTACTTGGGAGGCTGAGGCAGGAAAATGGCGTAAACCCGGGAGGCGGAGCTTGCAGTGAGCAGAGATCGTGCCACTGTACTCCAGCCTGGGCGACAGAGCGAGACTCCATCTCAAAAAAAAAGAAAGTTGTTGTCAGGGGCTGGGGGAGGACAGAATGGGAGTGAATGTTTACCAGGTACAGCGTTTCAGTTTTGCAGGATGAAACAGTTCTGTGGGTGCATGCTGGTGACGGTTGTATGACAAGGTGAACATACTTAACACCACTGAACTATACACTTAAAACTGGTGAAGCTGGTAAATTTTATGTTAAGTGTATTTACTATGATGAAAAAAAAAAAAGAATAAAGAATAAAAGCAGCATACTTACCTCTCCATCAGCTGCCAGAGCCATTGAATGATGTGAGCCACAAGCCACTTCCACCACTTGCTTGATCAAGAGATTGGTACAGACCTGGACGGGAGCAATGCCTTGGTTGGTCGTCCCATTCCCAAGCTGGCTATATCCATTGTGGCCCCAGGCATAAACCACTCCATCTGTGCACACAAAGCACACAAAAAATCAGCTCCAAAAAGAAATAGTAACCCTGTACTTTCTTCCCCAGAACTTCGTACAGCTCCTTCTCCAGCCTTCATTTCTCTCCCATTGCCCACTCCTCTCTATTAAGTAACCACGGACGGAGTAAAGGAGAGAGAGATGGGTGACAGAACGGGATAGACAGATGCAAAATCTTTAAAGAAAAAACTTGGTAATAACATAGAAAGATCAGTTTTGTGATCAAAAGCAAAGTTTACGTATGCAAGAATTAGGCTTTCTAAAAACTTTGATTCATCTCAATAGTTTCTGTGTCAGATGCCAAGAAAAAGGCAGATGATAAGAAAGCTCGATGTTAATGTTTACCATTGCTTAACCAAATACCAAGTCACGGGGAACCCACAGGGGGTGTGTGGCTACTCGCTCACCAAGTACAGGGGAAAGAGATAGACTGTTTACAAAGGAAACAAAAGTCCCAGGGCTTCTTTGAAGCAGACTATTTTATTTTAGTGGCATGAAATCTGGCTGAATTTTTTTTTTTTTACATAAAGCAACCATTTTTTTACGCTCATTTATTCTGTGTCAGGAATTTGGACAGGGGACAATGAAGATGGCTTGTCTTTGCTTCACAGTGTGTGTGATCTCAGCAAGATTAAAAGACTGGGGATGACTTGAGAGCTGAGGACTAGCCAACACCTGGAGGCATTGTCACTCACACTGCTGTGACTATCTCTGGAAAGCATAATCAGCTTATTCTAACAGATTCAACTCAGGAACAGCCAAATGGGGGAGACACACAGGGTAAGGTATGCGGGGCTGAGGGGTGCACGGAGCTCCCATGCCCTCCCTGGCATGCCACCCCCTCCCAGCACCTTGATGTGGTCACCAACCCGGAAGCTCCTCTGTCTGAATTTTTTTTATAATGACTATCTTTTCTGAGATTCTGATGAAGACGACTTTTCTTGTGTTATCTCTTGAAGTACCATCATTTCAGGCATTTCTTTCCACAGCACCCCCGAGTGCCAAGGGCAGGTCTCCCAGAGTTACACATTCTCCTCTTATCTTTCCCATGGTAATAAAACATCCCGACCTATTAAGGACAGTCTGCCTGGCAACAACACTCAAGGGCAACAGCAGAAATCCAAGTATTACAGTTAGGCTGCTGGTCACTCACAGCAGTCCCCAGGCAACCAGGGGAAACAGACTTCTACTTATCTACTGTAGAACGAAGACAGCCCACACAAACTCAGAGTCCTCTTCCAGGTGACATGTGGCTCACAAGAGCCGTTCCCTCCTACAGAAATTATGACAGAAACCATAAATGGGAAATTTCATCCTGAGAAAGATGAGGCTTAAGACTGAAAGAAAGAGTATAAAACACAAAAAGTATGATCCATGATATTGTGTTAAAAGTTACGGCAGGTGAAAGAAATGTCCAAACTAATGAGTGTTTTAACCCCTGAAAACAGAAAAATAGACTTAAATAGAGAAATGCATACCTTGTTCTTGGATGGAAAAATTCAGTATCATAAAGATTCTAGTTTTTCCTACATAAACTTATAAAGTTTAAATAGCAATAAAAGCTTAAAGTTACTTTCTGGAGGTAGACAAATTGATTAGAAAGTTTAATGGGAAGAATGAACAAACAAGAATAAATAGGAAAACCCTACCAAAAAAAAAAGCAAGAAGGTAGCTAATTCTGCCAGTTACTAAAACCTATAACAAGTTTCTATGAGGCTGGGCTTGCCTGTAATCCCAGCACTTTGGGAGGCCGAGGCAAGTGGATTGCTTGAGGTCAGGAGTTCAAGACCAGACTGGCCAACATAGTGAAACCCCATATCTACTAAAAAAAAAAAAAAAATACAAAAATCAGCCAGGCATGGTAGCGCGCACCTGTAATCCCAGCTACTCAGGAGGCTGAGGCACAAGAATTGCTTGAACCCAGGAGGCGGAGGTTGCAGTGAGCTGAGATTGTGCCTTGCACTCCAGCCTGGGCAAAAAGGACTCTATCTCAAAGAAAAAAAAAAAAGGTTAATTTTAAAATAACCTGTAATTCTAAATAATCTCAAATAGAAGATGCTGAATCCATGAAACAATAGCAACAAGTTCTGGAAAGAAACATTTAAAGATCAAGAAAGAACACTTGGAAATAAAACAATGGGAATGTTAAAAATTTGACATAAGCGTTGTAAGATAAAGTTGAAGAAATTTCCCAGAACACAGATGGGAGAGAACATTTTTTAAAAATCATGAAGATCAGGCCAGGCATGGTGGCTCACACCTGTAATCCCAGCACTTTTGGAAGCTGAGGTGGGAGGATTGCTTGAGCCCAGGAGGTTACAGGTGTGAACCACCTGCTCACACAGTGAGGCTGCAGTGAGCCAAGATTGCACCACCGCACTCTAGCCTGGACAGAGAGACCCTGTCTCAAAAAAAAAAAAAAAAAAAAAAAATTAGGAAGATCACTCCAGAATCTCTAACTTTCTAAGAAAAATTCCATTAAGGAGAAAACAAAGAAGAAAATTTTTCTTTTTTTTAGATGGGGTCTCACTCTGACCCTCACTCTGTCACAAAGGCTGGAGTGCAGTGGCGCAATCATAGCTCACTGCAACCTCAAACTCCTGGGCTCAACTGATCCTCCTGCCTCAGCCTCCTGAGTAGCTGAGACTACAGGTGCGTGCCACCATCCCCAGCATTTTTTTTTTTTTTTTTTTAAGAGACATGGCCTCGCTATGTTGACCAGGCTGGTCTTGAACTCCCGGCCTGGAGCAAACGTCCTGCCTTGGCTTCCCAAAGTGCTGGGATTACAGGCATGAGCCACCACACACAGCCAACAAGGGAAACTATTCATGAAATATTACAAGAAGAAATTTCCAGAAATGACCAATACAATAAATTAAAAATTACACCAGAGTACAGAATCGTGATTATGTCACAATACTTAAAAAAATAAAAATAAAAATAAAAAAAAGATCCTTGAAGCTTCCAAAGAGGAAAAAACAGTCACATACAAAATAGCAAAAGTTGCCGGGCATAGTGGCTCACACCTGTAATCCCAACACTTTGGGAGGCCGAGCCACAAGGATCACTTGAGCCCAGGAGTTTGAGACCAGCCTAGGCAACTAGGCAACACAGTGAGACCTCGTCTCTACAAAAAAATTTAAAAATGAGGTGGGAAGATCGCTTGAGCCCAGGAGGTCAAGGTTGCAATGAGCCATAATCACTCCACTGTACTCCTGCCTGGGTGACAGAGAGAGATCCTGCCTCAAAAAAAAAAAAAAAAAAAAAAAAGGCCAGGCACAGTGGCTTACGCTTATAATCCCAGCACTTTGGGAGGCTGAGATGGGTGGATCACCTGAGGTCGGGAGTTCAAGATCAGCCTGGTCAACATGGAGAAACCCTGTCTTTACTAAAAACACAAAAATTAGCCAGGCATGGTAGCACACGCCTCTAATTGTACTTGGGAGGCTGAGGCATGAGAATTGCTTGAACCCAGGAGGCTGATGTTACAGTGAGCTGAGATCGTGCCACTGCACTCCAGCCTAGGCGATAGAGCGAGACTCTGTCTCAAAAGAAAAAAAAGGAAAGAAAGAACCAGTGTGATGCCAGAAGGCATGATTACGCAAGGCAAAAGTGAGATAATCACCTCATTATGCTCAACTCCAGTTATACTCATACCACATGATGATGCTCAGATTTGGATTTCACAGCTCTCTTGAGAAAGATGCAGAGAACTTGAAGTAGATTCAGTTAGGAGTTACAGGCACTTAGAAGGCTAGATACTAAAACCTGTGACAGCATTCTAGGAAGCTGTGATTCCTCAGTCTAGACAAAGAAAGGCCGGGATGCAAATCATCTCCCAAATGCCACCCTAGACAATTATCCAACAAAAAGCTGAGGACCTCAGAGAAAGAGAGCAAGAGTTAACGTATCTAAAGTATAAAAGGAAGCATTTAAATAGATAATGAATTTTCAGAGAGTGTTGGGTGCCCACAGTACAGATCGATTACACGCACATACAAAATGTCCACTCTCCCTTAGTGATCTTGAAGAGGCAGAGTAAAAAAGGACAAGAACCTATCAACCTGCATCCCCGGTTCTTTCAATATGGCAACTACATGAATGCCAGAGAACAGACGAAGATTTCCCGATTCAAGATGCAAGCAATGCACAAAGAAAAGAAAGCCAGGTAGCATCTGTGTTTAGAAAAATGTACTGGCCGGGCACAGTGGCTCATGCCTGTAATCCCAGCACTTTGGGAAGCCAAGGTGGGCGGATCACGAGGTCAGGAGTTCGAGACCAACCTGGCCAATATGATGAAACCCAGCCTCTACTAAAAGTACAAAAATTAGCCGGGGCGTGGTGGTACGCATCTGTGGTCTCAGCTACTCGGGAGGTTGAGGCAGAAGAATCGCTTGAACCCAGGAGATGGAGGTTGAGTGGGCCGAGATCATGCCACTGCACTCCAGCCTGGAGACAGAGCGAGACTCCTTCTAAAAAAAAAAAAAACAAAAAATGCCGGGCACGGTGGCTCACGCCTGTAATCCCAGCACTTTGGGAGGCTGAGGCGGGCGGATCACGAGGTCAGGAGATCGAGATCATCCTGGCTAACACAGTGAAACCCCATCTCTACTAAAAATACAAAAAGTTAGCCAGGCATGGTGGCGGGCGCCTGTAGTCCCAGCTACTCGGGAGGCTGAGGCAGGAGAATGGCGTGAACCCAGGAGGTGGAGCATGCAGTGAGCCGAGATTGCACCACTGCACTCCAGCCTGGGCGACAGAGAGAGACTCCGTCTCAAAAAAAAAAAGAAAGAAAGAAAAGAAAAACATACCAAAGGAACCCTGAAAGTTGCATTGCAGAACAAAGACCAGTGAGCTATTAAGGAATAGGATTGGACCTGTCCCGCTCCCTCTCCCGCTCCCGCTCCCTCTCCCTCTCCCCACGGTCTCCCTCTCCCCACGGTCTCCCTCTCCCTCTCTTTCCACGGTCTCCCTCTGATGCCGAGCCGAAGCTGGACTGTACTGCTGCCATCTCGGCTCACTGCAACCTCCCTGCCTGATTCTCCTGCCTCAGCCTGCCTAGTGCCTGTGATTGCAGGCGGGCGCCGCCACGCCTGACTGGTTTTCGTATTTTTTTGGTGGAGACGGGGTTTCGCTGTGTTGGCCGGGCTGGTCTCCAGCTCCTAACCACGAGTGATCTGCCAGCCTCGGCCTCCCGAGGTGCCGGGATTGCAGACGGAGTCTCGTTCACTCAGTGCTCAATGTTGCCCAGGCTGGAGTGCAGTGGCGTGATCTCGGCTAGCTACAACCTCCACCTCCCAGCCACCTGCCTTGGCCTCCCAAAGTGCCCAGATTGCAGCCTCTGCCCGGCCGCCACCCTGTCTGGGAAGTGAGGAGCGTCTCTGCCTGGCCACCCATCGTCTGGGATGTGAGGAGCCCCTCTGCCCGGCTGCCCAATCTGGGAAGTGAGGAGCGCCTCTTCCCAGACGCCATCCCGTCTAGGAAGCGAGGAGCGTCTCTGCCCGGCCACCCATCGTCTGAGATGTGGGGAGCGCCTCTGCCCCACCGCCCCGTCTGGGATGAGGAGCGCCTCTGCCCAGCTGCGACCCCATCTGGGAGATGAGGAGCCCCTCCGCCCAGCAGCCGCCCCGTCTGAGAAGTGAGGAGCCCCTCCGCCCGGCAGCCGCCCCGTCTGAGAAGTGAGGAGCCCCTCCGCCCGGCAGCCGCCCCGTCTGGGAGGTGGGGGGCAGCCCCCGCCCGGCCGCCGCCCGGTCCGGGAGGTTGGGGGGGGGCACCTATGCCCGGCCGCCCCTTCTGGGAAGTGAGGAGCCCCTCTGCCCGGCTGCCACCCCGTCTGGGAGGTGTACCCAACAGCTCATCGAGAACGGGCCATGATGACGATGGCGGTTTTGTCGAATAGAAAAGGGGGAAATGTGGGGAAAAGATAGAGAAATCAGATTGTTGCTGTGTCTGTGGAGAAAGAAGTAGACATAGGAGACTCCATTTTGTTCACTACTAAGAAAAATTCTTCTGCCTTGGGATGCTGTTGATCTATGACCTTACCCCCAACCCGGTGCTCTCTGAAACGTGCTGTGTCCACTCAGGGTTAAATGGATTAAGGGCATTGCAAGATGTGCTTTGTTAAACAGATGCTTGAAGGCAGCATACTCGTTAAGAGTCATCAACACTCCCTAATCTCAAGTACCCAGGGACACAAACACTGCGGAAGGCCGCAGGGTCCTCTGCCTAGGAAAACCAGAGACCTTTGTTCACTTGTTTATCTGCTGACCTTCCCTCCACTATTGTCCTGTGACCCTGCCAAATCCCCCTATGCGAGAAACACCCAAGAATGAGCAATAAAAAAATAAATAAATAAATAAATAAATAAATAAAAGTTGCATTGCGACCACAAATCCACTGAAAAATTAGGCTGGAAGGACCATTCATTTGCTATATCTCATCTTCCACAGCTTTATGGAAGCAGTCGAAAACCTCAGAAGTTTGCCTAATTTGCAAGACATCCTATAGCTTTTCCAGAGTGTTTAACTTTCACCTGCTTTATGTACTTCCTCTCAGAAATTAAGAAGCAAACAATCCAAAATCAGTTATCTGGTATAGCCCTATCTCCCCTAAGCTTAGAATTAACCGGTCAATTTCTTACAAACTGAAAAGTTAGATGGGTTCCCTCCTTACCTTCGGTGCTGAGAAGAACATGTGGTCCACTCCCGTAACTGAGGCTTTTAATCTTCTTTCCACATAAGCCTTCTAGCTTTTTGGGTACAAGTGTACTCTGGTTATCTCCAGTTCCTAGACAGTTACTATAGTTCAGTCCAAATACAAAGACCTAGAAAATAGATAGTTTTTTTTCTGAGTCTTTTGACCGAAAGCTGTATTAAAAGCTCCCTTCTCTCCTCTGAAAATAAGACATTTCAACTACAGAGCTCAGGAGGTGAAAAGAGACTGATATGGTTGTTAAGAAAAATTCAACCTCTGTGGACATTGCTTACGTTTCAGAATGTTTGTCTATATTATGAAACTCAGAGTGCTATGGAGTAGACGGGTATTAAATCAAGAAACTGAAAAAAGAGAAACTATCAAAGCCATAGTCTTCCTGAACTTCAGGATCTCTTTATTTATACCCTGCCTTTTCTCCATCTTTGAACTGGACACTTTGAAGACCAATTGCCAAATAAGTCCTAAAACGAAACTAGGTTTTAAGAGACTCTTACCTCATCATTGTCAGTAACGTACAGTGCTTCACTGGCTGAGGTGCCGAAGACACATGCCTTCCGAATAGACGCGATCTCTTGAGGGGAGAGTAGAGTGAAGATGGGCCACTTTCCAACATCCACCATGACTCTGGCTTCAAGCAATTCCTATAAATAAGCCGACATCTCTGCTGGAACAGAAAGGATTCCAGAAAAAAATTAAATAGTCACTGAGCTAACTTTCCAAAAAAAGACCTGTTAATAAATACTAACAAAAGCTGATTCTAGAATAAATGAACTACCTTTGGTTACATGGATCACTCACTTTCCCCCAGCCATGTGTGCAATCCCTCCTCCACCTTCAAACCCCGGCCTTTCCTACAAGAGAATAACGTGCAAGAACTAGCTGTTTGTCTTGCCCACTTCCTAGTCAGTGCTTATCTGTTCCACATGTGCTTCCAACTCACCCTCTTCTTAGACCTCTAAAAACAGCCAAAGCAGCAGGTCAAGACCAAGTTCTGGCTCTAGCACCTCCAACAGCACACACAGAGGGCGCCTGCAGCTGGAGCATGCTTAGCCAAAGCCTTGTCCCCACCCACCAGAGATATTCTTCCCACCAGCACCAACTCGGATGACAAGGATCAGCTTCAGCCCCAGGTATCATACCACAAATTCAATGAGCATTAAACGCCATCAAATCAGGCTATTCATTGTCACTGCATAGCCAGACTACTGGAATAACATTTGAATGTCTTGACAAATGTGTGTGCAGGTAGAGGGGGAGGTATGGGTGAGGACAAGTAAAAGATTTGACAGGGGAGTAATACATGAAAATGGGAAAAAAACTTTGGTTTCAAATGGACAAAAGGGGATAAGAAAGAAAGTCTCCTTATCATCCCTCCCTGACCCTCTCCTCAAAGGCCACCACTGTTCCCAGTGATCTGTAATTCCTTCCGGAAACAGTGCTCATGGAAGCACTACATGTATGCATAGGTGTATGTGTATCTTTAAAAACAAAAGCACAAATGGAAGTTTTTTTTCCCTACTTAACAGTACATCGGGGAAATCATTCTATATTAGCACACATAGACCTGCTACATTTCTTTCCAATGGTACTATAGCATTCCATTACATCGATTTAGCAATTTACCTTATTTTCTACTGAGAGACATTTAAGTCAATTCCAGTCTTTTGCTAGAACAATAGTGCAATTGTTGCCTGCACATTATTGTATTGACATGTCTTGTTTTATACAGAAATTTCTAAAATAAATTCCTAAAAATGAAAATTGCTAGGTCAAAGTCTAATAGCTATTTTACTGTTACTAGCTATTAATATTTCAAACAGTCTTCTATTGAAGTAGTGGCCATATATAAAATCACCATGGATGTAGGATGGCACCTGTTTACACACACCCTTCCCACACAGCGTACTCTCACGGTATTTCAGTTTTGTTTAAACTGGCACTTCCCTGTGATGAGTGGAGTTGGATGTCACTTAAAAAAATAATCAGGCCGGGGGGGGTGGTGGCTCACACCTGTAATCCCAGCACTTTGGGAGGCCAAGGTGGGCAGATCACGAGGTCAAGAGATCGAGACCATCCTGACCAACATGGTGAAACCTTATCTCTACTAAAAATACAAAAATTAGCTGGGCATGGTGGTGTGTGCCTGCAGTCCCAGCTACTCAGGAGGCTGAGGCAGGAGAATCACTTGAACCCGGGAGGCGGAGGTTGCAGTGAACTGAGATTGTGCCACTGAACTCCAGCCTGGCGACAGAGTGAGACTCTGTCTTGAAAACAAAAAATAATGATCAGAATAATTGCAACAATAACAACTAACTTACTGGGCACTAATGTGCCAACCACTATTTTTAGAAAATTTATATTTATTCATTCATTTAATCCTCACTTTACCAATATGGAAATGGAGAAAAAGAGATTTTAAGAATCTGCTCAAACTTGTAAGTGGCAGAGTCGGGATCTGCACCCAGGCAACCTGAAGCCTGAGTCTGAACTCTTCACCTCTCACTCACATTTTAAGAGCCCACTGTCAGCCTTTTGTGCAAAGTGCCTATCTTTTTCTACTGGATCATTGTTCTTTTTCTTGTTCTTGATTTATAAGTATTCTTTGTATGGTAAGATGATCTTAAATGCTTTTAAAAGTTTAAAAATAAAGGCTGGGCGCAGTAGCTCACGCCTGTAATCCTAGCGCTATGGGAGCCCAAGCTGGAAGGACTGCTTGAGCCCAGCAGTTTGAGACCAGCCTGGGCAACATGGCGAAACCCCATTTCTACAAAAAATACAAAAAAAAAAAAAAAAAAAAAAAAGGCCGGGTGCGGTAGCTCACTCCTGTAATCCCAGCACTTTGGGAGACCAAGGTGGGTAGATGACTTGAGGTCGAGAGTTCGTGACCAGCCTGGCAAACATAGTGAAACTCCATCTTTACTGAAAATACAAAAAAAATTAGCCTGGCGGTAGTGGCGCATGCCTGTAATCCCAGCTACTTGGGAGGCTGAGGCAGGAGAATCACTTGAGCCCGGGAGGCAGAGGCTGCTGTGAGCCGAGACTGCATCACTGCACTCCTTGTCTGGGTGGCAGAGTGAGAGACCCTGTCTCAAAAAAAAAAAAAAAAAAGAAAGAAAGAAAAAGAAAAATTATTAGCCAGGCATGGTGGCGCATGCCTGCTGTCTTAGTTACTCAGGAGGCTGAGGTGAGAGGATTGCTTGAGCCCAGGAAGTCAAGGCTGCAGTTGAGCTGAGATCACAACGCTGCACTCTAGCCTGGGTGACAGAGGGAGACCCTGTCTCAAAAAGATTAATAAAATAAACAAAAAGGAACAAGATGCCCCTCAAACGACCTCTTGTGCCTCTTACAAAACAGATGGAGAAAGGAGTCATAAGAAGTCAAGCCATATAAAGCCATACAAGCAGGTAAGTAAATTTCAAGAAAATCCAGAAGCAGGTTTTCCTGGAATTATGAACCATATCGAGTTAGTCTTCAAAATGTTTAATTTTACATGACACAGAATTAGCCAAAAATATGACTCACCACCTTTAAAATTACAACACAAAAGGTAAGACATTCAAAACCACACAACTTCCTGACAGCAGCACAATTATTCTAAAATCATTAAACAAATATGGGCAACTCTGCCCTAAGGGTTTGGTAATCTACTGCAAGATCAAGCTAACCTTCATAATGATGGGGCATTATTATACGCACTGACTTCACCCACTGCTAAATCACATGAAGCTTTATTTTACAAGGTATTTCTCCAAAGACTTGTCATTTAAGAGTCAATTCAAGAAACAGGTCATGTATCTTACATGTCCATACCCATCATAAAAGAAAAAGGCATCCCCAACAGGCTTGGTAGAGTGGTAACAACAGAGTGCTGAGGCCTGTGTCCCAGGTTTGCTTTTAAAATCAATCAGTATGACAGCTGTTTGCTGTTTTGAGCCTGGGTTTCCCCCAAACCTAGAAATTTGTCATTTTATATTCAAGATATAATGAAGAAGCTGGGGGATTTCTTGAACGGATAAGAACAACAGAGGCAGTAATATTGGCCAAGCAAGTAATTATCCCTACCAAGATAATCAAGCAAAGCTAACAGCAGGAAAGAAGAAACGAATAACTATCCTGAACCTGCCTTGTCGTAGACACTGTTAATTAGGTAGCTTCCATACATTATTTCATTTAATCTTCGTAATACTCTTGTGAGGAGGAGACTGTAAACCATTTCTGACAGATGAGGACTGCGGCTCAAAGGTGAAATGATGCCAAGGTCACACAGCAGACCCCTCTAGTTTTTCTTATGGAGAATATCAGTCCTGGCCCTTGAAGGGCTGAACTTCCTCAACATCACTTCTTTCTGACTTTATCTTGCCTTGTAAATATACAGCAGCATCTGTCTTTAAACTGTTTCCAATATAAAAAGTATCCAGGCCGGGCGGGGTAGCTCACACCTGTAATCCCAGCACTTTGAGAGGCCGAGGCAGGCGGACCACCTGAGGTGGGGAGTTCGAGACCAGCCTGACCAACATGGAGAAACCCTGTCTCTACTAAAAATACAAAATTAACCAAGCATGGTGGCACATGCCTGTAATCCCAGCTACTCAAGAGGCTGAGGCAGGAGAATCGCTTGAACCTGGGAGGTGGAGGTTGCAGTGAACCGAGATTGCACCACTGCACTCCAGCCTGGGCAAGAAGAGCGAAATTCCATCTCAAAAAAAAAAGAAGTATCCACTCTCCCAATAAAAAGCATTCCGCAAAATGCTTCTGCCTAGATTTGCCTGGTTAAACCTCATGAATGTCATTTATTCCTGCACTTTTGCATCAACCATTGAGAGGCAGGCCTAGAGAACACATGTGACCTCTGTCCTCGGAGCTCACAACATACAAGGTGCATCCTTGGGCTGGAGACTGCTAAGGCACAAAGTGTGTCTTCATTAGACCATGCTCAACCTGGGCAGCTGAGAACATGAACTGGCATCCTTGGAATTCAGACAAGGTTCCCTGAGAGGTTTTGTGGGGCTATGTGCCAGGCAGAACAACAGAACAGGGTCCTTAACTTGGGCGCGTGGCATTTCCCTCCTAAGGCAGCAGAGCGTAACTGTAAATACCACCAAAACTTTCTAATTTACTCAAAATTACCACCATCCTCATTATAATTTGACTATTGTGGTGAGGTCTTTAATTATTCCATTTTCCTGGAGGCAGTGGCACCTTTTACTACTATTAAGAAAACCACATTAAGGATCATAATTATATCAACCTTAAGAAGAATTAATGTGTATACACTATCAATCCAATAAACTAAAGCAGGTGCAATCTAAAAATTAATGAGTATTTCATCTGTGATAAAATCTATGTCAGACTTAAGAACTGTGCGGTTAACAATGACTCAAAAATACAGGATCTGCCAGGTGCAGTGGCTCATACTTGTAATTCCAGCACTTTGGGAGGTAGAGGCAGGCAGATCACTTGAGTCCAGAAGTTTGAGACCAGCCTAGATGACATGGTGAAACCCTGCCTCTACAAAAAATACAGAAATTATCCAGGAGTCGTGGCATGCACCTGGTGTCCCAGCTACTTGGGAGGCTGAGGTGGAAGGATCGTTTGAACCTGGGAGGTGGAGGTTGCAGTGAGCCAAGATCATGCCACTGCACTCCAGCCTAGGCGACAGAGCAGAGACTCTGTCTCAGAAAAAAAAAAAAAAATGCAGGATCCATTGCAAGGAACAGCAACATTATTTAGGACAGCTCTGATATCATGACATCTACTAAATTTGCCTAAACATGAAAGAAAAGTATTAACAGACTTATTCTAACTATGGATTTCATTTCAAAGGAATATAAATGTAGTTCAACTAAATTTCATTTAAATAATCATTCCAGGCTGGGCACGGTGGCTGACACCTGTAATCCCAGCACTTTTGGGAGGCTGAGGCAGGCAGATCAGTTGAGGTCAGGAGTTTGAGACCAGACTGGCCAACATGGCAAAACCCTGTCTCCACTAAAAATACAAAAATTACCCCGGGTGTGGTGGTGCACGCTGGTAATCTCAGCTACTCAGGAGGCTGAGGTGGGAGGATCATCTGAGCCCAGGAGGCAGAGGTTGCAGTGAGCCAAGACTATGCAACTGTCCTCAGTGATAAGAGTGAGACTCTGTCTCAAAATAATAGTAATAATAATAATCACTCCAGAGGGTTGCACAATAATTTAGATGCTTCAAATAGGAAGATATGAAGTGATTCTATTTGTGTTCTATTCCTGTATGAAGGAGGCACTGCTAATGGAAAGAACCTTCAACTGGCCTATTCAGCCCAGGCCTTCCCTGACAGTCAAGTACCTTGGTAAGTACCCTGAGCAAGGTAGCCCAACTCTCTTCCTTCCCATGGTGCTATGCTTTGTCCAAATTATAAGCACCCCCCAAGGAAACATCCCAACAGAAGCTGCCACCCAAACACGTCATACAGCTAAACTATGTGCACATCCCAAATTCAAAACAAAACCACAAAAATAAATGTATCCTGTAAGACTTAGTTAGCTTAGCTATGTTATAAAACAATATGTCCTGTATGATTACAATTTTTCTAAAGTATAATATATACAGAAATGTATACACCAAAATATATCTCAATGGAGAGATTATAGGTGGCATCATTTTCTTTCTTTGTATTTTTATTCTATTTTTTGGCCTGCCATCCCCACTTCTTTAGTTTGTTCGTTTGTTTGTTTTCGTCAGCAGGGTTGTGGCCAGAAAACAAGTCCTATCAGTCTCCTACCTCACTTCCCCTTTAGAAATTAGATACAATTCCTCATCTTTTTTTTTTTTTTTTGAGATGGAGCTTCGCTCTTGTTGCCCAAGCTGGAGTGCTGTGGCACGATCTTGGCTCACTGCAATCTCCGCCTCCTGGGTTCAAGCAATTCTCCTGCCTCAGCCTCCCAAGTAGCTGGGATTACAGGCGCCCACCATCACGCCCGGCTAATTTTGTATTTTTTTAGTAGAGACGGGGTTTCACCATGTTGGCCAGGCTGGTCTCAAACTCCCGACCTCAAGTGATCCACCTACCTCGGCCTCCCAAAGTGCTGGGATTACAGGCGTGAGCCACCGCACCTGGCCTTCTTTGCATTTTTAAAATATAGTCCCAAATTTCTTTCTTTTTTTTTTTGAGACAGAGCCTCGCTCTGTTGTCCAGTCTGGAGTACACTGGCACCATCTTGGCTCACTGCAAACTCCCCCTCATCAGTTCAAGCAATTCTTGTGCCTCAGCCTCCCGAGTAGCTGGAATTACAGGTGTACACCACCATGCCTAGCTAATCTTTGTATTTTTAGTAGAGAAGGGGTTTCACCATGTTGGCCAGGCTGGTCTCAAACTCCTGACCTCAAGTGATCCACCCACCTCGGCCTCCCAAAGTGCTGGGATTACAGGCGTGAGCCACCACACCTGGCCTTCTTTGTATTTTTAAAATATAGTCCCAAATTTCTTTTTTTGGGGGTGGGGGGTGGACAGAGTCTCGCTCTGTTGCCCAGTCTGGAGTACACTGGCACCATCTTGGCTCACTGCAACCTCCACCTCCCCAGTTCAAGCAATTCTTGTGCCTCAGCCTCCTGAGTGGCTGGGATTACAGGTGTGCACCACCACGCCTGGCTAATTTTTGTATTTTTAGTAGAGACGGGGTTTCACCATGTTAGCCAGGCTGGTCTCAAACTCCTGACCTCAGGTGGTCTGCCCACCTCAGCCTCCCAAAGTGCTGGGATTAGAGGCGTGAGCCACCATGCTCGGCCAGTCCCAAATTTCTATAACAAACACTTTGTGACCAATAAAATGAACAAATATTTCCAATGAAAATAAAAGTTCAATTATTTGAATTATGTTTTACCCCTAGGCTGTTAGAAGTTTTAAGATGTATTCTTGCTTTAGATTCATAACGTAGAGTGGCAGAATGTTTCAGGCAAAATCTGGAAAAATGAATTATTAATATAAAATTAAATGTAGATGGTAGAAATGTAAGATGATACAGCTGCTATAGAAAACCAGATGGTGATTCCTCAAAAAAAAAAAAAAAAAATTAGAATTATATTATCTAGATAAACTCCATTTCTAGCATATAGCCCAAAGAACTGAAAGCAGAGACTTGAACAGATAGTTGTATACCAACGGTCAAAGCAGCATTATTCACAATAGCCAAAATGTGAAAATAATCCAAATATCCATGAACAGATGAATGGATAAACAAAATGTGGTCTACACATACGATAGAATATTATTCACCCTTAGGAGGAAATTCTGATACATACAACAACAGGGATGAACCCTGAAGACATTATGCTAATAAGTTAGACAAATATTGCATGATTCCACTTACATGAGGTACCTAGAACAGTCAAATTCATGGAGACAAAGTAGAATTGTGGGTGCCAGGAGCTGGGGGGAGGTAGGAATGGGGAGTTACTGTTTAATGGGTACAGAGTTTCACTTTGGGGTGATGAAAAAGTTCTAGGCAACAAATATATGAAAAAATATTCAACATCACTAATCATCAGAGAAATCCAAATCAAAACCACAATGAGATACTATCTCACACCAGTCAGAATGGCCATTATCAAAAAGTCAAAAACAAAAGATGTTGGCGAGGCTGTACAGCAGAGGCAACACTATACACTGTTAGTGGGAATGTAAATTAGTTCAGCCACTGTGGAAAGCAGTTTGGAGATTTCTCAAAGAACTTAAAACAGAACTACCATTCAACCCAGGAATCCCAAGACTGGGTATACATCCAAAGGAAAATAAATTGTTCTACCAAAAAAAAAAAAAAAAAATGCACCTGTATGTTCATCACAGCACTATTCACAATAGCAAAGACATGGAATCAACCTAGGTGCCCGTCGACAGTAGATTGGAAAAAGAAAATGTGGTATATATACACCATGGAATACTACACGGCCATAAAAAAGAACAAAATCATGGATGCAGCTAGAGGCCATTATCCTATGTGAATTAACACAGGAACAGAAAACCAAATACCACATGTTGTCACTTAGAAATGGGAACTAAATATAGGGTACACGTGGATATAAAGACAGGAACAATAGACACTGGAGACTACTACAGGGGCAGGGAGGGAGGGGTACACAGGCTAAAAAACTACCTATTGGATACTATGCTCACTACCTGGGTGATGGAATTATTCGTACTCCAAAGCTCAGCATCACACACTATACCCATGTAACAAACCTGCATATGTACTCCCTGAATCTAAAATAAAAGTTGAAATTGGGTCGGGTATGGTGGCTCACGCCTGTAATCCCAGCATTCTGGGAGGCCAAGACGAACAGATCACAAGGTCAGAGATCGAGACCATCCTGGCTAACACGGTGAAACCTCGTCTCTACTAAAAATATGAAAAAATTAGCCGGGTGTGGTGGCGGGCACCAGTAGTCCCAGCTACTCAGGAGGCTGAGGAAGGAGAATGGCATGAACCTGGGAGGCGGAGCTTGCAGTGAGCCAAGATCGCACCACTGCACTCCAGCCTGGGCGACAGGCATCGCAAAAAAAAAAAAAAAAAAAGTTGAGATGATTTTTTTTTAAGTAGTCTAGAGATTGATGGTGGTGATGATTGTACAACAATGTGAATGTACATAATGTGACTAAAATGTGTAATTAAAAATCATTAAAATGGTCAATTTTACACTATATACCTTTTACCCCAATTTTTTAAAATCAAATAATCATCCTGTGGGCTTTTATCAAGACTGCATTAATAAACTCAAAGATACATTTTTAAAATTAAATATAGAAAGGTTTCAGTCCTAAAAAATGTGTTTGGAAAAGTAAAATCATACTGTTTTAATCATGTCTTGAGAATATAAGTTCAGATTAGGGAAATTCTCAACGGAGCATTTATAAAAGAAATATAGCCTTCTTAGAATTTTCCAGTGCATACGGCAATTTAAACCAGACCAAACAAATTGCTAAGATGACAGGTCCTTCCAGGGCTTGTCATCTTGATAATTATAAAAATGATGAGCTGTAATTAGAATGTCAGTCATCTTTAAATAGTTACTTCTGAAGTACCTCACTAAGATAGTAATTTTTTTGCAAGCCTTCCATATTTTATTTAGGAAATACTTTCTGAAAAACAATACTAATGTGTTGCAGCCTGAATTACCACTCATTATGAGTTATTATTAGGTGAATCAATGACTTTTCTTTTTTTACTGTATAAAGATAAAACAAGGGTGCAAGGAAAGAAAAGAGGAACGCAAAAATGCAAGCAGAGGTAGAAAGAGTGTAATGTCCTTAAAGATAATATGCCAACCCACTTGGCTCTTCGTATTTTCTCTGGCACTTGAAAATACATCCTGTATCCTCACTGCACTTATCCTACGTCCATTAGTCCTACAGATCAATATCCCATTCCCTGGGATGGCTTATCCTAGCTATTGGCACTGTCCCTCAGAGAACTTGTGGCATGAGGAAGAAAAGGTTATTTTACTTTATACTCTGAAAGCAAATTCAGTCAGGACAAACACAGGCCTTCCAATTTTAGAAATCTACATTTAGAACTGGAAGGCTGAAGGAGTAATGTAGCAACTAATCTTTTAATTCCCCTAAGAGCACATTTATTTTACTTTCCCCAAGGAACAAATATTAAGGAAAGGTTAATTTTATTTTAGTTTATTTTACTGATCTAGCAAAAATATATTTCAACATGCTTATGGAGATTTTAAAAACAACAGGAAATGGAAAGAAATGGTACAGGAAAGCTGGTTTTGATGAAATAATGTTCTCAATATTAAACAACAGTGGAAATTTAGGGTTGATCTGTAAGCACATGGCTTCCACACAGACCTCAACTAACCAGAATGTATTTGTTTGGGCTAGTTTAAATTGCTGTATGTACTGGCTTTTAAATGCCACCAATAGGGTATTCTACCTTTAGATCTGGCTTCTACTGACCTTAGAGCTAAGGAAAAGAGTGGGAAAAGAGTAAGCAATCCTTCAGCATTGGCTAGCACCAAGATTCTGACGCTTCTGGTGTCATTTTAGAAGGATGAAATGAGTTTGTGTCATTCTTTATTATGGAAGCTGATAGCCAGAGGAAACTGGAAGGGCTCTGAATGTTGGAACAATCATTTTAAGTAGCCTAAACATTCTTCAGCATACAAGCTACAGCAAGCTTTAAACTACTCAAAACAGCAACTTCTAATATGCAAAATGATATTTTTAATTGCAAAAACTTTGAATTAAAGCATTTACACATACACTGAAAATTCCTAATAGAGGTTTCTCTATTTTTGTAAACTGAATGGGTGATGATTTTACTTATTGGTTTAAGTTGCTAAGCTGTCTTACGAAAAAAATTTATTTATAGTTAATGAGCTAGTGATAAAATCTAAAGGGCCTTGGAAAAAAGTACTATTGTATGCTAATGTGAACAAAATCCAGTTGTCCCTCAGTATCCATGGGGGACCGGTTCCAGGACCTCCTGCAGATACTAAAATCCACAGATGCTCAAGTCCCTGATAGAAAATGGCATAGTATTTGCACATAACCTACACACATCCTCCCATATACTTTAAATAATCTCCAGATTACTTATAATACCTAATACAATGTAAATGCTTGGTAAATAGTTGTTAACGCTTATTGCTTGGGGAATAATGACAAGAAAAAAATACTCTACATGTTCAATACAAATGCAATTTTTAATATTTGCAATTTGAGGTTGGTTGAATCCACAGATGTGGAATCCATGGATACAGAGAGCTGACTTTAATAGCATACATTAATTCTTCTTCTGCAATGACCCCAGATACCAAGAATGCCAGGGACATCATAAAGAATACAATCATGGTCTCTGCCTCTGAGGAACTGAAGGTCTAATGGAAAGTCAGATCCTAAGTAAGTGGAAAACTAGAATGCAAATACAACTGGAATAATTCAAGGAAACGAATGTACCATGCAAGTATATGGTCCATGTGACATGTTAATATGTCAAATGGGAAATAATTATGTGCAAACTAGTGACAACTATATAAAAATTGTATATAACAGAAAACAATTACACGAAATCCCAGAAACCAAATTCTCCATATTCCAGCAGATGATAAAATGTGAGCCCTTCCTCAGTGAAGATCATCCAGTTTCCTAGAAGAACAAGTGTTCTTCATAGCCTTCTTCCTTTTTTAGCAATAAATGTTCCCATTTGAGCACAAAAGATTGAAGGGTATGACAATCTTTATTTCTGAATCCATTTAATTCCAGAAAAACATTCAAATAAGAGAGCTCTATGGTTTGGGGTAAACTTTGGTATACAACATTACAACTTATGTCTTCCATCTATGCTACAGCAAAAGCAATTCAAAAACCCTCTCAAGGTACAAACAGCCAAATGTTACTCTTACCAATTTCTTACATATAATTCTGATGGGCTTTTTGTGACTGAGCAAATGCTCAGTCTCATTGAGATACCAAATGTATTTCCCAGGTCCAGATAAGCCTCTAAGAATCAGCCTCAAACATTTTTAAATAAAAATAAAACTTAAAACCATTTCACCCACTCTATGGTATAAGGGCTGCAAATCACAGGCAAAGTTTCGAAGATGTGCTGAGACACTAATATGTTATTGCCCCAGCTGCTAGAACAGCTGTCATCCACTTCTCTCTTCTGCAAACACACAGTACTACAAGAATGAAAGGGAAGCCGGGCGTGGTGGCTCACACCTGTAATCCCAGCACTTTGGGAGGCCGAGGCAGGCGGATCACAAGGTCAGGAGATCAAGACCATCCTGGCTAACACAGCGAAACCCCGTCTCTACTAAAAATACTAAAAAATTAGCCGGGCCTGGTGGTGGGCGCCTGTAGTCCCAGCTACTCCGGAGGCTGAGGCAGGAGAATGGCGTGAGCCCGGGAGGCACAGCTTGCAGTGAACCGAGATGGTGCCACTGCACTCCAGCTTGGGTGACAGAGCGAGACTTGTCTCAGAAAAAAAAAAAAAAGAATGAAAGGGAAAGGAAGAATGCCCTGAATGCCTGACTAAGGAGTCTGAGAATGTAGCCTTCTCCCAAAGTAGTTTGTCATCCTTCAAGCTGAAGCCACCTGTACAGGTGAGTGAAGATAATACCCCCATCTTCATTTAGAGAACAGTATGACTAGTGTTTTAGAATTCTCTAACTGATTGTGCCTACCCTTTGTTTCATAAGTTTTGTTCAAATTCATCACTAATTTTAGAGGAAAATGTAAGTTCCTACAACTGTCATTTCCCAACCACTAATAAGTTATTTGACTTGAAGCACAATTTGCAATAATGGCCTCTGTAAGCATTTCTTTAGTCCCATCATCCAAGGGGCTGCTTTCATCCCATTCATTTCATCTCGTCTCACTTCTAACCTGAGCCATGTGCTCGAAAAGCAAACGAACCAAGTGGCAATAGCATTAGCAGTGAAAAAAATAACATATCTAGGGTTGTGCAGCTGACTGAGATCTTATAAAAGTATTGCTTTTATAGGATACTGTTGTTTTCAAAAGGAAACCAGAAAAGAAATATCGATGATTAGAAATAACGTTTTTTCTGTAAGTTTGTTCTTTGTTAAACCAAACAAACAGGTGTCACAAAACAGAACAAAAAAACCAATGATGGGTCAAAGTTTAAAGAAATGGATAGATGGCTGGGTGAAGTGGCTCACACCTGTAATCCCAGCATTTTGGGAGGCGAAGGCAGGAGGATCACTTGAACCCAGGACTTCAAGACCAGCCTGGGCAACATGGCGAGACTCCATTTCCTTAAAAATAAAAAGATTAGCCAGTCATAATGGTGTGCGCCTGTAGTTAGTCCCAGCTACTCAAGAGGCTGAGGTAGGAGGATCACCTGAGTCCAGGAGGTTGAGGCTGCAGTGAGCCGTGTTCACACCACTGTATTCCAGTCTGGGCAAGAGAGCAAGATCCTGTCTGAAAAAGAAAAAAGAAATGGATAAAACATAATACTTCATTTTATTTTCCAAATGAATTCAAGGTTGGAATTGGTGGGTCAAATTCAAATCTAAATATGGTTTCATGAATCTTTCTCATGTGGATATTCCAAAAGTGATTTCATCTATTAGTCCCCAGTTGTATGAAAAGTATCAACTGTACCCTGCAATGACCTAAAGCCAAACTGAAATTCCAGCAATGGACTGGCAGAACCATACACTATTAATTCAATAAATTTTCTTAGGTAAACAGGACACAGAGCCAACACCAACAGAAATTACATGGGGTGGGGGGATCTAGACACATAAACAGATGCTCACAACAGTGTGGCTGGTCAGATGCTGTGGAGGCAACAGAATTGGGAAGTATGCTTCAGCTACCTAAAGAGAAGCAGGCGCCTGCAACAGTGAGCACTCATGCCAGGTAAGGCTCTGGTGGAGGAACTGAAAGAAAGTCAGCATGGCTGCAGCCAAACAACTCAGGCTTTATCCTAAGAGCACCAGGTAATCCCTGAAGGGTCTTAAGCAGGGAAGTGGCATAAACAGATGTAGGTCTATGAAAGATTACTTTGGCTGACCACAGAGACATGAGACGACAAAGGAGTGCTTAGAGGAAGTCCAGATGGCTATGGTAAGCCAGAAAAGAAGGGATTGAAGCCCACGCCAGGGAAATGGAGAAAACTGAACAAGAAGGAAAATCAAGAAGATTCTGCAACTGGCTGAATGGGACAAGGAGCACTGGATAAGCAGAAAGGCAGAGCCGAAGATCACAGGCAGACGCTGAGCTTGAGTGAGAGAGAACTGTGCTGCCACTCACTACAGCAGAAAGCACAGCAGGCCTCAGGGGTGATGAGTCCTACTATGGACATTTGTGCCAGGTACCTGTGGGATATTAAAGCGGACAAGTCCCAACAGATGGATTTAGAAATCTGAAGCTCAAGAAAGGTCTGGATTGGAGATTTGGAAATCTGGCATGAAATCACCCAGGAAAAAAGCAAGTGGAATAAGGAGAGCAGAGTACCTTAAGAAGAACTCTAAGAAACTCCAACGGGAAAGGGACAGGGAGTACCCCCTAGAAGGGACTGTGAAGGAAGAGGTAGACCAAGAGGAAAACCAGGAGACAGAGTGTCACAGAGATCTGGGGACTTGAGCATCACAGGCAAGAGGCATGCTAGTGTCGAATGCTGCTGAGACACCAAACGAGGGAAGGGTGGAGAAACTTCCATTGGATTTAACAAGGAGAATTATCAGTGACCTTAACAAGAACAGTTTCACTGAGGTTGTGGGTGGAAGAGGCCAGGTTGCAGCAGGTTGAGGTATATGTGAAAGGTGAAGAAAAGGAAACCATGAGTATAAACAACTTGCTCAAGAAATTTCACTCTGAAGGAAAAATGAGAAATCGCATAGTAATCACAGAATGTGATGGAGTTGCAGGACGTTTTCTGTTAACCTTTTTAATGTAAACATTGTTAGAGGCTTGAACATGTTTGAGTTAATGGGAAGGAGCCAGTAGAAACATCAAAGAGGAGAGGATATAACAACTCAATGGGCCTTAAGAAAGTAGCAGGGAATGGGATCTGAAGCAGAAGTGCAACAGAAGCGCCGGGCGCAGTGGCTCATGCCTGTAATCCCAGCACTTTGGGAGGCCGAGGCAGGTGGATCATCTGATGTCAGGAGTTCGAGACCGGCCTGGCCAACATGGTGAAACCCCATCTCTATTAAAAATACAAAAATTAGCTGGGCATAGTGGTGGGTGCCTGTAATCGCAGCTACTCAGGACCCTGAGGCAGGAGAATCGCTTGAACTCGGGAGACGGAGGTTGCAGTGAGCCAAGATCACACCACTGCACTCCAGCCCGGGCAACAAAAGCAAAATTCTGTCTCTAAATAAATAAATAAATAAATAAATGCAAGAGAAACTGTAGAAAGGAGCAAGTCTTCCTTTTCTTCCTTCCACAAGAGGAGGAGGAAAGGGTGAATGTGAATGAAAGCCAGTTTAAAGGTTAGGAATCCAGATGCTGGAGACATACTCATTCTCTCATTCTCATTCTCTCTCCCCGCTGAGTCTCCATTTTACATGCCCACCGGCAATGTACAACAGTGCTGCTTTCTCCAGTATTTACTGTCTTTTGTATTATACCCATCCTAGTGGATGGGAGGTGGTATCTCGTGGTTTTGATTGGCATTTGGAGACCATTCTCTTCTGAGGTCACCTATTTTTCCCTATGAAGAAAGAGTTAGGCTTTTTGCTAAGAGTAAGAGGGGAGGTAGCAATAAACAGTGGAGTGGAGGCCGGGTGTGGTTGCTCACGCCTGTAATCCCAACATTTTGGGAGGCCAAGGCGGGAGGACTGCTTGAGGCTAGGTGTTCAAGACCAGCCTGGGCAACATAGGGAGACCCTGTCTCTACAAAAAATAAAAAAATTAGTCGAATGTGGTGGTGCGCACCTGTGGTCCCAGCTACTTGGGAGTGGGGAGGATCACTTGAGCCTGGGAGTTTGAGGCTGCAGTGAGCTATGATCACATGGCACACTGTACTCCAGACTGGGTGACATAGTGAGACCCTGTCTCAAAAAAAAAAAAAGTGGAGTGGAGCAATTGGGGGTAAAATGGTGAAGTCTGAAGCAGTCACCAGGGAGGATGGGAAAGAGCACTGAGCAGAGAAACCTAGCAGGATGGTAAGACCAAGCCCAGAGAAAGCTGGAGACCGTAAGTCTTTAGAGGTACCCATCTGGTCTCCTCTGTGAGCTTTTCTACCCCAGGAAAGAAGTGTGCTTTTGTGTGTGTGTGTGTGTGTGTGTGTGTGTGTGTGTGTGTGTGTTTTAAATGTGATCTAACACACAGTTGACTTATATAATTATTTCATTAACTGATCTCCTCTACTAAGTCTATTCTGGCTAAATTCAGACAACACTCATCATACCCCTCTTGTGCATTCTTCAGCACGTACACAACATGTACTTTTTTTTTTTGAGATGGAGTCTCACTGTGTCGCCCAGGCTGGAGTGCAGTGGCACAATCTCGGCTCACTGCAACCTCTGCCTCCCCAGGTCAGGTAATTCTCGTACCTCAGCCTCCTGAGTAGCTGGGACTACAGGCGCACACCACCACGCCCAGCTAATTTTTTGTATTTTTAGTAGAAACGGGGTTTCACCATGTTGGCCAAGCTGGTCTTGAACTCCTGGCCTCGTGTAATCTGTCGCCTCAATCTCCCAAAATGCTGGGATTACAGATGTAAGCCACTGCGCCTGGCCAATATGTAACATTTTTAACTTTTTGTAAAACCAGAGAATATTTTGAAATGTGTCCGAATGCCCTGCCTAGATTCTAGACTCTGTGAGGCCCCAGCCTCCTTTCCTATGCATGACTTACTGTTTAATGTAGTACACACAGAAGGAATATCATCATCATAATAAAGGTCCTCACTTTCCTTCACAGTTTCATCTACCCCACAATGACTCCCAGGAAAAGGAGGGTACTCTTTCAGACTTCCCAGCTCCCGTGTATTAGGTGGAGCCAAGTTCTTGCTGCAGCATACGGGCACGCTTTAAAATTTTCAAATAATTTTTTAAAAGCTACAAGCTTGACAGCTTTGGGTTTTTATGGCTACTTGTTTTCTGAAGTTCACAGAACTTTATCATTTGGATCACACACTTAAAAAAATCACTTGCAAAAATTCTCTTTAAAGATGAATATGCTTCCTCTTCAAGAGAAACAGACTAGCGGGTAGAAGAAAAAGGACCCGTCTAGAGTATTAATAAATAGACTGATATTCACACAATGGATTAAATGGATTAAAGTCCATCCCACAGATGAACTGTTATATTAATAGAATCCAAATATACAGTTACATCCTCGACCCTGAAAGCAGTTTAAACGGGTGAAATTCACCCAGTGCTCACTTGAAATGAGTACTCTAAAGTTTAAAGCACCTATAAACTGCCCTCAGGATTCAATCATTTTTCCATTCCTTCCGGCATTATATACTTTGATGTTTTAATGTTATTAGCCCACAATACACACCAGTTTCAGAAACTCAGTTTTTGTCCTCTAAGGGCTTTTAGTCCTCCCAAAAAAAGAATAGGGCAAAAGCAAGGAAGATCATGAATCTGGTTTTCTAAAAGCATTATTACAAGACTGCTTTATAAAATTGTAATCCCCAGCTGCAGAGTTCCGCAGATGGCTTGAAAGTGTCTTACATGCAAATAAATAAAAACAAAAGGCCACTTATGCGAGCAGAACACAGCGTGCTCGATAGTCATCTTAAACCGAGCAGGTAGGTACTTTATCAGAGGCAGACAAGGGAAACGTCACTTATTTAGAGTTCACCGCACGCCTGGATAAAGGTCCTCACTAACAAAATCCCTGCCTTTGTGGATTCTGTGTCGGAAAGGGAAACGATAAAGAATACGGTTTGTGACAGCACTACTCTCAGGAGACGAAGGAGAGATGCTAAGATCTTGGGAAGGAGAGAGAGCAGGAAGAGTCGGAGGGGAGATCTCTCAGTAAAACGGCACCCACAGCAGTCAGACTTCAGCTACGAGCAAAATCGAGTCCGTGCACCTCAAAAAAGAGAGGGAGGCAGGGAAAACTTTCCCTCGCCTCTCCCCATCCTTCCCTCCTCCTCGCAGGAGAGCACATTAGCTGAGGTGCTGGCGGGGCCGGGCCGGGGACCCCATCCCTCGCCCCGGACGCAGCGCCCGCAGGGACTGCCCGGGAGCCCGAGCGAGGGAGGCGGGAGGTACAGGAGTAACGGGGCACACCCGGCCCGGCCTGCGGGGAAGGGAAGCAGGGGCAGGGCCGAGGGGGAAGAGGCCTCCGCGAGCTCGACCCCGCGCCCACACGCTACCTGCGAGGTTAGCTGCTGCCGCGCCGTCCCGCGGGACCGCAGGGATCTCCGAAGCTCCGATGGGCGCAGAAGTGCGAGCGAGCGGCGGTGCCCACAGGCAGCGAAGAGGAGGAGCGCCAGGGCGCCGGGCCCGCCGGGTCACGTGGCCCCGGCCGCCTCACGTGACCCGGTGCAGCGCGCGCCCGGGACGCTACCCAGCCGAGCATCCCGCACCGCCCCGGCCCCGGCCCCGGCCGAAACCCTGCTCTTCGGGCCCTAGAACCCGACTTCTTTAGAAGCCTATTGGCCGTCTGAGGCCCGCCCCGAGGCCCTGCCACTGGAATGTCCCCATGAAATCCGGTGGCTGCTGCCGGGACTTACAGGCTTTTGTGTCTGAGGAACCAGGAACGCGCGAGGCACGGGCTCCTGCTCTGCTCCCCGAGATGGCTTGGCTGTGGGTAGGGTCGGCCTACCACCGCAGAGACCTAGGACGGAAAAGCGACCGAGAAACTTGGCTCCCTGCCCACTCTAGAGCGCGTCTGGCCCCGGGGCACCACCCAGGTGGTGCTGCCTGGGAGGAAAGGCGGCGGAGCTGGGACTAGTTTGTTTTTACTGGAGACGCGCCTCCCTCCCTCCCCGCCCCTCACTTCCTGATAGAAAGTACCTGAGGCAGGCCAGGGACTAGGGAAGGTGGCAGCTGGACAAAGGTATGAAGGAAGGACGAGATGAGGCACAGGTCCTGGTATTGGAGAGAGGCAGAGGTACCTCGGAAGCATGCCATAGAGGTTAGACCGGACCTAAGAGGGCATCTGGTCCAACCGGATTCGTGTTACCAGCGAGTAAACTGAGGCCAGGAGAGGGACTGCTACGAGCTGCTCCAGCCTATCACCTATAAAGACTACAGTCCCTTTGTAAAATACCATACAGCTCTCGGAGAACTCCCAGTTGGCGCTGCAGGATAAAATCCAAACTTGTTGGCATAGCATTCCAGCCACTTTTTCACTTACCTTTCCCATTTGAGCTCCTAGGAATAAACAGAAAAACATTTCATTTTCTAAATATCACCAGATAACTTCACTTTTGGTAACTTGAATTATTAAAAAAGTCCTACCGTCCCTCATCTCTTGCCACTTCCCCAACATTACTCGAGGCTCTGGCTACAAATAATTTGTTTTCCTTGACTACTCAACTTTCTTTGGATTATTTACTTTTTCTCTAAGTTTCTTTACTCCTTTTTGCTTTGTTCATTCTTTTGTCTGTATCTGAAATGTCCTGAATCACCACCTCCCCCACTTAAAGAAAACCAGGGCCAATGATTAAAAAAAAAAAAAAGGTATTAAGAAACTAATGCAATAAGAGAATTGAGCTTAGTTCTGTATCTATTCTGAGGTCTCGCTCCTGTTGCACTAGTTCCTGAATAAAATGTTTTTACCACTTCAACTACTGTTTGGCTCTGGTTTTCTTCAACAGCCTCCAAAGTACACATCAGTTTCCTACTCATCTTTCAAAATCCAGGTCAAATACCGCCTACTCTTGTCTTCCCAGCATCCTCTTCCCTGATTTTTTAGCAACTGAAGTTCATCGAGACAGTGTCAGCTGCAACTTCTTCCCTGATTTCCAGAATACTATATATATTCTGATACACCTCACACTGCCCAGAAATAGACTGCACATTTGCTGTAAAAGGTGAATTGTCTATTGCTGTCTTCTCCCTTAGATTATAAACTCTTTGAAACAGGATTCTTCTGGGTTTAGAACAGCGCCTGGTATGTGATAGACCCTTAATACTCACTGAATGAAGTGGCTTGCCCAAAGTAGTGGCAGTTGAGTGAATTTACTAGAAGAGGCCTGTTTTGCTCAGAGAAATTAAAATCAGTTTCTTTTGGTTGCAACCCGATCAAAAGAACTTGTGTAAACATGTCTGAGAGAAAAACGAGGGCATGGGGTGTGAGTAATCAAATATGTCCTGAGCCCTCACTGCTTATGTGTCAGATGCCATACTTGGAGCATCTTGGAGGATTAAAAGCTGAATGAGACATGGTTGCTGATAAGGAATGTGTAGTCTGGTTCATTATTCCAGTACAGGGTGAAAAGTATTATGATACAAGGTGCTAAGTGAACACAAACCAGGGACCACAAATCAGGGAGTCAGGGAGAAACTTTGTGAGAAGGTCAGTTGGACAGGAAGTAGATAAGAAGAAAGAAAAAGACATTCCAGGAGAGAGCAATGTGTTCAAAAGTAGTGACACATGAAACAGTACTATTTGTTTAGGAAAAAACAAACAGGTAGGTGCAGTGGCTCACACCTGTAATCCCAGGCCAAGGCAGGCAAATCACTTGAGGTCAAGAGTTCAAGACCAGCCTGGCCAACTTTGGAAAACCCTGTCTCTACTAGAAATACAAAAATTAGCCAGCTGTGGTGGCATGTGCCTGTAATCCCAGCTACTTGAGAGGCTGAGGCACAAAAATCACTTGAACCCAGGAGGCAGAGGTTGTAGTGAGCCAAGATCGCATCACTGCATTCCAGCCTGGGTGACAGAGTGAGACTCTGTCTCAAAAAAACAAAAACAAGTAACCCTATATTGATGCCTTGATGACTTCATTCACATCTAGGATAAAGGAAACCAAATTAGGTTAATTTTAATATACTTGAAAGAATGACATATTTACTGGTATTGGTGTTATTTATTGTATTGAATAACTTTCTATCAGGCACATCATAGGCTCTGCATCTAAAATTGGCCTAGGCCAGGCACAGTGGCTCACGCCTATAATCCCAATGCTTTGGGAGGCCAAGGTAGGTGGATTGCTTGAGCCCAGGAGTTCAAGACCAGCCTGGACAACATAGCAAGACGCTGTCCCTATAAATAAATAAGAATAAAACTGGCTTGGACTAACGCGAGGTGATTTTTTACCTTTTTTTCCAGCCTCAAAAGCTTTCTATGATTATTATGTAAAAATACCAAAATTACTTGTTCCAAAGAAGATGATTTTTTTTATTTTTTGAGACAGTGTCTTGCTCTGTTGCTCAAGCTGTACTGCAGTGGCATGATCATAACTCACTGCAGCTTCAACCTCCATGGGCTCAAGTGATCTTCCCACCTCAGCACCTCAGCCTCCTGAGTAGCTAGGACCACAGGTGAGGGCCATCAGGCTGGGCTAATTTATATTTTCTGCGGAGACGGGGTTTGCCATGTTGGCCAGCCTGGTCTCGAACTCCTGAGCTCAAGCAGTTTGCCTACCTCAGTCTCTCAAAGTGCCAAGATTACAGGTGTGAGCCACCATGCCTGGCCCCAAAGAAGATTATTTTAGAGCACTCCAAACCTTTCCTATAGAGCAAAATAATTCAATTAACAGGTAGTACTTTAAGACAGAAACTGGGCTTAACCTCCAGCATGTGAAAAGGGAGAACCACTCCACTTAATGCTAACACATGATTACGTTGGGAAAAGTACCTGTCAAGAACCTAATAAAATATCATAAGGTTTGTCCGGACATGGTGGCTCACGCCTGTAATCCCAGCACTTTGGGAGGCCAAGGCAGGTAGATCACTTGAGGTCAGGAGTTTGAAACCAGCCTGGCCAACCTGGTGAAACCCTGTCTCTACTAAAAATATGAAAGTTAGCTGGGTGTGGTGGTGGGCACCTGTAATCCCAGCTACTCAGGAGGCTGAGGTGGGAGAATCACTTGAACCCTGGAAGCAGAGATTGCAGTGAGTCGAGATCATGCCACTGCACTCCAGCCTGGGCAACAGAGTAAGAGTCCATCTCAAAAATAAAATAAAAATAAAAAATGAATAAAATTGCTTCTTTGTCCTTTGGCAGGCAAAATAGCTTTTTTATTTTTTGACACAGGGTCTCGCCCTGTCACCCAGGCTGGAGTGCAGTGTCATGATCTCAGCTCACTGCAGTCTCCACCTCCTGGACTTAAGCCACCTTCCCACCTCAGCCTCCCGAGTAGCTAGGACTACAGATGCATACCACCACACCTGGCTACTTCTGTTTATTGTTTGTAGACACAGGATCTCACTATTTTGTCCAGGCTGGTCTTGAACTCCTGAACCCAACAGATCCTCCCACCTCAGCATCCCAAAGTGCTGGGATTACAGGTGTGAGCCACTGTACCCAGCCCAAGAGAGCTTCTTAATTATGGAATTTCTTCCCTGTCCATGTCAGCTGATGGTGAAATGTTTATTTTTTATTCATTAGCAGTGGTCCTTGTTCCACCTGCATTTAGCTGTGGTAGCACCATGGCTTATTAGGAGGTCACCAACTTCTGGTGGGAGATACGCAGTCTCTAGTCTTCTGAGACATAGAAGTTCTGACTGCAATTGACTATGAAGCAGGACTGGTCCTCTGAATGTTAACATGCATCTTGAAGACTTCTTAGAGTGACCCTGGGATGATGATGGAGGTAATAAGAATATTCTCAGATGGGGCTTGACTCACTCATTTGGAATATTAAAGGTGAAGTTACCTGGGACAAACTCAGTGACTTTATGAGGAAACAATCAGAGAAATACATAATGGCGGACAAGAACCTTTCTAGCCTTGGTTTCCTCAAAAAGTTAAATTTAGGGGGAAGGCCAGGCACGGTGGCTCACACCTGTAATCATAACACTTTGGGAGGCCAAGGCAGGCAGATCACTTGAGGTCAGGAGTTCGAAACTAGGCTGGCCAACATGGTGAAACTCCATCTCTACTAAAAATGTTTTAAAACGTTAGCCCAGCGTGGGTGGCAGGCACCTGTAATCCCAGCTACTTGGGAGGCTCGGTCAGGAGAAACACTTGAACCCAGAGGCGAAGGTTGCAGTGAGCTGAGATCGCGCCATTGCACTCAACCCTGGGCAACATGAGCAAAACTCCATATCAAAAAAAAATTAAAATTGAAAAATTAGGGGGTTAAAAAAAAGAGGGGGACTGTTCTAGATTAAAAGAGACTAAAGAAACATGAAATTCAAATGCAGTGCATGAACCTTAGGTAGAATCCTGGTTCCAATTTTATTTTTTAAGAGATGGGGGTCTCACTCTGTCACCCAGCCTGGAGTGCAGTGGCACCATCACAGCCCACTGCAGCCTCAAACTCCTGGGCTCAAAAGATCCTCTGGCCTTGGCCTCCTAAAAGGTTGGGATTACAGGTGTGAGTCACCACGCCCAGCCCCTTGGTTCCAATTTTTTTAAGCTATAAATAATATTTTGTAAAGAATCAGAAATTTAATATGGACTGGATATTAGATAGTATTAGGAGATTACTGGGTTTTTTAGATGTGGTAATAGTAATATTAAGAATATCCTGGCTGGGCATGGTGGCTTATGCCTGTAATCCCAGCCCTTTGGGAGGCTAAGGCGGGAGGATTGCTTGAGCCCAGGAGTCTGAGACTAGCCTGGGCAACATGACGAAACCCTATCTCTACCAAAAATTAGCCAGGCAAGATGGCACACAGCTGTGATCCCAGCTACTCGGGAAGCTGTGGTGGGAGGATTGCTTGAGTCCAGGAGGTCAAGGCTGCAGTGAGCTATGATTGCACCGCTGCACTCCAGTCTGGGCAACAGAGCAAGACCTTGTCTCAAAAAAACAAACAAACAAACAAAAAAACCAAAGAAAGAATGTCCCTATTTTTATGAGATGTGTACCAGAATAATTAAGGACAGAGTGTAATGAGGTCTGCAAATGGTTCACACAAAAAATTAATACTGTATATATCCATGTCCATAAAGAAAGAGAAAATATGGCAAAATGTTTGCAATTGTTAAATCGAGGAGCTATTCTTTATACTCTTATTTAAACTTTGAAATTTTCTTTCTTTTTTTTTTTTTTTGATATGGCGTCTCGCTCTCTTGCCCAGGTTGGACTGCAGTGGCGTGATCTCAGCTCACTGCAACCTCCACCTCTGAGGTTCAAGTGACTCTCGTGCCTCAGCCTCCCCAGTAGCTAGGATTACAGGTGTGCACCATCACGTCTGGCTAATTTTTGTATTTTTAGTAGAGATGGGGTTTCACCATGTGAGATCCACCCACTTTGACCTCCCAAAGTGCTGGGATTACAGATGAGAGCCACCACATCCGGCTAAACTTTGAAATTTTCATAGCAAAATGTTGTAAGGTGGGATGAGATGTGCCCTTTATATTTCAAACTAAGAAAGCAGGATATTTCAGTAATTTATTTATTCATAAAGATCTTTTGAATGCCTGCCATGTGCTAGGCACTGTAATAAGGTCTGGGTGTACCTTGGTGATTAAAACAGTAATGTTTTCTTTTATAAATGTTATGCTGCATTACCCAATCTCTCCTTTAAGACTGAAGGATTTATTCCCCCAGCTTTTGGGAAGCTTGTATGCTGACAGCCTTCTTCAGTGACTGTCTTGCTAAAGAAAGCTGCCTTATTCAAGGTCCAGTCACCTTCTAGGGGCAGCCTGCAACAAATGACTAGTCAGTGTCGGAATGTTAAGACCTGATCCACGGTGGTTCATGCCTGTAATCCCAGCACTTTGGGAGGCCGAAGCTGGTGATCACTTGAGGCCAAGAGTTCGAGACCAGCCTGGCCAACATGGTGAAACCCCATCTCTACTAAAAATATGAAAAATTAGCTGGGTGTGGTGGCTGGTGCCTGTAATCCCAGCTACTTGGGAGGCTGAGGCAGGAGAATCGCTTGAACCCAGGAGGCAGAGGTTGCAGTGAGCCAAGACTGCACCACTGCACTCCAGCCTGGGCCACAGAGCAAGATTCCATCTCAAAAAAAAAAAAAAAAAGAAAAGAAAAAAATACCTGTCCCTTTCACCTCCTCAGGGAACATGTCTGAAGAGTCATCCCAGCTTTAGAACTCCCCACGGGGTTGGCTGAGGGCTGGTTGTGACTACACTGCAGCCCACTTTCTCTTTCTGCCAGTTTTGCTTCCATCCTTTTCCTCCACAGGTCCCAAGAGCATCTACCATTGAAAAGGCATTAAATAACCAAGTGGAATGACTCAGCCAGTTGATGTCAGCCAGCTTTTTCATCAGCCACCCTAGTCCTGGCACAATGGATTCATAGAGGAGACATGGAAGCAAAGGAGGCTATCCATGGGCCCAACTGCATGATGTCCCACTTACCATTGTTAATCTAGCTACTGTCACAGCCAAATAATCACCCTGACACCAACAGAAACTGTTGCTGAAACTCACTACAACAATATCCCTTGAAGATACCAACCAGCCACTTGATGGCAAGTTGACCCTATTGAACTCTTTCCATAATGAAAGGAGCAGCCATTCATTTTCACAGGAATAGGCAGGTATTCTGTGTATGGGTTTGCCTTTCCTGCCTGCAGTCTCGTCAAACATGACCATCCAAGGGCTTAGCTGTATTTGATCCACCAAGGTGGCATTCCACATATCATTGCAGCAGACCAAGGGACCAGCTTTACAACAAAGGACATATAGCAGTGGTCACATGACCATGGAATCCACTGGACCTATCATATGGCACACCACCCAAGCTACTGGCCTAATAAGCAATGGAACAGCCTGTTGAAAGCTTGGCTAAAGTGCCAGCTTGGAAATGATACCCTGTGAGGATAAAGCTTGGAATGCTTTTACACTGTTGGTGGGAGTGTAAATTAGTTCGACCACTGTGGAAGACAGTGTGGTGATTCCTCAAAGATCTAGAACCAGAAATACCATTTGACCCAGCAATCCCATTACTGGGTATATACCCAAAAGATTATAAATCATTCTACTGTAAAGACACATGCACACCTGTTTACTGCAGCACTATTTACAATAGCAAGGACTTGGAACCAACCCAAATGTCCATCAATGATAGGCTGGATAAAGAAAATGTGGCACATACACACCATGGAATACTATGCAGCCATAAAAAAGCATGGGATCATGTCCTTTGCAGGGTCATGGATGAAACTGGAAGCCATCATTCTCAGCAAACTAGCACAGGAACAGAAAACCAAATATCACAGTTCTCACTCATAAGTGGGAGTCGAACAATGAGAACACATGGACACAGGGAGGGGAACATCACACACCAGGGCCTGTCGGGGGGTGAGGGGCAAGGGGAGGGAGAGCATTAGGACAAATACCTAATACATGTGGGGCTTAAAACCTAGATGACAGGTTGATGAGTGCAGCAAACCACCATGGCACATGTTTACCTATGTCACAAACCTGCACATTCTGCACATGTATTCCAGAACTTAAAATTAAAAAAAAAATTTTTTTTTAAAAAGCACTACCCTCCAGGATGCAGTAATGCCTGAAGTCAGTCACCATTATATAGTGCTGTATCCCCAAGAGAATACCTGGGAGATGAATCCATGGTGTGGGAGCAGCAGTGTCCCCACTTGCTATCAGTCCCAGTGACCCACTTAAAGAATTTATGTTTTCATCCTCACAAATGTAGCCCACAGGGTCGAAGGTCTTGGTTTCCAACAGGGAAACATTTCCACCAGGGAACACAGCAAGAGTCTTCATTGAACTTTAAGCTACCTCATCATGCAGGCACTTTGGGCCTTTCATGCCAAGGGCCAGCAGGCAAGGAAAGGATCCCGGTTGGGGTGATTGACTCTTATCATCAAGAGGCAGTCCAGCTGTTGTTACACAATGGAGGCAGTAGGCATATGTTTGATACCCAGATCATTGACTTGGACATCTGTTAGTACCAGCTTGGCCAATTTTGATGGCAAATGGACAAGTGCAGCAGCTACACCCTGAGAAGGTACGGCAAATGGGACAGAATGCCTCAGTTTTGAGAGTCTGAGTCACCTCACTAGAAAAGTCACCTAAACCTTCACAGGGACTTGTCGATGGTGAGGAGAATCTAGAATTCACAGCAAAGGGGTGGGGGGATGAATATCAGCTATAGCCTCAAGACCAGCTGCAGCTGCAGGGAGGCTGTAGTTCATCCTACCAACCCTCCTTTTACAAGTCATCCCCAGGAAGAGAGGCCCACCAGTGTCCCAAAGGAGCCACTCCCAGAATTCTTGTAAAGAAAGTAGATCTGAGTGACACTTGCTGTATTAGGCTGTTCTCACATTGCTATAAAGAAATATCTGAGACTGGGTAATTTATAAAGAAAAGAGGTTTTGTTGGTTCACGGTTCTGCAGGCTTTACAGGAAGCATAGCGCTGTTTTTCCGTTATGGTGGAAGGTGAAGGAGAAACAGGCAAGTCACATGGTGAAAGCAGGAGCAAGTGAAGGGAATGGGGTAGATGCCACACACTTTTAAAACTGCCAGATCTCATGTGAACTCAGAGCAAGAGCTCACTTATCACCAAGAGGATGGCGCAAGCCATTCATGAAGGACCCACCGCACCCTCCCCTGTGATCCCAACACCTCTCACCAGGCTCCACCTTCCAACATTGGGGATTACATTTCAACCTGAGATTTGGGTGGGGACAAATATCCCTATGCTATCACGTGCTGTGGACTGCCTTGCCTGGGTTATAGCTGTCATCCCTCTGGGGATGGCTTTAGCTGAAGAGAGCTGCCTCAGCGTAAGGCCTGTGCCAAACAGCTAGTGTACGGCGACTGAGTGATGCCCAATCCTATTTCCTGTTGTTCAATGGGTGTTGATTAGAGTGCCCCCTCGTAAACTTCCTATGTGCTAATCTCCATCTCGCAGTTGGCTTCTGGGGAACATCTTATCTGTGACAGTCTCTCCAGTGTAGATTACAGTTTGCAGAAGACAGCAAACAAGCAAAGGAGATTTGTGATTTGTACACTGAAGGAAATGAACAAGATGCAATGATAGCAGATAACAGGGAGGTGTACCTGGAAGAGGTGACACTTAAGCCAAGAACTATAAACAGATAGATGCCAGCCATGTGAAAAGCAGGTAGGAGAGTGTGTCCCAGAAAGAGAAACAGTTCTGATAAAAGCCGATCGCAAAGAGTCAGGCATGTTTAAGTACCACCCAGAGCTTTGTAATCTTTTTAAAAGTTTTTCTGTGGCCAGGCACGGTGGCTCACACCTGTAATCCCAGCGCCTTGGGAGGCCAAGGCCAGTAGATCACCTGAGGTCAGGAGTTTGAGACCAACATGGCAAAACCCTGTCTCTACTAAAAATATAAAAATTAGTCGGGCATGGTGGTGCATGCCTGTAATTCCAGCTACTCAGAAATCTGAGGCACGAGAATCGCCTGAACCTGGGAGGTGGAGGTTGGAGTGAGCCAAGATCACGCAACTGCACTCCAGTGGTGTGATCACATCTCACTGCTGCTTTGACCTCCCCAGGTTCAGGCGATCTCCCACCTCAGCCTCCCAAGTAACTGGGACTACAGGCATATGCCACCATGCCCCACTAGTTTTTTTGTAGAGACGGTTTCACCATATTGTCCAGGTTGGTCTCAAACTTCTGGGCTCAAGCAATCCATCCACCCTGGCCTCCCAAAGTGCTAGGATTACAGATGTGAGCCACCATGCATAGCCTAAAGGATTTTATTTCAAATGCAATGGAAAGCCTTCAAAGGGTTTTAAGACAAGAGAGTAACATGCTATGATTTACATTTTTAAAAAATTCTGTCTGGATACAGTGTGGAAAACAGATTGGATGGGGGGAACCATTAAGAAGGTTATTTGCAGGGTGGGGTGTGGTGGTTCACACCTGTAATCCCAGCACTTTGGGAGGCCAAGGTGGGTGGATCACGAGGTCAGGAGATCGAGACCATCCTGGCCAATATGGTGAAACCCTGTCTCTACTAAAAATACAAAAATCAGCCAGGCGTGGTTGTGTGTGCCTATAGTCCCAGCTATTCAGGAGGCTGAGGCAGGAGGCTCACTTGAATCCAGGAGGTGGAGGTTGCAGTGAGCCAAGATTGTGCCACTGCACTCCAGCCTGGGCGACAGAGCAGGACTCCATCTCAAAAAAGAAATAGAAATTAAAATAAAATAAAAATGTTATTGCAGTATCAAGGAAAGATGCCCACCCAAAGTCTGTCCCTTTGCACTAAACCATAGTCCAAATGCCCAAGACCTTGGAATTCCATGCCCAGACAACTCCAACCCACTTCCAAGATTTGCATGGGCCTCTTCCCTAGGTCCTTCTCCTCAACAGCAGACTCCACACACCTAGAGCCATGGGGTGGCCTGTCTGTTTGTGGGGAATGTGGACAGAGTTTGGAAGAGAAGTATCCACAAGCATGTGGGTGAAGCCCCTTGCAGTGCCAGATGAAGCCAAGATTGGAATGGAGGGGGATGAGGTGAGGGGAAAGGGGCCAGGGTGGTAATTGTGGGGAAAAGCAAGAGAGATCAGATTGTTACTGTGTCTGTGTAGAAAGAAGTAGACATAGGAGACTCCATTTCATTCTGTACTAAGACAAATTCTTCTGCCTTGAGATTCTGTTAATCTATGACCTTACTCCCAACCCCGTGCTCTCTGAAACATGTGCTGTGTCAAACTCAGAGTTAAATGGATTAAGGGCGGTGCAAGATGTGCTTTGTTAAACAGATGCTTGAAGGCAGCATGCTCGTTAAGAGTCATCACCACTCCCTAATCTCAAGTACCCAGGGACACGAACACTGCGGAAGGCCACAGGGACCTCTGCCTAGGAAAGCCAGGTATTGTCCAAGGTTTCTCCCCATGTGATAGTCTGAAATATGGCCTCGTGGGAAGGGAAAGACCTGACCGTCCCCGAGCCCGACACCCGTAAAGGGTCTGTGCTGAGGAGGATTAGTATACGAGGAAGGCATGCCTCTTGCTGTTGAGACAAGAGGAAGGCATCTGTCTCCTGCCTGTCCCTGGGCAATGGAATGTCTCGGTATAAAACCCGATTGTACGTTCCATCTACTGAGAGAGGGAAAAACCGCCTTAGGGCTGGAGGTGGGACATGCGGGCAGCAACACTGCTTTGTAAAGCATTGAGATGTTATGTGGATGCACATCTAAAAGCACAGCACTTAATCCTTTACATTGTCTATGATGCAAAGACCTTTGTTTACGTGTTTGTCTGCTGACCCTCTCCCCACAATTGTCTTGTGACCCTGACATATCCCCCTCTCGGAGAAACACCCACGAATGATCAACAAATACTAAGGGAACTCAGAGGCTGGCGGGATCCTCCATATGCTGAACGCTGGTCACCCGGGTCCCCTTATTTCTTTCTCTATAATTTGTGTCCTTTTCTTTTCCAAGTCTCTCGTTCCACCTTACGAGAAACACCCACAGGTGTGGAGGGGCAACCCACCCCTTCAGTAATCACTCCCTACACTGCCAAGTTCCAATATGGAACCCTTAGGATTTCTAAATTCAAGGTATGGCCATCCAAGTCACTAAAAAGCTGTATCTGTCAAGATAGGAGGATAGGCTGGGTGTGGTAACTCACACATGTAATTCCGATGCTTTGGGAGGCTGAGGCTGGAGGATCATTTGAGCCCAGGAGTTTAAGACCAGCCTGAGTTACATAGCGAGACCCCCATCTCTAAGAGAATAAAAAAAATAATTAGCCAGGTGTAGTGGTGCATGCCTGTAGTCCCAGCTACTCAGGAGGCTGAGGCAAGAGGATTGCTTGAGCCTGGGAAGTTGAGGCTGCAGTGAACTGTGATTGTGCCACTGCACTCCAACCTGATGGATGACAGAATGAGACTGTGTCTTAAAAAAAAAAAAAAAAAAAAAGGAGGATAGAACATATTTTATTTAACAAGTTATTCGCTTGATTTCTGACTTAAAAACTTTTAGACATATGGTATCCCCCATTTGTAATTTTGCACTGGGTGCTACAGATGTTCAGGATAGCCCCGAAAGTCACGTTATCTATAAAGAAACAACAAGAGACCGAAAGCTGGTTTCTTATTTCAAACAGTAGATAATGCACAGAGGATAATGCAGTATCTTCAAAATGAAGGGGAAAATTTCTGTCGGTTTAGAATTTCCTGTCTAGTTAAACTGGTATTCAAAAGTGAGGATAAAATAAAGACATTATCAAACCAAGACTAAGAGAATTTCCCACTCACAGACCCTTGCTGGAAGAAGTCCTGAAAGATGTAGTTTATTTATTTATTTTGAGACAGAGTCTTGCTCTGTCACCCAGGCTGAAGTGCAGTGGTGCAGCCTTGGCTTACTGCAAACTCCGCCTCCTGGGTTCAAGCAATTCTTCTGCCTCAGCCTCCAGAGTAGCTGCGACTAGGTATGCACCACCATGCCTGGCTAATTTTTTCGTATTTTTAGTAGGGACGGGGTTTCACCATGTTGGCCAGGCTGGTCTCGAACTCCTGACCTCAAGTGATCTGCCCGCCTCGGCCTCCCAAAGTGCTAGGATTATAGGCATGAGCCACCGCGCCTGGCCAGGATGTAGTTTAGAAAGAGGAAAAATAAATCCAGCAGAAAGGATCAGTATGTGAGGCTTCATGATGAGCAAAGAAATGACTGATTTTTAGAGGATAAGCACAGAGTGGAACTAGACTAGTACCTAGCAATCAAGTGAAAGGTGAGAGGCAAGATTCACAGTTAAAACAGTCTAAGATCTTTATGATGTAAGGTATACAATTTAAACTTTTTCAGCTATAACTTTTTAGTTTTTTTTAATCTCAGAAAAAAAATATGGAATGCTTCACGAATTTTTTATTTTTTTGTGTGTGGAGATGACGGGGTCTCACTATGTTCACCAGGCTGGTCTTGAACTGCTGGCCTCAAGCAATCCTTCTGCCTTGGCCTCCCAAAGTGCTAGGACTACAGATGTGAGCCACCTTACTGGGTCTCAGCTATAAATTTTAATATTTTTAAAGTAACTATGTTAAGCAAATATGCAAAAAGAAAGAAAAGAAGTGAATAGTTAGGATGAAAGACCCCCTCCCCCAAAAAAGCAAAACAAGTTTAGTTGTTAGTACATATAAAATAGTCCTCATTTCAATATGAGAAAAGGCACTAATTTTTTTTTTAAGACGGAGTCTTGCTCTGTCGCCCAGGCTGGAGTGCAGTGGCACAATCTCGGCTCACTGCAAGCTCCGCCTCCCGGGTTCACACCATTCTCCTGCCTCAGCCTCCCGAGTAGCTGGAACTACAGGCGCCCGCCACCATGCCCGGCTAATTTTTTGTACTTTTAGTAGAGACGGGGGTTCACCATGTTAGCCAGGATGGTCTTGATCTCCTGACCTCGTGATCTGCCCGCCTCGGACTCCCAAAGTGCTGGGATTACAGGTGTGAGCCACCGCACCCGGCCTACTAATTTATTTTTTGTAAAACTCCTCTAACCCAAACCACTGGCTATAAAATACCACCTCTGCCATAATTGTCCCACAAATACAAGTTATTTTTCATCTGTGAAGGAAGCTTTATGAGAGCTATTGCACTTTATTCTTATAAAACTCCATGAAAGACAGACATTAAAATGTTTGCAGAAATCTCATAAACTTGGCTTTTCAATGAATGAGTCAGTCATCAACAGCTATTTGCACAAAACTTTACTCTTTTCTCTGAGCAATACAAAGAAAACAGGACAGTCCCTCCCATGAAGGAGCTTAAAATCTGATTTGGCAGACGCAAGCTGTATAAACTCACCTGGAAATAAAACCTGGGATAGAAGACAGCAAATAGTAAAAGGCTGCAATTGGTATAACCCTTACATATCTTGGAAGGCTTTGACTCAATACATGAAATTTGAGCTTTAAGAGAGGTAGAATTTCGTTAGAGAAAACTGGGGACTGGCATAAGCATAAAGCACTAAAACAGCAAAAGGTGTTAGAGCCAAGACAGAAGATATTTTCAAAAAAGAAGGGTAGCTGGGTGTGGTGGCACATTTCTGTAGTCTTGTAACTGCCCAGTGGGTTCGTTTTCCTCGCTGCCCAGATAGAGCTGATTTATCCAGACAGGGGAGTCATGATACAGAGTTTAACTCACACAGAGCTGGCTGACAGGAGACCAGAGTTTTATTATTACTCAAATCAGTCTCTTCAAAGATTTAGAGACTAGGGTTTTTTAAAGACAGTTTGGTGGGTACAGGGCCAGTGAGTCGGGAGTGCTGATTGGTTGGATCAGAGATGAAATCATAGGGAGTCAAAGCTGTCCTGAGCTGAATTGGTTTCTAGGTGGGGCCCACAGGACTGGTTGATGAGTCCAGGTGGACCCATTGTTCATCAGAAATGCAAAAACCCAGGCCGGGCGAGGTCACTCATGCCTGTAATCCCAGCACTTTGGGAGGCCGATGTGGGTGGATCACAAGGTCAGGAGATCGTGACCATCCTGGCCAACATGGTGAAACCCCGTTTCTACTGAAAAAAAAAAAAAATTAGCCGGGCATGGCGACGTGCACCTGTAGACCCAGCTGCTCAGGAGGCTGAGACAGGAGAATGGCGTGAACCCAGGAGGCGGAGCTTGCAGTGAGCTGAAATCATGCCACTGCACTCCAGCCTGGGCGACAAAGCGAGACTTCGTTTCAAAAAAAAAAAAAAAAAAAAAAAAAAGGCAAAAACCTGAAAAGACATCTCAAAAGGCCAGTCTTAGGTTCTACAATAGTGATGTTATCTGCAAGAATAATTGAGGAAGTTGCTAATCTTGTGGCCTCCACAATAATGGTTGGTAATATTTTAGCTAAGCCTGTATCTTAATAGAATCCAGGCCCCTCCCATCCTCCTAACTTGACCTTCCATTAGGTTTACAAGGGCAGTTTAGTTTTGGGGGAGGGCTATTATGGTTTAAACTATAAACTAAATTTGCCCCAAAGTTACCTTGGCCCACATCCAGGAATGAGTGAAGACAGCCAGCCTGTGAGACTGGAAGCAAGATGGAGTCAGCCATGTCAGATTTCTTTTACTGTTGTAATTTTGCAAAGGCAGTTTCAGCCCGAGCTACTCAGGAGGCTGAGGCTTCACTTGAGTCCAGGAATTCGGGCTGTAGTGCACTATCATGGTGGCTGTGAATAGCTGCTGTACTCCAGCCTGGGCAATGTAGCAGACCCAGTCTTTAATTTAAAAAAAAAAAAAAAAAAAAAAGGACATATCCTAATCTGTCATGGGATTAGAGTTAAAAAAAAAGGGGGGGGTAATCATTATGTGAAATACTGAGAGAAATCATTTAATGAATCATAATATGGACTGAAGTAAACACAAGGATGAAATAATTGAAAATACTGTTTTCAATATGACACCAACTTCAGTATTTTATCTCATTTCCCTTCTTGTATATGCCATTAAAATTTACAAAAAATGTAGCAAATATAAATACAAGATGTTGACTTTCTGTGAGTTACATATATGAATAGCTTACAGTTTTACTGCTTCTACATGCAACTTTGTTTCCTAGACTTTCTCTAGCTTAAAAAAATCCTGCAGACAAGATCACCATTATATTGCTTGTGTTTTAAGTTCAGGGCTGTAGGCTTCTGGTTTGCAATACTGAGAGAAATGCTATTAATAGTATTCCTAAAGGCATAAAGCTTTCCTCCAAACCATGACTCTCGGACCAAGGCTCCTTTCATTTTGTGGCCCTGCCATCTTCAACAAGTGGTTTCCAGGGTCTTTGCAGAAGGGGAAAGAACAAGGAGGACCACCGTGGGAGAGCTGCGTGTGAGCTTAGCCTGGAAATAGCACGCTTCTCTTCCTTTTGTTACAGTAGGTAGTAGGCAGACATGAGCAGGGCAGGAAAGCACCCCCCTACCACAACCAGGAATGTCAGGAAACCATCAGGTAATGGTCAGGCGGTTGTTAACTGTCTCTCTAAAATAATAATTGGTTGCAGCCAGCGCCAGAGAAAGGCAGGCTCTCAATAAATAGAAAACACCCGAAACTGGTGATCAGCAGCTTCCTGGTAAGATCTCAGGAGTTGGGTGAGTGGGCTCAAGCATGAAAACTAAGGCAAAATGGCAGAGTTTAACCAGTATATGACCTTCCTCTAGAACACTCAACAGGTAAGGGAAAAACGCCTCAAGTGAGCATGTGCACAGCTTCAGTAAACACACTGCACATGCGGCTCCTCCCAAGTGCTGGCAGGCCGGTGCGAATGCAGACAGCCCACCCCAAACGAAGAACTGGGAGAAGAGATGTTACCCGCTGGAAGCATGCCAGTGTATAAAGCCCCGAGTCAAAGGTCAAACTGTACACTTGAATCTTTCACGTTACCTGCTTGGCCCTCTTCCAAGTGTACTTTTTAAAAATTCCTGCTCTAAAACTTTTTAAAGACTTTCACTCCTGCTCTAAAACTTGCCTCAGTCTCTCCCTCTGCCTTATGCCCCTCAGTCAAGTTCTTTCTTCTGAGGTGGCAAGAATTGAGGCTGCTGCAGACCTGTACAGATTCACTGCTGCTAACACTTTCACATTCCACTGATCAGGACTCAGTTGCATGGCCACAGCTAACTTAAGTGAAGATGGAAAATGTGGTTTAACTGTTTGCTCAGGAAGAAAAAGAAACAGTTTAGTAAACAGTTGGCCAGTCTCTGCCATACATACGTTTTTCCCATTTAATCCTAACAACTCTATAAGATATGTGCAGTAACTTATCCCACTTTATGGATGAGGAAATTGAAATCTTTTTTACGTGTACAAATTTATGGGGTACATGTGAAATTTAGTTACATGTATATAATGTGGACTAATCAAGTCTCGTTTTTTTTGTTTTGCATTTTTTTTGTTTGTTTTTTCTTTTTTTTGAGACAGGGTCTTGCTCATGGCTCACTGCAGCCTTGACCTCCCAGGCTTCAGCAATCCTCCTATCTCAGCTTCCCTGGTAGCTAGGACTATAAGTGCATGCCACTGTGCCTAGCTAATTTTTTTATTTTTTGTAAAGACGGAGTTTCACCATGTTGCATAGGCTGGTCTCTAACTCCTAAGCTCAAACCATCTGCCCACCTGGGTCTCCCAAAGTGCTGAGATTACAGGTGTGAGCCACCATGCCTGGAAAGAAACTGAAATTTTGATAGGCTGAGTACCATACCTAATACCTCACAGTTAATAAATGGCAGAACTCAAACTCAAACCTAGGCAGTCCAACTCCAGAAACCATATTCTTTAAAAAGCTACTGTAACATGACTGATATTCCTTTTACTGAAGAAGAATATTTAAGCCTTTTTTAGTTGTAAGAGGGGTATGATAATTATGGAACTTTAAGTAAATACAAACCCATCATTTTGGAGAAGATGATACTGAGATTTAGAGGCGGAATGTTCTACTGAAGGTTAAATCATTGCTGCCTATGTACCATATGATGTAAAGTAACATATTTTAAAGAGAACGCAATCTTGGCCGAGCGCAGTGGGCCTGTAATCCCAGCACTTTGAGAGGCCGAGGTGGGCGGACCACTTGAGGTCAGGAGTTCAAGACCAGCCTGGCCAATATGGTGAAACCCCGTCTCTACTAAAAATACAAAAATTAGGCCAGGCACGGTGGCTCACACCTGTAATCCCAGCACTTTGGAAGGTCAAGGCGGGTGGATCACCTGAGGTCAGGAGTTCAAGACCGGCCTGGCCAACATGGAGAAACCCCGTCTCTACTAAAAATACAAAAAAAAAATTAGCCAGGTGTGGTGGCACATGCCTGTAATCCCGGCTACTTGGGAGGCTGAGGCAGGAGAATCACTTGAACCTGGGAGGCGGAGGTTGCAGTGAGCCAAGATCATGCCATTGCACTCCAGCCTGGGCAACAAGAGTGAAACTCCGTCTCAAAAAAAAAAAAATTAGCCAGGCGTGGTGGTGGGCTCCTGTAATACCAGCTACTCGGGAGGCTGAGACAGGAAAATCACTTGAAACCAGGAGGTAGAGGCTTCAGTGAGCCGAGATCACACCACTGCACTCCAGCCTGGGGGACAGAGCAAGACTCTGTCTCAAAAATAAAAATAAAAAAAAGAAAATACAATCTTCACAACTTAATAACTTATGTTATTCTTTCTAAAAATTAATTTCCTAAACCATGTAGTTTAATGTGATTTAATGTAGTTAAATACTAGCATTAAAACTTGTTTCTTGAAGGGCGCAGTGGCTCACACCTGTAATCCCAGCATTTTGGGAGGCTGAGGAGGGCAGATCGCCTGAAGTCAGGAGTTCGAGACCAGCCTGGCTAACATGGCGAAAACCCATCTCTAGTTAAAATACAAAAATTAGCTGGGTTTGGTGGTGCATGCCTGTAATCCCAGCTGCTCGGGAGGCTGAGGCACGAGAATTGCTTGAGCCCAGGAGATGGAGGTTGTAGTGAGCCGATATCGCACCACTGCACTCCAGCCTGGGCTACAGAGACTCTGTCAAAAAAAAAAAAGAAAAAAAAAGAAAAGAAAAGAAAAGCAGAAACTTGTTTCTTGATGAAGTTTGTTTTCCTGGGATCACACACAGATCTCCCACGGTGGTCCTTCTTGTTCTTTCTCCTTCTGCAAAGACCCTGGAAACCGCTTGTTGAAGATGGCGGGGCCACAGAATGAAAGGAGCCTTGGTCCCTGAGTCACGGCTTGGAGGAAAGCTTTATGGCGTTTAGGAACACTATTGTTTGTTGGTCCTGAAGAGGAAGTACTTCACAGAGCAAGCCTGCCACCATGTGGCGCGGGCCCAAACCTAGCATCAGTTAAAGGTTCATTCTCATTTACTTTGTTGCCTCTGGTTCACTTACTAACCAATCTAGATTTAATGCTGTCTAATAAGAAATTAATACCCAGGTGTATTCTATAAGTTTAAGTAGTTTTTAATTTCAAGATACATTTCTTCAATTCTGAAATTATTGCAATATTTCCAAACTGGCTACAGGAGTGACCACAACATTTATAATATGATCCAGGCACATTCACAAGAGGACTACTTCAGTGCGTCACAAACATGGAAACAAACTCAGCAATTTGTAGGATTTATCTCAGTTCACTCAAAAGTTGGTCAATGAGCCAGATTAGAAGGCAGAATTCCGGCCAGGTGTGGTGGGTCATGCCTGTAATCACAGTGCTTTGGGAAGGTGAGGTGGGAGGATTGCTTGAGCCCAGGAATTTGAGACCAGCCTGGGCAACAGGGTGAGACCTTGTCGCTATAAAAAATAAAAAAATAAGAGGCAGAATTCCTTGGAATGGAAACAGGTAGTGTGAAGGACTGCCAAAAATGGATGAAAAACCCTCATGGAAGGAGAGTCAGAACTTAACAGTTTCCTAGAGTTTTAACACCGTATAAGCTCACTATGTTCTAGCATGCCAGGCTGACGTTTCCCAGAACTCTCTCTACATTTATCAAGACAGGAATGACATCGGAAGTTGTTTGCAAGACTATAGGTCTAGCAGGTGGCTAAGAGGAAGTCTGGTATTGCTGCTGCGTCTATTTTTATGTATTTATTCATTTATTTTTTAAGACGAAGTCTCACTCTGTTGCCCAGCCAGGAGTGCAGTGGTGCAATCTCAGCTCACTGCAACCTCCACCTCCTGGGTTCAAGCAATTCTCCCACCTCAGCCTCCTGACCACCTCCCAGGTTCAAGCAATTCTCCTGCCTCACCCTCCCGAGTAGCTGAGATTACAGGTGCGTGCCACCACGCCTGGCTAATTTTGTATTTTTAATAGAGGGGTTTTACCATGTTGGCCAGGTTGGTGTCGAACTCTTGGCCTCAAGAGATCTGCCCACCTCAGCCTCCCAAAGAGCTGGGATTACAGGCATAAGCCACTGTGCCTGGCCTTGGTATAGCTGCTGCTTCTAACACTTGCTTCTAATGATTGGTGGGTGGAGGCAGCAGTACTCATATTCTGATACAGTTATTAAATGTTCCTTTTTTTCTTTGGTCCTGTTACTACTTCTTTCTTTTTCTACCACTGCAAACTCTGAAATATCTATTACATGTAAAATGTCAACTATAACTCACCTGATTTCACTGTAGAAAGCAATTAAAAGGGAAAAATTGTATTTACTTGAGGGTGAAAAAAAACCCCCACATCATCCTTTTCTTTATGTTCCTTTTTTACACTGATATATAAACTTGTTATTTCCACCTAACTAAATTGATTCATTTAATCCAGTGACTGTGGTTAAATTGAAAAAAGGTTTGAAAAGAGGGGGTGTCTATGGAAACCCAAACTTCTTCACACTCCAGCTTTTTCACTACCTTCTCACCTCCCCAGCTTCTATATTTTTGCAAGCATGGGTATATATGTCCCAAGGCTGTGGTTCCCAGGGGCCAAAAGTATATGAATAAGCCTATATTATGTAAACCTTTCATCTTTTAGGACATGCTGTGCCTTCCATTTAGAGCATTTATCATCTCCATTCTGATCACCATGTAACCAGATATGATGGGCCCAGTGATAGCTTCCCTAGAAGCCTCATCACTCCTTGTTCTAGAAAGGTCAGGTGCAGATGGCCTGACTCAGCCCAGCTCTAGAGACTGGGACACATCTCTGGTTCTTGTTCCTTCTTCTCTTTGGCCTATGTGTTACAAATCAGCCTTCCTTATCATTGAAGTAGTATGTGTGGGCTTAGGAAAGAGATCACTTCCTTTTTCTTAAAGAGCTCACCATATGGTCTAATCTAAACTAGCTCAGCAGGATTCTATAGTGGGATCTGAGGTTTTAGCGAAATTAAATGTGCTATTTAGATGAATATTGTCTAGATTCCCTATTTAAAGTAAAAATGGCTCCTTTCCATATAAAATAAATGTATTGTTTCTGTAAGAAATTTCTTACATTCTTTTCTCTAATCATCTCTTTGCAATATGTGATGGATATTGCTTTTTTTTTTTTTAAGAGGCAAGGTCTTGCTCGCATGATCATAGCTCATGGTGGCCTCTACCTCCTGGGCTCAAGTGATCCTCCCACCTCAGCCTAGCTGAGACTACAGCCTACCTGGGACTACAGGTGTGTGCCACCATGCCTGACTAATTAAAAAAAAAATTGTTTTTGTAGAGACAGGATCTCACTATGTTGCCCAGGCTGGTCTCAAACTCCTGGCTTCAAGCAATTCTCCTGTCTTGGCTTCCCAGAGTGCTGGGACTACAGGTGTGAGTCACTGTGCCTGGCCAAGTTATTGCTAAATATTAACTGAATTACAATTGATAAAAAATAATATCCCACTTATGTTCTAAAATATTCCAGACTAAAATATAACATCCTTAAATATTATTTGCTATTGTATACTAACCTTTACCTATGTAGCCAGATTTCACAAATCTTACAATATAAATTTTCCCCAAGTCTTCTCCATGAATTATATTCCTTTGTATATGAAGAAAAACAAATGGCAACTGCTGTTTCTTTGTATGTGCTCATAATTGAATTTAAGGGGTCCTCAAACTTATAAAGGATATCTGTCAAGAACCTAGAGAAAATATTACATTTAATGGTAAAACATTAGAAACATCACCACTGAAGTGATGTATGGATTTTTACAAAATATGGTCACAAATTCTTTGGCACCCCACCCATTGAGAGGTGGCATCTTTGTACCCTCCCTTTGAATTCGGGTAGACTTAACGATTTGCTTGCAACCAATAAAATGCAGAATAAGTGGTACACACTGAGAAGTGTGGCTTCTCAGGCTGGGTCAGAAAAGGTGACACAGCTTCCTACTTGTTCACTGGAACACTTGGTCTCAGATCCCTGAGCCTTCACATAAGTGGTCTGACTACCCTGAGAATGCCATGTTGGAAAGAGGCCAACTAACATGTAGAGGCCATCTGTAAGCACTCCAGTTGATAGTCTCACTGAGCCCCCAGCTGACAGCAGCATCAACTGTCAGCCATGTGAGTGAGCCATTCTGGACATCCAGCCTAGGTGAACCGTCAGGTGACTTCATCCCCAGCTGACATCTGACTGCAGCTGCTTGAGATACCCTAAGTGAGAACAATGTGATCTAGCCCTTCTTGAAATCCTGACCCTCAAAATCATAAGCAAAACAAAATAATTGTTTTAAGCCACTAAGTTTTGAGGTAATTTGCTTCACAGCAATAGTAACAAAAACAGACAAGGATTAGGAAAGTATGCCCTCTGTCACTGCTGTTATTTAATATTCAACTAGAACTTATGGACCAATAAGTAAATGAAATGGGAGGCCTAATGTTGGAAGGAATTAAACACGACCATCGTTTGCAGACAATGATTGTCTCCATAGACAAGTCAAGAGAATCCACTAAAAAAAAATTAGAACAAAGAAGAGTTCAGTATAAGTTTAATTTAATATAAGAAAGACATATAAAAATTAATAACTAATTAGAAAATGTATTTAGACAAAAGCGCCATTACCAATAACAGTAAAAACCCTAAAATACTTAGTAATAAAGTTTAAAAATACATAAAGGCTATATGGAGAAAATGTCTAAAGTTCACTAAAGGGCAGAATTTCTAGGAACAGTATCATAGAAGACATTGGGCAATTTCTTCCATAGATAATGATTATAAAAAACTGGACAAATTTATTAAAAACAACTATTTGTTGGTGTTTTTGTTAGATGACTCTTGAGAAGGGTTTACTCTTGAATGACGGATACTGCATCAGGTAAAAACTAAGAGTTTGTGACCCCTAAGCAGGGGGTCACTCCCCAACACCCTCCAGCTCTAGTGGCAGAAAACCACAGCCATACCAGCTTGAGGTGTCAGATAATAAAGTTTAAGGCAGCAGACAACTGGATATTCAAGGGGGAAATCCTGTAAAAATGAGAGCCAGAGCCACAGAAGGACTGAATTGAAAAGCTGAGTATAAGCTCCGCTCAAATCCCTGCCTGCCTGCTAAACTGCTGAGACACACAAGAGACCCCAGGCAGCCCAGTGAAAAAGCAAGCAGAGACTAGAGAGGCATCTACCCCTGTGAGACAGAACTGCTCCTGGTGAGGTTTGTGAGTTTGCTGCACTGTTGACTTAACATGCACAAAGCTCAGGTCTTGCAGAAAGCAAAAACCTTATTGGCTTGAGGTGCCATTGGGCAGAACTTGGGGCTGGCAGAGCAACTGGATATTTAGGAAGAAAGCAAGGGAGCTGTACAGTAGGTAAGCTTCAAAACCTGAATATAAATTCTTTCCAAATCTGTGGCTGACCCTAAACTACACAGGCTCAGGAAAGACTCCCAGGCACTAGGCCAAAAAAGAAGCAACTGGATCCTGAGAAAACTGTGCAGAACAATACATCAACTACTATAAATTGCTGGGGACAGATTTTTCAGTTTAAATGCAGGCAGGTTAACTGCCTACTAGAACAATATGGCAACAACCCTCAGAAGAACAAAACAGAATCTTGAGTGGGTATAACATTACTACAATGTCCAGTGTTTTTTGTTTTTTGTTTTTTTGTTTTTTTTTTTTTGAGACGGAGTCTCGTTCTGTCGCCCAGGCTGGTGTGCAGTGGCGTGATCTTGGCTCACTGCAAGCTCCGCCTCCTGGGTTCACGGCATTCTCCTGCCTCAGTCTCCCAGGTAGCTGGGACTACAGGTGCCCGGCTAATTTTTTGTATTTTTTTAGTAGAGACAGGGTTTTACCATGTTAGCCAGGATGGTCTTGATCTCCTGACCTCATGATTCACCCGCCTCGGCCTTCCCAAAGTGCTGGGATTACAGGCATGAGCCACTGCACCCAGCCTACAATGTCCAGTTTTAAACCAAAAATTACTAGACATGCAAAGAATCAGGAAAGTGTTACTACTCTCAGGAAAAACAAAATCAGTCCATAGCAACTGAATCATAGTGGGCTCAAATGTTGGATTCAACAGACAAAGACTTCAGAGCAGCTATTGTAAATATGTTCAAGAGTTAGTAAGGCACATGTTTAAAGAACATAAGGAAAGTATGGCATTACTGAGTGAACATGTAGGAAATATTAATAGAGAAATGAAAATTCTAAAAATGAATCAAGTAGAAATTCTCAAGCTGAAAAGTATAATAGCTGAAAGTTCCATGAAGAATACAAAGGAAGACTTGCATAAATGGAAAGGCAACACATATTTCTAGATGAGAAGTCTCAATTGTGTAATGATGTCAATTCTCCACAAATCAATCTATTAAAAGCTACCCCAATTAGAATTCCAACATTATTTTTCCACCAAAGTGTTTAATGACATTTGAAAACATGATCTTAATGTTCATATGAAAAAGAGAGTACAGACTGGGTGTGGTGGCTCACGCCTGTAATCCCAGCACTTTGGGAGGCCAAGGTGGAGGATCATCTAAGGTCAGGAGCTTGAGACCAGCCTGGCCAACACGGCAAAACTCCATCTCTACTAAAAATACAAAAATTAGCTCAGTGTGATGGCGTGCACCTGTAATCCCAGCTACTAGGGAGGCTAAGGCAGGAGAATCACTTGAACCCGGGAGGTGGAGCTTGCAGTGAGCCGAGATTGTGCCACTGCACTCCAGCCTGGGCAACAGAGTGAGACTGTCTCAAAAAAAAAAAAAAAAAAGTACATTAAAATGACCACAAGATTTTGTAGGTAAAATGTAGAGGGCAGGAGACTTTTCCTATCAAATACAATAACATTAAAGATATTCATTAAACTAATGTGATATTAGCAAAAGATCCACAAATAGAATTGTGGAATGGAATATAGAAGGCAGAAACATCCAAACCCACACATACATATAAATATATGAATTTAGTGTACAATAACAGCGATACTTCAAGCCAGAAAAAAAGATAGCTCATTTAATAAATAATGCTTATTAAATTCATCTAAGTTGTTTGTTATATCGGCATAAAGTTTTCTATAATATCCTCCTTGTCAGCTTTTCTCCAGCTTTACTGAGGTATAAACTGTACATGATTCATGTATACAATTTGGTGAGTTTGGACATATATATCCACTCATGTTACCATAACCACAATCCAGGTAATAAATATATCCATCACTTCATCACCTCCAAAAGTTTCCTTGTGTCCCTTTGTTTATGTTTTTTGTTTTTCTGTGGTAAGAACACTAAATTTGAGATCCACCCTTTTAACACAATCCTAAGTATGCAGTATCTTATTGTTAACTATAGGCAATATGTGTACAGCAGATATGTGGACTTACTCAGCTTGAATAAATGCAACTTTATACTTTTAAAGTACTTCCCATGTCCCTCTCCCCCGATCCTCTGGTAACCACCATTCTGTTGTCTACTTCTACACCTTCAACTATTTTCGATGTCTCACATAAGGGGAATGATGTAGTATTTGTTCTTCCGTGACAGACTTACTTCACTTAGTATAATGTCTTCCAAGTCCATTCATGTTATCACAAATGATAGGGTTTCCTTCTTTTTTTTTTTTTTTTTTAGATGGAGTCTTGCTCTGTCACCCAAGCTGGAGTGTCTCAGCCTCCCAAGTAGCTGGGATTATAGGCATGCGCCACCACGCCTGGCTAATTTTTGTGCTTTTAGGAGAGACTGGGTTTCACCATATTAGGCTGGTCTCGAACTCCTGACCTCAGGTGATCCACCAGCCTCGGCCTCCCAAAGTGCTGGGATTACAAGCATAAGCCACCACGCCCAGCCCTGGGTTTTCTTCTTTTTTAAAGCTGAATATGCCAAGTGCAGTGGCTCGCGCTTGTAATCCCAGCACTTTGGGAGGCCGAGGTGGGCAGATCACGAGGTTAAGAGTTCGAGACCAGCCTGGCCAACACAGTGAAACACTGTCTCTACCAAAAATGCAAAAATTAGCCAGATGTGGTAGCACGTGCCTATAATCCCAGCTACTCAGGAGGCTGAGGCCGGAAAATCACTTGAACCCAGGAGAACAAAAATGAGCCCTTGGACATTTAAAATATAACAGCAGAAGTAAATATTGTGATGGAAGGATCGGAAGATAATGTTGAAGAAATCCAGAAAGTAGAGTGAAAAGGCAAAGGTGTAAGAAAGGAAAGAAAATATTTTTAAAATTAGAGACTAAGCAGAATGCAACAATCAAATAATAGGAGTTCCAGAAAAAGAGAACATTAAAAATGGAGTGGAGGCCAGGTGTGATGGCTCACATCTATAATCCCAGCACTTTGGGAGGCCGAGGATGGTGGATCACCTGAGGTCAGAAGTTCGAGACCAGCCTGGGCAACATGGTGAAACCCCAACTGTACTAAAAATACAAAAATTAGCCCCGTGTGGTGGAGCATACCTGTAGTCCCAGCTACTCAGGACGCTGAGGCAGGAGAATTGCTTGAACCCAGGAGGCAGAGGTTGCAGTGAGCTTGATCATGCCACTGTACACCAGCCTGGGTGACAGAGCAAAAAAGCTATTACTGATTAAGCACATTATACATTATATCTACATTAATTTATTTACTCCTCCCAACACCTCTGAGAGGTAATTTTTTTGTCCCCATTTATAGATGTGGAAACTGAGGCTACATAAGATTAAGTGCCTTGCCTCAGACTAGTTTTGTTGTTTTTGTTTTTTTAATAAATAGACACAGAGTCTTGCTAAGTCACCAGGATTGGTCTCAAACTTCTGGCCTTAAGCGATCCTCCTGCCTCAGTCTCCCAAAGTGCTGAGACTATAGACATAAGTCACCACACCAACCAGCTTAGTTTTTTTCTTTTCACTTCTAAATATTACATCATTTTGCCAACAACTACTTTTATATATGTGAAAAGGGATCAATACAAAAGCTAAGAAAGAAGCAAGCACAACTCTATTTTTATTTATTTATTTATTTATTTATTTATTTATTTATTTTGAGATGTAGTCTTGCTCTGTTGCCTAGGCTGGAGTACAGTGGCACGATCTCAGGTCACTGCAACCCCCGCCTCCCGGGTTCAAGTGATTCTCCTACCTCAGCCTCCTGAGTAGCTGGGATTACAGGCGCCTGCCACCACGCCCAACTAATTTTTGTATTTTTAGTACAGTTGGTGTTTCACTATGTTGCCCAGGCTGGTCTCGGACACCTGACCTCAAGTGATCCGCCCACCTTGGCCTCCTAAAGTGCTGCGATTACAGGTGTGAGCCACCACACCCAGCCAGCACAACTCTTTCTAGAAGGGAAGAATGACATTGCTACTATTGGATGAAGACTCCCAGGAGAAGATGATGAGTTGAAGAGAGTCTCTGGGTCAGAGTCTGAATTTCACTCCCTTGGGAGCCTTACAAGAGCCCCTTCTGGGAAGGACCGTGGACAAAGCCATATCTTAGGAAGGATAGGCCTCAGCATATTGGGGCAATATTGACAGACCTTTAGTGCAGGCCCAGCTCTGTCGTCCAGCAGGAATATGGCCTTGGGAATGAACTACTGTGCGCGATCTACTTCAAGACACAGCTCCAGTCTCATGAGTGAGCAAATCAGAATACGTCTTGTGGGTTGAAGGGAGAATCCTTAGCTGGTTGTGGCTGTAGGGCCTGGATCCTGTGCTGATGAAGTTTCTCCCTTCCCCTTCATGCAAAATAAATACTTTGCTCATTGATGCACAGGGTAATGGTAAGTCATCTGGGAAATACAGCCAAGTCACAAGCACTAATCTTAGTTTCTAACTATGAAGTGACCTTCCAACCTCCTTCCTAATCAAGTTAGGTTTTTTTGGTTTGTTTTTCTTTTTCCTGCCAACTAAAAATATCCAGTTCAGGAAATGTGGCTGATTGAATAGCAGCTGCCATGGAGGACCTACTTTGGATATTGAAACAACCTTGGAAGAAGATCAGAAACTCACTCCCATCAGCTCCTGTTTTGAGGCAGGCCTGGAGCTCATCACCCAGATTAGTCTTGGCCTCCACATTGTCCTTCCTGTATATTTTTAGGAGAAAGTATCTGGCCACTGTTTCTTTTTCCTCTCAATGCTAGGAAACTTCCTGTAATATTGGAAAAGTAGAAGTTGAAGCGGCTTCAGTGCAAAACTAACATTCTCTGGATCTTTCTCACGCTGTTCGGAAAGTAGATCACCCACTGTTATTTCCTTTTCCTGGCTTTTTTTTTTTCCTAAGAGACAAAGAGATGCACTGCCACGATACTATTTCTGTTCAGAGGGGGAGAGAGAGCAAAAAGAGACAGGCAGAAACATTTTCCCCAGCCTTGCCACATTCTTCACTCAGTTATAAAGAAACGCATTGCCAATAAAATAGAAAACAGAAATAGCAGGAAAATTCTGAAAGATGAGCTGTGCTGTAAATGTAAAACACAAGCCACTTAACGCATAATCATTCAAAGTACAGTTTGTAATGAAAATAAAGACATTTCAAAAGAGCCCATAATCTGCTTACATTACATTCTGTATCTAATTGTTATAGTATGTTTTATTCCTCTTATACAAGAAAAAATGTTGACCTCCCTCATTCATATGACATGCAGATGCATTTGAGCAGGGTTTTTTGGGTTTAATAATGTGATAGACTGGCTGGGCACTCATGCCTGTAATCCCAACCCTTTGAGAGGCTGGCAGGCAGATCACTTGAGGCCAGGAGTTCGAGACCGGCCTGGCCAACATGGTGAAACACTATCTCTACTAAAAATACAAAAATTAGCTGGGCGTGGTGGTGCATGCCTATAGTTCCAGCTACCCGGGAGGCTGAAGCAGGAGGCTGAGCTTGGGAGGCAGGAGACTGAGTTTGGGAGGCAGAGGCTGCAGTGAGCTGAGATCATGCCACTGCACTCCAGCCTGGGTGACAGAGTGAGACTCCATCTCAAAAATATATATATATTATAGAATATTAGAGCTTTAGACATTACCTAGTGCAAACTTCTTGCTTTACAGATTAGAAAATTGAGGCTTAGAAAGTCTAAGTAATGGCCAAGCACAGTGGCAAATGTCTGTAATCCCAGCCCTCTGGGAGGCCAAGGCAGGAGGATTGTTTGAAGCCAGGAGTTCAAGACCAGCCTGAGCAAAACAGACAGACCCCCCCAATCTCTACAAAAAAAATATTTAAATTAGCGAGGTGTGGTGGCATGTGCCTGTAGCCCTAGCCCTAGCTACTTGGGAGGCTGAGGCAGGAGGACTGTTTGAGCCCAGGAATTTGAGCCTGCAGTGAGCTATGATTGCACCACTGTACTCCAGCCTGGGCAACAGAGCCCGACCCTGTATCTAATTAATAATAACATAAAGATTAAATAACTTAACCCAGGCAACACAGATGGAAAGTAGCAGAGCTGGGGGCTAGAATCCAGATCTAAATCTTCAGCCTGCATTCTTCCTAATTTATGTGGAGCCTCACACTGTCTTGCCCTGTCCCATGTGCAAGATAGCAGCCGAGAATGACTACTGCAGCATTCCTTCTGATTTCTTAATTTCTGACTTGAATATGCTACACCAGTAACAAAACTATGAGCACCCAAGACACAACCACACGCATGTGCACACACAGAGACGCACACACATACTGTTAACAGATACTGAGACAAAGATCTTGGAAGACAGCATTGTCTTCTGAAAAGATAATCTTCTGCTATGGAATGTCTGGGAAGGAAGTGTGACAGACGTTTTCGCTCACCCAACACCTTTCCCACTTTCTTCTTGCTACAAGTAGCATAATTTTATTCAGATAGCATGGAGTGGGGGCAGACGGGGTGGGGGCGATGCGCTCAGAGAAGGTAGACCCAGCCTGGCCAAGCCAAGTAATTTTATTCTCCTGGTCAGGAAGATGTATGGAGAAATTGGCTGGTAGGCTTTAGGAAAACATTTCATTTTTTATTACACAAATGCACACACATGCACACAAGCAGCCAAAAACACTTACACCTTTCCCTTTCTTCCTGCCTTTTTTTTTTCTTTGAGATGGAGTTTTGCTTTTGTTGCCCAGGCTGGAGAGCAATGGTGCAATCTTGGCTTACTGCAACCTCTGCCTCCCGGGTTCAAGTAATTCTCCTGCCTTAGCCTCCCAAGTAGCTGGGATTACCGGTGTATACCACCATGGCCAGTTGATTTTTTTGTATTTTCACTAGAGACGTGGTTTCACCATGTTGGCCAGGCTGGTCTCGAACTCCTGACCTCAAGTGATCCACCCACTTTGGCCTCCCAAAGTGTTGGGATTACAGGCCTGAGCCACTGCACCTGGCCTCTTCCTGCCTTTCAATTCAGTTTTGTGAGAATAAGATATTTGATGTTGCTGCACAACATTGCTGGGGAGTCATCACACCTAAGTTGACAGTGCCGAAGCAGAAACATGGAAAGAGACCGGCTCTTTGATGACACTTGAGCTGCGAAACTGACCTGGAATGACCTCCTTCCAGATGTATTGTCATGAGAGAGAATAAGACAATCTCACTGTTTCAGCCACTTGCAGTGGGTGTTTTATAACTTGCAGCTGAAAGCATAGTTACCTCTCTGAGCCTCAGTTTTTTCCTTTAGAAAATGGCGATAACACTACTTACCCAGCAGGTCGTAGGAGGAAATGGTATAATACAATGCCTAACATAAAGGAACTCAGTAAATTGTAGCTAGTCATATCATAATCATGATAACCCTCATAGCAAAATCCTCAGTGGTGGGAATGTTTTCTCCACTCCGCCAGTGTCATGGCATCGGGTTGCTTCTCCCTACAGTGGTGGTCTGGAGACAGTTTGCCCCGCTGCCACCTCTTCTCCAAGTGCTGAGGAGATCAGGCATGGGAGCTTTGGGCCTGGGAGCTTTGGGCCGGGGAGGTAGGGAGTCCAGTCTGTAAAGGAAAACAATAAAAATGAAAAGCAAGCATGTAAAATCATAATAACATATTGAATAATCTTAGCAAGCCACAAAGTGTTCTTTATTTTTTATTTATTTATTTTTTTGGGACGGAGTCTCTCTCTGTTGCCCAGGCTGGAATGCAGTGGCATGATCTCAGCTCACTGCAACCTCCCCCTCCCGGGTTCAAGCAATTCTCCTGCCTCAACCTCCTCAGTAACTGGGATTACAGGTGCCTGCCACTGCACCTAGCTAATTTTTTGTATTTTTAGTAGAGACGGGGTTTCACCATGTTGGCTAGGCTGGTCTTGAACTCCTGACCTCGTGATCCGCCCGCCTCAGCCTCCCAAAGTGCTGGGATTACAAGCATGAGCCACCGCGCCCGGCCAAGTGTTCATTTCTTATGTCCCAGAAGTCCCAACTCTGGCAATCTAGCCCATAGAAATAATCCAAATGAAGAGAGAAATTTTACTCACCAAATCTTTAATTCAGATTTTTTTGCAGCCTTTAGACGTAAATAATAATATATCCCCTTGATATAATATAATTATGAAGCCAACACAGTAATGTTTATTAGAAACTATGTAGGGGTGGCCCGGCGCGGTGGCTCACGCCTGTAATCCCAGCACTTTGGGAGGCCGAGGCGGGCGGATCACGAGGTCAGGAGATCGAGACCATCCTGGCTAACACGGTGAAACCCTGTCTCTACTAAAAAAATACAAAAAATTAGCCAGGCATGGTAGCTGTAGTCCCAGCGACTCGGGAGGCTGAGGCAGGAGAATGGCATGAACCCGGGAGGCAGTGTTTGCAGTGAGCCTAGATTGCGCCACTGCACTCCAGCCTGGACAACACAGCGAGACTCCGTCTCAAAAAAAAAAAAAAAAAAAAAGAAACTATGTAGGAATAAGGCAATGTAATTCTTAATATAAATTAAATGAAAACAAAATCAGAATACAAAAGTGTATGTGTGCTCTGCTTACAACCACGTGGAGCACAGCTATAATTAAAGCGGGCTATACTTGGCACACTGATTGTTAAATAAGTGCAGCGAACACAGGAAATAAGGGGGCTGCGGGTTGTTGAAGAAACTGGCCAGAAAACGGAACAAAGAGGAGAGAAGCTAACGGTGCTCATCGTGTGGCACGCAGGTGCGTTGTTTTCTCTCCACTAAGGCTGCTGGGTGGGGCCAAAATAGTCCAGGCAGCCAAGTGCAGAGGCGTTGGGGGCGGCAAAGATGCAAAGGATCCCCACTGTGGCTGCACCCCGAGGAGGAGTCCGTGGCAGGAGGCCCACACCCAGGACCCGGCGCCAACAGTGAGGAGACGAACCTGGAAGACATCCCGCTGTCCAGACACCGCGAGGGAGGCGACTGGTGCTCGCAGTCTGGGACTTAGGAACACAGGGAAACAGCTTCCACATGCCATTTGCTGAATAAATATTTCTTGCAGGATGTTTCCTATGGATTCATTCTCTATCATGAAAGCTTTATTTGTGGTCAGCGTCCTAGGAAAGCAGAGGCAGACAGATTTCTGTTCTAGGGAGTTCTGTGGAGGGTTACAGATCAGCAATATTCCACTGAAACCAAATACCTAGGAAAAGCATGGAAGGACACACAGAAATCACAAATTATTATATTATATTATATTATACTATATTATATTATATTATATTTATTTTTTGAGACAGGGTCTTGCTCCGTCATCTAGGCTGGAGTGCAGTGGCGCAATCATGGCTTACTGCAGCCTCAACCTCCCAGGTGCAGGTAATCCTCCTGCCTCAGCCTCCTGAGTAGCTGGGACTACAGCTGCATGCCATCACACCCGACTAATTTTTAAATTATATAGTTGTAGACATGGGTTCTCTCTATGTTGCCCAAGCTGATCTTGAACTCCTGGGCTCAAGCAATCCTCCTGCCCTGGCCTCCCAAAGTGCTGAGATTACAGGCATGAACCACCGTGCCTGGCCAAAATGTATATTTTAAAAAACATATAAAAATGGAGTTGGCTGGGCGCGGTGGCTCACGCCTTTAATCCCACCACTTTGGGAGGCCGAGGCGGGTGGATCACTAGGTCAGGAGATCGAGACCATTCTGGCTAACACGGTGAAACCCCGTCTCTACTAAAAATACAAAAATTAGCCAGGCGCGGTGGCGGGCACCTGTAGTCCCAGCTGCTGGGGAGGCTGAGGCAGGAGAATGGTGTGAACCCGGGAGGTGGAGCTTGCAGTGAGCCGAGATCACGCCACTGCACTCCAGCCTGGGCAACAGAGCGAGACTCTGTCTCAAAAAAAAAAAAAAAATAGAGTTAATAAATATATCTATGTGTTATAGATATAAATAAAATGTGTTTGCAATCATTATCTACTGTGTCCTATAACTAATTAAGATCTTCACCCATAAAAATCCCAACCCTATTATGAATTTGGAGTACTTTCTGGTGGTGGACTCACACTTTTTCATGCAAGCTCCTTTGCCCCCTATGCAACCACTGCCCACGTTGGCAAGGCAGTGTTGGGCTCCAGGGCAGACCATAGTTCACAGGCGGAAGCAGATGCCATCTAGGAAGGAGACCACATGTACCACGAAGCAACGGAGCTCACTGATTCAGAGGCAAGATGCTGGCCCCTCTGGCTGTCACCATGGATGACTGCTGATTTAAGGTCTTTCTTGGTCATCCCACCTGGCACCACCACTTCTGGTCCCTTCTCTTCAGTTTCCTCTACCCAGCTATGTCCTCCTCTACTGATAAGCCCTGAAACAGAGCAAGTGGCCTCTTTTTTAATGTAACAAATATTTTACAATATTCATTTGTAAAGTCTAGAAATGAAAATAATACACAATAGCATCTACCTAGCCACACAATCTTGAAAAACAATCAGTATAATGCTGTAACTATAATGTAAGAAATAAATGAAGGTATTTATTTATTTATTTATTTATTTATTTATTTATTTATTTATTTTTAGAGACAGAGTCTTGCTCTATAGCCCAGGCTGAAGTGCAGTGGTGCAAGTGGTGCAGCCTCGAACTCCTGGGCTCAAATGATCCTCCTGCCTCAGCCTTCTGAGTAGCTGGGACTACAGGTGTGCACCACTATGCCTAGCTAATTTTTAACTTTTTTGTAGAGACTGGGTCTTGCTATGTTGCCCAGGCTGGTCTTGAACTCCTTGTTGAGGATCAGTGGGAGATGAAAGGGAGGAGAGACAGTGAGGAGCCCTTGGCACTACCCACCTTCCCTACCCACCAGCAAGTCCCCAATGAGTGATGTCCGGTATGGGGCTGGGCGGGGCAAGTGATCCTCCTGCCTCAGCCTCCCAGAGTGCTTCAATTACAGATGTGAGCCACTCTGCCCAACGGAAGGTAATTTGAAATAAAATAATATATGTTCCCATACATAAGTGCTCAGGACAATCACATTAATGAAGTTGTCACGTTCTTGCATCTAAATATAGAATCCACATGAGCACCACGGCAGTGGATCGCCGTTTTGGTGCGTCTTATCAGCAACTTAAATGCCACGCTGTTATTCAAAGCGCTGCTGTCAGTGATGTGATTTTCCAAAATAATGGGCAGCTCTTGGAAAAGCTCCAAACAAAACAAAGTGCAAACTTTCCTCAATGCACACAGTAGTTGTGTTTCTGGAAAGTGTAGTGTATATGAAAACCACATGAAAATAGTCTGCGTTTACATATAAAACAAAATTAGGTTCTAGGATCAGATAGTTTTTATTTTATTTTATTTTATTTTATTTTATTTTATTTTATTTTTGAGACAGAGTCTCCCTCTGTTTCCCAGCCTGGAGTGCAGTGGCACAATCTTGGCTCACCACAACCTCTGCCTCCCAGGTTCAAGTGAATCTCCTGCCTCAGCCTCCCAAGTAGCTGGGACTACAGGCACGCTCCACTATGCCCGGCTAATTTTTGTATTTTTAGTAGAGACGGGGTTTCACTATATTGGCCAGGCTGGTCTTGAACTCCTGACCACGTGATCCGCCTGCCTTGGCCTCCCAAAGTGCTGGGATTATAGGCTTGAGCCACCGCGCCCAGCCCAGATAGTTTTTAAATGGTGTTTTTTTTCTTTAAACTACTACATAAATGTTTGGGACATTCAAAAGTGAAATACAAATTTAAGAAACATTTTTTTCTTGCACAAAATATTCTTGGGTGTTATAGGATGTCTAGCATCTCTAGTCCCCACTCACTGAATGTCAGGCACATGCTCTAATCAAACTCTCCAAGAGTGGTCATTGAGAACTACTCTTTCCTGTATATGAGTAGACCTTGTACTCTCTGTCCACTTTTCTCCACATCTGGGGAAAGCTGAATCATGGGCATAAGTACCTGTAAACAGTCACTGATACACATGTTACACCTGTAGCAACCACCCCAAATTCAGATATATAGCTTAGGGCCCCATGGGTTGCCTAATACATGATGGTCATAGAGGGAGGAAATTTCTCGGAGAATTTCATTCAACCTTCAGCATGATTGGAGCATTGGTTCTCACCACAGTACCCACAAAGGTAACTTGTACCCCACCCAGCCCCATCTTATACATCACTCACTGGGGACTTGGTGGTGGGTAGGAAAGGTGGATGGTTCCTAGGGTTCCTGGCTGTCTCTCCTCCCCTTTGTCTCCCACTGATCCTCAACACAGCTCATGGCTGAGAACTTCTGATTGAGAGATTTATACAAGAAATTGCATTCCTCAAAGTAAGTGATTATTGAGGGAAAAAAAAAAGGAAAACCATGAACAAAACCCCAATGCACCCTACTTGCTTATATGTGCATAGAATATCTCTGGGAAAATGTCTAAGAAACCAATGGTGTGAGCTGTTTCCCAGGGAGGGTCTGGCATGGCTGGAGCACTGCGGTGAAAGGAGAACGTCCTTGATGCTCTACTCTTTTGTACCTTCAGAATTTTGTATGGATGGCTTGAAAATAGAAAGAAATAGAATTTGATTTTTAAAAGAGGCAGTCCCTGGAAAAAAGTTATTAATTTGCATATTGCAAGTTGAGAAAGTGAGAGACCAGAGCAAGAGGAGGTCACAACAAGATAAAAAGGTGGGGGCCGTTATGGAGCCCAGGGAAAGGAGGGCTGGACAAGAGACTCCGTCCATGTTTCTCTAGCACTTTCCAGGAGAATAAAGCTCTTGTTCTAGCACTCTCCTCCTTTGGACCTATCTGTAGAGAGCAGAAAAGTGACCACGAGGCTCTGTTGCATGATAAACAACCCCTTAAAAACCACCAACTTTCCATGGTCTTCCAGCAACCCATTTGGATGTCGTCCCTACAGTTGACTCCTTCAGTCCCTGTGTGCGTCCTCTGCGTGCCCCTGGCCCCCTGCCTTCCCTTAGCTGTGCTGCACAGAAAACCGCCCCAGCTCTTGGGTCAAACAGATCCCATAAGAAACATCAGAAGAAGCATCCTGGCTTACAAGTTGTTTTTTGGTGAGTGCAATGGGCGTGCCGTGCTCCTCCAGGCCTGACCACCTGTATGAGAGTTGGCAGGAGGACATTTCTAAACTCACACTCTTAGGGCAGTAGAGATGGGGCCTAAGACCTTTGTCTCTCCTGGTATCAGTGAGCCCCGTGTAGCCCCTTTTCCTTATTCCAGGTCTGGAAGCTGCAGTCACAGACACACAAAGGTGCTGGGGCTTGCACATTCACCAGCGTCACTTTCTCCAGCCACACCACTACGTTTGAGGGCTCTCCTGTCCTTCTCTAACAGAACTAGTCTGGGACTAGACGCCAGGCTTTGGGCTAAGTACTTGATGTGTCTTCACTTATTTAATCCTTCCAATAACCCTTCAAGTTAGGTACCATTATTATCGTCATCAACCCCATTTTATAGAGAAGGAAACTGAGGTGCAGAGAAATTCAGGTTGAGGTTCACAGCAAATAAGCAGTGGAGGCCAAGTGTGCCCCCAGGTGGACCCAAATCAAAGCCACACTGTTACCTTCTGCTCTGCGCAGCCTCCCGGGGCAGTAGCCCTCATGAGCCTCCCCACGTTGGGGTGTCTAATGAAAAGCTTCCCTGCTGGTTGAGCTGAAGGGGTCAGGGTCGGGGGTGTACAGAGAAACTCAGGCCACAAGGGCCTTTGGGCAGAACTGGGGTCACAAAGTAATCATGGTTTCCCAGCAAACACAAGACTTTGGCCCTCAGGCAAGGCTCCTTGATGTCTGGGGGAGCCTGTGCCCCCCAGCAGTGCTCACAGATCCACCCCTGACTGCCAGCCGGCCCCTTGATGGCGGTGCCTGTCTCAGATTCTGTGGTCAGTGCCACGCAGCTACCTCCAGAGGCAGCCTGCAGCCTGGCCATGTGGCCCCAAGCTCCAGGCTAGAGGCCAAGGGGAGTGTCCCTTCTCTCTGTGTGTCACCCAGGGCATAGGTCACCCAGGCAGCCTGGCATGATGCCTCCAAGCCACTGTGCTAATGCTTCTACAGCTTCTGCTCCCTCCCTGCCTCCATGGGGCCCAAACCTAGCCCTGGTGTTGCTCTGGGAACTGGGTCAGAGCAGCACCCCAGCTCCCCCACCCCCAGGAGCCCCTCAACCTTGGCCTGCTGTCATCCTCGTCCGGCCCCAATCTTCCTGCAAATTGGGCCCTTGCAGGATTCCTGCTGACTCAGCAGCTGGGCCTGGACAGGACTTAGTCCCAGCGTGAGCCGATCCCGCTGCAGTGTGGGCGAGAATGACAAGCCCTCCACCAGACGATTCTTTATTGCTCTGAGACTTCCCTGGGATAATTCCACCCCCAGGAGCACTCTATCTGTTTCTGTCTCCTCCCCACACACCCCCTGGCCTTGAAAAAGGATGATCACCGACCACAGGCACTGAAAAGAGCAAACCAAGAGCAGCATCAATACCCTCACACGGTGGTGCACATAACACACTTTGAGTTTCTGACTTTTCCTAATCAGTTCTTCCTGCTAAAATACAGTAGCTTAACAAAAACAATGACAACAACAATCTGGTGTTTGCCATTTACAAGGCACTTTCTGTGTGAGTAGCATGACATGGTAAAAGAGAAAGAGATGAATTATAAAACGCAGCAAGATCATGAGTCAATGATTCACCCTGTCCCAGCCTGCTTCTTTTTTTTTTTTTTTTTTTTTTTTGAGACAGAGTCTTGCTCTGTCACCAGGCTGGAGTGCAGTGGCGCGATCTCAGCTCACTGCAACCTCCGCCTTCCGGGTTCAAGCGATTCTCCTGCCTCAGCCACCCGAGTAGCTGGGACTACAAGTGTGCGCCACCATGCCCAGCTAATTTTTGTATTTTTAGTAGAGACGGGGTTTCACCATGTTGGCCAGGATGGTCTCGATCTCTTGACCTTGTGATCTGCCCGCCTCGGCCTTCCAACCGAGCCTGCTTCTTTGCTTGTAAAATGGAAGAGTCATAACATCCAACTTGAGTCTTGACATTTTAATGAAATAATGCATGGGAAAGCAGAAAACAGCACAAAGATTACTGGTTATAAGAGCTAAATCACTGTGACTCCAGATCCAAATTCAATACCTACTGAATCAGTGGTTTCTGACTAGTCAATTTTTTTTCTTTTTTTCTTTTTTTTTTGAGACAGAGTCTCGGCTGGGTGCAGTGGCTCACACCTGTAATCCCAGCTCTTTGGGAGGCCGAGGCGGGCAGATCACTCGAGATTAGAAGCTGGAGACCAGCCTGGCCAACATGGCAAAACCCTGTCTCTACTGAAAATAAAAAAATTAGCCAGGCATGGTAGCACGTGCCTGTAATCCCAGGTACTTGGGAGGCTGAGGTGGGAGAATTGCTTGAACCTAGGAGGCGGAGGTTGCAGTGAGCCGAGACTGCCATTGCACTCCAGCCTGGGCGCCAGAGTGAGACTCCATCTCAATTAAAAAAAAAAATAGGAGAGAGACAGACAGAGTCTCACTCTGTCTTCTAGGCTGGAGTGCAGTGCTGTGATCTCAGCTCACTGCAGCCTCCACCTCCTGGGCTCATGCAGTTCTTGGGCCTCAACCTCCCAAGTACCTGGAACTACAGGCACACATCACCATGCCTGGTTAATTTATTATTTTTTGTAGAGACACGGTTTTGCCATATTGGCCAGGCTGGTCTTGAACTCCTGAGCTTGAGCGATCCTCCTGCCTTGGCCTCCCAAAGTGCTGGGATTACAGGCATGAGCCACCATGCCCGGCGACTAGCCAATTTTTTAAAAATTACATTTTCTAGAGGTGTCATTTTTACTGGGAAAAACACAGTGACACCATTCAAGAAAAAATTGAATGGTAACTTTAATCACTACATTAACACAATTTTAAAGGTTGATCTGCATCATACATACCTTTTAAAGAATGTTTTCATCATATGTAGACAGCTTTTTTTGTTTTTTGTTTTTGTTTTTGTTTTGAGGCAGAGTCTCGCTCTGTCACCAAGGCTGGAGTGCAGTGGTGTGATCTGGGCTCACTGCAACCTCCGCCTCCCGGGTTCACACCATTCTCCTGCCTCAGCCTCCCAAATAGCTGGGACTACAGGTAGGTGCCATCACGCCCAGCTAATTTTTGTATTTTTAGTAGAGACGGGGTTTCACCATGTTGGTCAGGCTGGTCTCGAACTCCTGACCTCGTGATCCACCCACCTCAGCCCCCCAAAGTGTTGGGATTACAGGCCTGAGCCACCACGCCTGGCCATAGGCAGCTTTTAAAAGAACACATGTGCAGCCTGGCCATCATGGCGAAACCTGTCTTTACGAAAAATACAAAAATCAGCTGGGCATGGTGGCACCTGCCTGTAACCCCACTTGCTTAGGAGGTTGAGGAGGGAGGATCACTTGAGCCCTGGAGGCGGAGGCTGCTGTCCAGCCTGGGCGACAGAGCAAGACTCGGTCTCAAATAGAAAACAAAACAAAACAACAACAACAACAACAACAACAACAAACAGCCATGTGTGATTCCAAGCAAATCAGAGAATCTCTAGCCACCAGAAAAACCTTGAGGCTTGTACTGAAAGGAAGAGGTCAGAATTCTCTGCGAGGAGCTCAGAGGATTCTGAGGGAAGAGAGAAGGCAGCTGCGCTTGGACACAGCTCCGAGCTCGTGCTCCCTCCTTCAGGCACCCAAGTCTGAGTTGCTAAAAAATGGAGCTGTCACTGGGCCTTGCTCTGCCAGGACCTGCAGAGCCGGGGACCTCTCTGTGGCAAGCCCAGCAGGATGACTGCTCTGAGGCGCCCTAGTGCTGAGGGAGGGGCCGTGACACCGCCCCGCCCCCCAGCCACCTGGGAAAAGGAAGCAGAAAAAAGAGAAGCAGCAACGGCTGCTCTGCTTCCTTCCCATCTCGCTCTTGGGTCATGCCTGGCCAGCAGAAAGCAGCTCCATAGGGGAGGAGAGCCACGGAGGATCTCACAGCTGCAGTCTAATAGTAACACAGAGGTAATTTTAACTTTTTACTTTTCTACCCTTGGGAGTAGGGATGAGTAGAGGCTTACCTCCTTCCAGAGGCAGCTCATATCCCCCCACCCCCATTCCCGGAAGTTGAGATATCTCTTCTCTGTTCCACGCAGGCATCGTCTAAGTTGGGAACAGGTCTTATGTCTTAAAATTTGGGATTCTTTAAAAACATATGTGGCCGGGCACAGTGGCTCACGCCTGTAATCCCAGCACTTTGGGAGGCCGGGCAGGTGGATAATTTGAGGTCAGGAGTTCAATACCAGCCAGGCCAACATGGTGAAACCTCGTCTCTAATATAAATACAAAAAGTAGCTGGGTGGTAGTAGTAGCTGTAATCCCAGGTACTTGGGAGGCTGAGGCAGGAGAATCCCTTGAACCTAGGAGGCGGAGGTTGCAGGGAGGCAGAGGTTGTGATGAGCCAAGATTGCACCACTGCACTCCAGTCTGGGTGACAGAGTGAGACCCTGTCTCAAAACAACAACAAAAATGTGTGATGGCACATGCCTATAGTCCCAGCTACTGGGGAGGCTGAGGTGGGAGGATGGCTTGAGCCTGGGAAGTCGAGGCTGCAGTGAGCTGTGATCATGCCACTGCAGTCCAGCCTGGGCGACAGAGTGAGACCCTGTCTCGAAAAAAAACAAAACAAAAAAAACCAAAAACAAACAAAAAAGCACATGTGGAGTGTTGTAGAAGTCATTGACCTTGGTAAGACAGTGGAGGAAACTGCTTTGCTCTGACTCATAAATTTGCCCCCAGTAAACAGTATTTATTAATAGCCCCAGTCAGGCACTGCATGAAGACATTTCAGTCAATGACAGACCACGTATACAACGGTGGTCCCATAAGATTATAACAGAGCTGAAAAATTCATATTTTTCAGCTTAGTGTTGTGGCGCAACCACTACCTTTTCTATGTTTAGATACACGAATACTTAGCACTGTGTTACAATAGCCTACAGTACCCATTACAGGAATGCTGTACCGGTGTGTAGCCCAGGAGCAATGGGCCATACCATATAGCCTAGGTGTGCAGTAGACTAGACCATCCACGTTTGTGTAATTACAATCTATGATTTTGTAAAATGATGAAATTGCCTAATGAAGCATTTCTCAGAATGTGTCCCTGTCATTAAGTGACACCTCACTGTGTTTCCAAGACATAGTACTGGTCCTTGGGAAGCTCTAAAGAGAGGTCACCGTGAGCTGAACCATCCTTCTCACTCTGTGCATGGAACCCAGCTTAGCTTCCATTTCAGCATTTAGGCTTATAGGAGGAGAACAGGTTAGAAGCCACAGACCAGCAAGAATTGAAGACATCGTTCTGTAATTTCTACTGAACCAGGTCTGTCTGACTGGAACCTCATTTTGCCTCTTTGCTTTAACTCCTCAGGAATGTCTTCCAGGAGGCCCCTGATCTTCTCTGCTCAGGGACCACTCTTATCTGACCCAGAGACAGGTTAGCTGATGGTGACTCACACACCCTCACTTCCTTCAAAGCCCAGGCATCTGTTTAAAATCTGACCCTGTGAAGACTTTTCCTGTTTTGGAAAAGCTCTTCTGTTGTTTGCCTGCACAGATTTGTGCTCCATTTTTAATTTCAATTTTTGTAGAGAAGGCGGGTCCTTGCTTTGTTGCCTCGGCTGGTTTGAAACTCCTGGGCTCAAGTGATCCTCCTGCCTTGGCCTCCCACAGTGCTGGGATTACAGGTGTGAGCCACTGCACCAGGATGGATTTGTCTTCCTTCAGAAGACAGTAGCTGATGTGTGCCCTGGCCTTTCTCCCCTAGGATTCAGCAGTGGCCACCATGGGTTCTGTGAATTCCAGAGGTCACAAGGCGGAAGCCCAGGTGGTGATGATGGGCCTGGACTCGGCGGGCAAGACCACGCTGCTTTACAAGCTGAAGGGCCACCAGCTGGTGGAGACACTGCCCACTGTTGGTTTCAACGTGGTGCCTCTGAAAGCTCCTGGGCACGTGTCACTGACTCTCTGGGACGTTGGGGGGCAGGCACCGCTCAGAGCCAGCTGGAAGGACTATCTGGAAGGCACAGATATCCTCGTGTACGTGCTGGACAGCACAGATGAGGCCCGCTTACCCGAGTCGGCGGCTGAGCTCACAGAAGTCCTGAACGACCCCAACATGGCTGGCGTCCCCTTCTTGGTGCTGGCCAACAAGCAGGAGGCACCTGATGCACTTCCGCTGCTTAAGATCAGAAACAGGCTGAGTCTAGAGAGATTCCAGGACCACTGCTGGGAGCTCCGGGGCTGCAGTGCCCTCACTGGGGAGGGGCTGCCCGAGGCCCTGCAGAGCCTGTGGAGCCTCCTGAAATCTCGCAGCTGCATGTGTCTGCAGGTGAGAGCCCATGGGGCTGAGCGCGGAGACAGCAAGAGATCTTGATCCAGACAGAGCAGCATATCTTTGCTCATACAAACTAGAAGAACCAGCTGATCCTTGAGAAATTTACACTCAGTCTATCAAACAAGAAATGCTGGCTTGGCCCGGTGGCTCATGCCTGTAATCCCAGCACTGTGGGAGACCACGGTGGGGGAATCCCTTGAGCCCAGGAGTTGGATAGCAACATCACAACACCCCATTTCTACTAATAATCAAAAAATTGGCCGGGCATGGTGGCATGTGCCTGTAGTCCCAGCTACTTGGGAGGCTGAGGCAGGAGAATCGCTTGAGCCCAGTAGGTAGAGGTTGCAATGAGCCAAGATCACGCCACTGCACTCCAGTCTGGGCAACAGAGTGAGACTCTATCTCAATAATAATAATAATAATAATAATAATAATAATAATAATAATGATGATACTCTAAGAAAAAAATCTCAACATACTTCATTTAATAGCTTGTTACCAAGTGTTAATGAAGCAATATGTCATAATAGAGTAGCCACCGGTTGCATAATAATAGAGACCTAAATTCTCAAATAGGGAAAGAGGTTTTAAAATCAAATTTGAGGCCAGGTGCAGTGGCTCATGCCTGTAATCCCAGCACTTTGGGTGGCGGAGGAGGGCAGATTACTTGAGGCTAGGAGTTCAAGACCAGCCTGGCCAACATGGTGAAACCCCATCTCTACTGAAAATACAAAAATTAGGCATGGTGGTGCATGCCTGCAGTCCCAGCTACTCAGGAGGTTGAGGCAGAAGAATCGCTTGAACCCAGGAAGTGGAGGTTGCGGTGAGCCGAGATTGTGCTGCTGCACTCCAGCCTGGGTGAAAAAGACAGGCTGTGTCTCCAAAAAGAAAAAAAAAAGTCAAATTCAAATATCATCTGGACATGTCACAATGGATCACTTATGAGTGATCCTTATGAGTGATTTTCCCCAGTGGCCCCTGGGGATGTGCCACTGTCACTCAGAAGGCAAGCTAGGCAGGGCCCATACAACAGCAGGGGTCTGCAGGTTAGACGTTCCCTGCCCTGGGACGCTCACCCCTGGGCAAGAGGCTGGAAGTTCACACCATCCAAAATTTATCCTTGTTTTTTTTCTGATGCTAATTAGCCTCTCCCGATTTTATGACATCTTGTGTTGATCTTTTTCAAAAACTCATTTTCTTTTTTTTCCTTCTCTTTTCTCCTTCTTGTAGCACATATCTTTCCTTAAAGATCAGATCAATAAAATATTTTATTTATTCATTAATTTAACAAAAAAAACAGAGCATTTAGTTTGTGGCAAAAACACTGAGCTTTCGAATATGAATCATGTGCTTTAGGTGGGAGTTGTGAATTCTGAAGATACAGATGACAGTGATGAATGCCTTCTGTCTCATGATTGACAGGGAAAAGGACGGTTGACCATAGCATCCTAGAAGGTTCATCAGGTGATCATTACCTAGCATCCATGAAGCACCTGAAATTATTTGCAAAATGTTACACTTTGGACCATTTTTCCGGGGAAGGAGATCCAGAACTTTTTACCAGATTTTCAAAGACATCTGTGACTCCCAAAAGTTAACAATCACTGATGTGGTTGTTGTATCCCTCATCCAACCCCAGAACACTTTCTGTAATCTGAGTTTTTTAATGGCAAGTGGCCTATATTTAGCACCTGTTCTCATGTTAAACAGCTCTGAATGTTAGATATTCTTTCTTATCCTGGACTGGTTCTCTCTCTCTCTGGAGTAATGCAGTATAAATTGGCCATCAGTACCCTCCTAAAATCTGAGATCTGCCAGGCCCCTCTTCTAACACCAGGTTAGGCATGCTTGGTTATTTCCAGTACTTGTCAGTCAACATGTTTCAAGACGCTGTGTTAGACACTAGGGATGCAAAGATGAATGAGATAAGGCCTCAGGCCTCATGGAAGGTGAGACAGTAAAGACATTACTCCCATAAAAATGTGAGGAGAGAGACTCAGTTCAGCAACTGTTTATTCTGTTTATTGAGCACTTACTTGGACCAAGCGCTGTGGTCTTGGTGTTTTACATAGACTGTCTCTAATTCTCACAACTCTGCAAAATATATATATTCCCATTTTATAAAACTACAAACTGAGGCTCAGAGAAGGTGTGACCTCTTGTTGCTTGAGGCACAGAGTTATAAAGTAACGTATCTGGAATTTGAAATCAGATCTGTTTAGGGCTAATGCTGCATTTTTCTACAACATCATGCTTCTAGAAGGTTTAAGCTAGGTAGGCTTTCAGCCAGGAGACATGATGGGGAGAGCCTTCTAATAAGAGGGAAGAGACTGCTTGGAAGCATGAAGGGAGGTGTAAGAAAGATAAGTCAGTGTACTTGCAACAGAGGCTTGGGATGAGGGGTGGGTGAAGTTGACATCACGATAGAAAACAAAACTGGAATGGGAGTTTAGGTCCAATTTGGGCAAGGTTGTTTGAATTTCAATAATCAGGGGTTTGGGTCAAGGAAGAAAAATCATGGGACTTGCCATTTAGGAGGATAATTTTGTGGTAGTGTGGAGGTGAAATAAAGAGAAAAGGGAACCTTGGAGCTGGGAAGGCAGGAAACCGGCTAGATGACCATCACACAGCAAAGGAGGGAGTGGAAGAGAGATGAGAAAATTGAGAGCTATTATTAAGAAAAACAGTTGAGAGAGGAAGAATTTGAAGAGGGCTCAAGATTTTGAGTCCACATGACAGAAGGACTGGAATGCCATGAACTGGAGAAGGTGAGTGCTGAAGAACCAGGATGGGACGGGGCTGGAACAGCTGGGTTCAGCTTTTGAAGGGTGGGTACATGTTTGGTTATAGCTGCTTTCAGATTGTTTCATTATCTGTACTCCCAACAACCCTGCCGGATATATTTGTTGGCTTTCACTCACGGAGGCTCATTTCCTTGCATGATTTGTCACTTTTGATTGTGAGCTCATCTGCAGTAGGAGTTGTTTATCCTGTGTGACTCCCATGTGCCCTGGTCTGTAACAACATTTCTACAGAGTGGTATCTACTAGGATCCTGGGGATTTCAATTATTTTAGACCAAATATTATGTCAGTTTCTCTGCCTGGGGCTACTGGACCTCAGAGGTAGTATACATCTGAACTGTGTACCCATTCAATGCACAGGCCCTAGGGATTCCATATGTGACAGGTGACTTTTTTTCCTTGCCTTTATGTTGTAAGACAGACAGCCTGCCTCCTCAAACTTCCCTGAGCTGGTGGGCAGCATTTTTTGAACCCTCTTTTAAGGAGGGGTCATCTCTCTGATGCTCTTCTTTTTTGCTGAGCTCAGATTAACATTTTCTACCTGGGTGCAGTGGCTCATGCCTGTAATCCCAGCACTTTGGGAGGCCGAGGCGGGCGGATCATGAGGTCAGGAGATCGAGACCAGCCTGACCAGCATAGTGAAACCCTGTCTCTACTAAAAATACAAAAAAATTAGCCAGGACTGGTGGCGGGCGCCTGTAATCTCAGCTACTCGGGAGGCTGAAGCAGGAGAATTGCTTGAACTTGGGAGGCGGAGGTTGCAGTGAGCCAAGATTGCACCACTGCACTCCAGCCTGGGCAACAGTGCGAGACTCCGTCTTAAAACAAACAAACAAACAAATAAAAAAACCATTTTCTCTCCTCCAAGCAAGCCTAAGGCCACATGTCCTATTCTCACACAGGTTTTAATTTCAGCCCAGTCTCTAGAGCCTAAATTTGGCTCCTCTACAATTTCCATGGGCTCTAGGTTTCCAGCTTATACTTACTGCTTTGGCTGTGGGTTCTCTCTTCCATTTCTACCACGTGAGGATTTCCTTTTATTTTGTTTAAAGACAGCACGCATTAAAAAAAACTTTTTTTGTTATCGTTTACCCAACATTTCTATGTTTTTTTCCATGGGAAGGCCATCTGCCATAATGCTAGACGTCCTGAACTGGTTTTGATATGTGACCCTGAGCCTTCCCGGGGTGCTGGCAGGATGGTGACATGATTAGATCTGTTCTTAGGAAGATATCCTGGGCAGCAGCATTTGGGTAGAGGTAGCATCCTGAAGGCAAGGAGACAGGTTAAAGAAAGACCAGAGGTGTCTTTTGACCCAGGTAGACACTACTGACACATTGGTCTGCGCAAACAGTTCACCACAGCTGCCCTTTCATGCCATAGGCTCGATTTTTCCTGTTCTCTTGGCAATCCCTCTGGTTCAGCCAGGACAGAAGCCTCCTCTCTGACACCAAGATGGACCATGCTCTTCCCCAGCTCCAAATGTGTGCTCCTTGATGGAATAGACACAGTGGACAAGAGGACCCTCAGGTGGCTTTGAGTATTTGCCTCAAGCCCATCATCCCTGAAGGCAGATGTGCTTGATCTTAACAGAGCCCAGGAAGTCTCCCCTCAGATACAATTTTGGAAAAAGGACAATGAAAACAAAAAGTCATAACTGTCTAGGTTCTTTGCATTTTGAACAAAGAATTGGACAAAAAGCACAAACAAAGCAACAAAAGAAAAGCACAGATTTATTGAAACAAAAGTACGCTACACAGAGTGGGAGTGGGCTCGAGCAAGCAGCTCAAGAGCTTTGGTTACAGAATTTTCTGGGGTTTAAATACCCTCTAGAGGTTTTCCATTGGTTACTTGGTTTACACCCTATGTAAATGAAATAGTGGCCCACGATCAGTCTGATTGATTGCAGAAAGCAACTAATCAGAGGCTGAAGTGAAGATACAAAGTTACACCCTATGCAAATGTCTGATTGATTGCAGAAAGTGACCAATCAGAGGCTGAAGTGAACTTACCAAGTTATACTCCTCTGCAAATGAAGACTTGGCCTGTGACCAGCCTGACTGGTTGCAGGAGGGGACCAATCAGAGGTACTTTCAGTTTTCATCTGCAATGCCGGGGAAGTTGGGGTGTTGCAAAGGGAGTAGCCTCTGATCCTTTTGTTATTTGGGTGTGGAGAGGTGGGCTTTTCTTTTTGATTCAGTTCTAGGAATTCGGTGCGAATCAGCCTTAGGTTCCCTGCCTCCAGACCCTACTCTCCTGCCTCAATAGCCATGCCCAGTTAGTGTTAACTGTAACTCCCTGCTGGTCTGCCTCCTGCTAGGAGGGACTGAACATCAAATCACTCGCATCGAATTACTCAGCAGGTGAGTTCTGGGGATGATAACCACACAATTCTCTCTGCACGAAAGATGGGTTTGAGAGCCTCAGAGTCTGGGGGAAGCTCTGCCAGCCATCCACTTACTGGCTTACTGTTTGCCTGAAGTAAGCATGGGAATCCCACAGGGTACAAGGTCCCACATACCCTTCTGGGATTTCCGATGCCCTCTTTGCATGTGCTCTGGCCCATCAAGCTCCCATGCCAGGTGCAGTGCTTATAGTTGCAGTAGTGACCATAGCAGTGGCAACAGTTCTACAGGGTCACAGAACTTTAGGGAAGCCTCCTAACACCCTTGCTCTTCGTTAGGCTGCAGCTGCTTTCCTGTCCATGATTTAAGCATCCTTAGATCCCAGCTGTCCAGGAAGCTCTCCCCACACACCTCAGCCTAAGTCCAGCCTCCCACTGAGCTCCCATGGCATGACTGTCCAGGCTCCAGCGCCCTTGTGCCCTAACCGGGGCTGTTCCATGTTGATATGTGGTCTCCTCAGGCATGGTGTACACTCCTAGAGAGGAGGGGCCAAGTCTTCCATCCTTCTGACCCTCTTCAAAGCCTGGAACAAAATTAGATATTGAGAGTTGTTCATTAAGTACCTGAGTGAATAATGAATAATTGATTAAAGCCAGAGAATCGGGTATCACAGTAAGGAGTCCCTGGGTCCTCCGAACTGTCCAGAATAAAATTCCAAAATGAGAACACCAAGAGGTTCCCTGGCTTGAGAGCCAAAATGGCGGCACAGACCTATATCTCAGGCACACTTTGTGGTAAAAACAAGAAGCCAGACACACTCTTTCTAGACACACGTCACACCCAGAATGACTTAGCTTTTAGTCTATGGAGGAAAAGGGTGGAAAGTGGAGACCTGGAACCAGATGAGAAGTCAACGGGAGCAGTAAGTTCAGTGTGTGCCTCCTGTCCCAGCACCTGGGTCAACATGGGCAAGACCTGATGGGGTGGTGGAGATGCTGACCTTTGCTGCTGCCTCTTGGGCCTGTAAGAGCAAATACAATTAAAAAAAAAATTTTTTTTTAAATTTTTTTTTGAGACAGGGTCTCTCTCTGTCACTCAGGCTGGAGTGCAGTGGTGCGATCTCGGCTCACTGCAGCATTCACCTCCTGGGCTCAAATGATCCTCCCACCTGAGCCTCCTGAGTAACTGAGACTACGTGGAGTAGCCACCCCACTCGGCTCATTTTTAATCTTTTGTAGAGACATGGTTTTGCCATGTTGCCCAGGCTGGTCTCAGACTCTTGGCCTCAACGAATCCTCCTGCCCTGGCCTCCCAAAGTGTGGGGATAACAGGCATGAGCCACTGCGCCTAGTCTGCAAATTCACATTGAAAGAAGAGGCCTGTTTGATAGATCAGTAGGGTGACTATAATTAACATTAATCTAATATGCGTTTCAAAAAAGCTACAAGAGAATAATTTGAATGTTCCTAGCATAAAGAAAGGATAAGTGTTTAAGGTGATGGATATTCCAGTTGCCCTGATTTGATTATATTAATGTTACCAAATTATTACATATACTTCAAAAGTATATACATCTATTATGTATCAACTAAAAAAATAAGAGTTTTAATTCTCCTTGTGGAAAATAAGGGAAGAGACTTCACCTCCCTCCCTTTTCTTAGAGATTTTACTTTAGGAAACTTCAACTTTTAAGTTCTTTCCTCTGTCTCTTTGAGATGTATGTAAATCTTTTAAAAAGCTAAATAAGGGCCAGGTGAGGGGGCTCACGCTTGTTATCCCCAGCGCTTTTGGAGGCTGGGGTAGGAGGACTGTTTGAGGCCAGGAGTTCAAAGTTACAGTGAGCCATGATTGCGTCACTGCACTCCAGCTGGGCAGCAACAGGGGCCCTGTGCTTTAAAATAATAATAAATAATAAATTTAAGAAGCTAAATAAGCCTCTTGGCAGCTTTAGGACTTAGAAATATCTTTTTCAAGGACCAAGGAACCAACCTTTTGAAACGTAATCATCAAGAGTTTCAATGGGAGGGTAGGAGCCTGACCTGGCAGGTGCCTCGCTCTAAGTTGCAAAACTACCTCCTGTCCTAAAGCTATGAGAGGTTTGTTTTTCCTTTGGATAAAGCCAATTAGCTAACATAGATGGTGACATCAGTTACCAGGTGAATCTGTGGTAAACTCTGTGCAACAAATGGGGCTGTCAAGTCCTCTTACTTGAGGACTGACTAGCTATTGTCTATGTGGAGAACCTGTCTGGAATAGGTCACCTCTGCATGACTCTATAAAAGGGTGAGGTCTCTTTCTGTCTTTGTAGTCTCTTAGGGGATTGTGTGGGATGTGCATTACATTTTAGTTGAATGCTTATTCACTAATGAAACAGTTTTCTTTCTCCACTCCCTTTGTGGAGAGATTTCCTGGGTTGGCAGAGGTTTACTTTTAATAATATTTTCTCCACAGGCCCATCGTCCCCTGACTCTGTGAGCTTTCAGCCACACCCAGGATCAGTCAGATCAACTGCTCAACTCAAAGGCATCCTAGTGAGCAAGGGAAAAGTCAAGGCGGTTTTTGGAGGGCGCTTAGTTAGGAAATGATGAACACAGTTCAACATGACTTGCGGCCCTCCCCATGGGCAAGAGTATGAACACCTGTGACTGTTCCTGAACTCACTAAGGAAAGTCTTTTACAGTGTGTGAAGGGTGACCTGGAGTTTCCTTCCCACATGGCTCATAAGAGCAGCAGCTCAGGAAAAACAAAACAAGTATCTATTTATTTATTTATTTATTTTTAGAGACGGGTTCTCACTCTGTCACCCAGGCTGGAGTGCAGTGGCACAATCATGGCTCACTGCAGCCTCAACTTCGTGGGCACCAGTGATCTTCCCATGTCAGCCTTCTGACTGGCTGGGACTACAGGCATGCCCCCCATGTCTGGTTATTTTTTAAAAATTTTTATTAGAAGGCCAGGCGTGGTGGCTCCCGCATGTAATCCCAGCACTTTGGGAGGCTGAGGCAGGCAGATCACCGGGCCTGGTGGCTCACGCATGTAATCCTAGCACTTTGGGAGGCCAAGGTGGGAGGATCACCTGAGGTCGGGAGTTTGAGACCAGCCTGATCAACATGGAGACACCTCGTCTCTACTAAAGAAAAAAAAAATATTAGCTGGGCATGGTGGTGCATGCCTGTAATCCTAGCTACTCGGGAGGCTGAGGTAGGAGAATTGTTTGAACCTGGGAGGTGGAGGTTGTGGTGAGCCGAGATAGTGCCATTGCACTCTAGCCTGGGCAACAAGAACAGAACTCCATCTTAGAAAAAAAATGTTTTTATTAGAGACAAGTTCTTGCTTTTTGCCCAGGCTGCTTTTGAACTCCTGGGCTCAAGTGATCCTCCTGCCTTGGCCTCCCAAAGTGCTGGGATTACAGGGGTGAGCCACCATGCCTGGCCACAAAACAATTTTAGAAAAGAAAAAAGCCTTTTATTTTCACTTAATTGTCTTGATTTCCACTCCTCTGAGACATTCACCCCCAGGAAACTTGGCTATGTAGCTATAGATGATAAGTATTTTTAAATTCTCCTTGAGAAATGGCATTATTCTGCCTTAGATCTCGAGCTAGAACCTGACAATGAGTCCTCCTGCTTGCCCCTGATCTGGGGCACACTGATATTTTTGCAGGTTCCTTCAAGCATGAAATTGCAAACCTAAACAAACTGGTTCTCATAAAAGCACTTCCAATCCTTCAAATAAAAGGAGGCAGCCTAATTATAAATAATCTCTGGATTAGAAACATCACACACTACATCTCTTGCAATTTTTATTTTACCTCGTCTTTGAATTCCGTGAACTTCAATTTCATGTGGTGTTAAGTGCTGGCTTAACCTGGAGAGAAAATATAAAGGATATAAAGAAATGTATATAAAGATTTCTCAGAGTTATAAAAATACTTCTGTGAGAGAATTGCTACAAAAAGGGAGATGCAAGACCACCCTTTGTCCAAACTGGCATTGTCTAAATGCAGTTGAGTGTCTTGCCTTAGAGTCTGGGCTTGAAGTCAGTCAGAACTGACTAGAACACCAGCCCTACCCCTCACCAATAGGGTACCCTTGGGCCAATTATTTAACCCTTCTAAGCCATAACTACCTCATCCGCAGAACGGAAATGATGCTAGGAAGTACCTGACAAGGTTCTTGTGAGAATTAAGTGAGCTCCTGTGTTCATCTAGTCAACTTGTATTTCTTTATTTTTAATTGTATTATATATTTTTAGAGATGGGGGTCTTGCTCTGTTGTCCTGGTTGGAGTGCAGTGGTGTGATCACAGTTCACTGTATTCTCAAACTCTTGGGCCCAAGGGATCCTCTGGCCTCAGCCTCCTGAGTAGCTGGGACAACAGGTATGGGCCACCATGCCTGGATAATTAAGATTTTTAAAAAATAGAAATGGGGGTCTCACCATCTTGCCCAGGTTGGTCTCCACCTCCTGGGCTCAAGTGATCCTCCTGCATCGGCCTCCCAAAGTGCTAGGATTACAGGCATGAGCCACTGTGCCAGGCCTTGACTTGTGTTTCTTGAGCAAATCACTGAGCTATGTTTAAGAGATACACAGATGAAGGAGATATAAACCCAGTCCCTGCCCTTAACTTACAGCCGAACTTTCAATAAGGGAGAGCTATTAATATTAAGTCCCACTGATGGATGTTAAAATGTAAATGAAGCATAGAGTTCTTAGGGCCTAGGCTCTTCTTGATGTTCCCTTCCACCATCCTTGGAACTCTCCAGAACGAGACTTGTTTTGGGGGAAGGAGGGTCCCTTGGCTGATGGAAAGTGTGGGGGTGGGGGCCGAAGGAAGTGCAGGGCCTAAGACTGTTGTTCTTAAGCATTCTGGAGGCTGCTGGACATTTAGCTCCCAGCCTCCTCTCTACCACAATGAACACTTCTATCCCAGGACTTCTCCTCTCCCCCTCCTTAGACCAAAGCTCTTGCAGTCTGAGTACTGGAAAGCCCAGCATGAGCCTCTCCACGCACTTCGAATGCACCCTCCTCCAGCAAAGGCTGGTAAGTTGAAAAGACAGGAAGGATTTCAGAAGACTGGAAATTGAATCCCACACTCAGGTCCTCTTTGAAACTCTACAATGAGTGCTTCATTCCTTGGACTTCAGCTTTTCAAAGAAAACATCCCTAGAAGAAGGACAGCAGGGATGGTCATTTACCTTTTAATGAGAATGAATTATCCAGCCCTTTTCAGGACAGCGTTTGTGAGGCAGCAAAGCTAAATGTTGAGAAGAGCCTGAAAGAATGATGGACTGACGCTGCCAAAAAGAGAAAGGGTGGGACCTTCACAGCTTTGCCTAAGGCCATTATGAATTTGGACCAAATAGGTATTATCATCCACACAGGCAGGACCTCCTGGGTAGGGGGCTGCCACCTTTTCCAGGCACTTGGAAGGGTGGCCTCCAGCTGTGGAGCCACAGAACTAAATATTATAGCTGGCCCAGGAGCACCCCTTTAGGCTAGGGAAGGAATAATAATCTGGCTTCTCCTTCCTCTGACCCTGAGATTTCGGCCAAGTCTCCATTAGAGATTAGCCTCCTAGAGTGTAAAACAGGGCGGACAAGTTTGGAGAATGGATCTGGGATGGGGTGGGGAATGGCAAATGGAAAAAAGGCAGCACAAACTCTTTATTGTCATTCAGAGAATGCTGAGGTCCAAGGCACAACCAGCCAGAGGGTTGCTTCAGCCTTTCACTGGAAAAGCCACATTTTCCTCAGTTGTATCCTCACTTCGAGTGAGGCTTCTCCAAATGCAGAAGGACAGCATCATGACCCAGGCTGAGAAAGTATGATTGCAAAATTCCATGGGCCTAACCCTAGTGGGGGAGGGAATCCATTCTTTTAAGCCAGGGTTTAAAACTCTTCAAGCAAGTCATCTGCAAAGGTACCGCTTCTACCATTTTAAAGATAGGATTATGTTCCCTAGGACAACTGGATGAGCCCTAGGAACCAAGAACCCTGTGAAGTTGGGGCAGAAGCCTGAGGGTTGTTTTGTTCCCCCACAGCTGTAGGTCACAAGGTTCTTACACAAGCTTTGGGGTGGCCCCACCCCACACCCTTCCTTCCCCTCAGTCAGTGATGACTCAAGAGGTTTTGGGAAGGAGCTCAGGGAACACTAAGCAGCAGGCTCAGCTTACGGCACTTCTGATGCATTTTCTAGATAACATTAGGGGCTGGTTCCGGACAGGACTCAGAAGTATGGACATTCACTCCCCAGGCTTGGTCATCAGTGCCCTGTGAGTTCAGGAATACATTACCTAAAGCAGATCTTTAGGAAGGAGAAGGAGAAGGAGAAGAGAGGAGAGGAGGGAAGGAGGGAAGGCAGGAAGGAAGGAAGGGAGGGAGGGAAAGAGAAAGAGGGAAGGAGAGAGTGAGGAAGGAAAGAAGGAGAGAGAAAGAAGAAAGAAAGAAATAGAGAAAGCAAGAAAAGGAAAGAAAAAGAGAAAGAAAGAAAGAGAGAATGGAAGGAAGGGAGGAAAGAAGGAAGGAAGGAAGGAAGGAAGGGAGGGAGGGAGGGAGCTGGCCGGACGTGGTGGCTCATGTCTGCAATCCCAGCACTTTGGGAGGCCGAGGCAGGTGGATCACCTGCAGTCAGGAATTCGAGACCAGCCTGGTCTACATGGCGAAACCCTGTGTCTACTAAAAAAATGAAATTAGCTGGGCGTGGTGGCAGATGCCTATAATTCCACTTACTTGGGAAGCTGAGGCCAGAGAATGGCCTGAACCCGGGAGGCGGAGGTTGTGGTGAGCCAAGCTCGCGCTACTGCACTCCATCCTGGGCGACAGGGCGAGACTTCATCTCAAAAAAAAAAAAAAAAAAAAAAAGAAAGAAGAGAGAAAGAGGAAAAAGAAGAAAGAAAGAAAAAGAAAGGAAGAAAAAGAGAGTCATTGAGACTTGTGGCTTAATGTTGTGAATGTATATGTATGTTTAACTGTATATATAACTGTATGTATATGTATGTCTCACCAGAGAGAGAAAGGGATTAAAAAAAAAAAAAAAGCCAAAACCTACAAAGGCAAAGCAGAAGAAAGAGTACCAGACTGGAGATAGCAATATAATTACAGAAAATGGGAAGTGACCGCACAGACCAGAGAAATCAGAAACCTACATCTGCTGGGGGTTGGGGTGTGTGTGTCTGTGTAGCCTCAAGGATTTACTCCGTGCCAGCCACTGGTCTAAGGGTTGAAGGTATATTCACTTTTGCGATCCCCCAAAAATGCTAGCAGGATTTGTACCCTAATATTGGAGACTAGGCACAGAAAGGTTTAATTTGCCCCAGGTTACACAGCAGAATCTGAACCTCTCCGAGGTTCGGCTCTAGAGACCACGCTTGACACAGCCTCACAGTCATGAGCAAGCCCTTAGGCACCAAACCCCAGGAGACCTCAGGCTGGCAGATCAGGAGCACCGAAGTGGGCCTGGAAACAGGACTGGGGGAAAGTCTGGAGGAAAAGAGACCCTCGGAATCCTTCCCATTTTATTAGGCAGGCAGCTGCCCTCTGCTCCCGGGCAGAAGGCTGTGGGTTTCTTTAGGAGGCTTCCCCCAGTTGAGGATGGGGTGAGACACCTATTAAAACAAGAGAATTTAGGCCGGACGTGGTGGCTCATGCCTGTAATCCCAGCACTTTGGGAGGCTGAGGCGGGAGAATCATTTGAGCCCGGAGTTTGTGACCAGTCTGGCAACATAGGGAGACCCTGTCTCTAAAAAAAAAATAAAATTGGCTGAGTGTGGTGGCGGGCACCTGTGGTCCCAGCTACTTGGGGCTGGGGCTTAGGTAGGGAGGATCACTTGAGCCTGGGAGGTTGAGGCTGCAGTGAGCCGAGATCACGCCACTGCACTCCAGCCTAGGTGACAGAGCCAGATACTGTCTAAAAAAAAAAAAGAAAGAAAACAAGAGAATTCAGTGAAAATCTGAATTCAGCTCCCATGTGTTGGCAGTGAGGCCCACACACCCCAGGCAGGGGCTGGGAGCTCCTCTCCAGGAGTGCTGATTGGCTGGGGAGAAGACTGACGGCACTAGCATCCGAAGGTCCCTGCTGGAATTGCTGGTTCACCAACTGACGAGTCCTGGCCACATACACGGGGCTCACACAACCTTCTATCAGCTTTTTGTTACCTCCCCCTTTTTTCCTACATTTTTATTATGGAAAAATGTAAACATACAGAAAAACAACACAAACAGTACAATGTGCCCACTCCCTCTGTTCTGCAGTTGTTAGCACCTTACCATATTTATCTTTAGATATGTGTGTGTTGTGTATGTTGTTTTTCTTTTCCTTTTTTTTTTTTTTTTTTGAGACATAGTCTCACTCTGTTGCCCAGGCTGGAGAGCAGTGGCACAATCTCGAGTCACCACAACCTGCACCTCCTGGGTTCAAGTGATTCTCCTGCCTCAGCCTCCTGAGTAGCTGGGATTACAGGCATGCACTACCAGGCCCGGCTGATTTTTGTATTTTTGGTAGAGATGGGGTTTTGCCATGTTGGCCAGGCTAGTCTCGAACTCCCAACCTCAGGTGATTCACCTGCCTTGGTCTCTCAAAGTGCTGGGATTATAGGCATGAGCCACCACGCGCAGCTGTGTATATTGTTTTTCTGAACCATTTGAAAATGAGCTGCAGCCATAATAATATTTTCCCGTACATATTTCAGTATCTATCTTCAAAGAATAAGGACATTATCACACATAACTAAATCCATGACACACCTAAGAAAATTTAAACAATTTTCTAATGTTGTCTCATGTTGAATCCATATTCTAGCCTCCTGCATTGGCCCTAGAATGTCTTTTCCATGTGCACACATTGCATTTGGCTCTTATGTCTCTTTATTCTCCTTACTAGAATATTCCCAACCTCTTGTTTTCCCCACAATGCTGACTTTTTGAGTAGGCCAGGCCATTTAGTGGAAGGAGCATCTCATATCTGATTTGTCTGATTGTTTCCTTGTACCGTCATTTAACTTGTACCTCTATATCTTGTAAATCCCATAAACTGGAAGTGAGATCTAAAGGCTTGACTAGATTCAGATCAGACACCTTTGACAAGACACAGAGCTCAAGTTTTTGTTTTCTTTTTTTTTTGAGATGGAGTCTCCCTCTGTCACCTAGGCTGGAGTGCAGTGGTGCTATCTCAGCTCACTGCAAGCTCCGCCTCCCGGGTTCAAGCAATTCTTCTGCCTCAGCCTCCCAAGTAGCTGGGACTACAGGCGCGTGCCACCACGCCTGGTTAATTTTTTGTATTTTTAGTAGAGGCGGGGTTTCACCGTGTTAGCCAGGATGGTCTCGATCTCCTGACCTTGTGATCTGCCTGCCTCAGCCTCCCAAAGTGCTGGGATTACAGGCATGAGCCACTGCGCCCGGCTGACACAGAGCTGAAGTTCTATCCTTCATGTCACATCGTATCTGGAGACAGCGTCTGCATAGGTCACTAGCAGTGAAGTGAAGTTTGATCACTTGGTGGAGGCAGTGACTGCTGGATCTTTCCACTGTAAAGGCACACGTTTCCCTTCGCCAATGACCTTCGGGTAACACACCCGGGCACAGTGTGAATATCCTGCGCAATGCCTTACTCAGATATGGACAATAAAGGATGACAGGAAACGGAGAAAAAGCTTTCAACATGAAAGAGGGAGACAGAAACAAACAGGAAAAAGCTTTCAACATGAAAGAGGGAGACAGAAACAAACAGGAAAAAGCTTTCAACATGAAAGAGGGAGACAGAAACAAACAGGAAAAAGCTGACTCAGAGGAAAGAGAGACCATCGCAGGAAGCAAAAGAAAACTTCCCCTAAACAATAAATAGCCTTAAAAGTGAGAATATATATTACATTCATAATTGACAAGATTGCTATGAAAAAAATATTTATTTATTTATTTTGAGACAAGGTCTTGCTCTGTCACCCAGGGGAGTGCAGTGGCATGATCATGGCTCACTGCAGCCTTAAGTGCCTGGGCTCAAGCAATCCTCCTGCCTCGGCCTCCCAAGTAGCTGGAACTACAGGTGTGCATCACCACACCCAGCTAATTAAAAAAAATTTTTTTTGTAGAGATGGGCTCTCGCTGTGTTGCCCAGGTTGGTCTTGAATTCCTGGCCTCAAGTGATTCTCCCACCTCAGTCTCCCAAAGTGCTGGAATTACAGGTATGAGCCACTGCACCTGGCCAAAAAAAAATTTCAAAAAGAAGATAGTGCTCTTGGGCTCCACACTGAAAAATCCACTGCAAAACTGGAAGGTAAAGTACAAACAAAAATTTCTTATAAAGTAGAACAAAAAGATGAAAAATAGAAACTGAGGCCAGGTGCAGTGGCTCACACCTGTAATCCCAGCATTTTGGGAGGCCAAGGCAAGCGGATCATGAGGTCAGGAGTTCAAGACCAGCCTGGCCAACATGGTGAAACCTCATCTCTACTAAAAATACAAAAATTAGCTGGGTGTGGTGGCACGAGCCTGTAATCCCAGCTACTTGGGAGGCTGAGGCATGAGAATTGCTTGAAACTGGAAGGCGGAGGTTGCAGTGAGCCGAGATTGTGCCACTGCACTCTAGCCTGGGTGAAAGAGCAAAACACCATCTAAAAAAAAAAAAAAGAAAAAGAAAAGAAAGAAAAATAGAAACTGAAAACACAGGAAAACTAAACAATTAGTCCAAAAGTTTAGCATCAGAATCATGGCAGTTCCAGAAAGACAAAAGAGAAAAAGTAGAGAGCGTGAATTATCAGAGAAATAAAGCAAGAACAGGCCAGGTGCTGTGGCTCATGCCTGTAATTCCAGCACTTTGGGAAGCTGGCAGGGAGCGGATCACTTGATCCTAGGAGTTTGAGACTAGCCTGGGCAACATAGTGAGACCCCATTTCTACCAAAAATAAAAAAGCAAAATTAGCTGGGCATGGTGGCTTGTGCTTGTAGTCCCAGCAATTCAGGAGGCTAGGAGGTGGAGGCTGCAGTGAGCCAGCCATGTTCATGCCACTGCACTCCAGCCTGGGTGACAGAGTGAGACTCTGTCTCACAAAAAAAAAAAAAAAAAAAAAAGAGGAAGAAATAAAGAAAGAATGAAACTATAGTATATGAGATGATGGGTATGTTAATTTGCGTGACTCTAGTAATCAGTTCACTATATACATCAAGATAAGTATATCAAAATATTATTTTGTGTACTTGAATATACGGTATATTTAAATATAAAATTACATACAATTTAAAAAATACCTTTTAAAAAACAAACACAAAAGCACAATATTGTGAACTTTCTGAACATCATAAAAGAGGAAAACAGTTCACATACAAAAGATCAGGAATCAGAATGGCATTAAACTTTTTAATAGCCACACTAAAATCTAAAGGATAATGGAGCCAGGGCCGGGCGCAGTGGCTCATGCCTGTAATTCCAGCACTTTGGGAGGCCGAGGTAGGTGGATCACCTGAGGTCAGGAGATGGAGACTAGCCTGGCCAACATGGTAAAACCCCATTCTTACCCAAAATACAAAAATCAGCCAGGTGTGGTGGCACATGCTTGTAATCCCAGCTACTTGGGAGGCTGAGGCAGGAGAATCGGCTTGAACCCAAGAGGCAGAGGTCGCAGTGAGCTGAGATTGCACCATTGCACTCCAGGCTGGGCAACAGAGCAAGACTCCGCCTCAAAAAAAAAAAAAAAAGAGGATAATGGAGCCAGGTGCCATGGCTCACACCTGTAATCACAGCACTTTGGGAGGCTGAGGCAGAAGGAACACTCGAGGCCAGGAGTTTGGGACCAACTTGGGCAACAAAGTGAGACCTTGTCTCTACAAAAAATAAAATAATTAGCCAGGCCTGGTTTCATGCACCTACGTAGTCACAGCTACTTGGGAGGCTGAGGCAGGAGGATGGCTTGAGCTCAGGAGTTTGAGGCTGCAGTGAACTATGATGGTGCCACTGCACTCCAAACTGGGTGACAGAGTGAGACCCTATCTCTAAAACAATAAATAAATGGGGCCGAGTGCAGTGGCTCACGCCTGTAATCCCAGCACTTTGGGAGGCCAAGGCGGGCGGATCATGAGGTCAGGAGATCGAGACCATCCTGGCTAACACAGTGAAACCCCGTCCCTACTAAAAATACAAAAAAGTAGCCGGGCGTGGTGGCGGGTGCCTGTAGTCCCAGCTACTCTGGAGGCTGAGTCAGGAGAATGGCGTGAACCTGGGAGGTGGAGCTTGCAGTGAGCCGAGATTGCACCACTGCACTCCAGCCTGGGCGACAGAGCGAGACTCTGTCTCAAAAAATAAAAAATAAAAAATAAAAATAAATAAATAAATAAATAAATGATAATGGAGCAAAGCCTTCTAATTTCCGAGGGCAATTTGAACAACAAAATTGTCCAGTGACCCATAGGATAAAATAAATATGAGTCAGTGCCAATAAAAATAAATAATTGAATGACTAAATAAATGGAGAAGAAATAGCTCTACCCTACAAGAGAATTCCAATTAATAAATGTAAAAGAAATGAGGAAAAAAGAAAATCACTATTAGAACACTACAGTAATAATTGTTGCAGGCAAGATTCATCAATGAATGCTATAATTAGTTGGTAAAAGTTTGAGGATTAATAGGATATTTACATAGTCTCAAAGTATGTCCACTAATATATTTATTATCTGCAAAAGGAAAAAACTTTATGATGGAGAAACTAGCAGAAACCACTTTCACCACATGATCAAGGTTAGCATCACCAGTAATAAGTCTGATCAACATCAAGCACCCAACACGATGTACTGAGAAGGGCACGTTACCTCCATGGTATTCTTGCTCCAAACCCATAACTGTCTAATCATGAGGAAAACATCAAACAAATCCAAATTGAGGGACATTCCAAAAAAATAACTGACCAGTCTTTTTCAAAACTGTCAAAGTCATGAAAGACAAAGAAAGACTGCCTAGGACAGAAGAGACTGAGAAGACTTAGCAACCAAAGCAAAGTGGAATCTCAGATTGGATCATGGGAAAATCAAACGACATTGGAAACACTGGTTATATCTGAAGTCTGTAGTTTAGTAAGTAGTAGTGTACCAAAGTTATTTTCTTAGTTTTGATCATTGTACTATGGCTATGTGAGCTGCATAAAGACATTACATAGAACTCTGCAGTGTCTTTGCAGCTTTTCTGTAAGTCCAAAATTATTTAAAAATAGAAAGTAAAAATTCAGAGGAGGAATTATTTCCAACCTAGAATTTTATACCTAAACTATAAATCAATTGTGAGCATAGCATAATGACATTTCTCGGACATGCAAGGGCTCATTCACTTTCTGTTAGGAAGTGACTATAGTTTTGCTCCCTTAAAAGAATGAACCAAGATGCAGACATGGCATCTAGGCAACGTGGAATTCAACACTAGAGGGAAGCAAAGGAATTTCCAGAACTATGGCTAAGCAGAGGCTTCCAGAACAACCAGTATAGATGGGAGCAAGGGGACTAATTGTTCCTAGAGGAAGGATGTTGCCAACCAACCAATCACCACCAACAGTTTACCTAACTATTTGATTATATCGGGGAAGTTTTCCTTTTTGGCAGAGTGTGGGATTGAATTATTGATAAGTATGCAGAAAACTAAGCAAACAGAAAAAAAAAAAAAGACAATGATCAGCTCTTGGGAAAACAAAATGTTGTCCGGAAAAGAAAAGTAATCATAGTATCCTAAATGACTCACTTGTGGATAATTTTTCCATAGTCACGATAATGTAAATACCAAATACTCATTTAACTAAATATTTATATTGGGAGGAGGGAAGAAGGGAAATATGTGTGTGAGTGGAGTATAGGGATAAGAATTAAATTCTTGTTTTCAAAGGTGAGAAGCAAGAAAATCTCTGTCCAATGGGCTCCCAGCCCCAAGGCAAGCTGCACCTTTTAGGTATCATTATCTGGGTGGGAATAGTGAGGGTGGTGTGGCAGACGTGAACACACAGGGGAATCCTCTCTTCTGCTGTCCTAGGCAAACTGGTGGCTAGTGGAAGGAAGCCAAGGCTGAGTGGGATTAGGGCTAGGAAGATGGGCCAGGCTGTGCTGGCTCATGATGCAATGACCTCAGGTTCTATTTCAGCAGGGTTCAGTATCTAAGGAGATGCCATCTAGGGTGGAGTGCAGCCACAAGTCAAAGCAGCTGATAGCTGTCACGAGGTGGCTGTGGCCTGGTTTGGGCCTTGTTTTCAAGGTAGGTTCTGTGAAACACTACTTCTGAAGGATGTAAAGAACTGACCTGAAAAGAGGGTTCCTTGGTCCAACATGCTTGAGAAATGCTGGATTCAATGACACTAAACAAGTTTCTCCAGTGCAGGACATCTCAAAACCCTTCATATGATTATGGGAATATCCAATCTCTAAGGCATGGCATGTGGGGGAGATGGTGACAGAGTGTTTGATCATGACCATGGAACCCTTTCTATGCAGAACTTAACACTGGACTAGAGAACTACTGACAACCCTTTCCAGAGTAGGGGTCGGCGTCAGTCAGGGCTGGCACTAACAGGAAAAGCACCTGGTTCCTTGTATCTTCACATCTTTACCACCACTGCCAACCCCTTTCCACTGGCTAGGTCTAATTAGGGTTTCGGGGCCAACAGGCAAATGAACTGAGGTTTGAGACAGGCTCTGCTCTCATGAAAAACTGAAGTGTTAACAAGACAGAAATGTAGGCAGAGGCCCAGTTATAAGGTACAGAGGCACCCAGCAGGGGCGGGACTCAGTGGCCCCCAGACCTGTAGCATGCTGACAGGCCCAGGCAAAGCCAAGATCAAACCTACAGCAGCCCTTCTCCATCAGCCCAGCACCCTGAGTCACATTCCTTGGTCAGGCTCTGGAAATGGTAGAGGCAGCTGCTGTGGGAAGGTGAACCCCAGGGGTTCTGGCCCAGCTTGTTTGGGGCAAATGCAGAAGCTGACAACTTACAATCACAGCCTGTCCCCACTCACCTGCTACAGAGGGCTCAGTCATTTCATTTCCCTGATTTCTCCAGGTCTCTAGTGGGGGTTCCCTGGTGCCGACACCATTCCATCCAGGAGCTGATGAAAACCCCTCTTCTCTGAAGCACAGGCAGAATGTATCCTTAGAAAGGAAGCCAGGGGGCCGGGCATGGTGGCTCACGCCTGTAATCCCAACACTTTGGGAGGCTGAGATGGGTGGATCACCTGATATCGGGAGTCCAAGACCAGCCTGGCCAACATGGTGAAACCCCATCTCTACTAAAAATACAAAAATTAGCCAGGCATCATGGCGTGCACCTATAATCCCAGCTACTCGGGAGGCTGAGGCAGGAGAATCACTTGAACCCGGGAGGTGGGGATTGCAGTGAGCCGAGGTTGCGCCACTGTACTCCAGCCTGGGTGACACAGGGAGATTCCATCTCAAAAAAGAAAGACAGACAGACAGACAGACAGACAGAAAGAAAGAAAACACAGGGTTGCTAAGGCCAAGGCATCACAGACTTAACACCACCAAGTCATTCCAGAGTGAAAGGAACGCAAATCCAGTCTCAGGCTGTCTGATTGACGAAGCTTCTGGATGCACGGCTTTTACATTTTTATATTTTATTCTCTGTGATGTGCCCAGCTCAGGAGCCGCAGGTTTCGGCCAGTTGTTCTGCTCTAGTCCTGAGCACCCTGGCATGTTTTACAGTTCTGAGACTGTCCTATATTCAGGGCCTGTACCATGGACAGATGCAAAGCCACTAAATGTGTGAGCTGGAATAGACAAGAACAGTTATATTGAGTGTTTACTACATGCTCGTCCTCACAACGTTAAGTGCTAAGCACTAGGAGTCGCAGTTTTTGGGGTGCGGAGGCTGAGGATGAGGGCAGTTACATATCTTGTCAAGTCTCCCCCTGGCAAGGGGCAGTTGTAACTCAGCACTTCCTGGTGGCACAGCCTGGGCTCTGGGCTCCCCCCCCCCCACCCTTCGCAGGTGGCCTGGCTGCCACTGTTCCCCATGGCACTGGGCAGGCCGCTCACCTTTTGTTGTTGCCAGGCTCTTCGATAATCCCTGTCCATGGGGTTCATGAGATTATAGCGAGGATCAGATAATGCAATGAGCAGAAAAGTGCTTTGGAGTGGAGTGAATACACACATGGGGTGCCAATCACAGCCAGTCCTTTTCCTAGATACCCAACAATTTGGCATCCCAAAGGGATCACCCTCTCTAGCGCGTGTTTATGAGCTGACTAGAAAAAGGCACGTAGACGCAAGAAGACAGAAGTGTGATTTTGAAAGTGGGTACCCCTTTACCCAGAGCTGGAAGGCATGAAGGAGGTAAGGGTGGAGACGCACCGTCTAGAGGCTTTGAACTGAAATCTTGGAAGAGTGAACTCTCTCAGACCTCATGGCTGCCCCCACCCCCTCCCAACCCTTCCCCTAAAGGCTTTAGACACTAAAAATACCCCAGCCACCTGCTGCCCTGGGAGGCAATAAATCATTGGCCATCTAGCACCAGAATCCGGGCCAACATGGCAGCGGACACAGACCCAAGGGGTCAGTTCCCTTCCTCCCACCCAGGCCACCATCAAGAGCCTGCCTGCTGCTGGGGGTGGGGGAGGGCGGGGCAGGGGAGCGAGGGAGTGTGTTCAGAGGACACAGGACCTGCTTGGAGGCTTCTGGGGCCAGAAGTGCTAAGTGGGTGTGGGGTAAGTGGAAGGGAGTGAGTCACTGGAGGGGGTCCTGGGGAAAGGGCGGTGGCCCCTGTGCCGTGACAGCCACCTGCTTTATTATATAGAATAAGGTCATCTCATCAAAACCACAGCTGAGCCGCCCAACTACTGTCCTACTACTCCAGGGCCACCAGATGTCAGTGTTAAAGGGAGCATAGATATTGGTGATCAGATGTCAGGACAGGGACTGAATGTATGGAGACTGTTCAAACCAGGGGCGCTCAGGGGCAAACCTGTGAAATCGGTTTCCTGCTTCCAGTTCTTAGCAATTAGATCCTACCCCCAGGGACTGAAATCAGTCCAACTCCCAAAAGGTAACCACAAAATGCCAAAGATCTGTTCATCTTCACTCTCAGCACAATACCATGTATCAGAAATGAGAGGCAAAGGCAGAATTTCTAATTTACTTATTATTAAAATGCATCATCAACAAACACACCATAGTGGGGAACACGAAGCAATGTGTTGTAGTGTAGTGTTGCTCAAATGTGAAAAAGCAGCGACCCCTGAGAGTCTCCTTTGTTTTGTTACCTCTCTCTCTAGAAAAAGCACTGCATTGTAAGTGACTTGGTCCAACCAGTGAAAAATACAAACAGGACCATTCATAGACAAAAAAAGTGAAGAATAAAATTCAGTGGCCACTCAAGTATAATGAATAGACCCAAATGATCAGAAATGTGTTTACGTTGATTGTTTTAGAGCATTAAAAAATCCAAAAATTTGGGAGGCTAAGGTGGGTGGATCGCTTGAGTCTAGGAGTTTGAGACCAGCTTACACAACATAGGGAGACCCCATCTCTACATAAAATTAAAAAATTAGCCAGATATGGTGGCATATGTCTCAACTACTCAGGAGGCTGTGGTGGGAGGATCCCTTGAGCCTGGGATTGAGGCTGCAGTGAGCTGTGATTGCACCACTGCCCTTCAGCCTGGGCAACATAGTGAGATCCTGTCTCAAAAAAAAAGCTATGTGACCTTGGGGAGGTAATCTGACCCATGTGCCTCACTTTCTATGTCTATAAACTGGACCTCTCCAAAGCCCCTTTAAGTAATGTAAGATTCTAGGATTCTAAGTGTGACTTTGAGAGGTTCCTGTGGAGCTGGGAAGGTGAATGTACAAAAATTCCAATGGAATGCCACCCAGGGCCACTTCAGTAACATAGACAAAGACTGAGAATTCAGAATGCCTCCCTCCCAACTCCTCGGGGACCCACGGAAGGCTTCTGGAAGACAAGGGATTACACCCCTATGACCTAATGCTGTAGCATGATCAAAATACTTGATCTCTTTTTAAGAGTTGGGAGGTGGCCAGTCAGATATTTTAAGATGTCAACTTGATCTGTATCATCATCAGCATCTAAAGAAACATTTTGTTTCCAAAAACAAATGATCACTGCTATCTATAAACCTCTGTAAGCACATGAAATTCTCAAGAATGGGGCCTTTTCTGTAATACTCTTCACAGCTGGTTTTGTGTGTACACGTAGAACTGCTGCTTCCTGAACGATAAGTTTAGGGCAAGGAAGAGAGAGGGGAAGAAGGAAGGGGGAGAAAGTCTTTCTTCAGGAGTCTCCCCAAAATGTTAATATATGCACAGAAAAAAGTTTGAAAAATAGAAACAATGGCTAGGAGCAGTGGCTCACACCTGTCATCCCAGCACTTTGGGAGGCCTATTGCTTGAACCCAGGGGTTTGAGACCAGCTTGGGCAACATGATGAAGCCCTGTCTATATAAAAAAATACAAAAATTAGCCGGGCTTGATGGTGCTTGCCTGTCGTCCCAGGTACTTGGGAGGCTGAGGTGGGAGGGTCTCTTAAGCCCAGGAGGTTGAGGTGGCAGTGAGCCGATACCATGCCACTGCACTCCAGCCTGGGTGACAGAGTGAGACCCTGTCTCAAAAAAAAAAAAAAAAAAGCAAAAGAAAAAAAAGAAACTAACTTTGTAACAGGTAACTGTAGTTCTGTCTGATGATACTGGAGGTAATCATTATTATTTTTTGCTTATCTGAATTTTTCATTTTTCAGCAATGAACATGTCAATTTGCGTAATAATTTTTTTTAATGCAAATACATGCAGGAAGGGTAATACATCAAATCATTATCCGTTACTAACTCCTTGATGTTAGTGAATGGGTGTGATTTGTTTCCTACACTGGTAAGAAGTGGATTTTGTTAGGTCTGGGGTCTGCAGATCTCAAGGTGGCACTTGAGGCAGTAGAAAGGGAAGAGAGAAGGTGGAGAGCCCTCAAAAGGGGAGTGGGTGGAGAAGGTTGGCTCACACCTTAGGCCCGCCAGCAGCTGCCTGTAACCTTGAGGGCATTTATTTATTTTTATTTTAAAAATTATTTATTTTTAGTTTTTGTAGCAATGGGGTCCCACTGTGTTGCCCAGGCTGGTCTTGAACTTCCAGCCTCATGTGATCCTCCTGCCTTGGCCTCCCAAAGTGCTGGGATAACAGGTGTGAACCACTGCTCCTGAACAGAGGGCATTTAATAACAATTAAGGATAATAACAGTTAACCTTTTCTCATGCAAGGCTTTGCCCAATTATTCTCTTTATAAATAACTTCTCTTTAGAGTCAAACTCAAGTGTTCATAACAAACAAGAAAAACAGCACATCGATTTTAATAATTTTAAAATAATGAAAAACAAATGATTCTTCTCCAAACTTTTTCATTTTGATTTCCATCAAAACTTTGAGAAGGTTTTCTTTTACAATTTCCATATTGGAATCTATAGACTTTTCTTGAAGCTCCAGTATAAATACTTCAGGAATTATAGAGCTCGCATAATTAAATACAAGCAAACATCACCATTTAAACACTTTTAAATAGGTTATGCGGACTTTTGCCCCAATATTTTCTAGAAAGGAAGAGTTTGCAAAGGAAATTTACAGTATAAACAACACTGGGGAGGTATCTTAGTCCATTTTGTGCTGCTGTAACAGAAAACCTGGGTCTGGATAATTTATAAAACATAGATTTATCTGGCTCATGGTTCTCAAGGCTGGAAGTTCAAGATTGAGGGACTCTGTCTGGTGAGGGAGTTCTGCTGTCATCTCATGGCAGAAGGGTGGAAAGGCAAAAGGGCACAAGCATGAGAGAGAGAGCGAGAGAGACTGAAAGAGAGACAGAAAGAGGGAGCCAAACTCATCCTTTTATCAGGAAGTTGCTCTGCTGTGATAACTAACCCACTCAGCAATAATGGCATTAATCCATTCATGAGAGCACAGCCCTCATGACCTAATCACCTCTTAAAGGTCCTACCTCTCAACACTGTTGCACCAGGGATTAAGTGTCCGATACATCTTTTTTGGGAGACACATTCAAACCACAGCAGGAAGGATGGATTCTTTGCATGAATCACTCCCTACGATATAAGCTATTCAAAACCCATTGCGAATCATTTTATATATTCATGAAAGCATGCCTTCTATGGCTGGCTCCCTGGCAACAAATGTGATGGGCAGAGGATAGAAGGTACCAGAGTAACAGATCTCTAAATGTCGAAGGCAAAATGTAGACTTTTAAAATAAACTCTACCAGGTGCAGTGGCTCATGCCTGTAATTCCAGCACTTTGGGAGGCCAAAGCGGGAAGACTGCCAGAACCCACAAGTTTGAGACCAGCTTGGGCAAAATTAGACCCCATTTCTACCAAAAAAAAAAAAAAAAAAGCCAGGTGTGGTGGCTGTGCCTGTGGTTCCAGCTACTTGGGAAGCTGAGGTGGGAGGATTGCTTGAGCCTGGAAGTCGAAGCTGCAATGAGTTGTGATTGTGCCACTGCACTCCAGCCTGAGGTGACAGAGAGAGACCCTGTCTCAAAAGAAAAAAAAAAGAAGGAAAATAAATTCCAACTGTTTATCAAGTAGTTGGAGATATTGAGGCTTGAAGAGGGAAGCAATATTGAGGCAGTGCCTTGTTCATTGAATCTAAGAGGCCGTCAAGCGTAAGATGTACTGTACTTTGGACAGAAAAAACTGGTAGGGTGTGGTGGCTCACACCTGTAATCCCACACTTTGGGAGGCTGAGGCAGGCAGATTGCTTGCCCAGGAGTTCAAGACCAGCCTGGGCAACATGGCAAAACCCTGTCTCTTCAAAACAAACAAACAAACAAACAAAAACCCAAAATGACAAAAATTAGCTGGGCATAGTGGTGCATACCTGTGGTCCCAGCAACTCTGGAGGCTGAGGAGGGAGGATCACTTGAGCCTGGGAGGCAAAGATTGCAGTAAGCCAAGATCAGGCCACAGCACTCCAGTGAGCCAAGATCAAGCCACTGCCCTCAAGCCTGGGCAACAGAGCGAGACCCTGTCTCAAAAGAAAAAAAAAAAAAAAAAAAGAACCACTGCCAACTAAATTATGACATATAAACTGCAAAATGCATCCTAATTTTAAAAATGTTAAAATGTGGGGGAAAGTACCACCTTGGATCAATGAACTACAGCATTCCCTCAGTCTGCTTGCTCCCACCTCCTTGTCAGGGTGTGACGGGATTCTACTCACAGTGCCTGTGGCTCCTTAACTGCTACACGGGGACACCAACCCTCCTCCCAGCTCACTTCACTGTGAAGGCATTTAGACGTGTCCTTACTTGGCAGTAGAGTGGGTCTGTACTCCAAGTTCCTGTCAGAGTATAATCCCCATTTCTCTCCCATTTGATACTCAGCAAAAACTCAATGGAGAGAAATCATGCTTGCAGTACTGCCGGCAGGATTGGCAGCCCATCCATTTTGCTCTACTCTGTTTACCCTTGGATTGAGCCAGATCAGCAGAGAGCAAAGCCCTGGAACCACGCTGGGTAATCCCTCATGGGAAGGCCTGCGCAGACGCTCCTGCTGGCGGGCTGTTGGCCCACGCCAGGGAGGCTGTTAGAAACAGCCCGAGTTGTCCTGAATTTGCTGTCAAGGACACAGCAATGGGTCTTCATGAGGACCACTGGAGACATTTTTCACGTCTTCATACCAGAAATTTAAAAAAATAAATAAAATTTTAAGAAATGGAGGATATGATCACTACGCATTACATACATGCAGCAAATTTTCTCATGTATCCCATAAATGTGCACAAATTAAATAAATATGAAGGTGTTTTTCTTAATGCAGTTGTTATAATCATGAAAAGTTGTGCATGGATGATGTATTAGTCCACTGTCACATTGCTACAAGTAACTACCCGAGACTGGGTAATTTATAAGAAAAGAGGTTTAATTGGCTCAGGGTTCTGCAGGCTGTATAGGAGGCATGGCTAGGGGAAGCCTCAGGAAACTTACAATCATGGCGGAAGGCAAGGTGAAGCCGGCACTTCCTACATGGCCGGAGCAAGAGGAAGAGAGCGCGAAAGGGACATTGCTACACACTTTACAACAGATCTCGTGAGAGCTCTATCATGGGACAGCATTAGGGGGATGGTGCTAAACCATGAGAAACCACCCCCATGATCTAATCACCTCCCACCAGGCCCCTCTTCCAACACTGGGAATTACAATTCAACATGGGATCTGGGTGGGGACACAGAACCACATTAGGTGATGTAAAATTCACTTCCTTACAAAGGTTTCTGACTATGGTTAAAACACATCAGCCTGAGTTTGGCCCATGGGGAAGTAAAGAATAACTACTGATAATGAACCAGGAAATCTGACTGAATAAATTACCAAATAAAATGATATTATGAACAAAAATAAAACACACCTTGAGCAACATAGTGATACCTTGTTTCTATTAAAAATTTAAATTACCTGGGCGTGGTAGCACATGCCTATAGTCCCAGCTGCTTGAGAGGCTGAGGTGGGAGGAGAGCTTGAGCCTGAGAGGTTGAGGCTGCAGTGAGCCATGATCTTGCCACTGCACTCCAGTGATAGAGTGAAACCCTGTCTCAATATAAATAAAAAAGTATAACATATATACAGAAAAGTACATAATTTATAAATGTACAGCCAAATATCACAAATTATAACTACCCCAAATGAAAAAAATAGGACATTACCAGAAGCCCCTATGACTTCTCCCCATCACTGCACCCATCTTGTCCCCCAAAGGCAATTTCCATCCGGATTTCTTGATTTTTCATTTTTAATTTTTGGTTTTTTATACAGAAAGGTCTCACTATATTGCCCAGGCTGGCCTTGAACTCCTGGACTCAAGCAATCCTCCCTCCTCAACCTCCCAAAGTGCTGGGATTACAAGTGTGAGCCATTGTGCCTGGCCATCCTGATTTCTAACACCATCGATTAGTTTTATATTTTTAAACTTTACATCAATAGGATCACCGAACATGTATTCTTCTGGTCTGGCTCCTTTTGCTCCTCATTATGTCTGCAAAATTTCTCCATGTTGTTATGAGTAGCAGAAGGTTGTTCATTTTTTGAGACAGGATCTTGCTCTGTCGCCCAGGCTGGAGTGCAGTGGGGTAATCACGGCTCACTGCAGCCTTGACTTCCCAGGCTCAGGCAATCCTCCCCACTCAGCGTCCTGAGTAGCTGGGACTAGAGGCGCCACCAAACCTAGCTATTTTTTTTTTTTTCATTTGTGGAGTGAGGGTCTCACTATGCTGCTCAAGGCTAGTCTTGAACTCCTGGGCTCAAGTGATCCTCCCGCCTTGGCCTCCCAAAGTATTGGGATTACAGGCATGAGCCATCATGCCTAGCTGGTTGTTGGTTTTCATTGCTGTACAGTAATCCATTTACGTATAACTTATTCATTTAGATTGTTTCCAATTTGGGATTATTATGAATAATGCTGCCATTCTGGTGCATATATTAAGCATTTCTGTGAGGTACATACCTAGGAGTCAAACTGCTGGGTTACAGGATATAGATGCTTGGCTAAGCTCTGGGGGTGACTACGGGATGACCACAGAATGGACCACCCCCAAGGGCAGCACTACCAGTGAGGCCACCACTGGGGCTACTCAGACCACAGACCTGCTGCTCCAGCCATGACTGCCTCTTGATACCCAGGGAGTTGGACACTTGGTATAGTAATGCCAAACTCTCACATTTCCATGACCTTACTTGTCTGCACAAAACAGAAAAGAGGGAGAGAGACAGAGATAGAGGGAGGGAAGAAGACAGGAGACAGAGAGAGAGAGAGAGAGAGAGAGAGAAACAGTAGAAAATGGCCTCTATATTTTCACCCTCCAAATCTCTCAAGTACTTCTGAAAGGTAAAACCAATTTGGCATCTGGGACCAGGGCCTGCAGCCTCTGCAGGGTAGGAAGCCAACCTAGAAGGAGAGTGGAACACAGACTGAGCTATCAGAGCTACAGCATCCGCCACAACATACCAAGGGCCTGGTCTATGTGCTGGGCAAGGCAGAGATCAGATCTGTGAGCTCAAGAGTCTAGTAAGAAAGGCAAGCGCTGAACAAGTTAATGTAAGTACCTGCTCCCCAGCCACCACAGAACTGCTAATTCATCTCCCAGACGAGTGTTTTCTGAAACGCAATGTAATCACGAGTCCCTCTTGGTGCTGAGGGTAAGTGCCAAATTGGTGCTTTCCTTCTCTCAATTCTGTAGAAGGTTAGGGCATGCATTTTGCATATTTATTTCATGCTCATCTTATTTCTCTCTCACTCTCCCTGTGTTCCTATTTCCTGATTTACTTTTCATCATAATGTATTATGTATTTCTGCAAGGCATCTCCAATCTTCCTCCTTGAAAAAGGACAAATATAAATCAATCATCTCTCTGCATGGGGCCCCAGTGTTTACCCATTTACTCAGGAGGAGTCAGCTCACTCACCAGCTCCTATTTGGGTTCACAAACTTTAAATAGTATAAATATAAAAACAGAAGCTTTCAATTCATTTCTGGTTTCACATTGGTAACCAAAAAAGACTGGTGAGAAGATTAAAAGATGAGGCAAGAACATTTCCTTTGGAATAAAAAATTAATAGAACACTGCAGTATTCTAAGATAATTGGTTTTACTAATGTGGAACAATTAATGCCAGCCATAAAATGTATAATTAAACATTTTATTATTAATAAAATGTTTTTATTAATAATAAAATTCAAATTTGTTCTCTTTTCCCTATATCACCATTTAATTGAACAACAACACAACGAAAACTGGTCGCCTTAAAACCAATTTGAAACAGGTTGTTCACGAGCAACAATACAAAAACAAAGTGTAGACTGGAATGTATTACATTTTGGCCAAACAAAAAGATTTGATTCATTCTGGCTCATGAAGTTAGATAATGGTGTTTATGGTTTTGAAAGTTCACTGAAACTTCTTCACTGAACTGGTTTCTTTCTGATGCATTTTCTTGAGTTCTACCCATGACTGCCACAGTAGCAGTCCTGGGATCAGAACCCACACACCGTTAAAAAAAAACAGGTAAAGCCAACAGTACAGCCAGTTGCTGGTGTTGAGGTTGGGGCTTCTGGTGAGCCACTCTGGGAGGAAGGTCATCCAGCAGCCATACAGCTCGCACACACACAGGGTGATCTGCAGGAAATGCCTGTTGGAGAGAAAGAAGCCCGGGATGAACCACCAGCTTGGCACAGTTTGGCATCAGAGTCATGACATCTTGTCTGTAATGGCGGCATCAACAGTCTTCGCTATGAAAACCTCCCTAAGTTGGGCCTCAGATGTTGGGTGGTGCTATTTTGATGGGGGCAAGTCAATCTAATTAATGAAGGCTCATTCTTTCCTTCGAGGAGCAACACTGCCCTTTCTAGATTATTCTCAGAGTTAAGTAAGGACCCTCAGGGATCCTGACCCATTCTTAGGGAAATCTGGTGAGATCACACCTGACTTAACACAGAGAGGCCTGACTCTGAATCTCACCATGAGCCATTATAAAAGGGGAGAGTGAGTAATAACCCCTTCCTCAAACAGTGTAGTGCAGACTAAATGAGATATGAGGATAAAGGGCCAAGCAATGGGCAAGTAAAAGGCTCAATAATGCAAATATCACAAATGTTTAAAATAATAAACACATGGGCACATGTAGTAAGTTTGCAACCAGCGTCATGGAGTGAAAAATATGTCAAGGTACCATGGAAAAATTTAATTTTTATTGCCAACTATCTCTCTAAAATTGGGTGGGGAAGGAAGCTTTAAATAAGACTTCTTCATTACAAGATGGTGGAAAATGGAATGCAGCTGTGCCTACTTGAAATTGTTTTAGGGATTCATCTCAGGATAGCAATCTATTCACTCCAGGCCACTCTGTCCCTAAGGAAAGAAAAGGAAGGAAGGGAGGAGAGTTTATAGTCTCTCAGAGTCTGATAGGATGGATAATTTTTTCATTTTTTTTTTTTTTTTTGAGACAGAGTCTCGCTCTGTCACCCAGGCTGGAGTGCGGTGGCACGAACGTGGCTCACTGCAACCTCCACCTCCCAGGTTCAAGCAATTCTCCTGCCTCAGCCTCCCGATAGCTGGGACTTACAGGCACCCGCCACCATGCCTGGCTAGCTAATTTTTGTATTTTGAGTAGAGACGGGGTTTCACCATGTTGGCCCAGCTGGTCCTGAACTTCTGATCTCGTGATCCACCTGCCTCGGCCTCCCAAAGTGCTGGGATTATAGGCATGAGCCACCGCACCTGGTCTCTCTGCACTCCACCTGCCCCATATCCTTCACAATCTGCTTCTGAGAAGATTTCCTATTTATCTTGCAAGTCTGACTCCAAATTATATAAGATAATTTACTTTTTGTCAAGTGGGACAGGAGTTTTCTTGAATGATTTGGGGGGAAAAGGATGGATGTATTATGGTTTTATTCTCCAAAGTATTGGTGGCAAATCATCCAAGAGCGTTAGCACCATTCTTGCCTCTACAGAGTCTAGGTTGTTATTAAAATAATATTTCTCATATTTTTGATTCTGAAAAGTCTGAAATGATCCTAGTAGCACCATCACCCTTATCTCACATAAAATAATTTTCATTTCTCTTCTGCTTTTTTTTTTTGGAGACAGGGTCTATGTCACCCAGGTTGGAGTGCAGTGGCGTGATCATGGCTTACTGCAGCCTTGACCTCCTAAGCCCAAGTGATCCTCCCACCTCTGCCTCTTAAGTATCTGGGACTACAGGCGTGTGCCACCACGCCTAATTTTTAAATTTTTTTATTCCTTGTAGAGACAGGGTCTCATTGTATTGCCTAGGCTGGTCTCAAACTCCTGGGATCAGGTGATCCTCCCGCCTCAGCCTCCCAAAGTGCTGGGATTACAGGTGGGAGCCACCGCACCCAGCCTCTATTCTTCCACCTTTTATCTAACAAATATATGTGGTCACAACCTACTCCAAAGGTCACCTAAGTGTTGGGACATGTAATGTCTCCCCTCCTTCCAGCAGGACAGAAGAAGGGCACCTACCGGTAATATTTTTCTTTGACTATGGCATAAATGAGGAACAATGCCAGAGACCCATCCAGGGCGACGGTCAGAATTTCCACAGACACAATGGTTGGATCAAAATAAACCCATCTTGCATCAGCTTTGCCATATTCTTTCCCTAAAGACAAAATCCATGTTGTTACTCAAATGGCAACAATTTTTATGACAGTTCATGGAAATGACCTTTCTTTCCTTTAAGGTGGAGATAAAATGAGTAATCGCCACTCTCTCTGCATTCTTCACGATGCCTTAGTGGAAGGCAGGAGAAGCCCTGGGACCAAAATGCGTTTACCACCTGACACAAGCACTGAGAACAGCAGCAGGTTTACAGGTGTTCAATTATTCAGTTTCCAGCATGCTTTCACATACACGCCCTCCTCAGCCCCACCCTCTTCAACATAAGTAGCAGAATTTTAAAAGAATTCAACATGGTCAGATTTTGCAAAGACAATCTCCAGTCATGATCTTGGTAAATACATTGTAATTCCTTACTTCAAAATTTCCATATAAATTCTGTAAGTATAATGGAGATGTGGGAAATTTGTTATGAAGGACATGTTTATAAAAAACACGTTTATGGCCAGGCACGGTGGCTCATGCCTGTAATCCCAACACTTTGGGAGGCCAAGGCAGGCAGATCACGAGGTCAGGAGATCGAGACCATCCTGGCCAACATGGTGAAACCCTGTCTCTACTAAAAATACAAAAAATTAGCCAGGCATGGTGGCGGGCACCTGCAGTCCCAGCTGAGGCAGGAGAACGGCATGAACCCAGGAGGCAGAGCTTGCAGTGAGCCGAGATTGCGCCACTGCACTCCAGCCTGGGCGACAGAGCGAGACTCCGTCTCAAAAAAAAAAAAAAAAAAAAAAAAAGAACAACCAAAAACTTGTTTCTTGGCCAGGCACGGTGGCTCACGCCTGTAATCCCAGCACTTTGGGAGGCCAAGGTGGGCGGATCACTTGAAGTCAGGAGTTTGGGACCAGCTCAGCCAACATGGCGAAACCGTGTCTCTACTGAAAATACAAAAAGTAGCTGGGCGTGGTGGCGCATGCCTGTAATCTCAGCTACTTGGGAGGCTGAGGCAAGAGAATCGCTTGAACCCAGGAGGCGGAGGTTGCAGTGAACCGAGATCGCACCACTGCACTCCAGCCTGGGCAACAAGAGCTAGACTCTATCTCGATACAACAACACGTTTATTAATAACAGAAGAGAAACTAGGTGCTGAAGGGACAGTGGGCAGGGAGGGGAGGAGAGAGCCCAGACTGCAGAATGAATCGGAGTGGGCAGAGGGGCATCTCCGCCCACAGGGACAGGGAACTCACAATGGCTCTCACACAGTCTCAGCTGTGCTGCTTGGGGAGCCAGTGTGCTCTCAGAGTTCCATCCAGACCCATTATCAGAGTGGTTTCTTCTCGGGAACACCATGACTCAGAAAGTCTTTTCAGGGCTGGAATGATGGCCAGGTATTATGGAGGCCATTAAAAATTATTTAATTACTTTCTTAATTTGTAAAAGTAATACATGCTGGTCCTAAGATCTCAAATGATTACAGTGAAAAAATGGAAGTGATCACACCTCGTCTCCCCCTTTAATACTGCCTCGCATTATTCAGAAAAGGTGTGAAGTCCACAGAGGAGCCTGTGATCTGCTACTGAGCAGCACACAGCTCTTGTCTCATAAAGACCAGAGGAAGGATCCCTCAGGGACTGGGACAAAGGTTTCTAACAAAAGGCTGTCCTAAGAGAAAGGACAATAAGAGGATTAGCTATTTACTGGGATAACACACAAGGCACATGCTGAGGGAATGTTCTGTGAGAGGCCACCGAGAGTCATCAGCCTGTCCTTAGCTGACTGTCTGCAGTCTCCTGTGCCCTCTAATAACTAACTGGAAAACAATGTCATATTGAAATGTTTCTCCTCTAAATTTAAATATACATACAATAGATGAAATGTACCAGTTAGTGCACCTAAAATCTAATAAAATATCACCTAAGTAAAATGTTAGTTCTTTAGGAACAAAAAGAGATATTGACCAAGTCTTTTTTTTTTTTTGAGAAGGAGTCTCACTGTTACCCAGCCTGGAGTGCAATGGCATGATCTCGGCTCACTGCAACCTCTGCCTCCCAGGTTCAAGTGATTCTCCAGCCTCAGCCTCCCAAATAGCTGGGACTACAGGCACCCACCACCACACCCAGCTAATACTGATTGACTGAGACGGAGTCTCACTTTGTCACCCAGGCTGGAGTGCAATGGCCAGATCTTGGCTCACTGCAACCTCCGCCTCCCGTGTTCAAGCAATTCTCCTGCCTCAGCCTCCCAAGTAGCTAGGATTATAGGCACTCACCACCATGCCCGGCTAATTTTGTATTTTTAATAGAGATGGGGTTTCACCATGTTGGTCAGGCTGGTCTTGAACTCCTGATCTCAGGTGATCCACCTGCTTTGGCCTCCTAAAGTGCTGGGATTACAGGCTTGAGTCACTGCACCTGGCCTAATTTTTGTATTTTTGGTAGAGACAGGGTTTCACAATGTTGGCGAGGCTGGTCTCAAACTTAACCTCAAGTGATCCATCTGTTTTGGCTTCCCCAAATGCTGGGATTACAGGCGTGGGCCACCGTGTCCAGCCTTCAACAAGTCTTTTTTTTTTTTTTTTTTTTTAAGCATTTGGAAGGTGTTATGGTAGGCCCTGATAATGCAGCTGCAAGTAGGACCATGTTGGCCCTTAGTGGCCCACATTCTAGTGAGGCTGAAAACCAGGCAGTAAGTGGCGGTTAGCGAATATGAGGGCAGGGAAGAAGTGGCACTGAAGCCAGACTACGAACTTCAGGGAAGACTTCCTGGAGGAGGTGTTTTGATCACTGCCTCTCTTCCCTGTTGGTGAGGGATGGACTTCTGCCTGAGGGCTATGGTGATGGCTGAACACACAAGACCCAACACTGGGCAGATGAGATGGAGGAGGTTTATTAGTTGCATACACTTGTGGCCCGGGAAAGGAGGACATCTTGCCATGCAGGGCCACATAGGGGTTGCACCTGGGAACAGTGTTCGGGCAGGGGCCACGCAGGCAGGCTTTGCAGTAACAAGAGGAGGGGGTGGGATGAGCCCTGGTTCCCGACAGAGGATGTGATTGGCTTGTCTGGATAATTCCACGGGCAGACTGGTGGGAACTGAAGCCTGCTACTGAGGGGACAAGCATTTGTCCCCTCCAAATCTGTGCCTGCTCCCCTTGATAGGGAGAGCTATCTGGTTAGGGAACCTTATATGTGGAAGCAGAGTGGGGGAGACTTGCAGTTTGGCCATCTGAGGCCCCCCTGGATCTTACCAGGTATCAAAGCAGACATAATACTGAATCCTGGCCAGGGAGGGTGGCTCACACCTGTAATCCCAGCATTTTGAGAGGCCGAGGCGGGTGGATCAGTTGAGGTCAGGAGTTTGAGACCAGCTTGGCTAACATGGTGAAACCCTGTCTCTATTAAAAATACAAAAATTAGCCGGGCATGGTGGTGCACACCTGTAGTTCCAGCTACTTGGGAGGCTGAGGCAAGAGCATCACTTGAACTGGGAGGCAGAGGTTGCAGTGAACCGACATTGCGCCACTGCACTCCAGCCTGGGAGACAGAGCGAGACTCTGTTAAAAAAAAAAAAAAAAAAAAAAAGGCAGACATAATACTGAATCCTAATTTCAGGCCTTATACCACAAGAGGTGACTCCAAATCTGAGTGGAAAATAAGGGTGTTTCAGGGAGGAGCATGTGCAAAGGCCTGGAGCTGAGATGTAGCGTGTATGAATCTACAGACAGTTTAGCAGAGCTGATGGTGGGGGAAGGTTAATGCGTGAGAGGAAGGTAGGGGACGGATAATAAGGGGCCCTGGAATCCACCAGTCCCAGCGCATCTCCCTGTGGCATCTCCCTCTGGCAGTCCCTCTGGCATCTCCTCTACTGCTAAACTTTAACCATCTCTTTGCTTATTAAACACTGAAACAATAAAAAGGCAAACAGGAGCATTAAAAAGCCTGACGATGTGATCATTTCCATTGATTCTGTGACTGATAACTGGGCTTAGGTGAGGTTTACAAGGAAAAGATGCAAACTAAGGGTCAGGGTAGATTTCCTCAACCAGAGCCATTGTTGTGTCCTCAACCAGACAGTGGAGACCAGGAGACGCTGAGTATTCATGAGGTTTATGGCTGGCCCTGCATCCCAGTGAAGCCAAGGTCAGAACACAGGTCATCATCAGAAGGTCCTGCCCTAGACACACGGTATCAGAATCTGCATTTGAGTAAGATTCCAAGGTGATCTGGGGCACTTTGGAGTCTGGGAAGTACTACTTGCTTTACATTATCTACTGGATTTTTACTTTCATGAAAATAAAGGACACCTTCATTAAATGAGTTTTTACTGCGTTTTGGTTTTTAGAAATACGGTCTTACTGTGTTGCCCTGGCTAAATTCAAACTCCTGGGCTCAAATAATCCTCCTGCCTCAGCCTCCCAAGTAGCTGGGGCTCCAGGCTCGTGCCACTGCACCCAGCTAGTTTTCACTTCTTTAAGGTGCATAATATAAACGTGAAGATGATAGAGAAAGCCTGTGTTAGACATTTGCATTTCATGGGATTGAGCCAAATCTGGGCTGTTTGCTTTCTCTCATGCCAGGCAGGGCAGCCAGGGGAGGAGGTGTCAGCACGGCATCTGGCAAAGGGGAGAAGAGGACACTCAGCAGGGAGGAGCCATGACTCAGGCTGGGGTCCGTCAGCCTCTGGGCTTCACCAGCAATCCCCAGGCAGAGTTTAATGCAGCCAATCAAAAGTGCATAGCTGCATTCAGCTGAGCCCTGGATCTGAAGTGGCTCTACTCTGGTCAAGGGGGCTCAAACTCCTTGGCTAGGACTTGAGGCATCAAAGATGACACCTTTTCCTTTGGGAAGTACTAATGAGCCTACTCAATTCTCTAGATGTTTCCTAACACTAGTGGTAAACAGGAGTCCCCCACACAGATCCTAGCTGGAGATGATTTTAGAGTCACAAAAGAAATGAGATATATGGGCCAGGCGCGGTGGCTCACGCCTATAACCCCAGCACTTTGGGAGGCCGAGGTGGGCAGATCACGAGGTCAGGAGATCGAGACCATCCTGGCTAACATGGTGAAACCCCGTTTCTACTAAAAATACAAAAAAATTAGCTAGGCCTGGTGGTGGGCGCCTGTAGTCCCAGCTACTCAGGAGGCTGAGGCAGGAGAATGGCGTGAACCTGGGAGGCGGAGCTTGCAGTGAGCCGAGATGGTGCCACTGTGCTCCAGCCTGGGGGACAGAGCGAGACTCGCCTCAAAAAAAAAAGAAAAAAAAGAAATGAGATAAATGATGCAAAGTTTCAGAAGCAAAACCTGAAAGCAGTTATCCTGAGAAAGGCAGTTTTATAAAGTGGTAAAAAAAAAATACCTGTTGGTATTGACACAGTACATGGTAGAATATCAATGCTAATTGAATATTGACTGACAATGAGCATGAAGACTTTTGGAAAGGATCTACAAGACCACAAATATATATGTACAATAAAAAGAAAGTTGATATTAAAAGTATGGGAAAACCACCCAGTTTAAACCCCACAAGCTCTTCCATCTGCACTCACTACCAACATTTTTTTTTTTTTTTTTTTGAGAGGGAGTCTTGCTCTGTCACCCAGACTGGAGTGCAGTGGCGTGATCTCGGCTCACTGCAAGCTCCACCTCCTGGGTTCACGCCATTCTCTTGCCTCAGCCTCCCAAGTACCTGGGACTACAGGGGCCCGCCACCACGCCCAGCTAATTTTTTATATTTTTAGCACAGACAGGGTTTCACCGTGTTAGCCAGGATAGTCTCCATCTCCTGACCTCGTGATCTACCTGCCTCAGCCTCCCAAAGTGCTGGGATTACAGGCGTGAGCCACCACGCCCGGCCACTCACTACCAACATTTTTTATTTTATGTATTGTTTTTTAGAGATGGACTCTTGCTCTGTCGCCCGGGCTGGAGTGCAGTGGTGCAACTGTGACTCAATGCAGCCTTGAACTCCTGGGCTCAAAAGATTCTCCCGCCTCAGCCTCCTGAGTAGCTGGGACTACAGGTGTGCACCACCACACCTGGCTCATTTAAAAAACTTTTTTTAAAGATAGGGTCTTGCTATGTTGCCCAGGCTCAAATATTGTTTAACATAATAGCTTTATTAAGATGTAATTCACATGCCACACAATCTACCTATTTAAATAATTGGTTTTAGTAGAATCACAGGTTTGAATCACCACAATCTAATTTTAGAACATTTCATTACCCCAAAAAGAAATCCGTGCCCATTAGCAGTCACTCCTCATTTCCCCCCAACACCCCCACCCCTACCCTCATTCCCAGGCAACCAGTAATCTACAGTATCTCTACAGACTCACCTATTCTGGACATTTCATATAAATGAAATCATACAGTATATAATAGAGGCGTTTGACAGTCACACTTGCAATAAACCTCCTCCAACATTTCAAACGCAAACGTTTTTAATTACTTACATAAAGAAGCAATCAAGCCATCGGAATTTGCAACGTTTCCTACTAAAGACAAGTAGACAAAAGGGCCTTCCTAGAGAGGAGAAAATGAAGACATGCTCTAATACAGCATCACAACCACAGGATGGCACCGTAGACACATGGCATTGCCTGGCTCCATCCCCCACCCTTCTCCATGGCTCACATCCTGGCCACAGCCTGGAAACATCCACACAACCTTGTGGGATACAATCTTGGGACCTGGTTACCTGGACCTTGGAAATGGGTATGTCTCACCCTAATGTACAATTAATGTTGTTTTTCAATGATTGGCACTGTAAAAGCAGAGATGTGTTCTTACGTGGAAAAAGTGAAATTTTTGCATAAGAGTTTAACTACTGTATTAAATAGAGTAAGCTCTAGATTATTCCAGGGATCTTAAGTCTTTGCGGAGAACCCCACAGAAGTTCACTTTTTTTTAACTCAAAAAAATCTTAAGATCTTAAAGAGAAAGGCAATCAAGTTTATACCAGCATTGAGCAATCCTCCCCCCTTCTCCTATATAAGGGCAAGTTTAGGAAGATTTAAAACAGTTACAGGCTACATTTAACATTCAGGTAATAAAATATCTGCAATTACAGTTAGTATTTTCCCATCACTGAAGTGCTTCTTTGCCTAAGATTTCTAAAACTAAACAGCTAGAAGCCACTGGGATATGTAATTGTCATGTTGCTCCTTCGAACAAATTTTGCTGCTGGTCAATAAAACTTTTTTCTCATTCCTTTTAAACAATCATTTGTATGACATTAAAACTGGGTCCTGCCACCCCAGAGGTCACCACTCTCAATCACATCTCTTTGCAGTTCCCGCGGTGATTTCATAATATACTTACACTGCTATTTCCTTTGACTACTAGCAGGAAAAGCTATTGTTTGATTGATACTCCTTCCCCTCCCGTTTCCAGTCCTTCGAGTTTCTGATATATTATTCTATTACTTACCCAAATTTGTAACTTAAGTAAAAAAACTGAAAACCTCAGCTCACTCACTCATCAATGTTGTGCAGTCTCTGGGCTTCTAAACCACGAAAGAGTATGACAGCCTCTACCAGGCTCCCCGCACCCTTTTCCCAACTCTCAATTTCTGTCCAGTTTGCTTGTGCATTGTTGAGACTGATTACATGTCCTTTCTTGTTCTCTAAACATATTTGTTTTCCCTGTAACTGGATTCTAAAAGCTGAAAAGCCAATTAACAGCATTTACAATGTTGTGATTATGGAAACAGCGTTCACTGTAATGGGCCACAATTTCTTTCCTTAGGGATCCCGTATCCTGACTCCTGTGTCATTTAAGGATAATGCTGCAAATGAAATATCCTTTGTTTTCTTTTTCTGAGATAGTCTCACTCTGAAGCTGAAGATAGGCTGGAGTGTGGTGGTGCAACCTCAGCTCACTGCAACCTACGCCTCCCGGGTTCAAGCAATTCCAGTGCCTCAGCCTCTCAAGTAGCTGGGACCACAGGCGTGTGACACCACACTCAGCTAATTTTTGTTATTTTTAGTAGAGACAGGATTTCACCATGTGGGCCAGCCTGGTCTCAAACTCCTGGCCTCAAGTGATTTCCCCACCTCGGCCTCCCAAAGTGCTGGGATTACAGGTGTGAGTCACCATGCCAGGCTCCAAAAATCATATCCCTTAAAGGACATTTAAAAAATCATATGAGACAAATAGCTGTGTTTTTAACAAATAAGTACTCCCCAGTCCACTTACTTTGCAACACTTTATTTTTACCAGCCAATTTTTTATTTTTAGCAGAGCCATAGGGTGAAATCCATACCACTTCCTTGCTCTGGCCTGAGAACTTTCTACACAAAGCACATCCACTGGGCTGGCCAGTGGGGCAATGGGGCTGGACTGGATTTGACCCTCTCTAGGCCTCAGGCCATCTATCTGTAAGATGAAGGACTTCCTTCCTATAGATTGTAAATCTCATCCTAAAACGAAATGCAACCTCCACTGGCGACCTCTTTCACTGGACCCATTAGTAAGATGTGGAGTCTGACACCAGGTTGCAGACCTTTCCACAGAAGCAACTCTGGGTAAGAGCAAGATGGGGAACTGGAAATCAGTAACATGCAGGAACCTATGAGTCTATAACAAATCCGTTTCCTTTTACATCTACTTGTTGAAGCTCTACTCATTTTTCAAATCCCAGCCCTAATCCCCTTCTTCAAGAAACCTTCTTTGACCTCCTAGTGAGAATTAATATCTCACTCTCCTAAATATCCCATGTGACTAAGTTTGTTTCTGTAACCAGCAGCTATCTGCTCGCTATGGACCCCCAGCTCCCATTGGATCACACATCATTGGGATCTGGAATACTGTCATCTCTACCTTAGAATCCCCAAGAAACATGACATTTGTGTTCCGTGTTTGCTAACCTTGAATTAAGTTCATACAACAAATTACTTATAAAGAAGGATGCCCTGAAGAGGCTTTTAGACTGCCCTATCTCTTACTGTATTAATGTCCTAAATGTAAAGATAGTATAATACATATCAAGTGTAACGAATATTCATGCCTTCAAACGCTGATCAGGTGTCACCTCCTCCAGGAAGCAAGATTTTACTATTCTCCTGCTGGGAGGTCAGTGCCCTCCTACACAGAAACTTGCTCACTTGTCTCTTCCCAAAACTGCCAGTTCTCTGAGGGCCAATTCTTTGTCTTTTATCTCTGTATTGCAAATGGCTAACACATAGTACATGCTAATAAGCGTTTCCTAAAAGAGTAAGAAATAAAAGGGATAATAGAAAACAAGACAGTTAAAAATAATAATAACAATAATAATAATAATCTGGTTAGAAAATGGGCAAAAGAAATGAATAGACATCTCACCGGAAAGTACATAAAGATGGCAAATAAGCACATGGAAAGATGTTCAACCTCATTAGCCACCAAGGAAACACATCTTCAAGCCACAGTGAGGTATGACTGTATAAACTATCAGAATGGCTAAAATAAGGTTGGGTGTGGTGGTTCACGCCTGTAATCCCAGCACTTTGGGAGGCCTGGGCGGGCGAATCACGAGGTCAGGAGTTTGAGACCAGCCTGGCCAACATGGTGAAACCCCACCTCTACTAATAATACAAAACAATTAGCCGGGTGTGGTGGTGTGTGCCTGTAGCCCCAGCTACTTAGGAGGCTGAGGCAGGAGAATCGCTTGAACCGGGAGGCAGAGGTTGCAGTGAGCCGTGATTGTGCCACTGCACTCCAACCTTGGCGACAGAGTGAAACTGTGTCTCAAAAAGAAAGAAAAGGAAAGGAAAGGAAAAGAAAGGCTAAAATAAAAAATAGTGGCAACATAAAAAAAATAGTGGCAACATTGAATACTGGTGAGGATGTGGAAAAACTGAAACAAACACAGATTTCTGAAGGGATAGAAGCGATACAGCCACTAAAAAAAACCAGAGTTTGGCAGTTTCTTCTAAAACTAAATATGCGATGACCATACGACCCAGCAATTCCACAGTTGAGTATTTCTCCCAGAAAAATAAAAACTTATGTTTATACAAAAACAACTACACGAATGTTCATAGCAGTTTTATTTGTGGTAACTAAAAACTGATGTCCTTCAAAAAGCCAATCCCAAAAGATTACATAATGGTTACATTTATTTTTATTTCTGTATTTATTTTTTGAGACACAGTTTCGCTCTGTTGCCCAGGCAGGAGTGCAGTGGCTCGATCTTGGCTCACTGCAACCTCCACCTCCCATGTTAAGGGATTCTCTTGCCTTAGCCTCCCAAGTAGCTGGGATTACAGGAATGCACCACCACGCCCACCTAATTTTTGTATTTTTAGTAGAGATGGGGTTTCACCATGTTGGCCAGGCTGGTCTTGAACTCCTGACCTCAAGCGATCCACCCGCCTCAGCCTCCCCAAGTGCTGGGATTACAGGCTTGAGCCACCATGGCTGACCCTGTGGTTACATTTATATAACATTTTTCTGAAATGATAGATTTTAGAAATGGAGGACATTGTTAGTGGTTGCCAGGGGTTAAGGGATGGAGGTGTGGGGTGGGGGCATGTGTAGTTATAAAAGGAAAACACTAGGGATCCTTGTTAGTGCTGGAACTATTCAATACCTGGACTGTTGTGGTCGATATGTGAATCTACCCAGTTGATACAATTATATGGAACTTAATACACACACACACACACACACACACACACACACACACACACCACACAAAGAAACTGACAGTCTGAAAAAGATCAGTGGACTGTATCAATGTCCATATGATGGTTATATTATACTATAGTTTTACAAAATTTTTGGTACCAAAATTATCAAAATAGAAAATAACTTTTTCTTTTTTTAGACAGAGTCTTGCTCCCCAGGCAGGAGTGCAGTGGTGCGACCTTGGCTCATTCAACCTCCGCCTCCTGGGTTCAAGCAATTCTCCTGCCTCAGCCTCCCAAGTAGCTGGGGGTTACAGGTGCCCGCCACCATGCCTGGCTAATTTTTTGTATTTTTAGTAGAGATGGGGTTTCGCCATGTTGGCCAGGCTGGTCTTGAACTCCTGACCTCAGGTGATCCACTTGCCTTGGCCTCCCAAAGTGCTGGGATTACAAGTGTGAGCCACTGCACCTGGCTGAAAATAATTTTTTAAAAACCCACCAAAATGTTAGCATCGTGGAAACCTGGGAGAAGTAAACAAGGGACCTCTGTATTATTTCTTACAACTGTATGTGAATCTACAATTACCTCAAAATAAAAAGTTAATTAAAGAAACAGAGAAAGACATGGGAGAAAGAGTACCATGACTAAGTGAATGGGCTTTTTTTTTTTTTTGGCAACTGTCGGGACTTAAAAAAAAAAAATTTAGAATAGGCCAGGCTCTGGCCTCAGAGAGCTTATTGTCTAGTTGGATAACAATGACTTCCAATTCAATAAAGGATGGAGGAAGATGAGGGAGCTGTAGCTGAGACAGTGAGGAAAAATTTCAGAGGGAGGCAGGCTGAGAGGTAGGAGGACAGGGATGGAGCCCAGAGGATGGTGTGAGGCCCGTGGGTCCAGCTTTTGCCCTGCTCAGCCCTGTGGCACAAACAGTAGTGCTCAGGGGTACTGGGTACATTAACAATGTGTGCAACCATCACCACCATCCATTTCCAGAACTCTTCATCTTCTAAAACTAAAACAATGTGCCCACTAAACACTAATTCTCCATTTCTTCCCTCTCTCAGCCCAACACCCAGCACTCTATTTTGTGCATCTATGAATCTATTTTAGGTACCTCGTGTAAGTGACATGAGACCAGTCATGCTAAGCCTCACAACGGTGATATGCTCTGAGAAATGCATCATTAGACAGTTTTGTCATTGTGTGGACATCATAGAGTGTATTCACACAAACCTAGGTTGTGTAACACTTACCTCACACGTAGGCTATATGGATAGCCTTTTGCTCCTGCGTTACAAACCTGTACGGCATTACTGTACTGAATACTGTAGGAAATTATAACACAATGGTATTTGTGCATCTAAACACAGAAAAGGTAATGCACTGCACTACAACATTATGACAGCTATGATGTCTCTAGACAATAGGAATTTTTCAGCTCCATCATAATCTTATGGGACAACCATGGTATATTCAGTCCCTTATTGACTGAAATGTCCTTATGCAGTGATGACTGTATTTGTCCTTTCATGTCTGGGTTATTTCACTTAGGATAGTGTCTTCTAGGTTCATCCATGTTGTAGCATGTGTCAGAATTTCGTTTCTTTTTAAGGCTGAATAATATTCCACTGTATGCAGGCACTGCATTTTGTTTATTCATTTGCTGGTGGACATTTATGTTGTTTCCATTTTGGGGTTATTGTGGCTCATAAGTCTGCTGCTATGAACACTGGTTTGCAAGGATCTGTTGGAGTGCCTGGTTTCAATTCCTTTGGGTGTATATGTAGAAGTGGAATTGCTGGATCTTAAGGTAAATGTTTAGCTTTCTGAGGAGTTCCCACACTGCTTTCTGCAGCGCTGGCACCATTTTGCATTCCCACCAACAGTGCACCACAGTTAAAACTTCTCCACATTCTTGGCCAACACTTGTTATTTTCCTTTGTTGTTATTGTTTTTTTTTTTTTTTAATAGTACTCATCCTAACGGGTGTGAAGGAGTATCTCACTGTGGTTTTGATTTGCATTTCCCCTAATGACTGACTAGTGATGCTGAACATATTTTCATGTACATATTGAGCTCTTTGGAGGAATTTCTATTCAAATCCTTTGCCTACCTTTGAGGTTTTTTTTAATTGTTAAGAATGCAAGTTTTATAATGGAGATATCATCACTTGGAATTTGAAACCACTGGGCTAGACTGCCCCATGGGCAAGATGAACCAATAATTCTCAAAGCATTTGGTAAAGCAGAGCAGGGGCCATTTTCATAAGAATCTGAGAACAAGATCTGCCCACTCATCATGAGGGCAAGGGGTCTGCAGTGAATCTTGAGTCCCCCCTCCCCTGCTGCCTGGTAACCTCCTCTTCGGTCTTTAAAACCCTAGTGAGGCTGGGTGCGGTGGCTCACGCCTGTAATCCCAGCACTTTGGGAGGCTGAGGCGGACGGACCACAAGGTCAGGAGATCGAGACCATCCTGGTTAACATGGCGAAACCCCGTCTCTACTAAAAATACAAAAAAATTAGCCGGGCGTGGTGGCGGGCACCTGTAGTCCCAGCTGCTGGGGAGGCTGAGGCCGGAGAATGGTGTGAACCCGGGAGGCGGAGCTTCCAGTGAGCCCAGATCATACCACTGCACTCCAGCCTGGGCGACAGAGCAAGACTATGTCTCAAAAAAAATTAAATAAATAAATAAATAAATAAGAAAGAAACCCCGGTGAATCCTTCCTTCCTCGGTGCCACCTCTAGGCCTGGACAGAGTCTTATCACTCACCAGACTGCATGACAATGATTTGTTTCCCTCTCTGCTTTCCCTACTATTAAAGCTCCTTAAGGGCGGGGCAAGGTTGATTACATGCAATAAACACCAAATACACATACAGTGAGATTTTATAGATAATCCCAGGCTGATTCTCCAGACTTTCCACAGCTATCCCTGAATCATGTGGTATTAGCCGGGCCACCTAATTCCTTAGTCCTTCCTAATTTTTTTTTAGTGATAGCAGAGATGACATGGGTCCAGAGGTGTGACTTGCAAAAGTCCTTTGTTGAAACATTCAGTATATTAAAAAAATGCTCTCGTGTGATTTAAAAAATAGGACCACTGCAGACATGGGCAGGTCTGGTGGGTCAGTGTGCACTGGCACTGTCTAAATAGCAGGTCATCCTTTTCTGGGAAGGGGCAGTGGTTCTACATGAGGACACTGCCCTTGTGTTTTATGTAAAAAGGAAGCCAAATAGACCAACAAACACTTGTCTTTTCTTCATGAAGTAGGTAATACACCAGTAGCAACTCCCTGATTCTTCCCTGAAACAATGCTAAGAGCTGGTATCCCTTCCCTGTATCATCACACTTGTCCACTCCCACTGCAGCCCACGTCAATCCTGCTGCATCCCACCCCAGGAAGGTCATTCAGATGAAAGTCAGAAAAAGCACATGGTGAAAAGGAGGTGAGCCTGCCAATATCAAGAGTTCCAGGTGACATCTCTGAACAGTCTGTGATTCTGAGACTGGCTGGCTCTTACCCTAACAGAACTCACAAATATAAATCAGCAAACACAGGCCCACCACTTTAGGCTGCACCATCCACAGCTGATTCTCATCAATAAAGACGCCATGCAAAAACAAACAAACTAGGTGTGGGAGGCAGAGGCCCCAGCTTCAGAATGAGACCTGCTATTATGGTTTTAAAGATTGTAAGGGCTGGACGTGATGGCTCACGCCTGTAATCCCAGCACTTTGGGAGGCTGAGGCAAGCAGATCACCTGAGGTCAGGAGTTCAAGATCAGCCTGGCCAACAGTGAAACTCCTTCTCTACTAAAAACACAAAATACAAATATTGTGTCTGGAATTGGTGGGTTCTTGGTCTCAACGACTTCAAGAATGAAGCCGTGGACCCTCGCGGTGAGTGTCAGTTCTTAAAGATGGTGTGTCAGAAGTTTGTTCCTTCTGGTGGGTTCGTGGTCTCACTGGCCTCAGGAGTGAAGCTGCAGACCTTCGCAGTGTTACAGCTCACAAAGGCAATGCGGACCCAAAGACTGAGCAGCAGCAAAATTTATTGCAAAGAGCTAAAGAACAAAGACTCCACAGCGTGGAAGGGGACCCGAGCCGGTTGCCGGGGCTGGCTCGGGCAGCCTGCTTTTATTCCCTTCTCTGACCCCACCCACATCCTGCTGATTGGTCCATTTTACAGAGAGCTGATTGGTCCGTTTTGACAGGGTGCTGTTTGGTGCGTTTACGAACCTTGAGCTAGACACAGAATGCTGATTAGTACATTTACAATCCTTTAGCTAGACACAACAGTTCTCCAAGTCCCCACTGGACTCAGAAGCCCAGCTGGCGTCCCCTAGTGGATCCCGCACCAGGGCCGCGGGCAGAGCTACCCGCCAGTCCTGCACCGCGCGCCGGCACTCCTCAGCCCTTGGGCGGTCAATCGGACAGGTCGCTGCGGAGCAGGGGGCAGCGCCCTTCAGGAGCGGGGGTGGTGCCAGCTCGGGCATGGCGGGCTGCAAGTTCCGAGCCCTGCCCCGTGGGGAAGCGGCTCAGGCCCGGCGAGAATTCGAGCGCAGCGCAGACAGGCCAGCAGTGATGGGGAACCCAGCTCACCCTCCACAGCTGCTGGCCCGGGTGCTAAGCCCCTTCTTAACTGGGGCCGGCAGCACCCACCAAGCCCGCGCCTACCCGGAACTCTGCCCGGGAGCGCCGTGCGCAGCCCGGGTTCTCGCGGGCGCCTCTCCCTCCACACCTCTCCACAAGCAAAGGGAGCTGCTCTGGCCGCGGCCAGCCCAGAAAGGGGCTCCCACAGTGCAGCCGCGGGCTGAAGGGCTCCTCAAGCATGGCCAGAGTGGATGCCGAGGCTGAGGAGGCACCGAGAGCGAGCGAGGCCTGTTAGCACGTTGTCACCTCTTAATATTAAAAAATACAAAAAAATAAAAATTAGTCAGGCATGGGTGGCACGCGCCTGTATTCCCAGCTACTCAGGAGGCTGAGGCACAAGAATCGCCTGAACCTGGCAGGCAGAGGTTGCAGTGAGTCAAGATCGTGTGTGTCTGTGCCTGGGTGACAGAGTGAGACTCCGTCTGAAAAAAAAAAAAAAAAAAAAAAAAAAAAGACTATTCAGGGGCTTTTGAATAAAATCTGCTCTAACCACACAAAGACCGAAGATCAAAGCCACTGAAAACACTACTTACTATTTGCCAGGCACCAAAATTATCTGTGGAATTGTAGAGAATGGAGACAGTTATAGTTCCTCCTGTGAATTCATGCTTTATATTAAATGAACTGTACAGTGCTTTCTTTCTTCTCCCTTAAAATTGTTTTTAGACTCTGGGGCATGAAGTTTATGTTAAATAACCAAATAAACATGGAAGGTTATCAGCTCCAAAGTCTTTAACCACAACGTATGATAGAGATCCAGCCATCTGGAACTAAGATTCATGTTTGAGCTCAACAAGCACTGAGGATCTAAGGATCAGATGAAAGGTGCCTGGTCAACAGCAAAGGGCCACATGCAGGATGTTGCTGTAATTGGGAAGGCAGGGCTCCACTAGGTGTCAGGCGTGATATGGTTAAGCTTGAGCAAAAGCAAGTACAACAGATTATATTTCTTTCTTTTTTTCTTGTTCTGTCACGCAGGCTGGAATCCAGTGGTGTTATCACGGCTCACTGCAGCCTCTCAGACTCCTGGGTTCAAGCAATCCTCCTGTCTCAGCCTCCAAAGTAGCTGGGACCATAGGTGTGCACCATCATGCCAGGCTGATTTTTCTTTTTTTAATTGTAGAGACGGGGTCTCGTTATGTGGTTGAGGTTGGTCTAGAACTCCTCGGCTCAAGCGCCTCCTCCCTCAGCTTCCCAAAGTGCTAGGATTACAGGTGTGAGCCACCATGCCTGGCCGAGATCGTATTTCTGACATTCATGGCTACTTTCACCTCTCCGGGCTTAAATTTCCTAACCAAGAAAAAAATAGAGTCAAGCTATATATATATTAGTCAATATATGTCTAGTGAATGAATAAGTAATAAGGAGAGGCAGGCTGGATCTGCATCTCCACCTTTTGACAGAGTCGCTCACCAATTTCCAGCCTTGAGCACAGCACTTGGAAGATGCATGTTGCTTACTGAGAGGATGGTGAGGACCCTAAGCGGAGGCCCAGGTAGTGTCTGTCAGCAGAGGGCCAGGTTGGTGGGAGGGGCCTGCTTCAGCGCCAGCACTTCCAGTGGGCATGGGCCATGAGTTCTACACCTGCCAAGACCCACGAGCCACAGGGAAGTCAAGCTCACAGCGACCACCAGGGTAGATCCCTGACTGGACATGATGAGGTCTTCGAGGACTCCTGTACTGTCATTTCTATGATAACAGGAAAGGCAGGCACCTGTCCCTGAAGAAGACCTGACTTTTTAGAGACAGACTTACTCAGTACATAAACGTAAAGTGACATGAGGTCCAGATCACTTTCCAGTACTTCAGCAGTAACAATGAAAAAGGGAGGGAGAGAAGGACAAAAACAGAAGAAAAAGTGACAGATGGGCAAGTGCAGCAAAACTTGAAAATGCTGAATCTGCTCACTGATACTGTACTAGTCTCTCTACATTTGTGAATGTTTGAAATTGTTCACTGTAAAACTTAATTTTAAAAAGATACATAGGCTTATGCCTGTAATCCCAGCACTTTGGGAGGCCGAGGTGGACAGATCACAATGTCAGGAGATCGAGACCATCCTGGCCATCATGGTGAAACCCCCACTCTACTAAAAATACAAAAATTAGCTGCGCGTGGTGGCACGCGACTGTAGTCCCAGCTACTCAGGAGGCTGAGGCAGGAGAATTGCTTGAACCAGGGAGGCGGAGGTTGCAGTGTGCCAAGATTGTGCCATTGCACTCCAGCCTGGTGACAGAGCGAGATTCCGTCTCAAAAAACAAAACAAAACAAAACAAAATACAAAACAAACAAAAAAATATATGTGACACATGTTAAAGTTAAAAAAAAATTATAAAAAGGTACAAAGCAAAGGATAAAAGCCTCTCTCCCTCCTGACTCCCAATCACGTTTCCCAGAGATGACCACTGTTAAGTTCCATGGTAGCCTTCAAGAATTTTTCAGGTTTATATTAATAAGCAGTTATAAATATTTAAAATATTTTCTCCCTGCTATGAATTTTTCTATTATTAACCCAGAGGGTGATGAGGAAAATTTCATAATACTTATTTAAGTTCTGTATATCAAAAAATTTGGTTTAAAAAATACAGTAAAGTTCCTACTGGACATATGTTATAAAACATAACTGAACTATATTTAATTGAGCTGCTAACAAAATCAGCTTAAAAATTAAAATGTATTATAGCAAATAAAGAAAGGCCAGTCTCATTTTTCTCTTAAGATGTCCCAGGCATGCAATTTTTTTTCTTTTTTTAAGATGGTCTCGCTCTGTCGCTCAGGCTGGAATGCAGTGGTGCGATCTCGGCTCACAACAACCTCTGCCTCCCAGGTTCAAGCAATTCTTCTGCCTCAGCCTCCCGAGTAGCTGAGATTACAGGCACACGCCACCACGCCTGGCTAATTTTGGTATTTTTAGTAGAGACAGGTTTTCACCATGTTGGCCAGGCTGGTCTTGAACTCCTGACCTCAGGTGATCTGCTCACCTCAGCCTCCCAAAATGCAGGGATTACAGGCGTGAGCCACCACACCCAGCCCAGGCATATAAGGGTTTTAACAACATATTTTATAGACTTAAAGACAGCTATAAGTCAAAGCTCAGATCAAACAAATGATTAAGTTATGCCAGCTATTTCCATTGATAATTAAATATCCAATTTAAAGAGCATGCTCAATTTACTCATTTTAATCCTTAAAGAAAAATTTAGCAGAAAAAGTCCTTACAGAAATAAAAAGAACACATACTGAGGCTGAGTTTATATTTGAATGTATCTGTTTTTTTGTTGTATGTTTGAATGAAGACCTAGAGAAAACATGGCAACATTCACTTTCAAGAGTGGGAGAATGAAGTGGAGCAGGAATAGAATCGGTACATAAATCCTGTCAACATTTATTAGCATTTGCAAATCTGACTCACAAAACCTCAGCCTCATCAGACTGGATTTTTGCACGTCTTGACAACAGCATACATCATTGTTTCTGGAGGGATCAGCTGCGGCAGCCTCCTACTGTCCTTTGGTGACAAGGCTTTAATGACTCCATAAATGTCTGCTGCCCAGCTGCTGCCCGCTTAATGAGACGATGATTTCCACTTGATTGAACCTGCCCAGCAGCCAGTTGTCACCTAACATTCACAGGAGACCACACTGGTCTCTTTCAGAACTACCAGGATCAAACAGTCACACGAGTTCTATGGTTCCTACAACATGGCAGTATACTGTTTGATTTAGGACTTGAATCATATTTCTCCCTTTTTAAGAATATACCCTTCTCTGCCAGAAGGTTGTTACTTCTCAGATTAAAGATGTGAAAGGAAACCTTCCAAGGCTCATCTTAATTGGACATATACATCGTCACTTTAGTATACAGGGATGGGATGACAAATGCTAATCCGGGTATGGAATATGGCAAGGAGGATTCACACTAAGAGGACAGAGGAGAAGAGAATTACATTTACTGAACTCTGGCAACTGCCAGGTGCCTTACATCTTTGCCATTCAAACACGGTTCATGAACCACAGCCTGGCACTCACTTGGGAGCTGGTTACCAATACAGAATCTTGGATGATCCCTGGATGATTTGTGTGCATGGCCAAGCTTGAGAAGCACTGCGCTAAGTTATAAGGCTTTATTTAATTCTCACAGCCGTTTGAAGAAAACATTATTTCCATACTTCACAGGTAAGAAAACTAAGAAAATTTCCTTCCTTCTTTTCCTCCTCATTATAGAAAGGATTTGCAGGGGAAAGGGGCATGCCCAAGTTTCTGAGCTGGTCATTGGGAAAGCTGGCATTCAAGGGTGCATCTGCTGCATCCCAAAGGCCCTTGCTCTTTCCACCTTCCCCCACCGCCCCAGGCTCCTTGAATGATGGTCAGACTCCACCTAGAACCGTGTTTAGGAACTGATACTGCATTCATTCTTTCATTCATTCATCCATTAATTTATTGAGCTAGAGTCTCCCTCTGTCACCCAGGCTGGAGTGCAGTGGCGCCATCTTGGCTCACTGCAACCTCCACCTCCCAGGTTCAAGCTATTCTCACGCCTCAGCCTCCCAAGTAGCTGGGATTACAGGTGTGCACTGCCACGCCTGGCTAATTTTTTGTATTTTTAGTAGAGATGGGGTTTCATCATGTTGGCCAGGCTGGTCTCGAACTCCCAACCTCAGGTGATCCGCCCGCCTCAGCCTCCCAAAGTGCTGAGATTACAAGCCTGAGCTCACGCTTGTAATCCCAGCACCTTGGGAGGCCGAGGCGGGCAGATCATGAGGTCAGGAGATGGAGACCATCCCTGGCTAACACGGTGAAACCTCGTCTCTACTAAAAATACAAAAAAAATTAGCTGGGCATGGTGGCAGGCACTTGTATAGTCCCAGCTACTTGGGAGGCTGAGGCAGGAGAATGGTGTGAACCCGGGAGGCGGAGCTTGCAGTGAGCCGATCGCGCCACTGCACTCCAGCCTGGACCAGAGAGCGAGACTCTGTCTCAAAAACAAACAAACAAACAAAAAACAAAAACAAAAACAAAAAACAAGCCTGAGCCACTGCACCCGGTCTGGTACTGCATTTGAAAATGCAACCTGTGGCATGTATGAGGGTGACAAGTTTTAGTCATATACATCTATCAGAATGACTAAAAACAAAAGTAAAAAACACAAAAATGCTAAGTTTTGGTGAGGCTGTGGGGCAACAGGAACTCGCACACAATGCTAGTGGGAATGCACAACAGTATGGCCACCGTGGAAAGCAGGATGGCAGTTTCTACTAAACTGAAAGAATCCCACTCCAAGGCCTTGGCCTAGGAGAAAGAAAAATATGCCCACACAGACTTGGATGCAGATATCTATTAGCAGCATTATTTGTAATAGTAAAAAACTAGGAATAACCCATTTGTTCATTAACTGATAAATGGATAAATGAATTGAAATACATCCATGACTGGAATACTACTCAGCAATTTACATTAAATGAAGACTATGTATGTATGATTTCATTTTTATGAAATTATAGGACAGCAAAACTTTAAAGACAGAAGGCAGACGGGTATTTGTTGGGGCTGGTGATGGGCACTGGGATCATCTTCAAAGGGACATGAGAAAACTTTTACTAGAAGCGTGATGGAAACGTTCTGTACTACGATTGCAAGGGTGGTTACACAACTCTACACAATCACCCAAATTCACCAAACTGTACACAGAATGGGTTTTATTATACATAAATTATAACAATAAAGCTGGAGAGAGGAAAAGGGGAATTTAGAAAAGTGGCTGGTAACCATACAAATATAGGTATATCTCAACAGCTTTCACTATAATAACAATAATCAGTCCAAATACAAAGGAGAGAGGCCAGGCGTAGTGGCTCATGCCTGTAATCCCAGCACTCCGGGAGGCCGAGGCAGCTGGATCACTTGAGGCCAGGAGTTTGAGACCAGCCTGGGCAACATGGTAAAACCCCATCTCTACTAGAAACACACACTAAAAATAGCTGAGCACGGTGGCACGTGCCTGTCATCCCAGCTATTTGGGAGGCTGAGGCAGGAGAACTGCTTGAACCCAGGAGGCAGAGGCTGCGGCGAGCTGAGATCGCGCCACTGCACTCCAGCCTGGGCGAACAGAGTGAGACTGTCTCAAAAAATAAAATTAAATTAAACAAAATACAAAGGAGAAATACAGTAGCAATGAAAATATAAAATGTTTTGAAATAAACTTTAAGAGACTATAACAGAAGATTTAAACAAATTGAGACCTACCCAGTTCTTAGAAGGCAGACTGTATCATAAAGATATCATTTAATCTCAAACTAATCTATAAAGTTAAGAAAACCACAATCAAAATACCGAGTATTAGAACTTGGCAAAGTGAAATTATTTTTTATTTTTGAGACAGGATCTTGCTCTGTCGCCCAGGCTGGAGTGCAGTGGCGTGATCTCAGCTCACTGCAAACTCTGCCTCCGGGGCTCAAACGATTCTCCTGCCTCAGCCTCCTGAATAGCTGGGACTGCAGGTGCATGCTACCACGCCTGGCTAATTTTTGTACGCACCTGGTCAGCAAAGTGAATTTAAAAGTACATCTGGAAGGACAGATCATAATTTTAAAGTGTTTGAAAAAGAATAGTGGGGAGAAGTTTGCTTTATCAGATATTGAACTACATTATAGTGCTGAAATTATTAAAACAGTGGCTAGAACTGGAACCAAAAGATTCCTGAAACAGAACTAAATTCAAAAATCCCCAAACATATCCATACATATAAAATACTTTAGTATATGATAAAGCTGGCATCTCAAATAAGTGGGGAAAGAATGGATTAGTCAATAAATGGGGCTGACAACACTTTCTTGCCCTTTCTCCCCAAAAGCGTAATAAAGTGTGGGTGAAATTGTTTGTACTAATATATGAACACCTTTTATAGATCATTAAGGAAAAGACAAACATCCCCATTGAAAAACAGGCTATAGAAGGAGGATCCCAAGATCTACGCCCCAGAATCTCGTCCCAAAGCCTAGCACCAAAACAGCAAAGCAGTCCTCCTTCAAGAAAACTGAAGGCAGCTGGTCATGGTAGCTCACGCCTGTAATCTCAGCACTTTGGGAGGCTGAGACAGGCGGATCATGAGGTCAGGAGTTCGAAACCAGCCTGACCAACATGGTGAAACCATGTCTCTACTAAAAATACAAAAATTAGCTGGGCATGGTGGCACGTGCCTGTAGTACCAGCTACTCGGGAGGCTGAAGCAGAAGAATTGCTTGAATCTGGGAGGCAGAGGTTGCAGTGAGCCAAGATCACGCTACTGCACTCCAGCCTGGGCGAGAGAGAGAGAAAAAAAAAAAGGGACAAGAATTAGAGACTGGAATTGTGGCAGTGGGCAGTGAGGAACACACGGTGATGTGAACTGGAGAAGGGTAATGCCCAGCTTCAGAGAGGGCGTGGCACAGCCACTGGGCCTCAAGATTTCTCAACGAAAAACCATTCACAGGTGTTAGGTGGGATGCATGGAGAGCCAGCCAAGGCCCAGGTTTTCTGTGACAGCTGTGCTTCACCCTGCAGGACAAGGCTAAGCAGACTACACCATGACAAAAGTGTGGAAGCAACAACCAGGCAGAGGTTTATTAGGAAACAGGTCAACCTCCATGGCCAAGCACACATCAGACAGCGAGAGCTGCCTGCCGCGTCTGCACTTTTACCCTTCTTCGGCCATCCTCTCGCCCAGACCTTCATCTTCAAAAGAACCAAGAGCCCCCAGCCTGCCCCGAGGTGCCTCTGGAGCTACCCTCCTGCTCTTCCTACTCCCACCACCAAACCTCCTGCAGGGCTTTCATCTACTGCCCAGCTTCTCCTCTACCTGGCCTATAAGCCTTTGGCTTCTGGAGCCTCCCTCCCATCAATCCCACTCTCACCATTGACTTCCTGGTTGCCAGGTGCCTCACCTTTTATTTTCTTTTTTTTTTTTTTAATGGTGCTACAGCAATTTATCAGTGTTCTTGAAATTCCATTCTGTGGATCCCAGGACCCCAGCACTCTCCTGGTTCGTGGTCTTGCCCACTCTCTCCTAGGATAGATATTTTAAAAGATCCTGCTCTTATTCCTCAGCTCTTTTACCCTTCTGTTCTCTCTAGCTCAGCAAAAGCAGTCATACCTGGGGCTTCGTGCTATCTCTCCCAACTCAGAAAAGAATTCCCAGCACTCTCTCTTCTGCCCTGACTCTGTCTCTCCAACTCAATTCACATTTTTCAATTGCCTTCTGGCCATTCTCTCTCTCTTCTTTTTGAGATGGGGTCTCACTCTGTCACCTAGGCTGGAGTGCAGTGGCGTAATCATATCTCACTGCAGCCTCAATCTCCTGGGTTCAAGTGATCCTCCCACTTCAGCCTTCTGAGTAGCTGGGATCACAGGCATGCAGCACCACACCCAGCTAATTTTTCGTAGAGATGAGGCTTCACTATGTTAGCAAGGCCTCACTATGTTAGCAAGGCTGGTCTCGCAACTCCTAGCCTCAAGCAATCCTGCCTCGGCCTCCCAAAGTGCTTATTACAGGTGTGAGCCACTGCCCAGCACTATTCTCTCTTAACTGCACACTAGGACCCCTGACTCATAGTTCTAAAGCCAGATTTTGCTGTCTTAGTTAACATGATCACCATTACCCATGTTGCTCAAGCCCTAAGCCCCAAGATCATGTCCACCCCCAATCTACAAGTGGCCACTTTGACTTACCACATTCTCCCCTGGAAAGTCTCTTACAGTTAGCTTTCCTTCCCATTTTAAGTTCCAACACCACCTCGGCTTGCCTCTCTCTTTTTTTTAAATGACTCCCCACACTACAGCAGTTGCTTTTTGTTGCTCTTCTTGCCCCTCAACTCCATCCTTTCCAATCCAACCTGCACCATGTTGAGAGACAATTCTCCATGAATATCTCACATCCTGCACTGTCTGGGTCTCTGAGCAAAGACATTTATATCAATTTTAAGAATGTTTCTATAATGAGCCTTTCCAGAGTAGTAAACCTGGGAGACAGCTCCCTCCAGAGAGGTTCTAGGGTGGTAAAGATCAAGACCTCACCTTCTCCTCCTCAGAGGTTTACATTCCTAAGATAAGGTCTCTCCAGAGAGAAGTATGGACAGGCCACCACCAGCTCACAATAAGATGGACGCGTAGTTCTGGAGTTCCTTTCTTGTAACGCATCCCACTGCATGTACAGGCAGTAACATCTGGCCTTCATTATGTTGTCCTGTGGGGTTTGGGCCTTGGGGAATCAAACTGGACTACCTTGTTAACTTCTAAGTTGGGTAAAATCTCGGACGCTAGAGTTTCTGACTTAACACATCACCACTAAATTATCTTTATGAAGATCTGCTTTGGCCACGTGACTTCCCTGCTTGAAATCCTTCAGTGGCTTCCCACTACAGAATACAATTCTTATCTGTCACCTTTCCAGCTGGTCCTCCCACTTCTTCTGTAAACCCTGTGCTCCTGTCAATCTGGACTACAGGATGTGTTCCATACACAGGCATTCATATCTTGCCTCATGTTTCTGGCCATGCCTGAATGCTATACTTAGATTGCAGAAGAGATAAAATTTTATCCATGAAGCACCAGTGCCTAGGCTGCCCACAGCGACCTCAGAATGGTGACCCCACCATTTCCTTCTTCTAGTATGTTGCCATGGCTCCTTCCAGGTAGGCTGATGGGAAGTCAGCCTGCCCTCTGCTGTAGTCATAACGAGCTGAACTGATGACCAGTGCTGGGGCCCAAGGTGACTGCACTCTGGTTGGACATCTGGGAAATGAACTGCCCCTGGGAATGCTTGGCTTGAAACTGTCCAACAGGATAGCTTTCAATTTGATGGCAGCCAAAAAACCTACAGAGCTCCTCTCTTTAAGAAGTGTCAGGGGGTGGCCAGGCACAGTGGCTCACGCCTGTAATCCCAGCACTTTGGGAGGCCGAGGCAGGTAGATCACGAGGTCAGGAGATTGAGACCATCCTGGCTAATATGGTGAAACCCCGTCTCTACTAAAAATACAAAAAATTAGCCGGGCGTGGTGGCGGGTGCCTGTAGTCCCAGCTACTCAGGAGGCTGAGGCAGGAGAATGGCGTGAATCCGAGAGGCGGAGCTTGCAGTGAGCCGAGATCGCGCCACTGCACTGCAGTCTGGGTAATAGAGCGAGACTCCGTCTCAAAAAAAAAAAAAAAGAAGTGTCGGGTTAAGGAGAGGCAACTCATCTTCTAGTGAACAAGTGAGTTTTAATTTTGGTTCTCCCCTAAGCTCTACATCTTAGTCTTGGCTTGTCCCACACTTCTGGGTATTCTTGCAATAAACTCCCAAGCAAAGACAACATGGGCATGTATTTTCTTGCAGCCTCAACTGCTTAATTCAAGTGCTCTCCCCACTGATCTCTGAGACACATGTACAAAGACGTTGGTAGATGCATTGTTTGTAATGACAGAAAAATGTGTCCACTAATATGGGCTGGTTAAGTGATCGTATTCATCAAATGTAAGATACATCCCAATTTAGAGACATTAAAATATCAATCAAATGGCCTACAGTAGTTACATGATGTAGTTGATTCTTCTAATATGTGAAAAAATGTGGGTCTTAGACTTGGAGAACTAAAGTATGGGGTATTCACACAGTGGACTACTTTGCAGCTGGGGTAGGTAATGGCACAAAAGGAGGTGTGTGTCGTGTTACCTGTAACAACCTGAGCTTGAAAAGTAAACAGTCTTAAACCAAGTGGTGAACACACGCATATAGTTTAAGTATTTTTACAGCTTTTTGTTTGTCTAAGATATGTTAAACATTTTTCTTTTTTTTCCCAAGATAGAGTCTTGCTCTGTTGCCCAGGCTGGAGTGCAGTGGCTTGATCATGGCTCACTACAACCTCCACCTTCCAGGTTCAAGCAATTCTCCTGCCTCAGCCGCCCGGGTAGCTGAGATTACGGGCACCGTCACCACACCTGGCTAATTTTTGTATATTTAGTACAGACGGGGTTTCACCATGTTGGCCAGGCTGGTCTTGAACTCCTGACCTCGTGATCCACCCGCCTCCGCCTCCCAAAATGCTGGGATTACAGGCATGAGCCACTGTGTCCGATATGTTATACATTTTTATACATATACATTCTGATATGCTATATACAGTTATACCCGGCCAATATGTTACACAGTTTTCTCTCACTGGGCCTAGCAACATTTTTGTTATGTTATACATTTTGTTATACATTTTTTCTAACCGGGCCTAGCAATCTGCTTTATCTCCCCTGTTCTGTGGGAAATCTTGTGTTCAAGTGATAGCTTAAAAATCAATTCTCGGCTGGTGGCGGTGGCGGTGGCTCACACCTGTCAACCCAGCACTTTGGGAGGCCAAGGCGGGCAGATCATCTGATGTTAGGGGTTTGAGACCAGTCTGGCCAACATAGTGAAACCTCATCTCTACTAAAAACACAAAAATTAGCTGGGCGTGGTGACGGGCGCCCGTAATCCCAGCTACTCGGGAGGCTGAGGCAGGAGAATCGCTTTAACCCAGGGGGCGGAGGTTGCAGTGAGCCGAGATAGTGCCACTACACTCCAGCCTGGGCAACAGTTAGACTCTGTCTCAAGAACAAAAAAACAAAAAGACAAAAAAAAAAAAAAAAAAAAAGAATTCTATAAATAAAGGAGTTGAGAGAAACATTCACCGTCCCTTATCTCTACATGCTGATTATCAGAATAAAAAGAATTCCAGCAACATCAGTCATGGGCACAAAGCCAACCCGTAAACATTTACAGAACTCGATGATTACCCAAAACTCGGCTTGCTTTCTCAATACTACTGACTTTGGCTTCACATTAGCCACAGGTGTGTCTAGAGTTAAACAAGGTCAACTTTACAAAAAAAAAAAAAAAAAAAACTGATACTTGGGCATAGTTTAAAAAAAACTTAAAAGTGTGTGTGTGTGCCTGCGCGTGTGTGGTGGGGGGCGGGGCATTTCAATATAAATGCCTTAAACACAACCTTCCTGGCTATTTTATAAAATGGGTTGAATCTCTAAGGACACATATTTCCTAAGACCTCGACTGATACACAAAGTGCAAACTTGGGAGCCAGACTAGACTGCCTCAGAATCATGCCAGCTGTGTGGCACTGGAAAGTCACCTAATTTTGCAGCGCCTACCTTCACCTCTGTAAAATGGGGAACAATAATAACTAATTTATGGATGCTGTAAAGATCTGAAATTTTAAACTCAGTAATGCGCCTGGCACACATTAGACACGGGTGTTTCGTTTGTCTTGGCAAAGGCTTCGGGTTTTGCGACAATAGCCTTGCTGCCTCCGGAGCAAGCATCTCTCCTTGCCCCCTGTGGGGCATTTAAAAATGACCTCAATTCTACTCTCAATTATGTCCAGTTCAACAGTTACGTGCAGGTTACAAAGCCGAGGAAGCTGAGGTATCTTCTAAACTAACATAGCACGTACAGAATTTTTTTAAAGTTTGGTGGAGGAATCGGCAGCACAAGGTAAGCGGCGCTCTGTTCACAGACCTGGGAATCAGAACTCTGGCCGCCGCGGCCTCCAGGCGCCTCTCAGCTAACAGACTTCCTGCAGCAGGGGGAGGGGCGGCCAGCTCGCTGCAAAAAGCCGCAGGACCCCCTCACCCCGCCTTGCCGCCCCCGCTCCCACTCTCTGGGATGGGGAGTGAAGGGTCTAGGCGATGGCACTTACCAGCGCGAAGTGCACCAGCGCGTCGTAGCAGAGCCAGATGAGCGCCCCGCGGTCCGCCGCCCCCCGCCTGCGGCCCAGGCGCAGGCCCAGGGCGCAGCCCGCCGCCAGCAGCGCGGCGCACAGCAGCAGCGAACCGCCAGCCTCGGCCCCCAGCTCCCACTCAGCGCCCATGCTTCAGGCTTCCGACGCCAACGGCCCAGGACCATGCGGCAGAGGAAAGCAGGGAGAGAAACGACGGGGCGGGGCTGGCCGGGAAGGGGCGGAGCCGGATGGCCAAGGCGGTCCGGGGAGGGACGGGGCTCCCCGGCCGGGTCGGGGCCAGAGCGAGGATTCCCTGCCCGCCTCGCACCCTGGCCAGCCTGCTGAGTCCGGTGGTTTTGCCAGGTGCCGCGCATGGAGGTTCCGTAGAAGGAACGTGCTCACCAACTTGCGCAACCGCCTCGACCAAACCTGTTCCCAAACCGAGCCCAAAGGATTGGTAATAGGGCCACACCTTTTGATGTTGTTTTACTTTTAACAAGGCTCAAACTTTAAGCCACAAAGTGAAGCCTAGGTAGTGGAAATTTTGCCAGTAGACCGGGGCAGAATTTTAGGGGCAAAAGGTTTTAATTAGGCTGCAGCAAGCCTTACCAGGGAGGTTGGGGGCCAAGGGAGTTTTCAGCCACCAGCCGGCTTAAAGCCTTTATGGCCTACTCTGACAATCTTTCCATTTCTTAAAAATCCAGAAAAGTAGAAGGGTGGGTGAGAGGAGCGGTAAGTCCTATTGGCTTGGCGATAGATGCGTTTAACCTGCGGCAGGCCAGGTTTCACTATCGCAGGCCTCCATCACAACTGTTCCAGCACTGAGTGGTTAAATTAAATATTAAAAGCTGAGGCCGGGCGCGGTGGCTCACGCCTGTAATCCCAGCACTTTGGGAGGCTGAGGCGGGCGGATCACGAGGTCAGGAGATCGAGACCATCCTGGCTAACACGGCGAAACCACGTCTCTACTAAAAATACAAAAAATTAGCCGGGCGTGGTGACGGGCGCCTGTAGTCCCAGCTACTCGGGAGGCTGAGGCAGGAGAATGGCGTGAACCCGGGAGGCGGAGCTTGCAGTGAGCCGAGATCGTGCCACTGCACTCCAGCCTGGGCAACAGAGCGAGACTCCGTCTCAAAAAACAAAAAACAAAAAAATTAAAAGCTGAAAGAGTCAGTGCCCATATACCAAAGTCTGGAATGTAACAAAAGCCCACCAGGAGTTTTCTTAGGCCTTTCTTGGGCCTTGAAGCATGACAAGATAACTAAGGAATTTTTAACAGGACCCGTTTAGGATTAAACAAGTTTTACTGGGGGTCTGAAGAAACTCCCCAGGCCTCCAAAAACAAGTTTATTGGGAGTCTGGAGGAATTCCACAAGCCTCCATGATTTAGCAGGAGACAAAATAAGGGTAATCATCCCAGCACCCAGACCTATTTAGATGAAGTAAATTTACTGAGGCTCCAGAGGAAGGTCTTCAGGACTAGAAGTTGTTAATCACTTACGTCTTTAGATGAATGCACTCTTACACGTAGACATATAGCTTAGAAGGTATATAGGCTCTGGAAAAACTTTGTAATTATGAGTTGGTCTGGCAATAATTTCCAGACCTTCTCCCTGTAACCGGTTGCAGAAATAAAAACTCTTCTTCCCCAGTTCATCTGCACCTCGTTATTGGGCTGCCCAACCCCCAGTTTGGTCCGGGAACAAACCTACATTATTTAACTTCACAACAACCCTATGAGGTCGGTGAAATAAGCTAGTCACAAAAACATACTTATGATTCCACTTACAGGAAATATCTAAAATAATCAATTTGCAGAAACAAAATAGAATGATGGTTACCAGGGGCGGGGTGGGGCGGGAGTGGGGGCGGGGGGGCGCGGGGAAAAGTGGAGTGTTATTTATTCGGATAGTTTGATTTGCAAGATGATGTTCTGGAGATTGGTTGCACAACAACGTGAACATACTTTACTGAGCTGCACACTTAAAAATGGTTAAGATGGCAAATTTTATGTGTATTTTACAATTATAAAAAAAAATGCTGGCACTGAACACAAGAAATTTTTCCCCTAGTCACTTCCTATACCATTTTTTATAGCAGTTAACACCAGATAGAATGATCCTTGTTTACACACTTATTGCTAATCTCCTGCCACTATAATGTAAGTCTTCAAGGCCAGGGGTTGTGGCTAGCTTTTTTATTGCTGTATCCCTGGCACCTATTACAGAGTTTGGCATATATTAGCTGCTCAGTTAAATAACTGGCGACTGAGTATGGCCAATCTAGCCACCTATGCTCTGGATCCTGTCCTGTAACTAACTTATCATCCTTTAGGGACCATTCTGCCCACCTCCCCTTCAGAGCAAAATAGAAACTTAATGAAAAAACTGATCAGATCCCCTGTCTTCATGTCTTGACCCTGCTCCTCAGTCCTTTCTACTCTGGTTCCTGCCTTATCACACTGATATAGCTCTCACTAAGGTGACTACTGGCCTCCACATCACTGAACCCCAAGAGCAGTTCGTTTTCTTAGTGTGTAGTTTACTTCTCAGCAGCATCCCAGCACTGAAATATTTTTCCTTTGGTTTTCTGAGAATACAGCCTCCTTAGCCATTCTGTTTCCTTTGCAAGTGCATCTTCCACTACAAATGCCTAGTGAATGCTGCAGCTCCACAACCCAGTCCTCGGCCCTGTTCTCACTCCAGACCCCAGATCCAGGCAGTCTCATCCTTACCCTCTGCTTTAATGACCAGCAAAACCCGCAGAGAACTCAAATCTCTAGCCTGGTCCTATTCTCTGGACTCCAGATCAGTATTTCCAACTGCCCTACTTGACAGTCACTTGGATGTCTCAATATAACCCAAACTGAGCTCATCACTTTCCACCCCAATGTCTGATTCTCCTTCCTATCTCATGTTACTTCCACTCATCAGTTACTACAACCCGGAAACCTAGAAATCATCCCCGATACTTCTCTCTCCCCAAACTTGGCATCTAAGGCATCACCAACTCCTCCTCAGCAGCCAAGTATTTCTTGATTCCATGCATTTCATGGACCTGTTCACCATCTCGTCTGTGCTTCACTCACTAATGTGACCAGCGACCTCTACATCACTAAATCCAAAGGACATTTTCTGTCCTTAGCCTTACCAACTAGTGGTCTTTATTAATCTATTATCCCTCTTGCTTAATGATGATCTTCCATATAGAATACCAAAATCCTTTTTATGACTTACTAGACTGTGGGGTCTGGCCCCTCCCTATCTCTTTAGCCCTTTCCCATTCCCCTATTAATCCTCCTCTCCATTATAATCTTTCATCTAGCTATACCTGCTTTCTTTCACTTCCTCAAATGCCCCATGGTGCTTCCCACAAGGCTTTGTACAGACTCTTCCCACTGCTGGAAAGCTTTTCCAGTCAATCTGCCCAATAAACTCCTGCCTTTTCACCACGATCAGTGAAATTTTGGCTGGCACTTTTTAAGGGCTCAACATTAGCCTGGTTATCACCTTTCTCAGTAGCCAATTTCCTCTACTATGTGTATCATTGTATACCTCTTTTTTTCTAACATTTGTCAAAACTTGTCTTTTTTTTAATTCCTGTTATTTTTACAAGTATCCTGTGCCATAGCACAGTACCTGGCACGGGACAGAGTATTCAGTATTCAAATGTTTCTAAAGGCTGTCAGAATTCTTATTTATATAAGACTGAAGACATCAAAAGGATACATATGTAGAATGTGATCTCATGAGAAAAACTAGGCTGAAGTAAATATGAAATTTATTCTTATGTTTAGAGTTGAAAAGGGTAGATGCCCAACGATTTGGGTTAAAGAGAGCTGATGATAAAGAGGGTGTGAGTTGATCACAAATCTAATTATGATGAAGCTGGTAAAATAACTGAAAGAATCCCCCCACATTAATAGAATCAAAAGTCCAGATAATGGAATGTTCCCATTCATTCCAAAGTACTCAGAAACCAGTCACACCACACTCCTTATTGTTGGAATCCTTGGAGTACATCACGCTGACAGGAACCAGGTCCAGCAATGACTTTATAATGAGAATGGATGAAATGCAAGGGGTGTTCGAATAAAAGAAAGCTGATTTAAAAAATGGATGAGTCTCCTCTGCTATCTGGAAATAACAAAGTCTACTCCCAATCAAAAACAGTTAATTTACAATGATGGAAATTTAAGTTTCTTTCTGAGACAGGGTCTCAACTCTGTGGCCCAGGCTGAAGTGCAGTGGCACGATCTCGGGTCCAGTGTATGGCAGCCTCAGCCTCCAAAGTAGCTGGGACTACAGGCATGTACCGCCAGGCCCAGCTATTTTATTTATTTATTTTTTTTGTAGAGATGAAGTCTCACTATATTGTCCAGGCTGGTGTCAAACTCCTGGACTCAAGTGATCCACTGACCTTGGCCTCCCAAAGTGCTGGCATTACAGGTGTGGGCCACTGCACCCAGGTTAAGAAAGGATCTTGTAGCAAGCAAAGCTAGCCAATAAATACAAGCTCCCTCAAAATGAGTACCTTGTTTCTCAAGCTCTTCTAACTTACTCCTGGCAGGAATGTTTCCATAAAATACCCTGCCTCAAAAATCAGATTTTATGTTTAAAATATGTAAAATGTATACTTTATAACACTTTGGCTTGTATTACCAATAAAACTTTTACTTACCACCTAGTAAAGTTGCTGTCCCACGAAAGTGTTCCTTATCTTATGGTTTCTCACACTATTTGGCACAAGGCCCCATGCATCTTTGGGTACCACAGTTTAAGGGAATTCCTCAAGGTGTATGGCAATTTGCTAGGGTAGGGAAGGGGGATGCTGTAGAAGAAATTCCCTGCAGAGAATACTTTCTTTATGGCATGGCTCGGCCATAGTTTCTGTTTTTAATAATTTAATAGATGATTGTAAGTTTTCTGATGGGGCCAATCTCTCAACAATGCTTCAAGTGATCTTCAAACTATGCTATGATTTTCTAGTACAACTCCAATTTTCCCTAGATAACTTAAAGATTTTCAACTAGAAGTGTTTGAAAAACACTGCCATAGGGTGTTGAGATTTGGGCAATTAACACATTTGATTGTTTTACAACCCTGTTTTTTAGCCACAGGATAAATTTAAGAGGTAACTAGTTGCTCCATATTTCTATTTCTTTATCCCAAGTCCCTTGAAATAGATGTTCAGTACTACCTGGAGTTTCCTACAGATGATTTGGGAAATTAGGTTAGGCCTGCCTTCAATTTTTCCTAAAACTCAGAATGAAGAAAAGGCACATTTGTGTCTCCTTTTTTCATCTTATGCATCTGAGGAAAGCCTGGGACTGTTCATACAACAAAAAAGTCATGATTTAGGCTGTCTCATTTGAGTGGAGTTTTCTATAGGAATTGATTTAGGACAGTGGTTTACAATCAGGGATGGTTTTGGGCCCCCAGATGTTTGGCAATGTCTGGAGACATTTTTGGTTGTCTTAACTTGGGGAGAGGAGAGAGGTGCTACTGCTATCTAGTGAGTAGAGCCCAGGGATACTACTAAACATCCTACATTGCACAGGGCAGATGACACACAACAAAGAATTATCCAGCCAAAAATGTCAATAGTGCAGGGTTTAAAAAACCCCAATTTAGGCCAGGCGCTGTGGCTCCCGCCTGTAATCCTAGCATTTTGGGAGGCCGAGGCAGGCGGATCACTTGAGGTCAAGAGTTTGAGACCAGCCTGGCCAACATAGTGAAACTTGTCTCTACTAAAAATACAAAAATTAGGTGTGGTGGCAGGCGCCTGTAATCCTAGCTACTCGGGAGGCTGAGGCAGGAAAATCGCTTGAAACTGGAAGGCAGAGGTTGCAGTGGGTCATGCCACTGCACTCCAACCTGGGCTAAAGAGCGAAACTCCATCTCAAAAAACAAAAAAACAATTTAGGCCTAAGTTAGTTGAGGGATTTTATGGGCAAACAGTGGCATTAGGTTGCATTCCCACATCCCTTTTCCCACACATTGTATATAGCACTTTTGGAGAATCATTCTATCACTGTTTTTTAGCCATCTAAACAACATTTATACTCACAGCTTCATATACAGAAATTGTATTTCCTGTCCCCCAAAAAGAGTTAAGTAAACTTTCCCAGTTTAACTAGGGTTTAAAAAATTAACCATCACTGTAAGACAACGGACATTCATGAATGTCAGGTGCTCTTGTTTACTTATCTGCATTAACTAATCCCCTGAAAAGGAGGAATGACGCTTCTTAAAAAATTTTCTTTTCATATAAAAATATAATTTTTTTAAAGATGGGGTCTTGCTATGTTGCCCAGGCTGCTCCCAAACTCCTGGGCTCAAGTGATCCTCCTGACTCAGCCTCCCAAGTAGCTGGAGCTACAGGTGTCTGCCACCAACCACGCCCTTCAGGATGACCCTTCTGAAAGAAATGATGGCAAGATTGTATGAGTACTATCACATTTACTTATACACCAACTTCTTTTAAAAGTAATTTGCAGTGGCGTTATACAAAAGTAAACATTTCTATACTCAAAAGTTTGGCTGCTCCTTTGTTCTTTTAGTTAATGCAAGATTTCATTTAGTGCCATAACCTTTACCTAACAGGTTAAAACTTTTAGGTTTGCTCTGATTACTATTTTCCATAGTTACATGTTTTCAAGGGGTAGCCAGGTCTTAAAGTTTGAGTTTTTGTTTCATCAAAGTCACAATCATACCATCATCTCAAATAAATGGACTTTTTCTAAGTTATAGTATTTAAACCTGAGACACATAGGGAGAATGCCATGTGATGACGGAGGCAGAGACTGGAGTGATGCAGCTACAAGCCAAGGAATGCCAAGGATTGCCAGAAACCACCAGAAGCTAGGAAGAGGCAAGGAAGGATCATCCCCATCAAAGTCCCCAGACAGAGCATGGCTCAGTCATCACCTTGATTTCAGACTTCTGGTCTCCAGAAGTGGATGACAATATATTTCTATTGTCTGAAACCACCTGGTTTGTGGTACTTTGTAATGGCAGCTTAGGAAACTAATATAGATTTTGGCAATTCTTACTTGTCACAGAATAGTCTCAAATCTAGCATTATTATCGATCATCCTGGTTTGTTAGAGTTGAGATGGAACAGGAACCCCTCTTAAGGGCCTGCCAGGTGCCCCCCCAAGCATGGAAATAAAGGAAAATTTTGAGTTCCTTCAAGGGAAATTCCAGGCACCTAGCTAGCCCTATGAATAAATAAGCAACTTGATAAGCAAGAGAGTAATAGTAGCTTAAAACAACAGCCAAGGAAGTCACAGGATGTTTGGTTCCTTATAGAAACTAAAGATAACATCTTAACATATGTCCCTGAGTTGTTCTTCAGACACCTGGACCCCCACCAAATGGTCCACTGGCCAGGGAAGGGGGAACTGAGGACTGAGCTCTGACTGCCATTCTTTGTTCTAAATGTCTTCCTGAGGGGCCTATAGGAAGTCACGCCCATGGGGCAGACTTAGCATTCTTTTCTGCTGACCCCAAGTTTTTTGACAAAGCTTTGATTCCTTAATCAACTGCAAATAAGAAAATCTGTGAATTCACCTATGACCTATAAGTCACCCCCTCCCACCCTCGGCTTCAAGACAGCCCACCTTTCTAGGCCAAACCATTGTGTATTGATGTACAATTCTGCCTGTAATTTATGCTTTCCTGAAATTCACCCCTGCCTTTAAAAACCCTTGCTTGTAAAGCCATGAGGGAAGTTGGGTCTTAAGTGTGAGCTGCCTCATTTTTCTTGTTTGGCGCCCTGCCTGCAGATAAATGCCCTCCTTTTTTCTGCTGCAAAACCTTGCTATGAATGTTTGGCCTAACTGTGCCAGGTGAACAGACTCCAGTTTAGTTCAGTAATATGGTGTGAAGGAGATATTAAAATACAGTAAAAGAGTAATTCATGATTTACCTCCATTGTGATTTTTAAAAAAATAATTCCAAATTTAAATTTAACCATACAGAAAACAAACAAGTTATTTTCAGAAATAAGTTTTCAATGTTTTATCATATTTGATAGCAGCTTTTTTTATTGGTTACAAAACCTAAGCCCATATACAAAATTAGGAACACATTTAGATGCCTCTTTTGAAAGAACGTTTTAGTCTTTTTAAACTGAGTTTAAAAAAAAATAAAAACAATGCAATTTTTAAACACTGTTTTGAAAACTTAAAAGTGCAGCAATATACTTAGTTTCCTTTATCTACGAAATGGTGCAATTCCAATTCAAAACTGGTAAGGTCACAAATTGAATCAAGGAAATGCATACAAGTGTCTGCACTACTTGATGCTAATGTTCACTTAAATGTTAGTTTGCACTTTAAAACATGAGAGGAAATAGGAATCATCACAGTAGAGGCCCAATTTTAATCATAATGTGTGCAAATTTTAAAAGGTAACTGTCAGTTAAGTAAGGAAAGTCCAGAAGAAACTAAACTGGAAGGGGTACAGTTCACAATATCAAGAAGATTTGGACTTTTAAGGGTTTCACCGAAGTTTGTGACCTTAATTAGCTTTTACGTTGTTATTCCTACTTTTAGCGAACACCACACAGTTTCAAAAATTTAGACTATAGTGTCCGAACAGGATGCAGTTACCATATGAAGCTTTAACTCAAAATTTGGATAAAGAAAAAAAGGCACAATGAACTTCAACTCAATTTTATGTGCACAAGAGTTGAAAAATCTGAGCCACCTTAAAGAGAAATTGATTCTAAAATTTATAAAACCTATAAATAATCAGAGGCCAAACCACTATATTAAAACAGATTCTCTAGCAAGTAAAAATCTTGCAGTTTAAACATACGCTTGTATCCACTTTAGATACAAGACAAAACTCACTCTTTAAAGTGGCTCCACCTTGGCAGATACATATATTTGTAATGAATGCACACCTGCTATGTGTTGTTTATCAGTGAAAACACCCCAGCTGATTCACAAAGCTCTGATGGCATCTGTCTCATCTTCATCACAGTAAATACACCCCCCAATGGATAACTAAATTAGTTTAGATTTTCTATCCCTTCACATCAATGCATTGGGAAATTATACCCAGTAAACAAGAGCAACAATACCATTTCTGTAACAGCACAAATTATTTAGTTTAAAATTTTTTAAATCCATATTCTTTCATTAATATCTGGGTCAGACAATTTACCAAAAGCAATAACTTGACATAGTAATACCGGATTTTGCAGAATTACTTAGAGATCACTGCAAATCAGGTTTATGTTAAATAACTGCAAATTACTCCTCTACACAGATCCCTGTCTGAATCTTTTAATATGTGAAGATGCTTTTTGAGTAGGATCTGAATTAACTTTCCCAATACTCAAAGAATGAACTCTTATGACACTTCTAAATAGTTGCTGGTTTGTTGCCAACCACATTATCAAAAGCACTGGTTACTAAGTAAAAAATATTTTAAGACTAAATTACAGTAAACATGAAAGCTCCACAGTTTAAACCCAATATAAATCAACCATATCCAATTATCAAATTAAAACAAAGAATATTAACTCCTGAAAGCTGAAAGCAAGATTTTTTTAAAAAACATCACCAATGGGTATTTTAGACTTTTGCAGGTTTTTTTTGTTTGTTTTTTGTTTTGCTGTTTTTCCTTTATACTCAGGGACTCTTGCTTTCAACTTAAACAGAAGTTCAAGTCCATAACAGGTTGCAGCTCAGGTAAAATACCATGCACAGCATTTGATTACTTCAAAACAGCAGGAACACACAGGCTGAAGAGAGTGGTCAAATAGGGCTTGCTGTTCTCAAAAATTAGGTATAATGGCAAAAGCATTAATATCCATATCTAAAGTTCTTCCTCCAACCCTGGCTTCTGAGGCAGATAATAAACACATCAATTACTGGTAGATGAAGTAGTTTTTTTTTTAAAACTTATCTGTTTATTCAATAACCAAGTTTCTTGTTTTTAAGTTACTTTTTTTGTGTCAGTTCCACCAATGAAAATCATTTGGCTTGTACTTTAAAATCTATTCTTCCACATAAAGAATATGAAAATATGTTTGTGGAGGACAATGATGGAGGCTCAGATCACACTGCACCTCTTTAGTCTTCCAACTTGTATATGCATCATACCAAAGTGTCTTGATCCACAGCGCACCATTTTCCAAAGGAGTATCAGTGGACAGCTGACATGTCACCACTATGGAATATTTATTCTAAACTGGAGACTGCAGTTGTCAGCCTGTGGCACCAGGGAACAGGGAAAAATAGGGTAGTTGAGATTGTTAAGGAGAGTTCTAAAACAGTTTAGGAAATCATGCATATGCATTTACAGTCCATGTGATAGTGACTTTTGGCAACTGCAAAGTGACTGAGACATGGCTTGCTTTAGAAGCATCAAAACAAAGAGGCATGTGTGTTTTGGAGCCTTTTGTTGCTGTTGTTCTTATCATTTGGTAGCCATCTGGTGGTGCTTCATATTGAATGTGGGAAAGATGCTGCACTCAACTGAATTTAAAAATTAAATTCTTTTGTTTGAAGGTTGGCTGTTGGATCAAAATTGTAGGTACCTCCTTGTGTTGCTTCAGGAATGAGGCAGGGATCTTCATCAATCTGTAAAAAACAAGAAAAAAATCCTTATTAGGTTATGATACTACACATTATGATGTAAGTGGAATTGACTTTTTACCTCTTAGCAAATAATTCTATGTGAATGCTTTAACCAACTAAAAATATTCGAGTAAATCAATAATTTTATTAAGAAATTTAACAATTTAAAATTTAACACGTTTCAAAACTGCATTGTTAAGTTTCTGTATCTGGGACCTAGATTTATTTAACCTATCTGAACATATATCACTTATATAATTACTATTTCTTCCTAGTTAATAGATTAGAAATGAAACAAGAACTGTTTTTACAACTTTACCTTATAATGAAGTTTCAAAGTATTTAAGAGAAAGTGACTGATGGAATGTCTAATAGAAATACAGTACAAACTTATGTCATCCTAATAATAAAAGGAAAACTCTTAGTAAATTTACATCATGTATAGGTTTTCATTTACATGAAGATACACGCTATTTTAATATCTACTTACATCATCACCAGAGAAATACTGATCTATGATTTCAAATGCTAATTTATATATGTCTTCATTTTCATGTTGCTGTAAAACTTCAATTTTCTCCAAACCTGGTAAAAATAAAATAATCAAAATAACTGGTTAATTGATAAGGAGATACTAATCAAAACCACACTCATTTTAATCATGGAGAAATCCTAAGGAACTCAGAACACACTGCTCCCCCATCTAAGATAGTGGTTTGTCTAAAAAACAGACAAAACACGGGGCTGCTTCTAGTTGGAGGACCAGAATCCCACTAATTTTTTCCTTCTTAGAAGCCCTTGAGGTACCCGGATCCCTGAGGCAGACAGTCTAAAAAAACACCCAAACAATCCATTTGACAGAGGGAAGCTGTGGCATAAATATGTAAAGAGACTTATTTCAAGTTATATGGCAAGTTTGTGACAGTACTAGAACCAACTCCCCCACAGTGCTTTAATATAAATTTACTAATCTATTTTTATTTTTATTTTTTTTTTTGAGACGGAGTCTCGCTCTGTCACCCAGGCTGGAGTGCAGAGTGCAGAGGTGTGATCTCGGCTCACTGCAAGCTCCGCCTCCTGGGTTCACGCCATTCTCCCGCCTAAGCCTCCCAAGTAGCTGGGACTACAGGCGCCCGCCACCACGCCCGGCTAAGTTTTTCTATTTTTAGTAGAGACAGGGTTTCACTGTGTTAGCCAGGATGATCTTGGTCTCCTGACCTCGTGATCTGCCCACCTCGGCCTCCCAAAGTGCTGGGATTACAGGCGTGAGCCACTGCGCCTGGGCATTTTTTCTTTCTTTCTTTTTGAGACGGAGTCTCACTCTGTAGCCAGAGCTGGAGTGCGGTGGCACTTCTCGGCTCACTGCAACCTCCACCTCCTGGGTTCAAGTGTCTCCTGCCTCAGCCTCCCAAGTAGCTGGGATTACAGGTGCCCACCACTATGCCCAGCTAATTTTTTGTGTTTTTAGTAGAGACGGGGTTTCACCATGTTGGCCAGGCTGGTCTTGAACTCCTGACCTCGTGATTCGCCCGCCTTGGCCTCCCAAAGTGCTGGGATTACAGGAGTGAGCCACCGCACCCGGCCAATCTTATTAATCTTACTGCCTCATGAAGTAATTTGTATCTTTCTCTTTGTTTTCCAAATGTTATTACCTTTATATAACCACAAAATGAGTTTTTAGAACCTTATAATTGGTATAAAAGATATAAAGATTTAAATTTTGAAAAACTTTCTTTAAAAAATGAATAGAGGTCTTATGTCCTATAGCCACAATGAACCTGGGAGAAAATATTTCCAGAACAGATATCATAGAATGCCTTCATTTATATTTCCAATATATTTACTCCACACATCATATACATGTTTATCAATTTCAAACCTTAATATTCTTCCTTGAAATGTCTTTTTGAAGGTTATTTTAAAATAGTTGCATTTTTTTCTTATATACTAATAAACCAGAAGAATGGGGGAAATCGTTGCCAAAGTGCTTTATATAATTATAAAATATTAATATGTATCCTATTACTCCTATAGACAAAAGTAACTGTATTGATAAAAAGCTGAAGAGTAGTAATTCTCTAAGTTGCTCAAACTTACTGTGTTATGAACCTGACCACAATGCTAATTTTTAATTATCTTAATAGTAAGAAGATCTGGATTTTAACTTTGCTTCTATCACAACCTACTTCTGTCACCTTGGACAAGACTCCTTAAAATCTGTGGGATAATTTCTTCTCAAGAAACCCTCCCGGCTGGGTGCAGTGGCTCACGCCTGTAATCCCAGCACTTTGGGAAGCCGAGGCGGGCAGATCACCCGAGGTTGGGAGTTTAAGACCAGCCTGACCAACATGGAGAAACCCTGCCTCTACTAAAAATACAAAAACTTAGCCGGGCGTGGTGGTGCATGCCTGTAATCCCAGCTACTAGGGAGGCTGAGGTAGGAGAATTGCTTAAACCCGGGAGACGGAGGTTGCGGTGAGCCATTACACTCCAGCCTGGGCAACAAGAGCGAAACTCTGTCTCAAAAAAAATAAATAAAATAAATAAATAAATAAATAAATAAATAAATAGAAAGAAATCCTCCCAGTCTGAATATTCTACGGTACTACTGCATTTGTTTTCTCTTAAAATAAATAAATAAATAAACAATAGAATATTCATATAAAGTAGTCAATGAAATGTAAAATCTAAAACATGACATTATGATAAACTAATTTAAGGTTTAAACATGTTAGTACATATTGAACATGTACATTTAAAAACAGAATTTTAACATATGTTTCACATGTCATTAACTAAAGAATAATACAGTATGTCGAATCACAATTATTTCTCATTAAAATTTCAAAGTAACTGCCACAGTAATAACTTCAGGATGTAGTTGTGGAAATCCTAAGAATCATTACAAGATTGAAACAAAATATCTAGGTGACTCAGAAGTCAGTAACCTTTTCCAACTACATGAAATAATATTTCCTAAAGTGGGGTCCACAGAATTACATGGTAATAACACACAAAAAAAGTGTTTCATTGTTAAGAAGTTTAAGAAATGCTGGATTAAATAAAGCTTTAAAATTTATGTAGTGTTGTAAGGGCTCTTAAATTTGCTGTCATGCACTGTGACTTCAAGAGAAGTATTAGTGTTTCCTAAAATGCAGTGTCAGGCCAGGCGCAGTGGCTCATGCCTGTAATCCCAGCACTTTGGGACGCTGAGGCAGGTGGATCACTTGAGGTCAGGAGTTCGAGACCAGCCTGGCCAACATGGTGAAACCTCATCTCTATTAAAAACACAAAAATCCGCTGGGTGTGGTGGTGTGCGCCTGTAATCCCGGCTACCTAGGAGGCTGAGGTGTGAGAATTGCTTGAACTCGGGAGGCAGAGGTTGCAATGAGCTGAGATTGTGCCACTGCACTGCAGCCTGGGCGACAGAGCAAGATTCTGTCTCCAAAAAAAAAAAAAAAAAGCTATGTTGTCAATCTCTAGAAGGCTATACAGTGACTTTCACAACCTGATTTTGCAAAGTATGGACTACTGTCTTCTGGAAAATCCTCTTGGAATGCAAACATAGTGAATAAAGAAAAGCAACATACTGTGATCATTTAAAAACAACGTATCCTAGTAATTTTCTGTCTAGTAAGTTGACTTTAAAGAACTTATGTTTCAGAGTTCCAGTGCTCAAATACTCTTCTTCCATCAATCCACTCTTACCTCCACATTCCTCTATTATTTCAGCTATTGTGCTTGCTTCATCACCGGCCATTATCAGAATGTTTTTTAGACCATCTAGAACCACCTGAACCACTTGAGAATCTTTCACTGACAGTAAATTACAGAACGGTGGTATTACATTCTGCTGTACAAGGTACTCAACCTAGACAACAAAAGAGAAGAAATCTTTTATTTATATAATTATCTATTTCCCAGTAGGGTGTCGTGCTACATGGAAGGCTGAGGCAGGAGGCTATCTTGAGCCCAGGAGTTGGAGGCTGTAGTGCGTTATGGTCACGCCTGTGAATAGCAACTGCACTCTAGCCTGGGCAACATAGTGAGACTCCATCTCTTAAAATAATAATAATTATCTTTTCCCCAAAAAGAACACAATACAGTCAGCAACTACTAAACATAAGAGAGCAGCATGCTTTCCAGTATTAACAATCATGACAGTTACAGGTTTTCAAACTCACCTGATCTTTTCTGCCACTTATTGTTAAGTTGCTGATTGCCCAAGCAGCTTCTTTTTGTGTTCCAAAGTCCCCCTGAAGGTTAAAAATGAGATCATAAAATGGACTCTTTATCCAAAAAGTCTTGGTTATTAACAGATTAACAGACACGGTGAACTCATAATATGACCAACCTTAGCAAGCTGATGAATAATCATAGGAATTAATCCAGCATCTATTACAGCTTGAACTTGTTGCTGGTTGCCTGCTGTTATGTTGGAAAGGAACCACACTGCTTCCTATAATTGAACAAAATATAGGGCACCTTTATTTGAAAAATAATACCTTTAATGTCTTTCTAATATATTTTATATAGACAATAACAAAATCACCTGAATTGTGTTAAAGAGACTGCACCTAAAAAGTGATTAGGTATACAAAATCTTCCATTTTAAACAAGTTATAAGGAAATTTCCGTTAATTATATTTGGGCTCCAATAACCTGGCATTTATCCATTCATTAATATATAGGCTTACTATAAGCTAGGCATTATTCTAGGAAATGGTGATTTTATAGAAATGAACAAAATAGAAATCTTTATTCATGGAGCTTACATGTCTGTGCATTAGCTTCCTCTAAAAGACAGAAATAAATATACAACTGAATTTCTTTTTTCTTTTCTTTTTTTTTGAGACGGAGTCTCGCTCTGTCGCCCAGGTTGGAGTGCAGTGGCGTGATCTCGGCTCACTGCAAGCTCCGCCTCCCGGGTTCACGCCATTCTCCTGCCTCAGTCTCCCGAGTAGCTGGGACTACAGGCACCCGTCACCACGCCCAGCTAATTTTCTTCTATTTTTAGTAGAGACGGGATTTCACCGTGTTAGCCAGGATGGTCTCGATCTCCTGACCTCGTGATCCACCCGCCTAGGCCTCCCAAAGTGCTGGGATTACAGGCATGAGCCACCGCGCCCAGCCACTATACAACTGAATTTCTAAAACTACTTAAAAACTACTTCTAATAAAGGTGATTTCTTTTTTAATTTTAAAAAATATTTACTCACAAGATATAGTCATTCAAGTATTCCATAAAAATTAACCATCTAACTAGTCTAGCATGGGTCTATATAACATAAATATTCTAAAACTAAGGGATTTATAAGTCATAAACACGTCTGTGAGCTGTTTACAGGTTAGTATCACATGTGTATCTTCCTCTTCCACAACTGAATTTGTTTTGCCATCCAACTGCGGTAAGTTGTTAATAATTGCTGAATCTGTGTTTAGAGTACATGGGTGTTCACTATACTATTCTTGCACATTTTTTGTAGATTTAAAAAGTTTCAAACAGAAATGCTGAGGGAAGAAAATCAAGTTGGTAACTTCTACTTCCAGGGTCCTATGATAGTCTCAAAATGCAAGTAACAAATTTTCAAGGCAAAAAATTTTTGAAGTAACTAATTGCTTGCTGAAGTTGAGATGGCATTTCTATGAAATTTTCCTCTACCCCCACGATACCCTCACTTAAAAGCATACTACATCACAGGCCGGAACCTTTCTCTGCTGACTTCTGCCCAGCTTCCTCACTTCTCAGTTGTTTCCAATTATGGAATATATTCATTTAGCTAAAAAAAAAAAAAAATCACCTATATTGTTAAAAATTTCTTTAGTAAAAGTAACTGGCCCAGAGTCTGAAAGTCTCTAGCTTCTTTGTCTTCACTGGAACAAATGTATCTATAAAATGTGTTTTTTGACACCATACTTTTCTATAAGAACCCAACAGTCAAATTATACTCAAGCAACTATATAAATATAGTTATGATGACGAAGAAGAAATGATCAGTTCTGCTGGGTTTGGGTGATGGTAGTATATTAGGCAGATAAAACTTTAGTAAACTAAATGTAAATTTATTTCTTTTTCTTTTCTTCTTTTTTTTTTTTTTTTTTGAGACAGAGTCTCGCTCTGTCGCCCAGGCTGGAGTGCAGTGGCACAAACTTGGCTCACTGCAAACTCCACCTCCTGGGTTCATGCCATTCTCCTGCCTCAGCCTCCTGAGTAGTTGGGACTACAGGCGTCTGCCACCACACCCGGCTAATTTTTTGTAATTTTAGTAGAGACGGGGTTTCACTGTGTTAGCCAGGATGGTCTCAATCTCCTGACCTCGTGATCTGCCCGCCTCGGCCTCCCAAAGTGCTGGGATTACAGGCGTGAGCCACCATGCCCGGCCAACTAAATGTAAATTTAAACCACAATGAGACACGACTTCACATCTACTAGGATGTCAGTAATTTTTTTTAACAGAAAATAAACGTTGGCTAGGATGTGGAGAAATTAGAATTCTAGTAACACTGCTGGTGGGAACGTAAAACAGTGCAGCTGCAATGGAAAACGGTTTGGTGGTTCCTCAAAAAGCTAAACCCAGAATTAACATATGATCGAGCAATTCTACTCGCAGTTATATATCCAAAGAAATTGAAAGCGGGAACTCAAATAGGTATTTGTATGCCAATGTTCACTGCAGCATTCTTCGTAATAGTGAAAAGGTGGAAACAACCCAAGTGTCCATCAACAGAAGAATGTAAAAACAAAATGTGGTGTATACATACAATGGAATATTTATTCAGCCATAGAAAGAATAAAGTTCTGACACATGCTGCAAAATGAATGAACCTTGAAAACATGCTAGATGAAATAAGCCAGGCATGAAGACTTATTACATACTAGTAAGTACATATTACACAATTAATAATAAACTTGTCTATGAAGCTTGAAATCTTAAAAAGAGTAATTTTTTATGATCCTTGAATTTAGGCACCTCGTCTTTGGGTCCAAACTAATTTTGCTGGGAGATCAAAATTTTTATGATCGGTTTGTTTAAAAAAATACCAGCCCATTCAAATGGCAGATTTTGTCTGCACTTTCAAGTGGCTACTAATTTAATGATTGTTGCTATGCTCAGTCTACTTAAATAGAAACACAGGTAGTCTAAAAATGTTTTTTACTCTGTGATGACCAGGGCAGCACCTACCAGAAGCGATTAAAAGTTGAAAAAGGCTGGGCGCGGTGGCTCACGCCTGTAATCTCAGCACTTTGTGGGGCTGAAGCAGGTGGATCACAAGGTCAGGAGTTCGAGACCAGCCTGGCCAATATGGTGAAACCCCGTCTCTAAAAATACAAAAATTAGCTGGGCGTGGTGGCGGGCACTTGTAGTCCCAGCTTCTCGGGAGGCTGAGGCAGGAGAATCGCTTGAACCCAGGAGGCAGAGGTTGCAGTGAGCCGAGATCGTGCCACTGCACTCCAGCCTAGGCAACAGACAGACTCTGTCTCAAAAAAAAAAAAAAAGTTGAAGAAAAACATTTGCAGAGGTGATTTAAAATAATTCTCATCTTCGCTGCAGTGGCTTTTAAGAAAAACATACGAGTAGCAATAGAAACAAGGAGACAGTTAAAAATGAGACATAGAAACAAATAGCATAATGAGGACATTATATGCCTTACCTTATTTATCTTCTCTTTTGGGTGTGATAAGAGATTTGGGAAGTGTGACAGGACATCACAATTGAGAACAACCTGGGTCTGCTCGTCGGTGCCAGTCACTATGTTGCCAACTGCTCTGAGGGCTGCTGTCTAGGGTGGGGATAAAATGTTTTCTATAAATTTATTTGCTTATAAGACTAATTCTATATTTTTCATAATCCTGAGAAAAAGTAAAAATGCAAGGCATAAATAACACTTATTTCATCCTTTCACAAAGCACCAAGCAGTCTGAGAGCTATTCTGAATTTTAAATAGTCTCTTGTGAAAAACTGAAACTTTATGAAAAAAAAAAAATTGTGTGAAAATTGGTTGGAAAAAGATTCAAAAAATAAAAGGAAATTAAAATTTTAGAAGAAGTCCAGTTTCTTAAGGCTGGGCATGGTGGCTCATTCCTATAATCCCAGCACTTTCGGAGGCCGAGGCGGGGGGGATCACCTGAGGTCAGGAGTTTAAGACCAGCCTGGGCAACATAGTGAAACTCCATCTCTACTAAAAATACAAAAATTAGCTGGTGTGATGGTGCATGCCTGTAATCCCAGCTACTCTGAAGGCTGAGGCAGGAGAATCACTTGAACCTGAGAGGCAGAGGCTGCAGTGAGCAGAGATCGCGCCACCATACTCCAGCTTGGGCGACAGAACAAGACTCCATCTCAAAAATATATATAATATTTTAATAAACGCCTGGAATGGGCACACACTTCCACCTAGAAAGTCACTTTGGTAAAGCAGGATGAACAGATCTAGCAAGTGCCTACCCCTAATTAGAGTGGGAGAGAGAAAGAAGAAATGCAATTAGGTTATTGCAATTATTTGGGGGAAAGATAGAGTCTTGAACTAAATCTGTTTTTCTAGATAGATAAGGAGAGACAGATTTGAACCTATATAAGAAGAATTGAAATGATTTTGTAATGGAATGGGAATTGCAAGGAGGAATCAAAATTTCTAGCTTAGGCCATGCTGTTCACTGAAGGTAGACAAGGAAGAAGAGCAGGTTTGTGGGAGATGATCGTTTCATTTCTGTCTAGTTAACCACGGAAAGCTTGAAGGAGTTCTTAGATGATATGTACAAAGGGTCAAGAACAATTGGCTATACAAGTGTGGAACTCAGCAAAGAAACTGGGTGAGATAAAGATTTGGAAATCAACAAAATCAGGCTCAGGGACTAGCAGAAGAAATGTGGAAGATAAGCACTTACAGATAGAATTAAAGCCTAGTTGTACAAGTTAACTGGTTATAACAAACACAACTGTATACAAATAAGAAAAATTTTAAAATACTTACTTGAACTTTGACTTCCTGATGGCTCAGAAGGGGCACAAGAAAGGGCACAACTCCTGAATCAATAACCATCTGTATCTGCTCATTACCTCCATCTGTCAGGTATGACAGAGCCCAAACAGTGTCTACAAGAATCTACAGGAAACACAAAAGAAAAACCATTTTACATATTTGTTTGAATGCTTTACTTGTTCAACACACCTCAGGAGTAGTGACAGAAAAAGTAACCAAATTTCAAGTTTTAGCTTAGTGGCAAAAATATCTGCTTAGCTGATTAATCTATTAAGTAGAAAGTACCTTATCTTTCTTTCAGTGCCTACCTCAGATCTTTCTTCACAGAAAATGAGACACAGAAGTCTGGGAAAACTTCTATTCCCACTTCTGCATTTATGTATCAGACAGATGAATTTAAAAACAGGCAGAAAAGTAATTCTCCCTGCCCTCACAAATTAGCTACCTAATAATCCCACAGAAAAACACTATTTACAAGAATGAGGACAACACACCATACTGTTTCAAGTTCAGAAGAGAACAGAAAGGTCATCTATTTACTCTACTGATTTTCCAACATATTTAGCAATACAATTTTTCAGGCTACTAAAGTAAACCAATAAAAGAAATGACTTGGCACTTTAACTTCATCTGGGGAAAAAACTGTTTGAAAATCTCCTGAAATGTGTCCCAACTGAAGTATAAACCTGGAGTATAAACCATGCCCTAGGCCCATCCTAACTTTGCAACCACATAGAAGAAAACAGGCTTAGCGATCTGGTGATTCATTCAAGGTCAAAGATCTTGTATGTGGCATTGCTTAGTGTTGTCACAGAGGAATATAAGCACTGGTTGTAGCTTATGCAAAATCAAGATGTTTCCTATTAAGTCATCCAAATTGAAGACATCACATCTTTTTGCCCTAAAATAATAGCAGGCACCTGAATTCACATACCCTTCAAAAAAGGATATAGATGAATAAATAAAATAGAACTACACATATAACCCACACCCCTTCAGCATTACTAACAGTCAGAGAACACTAAAAATTTCCATTATCTGTAAGAGGAGAAAAAATTAAATTCTAGCTTTTGTCTGGACCTCTTGCCTCAAGACTGTGTAAAAGAGAGGACAGAAGCTGGGCCTAAGAGCTGAGCCCACCTACCAGCCCATTTCCCACTCTGGAAGTGAGGAGGCCTCCCCGCTGGAGGTGTCTGCAGATGCTGGGTCTGAGAACAAAGTCTGGCTACTGCCCACCCTGGCAGTAACAGTAACTAGATTTACCTAGAAACAGGGGTCTCAAAGCATAACACCAATATGTGTAGGCTACAATGGAAAATAACCCTTCATACCAAGATCCAGGAAATTCTCAAAAGAGAAGAGACAGTCAACAGATGCCAATATTGAGATGACACACATATTGGAATTATCTGACAAGGACTTGATAAGATTTTAAAGTAACTATCATAAAAATGCACTGGTGAACAATTATGAACACATTTGAAACAAATTTAAAGTGGGAATTCTCAGCAAAAAAACCCGACATGATAGAAGGGGGAAAAAAAATAAATGAACCCAAAGATACATCAATAGAAATCATCCAAACTGAATAACAGAAAAAAAAAAAGATTAAACAGAAATTAACTCTCAGGAACTTCCAGCACAATAACAATAGATCTAATATTTGTGTCTTCAGAGTCCCTACAAGGAAAGGCGGAGCTGAAAAAAATATGAAGAAATATGTTCCAAATTTGGCAAAATAGATAAGTCTAGAATCAGATTAAAAAATGGGAGGTTGAGGCAAGAAGAGAAAATAGAATAAGCTCATGCATCATTGCACAGGTAAGAGACAGAAGTAAAAAAATATATCATTTAAAACTGTCAAAACAGATAGTAAGAGAGCATTAAAAAGGTGTAAGAATAAAGGTAACCACTAGAACAAAAATACAAACTTCCCCAAATACCAAAAGAAAATTGAAAAAGACAAAAGTATGCTTAGCAGAGAAAAAAAAAAACACAGGGACATTATTTCACAAAATGACAGTTCAAATCAATCTATCAACCTATGTGAATGGGCCTAACTAACCTATTAAAAAAAAAAAAGATTTTCAAATTGGCCCTGGCTCTCAAAACAAAACCCAATTCCACGCTGTATACAAGAGACACACATAAAACAAAGAATTTGGAAAGGCTAAAAATAAAGGGATGAGCAAAAGTATGCCAAGTAAATGATAAAAAGAAAGCTGAGGTTGTAACCCTGTTAAAAGACCAGTAGAATTTAATCTAAAAAGAATTCCAAAGAAAAAAGGATACTTTACAAAGTTAAATCCCACAATGTATCATGAAAATACAACAGTTATAAACATCTATTAACCAAATAGCCCTGCAATCAGTTTTAAAGCAGAGAACACACACACACACACACACACACACACAAATATATGTAAAAACATACTAATAATAGGAGGTTTTAACATACTACTGTCATATGAGGGAAGTCAAATAGGCAAAAAATAAAGGTATAACTCTTATGAATATATATTGAACTTTATACCCTGATAATGGCAACTACAACTTGCACATGTACAAATATCATATTAGGTTCAAAGAAAACATCAATAAATTACCTAAGTCAGAAACATTATAAGCCTATCACAAGGCAATAAACTTATACATTAATAAAATGAAAACCAAAAAGGCTTTTCTATATAGAAATTTAATAGCCTTATATTAAACAGCTCTTAGGTGAAACACACACACACACACACACACACACACACACACACAAAACAGAAAAACCCAACAACAAAATTTCTATTTTTCTTTTCTTTTTGAGACAGAGTCTCACTCTGTCACCCCGGCGGGGGTGTAGTAGCACAATCTTGGCTCACTGCAATCTCTGCCTCCTAAGTTCAAGTGATTCTCCTGCCTCAGTGCCCCGTGTAGCTGGGATTACAGGCGCGTGCCATCACAGTCAGCTAATTTTTGTGTTTTTAGTAGAAATGGGGTTTCACCATGTTGGCCAGGCTGGTCTCAAACTCCTGACCTCAGGTGATCAGCCCGCCTCAGCCTCCCAAAGTGCTGGGATTACAGGCATGAGCCAAAACGCCTGGCCTAAACTCAACAAAATTTCGAAAAAGTTAAAACAAAAATGCCACACATCAGAATCTATGACATTTATTTAAAACAGTGATTAAAGGAAAATTCATAGCCTTAAAAATTTATACAAATTTGTCTGAACCCATAGAATGCACAACAGCAAGAGTGAGTGAACAACAGTGTAAACTACGGATTTTGGGTGATTATGATGAGTCAATGAAAAATACAAAAGTAATGAGATAAAGAATAGAAAAATCATAGATCTAACTAATAAACTGAAACCCTGGTTCTCTGAAAAAAACAAAAAACAAACAAAAAAAAACTAAGAAAAAGTCCTACCTAACTTAATTAGAAAAGAGCAGGGAGGGGGCACAAATACACAAAATCAGAAATGATAAAATAACCCTTAAAATAATAAATTAGAACAAAAAACTACCCTGCACACTTTAATGCAAGTAAACGTAGATGCAATGAATAATTTACTAGAACAACAGTTTATAAAAACTGACCTTCTTTAGAAAGAGTGCTTAAACAAGCCAACTTCCATATCAAAAATAAAGAAAATTATCATGAAACTAACTCCACAAAAAAGTACCAAAACCCCAAAGGATTTAAGAGGGAAACTATCAAATCTTCAAAGGTCAGACAGACTCGATGCTATATAAATTGTTCCAGAGTACAGAAAATGAAGGAAGCATAACATTAACACCTCAACTTTAATAAAACAATAAAAGTATAAAACCTAATACATCATGATTATAGCACCATTAACTAACTGCATTAACATAATTAAATTTAATATTAATATTTGTAATTAATGTAAATTATTGCCTAATAAATTGAACAAAAGCTAAACTGCAAACCAATATCACTTATGTGAATGCTGATGTAAAAATCTGAAATAAAATATTATTAACAGAATCACATACTACATTGAGAAACTAACATATAATGATCAAGTGAGATGATTCAAAGAATGCAAGGATGGTTCAATTTTTAAAAATATCATTAATATAAGTTTTATTAATAGATTTAAGGAGAAAATAATAGAATTTTCTCTACAGACACTGAAAAATTCATTACATTTTTTCAGTGTCCTTGATAGAACACCCAAAAAAGGAATGTATAGATATTTCTCTAACATAAAACATCTATAGTTCAGACAAAATGTAGATACAATTAAAAAAAATTGATAAATTTGATTATATACAAAAAGTTCACATGGCAAAACATCATAGTCAAAGACAAAAGACAAACTAGGGATGTATTTTAAGTATGGCAGAACTAATATCCTTAATATATAAAGAACTCTTAAAACCTAAGAAAAAGACCAAAAATCCTACAGAAAAACAGACAGTAAATATGACTAGTCTGTTCGCAAAGATACAAATTAAAATGGCCCTTAAACAAATGAAATAATGTTCAACGTCATTCATAAAAAGTAAAATGCAAATTAAAACTGAGATACTGTTTCTCACCTATCAGATGAGCAAAAATTTTAAATGTGACAACACACTCTATTGGCAAGGATACTGAGAAAGTCACTTTCACTTTCGAATGCATACTGCATACACTACATAATAGATAAAGGAGTCGAAAAATGTCATTTAAAACTATCAAAACAGTAAAAAAGAAAAGATATAAGAATAAGGGCAACCACAATAAAGGCAACCACTAGAACAAGAATACAAACCTTCCCAGATACCAAGGCAAAATGGCACAACCCTTACAGCAGGGAATTTGGCAGTATGCAACGAAATTACAAATGCATTCACTCTTTGACCCAGCAATCCTGCTTCTAAGAATATACCCTGAAGATATACCTCCAATAATATGAAAACACACAATAGTCATTGGTATAATACTTTTACATTTGCAAAATTCAGGAAATGGCCTAAATGCCTATCCATAATAGTGTGTTTAAATAAACTGTGTCCACAAAACAGAATCCTGTGCAAAACGACATGATGCCTTAAGATGTTTCTCCATTACATGGTCACTACTATTAGCAGAAAACTATTTTTTTTTTTCTAACTAATATAATAATGAAATTGTAGACTGAGCTCAACTAATGGTTTTCAGTGGGGTCTCCATGACAATATCTCAAAGGCTGGGAGAAGATAAGCTACAGCTGGGTGTTAGGCACCCTGAAACTGCAGATACTTGTAGTCTCTAATTTTTTATTTTTAGAGATGAGGTCCCAGTATGTTGCCTAGGCTGGGCTTGAACTCCTGGGCTCAAGCGATTTTCTTGCCTTTGATCTATATTAGCCTTTGAGCTATCAACCTAAAATAAAAATTTGACCATTTATTCTCTGGCTCCTTATCTACTACATAAAAAGGGTATGCAGTTCTTTAGACAAGACTATATGATCTAGAACCTATTAAATCTCTGCCTTATTTTTTCCCCACTATTTGTTCCACATTTTATGCTTCTATCACACTTCAATTTTATTTAATTATTTTTTTTTTTAACACAGCATCTCGCTCTGTTGCCCACGTGGGAGTGCAGTGGCGTGATCTCGGTTCATTGCAACCTCCACCTCCCCGACTCAAGCGATTCTCCTGCCCCAGCCTCCCAAGTAGCTGGGATTACAGGCACGCACCATGATGCCCAGCTAATTTTTGTATTTTTAGTAGAGACGGGGTTTTGCTATGTTGGCCAGGCTGGTCTCAAACTCCTGACCTCAAGTGATCCGCTGTCCTCAGCCTTCCAAAGTGCTAGGATTACAAATGTGAGCCACCGTGCCCAGCCATCATCATACATACTACTTTTAAAAACTCCTTTGTTGGTTCTTCTTCCCTTGCTGCCATTCCTGAAACGCCAGGAATTCCTAAGTTACATTTTTAGCCCTCCTTCCGAAATACAGCCTCCCCCAGGTGATCTCATTCAATGCCCAGGTTTTCATCAATCCCTTAAATACTGACGAATCCAAAATCTGTATTGTCTTTTGCTTTTGGAAAATACCGCCACTGAGGAACAACAAGTTCCAAGTTCTACTCACTTTATTTCCTAACACTCAAAAGTTTTTTCTCCCTTAACGATTCCTATTATTGCAATTTAGTAATAGTCCATGCCTTCATCAACTTCCCTAAACCTATTATGATAGCAAAATACATCTACCTACAGTCAAACTTTCCCTACTTCAAACCTTCCATACCTTTTCTGTGTTGTCTGTTACAGATAATTTTATCTGTATAAAACAGAAATATCATTTCTCGATTTAAAAAATCTACAATGACTCTGCAGTCATTACAAGATAAACTTAAAACTCTTTAATATAGAATCAAAAACTCATATAAAAAATTAGCAGGGAGTGGTGGCATGCACTGTAATCCCAGCTACTGGAGAGGCTGAGGCAGGAGAATCCCTTCAACTCGGGAGGCGGAGGTTGCAGTGAGCCTAGATCGTGCCACTGCACTCCAGCCTGGGTGACAGAGCAAGACTCCATCTCGGAAAAAAAAGAAAAAAAAAAAAAAAGAATCAAAGACTCTGCAAATTAACTCCTTAGCGAACGTATTAGGTTATTATCTACATGTATTCTCTTAAACCTCCATGTATTCTTGAGTTCTTAATATCTTCCCCCGTGTTCTTGAAATGACTTTCTCTCAACCTGTGAAAATCCTATTCATCCTAGTTATATGACATGAGACAAATTACTTAAGTACCTCTGCTTCTTTTACAACGTTTGTAGATGATGGAGATAATGAGAGTACCAATCTCACAAGACTTTTGTAAGAATTAAATGGGTTAACATAGCAAAAGTGCTTAAAACAGTGCCTGGCAGATTTTAAACTCAATAAATGGTAACTATGAACACTATAATCTTTGACTCTGTCCCCACTTCTGTCTCCTTATAATGCTCGTCTCAAATGTTACTTTGTCAACGAAGCTTTCTGCTTCGCTAGCAAAATTATCTGTGCTTCCATAATATAGCACTTTGGTCATTGCTCTATCTTACTTTTTTTCTTGTTGGCTTTCATACCATGTTTTATGTTTATGTGCTTATGGTAAGATTTTTTTTTTTTTTCACTGTGAGCCTATGGATTATACTGAATATGTGATCATGGTATGAAAAAGCACAGGCCTTGGACCTGGCTTCAGTTCTCAGGTATGGCTCTCATTCATTGCATGACCTTAGAAAGATTATTTAACTTTACTGAGTTTCAATCTCTGTATTTGTAAAATAGAAGAATAAAACTTATCTTACAAGGATACTGGTAAGATAAAAGGAGTCTACAGAGAGATCCAGCACAGCAATTTCTTGACATAAGTTCTTTCCTTTTAACTCTTTTTACATCTTTAATGTTAAGGTCTTAGAAGGCACGGTCTCTTTATGTCTTATCACTGAGTGTACAATTCATGGCACAATTCTGGCTTTAAGTGGAATAATTTGTGAGTGTTTGCTAAACTTGACTAATATACCTGTAACTACAGTACACTGCCACTTTAATACCCCAGCTTTCACATAAACACAACCAACAGATGGTGAAAGCTTTTATTTGCCTATAATTAATTCTATAATGTTCTGGGGGAAAGTCCTGAGGCAAACAGCAGATATTTTGCTTATTCCCCTTTTAATCTTTGCTGTCAGAAAGCTTACAACTAAACTTAACTTTCAACAGCAACAACTAAACTTCTGTATAAATTTTACTTTTTCCTTTACAGATATTATCTTATATGTCTTTTGTTAAGTCACTTTATATCCATTTTGGAAATAAGACGGCATATAAACATGTTTTACTTCATTTTAATGACATTTTAGGCTGTGTCAAACACGAAGTGACTTTAGCTACCTTTAAAAGATTCCATCCTAAGAGCTTAAAATCTGCAAATGAGCTAGAGTAATGTGATACAATTTTTATATACAAATTCTATTGCCTTGTGAGAAAGGTAAGCAAAGATGTATTTCTTTGTCCCAATGATAAATTACACACAATTCACAATTCTGCCACACATATACACATATATATGTACATGTTATGTGTATGTAGATAAAGATAAGATTACAAAAACACAAATATACAACAAATCAGAAAGAGATGTTAGTTAGAATAAAAGAAACTGGATCAACACTAGTCACCAAAATTTATCCACTGTTTTACTCCATGGAAAAGTAACAATTTACCTTACTGCATTTAGGAGAATTTTCAGATTGCCTAGATAGTATCAAACTTGCCAGAATGTTGACAGTAAATGCTTCACTAAATCTGAATATAATGAAAAAAAATCACCTAAAAATGCCTTGCATTTAAAACTATATATTCTTCTATACTATATCTAAAAAGACTGTAGCATAAAAAGGCAGCATGGTTTTGTGACAAGTACCCAAGACCTGTTATGAGAAGACTTTAATTTGAATATTGACTCTGACCCTTACTAGCTCTTCCACTTCAGATAAGTCATTTAATCTCTCTCTGAGAGTCCGTTTCTTCTTATTCTATAAAATGGGGGGAATAATATCTAGCCTATCTGTTGTAAGAACCAGTGAGATTTTTTTTAAAAAGTAAGGTGTTTCATGAGGTTTTACCGCTTTACAAATATTAAGGTTTAAAAACACTACTTAATAATGACAGAAATAAACTACATATGCAGTAATTTCTCAAAAGTGAGCATTTTTGCTGTCTGGCTGTTACTGCTTACAGATTTAAGCTATAAACCTAATTTAAGCTTAATCCTATTTCTGAAAACTGTAAATACGTTGTAGAAACTTGACAAGTTGATAAAATGTATGCTGACACTTACATAAAAACCCTTTCTGTCCCATCAAGAGCAAAATCCCACATTTAAGCTGCTTCTTAACTTACGTTTATATCTGTATGGTATATGAGGACACATAAAGCTGGCAAAATCTGAGGAAAGAAAATAAACAATACTTAACATTAGTTAATTAATATGTCTGTAAAAATAAACAACTTTGACATAAAAAGCGGTAAATATGGTTTGTAGGGCGAGAAAGACAATGTTAAATTTGTCTGAATATCTTTTAGGAAAATGAAAACCTGATAAATTCAATCTAAAAAAACCAAAAACATATCTCAAATGTTAAACTGAAATATGTTCAATTAACAAGTTAAAATATCCAAATAAATCTGGCAGAAGTTAATGTACCTTAAAATAAAAACATTTGTTTTTAATAACCTTCTTTATGGCATAAAATGTCAAGTGGAAAAAATGGAGATGCAAATATACAGTTACAGCTATTTAAGAAAAGCTACACTTAAAACTGCCATAATTGTCTCACTTACCTGCTTAACGTAAAAATACGATTTTACTTAATAAGCTACTTAAGTCAAATTAAAGTTTTCAACTTCACCTTTAGTCAAGAAAATTCGAACCAGTACAAAGTACAAAGCTTTGCTTGTTAAATTCAGGCCCCAGAGATCTCTTTTTAAAATATGGGAGAAAGGGAGCAGGGGGTTGTAGGAAATCACACAAAATAACTTTGCATAGCAACAAAAAGTAGCAGGTACTAGAGAAAGATGTCCATTATAAAGATACACAGTTGGCCAAGTGTGGTGGCTCATGCTTGTAATCCCACCACTTTGGGAGGGTGAGGTGGGTGGACTGCTTGATGCCAGGAGTTCAAGACCTGCTGGCCAACATGGTGAAAACCCATTTCTACTAAAAATACAAAAATTAGCCTGGCATGGTGGCACATGCCTGAGACATGAGAATCGCTTGAACCCCGGATGTGGAGGCTGCAGTGGGCAAAGATTGTGCCACTACACTCCAGCCTGGGAAACAGAGCGAGACTGTCTCAAAAAAAAAAAAAAAAAAAAAAAAGAGATAACACAGTCAACAGTGAATAAAGGTTATGTAGGATTTTTTTTTAAATGCAAAGCACAAGGATCTATTTACATATCAAATGTAAATAAAAAAGTTTTTACTTTGTTTTAATTAGTAGATTTAACAAAAAATATGTCACACTTTTAAGAACTCCAATTTTGTCAGTAATAAATTGGAGTTAGGCCGTGGGGGCAGTGGCTCACACCTGTAATTCCAGCACTTTGGGATACTGAGGTGAGCAGATCACTTCAGGTCAGCAGTTTGAGACCAGCCTGGCCAACACAGTGAAACCCCATCTCTACTAAAAATACAAAAAGTAGCCGGGTGTGGTGGCGCTGGCCTGTAATCCCAGCTACTCAGGAGGCTGAGGCACGAGACTCGCTTGAACCCAGGAGGCAGAGGCTGCAGTGAGCTGAGATCATGCCACTGCACTCCAGCCTGGGCAATAGAACAAGACTGTCTCAAAAGAAGAAGAAGAAGAAGAAAAAAAATCAATTGGACTTAAAGCAAACTCATTCAAGAACATTTGCATGTAAGTATACTAGTTTTGCCTGTAGCAACCCCCTTTTATAGCTTTAAACCAACAATGCAATACAGTAATAAAACTTTGAGATTGTTTTCCTTTTGTATTTTTCTCTCTGAATTTTTATATTTTCTTTTTATGCAGATAATCAAAAAAATAGGCATTAGGATGAACTGACATTCTTTCAGGTACAGTAAGACACTCAACTTTTATTTCATAGGAGTAATTAAATATGGTACGTTACTTTTAAAATCTTACACCTGCGGCTGGGCGTGGTGGCTCAGGCCTGTAATCCCAGCACTTTGGGAGGCCGAGGCGGGCAGATCACGAGGTCAGGAGGTCGAGACCATCCTGGCTAACATGGTGAAACCCCGTCTGTACTAAAAATACAAAAAAATCAGCCAGGCGTGGTGGCGGGTGCCTGTAGTCCCAGCTACTCAGGAGGCTGAGGCAGGAGAATGGCGTGAACCCAGGAAGTGGAGCTTGCCGTGAGCCAAGATCGCGCCACTGCACTCCAGCCTGGGCGACAGAGCAAGACTCCGTTATCAAACAAACAAACAAACAAACAAACAAAAAACTCACACCTGCAGTGAAATCAGTATATGTATTATTTTGTCCCCTGTACATGAATTCCTGAAGTACAAACATAGGGAAAATATACCATCTGGCCTTTACAATTCTTCATTTACCTCCTGAACTGTCTCCATAGGCGGTGGGGGATCCTTATTCCTGCAGAGATTGACAATGACCCATGTGACGTTCCGAAGGAAGGTGATGGGGATGGAGGGACTGATGAAGGACAGAAGAGGTTTGACAACTCCCAGTGATATGACATAATCTCTACATTGAGGACCATCACCTACAGAAATGAAAATTGTATTTAAAAAAAACTTACATTCAGGATGAGAAAGTCTGAAATGTATGCAATGGCTCATGTGGGAACACTGACGTTCTATGTTTCCTCACCATTAGTCAAAGGCATCAAGTGTTGTTTCTCCAGATTTTGATTTGGGGAACATAAATTTAACCTACCAATGCTAACAGCAAACTGTATATCCTTTTCAAAGAGTATCAGCTTAAGTCAGTACTTAAGGCAAGAAGAGAGTCAACACACATTAAATTCAGAGGAAACATAGTATGTAATGGCTATGCCAATGTAGGAAAAAAGTTAATTTAGATTCTTAAGAGGATTCCTTTCAAACCACTTACCTATAATGTTTCCCAAAGCCCATACTGCTTGTTCACAAACATTCTGATGTGGTGAACGAAGAAGTCTCAGAAAAAGAGGTACTGCATCTGTAATGAAGAAAAACTAATATTTATACTAGCAACATGTTGAAGAGTTTACAGATTTCAGATCAAAGAAATTGATCAAATACACAGCCTGGCATATTGTAGCTGGAAGAACAAATGTGGCAAATATCTTTACCCTAAAAAGAATCAATTTCAGTATTTTCCCCTAGTAATAGTCAAGTACCGTAACCAACTGGCAGTATCTAAAGGTTGCTATCATACCATTAACTAAAAGAAAGCAACGGCATGAAATCCTTCCTATAATCCATTAAAAAAAAAAAAAAAAGAGTTTCTACCCCAAACATGTAACCTTAAAATGTAATGCTTTAGTCTACAAAATCTCAATTCCTGATACGGGGATTAACCAAAGAACTGATTAATCTCATATCAGGTCTATCTTATACTTTAAAATAATTTCTCATAATCCTTACTCTTTACAGAATTTATACATTATACCCATTTCCAGCATAAGCTAGATCACTTTTTAAAAATTTCAATCAACTGTGCACTACCTCATTTTTTTTTTTGCTGTATCTGTGTATTACTTGTATTATTTACTTAAAATTTAAATTAAAATTAATTCAGTTTTAACAACTTTACGGAGATATAATTACAATAAATTTACATTTAAGTGTGTAATTCAATGACATTTCATATTTATACAGAGTTGTGAGGACATCACCACAATCTAATTTTATAACATTTCCAGGACCTCAAAAGAAATCTTGGCTGGGTATGATGGCTCATGCCTGTAATCCTAACACTCTGGGAGGCCGAGGCAGATGGATCAGCAGGTCAGGAGTTCAAGACCAGCCTGGCCAAGATGGTGAAACCCTGTCTCTACTAAAAATATAAAAATTAGCCGGGCGTGGTGGTGGGCGCCTGTAATCCCAGCTACTTTGGAGGCTGAGGCAGAGAACTGCTTGAACCAGGGAGACGGAGGTTGCAGTGAGCCAAGATCGTGCCACTGCACTCCAGCCTGGGTGACAGAGCAAGACTCCGTCTCAAAAAAAAAAAATATCATACTCAGCCTGGCACAGTGGCTCACACCTATAATCTCAGCACTTTGGGAAGCGAGGCGGGCAGATCACGAGGTCAAGAGGTTGAGACCATCCTGGCCAACATAGTGAAACCCTGTCTCTACTAAAAATACAAAAATTAGCTGGACATGGTGGTGTGTGCCTGTAGTCCCAGCTACTTGGGAGGGTGAGGCAGGAGAATTGCTTGAACCCAGGAGACGGAAGTTGCAGTGAGCTGAGATCACGCCACTGCACTCCAGCCTGGCGACAGAGCGAGACTCCGTCTTAAAAAAAAAAAAAAAAGAAAAAAGAAAAAAAATCTCATACTTAAGGCAGTCATTCCACATTTGTTCCTCTGCCACACATTCCCCAAGCGGCAGGCAACCATTAAATATCTGCTTTCTGTCTTTACAGATTTGCCTATTCTGGACATTTCATACAAATGAAATCATACTGTATTTTTTGGGGGGTCTGACTTCACTTAACATTCTTCAGGTTCATCCATGTGGTAACAGGTATTGGTACTTCATTCTTTTTTACTGCTGAATTGTATTCCATTGTATACACCACATTCACTTTATCCACTCATCGGTTAATGAACATTTGGGTTAGTTATGAATAACATTGCTGTGAATATTTATGTACAAGTGTTTGTATGAATATGTTTTCATATCTCTTGGTTTCACCTAGGAGTAGAACTGCTGGGTCACATGATAACTTCTTTTTTTTTTTTGAGATGGAGTCTCGCTTTGTCACCCAGGCTGGAGTGCAGCGGCACGATCTCGGCTCACTGCAAGCTCTGCCTCCCGGGTTCACGCCATTCTCCCGCCTCAGCCTCCCAAGCAGCTGGGACTACAGGCGCCCGCCACCATGCCCGGCTAATTTTGTTTTTGTATTTTTAGTAGAGACAGGGTTTCACCATGTTAGCAAGGATGGTCTTGATCTCCTGACCTCGTGATCCACCCGCCTCGGCCTCCCAAAGTGCTGGGATTACAGGCGTGAGCCACTGCACCCAGCCTTTGTTTTTGAAATAGAGTCTCACTCTGTCGCCTGGGCTGGAATGCAGTGTGCAGTCTCGGCTCACTGCAACCTCTGCCTCCCTGGCTCAAGCGATCCTCTCGCCTCTGTCTCCTGAGTAGGTGCGACTATAGGCATGCGCCACCATGCAATGCTAATTTTTAAATATTTTGTAGAGACACGATTTCATCATGTCACCTAGGCTGTTCTTGAACTCCTGAACTCAAGTGATCTGCTTGCCTTAGCCTCCCAAAGTGCTGGGATTAGAGGCATGAACCACCTGTGGGTCTGGTGAGAATAGTATTCTCAATACATGATTCAATGTAACTTACTGCCATATCACATGCTACTTAAAATCACCTTGATTACCACACCCAAAATTAGCTAAGTGTCCCATACTATAATAACGTACGTGGTGATATCTAGTACTTTTCTAAAGAGCTTGTGTCAGTGTCATTTAACAATAATTATTAGCCCATCTTGAGGAAAGGAAAATTTAAAATATGTCATAAGCTAAAAGGCAGAAGCCATTCAGCATCTTGAAGATATCAGAAACGGAATTTAAAATCCTGTTATCACAGCATGATGTCTACTCCAAAAGATAAAACTCTACTCTTCTTTTAATAACCACAATTAAAATTTTTTCATGATAAATTAATGACGGCTATGAAAAAGATATCGGTCATCAAAAGTAACTTATAGAAGTCATCATTTAAAAAATGTTACAAGATAAAATTTCTTTATTACAAAACTCTACTTCCTTGCCATCATTAAAACATAAAAAGTTCAGACAGTAAGGAATTTACTTACTAGACTGCACAACAGCTTGAGTCTGTGCAGAAGTTCCCGATGCTATGTTAGTTAATGCCCAAGCAGCTTCAAACTGTAATGAAGGACTGTAAAAAAACAATAACACATCTTTTTAGACACATAACTACCACTTAAAGAATCTTAAGACTGATAAGATATGGCTATTCTTTGCCTTGTCCTTGAATTTCACCTTGTTATAATCCAATTGCCTGCTAGCCAACCCTACTTTTTTTTTTTTTTTTTGAGATGGAGTCTCCCTCCATCACCCAGGTGGGAGTGCAGTGGCGCCATCTTGACTCATTGCAATCTCTGCCTCTGGGGTTCAAGTGATTCTCGTCTCTGCCTCCCAAGTAGCTGGGATTACAGGTGCACATCACCACACCTGGCTCATTTTTGTACTTTTAGTAGAGATAGGGTTTCACTATGTTGGCCAGGCTGGTCCTGAACCCCTGACTTCAGGTGATCTGCCCACCTCGGCTTCCCAAAGTGCTGGGATTATAGGCATGAGCCACTGCACCCAGCAGCCATCTCTACTTAAAAAATCTCTTTGGCTCCCAAAGCCAGTCACTATGAACCTGCTTCTTTATGTCCACTGGTATTACAACATTTAGCCAGTCATTATTTCCCTTGACTTTGACTTCCTCTCCACAGACACATCTAATCAATATATCATGTCGATTTTACCTCTTAAACATTTCTTACATTTATATAATCACCCCTAATATCAAGTGCTAGTTGAGGCCCTCATCATCTCACTTTAACCACTATCACACGCTCTAGGCTGGTCTTAAAGCTAGAACCCCATCTGTCTCCATTACACCATCTGCTTTACATACTAGGGATATTACAAGGCTGTATAATTTTGTTGAAAAAACAAGATCATTATATTTTCGAATAGTAATGGAAGATCTCACAAAGAAAGTGACAACTGAACTAGCTTTTCAAAGATGGATTTAAAAAGAAAGGCAGTGACAGTGGGAAATAAAACAGGTATCATGCATGGAAGGATCATGATGTGTAGGAACGACAAGGATTAGATCAAGAGAGCTGAAACTAACTAAGAAGCAAGTAACAGGGTGTTTGTGCATGTGTGTGTGTGTTTCAGGATGGGAGTGAGGAGTGTATTCTACAGATATGCTAAGGATGGGGCATTGAAAAAGGGAGGAAAGAAAATAATGTTCAAATCAATGGTATGCAGAATGGCTAAAAAAGGTTAAAGGCTGATATAGGAGAGACCTATTAAAAGACATGTTGGGGCTTACACCTGTAGTCCCAGCACTTTGGGAGGCTGAGGCAGGCAGATCGCTTGAGCCAAAAAGTTCGAAACCAGCCTGGGCAACACGGTGAGACCCCATTTTTACAAAAAATAAAAAAATCAGCCAGATGTGGTGGTACACACCTGTAGTCCCAGCTACTTGGGAGGCTGGGCGGGGGTGGGATGGGGGGATTGCTTGAGCCTAGGAGTTTGAGGATTCAATGAGCTGTGATTGTGTCACTGCACTCCAGCTTGGGTGACAGAGTGAAACCCTGTCTCAAAAAAGACATAAAGGAAAGACCTGTTAAAAGGAAATGATAGACATTAAGTTAGGATAGCTGAAAGAGTACAAATTCCCTTAAGTGGAATACCAAGGATTGGGGGGATTTAGTCAGCAAAAATTAAGATTAGACAAAGGTTAGGGAGTTTGAAGAAAAGCCTATATAAACAGGGAAGAGAGCAAGCAAGGTTGTTAGTATCAAAAGGTTAAAGAAGTCCGGGCAAGGTGGTTCACACCTGTAACCCCAGCACTTTGGGAGGCCAAGGCAGATGGATCACCTGAGGTCGGGAGTTTGAAACCAGCCTGGCCAACATGGCAAAACCCCCTCTCTACTAAAAATACAAAAATTAGCTGGACATGATGGTGCGTGCCTATAATCCCAGCTGCTCGGGAGGCTGAGGCAGGAGAATCCCTTGAACCCAGGAGGCGGAGTTTGCGGTGAGCTGAGATTGCACCACTGCGCTCCAGCCTGGGCGACAGAGAGAGATTCCATCTCAAAAAAAAAAAAAAAAAAAAAAAAAGAAAAAAGAGAAAAAAGGTTGAAGAGATCCAAGAACAAAAGGTTTTAAGGAGAATAGATGTCAGAGATATAGCAAATAGTGATATACAGGTTAAAAAGATGGAATATATGAGAAAATGAAGTAGCAGAGAAGAACTATGAGGGGACTTTAAAAAACTCATTAAAAATGTGTATTATGAAAAAAACTCCATGGATTTCAATTTTTTTGCACCAAAATAAACTCATACTAACTTTCTATACACGTCTGAACATGATCTAGTTTGAGGCACTTAGAGGGGTAAGGGGTAAGTCATCAATCTGAAAAGAGCCCCTAGAAGAGCAACATGAATCCTGCTAAAATTAAAGCAAAAACAAACATCAAATTTATGGTGAAGCTTGGGTGAAATAATGGTGAACTCACTGATGTACTTAAAACTTTATGGGGAAAATGCCCCCAAAGAAATCAGCGGTTTACAAATGGTTAACTCCTTTTAAGAAGGGACAAGTCGGCCGGGCATGGTGGCTCACGCCTGTAATCCCAGCACTTGAGGCTGAGGCAGGCGGATCACGAGGTCAGGAGATCGAGACCATCCTGGCTAACACGGTGAAACCCCGTCTCTATTAAAAATACAAAAAGTCAGCCGGGCGTGGTGGCAGGCACCTGTAGACCCAGCTACTCGGGAGGCTGAGGCAGGAGAATGGTGTGAACCCAGGAGGCGGAGCTTGCAGTGAGCTGATATCGTGCCACTGCACTCCAGCCTGGGCGACAGAGCGAGACTCTGTCTCAAAAAAAAAAAAAAAGGACAAGTCGATGTTGAAGATGAAATCCACAGCGGCAAACAATCAACAACAATATCTGAGGAAAAAATTAATCTTGGTCGTGCCCTAACGGAGGATGATTGCTGATTAACAGCAGAAACAATAACCAATACCAGACATCTTGATTGGTTCAGCTTACACAATTATGACTGAAAAATTAAAGTTGAGCAAACTTTCCCCTTGATAGGTGTCAAAACCATTGTGCCCAGATAAGCCGTAGACAACAGCAGAGCTTTCAATGAAAATTTTAAACCAGAGGGATCAAGATCCTGAAGTATTTCTTCAAGGAATTGTAAAAGGAGATGAAACATGGCTTTCCCAGTATGATCCTAAAGACAAAGTACAATCGAAGCAAAAGTGGACTGGTCAGGAGGAAAGGTAATGACTAAAAAGTTTTTGGGGATGCTCAAGGTATTATTCTTGTTGACCTTCTAGAGGGCCAAAGAATGACAACACCTGCTTATTATGAGAGTGTTTTGAGAAAGTCAGCCAAAGCTTTAGCAGAAAAAAGCCTGAGAGAGCTTTACCAGAGAGTCTTTCTCCACCACAACGTTTCTGCTCATTCCGCTCATCAAACAAGAGCAATTTTGCAAGAGAATCAATAGGAAATCATTAGGTATCCACCTTACAGTTCTGATTTGGCCATCTTGTGACTTCTTTTTGTTTCCTAATCTTAAAAAAACAACCTGTAAAGGGCATCTAGTTTTCTTCAGTTAATATCATGAAAAAGACTGCGCTGACATGGTTAAATTCCCAGGACCCTCAGTTCTTTAGGGATAGACAATGGCTGGTAGTATCACTTACAAAAGTGTCTTGACCTTGATGGAGCTTATGTTGAGAAATCAAGTTTATATATTTATTATCTTTCATATATTTTATTATCTTTTGATTCCATTTTTCCACAAACTTTTAAAATTTCCCCTGTATATGATGAATTCTAGCAGAAGGCAGGAAATAAGATGGTATATCAGAGGCAGGGAGGAAGTAAAAAAAACAGTAAGATCAAAAACAGTAAGACAGTATATGTTGCCTCAGACTGGAAGGAGAAAGTTATTAAGCTGGTTAGGTGGTTTGGCAAAATACTGGGAATGGGGGACTTAAATGAGAAAATGGATAAATGTAAAAAATAAAATTATAAAGCCAGAGAAAGTCTTTCAAGATGTCATGTGGAAAAATAAAAAAAAATGAGAAAAGATATAGAAAAAACGAGTGCAATAACAAATGGACATTTATGGCCGAGTGCAGTGGCTCACGCCTGTAATCCCAGCACTTTGAGAGGCTGAGGTGGGTGGATCACAAGGTCAGGAGATCGAGACCATCCTGTGAATGGTGAAACCCCATCTCTACTAAAAATAAAAAAATTAGCTGGGCGTGGTGGCAGGTGCCTGTAGCCCCAGCTACTCTGGAGGCTGAGGCAGGAGAATGGCATGAACCCAGGAAGCGGAGCTTGCAGTGAGCCAAGATTGTGCCACTGCACTCCAGCCTGGGCAACAGAGCGAGACTCGGTCTCAAAAAAATAAATAAATAAAAATAAAAAATAAATGGACATTTATCATAAGTTTGACATTGTGTAGAGTGCTTTGTATGTATTATTTCCATTCCTTACCATCACCTAATTTTTATAGATGAGATAGCTGAGGTTCAAAAGCCACGTGGATTTTTATCAACAGCAAACCCTGGATTTGAACCACAGTCAATCTGGCTCCAAAGTATATGGCCTTTTACATTATAACACAACTTCCCATGACAAATCCATAAAGTCAGATCCAAATCACGGAAAATTTTCTGTTTTTGCTTTGGGTGGTGGTTACAGAGGTCTGAGTTTTGTAATTATTTATTAAGCTGTATATATTTTAGCATATTTTTCTGTATTATATGTTATGTTTCATAGACACAGACACACAAATGAGTCTACATATAAAAGACTGGAAAGAAAAGGAAAAAAAGAAGAAGAGAAGTTGGCCACAAACAAGGGGCCCTAGGCCGGGCCCAGTGGCTCATGCCTGTAATGTCTGCACTTTGGGAGGCTAAGGCAGGAGGATCACCTGATGTCAAGAGTTCGAGACCAGCCTGGCCAACATGGTGAAACCCCATCTATACTAAAAATACAAAAATTAGCCACACCTGTAATCCCAGCTACTCAAAGAGGCTGAGGCATGAGAATCGCTTGAACCCGGGAGGCAGACATTGCAGTGAGCCAAGATTGCACCACTGCACTCTACCCTGGGCAACAGAGCGAGACTCTGTCTCAAAAAAGAAAAAAAAAAAGAACAACTGGAGGGTCCTAAAGGTAGAAGTAGAATAGAACTTATTTATTTATTTATTATTATTATTATTATTATTATACTTTAAGTTTTAGGGTACATGTGCACAATGTGCAGGTTAGTTACATATGTATACATGTGCCATGCTGGTGTGCTGCACCCATTAACTCGTCATTTAGCATTAGGTATATCTCCTAATGCTATCCCTCCCCCCTACCCCCTATTTATTTATTTATTTTGAGACGGAGTCTCGCTCTGTCGCCCAGGCTGGAGTGCAGTGGTGTGATCTCGGCTCACCGCAACCTCCGCCTCCCAGGTTCACACCATTCTCCTGCCTCAGCCTCCCGAGTAGCTGGGACTACACGCGCCTGCCACCACGCCCGGCTGATTTTTTTTTGTATTTTTTAATAGAGACAGGGTTTCACGTTAGCCAGGATGGTCTTGATCTCCTGACCTCATGACCCACCTGCCTCAGCCTCCCAAAGTGCTGAGACTACAGGTGTGAGCCACTGCACCCAGCCGAATTTATTTTTTGAGTCAGGGTCTTGCTCTGTTACCCAGGCTGGAGTGCAATGGCACGATATTGGCTCAGGACAACCTCCACATTCCAGGCTCAAACGATCCTCCTACCTCAGCCTCCCAAGTAGCTGGGACTATAGGCATGTGCCACCATGCCTGGCTAATTTTCGTGTTTTTTTTTTGTTTTTTGTTTTTTGTTTTTGTACAGCTGGGATGTTACCATGTTGCCCAGGCTGCTCTCGAACTCCTGGACTCAAGCGATCCACCTACCTCGGCCTCCCAAAGTGCTGGGATTACAGGCGTGAGCCACTGCGCCCAGCCAGAATTTATTTTTTCAACAGCTAAAATAAAATTTACCTTTACTTAAGTAACACTGTTACAGAAAACAAACATGATAGTATTTTAAAAAGTGTTACAGGCCTGGGGGTGGAAAGTGGGAGAGGTTGTGGCACACAACGAAAGCAAATGGTATTTTTAAATACTAAAAACCCTTAGTGGCAACATTTATATACCACTATTCTTATCTAGCCAACTGAAAATTCCTTGGACAACATTTAGCAAAATATCCCAAGTTTCAGTCTAGATGCTCTTAAATGCAAAAAAAAAGCATTTGTTTTAATATGTTTTGGAGTTCAAACTTATATTCTCCCCAGTTAATCCAAATTAACAAAGTTTAAAGCACAGCACTGAGATATCACTAAACAAAAATGGAAATAGGGCCAGTTCCTCAAAAGATATCCAGTGGAGTTTTACTCCTTCTCTCCTGGGTAAATATAACCTGTCCCCTTATTCTTAATTTGCAGCAAACAAAAAGTCTGACATTGGACAACTTATCATGGATGAAGTTCTGTTAAAGACAACACAGAGGATCAGTAATCAGCTGGAAGATTCCCAGGGTAAGAAAGAGCCACTTAGTTCTGGAAACCATCCATGTTGACTTAGTCACGAGGTTAATCTATATATAGGCTCATAAGCAAAGAGTGACTCAAACATTATTTCGGTTGTTTTAAAATATTACTAATAAAAAATCCTAATAAAGACTATAAATATTTGAGATAAGTTAAAACAGGCAATAAACAGGAGATAAAAATTTCCTAGAAAACATACACATCCTTCGGAAATGAAAACGAGAAGCACTCTGGGTCTGCTAAATATGATCACAGAATAAGAAAATTAAATTAAAATATATGACGATTGAAAAACATCATAAGTACAAAACCAAACTGAACTCACTGGTTAAGTAATAATCCAAACTTTTAAGTTAACTGAAAAAAACTGAATAGGGAGTCAAATCCATACTTACTTATCATCCCTTTCTAGACATTTGACTAGAATTGGTAAAATCCCAGATTTTATTAAGTCATCAATCGGTGGATTTCTGTCACTGGATAACAGTTTTCTAGGAAAATAAATATGAGAAATTAATTGCTATAATTTTCAAACTGTGAAAAGAAATAACAACATATTAACTTCTAGACTACCAGGTAACACAACTGAGGAATGACATAATTCTCTCTCTGGACAAATTAGTATTTACCTTGCTGCCTGGACAGCACTCAATTGGACCACTGGGTTATCACTTGTGGCATTCTGCAATACCAAATGTAAATTTCAGAAATGAAAAAAAAAAAAAAATCAATTTCAAAATACTTCAAAACGAGAGTATTAAATTAATAACATACCTGCAATATAGCTTCTAGGGTTACATTTTGCTTAAAAAGAAAAAAAAATAGTTCAGCAGAGTTTATTAACAAAATTACATTCATTAAACAGTGTACCTGAGTTAATATACTTTCATTATCATTATAAAGTTGGTCTTATATTAAAAATGAAGTTCTCACAGTTACTATAAAAATTATTTTAAAATCACTATTAAAACATGGTAACTTACTGCTTTAAAATCAGCATCAACATCTGAATCTTCTAGACTTTCTTCTTGGGGAACATTTCTCTTTTTCAATAAGTGTTCATCTCTTTTGTTCTGAAAGGCAACCAATAAATGCTTAAGAAGTCATAAGGACTACTGTTAATGAAAAATCCATTAAAACTACTTCAACTTTATTAGGCAATTATGAAACAAATACTGAACACATAAGGATAATATGAATTAAATGTGCATACTGCAAACCAATGACAAGGGTCACATTCTGGCTTCGGTAACAAAATTTCCTGGCTTGCTTTTACACACACACACTTCATTAAGCACCCACTGTGGTTTTTTTTTTGTTTTTTTGTTTTTGTTTTTGTTTTTGTTTTTTTTGGAGACAAGAGTCTTGCTCTGTCATCCAGTCTGGAGTGCAGTGGCACAATCTCAGCTCACTTCCAACCTCTGCTTCCTGGGTTCAGGTGATTCTCGTGCCTCAAACTCCTGAGTAGCTGGGATTACAGTCGTGCGCCACCACACCTGGCTAATTTTTATATTTTTAGTAGAGATGCATTTTTGCCATGTTGGCCAGGCTGATCTCAAACTCCTGGCCTCAAGTGATCCGCTTGCCGCGGCCTCCCAAAGTGCTGGGATTACAAGCGTGAGCCACTGCGCCTTGCCTATTTGCGTAAGTTTGCTCATACTTAAATTGTAGATTGTTTGCAAAAATGGCAGTAATTCCCCTTCCCATATCCAGTCCCGCACTGACTGTAGGCATGGCTGTGTGACTTGCTTTGGCAATGGGACATTAAGCAAACAGACTTGAAAAGTGCTTACACATCAGGGACAGGTTCTCTTCTACAACTTTTTTCCTGAAATCACCTTGTGAACACTGAGCCACGGAGAATAAGACTGTGTGGACAACAAACAAGTCCCAGCCAAGTTACCTGAGACCATGTTAGATCATCTAGTCACCAACCAACCCTGTCAGCTGACCAGAGACAGTAAGGGAAGCCTGCAGAAAACAGTTGAACTGGCCTGTGCCAGAAAACCCACTCTGCCAACCCACAAAATTGTTAGCTCAATAAAATGGCTATTGTTTAAGCTACATAGTTTGGAGTGGTGTATTATGAAGCAAAAAACTAGATGATGCACTCATGTTTTTAAATTTATGCTGTATTTAAATTAATATGACTTCTAAAATTCCTGGTATTTTGTTGTTGTTCCTTCTCTCTACTTGCTATAAATTTGTCTCCTGAATTACCACTTTAACTGTATTCTACAGGTTCTGACATATAATAGTTTTCCTACTGTTCATTTTTAGGTATTCCTAGAATCCATTAAGATTTCTTTTATACTCAATATATTCAGACATACTTTAAAACGTTCACAACTATGAGGTTTTTGTAACTGTCTTATTCAGTGATTTCTAATTTAATTACATTGAAGTCAGAGAACATGTATGTACAATACACTGAAATTAGCTGACATCTGCTTTATACCAGAAGTTCCCAAACTTTCTCAGTCCACAGTGTACGCCATAGTAGTCATTTGGGAAAAAGAAAAGAAAAACAAATAAACTAAAAGAAAAAATTATTTCACTCTTAGATAAAATAATTGTAGAAAGGAATGTAGTGTTATTTAAGTGTTTAAACTGTGGACTACCTCGAGATCTAATAGTTCTGTGGTGTCTGAAAGATGTCACTGTATTTGTCTCAAAACTGAAATATCCCAAAGACCCTTTCAGGTCACTGTGGAGCCCCATGTTACCTCAGCGCAGAGTTTGGAAACTATATCTTATTCTATCATAAAACCAGTTTCCAAACACATATGTGGTTTTACATGTGTCTATTAGTTAAAATTTGTGAATTAAATTATTCAAATTTTCTATCTCTTCTTGTGTTTATTCATTACTAAGAAGAAAATCTCCCACAATGATTATATCTTTGATGAATTTCCCCTTCTAATTTTGCAAATTTTGACTTTATATATATATATATATAGAGAGAGAGAGAGAGAGAGAGAGAGAGAGACATTCTATTAGGCATATACTAGTTTAGAGCTATTATAGCTTCTTTGTAAATTATTTCTTTTATCAAACATTGGGTAACAACCCCTGCATTTAAATTGAAAACATCCTAACATAGACCAAAATATCTATGGCACAAGAACCATATTTACTTATTTTTTATTTTTTAGATGGAGTTTTTGCTCTTGTTGCCCAGGCTGGAGTGCAATGGTGCGATCTCGGCTCACTGCAACCTCCACCTCCCGGGTTCAAGTGATTCTCCTGCCTCAGCCTCCTGAATAGCTGGGATTACAGGCATGCACCTCCACACCTGGCTAATTTTGTATTTTTAGTAGAGACGGGGTTTCTCCATGTTGGTCAGGCTGGTCTCGAACTCCTGACCTCAGGTGATCCGCCCACCTCAGCCTCCAAAAGTGGTAGGATTACAGTCGTGAGCCACCGCGCCCGCCCCATACTTTACTCTTAACAAAAATATGTACAAGCCAAGGAAAAATAATCACTGGGCAGGTTTCTAATGGTCAGATTAATCATTAAAACCAATAACTTAAACTGTCCCTTCAGTTGATACCTAGAGATTTTTACCCTCCTGAAAACTGCACTACAATAAATTCAGCATCCGTAAAGGGTATACTTTTCTTTTGTCAGGTGAGAAAGCAGCTCAGAGGTTATGGGAACTTACCTAATTTCAACACCCAACCAATCCTTAAACACACATATGGATTAAATGGATTTCTTAAATTCCTTTAAAAATCCATTATTAATCTATTATCCACGTATGCATGTATTTACCTAGCCCTTTTGGATCTTCTGTTTTTTACTAGGTTGAACCACATGAACTGCTTTGTAGGTCAAAGCGGTTAACTATGGGCAATTTCTTATAACCCAACTTAATATATTGTTTGAGTTAGTAAGTTCTGTATGTTATTAAACTCTATATAAAGTACTTCCTTTTCATTCCCAAATTCCTCTTTCCATCTTGAAAAACTGGCTTGCAATTCTATACCTAAACTTGTGGAGCAAGTTTGATGCCAATTCTTTTAAATCTTATGAAAAGGATAATTACATTATTTATCAGCCCCCTTTCAAGCTTGAAATAAGTAATTAAATCTGTTTTTATCCAATAATACCCTCACTTTAAATCTTCATCTAGTTTAGGTTTTAGTTCCTTGGGTTTTGTTTTGTTTTTTAAGAAATAATCCAACCCTGGTTGCATCTAAATGCTTTTAATGAGGTAGGAAAATATACTCAATGAAAATTCCCCTCAATATTAACATTTATGAAATGATAATACTGCTGGGTGACTACATGGATATTCACCCACAAGTTTTATAAGTTATATTTATGTTTTGGGCACTCTGTTCAGTGTGTTATGCTTTGATTAAAACAAATTTTTTAAAATAACACTACTGGTTCATGAATCATGTTAAGAACTGACAATCTAATGCATGTTTCTTTTTTCCCTGCAGGATCATTTAATTCATCTTATCAAATAGCTGCTTTTTTCGATACTAACTTAGGCTTTTTTTGGTAACTGAAATTTTTATTGAGATAATTGTATATTCACATGCAGTTATAAGAATATGGAGAGATCCCTTGTATGCTTTGCCCAGGTTACCCCAAAGGTAACACTTCGCAAAACTATAGTACAGTATCACAACTGGGATACTGACATTGATACAATCCACTTATTTCATTCAGACTTCTCGTTTTACATGTATTTGCATGTGTGTGTGTGTATTACATCCCATACAATTTTATCACTTGTATAGATTCATGTTATCTACCACCACAGTCAAGATGGTAAACACTTCCAAAAACACAAGATGCATTCCTCCTGACCTTTTATAAGCAAAATCAACTCCTTCTCATCTGACACCGTATATAACCCTTGGCAACTACTAACCTGTCTTCCATTTCTAAAATTTTATCATTTCAAAAATTTTATATAAATGGGATCATATGGTATATAACCTTTTTATGACAGAATTATAGGCTCAGTATAATTGTCTGGAGATTTATATAAATTGTTGCTTGTATCAACAATTGTTGCTTATATAATTGTTCATTTTTATTGCCAAATAGTATTTCATCATATAGATATACTGTAGACATATTACAGTATGTCTATTTACCCATTAAAGGCCATCTGTGTTGTTTCTAAGTTTTGGCTATTAAAAAATAAAGTTGCTATATAGACATGCATGTACAGATTTCATATGAATACAAATCTTCCTTTCTCTGAGATCAATGTCCAGGATTGTAAGCACTGGGTTATACAGAGGTTGCATGTTTAGACAAAAAACTGACAAACTGTTTTCCGGAGTGACTGTACCATTTTACATTTCCACCACTAACATGAGTGATCAGTTTCTCCACATCTTCGCCAGCATTTGGTGTTGTCACTATTGTTTATTTTAGCTGTTCTGATAGATGTGTAGTTGTGGCTTTAATCTCTATTTCCCTAATAGCTAACGATGCTGAACATCTTTTCATGTGCTTATTTAATATCTGTATGTCCTCCTTTCAATGAAATGACTCTTCACATCTTTTTAAATTAGACTGTTTTGGTTTTTCTTACTATTTGTGTGTGTGTGTGTGTGTGTGTGTGTGTGTGTGTGTGTAAGAGCCAGGGGTCTCACTATGTTGCCCAGGCTAGAGTGCAGTGACTGTCCATAGGCAACATCATAGCATACTGCAGCATCCAACTCCCGGGCTCAAGAGTTGTTTTTGCCTCAGCCTCCTGAGTAGCTGGGAATACAGGTATTATGCCACTGCACCTGGCTCTTACTGCTGAGTTTTGAGAGTTCATTATATGTGCTGGATACTAGTCTTTTACTGAATACGTGGTTTAACATATTTTCTTCCAATATCTAACTTGTCTTTTCTATCTTTTCATATGGGCTCTCACACAGCAAAATTTTTTAATTTAATCAGGTCCAATTTATCAATTGTTTCTTTTATGGATTAGGCTTTTGTGGTCAAATATAGCTCTTTGTCTCCAGATCCAGAAAATTCTCTATGTTTTTTCCTAAAACTTTTATAGCTTTGTGCTTTACATTTAATTCTATAATCCATTTTGTATTTTTGCATAAGGTGTGAAGTTTAGGCTCAACATTTTTGAAAAAGCTGTCCTTCCCTCCATTGAATTGGTTTTGTAACTGCTAAAAATCAGCTGGAGGTATTTGTGCAGGTGTATTTCTGGGTTATATTTTCTGTTCCATGGTCTATGTCTTTCCTTCTACCAATAACACACAGTATTGATTACTATAGCTATATACTATAAGCTTTCATATTGCGTGAAGTAATTTCCCCTTTTTTCTTGTCAAGATTGTTTTAGCTATTCTAGAGACTGTGTCTTTCCATACACATTTTTAAATGTCTATCTATGTCCACAAAATATCTTGGTTGAATTTCAATAGCAAATGCATTAAACCAACAGATCAATTTAGGGAGAATCAATGTCATTATTACGTTGAGGCTTCCAATCCATGAACACAGTATACATCTCTCCATTTACTTAAGTCTTGTTTCATGTCTTTCACCAGTATTTTGTAATATTCACTGTATAAATCCTGTACATGTTTGTTAATATATATTGAAGTATTTTATTTTCTTTGAATTGTCTAAAAATTGTATTGTTTTTAATTTTGGTTTCTGCATGTTCAGCATATATAAATGCGACTGATTTCTTTATTCTGTGACCTTGCTAAACTAACCTGTTAGTTCCAGGAGCTTTCTGATAGATTCCTTGGGATGTTCTACATAGATAATCACATTATCTGCAAATACGGACAGTTTTAGTTCTTCCTTTACAAACTACATACCTTTCATTTCTTTTTCTTGCCTTATATGGCACTGGCTAGAACTTCCAGCATTATACTGAATAAGAGCAGTTATGATGGACATCCTCACCTTGCTTCTGAATCTCAGGGGAAAGCATTTAGTCTTTCACCATTAAGCGTGACGTTAGCTGTGAGGTTTTTGTGGTGCTCTTTATCAAGATGAGGCAATTCCTTTCTATTCCTTTTATCAGAAATGAGTAACTGATATGATCATATTTTTCTTTTTTGGCTTATTAATATGGGGGAATTTAGAGTATTTTTTAAAAGATCTTTCAAACAATTAACTAAACAAGTACTGGATCTTATCAAGCAAGTGGGGCACTTGGATGGATTTTTTCTTTATGTAGGATCTTAAACTTGCCTCACCTCCAAATCTAATGAAAATAAGGGCCTATGGCCTGACTGACCAATCATCAAGAAAAGATTAGGTCAAATTTAATATAATGTGCCAAAAGTTGAAAATATAAGTAACAGGTTTTGGGCTCATTCTCAACCCACGAAGCATTATTCAACCAACACACATGTATTTTGAGAGGCATTATAGCATAATGGTAAGAGCTCTGCCATTTATTAGCTTGTGACTATGCAAGTTACTTAATTCCTATATAACTCTGTCTACAATGTGATAAAAAAAAGAGGTACAGATGTGTGTTTAAGTGTTGATGCATAAAAGCCTCTCTAAATTGGGAAGAAAGAGAGCAAGGAGGTAAAAGAAAAAACAATTCACACGAAAGGAGTCAGAGGCCAGGTAAACAGTACCTATTAATAAACAGATGTCATCTGTCATCCTCAATTTTGACGGATCAGTATCTGTTATTTGAAGTGTGATCCTTACACTAGTTAATAATTCTCAAACTGTTTGTTACAGTTCTGCTACAAGATAAGGAGCTTTTACCTTCAGGGTGATAAGCCTCTAAAGTAACAAAAAAAGGTGGGGAGGTGAGCTTGTGCCAGAATGTAAATCAACTGTGAAACTAAGCACACTGTTTAGTTCAGCTCTTTATTTAGACAGAAAGACCTGCTTTAAACGTATTATTTTTAAAAAGTTGACAAAAATTCTATATATGTATTGAGTAAAACATGATGATCTGAAATATGTATAAGCTGTGGAATAACAGCTATGAGTTAATAAACACAGCTGAGTGCGGTGGCTCATGCCTGTAATCCCAGAACTTTGGGAGGCTGAGGCGGGCAGATTGCTTGAGCTCAGAAGTTCAAGACCAGCCTGGGCAACATGGCGAAACCCCGTATCTACCAAAAATACAAAAAATTAGCTGAGCAAACTGGTGAGCACCTGTGGTCCCAGCTACCCAGGAGGGTAGGAGAATTGCTTGAGCCTGGGAGGCAGAAGTTGCAGCGAGCCAAGATTGTGCCACTGCACTCCAACTTGGGTGACAGAATGAGACCCCATCTCAGAAAAAAAAAAAAAAAAAATTAACACATGCATTACCTTACATTTCATTTTTGTGTGTGTGGTGAAAACACTTAAAATCTACTGTCAGTGATTTTTCAAGAATATAACACATTGTTATTAACTATAGTTCATAACCATGTGATATGGTTTGGCTGTATTCCCACCCAAATCTCATCTTGAATTGTAACTCCCACAATTCCCGTGTGCCGTGGGAGGTGATTAAATTATGGGGGTGGGTCTTTCCTGCGCTGTTCTCATGATAGTGAATGAGTGTCACAAGATCTGATGGCTTTAAAAACAAGTTTGCCTGCACAAGCTCTCTTGTCTGCTGTCATATGGGATGTGCCTTTCACCTTCTGCCATGATTGTGAGACCTCCCCAGCCACATGGAAGTGTGAGTCCAATAAACCTCTTTCTTTTGTAAATTGCCCAGTTTCAGGTATGTCTTTATCAGCAACGTGAAAACTGACCAATATACCATGTTCTACAGTAAAGGTCTTGAACTTATCCCTCCTATCTAACTGAAAGTTTTTATACTTTGAATCAATATCTCCCCAAATCCCTGTACCCCCCACCCCTGGCCCCAGCCCCTGGTAACCACCATCCTACATGAGTCTAGCTTTTTTAGACTCCATGCATAAGTGAGAGCATGTGATACTTGCCTTGTTTGCCTGGCTTATTTCTGGTAATGTAATGTCCTCCAAGTTCATCCATGTTGTTGCAAAAGAGAGGGTGTCTTTCTTTTAAGGCTAAAAGTATTCCACTATGTATACATACCACATTTTCTTTTTCTGTTTGTCTACTGGTGGACATTTGGGCTGATTCCTTATCTCGGGTATTGTGATGCAATAAACATGGGAGTGCAGGTATCTCTTCAACATACTGGCTTCATTTTTCCTTTGGATATATACACAGTAGTGGGATTGCTTGATCACATGGTAGTTCTATTTTTAGGAACTTCCCCATACTGCTTTCTATAATGTCTATACTAATTTACATTCTGACCAAGAGTGTACAAGAGTTTCCTTTTCTCCACATCCTCACCAACATGCGTTATCTTTCATCTTTTTGATAATGGTTATTCTAACAGGTGTAAGATGATATCTCACAGTAGTTTTAATTTTATTTCTCTGATTAGTAATGTTGAACAATTTTTAGTATACCTATTAGCCAGTTCTATGTTTTGAGAATGTTTATTCTGCTCTTTTGCCCCCTTTTTTTTTTTTGAGATGGAGTCTTGTTCTGTCACCCAGGCTGGAGTGCAGTGGCGTGATCTCGGCTCACCGCAAACTCCACCTCCCAGGTTCACGCCAATCTCCTGCCTCAGCCTCCCGAGTAGCTGGGACTACAGGCAAATGCCACCACGCCCAGCTAATTTTTTGTATTTTTGGTAGAGATGGGGTTTCACCCGTGTTACCCAGGATGGTCTCGATTTCCTGACCTTGTGATCCGCCCGCCTCGGCCTCCCAAAGTGCTGGGACTATAGGCGTGAGCCACCGTGCCCAATCCTTGTCCATTTTTTAATTGTTAGTTTTCTTGCTATTGAGTTCATTATATAATATTAACCCCTTATCAGATGTATGGTTTGCAAATATTTTCTATAGGTTCTCTCTTTATTAATAGTCTCTTTTGCTGTGCAGAACCTTTTAAATTTGATATAATTGCATCTGTCTATTTTTGTTTTGTTGTCTGTGTTTTTGGGGTCATATCCAGGAAAACATTGCCCAGACCAGTATCATGGAGATTTTCCCCTGTGTTTTCTTCCAGTAGTTTTACAGTTTCACATCTTATGTTTGCATTTTAATCTATTTTGAGTTGATTTTTGTATATGGTGTGAAATAAGGGCCTGGTCTCATTCGTCTGCATGTAGATAGCCAGTTTTTCCAAGACCATTTATTGAAAAGACTGTCCTTTCCTGTTGCATGTTCTTGGCACCTTTGTCAAAAATCAACCAACTACAAATTTGTGGATTTATTTCTGGTGAAATAAATTCTGGCGTGTCAGAGCGTATCTTTTCAAATATTCACCTTAGTTGCCTTAGACATCCCTTTCTTTTTTTCTGGATAACATTATTTCCTTTCCAGTTACTATGGTTCGATTTCTGAAAATACTTGTAGTAGGACCAAAAATGAAATTAACTAAAGAAATCTCAAGTAATTTCTTATTTCAAATTTAAGCATTCCCCAAGTAAGCCGTAGAAAGCAAACTTTTCTGTTCCACTGTTCTGTGTGTGTGTTTTTATGTCTCTATCATGCTGTTTTGATTATTATGGCTTTGCAGTAGATTTTCATATCAGGTAGTGTGATGCTTCTGGGTTCATTCTTTTAAGATTGCTTTGGCTATTTGGGGTCTTCTGTGGTTTCATATAAATTTTAGTTTTTTTTTTTTCTATTTCTGTGAAAAATGACATTAGAGGTTTGATAGAGATTGCACTGAATCTGTACATCACTTTGGGTAGTACTGATATTTTAATAATACTAATTCTTCCAAATCCGTGAACATGGGATATCTTTCAATTTACTTCTGTCAGAAAGACTCTCTTGAAGGAAGCAGTGCCTTCTTTTACATTTTGGCACAAGCTCCCTAACTTGTCACAGATCAGGACTTTTGAGTAGCACGGCCTATATCTGAAGTATTTGTCTTAAAACTTCAATACATGACTTAAATATAAGTGCATATTTTTAGAGATCATAATTAAATTTAATTCATGAATATCAGCACTTAATCGACTACATAGCCACAATGTGATTAGGCAATTTGAGATGGGCTAAGAAAGAGACTTAGGAGTTATTTGGGAGGCTGGGGTGGAGGGATGTAGATGGATAGTGAATGTGGTTATTATCTGCACTTTAGAAGCTTACAATCTAAGGGAAAATGAAATATTCAAAGCAAAATCCCATGGAGTAAAGTGAGTTACAATTGACAGATGATATCCACTAGTTCAATTTCTCAGTGAAACTCTGGGGACTAGCTCTCTTTTGTTTTCAAGAATCTCAATGTCACTAAATAAAAACAATGTGATTCTCTCCTCAATGGAGCAATAGAGAGAGCAAGGCCTGGAATCAGGGACAGATACTCTGACCATAAAGAGTGGAAGAATTTTCTCTTGAAGAGCTCTCCACATCTCTGTAAAATCACATCAAAATCAATTAAGTTTTGTCTGAATAAACTTCAGGCGTTGTTTCAGGAAAAGTTTGCTTTCTACTGCTTACTTGGGGAATTCTTAAATTTGAAATAAGAAATTGCTTGAGATTTCTTTAGTTAATTTCATTTTTGGTCCTACTACAAGTATTTTCAGAAATCGAACCTTAGTAACTGGAAAGGAAATAATGTTAGCCAAAAAAAAAAAAAAAAGAAAGGGGTCAATAAGGCAACTAAGGTGAATATTTAAAAAGATATGCTGTGACATGCAAGAATTTTTAGTTCTATAAACTAGAGAAGGCAGCACAACAACAGGAGGAGGATCAAGTAACCAAATATAATATATAAATTAGTAGCTTAGATTTATAAGCACATTAGAAGGGCTAAAATGATTAAACAAGAGGAGGCTTCTGAACTAATACAAAAGTTTTAAAGTTGAATTGCAAGCGTGAAAAGTTAAGGAAAAGTAAGGGCCCGTATCTGGTGGCAGATGGTGTAATGTTAACAGATGGCAATAATTACTAATTACTTAATTCCAATTTTACTTCTATTGCATCTATTAAAGAAAGTAATCTTCATTTGGTGGATGAAAATCCAGACAAAAAAGGACGCACACTATTCTACCTATATAGAGTTCTAAATATGCAAAATAATCTGTTAGAAATCAGAATAATGGTTACCTTTGGGGATAACCAATACCTAGAAAGAGGCCCTGGGGTATTCTCTTTTTTGATCCAGGAGCTGGTGGTTACACAAATGTGTTCACATTACAAATATTCATCAAGCTGGATACTTACGACGTGTGGACTTTTTGTATGTATGGTGTATGTCAACAAAATGTGAAAAAGAAAAAAAGTTTAAAGTGTTAAGACTGGAAAAAACACCTTACTTTATTAAGCTAAGGCTTAGCTCATTTCTCTGGTCTAAATGACCCAAAGATCTGAAAGAACTTGCAAATATGATTACCAAAGTATTGTTGTGTCCATAAAGGAGTTGACAGGGAATGGGAATTAGCAAGTATTTTTATGCTTATGTTAATGTTTATTATGCTAATGTTTATTAATATACAAAATGATTGATGATTAATAGATAATAGACATAAAATAATTCTATCATTAGTTGTTAATCCATTGATGATTGAAACAAAAAAATGATCTTCCTTGTTAATTTCCTAATTTTGGAGCTACTGGACTAATTACATAGAAAATATTCTATGTTGTGAGTAGCTGGAACTACAGGCGCGCGCCACCACACCCAACTAATTTTTGTATTTTTAGTAGAGACAGGGATTCACCATGTTGGCCAGGCTGGTCTCGAACTCTTGACCTTAGGTGAATTTTTTGAAATTTAGTAAATATATACTACAACTCTTAGCAAGTATTTTCAAAATTTACTTTTAAAAAGGGGGTGGGGAAAGGGTACAGGAGAATGGATGTCAGGAACTATATACTACACCAATGAGCATGACATTGATTTGCAAAAATTCAAAATATGGTTATTTAAACACTTAGAAAAAATAAGCTAATTCCAATTTATCCTTCAGGTTTCAGCTTAAATGTTATTTCTTCAGACAAGTCACCTTTGAATGCCCAATTTTAAAAAAAACCTCACTCTGTTAACTTTCATGGCTATTTTTCCTCCATAGCATCATCCACAATTTGTAAGGATATATTTGGTTATGTGATTATTTATCTAGTGTTCACCTCCATGAGACAATTGCTCAAATGGTAATGCTTGGTTGAATAACTAAATGCATTTCTGATGAAGACCTTATGAATGTAGTTAAAATGAGCTTCTGGCAATATTGTTGTAAAACTACAGATTTGAAGAGCTACCTAGCCCGTGTATGAAACAAAGTGTGTATTTAAAATAATTCTTAAATAATAAATGCACAAGTCTATTTCTAGTGACTCTAAGAGAATGTGTACTTTCAGAATCAAGACCTCCTTCCTTCTCCCTATAACTGAAAAGTTTCAAGACGGTAATTTTTTTTTTTTTTTTTTGAGACAGAGTCTCGCTCTGTCACCTAGGCTGGAGTGTAGTGGCGTGACCCTGGCTCACTGCAGCTCCTGCCTCCAGGGTTCAAGCAATTCTCCAGCCTCAGCCTCCCGAGTAGCTGGAACTACAGGTGCATGCCACCACACCCAACTAATTTTTGTATTTTTAGTAGACAGGGTTTCACCATGTTGGCCAGGCTGGTCTCGAACTCTTGACCTGAGGTGATCTGTCCACCTTGGCCTCCCAAAGTGCTGGAATGACGGCATGAGCCACCGCACCCAACCCAAGATGGTAATTCAATATAGGAAGGAGTTTTAGGAGTGAATTACATGAGGAAAAGTCTAACCTAAGACAAACACCAAAGATCTGAAATAAGTTTTAAATTTATTTTTTAAAAGATATATGTATAGGCCGGGCACGGTGGCTCACGCCTGTAATCCCAGCACTTTGGGAGGCTGAGGCGGGCAGATCACGAGGTCAGGAGATCGAGACCATCCTGGCTAACACGGTGAAACCCCATCTCTACTAAAAATACAAAAAATTAGCCGGACGAGGTGGTGGACGCCTGTAGTCCCAGCTACTTGGGAGGCTGAGGCAGAAGAATGGCATGAACCCGGGAGGCGGAGGTTGCAGTGAGCCGAGATCACAGTACTGCACTCCAGCTTGGGCGACAGAGCGAGACTCTGCATCAAAAAAAAAAAAAAAAGATACGTGTAAAGAAAGAGAATTCACTATTATTTTCTGGATTAGCAATTTAAGTATTTGTTTCAAATAAAATGTGTTCACATGAAAACACAATTTGGGCCAGGCATGGCAGCTCACGCCCGTAATCCCAACAGAAGGACGATTGTTTGAGTCCAGGAATTCAAGGCCAGCCTGGGCAACATAGTGAGACCTAGTCTCTACAAAAAATAAACAAAAATTAGCTGGGTGTGGTGGTGTGCCTGTATTCACAGCTGGGTGTGGTGGTGTGCCTGTATTCATAGCTACTCAGCCAGCTGAGGTGGGAGGATCACTTGAGCCCGGGAGGTCAAGGCTGCAGTGAGCCAAGATCACACCACTTCACTCCAACCTGGACAGAGTGAAACGCTGTCTCAAAAAAAGAAAGAGAAAAAAGAAAACACAATCTGATGAAGGTAACTCTAAAATCCTCCAAAAATAATGGAAGAAAATACAATAAATTTTAATAGCAGTTGCTTTCAGTTGGGAAAACACAAGGTTTTTCTACTTTTCTTTATTTCTGTAAAGTATCTTTAACGAGGATGTGTAACTTTTACATAAGCAAAGGGAGAGGAAGCCCACAGAAAGAGGATGTCAAAGAAAATGTATCTAACTTCATCAGATGTTATGAGAATTTCAGTGATGGTAAAGTGCTTCACACAGGGCCTAGTACCCTCTCAGTAAATGAAAGCTATTATGAATAAGTACCATGATAAAGTATCCAGTGATGTGTGGTTTTAGGGATGACCACTAATTTGCCACAGTATTTTCATTATTCAAGATACACAGAATTTTAACATCAGAAAAATCTAATTACTTTTCTTTAAATGTAAATCAACCTTACCTTCCGCAGTTCCACTGTCACTTCATTTCTATGTCTTCGCATTGTCTAGAAAAGAAAAACAAAGATTACAAATGTATCAAAATACGGATACTGCTAGTATATAAAGATCTCAGCTGGGTGCAGTGGCTCATGCCTATAATCCTAGCACTTTGGGAGGCCGAGGCGGGCAGATCACTTGAGGTCAGGAGTTCAAAACCAGCTTGGCCAACATGGCGAAACCTAGTCTCTACTAAAAATACAAAAAAATTAGCCGGGCTTGGTGGCAGGCACCTGTAATCTCAGCTACATGGGAGACTGAGGCAGGAGAACTGCTTGAACCCGGGAGGCGGGGGGATGCAGCAAGCCGAGGTGGCGCCAGTGCACTCCAGGCCTGGGCGACAGAGCGAGACTGCATCTCAAAAAAAAGAAGAAGAAGAAAAAAAAAAAACTCAGGTATTTGAGTTAGAAGTCATTTAATATTGGCTGGGTGCAGTGGCTCACACCTGTAATCCCAGCACTTTAGAAGGCTGGAGGATCACTTGGGGCCAGGAGTTCGAGATCAGCCTGGCCAACATGGCAAAACCCCATCTCTACTAAAAATACCAAAATTAGCTGGGTGCAGTAGCACGCCCCTGTACTCCCAGCTACTCCTGGAGGCTGACGCTCAAGAATCGCTTGAACCTGGGAGACGGAGGTTGAAGTGAGCTGAGATCATGCCACTGCACTTTAGCTTGAGTGACAGAGCGAGACTCTGTCTCAAAAAATAAATAAATAAGAAATTTATAATCTCAATGACTGATACATCTTATACTTTAAATGATGAGCTACAATTAGTTAAAAAGCCAAATTCTGTATTTACTGGATATCTGTTGGTTAATTTTGTGGAAGGTGGGACTTGGCTGCCTAGGACCCATTTCCCTGCCCTAACTGTACCCAGTCATCTTTGGGGAATTACATCCTTCCCATCCTGTAGTCTTAATGAGACCTAAAGTGGCTCACTCTCTCCTAGCTTAAGTAGGTCACAAGACTCAACTACACTATCAGAATTATCTCCTCTATAACTCTGAATCTTAAGGAGAAAGGGAAAAAAAGGCACATTAAATTCCAAAGGAAGAATTTTGGACAAGGTAGTAAATAATGCCTATATCCTTGACTTGCTCAATTCCCAGTTCTTCCATTTCTCTACTCATCTTATGAACTACCTTACATTCTTCCAATGAATTACGGTTTTGCTTAAGTCAGCCAGGGATGGTTTCTGATGTCTGCAATCAATGAATTATATCTCTAATGATTCATATTTTTAAAAAGTAAATTCATTGCCATGGCCTTAAAAACATGAAAATAAAAATAAGTTTGAGATAGATGTTTTGTATCAAAAGGTAAGGTATCCTTCTGAGTTTAAGAGGATCTATCAGGCATGCCTTATGGGGAAACACTGAAACAATATATATCTCCCCTCTAACATACTGATATAATGGATTCTTTTATTACACATATAAGCATGGTTACATCTTTATATTATTGGAATAAAGGCTATATGGTCATGGTATATTATTATTTTAATATACTGCCAGGTTCAGTGTGCTATATTTTATTTAATAATTCTTGTGATATCTCTTTCTTAAACCACAGTGATCTTCTTAAGAAAAAAAAATCTCATAAAATCCAAATTATAAAGTTTGCTAACTATACTGAAATAATCTAGATATAAACTTAAACTTAAATACAGATACATATTAAATATAAACAAAACTGCCAAACAAAATTCAAATTAGTCATATTCATTTCATGTGATGGAATTATATACAGATAAAAACTATTATCCCTCCCTGATAAGGTTCGACACTAGAAAGAACCTTGAATTTAATTCTATATTTAGTATGTTTCTATATTGTGACTTTAGTACTATTAATACAGAGAATGTCTTACGCATAAGTTCATAAAAATGACAAATGTTGAACAATCTTCAAATACCAACATTAATGAAGTGTTATTTGACAACTCTATAAGCTATCTTTATTCACTGGAAGATTAGAACTCTACCACTGTTAAAAATTTTACCTAAATGAATATTTACTTCAATTTTTCCTATAACTGAAAAGAAAAATATTTTCATTGCAATATTTGCAATACTTAACTATTTATGAATTATTAAAAGATGATGCATAACAAAAAGATCCAGGCAGCATATCTGCTCCAAAATATGATTTTCTGCTCTATCATCTTAATTCACACTAAGATATTTCGGTATAGACAGAATTAGTGAGTTAAATTCTGAAGAACCACACTAAATTAGGAAACCACACTTAAGAGGTGATTAATTTAATGTTTTAAACACCCCTAAACAGGAGTTAGCTCCCAGGTAGTAAGTGCTTCGAATATGAACATCTCAATTTATAGACACTGGTTTGATACTCTGCATAAGGAAAGTTGGAAATAGATTTTTACTGCTAAAGTAGAACAGTTATTCAAGATATACGAATTGACTAGAAATACAGGCACCTCAATTCTTACTCGTTTGGGGTCTAAGAATCCGGCAGGCCCTACAGCACAACTTCAGAGAAGTTTCTGTGTCTAGAAACCCCCTTGATCCTGTGTTCCATCCCTTCTTAGAGAACTGTATCACCTAATCCTAGTCAGAACATTGTGGTATCTGCTTAGGGTTGAAGTTTTCTTACAAGGTGGTAATCTCCAGTCTAAAAGTACTATACCCATGAAACGAACCATATGACTTTTGTGACTGCTTACTAATACATATTTATATATGCAGCATAATTCTAAGATTTGTGTATATAACTCACTAGTAGCAAAACTTCAAAGGCGAAAGTATCTGTTACCCTCACCTATCTCTAATAATTAAAGACCACTTATTCACCCGAAAGAATCATATAAATGTAAATGGCCAAACTCACTTAGGTCAGTTAAGAAGAGGAGGTACTGACTACCATACCTAAGTACCTCTGAGTTAGTCATGACTTACTATGCTCTTTGTTTAAATTACAGAAAAAGATGGACTCCCTTATATTCTCCCTTATATTCTTCCCAAGTGATCTCATCTACCCTCATGTCTGCAATTACTGCTTCATGACCACTCCCAAGTATCTATTTTTAGTCCACTCTGTCTCTTAAGCTCCTAATCTATAAGTCATTCAAACATTCAACAAAAATTTACTCAATACATTTAAAATACATTGGGCAATACATTTGCCAACCGGGAAGCAAGTACAGAATTCACAGTCTAGCACAGGGATCGGCAAACTATAACCTGTGTATCAAATCTGGCAGGCTATCTGTTTCTGTAGGTCCCAACAGGAATGGTTTTTACATTTTTTAAGTGGTTACATTATAAATGATATTAAGTACCTACATCATGCTCTTATTTTTGCCTCTTTGCCCTCAAATGCTAAAATATTTACTATTTGTCCTTTTAAGGAAAAGTTAGCAGACTAGGTGCAGTGGCTCACGCCTGTAATCCCAACACTTTCGGAGGTCGAGGCGGGAGGATCACTTGAGCACAGCCATGCTCAGCTGATTTTTCATTTTTTGTAGAGGTAGTATATCATTGTGCTCATGTGTGCACCTACAGTTCCAGCTACTTGGGGGAGCTGAGATGGAGGATTGCTTAAGCACAGGAAGTCAAGGGTGCAAGGAGCCATGATGGTGCCACTGCATTTCAGCCTAGGTAACAGAGTGAAACCCTGCCTTGGAAAAAAAAAAAGGTTTGCCAGCACCTGGTCTAGTGGAAATGAGAGTAATAATGAGTGATAAAAATGTGTTAAGCTGGCTGGGCACAGTGGCTCATGCCTGTAATCCCAGAACTTTGGGAGGCCAAGGCAGGCAGATCACCTGAGGTCAGGAGTTCAAGACCAGCCTGGCCAACATGGTGAAACCCCATCTCTACTAAAAATATCAAAATTAGCCGGGCACGGTGGCGCACGCCTGTAATCCCAGCTACTCAGTAGGCTGAGGCACAAGAATTGCTTGAACCTGGGAGGCGGAGGTTGCAGTGAGCCACGAGTGGGCCACTGCATTCCAGCCTGGGCAACAGAGTGAGATTCTGTCTCAAAAAAAAAAAGTGTTAAGCTTGAGATAGGAAAGTAAATGTTAAGATCTGTATCAAGAGGAGGTATAATCAGAGGGACAGAAAAAAGCTCCCAAAAGAATTAAAATATGTGCATATGTGTGTTAAGGGCTGGAAGAGAGATGGTTTAAAGGCTTCAAACTCAGTATGCTTAAAACTAATATACTGGTTCCCTTCCTAACACCCTCACCAAAAAGATCCCCCACATCTCCTCTCCTGTCAATACTCCTAATGTTAGGAAACTGTACAACCATCCAAATAGTTTCAAGAGACCAATCCTGGAAGACTATCCCTGTCTACTCACTTTCAATCCTCTGAAATCAAACAAGTCAACCAGAACAGGATTCAAACCTCCCAGCTCCACGGCCACTATCTAAGAGTAAGCCACCATCATCTAATCTGGACTACTAAAATAGCCTAACTAGTCTCCTTCCATGCACTGAATCAATTTTCCACAATGCAGCCGGGGGGGTTCTTTTTAAAATGCAAAATCTGTGTCATCTTTCTCTTGAATAAAATGTGTCAATGATTTTTTTCATCTCTTGGCATCCCCTGCCCCACACAAAAAATGTCATCAGAATAGCCAAACTTAAACTCCACAGACAAAATCTACAAGAGGGCCAGGCACAGTGGCTCATGCTTGTAATCCCAGAACTTTGGGAGGCCGAGGCGGGAGGATTGCTTGAGCCCAGAAATTTGAGACCAGCCTGTGCAACACAGTGAGACCTATCTCTACAAAAAAATTAAAAATTAGCCAGGTGTGGTGGCGTGCACCTGTGGTCCCAGCTCTTCAGGAGGCTGAGGCAGGAAGATGGCTTAAGCCCAGGAGGTCAAGGCTGCAGTGAGCCATGATCATACCACTACACTCCAGCCTGGGTGATAGAGACCCTGTCCCCAAAACAAGCAAACAAACAACACCTACAAGGTTGGGAGACAAAGTATTCTAACGAATTCTCAAATACAAGCAGGGTCTGGTTAAATCACCAGCTACAGGATTCATATGCATATATGCAGAAGAAAATGGAAGGGCAGAAGTTATGGGGCGATTGAAGACCCTGAGAACAAGAGAACTCCCAAATCATGAATGACTAGAGACTTTGGAAAGGCAACTTGAGAACAGTTGCAAATGGAAGGGATCTTTTGCACACATCAACATTGTTAAGTATGATGGAGCTAGACACAAAATCAAAGAACTAAAATCCTCTTCCTGGACAATGTCCTACAATGAACAGAGCCAGACCTCAGAAAATAGGATGCCAATGCCACCCCCTTAAAAAAAAAATCATCTTGTAACAAACAACAGAAGAAAAAGATCTTGAGTGGTGAAACTAGAAAGGCTACCCTGACCCACTTCTTGCTCTTAAAAGTTCAGGAAAATCTATCAAAAAATGGACAGGAAAGGATTGGCGTTGAAGCCCATGCTGTAAGAAATGAGAGAATAGGAAACAGAGTGTTGCTATTGAAAGCCTACTGAAAAGACATATACACAAAAGTGATAAAAACTATCCTAGAAAATGATAGAAAATGTGAAATAACATTATCAATCAGAATTAGAAAAACTCAGAAATGAGGTCCTAGCAATCAAAAAAAAATTAGAAATAAAGCAAAAAATTATTTCAGAAAGGAACCTAGCCAAGAGCAATCTTAAGAGCCAGTAAACAACAGATAATGCTTAAGAGAAACAGACTATGTAAAGAAAAAAACTGTAATCAGAAATGAAGGTGAAAATTATCAGAAGGGCTGGGCACGGTGGCTTACGCCTGTAATCCCAGCACTTTGGGAGGCCGAGGTGGGCGGATCATGAGGTCAGGAGATCGAGACCATCCTGGCTAACACAGTGAAACCCCATCTACTAAAAACACAAAAATTAGCCAGGCGTGGTGGCGGGCGCCTGTAGTCCCAGCTACTCGGGAGGCTGAGGCAGGAGAATGGCATGAACCCGGGAGGTGGAGCTTGCGGTGAGCCGAGATTGCGCCATTGCACTCCAGCCTGGGTGACAGAGCGAGACTCTGTCTAAAAAAAAAAAAAAAAAAAAAAAGAAAATTATCAGAAGGAAGTGACAATAAAGGCACTTAGATTTTAAATTCATATAATAAAGACTCTTCAAATAAGAAAACCGAAGCAATGAAATAGAGCAAATACTTAAAACTATAAATAAAAAAAAACTTCCTGAAATTAGAAGACTTGAACTGAAATACTGAAAGTACACCCAAGTACCTGGGGAATCCATCCAGAAAAACCAACACTGAGAAATATACAAGTGAAACTAACGGACTTCCAAAAAGAAAAGAAGAGAAAATTGCATCTGGACATTAGGCAAAAAATATTGAAAATGTGAATCAAGGACTTTATATCCAGTCAGAACCACTAAATTTAAAGTATACAAGTGGCAAAACAACTGTTATAAACACAACTCAAGGACTACTGTTTATACATGAGCACTTTCTGAAGAATCTAATAGAGAATGGTCACCACACAACCAAAATAACTGGAGAGACACTGATAAAAGGTGACCGTGAGCAATGAATTTATTTACCTGTAGAACTAAGATTAAATAGTCCTTATAAGGTAGGCCCAAACCCTGGGCCGTGAACTGGTGCCAGTCCATATAGCCTGTTAGGAGCCAGGCTGCACAGCAGCAGGAGGTGAGCATTATGGCCTCAGCTCCATTTCCTGTCAGATCACGGTTGGCATTAGATTCTCATAGAAACACAAACCTTGTTGTGAACTGAGCACGTGAGGGATCTAGGTTGTGTGCTCCTTTTGAGAATCTAACTAATGCCTGATGATCTGTGGTGCAACAGTTTCAACCCGAAACCATCCTCCCCGACCCGCCATTCATGGAAAAACTGTCTTCCACAAAACTGGCCCCTGGTGCCATAAAGGTTGGGGACCACTGTTATAAGGGAAAAAATATAGTATTTAACTGCTACATGCCCTGACAATGTAGACACAAAATTGAAGAGGAAGACAAAACATGCATATGAAATACTGAGTAAGTGGGCCAGGTGCAGTGGCTCTTGCCTGTAATCCCAGCAATTTGGGAAACTGAGGCGGGTGGAGCATTTGAGGCCAGGAGTTCAAGACCAGCCTGGCCAACAGGGTGAAGCCTCATCTCTACTAAAAATACAAAAAATAGCCGGGTGTGGTGGCGTGCACCTGTAATCCCAGCTATTCCCGGAGGCTGAGGCAGAGAATTGCTTGAACCTGGGAGGTGGAGGCTGCAGTGAACTGAGATCACGTCACTGCACTCCAGCCTGGGTGACAGAACAAGACTCCATCTCAAGAAGAATAAAAACAAAAAAACAACTAAGTGTATTGATTGCCTTATTAACTATTAACTGGTGAGAAAAGGAAATTGCATCACATCAGATGCTGAAGTAGAGCAGAAAAGAGGTTAAAGCAGTGCTGAGAGAGAAATTTAAAGCACCTAATGCAAACATTAAGAGAGAAAGTCTCAAATCAATAATCAAAACTCCCAGCTTCGACACCCTACAACATAAAAAGCAAAACAAACCCAAAACAAGCAGAAGGAATAAACAGAAATCAATGAAATTGAAAACAAAAAAGTAGAGAAAATTAATGAAAAGCTAGTTCTTTCAAAAAAAAAAAAAAAATCAGCAGACTGGCCAAAAAAAAAAAAGAGAAAATGCAGAGTTATAATATTAGAAATGAAAAAGGTACTATCACTACAGACTTTGCAGACATCAAAAGAACAAGGGAAAACTACAAACAACTCTACACACACAAATTTGACAATTTAGATGAAATGGACCAATGACTCAAAAAGCAAGAACTATCACACCTCACTCAATATGAAATACCTAATTTGAATAACGCTGTTAACTATTAAGATGATTATATTTGTAATTTTAAAACTTCCCTTCAGGGTTTGGATGGTTTAACTAGAGAATTCTTCCAAATGCCTAAAGAAGAACTAACACCAATTTTATATAATCTCTACAAAAAACAGATGGGTACACTTCTCAATTCACTTTATGAAGCTAATTACAAAATTACCTGAATAACAAAACCAGAAAAGACAGCATTAAAAAAAAAAGAAGAAAAAGAAACTGCAGGCCAATATTCTCAATGACTGCAGATACAAAAATCCTTATCAAAATGTTACCAACTAGAAGTCACTATACTAGCAGGCTTCATTCTAGTGATACAAGGCTGGTTCTGTATTTGAAAATCAATCAATATAAACCATACTAACAGACTAATGAAGACAAATCAATGATTATATTATTCAATGCAGAAAAAAATGACAAAATTCAACATCCATTTATAGTAAAAACACTCAGAAAAATAAAAGCCTAGAGTTAACATTCTAGTGGTGAAAAGTCTGAATACTATGTTTCCCTAGATTGAGAACAAGAAAATGGTGTCCACTCTCACCACTATTATTCAACATAGTATAAGAAGTTCCAGCCAGTAAAATAAGGCAAGAAAATAAAGTAAAAGGCATATAGATGCAAAAGAAAGAAAATAATCCCAGCCAGGTGCTGTGGCTCACTCCTGTAATCCCAGCACTTTGGGAGGCTGAGGAGGGCGGATCACGAGGTCAAGAGATCAAGACCATCTGGTCAACATAGTGAAACCCCATCTCAACTAAAAACACAATTAGCTGGGCGTGGTGGTGCACGCCTGTAGTCCCAGCTACTCGGGAGGCTGAGGCAGAGGAATCGCTTGAACCCAGGAGGCGGAAGTTGCAGTGAGCCGAGATCGTGCCACTGCACTCCAGCCTGGCGACAGAGGGAGACTCCATCTCAAAATAAAAAATAAAATAAAGAAAACAATCAATTATTTGCAGAAAAGATGATTTAAAAATTCCAAGGAATATACCAAAAACTTTCCAGATCTATTAAGTGAGTTCAACAAGGTCACAGAATACAACATAAAAATCAATTGTATTTCTATATACTAGCAATGAACACATAGACACTGAAATTAAAAATACAAACAACAGCCGGCTGTGGTGGCTCACATCTGTAATCCCAGCACTTCGGGAGGCCGAGGCAGGTGGATTGCTTGAGCCCAGGAATTTGAGATTAGCCTGGGCAAAATGGCAAAACCTCATCTCTACAAAAAAAAGCAAAAAAAAATTTAGCTGGGCATCGTGGTATATGCCTGTAGTCTCAGCTACTGGGGAGGGTGAGGTAGCAGGATCTCTTGAGCTCGGGAGACGGAGGCTGCAGTAAGTGGAGACTGTGCCACTGCACTCCAGCCACAGCGACAGAGATAGACCCTGCCTCAAAACAAACAAACAATGCTGGATGATGGCTCAAGTAATCCCAGTGCTTTGGGAGGCCAAGGAGGGAGGACTGCTTGAGCCCAGGAGGTCAAGACCATACATAGCAAGACTCAGCTTCTACAGAAAATTTAAAAATTAGCCAGGTATGGAGGCAAGTGTTTATTGTCCTAGTTACTTGGGAGGCTGAGGCAGGAGGACCGCTTGTGTCCAGGAGTTCAAGGCTGCAGTGAACTATGATTACACCACTGCACTCCAGCCTCAGTGACAGAGCAAGATCCTGTTTCTAGTTTAAAAAAGAGAAAAAATGGAGGGGCATATTGTGTTCATAGATTGGTAGACTCAACTTGGTAAAGATGTTGATTCTCCTCATACTGATATACAGGTTTAATGCAATTCCTATCAAAATCCCAGCAATATATTTTGCAGATACAGAAAGAATTATTCTAAAATTTATACGGAAAGGCAAAGTAAGTAGAATAGTTAAAACAATTCTAAAAATGAAAAACAAAGTGGAAGGAATCAATCTAGCCAATTTCAAGATATATTACATAGCTACAGTAATAAACATTGTGTGATATCAGTGGAAGAATATACACATTGAAAAGAACAGAGAACTCAAAATAAGCCTACACAAATATATCCAACTGATTTTTTACAAAGGTGCAAAAGCAATTAAATGGAGGACATCAATAGACTTTTCAGCAAACAGTGCTGGACCAGATAGATATTGACAGACAAAAATATTAACCCTGACTTAAGCCTCACACCTTAAAAAAAATTTAATTCAAAATAAATGTGAAACTATAAACTTTTAGGAAAAACCATAGGAGATAATTCTTTGGGATCTGGGGCTAGGCAAAGAGTTCTTAAACTTGACCGTAAAAGCATGATCCATAACAGAAATAGTTGGTAAACTAGACCTCATCAAAATAAAAAACTATTTTGCTCTTTGAACACCCATGTAAAGAAGATAAAAAGAGAAGCTAGAGACTAAAAAAAAAAAATTTGCAACCACATATCCAAGAAAGGACTAGTATCTAGAATTAAAAAACAAAAACAAAAAACCTCTCAAAGCTCAACAGGTAACCAACCAACCAATGGAACTAGAAAATGGGCAAAAGAAATGAAAAAATATTTCATGGAAGAGGATATACACATGGCAAATAAGCACATGAAAAGATGTTCAATACTATTAGCCATTAGGGAAATGCAAATTAAAACCACCATGAAATCTTATTATACATCTAAAATTTAAAATTGTGATACTTTCAAATGCTGGTGAGTATGGGGAGTTTTCATACATTGCTTGTGGGAATGTAAAATGACAGCACCTTTGGCCATTTCTTAAAGTACACATGTAACAACCACAGGACCCAGCAACTACACATTGGACATTTATACGAGATAAATGAAAACTCATCTACACACACACACACACACACACACACCTGTACGCAAATGTTTACAACAGCTTTATTCTTAATAGCTACAACCTGGAAACAACCCAGGTATCCTTCACGCTTAAACTGTGGTACATCCATACCATGGAACACCATATAGCAATTAAAAGAAACAAACTGCTGATACAAGCAATGACTTGGATGAACATAAATACTGTACGAGCATCTTGCAAGATGTTACCACTGGGGAAACTGGAGAAAGGATAAACAGGATCTCTCTGTGTTATATTTTACAACTGCATGTCAATCTACAATCACCTCAAAATAAAGGTCAGTTTTTAATAAAAATTTTAAAGGATATACATCAGATGCTGAGGGGGAAGGCAAAGAGAAGGTCACAACTAATTTCAATAATGTACATGATGGGGAATCAATAGAAAATAACTAAGAAAGAGAGGACTAAAGAAAACAAAAACAAAACCACAAACTAAAGGCCAAAAGTATACTAAAACAAAAAATAAAACAGATCACATACAATGACTATTTTACACATAAATATACAGGTGATGACAAGGAAACTAGGACTTGACTTTAAAACCATGAAAATAAACTGTGTATGTATATGACAAAATCAAATTTAACAAGAAAAGCAATCCCTAAAAATACAGAAATGAACCTAAACGTGTATCCATTTGGTAGCATAATCACACTATCCTGTGTAACTTTTCAACACAGCAATTTAACCCTGCATCTCCAGTTAACCCTAAAGAGAACTACCAGGAAAACTCCAAACTGTTCTCGGTAACCCTATTACTGGGTGCAGCGCTGCTGGTGTTGTTATTCTGAGACTGTTATGTGTCTATGAGTAAAATAGTCATATTCTATTATTCCTGGTGTCAGAAAAAAACAGGAAGTTTGGCCTAGGAGAAAGACGGATATATGATAGAAGTAGTTTAGTAAAATCCCATAGTCCTGAATTTGAATTGGAATATCAATATATGCATTATATGTGTGTGTTTATGTGTGTATGTATGTATATAAATATGCATATAAATATGTATACATATAAATATACATACACACACACACACAAAATTTTGTTTTAATCCTATATCTATCCACCCCAAGATGTCTACTTGGAGATGTGTATCTCCAACGCCTAGAAACAGTGACCAAATCAGTGAGTGCATAGACAATACTCTCAAAAATACCACCAATAGCAAACAGAACTGGTTCATTCCAACTAATGGGCAGAAAAGGTACAAGGTAAGCCTGCAATATCTTAACATACCAAATATCAAAGATATTTACGAGACTAGAGTCTTGTAAAAACTACTCAAGAGCTAACATGAAGAGGCTCCAAATGTTCAAAGACAGTACAATTATTATCAATTATCAATAAGACAATGAATTCAAACACACACAGATTTCAATCTGTAAATCCAGGAAATGGAAATAAAAACCCAAACAACTAAATTGTCATCACTGAAGGATGATAATGAACTACCTCATTATTTTGAAAACTGATAAAGGAAAAGAATCAAGCATTTATTTTACTGTTTTTAAACAAATTTTATCATGGGGTAATCTAACCAATTAATAAATTAGAGGAAGGTTTCTCTTAATAGATGTAGTCTAGCTCAGCTGTTCCCAAACTTTTTGGCACCAGGGACTAGTTTCACAGAAGACAATTTTTCCATGGACTAGGAAGTAGAAGGAGTGGTTTCAGAATGATTCAAGTGCATGACATTTATTGTGCACTTTATTTCCATTATTATTATATTGTAATATGAAATAATTACACAACTCACCATAATGTAGAATCAGTGGGAGGCCTGAGCTTGTTTTCCTGCAACTAGAGGTCCCATCTGGGGATGATGGGAGATGGTGACAGATCATCAGGCATTAGATTCTCATAAGGAACATGCACCTAGATCACTCGCATGTACAGTTCACAGCAGGGTTTGTGCTCCTTTGAGAATCAAATGCAGCTGCTGATCTGACAGGAAGTGGAGCTCGGGTGGTAATACAAGCAATGAGGAGCAGCTGTAAATACAGATGAAGCTTCACTTGCTTGCCTGCTGCCTACCTCCTACTGTGCAACCCAGTTCCTAATGGGCCACGGACTGGTAGTGGTCCAGGGTTGGGGATCCCTGGTCTAGCTTAAAGAAGGAGTGATAGATTATCACCATTTTACAAATCCTAGTAAATAACAGACTTAGACAATGTTCCTCAGTGGTGATGTCAACATAACAGAAAGAGACAGCCAGACACTACGTGCCTTTCTGATGGAAGAGAAAACCATCACATATGATGCAGTCATGTTCCCAATTCCCCCAAATCATATGAATCTGATAAAGCCTCCAGCTTCAACTCTGAATTTACAGGAAATACAGAGGGTCAATATACATGTCAAGTGACATGATAAAATGTAAAATCCAGCCGGGCACAGTGGCTCATGCCTGTAAACCCAGCAATCCAAGAAGACTGCTTGAGCTCAGGAGTTCAAGACCAGCCTGGGCAACATGATGAAATCCCATCTCTACCAAAAATACAAAAAACAACTCAGCCAGGAATGGTGGTACATGCCTGTGATTCCAACTACCCAGGAGACTGAGGTGGGAGGATTGCTTGAGCCCAGGAGGCAGAGGTTGCAGTGAGCCAAGATCACACCACTGCACTCCAGCCTGGGTGACAGAGTGAGATCCCATCTCAAAAAAAAAAAAAAAAAAAAGCAAAATTCAGATTATGAGAACCTCCGTGAACCCAGTTTCTCCAACAATAAAGTGCATAAAAAAGACAAAGATGGTGAGATTAAGAGACCATAAATTAAAAAGGAGACTTTGAGTTCACATCAATCAATCAATCGCAATGTGTGGACCTTGTAATAGTTGATTCCAGGTGTCAACCTGACTGGATTAAGGGATACCCAGATAGCTGGTGAAAGCATTAATTATCCTCAGTGGTTCAGACAGCACTGAGCTCGTCCCTCTTCTGCTGAAAGGAAAACCCAGGTGGTCAGGCATTTGATTAGAATGACTGGGCTGTCCCAGTGCCTGTGAGGGTATTTCCTGAAGAGACTGGCATTTGAGTTAGTAGACTGATAGGGGAAGTTTCACTCTCAATGTGGGTGGGCAGCATTCAATAAGCTGGGGCCCAGATGGAACAAAAAGAGGAGGCAAGAGTAATTCTTGCTGTCAGAACTCCAGATTCTATGGTCTTCGGATTCCAGGACTTGCACCAGCACTGCTGCCCTTTCCCTCCATGATCACATTGGCAAGTGTGATAATGGTATCGTGTTTTTAAAAAGAATTCCTATATTTTAAATAACATACATATTCTTAATAACAAAAAAGTAGGACAAAAACAGTATATGTTACTTCTGAAAGACGTCATACTTTGGGAGGTCACCTGTTCTACAACAACTGGATCCTGGCTATTAACAGAAAAAAATATTTTTTAATGCAGTGCTGATGTCATATAAGTAGTAGAGAAGAGGGTCCCTCTCCCTCTCCCCACAGTCTCCCTCTCCCTCTCCCTCTCCCCACGGTCTCCCTCTAATGCCGAGCCGAAGCTGGACTGTACTGCTGCCATCTCGGTTCACTGCAACCTCCCTGCCTGATTCTCCTGCCTCAGCCTGCCGAGTGCCTGCGATTGCAGGCGCACACCGCCACGCCTGACTGGTTTTCGTATTTTTTTGGTGAAGACGGGGTTTCGCTGTGTTGGCCGGGCTGGTCTCCAGCTCCTAACCGCGAGTGATCTGCCAGCCTCGGCCTCCCGAGGTGCCGGGATTGCAGACGGAGTCTCGTTCACTCAGTGCTCAATGTTGCCCAGGCTGGAGTGCAGTGGCATGATCTCGGCTAGCTACAACCTCCACCTCCCAGCCGCCTGCCTTGGCCTCCCAAAGTGCCGAGATTGCAGCCTCTGCCCGGCCGCCACCCCGTCTGGGAAGTGAGGAGCGTCTCTGCCTGGCCGCCCATGGTCTGGGATGTGAGGAGCCCCTCTGCCCGGCTGCCCAGTCTGGGAAGTGAGGAGCGCCTCTTCCCGGCTGCCATCCTGTCTAGGAAGCGAGGAGCATCTCTGCCCGGCCGCCCATCGTCTGAGATGTGGAGAGCACCTCTGCCCAGATGCCCCGTCTGGGATGTGAGGAGCGCCTCTGCCCGGCCACGACTCTGTCTGTGAGGTGAGGAGCGTCTCTGCCCAGCCGCCCCGTCTGAGAAGTGAGGAGACCCTCCGCCTGGCAGCTGCCCCGTCTGAGAAGTGAGGAGCCCCTCCACCCGGCAGCTGCCCCGTCTGAGAAGTGAGGAGCCCCTCTGCCCAGCAGCTGCCCCGTCTGTGAAGTGAGGAGCCCCTCCGCCCGGCAGCCGCCCCATCTGGGAAGTGAGGAGCGTCTCCGCCCGGCAGACGCCCCGTCCGGGAGGGAGGTGGGGGGCAGCCCCCGCCCGGCCAGCCTCCCCATCCGGGAGGGAGGTGGGGGGCACCCCCTGCCCGGCCAGCCTCCCCGTCCGGGAGGGAGGTGGGGGGCAGCCCCCGCCCGGCCAGCCTCCCCGTCCGGGAGGGAGGTGGGGGGCAGCCCCCGCCCGGCCAGCCGCCCCGTCCCAGAGGGAGGTGGGGGGCAGCCCCCGCCCGGCCAGCCGCCCCATCCCGGAGGGAGGTGGGGGGCAGCCCCCGCCTGGCCAGCTGCCCCGTCAGGGAGGGAGGGGGGGGGCGCCTCCGCCCGGCCATCGCCCCGTCCAGGAGGTGGGGGGCGCCTCTGCCCAGCCGCCCCTGCTGGGAAGTGAGGAGCCCCTCTGCCCGGCCACCACTCCGTCTGGGAGGTGTACCCAACAGCTCATCGAGAACGGGCCATGATGATGATGGCGGTTTTGTGGAATAGAAAAGGGGGAAATGTGGGGAAAAGATAGAGAAATCAGATTGTTGCTGTGTCTGTGTAGAAAGAAGTAGACATAGGAGACTCCATTTTTGTTCTGTACTAAGAAAGATTCTTCTGCCTTGGGATGCTGTTGATCTATGACCTTGCCCCCAACCCTGTGCTCTCTGAAACATGTGCTGTGTCCACTCAGGGTTAAATGGATTAAGGGCGGTGCAAGATGTGCTTTGTTAAACAGATGCTTGAAGGCTGCATGCTCGTTAAGAGTCATCACCACTCCCTAATCTCAAGTACCCAGGGACACAAACACCGCGAAGGCCGCAGGGTCCTCTGCCTAGGAAAACCAGAGACCTTTGTTCACTTGTTTATCTGCTGACCTTCCCTCCACTATTGTCCTATGACCCTGCCAAATCCGCCTCTGCGAGAAACACCCAAGAATGATCAACAAAAAAAAAAAAAATTAAATTAAAAAAATAAATAAATAAAGTTTACACCAAGGCTGGCTTAAAAAAAAAAAAAAAAAGAGAAGAGGAGAGGTCGGTCAAGTTGAACCCAAGAGGGAAGTCATAAAAAGTAATTAAGTGAAATGAAAACTATGAAGGTAGCTGCCTATTTCATACTGGGAACAAATTAAGTCCTGACCCCTGATGCCAGGTTGGAGAGTTAAACCTAAATTAACACTTAGGTTATACAACATAAAATAACTACAGCAAATATTTCAGGAACAGAAAAATGGAAGTAAAATATATCAGCAAGCCAGAAGAAATGATCAGAAATGACCAGATCTGAAAAATAAAAAAAGAACCAAACAGAACTCTGAGATATGAAAAAATAATTATTAAGTTAGACACATAACCAAAATCAAGAACTGAACAGATGGGTTTTACAGCAAATTTAAAGTAGTTTAAGAGATTCTGTGAACTTTAAGACAGGTCAGAAAAAACCGTCAATTATGAAATAAAAGAGGGCCAAAGACGACAAATATAGAAAAGAGGGTAAGAAACATAAAGGATACAATAAAAAATACAAAACAGTGTTTGTTTGGGTTCCTCTGGACAGAAGCAACTGTTAGGAGATAATAGCTAAAAATTTTCCAGAATTGATAAAAAACAGTAAACCACAGATTCAAGACACCCAACAAACTCCAAGTGGGAAAATAAAAAGATTTCTTTTCCCAGGAGGAAAATATCCTAGAAGGAGCCAGAGAAAAACAGATTATCTTCAAAAAGCAACAGACTAAAAACTGGCCAGGTGCAGTGCCTCACACCTGTAATCCCAGCACTTTGGAGGCCTAGGTGGGCAGATCATCTGAGGTCAGGAGTTCAAGACCAGCCTGGCCAACTTGGTGAAACCCCATCTACTAAAACTACAAAAATTAGCCAGGCAAGATGGTGGGCACCAGCAATCCCAGCACTTTGGGAGGCTGAGGTGGGAGGAGTGTTTCAGCCCAGGAGTTCAAGAACAGGCTGGGCAACATAATGAGACATCTCTACAAAAAGATTTTTAAAAATTAGCTGGGTGTGGTGCTGTGCACCTGGAGTCTCAGCTATTCGGGAGACTTGAGATGGAAGGATCGCCTGAGCCCAAGAGGTTGAGGCTGTGGTGAGCTGTGATTGTCCCACTGCACTCCAGCCTGGGTAACAGAGAGAGACCCTGTCTCAAAAAAAAAAAGAGTCAGTTTGTCAGTTTTTAGTCGGTTGGGTTTGTTTTGTTTTGTTTTTTTGAGACAGAATCTCGCTCTTCCTGTTTTTGTTTCCTTCTTATATAGTCCTCATACTTCATCAACTCTAACTCTTGTACTTCTATCCTGTTGCCCTGGTGAAAAGTTAACTCTGGGTTGTTTCAATTCTCACTCCAAAAGCTGAGTTGCTAAGTGTGCAACAGAAAAAATAAATTACTCAACCTCCATTATAGGTATAACAAATTCTAGGTCTCTAACCTCAATTAAGCTCTCAATGCTTACTGTCTGGAAATCTTTCCAGGCTTTCCTAGTTAGATTTTGCACAAAAAGCTACTGCTCAAGCCCCCTTCCAAATCCTCCTTCCTCTCAGCAGAAGACCAGGCCTCATATTTATTGAGAAAACAGAAACTATCAGATAGTAGCAACTCCCTCAACTTCCTAATGTGCACGTCCAAATCTCCTCCCCAATCCCAAGATCCCTGTCTCCTTTCATCCTATCACAATGACAGTGCAAGAGGTGGCTAGCTGTGCACTGAATCTAATTATTCTCTCATCAACTGTCCCCTTGCTTCATCAATTATCCATCTCCTCTCTCCCATCTTTCAAGTATTCTATTTCCCATATCATGAGCATGCCCATGTCTTTCACTTAAAAAAAAAAAAAGAACCTTTCTCAATCTACATTTTCTTCTAACTAGTTCCTGTTCTCTTTTGCCAAAATTTTTGAAAAAGTAGTCTAGACTGTCTTCACTTCTACTTATTTAGTCCACTCCATCCAAAATTCCATTGGCTCTGCTCTTGCCAACATTATCAGCAACCTTCCATTCATGGAACGCAATTCTTAATTACATGGTACCTTTGCAGGAGAACACTTCATTCATTCTCATCTCCTTGACTTCCATAACACCACATTCCTGGTTTTCCTCCTCTTTGGTCTTCCTCCTTCATCCATCCATGTTGCTCTTCCCAAGGTTTTGCCTATTCATCTAGTTACTCTACAAACCCTTTCTAGGTTATCATATATATCTCCATGGCTTCAATTATCAATTAAGTATTAATAACTCTGGATAATCCAGATTTGTTTCCTGATGAATTCTGAATTGTGCAGTAATATGTAACTTTTCAATGTTATAAATAGAATACATATAAGGGAAAATCTAGTTAATCTTTAAATACAGAAAAATATTTGTATCTGGCATCTAAAATGTACTATTTATTATTTTGCTCACCTGTATATATTCTAGGTTATGATTAATCAATACAGCAAAGTGGAACCATTACCTTTTTTGTCATAACAGCTTTGAGATATAATTCACTTACCAAACAATTCACCTAAAGTATACATACAATTCAATGGTTTTTAGTGTATTTCACTGAGTTATAAAACTATTAACACAATCAATTTTATCATATTTTCTTTTTTGAGAGGAGGTCTCACTATATTGCCCAAGCTGGTCTCAAACTCCTGGGCTCAAGTGATCCTCCCATCTATGCCTCCCAAAGTGCTGGGTTACAGGCATGAGCCACCGCGCCTGGCCTATATTTTCATCACTACATAAAGAAACCTTTTATCCTTTAGCAGACACTTACCATTCTACCCAGCTCCCCATCTCAGTCTTACAAAACCATTTATCTACTTTTTGTCTCTATAGATTTGAAAATGCTGACATAAAATGTCAGCTGTCAGACGTCAATCACCCCTCCAACTATAGCTCCCTTTAGCTAGCATCCTTTAAGTAAACTGCTGTATTTGTAAGTAAACAGATTTTGGTGTGTTCTGCAAGTCCCATAACCTTGGGAATTTAAGCAGCTTAAAATTTTAAGCCCGGATCTCTCTCCTGAACTAAAGTATCTCCTGGATCACTCCCTAGAAAACCCCACATGTTCCTTAAGACATTCAAAACTGAGTTCATCATTTTCCTCACTGGTCTTACTTAATTTACTGTTTTCACCTTATCTGTAGAAAACAGCACTCTCTAAAAGTGGGATATTCGACTACCTCAAAAAGTAGTTCCAAGAATTAAATAAAATAAACATTAATAAAAGCAGCTCGTGTCACCAAGCAGGCAGTCATCAATGTTTGTTTCCCTTTTCTGTCTACAGGTTGTAATCTCCATTTCCAATATTAAATGCCATTACTTTTCCTGTCCATTGAGGTTTTAACATCAATGATTTTTCATTTCTAGCAAAAGTTTATTTTTGTAGTACTTCTTAATGTTTTTAGGTCCTTCTTAAAATGATTCAATCATCTTAAAAATATTTATTTTACAGTCTTTCTCTGATTACCTCTATTGCTGAATTTCTTAGGAGACATAAGACTGACGTTTTTGGTGTCTGTATTATCTGTGATATATTTCTTCCTGTGTTTTATAATTTTGGATTATGAACCTGTTCTCTTCCTGTGCTAGTGAGACCATCCAAAATTTGAAACATTTAGCCTCTCTATAAGAGTAACTAAAAATCAAATAACTTAGAATCTAAATAGCAGAAATTATATTAAATTTGCTATTTGAATGGCATCCTCTCTGGAAGACAAGCATTATTTTGATCTAAAAAGTCTTTTCTAGTATGTGAAATTAAGAATAAATCGGAAACTTCAAACTTCCTTCTCTATCCAGTCCCACTGGTCTGCCAGTTACAGATTAAAAAAATATAGCAGGGGGTGGAGAAGTTTATTAATAAACCTAACATCAAAAATTAAAGCTTGTTTTACCCTTCCAAAAAAGCCTATTCCTACTCCACTGCAGACAGAAAATTCCATTGCGTTAATATTACAAGATATCAACTAGAATTTTTTTAAAAAATTAAGAAGGGAGTGAGATTTTTCACTTTACAAATAACTGAAATGGGATTCCTTTTTTTTTTTTTCCCCTCTTCACAGAGGTAATCAAGTTAGGATTTTTTTTTTTTTTTTAAGTTCTGACTGGAAAAAGAGAACTGGAAGTATAGGTTTAGGACTAAACACAGGACATTATGTCCTAAGAGTTTAAAATTTTAGAGCGATACCATGAAATAATTTAATGCAAGAATAATATCAATTAGGCCTGCGCAGTGGCTCACGCCTGTAATCCCAGCATTTTGGGAGGCCAAGGTGGGCGGATCACCTGAGGAGTTCGAGACCAGCCTGACCAGCATGGTGAAACCCCGTCTCTACTAAAAATACAAAAATTAGCCAGGCGTGGTGGCACGCACCTGTAGTCCCAGCTACTCAGGAGGCTGAGGCAGGAGAATTGCTTGAACCCAGGAGGTGGAGGTTGCAGTGAGCCGAGATCACGCCACTGCACTCCAGCCTGGCGACAGAGCCAAGACTCTGTCTCAATAAAAAAAAAAAAAGAAGAAAAAAAGAATAATATCAATTAAATTAGAATAAAAAGAACTATTACAAATTATATTTTCATTATCTTGATTGTGGTGATGGTTTCATCAGTGTATGTACGTGTGTGAAAGAGTATCAAATTGTGTACAGTTTAAAGCTGCTTTAAAAAATGTGATTCAAATTGCAAAAAAATCTATTCCTATGTACCTTCTTAGGTATTAAAGCCACAAGAGCTACACAATGGGAAGACCATAAGAGTGGCTCTGTCACTAACTAGCTATGTGATCCTGAACCTATTACTTAACCTCTCTGAACCCCAGAGTCCCCACTTATGAAACGAGGATATCACAATCTATCTCTGGGACAGTATAGTGAAAGTACCTTCCATAACAAGTCCTTACTGAACATCTACAAAATATGACTTGTTTACTGTACAAAGTAAAGTATACCTATATAAAGCATTCATTAAAACTTGTGCTTTATTACTAAGTTACAATGTGAGTACCAACAACAAACAAACCTACCTTACATAGTCCAAAATGTACATATCACTATTATATTTTTTCATCTTTCCACTTTCAAACTGTGTCTTTGTATTTAAAATGCTGCTACACAATCCCAGCACTTTGGGAGGCCAAAGCAGGCATATCACAAGGTCTGGAGTTTGAGATCAGCCTGCCCAACATAGTGAAACCCCGTCTCTACTAAAAATACAAAAAATTAGCCGGGCGTGGTGGCAGGTGCCTGTAATCCCAGCTACTCAGGAGGGTGAGGCAGGAAAATCGCTTGAACCTGGGAGGCTGAGGCTGCAGTGAGCCAAGATCGCGCCACTGCACTCCAGCCTGGACAACAATGCGAGACTCTGTCTCAAAAAAAAAAAAAAATGCTGCTACATAGAAGCCAATATGCACTGTAGCCAAAATGCACTACATAGTGCAAAATGTATTTAAAATGGACAGTATGCAGTTGGGTCTTGCTTCTTAATCCAGTCTGACAATCTCTGCCTTTTAATCGGGATGCTTTAGTCAATTTAAATGTATCATAATGACTGATATTGTTGAAATCAGGCATTTCATTATGGTATTTTTGTTTTTGATCATCTCGTTTGTTTTTTATTTCTCTTCCTGCCGGCCTGTCTTCATTTGGGTTAATCGATTTTTTTTTTTTTTTTTTTTTTAGCATTCCATTAGATATTCCTCTCCTGGCATTTAGGTTCATCTTTTAATTTTGAGATTTCTCACTAGGGATCACAACTGTGACTTTAACTTAAAACAATCTATTCAGAGTTAATGTTCTACCTACTAAATGTCAAGAACCCAACTTGTGTGCCACACATACATGTACTACACATGCCACCACTGCATGCATAGTATTTAAAAACTGCCAAGAATTTGGACAGATCTTATATGCGAATTTTTTTGGACTCACTTTCTTTGTAGCTGCCTCTCTTCCAGGATTTACCCACTAAGTTTCTTGCTGTTCTGTTAGCCCAGAACTCTGTACCCTTACATTTCATGCAAATAAGGTTGTGGTATTCTTCACCAAGTAGCAGGAGGATTACAGAGCACCCTCAGACAAAAACCCACCAACTTATGAATTTCACAAGATAGTTATGTTTTAAGAATAGGCTCTCCTCCAGTTTGTCTGCTTTTGATCACTCTCCAGTACCTTTAAAGAAAAATTAATATATTTTGTCCAGATATTATCATTGTTATCTATAGGAAGGTAACTCTACAGTATTGCACCATTACTAGAAGCCAGAATGCCACGCTACTTTTACTACATAAACTCCATTCTGAAAATGACTTAACTAGGTAATTTATGCTACTATTAGGTATATTTTTCCTTCATACAAATGGAATCATATAATATGTGGACTTTCATGTCTGGCTTCTTCACTTAGCATGTTTTTGAGATTCATCCATGCTGTAGCATGTATAAATACTTTACTCCCTTTTATTGCTGAATAATATTCCACTGTATGGACATACCCCATTTTATCTACCTATTCTTCCATTCAAGGACATTTGGGTTGTTTCCACTTTGGGGATATTATGATAATGCTATAACAAGCATTCATGTACGTGTTTTTCATCTTTTGGACACATACCTAAGAATAAAATTGCTAGGTGATATGGGAACTCTGATTAACATCTCGAACTGCTATTTTCTAAAGTTGCTGCACATCCTACCAGAAGCGTATTAGAGTTCCAATTTCTACTTATCCTTCCCAATGCTATTATTTGTTTGATTTTAGCCATTTTAGTGTACGTGAAATGATATCTCTTGCTTTTGATTTGCACTTCCCTAATGACTAATAACATTAAGCATCTTTTCATGTGTTTGTTGGTCATTTGTATGCCTTCTTCAGGGAACTGTCCAAGTCCTTGCCCCTTTTTAAACTAGACTGTCTTTGTATTGTTCAGCTGTAGTTCTTTACAAATTCTGGATGTTAAGTAGTACCTTTAATGGATGTATGATGTGCAAGTTTTTCCTCCCATTTGTGGGCTGCTTTTCTCTTTTTTTTTTTTTTTTTTTTTTGGAGACAGGGTCTCGCTCTGATGCCCAGGTAGGCATGATTACCACTTGCTGCAGCCTCAACCTCCTGGGCACCAGTGATCCTCCCACCTCAGCCTCCCAAGCAGCTTGGACTACAGATGTGCACCACCACACCAGGCAAATTTTTAAATTCTTTATAAAGACGAGGTCTCACTACACTGTTTAGGCTGGTCTCGAAATCCTAGGCTCAGGTGATTCTCCCACCTTGGCCTCCCAAAGTGCTGGGATTACAGGTGTGAGCGAGCCACTATGACTGGCCACTTTTCTACTTCCTTGATGGCGTATTTTGAAGTACAAAATATTTTAATTTTGATAAAGTCCAATTTACCTATATTTCCTCTTGTCACTTGTGCTTTTAAGGTGGTACTATGAAACCAGTGCCAAGGTTACAAAGATCTACACAGATGTTTTCTTCTGAGAAGTTTACACATTTTAGTTTTTACATGTATATCTTTAATCAACTTTGAGTTGGTTTTTGCATACTGTGTGAGGTAAGGCTCCAGTATTCTCTTGTATGTGGATAGTCATTTGTTCCATTTGTTGAAAAAAAAAAAAAACTATTCCTTCCTTGTAATACTGTTTTGCCACCCTTGCTGAAAATCAATTGACCTACCCACCTACCAAAAAAAAAAAAAGAAAAGAAAAAACCCCCGAAAATATAACTGGTAAATGTGAAAGTTTCTTTCTGGACTCTCAATTCTATTCCATTGGTCCATATGTCTATCCTTATGCCAGTATCACACAGTCTTAATTACTATAGGTTTGCTTGTTCTGTAAATTCTGAAATTGCTAAATATAAATATGAGTCCTTCAACTTAGTTCTTATTTTTCAAGTTTTGCTTTGGTTATTCAGGGTCCTTTGCAATTCCATACAAATTTCAGAATCAACTTGTTGATATTTCAAAAAAAAAAAAAAAAAGAAGAGGAAGAGAAAAAGAAAAGAATAGAAAAAAAGAAAAAAGGCAAGTCAGTTTGGATTTTATGGGAAATTGCATTGAATCTCTTAGTTCATTTGGAGAATACTGCAGCTTAACATTAACTCTTCCAATCCATGAACATGAAATATATTTCCATTTACTTAGATCTTTCTTTCAATGAAGTTGTAGTTTTCAGCATACAAGTCTTAAACTTTCAGTAAACAATGAATTCCTGATAAAGAAAATAAGTCTTACACTTTTGCTGAATTTATTCCTGAGCATTTTATTCTTTGTAATGCTGTTGTAACAAAATTGTTATTTTGTTTTTTAAGACAGGGTCTCACTCTGTCACCCCCGCTGGAGTGCCAGTGGCGCAATCACCATTCACTGCAGCCTCAACCTCTCCAGCTCAAGGCTCCCTCCTCTGCACCCAAGTAGCTGGGACTACAGGCATATGCTACCACACCCAGCTTTTTAAATTTTTGATTTTATTTATTTTTGAGACAGGGTCTCACTCTGTTGCTTATTTAGTCTCACCCAGGCTGGAGGCTCTACTGCTCATCATAGTAACACAATTACAGTTCACTGTGGTCTTGACTTCCCAAGCTCAAGCGATCCTCCCACCTTAGCCTCTAGAGTAGCTGGGACTACAGGTACACACCATCAGACCTAGCTAATTTTGTTTTTTTTTTTTGTAGTGATGGGATCTAGCCATGTTGCCCAGGCTGGTCTTGAATTCCTGGGCTCAGGCAACCCACCTGTCTCAGCCTCCTAAATTTTGGGAAGTATAGGCATGTATAGGCCACCACACCTGGCCTGTTTTAATTTTAGATTGCCCATTGCTGGTATACTAAAATACAATTGATTTTATATACTGATCTTGTATCCTGCAACCTTGTTGAAATCATTTATTAGCTCTAATAGTTTTTAAGTGAGTTCTTTAGAATTTTCTATCCAGAAGATCATATCATTTGCAAATAAAGAGTTTTAATTCTTATTTTCCAACCTGGTTATCTTTCATTTTGTTTTCTTGCCTAATTGTGTTGGCTAGAAAATCTGGTACAATACTGAATAGGAAGAACAACAATGAATACGGTTGTCTTATTCCTGATCTTAGGGGGAAAGCTTTACACTTACACCATTAATATGATGTAAGCTGTGGATTTTTCAGATGCTCTTCATCAAGAGAATGTGAAGAATGCAAAATAAAACCATAATAAGACATCTCTACACACTTGGTAAAATGATGAAAATTTAAAAGACTGGCAAAACAAAGTATTGGTGAGGATGTGGAACAATTAGAATTCTCACACTGTTGGTGAATGTAAAATAGGACAACCACCTTGGAAAAGAATTTCAAAGTTTCTAAATACTGTTGGGCTGGGTACAGTGGCTCACACCTGTAATCCCATCACTTTGGGAGGCCGAGGTGGGTGGATCACCTGAGGTCAGGAGTTCCAGACCAGCCTGGCCAACGTGGTGAAACCCCATCTCTACTAAAAATACCAAAATTAGCAGGGCATGGTGGCGCACGTCTGTAATCCCAGCTACTCAGGAGGCTGAGGCAGGAGAACTGCTTGAACCCAAGAGGCAGAGGCTGCAATGAGCTGAGATCATGCCATTGCACTTCAGCCTGGGTGACAAAAGCAAGACTCTGTCTCAAAATAAATAAAGACAGTTAAATACACACTTATATGACCCAGCCACTCTATTCCTAGGTATTGATACAACAGAGAAACACATAGACTTGTATTGATCCAAAAGACATACACATAGCTTTATAAACAAATATTCATAGCAGTCTTACTTACAATTGCCAAAAACTAGTAACAACTCAAATGGCCAACGGTAGGTAAATGGCCTACTGTTGTGGTATATTCATATAATGAATATGAGTCAGCAATTAAGAAGAATGAACTTTAGGTACACAAAATATTAATGTTAATATTAAGTTTTTAAAAAATCAGACACAAAAGGAGTATGTATTGTCATCACATTTAAACAAAATTCTGGAAAAGGCAAGCTGATCAATGAAAGAAAGCAGATTAATATTTGCCTAAGGGTTAGGGACAGGAAGGGGTTACTGCAAAGGGATATGGAGGAACTTTTGGGAAGACAGAAATATTTACATTTTGATTGCAATGGTGGTTACAAGGAGGTAATCATTTGTCAAAACTCATCAAGCTAAATACTGATGTGTATTACTTCTGTAATTTTTTAATGTTAATTATTCTGAGAAGTACTTAAATTATTTGAAGTCCTTTCTAAATTAATCTGCCTCAAAGATTTTTTCTATGATATAATTACCAATGTCCTAATTTTTTATCCTATTAATACCATATTATGCACTTGGATCTGTGTTGCTTATCAACACTTGGGGCAGCTGATAAATATTCCCTGTAATTAAAAAAAATTGTAAGCAGTCAAAAACTAATAAACCTTCAAGAGTGTTATAAATAAATAAAATTTACAATAACATTTACATGACACCTATTTTAATGTTTTGTCCATTTTATGTTCCAAAGATAATTAGGACTAAGTGGTGAGCAGTTCATGTAAAAATGACTTTACAGTAGTTATAAAACCAAACTCACACTGCTGAAGTCTACTAGGCAGAAGAACTGAACAAGAGCAGGAAGGTGTTATATATTTTCTGAAGGTCCCTAAAACAACTCTAGGCACCAGATAACTCCTACCTCACCAAAAGAAAAAAGAAAGGAAGAAGTAACCATATTCTGAAAGTCTATAGCACCAATACTATCCCATTCATAGTCATCTTTTTGAGACAGGTCTCGCTCTGTCACCCAGTCTGGAATGCAGTAGTGTGATCATGGCTTGCTGCAGCCTCGACCTCCCAGGCTCAGGTGATCCTCCCACCTCAACCTCCCAAGTAGCTGGGACCACAGGTATGTGCCACTAAACCCAGGCTAATTTTTTTTTTTTTAAGGGATGGGGCTTTGCCATATTGCCCAGGCTAGTCTCAAACTCCTGCGCTCAAGTGATCCCCCTGCCTCAGCCTCCCAAAGTGCTAGGATTACAGGTGTGACCCACCACACCAGGTCTTAGTTCTTTTTCTTGATACAAGTCAGCAGAGACTCCAATTTCTCCACTTCAATAAATTAATGGATTCTTTAAAAAGAGAAAAAGATTAATTAAAGCCACATGAGCCACAGCCCCAACAATCTACAGTTATACCCCGAATTCAACACCTGGCAGCAGTCATAACTAGGGGTCTCCTATAACACCTAGGCCTGGATGTCCAGCTGCCTGGTTTCCTCTGGTTTATAAATTCAGAACTTTTAGATTTCTCTTTTGCTCATTCTCCCTTCTCTGCCTTTTAGACAAGAGAGCTCTGGACCTCCTCTCAAGGCTATCTTTACCCTAAGCAGATCTGCCCAACATCCCTTCCTCCCTAATACCTGCACTGCTGTAAACACTATACAGTTCTCTCAGAAATAGGTCCAATATTTACTATGTTACCAAAACAAAAGAAAAGCATAGGGAGGGATATGTTGGTTAAATTATATTTAAAGTTTAGCCATGACCACAAGCATATCATGTCCTCACATAATGTCATCACATTCACAAATACAAAAACTTAGAATGAAGGTGATAAACCTGGCTGTGCCCCCTAACTGCTGCATGGAGCTATGTCTAACGTTATCAGAAGACTCCTGCACTGGTAACTAATACAACTAATTAGGAATGTGTTCTCATTATGAAAATATTCGGCCAGGCATGGTGGCTCATGCCTGTAATCCCAGCACTTGGGAGGCCAAGGCAGGTGGATTACCTGAGGTCAACAGTTCAAGACTAGCCTGACCAACCTGGTGAAACCCTGCCTCTACTAAAAATACAAAAATTTGCCACTTATGGTGGCACACACCTGTAATCCCAGCTCCTTGGGAGGCTGAGGCAGGAGAATCCCTTGAACTGGGAGGTGGAGGTTGCAGTGAGCGGAGATCATGCCATTGCACTCCAGAGTGAGTGCACTCAGACGACAGAGTGAGACTCTGTCTCAAAAAAAAAAAAAAGAAAGAAAGAAAAAAGAAAAAAGAATATATTCTAGCTATTTTTGACAAACACTAAGCAATATACTAAAGAATTTATTACCAGGAGAGAAATATTTAGTAAGTTAAAATAGTGCTTCCCAAGCACTTTCATATCATGGCACGCACAGAAAATATTTATACAGCATACTGAGATAAAAGGACAAGGCTACATAGGCTCCACCACCCAAGTCCCCGGGTGGCCACCCCTAGGGCAGCACACCACATGGGAAACACTGACTTAACAGGCTCTCATGCTAATACCCTGGGTCACTGTGACAAACTAGGGAGAAGTTCATCCATATGGCTGTACACTGTCACAAACAAACCAGCTTTAAAAAATACTTGTTTCTGCTTTTCTAACTTATACATGTTCATCAAACCATGAAACATTCAAGGCCCAGTTCATCCCCACCAAGAAGCCCTCGCAAATCTCTAAGGCTGTAATTCACACCTATCTTTTCTCTGTGTTCCCAAACTTCCTTTACTCTTACTAAACTATCCTGTTCTGTTTTATAGTTGCCTTTAGCTATTATTTACCTTATTAAATATGTCCCTTGAATAGAAGGATCTTGTTTCATTCATTTTTATTTCCTTCTTGCTCCACAATATTGAAAAAAGAGTTTGTACAACCTGTTTGTTCAATCGGACTTGGGGTGGGTCATATTCAGTGACAATGCTTTTTGTACTACAATAGCCCATGTACTTTCTCCCTCTGTATTCCGAAATTGGATTTATTTAGTTCCAAGCCTCTCAAATATCCCAAATTTTCCAGTTTCAAGAGTTCAACAGGATACACAAAAATGTTTGTTTGCACTAGCCCCACATCCACAAAATTTAGAAAACAAATGCAAATATCCAGCCCCTATCGAACTTTTTTATTTTTTATTTTTGTGTTTTTAGTAGAGACAAGAGTTTCGCCATGTTGACCAGGCTGGTCTCGAACTCCTGGCCTCAAGAGATCCACCCACCTCAGCCTCCCAAAGTGCTGGGATTATATGCATGAGCTACCATGCCAGGCTGTACCCCTACAGAACTTTAACATCCAAGTATCAATTCTTTCTTCCAAGCAAAAACAAGGTTTCCAGAACTCAACAGATAACTGAAAACCACACTGTTGTTACCAGCCATAGTCCCTGACAGTAACTTTAAATTGCCCAAGAGCAGTGAGGAAGCATTTTAAATTATTTTCACATCTATTGAAGGATTCTAGCCAAGAGAATTTATTCTTATTATACAGGAGTAAATACGCATTTTATCATTAAATAGTATGATAATCCTAACTAGGAATTATCAGCTTATAAATTTTCTCTGTAATATCTGTGAATCTATCTGAATGCTAAGATTTTATTTAGAATCACAATTTTTATTTTCATCTTCCCCTTCCCTTTAAAAAATAGTTAATTTTTAACTACTAGTAAGTAGAATAGAAAAATAACTATAAGTGAATACTTAATATGAATTAGTACACAAATTAAGTTATACAAGGATCATTCCCAAAATATTTATTGAAAAATGCTTCTATCCATTTCTGATGTTTTTCTGACCCTTGTTTAAAATACCAGATGCTAAAGTTAACTAAAATATATTTATGCATAATCTAAAAAGACAAAAAAAGCACCTCAATAAGCATTCCCAAGTATATATTATTTCAAAACCAAGATACATATAGTCATGGAAGTAGTTTCAAATTTACAGTCAGTTCAAATTTATAAAAAGATACTAACTGTATAGTCCATTGCTCTCTGCTAGCTGAGGTTAACACCGTACAAAAGCTGGTTTCTACTTTTTCTCTACCACCCATATATGCATCTCTACAATCTGTAGCCCAATACTTAGCCAACATGATCATCCTTCTCAGTCTACTGAATTCCTTTTTTCCTGCTGATTCAAATGTTGAGGAATGCACACGCAATATCCAATCCCTCTAATTATTTCAATGCCTGTTCAGCTACCTTCCTCCATACTCTATTCAGCTTTCTACCTTTCAGTCCCTATTATTATCATTTTGCATAAAGAAAAATAACAACAGTATCTGTCTTAACACCCTCTGTAAACACCACAAAGATATGCTGAAGAGTTGGATCTGTACCCCTTTTGTGTTTCTGAAACAGGAAATGCAAAGAAAGTATACAGGTTCCAGGACCTCCTAATACCAAAATCCAAGGATGCACAAGTCCCTTTATATAAAATGGCATAGTATTTGCATATAACCTATGCACTCCTCCCACATATTTTAAAATCATCTCTAGATTACTTGTAATACCTAATATTATATAAATGCCACATAAACAGTTGTTACACTATTTATTTTTTTCTTTATTTGAGACAGGGTCTCACTCTGTCACGTGGGCTGGAGTGCAGTAGTGCAGTGCTTGGTGAAGCCTTGACCTCCTCAGGTCAAACAATCCTTGTGCCTCAGCCTCCCAAGGAGCTTGGACTACAGGAACACGACAATGCACCCAGCTGATTTTTTTTTTTTTTTTGTATTTTTTGTAGAGATAGGGTCTCACTTTGTTGCCCAGGCTGGTCTAGAACTCCTGGCTTCAAGCAGTCCTCCCACCTAGGCCTCTCAAAGTGCTGAGATTACGGGCATGAGCCACATGCCTGGCCCGTATTATTTTTTAGTAAAATCACTTTCCAAAATACTGCAATATGAGGAAACCTTTATTCCAAAAAGTCTACTCATAATAACTTATAAACATCTTTGGAAGTTAAAAATTAACCACATCAACCTGCTTAGCCCACATAACCCACATTAACCCACATCAACCTGCTTAGCCCACATAATCCACATTAACCCATATTGTGGTTTATGTTTTAAAAGGAGAAAAAACACTGAAACTACCATATGTCTTACCTTTTAGGCATACATGTTAAAATTTTGGCAGATGAAACATAATACTGATAGATGACGCTTCAAAATAATGCAGGGAAGAGTAGAAGTGGGTAGAGATTGTTAAATCAAGTTTAGTCTAAAGCAGTCTCCTTACATATTTGAAGTTCAGTCTAAAGGTTTCTCTGTACATAGTGAACTATAAATGTATCTAAATGGAGGTGTAAACAGACTGTAACCTACTTTTGTGCCAATCACCAAGTTTTGGCCAGTTAAAAGGGGCCAACTGTTCAAACCATGTTCAAATAAGGCAAATGCCGAGCTGTAACCAATCTGACTGTTTCTGTACCTCTGTCTATACATCTTCTTCCACCACCTGGCTGTGCTGGAGTCTCTCTGAACATACTGTGGCTCAGGAGGCTGCCCTATTCACGAATCATTCTTTGCTCAGTTGAACTCTTTAATTTGACTACGGACTTTCTTTTAACAAGATATAAATTACACAAACGACCATAAATTATAATTGTTTTAAAATGCCACATGGGAGTTCAATATATTATTCTCTCTACTTTTACATATGTTTGAAAGTTTTATAAAAGAGAGCTTTTGTTTTTTTGTTGTTGTTTTTTCTGAGACAGTACAATCTCAGCTCACTGTGGCCTCCACCTCATGGACTAAAGAGATCCTCCCACCTCAGCCTCCCAAGCTGGGACTACGGTTGTGAACTTCACACCATGCTTGCCTACTTTTTAAATTTTGTGTAGAGATGAGGTCTCACTGTATTGCCTAGGCTGGTCTTGAACTCCTAGTCTCAAGCAATCCTCCCTCCTGTCTTCCAAAGTGCTGGGATTACAGGTGTGAGCCACTGTGCCCAGCCAGAATTTTTGTTAAGTGTGTTATGATAAAACACATAATTAAAAACAAGTGATTTTTGATTTTCTGAAATCAGAAAACCTGGTTACCAACTAGATGAGTGGACAACATTCATTATTTTTCTATGCCTTAAATTTTCACATCTGTGAAAAAGGAGTTGGACTCATTAAATTCCAACGTTCCTGCTAGTTCCATTTTTTTCTTTAACAATTCAACTGAATGACTTCTACACTTTGAATTTGGTTTAACAATTCTAACTAAAATCCAGAATGCATTCATAGCTAAATCTTATATAATTGGAGAGAGAAGGTCTGTGTGGTAGATAGAGCTCCCTCTCCCCTCTCCCCTCTCCCCTCTCCCCTCTCCCCTCCCCCCTCCCCCCTCTCCCCTCCCCCCTCCCCCCTCTCCCCTCTCCCCTCTCCCCTCTCCCCTCTTTCCACGGTCTCCCTCTGATGCCGAGCCGAAGCTGGACGGTACTGCTGCCATCTCGGCTCACTGCAACCTCCCTGCCCGATTCTCCTGCCTCAGCCTGCCGAGTGCCTGCAATTGCAGGCGTGCGCCGCCACGCCTGACTGGTTTTCGTATTTTTTTGGTGGAGACGGGGTTTCGATGTGTCGGCTGGGCTGGTCTCCAGCTCCTAACCGCGAGTGATCTGCCAGCCTCGGCCTCCCGAGATGCCGGGATTGCAGACGGAGTCTCGTTAACTCAGTGCTCAATGGCGCCCAGGCTGGAGTGCAGTGGCGTGATCTTGGCTCGCTACAACCACCTCCCAGCCGCCTGCCTTGGCCTCCCTAAGTGCCGAGATTGCAGCCTCTGCCTGGCAGCCACCCCGTCTGGGAAGTGAGGAGCGTCTCCGCCTGACTGCCCATCGTCTGGGATGTGAGGAGCCCCTCTGCCTGGCTGCCCAGTCTGGAAAGTGAGGAGCGTCTCTGCCCGGCCGCCATCCCATCTAGGAAGTGAGGAGCGCCTCTTCCCGGCCGCCATCACATCTGGGAAGTGAGGAGCGTCTCTGCCCGGCCGCCCATCGTCTGAGATGTGGGGAGCACCTCTGCCCTGCCGCCCCGTCCGGGATGTGAGGAGTGTCTCTGCCCGGCCGCCCTGTCTGAGAAGTGAGGAGACCCTCTGCCTGGCAACCGCCCCGTCTGAGAAGTGAGGAGCCCCTCCGCCCGGCAGCCACCCCGTCTGAGAAGTGAGGAGCGTCCTCCCTCCTCGTCTGGGAGGGAGGTGGGGGGTCAGCCCCCCACCTGGCCAGCCGCCCCGTCCGGGAGGCGAGGGGTGCCTCTGCCCGGCCGCCCCTACTGGGAAGTGAGGAGCCCCTCTGCCCGGCCAGCCGCCCCGTCCAGGAGGGAGGTGGGGGGGTCAGCCCCCCTCCCGGCCAGCCACCCCATCCGGGAGGGAGGTGGGGGGGTCAGCCCCCCGCCCGGCCAGCCACCCCGTCCGGGAGGGAGGTGGGGGGATCAGCCCCCCACCTGGCCAGCCGCCCCGTCCGGGAGGGAGGTGGGGGGGTTAGCCCCCCGCCTGGCCAGCCGCCCCATCCGGGAGGTGAGGGGCGCCTCTGCCCAGCCGCCCCTTCTGGGAAGTGAGGAGCCCCTCTGCCCGGCCAGCCGCCCCGTCCGGGAGGGAGGTGGGGGGGTCAGCCCCCCGCCCGGCCAGCCGCCCCGTCCGGGAGGGAGGTGGGGGGGTCAGCCCCCCGCCCGGCCAGCCGCCCCGTCCGGGAGGGAGGTGGGGGGGTCAGCCCCCCGCCCGGCCAGCCGCCCCGTCCGGGAGGGAGGTGGGGGGGTCAGCCCCCCGCCCGGCCAGCCGCCCCGTCCGGGAGGGAGGTGGGGGGGTCAGCCCCCCGCCCGGCCAGCCGCCCCGTCCGGGAGGGAGGTGGGGGGGTCAGCCCCCCGCCCGGCCAGCCGCCCCGTCCGGGAGGGAGGTGGGGGGGTCAGCCCCCCGCCCGGCCAGCCGCCCCGTCCGGGAGGGAGGTGGGGGGGTCAGCCCCCCGCCCGGCCAGCCGCCCCGTCCGGGAGGGAGGTGGGGGGGTCAGCCCCCCGCCCGGCCAGCCGCCCCGTCCGGGAGGGAGGTGGGGGGGTCAGCCCCCCGCCCGGCCAGCCGCCCCGTCCGGGAGGGAGGTGGGGGGGTCAGCCCCCCGCCCGGCCAGCCGCCCCGTCCGGGAGGGAGGTGGGGGGGTCAGCCCCCCGCCCGGCCAGCCGCCCCGTCCGGGAGGGAGGTGGGGGGGTCAGCCCCCCGCCCGGCCAGCCGCCCCGTCCGGGAGGGAGGTGGGGGGGTCAGCCCCCCGCCCGGCCAGCCGCCCCGTCCGGGAGGGAGGTGGGGGGTCAGCCCCCCGCCCGGCCAGCCGCCCCGTCCGGGAGGGAGGTGGGGGGGTCAGCCCCCCGCCCGGCCAGCCGCCCCGTCCGGGAGGGAGGTGGGGGGGTCAGCCCCCCGCCCGGCCAGCCGCCCCGTCCGGGAGGGAGGTGGGGGGGTCAGCCCCCCGCCCGGCCAGCCGCCCCGTCCGGGAGGGAGGTGGGGGGGTCAGCCCCCCGCCCGGCCAGCCGCCCCGTCCGGGAGGGAGGTGGGGGGGTCAGCCCCCCGCCGGGCCAGCCGCCCTGTCCGGGAGGTGAGGGGCGCCTCTGCCCGGCCGCCCCTACCGGGAAGTGAGGAGCCCCTCTGCCCGGCCAGCCGCCCCCTCCGGGAGGGAGGTGGGGGGGTCAGCCCCCCGCCGGGCCAGCCGCCCCGTCGGGGAAGTGAGGGGCGCCTCTGCCCGGCCGCCCCTACTGGGAAGTGAGGAGCCCCTCTGCCCGGCCAGCCGCCCTGTCCGGGAGGGAGGTGGGGGGTCAGCCCCCCGCCCGGCCAGCTGCCCCGTCCAGGAGGTGAGGGGCGCTTCTGCCCGGCCGCCCCTACTGGGAAGTGAGGAGCTCCTCTGCCCGGCCACCACCCCATCTGGGAGGTGTACTCAACAGCTCATTGAGAACGGGCCATGAAGACAATGGCGGTTTTGTGGAATAGAAAGGGGGGAAAGGTGGGGAAAAGATTGAGAAATCGGATGGTTGCTGTGTCTGTGTAGAAAGAGGTAGACATGGGAGACTTTTCATTTTGTTCTGTACTAAGAAAAATTCTTCTGCCTTGGGATCCTGTTGATCTGTGACCTTACCCCCAACCCTGTGCTCTCTGAAACATGTGCTGTATCCACTCAGGGTTGAATGGATTAAGGGCGGTGCAAGATGTGCTTTGTTAAACAGATGCTTGAAGGCAGCATGTTCGTTAAGAGTCATCACCACTCCTTAATCTCAAGTACCCAGGGACACAAACACTGCGGAAGGCCGCAGGGTCCTCTGCCTAGGAAAACCAGAGAACTTTGTTCACTTGTTTATCTGCCGACCTTCCCTCCACTATTGTCCTGTGACCCTGCCAAATCCCCCTCTGCGAGAAACACCCAAGAATGATCAATAAAAAAGAAAAAAAAAAAAAAAAAAAAAAAAAAATCTTATATAATTAACTGAAAATTGTTCATTACTGTTACCAAAATAACAATCTAGTACAGTACTTACCTCAGCTGGGCCTTCATTACTATATAAATCCTATTTTGCTTACCCTGAAACACCTTTCCTTCAAGTATTACCTCTTAGACCCTTCATTCTCTATAGTTAACGTTGTCAAAGAAAATAGAGGCCACTAAGTATAATTTGTTCCAGTTTCCCTACCCCTAATGCAGCCCATCCTCATTTCTGCCTGTACTTCAAGTCCTTTCCACCTGAGGCTGCTTCAAGATCTCTCCACATCTCACACATCTCTTATATTTCTTATTCCCTTCCCCAACAACTTCCTACTTACTCTATCTAGGCTCAGTCGTTTGTTCCTTTTCTAACCAAGTCCTCAGGTCTCTTTTGCTCTGGCTTCTTCAGTTTAGCCTACAGTCAACACCACCCTTCTTAACAAATAAAAAACAACGAACAGCCTTCTTTCCACCCTACGTCTTCCTCAAGCTAACCTGTGATTCCTCCTTCCCATGACTACCAAATATTTAAATCAAAGTTCTAACTAGTCTAAATAGCTCAACTCCAACTCACTCCTTAGCTCATCATGATCTAGCTTCCAGCCTCCACCACCCTCAGTTTTCCCTTCTCACTGGCCCCCAAAGAGCAAATACAATGAATGGCTTATTGTAAGGTCTCATCATGCCTCTCCTCTCTGTAGCATTTGATACTGCAATTACTGCCCCTCCTTCAGGAAACTCTCCTCCCTAAGTTCTTATACACCATTTTCCTGCTAAGCTTCCTACAGACTCCCTCAGTACCATTTTCACCTCGTCTCCTAATATGATTTGGTTCCTCAGGGTTCTTTCCTCCCCTGCTCCTCTTTCCTTCTTATCCCTACAATCCCTCACCTATATTATCATCTTACTCTAGCCATTGCTTGAGCTATTAATCTTCACCACTGGACACGCTAGCCTAGAAGGGCCTGTGAGCAAAATCTAGACCCCCAACTGATTTCATAAATAAAGCTTTATTAGAATACAACCACACTCATTTGTTTGCCTACAGTCTATGGCTGCTTTTGCGCTCAAGACACAGGTGAATAGCTGCAATACAAGCAGAATGGCCCTCAAAGCCCTAATATTTAGGCTTTTAAAAAATATTATGGCTCTTTACAAAAAACTTGCCAACCTCTATTCTATAAGGTAAAATATGCCAAAAGATTAGTCCTAATAACTTTTTCTGCTTTTCAATCTCAGTGCCAACACTATAGTCAGGCCACCCATCTGAGACCTTGAGGGTTTTCTGTTACTCCCAAACTCCCCATCTGAGACCTTGAGGGTTTTCTGTTACTCCCAAACTCTCTTCTCATCTTCACCAATCCATCCCCTATGGTATAACCAAAGCAATGCTTCTAAATGCACAAATCTATTTCACTGTTTAAAATGTTCCCCAGAGAAAAGGTTTTTCACAATCTGGCTCTTGTCTGTCCTACCCAAATTTCAAATTACTCCACACCTGAATATTGAAAAAAAAAATATATATATATATATATTTTTTTTTTAAGATGGAGTCTCACTCTATTGCCCAGACTGGAGTGCAGTGGTGCAATCTCGGCTCACTGCAACCTCTGCCTCCCAGGTTCAAGCGATTCTCCTGCCTCAGCCTCTGAAGCAGCTGGGACTACAGGTGCACGCCACCACACCCGGCTAATTATTGTATTTTTAGTAGAGACAGCGTTTCACCATGTTGGCCAGGCTAGTCTCAAACTCCTGACCTCAGGTGATCCACCTGCCTCAACCTCCCAAAGTGCTGGGATTACAGGTGTAAGGCCACCGCGCCCAGCCAGAAATACTGAGTTACTTTAGTTCCCCAGAATGTATCACACTATCTCTTACTTCCAGGCTTGCCCAAGATTTACCATAAATACCTACACATTTTTCTACTTTCAGCTCAGGCACAATCACCTCCATGAAGCCTTCAGTGACTTACCCAGGCCAACTCAGGTGATTCTTTCCCCATGTGCCTGCTCCACTAGGTACACACTTCCATTACAGGAAATATTTACTTGTTTTCACATAATCTGCCTACTAGTCTATACATTCCTTGAGCAGGAACCCTGAGGTAGAGTAGGAAAATGGCTATTAAGGGCATGGAGTTTTAAAGTTGGAAATCTGGGACTCAGTGCCAGTTCTGCCCCTTCCTAACTGTATGTTCTTAACAAATTAAGAAGAAAATGAAGAAATGAAGAACTCATTTTCTTCCTTTGTATAATGTAAACTTTGTGAGGATTATTTAAGGTTATTCTTATAAACACAGTGCCTTACACATAGTTAAGTGCTCAACAATTACTGGTTATCATTATTTTCATTGTTTTATCCCTCACACTCAGTAAAGAATTCGAATAGCTGCTGAGTGACATAACTGAAGCAAGCTAGTTCTGCACTGTTTTCAGCTGCATACTGAATATTTTCATCTGAACAACATTTGGATCCCGAGAACTCATTATCTTTATGCCCAAACTGTTTCAATTAGAGCAATCAACTTGTTAAGGTTTGTCCAGGACTTTCTCTGTTTGAACACTGAAAGTCCTGTATACTGGGAACTACCTCAGTTCCAGGCAAACCAAGACAGTTGATCACCTTAGAGTTATGTTGCAAACAACAGCAACTGACTTGGGTAAATTTAAGAAGAAATAAAGAGAAGAGTGAATTTATTGGTAGAATATATAGAGTAATTCACAAAACCAAGACAAAGCTGAAGAATCAAGCCTACGAAAGCAACTCCCACATATCTAGCCGGCAGGAATTAATGGATGGTTACCTTCACAGTACTTCTGTCAAGATGAATCAATTAGGTCTCAGTATCAGCTCACTCAAGATTTAAATGCCAGGGACAAATTAGCCTAATTTGTGTTAGCCAGAAAAATGTGAGGCACATTAATTAATCAGAGGCAGGAGCACCTACATTAAAAATCCCACCATAAGATAGCCAACGGCAGAAAAGTAGCTTCCAAAGGCCAAATCAGAAGGTTGTTTCCAAAAGCAGGGGGAATGGATACAATGCCCCTCATATCAGCTGCAGCTTAAACACGCCAAGCCTTTAGACTCCATGACACAGTCACTGTTATTCATGCTATTTTTCTTTCTGAGTTGGCAAACTCATCCTTCAAGACCTAGCTCAAGTATGACCTTCTGTGTAACCTTACTAATTTCCCCAGGTACAATCACACTTTTTCTATACTCTTATAGTACTTTACAAATTATCTACCTGTATCATAGAACTTATCACACTGTACACTAGCCATATGCTTAAGTATCAGTCTCTCCCACTAAACTGAACTTCCTTAGATCAGGGAATATTTTCATATTTATAATCTTTGGCACCTAATGATGTCTACATAGCATGTAGAAAATACTAAATAGGCTGCGCGCGGTGGCTCATGCCTGTAATCCCAGCACTTTGAGAGGCTGAGGTAGGTGAATCACTTGAGCCTAAGAGTTTGAGACCAGCTTGGGCAACACGGCGAAACCCTGTCTCTACAAAAAATAAAAAAATTAGCTGGGCGTGGTGGCGTGCACCTGTCCAGCTACTTGAGAGGATCACTCGAGCCTGGGAAGTTAAGGATGCAGTGAGCCGTGATTGTGCCACTGTACTCCAGCCTGGGTGACAGAGCAAGACCCTGTCTCAAAGAAAGAAAAAAGCTAAATAAATGTTTAATAAATCTGTTCCCCAAGTCACTAGAATATGTAAAGCATCAAATAAAAAGAAACATAGGGGCTACCACAAGTAAATATGCTGACAGTATCAAAAGAAAGCTGATAGACTAAAAGCAAGGGAAGGACAAGCCAAAAAAATTAAGAAGAGCAAAAACTCCACAAGTGTAAAAATCAAGAAGAAAATTCTGTTAATTTAACAACCTGAAGGCATCACTTATGTAAAAGCAAAACCCAATATCCATATGCATAATGGTGATTCTCAAGAACCAAGAAAACAACTAAATTATATTCTATTTAAGGCAAGTGTCAAAATAAAGTAAAATCTAGTATGTATACAACCTCCCTAACCCAGAAAACCAAGAATGATTAATTCCAAGTAAATATAGTCATGATTTATTTTACCATATTTTAACTGCTGATGTTGGCTATGCTGTAAGAAAATTTTTCTTAACAGCAAAACTGCAAGAAAGGATAGCTACATCCTCCTTATACTTTTAATATTCCTTCACCTCCACTTGAAAATGAGAATACAGTCCTCCCTCTGTATCCTCGGGGGGGTTGGCTCCAGATGCTCCCTCCCCCGAAGATACTAAAATCTGCAGATGCTCAAATCTCTTCTATAAAATGGCACAGTACAGTCAGCCCTACGAATCCACAGGTTACAAAGGGCCAGCTGTACAGCCAAACCGTATGCTAACTAAACAAAAGGTCAACTGAGGAGTGGGGTCAGTCATAGAAAGAAAATCCTACTGACTCTGAAGTTAGAAGTTCTAGATATACACTTTGTAACTCCTTTACTGGATACCAAGAAGTTACTTTTTTTTCCACTTCTTGAAATGTCATCCATTTCATGTCCCATTTCCCCCAAATAACTGAAATTCACTTCACAAACTGTTAAGTAACTTTCACATTGATGGCATTAAACTATTTGTTCTTTATCACCTGAACCCTACGACCAATCTTATTATCATTACTGAGATGTATTCTAAAGTACACACTACCACCAACTGAAGTTTAAATAAATAAATAGAAGCTTAACTTGAAGCTAATCAAGACTTTAAATCAAACTTCCAGTTTAGACTGGGCTCAGTGGCTCATGGCTATAATCCCAGCATTTTGGGAGATTGAGGAGGGAGGACTGCTTGAGGACAGGAGTTCAAGACCAGCCTGGGCAACACAGCAAGACCCCATCGCTACAAAAAGTAAATAAGCTGGACATGGTAGTGTGCACCTGTAGTCCTAGCTACTCAAGACGCTGAGGCAGGAGGATCGCTTGAGCCATGATCGTGTCACTGCACTCCAGCCCAGGTAACAGCAAGATTCTGTCTCAAAAATAATGTTTAAAATTTTTTTTTTAAAAAGCTTCCAGATTACAAAAAATCTGAAGGGTGGTAAAAAAACAAATAAGAGGAACCAGTTAAGCACCACCAGAAGGAAACAGACAAACCCAGTAATTAGGACAGTCTATTAGGCTAAATATGAAATTGCCAATACTTGGCTGTTGTTACAAACCTGGAAAAAAGCAATTTCATATAGTGCAATTTAATATAAGAAAACTGACCCGAACAAATTAGTGGCATTTTTAAATGGTTGGGAGACAACAGACTAAAGTTGGAAACAATCCAAGTATTCATCTATAGATGAATGGGTAAACAAAATGTGGTATATACATATAATAGAATGTTACTTAGCCATACAAATTAGCCTTAATCACTAATTCATTCACTATGTATATACCTTAATCTCCCAGAACTTTACCTGTCATAATAAAAAGCTTGGAGTTGATTTGAGAAGCAGTAGGAAAAGGCACTAAAAGAGTAAACGTTTCAGTTCAAAAATACACATGAGAAAAATTATTGTGTCTGTGGTGCCTATGATGTATTTATTCAAGGAATATTTTAGTGCTTGCTTGGTTCTAGCCACTGTACTAAGTGGTAGGCAATGAAGATACATAGTCTGTGCCCTCAAAAAGCTCACAATCTAGTAGGAAAAATAAAATCTAATTAAAATACATTATCATAATTGCAACGAGAAAGATACACTCAGACTTCTTCCAGGAGCAAAAAATGGTACCTACCCAGAGTTGAGTATTTAAAAGTGGTAGGAATTAGCCAGGCAACAGGAGGCAGAGAAGGATATTCCAGTCAGCAAGATGGCCCTGAGAATAGAAATAGCACTGGCGAGGAGGGGCAGGCGGGATTCCAGATTATGTATAAGCATATAAGAAGTTCAGTGTTGCTAGGGCTTAAGGGGGTGGGGGAGGAAGGCTGAATCTGGAGAAATAATCAGGCATCAGGCTCACTGAAAAATCTCATAAACTACAGGAAGAAAACCACTTTGGAGATAGTTTTTAAACAGGAAGGTGACAGGTAATAAGGCCTAAAGTAGGCTGGAGGCAGCAGAATATAGAGGCAGGGCCAAAATCCAGAGACAGCACAGAGATTCAAGCTACATAACTGGCATCTGACTGAATGTGGAAGAGGAGAAAGAAGTCCAAGAAGCCTCTCAAGTTTCAAATTCAGGTCACATTGAGGGTGATGATGCCATAAACAGAAAAAAGAAAAAACAAAGGCAGAACATGGCTTTAAACACTTTGAGCTTGAGAAGCTAAAAAGATGCTCATGTGAATAATTTCCAGCAGATGATTTTAACAAATTTAAGTCCCCGCACATTGAAATGATGATTAAAGCCAAGGGAGTTGCTGATATGAGCAAGAAAAACAGTCTACAGATAAAAGAATCGTAGACAGAATCCCAAGCCATGGCTACTACATTCAAAGGGTAGGAAGAAGACTTACCAAAGCTGACTGAAAAAGAGTACCCCAAGAGAACCAGGAAGCAGTATATGCCCCATTAGTGAATTCATGAAAAAAAAAAGTTTGTTTGCTATATGGCATATAGATTCCTGAAACACTTTACACTCTCCAGACTTAGGAAGAAGAGGGAAATGCACAGGATGGATGGTCGTTAAGCACCTTCAGACACTGCATATGGTTAAACAGAGCCAAGAGGCAGAACATGGGTGCATGGCCAATATACATACTCCTGGGCTTGATCCGTTCAACTGTTTCTGTACTTTATGTTCAACTGTTGTTATTTAAGAGTGCTAAACATTAATGTGATACTAAAAATCACATATGAACCAATATGAACTTTGCCTTAACATTTTTTTATTAAACATTCAAGTATGAGCGAGTGCATGTTACAGAAATACATTATAGGAGAACAGGCTGTTCAAGGAGGGCTAGGCAACAGTATCAATGCCATGGAGTCAACACCAAAAGAAAATTAATGTCTTAGAATAATACTGAACCTTTCATTCCCAAATGTAGACTTTTTTCAGGTATATCATCTAGTCTCTCTTCTCATTAAGTTTCATGTTTCAAGTTACATCCAAGGTATCTATTCTCACTGAGCTTCTCAACAGAGCCCAAATACTTTAATAGCTATACAAACACAGAATTTGTTGTACATCACAGCAATTTATCCCAAATAGGTGAAGGAAAATTCACCTAGGAAAACACTAGAGAGGAGGAAAAGAATAGGGACTGATAGTACCAAGTATGCTGTAAGTCAGGAAAGGCTCATGGAGAACTTTTAAAGTTTTTTTTTGTTTTTGGTTTTTAACTAGAATGACATGGTGTGGCAGAATTGTAATCTTGGTGTTCCAGAGATATATGAAGGAGTCTCACTGAAGAGATAGGTTGCCAGAGTGAACCCCAACTCAACAGATAGTCAAAAGAAGGCACACAGAACAGCATATACAAAGGCATGAAGAAGAAACTACTGGTTACTCAAGCATCTCCAGTACTTTATCACAGCTGGCACAAAGGAGATATAAGGAAAAGTGCAAGGTGAGGTAAAAAAGGTAAGGTCTTACAACTATGTGTGGCATGCTAAGGACTTTTATCCTGAAGTCAATGGGAAGGATCATAAACAGGAAAGTAACACAGAAAGATATGAGAAAGATCAATCCACAAGATACACTGGGGAGAGAAGATACTGAACGCAGAAGAGCTAGGTACACTATTATACTTGTTCAGGCAACAAAGATAAGGGTCTAAACTAGGGGCAGAGGAAGTAAGGTTGGTAACAGGTACAAACATGAGGGTTCTTCAGATAACTAATACAAAGAAGGGTGAAGGAGGGGAAGAGAAGGGAGTCAAGGATAGAATCTTAAACTTGGACAATCAGATAGTGCCACTTAGCATTGGAGGTTCCAGAGACAGAAGCAAGTCTGGTAGAGCTAACTGAATTTTGCAGGTGAGAAAACATATTAGCCCTGGTATCAGAAACTAAAGCATAAAGCTTAAGTGTTAAGCCCAAAGATACGGATTATCATTTTTTGGTAAAACCAACCAACTGGCTCCTTGCTGATAAGAAGGAAACTTTGCAAGAGTAAAAAGATAAAAAGGCAAATAAATCTAATAGTAAAGTTCATCAAAAATTTGCAAGGTTTTAAAGTATAGAAATAGCAATTTCTGTGATATAGTCAATATTTCTTCAAGATTTTCCCCATTCACTAACTTTCAGGCGTGGTTTGTACATGTCAAGTCTTAGACTCCCTTCGGTGGAGTACAGCACAGTAAGCAAGAGTTCTAGCTTTAGCATCAAGCTTTGTTTGTTTTTGAGACAGAGTTTCACTCTGTCGCCCAGACTTGAGTGCAGTGGCATGACCACAGCTCACTGTAACCTCTGCCTCCCCAGTTCAAGTGATTCTCTCGCCTCAGCCTCCCTTGTAGCTGGGATTACAGTCATGAGCCACCAGGACCGGCTAATTTTTGTATTTTTAGTAGAGACAGGGTTTCACCATGTTGGCCAGGCTGGTCTCGAACTCCTGACCTCGGGTGATCCACCTGCCTCGGCCTCCCAAAGTGCTGGGATTACAGGCGTGAGCCATTGCGCCCAGCCGCTTAGCATAAAGCTTTGATATATTGTAAGCCCAGGCTTTGCCACTTAACACTCAATGGAAGACTTAAGGCCACTTACTTAAGGGTTGTAGGCCTCAAGTTGCCTCAGCAGTAAATGGGGATAATAATAGTACTTACTTGATATAAGACTGTTGTGAAGATTAAATAGATAATCTATATAAAGTACTTAGCACTGATATACTGTAAACAGTAAAGGTTAAGGTTTTTAAAATAATTATTAATTACTGTTACTAATGAAAATGTCACACTCTTGAGGTATACAGCAGCAAGAAAATGAGAAGTTGACCTGGATTGCAGTTACCTGAGCATTTGTTTTGTAATTATTCATTAATCAGAACATTTCTGTTTTGCACACTTTTCTATAAGTTATCTTTGAAAACAGGAAAAAAGTTTTTAAGAATCAATGCCTTACATGAAAAGGTCTAGTATTAAAATGCACATTCCAGGACCGGGCATGGTGACTCATGCCCCTAATCCCAACACTTTTAGAGGCCAAGGCAGGAGGATAACTTGAGCTAGCAGTTTGAAACCAGCCTGGGCAACATGGCAAAACCCCGTCTCTACAAAAAACACGAAAATTAGCCAGGTGTGGTGGCATGCGCCTGTAGTCCCAGCTACTCAAGAGGCTGAGATGGAAGGACGGCTTGAGCCTGGGAGGAGGCGAAGGTTATAGTGAGCCGAGATTGGGCCACTGCACTCCACCCTTGGCGACAGAGCCAGACCCTGTTTTTTTTTTTTTTTTTTTTTTAAAAAAGCACATTCCAGAACAAATAAAAGGAAATGTTTCCCTTTCAATATGTACTTCTTAGTTTTTGCTACAAAATGCATCCCCTACCCAAGCTCCAAATTTCTATCAGTGATGATAATTACTCCCTCCCTTCCTCCATTTATAAACCTCAGAATAACCTTTACTCCCTTTCTCTTCAGTGATCTTTACAAAGAGAATGTGAAGGAGGAGGAAGAGGGAGGAAGAACAGCATCATCAAATCCTCATTCCAGGTTGTAGCCATTCCCAGTCTCAATTTTTTGGAAAACTCTTCTTTGCAGATCAGACAACAGCACTATTTCTCCAAAATGAATTCTAGGTATTACTGCCCTGTCACCCTTTCCATTGCTCTAATCATGTTACATCTCCTCTTTGCTCTGGAATAAATTCCTTCACATCTCCCTATCAAGAAAAAGCTTCCAAGCAACTCTTTGCCACAAGATATTCTTGCATCAACACAGGCCACCTGGAAGTCTCCTCTCTTTAATATAATCACTCTTCTTTTTTACCTGGATATTTATTCACCAGTTAACATGCCCCTTTTAAGTTTGGTACATATTTCCTATAAGATTCACTAACCTCATTTTTTTTTTCCTCTCCAAAGATCTCTTAAAGTCTCTCTCGATTGAATGACAAAGAAATTTTCTTCCTCAACCCTCTCTCTACTCAAATCCCCTGGCATAACTCTATCCTTTTATTTTCTTTAACAGGTATGGATCTTATTCTTGCACCTAACATCTTGTGTATCAGCTGCTTCTATAATTTATAACATGTTTTAGCTTTTGTCTATCCTATATGTGAAAAAATAGGCATCATAGCTTATCAAAGTGCATCTCACTGTTTTGGAACAGCCTGATAACCACAACTACTCAGTTACAGAGCTAAGTTGTACTATGTTTCTAATGGACAAGACTAAGCATGGTTACCTACTCTTAGATATGCCTAAATCCCCAATAAAAGCCCTTCATCAGATTTGACCCCAGTTTACCCTTTAGTCTCTCTCTCTCCTACATTTCTCTCAGGACTCTTCAATTACTGCTCCCTCTAGTCTGGAATGCCCCTTTCTTCCACCAGCCTTCTCCCGCCCTTTGCCTGGCCACCTTTCTTTCATCCTTCACAATCAGCTCACTCCCATTCATCCATTAGAAATCAACCAGAGTATCTTCCCTTTCTGCTCACCTCCAAGTAGTTTTTTTGGCATGCATTTTCGGAATACTACACTGTAACAACTGTTGTTCTGCATTGTAATTATCACCCCCACTGGACTGTAAACTCCCTGAAGTACAGACTGCATCTTATTCCTTATCCCCAAGACCTAACATTGATAGATACCCAATAGACAATTAGTGAATAAATAATACCCATATCCGCTGAGTGACATGCACAGGCTACATAAGCACACTGGGGTTTTTTATCTAAAGTTCCAGCTGGGTGTGACGACTAGCATCTGTAGTTCCAACACTTCGGAAGGCCGAGGCGGGAGAATCACTGGAGCCCTGGAGTTCAAGACAAGCTTGGGCAACAAAGCGAGACCCCGTCTCTAAAAAAGATTAAAAAATTAGCCAGGTGTGGTGGTGTCCGCCTGTAGTCCCAGCTACTTGGGAGGCCATGGTGGGAAGATTCCTTGAGCCTAGAAGTTTGAGCTTGCAGCTGAGCTATGAGTGCCTGAGCACTCCAAACTGGGTAAAGGAGCAAGACTCCGTCTCAAAAAATACTTTACTCATGTAAAGTGGGGATAATGCCACACTTCATACACTTGTTACACAGATTAAATAAGGTATCATGAAGCTCGTAACAGTGTCTGCCACATTAGAACTACCATTTGAATGTCTATTTCACGTTTTAGTTACACTATAGAATCCCAAGAAATGTAATATTGTGACCAATACCAGGCTGAATGGCTTAGCAACCATGCTCTTTTTCATGCATCTAAAAGTCACGGGTTACATTCTTATCATCAGCAAATATTTGTTGTGTACCTATTATGTGCAGGAGTCCTTACTAAGTATCACTGAGCTACCAGAACACAATAATAGAGGTAAACAATGAAACAAAAACCTGTATCAATATCCGAGAGAAGAATGTTACTGGTTTTTCTGTACAAACAATGAGTATTTTTCAATAAATTTTTATTTGCAACAGGATAGGCTTCAAGAAAAATTCCTAATGGGAAAAGTTCAAAATTAACACTTGTCATCAAGTGGACCAATAACAGGAGGCAGTTCCAAAATTTCTTGTTCCTATTCCCAAGTTTTACTTTCGCTTAGATGTATTTCTTACAAAGGGTATTTAACCATGACCAGGAAAGAATATATGATCTTTATTTGACTCATTTAAATGGGAATTCCACGGATATCTCCCTAGGTTCTTTCCTACCAGTATTTAATTTTGTAGCTCTGAAAAACGGCCTGAGTTTGTCTGTTTCTCTACAAAATAGAACACTGAATGGTATATTTACCCCACAACCTTCCTTAAGACAGGATAAAACACACCTCTTAATCACACTAGCTTATCAAAAATTACAAAACTGCAAATCATGTCGCCTAGTATTAGCAAAGAAGGCTGTGGCCTTAAAACCATTTTCCCCCTAACAAATCCAAAGGTCACGGTCCCAGTGAAGTTTGTGCATTATACTTACTGTTTTCAGTAGCTGCAGAGAGACCTCTAGCGCTGCCTCAATAAGCCGAGTTTGCAAATAGTACCTGCTAATGTCACCTTAATGAGACAATGGCAACATGCTGAGTAGCAACTAACTGAGTGACCGCGATGAATGTTTAGTTTTGCAACCACTTGGAAATTCTACTGGCTTGGAGCAAGAGGTATGTAAGAGCATTATGAACCTGTGTATCCAATTTATTTTAGTAAAACGTGTCAAAGAAATTATCACCCTATGCACACCCCACTCCAAGAAAGGCTAAGAAAACAAGTCCTATGAGCGGAGGTCGGAGCAACCTCTTTTCCGAAGCCTGAACACAATAGATGGCAAACTATTGTCCACCTTCAGCTCGCTCCAAATGCCAGCAGTTGCAGGAGTATGAGCTGGAACAGCTCGGCACGACTAGTCCAAAGACGAGCACTGGAATATAAGAAAATGGTCCTGGCGCATCCTACCCTCCCCCATCGATCACCCTCAAACAAGTCAGTTACCCGGCTGGTCCCCACCCCCCTCTGCGGGCCGCCACCGCCCGCCTGGGCCCGGCTCGCAGAAGGTAGGAGCCCGGACCGGCAGAGCCGAGGCTCCATGTGAGCCGCGCGGGAGGCGCAGAGGGGGCTGCACCGGGCGGAAGGTTGCACCGGTGGCGGGCGCAAGCAGCGGCCGCCCCCTCGGCTGTGCGGTCGGAGGGCCCGGGCGGCAGCATCCCCGTTCATCTGGGCGGCCCTGGCCCGCGGACCCCGCCTCAGCTCCACATCCCCTCCTCGCCGACACCAGGCCGCGCCCGCGTGACGGGGCCGAAAACGCCGGCATTTCCCGGTCGCCGCGCCGGCAGCTCCGGGGGGTGACTGCAGCTGGGGGCGTCTCGCCGCCCGCTCCGCCCAGCCCGGGGCCGCGGTGACGGGAGGCGGCGGCCAACTCCGGCCGACCACAAGCCGGCGAGAACCAGCCCGGCGCCGGCCCCCCGCCCCTCCCCGCGTCGCCGGGCCGGCGCGGCCAGGCGGGCCCAGACCGCGGAAGCACACTCACTTCCACATCGCGGCCCTTGTTCTTGAAGCTCTTGATGCGGTGGTTCTCCAAGCTGGGGTTCTCGGCCATGGCTGCGCGCGGCTCCGGCGGCGGCTACTCCTGCGGCTGCGGCGGCGGCGGCGAGTCTTGGCGCGGGTGGGGGAAGAGGGGGAGAGCGGGAGGGGGGAGGGGGAGATAAGAGCACGTTCTGTGACGCCTCCGAGCGCGAGGTGGCAGTAGCGCCGGGGGAGGCGCGGGCCGACTGCCGGGCCGGGTGGGGCGGGAACGGTGCTGAGAGCGGCGCGCGGCCGCGGAGGCTGGCGACACGTGACCGGGGGCGGTGACCGGCTTGGGCGTTCGCCGGGCTGTACGTGCCCGTTGGTTCTCGGGATGACCCTGCCCTCTTCCCCTGCAAGGGCTCTCCACAACCCCTCGGTGCTGCAAGTTTTGTGCCAGAAACGGAGCCGGACCTGGCGGCTTTTACTGCTCCTCAGGCGCGGGGCGGCGGCCGTCAACTACAGTTCCCATCATGCCACGATCCGCCTGGAGTAATTCTCCACGCCTAGTGAGAACGAGGAGAATGCCGGGACCCTTCCGCGCGCGGCTCTTTGCGCGCCGCGCTCATATTGCTGGGCACAAAGCTCCGCCCCCACAAGGCCGCCTCTGGGCGGGGAAGAGCGGGGGAGCGTCCCTGGCACCTTGCGCCCTATCAGGAGGAAGAGGGCGGGCCTTCCTGGGAGCGCACCTCGCTGCCTGTAGCTAGAAGATCAGAAAAGGAACAACCGCGAGTGCTTTGCAGTCTCGCTTTTTTGGGGGTCTTCTCAAATAGCAGCCACCTTCATTCGCTCTTCCCATGCTCTGCTTCAGTTTTATAAATAGCATTTATTTCTACCTGACATGTACATGTGTATGTATGTGATACGAGTGTTTATATGCGTTACCTAGGTGCCCGCGCGGAAATTCAGCTCAATGAGAGCAGGTACTTTGGTTGAATTACTGCTGAATCTCTAGTGTCAAAACAATGCCTACCACGTCGTAGATACGCAATAAATACTTGTTGAACTGGTGCTTTAGTGTCGCCCAGTTTCTTCATCATCCTTCCAAGCCCGGTTCTGCAACCTTCACTCTGGCAGTCCCTGTATTTACATGCCCCCAACACTTCTTGTTCTACCACCACACAGAAAGCCTTCAGGCAGCAGCCCAGCCCTGGTCCGCAGACTCTCCTGTGTAGCACTCCCACTCCCTCTGGGGGCATCGAAAGAATGAAAGAGGGAAATTTGGATGGATTACACTGATAAAGAGCTGCTTTCGGCCGGGTGTGGTGGCTCACGCCTGTAATCCCAGCACTTTGGGAGGCCGAGGCGGGCAGATCACAAGGTCAAGAGACCGAGACCAGTCTGGCCAACCATGGCCCGCATGGTGAAACCCCTTCTTTACTAAATATACAAAAATTAGCTGGGCGTGGTGGCGCATGCCTGGAGGCTGAGGCAGGAGAATCGCTTGAACCCGGTAGGCGGAGGTTGCAGCGAGCCGAGATGGCGCCACTGCACTCCAGCCTGGCGACAGAGGGAGACTCTGTCTCAAACAAAACAACAACAACAACAACAACAACAACAACAAAAAGCTACTTTCTGGAGCAGGTGGGCTTCATTTGCTTGTATGTTAATTTTCAGAATCTATGGTAGACATGAGCAGGTATGTAATGTTGTAGTACTTATAATTGAACTGAGGTCAAAAGTTGGTAGGACTATACCATGAAGAGATCAAAAAGGACAATCTTTAAAGCGAAAGGGCCTTGGCTGGGCGCGGTGGCTCACGCCTGTAATCCCAGCACTTTGGGAGGCCGAGGTGGGTGGATCACAAGGTCAGGAGGTCGAGACCAGTCTGGCCAACATGGTGAAACCCCACCTCTACTAAAAAAATACAAAAATTAGATGGGCATAATGGCGCATACCTGTAATCTCAGCTACTTGGGAGCCTGAGGCAGGAGAATTGCTTGAACCTGGGAGGCGGAGGTTGCAGTGAGCTGAGATCGTGCCACTGCACTCCAGCCTAGGCGACAGAGTGAGACTCCATCCCCAAAAAATAAAAATAAAAAATTCAAACAACCCAACAAAAACATGCAAAGGACACTGATCACAGAAAAAGAATAAATATATGAGGAGATACAGAAAAAAAAAAAAAAAAAAGCGAAAGGGCCTTAAAGAACCTGAGGCCCAGAAGTCAGGAATTCAGAAGCCTTTGGTGGCCAAGCTATGTCCAGGGGCATTCGTCTTGTGAGTGGTGGGGTGTGGCCTATTGATAAACACAGGCTTCAGATCCTCTGGTCATACTGGACTGTGGCCCAGTGTTGCCAGAAGATTCCACTTTTCAAGGAAAACCAAAAAGGTAGATTCTTTTTCTCTTTATTTTTAAATGTTAATTCACATTTTGTTAATGGACTTAAGCATTTCAGTCACTTGAGAATATCAGGTCCTCAGTTTGCAACACCTGATCTTAGTCTAACCACTCATTTGAAGGGAAACACACACACACACACCAGCTATGAATTTAGAAGGAATGCATTAGGCAGGGCACGGTGGCTCATGCCTGTAATCCCAGCACTTTGGGAGGCTGAGGTGAGAGGATCACCTGAGGTCAGGAGTTTGAGACCAGTCTGGCCAACCATGGCCCACATAGTGAAACCCTTTCTCTACAAAAATACAAAAATTAGCCGGGCATGGTGGTGCATGCCTGTAGTCACAGGTGCTCAGGAAGCTGAGGCAGGAGAATCGCTTGAACCTGGGAGGCGGAGGTTGCAGTGAGTTGAGATCGCGCCACTGCACTCCAGCCTGGGTAACAGAATGAGACTCTGTCTCAAAAAAAAGAAAAAAGAAAGAATACATTAGCTCAACTCTGGGTTTTAAGGAAACAGAACTTGTGTGTTTGCCATTCTCCTTGGCTAAATGGAAGAGAAATTTTCAGACTGTTGCTCAGTCTCTATTATAATTTAGTAGGTATTCCCTTTTCAGGTTACCTTATGCCACCTTTCTTCACACCCAGTCCAAAGCAGGGCTGCCTTTTGCCTGGATCTAGTTTAGTCATTTTTATTCTTTGCCAGTACCCCTGGTAACTTCAGCATTCACAAATGTGGCACCCTCACACCACAGTCTTTCTACATACTTAACTTCACCAAGTTTTTTACCACTCAAGTGGTAAAAAGTGCAAGCCTGCACCAGACCTTGGAGACCTTAATCTCTGGGAAATGACCACCTCCAGGGACTCAAATTTGGTGCTTCTCATTGTTAGAAACTATCTCCTTCTCTTTTGCCTCACTCTAATCATCACCCTTGGCCTGAAACTTCTCTGGACAGCTCTTCTTTTAAATGGATTTATTTTCCACACATATTGTGAGTGTCTACCATATACCAAGCATTGTATTCATCGGGCACGTGTATGAAGGACTAGGGGGTCTCGGGGGAGACAGGAAGGAAGGGCCCTCAGCCCAGGGGTCAATCAAATCCTCTGACTCACTCTCCACCTTCCCAAGGCATGGGGAGTCATGCCAGCAGTCAGTCAGGTAGCAGTATGCCGTAGGCAACACAAGCATAACAGATGGGAAAAGGACTTCATGATTTGCCTCCTAAGTCAGCTTCTTTCTGCAAACTCACCCCTCTGTTACTGGCATAACCATTCTTCCAGGGACACCTCTCCAAGCTAAGAGCCGTCTTTACTTCTTGTCTCTCTCCCTCAACTCCCTCACCTAGTCACCATGTTAATTCACCACTCAGTGTTTCTGGCATCTCTCTCTTCTTCCCATGCCACCCACGAGACTACCTTAACACCTCCTAAGCAGTCCACCTGCCTCCCCAATCCCTCCACAGCAATCTGACTCACTTCTCCAGATCTTCCTGACTTCATCTCTGCTCCCAATCAGCATACCCTTCTCCTCTGCCATTGTCTGTCAAATCATTTCTAAACTCAGTCTAGGGCTAGGCTCCGTGGCTCACGCTTGTAATCTCAGCACTTTAGGAGGCCGAGGCGGGTGGATCACCTGAGGTCAAGAGTTCAAGACCAGGCCAGGCACAGTGGCTCATGCCTGTAATCCCAGCGCTTTGGGAGGCCGAGGCAGGTGGATCACGAGGTCAGGAGATCGAGACCATCCTGGCCAACGTGGTGAAACCCCGTCTCTACTAAAAATACAAAAAAATTAGCCAGGCGTGGTGGCGGGTGCCTGTAGTCCCAGCTACTCGGGAGGCTGAGGCAGGAGAATGGTGTGAACCCGGGAGGCGGAGCTTGCAGTGAGCCGAGATCGCACCGCTGCACTCCAGCCTGGGTGAGAGAGACTCGTCTCAAAAAAAAAAAAAAAAGAAAAAAAGAAATAAGTTTCTGTTGTTTATAAATTATCAGGTCTCAGGTGTTTTGTTCTATCAGCATGTTCTATCATGCATGTTTGCTGAATGAACAAATGAATTAATGAGTGAATGAATAAACTCCTTTCTTCCCTCATGATCACCTTTTGGCTAATTCACCACACTTTAAGCACACCTGAAACAAAGAGCAAATACTGAAAATTGAAGAAAATGACATCCAAATGCATCAACCCAGCTACCTAGCAGTGCTCTTACCTCAGTGGTAAAGAAATGTAAAATAATAAGTGTTTTCATTTACTGAATTCCTGCCAGGAATTTATATACATCATCTCTAATCCCTGTGAAAGCCCTGCATGGTTGAAATTATCATCTTCATCTCTCTCTGGGGCAGGCGGAGCTTGGAGCTGTGGTTCCAAGGCATGGTGAGGGTCTGTGGTGTTGGCAGGAACAATGGAAGCAAAAAGACACAGAAAGACAAGTGGTTTCTCTTGTGGCCAATGTCTAGAATAGCAGTAATGAAGACCTCCACTCTCCCCAAAGAACAAATACAGTCCTTAGACTCTAGGAAAGTAAGGTCTCCTCTCCAAGGGGTGTCCCCTGTGCGGGGAGCATCAGTCATGGAAATGGGTGTGCCTAGCAGGGCAACCATCTCGTGATCCATGATAGTCAGTAGCAGCAGACAGCATTGTAGCAGTAAGGTGAAAAGTCAGAGAGGAAGAACCAGATAAATCCCCAGAAATAATTGGGGACACCTCAAGCGAGGCTAGTGTCTGGCCAGTAAGCACTGATACATAATTATGTGGATAACACAAATAAGATAACCTCAATGCATAATAATGGGCTAATGGACCTGGGACACACACATTGTCCCCCAATATCATTTTCAAATAATTAGACTACAATAAAATAAACAATGTTAAAATTGTAGTGGGCATAATTTAGAATATACTTACTGTCTCTAGGTCATGATTCTGCATGATTTTACACATATGTGAAATCTACATGATTTTACACATATGTGAAATCTACATGATTTTACACATATGTGAAATCTACATGATTTTACACATATGTGAAATCTACATGATTTTACACATATGTGAAATCTACATGATTTTACACATGTGAAATCTACATGATTTTACACACATGTGAAATCTACATGATTTTACACATATGTGAGATCTACATGATTTTACACATATGTAAAATATAATTTTATACTACTAGATATTATAGGACACATATATAAATATAATTTTAAAATACTAGATATTATAGTACATATATGTAAAAATATAATTTTACAATACTAGATATAGAACCAAATGGTACCTTAGAGATGAACACAGTCCTGGAAGTTTAGTAACTTGCTGGTTCTTTAAATAACAAGCAGTGTGTCCTTGAACAGGTTATTTCATATAAGTAGCAAGTTGCTCACTTGTGAAATGAGCACGTTGGACTGGGTGATCTCGAAGCCTCCTCTCACAGGCATAATGCTTTGAACCTGTGAGCCCACCACTCCAGTCCAGCAGCATCTCTTCTCCTGTCTCTCCCTATTTTATAGATGAGAAATACAAAGACAGTAAATGATCATAATTGTCAAACGGACCGAAAGTTGAGTGTTCTGATTTTTTTCCACTCATGTCCAGTCCTTCATGGGCCTTCTGATTTTCCAGAAGCTGCCACTGTGCTCAACCCACCAGGTCTTCCCTGTCTCAAATGCATTAGGCCACCAAATCACCCTCAAACCAAAGTTTTCGCTCTCAAAATAGTTGAGATAGGCTGGGTGCAGTGGCTCGTGCCTGTAATCCCAGAGACTTAGGAGGCTAAGGCAAGAGGATCGCTTGAGCCCAGGAGTTTGAGGCTGCAGTGAACTGTGAATGCACCACTGCACTCCAGCCTGGGTGACAGAATGAGATCCCATAGCTGAAAAACAAAATTAAATTAAAAGTTATTAAGATAAATCATTATCTCAGATAAGAAATAATTCATTCACGTTAAGGTATGAATGACCTTATTAAACCATGTGAACTCCAGCAGATGGAATGTCTGATATATCTAACCTATTATTAACATCCACCCTCCCCTCCCCACACAAGAAAACAAAAAGCAACCCTTTGGCATCCAATTTCAGCTGATCCCTGCTGGAAGTTATTTTGATAATACTAGGCCTACTGGGAAGTGACCTCTTTGAACGAATACCAGATTTGTTATCTGTTTCTGCATCATCTTCTCCAGTAAACATGAGTACCTGGAGGAAAGCATTTATGTCTTACTCATTTTTGGGTTCCCTGTGTCTAATATGGTACATAGCACATGATGGGGCCTCAACAAATGCTAGGTGGATTAATAAATAAACTCAAGTAGAAAAAAAAATTAACCTTACCCATTGGAGGGGAATCCATAAAATGTTTGGTATAATAAAAATGAGGAGCAGCCGGGCGCGGTGGCTCATGCCTGCAATCCCAGCCCTGTGGGAGGCTGAGGCGGGTAGTTCACGAGGTCAAGAGATCAAGACCATCCTGGCCAACATGGTGAAACCCCGTCTCTACTAAAAATACAAAAATTAGTTGTGGTGGTGCACGCTACTCAGGAGGCTGAGGCAGGAGAATCGCTTGAACCCAGGAGGCGGAGGTTGCAGTGAGCCAAGATCGCGCAACTGCACTCCAGCCTGGCGACAGAGTGATACTCTGTCAAAAAAAAAAAAAAAAAAGAAAAAGAAAAAGAAAAGAGGAGCACATTTCTTTTTTGCATTAAAAAGTCATAGTCTGGTGAAGATGGGGATTATGGTTATAAAATAATAATAGGCTGTGGTGGCTCACGCCTGTAATTCCAGCACTTTGGGAGGCTGAGGCAGGCGGATCACTTGAGGCCAGCAGTTCGAAAAAATTCGCCGGGCATGGTGGTGGGTGCCTGTAATCCCCGCTACTCGGGAGGCTGAGGCTAGAGAATCTCTTGAACCCAGGAGGCGGACGTTACGGTGAGCTGGGATCATGCCATTACACTCCAGCCTAGGTGACAGAGGGAGACTCCGTCTCAAAATAAATAATTAAGTCAATAAATACATAAATAAAAAATAATCGGGGGATGGCAGGGAGCGGGGGAGAGCATTAGGGAAAAGAGCTAATGGATGCAGGGCTTAATACCTAGGTGATGGGTTGATAGGAGCAGCAAACCACTGTGGCACATGTTTACCTATGTAACAAACCTGTACATCCTCCACGTGAACCCTGGAACTGAAAAAAATAAAATAAAATAATGATTTTTAAAAATCACCAACATGTAGAGACGTAAATAGGAAAAAAAAATGATCAATGACAACTACTGAGTGTGCACCATGTGCCAGGAACCACGTTAAGCCTTTTCTGGGATTACTTCTTTTAGTTCTCACAACAGTATTATCAGATAGAAACTATTTTTACTCCTATTTTATAGAGGAAGAAACTGAGGCCAAAAAATGCTAAGTAACTCTTGCACAGTCAGGAGGAGAGAGGGTCCATGCAACTTGATTGCAGGGCCCATGTCTGTAATTTGGTTTTCTGCAGGCAAGCACGCAGAGAGATGGGGGAGAGCCATGTGTCCTGTCTGGGTCACAATACCTAGAGATACCTCCTTGATCCAGCACAAACAAAAGGGTTTCCACAGGACAATGATGTTATATTTAGTTGCAAAACAAACAAACAAAAAAAGGTCTAGGTAAACTGGTTACCAAAAGAGGAAGAATTAAACAAGTGTGAAAAGCTAGTCTCTACTGAAAAGAGATTTTTATCGCCAAGTCAGCAGGACTAGGAGAGGACTCAGACAAACCACTAAATCCACAAGTCGGACAAAAAAGGGCTTGTCATCTAGAGTTGTATTAAGTAGATAACTTTTTATCCTTTGCATATTGCCATTTGGAGGAGACATACTCTGCTTACTAATTATGGAGCGTTAAAGACTCCAGTCTGTAAATATTCAGCTCTAAAGTCATTCCTGGAAAACAAGGTAACGGGAGGCAGGAGACACCTGAAAGTAGCCATCCAAAAGACTGGTTCATTAGTTTGATTGTAAACATTCTCCTCTGTCCCTACTATTTGAGGAATTTATGATTCCCTAGGTTGGAAAATACCTAGAGAACTGAAATGTGCAGTAACAATGCTTTTTTTTTTTTTTTTTTTTTTTTTGAGACGGAGTTTCCTTTTTTTTGCCCAGGCTGGAGTGCAATGGTGTGATCTCAGCTCACTGCAACCTCCGCCTCCCGGGTTCAAGTGATTCTCCTGCATCAGCCTCCCAAGTAGCTGGAATTACAGGCATGTGCCACCACGCCCAGCTAATTTTGTATTTTCAGTAGAGACAAGGTTTCACCAGGCTGGTCTCAAACTCTTGACCTCAGGTGATCTGCCTGCCTTGGCCTCCCAAAGTGCTGGAATTACAGGCGTGAGCTATCGCACCCAGCATTTTTTTTTTTTTTTTTTTTTTTTTGAGACAAGGGCTCGTTCTGTTGCCCAGGTGGGAGTGCAGTGGCGCAATCTCAGCTCACTGCAACCTCCGCCTCCCAGGTTCAAGCAATTCTCATGCCTCAGCCTCCCGAGTAGCTGGGATTACAGGTGTGTGCCATCATGCCTGGCTAATTTTTGTATTTTTAGTAGAGATGGGGTTTCGCCGTGTTGGCCAGGCTGGTCTCAAACTCCTAGCTTCAGGTGATCTGCCTGCCTCGGTCTCCCAAAAGGAACAATACAGTTCTGGGCACACTGTTTCCCCCCTATTTCAAATTTCTATGTCCCTTATAATCAACATTGCCAATACATTAATAATCCTTAGTGAATGGCCAATAGAAATTTTCTAAAAGAAATTTTTCTTACCTAACTTGTATGAGTCTTTTAACTTTTAGGTCTATTTCCCTTTAAATCCTGCAGTTTAAATAACTTTGCTTTGGCCAGGTGCGGTGGCTCAGGCCTGTAATCCCAGCACGTTAAGAGGCCAAGGCGGGTGGATCATGAGGTCAGGAGTTCAAGACCAGCCTGGCGAAGATGGTGAAACCTTATCTATACTAAAAATACAAAAATTAGCTGGGCATGGTGGCAGGTACCTGTAATCCTAGCTACTCGGGAGGCTGAGGCAGAGAATTGCTTAAACCCGGGAGGCGGAGGTTTCAGTGCACCAAGATCGTGCCACTGCACTCCAGCCTGGGCGACAGAGCGAGACTCTGTCTCAAAAAACAGAAAAGAAAAGTAACTTTGCTTTGGATAAAATGTGTTTTTTCCTCCAACTACACTTTCACATTTTCTCTCTTTGATACGCAGATGTTCTATCCATGAGATCATAGTAGCTTAAGCATTTATAGACAAGGCAGTGTGATGTCCTATAGCTATGCTCTCCAGTACAGCTGCCACTAGCTACATGTGGCTATTTAACTTTAAATTTAAATTAATGAAAATTAAATGTAACTAAAAATTAAGTTTCTAGGGCCAGCACAGTGGCTCATGCCTATAATCCCAGCATTTTGGGAGGCCTAAGCAGGGGATCTCTTGAGACCGGGAGTTTGAGACCAGCCTGGGCAATATTATGAGACCCCCGTCTCTACAAAAATTCTTTTAAAAATTTCTTTTAAATTTTTAAATTTAAGCCACTCCTAGCTACTCAGAAGGCTGAGGTGGGAGGATTGCTCGAGCCCAGGAGTTCAAGGCTGCAGTGAGCTATGATTGTGCCACTGCACTGCACCCTGGGCAACAGAGAGCAAGACCTGTCTCAAAAAAAAAAAAAATTGAGTTTTTCTTCATACTAGTTTCATTTTATGTGTGCAATAGTCACCATATTGTGGGGACTGTATTGGTAACAGAGATATAGAACCTTATCACAGAAAATTCTGTGGCTACCCCAGAAAGAACACAACACACGTTTAGCAACAGACAGACCTTCATCTTTTCAATTTCCACCTTAATCTTTTACTAGACTTGTGACCATGGGAAGTTTCTTAAACTTTCAAAGTTTCAGATATTTAAACTATAAAATAGAAATACAGGTGGGTGCAGTGGCTCATGCCTGTAATCTCAGCACTTTGGGAGGCCAAGGCAGGTGGATCACCTGAGGTCAGGAGTTTGAGACCAGCCTGGCCAATATGGTGAAACCTCATCTCTACTAAAAATACAAAAAATTAGCCGGGCATGGTGGCAGGTGCCTGTGATCCCAGCTACTCAGGAGGCTGAGGCAGGAGAATCGCTTGAACACGGGAGGCAGCGGTTGCGGTAAGCCAAGATCACATCACTGCACTCCAGCCTGGGTGACAGAATGAGACTCTGTCTCAAAAAAAAAAAAAAAAAAAGAAAAAAGAAAGAAACACAAACATACCTACACCTGTGTGGTGGTAGTCAGTAATGCCCAACACACTTTATTGCTTAATAAAACTATTATTATTAGTGCTTAGGGATCAAACATTCCCTTTTTGATCCAAAGTAAAAAAGCTTTTGAGGCCAGGTGTGGTGGCTCATGCCCGTAATCCCAGCACTTTGGGAGGCCGAGGCAGGCGGATCACCTGAGGTCGGGAGTTCGAGGCCAGCCTGGCCAACATGGTGAAACCCTGTCTCTACTTAAAATACAAAAATTAGCCGTGCGTGGTGGTGCACCCCTGTAGTCTCAGCTACTTGGGAGGCTGAGGCATGAGAATCGCTTGAACCTGGGAGGCGGAGGTTGCAGGGAGTAGAGCTCGTGCCATTGCACTCCAGCCTGGGCAACAGAGCCAGACTCCGTCTCTCCAAAAAAAAAAAGAAGCTTTTAAGATTCAAATTAGATATCAATATTTTCTTCATACCTTGAGTACTCAATAAACCTTGCAGACTACCAAAAATTTAGATTAAAAATGTCATAGAATACTTACACGTTTTTGTTCCTTCTCTAGGAGAAAAACAACTTGAATTGCCGTGGAGAAACCTTAGACTCTGGTAGCTGTTTAAACTCATAAATTGTCCCAGAAGATTTCTAATTCCCAAACCATCAAACCATCCCTCACATTTAATTCAGGAACATGTTCGGCAAATGTTTGTGTTTGTACACGAAGTCTCTCAGCGATCTAAGTTTGACTTGAAGAGCAATGAGGCAAAATTCCCATCTTCCTACCCCACTTTAACTTGGAGATAAAACCTACTCAAGTTATACATACCAGTACTTTCAAAAACCCTTCAACTTATCTAAGCATCTCTCTAGCCCCACACTCTTCCCCTTTTCATCTCAATATGGAACTTTGTGTAAAAGCATCCAAAGCTGAAAGACAGAGCTGTGGATTATGTGCCTGCAGAGCTTAATCCCTGCCAATCTTACAGAGGGGCACGTTATAGTTAGGAATGTGTGCAACCAGAGCCAGGATAAGTTCAGACTCATCAAACGATTGTTTTATCAACCACAATTACACAATACAACTAAAACAAAAATAACCTTGAGAAGCAATGAGTAACCTACAACTCATCATGATATGAAGTTCAAATAATTGCTAATGCCACACTTGGACAGTCAAGTTTTTCAAGCTTCCCCCTGCTCCCCCTGCCCCCCAAAATAGACAAGATTATGCAATGAGAAGATAAAGGAGATAGAAGACAATGCTCCAGGGCCAGGCGTGGTGGCTCACACCTGTAATCCCAGCACTTAGGGAGGCAGAGGCAGTTGGATCACGAGGTCAGGAGTTCAAGACCAGCCTGGCTAAGATGGTGAAAGCCTGTCTCTACTAAAAATAAAAAAAAAATTAGCCGGGCATGGTGGTGGGCGCCTGTAATCCCAGCTAATCGGGAGGCTGAGACAGAGAATTGCTTGAACCCGGGAGGTAGAGGTTGCAGTGAGCTGAGATCACACTACTGCACTCCAGCGTGGGCGGCAAAGTAAGACTCCATCTCAAAAGAAAAAAAAAAAGAAAAAAAGAAATCAATGCTTCATCCTTATTATTCAAAGCTAGATTGCAAAATATACCTAAGAAATCTTTAGTTTTTCTCCTCCCTATAGCTTTAGTTGAGCTTTATGTAGGGTTTCTTTCTTTTATACAAAGAAGCACAAATATCTCTCTTGGAAGACTACAGCTCAGTAACTGATGGGAACATGCAAGGGCAGGTGAAAACACACAGGACAACAATATAAGAATGTTTTCTGATGCACAATATGAGCAAATACGGTTCTAGTCACTCTCTTTCTGCTAAGCAAAAAATCTGAACCAAGCCAACCCCTGCTATCTAAAATGGTCATTTTTGAAAAATGTCTTTATTAGTAATCATTTGTTTTCTGTAGAAATGGGAATAATAATAGCTAGCATTCATTGAGCATTTAATATGTTTAAAGCACTATTTTAAGTAATTTGCATGTATTAACAACAGCCCTATGTGGTAGGTAGAGAATATCATCTTTCGTTTTACAGAGGAATACACCGAGGCATAGAGAGGTTAAACAATTTGCCCAGGGTCACCCAGCTAATAAGTATTAGAGCCAGAATCTGAGCTTGGGCAATCTGGCTCCATTTTACACTCTTGTCTCTGTTGGCAGTTGAAACAAAGATGCACTTACATGGACATTGATTCCTTGCTACACACAAACCTGCAACCATATGTCAAGACTAACATCTTATAGTTTATGGTTACTTGTAGAAACCAAATTAAATGAGGAACCCAAACATTTGATTGGAACCTATTACTGTCATCAAAACCCACTTCTCCTTGGTTTTCATAATTCCCAGTGGGAAGTGTATCTCAGCAATTTTGTCTGTCAGGAATTTTGAAAAGTCAAGAGGTGAGTCCTAGTGACATTACTTCAGCTCCAAATCATAGCACACCTGAAGTTGGAGCCATCCATGAATTTTTCTTCTTTTTAGTTATGTGGCTAAATAAATTCCCCTTTTAAAATGGCCGTTTGAGTTTCAACTGAAAGACTCATAACAGATAAACCCCCTTCTCCAGCCACTGCCATCCCCACCCCCACAGTGAGTGTCTCACAGGTGGGACCATGACCTCAGCCGGTCTGTTTATTCAGAGTGAACCTCAGGGCTTTTGTAGACATGGCCAGAAAAGAAGCTCTCTTTCCATTGGACTTGAACCTGGAAAGACGTGAGCCTGGAAATACGGCATCATCTAAGGCTGCTGGAGTCTGCTGCACAGAGCTGGGGTAATAGCCCATCGAGGGTGAAGGTGGAGTTAAGAGAAGCAGGGACATTGAACCCCGCGGGCATCATTTGAGTCCTGAACTTTTTAGTGTTGGAAGCCACTCAACCTCCAGCTATCTATTCCTGCCTTACAAAGACCCTAAATGTAGTGGCTTAAAACAACAAAAATTTATGATGTCTCTCAGTTTGGCAATCTGGGTGATTGTCTGGATTTACTAGTCAGCTTTACCACAGTAACAAATGACTTCCTAAATCCCAGGGGCTTGTAACAACCCATGTTCCTCACTCTGCCGTTACACGTCTGCCATCACATCAGTGAAGGCTCTGATTCTGCTCCATGTGTTTTCACATTCGGGGACCAAGGCTGCAGGATGAGCCCCCATTCAAGCAAGACCTGTCATCCCCTTGGCAGAATGAAAAGAGCAAAATACCCGATGGCCCTTTAAAGCCTCAGTTCAAATACGGTGTATGTTATGTCCTTTGATACCCCATTGACCAAAGCAAATCCCAGACTTTGAGGACTCCCTGTAGCTGTCTGGGTAAATTAGGTTAGCACCCGAGGCCCTTTGTGAGAGTTTAAAATAAGGAGATATGCACATACAGAGAAAAAGAGAGACCGAGGCAAAGAAGGAGAATTTATGTGTATTTCTACATGCATGGTGTGTGTATGACTTTTTTTTTTTTTTTTGAGATGGAGTTTCGCTCTTGTTGCCCAGGCTGGAGTGCAATGGCGTGATCTCGGCTCACTGCAACCTCTGCCTCTCGGGTTCAAGTGATTCTCCTGCCTCAGCCTTCCAAGTAGCTGGGCTTACAGGCGCCCGTGACCACGCACAGCTAATTTTCTGTATTTTTAGTAGAGACGGGGTTTTACTATGTTGGCCAGGCTGGTCTCGAACTCCTGACCTCAGGTCCACCTGCCTCGGCCTCCCAAAGTGCTGGGATTACAGGCATGAGCCACCGCACCTGGCTGGTGTATAACGCTCTTAAGGCAACTTCATTTCTGTGTGGAAGGTTGAAGGTCAGTCCCAACCTGAGATATAGGACCAGTTCTTTTCTAGTCAGGGAGAATTCAGGAAGCCACGTTCCAAAACAGTAAGTCAGACTTCTGTTGAGCCTGCTCTGATTTCAGACCTTCGTTCTGCTAACCGGGATCCAGCCTTTGGCCCCATCTGTAGAGTCACAGCAGCTCTGCTGCTGCTCATCCGCTGGGGCTACTGCCAATTGCTGCTCAGTCCCTTGCTGTCATCATAGAGCCTTGGTCACAAGCTTCTTCTCGAGGACAACTACAGGGTCTGCCCCAGGTACATCCCCACCCATGAGCATCTAGTTTCCACCTCCTTTCTGCCTACCAGTCAGGAGCTAAGATAATACTGATAAAATAGTAATAATAGCATCTGTCATTTATTGCATATAGTAATAATAGCATCTACCATTTATTGCATATAGTCTCAAATTCTTATGTATCCCAGAAGTGCAGCTATTTCCAGCTGGGCCTCTGTTTTCATTAGGCATCATTCTTAATATAGATCTCAACCCTTCTTCAAGTCCCCCAGAACAATCCATGAACAGCAAAAGTATTCACGAGCCATGTGTAATTGACTGAGGCTTCCCCAAAACAGTGGAGTAGAGATTTATAGGGCACACCCAACAGAAGCAGCTTTTCTCTAATTTCCTTTTCTGCTGTGCTACCATCAAGGCTCCTCCTTCTCCCCACATCTCGAAGCTTAGCCTTCTCAGTCGTATGCTGAATGCATACTGAAGTAACAGATAATGGAATATGTAACTACATAAAGCTTAAGTAATAGGGTTTATTATCTCTGGGGGTATCATTTTCAGGCTTTGTTAATTCAGGGACCCAACAACATCATCAAGCACTCAACCCATGTGTTTTCTACTTCCCTCTGTGCCATCCCCAGCCTGTTGGTTTTCATCCTCAGAGTTTCCCTCATGGTCACAAGAAGGCTGCCACAGCTCCAGGAATTACGTCCACACATAACTATATCTAAAGATAGGAAGAGGACCATTATTCCTCCTCCCCACATCATAAAGGAAAAACTTTCACAGAAACATCTCAGAAGACTTACCTTTAAACTCCTCCACTGGGGTTGGGTTACATGCTCATGCCCTAATAATAAAAGTTATTCAGCTGAGACAGGAGAATCGCTTGAACCCAGGAGGTGGAGGTTGCAGTGAGCTGAGATTGCGCCACTGCATCCAGCCTGGGCGGCAGTGCATGACTCCTTCTCAAAAAAAAAAAAGTTGTTCAGGTTGAGTATCCCAAAATGCTTGGGACCAGAAGTGTTTCAGAGTTCAGATTTTTTTCCCTCCCGATTTTGAAATATTTGCATTATACTTACCAGTTGAGCATCCCTAATCCAAAAACCCAAAACCTGAATGTTCTGATGAGCATTTCCTTTGAGCACCATGTCGACACTCAAAAAATGTTGGATTTTGAGGCATTTCGGATTTCAGATTTTGAGATTAGGGATGTTCAACCTTTATTGACATTTTTAGCCTCTGGAGTTGGAAAGTGGATTCTGATAGCAAGGATGAAAGATGAGGAGAGAATGGCTGTTGGGAAGAAAACCACCAGACTCACCCACCCTGAGTAGCTTGGTGTCCTACTCACCTGTGTGCTCTGCAAAGTACAATGCCCAACTATGACTAGGCCATGCTCTTGAAGCCCGGGTAAGAGCCATCCAACATTACTCAGGAAGGCCTTTAGAGTCCGACCTCTGCCCCAACCCTAGCAAGGTTATTAAAGCCAGGGATATCAAAACTCCTTCCTTAGAGGAGTTTTACTCATCTTTATACCTTTACTGCTTCTCCACATGCACAGCAATTCTGCAGTCTGAGAATTATCTCATTTTTTCAGATATGGAAGCTGAGTAGCAGAGAATTTAAGTGACTCACTCAGAGTCAGATAACTACTAAATGGTAGATCAATATTTGAACCCAGGGCTCTCTGGTTCCAATGTCCTTGCCGTCAATGAAAGCAGAACAAAGACCTAAAAGAAAAAGCAAAGAAGACAGACTAGGCTTAAATTTTAGCAGAAGAGTAAATATCTTCTTGGTCCTTTAGTAACTTAAAACCATTACAAGTTTCTACAGGGGAATGTAATTTCTGTCCTTGGTTATCTGGAAAAGATGAAACAGAGCCGTGCTTTCAGTACTTGGCCGAGGACATGGGGGCATTTTAAAGTGTTGGAATGATTGAACACAAGCCATGCTGCTGAGTCCTGGACACCCAACCCTTTAAATGAGGCCTGGGGAGACATTTACTGAGGATCTGGCCCCTGCCCCAAGAAAGGGGGTCCCAGGCCAAAAAGCTGAGTAAACAGATATTTTTGCCACAGTGTGGTAAGTGCTATTATGGAACTATGAATAGGTCTGTGAGAGTGTGGGTGGGGGAGAGGGGCGGGGAGGGTGGACGGTAGAAAAACCCCTGACTGAGGTCATCCCTGTGTTCCAGGACAGTGCAGTCACTCATTGCAAAACAGGGACCCTGAGTCATGAGGAAAGAGCTAAAGTAAATTCAGTAGACACCATTAAACAAGGCAGGGGATGGGAGATGTCTTGGAACGATTTCCTTCCAATATGGTTTACAGGAAAACATTTTAGCAATTCTGAATGTAAATTTCAGGGGTTTGTTTGTTTTTAAGCTTACTTTATGGAGCATTACACATGGCTTTATGAGGATTGGTTCTTACTTCATGTAATATAGTAAGTAATTTGCATACACTATCTCATTTAAAGCTTAAAATAATCCTGTGAAGTTGATAGTTCTATTTTCCCACTCAAAAAAATTTTTTTTTATTTTCGGTGTGGAGTGGTAACTCATGCCTATAATTCCAGCACTATGGGAGGCCGTCAAGGAAAGATCGCTTGAGTCCAGGAGTTTGAATCAACTTGGGCACCATAGTGAGATCCCATCCCTGTAAAAAATACTAAATAAAAAATTAAATTTTTTTCAAAAATTTTAGTTGCTTCCCCCAACACAGTGCACACTATTTTAGGTACAGCAATTGATCAGAGAGGCAAGACAGCTTGTCCAGGGTCTGTCAGTTCTCCATTGGCAGAGTTGGAATCAGACCCTCCCTGTCATGAGGCCAAGGTGCCTTCTGAAAAATTCACTCCCAGCAAACACATGATTTCCTGGGAGAGGTGGTTATAGCTTAGTATACTGGATCCAGATAGAAAATAGGTGTCCTGTGCTCACAGTGGAAAAGCAACAAAAATGGTAATGAAGGTTGAATGATCATCAGTAGAAAGAACCTTTTTTTAAAAAATGGATAATGGACAATGTTCTATCCTCATATATTTCTGTAACAAAGAATTAAGGAATTCAAAGTTTTAAGGAGAAAAGTTTGTCACCCTGTATTTTCTATAGCTTGGGCAAATTGACAGACGTGCTACAAAATGGAAGCAGTTAAACAATATCCAATCCAGACCATTGCCACTCAGAGTTCCTCATCCCCTGGTTGCTTGTTAGAAATGCAGATTCTTGGGCCCCTTCCAGGCCTACTGAATCAATTGAACAGGAACCCCAGTTGATTTGCATGCACATTAAATCTGAGGGGCTTGCTGCTCTACATAGATACCTTTCTCTGCCATTGTTTCGTCCATTGCAGATAATGTCTTACGAGTCTATGAAAATCAAACACATGAGCAGGTCATGTTGTGAGCTGCAGAAGACAAATTTGACAACAAAGCAACATTTGCTATCTTTTTTAACTGAGTTTAATTTTAACTTAATCTAGTAACTTCTTTTGAATAGGTTTTTGGGAGGATTTGTGGTCCTACAAGAGGAGAGGGAAGATAATGGGGAAAAAGAAGTCAGCAGGAAGGAAAAGGAGGGTATTTTCCCCAATGGCGCCGACCAATCATATGACACCCTTAATGTGTTATCAAATTTCTACAGGGGTCAGATGTGAAGCCCATTACCTGACATGCCCGCTGGGTGGTCTGGACTTTGAACAATGGCTCCTCCCATCTGGAACCCTCTGCTATTTTGCAAATGTTTCAATGGCTCTGCTGAAAGCCAGGAAACAACAGCTGGTGAATAATCTCATTTTATATTAATAGAGCAGCACTGACTTATCCAGGTCCCTTAATACTTCATGAAACAGAACATCCTTTCTTTCCCAGGGCAAGGAAGGGAAGTCTCAGCCATACCACATTACAGCATGAGTAGGGGCCCTGAAGAAGAATGAACAGAAAGAGTTTTTTCTTGCAAACCCACCTCACTGGACTTTTTCAGATGAGGATTAAGTTAAGCTAAAGGAGATGGAAGAGAATATCTGCATTAAATCCCTGGACTTTACCTATGCAAAGAAATAACCAGAAAGTAAGAAGATTCTTGCCCCAGCCTTGCCTCTGTCTTCTGTATGTGCAGCTCTTTCTGTGAAATCAAGGTAGAGATGTCCAAGTTAAGTGACAATCTGAAAGATAAATATGGACTATTTTTAATACCAGGGCTAGCTGGTGGTTTAATGTTAGTGGAGTCAAATAAAACAGAATGTGACAACACCACCAGTTAATGAGTGTTTGTGTCTGTGCCAGTAGCATTTTTAACGCTGTAGAGAATTGCAAAGGAATAAGGTATAATCTGTGATTTCAAGGAACTTCATTTTGCTGGAGGATTTCTTCAACACAAATGACTAGAAGCAAGGATGTAAAATATAAACTGAAAGATACATATCTTAGCCAATTATACCATCACTGACACATACAGAAAAGGAAGATTAAAATGTTTTGATTAAGCAACATTTCTAGAGATTCTGTCAAAACTTAAACAAACAAACAAAAAATCCTGGAAAACAGTAATGCTTTCTTTAACATTTACAAAAGTTCAATTGGGTATTCCTGCTCCAATTTTCTCAGTGTGGAATAGATGGAAAGTTGCTAGAAGGGAGTGGTTACATGCCACCAGAGTAAGCAAGCTGGACCAGGCATAGAAACTAGCTGATGAGAGGTAGGGAGAATGGCAGAAACTTCTTAAAACAGTAGTTCCTAACCTTTGCCTTTTGTTTGGGTCAAGGACTCTGTGATGGTTAATTTTATGTCTCACTTTGGCTAAGTGATAGTGCCCAGATGTATATGGTCAAACCTTATTCTGGACATTTCTGTGAGGGTGTTTTTGGGTGAGACTAACTTTTCAATTGGTGGACTCTGAGTATAACAGATGGCCCTCCCTAATATGGGTGGGTCTCATTGAATCCACTGAGGGCCTGAAAAGAACAAAAGACTGACTCCCCCTGAGCAAGAGGGGATTCTCTGGCCTGACGACCTTCAGACCTTAACTGAAGCCTTGGCTCCTCCTGGTCTCCAGCCTGCCAGCCCACCCTGCAGGTTTGAGACTTGCCAACCTCCACAGTCATGAGCCAATTCTTTAAAATAAATCTCTTTATAGACACATCCTATTAGTTCTGTTTCTCTGGAGAACACTGACTAACACAGACCCTTTTGTGAGTTTTTAGAAGGAATATTTATTGAATGTCTTCTATGTGCCTAATTATGGACTCTGATCCCAGAAAATTGCACATGAACACAAAATTTTACATATGGTTTCCAGGGAATCACCAAACCCTTGAAGCACATCCATGGACTCCCTCCCTTCATTTAAAAACTCCTGGGCCTCCAGCCTTTTATATAAAGGAGACGTGGCTGAATATTTCCCCATCCAAATATTCCTGCTCTGAAAGCAGTTACCACCTGGTGGGTGAAGTAAGGAGTCTACCTGCCCAGAGCTACAAAGGGACCAGGAAGGCGTCCGGCCACATAACTCTCTCTCCCTCACCTCTCTGGGAGGCCAAGAATTTCTACGTTAGCATCAGCACTCTGGGGTGGACGTTTGTTCACTTAACTAGAATAAGGCATTGTTACTACCCATGGTATGGCTGAGCCTAGCTGGTTGTTCTTAAGCTTAAACATCAGCACTGCCTTCCTTGACATTCTCCTTATCTCCTCGTCCTTGCTGATGGACTGTGAGTGAAGGTGATGTGTGTCACCTCCAGTCAGAGGCCATGCAGATGGGGATGCCTTTCATGCCCTTTCCCCGCTTTCACCAGACTCAGTGAAGGACTTCTCTGAGGTATTGACAGAGGCCTCAGATGGCCAAGGGGCCAGATCCTCTTTCTCCTGCACTCCACACTGGATTGTGACACAAGCAAAAGATCATCCTTTATTTATGTTACTTATGTTAAATGACTGAGATCTGGACCTTGTTTGTCAGCTTATCCTGACTAATGCATACAGGAATTTTGCCATTATGAGAAAGACAGTAAAAATATTAGACAAATACCAACTTAAAAATTCTAATATGATCTAGGCTGGGTGCAGTGGCTCACGCCTGTAATCCCAGGACTTTGGGAGGCCGAGGCGGGTGGATCACAAGGTCAGGAGTTTGAGACCAGCCTGGCCAACATGCTGAAAGCCCGTTTCTACTAAAAATACAAAAAATTAGCCGGGCATGGTAGCACGCACCTGTACTCAGAGCTAATCGGGAGGCTAAGGCAGGAGAATCACTTGAACCCAGGAGGCGGAGGTTGCAGTGAGCCAAGATCCCACCACTGCACTCCAGCCTGGGTGACAGAGCAAGACTCTGTCTCAAAAAAAAAAAAGATTCTAATATGACCTAAGCCATTATTACCCATTGACCTTAGCAAAGACTAAAGCCTGGGTCCTGAGGAAGTAGCTATGTTTAGGACTAAGAACTCCAAACTCAGAGACCGCAGGAGAAGACTAGGCTTCTGCTGGAGGCAGTCATGCTGCACAAGTCCAGGAGGCTCCATTCACCCAGATTCTGTAGTTCCCTGGAGTTGTACAGTGCACTGCCTGCACAACTGTACAAAGTAGCCCTGCTACTGGTAGTGGCAAAGCAGCACAAAAGAGGCAGGAAGAAATAAAAGAGAGAGAGGAAGGGTGACATGGGAGCCTGCTATGCCTCTCTCATGACCTCATCACCCAGTCAATGCTGGCCCTGCTCATTGCTGAGATACCTGAAAAGTCCACCCACACCTCAGCTAATCAGATTCTAGGACCAGCCTTGGTTTGGGGGCCTTTTTGTCTATGAAAAGAAGCATATCTCCCCTGAACTAGTTCTTGAGGGTCTACCTTAAATTATTGGTTACTAAAGGAAAAATAGTACAAAGGGTAACCTGTATGTTGGCCCTGCAGTTAGAAAATAGGGATTATTATTCCCATTTGTCACAGAAAACCTTTCTTTCTTCTTTCTTTCTTTTTTTCTTTCTTTCCTTCCTTCCTTCCTTCTTCCTTTCCTTTCCTTTCCTTTCCTTCTCTCTTTCTTTCTTTCTTTTTTTTGACAGAGTCTGGCCTTGTCGCCCAGGCTGAAGTGCAGTGGTGCGATCTTGGCTCACTGCAACCTCCACCTCCCGGGTTCAAGAGATTCTCTTGCCTCAGCCTCCCGAATAGCTGGGATTACAGGTGCCTGCCACCACACTCGGCTAATTTTTTTTTTTTTTTTTTTTTTTGTATTTTTGGTAGAGACGGGGTTAAATCATGTTGCCCAGGCTAATCTCGAACTCCTGAGCTTAAGTGATCCGCCCGCCTCAGCCTCCCAAAGTGCTGGGATTACAGGCGTGAGCCACCATGCCCAGCCACCCTCACACCCACTTTTAAAACACTTTATATTATAGAACACTTCAAAGATATACAAAATAGGTAAAATAATGTAATGGACCATCATTAGGCTTCAACAATTATCAACGTGTGGAAATTCCATTTCATCTATTTCTCTCTAACCCTTATTCTCTCCCCTATTTTCTACCACTTTTCTGGATTATTTTGAGATGCATCCCAGACTTCATATCATTTCATTCATACATATTTTAGTATGTCGCTCCAAAAAAAAAGGATTCTGTTTTTTAAAAAAGCATAACCATGACGTCCTTATCACACCTAAGAAACTTCGTTAATATTGACAAATATTCAGAGTTCAAATGTCTCCAATTTTCTCATAATTTTTTTCTACAATCTGTTTAAATTAGTATTCAAACATGATCCACACCTGCAGTTGGCTAATATGTCTACTGGCTCTCTTTTCAGTAACAAGCTGCCCTGTCTTCTTTTCTTTTCTTTTTTTTTTCTTCCAATTTATTTGTTGGAGAAACTGGGCCATTTGTCCTGTTGAGTTTCCCACATTCTGAATTTTGCTGATTGCATCCCTGTGGTGTCATTCCACCTGTTTCCCTAAGTCCTGTATTTCCTGAAAAGTGTCTGCTAGATCTACAGCCTTGATCAATTCCAGCTTGATATTTTGACAAGGTTATTTCATAGGTGGTGTCACGAGCTTTTGCATCTCATCAGGGGCACATGTCTGCTTCTCTCCCATTTTTGTAATGTTAAGATTAATTAGTGGATTCGGGTATTGCCAGCTTAGTCCATCCGTTAGAGAGTTCCCCATCAGCATTTCCCCTAATAGTTTTAACAGCCATTGATGACCAGTGCTTGGATACATTATTTCTATGATTGCAAAATTATGGTATTCTAATTCTATCATTCCTCCTTCATCTATTAGCTGAAATGCTTCTAAAAGAAGACCTTTCCCTCAACAACAATTTAGTTACCCTGAAATACAGTTCATATACAAAAGACAAATGCTCAATTCTTTCCCTTTTTAAATCAGTTTTCAGAGTAATGAGTTGGTTCCCTAGCAACCCATAAAGGTGACCTATGAGAATTTTTTTGCTGGTATAATTATAAACTCATGGATTTTAACATATTTGATGTATTTCAATCCAGTGTGGATGCTTGAATTATTCCATCTTTGAACAGTGAGTTTCTTTCTATTGGTTCCTAACCTAAGCATTTAGGACACAATCAAGTCATCTCTGAAAGCTTCGTTACTTTCCAGCATGTCAAAATGTCTATTTCTTTTCTTTTCTTTTCTTTTGAGAGAGAGAGACAGAGAGTCTCCCTCTGTCATCCAGGCTGGAGTGCAGTGGCACAATCTCAGCTCACTGCAACCTCCGTCTCCTGGGCAGAAGCAATCCTCCTGCCTTAGCCTCCCAAGTAGCTGGGACTGTAGGCACTTACCACCATGCCCAGCTAATTTTTGCGGTTCTTTTTTTTTTTTTTTTTTTTTTTTTTGAGACGGAGTCTCCCTCTGTTGCCCAGGCCGGAGTGCAGTGGTGCAGTCTCGGCTCACTGCAAGCTTGGGCTCACTGCAAGCTCCGCCTCTTGGGTTCACACCATTCTCCTGCCTCAGCCTCCCGAGTAGCTGGGACTACAGGCGCCCACCACCATGACCGGCTAATTTTTTTGTATTTTTAGTAGCTAATTTTTTTGTATTTTTAGTAGAAACGGGGTTTCACGGTGTTAGCCAGGATGGTCTCAATCTCCTGACCTCGTGATCCGCCCGCCTCGGCCTCCCAGTGCAGTTCTTTTTTTGTAGAGACAGGGTTTCGCCACGTTTCCCAGGCCGGTCTCAAACTCTGGGGCTCAAGCAATCCGCCTACCTTAGCCTCCCAGTGTTTTGATTATGGGCGTGAGCCACCAGGCCCGGCCCAAAATGTCCGTTTCTTGCCTCAGCTCTGGAATCAGTGATTATCCAAGGACGCCCTGGTTCCCTTTAGTGACAAATTGGATTTAGAAACCACAGTCACAGAGCTGGCCACCTCCCTACCTAGGAGCCCTCTCCCTCAGGTCCCTCACATCTTCATTTGATCCTACTTTTTCCCCCCAATCCTTGACTGTCCCAGCTTTTCCACAAGGGAACAAAAGATTAATAGCTAAAGGAAACTCATGATATAGTCAAGTGTCACCTAATAACAGAGATGTGTTCTGAGATATGCATCATTAGGAGATTTCGTCATTGTATGAACCCCGTCATGTTCTCACACAAACCTAGATTGTACAGCATGCTGCATGCCTAGGCTAATGCTATAACCTATCCCTCCTAGGTCACAAACCTGTACAGCATATTACTGTACTGAATATTGTAGGCAATTGTAACACAATCGTACGTGTATGTCTATCTAAACATATCTAAATATAGAAAAGGTGGCTGGGTGCAGTGGCTCATGCCTGTAATCCCAGCACTTTGGGAGGCCGAGATGGGCGGATCACAAGGTCAAGAAATCAAGACCAGCCTGGCCAACATGGTGAAACCCGTCTCTACTAAAAATACAAAAATTAGCTGGGCGTGATGGCATGCTCTTGTAGTCCCAGCTACTAGGAAGGCTGAGGCAGGAGGATCACTTGAACCCAGGAGGCAGAGGTTGCAGTGAGCTGAGATTGCACCACTGCACTCCAGCCTGGGTAACAAGAGCAAAATTCCGGAAAAAAAATTAATTTAAAAAAAAACCGAAAGAAAGAAAAGGTACGGTAAAAATTCAGTGTTATAATTTCATGAGATCACTCTCCTATATGCGGTCCATCATTGACTGAAATGTCTTTATGAGGTGCATGACTATAACTGAAAACAGTTATCACCTTGATACAGGTGAAGATTGAGACAAATCTCTTCTTTAGTGGAACGTGTCTAATTCCCTCACATGAATAGCCTACACTCTTTCCCTTGGTTATAAGGGCTCCAAAACTACTGAGTCCCCAAAACCAAGGAGGTAGGGGGTTGAGGGACATTTACCTTTGCCTAATGAAGGTTTTTTTTTTTTTGAGACGGAGTCTTGCTCTGTCGCCCAGGCTGGAGTGCAGTGGCGCGATCTTGGCTCACTGCAAGCTCTGCCTCCCGGGTTCATGCCATTCTCCTGCCTCAGCCTCCCGAGTAGCTGGGATTACAGGCTCCCGCCACCATGCCCGGCTAATTTTTTTAATATTTTTAGTAGAGACGGGGTTTCACCGTGTTAGCCAGGATGGTCTCGGTCTCCTGACCTCGTGATCTGCCCGCCTTGGCCTCCCAAAGTGCTGGGATTACAGGCGTGAGCCACCGCGCCTGGCCTGAAGTTTTATATATAATACAAGGAGAGCGCATCCTTTCTCTACAGGTGTCTTTTGCACTCTGGTAATCAAACAGTTGTTTGATTGTATGGTTTCTCATCAAGCATTTTTACCCTTCAAGTTTTATCTATAAGTCTAGTGTAAGACTGGGGGATATTTCTAAGTTGTGGTTTGATGAGTCCCTGACTTCAAACCCAACTGGTACATTACAAAATAACAATGCTCTGTAGTCACCAAAATCTTTAGATCTACCTGAATGGATGTGGACCTATCTCCTAGATAGATTAGGTGGAAAACAGTATTTATTACGTTATCATTTGTGTAAAAGGGAAAAAGAGCTTGAATATGCACAGAACATGTTTGAATCTATAACAGATTGGTATAGAGATAGAAGGGAGACTCACATTTCACCATATACCTTTTGGTTGTAGTTTTGGCATTTTAATAATGTGCACGAATCATCTATTCAAAAAATTTATTTTAAAAAACCTGAAGAAAGCACTTTAGTAGAGAATCAATACTGTCTGATTGATTGATTGATCGGCCTCAGCTTTCCAAGGAGTTATTGTAGATGGAAAGTGAAGAAGGGTATGCTTTTACAGGAGTATATTTATGTCTTAGGGAAGGCTTGAAAGCCAGAGGGGATGAGGATAAAGAGAGTTTGAACAGATACCCAGAAACAACTGCACTTGAAAGAACTTGTGAAATGCTTAAGTTCTCTGACACTTAGAGAATTATACCCTAGCTGTGATACCATTATGAGATGTGAGAGTGTGCTTGTTTAGAAAGCACCGGAACTTGACTTTAGGTTCTGGAGCCAGTCAAAGAGTCTCCTCTCTCTGTCTGGAAGGGTTGTGTCAAATTCATGCACATTCTCAACAATGACTGTCTTTTTCTAATGGGGGATGGGGAGAAAGGGCAAATATTCAAAGCCAGGCAAAGGTGGGGGCGGAGTCAGGAGGCTTTTGGACTTTGACACCTTATCTCTGTTTTTGCCATCTTACTGGGGAGTGGGGAACAGAGAAGAGCTTGGTTTATTCTCAGGGAAATGTCTGGAGACTGCCCCATGGCCTCAGGTCACCCTGAATTTAGGATTTAGTTCTAATAAAATTTTATTCTGGGATGCAACCTCCCTCTAGTTGTTAAGACTTCTGGTTGTCCAGTCTAGAATCCATATCAAAGCCAAGCTTACCAATGACTTCCAATAAAAAGAGCTTAGAATGGAAGAAAAGAAATAAAGAGAAAAAGAGAAAGATGATCTTTAGTTAAAGCCAAATCACTGATCACTTACGGCAGGCCCTTCACTTTATCTCTCCTTTCATCCACCTTCCCTATCAACAGCACTTCTAGTGAGGTGGCATTTTGGAGTGGGAAAGACCTAGGTTTGAATCCCAGCTCTGCCATATTAGTGGAACAACCTCGGGCAAATTACATAAATGCTCTGAACCAATGTCCTCTTTGGTAATGTGGGACACTGATGGCTACTTTAGTCTTAAGTTAGGATCAAGTGAGAGCATTTATACAATACAATAAGCATTTTTTGAGTGCCTATCATGTGATAGTGAGATAGAAGACCAGCAGAACTTGCTTTCTGGTCACAATCCCGCTGACCAAAACAGAATCTAGTCCAGACAAGATAAAGTGAAGAGCCTGGCCAAAACCAGCAGATGGTGACAAAAGCAATCCCTAGCTGCCCTCATTGCTCATTAGCATAAGACACTCCCACCAGTGCCGTGACAAGTTACAAATGCCATGCCAACAACCCCGAAGTTACCACCCTTTTCTCTGGCAATGCCCCAGAAGTCACTGACTCTTTCCTAGAAAGCTTTAAATAACCCACCCCTCAATTTGCATTAACCCTCCCCTTAATTTTTCAAATAGTTGAAAGTGAATATAAGTGAGTATAAGTACAGTTGCTGACAGCCCATACCTTGCTGATTCTAGGCACACTGCCTGTGAGTTAGCCCTGCTCCACAAGAAGCAGTACTGTTCAGGAACTGTTGCTGTCTAAAACCACTGGCTTGCCCTTGAATTCTTTCCTGGGCAAAGCCAAGAACCCTTCTGGGCTAAGCCTCAATCTTGGGGCTCACCTGTTCTGCATCATCTGGTGGCCACAAAGGGATGAAGATAGTGAGTGGGAGGAAGTGACCAATGTGGCGTCGAGACAGCAGAAATGGCAGTCATCAGCGGCAACATGGCAAGACAATAGCAATTAGCAAAGAGGCCAAATGATAAGAAATACTTGAGAGATGGAGAAATGGTGAGACAGCAAGATGGCAAGACAGTGACCAGTGAGATGGTGAGAGGCGGCAATCAGAGAGAGGTGGTGATGTGGCAGTCAGTCAGTGCTGTAAGGATCAAAGCTGCAGAGAGCTGGAACACTAACCAAAGGTTCTTTTCAGGACCATCATCTTTCCTGGCAGATGGTTGAGCTGAGTGGATAGGTGAGTAGCCATAGTGCAGGGATTCAAAGCTCTGGCTGGGGGGCTGCAGGATCACATGCCAATTCCCTCACAGCAACCAAGCCTGCCCAAGCCAGTGAAACCTGGGGAGCAAACCTTCACCTGCACCATACATCAGAGACCAGTTGGCCCTATTTTGGCTCCTGTGGACAGGTAAGTATCCCTTTTGACTCATCCCCCAAATATCAGGTGAGCCAGGAAAATAAGGCCTTTGGCTTAGACAGTCAATTCAAAGTCCGCCATAGCATACCTAATTACATCCCTATTGCCCCTTTTCTAGGTCGTTTCTCCTCTAACACGATTTTATTTTTCTGTCAGCCATTTTATTTTATTTCTCACCTTGAAATATATGTTTTCTTTGCAGTTTTTGCTTTGGCTTCCTGCTAACTCTATTTGGACAATTGTTTAAGGCTGAACACTTGGTTATGAGAGGTACCCTGTTGTGTTGACCCTGGGATGCCAGAGTCATGTTGTTCTGTGGCCCCAGCTTGGTCTTTGGCCGCCCCCTGGATGCTCTGGGATTTTTGGCATTGGGTGTGGGGACTGTCATTGGCCACTACTCGGTTACTGTGGGTTTTCAGCATTTGGTATTGTTGGCCACCCCAGGCACTCCGGGGTTTTTGGCATTGGCATTCCCTCTAGGATTGTGGGGTAGGAGCCTACCTAAGGGGAATCTTGGTCTTGCCTTTTCTCATTTTCTACCCTAAAGTTATCATTTCCCATAACAGCATTTCCTTTTGTTATTGCCACTTTATTTACACTTTTCCCACTATAACTTGCTTAATAAAAATACTTATTTTGTCACATTTCATTCACTTTATAAGCCACTTTCATAACACGTTGCTACCTATACTTACACCTTCTCTGCAGGAAGTGGAAATTGGAAAGGAAAATACAAAGAGCCCCGTTGCTTTCCCTCTCACTAGACTCAGAAGAACTTCTATGTCCAGTAGAAATCATCGTTAGACATGGAGACAATGATAAGCATACCTGAGGACTCACCATTAGGATGCCTTTCAGGCTATTGGAGCAAATTCAATTTTGGCTTAAAGAAAAAGAAACTCATTTCCTATTGCAACACCACTTGGGTCCAGTACAAATGAGAAGACCAAGAGATTTAGCCTGAACATGGTTCTATGCATTATAATGCTATTTTACAATTAACATTAAAAAGAAGGAAAATGGGACGAGGTCCCTTATGTACAGGCTTTTATGGCCCTTTACCGACTCAATGTTACTTCAAGGCACCAGGAAGCCACGCCTAAGGGATCCCCTCCTAGCTGCTTCTCTTAGAAGGCCTATTCCCTCCCCAGAGCCTCCTCAGTCTCCCAATTTGGAGGGGTTCCTGCCAGTTCTCTAACACAGGACTCCACCCAAGGTCATCAGGCATTCCTCCCCGTTATTCAGCTAGCCCCAGCCTAAACCCTCTGCTGTCGGAAAAAGTAGCCCAACCAGTACCCCTAGAAATGGGGCTCCATATCAGCCCCTGAAGTCAAAGCTGTGTCCATTGTGGGAGGTAGTTGATGGAGATGGGGGGACACTTAGAATACACATGCCATTTTCTATGTCTGATTTGGCTCTATGCAAGGAAAAATTCTGCCAATTTTCAGAGAATTCATTAAAGTTTACAGAAGAATTTGTTAAATTGACCATGTTCTTTAGCTTGGTATGACTTGCAAGCATTGTTGCCCACTTGCTATGCCATAGAGAAAAAGCAGAGGAAAGTGTGTGGCTAAGCCTCTAAGTTATGAAAAGGTTAGAGATGTAATTCAGGGTAAAGATGAAAATCTCACTCTTTCTGGGTAGTTTGGTGGAGGAACTCAAGAAATATACTAATACAGACTCAGACTGCCCAGAAGGGCAAGCTCTCCTGGGTAGGCATTTTATTATTCAATTTGCTCTGACATTAGGAGGAAGCTACACAAAGTAGCAGTGAGACCTCAATCCCCTATGAACCAAGCCTTAAACATGGCCTTTAAAATTTATAACAATAGAGACAGGGCAAAAATGGAAAAGACCAAAAGAAATAACCAAAAAGAACAATTATTGGTGATGCTGTAAGCACCCTTCAACCTCAGGGTTACCCATCCCCAGAAAGTGTCTCGACATTGGTGTCTGGGATACCTAGACAAGAGCCCCAACTTGCTAGCCCCCAGGACAGAATCAGTATGCCTACTATAAGCAAAAGGGTAATCAGCAATAAGAATGTCTTAATCATCCCTCCTGAGATGAAAAAGCTCCCTGTCCATGTTAGAACTAACCTTCTTCCACTAGCCCCAACAAGCTGCCTTGCTCAAGTAAGCCAGAGCTTTGAAACCCTGCGCTATGGCTGCTCATCTATCCACTCAGCTCCACCATCTGCCAGGAAAGATGATGGTCCTGAAAAGAACCTTTGGATCAAGTCCCGGACCCTTGATCCAATGGTTAGCTTCCCACAGTGGCAGACAAGTAGCCACCCAAACATTCTTCTTCCGTGTCTCTGCTGCTGGGTGACCTCTCTAGCAGCTCAGGGACTCTGAGGTCTCCCCTTTAGCAATGGGCTTTGCCCCTTCCTTTCCTTATTTGATGCTACAAGATCCCCTTCCCTGCCTCTTCCTGTCTTCCATACCTATTGGAGCAAATGATATTTGGCCAGGTAGACAGGTCCCAATTTTGTAAATAACAGATCCAGCTGTCTTGTATAGGTCACTTCATTTGTGTGATGTGTGTTGTGTCTAGCATGCTATCAAATTGGTTCATAGGCTGGGCACAGTGGCTCAGGCCTGTAATCCCAGCATTTTAGGAGGCTGAGGCAGGTGGATTACCTCAGATCAGGAGTTCGAGACCAGCCTGGCCAACATGGTGAAACCTCACCTCTACTAAAAGCACGGAAATTAGCTGGGTGTGGTGGCGTGCACCTGTAATCCCAGCTACTCTGGAGGCTGAGGCAGGAGAATCACTTGAACCTGGGAGGCAGAGGTTCCAGTGAGCAGAGATCATCTTGTTGCACTCCAGCCTGGGCAACAAGAGTGAAACTCCATCTCGGAAACAAAAATAAAACAAAACAAAACAAAACAAAACCAAAATATTGGCTTATAAATAAAAGAGCACTCATAAATTAAACAAATAGGACTAAATTTGTTAGTTTGAAGGGAATATTGTGACTTCTAAAATTTAACTTTAAGCTTTTTACTTAGATAAAATACTGATTTTCATAGGCTTTAGAATGGTTAAAATGGCTTTAAATGTTGAACTTTTTGTGTAGTTTAAAATCTTAAGATTGGCTGGGCATGGTGGCTAACACCTGTAATCCCAGCACTTTGGGAGGCCAACGCACAGATTGCTTGAGCAGGAGTTTGAGACTAGCCTGAGTAACATGATGAAATCCCGTCTCTACAAAAAATACAAAAATTAGCTGGATATGGTGGCATGCACCTGTAATCCCAGATACTTGGGAGGCTGACATGGGAGGATCACTTGAGCCCAGGAAGTGGAGGTTGCAGTGAGCTGAGACTGTACCACTCCACCCCAGCCTGGGTGACAGTGAGACCCTGTCTCAAAATAAATAAATAAATAAATAAATAAATAAATCTTAAAATTATAGAGTGGTTCTCATCTATAGAATGTCAATATCTGATAGTTCAGGATTCTTTGCTTTCTAAATTTATATAAAATGTACCAGGGAAGATATATATTCTTTATTGTGAAAAAGAATAACTTGTTCAATTCAGAAATTATTAAAAGGGAGGTTCAAAATATAAAGGAATCTGCGAATAAAAAAGAGAGATATGAGGTGAGTTATGGATAGAAGACTTTTTTTTTTTTTTGGTGGGGCGGAATATATATATTTTTAAATGATCTTGTGTAACGAGGAATCTTGTGTGGTAGATTCTTGTACTAGAATAAAGTCACTGGTGTTTGGGAGGGAGGTGATGTAGGATGGGTCAGAGGGTACAGACATGTCATGGACGGTCTGTGTGGGCTGTGAGGGGCTCATGAAGGGGAATTTGTGAGGGGAGTTAAGTGTTTGACTAAGCTGGCTATGATTGATGGGAAATTGTTTGTGGTAGACTTTCTAGAAAATGATCTATGTGCCAAGCGCAGTGGCTGACACCTGTAATGCCAGTACTTTGGGAGGCCAAGGTGGGCAGATCACCTGAGGTCAGGAGTTCCAGACCAGCCTGGCCAATATGGTGAAACCCCGTATCTACTAAAAACACAAAAATTAGCTGGGCGTGGTGGTGTGAGCCTGTAATCCCAGCTACTCGGGAGACTGAGGAGGAGAATCGCTTGAACCAGGAAGGCAGAGGTTCGAGCAGTGAGCCGAGATCGTGCCATTGCACTCCAGCCTGTGTGACAAGAGTGAGACTCTGTCTCAAAAAAAGGAAAAGAAAAAAAAAAAAACAGCCTATGTGTTGAAACTGGGTTTTCTTTAGGTGTTCATTTGCTAAATTACCAGAACTTTTGCTTTTCCATTCTGTGATATATTTCTTTGGAAAGCTTTTCAAATTTGTGTAACTCTCTCCAGCTTTTTCATCAGCTCCTGTGACTTTTTCTCCTCCAGTTCTGACAGTTGCTGTGGTCTGATGCTAAAGTGTTTTGTCTTAGAGGTCTGCGGGACCAGTGTTTTTCCCGAATACAGCTTAATTCTATGCTCGTGGTTTTCCTTGAATATAACCTTATTTTCGGCTTTTAGTTTTTGACTCTCTTTTTCTTTTTTTTCTTTTTTTTTTTTTTTTGTTGAGACGGAGTCTCACTTTGTCACCAGGCTGGAGTACAGTGGCTGAATCTCGGCTCACTGCAATCTCTGACTCCCTGGTTCAAGCAATTCTCCTGCCTCAGCCTCCTGAGTAGCTGGGATTACAGGCGCATGCCACCACGCCCGGCTAATTTTTGTATTTTTAGTAGAGATGGGGTTTCACCATGTTGATCAGGATGGTCTCAATGATGACCTCGTGATCCACCCGCCTCGGCCTCCCAAAGTGCTGGGATTACAGGAGTGAGCCACCACGCCTGGCCAGTTTTTGACTCTTATATTGCTTAAAAGGGCTTTGAGGGCTAATGAATACATGCCCACCTCCACTTCTATCTGGCCTAGAATGTTTAATTGGCTACAAGTCATTGGACTCTAAGTCTGTTGGCCAAAGAGAATCCCTCACCCTGCCAAAAAAATGGAAAAAGTAACTCAGGACATGACAGGAAACAGAGAGTCAGATGCCTCACTATGCCTTTCCCTTGGAATTTAGGCCAGGTTCAAAAGGTCTTTAAAAATTTTGAAAATAAAGTATTGGCCTTTCCCACAGAGAAAAATAAATAGCTCCTCGGTTCAATCAGAAGACTTAGTATTACTAAAAACTTCAAAAAAAGATCCCCTGATCATCAGTTAAAACCAAAATGGAAGGGCCCCTTCAGGTATTGATAAATACTGTCACTGCTGTTAAGCTTCAGAGAGTCACTAGCTGTGTACACGTGTCCAGGATTAAACCTGTGTCTTATGAGTTCCCCATGGGCATAAAAGGAGCACACCACAACCTACATTTATGAACCTAGAAACTTAAGGCTATTGTTTTGCAAGCACATAGATAAATAACAGGATGCTGTGGGTGGGGGTAGGAGCATTAATTTTTCTCTTCCTCCTAATTGTAATTTTCTTGTTTAGCCTCCCTTGTAAACTTTGTATCTTCTAGATTCCACATAAAGATGATGCCAGCACAAGGCTTCCAACTCATCCGGTCTTTGGACCTGGAAAAGAAAAACATCCTGCCATTGGGCCTCTTAGGTCAGGTATCCAGAGACTTTTACACTGCCAATACTAGGCGGGGTCTATGCCCATAAAATCAGCAAGAAGTAGTTACAGAAGATGGACCTTCACCCCTCTGCAGCCCCCTTAAGATTAGGAGGCTTTGGCCAGACACAGTGGCTCATGCCTGTAATCCCAGCACTTTGGGAGGCTGAGGCAGGTGGATCAACTGAGGCCAGGAGTTCGAGACCAGCCTGGCCAAGATGGCAAAACCCCATCTCTACTAAAAGTACAAAAATCAGCCGGGTGTAGTGGTGCTCGCCTGTAATCCCAGCTACTTGGGAGGCTGAGGCAGGAGAATTGCTTGAACCCAGGAGGCAGAGGTTGCAGTGAGCCGAGATTGTACCACTGCACTCCAGCCTGGGCAACAAGAGCAAAACTCCATCTCAAAAAAAAAAAAAAATCAGGAAGTGTATCTAATTTCTAAGGGGGAAGTGAGGTAGGAGACTGATAGGACTTGTTTTCTGGTCACAACCCTGCTGACGAAAATAGGATCTAGTTCAGACAGGATAATGTGAAGAAACTGGCCAAAACCAGCAGATGGCAACAAAAGTGCTCCCTACCTGCCCTCCTTGCTTATTAGTGTGAGACACTCCCACTAGTGCCATGACAGTTTATAAATACCATGGCAATGACCCAGAAGTTACCATCCCTTTCCAAGAAGTTCTAAATAACCCATCTCATTTTGCATTAACCTTTCCTTAATTTGCATATACTTAAAAGTGGGCATAAGTGAGTATAAATATAGTTTCCAAGTGCCCATATGTTGCTGACTCTGGGTGCACTGCCTATGAATTCGCCCTGCTCTGCAAGAAGCAGTACCATTCAATAAAAGATTGCTGTCTAACACCACCAGCTCATCTTTGAATTTTTTCCTGGGTGAGGTCAAGAATTCTCCAAGGCTAAGCCCCAGTCTAGGGGCTCTTTGGTGGATCATTGAGCCCAGCAGTTTGACACCAGCATGGACCACATGGCGAAGCCCCATCTCTACAAAAAAAATACAAAAACTAGCCAAGTGTGGTGGTGCATGCCTGTAGTCCCAGCTACTTGGGAGGCTGAGGCAGGAGGATCACCTGACTACAGGAGGGTCGAAGCTGCAGTGAGCCATGATTGTGCCACTGCACTCCAGCCTGGGCGACAGAGTGAGATGCTGTCTCAAAAAAAAAAAAAAAAGTGGCCGGGCAGGGTGGCTCAAACCTGTAATCCCAGGACTTTGGGAGGCTGAGGCGGGCAGATCACCTGAGGTTAGGGTTCAAGACCAGCCTGGCCAACATGACTAAACCCCATCTCTACTAAAAGTACAAAAATTAGCCAGGCGTGGTAGCATGTGCCTGTAATCTCAGCTATTCAGGAGGTTGAGGCAGGAGAATTGCTTGAACCCGGGTGGTGGAGGTTGCAGTGAGCCTGTATCATTTCATTGCACTCCAGCCTGGGCAACAAGAGCGAGACTCCATCTCAAAAACAAAAAAAAAAAAAAAAAAGAAAAGGAAAAAAATGGATAAGGGAATCCTTGTGCTAAAGGGTGTCAGAGACAATCTGAGAGGTAAATGCTACGCTATGGACTAACAGTAAGGGGAAAAGAAGATGGTAAATTTGCAGAGAAGATCAAGTTTGATCAGTTTCCTGGCCTGAAGGTAGGACAATGACAAAGGCTCATTTTAGGGGCTTCTGGTATACAAAGGTGTAGGGGCACTACAAAAAAGTCATTCTGACACTTGTTGAAATGCTGTAAGGAAGACTTTATTTAAGACTATTGCAATAGGAGAGAGAGATCAGGCTCAACTCTGAACACAGCTTGGACAAATGGATACTTATAGTCAAGGAGCAGAGTGACGGGGTTGGTGGGTGAAAAATTACTAGGAGGAGACATCAAGGGTAGAGAGATTCTTGCTAAACTGAACTAGCAGGATTCTCACTGAAGGAAAGCCAAGGACTTAGACATCAAAGGTGGAGGATGAGGAACTTGCTCAGGTATCAGTGGTGATCAGACCACAAAATGGAGGGAATTCTCCCTAAACTGACTTAGCAATATTCTTGTTCATACTGGGCTAGGCAGGCCAAAGACAGGACAGGTGCCAAGGTCTTAGTGGAGTCTAAGTGGAGAAGAAGGCTCAGAGGAGCATGAGTCAGGTTTGGTCAAGGAGAGGGTCTTTGTTGGAGGGGGAAATTAAATGGTGTGGAGGGGAATTTTAGGTGGTTCAACAAGGAGGCAATGTAGTGAGTGGCAGCATGGGAGAACTGAGGCTGGAGAAGTTCTCAGCCCATGCTGTTGCCCCTGTTTTGCCCCTTCCCTCCCTCTCTCCCACAGGAGCAGTTGACTGGCTGCCTCTTGCTGTGGTTCCTGTGAAAGGCGGCTTTAGTTTGGATCTTCAGTGGGGTAAGGGGCTCTTGTTCAGAATAGAGGCTTCCAAATATGCATGAACGGAAGTAACACAAGCAGAATGCATGGGACACAGTAGGTGTGCAATGCCTATGGGTCCTCTTCTCTTTCTCCCACTGCTCCCTTTTCAGTGATGGGCCCAGAAAAGCTATAGTTCTATACCCTGTACACATGCTCGTCTCTCACTTTGAGGAAGAACAATTCCCCCAAACACTTTTAAAAAAACAGTAACATCTAGCAATAAATTAACAACTGGCAATGAACTGTTTCCTGCAATTTAAATTGTTTCTGAATGCAGTGTCATTAGGTCCTGGCTGTAGGCTCTTAGGGACTGCACACCTGGAAGGCTGCTGGGCAGAAGTGTCATAACCCATACCCCCAGCTCTTCCTTCTCTCAAGTGTCACAGTCGTTTTGAACTATTTGGAATTTCCACCTATTCCCCCAAATTGGCAGCCTCTCCTGACTTTTATAGCTTTTGAATTTTGTACAAAGTGCATGTGTTAACTATTTAAATTTTTATATTTTCAAAAAACGATGATCTCTGTTACAGCAGCTAAAGTGGATTTTCCCCACCCCAGTAACTCACCACCACATTTCCCTATTTTATCTTCTTAGTAGTACTTGCCAGCATATTGTTTTTATACTGTGCCCAGTCTCCCTCCACTAAACCATAATCTCCTCCAGCCAATACTCTGACTTGTTCTCTATGAAATCTCTAATATCTAGAGTAGTTATTTTCCTTCCTTTTCTCTTCTCTTCTTTCTTTTTTTTCTGTTAGTATCTTATTTAGATTTTTAGATTGAGATGCCTTCATACAATGTTTTAGAGATTTTTAGTGGTTTTTTTCCTATAGCCTGAAAGAGTTTACATAACAGAAATTATCTATTCATAAAGCAATGCTACTCAAAATGTGTTCTGCAGGCACTAAAGTATAAATCAAACATACTATTTAGTTCGAATGTACTATTTAGCTGAGTTTTGTTTTTTGTTTTTTAGCAAAGACTTTGTTGATGAAGGAAGCAATATACTGATTTATGTTCCAGTGCAAGCTCCTTAACTTTTTGCAGGCTGGTAACAAACAGTTCTGTAACCAGCTACCTGAGTAGCACTGCGGTAAAGGGTAACAGAATACAGATACAAAACCACCAGAGACTGGTGCTTTTTCAACTGTTAGATTTAAATTGCCTTTCTAGTCTCTTCCGTGGGCATTGATCTGTTTAGATTTTCTTCCTTTACTTGGCTCAGTTTTGCTAAGTTATATTTTACTAGAAAGCTATCAATTTCCTCTATTTTCAGATACATTTCTAGAGTTGCACAGAATAGTTTCTTTTAGTTCTCTTTATCTCTTCCATATCTGTTTTGGATCCTCAGGAGTAAATAGAGGAACATGCAGTAAAAAAAGATTGAGAAAAGATGCAAAAAGATTAGAGTGCAACCAGGAAAGGTCAGTATTATTCTAGTCACTGGAGATGCAAAAATATGCAAATTCTCGAGGGGCTTCATATTTTATCTCTTTTAATTATCCTGAAATGGTTTTATTATTAATTGCTTTTTGAAGAAGTAGATATTGCCTATTAAATTATCTACTTAGAGACTGGTCAGAGTTTCATGTTCTTTTTTTGTTACTTGTTTTGTTTCAAAATTTTTTATTTAATTATTTTTATTTTACAGGTGCCCACCACCATGCCCAGCTAATTTTTGTATTTTTAGTAGAGACGGGGTTTCACCATATTGGTCAGACTGGTCTCAAACTCCTGACCACCAGGTGATCCACCTGCCTCAGCCTCCCAAAGTGCTGGGATTACAGGCGTGAGCCACTGCACCCAGCCTTCATTGTTATATGTTCATTATATCACTTATAATGTATTATGTTTATAACATATAACGTTTGTAAGTATTATTGATAGGTTTGGCTGTGTCCTCACCCAAATCTCATCTCGAACTGTAGGTCTCATAATTTCCACGTGTCATGGAGGGAGGGGGACTCAGTGGGAGGTAACTGAATCACGGGGGTGGGTTTTCCCATGCTGTTCTAGTGATAGTGAATAAGTCTCATAAGATCTGACGGTTTTACAAAGGGCAGTTCTCCTACACATGCTCTCTTGCCTGCCACCATGTAAGACGTGCCTTGCTCCTCCTTCACCTTCCACCATGATTGTGAGGCCTCCCCAGCCATGTAGAAGTGTGAGATTAAACCTCCTTTCTTTTATAAATTACCCAGTCTGGGGTATTTCTTCATAGCAGTGTGAGAACCGACTAATACAATTATGTTCTTGATGTTCATTCAAGTATAAAAAGTGCATCCCTTTGGGTTCTCATCCTATTTCTGCCACTGACTGCTAAGTGATCCTGGGCAAGTTCCTCAGGCTCTCTGAACCTTATAAGCTGCAAGATTGAGAGGTTGCTCTAGATAACAATAGCTAAAATTTATCAACTGCTTACTGTGTACTAAATACTGACCTAAGTGCTTTACATGAATAATTTCATTTAATCTCTATGAATTAGGTACTATTATTTCTTTCATTTTACAGATGAGGAAACTGAAGCCCAGAAAACTTGCTGATGTTTCCTGAAAAAATAGAATCTAAGTCAATGCTCTTGGGAGGTGCAATTCTAGGGATGTGGGAGTGAGGGGTAGGGGAAGTGAGGCAGGGAAGATGGGAAGCAAATGCAAGGCGATGAGTTTCCACACTGGCTACCACTTTACTGTGAGCCATGAAGCAGCACACCTGGTCTCATGGCAGGAATGGCTTCTTGGCCTTAGGGAACACTGGCTGCGTGGAAAAACCACACCTCAGAATGATCCATGGGAGAGGAAAGGGGAGAGGGAGTTTGCTGCCATCTCTCCCCTGTCTCTTGTCTCTACTGGCCCAAGTTTGTCCCATAGGGAGTCGAGAATGCCTTCCTCCTGGGTGGTGACATGCAGCCTCTTTAGCAGGCGCTGGGGAAGTTAGTTCCCAGGCCTTGTGGGTTGGCTGTTCATCTGAGTCTGGAAGTGGTTGGAGGAGCCATAACCCCAGATAGGGAGCAGGTGTGTGGGCCACACACAGTAGCTGAGGCAAAACAGGCAGCTGAGGAGGCAGATAAGGCTGAGAGAAGTCTGATATTCATGGATGGGTGTGGTGAGTAGTCATTGAAATGCAGACAACTGGGCTGGGCATGGTGGCCCACACCTGTAATCCCAGCACTTTAGGAGGCCGAGGCAAGCGGATCACTTGAGGTCAAGAGTTCGCAACCAGCCTGGGCAACATGGTGAAACCTCATCTCTACTAAAAATGCAAAAATTAGCCTGGCATGGTGGCGTGCGCCTGTAATCCCACTACTCAGGAGGCTGAGGCAGGAAAATCACTTGAACCCAGGAGGAGGAGGCTGCAGTGAGCCAAGATCAAGCCACTGCCCTCCAGCCTGGGCAACAGAGCAAGGCTCCATCTCAAAAAAAAAAAAAAAAAATTGCAGACAACTGGACTCTAGGGCCAGACCACTAGCAATATGCTGCACATCTCTGAGAGCCCTTAGGTATAGAAAAAATATTATTATTATTTTTTGAGACAGGATCTCACTTTGTTGCCCAGGCGGAGTGCAGTGGTACGATCACAGCTCACTGCAGCTTCGACCTCTGGGCTCAAGTGGACTACAGGCATGTACCAGCATGCCTGGCTGATCTTTTTAATTTTTTGTAGTGATGGAGTCTTGCTATATTTTCCAGGGTGGTCTCGAACTCCTGAGTTCAAGCGATCTTCCTATCTCAGCCTTCCAAAGTGTTGGAATTACAGGTGTGAGTCACTGTGCCTGCCAGAAGAATGTTTATGGTCAGGTACATACAGGCCCAGTCCTTGTTTTCTCAGTGTTCAAGTCTTCAATAATAATATCCCCTCTGTTATCTTCCTAGTGAAATCCTATTCCTTTCTCAAATCCTATTTGGATAACAATTTATCTCCAAGCCGTTAAGACTCAATCACTCCATTCTCTCAATTGTTTTGGCACCTTGTGCATATTTCTCTTCTTGCATACATGATATTTATTGTAGCCTGTATTAGAGCAGGCTGTATGTTTACTAACGGCAGGAACCCTATTGTGTTTTCAGATCCTGTAACCCATGTCTGCCTAGAGAGAGCCTTTGGTATGTGCCTGCAGAGCTGAATAATAGACAATTTTACATTTGTGGCCAGGTGCAGTGGTTTACGCTTATAATCCCAGCACTTTGGGAGGCTGAGGTGGGCGGATCTCCTGAGGTCAGGAGTTTGAGACCAACCTGGCCGACATGACAAAACCCCATCTCTACTAAAAATACAAAGATTAGCCGGGTGTTGTTGTGGGAGCCTGTAATCCCAGCTACTGGGGAGGCTGAGGTGGGGAGAATCACTTGAACCCAGGAGGTGGAGGTTGCGGTGAGCTGAAATCACGTCACTGCACTCCTGCCTGAGTGACAGAGCGAGACTCTGTCTCAAAAAAAAAAAAAAATTACATTTGTGTAGGTTTAAATAAAAAAGTTTAAATTTTAGAACAGTTTTAGATTTACAGAAAAATTGCAAAGATAGCACAAAGAGTTCCTATGTGCTCTGCACCCAGTGCCCGTATGATTCGTATCTAATATTAGTATGGCACATTTGGCACAATTCATGAGCCAATATTTGTACATTATAATTAATTAAAGTCCACACTAAGTCAGATTTTCTTGGTTTTTACCTAATGTCCTTTTTTCTGTTCCAGGATCCCACACTACATTTACTTGTCATGTCTCCTTAGACCCCTCTTGGCTGTGATGGTTTCTCAGACTTTCCTTCTGTTTAATGATCTTGATAGTTTTGAGTAATGCTGGTTAGGCATTTTGTAGGGTGTTCTTCAATTGTGATTTTTCTGATGTTCTTGTTCTGATTTGACTGGGGTTGATCTGGGGAGGAAGATCAGATAGTTAAAGTGCCACTGGGGTCACATCCTATCAAGGGTACGTACTGTCAATATCACTTACCATGATGATGTTGACCTTGATCACCTGGCTGAGGTAGTGTCTGTCAGGTTTCTCCACTGTAAAGTTGCTCATTTTCCCCCTTTCCATATTGTAGGCTTTGGAAGAAAGTCACTGTGTGCAGCCCACATTTTAGGAATGGTGGTTTATATTCTATTTCCTTGAGGGTGGAGTATCAACATAAATTGTTTGGTATTCTTCTGCCCTGGGGATTTGTCTATCCTTTCCCATGTATTCAGCCATTTATTTATATCAGTATGGACTCATGGATATTTGCTTTATACTTTGGGTCATCATCTAGTACTGCTTCATTTTATTTTGTTTTAATTTTTGAGATGGAGTCTTGCTCTGTCACCCACGCTGGAGTGCAGTGGCACAATCTCGGCTCACTGCAACCTCTGCCTCCCAGGGTCAAGCGATTCTCCTGCCTCAACCTCCTGAGTAGCTGGGACTACAGGTGCATGCCACCATGCCTGGCTAATTTTTGTATTTTTAGAAGAGACAGGGTTTCGCCATGTTGGCCAGGCAGGTCTTGAACTCCTGACCTCAGGTAATCCACCCATCTTGGTCTCCCAAAGTGCGGGGATTACAGGCGTGAGTCACTGCACCCGGCCTAGTACTGCTTTATTTTGTTGCTCAAATGTTCCCAGCTCTGGCCATTGGGAGCTCTGTCAGTTGGTTTCTGTGTCCCTTTGGCATACCCCAATCATTGTGGGGGGGTTTGGGTTTGTTTGGGTTTTTTAACACTTTATTACTTTCTGGCACTAAAGATGTTCCAGGCTCACCTTGTGTATTTCCTGACCCAGTCCTAGAGTCAGCCATTTCTCCAATAAGCCTTAGTTCCTTTTCGTGAAGAATGGTATTACAAACCAAGAGCTGGGCTCTAGCTGTGTCATTACCACTGGGGTGTCATTAATTCCAGGCCCTCTCAGCTGACAGAGCAGGAAAATATATGTGTGTGTAATAGTCAGGAAGGTTCCTTTAATCTTACAAAGCACACTTTGAAAAATTGGACCAATTTAGAGTTCTCTGGCTGCTCAGTCTCAATCTCTTTTGTTTTCCTTTTCCCAGTGCCTGCTCCTTTGTGCAAGTCCAGACCAGTTTGTCCTCGCATCCCTTCCTTGCCCTTCCTCTGCTCCACGGCCTCCTGCAGGGAGCTGATCCCTGACGTCTCCTAGGTTCCCAGGTCAGCTGGCTGCTGGCTGGACTCTGGCCAGGCCAGCGGTGCACCAGTTGGAGGTGGGGGCAGCACTTCCAGATGCAGCTCCAGGGCCTGCTGGACAGGCCCCCTGTGCTTCTGCCTTCTTCTAGGCTGTAGTGACATCACCCCTGTCCTTTGTCCCTCCTGCCTGGAGGTGTCAATGACTTCTGACTGGGGTCTCCCTGCCCCTCATGGGCTTCTCAACTTCTTCTGTCACATATGTAACCATTTCTCTGAATAAATTCCCTTTGTTTAAAACAGTGCTACCTACTTCCCCGGTGGGGCCCTGGACAGAACTGTGGGTAGGGAGTTTCATTAGGAAGGGACTCCAGGAATGGCAGTGGTGTCTGAGTAAAAGCAGGATGGAGGGAGAGTGAGTCCAAGGCAGTATTCTCAAGCCAGTCACTGCTGTGGACCCTAGGAAGCCACCCCACTGGGGACTCTGAGTCACTGGGGAGAACAGCCCTCAGCATTGTCTGACAGCCCCAACTGCTCGAGACGTGCCCAAAGGTGAGGAACTCCCTAGTACTTCCAGGTTTTCACACAAATCTGAATGGCTCAATGGGTCCCCACAGGGATCCCCAGGCCCCGATAGATGCTAGAGATTCGACAGGAGGCTGAGGGGAGGGATGGATGGGGTATCAGCCGAACCCACTGCCACAGCAATAAATGAAGTTTAAACAAAATTAAAAAGGATGGGCAGAGGGTGGGAGACAGGCCCAGAGGTGTCTGGGATGCTGAGCTCCCCTCTGCTGGGGCCTTTCTCATGGCTCTCTTTTCCTCTCAGTCTTCACTCTTTCTGAGCAATCTCTTATACACCCTGGGGTTTCAACAACTATCTACATGATATGGGAGGATCAGAGTTTGCTTTGTGCTTTAAAAATAAATCTATTGAAGCCCCTGACTGGCTTTACTTGCAGAAATTCCCTTTGCAGAAAAGAGAGGCTTCCAGACACTTTGCCTAACTAAATAAGGAAATGGACAGTTTATATAATAATTGAATTACATTAATGAGGTCATTCTCAGCAGGTATGTATGACAAGGCTGGGGAGCAAATGCAACCTTCTAGAAAAACCACAGTGGTGGTCATTTTAAGTGAAGAAACACATTCTTTGTTTTGTTTTGTTTCGTTTTTGAGACAGGGGTGGGTCTCACTATGTTGCTCAGGCTGGTCTCGAGCTCCTGAGCTCAAGCAATCCGCCCACCTCAGCCTCCCAAAATTCTGGGATTACAGGCGTGAGCTGCCATGCCTGGCCTAAGAAATACTTTTTTTTTTTTTTTTTTTTTTTTTTTTTTGAGATGGAGTCTCGCTCTGTCACCCAGGCTGGAGTGCAGTGGCAGGACCTCGGCTCACTGCAACTCTCAGGTTAAAGTGATTCTCCTGCCTCAGCCTTCTGAGTAGCTGGGACCACAGGCGCCTGCCAGCACGCCCGGCTAATTTTTTGTATTTTTAGTAGAGACGGGGTTTCACCATGTTAGCCAGGATGGTCTCAATCTCCTGACTTCATGATCTGCCAGCCTCGGCCTCCCAAAGTGCTGTGATTACAGGCGTGAGCCACCGTGCCCGGCCAAGAAATACATTCTTTACCACAAACATTTCAACAAATGCAATTTTCTCTAACAAATATGCATAGTTTCAAGGTTACAAGTCAACTGTCCTTGGAAGAGAACTATTGAAATTAAACTCTATGACAAGAAGGCTTTTTGCCCTTCTAAGTACCAGAAACCCAACTACATGATGTCCAACTACAGAAAGAGTACAGACTTAACTTAAATATTATGGTAAGCAATACATAAATATTCGCTAACCTTCCCCCTTCATCTCCACGTGCACAGTCATCGCTTTGGATCCTCAAAGCGATTGTGTTTTGGTTTTCTTTTTTCACTCAGAGTTTCTCGTTAAGTGTCACTGAAACTTGTGGCATAAGATCGATCAATTGTATTAACCCGAATTGAATCAAAGCAGATAAAACAGCTTGGGCAACGGCTGTTTTAGCCCTTTAAAGATTCCAAATCTGGCCTTGTTCCCCATCCCAAATGGAAGCTGCTGACGCTGGAGACTGTGGAGAGAAAAGGGTGGGGCCCAGCACAGGGGCCCAAGGGGTTCAACAAGCCAAGGTGCCAGGTGGTGGCTCAGGGACTCACGGGGCAGACAGTGTTTGTTATTTATTTTAATTAATGGCCTACACTTAAAAGGAGTTTCACAAGTAAACTTCTGGCTTCTCTGGAAAAAATGGATAGCTCTTTCTTTCACCCCTGGACCGGCAATTTCACATGCCAATGGCAGCAGCCGGGCAGTGGTGGCCCCTTAGACCTCATACACGCTCACTCTCTTTTTGGAGAGGAGAGTCACTGTCACTGTCTTGTGGCCATTTCACTTATTCATGCCTGGGCTGGCTCCTGCAGATATTGGTGGTAAAGAGATCAGAGGGTATGGCCAAATTCCAGAGTGGCTCTAAGAACAGATCAAAGGACACACACATACACACACACACACACACACACACACACACAGCTTTGTATCTAAGCTCCATCCACAATGAAGTTCCCCCAGTTCCTCTCACCTTGTCTCCTCTCAGCCTTTGCTCAAGCTGTTTTATCTGCCAGAAACACGCTCCTCTACTGTCCCCTGCCCACCTGGTCACGTTCTATTCAACCTTCATGATGTCACCTCTACAGGAAGCCTCCCAGCCCCCCAGTGAAGGTTCAGATGGATGTCAGAGAGACCCAAAGTAACAGCAACTTAAAAAAAAGGCAGACCTTTAATTCTCTTTCAAGGGAGAGTCCTGCCCAGTGAAGGCCCTCCCAGTGCCTGGACTCTTCTATGTGCCGACCTATCCGTGAGGCACAGCAGACACAGTGCCTAGGACCCATGAAAATGTTTTAATTTCATTTAGAATCAGAAGGAAAAAAAGAATATAATGATAAATCCAGCCTGAATTATTTTTGCCATTTTACTAATACAGTAGTAAAATATAATTTTTAATTTATTTTTAACAGAAGAAGGAGCCCACAAAGGCAAAGGTGCCTAGGGTTCCCAAATGTCATAATGCAGGCCAGGCACGGTGGCTCACACCTATAATCCCAACACTTTGGGAGGCAATGATGGGTGGATCACTTGAGGTCAGGAGTTCCAGACCAGCCTGGGCAACACGGTGAGATCCCGTCTCTAATACAATTACAAAAATTATCCGGGTATGGTGGCACGCGCCTATAATCCCAGCTGTTTAGGAGGCTAAGGCAGGAGTATCACTTGAACCTGGGAGGCAAAGGTTGCAGTGAGCCGAGATCTCATCACAGCACTCCAGCCTACTGGGCGACAGAGCAAGACTCCATCTCAAAAAGAAAGTCATCATGCAGCCCTGGGTGGTTACTCTCATCTATGTGGTCCACGCTGGCTCAGCAGTACAATGGAGGGAGAGAACAAGGAAGGAGGGGATAGGACATTTCTCTTTAAGGGTTTAATTTGGGAGTTGCACATACTATTTTTCCACTCAACCCATTGTCTGAACCTTAATCTCATGGCCACACCCACCTATAGAGGAGGCTGAAAATGCTGTCTTTATTTTGGATTGTCGTGTGCCCAAATAAAAAGTGTATTGCAATGTGAGAAGGAGAGGGCCGCTATTGGGAGAACTAGTTCCCTCTGCTAAGTGACCTTTCTAGTTGCTTTCATGGCTCCAAGAGGGAGCAGGCAGAAGCTGCAATGTCCTTGATGACCTAACTTCAGAAGCCACATGCCATTGTTTCCACAATCCTATTGGTGACACACAGGCCAAGCCCATCCTGTGTAGGAGGGCCCCACGCCAGGCACGAATATAGGGAGGGGAGAATCACTGAAGGCCATCTGGTGACTTTCTAATGTCTGGGAGGCCCCTGTGAACTTCCTGCATGGGATTCAGTGAGACCCTCCTTGCTCTTAGAAGAGTGGCCCCCCTCCCTTTTTTACTTGTGTCTATTAAGTGCATTTCTATGTCCTTGGAGCAGACAGACCCTAAGAAAGCGATGAAGGGAGAAAAAGACACTATTATTGGTCCCGTCTCCTGTTAGTAAATACAGGGGTCTCTGCAGCCTTGTCTTCTTGGTAGCCTGGTGTTTCTTCCTGGTATGTGGCATTCCAAGCTGGCCCCCACTCATCTGCACAACAAGAGTGAGCATCAGGCCTCAGGGATATGGCCCCAGACAGAACAAAGTCCCTGCTCTCTGGAACTTTCCCTCAGTAAGGAGAGACAGACACCAAAGAAACACAGAGCATACCAGATGGTGGTGTTATAAACATAATTAAAGCTGGATAAGTATGTGTATGCTATTTTACAGAAGGTGTGAGGGAAGGCCCCTCTGCAGAGGTGACATTTGCACCAAGACCTAAATGAAGAGAGGAAGTGAACCATAAGAATATGGGAGGAGGGCCAGGTGCAGTGGCTCACGCCTGTAATCCCAGCACTGTGGGAGGCCGAGGCAGGTGGATCACCTGAGGTCGGGAGTTCAAGGCCAGCCTGGCCAACATAGGGTGACCCCATCTCTACTAAAAATACAAAAAATTCACCAGGCATGGTGGCATGCGTCTGTAGTCATATATATATTTATATATGTAGTCATATATATTTCCTTCCATATGGAAGGAAAAAAGTCTGCAGGAATTTCACAGTGAAGAAATGGACAGGAGGAGTGAATGCAAGATCAGGAGAGAGTCTTTCAAGACAGGACTAGAACAAGATGGGACTAGAACGTGTCTATAGCCAAGGAGCAACTCGTGATTCAGGGAAGCAGAAGAGAGGTGAAATCCAGAGACCAATGAAACGAAATGGCCTCTGACTGGAGCTGAGCCCCATCTCCCACTGTATTAATAGCAGGAGGGGGCTGGGCACGGTGGCTCACGCCTGTAATCCTAGCACTTTGGGAGGCCGAGGCAGGTGGATTACTTGAGGTCAGGAGTTCAAGACCACCCCGGCCAACATGGTGAAACGCTGTCTCTACTAAAAATACAAAAATTAGCCAGGTGTGATGGTGGGCATCCAGCTACTCAGGGGGCTGAGGCAGGAGAATTGCCTGAATCAGGGAAGCAAGGTTGCAGTGAGCCGAGATTGTGCCACTACACTCCAGCCTGGGTGACAGAGTGAGACTCTGTCTCAAAAAAAAAAAAAGAAATAAATAACAGGAGGGAAGGCAGGATGTGGATGCAGATGGAAGCAGGTTGGAGATGTGGTGACTGGAAGGTGAAGGGGTTTCGTATGACTGCTTCTGGTTTCTCAATGGAGTGTGAGGCCCAGGGTGATGGCCACAGGGGTTCAGAAGATTTGAGGGGGAAAGAAAAAGATGAAAATGAATGACTGTCCTGATGATCCAAAAAACAAACCACTAGGGCAGTGCTTCTAAACTTTAATTGTGGAAATGAATCATCTGGACGCCTGGGGACCTTGTTACAATGCAGATTCGGATTCAGTAGGTCTGGGTGGGGCCTGGCCTCCTGCATTTGTAACAAACTCCCCAGTGATGCCTGTGCTGTTGGTCCAGCACCACGTTTTGGTTAGGAAGGGAAGTGCTATGGTTTGAATGTGTCTTCTCCAAAATTCATGTTAAAATTTAATCCCCAGTGCAACAGTATTGAGGTGAGGCCTACAGGAGGTGGTGAAGTCATGGGGGCTCAGCCCTCATATGGATGAGATTCATAGCCTTATAAAAGGGCTGGAGGGAACTAGCTGGGTCCTTTTGCCCTTCTGCCTTCTCCATGTGAGGACACAGCATTCATCCCCTCTAAACGATGCAGCAACAAGGGATGGTGATGTTGGAAGCAGAGACAGCTGCTTTCACCAGACACTGAACTTGCCGATGCCTTGATCTTGGACTTCCCAGCCTTCAGAACTGTGAGATAAATTCCTACGACTTATCAATCACCCAGTCTGTGGTATTTTTTTATAGCAGCACAAACAGACTAACACAAGAGGTGGATAGGATTTGTGAGCATGGACCTTGGAGGTTTGTGGCCTCAATTTAAAGTGAGTACATTCACCCAGCTGGTGTTTTTCTCTTGCTGCTTGGGCACAGAGATGGAGTAAGTGGGTCTAATCAAGGATAAAGGGAGAGCCAAAGAGATAGTAATATTTGAAAGGAAGTGTTTTTAATGATGTACCATGTAATCTGAGCTGGGTCAGGAATGAAGTGAAAAACTAAGAGATGATGGATGATGATAGGGGCTGTGAAAGGAAAACAAATCTTGGGGCCCCCAAATCACTAAGCTAAAGGAGAAAGTCAAGCTGGGAACTGTTTAGGGCAATCCTGCCTCCCATTTTATTCAAAGTCACCCCTCTGCTCACTGAGATAAATGCATATCTGATCTAATCAGAAACTCAAAAGAATGCAACCATTTGTCTCTTATCTACCTATGGCTTGGAAGCCCTCTCCCCACTTTGAGTTGTGCTGCCTTTGCTTCGAGTTGTCCCGCCTTTCTGAACCAAACCAATGTTCATCTTATGTATGTTGATCGATGTCTCATGCCTCCCTAAAATGTATAAAACCAATTTGTGCTCAGACCACCTTGAGCACATGTCATCAGGACCTCCTGAGGCTGTGTCCAAGTGTGCGTCCTTAACTCTGGCAAAATTAACTTCCTAAATTGACTGAGACCTGTTCACAAGGCCAATGAATCATGGTTCTTCATAAGATTAAATAATTGCTGGTGTGGGAGCATTAGAGCCACTAAACTGGAAAGAGAGGACAAGGTGGTCAGGAAGTGAGGCGCTTGAAAGTGAGAATAAGGGGCGACACGGTCATTGGCGATGACAAGGTCAAGCAAGTGACCTCCAGAGTAGGAGGCTCAAGATCATTTGAGGCACAAAGGTCAAGGAACGGAGAGGCCAAGGTGTCAGACGGATCACTCTCCAAAGAGTGACACTAGTAGATGGTCAAAATGAAAGCAGTGAGCCCAATGCTCAAGCCCGTAAGGGACAAGGAGGAATGACCAGGGTACTGGCAGGTGACAGCAACCAGGAGGGAGGCAGGATTTTAGTCTGATGACATGAATTTCAAGAGAGCTTCGTGCAGCATCTACAAGGCACTGGGACAGAAGACAGACATAGTCTCCCTCCTAAGTGAAGTGGGTTAGGCAAGGAAGGGTTCTAGGCAAGGAAGTTACATGATCCAGCTAGATTTTGAAAAGATCTCTTGGACTACTGTATAGAGAATGGATTGGAGGGAGGTTCGGTGGCATTAGGAGGCTATTACAGTTACTTAGACTGAGGTTGTCAAAGGGTGGACCCCAGACCAGCAGCATCAGCATCACTGAGAACTTGCTAGAAATGTACATTTTGGGGTCCCACCTCAGATCTACTGAGTCAGAAACTCGGGGTGGGGGCCCTGCCATTGGAGTTTTAACAAGCTCCCCCAGTGATTCTGATGCAAGCTGAAGTCAAACGAAAATGGTCACAGGATTATGGCAGTCGAGAGGGAGTGGATGAAGCTACAGCTTGTTAGGGGAAGAATAAGGACAAGGTAGCAAAGTGTAGCAGGGAAGGAGTGGGAAGCACCAGGTTTCTGGGAGGAGGAAGTGGACTGTTGGGAGTTTCCTGTACCCCAAAGGCACGGGGAAGGCTGGAGGAGGAGCCGAGGGGCAGGGCAAGATCAAGAGTTTGGTTCTGTCCACAGCATGGGGCACATGTGTTCCAGAGAAGCTGGCTGGAAAGTAACGCTGTGGGCAAGAACTATATTCCGCCGTAGTTCCCAGGAGAAATGCAAGACATGCTCCTGGAGGAAAGCTACGCTGACGGCTCTGGGACATGTCGTGACAATGACACACAGTGGCTCTCTGTGGTCCAGTTAAGCTTGCCAATATTACACACTTGCAATTGAGGGCATGGTGGAAAGCACACTGAGCTTGGAATCCAGAGGAATCAGCCCCTGGGGTTAAGTCTTTTCCCACCAGTCATTTCACCTCTGTGAGCCTGTTTCTACATTTCTTTGTTTTTATTTTATTTTATTACTTATTTATTTTGTTTCCGATTTTTTTTTTTTTTTTTGAGACAGAGTCTCACTTTGTTGCCCAGGCTGGAGTGCAGTGGCATGATCTCCGCTCACTGCAACCTCTGCCTCCTGGCTTCAAGCAATTCTCTGCCTCAGCCTCCTGTGTAGCTGGGATTACAGGCACCTGCCACCCTGCCCGGCTAATTTTTTCGTATTTTTAGTAGAGATGGGGTTTCACCATCTTGGCCAGGCTGGACTTAAACTCCTGACCTTGTGATACACCCACCTCTGCCTCCCAAAGTGCTGGGATTACAGGCGTGAGCCACCACACCCAGCCGTTTCTGCATTTCTTAACAGGGATTATGATATCTGCCTGAACTACTTACAGGGTACACTGTTAGAGCCAAATGAGCCAATGCAAATCCAAATTTATTGATAATTCTAAAATTGTTTCAATGTAAGTCCAGCAGTATTCCAAATAATCTAATAATTATTCTAATATTCTATTATCAAAACTGCTTTTTTTGCTGGTAGCTGCCCACCTGCTATCATGTGATGGCAGTAGAAAGACGACCAATCTCTTTAAACACACTTTCCTTCCTCGTTATGGCCTTCAATTCACTGTATGAGGTCAATCCTTTGACTGAAACTTTTGCCTATAAAATTGCAGTACACCTGGAATGGTAACACTACAAAAAATACCTACCTTTTATTTACTGTGTACTACGTGCTGGTGTTTCATATCCACTATTTCATATGCCTTGAAGGAGTCTTGTGCACTAGATATTGCTATGCTCACTTTATAGATGAGGACATTGGGCTCAGAGACCAGGGGACTTACCCAAATTCATAGAGCTCGTGGAGGGCAGAGCCAGCACCTGACTGTTTGTGCCTGCCTGTGATGCTGTAGTCTCCCTGCTCTTGCAAGCAGCTTTGGATGGGCAGGGTTAGGGCACCGGTCACCAAGCCTGGGAAAAGGGAGCTTAGCTGGACAAGGGAAGGATGCCAAAGGCTGGGGCTTAAGGATCAGATTCAGTTGACCCTACCCAAGGCACAGGAATTGTTCTATGGACTTTCTGCTCTGCTCTTATGACTTTTATTCACAAGCAGCTTTCTAATGTCTCAACCTTCCATGGCACCCAATACTATTTGCTTAGATATTTGGTGGTGAAATCTTTCAACAGAAATGATGGAAGAACTAAGGGCCCAGGGAGGGCTCCAGAGGAAGGTGGGCTCCTTGCGTCTTCTAACCTATAGAACAAATGCACAGAGGGGCTGGGCGCAGTGGCTCACGCCTGTAATCCCAGCACTTTGGGAGGCTGAGGCAGGCAGATCACCTGAGGTCAGGAGTTCAAGACCAGCCTGGCTAACATGGTGAAACCCTATGTCTACTGAAAATACAAAAATTAGCCAGGTGTGGTGGCAGGCACCTATAATCCCAGCTACTTGGGAGGCTGAGGCAGGAGAATTGCTTGAACCTGGAAGGCAGAGCTTGCAGTGAGCCAGGATCATGCCACTGTAGTCCAGCCTGAGTAACAGAGTGAGACTCGGTCTCAAAAAAGCAAAACAAAACAAAAGAACAAATGCACAGAGGAGAGGGGAAGGAGGCTGCCACAGCCCTGGGGTCTCTTTTCCAGGGGTATTTTTTTTTTTTTTTTTTTTTTGGAGACGGGGTCTCGCTCTGTCTCCCAGGCTGGAGTGCAGTGGCGCAATCTCGGCTCACTGCAAGCTCCGCCTCCTGGGTTCACGCGATTCTCCTGCCTCAGCCTCCCGAGTAGCTGAGACTACAGGCGCCCGCCACCACACCCGGCTAATTTTGTTTTTGTATTTTTAGTAGAAACGGGGTTTCACCGTGTTAGCCAGGACGGTCTCGATCTTCTGATCTCATGATCCATCCGCCTCAGCCTCCCAAAGTGCTGGGATTCCAGGCGTGAGCCACCGCCCCCGGCCCAGGGGTCTTAATACAGTTCATTTTGCACACGAACAGCATTATGCCTTGTGAATTTTGGTGCAGGCGGGAGAGCGATTAGAGGAGTTTCAAGACTGGTAGTCGATGATACCAGCATGTGACATGAGAGATCGGCCGAGCCAGGAAGGAGCCCATGTTCCTTATCTCATATACACAGAAACCAAGGGCCTTGTCCCCAGGCCCAGGATTGTTTAGCACAACAGAATCCCAGCCTCCCCATGTGTTACTCAATCGCTTTAATCCTCTTAAAAAGAATTGCCGGCCGGGCGCGGTGGCTCATGCCTGTAATCCCAGCACTTTGGGAGGCCAAGGCGGGTGGATCACGAGGTGAGGAGATCGAGAGCATCCTGGCTAATGGTGAAACCCCTTCTCTACTAAAAATACAAAAAATTAGCTGGGTGTGGTGGCGGGCGCCTATAGAGCAAGACTCTGTCGCAAAAAAAAAAAAAAAAAAAAAAAAAAAAGGGTTTTCTGATCGTGCTCTTGATACCAGTTCTTCTGAGAGTGAGCTTCACTGTGCTGAATCACAAATGTCCGGTGGAAAGACAGCTAGCTGGGGCCATCTCTCCACAGCCACAGCACAGAGCCTTGCATGAGAGGGAGGGAGGGAGGGATGGATGGGTGATTGCCGGAAGAAGATGCAGAATATCCCCTGGACTGCCTCCAAATACAAGTTCAGTGATATAGAACTTCAAATTGGTTAGTTTTTCTGGCAAGAAAGGCTATGTCTTGGGGGAACACCTCTCCCACTGCCCCGCAGTGTAGATACCAACAGTCGAGTATATGTAGTTACCACTGTTTTTGTTTTTTTTAATGGGTCCTGGCTCCTTCAATGGAGAGGCAGTAAGCAATTAAAACCCGCTTCTAAACCATCCTAAGTACTCCTTTGGAGTGGCTGCAAAAATCGATCATCCTCACGGATACAAAGGGGGAGAAAAGAAAAACAAAAGGAATTACTTAACATCTTCATTTTCAGACTAGGTTAGGGCAGTAAAAAAGATGACCAGTGGAGGCAAACACTGGTTTAGGGCTGTGGCAGCGGCAGCGGGGTTCCGGGGAGAGAAGGGAGGGTAACAGAGGCTCTTCTGACCCTCCTTGCTTCTGGGGTCTCTTGCTGGGCCTCTGAGTAGGTCTGCAAGTAGGGCTGGGCATCGGGGCTCATTTTGACCACAAGTGTTTGCTGGTTTTGGAGTCAGGCAGACATGTGTCACTGCCTGGATTTAATTCCCATAGCTGTGTGACCCTCGGCCGTTTGCTTAATGTCTCTGAGCCTTAATTTACTCACCTGGGAGGAACAATAGGACTGTTCAGAGTAAGTGAAGTAGCACACTGGGCGTCAGGGCACGTTCGGGGCCGCGCCGGCACGCAGAGAACCTCGCCCGCTCGGCATTACTGTCTGGAAACGGCTTGCGGGGACGGTGGAGGATAACAGGGGGCGAGCACCGCCCGCGGCCGGAGTAGCCCTCGCGTTTTTTTTTTCCTTGCCAGCGCGGCCGAGCGCCGCTGCGGGTTGTGGAGACTGTCCGCCCTCTAGTGGTCGGCTTCAAAAGTTGCTTCAAAGACAAGGCTGAATGAAAAGCGTTGGGGCGCCCTAAGCCGATGCACTGCATGGAAAGGGGGCTACCTTTCCCTTTCCCTTTCCCAGAGCAGACAAAGGCTGTTCCATCTTTTTTGGGAGCCATAGAGGGGATCCGGTTGCACTAGCCTGCATCCTCAGGCTGCCGAACTGACCACGGTGGGCTAAACTGGAAAAGTTTCTTTGGGCAGGAAAGACTCAGATTTAACAAACATTTACTGAGCACTTACTACGTTCCTATCTCTGTGCAGGATGCTTTCACTTACTTTACCCATTTAAACCTCTCAGTAAGACCGGGCACGGTGGCTCACGCCTGTAATCCCAGCACTTTGGGAGGCTGAGGAGGGAGGACCGCTTGAGTTCAGTTCAAGACCAACTAGGCAACAGTGAGACCCCTCTCTACAAAAATTAAAAAGTTAGCTGGGCATGGTGGCACACGCCTGTGGCCCCAGCTACTAGGGATGCTGAAGTGGGAGGATTGCTTGAGCCCAGGAGATTTGAGGCTGCAGTGAGCCACGATTGTGCCATTGCACTCCAACCTGGGCAACAGAGCGAGACTGTTTCAAAAAAACAAAAACAAAAACAAAAAACCTCTCGGTAACGTGTGAGTGAGAGTTTAAATATTGTTTTTCTGATAAGATGGTGAAGCACTCTCAGGAAAGTTATTGCACACAGTGGAATCATGGCTACGTGGCTACCTCAGGATTTGTATTAGTCCACTTAGGGCTGCTGTAATGACCTAAACCTGGGTGGCTTACGGCCCATCCTAATAACCTCACTTTAATTGGATTACCTCTGTAAAGATTCTGCTCTAAATAAGGTCACATTCTGAGGTGTAGGGGTTAGAACCTCTACATATAAAATTTCAGTAAAGTAATTCAACTCATAACAGGATTTTTTTTTAATTTCTTTTTTTTAGAGATGAGGTCTCGCTATGTTGCCCAGGCTGATCTTGAACTCCTGAGCTCAAGTGATCCTCCCACCTCGGCCCTCAAACATGCTAAGATTACAGGCATTAGCCACTGCACCTGGCCCTATAACAGGATTGAACCCATAACTCCTGATCCCAAGCCTGATGGTTACCTGTATATTCAAGCAGTGCTTCTTAAACGTGGATGTATATTGGATTTCCTGGAGAATTTTAAAAAATATATTGATGGGCCAGGCGTGGTGGCTCATGCCTGTAATCCCAGCACTTTGGGAGGCCGAGGCGGGTGGATCACCTGAGGTTAGGAGTTCGAGACCAGCCTGGCCAACATAGTGAAACCCCTTCTCTACTAAAAATACAAAAATTAGCCAGGTGTGGTGCCACACGCCTGTAATCCCACCTACTCAGGAGGCTGAGGCATGAGAATTGCTTGAGCTCAGGAGGTGGAGGTTGCAGTGATCTGAGATGGTGCCACTGAACTTCAGCCTGGGCGATACAGTGAGACTCCGTCTCAAAAAAAAAAAAAAGTGTGTATGTATATATGGTTTTGAGTTCACCTCAAGAGATTATGATTTAATTGGCACATAGTTGACATAGTTGTGCCAATTAAATGTGTATAGACACTGGATTAAAAAAAAAAACTCCTCAGGTGGTTCTAAGGAGAGGTCAAGATTAGAACCATTGACTTAGAGCACCTTCCCATCACCATTTGATAGGCTCCACCTCAGAGGAAGGATAAGCCCTCTCCTTGCTTCGCTGCCAGGGAAAGGAGGCCGAATTTGTCTTTAGTTCTGCAATCTTGGCTCCATTTCGGTTTCTATTTTTCTTATTCTTTTTTTTTTTTTTTTTTTTTTTTTTGAGATGGAGTCTCGCTCTTTTGCCCAGGCCGGAGTGCAGTGGCATGATCTTGCCTCACTGCAACCTCTGCCTCCTGGGTTAAAGTGAGTCTTCTGCCTCAGCCTCCTGAGCAGCTGGGATTACAGGCGCCTGCCACCACACCTGGCTAATTTTTGTATTTTTAGTAGACACGGGTTTCACCATATTGACCAGGCTGGTCTCAAACTCCTGACCTCGTGATCCGGCTGCCTCAGCCCCCCAAAGTGCTGGGATTACAGGTGTGAGCCACCACACCAGGCCAATTTTTTTATTCTTCAAGCACATCTGCTCTTCACACATGTCAGACTCACAGCCTAGTACATGACACACATTAGGCCCTTAACAAATATCTGAAGAAGAAAAGGAGGGAGAAGAATCACAAGGGAAGAAGTGCAAAGGGATGGGATTGGAATAGGGGAACTCTTGAAAAAGTGATGTTTCTGGAAAAGGAGGATTTCATGGTACCCACTGGGGGAGAATATTAGTGCAAATAGTGCCCAATGATGGATAATCATCCAGGGATTTGCCTCCCAGTGATACCACATAAGGGCATCAAATCACATTCACAACCTTAAATTTAATAGTTGTGCATGAGGTGAGGACGAATTACCTTGGGGTATCAGTTCCCCTTCCCACCAAACCCCCAGAGCTGGCAAATGACAGTCCAACAAGGTCTCCTCCGAATGCTGAGTGCCCTGGAAGGCAGAGTGAAGCTCTGACCCCATTGTGTTGTGAGGTGGAGAGTAAATGACAGTGGTTTCCTTGTGCCCTGGCTTGTTTCTCCCCCTTGGGCTTCATCCATTCTCACCCTCAGAGCTAACTGGGGCTGACTGGGAATGAGCTAATTAGGACTGGCCTTTCCCTATATGTGTTCCCCAGAAAAGGAGCATATACCTTCAGGAAAACATGAATTCACAGGTCAAAGTAGCAGATTTCAGAATCACAACTATGTGAAATGAAACATAGCATTTTAGATTACAGAATCCAACTATATATATAAAAACAGTTGCATAGATAATGTGATATTGGCCTAATAAATATACAAAAAGAGATAAAAGAAGATAATGACAATGTAGATAAGAAGAAGAAAACATAAAAAAGCAATATTAGATAAGTAAAATATCATAGTTGAAGTGAACACATCACATGGATAAATAACAAAATGGATAGAGCTGCAAAACTAATTGTCAACTTGGAAGACCAGGTGGAGGAAATCTTTCAGAAGAGATAAGAAAATAACAAAGACGTATAAAATATAAAGAAAAAACTAGGTTATGTGGAAGACAGAAGTACTAACATCTAGGTAATAAGAATTCTAGAAAGAAGAAAAATGAACAGAAAGAAATGTTTGAAGAAAAATGAGATAATCTTCCATAACTGTAAAAAGATGAAAGAAAGATAAAAAAGGTTATAGAAAAAAGATAAGAAAAAATCCACACCAGAACATTTTATAGTAAAATTAAGAATTTCAAGGCTGGACATGGTGGCTCACACCTTTAATCCCAGCACTTTGGGAGGCTGAGGCAGGAGGATCACTTGAGCCCAGGAGTTCAAGACCAGCATAGGCAACAAAGCGAGATCCCATCTCTACAAAAAGTTTTAAAAATTAGGTGTGGTGATGCATGCCTGTAGTCTCAGCTACTCAAAAGGCTGAGGTGGGAGGATCATTTGAGCCCAGGAGGGTGGGGCTGCAGTAAACTGTGATTTCACCACTGCATTCCAGCCTGGGTGACAGAACAAGACATCATCTCAAACAAACAAACAAAAAAACCCAACAACAACAAAAAAAAAGAATTCAAGGAAAATTCTAAAAGATTATAAAGAGAAAGAGAACATCACAAAAAGAGGACTGAAGTCAGATTGACATCAGATTTTTTTTTTTTTTTTTTTTGAGACAGAGTCTCACTCTGTCACCCAGGCTGGAGTTCAGTGGCACGATCTCTGCTCACTGCAACCTCCACTTGCCAGGTTCAAGCAATTCTCCTGTCTCAGCCTCCTGAGCAGCTGGGACTACAGGCACCTGCCACCATGCCTGTCTAATTTTTTTTGTATTTTTAGTAGAGACAGGGTTTCACCATATTAGTCAGGCTGGTCTTGAACTGCTGGCCTCAGGTGATCTGCCCACCTCGGCCTCCCAAAGTGCTGGGATTACAGGCGTGAGCCACCATGCCCGGCCTGACATCAGATTTTTTAACAGCAACAACTGATGTAAGAAAACAGTGGAATGAGCTGGGCATAGTGGCTCACACCTGTAATCCCAGCTACTCCAGAGGGTGAGATGGGAAGATTGCTTGAGACTAGGAGTTTGAGACCAGCCTGAGCAACATAGTGAGACCCCATCTCTAAAAAAATATTTTAAATTAGCCGGGCACAATGGTGCACTCCTATAGGCCTAGCTTACTCAGGATGCTCAGGTGGGAGGATCTCTTGAGCCCAGGAGTTTGCGGCTGTAGAGAGCTATGATTATACTATTGCATTCCAGCCTGGGCAATAGCGTGAGACTCCATTTCTAAAAAAAAAATAAGAGAAAGAAAAAGGGAAAAAGAAAAAGAAAAAAGAAAAGAAAAAAATGGTGGAGGAATGGTATGGTATTCTCAAAATAATAAAGGCAAAGAAACCATCCTCAATTTTATTTATTTATTTATTTATTTATTTATTTATTTTTGAGATGGTGTCTCGCTCTGTTGCCAGGCTGGAGTGCAGTGGCACGATCTTGGCTCACTGCAACCTCTGCCTCTTGGGTTTAAGCAATTCTGCTGCCTCAGCCTCCTGAGTAGCTGAGACTACAGGTGTGCACCACCACGACCAGCTGATTTTTGTATTTTTAGTAGAGACGGGGTTTCACCATATTGACTAGAATGGTCTTGATCTCTTGACTTCGTGATCCTCCCACCTCGGCCTCCCAAAGTGCTGGGATTACAGGTGTGAGCCACTGAGCCTGGCCTATTTATTTTTTTGAGATAAGAGTCTCGCTCTGTTGCCCAGGCTGGAGCCCGGTGGTGCAATCTCCACTCACTGCAACCTCCACCTCCTGAGTTCAAGCAATTCTCCTGGATTAGCCTCCCAAATAACTGGGACCACAGGTGTGTGCCACCAGGCCCGACTAATTTTTGTAATTTTAGTAGAGATGGGGTTTCACCATGTTGGCCAGGCTGGTCTCAAACTCCTGACCTCAGGTGATCCACCTGCCTTGGCCTCCCAAAATGCTGGGATTACAGGCGTGAGCCACCATGCCCTGCCCATCCTCTATTTTTATATCCAGTTGGCCATTCAAAGATAAGGGCATGATAAAAAAAAATATTATCAGGCACAGAAGTTCTCAGAAGATTTACCACACAAAGGCTATACTGAAAACTATTTTAGATGAAAGGCTTAAATAAAGGGAGAGTAAATCTAGTAGATACTGCCAAAGATATGTAAAGTAAAGATGACCAAGTACACCGGTAAAATTTCTTTGACTTAAAAGAATAGCTAAGACTAAAGAAAAAGAGAACTCATAGACACAATAATCTGGCATCAAAGTGTAGATAATAACATGATGTGGATTGGGGGCACAGAGATGAAGAGATGAGTGTATAAAGTTTTGTTCTTATGGGGGAAGAGATAGTTACCAATTTAAAGAAATGGTTAATAATATATATAGAAAAAGTGAGTCAGACTGAAAAAAAATAAAGTGGTAGAAACAGGTCCGAATAAATAATTACAATAAATATAAATGAACTAAACTCATCAGTTAAAGACAAAGATGGAAAAATTTGATATAACAAAAATTCAGGTATGTGCCATTAACAAGAGATAAAACTAAAGCATAAGGAATTGCAAAGACTCTAAGTAAATGAATAAAAAAAGACATCAGTAAAATACTAATCAAAATAAAGCTGGTTTATCTACAGCAATATTAGATAAAATGGACTTAAAGGCAAAAAGATACATAGCATGTATGAATTTAATAAAGCAAAAGGTGGCCCAGGGTGAAGGCTCACCCCTGTCATCCCAGCACTCTGGGAGGTTGAGGCAGGTAGATCACTTGAGTTCAGGAGTTTGAGACCAGCCTGGGCAACATGGCGAGAACCCCATCTCTGAAAAAAAAAAAAAATGCAAAACTTAGCCAGGTGTAGTGGTGCATGCCTGTAGTCCCAGCTACTTGGAAGGCTAACATGAGAGGATCATCTGAGCCTGGGGAAGTTGCAGTGAGCCATGATCATGCCACTGCACTCCAGTTGGTGATAAAAGAAAAAGATTGATAAATGTTGCTTTGTTAGAGAAAGTAAAAAGTTATATATAGAAGATATTCAAAACACATAAAACTGGCAAAGGACTGGTATCATAAAGAACTTCTGCAAATCAGTAAAAGAAAAAACACATAAGCAGCCCAATAGGAAAATGGGCCAAAAAAAGAACTGTTTTCACAGAAGAGAAAACACATGATCAATAAACATATGAAGAGATGTTTAACATAATTAGTAATTGGGAAGTATAAATCGAGACTACAGTCCGGGTGTGGTGGCTCACACCTATAATCCCAGCACTTTGGGAGGCCTAGGTGGGCGGATCACGAGGTCAGAAGATTGAGACCATCCTGGCTAACATGGTGAAACCCCGATTCTACTAAAAATACAAAAAAATTAGCCAGGCGTGGTGGCAGGCACCTGTAGTCCCAGCTACTCAGGAGGCTGAGGCAGGAGAATGGTGTGAACCCGGGAGGCGGAGCTTGCAGTGAGCTGAGGTGGCGCCACTGCACTCCAACCTGGGCGACAGAGCGAGACTCCGTCTCAAAAAAAAAAAAGAAAAATTGAGGCTACATTGGCACACAATTTTATACTCATTCATCTGGTAAAAATTTGAATGGTCTGATAACACCAAATCTTATCAATGCTGGTGAGAATGTAAAATTGTATAACTACTTTGGAAAAGTTTGACATTTTCTCCTAAATTTGGGCATTCATATACTATTATGGGTTGAATTTTGTCCCCTAGAATAAAATGTTAAAATTCTAACTCCTGGAACCTTCAATGTGATCTTATTTGAACTTTGCAGATGTGAGTAGCTAGGTTACAATGATGTCATACTGGGCCCTAAATTCAATAGGACTGGCATCCTTATAAGAAAAGAAGAGGCCAGGCACGGGTCTCATGCCTGTAATCTTAGCACTTCGGGAGGCTGAGGTGGGTGGATCACCTGAGGTTAGGAGTTCAAGACCAGCCTGGCCAACATGGTGAAACCCCGTCTCTACTAAAAATACAAAAATTTGCCAGGTGTGGTGGCGGACGCCTGTAATCCCAGCTACTTGGGAGGCTGAGGCAGGAGAATTGCTTGAACCTGGGAGGCGGAGGTTGCAGTGAGCTGAGATTGCACCATTGCACTCCAGCCTGGGGGACAAGAGTGAGACTTCATCTCAAAAAAAAAAAAAAGAAGAAGAGGAGAGACAGAGACAGAAACACACAGAGGAGAAGACCATGTAAAGACAGAGATAGAAATTGGAGTGATGCATCTACAAGCCACGGGGTGTCCAGGGATGCTGGCAACCATCAGAAGCCGAGAGAGACATGGGACAGATTTTCCCTCAGAGGCTCCTATAGGGAACCAGCCCTGAGGACACTTACTGTGAGATAACACATTTCTGTTTTTTTGAGGCACCCAGTTTATGGTAATTTGTTAGAGCAGCTCTATGAAACTAATACACATACTCAATGACCCAACAATTCTACTCCTAGGTATAGACCCAACATAAACCATTTCATGTGTACGAGTGACTGCATAAGGAAGTTCACAGGATTTCAGTTCACAACAGCAAAAACCTGCAAAGAACCTAAAAGCCTAACTATAAAAGACAGAATAAATAAATTGTAGTAAATCCACACAATGGAATGTTATTCAGCAGTCAACATGAATGAACTATAGCAATGAGGGGGTCTATCTGCAGACCCTGACCCAAACGATGGATGAATGAAGTACACTGACACACAGATATTCTGCTATGCCAGTCCAGCTGAGTGTCTGGGCCACTTACAGACTCCAAGCAGAGTGCTGTAAACAGTCACGACTGTGGCCCTGACCAACTAGTGAGACTCGCATTTATTTAGTAAAGATGAATTGACAAAGGCTTGAGTCAACACCACCAGAGGGTAATTGACATTGTGGACTTCCTGTAGAAAGTAATTAAGCACCGGTGGTAGATCAAAGGTTAGTCTTAAACAACCTAGCTAGATACACTACTCTGCCTTCTTCCTTACCCACTTGAAGCTTTTTACTCAAGGTAAGGATTAGGTTGCCTTCAGCCATTGTCTTATCCTGAGACTTCTGTAAAAACCTTCAGGCCTTCCAAGAAAGTTTGTGTTTATTTTTATAACTATCTTTAATATTTTTCCCACCAGCCTGATTGAACTCCCACATAACAACACACAAAAATATGAGGAATCTTAACAATATAATAATAATAAATGAATCTAAAGAGTTTACATATTCTGCGATGCATTTTTAATAAAATTTATGACCAAGATAATAGTTCCTTTTTATGAATGCAAATACGTGCAATTAAACTATATGAAATGGAAGGCAAGGAAATTTATTTTTATTTTTTTGCAAACACTATGGTGACTTAAAGGCAAGGAAATTGTTAACATGGAATTCAGCAATATGGCTACCTTGAGTAGACAAAGGCAGAGGGACACGATGGGAAAAGCAACCATATGGTTAGATGTAGGTTGTTGTCAAGGTCTTAGTTTTTGCTTGAGATGGTGGGTTCATGAGTATTTATCTATGTCTACAGCTATGTTTATATGTATATTAACATAACAATATTTAATGGAGGAGGCCACTTAAGGACCACAGAGGAAAGTATGCCATAAATAGGATTAGAACTAATTCTTTTTTTTTTTTTGTCTTGAGACAGAGTTTCACTCTTGTTGCCCAGGCTGGAGTGCAATGCCGCGATCTTGGCTCACTGTAACCTCCACCTCCTGGGTTCAAGCGATTCTCCTGCCTCAGCCTCCCAAGTAGCTACGATTACTGGTGCCTGCCACCACACCCAGATAATTTTTGTATTTTTAGTAGAGATGGGGTTTCACTATGTTGGCCAGGCTGGTCTTGAACTCCTGACCTCAGGTGATCCACCCGCCTTGGCCTCTCAAAGTGCTGGGATTACAGGTGTGTGCCAACACGTCTGGTAGATTAGAACTAATTCTAATCCAATCCTGTGCATCTGGGGCTAAACATCCCCCAAATTGTTGGGCTTTTCCAGATTTGTCCATGATTCTACAAACTGGTGCTTCTGGCTAATTCTGATTTTCACAAGGGTCTGGAAATTGGAATATTTTTTCCACGCTAACTCTATGACCTGCAGTGTGGCTAACCAATCTAGACCAAACATGCAGCTCTGGATTGTTCAGGATTTAGTGTGCCAATTTAGATAGAAAGCTCAATTAATTAAAATAAAGAAGCACAGAGACCAAAAGTTCATTGAGTTCAAGTAGAATCAGCTCAATGGGTGGGAAAAAGAAAAAAGAATCAGTTCCTATAAAAAAGGACAGCATAGTTGCTAGAACCCTCTAGAGATGTACAGATATTAGATAGTTTTGGCAGGAAGTGGTGGCCAAAATACATGAAACAACAACCTGAAAAAATAAGAGTTAATCAGGGATTACAGCAGGGATGAAAACAAACAAGCCAAAAAGCCACAACAACAACAAAAACAGGTGGAAGATAACAGGAAAATCTAATCTTCACTGCCCATGGGCTGGAATGTAATGTTTTGGCTATGTTTTTCTTCTTTTTTTTTTTTTTTTTGAGATGGAGTTTCGCTCTGTCACCCAGGCTGGAGTGCCGTGGCGCGATCTCGGCTCACTGCAAGCTCCACCTCCTGGGTTCACGCCATTCTCCTGCCTCAGCCTCCCAAGTAGCTGGGACTACAGGCGCCCGCCACCACGCCCGGCTAGTTTTTTGTATTTTTAGTAGAAATGGGATTTCACCGTGTTATCCAGGATGGTCTTGATCTCCTGACCTCGTGATCTGCCCACCTCGGCCTCCCAAAGTGCTGGGATTACAGGCGTGAGCCACCGCGCCCGGCCTTGGCTATGTTTTTCTTGGTAAACATCTCTACTATCTGCTTTTGAAATGATGGAGCTACCTTTCAGTTTTAAAAACAATATATTTCAGGCATCTCAAGTAATCCACAATCTGGAGGCAAAAGTCAAGACTGAGTTGACAGAGCACAAATCTGTTTCATTTGACTACATTAAAGAGGTTTGCATTCTTTCAAGGGCTTACTAGCGAGTTGTTCAGAAGCAGTACTGACACGGAGGCCTGGGATTGTTGAGGGATGCTTATGCACAGAGAGGAAGGTTTGCTAATCCAGGAGCACTGAATCATCATGATGTAAACTTGCAGGACTTCATGGCTTCAGTGATACATCATTGATCTTGAATTCCAGTCCACAGAACTTTTTTTTATGGTAAGGAAAAGGATATGGGAAGAAAAAAGTATTATAAGCATGTTTCTCATATTTCTTCCCTCTTTTACCCTATAAATAAAAGAGCAAAGGTATTACTGAGCAAATGTTCTCTTGAAAAACTTGATTTCTTCTTATGCTTGGAAATTTTGCTATAGAGATAGTCATTGCTACTGTTTACAGTAGACATTCCAACCCTGAAAACTAAACTCTGAAGTATTTACTATGCTTAGATAAATCACATATTTGTCCTCATGAGTACAGCCTGTTCAGGTTTGTACATACCATTGCGTAATTCCCTAAGAACTCTTTCCAATTTAAAAGGATGACTTTGGATACCTTTGTGGAAGTTGATAGGAAAGATTTTTGCTCTTTAAAATACTTGTTAAATAGGCCAGTTAAAAGTATGCTTTGTACTGAATTTTGCCTTTATCAGTAAAGGCTCCAAGAATGTTGATAAAATAAGAGAAAAAGAAATTGGGCTTTTCTTCTGCCAGAATTGGAAGGGAGAGACCCAAAACTAAGAACGGAAAATCTGTCATAATAATGGCAGAATCCTCAAAAGAAGATACACAAATAAATGCAGCTGAGGAACCTGGAGACTTCCCTGGTTTCTGTCCCTTGTGAGACTTCAAATCATAAAATACCCTAATATCTTTCTGTAATCTTCTGTCATGTTCTAAAATGTCTAAAATATTGAAACAGTCCTTATTATCAGAAAAAAAGTAATCATGAACAGAGCCCAGAATATGGTATAAAACATTACCTTACTGTTCTCATCATGTCATTGTTCAGTCCTACCTCCAAACAATGTCCCATGAGAAAACCCAGAAGACATCTCCCTCACTAAAGCATTGAGAAATGCATTAATAAATGGAGCACCTGCAACCTCTTTCAAAGGAGAGCTCTGTGGTTGCTCTCTTCTATAGGGTAGGTGGAAAATATGCCATTGACATGGTCTCCCCAATTTCAATGATGAGATGATGGGATCTCAGAGTGGCATAGGTAGGGGTGGCACTGAATCTCCAAGGACAAAGTAAATGCATCCACTGTAAAGGGCAATCAGAATGCTTTGGCCTGCAGACATATTTGATGGTGGTTAAGTTATGGTGTTCTTAGGAATGAAATAGATGGGCAATCTACCATTGTATTGCTTGATCTGTAACAGAGGGAAAAATTCTAGGTCTGGTAGCTAAAAACCTGATGAGTCACTGCAGTGGACAGTCATGGCCTCTTGTGTTGAGATCTAAGTCAATTCACAGAGCCAAAGCTCCTTGATTAAAGAGGAGGCTGGGAGCCAGGCACAGTGGCCCATGCCATCCCAGTGAGTCAGGAGGCTGAAGCAAGAGGATTGATTGCTTGAAGCCAGGAGTTTGACCTCAGACCCTACGAAAAAATTAATCTAAAATGTCGGGGCGCGGTGGCCCACGCCTCTAATCTGAGCACTTTGGGAGGCACAGGTGGGCAGATCACAAGGTCAGGAGTTCAAGACCAGCCTGGCCAACATGGTGAAACCCTGTCTCTCTAAAAATACAAAAATTAGCTGGGGATGGTGGCATGTGCATGTAATCCCAGCCACTCGGGAGGCTGAGGCAGGATAATTGCTTGAACTGGGACCCGGGAGGCGGAGGTTGCAGTGAGCCAAGATTGCACCACTGCACTCCAGCCTGGGCTACAGAGGGAGACACCATCTCAAAAAAAAAAAAAAAAAAAAAAAAATCTAAAATGGATCATAGATCTAAATGTAAATCTAGAATTATAAATCTACTAGAAAAATATAGGACAAAATCTGTGGGACCCTGGCATAAGCAAAGTTTTCTTAAGTAGAACACAAAAGAAGATATAAAAGAAATAGATGGGGCTTGGCATGGTGGCTAACATGTGTAATCCCAGCACTTTGGGAGGCCAAGGTGGGCTGACCACCTGAGGTCAGGAATTCGAGACCAGCCTGGCCAACATGGTGAAACCCCATCTCTACTAAAAAAAAATTAGCCAGGCATGGTGGCACATGCCTGTAATTCCAGCTACTCAGGAGGCTGAGGCAGGAGAATTGCCTGAAGCTGGGAGGTGGAGGTTGCGGTGAGCCGAGATCACACCACTGAACTCCAGCCTGGGCCACAGAAGAAAATTCCATCTAAAAAAAAAAAAAAAAAAAGAAAAAAAGGAAAAAGAAATAGGTAATCAGTTGGGCTTCATCAACATTTAAAACATTTCTCTTTGAAAGTCAGTTAAGAAAATGAAAGTCAGCTAGGTGTGGCGGCTCACGCCTATAATTCCAGCACTTTGGAAGGCCAAGGCAGGAGGATCACTTGAGCTCAGGATTTCGAGACCATCCTACGCAACAGAGCAAGACCCCACCTCTAGAAAAAATTTTAAAAATTAGCCAGGCAGGGTTGTGAGTGCCTATAGTCGTAGCTATTTGGAAGGCTGAGGTGGGAGGATCACTTGAGCAAAATCAAAACTGATTTTCATTAAATCTCAAAGTAATTCTGTTGACTGAAAGAAACCAAACAAAGATATATATTGTATTATTTCACTTATATGAAATTCTTGAAAATAAAAACTAACTTATGTAGCTAGACTGCAGATCATTGGTTGCCTGGGGACAGGTTAAAAGGTGCAATGAACTGCAGACAGGTATGAGAAAACCTTTAATGGCAATGGAAATGTTCAGCATCTTGTTTGTGGAGATGGTTTCAGAGTTACATATGTTTACCAAAACTTATCAAATAGTGCACTTCAAATATATGCAGTTTATTATTCAAAATTATACTTCAATAAAGTTGTGAAAATGGGAGCGGGGAAGCAACAAATACTGGTGTGGGTCAGCAGCATGAACCATATCACCTTTTCTCATTTTCCAGAAGTATGCTGAGTTCCTTGGTCAGCCAAAATAACCACCCTCTCACCCATATGAGAGGATCTTCCTTGTCCATTTTCCCCCATAGTACCTGTCATTTTTTTTTTTTCTGCTGCTATAACAAAGGACCACAGATTGGGTCACTCATAAAGAAAAGAAGTTTAGGCCAGGCACAGTGGCTCACACCTGTAATCCCAGTACTCTGGGAGGCCGAGGAAGGATTGCTTGAGCCCAGAAGTTCAAGACCAGCCTGGGCAACATGATGAGACCCTGTCTCTACAAAAAATACAAAAATTAGCTGGGCATGGTGGTGTGTGCCCATAGTCTCAGCTACTTGGGAGGCTGAGGAGGGAGGATTGCTTGAGCCAGGGAGGTTGAGGCTGCAGTGAGCTGTGATTGTGCCACTGTACCCCAACCTGGGCAACAAAGCAAGACCCCGTCTGAAAGAGAAAGAGAGAGAGAGAGGATAAAAAAGAGAAAGAAAGAAAAGAAAAGAAAAAAAGAAAAGAAAAGCTTACTTGGTGTTGCGGGAAGTCAGGGACCCTGAATGGAGATACTGACTGGAGCCACGGCAGAGGAACATAAACTGTGGAGATTTCTTCTTAATATGGACATTTATCAGTTCCCAAATAATACTATTATAATTTCTTATGTCTGTCTTTAATCTCTTTAATCTTTAATCTCTTAATCCTGTTATCTTGCTCACTGCAAGCTCTGCCTCCTGGGTTCACGCCATTCTCCTGCCTCAGCCTCCTGAGTAGCTGGGACTACAGGTGCTTGCCACCATGCCCAGCTAATTTTTTTTTTTTTTTTTTTTTGTATTTTTAGTAGAGACGGGGTTTCACTGTGTTAGCCAGGATGGTCTTGATCTCCCGGCCTCGTGATCCACCTGCCTCGGCCTTCTGAAGTGCTGGGATTACAGGCATGAGCCACAGCGCCCGGCCTGATCAGAACATTTTTTAATGAAAGGATCTAGAAAGCAACTTGGAAGTGTAAATAGTCACCTCCATTTTCTCTAACTTGATCAAGACTAGTGGGTCCATGGCCCTGTGTTAGTTCCTGCATTCATCTCAGACCCAAATGAAAGTTTCAACTCCCAAAATGCAGTTCCTTAGATGCTCGTCTGGACGTGATGACGTGCCTGCCATATAAGAAGGTGCAATCATAGGTAACACAGGTAGCCAGATAGAAGACATTTTTTTCTCCCAAAATTATTCCTTGGAGTGGGGAGTGATATGGGGGAAGAGTTCCCATCTTAAGGGGCACACACTGAGTTGCTTATGCTACTTCCTTGTTCAAAATGAAGTAACTGCCTTAATCTAAAAAAAAGAAAAGAATATTTACAACACTGAAAATGAATGAACTACGATTTATGTATAGCATGGATGAATTTCATAAACATTGGACAAAAGAATCCAGACACAAAATAGTGGTTGCCTTTGGGCAATATAGAAGGGTGCAAGTGGAAGTGGCCTCAAGGAGTTTTCTGGGGTGCTGGTAAGGTTCTATTTTCTTATTTTTTTTTTTTTTCTTTTTTATTGATCATTCTTGGGTGTTTCTCGCAGAGGGGGATTTGGCAGGGTCACAGGACAATAGTGGAGGGAAGGTCAGCAGATAAACAAGTGAAAAAAGTTCTCTGGTTTTCCTAGGCAGAGGACCCTGCGGCCTTCCGCAGTGTTTGTGTCCCTGGGTACTTGAGATTAAGGAGTGGTGATGACTCTTAACGAACATGCTGCCTTCAAGCATCTGTTTAACAAAGCACATCTTGCACCGCCCTTAATCCATTCAACCCTGAGTGGATACAGCACATGTTTCAGAGAGCACAGGGTTGGGGGTAAGGTCACAGATCAACAGGATCCCAAGGCAGAAGAATTTTTCTTAGTACAGAACAAAATGAAAAGTCTCCCATGTCTACCTCTTTCTACACAGACACAGCAACCATCCAATTTCTCAATCTTTTCCCCACCTTTCCCCCCTTTCTATTCCACAAAACCGCCATTGTCTTCATGGCCCGTTCTCAATGAGCTGTTGAGTACACCTCCCAGATGGGGTGGTGGCCGGGCAGAGGAGCTCCTCACTTCCCAGTAGGGGCGGCCGGGCAGAAGCGCCCCTCACCTCCCGGACGGGGCGGCTGGCCGGGCGGGGGGCTGACCCCCCACCTCCCTCCCGGACAGGGCGGCTGGCCGGGCAGAGGGGCTCCTCACTTCCCAGTAGGGGCGGCCGGGCAGAGGCGCCCCTCACTTCCCCGACGGGGCGGCTGGCCCGGCGGGGGGCTGACCCCCCCACCTCCCTCCCGGAGGGGGTGGCTGGCCGGGCAGAGGGGCTCCTCACTTCCCGGTAGGGGCGGCCGGGCAGAGGCGCCCCTCACCTCCCGGACAGGGCGGCTGGCCGGGCGGGGGGCTGATCCCCCCACCTCCCTCCCGGACGGGGCAGCTGGCCGGGCGGGGGGCTGACCCCCCCACCTCCCTCCCGGACGGGGCGGCTGGCCGGGTGGGGGGCTGACCCCCCACCTCCCTCCCGGATGGGGCGGCTGGCCGGGCGGGGGGCTGACCCCCCCACCTCCCTCCCGGACGGGGCGGCTGGCCGGGCGGGGGGCTGACCCCCCACCTCCCTCCCGGACGGGGCGGCTGGCCGGGCAGAGGGGCTCCTCACTTCCCAGAAGGGGCGGCCGGGCAGAGGTGCCCCTCACCTCCTGGATGGGGCGGCTGGCCAGGCGGGGGGCTAACCCCCCCACCTCCCTCCCGGACGGGGCGGCTGGCCGGGCCGGGGGCTGACCCCCCCACCTCCCTCCCAGACAGAGAGGCTGGCCGGGCAGAGGGGCTCCTCACTTCCCAGTAGGGGCGGCCAGGCAGAGGCGCCCCCCCCACCTCCTGGACAGGGCGGCTGGCCGGGCAGGGGGCTGATCCCCCACCTCCCTCCCGGACGGGGCGGCTGGCCAGGCGGGGGGCTGATCCCCCCACCTCCCTCCCGGACGGGGCGGCTGGCCGGGTGGGGGGCTGACCCCCCCACCTCCCTCCCGGATGGGGCGGCTGGCCGGGAGGGGGGCTGACCCCCCCACCTCCCTCCCGGACGGGGCGGCTGGCCGGGCAGAGGGGCTCCTCACTTCCCAGTAGGGGCGGCCGGGCAGAGGCACCCCTCGCCTCCCGGACGGGGTGGCTGGCCAGGCGGGGGGCTGACCCCCCCACCTCCCTCCCGGACGAGGCGGCTGGCCGGGCAGAGGGGCTCCTCACTTCCCGGTAGGGGCGGCCGGGCAGAGGTGCCCCTCACCTCCCGGATGGGGCGGCTGGCCGGGCGGGGGGCTGACCCCCCCACCTCCCTCCCAGACGAGGAGGGAGGACGCTCCTCACTTCTCAGACGGGGTGGCTGCCGGGCGGAGGGGCTCCTCACTTCTCAGACGGGGCGGTTGCCAGGCAGAGGGTCTCTTCACTTCTCAGACAGGGCGGCCGGGCAGAGACACTCCTCACATCCCGGACGGGGCGGCAGGGCAGAGGTGCTCCCCACATCTCAGACGATGGGCGGCCGGGCAGAGACGCTCCTCACTTCCCAGATGTGATGGCGGCCGGGAAGAGGCGCTCCTCACTTCCTAGATGGGATGGCGGCCGGGCAGAGACGCTCCTCACTTTCCAGACTGGGCAGCCAGGCAGAGGGGCTCCTCACATCCCAGACGATGGGCAGTCAGGCGGAGACGCTCCTCACTTCCCAGACGGGGTGGCTGCCAGGCAGAGGCTGCAATCTCGGCACTTAGGGAGGCCAAGGCAGGCGGCTGGGAGGTGGTTGTAGCAAGCCGAGATCACACCACTGCACTCCAGCCTGGGCGCCATTGAGCACTGAGTGAAGGAGACTCCGTCTGCAATCCCGGCACCTCGGGAGGCCGAGGCTGGCGGATCACTCGCGGTTAGGAGCTGGAGACCAGCCCAGCCGACACATCGAAACCCCGTCTCCACCAAAAAAATACGAAAACCAGTCAGGCGTGGCGGCGCACGCCTGCAATTGCAGGCACTCGGCAGGCTGAGGCAGGAGAATCGGGTAGGGAGGTTGCAGTGAGCTGAGATGGCAGCAGTACCGTCCAGCTTCGGCTCGGCATCAGAGGGAGACCGTGGAAAGAGGGGAGAGGGGAGAGGGGAGAGGGGGGAGGGGAGAGGGGAGAGGGGAGAGGGAGCTCTCCTATTTTCTAAACTATGTGGTGATTAAATATGTGTATTCACTGTGTGGTAATTAATCAAACTATTTACTTTTTTTTTTTTGAGACTGAGTCTCGCTCTGTCGCCAGGCTGGAGTGCAGTGGCGTGATGTGGGCTCACTTCAACCTCTGCCTCCTGGGTTCAAGTGATTCTCCTGCCTCAGCCTCCTGAGTAGCTGGGATTACAGGCACACGCCACCACGCCCAACTAATTTTTTTGTATTTTTAGTAGAGACGGGGTTTCACCATGTTGGCCAGGATGGTATCAGTCTCTTGACCCTGTGATCCACCAGCCTCGGGCTCTCAAAATGCTGGGATTACAGGCGTGAGCCACTGCGCCCAGCCAACTTTTAAAAAAAAATTTAGGTAAAACCCACATAACATGTAATTGACTATCAGCCATTTTAAAGTGGACAATTCAGTGGGATTTAGTGTATTCACAACGTTGTGCAACCACCACCTCTATCTAGTCCCAAGATATTTTCCTCACCCCAAAAGGGAACCCCACCCATACCCATCAAGCAATTGCTCCTCATTCTTCTGAGCTGTTACTTTTCTACACTTTTCTACAAGCATGTTTTACTTCAATTTAAACTTTAGCCCATGAAATCTAGGCAAGACGAGGAGGAGAATGAAGTCATATAGGAGCTGATGAATGTCAAGCCATGGTGGGGTGGGCCACTGGGTTGAAGATTTTGAAAAGGTTGAAGAAGTATGGTAGTGGACGCACTTGAGTAAGTGAATTGAAAGGAAAGAGGTAGTGGTCAGAGGGTAGGATGCTTAAATAAAGATTTCACAAATGTGTTCATTTCTGTTGATCCCAAGGAAGTGACCATGTGAGTGTGTAGCTGAGGTGGAATGGTGAAAAAGATCATTGAGGACACATCTGTTAAAGACCTAAGAAGCCAGAGCATTGAATGGTTCAACTACATGGCGTTAGGTGGTTCCAACCAATCAATGCTGAGGTCACAAAAATGGGTAAAAATGACATGGCAGGAGTTGGGGAGGAGGGGAAAAGCAGGAAGCTAAGTGCAAGTCTCTCCTGCATGGAGGGGCATCGCCGAGAAGTAGCTCACAGCTTCAAGGAGGAGGTCAAGGGAGTTAGATGACCTGACCTTCAGAAGAGCTGAGGATTTTGGAGGAGGGAATAGGAATTGGAAACTGCAACTGCAGGCCATGAGGACACTGCCTAATAATGCCACAGTGGCCTTGGGGACAGCCATGTTTCAGGTAGGGCAGGAGAAGAGATGGAGGATGTGGGAGAGTTTAAGATCACAGAGAGGAGCTTCTGAGAACACAGCGAGGTGTGGGAGAGGCAGTGCTTGCATCATATTGGAGGACAGACATGGCAACACAAAGACAGGTGGGTTGGGGGTGACTGGAAAAGAGGATGGAGGCTGGACTGGATTCAGCCTGAAGATACACTCAGGGTGAGGGTGGCAACCAGACCCGACGACGTGTGTCCTGGCAATTTCTCTCCAAGAAACCACTAGTGATGAAGCAGTGCTTTAGGTGCTTGGGGGTTGAGCACCTTCCTGATATGTAGTGTTAACAGCTTATAAATGGCTATGTGTGACTTTTTTTTCTTCTGATCAACGCTGGTCCTTAATCACCATGTTGGATTACCTCCTGCTATGGTTTGAGTACTAGTCCCCTGCAAAACTCATGTTAAAATTTATTTGCCATTATAACAGTATTAAGAGGTAGAACTTTTAAGAAGTGATAAGACTATGAAGGCTCCATCTTCATGAGTGGATTGATGTTGTTATAAAAGGGAGAGTTTGACCCTCTTTTGTCCTCTCTTGCCCTTCTGCCTTTTGTCATGTGATGATGCAACAAGAAGGCCCTCACCAGATGCCAGCACTTTGACACTGGACTTCTCAGCCTCCAGAACTGTGAGCTAATAAGTTCCTGTTTATTGTAAATGACCCAGTCTCACATGTTGTTATAGCAGCACAAAAATGGACTGAGACACCTTAAGAGGGAGATACATGTTGCTGTGGTGGATATATTAGAGATTAATTTAGAAAGATTATTAAATCACTGAAGACCTTTTAAAAATTAATTTCCTTTGGCCAGGTGCGGTGGCTCACACCTATAATCCCAGCACTTTGGGAGGCCAAGGTGGGTGGATCATGAGGTCAGGAGATCGAGAGCATCCTGGCTAACACAGTGAAACCCTGTCTCTACTAAAAATACAAAAAATTAGCTGGGTGTGGTGGTGAGTGCCTGTAGTCCCAGCTACTTGGGAGGCTGAGGCAGGAGAATGGCGTGAACCTAGGAGGCGGAGCTTGCAGTGAGCTGAGGTAGCACCACTGCACTCCAGCCTGGGTGACAGAGCGAGACTCTGTATCAAAAATGAAATAAAATAAAATAAATTTTCTCAACTACGAAGACAGTGAGATCACAATTATTATCATGGTCCTTAAGATTTTTTTGACATTGAAAAGTACTTTGTAAAGATATATGTGATAAAACACTTGAATTCAGACTACATAAAGAACACTCAAAACTCAACAGTAAGAGAACAACAACCTAATAATGGGGAAAAAATTTGAACAAACACTCCACCAAAGAAGATACACAAATGGCAAACAAGTACATGAAAAAATCTCAACGTCATCAGTCATTGGGAAAATGCAAACTGAAACCACACACAGAAACTGTGAAAATTAAAAAGACTGACCATGATTAGCTATGGCAGGGACATGGAAGAACTGGGACTCTCATACACTTCTGGTGTAAATATTAAATGGTTAAATGTTGGAAAACAGTTTGGCAGTTTGGTAAGAGCTAAATGTACACCTACTGCATGATCCAGCCCTTCCACTCCTAGTATTTATTCTGAGAAATGAAAACATACGTCCACACAAAGACTTGTGTGCCAATGTTCATAGCAGCTTTATTTGTAACATAACTAAACTGGGAATAGCCCAAATATCCATTAACAGGTGAATAAACAAATTGTGATACATCCATGCAATGAAATACTACTCAGCAGTGAAAAGGAATGAATGGTTGATACATACCACAACATGGGTGAATCTCAAAATAGTTATGTAGAGTGAAAACAGCCAGATCCCCTCCATTAAAAAGAAGTATATACAGTATGATTTTATTTATATAAAATTCTAGAAGATTAGATTTAATCTGTAGTGACGAAGAGACAAAGGAGGTGGGATAGAAAGAGGCAGAGACGGGGGTTACCAAGGGGCAGGAGGAAAGTTTTTGGGGTGAGATGGGTATGTTTTGTCTTGAGTGTGGTGATGGTTTCATGATTTATACATATGTCAGAACTTATCAAAGTTCCGGCATGGTGACTCAAGCCTGTAAACCTGGGGCTTTGGGAGGCAGAGGCAGCAGGATTACTTGAGGCCAGGAGTTTAAGGCTGCCATGGGCTATGACTGTGCCACTTCACTCCAGCCTGGATAACAGAGTGAGACTCTGTCTCTAAAATTATTTTGCCAGGCATGGTGGCTCATACCTGTGATCCCAACACTTTGGGGGGCTGAGGCAGAAGGATTGCTTGAGGCTGGGAGTTCAAGACCAGCCTAGGTATCAAAGCAAGACCCCATCTCAACAAAAAGTTTAAAAAATTAGCCAGGTGTGGTGGCACACATTTATAGTCCCAGCTACTCTGGAGGTGGGAGGATTGCTTGAGCCCAGAAGTTCAATGCTGCAGTGAGCTGTAATAGGGCCGCTGCACTTAGGCCCAGGTGACAGATTGAGACCCTGTCTCTCTCTCTCTCTCTCTCTCTCTCTCACACACACACACACACACACACCTCCACACATACACACAATTGGGATGATAGTAGTAACTATGTCAGAGGCTTGTGGTGAGAACAGAAAGCATTCAGAATAGTCTCTGGCACGTATAGACAGTCAATAAATGTTAGCTAATTTTAGAAAAATATTTCTGGCAAAATATACATAACATAAAACTTACCACTTTATATGTGGTAAAATATCATTTCAACCATTTTAAGTGTATAATGCAGTGGCATTAATACATTCACAATGTTGTCCAGCCATCACAACTACCTATTTCCAGAACTGTTTCATCTTCCCAAACTGAAACTTCAAAGCCATTAGACACTAACTTCCCATTGTCCCTCCTCCCAGCCCCTGGCAACCTCTATTCTACTTTTGTCTTTATGAATTTCACTACCCTAGGCACCTCATATAAATGGAATCATACAATATGTGTTCTTTTGAGTCTGGTTTATTTCACTTAGCGTATGTCTTCAAGGTTCATCCAGGTTGTTGTGTGAATTAGAGTTTCCTTCCTTTTTCAGGCTGAATAAAATTCCTTGTATGTAGACACCACACTTTGTTTATTCATTCATCAGTTGATGGACATTAAGGTTGCTTCCACCTTTTGAGTATTGTGAATAATGCTACTATGAACATGGGTGTACAAATATCCCTTTAAGCCCCTGCTTTCAATTCTTTGGGGGTATATACTTAGTGAAATTGCTGGGTTATATAGTAATTCTATTTATTTTTTTGAGATGGAGTTTTGCTCTGTTGCTCAAGCTGGAGTGCAGTGGCATGATCTTGGCTCACTGCAACCTCTGCCTCCCAGGTTCACACAATTCTCCTACCTCAGCCTTCCAAGTAGCTGGGATTTCAGGAGTGCACCACCACGCCCAGCCACTTTTTGTATTTTTAGTAGAGACGGGGTTTCTCCATGTTGGCCAGGCTGGTCTCGAACTCCCAACCTCAGATGATCTGCCTGCCTCAGCATCCCAAAGTGTTGGGATTACAGGCATGAGCCACCACACCTGGCCAGTAATTCTATTTTTAACTCTTTTATGGAACTGCCAAACTGTTTCCAAAGCGGCTATACTACACTCCCACAACAACACACAGGGATTCCAGCTTCTCTGAGTCCTGGCCATTCCTTGTTATTTTCCAACTTTTTGATAATAGCCTTCCTAATGGATATGAAGTAGAAAAAAAAATTCCATTTTTTCCAACAGATGCTGCAACCTGGCCGTTGGCCGATACCTTTTGTTTGGCCTTGAATAGTTTTATACGTAGGAGCCAATACTTTGAAACCAGCATATTTTACAGGGAGAGAGAGAGAGAGTGAGCAAGCAGGAGCTGGCTTCTTTTGGAAAATCATATGGAAACTCTGAGCCCACATTCTTGAACCTGTGAATGAGAGGTAGTTGCCCTTGAGGTGGGGGCAAGGGCCACCTGCTTCCCTCCGGACACACATGGAAATTTTACAGGATACTGGGGAAGTGAAGAGGGACGTGCTCAGCTCAGCTCAGCTCAGCACTGGCTGTCCCGCACACCTGCACTTGAGGGTTGGGTTGGGGTCCGGGCAGTGTCTGACCTGGTGGCCTCCCACCCTTCCCACTTCCCCCAACTCACAGGACTAAGCCAATGCATGTGCCCTCTGCCTCATTGTTTATCGTGTCTCCCTGCCCTCATGGGTCTTTGAGTTTGAGACACTCTGTGCAAGAACTAAGCCTGTGACAAGAGCGCTTCTGTCGACTACTCTGTCATTAGCAAGGGTAGAGGCCACAGGGAATAGTTCATTAGTTCCTTCACTTTCATCCTCCCCTGCACCAACACAATCTATCCTGCAATTAAGGGAAAGAAACCCAGGGAAGGGACCTTGGTGGCCTCCATGGAAAGCCCTTGTCAGCCAGTGGAGATGGGACATTGAGTTGCAATCTAGAGTGACTGGAGTGATAGTAGTAAGACATAATAATAACAGGAAGACATAGCAAGACGTTGTCTCTACAAAAAAACAAAACAAAACAAAAAAAACTGGGTGATGTTGACTTGATCACCAGTTGATTATTTCTTACTTCTTGGACCCAACATATATTGAGCACCTGCCATGTACCAAGCACTTGGCTAGGCTCTGGGAACACAGGATGGTTCCTGCTGTGTTCCAGGAGGATTTGGGAGCTCTTGAGACACTGAGCTTGGTTGAGTCATTATTTTATTCATCATGAAATCACTAGAAAAAGATGGAAACTTGAACTGCGAACATTGCTTGGATTTATTCTAAGGCACTGGTTCTCAAACCTGAATGGGCTTCAGAATGACCTGGTGGGCTTGGTAAGACATAGGATGCTGCCACCCCCCAACCCCACCACCAATACAGTTTCTGGTTGAGTAGCTCTGGTTCAGGGCCTAATAACTGACATTTCTTTTTTTCTTTTCTTTCTTTTTTTTTTTTTTTTTGAGGCAGGGTCTCCCTCTGTTGCCCAGGCTGAGTACAGTAGTGCAATCATGGCTCACTGCAGCCTTGAACTCCCAGGTTTTATTGATCCTCCCACCTCAGCCTCCCAGGTAGCTGGGATTACAGGTGTGAGCCACCACACCTGGCCTGATAATTGGCACTTCTAACAAGTTTTCAGGTGATGCTGATGCTGCTGGTCCAGGGACACACTTTGAGATCCACTGTTCCATGAAAATTATGCCAGGGCTGGTCTAAGAATATTCCCTTTCCTTCATTTGTTCTCCTTAACCAATCATCCTGACCCATATGGCAGCCATTGCTGTTAGATGTTACTGGAAGATTGAAATGACTGGCTGTCTCCATCGCAAACCTGAATAATTGTAGGGCTAGAAATGAGCTATCCCTTTGGCTGGGCTGCGGCTTGGGGAAGTAATTACCTCAGAATAATGAAGCAGTCACTTCCAGAGTCATTACTTCTGCATGCAGAGACGGTTCAAGAATCCTTGGAGAAACCCTATCAAGTCCTGGCCTACTTGAAGTCAGTATTGAGGCTTTCCCTGGCAGTGAAACTACTGAGGCCAAGATTGCTTTCCCAAGCTGGAAAAAACGGCATCCCAGATGACCACCCTGTTCCTGCAGACACACATCTGGGCTTCTAGCCGCTGGGGGCACCAGAGGCTCACCGTTTTAACTTTTTCTGAGCAACCAAGCTGCTCTCAGCTTGTTGATTCAAGAACACTCAACCTGAAAAGTCTACAGGCTCTTATTTAAAATTTGTCCCAATCAAGAAACAAGTATTATTATTTTGTGTAGTCCTGAAGTCTATGCTAGAAATGGAGGAGAATGGGAGGAACCCGCAATCAACTGTCCATTGTGGGTGTAGATTAGTATCTGCAGCCACATGGGTGATTTTTTTTTTTTTACTTGCAGTTAGCATTTGTCCTAATTTGAGAGAAATCAGGACCTTCATGGTGGCATAATCATAAACAACGTTTTACTTAAAGCAGTGGTTCTCAGCGTTGGTTGCACATTGGAATCACCTAGCTTTATAAAGGATTGAAACTGATAGCCAAAGCTGGGACGATTTAAGCAACAAAATTAATAAAATAGTATTGGACCCAACATATAAATAAATATCCATGAGTCCATACTAACATAAATATACAATTAAATTAATTAATTATTTAATTTGTGGTGGGAGAATTCCTAATAATGTGCACAAGAATTCCAAATAATGTATGTAGATACTCCACCCTCAAGGAGCTAGAGCACAACTCCCTATAACTAAAGTGTGAGTAGCAAACAGTGACTCTCTTCCAAAGATTACAGTATGGAAAGGGGAGAAAAGTAACTTTCCAATGGAGACATCTTAGCCAGGTGTTCAAGTCAGCATCAGTAGTGGTGAATCATGTTGATTGTATGTACTCTTGACATGATGTGATGACAATGGCACTTTACCTCTGTGCTCTTCCTCCCAAAAGCCCATGGCCCTGTCTAATCATGAGACATCAGACAGATCCCAACCGAGGGATATTCTACAAAATATTCGACCAATACTCCTCAAAAATTTCAAGACCATCAAAAACAAGAAAAGCCTAAGAAACTGTCACAGCCAAGAAGGGCCTAAGGAGACATGATGGCTAAATGTCATGTGGGATCCTGGATGGGACCTTGGAACAGAAAAAGAATGTTAGGAAAAAACTAAAGTAGTCTGAATAAAGTATGGACTTTAGTTAATAGTAATGTCTCAACATTGATTAATTGTGACAAATTTGCGATGCTAATGTGAGATGTTAATAATTGGGGGAAATGGGTGTGGAGTATATGGGAAACTCTCTGTACCATCTTTGCAATTTCTCTATATATCTAAAGCTATTCTAAAATTTAAAAGTTTTCTCAGTGGCTGTTTAGCTTAATCGGTTAAAGCATGGTGCTGATAAAATTTTAAAGTTTATTATAAAGAAAAAAACATTGATCCATGGAATCCACCCCCGGTCCCCTCAGGGGTTCAAATTTAACTAGTCCAGAATTTGGCCTTGGCTTTGGGCTATTATAGGCAGCCAGGGTTAAGAACCATACCTTCAGTGTTAATCAAAGCCGTTTGAAAAGTTAGCATATTCTTGCCTTATCCCTTTTCCTCACACACCTCAAACTATTCTTTTGGTTCCATGAAAAAAATGTTGTTTTATAATTTTCTTTCTTTCTTTTTTTTTTTTTTTTGAGATGGAATCTTGCTCTGTTGCCCAGGCTGGAGTACAGTGGTGCAATCTTGGCTCACTGCAACTTCCACCTCCTGGGTTCAAGCGTTTCTCCTACCTCAGCCTCCTGAGTAGCTGGGATTACAGGCATGTGCCATCACGCCTGGCTGATTTTTGTATGTTTAGTAGAGACGGGGTTTCGCCATGTTGGCCAGGCTGGTCTCGAACTTCTGACCTCAAGTGATGCACCCACCTTGGCCTCCCAAAGTGATGAGATTACAGGCGAAAGCCACTACGCCTGGCCTGTGTTATTATTTTCTTGAATAGCGTTATGGGTTGACTTTTGAGTCTCCCACAAAGATATATTGGAGTCCTAACCCCCAATTCCTTAAAATGTGACCTCATTTGGAGATAGGGGCTTTGTAGAAGATCAAGTTAAATGAGGTCCTTAGGGTAAGCCATAATCCAATGTGAAAAGTGTCCTTATAAAAAGGTGAAATTTGATACAGAGACAGACAGACATGTGTCCAGGGGAGACAATGTAAAGACAGGGACAGATCATCTACACCATCAGGGAGAGAGGCCTGGACCAGACCCTTCTCTCACAGCCCTCAGGAAGGGCCTGTCGACACCTTGATTTCGTACTTCTAGCTCTGGGAATGTGACAATAAATTTCTGTTGTTTGAGCCACTCAATTTGTTACACCATTCCCTTCAAGACTAATACATATAGTATTTGCATTCTTCTGGAATATGTTATGGCTTCATAAACATACATAAATATAGACATGATTTCAAGGGATCAAATTATGCATAATAACATTATAGTATCAATTTTCCTTTCGTATGATGCAGTCCTTTGTGGAAGGACATGTGAGTGGTTTCTCTAAACTGTGACCTCCTCAAGGGCAGCTCTGCATCTCCATGGCCAGCATTACGTAACACTGTGGTTCCAGCCTCAGGAGCAGAAGCAGGAAAGGGTGGTGGCTTGGAGCTCTGGTGACGGAAGGAGGGCTCCCTTCTGTATGTGCAAGCCCAGGGCTTTTTTGGTGGGAAGCATGGTCTCAAAGGGAGTGGAGTGACCACCTGGAGAAATAAGAGATGGACTGTTACATATTGCAGATTGACAAAGAAGGCCATACTGGTTTTATGTAATTTTCTCTCTCTTTCCACAATTAATATACAGCTGTTTTTGGCAACAGCTTTATTGATATCTAATTTACATACCATATATTTTACTTGCTTAACGACTACAATTTGGCCAGGTGTGGTGGCTCACGCCTGTAATCCCAGCACTTTGGAAGCAGAGGTGGGCGGATCGCTTGAGCCGAGGAGCTCCAGACCAGCCTGGGCAGCATGGCAAAACTGTCTCTACAAAAAATATAAAAATTAGCCAAATATGGTGGTGGTGTGCACATGTAGTCCCAGCTACTTGAGAGGCTGAGGTGGCAGGATCACTTAAACCCAGAAGGTCGAGGCTATGGTAAGGTGTAATCATACCATTGCACTTTAGCCTAGGCAACAGAGTGAGACCCTGTCTCAAAAAAAAAAAAAAAAAAAGAAAAAGAAAAAGAAAAAAGAGCACAATTCCATGGTTTTTAGTATTAATATATTCACAGAGTTGTGCAACCATCACCACAATTTTAGAATATTTGCATCACAGCAGAAAGAAATCCATACCCATTACCAATCACCTCTCATTTCCAATCTCCCTAGCCCTGGGAAACCACTAATTTTTTTTTTTTTTGGAGATAGAGTCTCGCTCTGTCGCCCAGGCTGGAGTGCAGTGGCACCATCTCAGCTCACTGAAACCTCCATCTCCTGGGCTCCAGTGATTCTGCTGTCTCAGACTCCCTAGTAGCTGGGATTACAGGCGTGCACCACCACACCAGGCTAATTTGTTTGTATTTTTAGTAGAGATGGGGTTTCACCATGTTGGCCAGGCTGGTCTCAAACTCCTGACCTCAAGTGATCCACCTGCCTCGGCCCCTCAAAGTGCTGGGATTACAGGTGTGAGACACTGCATCCGGCCAGAAACAACTAATCTATTATTTGTTTCTATAGATTTGTCTGTTTGGGACATTTCATGTAACTAGAATCATACAGAATGTGGTTCTTTGCGATTGGCCTCTTTCAGGTAGCATGATGTTTTCAAGGTCCGTCCATGTTGTAGCAGGTATCAGTGCTTCATTTCCTTTTACTGCCAAAAAATATTAAATTGACTTGGATACACCACACTTTATTTATCCATTCACCTTTGAATTGTTTCAAAGTTTTGACTATCATGAATAATGCTGTCATGTACATTTCATATACAAGTTTCTGTGTGGACATATGTTTTTATTTCTCTTGGGTGCATACTTAGGAGTAGAATTGCTGGCTCATATGTTAACTCTTTGTTAACATACAGAAACTGTCAGACTGTGTTTTCAAAACAGTGCACCATTTTGTATTCCTACCAGCAGTGTATGAGGGTTCTACTTTTTCCATATCCTCACCAACAATTGTTATTATCTGCCTTTTTGATTATAACCAACGTAGTGAGTGTGAAGTGGTATTTCATTGTGGTTTTGATTTGTGTTTCTCTGATGGCTAATTCTATAACATTTTATAATCAGAATAAAATAAGTTCTATTCTAAAAAATAGCAACGACAGCGATTCTTCTTTAGGTAAGACATTGTCTGTGTTCCAGTTTTCTCTGACAATCTGTGACCCAATAGTCTCACAGACAGTTCTTTTGGATAAACATAGAAATTTACCCCTCTGGTCTTAAACTTATATTTGTTTTATCTGAGTTCCTTCTTCAGGAAAGGACACCCAGGACTCTCAAAAACTATCAAAGAACTGGCTATCTGCGGTGGCTCATGCCTGTAATCCCAGCACTTTGGGAGGCCAAGGCGGGCGAATCACAAGGTCAGGAGATCGAGACCATCCTCGCCAACACAGTGAAACCCCATCTCTACTAAAAATACAAAGAATTATCTGGGCTTGGTGGCAGACACCTGTAGTCCCAGCTACTCGGGAGGCTGAGGCAGGAGAATGTCATGAACCCAGGAGGCAGAGCTTGCAGTGAGCCGAGATCACACCACTGCACTCCAGCCTGGGTGACAGAGCGAGACTCCATCTCAAAAAAAAAAAAAAAGTTTCAAAGAACTGAAACTCACCAGATGATCACCACATCCAGAAAGTGAGATGATCTCATGCGTCATTAATCATGATTGCTTTCTTACTCCTTCCTAGTTCCTGTTTTCCCACACATTGCTAAATTTCTTCCCTGCCATGTAAACCTCTAATTTTAATTGGTCAGGGAGATGGATTTGAGACTGACCTCCCATCTCCTTGGCTGTAGCACCCGATTAAAGCCTTCTTCCTTGGCAATACTCATCATCTCAGTCATTGGCTTTCTGTAGGGGGAGCAGCAGGACCTAAACTAAACCCTGCTGTTTCGGTAACAGATTTTGGTTCCCTGACCAGGAACACATTGCTCATGGTTTGGCTGCTGCAGGCCAGGAATCTCAGAAGCCCTCCTAAGCAGCTGCCCACCCAATTTTGTCTGGAGGTGAGTTTTGGTCTCCCTCTGGCCCTGCTGCTGACCCCAACCATGTTCCTGATTGCCTAGAAAGAGCATCCTTTGAAATTTGACATCTGCATCCACATGGGATAGTGTCCTTTGTGGGTCCTGATAGCAGGATCTGCTCCTCTCAATTTGGGAAATATTTATAGAAATTTCCATTTGCAGGTTGAACAAGCCCAACTGACTTGAGAGAAGCACCCTGACTGTTTCAGTGTGGACATTCTTGGGGGCTTGTTTGTAATTGTGTGTTTTGTGTGTGTGTGTGTGTCTGTGTGTCTGTGTGTCCAGGCAAGTGAGTGTCTTGCAGGTACCACACAGCAGGATTGGATCCTCTCAATTTGAAAAATTTCAAAGGAATTTTATTTGCAGGTTGATCAAGCCCAACCAATAGAGAGAGGAAGCACCCCAAATGTTTCAGCTTGGACACTCTTGGGGCTTGTTTGTTGCTGTAGCATTTGAATTGTGTTTTGGTGATTGTGTGTGTGCCATGGGAAATCAGAATTCAATAAACTGAAATTCTTTTGTAATACTGTTTGACCCCAATATTGTTTGGAATCTGGAGTTTGCTGTTGAATGGGAAAGTGGGATGGAGTTCTGTGTATCCAGGCTTTTGTGTTGCTGTTCTAAGCAGGGTTGGGCCTGGTTATTTATTTATTTTTGAGATGGAGTCTCGCTGTGTTACCCAGGCTGGAGTGCAGTGGTGTGATCTCAGGTCACTGCAACCTCCACTTCATGAGTTCAAGTGATTCTCCTGCCTCAGCCTCCTGAGTAGCTGGGATTACAGGTGCGCTCCACCACACCTGGCTTTTTTTTTTTTTTTTTTGAGACGGAGTCTCACTCTGTCACCCAGGCTGGAGTGTAGTGGCGCAATCTCGGCTCACTGCAAGCTCCGCCTCCTGGGTTCACACCATTCTTCTGCCTCAGCCTCCTGAGTAGCTGGGACTACAGGCGCCTGACACCACGCCTGGCTAATTTTTTGTATTTTCAGTAGAGACGGGGTTTCACTGTGTTAGCCAGGATGGTCTCGAACTCCTGACCTCAAGTGATCCACCCGCCTCGGCCTCCCAAAGTGCTGGGATTACAGGCGTGAGCCACTGTGCCCAGCCTACACCTGGCTTATTTTTGTATTTTTAGTAGAGATGGGGTTTCACCATGTTGGTCAGGCTAGTCTCAAACTCCTGACCTCGTGATCCACTCATCTCAGCCTCCCACAGTGCTGGGAATACAAGTGTGAGCCACCACGCCCAGCCTTGGGCCTGGTTATCATGCGATGTTCTCCCATGGTGCTGTTTGGCTTCAGTGTTCTTTGGAGTCTGGAGAGGTTTGGCCTTTAAAAAACAAATTGCCATGGAAACTGCTTTACCCACAATTTTGGTTCACAGCCTTCACTGGATTGCCTATCCAGTCAAACAAAGTGTAGCCACATAAACTGGTGATTTGTATTGCTATCTTATGGCTACAGTTCAAAGGCAAAGGCTATTGTATCTTTGTTTATATATGTGTGTATACATGTCTATATATGTTTATGTATGTATGTTATATGTTGTGTCTACCAAATTGGCTTATAAATTAAAAAAACTCATATATTAAGTCCAAAGTCTTTTTCAAGTTCACAAGACTTACATAAACCTTTAATACAGAAGCTGGCTTTAAAATTATTGATAAAATAAAAGTAGAAAGGTCTTCAGAATTGTCAGCATACATTTTTGTCTAGGTTTTATATTTGTCTCTGCTAGATGTTTTGAGGTGTCATGGTTTGGCATAGAAGGTTATAAAACTGAACCCAGCTGGAATAAACAAAATAATCTTCGTTTGTGTGCCTTCTTTGACAAAAGAGATCAATTTAATGTTGTTAGCTGAATCTTCTGAGTTATTGGCAAAAAATACTTATGTATTTAACTTTAAGTTTCTTACTTAGATCCTGGCTATTTAAAAACATGGTTAGCTGGATGCGGTGGCTTACACTTGTAATCCTAGCACTTTGGGAGGCTGACGTGGGCAGATCACGAGGTCAGGAGTTCGAGACCAGCCTGGCCAACACAGTGAAGCCCCATCTTTAAAAAAAAAATACAAAAATTAGCTGGGCATGGTGGCAGTGGCCTGTAATCCCAGATACTTGGGAGGCTGAGGCAGGAGAATCACTTAAACCCAGGAGGTGGAGGTTGCACTTCAGCCTGGGTGACAGAGCTAGACTCTATCTCAAAAAAATAAAAATAAAAATAAAAAATGGAAATTACTTTGATTGATGACTAGTTGTGTCTTATATCTCAGTTTTCAGAAGTAATCTAGATGAACTTAAAAAATGAAATGATTGAGTACATGTAAATGGGATACATGTTATAGGTAAACATTTTGTATAATTTAAAATCTTAAAATTATTTTTGATGCTTATTGGATATCTGATTCATTTCCAATTAATAAATGGTTATGATATGGGAAAAAATAATTTTACAAATTGTGGATTCGTTCTCATCTATCAAATGCTGATATCTGATAAGCAGCTCAGGACTTCCTGACTTCCTAGGTTTTTTCACTAAAATTTAAGGTTACTAAGAATCAGAATTCTAGTTAATATATAATTCTGTATATAAAGTGTGCCAAAAAAGATGTGTTTTTATTGAGAAAAAGAATCATTTTGTCTGGTTCAGAAGTTATCTAAAGGTTAATTCAAATTATGGGTTTGAAAATGTTATTTATGAAACAAGATAGAAAGTAACCAGTAAGTACAGGAGAGAGATGTGAACAAAGTTATGGATATGAAGATGTATTTTTGGTATAGGTTCTAAAGAAAAGATTCCAAAGAAAATAGAATAATTATGTATGAAAAAGGATCTTGTATGGCAAATTTTTGTCCTAAAGTAAAATGACTGGTTATTTAAAAAAAACAAAAAAACAAAACAGTAAGAAAAAGGGAAAATGTAGAACAAAACAAAAAGTCCAAGCATGTCACAGATGGTCTGTGTAAGTCATACATTGTCTGTGTGTCTCTCTTCATGCAAATATTCTTTAAAACCTGATAGAAAATTGGAGAAATTTGGCTAACTAACATTGCTCATAGTTAAATCTTGTAGTCTTGATGAAGGTAAAATAAGAAATATAGGAAATATTGTAAAGAAATACATTGGTAGTTTGGCAATTTTAAAAAATATAGTTAAGCATGAAGCCAGATTTAGCGTAGAACCAAATTTCACATACATGCTTGCATTGATTCACACTACATTTGCTGTTCTGCAGATAGGGCTAGCACTAAAGTATAATACTTACTGGTCATGTACTTAGAGTGAATTTCTGTTCTTTGTTATTTTTTTTTTCTGTGAGACGGAGTCTCACTCTGTCACCTAGGCTGGAGTGCAGTGGCAAGATCTCAGATCACTGCAACCTCTGCCTCTGTGATTCATGTGATTCTCCTGCCTCAGCATCCCAAGTAGCTGGGATTATAGGAGCACACCACCATGCCTGGCTAATTTTTGTATTTTCAGTAGAGATGGGGTTTTACCATGTTGGCTAGGCTGGTCTCAAATGCCTGCCTGGGCCTCCCAAAGTGCTGGGATTACAGGCGTCAGCCACTGTGCCTGACCTAAAGTGAATTTCTTAATTGCACAAAATGTATAGTAGTATTGGTGGCCTTAAAGACATTAAATTGCGTATCAGGAAGAAAATATTTGTCATGCGATTTTTTTTTTTTTTTGGCTCTGAGTAACACTGTAGCCTCCAAGGTAAACTGAGTATAAGAAAAATTTTGGGTTGGTTTCCTGTTTATTTCTTTTGCTTCTAATTTTTATTTGCTGTTTGTTTGCTTTTGGGTTTTACTTATACATACATATATATATAAAATGATTGACTTTTTAAAATTCTAGTGGAAGGCTTTTATTTGGTTCTATGAACAATCATTTTGTTTCCTATGCATTTCCAGCAATTCACCATTTGCCCTGTTTATCCTAAGCTACCTTTGTCAAGCCTCCAAAAATTGATAGAGGATACCAGCCATTTAAAATTTGAGGCCAGTCCAGCACAGCACAGCACGGCCCGCAGGAGCCTGGCCTGCACATGTGCCCACCAGACCTCCAAACTTGAGCCACCATCTCTGCCCATCCCTAGGGAGCCCAAGCCCCTGCAGCACCCCTCCCACCTGTCTCCAGCCATGGGTGATGTTGATGCTGCTGTTTTGGAGACAACACTCTAAGCATGTGTGCTTCCAATTGTGAGTTTGTGAACTCTGTAAAGAGACAGAAAATCGATTCCCAGGCAAGATGGGCGAATAGGAACAGCTCTGGTCTGCAGTTCCCAGCGAGACCAACATGGAAGGTGGGTGATTCCTGCATTTCCAACTGAGGTACTCAGCTCATCTCACTGGGACTGGTTAGAACGTGGGAGCAGCCCATGGAGGGCAAGCAGAATCAGGGTGAGGTATTTCCTCACCCAGAAAGTGCAAGGGGTTGGGGAACTCCCTCCCGTAGCCAAGGGAAGCTGTGAGTGAGGGATGGTGTTATTTGGCCCAGATACTATGCTTTTCCCACTCTCTTCACAACTCACAGACCAGGAGATTCCCTTGGGTACCTACACCACCAGGGCCCTGGGTTTCAAGCACAAAACTGGGTGGCCATTTGGGCAGACACTGAGCTAGCTGCAGGAGTTTTGTTTCGTATCCCAATGGTGTGTGGAATGCCAGTGAGACAGAACTGTTCACTCCCCTGAAGAGGGGGCTGAAGCCAGGAAGCTGAGTGGTCTTGCTCAGCGGATCTCACCCTCACAGAGCCCAACAAGCTAAGATCCACTGGCTTGAAATTCTTGCTGCCAGCACAGCAGTCTGAAGTCGACCTGGGATGCTCGAACTTGGTGGGGGTAGGGATGTCCACCATTATTGAAGCTCGAGTAGGTGGTTTTCCCCTCACAGTGTAAACAAAGCCTCCAGGAAGTTTGGACTGGGCAGAGCCCACCACAATGCCACAAAGTCACTGTAGCCAGACTGCCTCTATAGATTCCTCATCTCTGGGCAGGACATCTCTGAAAGAAATGCCGCAGCCTTAGTCAGGGGCTTATAGATAAAATCCCCATCTCCCTGGGACAGAGCACCTGGGGGAAGGGGCAGCTGTGCGTGCAGCTTCAGCAGACTTAAATGTTCCTGCCTGCCAGCTCTGAAAAAAGCAACAGATCACCTGACACAGTGCTCAAGCTCCTGCTGAGGGACAGACTGCCTCCTCAAGTGAGTCCCTGACCCCCGTGCTTCTTGATGGGGGGACACCTCCCAGCAGGGGTTGAGAGACACCTCATACAGGAGAGCTCTGGCTGCCATCTGGCAGGTGCCCCTCTGGGACAAAGCTTCCAGAGGCAGAAGAAGGCAGCAATCTTTGCTGTTTTGCAGCCTCTGCTGGTGACACCCAGGCAAACAGGGTCTGGAGTGGACCTCCGGCAAACTCCAAAAAACCTGCAGAAGAGGGGCCTGACTGTTAGAAGGAAAACTAATAAACAGAAAGCAATAGCATCAACATCAACAAAAAGGATGACCACACAAAAACCCCATCCAAAGGTCACCAACATCAAAGACGAAAGGTAGATAAATCCGTGAAGATAAGGAAAAACCAGTGCAAAAAGACTGAAAATTCCAAAAACCAGAATGTCTCTTCTCCTTCAAAGGATCACAACTTCTCACCAGCAAGGGAACAAAAGTGGATGGAGAATGAGTTTGAGGAAGTGACAGAAGCAGGCTTCAGAAGGTGGGTAATAACAAACTCCTCTGAGCTAAGGTAGCATGTTCTAACCCAATGCTAAGAACCTTGCTAGGAAGCTAAGAACCTTGATAAAAGGTTACAGGAACTACTAACTAGAATAATCAATTTATGGGCTAGGCACGGTGGCTCATGCCTGTAATTCTAGCACTTAGGGAGGCTGAGGTGGGTGGATCATGAGGTCAGGAGTTCGAGATCAGCCTAACCAACACGATGAAACCCTGTCCCTACTAAAAATACAAAAATTAGCCGGGTGTGGTGGCACGTGTCTATAGTCCCACCTACTCAGGAGGCTGAGGCAGGAGAATTGCTTGAACCCAGGAGGCGGAGGTTGCAGTGAACCAAGATCTTGCCACTGCACTCCAGCCTGTGTGACAGAGCAAGACTCCATCTCAAAAAAATAAATAAATAAAAATAAAAATAGAATAACCAGTTTAGAGAAGAACATAAACGACCTGATGGAGCTGAAAAACACAGCATGAGAACTTTGTGAAGCATACACAAGTATCAATAGCCAAATCGATCAAGCAGAAGAAAGGATATCAGAGATTGAAGATCAACTTAATGAAATAAAGCATGAAGACAAGATTAGAGAAAAAAGAATGAAAAAGAATGAACAAAGTCTCCAAGAAATATGGGGCTATATGAAAAGACCAAACCTATGTTTGATTGGTGTACTGAAAGTGATGGGGAGAATGGAACCAAGTTGGAAAACACACTTCAGGATATTATCCAGGAGAAATTCCCCAACCTAGCAAGACAGGCCAATGTTCAAATTGAGGAAATACAGAGAACACCACAAAGATACTCCTTGAGAAGAGCAACCCCAAGACACATAATTGTCAGATTCACCAAGGTTGAAATGAAGGAAAAAAATGTTAAGGGCAGCCAGAGAGAAAGGTTGGGTTACACACAAAGGGAAGCCCATCAGACTAACAGTGGATCTCTCTGCAGAAACCCTACAAGTGAGAAGAGAGTGAGGGCCAACACTGAACATTTTTAAAGAAAAGAATTTTCAACCCAGAATTTCATATCCAGCCAAACTAAGCTTCATAAGTGAAGGAGAAATAAAATCCTTTACAGAGAAGCAAATGCTGAGGGATTTTGTCACCACCAGGTCTGCCTCACAAGAGCTCCTGAAGGAAGCACGAAATATCGAAAGGAAAAACCAGTACCAGCCACTCCAAAAACATACCAAAATGTAAAGGCCATCAACACTGTGAAGAAACTGCATCAACTAATGGGCAAAATAACAAGCTGGCAACATAATGACAGGATCAAATTCACACAAAACAATATTAACCTTAAATGTAAACTGGCTAAATGCCCCAATTAAAAGACACAGACTGACAAATTGGATAAAGAGTCAAGACCTATCAATGTGCTGTATTCAGGAGACCCATCTCATGTGCAAAGACACACATAGGCTCAAAATAAAGGGATGGAGGAAGATTTACCAAGCAAACAGAAAGCAAAAAAAAAAAAAAAAAAAAAAAAAAAGCAGGATTGCAATCCTAGTCTCTGATAAAACAGACTTTAAACCAACAAAGATCAAAAAAGACAAAGAAGGGCATTACATAATGGTAAAGGGATCAATGCAACAAGAAGAGCTAACTATCCTAAATATGTATGCACCCAATACAGGAGCACCCAGATTCATAAAGCAAGTTCTTAGAGACCTGCAAAGAGACTTAGACTCCCACACAATAATAGTGGGAGACTCTAACACTCCACTGTCAATATTAGACAGATCAATGAGACAGAAAATTAACAAGGATATTCAGGACTTGAACTCAGCTCTGGACCAAGCAGACCTAATAGATATCTACAGAACTCTCCACCCCAAATCAACAGACTATACATTCTTCTCAGCACCACATAGCACTTATTCTAAAATTCACCACATAATTTGAAGTGAAATACTCTTCAGCAAATGCAAAAGTACAGAAATCATAACAAACAATCTCTCAGAACACAGTGCAATCAAATTAGAACTCAGGATTAAGAAACTAACTCAAAACTGCACAAATACATGGAAACTGAACAAGCTGCTCCTGAATGACTACTGGGTATATAATGAAATTAAGGCAGAAATAAATAAGTTCTTTGAAACTAATGAGAAAAAAGACACAATGTACCAGAATCTCTGGGACACAGCTAAAACAGTGTTTAGAGGAAAATTTATAGCACTAAATGCCCACAGGAGAAAGTAGGAAGGATCTAAAATGGACACCCTAACATCACAATGAAAAGAACTAGAGAAGCAAGAGAAAACAAATTCAAAAGCTAGCAGAAGATGAGAAATAACTCAGATCAGAGCAGAACTGAAGGAGATAGAGACACAAAAAACCCTTCAAAAAATCGATGAATCCAGAAACTGGTTTTTTGAAAAGATTAACAAAATAGATAGACCGCTAGCCAGACTAATAAAGAAGAAAACAGAGAAGAATCAAATAGACACAATAAAAACTGATAAAGGGGATGTCACCACTGATCCCACAGAAATACAAACTACCGTCAAAGAATACTATAAACACCTCTATGCAAATAAACTAGAAAATCTAGAAATGGATAAATTCCTAGACACATACACCCTCCCAAGACTAAACCAGGAAGAAGTTGAATCCCTGAATAGACTAATAACAAGTTCTGAAATTGAGGCTGTAACTAATAGCCTACCAACCAAAAAGAGCCCAGGACCAGACAGATTCACAGCCAAATTCTACCAGAGGTACAAAGAGGAGCTGGCACCATTCCTTCTGTAACTATTCCAAACAGTAGAAAAAGAGGGACTCCTCCCTAACTCATTTTATGAGGCCAGCATCTTCCTCATATCAAAACCTGGCAGAGACACAACAAAAAAAGAAAATTTCAGGCCAATATCCCTGATGAACATCAATTAGAAAATCCTCAATGAAATACTGCCAAACTGAATCCAGCAGCACATTAAAAAGCTTATCCACCACAATGAAGTCGGCTTCATCCCTGGGATGCAAGCCTGGTTCAACATATGCTAATCAATATATATAATCCATCACATAAACAGAACCAATGACAAAAACCACATGATTATCTCAATAGATGCAGAAAAGACCTTTGATAAAATTCAACACCCCTTCATGGTAAAAACTCAATAAACTAGGTATTGATGGAAGGTATCTCAAAATAATAAGAGCTATTTAAGACAAACTCACAGCCAATATCATACTGAATGGGCAAAAGCTGGAAGCATTCTTTTTGAAAACTGGCACAAGACAAGATCACTCCTATTCAACGTAGTACTGGGAGTTCTGGCCAGGGCAATCAGGCAAGAGAAAGAAAGAAAGTGTATTCAAATAGGAAGAGAGGGAGTCAAATTATCTCTGTTTGCAGATGACATGATTGTATATTTAGAAAAGCCCATCGTCTCAGCTCAAAATCTCCTTAAGCTGATAAGCAACTTCAGCAAAGTCTCAGGATACAAAATCAGTGTGCAAAAGTCACAAGCATTCCTATACACCAATAACAGACAAACAGAGAGCCAAATCATGAGTGAACTCCCATTCACAATTGCTACAAAGAGAATAAAATATCTAGGAATGCAACTTACAAGGGATGTGAAGGACCTCTTCAAGAAGAACTACAAACCACTGCTCAAGGAAATAAGAGAGGACACAAACAAATGGGAAAACATTCCATGCTCATGGATAGGAAGAATCAATATAGTGACAATGGCCATACTGCCCAAAGTAATCTATAGATTCAATGCTAGTCCCATCAAGCTGCCATTGACTTTCTTCACAGAATTAGAAAAATCTACTTTAAATTTCATATGGAATCAAAAAGAGCCCATAAAGGCAAGGCAATCCTAAGCAAAAAGAACAAAGCTGGAGGCATCATGCTACCTGACTTCAAACTATGCTACAAGCCTACAGGAACCAAAACAGCATGGTACTGGTACCAAAACTGATATATAGACCAATGGAACAGAACAGAGGCCTCAAAAATAACACTACACACCTATACTCATCTGATCTTTGACAAACCTGACAAAAACAAGCAATGGGAAAGGATTCCCTATTTAATAAATGGTATCGGGAAAACTGGCTAGCCATATGCAGAAAACTGAAACACCTTATACAAAAATGAACTCGAGATGGATTAAATATTTAAACATAAGACCTAAAACCATAAAAGCCCTAGAAGAAAACCTAGGCAATACCATTCAGGACATGGGCAAAGACTTCATGACTAAAACGCCAAAAGCAATGGGAACAAAAGCCAAAACTGACAAATGGGATCTAATTAAACTAAAGAGCTTCTGCACAGCAAAATAAACTATCATCAGAGTGAACAGGCAACCTACAGAATGGGAGAAAAGTTTTGCAATCTATCCATCTGACAAAGGGCTAATATACAGAATCTACAAGGAATGTAAACAAATTTACAAGAAAAAAACAAACAATCCCATCAAAAAGTGGATGAAGGATATGAACAGACACTTTTCAAAAGAAGACATTTAGGCAGCCAACAAACATGAAAAAAAGCTCATAATCACTGGTCATTAGAGAAACGCAAATCAAAATCACAATGAGATACCATCTCACGCCAGTTAGAATGGTGATCATTAAAAAGTCAGGAAACAACAGATGCTGGAAAGGATGTGGAGAAATGGGAACGCTTTTACACTGTTGGTGGGAGTGTAAACTAGTTCAGCCATTGTGGAAGATGGTGTGGTGATTCCTCAAGGATCTAGAACCAGAAATACCATTTGAACCAGCAATCCCATTACTGGGTATATACCCAAAGGATTATAAATCATTCTATTATAAAGACACATGCACACATATGTTTATTGCAGCACTATTCAAAATAGCAAAGACTTGGAACCAACCCAAATGCCCATCAATGATAGACTGGATAAAGAAAACGTGGCACATACACACCATGGAATACTTTGCAGCCATAATGAGTTCATGTCCTTTGCAGGGACATGGATGAACCTGGAAACCATCATTCTCAGCAAACTAACACAGGAACAGAAAACCAAACACCGCATGTTCTCACTCATAAGTGGGAGTCGAACAATGAGAACATATAGGGACAGGGAGGAGAATATCACACACTGGGGCCTGTTGGGGGATGGGGGGCAAGGGGAGGGAAAGCATTAGGGGAAATACCTAATGTAGATGATGGGTTGATGGGTATAGCAAGCCACCATGGCACATGTATACCTATGTAACAAACCTGCATATTCTGCACATGTATCCCAGAATTTAAAGTATAAAAACTTTTTTTGATTGGCTTTGCTGATGATCTTGAGATCTATGGAAGCCTTAAGTTTCTTGGCAAATAAATAAATAAATAAAAGACATTTTTTATAAGGTTTGAACAGATAGTACATTTATTTTGTTGTTTGAAAAGATAGGTGAGAATTAAAATGTTTAAATGGTGTTTATTTCCAAGGTGATTCTTTTCATTATTATTATTATTATTATTATTATTAGAGATATTGTCTTGCTTAGTCTCCCAGGCTGAACTGGACTGCAGTGGTGCAATCTCAGCTCATTGCGACTTGCCCTCTCAGGTTCAATCGATTCTCGTGCCTCAGCCTCTTGAGTAGCTGGGATTACAGGCATGCACCACCACGCCCTCTAATTTTTTTATTTTTAGTAGGGACGAGGTTTTGCCATGTTGGCCAGGCTGGTCTTGAACTCCTGACCTCAAATGGTCCACCTGCTTTGGCCTCCCAAAGTGCTGAGATTACACGCATGAGCCACCATGTCCAGCCTATTTCCAAGGTAATTCAATGAAATCAATAATTTGAGTTGGTTTCAGATCTTTTTCTTTAATGAGGAAAAACTGTGATATGGGTACAAAATTTTAATGCTCAGGAAAAATTGGCCTTGTCCTTATGGAAATTATATTGATTGAGATTTCTTTCAAACTACTTTAATTGTGTTTACTATTATTAACATTAAGTGCCGGGCGCGGTGGCTCACGCCTGTAATCCCAGCACTTTGGGAGGCCCAGGCGGGCGGATCATGAGGTCAGGAAATCGAGACCATCCTGGCTGACACGGTGAAACCCTGTCTCTACTAAAAATACAAAAAATTAGTCGGGCGTGGTAGCAGGTGCCGGTAGTCACAGCTACTCGGGAGGCTGAGGCAGAATGGCGTTAACCCGGGAGGTGGAGCTTGCAGTGAGCCGAGATGGCGCCACTGCACTCCAGCCTGGGTGACAGAGCAAGACCCCATCTCAAAAAAAAAAAAAAAAAAAAAAATTGACACTGGCTTGGATTAAATAGTAACAACAACAAGTATGAGACTTCCTAGTGATTTTTGATCCCAATGTGTTTATCACTGATGGGCCTTCATGTGTGTACTTGAAAACAAAATACATACAAGTGTTGCACTGGTTTGAAAATTTTAGTGGTGAAAGTCACCTAGTCAGTTGACAGTACTGTATCTAGAAACCAATCTTGGAAATGTATGATGATGCTCTCTTATTTATTTAGTTCATTTTATTTTATTTTTGAGATGGAATCTTACTCTGTCGTCCAGGCTGGAGTGCAGTTGCGTGATCGGGGCTCACTGCAACTTTCATCTCCTGGGTTCAAATGATTCTCGTGCCTCAGCCTCCCAAGTAGCTGAGATTATAGGTGCGTGCCACCACGCTTGGCTAATTTTTTAATATTTTTAGTAAAGACCAGATTTCACAATGTTGACCAGGCTGGTCTTGAACTCCTGGCCTCAAGTGATATGCCCTCCTCAGCCTCCCAAAGTGCTGGGATTACAGGTGTGAGCCACTGTACCCGACAATGATGCTCTTTTAAATAGCTGAAAAGAAATTATTGTGTGCTTGTTCTTACTTTGTCCTTGTTTTGTTGTATAGTATTTAAGTGAAAGGAGATTATTTATCCCCATACTGAATTTCCAAAACTGGTATTTGTAGTTACCATTTTTTAGTGATGGAGAGAAATGTCAGTTGTCTTACTTTGATAAGTTCAGCATAGGGCCTATCACATTTTTTATGCTTTTAGCCACAATTCTGTCACTAGAATGCTAGCAATTAGACATATGCAATGAATAACCTAACTACTTTAATATAGTGGTTTGAAGTGCTGCAGGCAGTGGCTCCTAAACACCAAACCACAGTGTTTTAATTTGTGACGTGTTAGAATGATAGGACTTTCTGGAGTAAAAATATCCTATTAACTAATCCTTGTGCTGTTAAATTACAGGGCTTTGACTCTTGGGTCTGAAGAAGGCACCGACTCCTGCTAAATCTTGAGCATTGATACCAGTCAAAGCTTTGTTGTCAGACCTGGGAGAAGCTGACAATGAAAATGATTGGCTTTTTTTTTTTTTTTGAGACAGAGCCTCACTCTGTCACCCAGGCTGGAGTGCAGTGGTGCAATCTTGGCTCACTGCAACCTCCATCTCCTGGGCTCAAGCAATTCTCCTGCTTCCAGCCTCTGAGTACCTGGGCTTACAGGCACGTGCCACCATGCCCGGCTAATTTTTGTACTCTTAGCAGAGATGGGGTTTCGCCATGTTGGTCAGGCTGGTCTCGAATTCCTGACCTAATATGATCCGCCAGTATAAGCTACTGTGCCCAGCCGTGATCTGCTTTCAAAAGACACAGGGCTGGCTGGGCACACTGGTTCACGCCTGTAATCCCAGCACTTTGGGAGGCCGAGGTGGGTGGATCACCTGAGGTCAGGAGTTCGAGACCAGCCTGACCAAAATGGCCCGTCTCTACTAAAAACACAAAAATTAGCTGGGCGTGGTAGCAGACGCCTGCAATCCCAGCTACTCAGGAGGCCGAGGCAGGAGAGTCACTTGGACCCGGGAGGTGGAGGTTGCAGTGAGGCGAGATTGCGCCATTGCACTCCAGCCTGGGTGACAGAGCCATACTCCATCTCAGAAAAAAAAAAAAGACACAGGGCCAGAAATTAAAACTACTCAATCCCTCTAGGCTGAGGGACTACTGCAGAAGAGGTAGGCACATGAGATTGTAATGGCCGGTTTTGAGGGATAAGATTAGTTCAGGGCCAGGTGCCATGGCTCATGCCTCAATCCCAGCACTTTGGGAGGCTGAGGTGGGCGGATCACAAGGTCAGGAGATCAATACTATCCTGGCTAACACCATGAAACCCCATCTCTACTAAAAATACAAAAAAATTAGCCAGGCGTGGTGGCGGGCACCTGTGGTCCCAGCTACTCGGGAGGCTGAGGCAGGAGAATGGCATGAATCTGGGAGGCAGAGCTTGCAGTGAGCCAAGATCATGCCACTGCACTCCAGCCTGGGTGACAGAGCGAGACTCTGTCTCAAAAAAAAAAAAAAAGAAAGATTATTTCAGTTTTTCTATAAATTAAACATTAACACCAAAACCACACTGATGCAAGGCCAGCATCTGGGACTTCCTGGAGCATTAATCTGCAACTTAATAGAAAATTGTAAAAGATTATAAAAAGTTTATGGAAATCTTACCTTATGGTCAAACTGATTACAATTGGATAGATTTGTTTATAAGGTTTTATTAAAGTTAGTTTTAACATTAATAATATACCATATAAAGGTAAAATTTGGTTTCCCTTGAACAAAATGTTCATGTAAGAGATAAGAGATTTTTGAGTAAAACTACAGAAAAAGAGAGGGTTCTCTCCCTCCTAGTTGGCTTCATGCTGTTTTTATTAGGGCTTATTGTTTGGGAAGCTGAGTCTCCTCACTATCAAAGGGTAACCTGTTTTGTATTATCATTTTTGCTAAACGAATGGCTATTTTATAGTGACCTGTTATCCTATTTTGTGATGTCAAGTGTCTTAAAGCCGATCTCTGACAAACTTTCCAATGGCAAAATTTCAAGCTCCAAATTCAGTCTTTTTGACCTCAAAGTAACTTTTTTGGGTATAAGTTTCCCTGACGTCCAAGAGAGACATATTAGGTTTATTTGCCTTATTTGTTATGTTAGAATTATGCAGGAAGCATTGTCAATCTGAGGTGGTGTTCAGCTTCCTTTGGGTTTTATTTATTTATTTATTTATTATTTATTTTTTAGATGGGTCTTGCTCTGTTGCCCAGGCTGGAGTGCAGTGGCACAATCTCAGCTCACTGCAGCCTCTGCCTCCCAGATTCAAGTGATTTTTGTGCCTCAGGCTTCCAAGTAGCTGGGATTACAGGCATGTATCACCATGCCCAGCTAATTTTTGTGTTTTTAGTGGAGATAAGGTTTCACCATGTTGGCCAGGCTGGTCTTGAACTCCTGACCTCAGGTGATCCACCTGCCTTGGCCTCCTGAAGTTCCAGGATGATATGAGAGTTCTAAAATTCTGATATGTCTTAATATATGTTGTCACAGTAATTATTATTATGATGTTAACTTGTATGCCACAGGAATAACAAAATACCCTAGTTAACTGTGCCTTTAACTATGGCTGTCTTAAAACTTTTGTCATCCACAATTGTAGTTTTGCTTTGATCCTTCTCGAAAAGTGACTTATAATCAGCTACAGTCCAGGGCTTTCTTCTTTGGGGAAGTTTATGAAAAATTCAACCTCTCAAATGCAGGTTTCTTATAACTTTGTAGACTGTGCCATTGGATTAGAGAGAAAACTTCCAGGGCACTAATTGAAATGCTGATATGTTCATAAAGATTGCTAACTCAATATGAAGCATACCAGAAGTTGATTGCATGGACTGAATTAATGGAGACTGAAATAATTTTTTATGGTTTTTTTGTTTGAAATATTGCTGATTCTTTTTGTTTTGTTTTTCAGAGTCTGGAGAATTTTATTCTTTGGAGCTTTTTATTGCCTCTGAGTATACTTTAAGTATATTGAATACAGTATGCTTTCCTCAAACAGAATTTGAGGCATAGTTCTCTCTATGCCTAATTTATCCAGAATTTGTAAATTATTTGTGAATATTCTTAATTCATGGCAATGTGTTTGCTTGCATAAGTTCAATAAGAATCTATTTTATTTTATACTGCGACACAGATGGATGAACTGGCTATTTTCCCAGGTCTTTGACTGAAATGGCCTTGTGAGAGGTTCCAGCAAGGCCAATTTAGGAGAGCCTATGTGGACAGCAATTCTTGCTGCACTTTGTGGGGTAATCAGGCCACGTTTATGGGACTGCAGCTTATTTTGCAGGTAGGTTTGTCTTGCTGAGATTTGTCTTTGGTGGAAGTAGGGGACTGGAAAAAGAAAGATTGTTTCAGAAGAAAAGGATAGTATTAGATTAACCTTTGATTCCTGGGGGGCCACAGAGTCACCCATGGTATGAGGCTGCCCAGGATGCCCCTCATCAATATCAAGCAGCCAGAATGATCAACAAGATTCCCCATGAATGAGGAATTGATATTTATGTATATACTATATTATTCTTTTTTTAAGATGGGGTCTCACTCTATCTCCCAGGCTGGAATGCTGTGGTGCCATCTTGGCTCAGTGTAACCTCTGCCTCCTGGTCCAAGTGATTCTCCTGCCTCAGCCTCCTGAGTAGCTGGGACTACAGGTGTGCGCCACCATGCCTGACTAATTTTGTGTTTTTAATAGAGTTGTGGTTTCAGTATATTGGCCAGGCTGGTCTTGAAATCCTGACCTCAAGTGATCTGGCTGCCTCAGCGTCCCAAAGTGCTGGGATTACAATCGTGAGTCACCGCACCCAGCCTATTTAAAAAAAAAAAAACACCAAGAAACTGTAAACCATTTAAATTTAGCAGTGGAGGGTTTTATACCAACTTTAGTGACACTAAATGTTAATAAGTTCTGATAACCCACTATCATTGGACCAAACTGTACTATAATTTTTGTCATTATTTTAGAGTGTACGGTTAGAAGTTAACCGTAAAACAGCCTCAGGCAGGTCCTTCAGGAGGTGTCCAAAAAAGGGCATTGTTATCACAGGAGGTGACAGCTCCATGCCTGTTATTGCCCCTGAAGACCCTCCAGTGGGACAAGATGTGGAGATGGAAGACAGTGATATTGATGATCCTGACCCTGTGTAGGCTGAGGCTAATGTGTGTGTCTATGTCTTGGTTTTTTAACAAAAAACTATTAAAACGTAAAAACAAGAAAAATTTAATAGAAAAAAGCTTATAAAATAAGGATATAAAGAAGACATTTTTGTACAGCTGTACAATATGTTTGTGTTGTAAGTGAAGTGTTATTACAAAAAAGTAAAAAAGATTAAAAAAGTTTAAACATTTATAAAGTTAAAAAGTTACAGTAAGCTAAGGTTAATTTATTATTGAAGAAAACAACTTTAATTAATTAGTGTAGCTTAAGCGTGCAGTGCTTGTGAAGTCTGCAGTAGTGTATAGTAGTGCCCTAGGCCTTCACATTCACTCCACTTACTAACTCACCCACAGCAATTTCCAATCTTGCAAGCTCCATTTATTTATGGTAAGTACTCTATACAAGCAGATCTTTAAAAAAATATTTTATACTATATTTTTACTGTACCTTTTCTATGGGCCTGTAAGGCCTGTGGGTTCTCGCGTCCCCCAGCTCCCCCCGCAGCCGGCTCCTCAGTGGTCCGCTCCGGTTGCCAGGTGTGGATTCTGTTCCTAACTGAAGGCTGAGTGTTCTCCGCAGCTTATTGTGGCCCCGACAAGCCTGGGTTACTGCGGCCACCGCCACAGCAGCCTTGGCGCTATGGAGGAGCCCGGGGCTACCCCTCAGCCTTACTGGGGGCTGGTCCTGGAGGAGCCACGCAGGGTTGTGGCAGCACTGCCTGAAGGCAGGAGACCAGATTCGAATCCTTATGGATTTCCATGGGAATTGGTGATATGTGCAGCTGTCCTTGGATTTGTTGCTGTTCCCTTTTTCTTGTGGAGAAGTTTTAGATCGGTTAGGAGTCGGCTTTATGTGGGAAGAGAGAAAGAGCTTGCTGTAGCGCTTTCTGGACTAATTGAAGAAAAATGTAGACTACTTGAAAAATTTAGCCTTGTTCAAAAAGAGTATGAAGGCTATGAAGTAGAGTCATCTTTAGAGGATGCCAGCTTTGAGAAGGAGGCAACAGAAGCACAAAGTCTGGAGGCAAACTGTGAAAAGCTGAACAGGTCCAATTCTGAACTGGAGCATGAAATACTCTGTCTAGAAAAGGAGTTAAAAGAAGATAAATCTAAACATTCTGAACAAGATGAAGTGATGGCGGATATTTCCAAAAGGATACAGTCTCTAGAAGATGAGTCAAAATCCCTAAAATCACTACTAGCTGAAGCCAAAATGACCTTCAAGAGATTTCAAATGAATGAAGAACAAAGAAGATAGCAATACAAGATGCTTTGAATGAAAATTGTCAACTTCAGGAAAGCCAGAAACAGCTTTTGCAAGAAGCTGAAGTATGGAAAGAACAAGTGAGTGAACTTAATAAACAGAAAATAACATTTGAAGACTCCAAAGTACACGCAGAACAAGTTCTAAATGATAAAGAAAATCACATCGAGACTCTGACTGAATGCTTGCTAAAGATCAAAGATCGGGCTGCTATGCTGGAAGAAGACATAACGGATGATGAAAACTTGGAATTAGAAATGAACAGTGAATCGGAAGATGGCGCTTACTTAGATAATCCTCCAAAAGGAGCTTTGAAGAAACTGATTCATGCTGCTAAGTTAAATGCTTCTTTAACAACCTTAGAAGGAGTAAGAAACCAAATCTATATTCAGTTATCTGAAGTTGATAAAACCAAGGAAGAGCTTAGAGAGCGTATTAAAAATCTTTAGATGGAACAAGCATCTTTGCAGTCAGAAAACACATATTTTGAAAGTGAGAATCAGAAGCTTCCACAGAAACTTAAGGTAATGACTGAATTATATCAAGAAAATGAAATGAAACTCTACAGGAAATTAATAGTAGAGGAAAATAACCGGCTAGAGAAAGAGAAATTTTCTAAAGTAGACGAAATGATCAGCCATGCCACTGAGGAGCTGGAGACCTACAGAAAGCGAGCCAAATATCTTGAAGAAGAAACTTGAGAGAACTATTCATTTTTATCAAGGGAAGATTATATACCATGAGAAAAAAGCACATGATAATTGTTTGACAGCACAGACTGCTGAAAGTAACCTCAATGATTTAAGGAAAGAAAATGCTCACAACAGACAAAAATTAATTGAAACAGACTTTAAAATTAAATTTTTAGAAAAAGATCCTTATGCACTTGATGTTCCAAATACAGCATTTGGCAGAGAGCATTCCTCATATGGTCCCTCACCATTGCGTTGGCCTTCATCTGAAACGAGAGCTTTTCTCTATCCTCCAACTTTGTCGGAGGGTCCACTCAGACTCTCACGTTTCCCTCCAGGGGGAGGAGGAAGAGGCCCAAGAGGCCCAGGGAATCCTCTGGACCACCAGATTACCAGTGAAAGAGGATAATCAAGCTGTGATAGGTTTACTGATCCTCACAAGGCTCCTTCTGACACTGGGCCCCTGTCACCTCCGTGGGAACAGGACCGTAGGATGATGTTTCCTCCACCAGGACAATCATATCCTGATTCAGCTCTTCCTCCACAAAGGCAAGACAGGTTTTATTCTAATTGTGCTAGACGCTCTGGACCAGCAGAACTCAGAAGTTTTAATATACCTTCTTTGGATAAAATGGATGGGTCAATGCCTTCAGAAATGGAATCCAGTGGAAATGATACCAAAGATAATCTTGGTAATCTAAATGTGCCTGATTCATCTCTCCCCGCTGAAACTGAAGCAACTGGCCCTGGCTTTGTTCCTCCACCTCTTGCTTCAATCAGAGGTCCGTTGTTTCCAGTGGATACGAGGGGCCCGTTCATGAGGAGAGGACCTCCTTTCCCTCCACCTCCTCCAGGAACCATGTTTGGAGCTTCTCCAGATTATTTTCCACCAAGGGATGTCCCAGGTCCACCACGTGCTCCATTTGCAATGAGAAATGTCTGTCCACCGAGGGGTTTTCCTCCTTACCTTCCCCCAAGACCTGGATTTTGCCCCCACCCCCACCCCCACATTCTGAAGATAGAGTGAGTTCCCTTTAGGGTTGAGTCTGCCTTCAAATGAGCCTGCTGCTGAAGATCCAGAACCATGGCAAGAAACTTGACAATATTTTTGCTCTCTTCAAAAGTCATTTTGACTATTCTCATTTTCAGTTGAAGTAACTGTTGTTACTTCAGTGATTACACGTTTGCTCATATTCAAACTTAATGGAATTATAATTCTCAGGATAGTATTTTGTAAATAAAGATGATTTAAATATGAATCTTATGAGTAAATTATTTCCATATCATTTTATTCTAGATAGTATAACTATTTTAATTTGTTTAACTAATCCACTATTATATAAACAACAGTGGGAGATTTATAGATGTAATCTTGCAGGTGGGGAGGCTTTACATTTGAAAGGCCATGGCATTATGCCAAGAACTGTATTTACTGTGGTTGTAGACAAATGTGAAAGTAACTTTATGCTTAATTAAATAAATTTTACTTGATTAAAAAATATATATAGGTTGCATTATTCTTCAGGTATGGAGAGACCAACAGATCAAGTGTCGATTACCACTGAAAAAATGGTTTGTTACTCACAGATCCCAACAGAAGGGAAAGTACTATGCCATGCAGCACCGAATAGGGAGGCAGTATGGTCAGCGAGAAGACAGGAGTGATGGAAAAACATGGGCAAGAGCCTTTACAGTGGTTTCCATGGGAAGGAATGAGTGAGGCAAGGTGAGCAGGGTTAAGGTTAGCTATTATAGTTTGAGTAATTTCAGCAGGCTCTGGGTATAAGGGCTGTCCCTAGTTGTCTGGTACCTGGCCCTGGGGCGCTTAGGGCAGAGGAATGTGGCATAGAGTGTGTGAGTCCTGTGGAAGCCTGATGAAATAGGTGACTGGGGGCATGAGCTCTGGACTGGTTAGTTTGTGTGTGAAAAGCACGCTCATGGGCAAATTGTTTACTGTCTCTAGGAATTGGCTAACCCTGGTAGGGACAGGCCTGCCAAGGTCAGCAAGGCCCTAGATGTCGAAGTGTCAGAATACATAAAAAGACATGGTTAATATGGTATCAGAGCCTCTGTCTTCACGTGGCCTCTCATGAAGGGCTGTAGAGTGAGCTCCCTTAGGGGATGTCAAAGGCCATTCAAGACAGCAGAAGCCACAAGGCCACGTAAAGCTTCAGTAATATCTAAAAGAAGATATTAAGAGTAATATCTCCCCTAGGTATTACAAATCATATTATCAAAGAATGTACACCCCCGTGGTATTGGAGAAATACCTCCCTTAGAAATTACAAAGAATTTCATCATAAGGTGTACCCTCACTGTGATATTAGGAGTAATATCTCCCTTATATATTATGAATAATATCATTACAGGGTGTATACCCACTGTGATATTAGGAATAATATCTCCCTTAGATATTATGAAAGGGACCAAGAAACCTTCTATTTCATTGTTTGCTGTGCCTAGCATCCATTCTGTAGATCACTCCGTTGTTCAAGTGGCTGCTGAGGCTGTAGCCATTACCTTCTCATTTTGGTCATAAGAAGATGGAAGCTAGGAAGAAAGTACACATCCAACCCTTTAAAGATAGTTCCTGGAAATTACACATATCACATCTGCTCACATCCTGTGGGCCAGAAGAAATAAATAACATAGTATATCTAGCTGCAAATGAGGCTGAAAAATATCATTATTCCCTATAACCATGTGGTCAGCTAAAAACAAAAAATTACATTACTAAAGAAGAGTAAAACAGAACAGATATTGAAAGATAACAAGCAGTCTCTGACGCAGCATCTAAGAATAATTATTCCTTTTCCTGATATCCTGAGCACTAAGATCTAGCTCAAAGTTCAGCCTTCACTTTGACAGCCATTAGAGAAAGTAAATGCACTTCATAAACTAGGGAAATGAGAATTAATGAATCTCAGGGTTCCCCTCCGCCCTTTTTTTGGAGACGGATTCTCATTCTGTCACCCATGCTGGAGTGCAGTGGAGCTGCGATCTTGGCTCCTGAAACCTCCACCTCTGGAGTTCAAGCGATTCTCCTGCCTCGCCCTCCTGAGTAGCTAGGATTACATGTGTGTGCCACCACACCCAGCTAATTTGTGTATTTTTAGTAAAGACAGGGTTTCACTGTGTTGGCCAGGCTGGTCTCGAACTCCTGACCTCAAGTGATCTGGCCACCTTGGCCTCCCAAAGTGCTGGGATTACAGGGGATTACAGGGGGAGCCACCGCACCTGGCCTTTTTTTCCCTTTGTAAAAACCCTCTTCATTAATACTAAGAGTGTTCTTGAAAGCTACAGAGAAATAAATCTCCCTTTCAGTGAATTGATAAGGCCCTGGTTATTTCCTCTTCACTTCACAAGATTTTTTTTTTTTTTTTGAGACCAGATTTAGCTCTGTTCCCCAGACTGGAGTGCAGTGGGACAATCATTTCTCACTGCAGCCTTGACATCCTGGACTCAAGCAGTCTTCCTGCCTCAGCCTCCCCAGTAGCTGGAATGACAGGCACAGTCCGCAACACCTGGCTAATTTTTAATGTTTAATTTTTTGTTGTTGTTATAGATACAGGGTCTCACCACGTTGTCCAGGCTAGTCTCAAACTCCTGGGCTCAAGACATCCTCCCACCTCAGCCTCCCAAACTGCTGGGATTAGAGGCTTGAGTCATCATGCCCGGCGCACTTCACAAGATTTAAGACATTGTCTCAGATTCTCAACATCTCCTGGACCTTGGCCACAGCCTCCTATTTGTTTTCTTGTCTCTGCTCTCTCCCTACTCCAAACCATTGCCTACCCTTATGCTGGAGTTACTAAATCTGCCTATGTAAAACGCTCCTTTGGTTCCTAGAGGATAAAGGATTACTTCCTTAGCCTACATATGAGACCCTCCACTGCGGGTCCCAGCCTCCTTTCACCCCTGCCCCTGCGTACCGCTCACTGTTCCCTGGCCAGGCCTGTGCTTGTGCACATTGCTTCCTCTGCCTGGAATGTGCATCTCTTTAGGTTGAGACTATCCTGTTTATCTCTGAAAAACTGGTTCTATTCCTCCCCCATCCCAAGAAAGAACAGGTAATTGTTCCCTCTGCTGTGTTCCCATTACACTTTCTTTGTAGAGTCACGCTGTAATGATCTCTTCACAGATCTCTTGTCCTGATCACTCTGTAAGCTCCTCAGAGGCAAAGAACATCATGTCTTACCAAGTTACCTACATACCAAGGGCTGTCTGGTGCCTGACGCAAACAGAACAGAATGAAGTAGAGGCTCAGCAAAAGCTAGTGGTCGGCCAGGAGTGGTGGTCCGTGTCTGTAATCTCAGCACTGTGGAAGGCCAAGGTGGGTGGATCACCTGAGGTCAGGAGTTTGAGAACAGCCTGGTCAGCATGGTGAAACCCCATGTCTACTAAAAATACAAAAATTAGCTAGGCGTGGTGTTGGGTGTATGTAATACCAGCTCCTCGGGAGGCTGAGGCAGGAGAATTGCCTGAACCCAGAAGGTGGAGGTTGCAGTGATCCTAGATTTCATCACTGCACTCCAGCCTGGGTGACAAGAGTGAAATTCCATCTCAAAAAAAAAAAAAAAAAAAAGCTGGTGGTCAGTTCGATGGAAACAAATTCATGAAAATGTTTCCTTCAACCTGAGAAAGCTGATTAATAAAAGAAAAACATGTAAAATAAAATAAAATGTTTCTGTCTGGCAATGATCAGAATCATATTTGCTTTTTTTTTCTTTTTCTTTTTCTTTTTTTTGAGTTTCTCTCTTGTCGCCCAGGCTGATGTGCAATGGTGCAATCTCGGCTCACTGCCACCTCCGCCTCCTGGGTTCAGGCAATTCTCCTGCCTCAGCCTCCCGAGTAGCTGGGTAGGTGCTCACCACCACACCTGGCTAATTTTTGTAGTTTTAGTAGAGAAGGGGTTCCACCATGTTGGCTAGGCTGGTCTCAAACTCCTGATTTCAGGTGATCCACCCCCCTGGGCCTCCAAAAATGCTGGGATTACAAACATGAGCCACTGCGCCTGGTGCATATTTGCTTTTCTTAACTAGGTTGCACTTAATACCTATTATAGTCAACAGACTGAGTTGAAGTCTTAAGAGACACATCAAACATTCACTTATTCACTCAGAGGGGCCAGATTTGGTGCCAGACCTCTAGTGAGGAGGCCACTACAGTAACCTGGGGGAGAAATGGGTGGCTCAGCCACTAGAACCAACTAAGAAGACCACAATTATTAAAATTTTTATTATTTATTTAGAAACAGGGTCTTGCTATGTTGCCTGTGCTGGAGTGCGGTGGCTATTCACAGGCATGATCATAGCTCACTGAGCCTCAAACTCCTGGGTTCAAGCCATCCTCCAGCCTCAGCCTCTCAAGTAGCTGGGACCACAGGTGCATGCCACTATGCCTGGCTTAAGAGACCACAACGTTTTAGAGCTATCTTCTAGTGGTACATCTGCAGTTTTACCTTTAGTAACAGTGCCACATTCTTCTTCATTCTAGACCACTGCATTCTGAGCCATCAGTATAAACATTTATTTCCCTGAATGAGATGAAGCCAAAGACCTACTGCCTTAATAATGGACAGACAGTGAAACAGAGCATGAAATAGCTGTTTGTCCTGAAAAGGGTTTTTTTTTTTTTTTAGGAAACAGCAGAGACTGTAAAGATGCTGAAGCCTCTGTCCCTCTTCCCTGGAGACCAACAACCTTCATTTCCAGTCTCAGTTCCTGTGCTGTTCACATGGATGGTCCAGTGATGATCTGGTTCCCATCCATCCAGCCTATGAATCAGGGAGGAAAATGAACAGTGGTACTGATTGAGGGAAGCTTTCTTGAGGTTTTCTGTTTCCTTATGAAGTATCTGGATGACAAGCTTCCCTTCAATGCATTCTCAGGGGCTTGGTCTTTACCCAGAGCAGAGGCTGAGAAAATTATTAAGATTTCTGATGCAGTCTGTCCCACCCTAACACATCACAAATGCGAGCATTTGAAGAACAAGAGCCACATGCCGTTATTTATTTATTTATTTATTTATTTATTTACTTATGACAGAGCCTGGCTCTGTTGCCCAGGCTAGAGTGCAGTGATGCAATCTTACCTCATCTCTGCCTCTGGGGCTCAAGTTATCCTCTCACTTCAGCCTCTGGAGTAGCTGGTACTACAGGTGCACACCACAATGCTCGACTAATTTTTTGTAGAGACAAGGTTTTTCCCTGTTGCCCAGGCTGGACTCAAACCTCTGGGCTGAAGCAATCCTCCCGCCTTGGCCTCCCAGAGTGGGGGGATTACAGGCTTCTGCACCCAGCCGCCTTCTCTTTTTGTTAATAAACTCTTTGCTGTGCACAGCTGAGAGTGGGGACTCAATAAATGTCAACAGAGGATTGTGTTTTTACAGACAGATGGACGTGGAAGAACCCAGAAACCCTGGTGTTACTATGGTTTATTTAGTTTGCTGGATTTCAACACCAAATGAGAGAGGTATTCTATTGTAGAAAAACAGAAATCCTATTGGATATAAATTTAATGAAAATCTCGAGAACTATTCAGAAACAACGAAATAAAACCATACTTAAGAGTATGTGGGCTAGGCGTGGTGGCTCACACCTGTAATCCCAGCACGTTGGAGGCCGAGGCAGGTGGATCACCTGGGGTTGGGAGTTGGAGACCAGCCTGACGAACATGGAGAAACCTCGTCTCTAAAAATACAAAATTAGCCGGGCATGGTGACCCATACCTGTATTCCCAGCTACTCTGGAGGCTGAGGCAGGAGAATCGCTTGAACCCTGGAGGAGGAGGTTGCAGTGAGCCAAGATTGCACATTGCACTCCAGCCTGGGTAACAAGAGCAAAACTACATCTCAAAAAAAAAAAAAAAAAAAAAGATTATATGAAGTTTAAAACTTCATACCTTTAAGTAAGATTATAATGTTCTTATAACATATTAGCCAGCTGAAGTGGCTCACACCTATATCCCAACACTTTGGAAGGCTGAGGCAGGAGGATCGCTTGAGCCCAGGAGTTGGAGAATAGACTGAGCAGCAACATAGGGAGACACACACTCTATAATCTTTTTTTTTTTTTTTTTGAGATGGACTTTCACTCTTGTTGCCCAGGCTGGAGTGCAACGGCGTGATCTCGGCTCACCGCAAACTCCACCCCCGGATTCAAGTGATTCTCTAGCCTCACACTCACAAGTAGCTGGGATTACAGGTGCCCGCCACAATGCCTGGCTTTTTGTATTTTTGTATGTTTTTTTTTTTTTTGAGACAGAGTCTGGCTCTGTCACCCAAGCTAGAGTGCAGTGGCATGAGCTTGGCTCACTGCAACCTCCGCCTCCTGGGTTCAAGCGATGCTTCTGCCTCGGCCTCTTGAGTAGCTGGGATTACAGGCATGCGCCACCACACCCAGCTAACTTTTGTATTTTTAGTAGAGACGGGGTTTCACCATGTTGATCAGGCTGGTCTTGAACTCCTGACCTCGAGATCCACTCCCCTCAGCCTCCCAAAGCGCTGGAATTACAGGCGTGGGCCAATGCGCCCAGCCCACATTTTGTATTTTTAGTAGAGACAGGGTTTCACCATGTTGGCCCGGCTGGTCTCGAACTCCTGACCTCAATTGATCCACACGACTTGGCCTCCCAAAGGGCTGGGATTGCAGGCGTGAGCTAACATGTACCAACTACAAAATTGTTTTTTTTACTTGTTAGGTGTGGTGGTGAGCCCCTCCTGTGCATACACCCTGTGATATATTATTCATAATATCTAAAAGAAGATTTTACTCCTAATATCACAGTGGGTGTACACCCTGTGATATTATTCATAATATCTAAAAGAAGATATTACTCCTATTATCACTGTGGGTGTACACTCTGTGATATGATTCATAATATCTAAAAGAAGATATTGCTCCTAATACCACGGTGAGTGTACACACTGCGATACTATTTGTAATATCTAAAAGAAGATATTATTTGTAATACCTAGAAGAAGACATTGCTTCTAATACCACGGTAGGTGTACACCCTGCGATACTATTTGTAATATCTAAAAGATATTATTTATAATACCTAGAAGTAGACATTACTCCTAATATCACAGTGGGTGTATACTCTGTGATATTATTCATAGTAGCTAAGGGAGCTATTACTCCTAATTTCACAGTGGCTGTACACCCTGTGATTTTTTTATAATATACAAGGGAAATATTACTCTAGCATCACAGTGGATGTACACCCTATGATGTTTCTTTTTTTTTTGAGACTGAGTCTCACTCTGTCACCCAGGCTGGTGTGCAGTGGTGCGATCTCAGCTCACTGCAATCTCTGCCTCCCAGGTTCATGCCATTCTCCTGCCTCAGCCTCCCGAGTAGCTGGGACTACAGGTGCCTGCCACCACGCCTGGCTAATTTTTTTGTATTTTTAGTAGAGACAGGGTTTCACCGTGTTAGCTAGGGTGGTCTCAATCTCCCGACTTCGTGATCCGCCTGCCTCGGCCCCCCAAAGTGCTGGGATTAAGGTGTGAGCCACTGTGCCCGGCCTAAGTGTGATATTTCTTTTAATGTCACAGTGGGTGGACAGTCTGTGATATTATTCGTAATATCTAAGGGAGATACAACTTCTAATGTCACAGTGGGTGTACACCCTGTGATATTATTCGCAATATCCAAGGGAGATATTACTCCTAATGTCATAGTGGGTGTACACCCTTTAATATTTTTAGGAATATTCAAGTTAGATATTATTCGTAATGTCACAGTGGGTGTACACCCTGTGATATTATTCATAATATCCAAGGGAGATATTAGGACTAATATCACAGTGGTTGTATACCCTGTGATATTTTCAAAATATCCAAGGGAGATGTTACTCCTAATATCACAGTGCATTTATACCCTGTGATCTTATTCTTAATATCCAAGATTGATATTACTCCTAATATCACAGTGTGGGTACACCCAGTGATATTATTCGTAATATCCAAGGGGGATATTACTGCTAATATCACAGTGGGTGTACACCCTGTGATATTATTGCTAATATCTAAGGGAGATATTACTCCTTTTATCACAGTGTGTGTGTATACCCTGTGTGTACATCCTGTGATATTATTCGTAATACCTAAAAGATATTGCTAAAAGCACTCCTTGTGGTTTGCGCATGTTGGGATGAAAATGAGATGGAGGTCATGATCTTTTTAAGGGTGGAAAAGCATGAACACAAAGTATCATTTCATAAAGCCAATTGCAGCATCTCTGTCCATGGGGCTTCAGGGGAAGAGATGAAACCTTTGTTGAGATTCTACCATGTGGGTCAGGCAGGGACACAGAGTTATTTATGGGACAGCCCTTGTCTTAGTTGGTGAGAGGAGGAAAAAGGAGCAAAAACCTAAAAGGGGATTGCAGGGCCAGGATGTGAGTGGGGGTCGCATTCCAGTAATAGCTAAGTCTGGGCAAGGGGGAGGACCAGGCTGTGAGATGGTGGTGGACGGAGGGGTACAAGGGGAATAGCTCTGAAGGATGTATTGGTAGATGTAAAAGAAGGTGTCCAGGGGTCTGGCCTTGCTGGAGGACTTCGGGGGATGGTAGCAGCAGCATAAATAATATAGAAGCATCAAATAGGAGACTAAGACTTCAAAAGTCAATCAAGAAGTACAGAGGGGAAAGTGCAATTTAGGGCTAGATCATGGGATGAGGAGATGGGCCAAATGCTGGGGATGGGGGGATATCATTGTAGAACAGGCTGAGATGGCTTTGGAGGGAGTTCCCCTAACCCAAAGGTTCTCTAAAGAAAGTGGGAGTGATTTAAAATACACTTGAAGGAAACTATAAAACTGCCTGAGAAATAAAAGAAGACCCAAGATTTCAAAAAATCCTGGGTCAGATGTGGTGGCTCACCCCTGTATCCTAGCACTTTGGGAGGCTGAGGAGGGACGATCGCTTGAGCCCAGGAGTTCGAGACCAACCTGGGCAACAGAGTAAGACCCCTCCTCCCTGTGAAAAAATACACAAATGTAGCTGGGCGTGGTGGCAACTGCCTGTGGTCCCAGCTACTCAGGAGGCTGAAGTGGGAGAATCACCTGAGCCTGGGAGGTTGAGGCTGCAGTGAGCTGAGATTGTGCCACTGCACTCCAGCCTGGGTGACAAAGTGAGAACCTGTCTCAAAAAAGATAACAGAAGATTGGGTGCGGTGGTGTGTGCCTGTAGTTCCAGCTACTTGGGAAGAGAGCTGAGTGGGGAGAATTGCTTGAGCCCAAGAGTTCAGGGCTGTAGTGTGCTATGATGGTGACTATGAATAGCCTACTGCACTCCAGCCTGGGCAACATAGTGAGACCTCCATCTATACAAAATAAAAGATAGGAGAAGGGTAGGCCTAGAAATGCCGCATAGTGGAACAGTTAATAAGAGTCTCTGTTGGAGGCCACCTGGGTTTGAATTTTTATTCTGCCACTTCTGCCATCTGAACTGGGACAGTTTCTCCATCTATAAAATGGGGGTGATTGTTCCCATCTTATAAACTCATTTGAATATTAAATGAGCCAATGTGTGTGAGGTTCTTAAAACAACGTCTGGCATGTAGTTAATGCTCAATTTTATTTTCTTTTGTGGTCTCTTTGAAATGCAGAAGCAAGTTACAGTATTATGCCTATAACTAACATTCAGTTATTTTCCTTCCTACATTCATTAGATAAGTATTTGACAAAGTGTTGCACAGCCCCTTGTTCTAAGAAAAAGAGTTCTTGGATTATGTGTTGTGGTGATGTTGCAGGTGTACACTCTGTCTTGGTTAGCAGACTGGCTTTTGGAAGTCCCACAGTAAATACAGGTAACTGTTGACCTCCTGAGCTAGTGTTCTATAAAACACACTTTGAGGAAACACTGTGTTGTATAAATCTAGATCAGAGAAAAGGTTAAACGACAGATCATCTCAAAATCTCAAATAGGTCTTTTTTTTTCTTTTTTAAGAGTCCTCGTCTCACTGTCATCCAGGCTGGAGTGCAGTGGTGTCATGACCACAGCTCACTGCATGCAGCCTCTAACTCCTAGGGTCAAGCGACCCTCCTGCCTCAGCCTTCTGAGTAGCTAGGACTATAAGCATCCAACATCATGCCCAAGTACTTTTTTGTAAATTTTTTTTTTTTGAGACACAGTCTCGCTCTGTCACCCAGGCTGGAGTGCAGTGGCGCCATCTCAGCTCACTGCAAGCTCTGCCTCCCGGGTTCACACCATTCTCCTGCCTCAGCCTCCTGAGTAGCTGGGACTACAGGCGCCCACCACCACGCCAGGCTAATTTTTTTGTATTTTTTAGAAGAGACAGGGTTTCACCGTGTTAGCCAGGATGGTCTCGATCTCCTGACCTCGTGATCCGCCCGCCTCCGCCTCCCAAAGTGTTGGGATTACAGGCCTGAGCCACTGCGCCCGGCCAATTTTTTGTACATTTTTTAAGAGATGGGATTTCGCTATGTTGCCCAGGCTGGTCTCAAACTCCTGGCCTCAAGTGATCCTCCTGCCTCAATCTTCAGAGTTGCTGGGATTAACAGGTGTGAGCCATCATGCCTGGCTCTATTCAAATGGGCCATATTTTTATAGCCATTAAAATAGATTCAAGTAAAACATTAGTATTTGGAGATTAGATGTATTGTTTATTTCAAGGCACATCTATCAACTGAATTAGTAGTTATTTTGAACAATCAACATTTAATGATGATTGCAGCAATTACTCAAATAATTAAAGCAAAAGTAGAATTTTTGCAATAATTACTGAAGCAACTGTGCTTGAATAGAGCTGCCTTTTGTGGGCTTTAAGTCTTTATGGTTCCCTTTTTTTTTTTTTCTGAGAGAGTCTTGCTGGAGTGCAGTGGTGCAATCTCGGCTCACTGCAACCTCCACCTCCCGGGTTCAAGTGATGCCCCTGCCTCAGCCTCCAGAGCAGGCTGGGACTACAGGCGTGCACCACCACGCCTGACTAATTTTTTGTATTTTTTAGTAGAGGTGGGGTTTCACGATGTTGGCCAGGATGGTCTCAATCTCCTGACCTTGTGATCCACCCAACTCGGCCTCCCAAAGTACTGGAATTACAGGCGTGAGCCACCACGCCCGGCTGTAACAAGCCTTTTCTAAATATCAATTTAGTTGGAGAAATAGTTTAGGAAAAAATTCAAGAGTGCCAACTACAAAAGATAGATGTAGTAAACTTCATTAGTTTCAAGAATTGTGAATATTAAGAGCCTTGGTGTGGCCGGGCGCGGTGGCTGACACCTGTAATCCCAGCACTTTGGGAGGCTGAGGCAGGTGGATCGCGAGGTCAGGAGATTGAGACCATCCTGGCTAACATGGTGAAACCCTGTGACTACTAAAAATACAAAAATTTAGCCGGGTGTGGTGGCGGGCGCCTGTAGTCCCAGCTACTCGGGAGGCTGAGGCAGGAGAACGGCGTGAACCCGGGAGGCGGGGCTTGCAGTGAGCCGAGATTGTGCCACTGCACTCCAGCCTGGGCGACTGATCAAGACTCCGTCTCAAAACAAAAACAAAAACAAAAACAAACAAACAAAAAAACCCCAGAGCCTTGGTGTATGTAGTCCAATCTAATTACAGGAATAGAACACAAACACACAAAAAACAAATGTTTTCTCACTATCTGCCCTTAGGGCCACACCTCCTTGTCTCCATGTAACCAGGGATGATGGTGGGTGAATAATTAACTGCTGTTCATTGGTGCTAATGAAGAGCAGTCACATAAATAACACAGGCTCTTAGACTCCAGGTCAGTATTCCCATCCTGGTCACCCCAGTGCCAGGTACCAGACAAATAGGGACACAACCACTATGTCCCAGAGCCTGAGAAATTATTTAAGCAAGTGAATCCTAAATTGGCTTACCCTGTCTTGCCTGTGGAAACCACAACAAAGACTCGTGGCCATGCTTTCTCCTCGCCTCTCTGCCTCTTGATGGATCCCAGCGCTTGCTCGTGGCATTGCATGGTGTGGCATGCCCCAGCTCTTGGAAACTGTGAGTTACAAACTACTTTTTCAAGGGCAGTCATCTCCTGATCTGTTAGCTTCACTGTATGCTATAGCTTGAATGTGACCCCCATAGTTCATGTGCTGGAAACTTGATCCTTTGTGGTAGTGTTGGGAGTTGGAGCCTAATGGGAGGTGTTTGGGTCATGCAGGCATGGCCCTCATAAACAGATTAATGCTGTTACCTTGGGAGTGGATTTGCCCCATCTTGCTTTCTCTTTGCCCTTTCACCATGTGATGATGCTTTCCACCATGGGATGACACAGCAAGAAGGCCCTCAGCAAATGCTGGCATCTTTATCTTGGATTTCCCAGCCTCCAGACATGTGAGATACAAACTTCCATTTATTATATATTACCTCATCTGTGGTATTGTGTTCTAGCAGCCCAAAATGGACTAAGACATGATACCTGAATAAGAATAAACCCTACATTTTTAAAAACAGCCTGTTAGAACAATTCAAGGGACCGGAAGTTTGCATTATGTTGCAAGGCAACAGTTTCAGCAGTGAACTGATGGCAAAGTTCTTTACCATCTTAAGCTGAAAATGGCTTCCCGGTACATTTCAATAATTCTCAGCCTCCAGGGCAATAGAGAATGAATCTATTCATGTTTTTCAAGCAATGAACTATCAGATATCTGAATACATAACGGTCTTTCCTCAGATACCTTTACAAGAAGCACACACATCAATCTATGGATTTCTTTGAACATTTTTTCCACTCTTATTCCTATAATAATTAGCATTTTGCAAGTCATTTTGACTTCAGTTACCCAGTGAATTGAGTGTTTTCTTCCAACATTCTCAGGTTTTTCAAAGATTATTTATTTATTCATTCATAGATCAATTAAGCAGACCCTCAGCAGTCACATAGCCTTCACTGGTTTATCAGTGTCTTTTTTTTTTTTTTTTTTTTTTTTTTTTTTTTTTTTTTGTGAGACAGAGTCTCGCTCTGTCAGCCCAGACTGGAGTGTAGTGGCACCATCTCGGCTCACTGCAAGCTCCGCCTCCTGGGTTCACGCCATTCTCCTGCCTCAGCCTCTCGAGTAGCTGGGACTACAGGCGCCCGCCCCCACGCCCGGCTAATTTTTTTGTATTTTTAGTAGAGACGGGGTTTCACTGTGTTAGCCAGGATGGTCTCGATCTCCTGACCTCGTGATCCACCCGCCTTGGCCTCCCAAAGTGCTGGGATTACAGGCGTGAGCCACCGCGCCCGGCCATCAGTGTCTTTCTTAAAATGTGGTGTAGGCCAGGCTCGGAGACTCACACATGTAATCCCAGCACTTTGGGAGGCCAAGGTGGGTGGATCACTTGAGGCCGGGAGTTTGAGTCCAGTCTGGCCAACATGGTGAAACCCCGTCTCTACTAAAAATACAAAAAAATAAAATTAGCTGGGTATGGTGGTGCATGCCTGTAATCCCAGCTACTCCGGATGCTGAGGCAGGAATATTGCATGAACCTGGGAGGTGGTGTTTGCAGTGAACCGAGATCAAACCACTGCACTCCAGCCTGGGAGACAGAGTGAGACTCCATCTGAAAAAAATAAAAACATTAAAACGTGGATTTACTATTACTGGCTTACCACACATGGCTTCACTGGCACTATTCCCTTCCCGATCTAGAGACTGGGTATATTCTATTGCTTGGCATGCCATTGACAAACATGTCTGGGTCCTTCCTTCTAAATAAATCACCATGAAACAGATTGTATCCTATAACTAAGCAATTATACAGTTGCTTTTTTTTTTTTTTGAGATGGAGTTTTGCTCTTGTTGCCCAGGCTGGAGTCCAATGATGCAATCTTGTCTCACCACAATCTCCCCCTTTCAGGTTCAAGCGATTCTCCTGCCTCAGCCTCCCGAGTAGCTGGGATTACAGGCGTGTGCCACCACGCCCGGCTAATTTTGTATTTTAGTAGAGACAGGGTTTCTCCATGTTGGTCAAGCTGATCTCGAGCTCCCGACCTCAGGTGATTTGCCAGTCTCGGCCTCCCAAAGTGGCTGGATTATAGGCGTGAGCCACAGCACCTGGCCACTACCGTAGCTTTTTGAATTTTTAGTTATGGATGTAAAATTCACCATTGTTAAGTATACAGGCCTCATTACAGCATGCTTCTTTCCTTTTACTTAAAAAAAGTTTTAAAACTCAAGAACCTCCAAATTTTTTTTTTGTCCTGCTCTGTTGCCTAGGCTGGAGTGCAGGGGTGCCATCATGGCTTAGTGCAGTTTTGACCACCAGGGTTCAAGTGACTCTTCCACCTCAGCCTCCCGAGTAGCTGGAACTACAGATGTGTTCCACCATGCCCAGCTAATTAAAAAACATTTTTTTTTTTTTGTAGAGACAGGGTGCAGCGATGTCGCCCAGGCTGGTCTTGAACTCCTGGGCTCCTGCCTCGGCCTCCCAAAGTGCTGGGTTTACAGGTGTGAGCTAATACATGTTAACTGTAGAAAAATGATCAGATAAATATGAAAGAGCTAGTTCTCTGTATTCTTATTCCCAAGATATAATATTTTGGTATACATTACTTCATACGTTTTCCTCTGCGTAAAGCTCTAGTTTTTTTAATGGATAAAATTACACATACAAATGTTTTAACAACTTGCTTTTCTCAATTATTAATATATATTGGATAGTCTAGAGCCATACTTAAGAATGAATTACAATTATCAGCAGAGTTCCTTGAGGGCAGGGACTTTTTTTTTTTTTTTTGAGGCAGAGTCTTGGTCTGTCGCCCAGGCTGTTGTGCAGTGGTGCAATCTTGGCTCACTGCATGACTCACTGCAAGCTCCACCTCCCAGGTTCACACCATTCTCCTGCCTCAGCCTCCTGAGTAGCTGGGACTACAGGCACATGCCACCATGCCTGGCTAAATTTTTTTTTTTTTTTTTGTATTTTTAGTAGAGATGGGATTTCACTGTGTTTGCCAGGATGGTCTTGATCTCCTGACCTCGTGATCCTCCCGCCTCGGCCTCCCAAAGTGCTGCAATTACAGGCATAAGCCACCGTGCCCAGCCTTAGGGCAGGGACTATCTTAAGTACAGTCATGTACCACTTGGTGTTTCAGTCAACAATGGACTGCATATATGACAAATATCCCATACGATTATAGTGGAGCTGAAAAATTCCTGTTGCCTAGTGATATCAGAGTCATCATGACATCTTAGTGTAACATGTTACTCATGTTTGTGGCGATGCTGGTATAAACAAACCTACTGCACTGCCAGTCATATAAAAGTATAAACACACAGTTATGTATAGTACATAATACTTGATAATGATAGTACATAATTATGTTACCGATTTATGTATATACTCTATTATTCTTTTTTTAAGACGGGGTCTTGCTTTATCGCCCAGGCTGGAATCAAGTGGCGCTATCTCGGCTCACTGCAACCCCTGCCTCCCGGTTCAAGTGATTCTTCTGCATCAGCCTCCTGAGTAGCTGGGATTATAGGTGCATGCCACCAGGCCCGACTAATTTTTGTATTTTTAGTAGAGATGTGGTTTCAGCATATTGGCCAGGCTGGTCTTGAAATCCTGACCTCAAGTGATGTGCCTGCCTTGGCCTCCCAAAGTGCTGGGATGACAGGCGTGAGCCACTGCACCTAGCCTGTTTTATTCCAAAAAAAATTTAAGCCATTCAAATTTGCAGTGGGGGGTTGTATACCAACTTTAGTGACACTAAATGTTAATAAGTTCTGATAACCCACTACCATTGGACCAACCTGTACTATAATTTTTTGTCATTAGAGTGTACTCCTACTTACATATATATAAAAAGTTAATTGTAAAACAGCATCAGGCAGGTCCTTCAGGAGGTGTCCAAAAGAGGGCGTTGTTACCATAGGCGGTGACAGCTCCATGCCTGTTATCGCCCCTGAAGACCTTCCAGTGGGACGAGATGTGGAGGTGGAAGGCAGTGATATTGATGATCCTGACCCTTTGTAGGCCTAGGCTAATGTGTGTGTTTATGTCTTGGTTTTTAATAAAAAAGTATTAAAGAGTAAAAAATAAAAAAGTAAAAAGCTTATAAAATAAGGATATAAAGAAAATATTTTTGTACAACTATACAATGTGTTTGTGTTGTAAGTGAAGTGTTAATACAAAAGAATAAAAACGTTAAAAAAAGTTTAAACTTTTTTTTTTTTTTTTTTGAGAGCGAGTCTCTCTCTGTTGCCAGGCTGGAGTGCAGGAGTGCAGTGGCACGATCTCAGCTCACTGCAACCTCTGCCTTCCAGGTTCAAGCAATTCTTCTGCCTCAACCTCCTGAGTAGCTGAGACTACAGGTGCCTGCCACCATGCACGGCTAATTTTTTTGTATTTTTAGTAGAGACGGGGTTTCACCATGTTGGCCAGGATGGTCTCGATCTCTTGACCTCGTGATCCGCCCGCCTCGGCCTCCCAAAGTGCTGGGACTACAGACGTGAGCCACCACACCTGGCCCCAGTTTAAATGTTTGTAAAGTAAAAAAGTTAGAGTAAGCTAAGGTTAATTTATTATTGGAGAAAAAATTTTAATTAATTAGTCCAGCTTAAGTGTGCAGTGCTTATAAAGACTGTAGTAGTGTACAGCAATGTCCTAGATCTTCACATTCACTCCCCACTTACTCACTGACTCACCCAGAGCAATTTCCAGTCTTGCAAGCTCCATTTATTTATGGTAAGTACTCTATACAAGCATATCTTTTAAAAAATCTTTTATACTATATTTTTACTGTATCTTTTCTATGTTTGGATACACAAATACTTGTGGTTGTGTTTCAGTTGTGCACAGCAGGCCATACAGTGACATGCTGCACAGGTTTGTAGACCAGGAGCAATGGGTTATGCCACATAGCTTAGGTGTGTAGGAGGCTGTAGGTGTGTAGGTGTGTACCATCTAGGTTTGTGTAAGTTCACTCTATGATGTTCCTACAATGAAGAAATTGCCTAACGTGCATTTCTCGGAAACTATCCTCATCATTAAGCAACATAACTGTATTTATGAAACACAACACATAGGTGATTCAATTGTTAAATGACTATATTATAATGATTCCTCTGAGACTACAGGTCACACATTTCAACCAATAATGGGACAACTTTTCCTTTAAATTTCTGTAGAACTCTTAAGATGGACGGTGTGATTCATTTAAATCACTAATTATATCTAACATTATTCTGTGTTCATATTCACTATTTACTTTAATAATTTGGTCCCAAATATTTTAAAAGAGCAAGTTAGAAGACAGTCTCATATCTGACACAGTAAATGGAAGAATACTAGTTAATTGATTCTACTATTGTTTCCACTCATCCATATGAACAGCCCAGTCTGCTCCCAACAGTGTCTCCCTGCCAGGTTGCATTAATAATGCAAATTAATATAAGTAGTAGTTGATTATATTCCATTTACGAGTACTATGCTTGGTTATGCCTGCATACAGAAAAATTCCAGTTTGGATTACAGATTCTTTTCTCACAATTCTTTCAGTGTTATTGTATTATCTAAAATAAATTATTGATTTAATGTCTCTTACCACGTTCAAGATTTCACTTACATCTCCAGCTATGCTTCTGGTCACTATCTAGACTTACATTAAGTAAACATAAAGTAAAAAGATGTGAGCAAAACACCATGCATTTGTCTGTTTTTGTTAATGATTTAGAAAAGCCTTAATTCAAATTATAATTTTATACCATTCTTAACCCATAATAGTTTGTAATCCAAGTTACAACATAGCCCAGTAATTTTGCCTGATGAGCCAAAGGCAGTTAAAAACCAAATTCTTTTTCTGGTTTTTGATATGTAAACTGATTGTTCATAAAATTTTCATCGTTTCACATATTTAACCTATCTCCCAAAGTTTAAATCACTAAAATAACATGGAAAATATATCATTGATTAATTTTCAGTCTGAGTATGAAAAACTACCCTAGTATGGACAAATGGACTTTTGCAATAAACAGAATCAAGACAGTGAACAATGCCTCGTTGAGCCAGGAAAAAATGCAAGTCTTTGCATGTTAAAATACAAGAATGTTTTATGTCCTATCTACATTTATATTTATCTATCATTATATATTTAAGGTATGGGTATTATACTGTACTAGTATCATTCTATTGGCTTAACAAAAGGTTTTATTTAAAAAGTTCTCTTAGTCAATGTTTTTTTTTTTTTTCTTTTTTTTTTGAGAGAGTCTTGCTCTGTCGCCCAGGCTGGAGTGCAGTGGCGCCATCTTGGCTCACTGCAAGCTCCGCCTCCCAGGTTCACGCCATTCTTCTGCCTCAGCCTCCCAAGTAGCTGGGACTACAGGCGCCTGCCACCACGCCCAGCTAATTTTTTTGTATTTTTTTAGTACAGACGGGGTTTCACCATGTTAGCCAGATGGTCTCGATCTCATGACCTCATGATCCGCCCGCCTCGGCCTCCCAAAGTGCTGGGATTACAGGTGTGAGCCACCACGCCCGACCCAGTGTACTTTTTAAAATAGACTTTATTTATTTATTGAGATGGAGTCTCACTCTGTCACCCAGGCTGGAGTGCAGTGGCGCAATCTCAGCTCACTGCAATCTGTGCCTCTCGGTTTCAAGTGATTCTCGTGCCTCAGCCTCCCGAGCAGCTGGGATACAGGTGCCTGCCACCTCTCCTGGCTAATTTTTGTATTTTTTAGTAGAGATGGGGTTTTGCTATGTTGGCCAGGCTGGTCTCAAACTCCTGACCTCAGGTGATCTACCCGCCTCGGCCTCCCAAAGTGTTGGGATTACAGGCGTGAGCCACCACTTCCGGTCAACTTAGTTTTTTAGAACAGTTTGTATTTATAGAAAAAGAGAAGACAGCATTGAGTTCCCATATATAAACTCTCCTAGTTTCTCCTGTTAACATCTTACGTTAGTATGGTTCATTTGTTACAATTCATGAATGATATAATGATACATTATTAACTAAAGTTCATGGTTTATTCAGATTTCCTTAGTTTTCACCTAATGTTCTTCTGCTCCAGCATCCTATCCAGTTACCACATTACACTTGTTATGTCCTCTTAAGCTCCTCCTGGGTGTGGCAGTTTCCCTGACTTTCCATGTTTTGATGACCCTGAAAGTTTTGAGTAGCATCATTAAGTGTTTCATAGGATGCCCCTCTGAATTTGTCTGATTTCTCATGATTAGACTAAGGTTATGGGTTGTGGAAGGACGGCCAGCTCAATGTAATTTTCTTAAGATAAATTTGATATGTATGGAGATAAAAACACACCTAGATTTCACCAAACTGTTGTCATGGACATAAACTTCAGTATCATTTTTAGTACTATGTCTCTGTTGTATAATTAGAGGCAGAAAAGAATATGATTTTTCAAAAGGTTGGCTTAAAAAAAAATGAGAGGTAGAGGCCGGGCGCAGTGGCTCATGCTTGTAATCCCAGCACTCTGGGGGGCCGAGGCTGGCGGATCACGAAGTCAAGAGATCGAGACCATTCTGGCCAACATGGTGAAACCCCGTCTCTACTAAAAGTGTGAAAATTAGCCAGGCGTGTTGGCGTGCGCCTGTAGTCCCAGCTACTTGGGAGGCTGAGGCAGAAGAATTGCTTGAACCCGGGAGGTGGAGGTTGCAGTGAGCTGAGATTGTGCCATTACACTCCAGCCTGGCGATAGAGCGAGACTCTGTCTCAAAATAAAATAAAATAAAATAAAATTTTAAAAAAATTTTAAAAAGAGGTAGATAACATCATAACGATAGCAAACAGTAGTCACTTTAATTTGCTTTCCCAAGTAAGCACATTCTTTACAAATTAAAATTATGATAGAAAGCCAGACAAAATGCATAATACATACATAGTTAAATTTCATATACCTTCACAGGTAGAATTTGGGATTTATGTAAATAAATGTTACTCAAGTATATCTATGTTTTCAAAGCATATTGTCACATTTTTGTCTGCAGAATAAACAATAAAAAAGGATTTTGCAGGATTCTCTGAGCCTATGGGTCAAAAATAGCCCATCATAAATCCTTAGAAAATTTACAGTAGGCAAATAATTCTCTACTGAATGGCAGTTCTCAAACTGATTTGGTGGGTCTGGCGTGGGTTCTGAGAGTGTCCCTTTTTAACAAGTTCCAGTGATGCTGATGTTGCCGGTCTGAGAAGCATCATGAGAACCACTTTCTGGCTGGGTGCGGTGGCTTACGCCTATAATTCCAGCACTTTGGGAGGCTGAGGGAGGTGGATCATGAGGTCAGGAGTTTGAGACCAGCCTGGACAACATGGTGAAACCCCATCTCTACTAAAAATACAAAAATTACACGGGCGTGGTGGCGGGCACCTGTAGTCCCAGCTACTCGGGAGGCTGAGGCAAGAGAATCGCTTAAACCTGGGAAGCAGAGGTTGCAGTGAGCCGAGATCGCGCCTGGGTGCACTCTAGCCTGGGTGACAAGGTGAGACTCTGTCTCAAAAAAAAAAACGAGAAAAAAAAAAAAGAAAGAAAACCACTTTCCCTGATGCTTTACCATCCAGGAAACTACACTTACTAAGTGCCTATGATTTTTATTTTATTTTAATTTTTTTTGAGACAGAGTCTCACTGTGTTGCCTAAGCTGGAGTGCAGTGGGGCAATCTCGGCTCACTGCAAGCGCCGCCTCCCGGGTTCAAGCCATTCTCCTGCCTCAGCCTCCAGAGTAGCTAGAACTACAGGCGCCCGCCACCACACCTGGCTAATTTTTTTTGTATTTTTTTAGTAGAGCCAGGGTTTCACCATGTTAGCCACGATGGTCTCGATCTCCTGACCTTGTGATCCTCCCGCCTCAGCCTCCCAAAGTGCTGGGATTACAGGTGTGAGCCACCGCGCCTGGCACAAGTGCCTATGATTATTAAGGTGTTATATATGTATTACCTTATTTAATCATAGAATCTTATGTCAGTATGATTGCTCCTTTTATAAATGGGAATCTGAGACTTGGAGAGGAGAAAATAGGATGAGCAGCAAAACTACAATTTGGATCTCTTTCTAATTCTAACACTCATGTTTTCCTGAACAATGTACTGTTTCTAGTTGATAAAAGGAGGGAAATGTATGCATCCTTGCTATGCTCATTTGAAAACAGACAACGTGTCTAAAGATGTATAGAGTGATTGGTTCAGGTCACAGGGCGTTAACTAAAGGACAGTGATTCTTAAGAACCAGGCAAAGACTCAGGGTCATGAAGAGGATTCACTTATCTCTGAACTGAAATAATCACGGGTGATGTGAATTTAGTGTATAACTAACAAAATAGGAAGAATGTGTTTAATATAGTATGGTATATTCCTTAATTACAATTATTTTATTATTCCTTACAGAAAACATACAAATAAAAGTCCTTAAAAGAATAACCTCATTTAAATGTAAAGCATCATACTATTCTAGATGTCTGCCAGTGTATACTACATTACTATCAACCACTACTTACTCTGAAATTGAGGTAACACAGCCTGAGGCAACAAAATGCTGACAATTACTGAAACGTTTATCTCCTTTCACAAAGCAAATCAAAAGCAATGACATTACACAACAAAATAAGCAATTTAAGTTTTAAGAAAAGTGGTACATGATACAGAAATAGACTGCCAAAAATGAAATTGCCAGTAATATAAATTTCTCTCACTTTGTTATATTGTATATAAAAAAGGACACTAAGCGGCAAAATTATCCAACTGTAGATGTCAAATATTTAATGAGGTCTAAACTTCAGAGTGACAAAAACACCCACCCAACTCTACATCTCTATCAAAACAAATATATTATGTAAGAAAGAATTCCCTTTAAATATATATGTATATATAGTCATGTTATACTGTTAATTAAACCCATAATTCTATTTATTTAAATAAGAATTAAATAAACTGCCCAAATGCTTATTTTCATTTCACAAAACATAAAGTATTTTAAATCACAACTTCAGGGTGGTATACTGAATACATTGGTTCCTTAGACAGCATCAACAAGCATATTTTTAAGAATATATTTTCATCTATAGGCCAGGTAAAGTTTTATTAAATGATGAACATTTTTTAACAGTGCAGAAATACAAGTTTTAAAAACAAATACATTCAGAAGATTTGCTGTTCAAATAATATTTTTTCAAAACCAGGTGGAGGCGTATGATAAAACTCACTGAACTGGCAATCCAAAATTGCACTGTCATCAACTAAAGGATACAAAAAGAAAGAAAATAAATTAGAAGCAAATACTTTAATTTCAATGAATACATAATTATAAAATAAAATAAACTGTCTCCATAATACTACGATATTAATAGGTAAGGAGAATAAATATATCTGCTGTCCCTGTTACAAAACATAATCCTATGGGTAAAAACAGCCACAACAAAAATCAAAATCTATCTGTCAAAAACACTGGAAGGATATATATAAAAATATTATTAGTAATTCTCTCAAGAGGATGTAAATATGGGTAATTTTTTTCTTATTTGCTTATCTGCATTTTCTCAATTTTATATAATTAAGACATATTACTTTTTAAAAAAATGTTTAACTTTGAAAAAGTATAGATTCACAGGAAGTTGCAAAAATGTTAAGAGTCCAGTGCACCCTTTGTACAGTTTGCCCCAGTGGTAACATCTTACATGACTACAGCTCAACATCCAAACCAGGAAACTGACATTGGTACACTACTGTGAACTAGACTGCAGGCCTTACTCAGCTTCTAAATGTTTTTACCGGTATTTACTCAAGAGAAATGAATGTGTATATCCAAAGACATATTTTCAAACGTTCACAATAGCTTTATTTGTAATAGTCCCACACTGGAAACAACCCTAATGTCCATCAACTGGTGAAGGATAAAGAAATTGTGATATATCCACACAATGCTACACTTCTCAGCAATAAAAACTGATGAATTATTGATATATGCTACAGCATAAATGAATCTTCAAATAATTGTGCTGAGTGAAAGAAGCCAGACCAAAAGAAAAGACCATATGAGTTTGTTAATATAATACTCTAGAAAATATGGGCTAATCTGTAGTGACAGAAAGCAGATCAGTGGTTGTTTGTTGGGGCTGGGGTAGGGAGAGGTGAGTAGGATATAAGAGGCAGAAGGAAACCTTTGGGGTGGTGAATATGTTCATTACCTTGACCCTGGTGATGACAAAACAAAACATGACCATAAAGCAAAGCAAGTAAATAATCAGCACTGCCACCTAATAGTGATTACTCCCCCTGGGTGAGGAATGCAGCTGTGGTGCGGGCTGCATCTGGGCCAAGAAAATGTTCTATTTCTTGATCTAAGTGGTAATGTTGAGTGTTCACTTGATAGCTATTTGTTAAATTGCACATATAAGTTTAATGCACATTACTATATACTTTATATTTCAGCATAAATGCAGAAAAAAATGTAAATACTGGATTTGACATTCATGAAGTCACCAGTGATTTTAACAAGGGTGGTTTCAATTAGTGGTGTAATGGCAGCTGAATTGGGTTGCAGAACAAACGAACAATAACAATAAAGGTGTCAAATGCTCTACCCTTGAGCTAGTCAAGTAATCTATACAACAAACCCCCCACCGTGACACCAGTTTACCTGTGTAACAAACCTTCACATGTACCCCCGAACCTAAATGTTAAAAAAAAAAAAAGAAAGAAAAACAATAAAGATGGCAGATATAGGTTATTCTAGAAGAAATGTGGCCATCCAGGGAAGGGGAAACACAGGACTAGTGAGGGATGCATGCCCAAAGAAGGGCATTTGGGATGGGGCTTAGAATGTTTATAAGCACTGAAGAGGGAGGCCCATGACATGAGATATCGATGAAATAACTGTGACAAAGTGACGTTCCAGAGTTGGGGAGTTTGGAACCCAGACTACAGATAGAGTGTTTGCAACATGCAGAGTACCACTTCTGAGATGAGATGGAAAGAAGGCAGAATTGGACCTGAAGAGAGGGAAGCTGGAGTTCACTTGTGATTGCCTGTTTTTTTTTTGTAAGGTAGAAGGCAAGGCATTTTCAGAGGATGAATAGAGAATGCAAGAAGCACAGAATGCATAGACATGCACAAAGAATTGCTGAAAATTATTGAGAGCTCAGATTAGGCTAGAAGTCATAACTTTGTTTTTTTTGTTTTGTTTTGTTGTTTTCTTTTTTGAGACAGAGTCTCGCTCTGTCACCCAGGCTGGAGTGCAGTGGCATGATCTCGGCTCACTGCAAGCTCCGCCTCCCCGGTTCACGCTATTCTCTTGCCTCAGCCTCCCGAGTAGCTGGGACCACAGGCACCCGCCACCACACCCAGCTAATTTTTTGTATTTTTAGTAGAGACGGGGTTTCACCCTGTTAGCCAGGATGGTCTCAATCTCCTGACCTCGTGATCCGCCTGCCTCGGCCTCCCAAAGTGCTGGGATTACAGGCGTGAGCTACTGCGCCCAGCCAGGAAGTCGTAACTTTGTAACCACACTTCTTCAGTGTTATGCAGTCTTTTTCTTTCTACAGGCTGAGTGTAAGAAGAGACAAAATGAATGATTGGATTGATCAAGGATTAGGGATGGAAGACAAAAGAGTAAAGGGATTTAAGTTTTATGTTTATCTTTGATAGGATCAGGCTATTAAAACACCTGGTTTAATTGGACTGATTTATGAGTTCAATTTATGAAATATAATTTAGTATCTATAACCTTAGTACATTACAAATAATGCTGAATAAAAGAAACAGTTTACAGCATTAAACTTATTTGCTACAGTTAACTTGTATGACTGTCACTCTACTGATATTTATTTTATTTCTCAGGCTAACCTATTTCAAATATCAAGCTAAATTTCCATTTACTCAAGTAAATAAAGGAATTGCTTTTAGGCTTACCCAATATGCAACACTAAATTGAGTTTTAAAACACACATTTACATGCAAGGACACAGAAGGTAAAATGACTGAAAAGTAATTTTAGGAGAAAAGAAGGCTAATGAAAACCTTAAACTAAAAGGTAATCACAAGCTTTGGCTATTATCATATTATTATTTATATTTGTTATTGTATAATTCTGACATCCCAGTTTGTCATCATTGATACTGCTATTTTTATTTTATTATTTTAATTTTATTTTGCTTTTGAGACAGGGTCTTACTCTGGTGCCAAGGCTGGAGTGCAGTGGCACGATGATCACTGCTCACAGGAGACTTGACCTCCCTGGCTCAAGAGATCCTCTCAGCTCAGCCTCTCAAGTAGCTGGGACTACAGGCACGTACAACCACACCTGGATAATTTTAAAATTTTTTGTCGAGACGTGTTCTCACTATGTTGCTCAAGGCTGGTCTTCAACTCCTGGACTCGAGCAACTCTTACCTCAGCCTCCCAAAGTGCTGGGATTACAGGCATGAGTCATTGCACCAGTGCTGCTTTTATAGTAAACTACAACAAATGTAATTAAATTAGTTCTTTTTTTTTTTTCTTTTTTTTGAGATGGAGTCTTGCTCTGTCACCCAGGCTGGAGCACAGTGGTGTGATCTCGGCTCACTGCAACCTCCATCTCCTGGGTTCAAGCGATTTTCCTGTCTCAGCCTCCCATGTAACTGGGATTACAGGAGTGCGCTACCACGTCTGGCTAATTTTTTGTATTTTTAGTAGAGATGGGGTTTCACCATGTTGGCCAGGCTGGTCTCAAACTCCTGACATCAAGTGATCCACCGGCTTCGGCCTCCCAAAGTGTTGGGATTATAGGTGTGAGCCACCGCACCAGTCCTAATTAGTTCTTATTATAACCCAAATTTAAGAACTTAAATGAGAAAATATTTTTAGACTTACTGAAACTACAGGCAGAAAAATCATATACCTGTTTATTTAAAGTTGATAATACAAAATAGGCTGGACACGGTGGCTCATGCCTATAATCTCAGCACTTTGGGAGGCCGAGGTGGGCAGATCACTTGAGCTCAGGAGTTCGAGATCAGCCTGGCCAACATGGTGAAACCCCATCTCTAGTAAAAATAGAAAAGTTGGCCAGGTGCTCACACCTATAATCCCAGCACTTTGGAAGGCTGAGGCGGGCAGAACAGAAGGTCAAGAGATCAAGACCATCCTGGCCAACATGGTGAAACCCCATCTCTACTAAAAATACAAAAATTAGCTGGGTGTGGTGGTGCGTGCTTGTAGTCCCATCTACTCGGGAGGCTGAGGCAGGAGAATCGCTTGAACCTGGGAGGCGGAGGTTTCAGTGAGCCAAGATCGTGCCACTGCACTCCAGTCTGGCGATGGAATGAGACTCTGTCTCAAAAAAAACAAAACAATACAAAAAAACCCCAAAAGTTAGCTGGGTGTGGTGATACACACCTGTAATCCCAGCTACTCTGGAGGCTGAGGCACGAGAATAGCTTGAACCCAGGAGGCGGAGGCAGCAGTGAGCCAAGATCACAACACTGCACTCCAGTCTGGGTGACAGAGTGAGACTCTGTCTCAAAAAAAAAAAAAAAAAAAAAAAAAAAAAGTTAATAGTATAAAAAATAAAGCAGAATGGATTGATAAAGACATTGTGGTTATGTTTGTCTAAAAAAAAAAAGAAAGAGACCTTTTTTTCGAGATACAAATAAAACATTTATGAATAAAATTATATATTATCTGGCATTTGCCTCGAAATAACCCAAGGAGGGTAAGTGAAGAACAATAGCAGCATTGGGGGTGGGGGGGTGTAGATGAAACCCGATTGGTTACAAGTTGATAATTGTTTGAAGCTGGCTGATGGGTATATGAGGGTTTATTATACTATTCTTTTTACTTCTGTACATGTTTGGAATTTTCCATAATAAAAATTAAGGTAGGCCGGATGCAGTGGTTCATGCCTGTAATCCCAATAGTGGTGCACACTTGTAGTCCCAGCTACTGGGGTGGCTGAGGTGGGAGGATTGCTTGAACCCAGGAGTTTGAGGCTGCAGTGAGCTGTGATCGGGCTACTGCACTCCAGCCTGGGGGACACAGCAAGACTCTGTCACAAAACAAAACAAAAAAACAAAAAATTAAAGTTAAAATTAAAATTCTAAGTCACTATTTCCCTCAGAAGAGCATTAACATTTAAGGAATTTTGTAAGGGTTATTAATGTACAGTCTACATAAAATTCTCATCTCTAATTCCAAAATATTATTTATAATTATGTTTCCTGGCCATGCAATCATTCCCAATGACTTGCAGAAAAAGTTTTCTAAATTCAGTAAAGCTTTTTGAAACTTTCTAAAACATAAAACTACATGTTGAAAAAGGGAGTACGGTTATTGCATATTTAAGTGTAATCATTGTATTTAGCAAGTTTAATACATGGGGAACAGAAACTATCCTTAATCCTGCAAAGTGGGATTGTAATATCCTAGCAACTACATTCCATATAAAAAGGTCCTTATGGCTGGGCACGGTGACTTATGCCTGTAATCCCAGCACTTTGGGAGGTTGAGGCGGGTGGATCATCTGAGGTCAGGAGTTTAAGACCAGCCTGGCCAACATGGTGAAACCCCATCTCTACTAAAAATACAAAAAGTAGCCAGGCGTGGTGGCAGGCACCTGTAATCCCAGTTACTCGGGAGGCTGAGGCAGGAGAATCGCTTGAACCCAGGAGGCGGAGGTTGCAGTGAGCTGAGATCGTGTCACTGCACTCCAGCCTGGGTGACAGAGTGACACTCCATTTCAAACAATAAATAAATAAATAAAATAAAAAGGTCCTTATTAACAATGTGTCCAGATTTCTAGATGATAGCTATAAAAGTAACATACACACTGATATGGTTTGGCTGTGTCCCCACCCAAATCTCATCTTGAATTATAGTTCCCATTATCCCCATGTGTTGTGGAGGGACCCAGTGGGAGGTAATTGAATCATGGGGGTGGTTACGCTCATGCTGTTCTTGTAAAAGTGAGTGAGTTTTCACAAGATCTGATGGTTTCATAAGGGGCTTTCCCCAACTTCGCTCAATCTTCTCCTTCCTATTCCCATGTGAAGAAGGATGTGTTTGCTTTCCCTTCCGCCATGATTGTAAGTTTCCTGAGGCCTCCCCAGCTCTGTGGAACTGTGAGTCAATTAAACCTCTTTCCTTTATAAATTACCCAGTCTTGGGTATATCTTTATAGCAGCATGAAAACAGACTGATACACACACCAAACAAGTTAATATGTATGTAATAATACATTAGAAATATTTTTGCTTACCATAAACAACTGGATACACTGTCCCTCGTATACCTGATGCTGGACAATGCATGTTTTTTCCATTCAAGTATACATTTAATTCGACATGGTCATAAGTAATACCCTAGGAAGGAAAAAACAGAAACGTTCCATAAAAGCTGAGCTGTCAGAAAGCATTGACTGGGAAGTATGGAAACACAAAAAGCTAAGCATAGGCTGACAACAATTTTCATTAAGGGTTGACAATTTGGTAGAATCCTACTTGAACTGAGCTAAAAAAATGAGTAGTGATTATGAGGGGGGATAAAGTCAGGTAACATCCCAAGAGTCCACATTAGAGGTAAAACAAAGCCAACAGTTTAAATCCTAGAATTATATTTGTATAATCTGGATTTTATATTTTGAATGCTAAGATAATATAAGTACTACATACCATGAATAGAGAAACCTTTTACACTCATACAGAAAACGCTGCTCTTTCTCTACAGAATTTGATCTAAAGAGGGAAAAACAATGAGGTTTTTTTCACTGTCAGGACTTACTACCTGTCACTGTTTTCAAATTATGAAGAAACGTCTCTATACATTTTATTTCCAGGAAGAAATAACACATTTCTACATCTCTTTACTCTGGTTTCAAATGTGTCAAGTGTATTATCAAGGAAAAGCTGGTGTTCACAACTGAATAAAATTGGTAATTAGTTTCAAGTTAAAAAACAAAAATAGTAGCTCAAATGATTTAAAAAACAATGTAATAAAATTACTCGGTACACTATTGATGGGAAAAAAATCACAATTAGTGTTATTAATAATTATTGTTAAAATAATTATTTTATAATTATATAAATAAAATATTTATTTATATAAATATAAATTATTTATATAAATAAAAGGCTAGAAAAGACTTAGCCCATGTTATATAACAATAGTGCTACTATTCTAGGCAGTTCATATTTACTCATTTAATCCTCACAACAAGACAGTATTACTATCCCCATTTTACAGATGAAGCTAAAGCACAGAAAGATTAAGTAATTTACCTAAGGTTGCACAGCTAGGAAGTGGAAAAGCTGTGATTTAAATCCATGCAGTATGGTTTCAGAATCCTTGCTCTTAATCACAATACCTCTCTCTAAATCACCATGCCTCTCTTTAAACACTTGCTCTTAATCACCATATCTCTCTTTAAAACTTTATACAATAGCTACTAACTGATAACAAAAAGAGATCTTTCCCTTGAAAGACAGCAGAGATCTTTCAATAGAGAAGTCATCATAGACCAAGAAGCAAACCACTTCAAGGATTTCAGGATTTCTGACTGTGGATACATTCTATCAAGTTAAAAGCTTTTTAGAGGTAAAAAAAAAAACATTTTATAGATCATCTTAGTCTTAAATTCTCTCTCTTTACAAGCAAGACAGCAAAAGCCCAGAGAAGCTAATGTGGTAAGTGGTATGAAAGATTCTCAATTCTTAGCAAAGCCAGGGTTAACTTAAACAATTATTAATAATTAAGGAATACTGAGAAAGATAAATAGTACATAGATTGCCTTTGTTTCGCTTTAGTTTATGTCTTTAGATAATAGTAATAAAGCTAGCTGATGGCTGGGATTCACTTTTCTAATGAAACAGTCTGTTTTCATTTTAAAAAACCAAAACCTAATTACATAAAAAAGAAAGTATGTTACTCTCATTATGGGACTACCAGAAATCTAGCAGTTCAGATCAGTGAGGTTGTAATCCAGGCACTTTCATTCCCCAGTGGCCGATTGCAAACAAACAAGTTTGTTTTTTGTTTTTTTTTTTGAGACAGAGTCTCGTTCTGTCACCCGGGCTGTAGTGCAATGGCATGATCTTGGCTCACTGCAACCTCCACTTCCCAGGTTCAGGAGATTCTCCTGCCTTAGCCTCCCCAGTAGCTGGGATTACAGGCGCCCGCCACCATGCCTGGCTAATTTTTGCATTTTTAGTAGAGATGGGGTTTCACCATGTTGGCCAGGCTGGTCTTGAACTCCTGACCTCAAATGATCTGCCCGCCTCGGTCTCCCAAAATGCGGAGATTACAGGCGTTGGCCACCGCGCCCAGCCTCAAACAAGCAAGTTTTAAACCCAAGCCTGCAGTAGCAAAATCCCAGTACCAAAGAAGTGAGGAAAGATGTGAGAAGTCCCACCCCCAGTATAGTTTAGTTCAAGTATTTTCTTTCTTTTTTTTTTTTTTTTGAGACTGGGTCTCACTCTGTCGCCCAGGCTGGAGTGCAGTGGCGCGACCTTGGCTCAGTGTGATACGCCCGCCTCAGCCTCCCGAAGTGCTGGGATTACAGGCATGTGCCACTGTGATGGGCCAGTTCAAGTATTTTCTAACCTAATCTATTCTATGATGAAGAAACTGGGTTTGATTCTGCCAAAATGATAGCAAAATATACTGTGTGTTCTATGTCTTTATTAATAATTGTGTGCAGGTTAGTGAACAGATTCTGAAATTAGACTGCTTCAGGTATGATCTTGGTTTTTGTTTTTGTTTTTGAGACAAGGTCTTTTTTTTTTTTTTTTGAGGCAGAGTTTCGTTCTTGTCGCCTAGGCTGGAGTGCAATGGCGCAATCTCGGCTCACTGCAACCTCCGCCTCCCAGGTTCAAGTGATTCTCCTGCCTCAGCCTCCCGAGTAGCTGGGATTACAGGCATGCACCACTACGCCTGGCTAATTTTTTGTATTTTTTTTAGTAGAGACGGGGTTTCTCCATGTTGGTCAGGCTGGTCTCGAACTCCCGGCCTCAGGTGATCTGCCCACCTCGGCCTCCCAAAGTGCTGGGATTACAGGCGTGAGCCACCGCGCCCGGCCAGAGACAAGGTCTTGCTCTGTGTGGCCCAGGTTGGGTGGAGTGCAGCGGCAGGATCACGGCTCACTGCCGCCTTTATCTCCCGGGCTGAAGCAGTTCTCCCACCTCAGCCTTCCAAGTAGCTGGAACTACAGGGGCATGCCACTATGCCCGGCTAATTTTCTTTTTAAATTTTATTTATTTATTTATTTATTTGTTTGTTTGTTTGTAGAGATGGGGTCTCACTATGTTTCCCAGGCTGGTCTCAAATTCCTGAGCTCAAGGGATCCTTCTGCCTTGGCCTCTCAAAGTGCTAGGATTACAGGCATGAGCCATAGTATCTGGCTGAGCTATATAGTCTTGTAATTAACTCACATAAGAAGTTACTTGACTTCTCTTAATCTGTAAAATGGGGATAATAATACTACTACCATACAGGCGTGGTGGCTCACACCTGTAATCTCAGCACTTTGGGAGGCTGAGGTGGGTAGATCACTTGAGGTCAGGAGTTCCAGACCAGCCTGGCCAACATGGCGAAACCCTGTCTCTACTAAAAACACAAAAAAATTAGCTGGGAATGGTGGCAGGCACCTGTAATTGTAGCTACTCAGGAGGCTGAGGCAGGAGAACCGCTTGAACCCGGGAGGTGAAGGTTGCAGTAAGCCGAGACTGCATCATTGCACTTCAGCCTGGGCAACAAGAGCAAAACTCCATTTCAAAAAAAATAAAATAAAATAATAATAATAATAATAATAATAATACCTATTTCAAAGGGCCATTATGAGCATTAAACAATTTAATCCTTGCCAGGCACTTAGAACAGTGCCCATAATAAATGCTTAGGTCTGGGCACGGTGGCTCATGCCTGTAATCCCATCACTTTGGGAGGCCAAGGTGGGTGGATCACGAGGTCAGGAGTTCGAGACCAGCCTGTCCAATATGGTGAAACCCCGTCTCTACTAAAAAATACAAAAATTAGCCAGGCGTGGTGGCACGCACTTGTAGTCCCAGCTACTAGAGAGGCTGAGACGGGAGAATCGCTTGAATCCAGGAGGTGGAGGTTGCAGTGAGCCGAGATGGCACCACTGCAATCCAGCCTGGGCAACAGAGTGAGACTCCATCTCAATAAATAAATGCTTAGAAGTGTTCGTTATTGTTATTATTACATAGAATGTTTATAAGACTTCTCTAAAAGTAAACTGATAAATGCATGTTAGAATGAAATTTGTACTTTTCAGAATTATATGTATAAGGAGAAAGTAGGCTGGGCACGGTGGCTCACGCCTGTAATCCCAGCACTTTGGGAGGCTGAGGTGGGCAGATCATGAGGTCAGGAGTTGGAGACCATCCTGGCTAACACAGTGAAAACCCGTCTCTAGTAAAAAATGAAAAAAATTAGCCAGTCGTGGTGGCGGGCGCCTGTAGTCCCAGCTACTCAGGAGGCTGAGGCAGGAGTATGGCGTGAACCCAGGAGGTGTAGCTTGCAGTGAGCCAAGATAGCGCCACTGCACTCCAGCCTGGGTGACAGAGCGAGTGGCCATCTGAAAACAAAAAAAAAAAGGAGAAAGTGAGCATAAACTGTTTCATGTATGTCTTTCTAGTTCTGTAGCAGGCCGTGCTGTACTGGGTGATTATCATGTGAATATAATCATATAATCATTTGGTTAGATGTTCACAGCTTATTTTTCTTGATTTCTCCTCAGAGAATGGTACATGACTTAAATTCTAAACACATGAGATGCTTTTCCTGTCTTATAATCCATTCTACTTATTCCATGCCACTGTTAACAATTTGGTAAAATTTGTTCTCCAGTGTTTGAACTAGTTAAAATGGCAGGGTAATGTTTTTCTTTTCTTGGCTCTGCATGTATTTCATAGTTTTAGTTCTCCTTTTATGAGAATGAGCTCATATGAAAACTCGAAGTCTAATTTAACAACACTGACAGACTAAAAGTGGCATTCTTCAGTCTGTCACACTGTGCTATCAGACATTACAATGAATGAAATGAGATAGGAAGGCAGGTAGAAGTTTCAGTTCATCAACAAAGAAAAACATTTGTTACTGATTATCCTTTCTTATGTTTGAATTTCATCTTTTAGGGTAAGCAGGTTGACAGCATCAACTTGACTTCAAGATTCTCTTTTAAGAAATTACCACTTGAATAAGGATGTTCCATATTATGGGCATCTGGCAATGATCTACAAATACAGAACCAACTATTCAAAAAGCATGGGAAAAAGCAGATTTTTTTAATGGCTTATGCCTTTCATCTCCTTTTTTAGTCAATTCTGGAAAAAAAACTTCCAACAATTAAAAACTTACAGTTGTTCATATTTTTTAAATTGCAAAAAAGAGAAGAAAGATCAGGCCGTAATTAAAAATCTTAATTTCCACACCTTTCTTCATTCTTTCTAAAATACTGTACCTTTTCATAATTAATTAACCTGGATTTCTCTTATCTTTTCATCTTATTAGAATCCTTCTCTCATTATTCATAGATTCCTTTCAACTTGATATCAGAATTGAGAACCCAAGGTTCAGTGTACAAGGGCACCTCGGCTGAAGGAGACTCTAGGACTCTGTTCTAAATCAATGGCCTGACCTCTGGATAGGGAGGGGTTTTGGATAATGCAGTGTGGGAGGAAGTATCTGGAAAAGACAGAAAGAAATCTTTGGATTACATTTTCAATGTGCTAGCTTTGTAAAGAGTTAAATATAGCCAGTTAGGAGTAAAAACAGAAAAGTCTTAATAACGTGTAACTTTTACTATCCTCTGCTTTCTAAAAAAAAACTTTTCTACGATCAAGCTTTAGCATTTTGAGTTCCGTTCTCTGAAGAGTTTAATTAGGTTAAGTTTAATGAAGATGAACATTTCTGATAAAATGCTGTAATTCTCTTAATAGAATTTCATAACAAATTAAGAAATACATGTGTGGCTAGGCGCGGTGGCTCATGCCTGTAATCCCAGCACTTTGGGAGGCCGAGGCAGGTGGATCACTTGAGGTCAGGAGTTCGAGATCAGCCTGGCCAACATGGCGAAACCCCGTCTCTACTAAAAATAAAAAAAAATCAGCCAGGCCTGGTGGTGTGTGCCTGTAATCCCAGCTACTCGGGAGGCTGAGGCCGGAGAATAGCTTGAACCTGGGAGGCAGAGGTTGCAGTGAGCCAAGATCATGCCACTGCACTACAGCCTAGGTGACAGAGCGAGACTCTAAGAAAAAAAAAAAACAAGAAGAAGAAATAAATGTGAACATTTTCCCTAAGAGATATCCAGCCTTAAAAATAACTAGTATTTTCTAATATAAGCTTCAGCAAACTTTTAGAATTGTGGGCCAAGTTTTCTCTAATGTGAGAGAAACAGGAATGTGTGATCAGCAGACAGCCTGTCATTAATTCTCCAGAGTAGAAATAAGGGTTCACACTGATTTTCCCAGCCAGTGGCAGCTCTAAAAAGGAGGGGGCAGTTGAGTAGCGTGCAACATCTACACGAAGTGCTCTCCTGGAAAATGCACCATCTCATTAGATCCAATCCCATTGCTTTGGAATTCAAACCACAAACTCCCAGACAAAGCTGTAGATACTAAAAGCAGTTCAAGTTTAGTCATTTACAGTGGAAAGCAACTCCATGAGGGAACTCACCACCACATCTCCTTCCTGCGGAAGACTGTTTGCTGGCAGCCTATTTTTCTCTTCATTGTTGTGGTAAAGGGCTCCATCATTTCTCATCACCAGACTGTGCACATCTCGGCCAAGAGGAATCTGATTCAAGTTAACCTTCTGAGTTGCAACACCAATACCCCAGATTCCTAAAAATATAACAGTTTAAATGCCCTCAAAATCTGAAGACTACAACCATCGAGTTATTTTAAAAGGGAGTATAAACTTTTTAAAGGAAGTGCTGTATTAACACTAAATTGTTTTCTATTACTCTTTTAAAAAAATCTTCTTTTAGAAGTAGTTTGCACCAGCCTGGGCAACATGCCCAAACCCCGTCTCTACAAAAAATACAAAAATTAGTTGGGCATGGGAGCATGTGCCTGTAACCCCAGCTACTCAGGAGGCTGAGGTGGGAGGATTGTTGGAGCCAGGGAAGTTGAGGTTGCAGTGATCCATGATCATTCCACTGCACTCCAGCCTGAGCGACAAAGCCAGACCCTGTCTCAATAAATAAAATAAAATAAAATAAAAGTAGCTTGCAAACTATACTATGTTCTTCACAGATGTAGTACAGCCTAGGAGATAAGAGAGTGGGCCCTGGAATAGTGCAAATGAGGATTAAATCTTGACTCTGCTACATCATCTTGCGCAAATTACCTAACCTCTCTTTGTTCCCTTATCTGTGAACTGAGGATTCTAACAGTACTCACCTCGCAAGGTAATGAAAAGATACAACAAGATAATCCAAGTAAAGCACTTGGAACAGTGTAAGTACTCCACAACATGAGAAAGTAAAGCACACAATAAGTATTCAGAAAATGCTAGCTGTCATCATCATCATTATTATTATCTCAAAAAGATTTTTAAAAAGCTACACATTGAATTTAAATGGCCTGGAGTTCAATTTCAAGCTCTCCCTTTGAAAAGTGGGAATGTACTGTCTTCAGTTTTTACATCTACAATGAGTGACAAACAATATATACCATAAGCAATATCATGGAGAGGAGAAATTAACAATAAGGTGTAAAATCATTTTCTTACCCAGTATTTTAAGCCACCACACCCAGCTAATTTTTCTTTTCTTTGTAGAGATGGGGTTGTGCTATGTTGCCCAGGCTGGTCTCAAACTCCTGGCCTTGAGCAACCCTCCTGCCTCAGTCTCCCAAAGCGCTGGAATTACAGGTGTAAGCCACCATGCCCCATTGAAAATCATTATTTAAAACTAATTTAGAGCTAGGCACGGTGGCTTGAGCCTGTAGTCTCAGCTACTGGGAAGGCTGCAGCAGGAGTACTGCTTGAGCCTAGAAGCTCAAGGCTGCACTGAGCTATAATCATGCCACTGCACTCCAGCCTGGGTGACAGAGCAAGACCCCATCTATAAATAAATAAATAAGTAAAACTAATTTAGAAAATAAGCCCTAGGGGGAAATTTCATATCATTCAAGGCTGGCCAAGTAATAGTAAGATTCATTTACTCCACTCTCATTTTCCTATTCTCTACCCACATTACTGATGCAGTATTTCACTAGAAGTTTATTTACAATAAAGCTTGTTTTGTTTTTGTTTTTGTATTTGTTTTTTTGAGACAGAGTCTTGTACTGTTGCCCAGGCTGGAGCGCAGTGGCATGATCTCGGCTCACTGTTACCCCCGGCTTCTGGGTTCAAGTGATTCTCCTGCCTCAGCCTCCCGAGTAGCTGGGATTACAGGCACCCACCACCACGCCTGACTAATTTTTTGTACTTTTAGTAGAAACGGGGTTTCACTATGTTGACCAGGCTGGTCTCAAATGCCTGACCTCGTGATCCACCCCCTCGGCCTCCCAAAGTGCTGGATTACAGGCGTGAGCCACCACGCCCAGCCACTTTTTTTTTTTTGAGACGGAGTCTCACTCTGTTGCCCAGGCTGCAGTGCAGTGGCATAATCTCAGCTCACTGCAGCCTCTGTCTTCCGGGTTCAGGCAATTCTCCTGCCTTAGCCTCCCGAGTAACTGGGACTACAGGTGCCCACCACAATGCCTGGATGATTTTTGTATCTTTAGTAGAGATGGGGTTTCACCATGTTGGCCAGGCTGGTCTTGAACTCCTGACCTCAGGTGATCTGCCCACCTCGGCCTCCCAAAGTGTTGGGATTACAGGTGTGAGCCACTATGCCCGATCACTTTACAGTAAAGCTTTTATTTTAAAAGTTTTCCCATATACAATACAGGCACAGTTAACTAACCTATTATAATCACATAGAATTGCTTTACAGTTCAAGAAACTCCATAAATTTTAAAAAGAGAAATATAGACTGCAGACTTCTATCTGAATTCTGAATTTGATGACTGCTTCAAAACACTGAATCAGGGTATCTTAATAACTGAGTTAAGAGAAAAACTCTGGCTCACGCCTGTAATCCCAACACTTTGGGAGGCTGACGAGGGCAGATCACAAGATCAGGAGTTTGAGATCAGCCTGACCAACATGGTGAAACCTCTGTCTCTACTGAAAATATAAAAATTAGCTGGGCATGGTGGTGCATGCCTGTAATCCCAGCTACTCAAGAGGCTGAGGCAAGAGAATTGTTTGAACCCGGGAGGCGGAGGTTGCAGTGAGTCAAGACCGCGCCACTGCACTCCAGCCTGGGTGACAGAGCAAGACTCTGTCTCAAAAAAGAAAAAAAAAAAGAAAAACTCAGAATCAACAGATTGACTTTAATCCTAAAATAAATAGCAAGAGTATATGCTGCTTATATGTTTGACCTTATATGCTTGACCAAACAAGAGGGTTCATCCGGATCCCATTAAAAATACTAGTGCCTTATATTTATGCAGCATGTCTTGTCTTAAAACACTTTCATACATAGAGTTCCTGTGAGGCAGAATGGGCAGCTCCTGTAATACCCATTTTATAGATGAGAAAACTGAACCTAATTTAACTAAATTAACTAATTTACCCAGGATCACACAACAAGAGGTGGAAGACCCAGATCTTCTAAGAGTTTGGCGCTTTTATATTACCTTCTGAATCTTTTTTATGTGTTACAAATTACTCTTAATATTTAGAACAATTAGGACTTTTAATAGTAAAGTACCATTATACCAACCTGTGGACTGGATTTTGAATTCAAAATAGCTTTTGTTTTGATGTAAAGGTGCGCTGGCTAAACAACCTCCTGTTCCACATATTCTTCTTCCATTCTTTACAATAACAACATCTGTTCCTAAACAAAAAATGCAGACACTATGTAAAGTTTTGTATTTTCTTTTCTTTTCTTTTCTTTTTTGAGATGGAGTCTTGCTCTGTCACCCAGGCTGGAGTGCAGTGGCACGGTCTTGGCTCACTGCAACCTCTGCCTCCTGGGTTCAAGCGATTCTCCTGCCTCAGCCTCCCGAGTAGCTGGGACTACAGGTGTGCACCACCACACCTGGCTAAATTTTTATATTTTTAGTAGAGATGGGGGTTTCACCATATTGGTCAGGCTAGTCTTGAATTCCTGACCTCGTGATCCGCCCACCTTGGCCTCCCAAAGTTCTGGGATTACAGGCATGAAGCACTGCGCCTGGCCAAGTTTTCTATTTTCAATCCAACAATCAGGATTAATTTGTTCAGTTCTAACTCAGTCCACAAAAAATAGGGACACTGTAAGTACTTTGAAATATAGCTGAATTATTTTAAATATTTAATTCACTATTTTTTCCTAAGAGAACATTTATAAGTAATATTCATTTGTATGTATAAGTTTTAATTAAGCACGCTGGGTACAGTGGTTCATACCTGTAATCCCAGCACTTTGGGAGGTCGAGGTGGGCAGACTGCTTGAGTGCAGGAAGTCGAGACCAGCCTGGGCAACCTTGCAAAACCCCATCTCTATAAAAAATACAAAAATTAGCTGGTGTGGTGGCACAAGCCTGTAGTCCCAGCTACTTGGGAGGCCGAGGTGGGAGGATCACTTGAGCCTGGGAGGCAGAGGTTGCAGTGAACTGAGATTGCACCACTGCACTCTAGCCTGGGCGAGAGAAGTAAGTTTTAATTAAGCAGTTTCAAGTAAACTGTAATAACTCTGAATCATATTGAACGTTTAAAACACTTTTAAGGTAGAAATAGACTAACTCTTTTAATTTTTAGCCAGGAAACCAATTTGATGATTTCATAAATTTCTTAATTTAAACCAAAACATAAACACAAGAGACTTTAGTAAATTGGTAGTTTTCAATTCTATTCAAATGAATTAAAACAATTTACTAAAAGCCACCTGAATGCCTACTAAATACAAGCTACTATACTTGTGCATTAGTCATGTAAGAACTGAAGAGTACAGGGAATATGAAAAAGAACACACATCTATGTTGAAATACCTGACAGTGACAAACTGCTAACTTTAGGATCTTAAAATGTTTATTAAGATAGCTACTTCAATCACATTGCAAATATGTAAACAAGGTTTTAACATTCTTACATGCACTTTATTCTCGTAGAAAATTTTTTAGATGAAACGACATCTATAGATGAGAGTGAGAAAGAGAGACACTGTCTCCTGATGTGATCCTAGTACCAATTTGATTTAGGAAAACGTCTATCAGAGAATATACATAATTCTAACGTGTAAGAATACACAGAATTACATAATTCTAATATGTAAGAAATAGCCCATACACCAATGCATATAACTCCCCATACTTGTGGCCACTACCACCACTTTGCTGGCAGTAACTGTACCAGCCAAGCAGATCTGAATATTAGAACTGTATGGGACTCTTCCAGAAGGGGTTAAATAAAATTAGGTCATAGTAACAAAAGGTTGAATTAACAGTTAAACAAAATTATTTGGTACAAATACATAAAAGAAATGCAAAATTTTCAGATTCTAACACAATTCTAAACTGGTTAAGAGATGCCCTCCCTTAAACAAGGCAAAACTGAGATCCTATTGTATGATTACTAAAAATTCATTAACATCCTTTTTTTTCTAATTAAAAAAGTTAACCCCCAAATTCTGGGAAAGTACCTTTATAAATAATTTGTATCTGGCTACTCCATATACCTCCAGTAATTTCAACTGGAGAGCATCCTCCTTGATGGCAAAGACCATGCAGTGCTTGGCATTGAGCAGCTGCTCATCAAATAACTGATAAAGGATGAATTAATATGCTGTGCTAAGCACTTTGTAGTGGACATGCAGTATCTGTTCTCCCTCTCCCGACAGACTTCCCTCTGGAGATCAAAACAGTTCCAAGAAAGCTGACTCAATCTCTGCTTCAGGTGTACAACATTTGATCTAGGTTAAGGCAATCAGTGCCCTCCACATTTCTTGGCCACAGTAACTGAGTCAAGAACTGCTACATGACCTAATCAACTACAATCAGAATCTCAGGACTTTTGCAGAGCACAATGGGATATAACACTCTTGGCCATGCGAGGTGGCTAACACCTGTAATCCCAGCTCTTTGGGAGGCTGAGGCAGGCAGATTACTTGAGGTCAGGAGTTCAAGACCAGCCTGGCCAACATGGTGAAACCCCCATCTCTGCTAAAAATACAAAAATTAGCCAGGCATGGTGGTGGGCACCTACAGTCCCAGCTACTCAGGAGGCTGAGACAGGAGAATTAATTGAACCCAGGAGGCGGAGGTTGCAGTGAGCTGAGATCAGGCCACTGCACTCCAGCCTGGGGGACAGAGCGAGATTCCCTCTCAAAAAAAAAAAAAAAAAAAAGAAAGAAAAAAAAAGAAAGAAAGAATATTCAGGGTGTTTATGAGTCATTAGGGAATCATTTTAAGCTTATCCCATTTCTTTTAAGTACACAGACGGTTTTAGAATCTGTACTTTTAATGATTGGTGCTGCTTAGACGGTCAAGGCAAATTTGAGTACAGCCAGAATGCCACATAAACATAGCCACAGAGGATGTTTTAAGAAACATAAATTTCCAAATGAGCGGTGTCCCTTTCAAAGTAGCTGCCTTGGAAGTCATTTGTTTCTAAAATGTCAATTCACAATTAAAAGCCAAAGATACGGCATCAATGATAATACTTACAAAAATTATGCCATAGAAAATTCCAAAAGAGGAATTCCAAAGTGGTTTTAAGTAATACAACATCACTAAAATAAGTGACAACCCTGAGAGAATCACTTGAAGTATACAGACAATTTTGTTAAAAAAAAAAAAAAGCAACCACATTTTTTAGGTTATTTAATATAATAATCTTTCACACCACCAAATCCATGTGTTTCTATTTTCAAGTCAAGATCAATTCATGCTTGAAACATGTTCTTCTAACTCAACAACCCTTTTCTTTCATTTTATTCAGGTTCTCAAATCAGGCTCCTCTGTGATTGAATAATTTAAGTTTATAGAAAGACAGGCTAAGAAAAAACTTCCTGGCCGGGCGCGGTGGCTCACGCCTGTAATCCCAGCACTTTGGGAGGCTGAGAGGCAGGCAGATCACGAGGTCAGTTCGAGACCACCCTGACCAACATGGTGAAACCCTGTCTCTACTAAAAATACAAAAATTAGCCGGGCTTGATGGTGGGCGCCTGTAATCCCAGCTACTCAAGAGGCTGAGGCAGAAGAATTGCTTGAACCCGGGAGGTGGAGGTTGCAGTGAGTGGAGATTGTGCCACAGCACTCCAGCCTGGGCAACAATAGTGAAACTCCGTCTCAAAAAAAAAAAAAAAAAAAAGAAAAGAAGAAGAAAAAACTTCCATGCAGTTAGAAAATTTGGAGATGACATTACTCTATTTCATCCAGTTAGTAGCTGACAGTTGCTGGACAGCTTTGGAGAAATAAAACACAGTGGAATGAGTATATCTGACCAGCTCTTCCTAGAGGAAACAGATGACAGAGAAAAGGAATGCTCCAAAGAGGAGACTGCAGTAATTCAAGAGTCTAACAGTAAAGATAGGAAGAAGTGCTGCAGTTGATCATGAGTTCCAGGAACTATGTATGGTTGTCCTTCACTATATTCTCAGCACTTATAACAATGCCTGCCACCTGATAATTGCTTAATAAATATCACTTCAGTAAATGAGTAACTGAAATGGAAATATTTTCTGAGGAAAACTATAGGATTTGAACTCCATCGTCTATAAATAATGATGGATAAAAAATAATTTAAAGATCACTTATGTATTAAGGTTCTGTACTACATTTGGGAGATCTGCGAATTAAAAGTAAATACACACATACAAGGTGATTATATAGTTATCACATTTAGTATGTGTTATACAAAAATATAGTGGGCAGAGTGTTTCCAGAATTATAAGGAAACTGGGCGAGAGAGTTTTATCATAAATATTAAGAAGTGCCTTTTTATTTCAATGCACTGTCCTTTAAACAATCAGAAATGTGTAAAAAATCAAAAGTGCAGAAGTACAGTTAGAATAAAATAATCCACAAAAAGACAGTACTCTAACTGAAATAATTATATTGGGAAATCTCTCCTTCTAGAACCACATTCCAGAAGCATGAAACTACCTGGGAAAAGTCTAAGAAATAATAAGGTGGTGAAAGAGGCTATGATGGGAGAGGAAGAATGTTAGATAAATTATATGGATTTGGAATTAAAAGGATAAAGCAAGATGCAAAGGAGCAAAGTGCTATTTTATTTTTCAACAGTTAGACCTGTTGGGAAGAGGCCAGTCAGATGAAATTACAGTACCTCTCACAATGACTAAGGAGTCGGGCAATGGGAGGTTATAGTTGAAATGGCAAGTTCTGACCTGAGGTGCGACTTCAGACTTCTGCAGTCTGCCTTGTTTCGACTTTAGGAGGTGAGAGGAAAATTACTTCCAATAATATAGGATTCAACCTATAAATGATGGGGCTCAAGAGACAGGACCGACAGTCAGGGCAGGAGGAGGAGCAAGACCAGACCTAGAAGCATTCTGAAAATGTGTAGGTTTTCACTGGGGCGCGCCAGAAGGGCACTCTCCGCCCCCTCGCCCGAGGACGTGTGACATCTCCGGAGGAAGCCTCCGAGATTCCTGTGAAAATGGGAGGTCCACACGCCCACTCGCGATGACAGACACAGAGAGGGCTGCGCAGCCTTGAACACAGAACCGGGCCCAGGTGGAGTCCGCCGGCTTCTGGAGAGATCTGCGAGACGAAATGGTGTCGGCGCAGCGTCGCCGGCGCGGCGGGGCAGCGTGGGGACCCTCTGACCCTGCAGGTCCCCCTGCCCGCCGCGCCCGGCCCCCGTGAGCCGTTGGGTCTGGGGAAGGGAGGGCCCTTACCCATGTGCTGCGTGTCCAGCTGCACGGCCGGCATCTCCTTCAGAGGGATGTGGCCAGTCCCGCCGTCTCTGCAGCACCGCAGGCAGCACAACACCGAGGTGGCCATCGCGCAGGGACCACCGACTCCGCCGCCGTCCCTAGACCGAGGCGACACTGCCCCCCGCAGCTCAGCTCCGTCTCCTGCCCCCGCCCGAGGTCCGGACTTGTCTATGTGGAGCTCGGAGGCCGGTACAGCGACACCCTAGGCCGGGAGGGCGCAATGCAGGCTGAGGTTAGGCTGGCCTGCGAGGAAGACGCGGAGAATCAAGGGGCCGGGGAGACACCGGACAGGGCGAGCGGCGGGGCTGGGCCGGGGAGACGGGTGGGGCTAGTGGCGCGCGGAGGCGTGGCAGGGGGCGTGGCGTTGCGGGCCTGCGGATGTGGGACGGCGTGCGCCTGCGCACCAGCTGGTTTTTCTCCTTGGGCGGTTTCGCGCACGCCCCCAGCGCTGACAGGTGAGTGGGGCTGTCTGTCCCTCAGTACTTCCAGGGGTTTTCCTACGCAGAATTTTTAAAACGCAGCACCCCTTGGTCCCGGCCTTGACATTATTTCTAGGGATGGATTGACAGAAGCGAATCAGTTTGGGGGAAGGGGAGCTAATGGAAATGACTTCCGAGTTTTCCCTCCGCGGGCCCAGGTTGAGCAGGCTTTGCCACCACGGAGAGCCCCAGTCTCCCTGCCGTGGCTGGTTTCCCTCACATGCTAAATAGACTCACGTGGGCCCCAGGAGTAATGCCTGTTAGTGACTGCACTGTGGATGTTCACCGGGGCTCACGCGGGCCCTAATGCATTTTCGGTGTAGAGACGCGCCCTACCTGGCCCATCGGGCTGCGTGGTCCGGGGCGCGTGGGAGGCCGCCCTGGGAGCAGAACGCTGGGGCGGGGTCGGGGGCTATTCTTGACCTGCCTCTTCCAAGCTCCCCCTGTCTGGTGCACTGAGGGTTCCGAGGAATGTGACGGGAACCCAGGAGGCTGCGGGAAGTCTGCTGGGTCCCGAGGGAAGCCTTCGGCTCCTACCGTCCGCTACTTTCTGCTTCCACACGGGAGGCTGTCACCTGTCATCTCCTTCCCCACTTAGATCATCCTTCCGTGGTAGATTTTACATCTTCAGGCCGGGTGCGGTGGCTCACGCCTGTAATCCCAGCACTTTGGGAGGCTGAGGTGGGCGGATCACCTGAGGTCAGGAGTTCAAGACCAGGATGGCCAACATGGTGAAACCCCGTCTCTACTAAAAATACAAAAATTAGCCGGGTGCGGTGGTGCACGCCTGTAATCCCAGCCACTCAGGAGGTTGTGGCACGAGAATCGCTTAAACCCGGGAGGCGGAGGTTACAGTGAGCCTAGATCGTGCCACTGCGCTCCAGCCTGGGCAACAGAGACTCTTGTCTCCAAAAAAAAAAAAAAAAAGATACCGCTTGGCATCTGGAAATGTCTGGGACGACCTCTAGAATTAACCTAGCTCAAACCTCTGTTCCCAGATCAGTTTCATCCTGAAAGCTTCCCTAGGGATGGATCATCAAGTCCTGGGAAACTGGACATAAAATGCCCACTACTTAAATAATGATTTCCCATACGTAAGTTTTAGTGACCCGAGTTATAAATGTTTTTTAAGGAGGATTTCTATCTATGCAATGAGGGGAATTTTTCAGGTTCCTGGTTCTCTTTCTATAAATGGTGTTTTCATTACAATACTAAGGGAAAGTTTTGTACGTTGAAATTAAGTTACCATAGAATTTAATAACCAAGGTGATTATTAAACTGATTGAGGGTTGGTCTTTTCCCCCATTGCGTATGCAGTACTTTCTTGGTAATCATTTCACACAAGAAATTTTCTTTTACGACAAACCTTCATTGTTATGCTGGGAATTAAGTGCTTTGATTTTTTTTTTTTTTTTTACCCCAGGGAAGTGCTGGGGGCGGGGCAGGGGGTGAGAATTTTAACAGAATATTGGAGAGACAAAATTTTTCTACCGTTCATATATATATATCTAGTTGAATTATTTCAAGATTTCAAGGTCAGTATTGTCCCCATTTTATAGGTGAAGAAATAGGCCTAGAGGTACTAAACTTTACAACTTCAGGTGAGCAGGAGATAAACAGGTAGGATTCAAGGCTTACCAGTCTGATTCCTGTTAGAAGAAAAACTTCAGCTGAACTAAATTTAAAGGAGTTAAACTGAGCAGTGAATGACTGGGCAGCCCCCAGAATCACAGCAGATTCAGAGAGACTCCAGGGATGCCTCGTGGTCAGAACAAATTTTTAGACAAAAAGAGGGAAGTGACGTACAGAAATCAGCAGTGAGATACAGAAACAGCTGCATTGGTTACAGGGGGGCGTTTGCCTTATTTGAACACAGTTTGAACAATCAGCAGTGTATGACTGGTTGAAGTATGGCTGCTGGGATTGGCCAAGACTCAGCTATTGTTACAGGTGCGTACTCCTAAATTAGGTTTTCAAGCTTGTCTGCCTATTAACCTAGGTTACAGTTCGTACACAAGGACTCAAATACAGAAGTACAGAGTTCTTCTCAGGCCATATTTAGTTTGCTTTAACACTGCCTCTCAAATTCTTTCTCTTATAATTAATGCTATAATCCTCTTAAACATGCTCTCAGTTCAAAATGCAGATTTGCCCTTTTTTGTGTGTTTCATTTATCTCCACATTGGATATAAGCTGCCATAACGCATGTATAGACAATAAAATATAATAGAATTAGTTGTTATAAAGTAAAAATTTTGCTCAGAAATATTATTAAAAGAAGTACATGTATTATATATGTAATAAACATTTAGGCCATTCAAGTCAGTCACATCTTCAATGAAAAGCCAGACACTAAATGGCCGTGAATTGGACATTACTATAGAGAGGCAGAAGGGCCATAGTCTTTCCTGGCTGGAAAAGTAATTTGCTGGGGCGCTGCCTGGTGCACTTTGCCCCCATCCTAGCAACTCGAGTGTGCTCAGCAGAATGAAGTTAGCAAAACTGGTTAGCTCCTGAAACAGACTTCCCTGTCTTGGCAGATTAACACCATCCATGAGCTCACTTTTCCTTCTGATATCTGGGATTCTAATATCCATTCATTATTACTTTCAAAGGAATTATCCTCTCTTTTTGAAAAGCACAACGTTAAAGATGTTTTGACACTCTTTCACAGCTATCGCTTTAAATAACAATCACAAATAAAGCCAAAAATAGTTTCTCAAGGTCATTTATCTAAGTCAAAAGCAATAAGAAAGAATGACTACTTCAAAAAAAGAGTCTGTGTGCTTCCAAGACATGCCAGGAACTCGAGAACTGAGAACAATAATGTAAAGCTTGTGTTTCAGAGTTGAGATTAACATTATGCTTAAGATTTCTTTAATGTTTTTTATGCCAGCTAGACGTCTTCTGTTAGTGAATTTCCCATTCTGTACTGGGTCATACGAAATGAGTTCTTAAAAACTCATTAATCAGTTATTAAACAAAACATTTTTCCTTAGACTAATCCAAACCACATTTGTGATCTTTTTAAAAATCAGAAACATTAACAAAAACTCATTTTTCTAAAAATTGACATATTTCTGGAGCCTTGACCAATTCATTATTATAATTTTGAGTAACTAATAGTGATTGACATTTATGTAGTGCTTATTATTGCCAGGCACTGTTCTAAGTGTTTTTTAAAAATAATTTAGTCTTTGTAACAACTATGTGAGGGAAAAACTATCCTCCACTTTACAGATGAGGAAGCTGAAGAAAAAATAAGAAATGTACTCAAAAGTTGCACAGTCAATGAAGGATGAAGCTAAATTCAAACAGACATTCTGGCTCTAGGGTCTGTGTTCTTAACACTCTGCAAACTGCCTCCTAGGGTGTTACATTTAAAAATACATTCCTAGGTCTGGTGCGGTGGTTCACGCCTGTAATCCCAGCACTTTGGGAGGCCGAGGGATATGGACTGCCTGAGCTCAGGAGTTCGAAACCAGCCTGGGCAACATGGTGAAACCCTGTCTCTACTAAAAACAAACAAAAAAATTAGCTGGGCATGGCAGTGTGTGCCTGTAATCCCAGCTACTTGGGAGGCTGAGGCAGGAGAATCGCTTGAACCCAGAGGCGGAGGTTGCAGTGAACCAAGATCGTGCCATTGCACTCCAGCCTGGGTGACAGAGCAAGACTCTATCTCAAAAAAAAATAAAAAAATAAAAAATGAATATACATTCCTAATTTGTATTTGTCTCCTTCTATCCCCTTACCTCAGAGACTGACATTTAAATTTACTTGGCATGAATTGTGCTCATTTAATCTGGATTTCCTGAATTATAAGTTATATTACCTAGATTGAACAACCAAAAATAAACAAGGAAAATAACGACAACCTTGTAACTGCAACAGACTGCCATTAGTTGGTTCTCTTAGCGGTGCCTTTGAATATTAATATTTTGCAGGTTTGTCCTTAACAGGCTGTCTCTACCGGAAAAAAAAGGATATTTAGTACTTTTTTTCTTCTTTTTCTTTTTTTGAGACAGGGTCTCACTCTGTTGCCCAGACTGGAGTGCAGTGGCACCACCACGCCTGGCTAATTTTTTGTGTTTTTTTATAGAGATGGGGTTTCACCATGTTGCCCAGGCTGGTCTTGAACTCCTAGGCTCAAGGGATCCACCCACCTTGGCCTCCCGAAGCGCTGGGATTATAGGCATGAGCCACCCTGCCTGGCCTATTTAGTACTTTTTTTTTTTTTTTTGAGACAGAGTCTTACTCTTGTCGCCCAGGCTGGAGTGCAATGGTGCGATCTCGGTTCACTGCAGCCTCTGTCTCCTGGGATCAATCGATTCTTCTGCCTCAGCCTCCTGAGTAGCTGGGATTACAGACGCCCGCCACCACAACCAGCTAATTTTTGTATTTTTAGTAGAAATGCACTTTGGGAGGCTGAGGAGGGCGAATCACCTGAAGTCAGGAGTTTGAGACCAGCCTGGTCAACATAGTACTTTTAATTGCTAAGACAGGTAAACCAGGTTGGAGACTTGGAAAATGCAGAGACTTGGCATTAGGAAGAAAAAGAAGCTGGGGTAAAATAAAGGAATTTGAAAAAGGTACAAAAGAAATAAAAATAGAACAATTTTTTAAATATTTAAAATGAAGAAAAAGCAATAGCAAGTGCTACATAAAAAAGGTCTCAGAGAATAGAAAATGTGATTTACCAAAAACTTTCAACCTAGAACTGTACCTTATTCTGCTTACCTTCCATGGAAAATAAAGCAGACTGTCATAAACCAAGGGGATTTCTGTGATCCCTGCCCAACCTCAAGTTCTCTTACTCAAAATGCAAGTACCCTAGTGTATTTCTAAGTACCTTTTCCTTGCCAATTTAGATTCTAAGTACTACTGTGGCAATAATTAGCGAAAATAGATACTGAGGATACAAAAGGGAGACAAAGCAAAGGTCAAAACCAAAGTAGCTTTTTGCATTTTCAAAAGAAATAAAGGAAGATGAGGACAAGTAAAGTTCGTCCTTGGATCTATGCTCCTTATTAACAGGAGGGCATTTAAACCTGTGACTTTGTAGAAAGGGCTGATGAGAAGTGTGTACAAAGTTTTCATGGCCAAAGATAAGGCTACATAATCTGGTATTATGGGAGAAAGGCTGGAAAACACTTAGCTGTGCCAAATAGTTCAAATAAAAGCTTCCCAAAGCATCTCAAGCATTCAAGTGATTCTGTGTCTTTGAAGTACAGTAGGGGTCAAGGAGCAAGAAGTCACCATCTCCAGATTATAAAGTGAAAAAGCACTCGACATTTGCAGAAAGGACCAGACAGAAGAAAAAAACACTTCTGGGTATATATAATATCTGCAACCAAACAAAATTATAAATATTTTGTTGAAATTGTGAGAAAGACCCTAAAATATTTCTAGTAACAAGGAAGGTCACATGGATTATTAAAATGTACCCAACATTACTAATTTAGGATAGATACAATGCCATTCAGTCTCTATAATTTTATTTTTGTGAATGTAAAAATATTTATAAAGTTTTTCAAAAGGCTCCACCTATAGTGACAATCCCTTCAAACCTATTTTCTCAATAATGGCCCTGCAGATGAATATCCCTGGGACTGTCAGAAACCTGGCTTTTGTGTTGAGAAGGAACTGCTATACTTCTGTTAAAGCAAGTGTGTCTATGGTTGTAGATATGGTGCTGGATAGAATTAGTGTAGTTCTGGGGACAACTGCTAAGCCACTATGCTTTACAGATTCTGTAACCTGAGTCATAGGGAACGTGGGACTACTTAAAATTGTTGGTGAAAGTTTATGAAACTCTGGATTGTTTGAAAAATGCTCAAAACAAAAAACAACAAAAAAAAAGAAACAACCCTATGAGAGTTGGGTATGATAGTACATGTGTGTAGTCCCAGGTACTTGGAAGGCTGAGGTGGGAGAATCACTTGAGCCCAAGGGTTCAAAGCTGTAGTGAGCTATGATGGCACCTGTGAATAGCCACTGCACTCCAGCCTAGGCAGTGTGGCAAGACCCCATTTGTAAAACAAGAACAAAAACGTGAAATAACTTTGAAATACCAAGAGTTAGTGAGAAGAAGCTCCAGGGATATGTTTATGGCCAAGAGAACTTTAGTGTAGCAGAATAGATTTGCAAAGAATTGAGTATAATTAAAATACTTTTTTCTTATTTTTAGCTATTCCAAACTTTTAACCAAATCCTTTTTTTTTTGAGACAGAGTCTCACTCTGTCGCCCAGGTTGGAGTGCAGTGGCGCGATTCGGCTCACTGCAAGTTCCGCCTCCCGGGTTCACGCCATTCTCCTGCCTCAGCCTCCCGAGTAGCTGGGACTATAGGCGCCCGCCACCATTTTTTTTTTCTATTTTTTTTTCTATTTTTAGTAGAGACGGGGTTTCACCGTGTTAGCCAGGATGATCTCGATCTCCTGACCTCGTGATCCGCCCGCCTCAGCCTCCCAAAGTGCTGGGATTACAGGCGTGAGCCACCGCGCCCGGCCCAAATGCTTTAAGAATTATTTTACATCCCTTCTTAAGTAGGTAAACTTCCTGTTTGTAGATATCATGTCTTACATCTAATGCAGATATCAGTCCACATCAAACATTTAATACATTCTTAAAAAAAATATGTGAAGCCTTGGAAAGGAAGAGAGAAGTTAGGAAGATACTTTAATTTTTCCAATTTCTTAGGAAAAAAAGGAAAATTCCATTTTATATGTTCTTAATTCAGTGATGTCTGCTATATAGTGAGCACTCGGTAAATATTTATAAAAACAACAAATGAACGAAGCCCCCCAAATAAGTAAATATGTTTGTTTTGTTTTGTTTTTTGAGACGGAGTCTTGCTCTGTTGCCAGGCTAGAGTGCAGTGGCCCAATATCGGCTTGCTGCGACCTCCACCTCCCAGGTTCAAGTGATTCTCCCATCTCAGCCTCTCGAGTAGCTGAGACTACAGGTGCATGCCACCACGACCAGCTAATTTTTGTATTTTTAGTAGAGACGGGGTTTCACCATGTTGGCCAGGATGGTCTCGATCTCTTGACCTCGTGATCCACCCGCCTTGGCCTCCCAAAGTGCTGGGATCACAGGCGTGAGCCAACACACCCGGTCAAGTAAATACATTCTAATTACACCTCATTTCATCCACAACCCAGAAAGTAGTATGTAAACTGAATTCTTAGAAAAACATTTCCACGTTAAATGCACTAGGGCAGGTTGCCGTATAAAGGAATTCTATAAACAATTTTTTTTTTTTAAGAGATAGGGTCTCACTTTGTCACCCAGGCTGGAGTGCAGTGGTACAGTCATAACTCACTGCAACTTTGAACTCCTGGACTCAAGCTGTCATCCTGCCTCAGCCTCCCAAGTAGCTGGGACTAAGGTGCCTGCCACCACGCCTGGCTAATTTTTTAAATTTTTTGTAGAGATGGGGGGGTCTCATTTTGTTGCCTAGGCTGGTCTTTAACTCCTGGCCTCAAGTGATCCTCCTGCCTCAGCCTCCCAAAGTGCTGGAATTACAGGCATGAGCTACCGTGCCCAGCCACAGATTTTTAAAAAATAACAGTTTTATTGAGATATAATTCACATATCATAGAATTCAACCTTTTAAAGTATATGCTTAATGGTTATAGAATGAACCATTGGTTTATAGAATATCACTGAGTTGTACAATTGCCATCACCCCAAAAATAAACTTAATATTACTAGCAGCTACTTTCCATTCCTCCCTACTCCAGCCCCTGAAAACCACTAAGTTACTTTCTGACTCTGTGGGTTTACCTATTCTGAACATTTCATATAATTGGAATCGTACAGTATTTGGTCTTTTTCATTATCTAACTTCTTTCACTTAATATGACGTTTTCAGGGTTCATCCATGTTATAGTATCTATTCCTTCCTAATACTTTATTCCTTTTTATGGTTAAATAATATTCTACCATATGGATATACCATATTTTGTTTATCCATATATTTATTGATGGACATTTGGGTTGTTGCTACTATTTGGCAATTATGAGTAATGCTGCAAGGTTTTTGAGTGAACATATGTTTTAAATTCTCTTCATTGTATATCTAGAAGCAAAATTGCTGGATCGAATAATGACTCTATTGTTTGAAGAACTGACAAACTTTTTCAAAGTGGCTGCGCCATTTTACAATCCCACTAGCAATGTACAAGAGTTCTAATTTCTCTACATTCTTGTCAGCACTTGTTATCGTCTGTCTTTTTTATTTTAGCCATCCTGGTAGGTATGAAGTGTTATTTCATTGTCTTTTTGATTTGCATTTCCCTATTGACACACAATGCTGAGCATGTTTTCCTGTGCTTAGTGGCGATTTGTATATCTTTTTTGGAGCAATACCTATTCAGATCCTTTGTCCATTTTTAAATTGGGATATTTTTGTTTTTGTTGTTCTTGAGTTGTAAGAGTCTTGATATATTCTAGTTATAAGCCACTTATCAGATAAATAATTTGCAAATATTTTCTCCCATTCCATGAGGTGTTTTTTTACTTTCTTGCCTTTGAAGCACAAAAATTAATTTTGACAGAGATTTATTTATCTGTTTTTTTTTTGGTCACCTGTGCTTTTGGTACTTGTGATGGTTAGTTTTATGTGCCAACTTGACTGGGTTAAGGGATGCCCCATAGCTGGTAAACATTATTTCTGGGTATTTCTGTGAGAGTGTTTAAATGAAAGATCAGCATTTAAATCAGTTGACTGAGCCAGGCATGGTGGCTCACACCTGTAATCTCAGCACTTTGGGGAGGCTGAGGCAGGTGGATCACTTGAGGCCAGGAGTTCAAGACCAGCCTGGCCAACATGGCGAGACCCTGTCTCTATTAAAAATAACAAACAAACAAAAAAATAGCTGGATGTGGTGGTGGATGCCTGTAATCCCAGCATTTTGGGAGGCTGAGGCAGGTGGATCACTTGAGGCCAGGAGTTCAAGACCAGCCTGGCCAACATGGCGAGACCCTGTCTCTACTAAAAATACAAAAAAATTTGCTGGACATGGTGGTGCATGCCTGTAATCCCAGCTACTCGGGAGGCTGAGGCAGGAGAATCACTTGAACCTGGGAGGTGGAGTTTGCAGTGAGGTGAGATCACTCTACTGCCCTCCAGCCTGGGTGACATAGTGAGACTCTGTCAAAAAAAAAAAAAAAATCAGTAAACTGAGAAAGTTGATTTGCCCTCACTCATATGAGTAGGCATTATTCAATACATTGAGGGCTCAAATAGAACAAAAAGGTGAGAGAAGAGCAAATTCCCTTTCCCCCTTCTGGTATGCCATCATCTTCCCTCAGCCATCAGTGCTCCTGGCTTGGGCCTTTGACCTTGGAGACTTACACCAGCACGCTCCCCCTCCTCAGGGCTCAGGCCTTAGGGCTTGGATTGGAAGCCACACCAGTGACTCCCCTGGTTCTCAGGTTTTCAGACTGGAACTGAATTACACCACCAGCTTTCCTAGGTCTCCAGATTGCGCACAGCATATTGTGGGACTTCTCAGTCTTCATAATTGAGTGAGCCAATTCCCATAGTAAATCTCCTCTTATATGTCTGTATGTATTTTATTGGTTTTTTTCTTTGGAGAACCCTGACTAATCAGTGTTATATCTAAGAAACCATTATTTAATCCAAGATCAGAAAGATTTACTCCTCTGTTTTCTTCTAGGAGTTACATGCTTTTAGTTCTTACAGTTAAGTCTTTGGTACATTTTGAGTTAATTTTTGCATATGGTATGAAGGAGTTCAACTTCATTCTTTTGCACATAGATATCCAATCGTCTCTGCACCAGTTGTTGAAAGGACTATTCTTTCCCCTGTTCGATTGTTTTGCCACCCTTGTTGAAAATTATACAAGACTTTTTATAACTTGAATTAACAAAGATTTTGACTACAAAGAATAATCATTCTTAGTTTAATCTTTGTAAATAGGGATAGTCAGAAATCATACCAAGATTTTGAAAATACCTGTATGGATGATTTATGGTTGGAAATACCACTGTGAGTTTTTCTATTGACTATTCATTTTATAGTTACTTTTGTAAAAGCCAGTAGTAAAGCCGGCCAGGTGCGGTGGCTCACGCCTGTAATCCTAGCACTTTGGGAGGCCGAGGCAGGTAGATCACGAGGTCAGGAGATCGAGACCATCCTGGCCAATATAGTGAAACCCCGTCTCTACTAAATATACAAAAAATTAGCCGGGTGTGGTGGCACACGCCTGTAGTCCCAGCTACTTGGGAGACTGAGGCAGGAGAATGGTGTGAACCCAGGAGGCAGAGGTTGCAGTGAGCCGAGATGGCACCACTGCACTCCAGCCTGGGTGTCAGAGCAAGACTCCGTCTCAAAAAAAAAAAAGAAAAAAATTGTTTTATGGCCTCAAGATCTTTGGTTTTTTTTTTTTTTTTTTTAGTATTTTATTTGTTTTAAGGATTCCTACAGAGTTAGCTAACATGGTCCATGTTCATTTCAAATGTATAAATCACCCACTTCAGTATTTTAAGTTTATAAAAATCTTTAAATGTGTAAATCAAAAATAAAATTCTAAGACCCCTTCTTCCCCCAGCTGTCTGGACTCCCTCTTCTCAGCCAGAGCACTCCAAAGTTAGCCTGAAAAACTGGTTCAGGCCATGATGGGAAGAGGGGGATCAGACATGCATCATTATGCCCTTCTCCTTTTTGGAATTCAGGAAAAGCTGACCAGCATTAACATCGACACAGACCTTAAGTCTGATAAGAAACATTTACAATCTATTCTGAAACCTGCTACTTGGAGGCTTCATCTGCATGATAAAACTTTGGTCTCCACAACCTCTTATGTAACCCAGACAGTTCTTTCTATTCATAGTAACTCTTGCAACCAATTGCCAATCAGAAAATTTTTTTCTACATGATCTACATGTAACTGGACCCCCCACCCTTGGAGTTGTCCTGCCTTTCTGGACCGAACCAGTGTATATCTTAAATGTATTTGATTGATGTCTCATGTCTCCCTAAAATATATAAAACCAAGCTGTGCCCTGATCACTTGGGCACATATCATTAGGACCTCCTGAGGCTGTCTGATGGGTGCGTCCTTAACGTGGCAATTTTGAGACGGAGTCTCGCTCTGTTGCCCAGACTGGAGTGCAATGGCATGATCTCGGCTCACTGCAACCTCTGCCTCCTGGGTTCAAGCGATTCTCTTGCCTCAGCCTCCCGAGTAGCTGGGACTACAGGCATGCACCACCACACCTGACCAATTTTTGTATTTTTAGTAGAGACGGGGTTTTGCCATGTTGGCCGGGTTGGTCTCCAACTCCTGACCTCAAGTGATCTGCCCACCTTGGCCTCCCAAAGTCCTGGGATTACAGGTGTAAGTTGCCATGCCTGGCCTGCAAAATAAACTTTCTAAAATGACAGAGTCCTAGCCAGAGCAATCAGACAAGAGAAAGAAATAAAGGGCATCCAAATTGGTAAAGAGGAAGTCAAACTATCACTGTTTGCTGATGATCATATGCCTAGAAAACCCTAAAGACTCATCCAAAGAGCTCCTTCAGCAAAGTTTCAGGATACAAAATTAATGTACACAAATCAGTAGCTATACACCAACAGCGACCAAGCTGAGAGTCAAATCAAGAACTCAACCCCTTTTATAATAGCTGCAAAAAAATCACATACCTAAGAATATACTTAACCAAAGAGGTGAAAGACCTCTACAAGGAAAACTACAAAACACTGCTGAAAGAAATCATGGATGACACAAACAAATGGAAACACATCCCATGCTCATGGATGTGTGGAATATTGGGAAAATGACCATACTGCCAAAAGCAATCTACAAATTCAATGCAATTCCCATTAATACCACCATCCTTCTTCACAGAACTAGAAAAAACAATCCTAAAATTTGTATGGAACCAAAAAAGAGCCTGCATAGGCAAAGCAAGACTAAGCAAAAAGAACAAATCTGGAGGCATCACATTACCTGATTTCAAACTATACTATAAGGCCATAGTCACCAAAAACAGCACAGTACTGGTATAAAAACAGGCACAGGCCAGGTGTGATGGCTCACACCTGTAATCCCAGCACTTTGGGAGGCCGAGGTGGGCAGATCACCTAGGTCAGGAGTTCGAGACCAGTCTGGCCAACATGGAGAAACCCCATCTCTACTAAAAATATAAAAAATTAGCCAGGCATGGTGGCACGTGCCTATAAACTCAGCTACTCAGGAGGCTGAGACAGGAGAATTGCTTGAACCCAGGAGGCGGTGATTGCAGTAAGCCAAGATCACACCATTGCACTCCAGCCAGGGCAACAGAGCAAGACTCCGTCTAAAAAAAAAAAAAAAAAAACAGGCACATAGACCAATGGAACAGAATAGAGAACCCAGAAACAAAGCCAAATATTTATAGCCAACTGACCTTTGGCAAAGCAAACAAAAACATAAAGTGGGGAAAGGACACCGTATTGAACAAATGATGCTGGGATAATTGGGAAGCCACATGTAGAAGAATGAAACTAGATCCTCATCTCTCACTTTATACAAAAGTCAACTCAAGATAGATGAAAGACTTAAATCTAAGACCTGAAACCATAAAAATTCTAGAAGAGAATATCAGAAAAACCCTTGTAGACATTGACTTAGGCAAAGACTTCATGACCAAGAACCCAAAAGCAAATGCAACAAAAACAAAGATAAATAGATGGAACTTAATTAAACTAAAAAGCTTCTGTACAACAAAAATAATTAGAAGAATAAATGGACAACCCACAGAATGGGAGATAATTTTCACAATCTATACATCCAACAAAGGACTAATATCCAGAATCTACAAGGAACTCAAACAAATCAGCAAGAAAATAAACAAACAGTCCCATCAAAAAGATGGATGTGGTGAAAAGGGAACACTTTCACACTGTTGGTGGGAATGTAAACTAGTACAGCCACTGTGGAAAACAGTGTGGAGATTCCTTACAGAACTAAAAGTGGATCTACCATTTGATCCAGCAATTCCACTACTAGGCATCTACCCAGAGGAAAAGAAGTCATTACAAGAAAAAGACACTTGCACATGCCTGTTTATAGCAGCACAATTCACAATTGCAAAAATATGGAACCAGCCCAAATGCCCACCGATCAACAACTGGATAAAGAAAATGTATATATATGCACCATAGAATACTACTTGGCCATAAAAAGGAATGAAATAATGGCATTTATAGCAACCTGGATGGAATTGGAGACCATTATTCTAAGTGAAATAACTCAGGACTGGAAAACCAAACATTGTATGTTTTCACTCACAGGTGGGAGCTAAGCTATGAGAACGCAAAGACATAAAAAATGATAAAATGGACTTCGGAGACTCAGGGGAAAGGGTGGGAGAGGGGTGAGGGATAAAAGGCTACACATTGGGTACAGTGTACAATGCTCAGGTGATGGGTGAAATTTAAAAATCCTGAAGAAAAAGGTTATTTTAAAATAATGTAAATTTGCTAATTAATTCCATGATAATATCCTTCACTTTAATGAGATTATTCTCATTTTCTGGCACTTACAAAAGAGCTCATTTAACTTTTCAATATATTGAAAAGATATGTCATATAATTTTACAATATTTTAACTTCAGTGTTTAATTCTTCATTGAACCAAAAAATTCTACAATAATGTCAAATAGTGAACAAAGTCTTAAAATAACTTCCTTTGACAAGCTTAGAGAAGCCATTCAAATTTCAAATTATTTTTCATTATCATTGCACAGTTTTGAAATCTATTATCTATTATTCATAGATTTTTTTTTTCTTATTTAAAAATTGGGGTAAGGCTGGGTGCGGTGGCTCATGCCTGTAATCCCAGCACTTTGGGAGGCCGAGGTGGGTAGATCACCAGGTCAGATTGAGACCATCCTGACCAACATGGTGTAACCCTGTCTCTACTAAAATATAAAAAATAAGCTGGGAGTAGTTGCAGGCATCTGGAATCCCAGCTACTCAGGAGGCTGAGGCAGGGGAATCACTTGAACCAGGGAGGTGGAGATTGCAGTGAGCCAAGATTGTGCCACTGCACTCCAGCCTGGCAACAGAGTAAGACTCTGTCTTAAAAAAAAAAAAAATCGGAGTAAAAAATATAATTATTCACACCTGTTAGGCAGAATAATGACCCCCAAAGATCTCCACATCTTAAACCACAGAACCTGTGAATATATGGCAAAAGGGACTTTGCAGATATGATTAAGTCAAGGATCTTGAGATGGAGAGATTATCTCAGATTATTCCTGGTGAGCCCAATATAATCAATCACAAGGGTCCTTATAAGAGGGAGGTAGGATGATCAGATATGTAATGATGGAAGCAGGGGTTGGAGTGTTGTGGAACAAGGAATGTGGACAGCCTCTAGAACAAGCTTGTCCAACCTGTGGCCCACAGACTGCATGTGGCCCAGGATGGCTTTGAATGTGGCCCAACACAAATTTGCAAATTTGTAAACTTTCTTAAAACATTATGAGATTTTTTTTTTTTTTTTTTTGAGATGGAGTTTCACTCTTGTTGCCCAGGCTGGAGTGCAATGGTGTGATCTTGGCTCACTGCAGCCTCTGCCTCCCAGGTTCAAACGATTCTCCTGCCTCAGCCTCCCAAGTAGCTGGGAGTACAGGCATGAGCCACCACGCCTGGCTAATTTTGTATTTTTAGTAGAGATGGGGTTTCACCATTTTGACCAGGCTGGTCTCGAACTTCTGACCTCAGGTGATCCACCCACCTTGGCTGGGCGTGATGGCTCATTCCTGTAATCCCAACACTTTGGGAGGCCAAGGTGGGTGGATCACTTGGGGTTAGGAGTTCCAGACCAGACTGGGCAACATTGTGAAACCCCGTCTCTACTAAAAATACAAAAATCAGCTGGGCATGGTGATGCATGCCTATAGTCCCAGCTACTTGGGAGGCTGATTCAGGAGAATCGCTTGAACCTGGGAGGTGGAGGCTGCAGTGAGCTGAGATTGCGCCACTGCACTCCAGCCTGGTCGACAGAGTGAGACTCCATCTCAAAAAGAAAGTAAAGGAATAAAGAATGGCTACCCCTTAGACAGCAGCCCTGAGGGCTGCTGGCTGCCCATTTTTATAGTTATTTCTTGATTATATGTTAAACAAGGGGTGGATTATTCATGCCTCCCCTTTTTAGACCATATAGGATAACTTCCGGATGTTGCCATGGCATTTGTAAACTGTCATGGCACTGGTGGGAGTGTAGCAGTGAGGACGACCAAAGGTCACTCTTGTTGCCATCTTGGTGTCGGTAGGTTTTAGCTGGCTTCTTTACTGCAACCTGTTTTATCAGCAAGGCCTTTATGACCTGTATCTTGTGCCGACCTTCTATCTCATCCTGTGACTTAGAATGCCTGTCTGGAAATGTAGTCCAGTAGGTTTCAGCCTCATTTACCCAGCCCCTATTCAAGATGGAGTTGCTCTGGTTCAAATGCCTTTGACACAGCCTCTCAGACCCACCTTAGACTTCTAAACTCTAGAACTATAATATGAGAAAACTGTGTTGTTTTTTGTTTTGTTTTTACATTTACTGGTTTATTATAAAGGATATTACAAAAAATACACATGAAGAGATAGGTAGGGCAAGGTATGCGGGAAGGGGTGCGGAGCTTCTATGGATGCACCTCCCTGGATGCACCACCCTCCAGAAACCTCCAGCTATCCGGAAACTCACTGAACCTTGTCCTCTTGGGTTGTAATGGAAGCTTCATGACATCAGCATTCCTTCCCCCAGGGTATAGGGTGGTACCCTCTCATGAGAAGGTCTTAAGATCTATAATCAGACAGGTTGGGGAACATTAGAGTGGAAGGAGGGTGGGAGGTCAGAGGCCTGCCCCTGAGTCTTAACCCACCATATATGTGTGTGTATATATATATATATATATATATATATATATATATATACACACACACACACACATGCACATATATAAATAAATAAATATATATATATATATATTTTGAGATGGAGTCCCACTCTGTTGCCCAAGCTGGAGTGCAGTGGCACAATCTTGGCTCACTGCAACCTCCACCCCCAGGGTTCAAGCAATTCTCCTGCCTCAGCCTCCCAAGTAACTGGGATTATAAGTGCGTGCCACCATGCCCAGCTAATTTTGTATTTTTAGTACAGATGGGGTTTATCCATGTTGGCCAGGCTGGTCTCGAACTCCTGACCTCAAGTGATCCACCTGCCTCGGCCTCCCAAAGTGCTGGGATTACAGGTGTGATCCACCGTGCCCAGCCCTAACCCACCCAATATTCTAACAAAAAACTGTAACAAGCACTATGGGAGTTGGAGCCAGGAACTGTGGACAAAAACCAATATATAGCGTAACACCACACGCCATCCTCTGGTTTTCAACCATGGATCCTTTACATAAAATATATGTTTTATTAATGATTATGTATACATACATACGCAATCATTAATAATCAATCCAGCCCATTATACTGTTCGAATGATTCCCAGAATGAGGCCACTCGGGTTTACAGGTTTCCTCTCAATCTTGTCAGGTTCCAAAAGCAGAAGTGGCCTCGGTAAATACACAGCTTCACCTTTTCAGGCATCTGGAATAATTGAGCTAAGAGAAAATGTCATCTCTTGCCCTGAGACTCTTTTGACTTGTTAATGTGATATTGAATTTTCCTCAATTAATAACTCATTTATTTATTTGAGAGAGGTTCTGGCTCTGTCACATAGGCTGGAGTGGCATGATCTCTGCTTACTGCAGCTTCAACCTCCCAGGCTCAAGTGATCCTCCCACCTCAGCCTCCTGAGTAGCTGGGACCACAGGTATGCACTACCATGCCTGGCTACTTTTTGTTTTTGTTTTTTGTTTTCCTGTAGAGATAAGGTCTCCCAATGTTGCCCAGGCTGGTCTTAAACTCCTGGGCTCAAGCAGTCCTCCTGCCTTGATCTCCCAAGGTTTCGGGATTAGAGGCATGAGCCAATGTGCCCAGCTTTATTTATTTATTTACTCTCAGCTATTATTTTTCCTTCTGTCCATTAATACCCAAACCTTTTCACCTTTGGAAGGGACATTAGAATCACCACTATGCTGGTCTAGATTACAGGTAGCAATACAAGTCTAGCAAGTATCTCCTCCTCAATACAGGTCTAGCAAGTATCTCACTCCCATTCACATAGGGTAAGGTTACACAGGTACAGAACTAGTGAGCTCTTTTCAACACCAGGCAATATAGCTGCATTCACTCTTAGCCCCAATTTTGCTAGATGGGGTGAAGGCACAATCCACGCCCATCTGCCCTTAGAAATTTTGACATAGCTTTAAAAACATAGGCTTTTTTGCCTAGAACTCACCCTTGCTGTTCTAGCACTTGTAGTTGCAGCTGTGGTCTTGGGACCACCGCATCAGGTAGGGGAGAGAAAAAAAAATTTTTTTTTTTTTTTTTTTTTTGAGACAGAGTCTCACTCTGTCGCCCAGGCTGGAGTGCAGTGGCATCATCTCGGCTCACTGCAAGCTCTGCCTCCTCGGTTCACGCCATTCTCCTGCCTCAGCCTCCCGAGTGGCTGGGACTACAGGCGCCCGTTACCACGCCCGGCTAATTTTTTGTATTTTTAGTAGAGACGGGGTTTCACCAGGTTAGCTAGGATGGTCTCGATCTCCTGACCTCATGATCTGCCTGCCTCGGCTTCCTGAAGTGCGGGGATTACAGGCTGAGCCACTGTGCCCAGCCGAGAAAAAATTTTTTGAGGTGATTTTGAGAAGAAAGAAAAATGTATTGTCATTTTACCAGTGTACTCCTTTCTTGGTGAGACCTGCGTAGTCATCTCAGCATTCTCCCCACTCCCTTTTCCCAGATCAACCAGAAAAACAGAGAAAAAATCTAGCAGGAGCACTCTAGTTTCAACCACGTTGAGTATAAGCCAGGCTTTCATGCTTTTATCTTCCCTGGTTTTAGACAACCAATATTTTAATTGCCCATTTCTACTTATCTATCAAACTATTACTCTAAGGAGGATATCTCTCTGCCCATTGTTGGGCATTATGGGCTGTACAGTGTGTTCCTTTGTCTGAAGAAGAAATGATGGTCAGCCATCCAAATCCTTGAAATATCGTCTGTTGTTTATTTTTAAAAAAAATTTTTTTATGGCACTCTGAACACTTTCATCTTCCATTGGATAAGCAAAGCCTTCACTAGAGTCAGTGTCTATTCCTATCAAGAATTCCTGTTCCATTTGTAGTCCCCCAGGGCTGCCAGCATCAGTCTCACTTGCCAGCTATGTTCAGGGCCTTCCCACCAGGAAATCTTTCCCATAGCCAGTTTCTGTCTCTCTTACTGAGAAACAGAACAGTTCTTCCTAGCATTTTGTGCCTTGGAATTGCCATCCATAAACCAAGAAGCTCTTGTTTGGTCAGTTGAAAGTTGTTTATTTGGCACTGTAGAATCCAGCAGTTTCTCACACAGTTCCAGAGTCAGTCCTAGGGGAAAAGAAATTCTCTGCATGCCTTTAGTAGCATGATCCTCTATAAACCATTTCCATTGTGTCATGGAACTCTTCTGGGCACTGCCATCCCCATTAGAATGTTTCTCTGACATCATCTGAGACAGCATGCCTATTTCAGGTATCAGTGGGGTGGCTTCAGTAAATGTTTCATTGCGAGTCAGTAAATGCCCTTCAAGTGGAAATTCTCTAGTCCAAAGTCCCAGTGGTTGTTGCTGGGAGGTGCCCACAGGCTTTTGCCATAAGCTCCAGGAAATGCTCCATAGAGGGTTATCAAGTGGAGAATTTGTCCCTACCAGCACCGTAGCTTCTACTCTGCACTGTGTGGGCCTGGGCAGTCTCCCTGGTTCCAACTTAGCATGTCCAAATAATATTGCTTGAAGGGACGATTTACATGCCTTCTCTTTTACAGTACCAGGTAGGGAAAACAGTCCCCCACACAGATACAATGTTCATTCCCATGATAAAATCAGATAAAAAATGCAACTACTTCACATGAAGTGTGTTCAAATATACCAACTTTCATAGTCCTATCGACCCCTACATTTTTCTGTTTTAGTTTCAGGAACTTTTCTTCTCCACCCCTAGACCATTTACCCTCTCTTGTGTAAAAGTCTTTGGGTACCCAGCCAAGGGGTGACCCAAAGGACCCTGGCCCTCTTGTTAATCTTTATCTTGGTTAGTCTGCTCGACTATTGCCCCAGGCAAATTCAGATCAGATTTTTCATTGTAACTGCTGCCTTTTAGCTTTTTAAATTTCTCCAAACTGGGAGAAATACAGCAAACTGGTTTGGGGCCCTTTAATGTTGGAGGACCAAAAGGGGCTCCCTTTGGTTCACCCAACCTTCAGGGTAGTGTTACGTTAAGACCTTTGTTTTAACTCCATCAATTTCCTTTTTATTGTTGTTATTTTTTACAGATGGGGGTCTCAATATGTTGCCCAGGCTAGTCTTGAACTCCTAGGCTCAAACGATCCTCCTACCTCAGCCTCCCAAATTGCTGGGATTACAGGTGTGAGCCACCATGTGCAGCCAACCGCATCAATTTCCATTTTATTCATTCCATTTCTTAATAACCATCTAAAGATTCCTACCCTGCTGGGACCAGTCCCCTCTTGCTGCCGCCGCTGCCTTCTCCTCCTCCTCCTCCTCCCCATTCCCCTCCCCCTCCTCCCCTTCCTCCTCCTCCTCCTTTCTTGCTGCTGCTTCTTCAGCTGCTGCTTCTGCTGCTGTTGCTTCTGCATCTGCTTCTGCTGCTGCTGCTTCTTGCTGCTGCTGCTGCTTCTGCTTCCTCTTCTTCTTCCTCTTCCTCTTCTTCCTCCTTTTTCTTCTCCTTTCTTCTCCTTTGTCTCATTTCTTCTCCTTCTTCCTTCTCCTCCTCTTCCCTCCTCCTCCTTCCTTCCTCTTTCTTCTTCTTTCTTTCCTCTCCTTCTCCCTCTCCTTCTCCTCCTTCTCCTCTTCCCGTCCCTCCCTCCTTCCCTCCTTCCCTTCCTTCCCTTCCTTTCCTTCCCTTCCTTCCTTCTTTCCTTTCCTTTTTTTTTTTTTTTTTTTTTTCTGAGATGGAGTCTCGCTCTGTCACCTAGGCTGGAGTATAGTGGCATGATCATGGCTCACTGTAGCATCGACCTTCTGGGCTCAAGTGATCCTCTCACTTCAGTCTTCGAGTAGCTGGGACCACAGGTTTCTTGTAGTGTCCAGGAACCATCTCTTCATGTTCTTTATTGTCAATGTATCATTCCTGTTTAGTTTCATGTCTCCCACTGTGAGAAACAAGTAGCATTCTGTTATTACTCACATGCCACCATGGTTCTTCATTATCTTAATGTATTGAAACAACATAGATCTTCTTGCCCTGCATTTATTTAATGCTGATTGCATCAAAACTCATTAGGCTACATCCTTCATCATGCTGCCCAAGAATACTGGCTTCTAATGACTCTCTCACAGGTTATGGTACTGCGATCATGACCACAAACACAGGGTTTACCCAGATTATGCAGGAAAAAAAGAAAAATACTTTGTTTTCTTGTCATGCTAAATTTATTGTTTGGGAATTTTTTCAAGAGAAGACCAGGTCTTCTCTTGAACTCTTTAAACTATAAACTTTATATTCCTAGAACGTTCCTCTGTTGACCACATACCTACCTTTCACACACCATCACTGGTAGGGAGGATTGGTGAGAGGCTCTCCTCTTTACACAAGGAATGTCCATTATTTGGCCAGCAGAGCTTAAGATCAACCAGGGAGATCATGATGTCATCAAGTTAATAGGAAGCAGGAGAGGATATTGATTAAAAGGGCTGACTGACATTGTAGAGGCATGGTCTCAAAAGCCTTCAAGGGAGATAGGCACTGCCACTCCTGAAGGATTGCCTGACATGAGGTGCAGAGCCTGTGTGTTGTGGGGTGACTGCATTGAGTGTCAGTGACATGAGGTACATGGGGTGCTGTAGGATACACAGATCCACACACATGGCTCAAGCTCAAGGGTTGACAGTGAACCACAGGTAGCCCAGAGCCAAGAGTTATTAAAAATCAGCATGTTATCACCATTTGACAACCCAATCTTGCACAATCTCTGGAAAGAAATACTGTGCCAACAGGAGCAATTCACTTTCCAGGTCTCCTTTTTGGATTCCAGCTCTGATTTTTGTATCTTCTCAGGGCATCTGGTCCATCCCAAGTATGGGATAGAGGGTTGTAGAATACCCCAAAAAGAAAAAGCAGAAACTAGGACACACACAGGTCCCAGTGTGGGATGGGGGCACCTCACGTGGATGGATCTGATAGCCCTTGTCAGTCCCAGGGATCAGAGGGAGACTCAGAAAACTGTGAGGAAGATACCCCAAAATACAGGGCCCCCTGGAACAAGGAAGCCAGGGAAGAGTGCCCTGCTGCCTAGATTGAAGGGCTGAAGTAATTTTAGGGCAACAAAGTTGATGATAGAAAGTTCTCTATTACTGAAGAATTCTAGTGGTTAAAGGAACTAATGAAATAATGGATCATTAATGTATGGTAAAACTATAACCTGAATAAGCCTAGTATCACTAAAAGTGGAAAACCTGACATTGTGTCTCCTAATGTGATGCAATAAGAAAACAGCACCCCTTGCAAAGTATTCCTGCCTTAAAAGCTGAACCTGAATCTGATGAAATTTCTATATTTATTTTTTAGTCTATAAAAAATATGGGGGTAAAGAACAAGTTAAATAACTCTGTTAGAGTGCAGTCAGCTAAATACAGAATGTGGGACTGTCAAGAGCTGTGCAAGGCCTGGGATTTTGCCCCACTTATAAACTAACAAGTTAGCCTGTTTTGGTTTCATGGATGCTGGCAGGAGACAGAAGATTCCTGAGTCAGAGACAAAGGATTTTATTGCCCACAGCAAAAGTAGTATTCAGAACTTCGTGTTTGTTTGTGTCAGTCTCCATGCCCCACAAGGCTTATTGGAAGTGATACAAAGGGCTCGTGATGGATGCCTTAGAATGTAGTTGGTTGCATTAGAGGAAAGAAACACTGAGTTTGGGGTATTCATTGTTTTTAAGGCAAGTGGAAGCCAGCCTGCTGTTTCGGGGAGATATTACCCCATCCTTCAGGTTTGCTTGCTGCAAACACAATCTTGAGAAATGGCCCTGGTAAAGAATGGTCAGGGCTTTACATTCTTGGTATGCCTAGCAAAAATATATGGGGATACTCAAGGCCAATGACAGATTGCCTGTTGGAAAAATACACCCCTTAGCCCAATATGTTCTTGACCAAACTTGAGTTTTTACACGAGCATGCCACTCCATCAGCCACTCTGACTAATATGACCAGAGAGGTTGGGAGCAAAACCATTTCATTTGTCTCTCCTAGGAGTTTTATAGTTTCAGGTCTTATGTTCAGGCCTTTAACACATTTTGAGTTAATTTTTGTACATGGTGTAAAGTCATTTTTTAAAATTTGGACGTAATCAGTTTTCCCAACATCATTTGTTGAAGAGACTAGTCTCTCCCCCATTTTGTGGCCTTGGCACCCTTGTCAAATATCATTTGACAATATATGTGAGGGCTTATTTCTGGGCTAATTATTCTGTTCCATTGGTCTGTGTGTCTGTCTTTATGTCAGTATAATACTATTTTGATTACTGTAGCTTTGTGATATCTTTCAAAATAGGAAGTATGAGACCTCCAGCTTTGTTTTTCTTCCTAAAGATTTTTTTGGCTATATGGGATTCTTTGAGATTTTATATGCATTTTAGGGTTTTTAAATTTTTTCTGCAAAAACAAAAAGCCATTGGAATTTTGATGGGAATTGCATTTAATTTATAGATCACTTTGGGTAGTATTGTTATTTTAACAATATTAAGCCTTCCAATCCATGAACATGGGATGTCTTTCCATTTATTTGTATCTTCTTTAATTTTTTAAAGTGATGTTTTGTAGCAGTGATACAAGAAACAGGAGGGATGAATTAATGATATTTTATTATTACAAGATATACTACCCATGATGTAGTACAGTGTTATTTGAAAGTGGACTTGCATTAATTATAAATGTATACTGCAAACTCTAGGGCAACCACTAAAAAAAGTAAAAAAAGAAGTATAAGTGACATGCCAGGAAGGAAGAGAACATGGAATCATATAAAGTGCTCAATTAAAACCACGAAAGGCAGAAAAACAGTGGAAAACAAAAACAGGAATAAAAAACAAGGGCAACAAATAGAAAGCAGTAACAAATATGATATATTAATCCAACTATATCTATAATGACTGTAAATGTTAATGATCTAAATTTTACTAAGACAAAGATTGAGTAGATCTAAAAACAAGACCTAACTATATGTTGTCTACAAGAAACACATTTTATCCCAGGCACAGTGGCTCACGCCTGTAATCTCAACACTTTGGGAGGCCAAGGTGGGCAGGTTATGAGGTCAGGAGTTTGAGACCAGCCTGGCCAACATGGTGAAACCCCATCTCTACTAAAAATACAAAAATTATCCAGGCGTGGTGGTGTGCACCTGTAATCCCAGCTATTCAGAAGGCTGAGGCAGGAGAATTGCGTGAACCTGGGAGGCGGAGGCTGCAGTGAGCCAAGATCACACCATTGCACTCCCGCCTGGGTAAAAGAGCGAGACTCCTTCTCAAAAAAAAAAAAAAAAAAAGGGAAAGAAAGAAACACATTTGAAATATAAGAACATATATAGATTAAAAGTAAATGGATGAAGAAAGATATACCATGCCTATACTAATTAAGAGAAAGTGGAAGTAGCTATATTAATTTTAGGCAGAGCAAACTTCAGAGCAAGGACAGATATCAGGGATAAGGAGGGAAATTACATAATGAAACAGCATTCAATACCCCAAGAAGACATAATCATTCTTTTTTTTTTTTTTTTTTTTTTTTGAGATAGAGTTTTTCTCTGTCACCCAGGCTGGAGTACAATGGTATAATGGCACAATCTCGGCTCACTGCAACCTCTGCCTCCAGGGTTCAAGCAATTCTGTATCAGCCTCCTGAGTAGCTGGGATTACAGGCACCTGCCACCACACCTGGCTAATTTTTTATAGTTTTTAGTAAAAATTGGGTTTCACCATGTTGGCTAGGCTGGTCTTGAACTTCTGACCTCGGGTGATCTGCCTGCCTCAGCCTCCCAAAGTGCTGGGATTACAGGCATGAGCCACTGCACCCCACTGACACAATAATTCTTAATGTGTATTCACCTAACAACAGGGCATCCAAATATGTAAGGGAAAAACTGATAAAACTGCAAGAAGACCTGGGTGAATCTACTATTATAGTTGGAGACTTTAACACTCCTCTAACAGAAATGGACACAGTCAGCAGGCAGAAAACCAGTAAGGACACAGTTGAATTCAACAACACTATCAATCAACTGTATATAATTGACATCTACAGAATATTTCATCCAGCAGCAGGCAGCAGATTACAATTGTTCTCAAAATCACATGGAGCATTCACCAAGACAGATCACATTCTGGGCCATAAAACACACCTCAACAAATATAAAAGAAGTCATATAGTGTCTGCTTTGAGACCTCATGAAATTAAACTAGAAATTGATACCAGATAGCTGAAAATCACAAATACCTGGAGATTAAACAACATACTTCTATTTTTTTTTTTTTTTTGAGACGGAGTCTCACCCTGTCACCCAGGCTGGAGTGCAGTGGTGCGATCTTGGCTCACTGCAAGCTCCACCTCCTGGGTTCACGTCATTCTCCTGCCTCAGCCTCCTGAGTAGCTGGGACTACAGGTGCCCGCTACCATGCCTGGCTAATTTTTTTGTATTTTTTAGTAGAGACGGGGTTTCACCGTGTTAGCCAGGATAGTCTCGATCTCCTGACCTCGTGATCCACCTGTCTCAGCTTCCCAGATTAAACAACATACTTCTAAGTAATATATGAGTGAAAGAAAAAGTCTGATGAAGAGAGTTAAAAATATTTGAAATAAATGAAAATATAACTTATCAAAATGTCTAAGATACAGCAAAAGCAGTGCTTAGAAATTTATAGTATTGAATACATATATTAGAAAAGAAGATTTAAAATCATTAATCCAGCTTTCAGCTTTTAGCTCAGAGAAGGCCAAGGTGCAACTTTCTTCAGTTGTCATGAATCTGAGTTCATACAACACCAGCCATCTCCACCATGCCATCGAAGAAAAAAGTAAAATAAAATAATTAATCCAATATTCTGCCTTAGGAAACTAGAAAAAGAAGAGCAAATTAAATCCAAATAAGCAGAATAAAATAAATGAAAATTATAGCAGAAATCAATGAAACTGGAAGCAGAAAACCAATAGAGAAAAATAACATGACCAAAATCTAGTTTAAAAAAAAATCAATAAAGTTGATAAACCTCTAGCCAGGCTTACTAAGAAAAAGAGAAGACACAATTACTAATATCAGAAGTGAAAGAGAAGCATCACTACAGATCCCATGGACACTAAAAGAATAATAAAGGAATATTATTAATAACTCTATGTCCACACATTTGATAACCTACTTAAAAGACACAATCTGCCAAAATTAACACAAAAAGAAATCAATACTTTTAATAAACCTATATTGATAAAAAAAATTGGATTAATAACTAATAAACTTCCAAAACAGAAATCACCAGACTCACATGGATTCATTAGTGAATTCTACCAAACATTTAAGGAAGAAATTATACCAATCCTATACAATCTGTTCCAGAAGACAGAAGCAGAGGGGATACTTCCTAAATCATTCTATGAGGCTGGCATTACCCTAATATTCAAATTAGACAAAGACATTACAAGAGCTGGGTGCAGTGGCTCACACCTGTAATCCCACACTTTGGGAGGCTATGGTGGGAGGATCACTTGAGTTCAGGAGTTCAAGACCAGCTTGGGCAACATAGCAAGACCTCATTTCTACTTTAAAAAAAAAAAAAAAGTAGCTGGTATGGTGGCACACACCTGTAGTCCCAGCTACTCGGAAAGCTGAAGTGGGAGGATCACTTGAGCCCAGGAGATCAACCCTGCAGGGAGCTATGATCATGCCACTGCACTCTAGTTTAGGCAGCAGAGTGAGTCCTTGTCTCAGAAAAAAAAAATACAAGAAAAGAAAACAATAGAGTAATATCTCTCATGAACATAGATTCAAAAATCCTGAACAAAATACTAGCAAGTTGAATCCAACAATGTAAAGAAAGAATTACACACCATGGTCAAGTGGAATTTATCCAAGGTAGGCAAGGCTAGTTCAACATTTGAAAATCAATTAATGTAATCCATCACAACAACAGGCTAAAGAAGAAAAATCACATGGTCATATAAATAGATGCAGAAAAAGCATTTGACAAAAAAAAAAAACCATTTCATGATTGGAAAAACTCACAATAAATTGAGAATAGAGATGAACTTGCTCAACTTGATGAAGAACATCTGCCAAAAAACCTACAGCTAACATTATACTTCATGGTGAGAAACTTGAAGATTTTCTCACACTATCAGGGACATTGCAAATATGTCCCTTCTCACCACTGCTTTTCAACATCATACTGGAAGTCCTAGCTAATGCAAGAACACAAGAAAAAGAAATAAAAGGCATATAGATTGGGAAGGAAGAAGTAAAATTATCTTTGTTTGCAGATGACATGATTGTAGAAATCCAAAAGAATCAACAAACAACCCTCCTTGAACTAATAAGCAATTATAGCAGGGTTGTAGGATACAAAGTTAATATACAAAAGCCAATTGCCTTCTGATACACTGTAAGCAATGAACAAGCAGAATTTGAAATTAAAAACACAATACCATTTATATCCTTCTGAAAAGCAATAGGTATAAATCTTAACAAAATATGTGGAAGATCTATATAAGAAAAACTACAAAACTCTGATGAAAAATATCAAAGAAGACTTAAATAAATGGAGATATAGTCCATGTTCATGGATAGGAAGACCCAGTGTTGTTGAGATGTCAGTTCTGAACTGGATCTATAGATTCAATGCAATCCCAATCAAAATCCAGTCAAGTTACTTTGTGGATGTTGATAAACTAATTCTAAAGTTTATGTGAAGAGGCAAAGACACAGAATAGCTAACTCAACAATAAAGGAGAAGAGTTAGAGGACTGATAGTACCCAACTTACTAGACTTACTAGAGGTCCCGCATGGTGGCTCACACCTATAATCCTGACTACTCTAAAGTCTGAGGTGGGAGGATCACTTGAGCCCAGGAGTTGATGTTGATAAACTGATTCTAAAGTTTATGTGAAGAGGCAAAGACATAGAATAGCCAACTCAACAATAAAGGAGGAGAACAGTTAGAGGACTGATAGTACCCAACTTACTAGAGTTACTAGAGGTCAGGCATGGTGGCTCACACCTATAATCCTGACTACTCAAAAGGCTGAGGTAGGAGGATCATTTGAGCCCAGGAGTTCAAGATCAGCCTGAGCAACATAGAAAGACCTGGTTTCTAACAAGTTAAAAAAAAAAAGACTTATAGAAAGCTGCAGTAATCAAGACAGTGTGATATTCGTGAAATAGATCAATGAAACAGAACAGAGAGCCCAGAAAAAAACCCACATAAACAGAGCCAACTAACCTTCAACAAGGGAGAAAAGGCAATACAATGGAGCAAAGATAGTCTTTTCAACAAATGGTTCTGGAACAACTGGACATCCATGTGCAAAAAATAAACTTAAACATGGACTTTAAACCCTTCCCAAAAATTAACTCAAAATTAATCACAGACCTAAATGTAAAATGCAAACTATAAAACTCCTATAAAATAACAGAGAAAAACTTAGATGACTTTGTTGATACAGTTTGGATGTGTATCCACTCCAGATTTCATGTTGAAATGTGATCCCCAATGTTGGAGGTGGGACCTGGTGGGAGGTATTTGGGTCATGGGGGTGGATCCCTCATGAATGGCTTGGTGCCCTCCTTGAGATAATACATGAGTTCTCGCTCTATTAGTTCATGCAAAAGCTAGTTTTAAAAGAGCCCGGCACCTCCTCCCCTCTCTCTTGCTCCCTCTCTCACCATGTGATACACTAGCTCCCCTTTTGCCTTCTGCCATGATTGTAAACTTCCTGAGGTTTCACCAGAAGCAGATGCTGGCACTACACTTCTTGTATAGCCTGTGGAACTGTGAGCCAAATAAACCTGTTTTCTTTATAAATTATTCAGCCTTACATATTCCTTCAGGGCAACACAAAACAGACTAACACATATGGGTATGGTGATAATTTTTTTTTTTTTTTTGAGATGGAGTCTTGCTCTGTTGCCCAGGCTGGAGTGCAGTGGTGCAATATCAGCTCACTGCAAGCTCCGCCTCCTGGGTTCACGCCATTCTCCTGCCTCAGCCTCCTGAGTAGCTGGGACTACAGGCGCCCACCACCATGCCCAGCTAATTTTTTTTTGCATTTTTAGTAGAGACGGGGTTTCACCGTGTTAGCCAGGATGGTCTCGATCTCCTGACCTCATGATCTGCCCGCCTTGGCCTCCCAAAGTGCTGGGATTACAGGCATGAGCCACTGCGCCTGGCTGGTGATAACTTTTTAGATCCAATACCAAAATTATAGTTCATGAAAGAAACAATTGATAAGCTGAACTTCAACAAAATTAAAACTTCTGCTCTGCAAAAGACAACGTCAAGAGAATGAGAAGAGAAGCCACAGACTGGGAGAAAATATTTGCAAAAGAACCATCTGACAAAGGACTCTTATCCAAAATACACAAAGAAATCTTAAAATTCAACAATAAGAAAATGAGCAGCCCAATTAAAAAATGGGCAAAAGACCTGAACAGACACCTAATCAAAGAAGATACACAGATAGCAAGTAAACATATGAAAAGATTTAAACATATTACATCATTAGAGAATTGCAAATAAAAACAATGGGCTATCACTACACATGTATTAGAATAACTAAAGTCCAAAACACTGACAATACCAAATAATGGCAAGGACATGGAGCAACAGGAATATTAATCCTTGCTGATGGGAATACAAAATGGTACAGCTACCTCAGAAGACAGCAGCTTCTTATAAAACTAAAAAGTTATAAAACTTTTACCATACGATCCAGCAATGCACGCCTTATTATTTACCCAAATAAACTGAAAATTTGTGTCCACACAAACACCTGCACATGGATGTACATAGAAGCTTTATTCATAGTCGCCAAAAGTTGGAAGCAACCAAGATGTCCTTCAGTAAGTGAATGATAAATAAACTGAGGTATATCTAGACAATGGAATATTATTTAGCAGTAAAAAGAAATGAGATATCAAGCCATAAAAAGACATGGAAGAAACAAATGCTTATCACTGAGTGAAATAAGCTGATCTAAAAGGCTGCATACTGTATGACACCAACTATATGACATTCTGGAAAAGACACAACTATGGAGACAATAAAAAGATCAGTGGTTGTCAGGGGTTGGGAGAAAGGGAGGTATGAATAGGTGAAACACGGGACTTTTTTAGGGCAGTGAAACTATGCTGTATAATACTGCAATGGTGAATATGTCATTATACATTTGTCAAAATTCATAGAAAGTATAACATCAAGAACGAACACTACTGTAAAGTATGGACTTTGGGTGATAATGATGTGTAATTGTAGGGCCATCAGTTATAACAAGTGTACCATTATGGTATGGGATGCTGATGGTTGGGGAGATTGTGTTGTGGGGGAACAGGGTATAAGGGAACTCTCTGTATTTTCTGCTCAATTTGGCTATAAACCTAAAACTGATCTAAAAACTAAAGGTTATTAATTAAGGACCAAATGAGGGTCGAGTGCGGTGGCTCATGCCTGTAATCCCAGCACTTTGGAAGGCTGAGGTGGGTGGATCACGAGGTCAGGAGTTCGAGACCAGCCTGGCCAATATGGTGAAACCCTATCTCTACTAAAAATACAAAAATTAGCTGGGCATGGTGGCGTATGCCTGTAGTCCCAGCTACTCAGGAGGCTGAGGCAGGAGAATTGCTTGAACCCGGGAGGTGGAGGTTGCAGTGAGCCGAGAGCACGCCATTGCACTCCAGCCTGGCGACAGAGTGAGACTCCATCTCAAAAAAAAACAAAAAAAAACCAAAAAAACACAAAGTTTATACCAGGAATTTAAAGGTGGTTCAACATCTGAAAATCAATTGATATAATTCATCAATAGAATAGATGAAAAGAAAAAAGAATGCTCTTATTAGGTATAGAAAAAGCATTTGACAAAATTCATCATCCATTCATTATTAAACCAATCAAACAACAAACTCCACAAAAAACTTCTTGGAAACTAAGAATATAAGGTCACTTCCTTAATCTAAGTGGCATCTACAAAAAAAACTACTGCTAATATCATATTTATTGGCGAAAGGCAAGAAAAAGAAATAAAAGGCATACAAATTGTAAAGGAAGAAACAAAATGATGTCTATTTACAGACAGCATGATTATCTATGAAGAAATTCCTAAAGAATCTACAATAAAACTGTTGGATTAATACAAGTTTAGCAAGGTCACAGGATACAAGGTTAATTTAAAAGAGTCAATCATATATTCCTGTATAACAGCAATGAAAAATTAGAATTTGAAATTTAAAAGGCAGCACCATTTAAAATAGCTCAACTAACAATTAAGAGCTTAGGTATAAATTTAAGGCATATGTACAGCATCCATACGCTGAAACCTACAAAACATTGATGAAATAAAGAAGATCTAAATAAATGTACAGATAAAGTGTCTATATGGCTTGGAAGGCTCAATATGATTAAGATGTCATTCTTTCACAAACAGCACAATCTCAAGGAAATCTCAGGCACATTTTTAGATACTGACAAATTGATTCAAAATTTATATGGAAGCTGGGCGTGGTGGCTTATACCTATAATCCCAGCACTTTGGGAAGCCAAGGTGGGCAGATCATTTGAGCCCAAGAGTTTGAGACCAGCCTGGGCAGCAACATAGAGAGATCCTGTCTCTATTTAAAAAATAAATAAATAAATAAATAAATAAATAAATAAATAAATAAAATGGAAAAGGTAATTAAACTACAGGAGCCAATTTTTTTTGGTTTTTGGTTTCTTGGTTTTTTTTGATGTTGTTGTTCATTTTTTTTTTTTTTTTGAGACAGTCTCCCTCTGTTGCCCAGACGGGAGTGCAGTGGTGCAATCTTGGCTCACTGCAACTTCCGGTTCCCAGGTTCAAGTGATTCTCCTGCCTCAGCCTCCCAAGTAGCTGGGATTACAGGCACCCACCACCACACTTGGGTAATTTTTGTATTTTTAATAGAGAGGGCGTTTCACCATGTTGGCCAGGCTGGTCTCAAACTCCTGCCCTCAAGCGATCCGCCCAGCTTGGCCTCCCAGACTGCTGGGATTACAGGCATGAGCCAATGCACCTGGCCCAATTTTTTTTTTTTTTAAATAAAACAACAACAAAAGAACTAAGTTGGAGGACCCACACTACTTTAAGGCTTACTGTAAAGCTATAGTAATCAAGACAGCATGGTATTGTTGAAAGAATAGACACGTATATACATTAAACAGAATAAACGGCCCAAATTAAACTTACACAAATACAGTCAACAGATTTTTTGACAAAAGTTCAAAGGCAATTCAATAGAGAAGGAACAGTTTTTTCAACAAATGGTGCTAGAATGATTCTTCATCCATATGCAAAAAAGGAACCTCAACACATACTTCATACCTTATACAAAAATTATTTCAAAGTGGTTTATAGACCTAAATATAAAATATAAAACCATAAAACGTCTAGGAGAAAGTGTAAGAGACCTTGAGTTTGACTATGAGGTTTGTTTGTTTGTTTTTTTGAGATGGAGTTTCGCTCTAGTCACTCAGGCTAGAGTGCAATGGCGTGATCTCGGCTCACTGCAACCTCCGCTTCCCGGGTTAAAGCGATTCTCCTGCCTGAGCCTCCCAAGAGGCTGAGATTACAGGCATGCGCCACCAGGCCCAGCTAATTTTTGTATTTTTAGTAGAGACGGGGTTTCACCATGTTGCCCAGGCTAGTCTCGAACTCCTGACCTCAGGTGATCCACCCTCCTTGGCCTCCCAAAGTGCTGGGATTACAGGCGTAAGCCATGTCCGGCCAACTATGAGTATTTAAATATGACACCAAAAGCACAACCCATCAAAGAAAAAAATGAGAAATTGAGTTTTACGAAAATTAAAGACTTTTGTGGGCTGAGCATGGTGGCTCATGTCTGTAATCCCAGCATTTTGGGAGGCTGAGGCGGGTGGATTACGAGGTCAGTAGTTCGAGACCAGCCTGGCCAACATGGTGAAACACCATCTCTACTAAAAATACAAAAATTAGCTGGGCATGGTGGCAGGCGCCTGTAATCCTAGCTACTTGGGAGGCTGAAGCAGGAGAATCACTTGAACCCAGGAAGCGGAGTTTGCAGTGAGCCAAGATTGCGCCATTGCACTCCAGCCTGGGTGAAAGTGTGAGACTGTGTCTCAAAAAAAAAAAAAAAAAGACTTTTGCTTTGTATAAAAATCTGTGAAGAGAATGAAAATACAAGCCATAGACAAGGAGAAAATATTTGCAAATCACATATCCAATAAAGAGTTTGTATCTAGAATATATAAAGAACTCTTTAGCCATAACAATAATAAAACAAATAATTAAACTTAAAACTGTGCAAATGTCTGTCTTCGCCAAAGAAGATGTATGGATGGCAAATAAACATAGGGAAATATATTCAATATCATTAGTCATGAAGGATATGCAAATTAAAACCACAATGGGATACCACTATGCACCTATTACAATGGCTAAAATAAAGAACTGAATACAAAATATTGGCCTTGATGTGGAGTAACAGAGTCATTCATTGCTGGTGGAAATACAAAATGGTACAGCCACTTTGGAAAAACAAATTTGGCAGTTTCTTATAAAGTTAAGCATATACTTATGTGACCCAGCAATCTCACTTCTAGATATTTATCCAAGTGAAATGAAAGCTTACATTCATACAAAAACATGTATATGACTAGTTATACATAATTTTCCCAAAATGAGCAATTGAAAATGATAAATTGTGATAATCCATATAATGGAATACTACTCAGCAATAAAAAGGAACAGATTACTGATTCATACAAAAACATGGGTGAATCTTAAAATGCATTTTCCTAAGAAGATCATTATTGGGGCTGGGTGATGGGTACAGGAGGATTGATTATTCTATTTTTGTGTGTGATTGAAAATTTCCATAATAAAAGTTTTAAAAGTGTATTTTAATACGGTATTTTTTAATGATATCACAATGTCCAGGTACTGCACAGATGAGACTGAAGTTCCACGTTCTAAAGCCAGAAGCTGCATCTGAAATGTTGCATAGAAAACTGCTCATTGGCTGGGCGCGGTGGCTCACACCTGTAATCTCAGCACTTTGGGAGACTGAGGCGGGCGGACCACGAGGTCAGGAGATGGAGACCATCCTGGCTAACACAGTGAAACCCCGTCTCTACTTAAAATACAAAAAATTAGCCGGGCGTGGTGGTGGGTGCCTGTAGTCCCAGCTACTCGGGAGGTAGAGGCAGGAGAATGGTGTGAACCCGGGAGGCGGAACTTGCAGTGAGCCGAGATCACGCCACAGCACTCCAGCCTGGGCGACAGAGTGAGACTCCGTCTCAAAAAAAAAACAAAAAACAAAAAACTTAGGTGGGCATGGTGGCAGGCACCTGTAATCCCAGCTACTTGGGAGGCTGAGGCACGAAAAATCGCTTGAAACCAGGAGGCAGAGGTTGCAGCGAGCTGAAATTGCACCATTGCGCTCCAGCCTGGGCGACAGAGCGAGACTCCATCTCAATTAAAAACAACAACAACAACAAAAAACTGCTCATTACATAAAGATCCAATCTGGTAATATAAATTTTATTTTATTAAGATATATACTTAGCACTTTGAATTGCTTCAAACATAATTTGAGGGGAACAAAACTTATTGGCTTGTTGGTTTTAAGAACTGAATTTGCCTAGGCATTAGAAAAAGTACAGAAAGCTCCCCAGAGCAGTCTAGAGCCCAGCAGTCGCAGGCCCCTAGGCCATTTGAGTTATAGGACAGAAGGTGGGGGTGTCAGTGAGCACTGTTCCTTCTGAGTGTCTGTCAATGGAGGTTGCATGTGAAACAGGAAAGAGGTTTGCTGAGGCTCTATGTTTATGTTTGCCTTTTCTTCAACTGGAGACTGAAGTTTGAGAATAGCAAGTAAGCAAGTAATCATTCTCCTAGATCTCATTACTTGAGATCTTTTTTTTTTTTTGAGACAGGGTCTGGCTCTGTTGCCCAGGCTGGAGTGCAATGGGACAATCTCAGCTCACTGCAACCTCTGCCTCCCAGGCTCAAACCATCTTCCCATCTAAGCCTCCCAGGTAGCTGGGACCACAGCCATGTGCCACCATGGTGGGGTAATTTTTGTATTTTTGGTAGAGACAGGGTTTCGCCATGTCACCCAGGCTGGTCTTGAATTCCTAGCTTCAAGCAATCCTCCTGCCTCAGCCTCCCAGAGTAAAGGCATGAGCCACTGTGCTTGGCCTGAGATAATTTCTTAAGATGATGTATAATACCTCCCGCAATGATAGCTTCCCCGATGTAACACCTCCTGCAAGTTGTCCTGAGCTATTTTAAGCTGTAATCAGAATATATTGAAGTTTCAACATTTTTATTGTCCTTGTCCTGTACCCCCAGCAATAAAAAAAAAAAAAAAGACTTAAAAAAATTATGGGGCCTATCGGCTGGGTGTGGTGGCTCATGCCTGTAATTGCAGCACTTTGGGAGGCTGAGGTGGGCGGATCACCTGAGGTCGGGAGTTCAAGACCAGCCTGACCAACATGGAGAAACTCCATCTCTACTAAAAATACAAAATTAGCCAGGTGTGGTGAGCATGCCTGTAATCCCAGCTACTTGGGAGGCTGAGGCAGGAGAATCACTTGAACCCGGGAGGCGGAGGTTGCAGTGAGCCAAGATCAAGCCATTGCACTCCAGCCTGGGCGACAAGAGCAAAACTCCATCTCAAAAAAATAATTATGGGGCCGGGCGCGGTGGCTCAGTCCTATAATCCTAGCACTTTGGGAGGTAGAGGTGGGCAGATTACTGGAGCCCAGGAGTTCAGGACCAGCCTGGGCAACAATGTGAAACCCTGTCTCTACAAAAAAGCTACTCTGGAGGCTGAGGCAGGAGGACTGCTTGAGCCCGAGGTTGAGGCTGCAGTGAGCCGAGATTGTGCCACCGCACTCCAGCCTGGGTGACAGAACAAGACTCCGTCTCAATTAAAAAAAAAAAAAGGAAATTTCTGAAGTGACAGTAATGTTCTATGTCTCGATAGCAATTTGGGATACAAAGGTATAGGCATTTATTATTATTAAAACTTGGAAATTTACACACAAGCACATAAGATTTATACATTTCATTGTATACATATTTTACTTCAAAAGAAAAAAGTCAACAAATATTTAACCTAGTCAATGATATACATGCTGAGTTATTTAGGGGGAAGTCTACTGATGTCTACAATTTACTTTTAAATGTGTCCAAAAAAAAAAAAAACAGGGATTGACGAATGCTTAGAGAAAGGTACAGACATGTGATAAGCCAACTATAGTGAAATGTTAGTGGTAGTCTACATGGTAGGTATATGCTGTTCACTATAAAATTTTTTCAACTTTGCTCTATGTTTGCAAATTTTCACAATAATATATTGGGGAAATGTCTAGAAATGTGATGCTACCCTAGGTCAGCAGGAACTGTGAAAGATTAGACCTGTATTCTGGTTCCCAGATGCTAGAGCCTTTATTTTTTTGGGGGGGGTGGAGGTGGAGTCTCACTCTGTCGCCCAGCCTGGAGTGCAATGGTGTGATCTCAGCTCACCACAACCTCCACCTCCCGGGTTCAAGTGATTCCCCTGCCTCATCTTCCCAAGTAGCTGGATTACAGGCCCCTTCCAGCATGCCCAGCTAAGTTTTTGTATTTTTAGTAGAGACAGGGTTTCACCAGGTTTGTCAGGCCGGTCTCGAACTTGATCCACCCGCCTCGGCCTCCCAAAGTGCTGGGATTACAGGCGTGGGCCACCACATCCAGCCTGCTAGAGCCTTTTATACTTGATGTAATTTCTTGAATTCTGATTTCTTGAGGTTTTGTTTACTTAAATCTAGTTATCTCATCTCCCTTCTACTTTCACTTTCTGGTTTATCTAGTAATTTGTTCATTCATTTTCAAATATTTACCTTTCCCTACTAGGAACCAGGCCCTGTGTAGGTGCTGGGGATACAGTTTTGTTTCTGCTCCCATGGAGCTTCCATCGTGGCTTATTCCCAGTAACTAGCACCTCCAACTCCCTTAATTCTATCAGGAATGCTGTTTCCTACATCTTTGAGGCTACGACAGACAGGGCCAGTTTATCCATTGAATAGTATAGGCCCCACACCAAGGGTCTGGGAGCTTTTTACAGTTCTATGAAAAATGTTTTATGCATGAAAAAAAGAATCTCCAATTTACAAAAGAAAATCGCAAAATCCTATACATTGCCAAGGCTGTCGAAATGAACTCCTAGTCTTTTTGATTCCCTCTTTTTTTACAGCTCTGAATACCAAAGGACTGCCAGCATTTCGGGACCCAGTGGCAAATCTAGCCCTAATATAGATGCTGTATGGGAATAAGACACTCCAATAGTCAGATGGATGCCTAAGCTATCATAGCCTAATGACATTGCAACTTCATTCTTTGAACTTCTTGTGCTGATCTGTTGTTCAGCAGTCCACCTTCTGATTCCCATGTAGGTCTGCGGAGAGGATGCAGTATTTCTTTGGGTATTTCTAGTCTCTGTAACAGTGCTTTGTCAGGTAAACCCATAAAATAGCTTGTGATTAAGAGCTGTCACACCACATGTCTAGAATTTGAGAAGGAAATCGGCCAATCCGGGTGCAGTAGCTCACGCCTGTAATCCCAGCACTTTCGGAGGCTGAGGCGGGTGGATCACTTGAGGTCAGGAGTTCGAGACCAGCCTGACTAACCTGGTGAAACCCCGTCTCTACTAAAAATAAAAAAAATTAGCTGGGTGTGGTGGTGGGCACCTGTAATCCTAGCTTGGGAGACTGAGGTAGGAGAATTGCTTGAACCTGGGAGGCAGAGGTTACGGTGAGCCGAGATCGCACCACTGCACACCACCTGGGTGACAGTGTGAGACTCCATCTCAAAAAAAAAAAAAAAAAAAAAGGCAATCATGTCAACATTATTATTATTATTTTGGTCCCTTACGGCCATACATTTCTCAGTGTAAATTAAATTGCTAATTTAAGAGGGACAAGGAATAGTCTTGCACATCTTCTCATCCATACCTTTAGTTTTAAACTTAGTTCTAGTTGATTCAGGCCTTGTGAAGCCTTGTTTTATCTTATTCTCAGCATCTAGGTTCTAACCCCTACTGTTCTCCCATTATTGACTGTCCCTTGCCAGGCCTCTCTTAATAGCTGAACCCTGGGCTTCTGTTTCTCCATCTTTTTTTTTTTCTTTTGAGATGGAGTCTGGCTCTTATTGCCCAGGCTGGAGTGCAATGGCGTGATCTCGGCTCACTGCAACCTCTGCCCCCTGGGTTCAAGCGATTCTCCTGCCTCAGCCTCCTGAGTACCTGGGATTACAGGCATGTGCCACCACACCTGGCTAATTTTGTACTTTCAGTAGAGATAGGATTTCTCCATGTTGGTCAGGCTGATCTCGAACTCCGGATCTCAGGTGATCTGTCCACCTTGGCCTCCCAAAGTGGGAGGCCACCGTACCCGGCCTGTTTCTCCATCTTTAACTGTGTTGTTTTAGGCCCTCTTGGGTAAAGCCCCGTCAACTCAATCCCCAGGTTTTTTGGGCCATAATGATGCCCCTGAGGTTTGTGCTCCCAGAATGCCCCAGAGCTGGAAACTAGGCAGCTTTTGCACATAAAATTACTTTATTATAAAGGTTTCCCACTAATACATACTAACAAGTATGAGATATTGATTTTAAAAACTTTGTTTTAACCAAAGAAAATAACAGAACAATGCCTTATAAGCCAATATTTAAATAAAACAGAGCATTATGAAATATTTTCTTTTTATTTGTTGGTAATTATATCTGGATGGCTCATGAAATTACTGTAACATCCTTGATTTTATTGTTCCCTCAGGAATTTCTTCTCTATTTTAAATAAAATATGTTTTATGCACTGAGTACATTTAGTATCTCCACTCTGTTAGACAATTACAACACTGTAGATACACAGAGCTATGCAATGTGCCTATTTTAACTATAGATTAGCTTCCTAGGAAGAACGGTGTTGGTATCCTTTGCCATTTAGAGTCAAAAGGAGTCTGATGGCAGTTCTTTACAGTGATTGTTGAGATGACTGAATCTTTCTGAGCCAAGTCTTCACATCTCTATTTTGTTGTTTTAATTTGAATAACTATGAAAAGATTGATTTTTTTTTTTTTTTTTTTTTTTTTTTTTTTTTTAGGACAGGGTCTCACTCTGTCACCCAGGCTGGTGTGCAGTGGTGCGATCATGGCTCACCGCAGCCTCCATCTCCCTGGCTCAGGTGATCCTACCATCTTAGCCTCCCAAGTAGCTGGGACTACAGGCTCCCACCACCACCCCCGGCTAATTTTTGTATTTTTTGTTAATCCTCCCACCTTGGCCTCCCAAGGTGTTAGGATTACAGGTGTGAGCCACTGTGCCCAGCCAAAAAAGACTGAAATCTTTTATTTCTGATGGAGACCTCAAAGAGCTCACTGCATAGGACTGACCCCAGGTTGCCTTTATATTTCCTGCATTTTTCTCCTGTTGCTCTTCAGAGAAGCTGTATGATATAAATGAATGAATGAATGTGTGTGTGTGTACACACACATATATCTCCATTCAAAAGCTATAGCACATGTATGTTTGTGTGTATGTGTATATATGTGCATGTATATAAGTATATATGCATACACACATATACACACACACAAAGGTACAGAAAATATATATCTTGTGACTAAAATTCCCTGAACTACCAGTAACTCCAGAAATTCTATTCTGGAAAACAATGGCTAACATCTAATTCATTATCTTAGAATTATCACAAAAGGAATATGAAAATGTGGTTTCTAGTGCAATGCAGTTAAGATAGGTATTCTTGTAGGCCATGGTTCCAAGAAATTTGTTTGACAACTGTACTGAGTAGTATATTTCTCCACTTCCTTTATTTTTTTCCCTTACCTTTTTTGAAAAAAGAAAATGAAGAAAAATGTGTTCCTCTTTCAAGTTCTTTTTCTCTCCTGGCTTATATAGTATGTTACCAGCAGAACTTTCTCTAAAATGAAAGGAAGTCATTGCTAAGAAGAGACAAAAAGTTAACAGGATTAAGGGAGTAAAAAGGCACATGGAATTTCTGGGTGTGTCCAGAATCTGAGAAGATTTGAAAAGAGGAGCAGAAAGGATTTTTGTATTTTAGAAGTTGAGGGGCCCTCCTGGCCTAGTTTGAAAAACACAATCAGATACAATTTGAAAAAAGTCCAACAAAATCTAGTGGGAAGATAAGCTAGAATCTTGTTACAAAAAGTGTCACGGGCCTTGGTTGTATATTTTAAATGAACTTCTTAATTTCATATCAAAATGCGTAGATACCTCCTGACCCCCGTTCTTGCCCTCCTCCATTTCCCTGTTAAATCCTGACCTTTCTCTGTAGACCTTCCCATTTCCACCCTGGAGGTCTGGCTGTCAGGACTACTCTCAGATTGCCTGGGTCTCCACGGTGGCACCCATTAGCCATGTTGCTTCTGGGCAGGGCATCTGTTTCTGTGCAAAGAGAAAATGCTAGGGTGAGTCACCAGTCCTTCTCTCCTAACAAAAAAGCATTGTACTGTACAGTTTGATTTCAGCTCTTGTGTGCAACTTGTGATTGCAAACTAATGGGGACATGAGGCACAGCTCCAGTGACACACCTCTCAGGTTGCATTATAATGATCTGATTGGGATGTACCCCATTAGACCGTGAGATCCTTTAAGCCTAGGATGCTTTTATTTTTGTGTTCCCAGCCCTAAGCACACTGTGCCTAGCTCAGGGTAAGCACTAAACAAATGTTTCTTGATGAGAATGCTACAGGAGGAAGGGAAGGGTTGTACTCTACACAAAGAGCGGAAAAGCTACCCTTTAAGAAAGAGACTCATCTTCGCATGGCCTGCAGAGGGCGCTCTTGCATCATAGCTATACCATGCATCCTTTGCCCATCACTGGTTTCCTTGAGCAGTACCTTTTTGGTAAAACCACAGGTGTGAGACTTTGGAAATTTAGACTTAAACCTGCCCAAACACATTAGAATATCATCAGTTGCACAGAACAAATCCACATTACAATTATTCCAAAGGGACAAGAACATTCCAGAATTTGCTTAAAGAATACTAAGCCATGACATCTCAGAAAGTCAAACCTAAAGAAGAAAAATTGCCTGGTTAGTCTTCCGGGAAATGTTAATAATTCTTAAATTTGGAAGGCTCCTTATACTCACTTGATGAGCCAGTTCATCTAATCCAACTACCTCATTTCTCAGATGAGGAAACTGAAGTTTATAAAATTCCTCAAGGTGATGTATCTACAGAAAAATTATACTCTCAATTCAGGCTTTAGATGTGTGTTGAAAACATGGCAAGGTGTCCATTTGGAAAAAATGCACCTAGAGCTTTCTCTCTCTCTCCCTCTCCTTATTTAAATAGAAAGATTTAAAAATAAAAATATGGCCAGGCATGGCATCTCATGCCTGTAATCCCAGCACTTTGGGAGGCCAAAGTGTCAGGAATGCTTGAACCCAGGAGTTCGAGACCAGCCTGGGCAACATAGCGAGACCCTACAAAAAATTAAAAATTAGCCAGGTATAGTGGCATGTGCCTATAGTCCCAGCTACTCAGGAGCCTGAGGCAGGAAGATAGCTTGAGCCTAGGAGGTCAAAGCTTCAGTGAGCTGTGATCACACCACTGGACTCCAGCCTGGGCAACAGAATGAGATCCTGTCAAAAAAAAAAAAAAAAAAAGTACTGTAGCAACTGCTGAATAAAATACATAAGACTGGAAAGACACTATTTTAATGGTGAATCTGGACAGCACTCCAAGGGTACATTTTAACAGGTTGGAAGTAGGCTTTTAACATATTATGGGGGGGGATCAACTGTGTAATAAATAACACAGAAGTAAAAAGTGTTGGTTAGCCAAACTGACCATCAAATTGAGAGCCAAAAAGCCATTAAGTTATGATTCTGGACAAGGCTCTGATTGCCACAGTTCAGAAAAGTTATTTGACATCTTTTTCACATTGTTAAGCTTAAAAAACAAACCCAAACTCAAACCCCCAAACCCTCAAAGCATCAAGTGCTTGAAGCATTTCTAATATACCTTCCGCATCAACCCTCACCTCCTTCTTGTTTCAGAGAAACCATGATCCTCCTCCAGGCTGGTTCTTAATAAGCACCCCCTCCCTTCCCTGGGTGCCTCCCATTTGTAGGCAGCCATTATTGGGCTGTATTCTGGTTGTGTTGAGGCTGGCAGGAAAGAGGAACAAGGATAGCATGTTCATGTGGTGTGAGTGGTCTCAGCTTCTAGGCATGCTGGGGGAAAGTGCAGTCCTGTGGCCCTGTGAGAGGCCCACTCAGACCCTGGCCAGCTCTAAGGGCTAAAGCAGCTCTGAGGTGTAGCACTTCACTTCCATCGGTTTTAGAGGCCCTACCTGGGGAGAAGAACGGCAGAAAAGCAGCCCTCAAAGAAATGCTACCATGGGATATGGCCTCAAGAGAGGAGCCTCAGCCTGAGATGAGTTGGGGGGTGGCCTTGAAGAAAAGAGGCCCTGGCTTCAGGGGCATGGGGGAAGACAGATAAGGTGTTGGAAGGAAGCCACTCAGGATTCTTTGGAAAGCGAGGACAGTGAAGTTGGAGATTAAGCACCCGTAAACAGGGCAAATTACAGGAATTCTCCCCAGCCAACGGGAAGGGAAGGGCAGGGCCTGAGCACTTTCCTGGCCTCTCAAATTTGAAGATGCCTGGGGGTCACTGGGGAATCTTGTTGAAATGCAGAATCTGATCCAATAAGTCTAGAATCCTGCCTCAGATTCTGGATTTCTACCAAGCTCCCTGGTGAGGCTGCAGGTTCTTAGGCCCCACTTTCAGAAGCAAGGGTGTCTTCTAGACTTCAGAATAGAGAAAGTTGAACAACAGAGACCATGTACCAGAGAGTCATCTATGGGCAAATTCGTTCGGAGGAAGTCCTTCTAGCTCCAGTTCAAATTCAAGGTTGTCTTTGCAGATTCCCAGGTAGTAAAAGGATTTTAGGAGTTCAATTATTGGGCAAGGAGGGGAAAGGATCCCAGATTTAAGGACCCCTCATCAATATCTGTTGGGGCTGGGAAGAAGAGTGGCTGGTTTTCCATTAGGTAGGGGGCCCAGATCACTAATAATCAGGGCGATCTGGTGAGGCAGAAGATGCCAGCAAGAAACGCCCTGGAGGGCCTGAAGCAGCTGCTGAATTCCCCATGAGCAGCTTTTCACATGCTACCTGAAGGCAGCCACTGGGAGGTTTTGAAAGAAGATACTAAGTGACTCCACACTAGCACTTGCCACACTAGATAACCTGGTGAGAGAAGCTGCTAATTGTAATAGAGGCAGAATGTTATCTGTACTGTTTAAAACAAGTTTTCCAGGGGGAAATGAGGACAGGCCAATGCAGCCAGAAAGCACTGGGTGTTGGCTTTGCAGAAAGCTGTTAGGAACAGGGTTGCCAGGTGTCCTGTTTTGAACTGGACAGCATGGTATTTTAGCTTCTAGTGTACGAAAATGCAGTAAATGCCTGTTTTTTAAAAAAGTCATTATTGCGGCCGGGCGCGGTGGCTTACCCCTGCAATCCCAGCACTTTGGGAGGCCAAGGTGGGCGGATCACCTAAGGTCAGGAGTTCAAGACCACCCTGACCAACATGGAGAAACCCTGTCTCTACTAAAAATAAAAAATAAAATAAAATAAAAAAGCCAGGAGTGGTGGTGCATGCCTGTAATCCCAGTTACTCAGGAGGCTGAGGCAGGAGAATCACTTGAACCCAGGATGCGGAGGTTGTGGTGAGCTGAGATTATGCCATTGCACTCCAGCCTGGGCAACAAGTGCGAAACTCCATCTAAAAAAAAAAAAATCGTTATTATGGCCGGGCGCGGGGGCTCATGCCTGTAATCCTGGCACTTTGGGAGGCTGAGGTGGGTGGATCATGAGGTCAAGAAATCGAGACCATCCTGTCCAACATGGTGAAACCCTGTCTCCACTAAAAATACAAAAATTAGTTGGGCATGGTGCCACGGTGCCTGTAGTCCCAGCTACTCAGGAGGCTGAGTCAGGAGAATCACTTGAACCTGGGAGGTGGAGGTTGCAGTAAGCCGAGATCGTGCCACTGCACTCCTGCCTGGCGACAAGAGCGAGACTCTGTCTCAAAAAAAAAAAAAAATCATTATTATTTCACATGTGCTTTATATCTTATGTTTTGATTTATTTTTAATCAGCAGGGGTTTGTAATTTCAGCTTTTAGTTACTCCTGCTATTAAGTATTGAATGGACAAACACTACTTAAAACAGCGTTACACTTCTTTTGAAATGTGAGGAATCCTTTTATTTATCTGTGTGCAAATAACATGTTTCAACACTACTGTTAAGTATTCTGTTAAAGTACAAGTCTATCCCTTAGGAGGGGAGGGTACACTCTACAAGAAGTTTTTTTCCCCAGTCTCTATGGGGTGGTTATTTCTGTAATCCTATTTATGGATGAAGCAGGGGAAATACAGTCATCACTGGGGCAATGATAAGAGCTACTGTGCACTGAGGGTTTACCATGTGCCTGTCAGTATGGGCAGTCTATATCCTCTACCTCCTTCCTCACAGAGATCCCGTGAGGAGGGGGGTCCAGTTACCCTCATTTTACAGAACAGTAAACAGGCTCAGGGAGATTCAGTATTGAGGCCCCAAGCCTGGAAGTTATCCTCCATTTCTCTTTTCCTCTTTGGCCCCTCCTCCAATTTATTAACAAGTTCTGTCAGCTATAACTCCAAAATATATTTTTAAAATATGACCTTTTTTCCTACCCTAGCTCAAGTCCTCATTATCTTTCTTGCTTAGATGTCGCATTAGCCTCCAAACTGTCCCCCGGGGCCACTCTTACCCTTAGTACCATCTTCCTTCCACACAATGGGCAGGGTGGGTTTTTTTAGTTGTTGTTTGTTTGTTTTTTGAGACAGGGTCTAAGTCTATTGCCCAGGCTGCAGTGCAGTGGTGTGGTCATAGCTCATTGCAGCTTCAATCTCCTGGGCTCAAGTGGTCCTCTCACTTTAGCCTTTCAAGCAGCTTAGGCTACAGGTGCATACCACCACACCTGGCTAATTTTTAATTTTTTGTAGAGATGCAGTCCCGCTATGTTTCCTAGGCTGGTTTTTTGTTTTGTTTTGTTTTGTTTTCTGAGATGGAGTCTTGCTCTTTTGCCCAGGCTGGAGTGCAGTGGTGTGATCTTGGCTCACTGCAACCTCTGCCTCCCGGGTTCAAGTGATTTTCCTGCTTCAGCCTCCTGAGTAGCTGGGACTACCAGCGCCCACCACTATGCCTGGCTAATTTTTGTATTTTTAGTAGAGTCGGGGTTTCACCATGTTGCCCAGGCTGGTCTCGAACTTCTGACCTCAGGTGATCTGCCCACCTTGGCCTCCCAAAGTGCTGGGATTACAGGTGTGAGCCACCGTGCATAGCTGCTAGGCTGGCCTTGAACTACTGGCCTATAGTGATCCTCCTGCCTCAGTCTCCCATAGCGTTGAAATTACAGGCATGAGCCACCACTCCTAGCCCAGAGTGATCTTTCTAAACTGTATATCAGATGATGTGCTCTCCAATGGCTTCTCTTCATATTTAAAATAAAACCCAAAGTCTTTTCCAGGACTTACAAGGCCTTACCTGATCTGGCTCCCCATTGCTGCATGCAAACTCTTCATTCATTCATTCAACTAATATTTACTGAGGGCCTGCCATGTGCCAGACACTCTTATAGCTGCTAGCATATTGCTTCTGTACAGAGCTCACATTCTAGTGGGAGGAGACAGTAATCAAAGAAATACAAAGTATGTCAGAGGGCGATAAGTGGCATGGAGAAAAATGAAGCAGGAAAGGAGACCAGGGAGTGCTGTGTGGCAGTGAGAGGCCACCATTTGTAATAGGACGGCCAGGAAGACTTTCCCGCGAAGGTGACATCTGAGCAGAACAACTGAAGGAGAGGAAGGAGTGAGCCAGGTAGACTTTGGAGGAAGAACATTCTAGGCAGAGGGAAAAGCAAATGCCAAGGTGCTAAGGAAGAGGCGAGTTTGGCATGTTTGAGGAATAGCAAGGAGGCCGATGTGGCTAGAGTAGAGCGCACAGGCAGAAGTCAGAGATGGCTTGGCCGTGGGTTGGGGAGATGGCAGACCTGTAGGAATCTGTTGGCTCCCAACCAAGCGACTTGGACTTGGACTAAGTGGGTGGGAAGCTGGGGAAGGGATGTAAGCAGAGCAGTGATATGATTGTGTAGAAGGACGATGTGGCTGTAGGGAGGCAGGCTCAGCATCAAAGACAGAAACAATAAATCATGGTGGCATGGGCTAGAATGGTGGCCATGGAGGAAGAGAGAAGTGCTCAAATGTTGCTGAATGAATAGTGAATAAATGAACTTGCTCAATGATGGAGTCAAAATGCACATGCAGCAATCTGACTTGAGCTGCCTTGCTCTTAGTAAGGGTGAACAAAAACTAGGAGAGAGGGGCTGCTGCAGCCCCCTTGGAACTTTCCGGCTCTGAGATTTTAGCAGCTTTCCTTCTGTGGGGTATGCAGGGAAGAAGGAAAATACGCCTATAATGGAAGCTTTATTGGAAAAGGCAGAAGGTAGAAAAACATCTGGAAGGACAAAAAGCCCACCAGGCAACCAACCAGTCAACCAGTAACAATGTACAGGCTTGAGATTGGGGTATTGATCAATTGCCACTTAGGCCACACATAATCACTACCACACACAATCACTATGTGTGATTTTTTTTTTCCCTCAAGAGCATGTAGTAAAAGGAATGCTTCGGAATTAAAAATAAAAATTTTAAAAATTACCCCTTTTAAAAATAAACTGAATAATTTGTAAAACTATGGAGAGTATGGTGATGAACACAAAGGCTATGACTTTAAGTCACCTTTTCTGGGAAAGCAACTGGTTTAGAAGATTAAACTATGCAAACAAAAGGCAAAGATTCTGGGCCGGGTACGGTGGCTCACGCCTGTAATCCCAGTACATTGGGAGGCCAAGGTAGGCAGATCGAGACCATCCTGGCCAACATGGTGAAACCCCGTCTCTACTAAAAATACAAAAATTAGCTGGGCGTGGTGGCACGTGCCTGTTATCCCAGCTACTCAGGAGGCTGAGGCAGGAGAATCACTTGTACCTGGGAGTCAGAGGTTGCAGTGAGCTGAGATTGTGCCACTGCACTCCAGCCTGGCCACAGAGCCGGACTCCATCTCAGAAAAAATAATAATAAAAAAAAATTTAAAAAAGATTCTGGGCCGGGCGCGGTGGCTCACGCCTGTAATTCCAGCACTTTGGGAGGCTGAGGCAGGCAGATCACGAGGTCAGGAGATTGAGACCATCCTGGCTAACACGGTGAAACCCCGTCCCTACTAAAAATACAAAAAATTAGCCGGGCGTGGTGGCAGGCACCTGTAGTCCCAGCTACCCGGAAGGCTGAGGCAGGAGAATGGCGTGAACCCAGGAGGCGGAGCTTGCAGTGAGCCGAGATCGCGCCACCGCACTCCAGCCTAGGTGACAGAGCGAGACTCCATCTCAAAAAAAAAAAAAAGATTCTGAACCATCCATTCTCTGGGTTGCACTTAAATTTTTGGCTTCATTAGGGATGACTTGGAGCTGCTATGCTTGTCATGCAAAATATATTCCTCCATGTTATTTTCCATTTGCTAATCAGTTGGATCCATTTGAGTCAAACTGTGCCTTTGTAGACTTAGTTGCTTCTTTTGGAAGCTTCTTTCAAAGTTTCTTTCTTTAGTTGCTTCTTTCAAACTAGGTTACAGAAACAAGAGCTGAATTAGACACACAGCTGCAGAAAGCAGATTTCTACTTTCAAATTTAAGATGAAAAATATGAATATTGAGAGTATTTCTTTCATGTTGAAGTCAAGCAACTTTCTTGGTAAAATTCTATTTCTTAACGCAGTCAGTAATTGGTGGGTGAGGTGACCACATGCCCTGAGGAGGCAGGTAGGCCCATCTAGAGCAGGAGCTGGGCTCATGCAGATGGATCTTTGACCCTACCTCTGTTCCTCATAGTTGGATGACCCTGGCCAACTCACTTCACCCTGTTACTTTCCTTATCTGCAAAATTCATGTCTCCAAAATTCCCTTGTGGGGTTGCTGTGAGGATGAGTTGAAATGATGTGTGTGGTGTCACAGCATGATTTCCTTGATCCATGGAAGTTATTAAGTTGTTGGCAGTCCACTTCTTGCTTTTGTGGAGTTGTATTTTTGTTCTAGCTCTTTTGTTCACAGACGGGGTGACTATGTAATTTATCATCCAAACTGGGAATTAATAAATGAAAATGAAAGACTAAGTGGAGGAGAGTCTGGGCTCAAAGGTGTGATCAGGACTCTTCCCAGGCAAACCTGAACATGTATGGTCACCTTCCCTAATACTAATGCGTAGTCAGACTGAGCAGCCTGTGGGAGAAAGCTGGCTGCCATCATTCTGCCACTCACTGCTGGAGGGACAACAAGGCAGAAGCAGTCTGGCGGGCCAAGCTAGACCTTGTCTGTGTTGGGAAGACTTACATCATGTGCTGGTAAAGAACTAACAACTGCTGGGCACAGTGGCTCATGCCTATAATCCCAGCACTTTGGGAGGCCAAGGTGGGAGGATTGCTTGAGGCCAGAAGTTTGAGACCAGTCTGGACCACCTAGTGAGACCTTGTCTCTACAAAAAAAAAAAAAAAAAAAAAAAAGTTAAAAAAAAAATTAGCTGGTCCTGGTGACATGCACCTGTAGTCCCAGCTACTCAGGAGGTTGAGGAAGGTGGATCACTTGAGCCCAGGAGTTAGAAGCTGCAGTGAGCTATGACTGCACCACTGCACTCCAGCCTGGGCAACTGAGCAAGACACTGTCTCAAAAAATAAAACAAAAAGACTAACAACCTGGTCTTTGAAAAATATTGAGTGGCCAGGCACGGTGGCCCATGCCTATAATCCCAATGCTTTGGGAAGCCAAGGCGAGTGAATCACTTGAGGTCAGGAGTTCAAGACCAGCCTGGTCAACATGGTGAAACCCCATCTCTACTAAAAATACAAAAAATTAGGGTGTGGTGGTGGGTGCCTATAATCCTGGCTACTCGGGAGGCTGAGGCAGGAGAATCGCTTGAACCCGGGAGGTGGAGGTTGCAGTGAGCTGAGATTGGGCCATTGCACTCCAGCCTGGGTGACAACAGTGAACTCCATAAAAAAAAAAAAAAAAAAAGGAAAAAAAAAGAAAAAGAAAAGGAAAAATTATTGAGTGAAGAAGCCTCTTCCCTTCCTCCCCCACCACCTTATAATTTGGCAAAGGGCCTCCATCTGTGGGGCCTAGATTGTTTCCTAGGAGATAAAAATAGCCAGCATGTGTCAAGATAGCATCAAACCTGCAGGGGCAGGTGAGGACTCCAGAATGGGGTTATAAGCAGGTCTTTTTTTTTGTGAGCCAGGCTACATGCCAGGCTTTATGCTACTGTGTTTATTTCTCTTTGTTACTTGCCAGCACAGTGATACTAGAACTTGCAGAAATTTAAGGGTAACTGGTATTACTTTAAAATACCTTTTCCCAGGCTCCCACTGCAGACCTTCAAAATCCACGTCCCCCAAGATTCTGTATATTTAAACTGGTGTCCAGAGCAGTTTCTATGACCTCAAAAGGTTGGGAAACATTGCCCTCATGTTCAGAAAAGTCCTTTAAACTTTTCAGCTTTGACTTAGTTGTGGAGAGATGTTGAAAAATGCCTTTTGTCATCCCATTGCCTGTACCTCAGATATGAAGGAAGAAATGACCCAAGGAGGCTTCGATGGAGCCAAGATCATCAGAGGGAGAGTCTCGGGAGAAAGATGAATCTTCAGGGCAGGGGCCAGGGTTTGTTGGTCTCTCTGCTTCTGGCCCCTGCAGTTACTCTTTTTCAGTGTCAACCTCAGAGGAGCTGAGCTTTATTTTTATTATAAAAGCAGAGATTACCTGTCGCTATACTTTATCAATCCTTTCTCTTCTTTCCCCATCATTCTTCCAGAAAGAATTGTTCATACTCCTTGTCTCTGCTTCCTTAATCTTCATTCACTTCTGACTGCAGTGGAATGAAGACTGACCTGGGTAACCTGCCCTATGTGACTGTGGGCAGGTTAATGAACTACTCCAACCCTCAGTTTCCCCACTGTGACTTATAAAATGAGGTAATGCAAGAAAAATTTCCAACATAGTCCCTGGCAGATAGTAAATACTTATTTTTTTTATTTTTATTTTTTTGAGGCGGAGTCTCGCTCTGTTGCCCAGGCTGGAGTGCGGTGGCACGATCTCGGCTCACTGCAACCTCCGCCTCCCGGGTTCAAGCGATTCTCCTGGCTTCAGCCTCCCGAGTAGCTAGGACTACAGGCATGTGCCACCATGCCTGGCTAATTTTTGTATTTTTAGTAGAGACGGGGGTTTCACCATATTTGCCAGGCTGGTCTCGAACTCCTGACCTTGTGATCTGCCCACCTCAGCCTCCCAAACTGCTGGGATTACAGATGTGAGCCACCTCGTCTGGCCAGTAAATACTTAATTTTAACCCTTTCCCTTTCCCTACCTCTGGCCCCAAAACAGAGATAAAATTTCTTTTCCTAAAATCATTAGTAACATAATTGATTTTTTTTTCTTTTTTTTTTTTTGAAACAGAGTCTTGCTCTGTCACCCAGTCTAGAGTGCAGTGGCGCAATCTCGGCTTACTATCACCTCTGCCTCCCAGGTTCAAGTGACTTTTTTGCCTCGCCTCCTGAGTAGCTGGGATTACAGGCGTGTGCCAACACTTCGTTAATGTTTTTGTATTTTTAGTAGAGATGGGGTTTCACCATGTTGGCCAGGCTGGTAAAATCATTAGTAACCTAATTGGAAAATTCTATCATTTTTCAGGGCTCAATTTACTTTTTTTTGGTCAACATTTAAGACTATACTCAATTCTTGAAATTCCTATTCTTTTCCTATATTTATGCCACTTTTTCTAGCTTTTCCCTCCTGGTTCCGAAAACATCTCTAGCCTGCCTAGTATTAGAGGCACTCCCTGCCCAGTGTCACATGGGCAGTCATTTAACAGCCATGATATCCTGGCCCCACATAATCATTTGCTCCCTAAATAGGGACTTGTATGAATAACCACACAAGGATTTCACTGTCTTTTTCCTTTATATACACCTTACATTTAGGTGTATTAATGAAATTATGCAGCCATTGAAAAGTATCACGTTGAAAGCTATGGAAAGATGCAGAAGTGATTAACATCTTCAGTAGATATAGTGCAATGCAAAATGCTACATGTTAAAAATCAGGGTGAGGTGCTATTCACCTTAAGAAGGCACCATAAAGGCCAGGTGCAGTGGCTCATGCCTGTAATCCCAGCACTTTGGGAGGCTGAGGTGGGCGGATCACGAGGTCAGGAGATTGAGACCATCTTGGCTAACATGGTGAAACCCCGTCTCTACTAAAAATACAAAAAATTAGCCGGGTATGGTGGCACATGCCTGTAATCCCAGCTACTTGGGAGGCTGAGGCAGGAGAATCGCTTGAACCCAGGAGGCGGAGGTTGCAATAAGCTGAGATTGTGCCACTGCACTCCAGCCTGGGTGACAGAGCGAGACTCTGTGTTAAAAAAAAAAAAAAAAAAAGAAGGCACTATAGGCCAGGCATGGTGGCTCAGGTCTGTAATCCCAGCACTTTGGGAGGCCAAGGCGGGCAGATCACCTGGGATCAGGAGTTCAAGACCACCCTGGCCAACATGGTGAAACCCTGTCTCTACTAAAAATGCAAAAATTAGCCAGGCATGGTGGGATACACCTATAATCCCAGCTACTTCGGAGGCTGAGGCAGGAGAATCACTTGCCCTTGGGAGGCGGAGGTTGCAGTGAGCCGAGATTGCACCACTACACTCCAGTCTGGGCAACAGAGGGAGACTTTGTCTCAAAACAAAAATAAAAACAAAAACAAAAACAAAAATAAAAGGCACTACAGCCGCCTAACACAAAGATGACAGAATCTTATCCCTACGCTGTAGCCACACACAACCACACCCAAGATCCCCCAAGGAAAATGGATGAATAGAGAACACTAGCAAATGAGAATTAAGCATCACTTTGCTACAAATACTCCAGTAAACTGGGCCTGAGCACTGCTTTGGGCTTCCAGACTGTAGGCTTCCTCTATCTCCCAGGCATAAATAGACTCTTACCTTAGTGAGAGCACATCAGACATTAGCCAAGTGTGGTGGTGCGTGCCTGTAATCCCAGCTACTTGGGAGACTGAAGCTGGAGAATCGCTTTAACCCGGGAGGTGGAGGCTGCAGTGAGCTGAGATCTCACCACTGCACTCCAGCCTGGTGACAGAGCGAGACTCTGTCTTAAAATAACAATAATAATAATAATTCTCTGATGACTCCTCAGGAAATTCTCCTCATTTTAAGAGTATGCTATGTTGTTCTGTGAAAATGAAGACTACCAGCACTTCTGTGTAAACTCTAGGAAGAGTTTGACTATAGGAGTATGGTAATCCTTGCTGTGTAAAGAAAGGATGGAAAGCTACTTTGTTTTGATAAAGTAAAATGTATTGAAGTGCCTATTTTGAGTAAATTAAAATTCAGAGTACTTACCATTTCAGCTGGTCTCAACAGCAAATTTTTAGAAGTCTGAAATACATCAATACCGTGAAATAGGAGACTCTTACTTCCTTAAGACATTCATGAAATCACTGGGTTAGGTGCTAGTAATGCAATGATGAGAAAACACACACACACACAAACACACACACACACAATCCCAGCTCTTATGGGGTTTATAGTCAAGTGGGGAGACAAACATTAATCAAATAATTACACAAATAAATTTAACAAACTGCAGAGTGCATGATGGAAGAGCAGTATTAGATGGTATGAGATGATTAACAGGGTCTGTTAATTGGCCAGAAACATCTGGGAAAGCTCACCTGAGACTGTCAGTTGTGCTATGGTTGGAGGATGGGGATGGGAGGTGGCTGGTGAGGGCCTCGTTAGGGAAGGAACTAAGGGTGCAGGAGCCCTGCTGCTGAAGCAGTATGAGCCTCGGGTAACACAAGGGCTAACCCAAATGCCTACACAGAGTAAGGATTGTGGGAGAGGAAGAAGTGACATGCCTCTCAAGTATTAAAATTCAGTTTTCATCATTTAAAAATAGAGTAACAATAGGCAAACAGTTTGTGTTTTTCACAGGGATTGTAAGAGTCAATAAATGATCACTGAACTCCTAGGAGGGTCCTAAAACTGAGCGTTTGAATTCCAGAATTTAAATGCTGGGTAGAAAAGGATGACCCAGCAAGTATTCCTGAGTCTGAAGAAGAAAAGCCAGGAGTGAGTTTAGTGTTACTAATGGCAGAGGAAAAGAGGGCCTTTTAAAAAGGAGGCAGTGGTACTCAGAGTTGAAGGCTACCAAAAGATCAAGGAAAATGAGAACTGAAAAAATATCTGTTGGAGTTAGCAACATGGAGGCCAATGACATTCACAAAATGCTTAAAATGCACTGATATTGTATAATTAGTTTCAAGCATCTTCTGAATTATCTGTGTCTTTTGCCTGACTGGGAGGGGTGTGGGTTGCTTTAGATCAAATTCCACACTTCTGGAGATCTGGGGGCATTCTAGCAACAATCCAGATAGTGTTACAAACAAGACCATTATAAGATAAACACATTTTAACAAGGCATTTATTACCCAATGCTTTAATATTAGAGAGACTCAACTGGGCTCATGTTAAAAACAATGAAGCATCTATGTCTTATGCAATGCTGTATAGGAAGTATCTGATAAAGTCTAGATCCTCAGAATAAAAATTCTATGCATTGGTCTATTGTCTTTATTTAAGACAAAGAGTGTGCTTAAGGTACAGGTATCTACCAGCTACTGAAAACTGCAGAACCCCTATCCATGATGTATCCTTATTTATAGAATGCTCTAAAAATGCTCTAAAAATCTCCCATAAAACAGGATGAAAGTAGTTTTCTAATCCAAAATGTCATCATAATTGACACTTCTCAGGGTAAAAATTAGCACATAATGGTGAGTGAGCTCAGAAAGATTCAAAATAAACAATTTATACAAATCGAGCTCTCCAACAATTGCAAATATACAGTATCTATTAGTCTTTAGCTGAATTAATCATTTATTTTTTATTTTTATTTTTTTTTTTGAGATGGAGTTTCGCTCTTGTTGCCCAGGCTGGAGTGCAGTGGAGTGATCTCGGCTCACCACAACCTCCGCCTCCCAGGTTCAAGTGATTCTCCTGCTCAGCCTCCCGAGTAGCTGGGATTACAGGCATGCGCCACCACACCCAGCTAACTTTTTTGTATTTTTAGTAGGGACGGGGTTTCTCCATGTTGTCAGGCTGGTCTCGAACTCCTGACCTCAGGTGATCCGCCCACCTCAGCCTCCCAAAGTGCTGGGATTACCAGCGTGAGCCATCACACCCAGCCTAAATTAATCATTTCTTAAGGCCCTCATAAAGTTACTGTTTGTAAAAAATAAAATTCTACATATATGGGAATTTAGAAAAACATTTAATTGTCATAATTGAATGTAATTAATCATTGTTAAAATATCAAAGCAATAATACATTTCAGAGGATATATATGTAATGATTTTTAAGGCTCTAGTGAAGCATACTCTAAAATGTAGCTAAGCAATCTATTAACACCGGCCTTTTACAGAATACAGTTACAATCATTCTAACAAGATAAATTGGCTGGGCGCAGTGACTCATGCCTGTAATCCCAGCACTTTGGGAGGCCAAGGTGGGTGGATCACCTGAAGTCAGGAGTTCAAGACCAGCCTGGCCAACATGTCGAAACCCCATCTCTACTAAAAATACAAATAATTATCCAGGTGTGGTGGCAGGCACCTGTAAACCTTGGCAGGCTGAGGCAGGAGAATCGCGTGAACCCGGGAGACGGGGGTTGCAGTGAGCCAAGATTGCACCATTACACTCCAGCCTGGGTGACAGAGCAAGACTCTGAGAAAAAAAGAAAGATAAATTATACATATGATTGATATACAAGCAAATTATATGTATTCACACATATATAGTTTCCTTTTGGAAGATTTTAGGAAAATATTTGTCACAATTAATGATTTTTATATTTTATTTATAAATTGAGTACTTTGACAAAATATTATATTAAATGGTTCAGTAAGACTGAACCATATATGATGTACTTTTATATGTTATTGCATTTTTAAAAATCTGTAATTTTCAATAACAAATCTCAAAATATGAAAATAAATTTCTTGGTTTGGCACAGTGGCTCATACCTGTAATTCCAGCACTTTGATTGGCCAAAGCGGGTGGATCACTGGAGTCTGTGAGTTTGAGACTAGCCTAGGCAACATGGCAAAACACCATCTCTACAAAAAAATACAAAAATTAGCTAGGTGTGGCAGAGGGTACCTGTAGGCTAGGGAGGCTGAGGTGGGAGGATCCATTGAGCCCATGAGACCTAGGCTGCAGTGAGCTGCAACTGGGCAATAGAGCGAGAGCTTGTCTCAAAATAAATAAATAAATAAATAAATAAATTTCTTCTCTTTAAATCTTGGACCTAGTCATCAGATCAATCTTTCTAAAATTTTGTTTTCATTCATGCATATTATTCAGTGGCTCCCCACTTCCTACAAAATGAAGTTCAGCTCTTTGTTCTGACATGTAAACCATTTCAATATTTGGCTTCAAACATTATTTCCAAAGCAGGCCATGCTCCTCATCTCCACCCTGAGCTTGTGGTGTGTTCCTCACCTTGAAAGCTCTTCCTCTTTCTCTTCTTCAAATTTTGTGATTTTTAAAGATGCAGTTCAACTCCCACCCACCTCCCTTATGAAATCTTCCCTTATGCTTCTAGTGCCTTCCTCTGGCCTTGTCTTCATCACTTATTTTGGGTTTTAAACAACGACTATTATGTACTTAGTAACAGTACTTGTGTCCCCTTTTTTTTTTTTTGAGACGGAGTTTCGTTCCCGTTGCCCAGGCTGGAGTGCAATGGTGTGATCTTGGCTCACGGCAACCTCTGCCTCCCGGGTTCAAGTGATTCTCCTGCCTCAGCCTCCCGAGTAGCTGGGATTACAGGCGCCCGCCACCATGCCCAGCTACTTTTTGTATTTTTAGTAGAGACGGGGTTTTGCTATGTTGGCCAGGCTGGTCTCGAACTACTGACCTCAGGTGATCCACCTGCCTTGGCCTCCCAAAGTGCTGGGATTACACATGTGAACCACTGTGCCCAACCTTGTGTCTCTTAGCCGAATGGGAATTACCTTTGATGCCTAGCACAATCCTGAGAATTATAAAATTTGAGTGAGTATAAAATTATAAGCATATGCTAGTATTACCTTAATTACCTCTGACCTATTTTACTTTATTCTTACAGTTTTTCTATCTACAGAAATAGTATAACTAAACGTCAAGTTTACTATTGCTTAAGTGTCTCTCATTCTCTTTCAAAGAAACTGATCTTGCTGTTGTCTCCATTTAATGCATACTCTTCACTGTGCAACTGAAATATAGAGAGTCTGGAATTTTCCTCAAACTAGGGACTAATTCCCTTTAATTTCATCAAGTCTTCGGTAAGTTCTTGTGTTTTGTGATAAATACATTTTTACCTTCCTTTTAATGGAATATTTGAATGTTCAATTTCTCCAAAAATACAGAACTTTAAAAAACCCAAAAAACAGTAAGGTCTTTCTTTCATTGAGTTTGATGTTTATTGTTTTTCTCTCCTTTCTCCAAGCACAGGGGAAGAGGTATAAAAGCAGAGGGATATATGCTTTTGAAAAGCCACCCTGGGCTAGATGCAGAAAAGCAGAAATTATGGTGCTAGCTTCTTTTACTGCATAGGCAGTTTAGCTCTGCTTAAGACTATTGTACTTGAGTCCTAAGTTTACAAATCTAGGGAAATCATGCTTACAAATGAGCATGGTTTTCTTTTTGCATATAACAGCACCAATTACTTATTAAACACCTACTATACATCAGATGCAATGTTGGTTGCTTTATATGTTACCTAATTTTCATGATCAAATGTATCATGATTTCCATTTTACAAATGAGGAAACCGAGGCTTAGAGATGCTAAGTAACTTTAACAACTAGTAAATGGCAGAGCTAGAGTTTGGATGCAGAACTGATTCCAAAGCCTATGCTCTTTTCTCTACATCTTGCACTGTCAGTGTCTTTTAGTGGCAGGAATTCTCACTGGGGAATGTTGGGGCTTGCATCTATGACTCTGGCAGCTAAATGGAAGGATAGAATAATAATAAAAAAGTTCCATTGTATCTAGGGAGGCTTACCAGACCCCTTCCCCTATGCACAGTTGCTCCAGGCTTTGTTATTAGATGTTCCTCACTCTGACAATTTACATTTCAGTGTACACTAAATTTGGCACTGTCCCTTTTGTTATGGAACATCTGATCATTTCTGTCTGGGTAGGTGGGGAGGAAGGCTGAGAAGTTTTTATCTTTGTCAAGGCCCAGGAATGAAAACAACACCAGGAAGTAAATCAATGCAATAATATACATTTTATATTAAAAATATAATATGCAGGATATTTTATATTTAATATTAGTATATAACATATTAATATATAAACATTATTTAACATTATGCATTTTATATATATTAGAAATTCTACCCTGTAAAAATATATTTCTCAGAGGGGCCGGCATTCGGGGGCGGGGGGGGCAATACATTTATCACACAATATGAAACTTACATAAGACTAGATATATCTATAGTCTTCGTGCTGTGCTGATATATAAATTCCAAGTTTCAGCTGTTAGTTACTTACTTGAAGATCAGTAGAAGGAAATTTCAGTGTGACAAGAATGTTGACAATCCCTGTGCTATCTGTACTAGGATCTAGTTCCACTGTGCTCTTCCAGGGAAGGATGTAGCTGTGTATGCAGGTTTTAGTTGGACAGTCATCTTTTTCTAGTGGCAGTTTCCCAGTCGCTGTTCTGTGTATTAGGACCACGGGAGGAGAGAAAAGGTTATTCTTCCTTCTCCATTTTTCCACACTTAAGAGAATTTAATATACTGTGTTTTCTAGTTAGTAGTTAATTTTGTGTAATAGTCTAGAGATTGCTATACAGATTTAATGTGTTTTACACTTAGTTGGGCAAAAGTGTATTAGTATCTACCGCCAACCAGATCTAACTACATAAATATATATTATATAATTACATTAAGGATAATTTGTGGGTTTTGCGTGTGAACCCTAAAAATCTGAGCCAGGTCCCAGTTAATTTAGAAAGTTTATTTTGCCACGGTTGAGGATGCGTGCCCATGATACAGCCTCAGGAGGTCAGAACCCGAGGTGGTCAGAGCAGTTTGGTTTTGTACATTTTAGGAAGACACGAGACATCAATCAGCGTGTGTAAGATGAACACTGGTTCAGTCCAGAAAAGGTGGGACGACTTGAAGCAAAGGTGGGACAACTCAAAACAGGGGGCGGGCTTCCAGGTTTTAGGGAGATAAGAGGCAAATCACTGCATTCTTTTGAGTTTCTGATTACCCTTTCCAAAGGAGGCAATCAGATATTCATTTATCTCAGTGAGCAGAGGGGTGACTTTGAATAGAATCGGAGGCAGGTTTGCCCTAAGCAGTTCTCCGAAGCTTGACTTTTTCCTTTAGCTTAGTGATTTTGGGGCCCCAAGATTTTCCTTTCACATGAGTTAATAACTGTCCAGTGTTGTGAAATATCATTTTAATATTAGGATATCTGAAATGTTTCCATATGGCTGGGTGTGGTGGCTCACGCCTGTAATCCCAGCACTTTGGGAGGCTGAGGCCTGAGGAACACTTGAGCCCAGGAGTTTGACACCAGCCTGGGCAACATAGTGAGACTCTATCTCTACAAAAAATAAAATTAGCCAGGCGTGGTGGCGCATGTCTGTGGTCCCAGCTACTTGGGAGGCTAAGGGAGGAGGATAATTTGGGCCCGGGGGCTTGAGGCTGTAGTGAGCCATGATCATGCTACTGCACTCCAGCCTGGGGGACAGAGATAGACCCTGTCTCAAAATCAATCAACACACAATGACAACAAATAAATGAGATGTTTCTACAGATCACTTTGTTTTTTTAGAAACACTAAATTAATTAATTAATTTAGTTATTGAGACGGAGTCTTGCTCTGTTGCCCAGGATGGAGTGCAGTGGTACGATCTCGGCTCACTGCAACCTCCATCTCCCGGGTTCAAGCTATTCTCCTGCCTCAGCCTCTCAAGTAGCTGGGACTACAGGCATGCGGCACCATGACCGGCTAATTTTTGTATTTTTAGTAGAGACCAGGTTTCACCATGTTGGTCAGTCCGGTCTGGAACTCCTGACCTCAGGTGATCTGCCCGCCTCGACCTCCCGAAGTGCTGGGATTACAGGCGTGAGCCACCGTGCCTGGCCTAAAAACACTAAATTTAGTAAGGTACTGGGGTGCAGTTTTGTCACTGACAGTTATGGTGCTGTAGAAAGAGCCCATATCTGGAGTCTGCCTTTAGCCTCAGCTCTGCCTCTTGTTTTTGTACCTTGGAAAAGTCACTTCACCTGTTTTCTCATCTATATAGGATGAAGATCATAATTTCTTTTACACAGTGTTATGAGACTGAATGACAGAAATTAAAAGAAGTGTTCTACAAAGGCAAAGTTAGGTTTCTTACAGCAGGAAGGGAGATGCACACAGAGAAGTGGGAATCTCAGGAGACGGATGTGGCCAAGGGCTTTTTACGGGGGTTGGGCTAAGCATTATTAGTCAACGGGCTATACTGCTATTTATGGTAGGTCTTGAATACCATTTCTCCAAAATAACCGATTTCCTCCCCAAACCCAAACTTCCTCAACTGGGATCGAACTCAATCCTACAGCGTGTTCTGAGATTCTATACTCGCCTCACTTCTCCCAAGATCGTACATTTTGGAGGAGCCATTCCTTCATCATCCATGTTTGCATCCTTCACACCGTTCATTGGTTAAGTGCTTAGTACGTTTGCTATTGGGCAAGGTCCTCAAACGGGAGGTGGACGTCAGAATAGTCAGGTTAGCGACTGAGTAACTGTTAGTGGTGGATAATTTAAAGCCAATTTGAAAGTTCATCCTTTCCCCCCAAAGGCAAAAACAGGCGTTCCTTTTCTTAAAAGAGAATTTTAAATAGAATTGGGTCTCTGGTGTCCTGCCTAAAGCCCGCAAAGAAAGAGGGTCATGGTTGGGGGTGGGGGTGATGGGGGATACTGAACCCTCTTCTGGTTGCGCCTTGCCCGGAGCCCCCGGCTAGAGCCCTGGCGCTCCTGGCGCGCTCCCAACGCGAATCGGTGACTCCGCAGGCCGCGCAGTGCGGAGGTGCCAGTCCCACCCTCCCCCTTGTGCGGTGCGGGGCTCCATTTCCCCGAGCCGCTGGGGTCAGCTTCTGGTCTTGAGATGCGGATGAAGTGGTGTGAAGGGTTGGGCTTTTTTTTTTGTTCCTAAAAATGCAACGAACAAAAAAAAAAGTACAACAATCCAAACCCAACCATCTTAATTGCACGGCAGCTTAACTGGGAGACTTTCTTCCCGGGCGGCCCCACCCGGGACCGCGCCGCTTCAGTCGAGCCCACCGTCTGGGCAAACGGCGTCCACTTCCCGGAGCCGCTGCCCAGCCTCTGCGGGGGGGCTTTGGGCGCGCGCAGAACTCTGGAAGGGAGAAAAGCCCGCAGCCCGGCCCTCCCCGTCCCAGGCGGCCCGCGCGGGTGGACGGCGGGAGCAGGCGGCGGTTGGAGACGCCGGCAGGAACGCGGTCTCACCACCCGGCTCCCTCCGCCAAGGCGAGGCGCGGCCGGGGAGGCGGGACACAGGCGAAGCGGGACGGGGAGGCGGGGCCGGAGGTGCAGGCGGAGGCGGGCGACGGGGAAGGGAGGGGGAGAGGGAGGGGGAGGGGAGGGGGAAGGGACGGGAGGGGAGGGGGAGGGGGAAGGGACGGGAGGGAAGGGGGAGGGGAGGGGGAAGGGACGGGAGGGAAGGGGGAGGGGAGAGGGAAGCGGGAGAGGGAAGGGGGCGGAGCTAGCCGGAGCCGCGAGTCCATTTTGGGGCTGTGCTTGGCGCGTACCGTGCGGTGCCTGTAGTTGGAGGACGGGCGGTCGCGCGGCCTTTCCCACTAGCCGGAGGTCGGAGATAAGTACCCGCCGCCCGGCTCCCCTCGGGAAAGCGGGGTGGTCCTCGAACCTTCAGCGAGGGTGGGGACTTGCCCAGGTCAGCAGGGATCTGCGTGGGTTGGGGGGGCTGGCGAAGGCCGTCTGAGCTCCAGTCCGGCAGCGCGGCGGAAACCAGCGGGGCACTGTCATGGCCCTGGGGAGGAGCGGCCTGCGGAGGGCGCCGGGGCAGTGTGTCTGTGGTCCAGAAAACCTGCTCCGTCCGGAGCCTTCCTGGCCCCGCTACCAGCGTCTCCACATCCCCTAGAAAAGAAAAGACGGGTGTGGGCCTTAGGTTACAGCGCGCCGCCAGCGTTTGGTTGCATGGCGCCGGGGGAGGGCGCCCTAACCGAGAAGCTGCTTAATACAAAGAGCTCCAGGCTCCTGGCGGTTCACCAGGTCTAAACAGCCGGGCTTTATTTGTGGGGGCGATTGAAAAAATTGAGGGTCAAGATTGGGGTGCTGTGCAAATAAATGCGTTAATACTGTTCTTTTTCTTCTTTCTTTGCAGTAGCCTCTAGTTCGTTAGTCAAAACGTGAAAAAAAAGACCTGCTTTGCCCTGGGAAATAGTAACCCTGCCAAATACATCAGCTTGTAGGAGACAGAGGTAAACTACAATAATTTTCCTGTGTTATCTTTTTTTTTTTAAACACCCAATTTCAATAGGCCCTAGAACCTTCCAAAATGGAACTGTGTGTAGAATACGTATGTTCCCATCCACTTTCATTGGTGGTCTTTGTTCTTTGCATATTTTGTTAAAACTTAGAAAAACAGAATTCACGTTTAGCAATTATTTATGTGGTATTTATCTTAAATATATCCAAACATTCATATTACAAAGGAAGAAAGGGGCTTCCACACTTTTTTCCTAGTTTTTTTTCCCTTCTCCTATGCTTAGTGAATTGTCAGGCTGCTAGGGCTTGTAGAACAGGGCTTGAGTTTTCTAGAGACCTTTATATAATAGGCACTTTAAAAGCAGAATTTCATTTACATAGGCACTCCTTCTAGTAGAACTTGATGGAGCTGTTAACCGGCTATACTTCCTTCTTGCACAATGGGAGCGTCCCTATCCCTCCCTAAAAATACGTTTTTTTTCCTTTCTACCAGCTGGCTTACTAAACCTCCCTGGGAAGTCCTTTCCTAAAACCAGGCTGTTCTGTTCATTCTATACATTTATGATAGGTTATCTGGCCTTAATTCTGTCACAGCTTTTGTTCAGATATGCTCATTTTCATGACACTGCTTTGTACCTGATACCTTATGTAATATTTGTTTTGCCTTGCCTTGAAATCACAGTTCAAGTTTAGAACCTTTTCTTGCTTGATACACTGATGCTCCAAAATAACACCTTAAATGTGTAGAGTTTGCACATATGTAATTAAACCTTATGTTTGTATAGTTTCGTAGTTTATGGAATTCTCACACATCACACAGGAGTTAAGAAATTACTTTTAGGCAGCTAGAAAGAGTAAAAGAGTTCTCGGTGGAATTTTCCTTTAATAAAAAGCAGCTCCTGGCCGGTGACTTTGGGAGGCTGAGGTGGGTGGATCACTTGAGGTCAGGAGTTCAAGACCAGCCTGACCAATATGGTGAAATCCCATCTTTACTAACAATACAAAAATTAGCTGGGCATGGGGGTGCGCGCACCTGTAATCCCAGCTACTCGGGAGGCTGAGGCAGAAGAACCACTTGAACCGGGACGCAGAGGTAGCAGTGAGCCAAGATCGTGCCACTGCACTCTAGACTGGGCAACAGAGCCAGACTCTACCAAAAAAAAAAAAAAAAAAAAAAAAAAAAAGCCCCTAAACCATTTATTTTCTAACAGAAACCCTGAAAAGTCAAGCTGCAAGCAAAAATATGCAAGCTAGAAGCTTTTATATGTATAAATGTAGCCTGCTGTATCTGGAAGCCAGGTACATTCAATATGGGGTTTCTCACTCCCTTTTCCTTGTCACCCTATATGGGCGTCTGGGCCGCTCCCTTTTCCTTGTCACCCTATGTGGGCGTCTTGGCGATCACTAGGTAAAACCACGGGTGCAGGTGTCATGGCGGCCCCAGGTAGAAGCTACATTTGCATAACAAAAAATTAGGGTGGGAGGGCCAGTCTTTAGACGGGCTATGTAAATGATTCACCTGGTCAAACCAGTCCCCTGGGCCCTATGTAAATCACCGCCTCCTCAAGCCTCTGTACAAAATCGATTGCGTTTCACCCCAAACCCGGAGACCCTCTCTTGGGTGACATTTCTCAGCGTGAGGAACCTTTCCCTATTAAATTTTCCGCTCCTAAACCCACTCCTCGTGTGTGTCCATGTCCTGAATTCTTTCTTGGCTCGAGACAACCACGGGTGTATCCCCCAGGCAATGGAGCCATTTCATTATGAGGTAAATACTACAAAAATCATTTTTAAATTTTTTTCCAAGAGATGGGATTCTCAACTGTGTTCCCCAGGCTGGTCTTGAACTGGGCTCAAGTGATCCTCCTGCTTCAGCCTTCAGAGTAGCTGGGACTACAAGTGTGTGGCACCATTCCCAGATATAAAAATCCTAATTTTATGAAGGATAAAACTGGTGCTTGAACACAGGTACTCAAAAGCAGGTTCTGTGCTTTCCCCTTCACTAGAGAGCCTGTTAAACCTAGTTTGTAAAAACTGCAAAATTTTAGAAGGGATTTTAGAGAGCTTATGATTAAACTCCTTCATTTTATGAATAAGAATACTGAGTTCTTGAGTCCCTTTCTAGATATTGCTAAGGTCTAAGAATTAGAAAACTCAGGCTGTGATGCCTAGTTTGCTGTGTACAACTGATGAGTCTCCACTTTTTGAGTGCTGGGGGTGTCTTAGTTTTTTTGACTCCTAAAATTAGGTGTTTAGATGATTTCTAAGATGCTTTTAAGCCCAGTATTTCTATTCCTACCCCATAACTTTTATTACCATTTATTGCCTATACATATATATTGGTAAGACACAGATGCAGACTAATGTTAACTGCCTTAAACTTTTATATTTTAAACTCGGGTAGGTATGGTAACAAGTGTGTCTTATTCTTGGTTTTTTACTAAGTCCTATAAAAGTATGGTTTTATTTAAGGTTAGGAACTGCATAGAGAGGTGGACCACTCTAATACATCATTGGTTAGAGTTCATAAAGTGATATAAACCGTTTCTAGAGAGAAACCTAGTCATCTTTTCAACAGCCTTAAAAATGTCCTTACTGTTTGACCCAGAAGTACATTTAAAGGAATTGTCTAAGGAAGTAGAGCTGTGGAGCAAGACTTTTCTCTATAAGGTGTTTACCTAAATGTTACAATACCAAAAAAACACAACAACCCACAAACAAAACAACACAGCAGCAAGAACAAACCCATAAATGAGCAATAAGAAAGCATATCCACAACATGGACTGTCATGTTTTTCTAGAACATATAATGATGGGGGAAAGGCATGTAATAAGGGGATAGGATACAAAATTGTATTATGCTACCAGTTTTGTTAAAATGTGTGCACATGCACGGACACATGGGATTGGAATAAAGACACCAAAATAATAGTAGTGGTGATTTCTTGCTGATGTGATTATGGGTGGCTTTTTCTCTCTATTTTCTGAATTTTCTATAATAAAAACAAATTAATTTTATAATTTAAGAAGACACAAAAGCTAGTTGCATGGATAACTTCGGTTTCAGTATGGTGTCAATATTTTATGGTTTTAATTGTGGTAAGAACATTTAACATGAGACCTATCCTCTACACAAATTTCTAAGTGTACATTACAGTGGTGTTAACTATAGACATGAGCAGATCTCTGAAACTTACTTTTATGTGTCTTTTATAAACTATTTATCATACCTTCTAGAATAACAGCACCTGGCCGGGTGCAGTGGCTCAGGCCTGTAATCACAGCACTTTGGGAGGCTGAGGTGGGCGGATCACCTGAGGTCAGGAGCTCCAGACCAGCCTGGCCAAAATGGTAAAACCCTGTCTCTACTAAAAATACAAAAAATTAGCTGGGCATGGTGGCAAGTGCCTGTAATACCAGCTACTTGGTGGGAGGCTAAGGCAGGAGAATCACTTGAACCCAGGAGGCGGAGGTTCCAGTGAGCCAAGATCACACCATTGCACTCCAGCCTGGGTGACAAGAGCAAAACTCTGTCCCCAAAAAAAAAAAAAAAAAAGGCAGGAAAGAGTCCAGGCTAAACTGTGGTATGGAGAAGAGAATGAAGGAAAAGGAAAAAGTTTGTCTTAGTGCTCTGAACTAGCGAGGTAATGAGTGACCTGGTTTATATTTCTGAGAATTTCACCTTAGTCTGACAACCCTTTGTGAACTTTCTGAGTAGGTGAACTTTCCAAGCTAGTGAACATTCTGTACTAGCTCTATTTTGCCTTGTCAGGATCTCTGCTAGAAATATCTTGGAAATTTTAACTACTGTTTATTCTAGGATAATGCCAGAAAAGGTTGGTTACTTACTGTCTTAAATGGACACATAGGTAACTTTTATATTGTTTGCAAGAGCCACATAACAATTATTTTAGATACTATATATAATATATTAATTTTCATTTTTAGAGGTATTGAAATCTGATATTTCTTTGTCCTGTTTTAATCATATACATCACAGAGGTGCTATGTGTAATACATTAATTTTCATTTTTAGAGATTATATCTGAAACCTGATCTCTGTATCTTACTTTGTCCTGTTTTGATCATATAAGTCACCGGGACAGTCTCTAAAAGAATGAAGAGTAATAACACATTGATACAGAGTATTTAAAATAAAAACTTTGTAAATACTTTTCATATACCTTTTAAAATAGCTATACAAATGAGGAGAGAAACTAGTATGTATAAGTGGTTTGTCAGAGGTTACAGACTGAGAGCTAGACAAGTATGTCAGTCTCCTCACAGGTCTGGATTCAGAGACTTCCAGTAATACATTAAAAAAAAAAATTTATGAAAGATGAAACCATAGGCTGGGCATGATGGCTTATGCCTGTAATCCCAGCACTTTGGGAGGCCAAGGCAGGAAGATACTTGTGGCCAGGAGTTTGAGTCCAGCCTGGCCAACATGGCGAAACCCCGTCTCTATTAAAAACATAAAAATGAGCCTGACGTGGTGGTAGGCACCTGTAATCTCAGCTACTTGGGAGGATGAGGCAGGAGAATTGCTTGAACCCAGGAAGAGGAGGCTGCAGTGAGACAAGATCGCACCATTGCACTCCAGCCTGGGTGACAAAGCAAGACTGTCTCAAAAAAACAAAAACAAAAACAAACCATACTACAGCAGATTAAACTTCTTATGAGGCTTATATTTAGCTAATGTTTTCAAAGTTTTACTTTCTAAACTCAATATGGTTTTTTAATAATTGGCTCTTTAGTTTTTCCACCCATTTTATTGTGAAAATGTTCAAATATAGAGAAAACTCAAGAAGAATATTAAAGTATTCTTACATCCTCTACCTAGATTTTAATAGTTGTTAATTAGACCCTTACTTAGTTTCAAGGAAACATTTATTAATGGATCTCTCTCTTTTTTTTTTTTCTTTTTGAGATGGAGTCTCACTCTGTCATCTAGGCTGGAGTGCAGTGGTGCGATCTTGACTCCCTGCAACCTCTGCCGCCTGGGTTCAAGTGATTTTCCTGCCTCAGCCTCCCAGCTATTACAGGTGTCTGCCACTGCTCCCGGCTAATTTTTGTATTTTTAGTAGAGACAGGGTTTCACCATCTTGGCCAGGCTGATCTTGAACTCCTGACCTCATGATCCACCTGGCTCAGCCTTCCAAAGTGCTGGGATTACATGCATGAGCCAATGCACCTGGCCTAATGTATCTCATACTACAGTATAGTAAGGTGCAGTGGCTCATGCCTGTAGTCCCAGCTACTCTGGAGGCTGAGATGGGAGAATATAGTACACTATTTGAAAATAAGATTAACTAGTGTGCTGAGAGGAAATGACTTTTTTTAATGAGCCATTTTATTATAGGAATTATTTCAAAGTAACATTTGTGGCTGTCTCAGTTCAGTAAAGCTTAGCATAATTTAATGTCTATGAAGTGAGTTTCAATGTTTGCTGTCTAGCCACCTGATAGATACTTAGGTACTGTTTTGAAATTCTTGCCTTCAAAGATGCCTCAAGACAGGATGGAAATTTGAGTTAAATCCTTAAGATAAAAGTGTGATATATTTATTGGCTTTTCTTTTTGTTCCCTAATGGGAAATGAAAAAAAACAAAAAACATAGGTAATATTTTGAACAACTTTATATTGCTAACAGCCAGTGTAATTTAAAACCTTAGTAGGAAAGTTTCTTTTACTAATAGGTTTTATAAGGAGAAAATGAACTTTTGTTTCAGAGTGAATGAATGAGTACTTTCTGCAGTATAATCATTTTGGGTTGATCTCTTAAAAGAATTCTAGAAGGAAGAAGTCCAATACATATATATAAACTCTATTATGACACCTTTACTTTGTAAGTATTGGCTTTTCCATTTTTATTATTTTAGTGGTTGTGTTATGGTTCTCATTTATAGAAGCTGTTGTTGCCAAATACTAATTGAGGTAGGATTGATAAAGCACTTTTTGTAATCCTTCTTGTTTGTGGATAGCTTGACAATTTGTTCAAAAAAATAAACTCATAGTGGTGGTATGCAACTTTGTTAAAAATAAAACTGTAAATCAAAAAGTGAATTTCATTGTATGTAAATTTAAAAGTATGTTAGAAAACATCAATATGGCAGGAGAACAAGTTTGACTTTTTTCCGCAACTAGTGTCTACTACCACCTCTCTGGAAACTTTAAAAAGTTGTCAGCTTTTAAAATTGTTGGTATAAAACATTTGGGAAGTTTTTAATTGGTATTTGTGCTTCAAAATTTAAGACTTTTCTAAGTGTTCAGAAACATTCAAAGGAAGAGATGAATTTTGAAAACTTGTTTGCCTTTATGTGCTTAATCTGACTTTAAGTTGAAATTTGAACAGTGAATAATAATTTTGTTTACATAAAGTTTTTTGACTTCTATATTAGGAAAAAAACTAGCTTGAGGCCAAGTGCAGTGGCTCTTGCCTGTATAATCAGCACTTTGGGAGGCTGAGTCCCGATTGCTTGAGCTCAGGAGTTTGAGACCAGCCTGGGCAACATGCCGAAACATCATCTATACAAAAAAAGTACAAAAATTAACTGGGAATGGTAGCATGTACCTGTAGTACCTTACAGCTACTCATGAGGCTGAGGTGGGAGGATCACCTGAGCCTGGGCAGGTCAAAGCTACAGTGAGCTGTGTTAGGGCCACTGCATTCCAGCCTGGGCAACAGAGTGATACTCCCTCAAAAAAAAACAACAAAACAGACTGGGCACACTGGCTCACGCCTGTAATCCCAGCACTTTAGGAGGCTGAGGCAGGTGAATCATTTGAGGTGAGGAGTTCAAGACCAGCCCGGCCAACATAATGAAACCCTGTCTCTACTAAAAACACAAAAATTAGCCAGTTGGTAGTGGTGCATGCCTGTAATCCGAGCTACACGGGAGGCTGATGCAAGAGAATTGCTTGAGCCTAGGAGGCAGAGGTTGCTGGTGGGGAGGTTGCCAGTGAGCCAAGATGGCGCCACTGCACTTCAGTCTGGGTGACAGCCCGAGACCCTGTCTTAAAAAAAAAAAAAGGCCAGGTGCGGTGGCTCACGCCTGTAATCCCAACACTTTGGGAGGCCAAGGAGGGCGGATTACCTGAGGTCAGGAGTTTGAGAGCAGCCTGACCAACATGGTGAAACCCTGTCTCTACTAAAAATACAAAAATTAGCCGGGTGTGGTGGCGGGCACCTGTAATCCCAGCTAGTCAGGAGGCTGAGGCAGGAGAATCGCTTGAACCCAGGAGGCAGAGGTTGCAGTGAGCCGAGATGGTGCCACTGCGCTCCAGCCTGGGTAACAAGAGTGAGACTCCCTCTCAAAAGAAAAAAAAAACAACCAGAAACCCCGAAAAAGAGGTGGAGGGGATGTATCCTTTTTTGTTCATGTCAAAGGAGTAAGCTGGGTTGATTACTTCAGATTTTGTGTTAGCCATACTTTAAGATTTTGTAAGTTATTTTGCTGTGAAGAGTACCTTTTATTTATGATATTAAAGGCTTTAACTTACATTATCCTTCAAAACTTTGGAGGCAACAAAGATGTCTACCATGGTTTCTTGGATCAGGTATTAGTCACTTGTGGAAGTGGTCACATAGTTTTGTCTTAGAGAAAGTTTTGATTATAAAGAGAAGGCATAGGCAGGGCATGGTGGCTCACACCTATAATCCCAGCACTTTGGGAGGCCGAGGCGGGTGGATCACCTGAGGTCAGGAGTTCGAGACCAGCCTGGCCAACATGGCGAAACCCTGTCTCTACTAAAAATACAAAAACTAGCCTGGCATGGTTGTAGGCGCGTGTAATCCCAGCTACTCTGGGAGGCTAAGGCAGGAGAATCACTTGAACCCAGGAGGCGGAGGTTGCAGTGAGTTGTGATTACACCACTGCACTCCAGCATGGGCAACAGTGCAAGACTCCATCTCTAAAAAAAAAAAGAGAGAAGGCATAAAACTAAAGGAAGAAAGGAAGAAGAGAAAAGGAAATATTTAGATTTTTTTTGTGTGTGTGCGATGGAGTTTCACTCTTGTGCGATCATGGCTCACGGCAACCTCTGGCCTCACGGGTTCAAGCGATTCTCCTGCCTCTGCCTCCTGAGTAGCTGGGATTACAGGCATGCGCCACCACGCCTGGCTAATTTTGTATTTTTAGTAGAGACGGGGTTTCTCCATGTGGGCCAGGCTGGTCTCGAACTCCCGACCTCATCTGCCCACCTCGGCCTCCCAAAGTGCTGGGATTACAGGTGTAAACCACCGTGCTCGGCCAGAAATATTTAGATTTTAAAGTGAATGAAAATAAGAATCTTTAACAACCAAAATTTGTAAGTTAAATCACTAAAAATGAAATTAGAGGATCTATTGTAATTTTGATGCAATTTTTTTAAAAAAGATACTTTCCAAATAGTATTTTTTTCCCCTCTGGTTCATTTTAAGAGCTGTATGTTGATCATGACCTTGGGATGACTGTTTATTATTTCTAAGTTTTCCTGTGTGTGACATTTTCCTTTTCACTTTTGATCACATTTGTTTGCCTGACAATTCTTCTTGGCCCCTGTCGTTGTATCCTCAATTTTCTTCATAGTTTCTCTTTGCCTTTGGTGCCCTTTTTCTCCTCCTCATCCCACCCAATCACTTGGTATATTCTTTGTTTTCTTCTTATTTAATATGCTTGGCTAGTATTCTCTGGAAGTATTAACATTGCAAGGATGAGTAAATTAGGTTTCTTTTATTGAGTGTTGCCCTTACCACTTTCCTGTTTCTATTGCCTTCTCAAAAATCTGGCCTTTGTGTAGAATTCTTAGGCAAAAGATGATAGTAATGGAAGTGAAAAGTGTGGAGCAGGACTGGGGTTGGCAGATCATCAAAAGTTTGACTTCATTGTTCTGAAAGTTTGTGTGTCTTACAGCTGTGTGGTAACCTCTTTCAGAAGACAAACTAAGTTGAGTCTTTATAGCCATTCTCTTTCCAATGCTTTTCAGAGGTTATATGATTTGTCATATCACAAAGGATTTTTCAGAAAAATCAGCTAATTACACCTTTTTTTGCAATATGACACTAAATTTGAGACAGAATAATCTTTGCTTTAGTTCTCCCTATGTTATGTATTATAAATACATGTATCTTACAATCTAATATAAAACCATAAACTGGCTGGGCGTGGTGGCTCACACCTGTAATCCCAGCACTCTGGGAGGCTGAGGTGGGCGGATCACCCGAGGTCAGGAGGTTGAGACCAGCCTGGGCAACATGGTGAAACCCTGTCTCCAGCAAAAAATACAAAAGTTAGCCGGGCATGGTGGTGGGCGCCTGTAGTTCTCAGCTACTCAGGAGGCTGAGGCAGGGGAACCGCTTGAACCCGGGAGGCAGAGGTTGCAGTGAGCCGAGATTGTGCCACTGCACTCCAGCCTGGGTGACGAAGTGAGACTCTGTCTCAAAAAAAAAAAACCCAAAAAAAATAGGGCCCAGCGCGGTGGCTCACGCCTATAATCCCAGCACTTTGGGAGGCTGAGGCAGGTGGATCATGAGGTCAGGAGTTCAAGACCAGCCTGTCCAAGATGGTGAAACCCCGTGTCTATTAAAAATACAACAAAATTAGCCGGGCATGGTGGCCGGTGCCTGTAATCCCAGCTACTCGGGAGGCTGAGGCAGGAGAATTGCTTGAACCTGGGCGGCAGAGATTGCAGTGAGCCGAGATTGCACCACTGCACCCCAGCCTGGGCGACAGTGAGACTCTGTCTCAAAAAAAAAAAAAAAAAAACGCCAGGCACGGTGGCTCACCCCTGTAATCCCAGCAGTTTGGGAGGCGGGTGGATTGCCTGAGGTCAGGAGTTTGAGACCAGCTTGGCCAACATGGTGAAACCCCGTTTCTACTAAAAATACAAAAATTAGCTGGGCGTGGTGGCAGGCGCCTGTAATCCCAGCTACTCTGGAGGCTGAGGCAGGAGAATTGCTTGAACCCGGGAGGCGGAGGTTGCAGTGAGCCAAGATCACACCATTGCACTCCAGCCTGGGTGACAAGAGTGAGACTTAGTCTCAAAAAAAAAAAAAAAGCCATAAACTAATTAACCCTGCAAGCTCAGCTTGTCCTTTAAATACTGTTTACCTTCTAGATATAGTCCAGTCATGTATGGCTGTTGAAATTACTGTTAAAAAAGTATTCGCTTTTTTTTTTTTTTTGAGACAGAGTATTGCTGTGTCGCCCAGGCTGGAGTGCAGTGGTGCCGTCTCGGCTAACTGCAAGCTCTGCCTCCTGGGGTCACACCATTCTCCTGCCTCAGCCTCCCAAGTAGCTGGAACTACAGGTGCCCGCCACCACGCCCAGCTAATTTTTTTGTATTTTTAGTAGAGATGGGGTTTTACTGTGTTAGCCAGGATGGTCTTGATCTCCTGACCTCGTGATCCGCCTGCCTCGGCCTCCCAAAGTGCTGCGATTACAGGCATGAGCCACCCGCGCCCGGCCAAGTATTCACTTTTTATTATAGATGGCCTACCGATTGAGTCATATGTTATTGTTGATAATGTGATATGTGTATATGTGTATATATCCCTGAGTAAACTGAATGTAGAAATATGTAGTACTCTTTGGTTTTACAACTATAGAGATGAATGTATACTTAAAATAAACTTGTGGCCTGATGCAGTGGCTCACACCTGTGATCTCAGTGCTTTGCGAGGCTGAGGCAGGAGGATTGCTTGAGGCCAGCTAGTAAGACCTGGTCTCTACAAAAAAAAAAGTAGCCAGGCGTGGTGGTGCATGCCTGTAGTCTTAGCTACTTAGGAATCTGAGGCAGGAGGATTGCTTGAGCCCAGAAGTTTGAGGCTGCAGTAAGCTATAATTAGGCCACTGTAGTCCAGCCTGGACAACAGAGCAAGACCCTGTCTCTCAAAATAAGAATTAAAAATAATAAACCTGCATTGAGAAATGGTATTGCCTGTATTAGGGATCTCAAATATTTTGGTCTTAGGACACTTTTACACTCTTAAAAATTGAGAATCCTGGCCTGTAATCTCAGTGTTTTGGCCGTCTGAGGTGGGAGGATCACTTGAGCCCAGCAATTTGAGACTAGCCTAGGCAATATGGTGAGACCTCATCTCTACAAAAAAAAAACTACAAAGAAAAAAAAATTAGCTGAGTGTGATGGTGCGTGCGTGTAGTCCCAGCTACTTGGAGGTTGAGGCAGGAGGATGGCTTGAGTCCAAGAGGCAGAAGTTGCAGGGGACTGAGATTGCACTGCTGTACTCCAGCCTGGGTGAAAAAGCTGTCTCAAAAAAAAAAAAAAAAAAATAGAGAATCCCAAGAACTTTATGTTTGTACTGTCAATATTTACTCTATTAGAAATTAAAACAATTTTTAAAAAATACGTAAAATAACAATGATAAACCCATTACAAGTTAACAAATAATTTAGGAAAATAACTATTTTCCAAAACAAAATTAAGAGAAGCATGGCATTGCAATAGAGGCCTGTAATGAATGGCTATTTAATAGAAGACAGCTGGAGTCTTTTGTCTGCTTCTGTATTTAACCTGTTGGAATATATTATTTTGGTTGAAATAAACGAAGAAGGCTGGGTGTGGTGGCTCATGCCTGTAATTCCAGCACTTTGGGAGGTGGAGGTGGGATGATTGCCTGAGGGCTGGATTTCTAGACCTGCCTGGGCAACATAGTGAGACCCTGTCTATAAAAAAATCCACGGCCAGGCGCGGTGGCTCACGCCTGTAATCCCAGCACTTTGGGAGGCTGAGGCGGATGGATCACCTGAGGTCAGGAGTTCAAGACCAGCCTGGCCAACGTGGTGAAACCCCGTTTCTACTAAAAATACAAAAATTAGCTGCGTGTGGTGGTATGTGCCTGTAGGCCCAGCTACTTGGGAGGCTGAGGCAGGAGAATCACTTGAACTCGGGAGGTGGAGGTTGCAGTGAGCCAAGATAGCGCCACTGCACTCCAGCCTGGGTGACAGAGTCAGACTCCGTCTCAAAAAAAAAACCAAAACAACAACAACAAAAAACACTACAACTAAAAATTAGCAAGGCATGGTGGTGCACACCTGTAGTCTGTAGTTACTTGGGAGGATCCCACTTCAGCCCAGTAGTTCAAGGCTGCAGTGAGCTATGATCATGCCAGTGCACTCCAGCTTGGGTGACAGAGTGAGACACCCCATCTCTTAAGAAAAAAAGAAAAGGAAATACACAAAAATCTAGGCTTACACAGATATGTAGTTGGTAAAGGAAGGAATATTATTTAAATAGCCTTTTCAGGTAATTTAATCTTTTTTTTTTTTTTTTTTTGAGGCAAGGTCTCTCTCTGTTGCCCAGGCTGGAGTGCAGTGGTGCTGTCTTGGCTCACTGCAGCCTCTGCCTCCTGGGCTCAAGGGATTCTCATACCTCAGCCTCCCGAGTAGTTGGGACTACAGGCGCATGCCACCATGGCTGGCTAATTTTTTTGGTATTTTTTTTGTAGAGGTGGAGTTTTGCTATGTTGCCCATACTGGTTGCGAACTCCTGAGGTCAAGCGGTCCACTCTCTGCAGCCTCCCAGAGTGTTAGGATTACAGGCGTGAGCCACTGCTCCCGGCCTGAATCTTCTTGTGATACTATACAAAAACTCAGCAAGTGGTAGTTTCTTTGTTGGAGTATGGAATCTGAAATTGTTTATGAACCTGTTGGTCTTTTGTGAACTTCAAATGGATCTTTTACCCATGCCTGATTTGTAACATGCATTAGTGACTTGAAATAGTATTCACTGTGTTTTGTAGATCTCCAAATATTGACACATTTCATTATACAGTACTCCTTTCCCCTCAGAAAATCCTCACATTCATTAATATCACTGCCCATCTCATCATAAAAGTCTTTAATTAATGGGAAGCTGTCAGGCTCATAAATATCAAATGTTTTCCAAAATTCTAATTTTTACATAAAACCCAGCCTTTTTCATTAGCAAGAGATACTGTCAATTGTTTTCTTTGAAGTAGCAAGCTCATTTTTTTCACCCAGAAAATGTCAGGTAGCTAAGTCTGAATAGCCATAGTTTATCATTTGTTCTTTCAGAAGGTAAAAATGGTGTTCCATGAAAAAAAGCAGCTGGTTTAACTTGCCACTCCTCACTTAAGTGCTTTTTCTCCAGACAACATCTGCCGGTATGCAGAAGTGCTTTGTGCGTACTGCCTATTTTGTCACGCAATATATTAAAAAACTGTACACAGGCTCAAGACTTAATAAAATGAATAATTTTTACTGCTGCATCAAGAACATTCTTAAGTGAAACCGGTACTCCAACCCCAATTTGGGTGGTGATGAAGAATACAATTCAGCGCTTCTTACAGCTTTGCTCGATCCCTCCTAAGGCTTCAGCAGTGTCTACACACCATTGCTTTTACACCATTGGTACAAATGTTGACATGGTGCAAAAAGCAAGTAACATCTTAGTGTCATTACGAAAATAGTTTTGATCTCACAGATGCCCTGAAAGAGGGACATCCAGGTTTCTGCCCACCACATTGTGAAAATTGATGATTCTAGGTAATACAAAATGGCTTCTGTTACTGTTCTGGTGGTTTAAAAACAATAAAAAACCTCATTTAGTTCTCTACCTAGAAGAGTGAATTGCAACTCTCATCTTGTGCTTTTACCTGTGATTTTAAAGATTATAATCTTGCCTTTGAAACAAAAATATGCCAATTCATAATAAAGTCTACATGAGAGTACATGTTTGGATTTATATTTCTGTGCTGCTTTCTTTTATATAACATACCATTTCATATTTGTGGGCCCAGAGTAAAGAGCTCATTCTGTTACAGACACTGAATAGCCTTGTTTTTGTCAGTAGTCAGCTCTGTTTTAAAACAATTGCTTGGGTCCTGCTGGCTCAACTTGCAGTTGTCCTAGTCCTGAGTCTTGTCTTAGCCAAAGACTGTTGTTGGAAAGCCCACACAAAGGCCTTGTGTATAGGATGCCCTACTATTAAAGGAGCATGTTCTAGTCTCAGCGGATTAAATTTGCTTTGGTGTGCATTCCCTTACCAAATTTCTCACTTCTTTGTTTGGCTGGTTATTTCAGTGAAAAATCATTTTAACGTGAAGGCAGTTTCTTCTAATTATTACATAGTCCTAGTGGTGACGGTTATTGGAGTAAAACAAATTTTTTTTTTTTTCTGGTAGGATGTGATGGAGCTGCTTGAAGAAGATCTCACGTGCCCTATTTGTTGTAGTCTGTTTGATGATCCACGGGTTTTGCCTTGCTCCCACAACTTCTGCAAAAAATGCTTAGAAGGTATCTTAGAAGGGAGTGTGCGGAATTCCTTGTGGAGACCAGCTCCATTCAAGTGTCCTACATGCCGTAAGGAAACTTCAGCTACTGGAATTAATAGCCTGCAGGTTAATTACTCCCTGAAGGGTATTGTGGAAAAGTATAACAAGATCAAGATCTCTCCCAAAATGCCAGTATGCAAAGGACACTTGGGGCAGCCTCTCAACATTTTCTGCCTGACTGATATGCAGCTGATTTGTGGGATCTGTGCTACTTGTGGGGAGCACACCAAACATGTCTTCTGTTCTATTGAAGATGCCTATGCTCAGGAAAGGGATGCCTTTGAGTCCCTCTTCCAGAGCTTTGAGACCTGGCGTCGGGGAGATGCTCTTTCCCGCTTGGATACCTTGGAAACTAGTAAGAGGAAATCCCTACAGTTACTGACTAAAGATTCAGATAAAGTGAAGGAATTTTTTGAGAAGTTACAGCACACACTGGATCAAAAGAAGAATGAAATTCTGTCTGACTTTGAGACCATGAAACTTGCTGTTATGCAAGCATATGACCCAGAGATCAACAAACTCAACACCATCTTGCAGGAGCAACGGATGGCCTTTAACATTGCTGAGGCTTTCAAAGATGTGTCAGAACCCATTGTATTTCTGCAACAGATGCAGGAGTTTAGAGAGAAAATCAAAGTAATCAAGGAAACTCCTTTACCTCCCTCTAATTTGCCTGCAAGCCCTTTAATGAAGAACTTTGATACCAGTCAGTGGGAAGACATAAAACTAGTCGATGTGGATAAACTTTCTTTGCCTCAAGACACTGGCACATTCATTAGCAAGATTCCCTGGAGCTTTTATAAGTTATTTTTGCTAATCCTTCTGCTTGGCCTTGTCATTGTCTTTGGTCCTACCATGTTCCTAGAATGGTCATTATTTGATGACCTGGCAACTTGGAAAGACTGTCTTTCAAACTTCAGTTCCTATCTGACTAAAACAGCCAATTTCATAGAACAATCAGTTTTTTACTGGGAACAGGTGACAGATGGGTTTTTCATTTTCAATGAAAGATTCAAGAATTTTACTTTGGTGGTACTGAACAATGTGGCAGAATTTGTGTGCAAATATAAACTATTATAAAATCTGTTTCAAGTATGCAGTTTTCTTTTGTTAGAAATTGTTAGAGAATAGAGTGGTAATTCAGATTTGGTCAACGATTCTAGTCACATATTTTCCTCCAGAAGTATTCCTTCCAAAAATAATCTATACATGTTCAAATTAGGTAGCATAAAGATAAAAGTGAAATTTAGTAGTATAGGCCTGAACCTTTTTTTGTTTAAAAGAGTGCTTTTGAAATAAGCATCCACCCCAAATGTTGGTTGTATTTATGCTGTGATAAAAATAGGTGAGAGATCATATGATCTAATATTGTATTGATGGAAGTATAGGTAGTATAGTAGTGATTGTTCTTCAAGCATGCAGTAAAGATCACTTTTTTTTTTTTTTTTTGAGATGGAGTCTTGCTCTGTCGCCCAGGCTGGAGTGCAGTGGTACAATCTTGGCTCACTGCAGCCTCTACCTCCCAGGTTCAAGTGATTATCCTGCCTTAGCCTCCTGAGTAGCTGGGATTACAGGCACGTGCCACCACGCCCAGCTAATTTTTTGTATTTTTAGTTGAGACAGGGTTTCACTGTCCCTCAAGACCATCCTGTTAGCCAAGATGGTCTTGATCTCCTGACCTCGTGATCCGCCTGCCTCGGCCTCCCAAAGTGCTGGGATTACAGGTGTGAGCCAGCGTGCCCGGCCAAAGACTGCTCTTAAAGCACCTTTTTGACAGTGAACATGGTCTAAAAAAGGAAAGATATTGTAGAAGATTTCACACACACACGTGTGTGTGGGAGACAACTAAGGGTATTGAAGGTACTAATTAATTAGATTTCCAAAATTTTCTACAGAGAGTTAATTATCGCCAAAATGTGAATGGTACATACAAAACCTGGCATTTTCTTGTGATAAGTTTACATTTTTAGGAGAGTGGAGCTTTCAATCTGCCCTTTTCTCCTTTGTTTTTGTAGTTTTCACCAAAGATGATCAACTAGAAATGTTAAGTGGCTATGCAAGCAAAAGCATAGATAGGTTAAAAAAAAGGATCAGGTGGCTGGGCATGGTGGCTCATGTCTATAATCTCAGCATTCTAGGACAGTGATGTGGGAGGATTATTTGAGGCTAGGAGTTCCAGTTCGAAACCAGCTTCGTAAACATAGCAAGACCCAGTCTCGACCAAAAAAAATATATATATATATATATACACACACATATATGTACACATATATATACATATATATATGTATATTTAGAACACATGGCAAGAGCAGGAAATGGGAAGACTACCTTTTTTCTGGCAGCTATGTGTTGTTTTGTTCCAAAGATGGCAAGTGTACAACCAAACCAATCCACTTGCTTACAGAAAGAATGTTTAGTGTAGTTAAGACTAATTTGACAACAGATAAAACAGTCTGTCAGCTATTACAAAGTAATCAACTGAACACTAATGCTGTTCTGTCTGCTCACATGAGATAAAGATACCCTCTCATGGAATAAACACCTTGCTTAGAATTCATATAACAAAAGAAGTAACCTTATAACTGCTCTCTAGTCTGCCTTATTTCTGTCTTAGAGTAAGATATTCCTTGAAAGCCCATTAAGTGGAATAGACTTTCTGAAAATAAGAGTTCTTTACCTCAGTCCTCTAATTTGGTTGAGAGGAGGTAATGAAAATGGGGACAGGATAAAAGGTGGCAACTAAATTTAAAGCACAGAAGAAATGATTTCCTTCTAGCTATGAGAATAGTCAAATTGAGCTTGCCAGGCGAGGTAATGGCTGTCTCGTTCCTAATATGTAATTCATGATTTAGCCACTAAATTGCTAAGGAGATCATAAGAAATTAAGAAAAACATTTAAGTCTAGCCTCTGCGTGGTAGACAGGTATGGGGAGGGAGAATGCTTTTCCCCTCCCAGTAATTAAAAAAAAAAAAATTTTATATATATATATATATATATATATAGTTTACTAGGTTTTCATGGATAAGTTTTTAAATGTAAGACAGGAAAGGGATCTATTTGATGTCTATCTTCAGATATATTGGCAGTTTTCCTTAAACTATTTAGTTCCTCATCTGTTGCTTTTTCATTTTGTATACTACAAGTTCCCAGGCAACTCGAATTTGCAAACACAGCCATGGATACGCTATTTACCTTACAGTAGTTTCCTGGGAATCTAAGTCTGGTTTTTGTTATTCTTCCCTCCCCTCCATTGCATAATCATGTATAACTAGCAACATTTATGGTTATAGGTTGATTTCCTAAGTGTGGCTGATGGTAGCCTCTAGTTTGAAGTGAGGGAAGAATCAGTAGTCAGGAACTGGTCACTTTGAATGTGGGAGGGAAGATATTCACGACAAGGTTTTCTACGATAAAGCAGTTTCCTGCTTCTCGTTTGGCACGCATGTTAGATGGCAGAGACCAAGAATTCAAGATGGTTGGTGGCCAGATTTTTGTAGACAGAGATGGTGATTTGTTTAGTTTCATCTTAGATTTTTTGAGAACTCACCAGCTTTTATTACCCACTGAATTTTCAGACTATCTTAGGCTTCAGAGAGAGGCTCTTTTCTATGAACTTCGTTCTCTAGTTGATCTCTTAAACCCATACCTGCTACAGCCGAGACCTGCTCTTGTGGAGGTACATTTCCTAAGCCGGAACACTCAAGCTTTTTTCAGGGTGTTTGGCTCTTGCAGCAAAACAATTGAGATGCTAACTGGGAGGATTACAGTGTTTACAGAACAACTTTCAGCGCCGACCTGGAATGGTAACTTTTTCCCTCCTCAGATGACCTTACTTCCACTGCCTCCACAAAGACCTTCTTACCATGACCTGGTTTTCCAGTGTGGTTCTGACAGCACTACTGATAACCAAACTGGAGTCAGGTATTTTGTATTTTGCAGTATTTCTCTTGTATACCAGTTTGTGATGTTTTCTCTAAAAACTTGAAGTTCCTCAGGCCTGCAACTTCTCCTGGAAAAGATGATTATTCAAAATAATGTTTTGGGGTAACCAGTGGAGTTGGGTAGAATGACCAAATAATTATTTTCCAAACTGGGATACTTTTTAGAGTGAAAGGGTCTATTATTAGGTGGGACAAAAGGAATAAATGAAGACTGCCCAGAAAAAACTGAGACTATGGACATTCAAATCATGGGAGAAAATAATTTTGTAGATTATGTTCCATTGCCAATGAATTTGACTTAGAAAAGAATTGCCTTATTTTTAAGAGATTGTTTCAGTGGTTCACATAAAGGCTCGCTCACTGGTTTCTCTTGAGTTCCTTACACACTATATAATTTGTTCTTTCAGTTTTATGATTCAACTACTGTTTTTTCCTTCAGCTGACTTTATTTTTAAACACCCTTAAAGACAGATATATCTCATGGCAAATTTGGTATCCTCTTACAGCCTTGGCTTTTAAACAACTCAAAATATTGGGATAGGCTGTCAGTATGTTAAGGATAGTTGCTCCTGAGTCAATTCTTCACTTACTCCCTCTGTTGTTCTTGGCTGGATCCTAATGCTGATTTCCACTCTGCTGTCACAAACATTTTTTCCCCCCGTAAAATGTCTTAATGCTGTCCTACCATTATTTTACCAACTGTGAAAGCTGGCTTTAATTTTTAGGAGGAAAAGAAAAGCCTGCATGTGTTCTTCATTGGTATCATTTAAAATATACTTTTTTTTTTTTTGGTAAACGTAGGTGTATTTTAAGATATTTTCTTAACTTGAGCAGTAGCCAACAGGAAGGATACCAGTGTCTCTCTCTCTCAACGACACACTCCTTGGTCTTGCTTACCAACTGGAGGACACTAGGTAGAATAACCGAGTATGACAATTCTTAATTGTTTACATTTTATAACTTCCTGTCCTTCAAAAGAGTTTGAAATGTCATTTTGGGAAAAGAGAGCCAGTCAAGCTAGTAGGCTGATTGTGAAGAAAATCTAATACCTTATCTTTATCTCAAACCTCTGTACAACTTTATTTTCATTGATGGGATACTTTAACAAAAATGAAAATTTTTTTGGTTTTTTAAAATTTGAGTGATTATGACCTCTTTGGGGATCATGCTTCAAAAAGTCAGAAACCTAGAGAAAAAACTGTCATTGATTTTTAAGAAGAAACACACTAGGTCAAAAGAAGATGTCCTGGAAATACGAAGTACTCTTTAAAAACCATGCATTTGGAGAAAGTAATTGTTACCTTGAAAAACATGATTAAAAACTAAAACTGGGATGTTCCTGTGTGTACACAGTGCCAAATGGTTTTCCCTTTTTATGTTGTTTGTGTTTTAGAAACAGCACGAAAGTTTTTTCCATTTTAAAGTGAGAAAACATTATATTTAGACTTCCATAATTCCAAAATCAGAAGCTATTTTTAAAATTAGCATTTTCTTGCATCACCAAATGGTATTCAATTGTTTGAAGCTCAAAATTTTTACCATTCCATAAATGTTTGAATTTTTAGACAGTGCCAATTTAAAAGTAGAGATAGCCAGTCTGAATACGGTGACATTATGGGGATCTCTGGTGATTGGGATGAAAACTCTGGCCTTAAAAGGCCCACTTTTAGTATATAATTGCCTAATTAGCAATCATTTTTATTTTTTGCTCACTCCCTGGTCTGAATCTATCTGTCTATTCAGATATTTTTTGGTAGGTTTGGAAAATGGAGAAGTGAGCCTAATTGGTGCCTAATTGTCTGGTGTATCATTCATTTTATTCAGTTTGTTCTATCAATATGATTTACCCCTCAAGGTTAACCTAGCAGGTTGCTCAGTTATTATCTCTCAAGGTCACAGTACTAGAAATACTTGGCTTGCATCTTTCAGATGCCATTCATGTTATCAAGCTCAAGTTATAGTTGGTCACAGGATTCTAAAGTCTTTATTTGACTTCTCCTTTTTGAACTGGCTCAAATGGAAAAGTGTAGTTGCTTTTAAATGTTAAAAATTTTAGACTTTCTATTTCCCATTGGTTTCCCCTATTCTGTCCTTTCTTTGTGTGCTTGAAATATTTTATTTTTCAGTTTGTCCTCATAGGGAATCAAGTATTTTAGCTAGGTGATGTCTTGCAAGTACGTTCCACTTTGTTACAATCTACTATCTGTATATACTATTTGTATCTTAATTCTTTTATGAGATGTTCTGTAACATTTTTTCACTTTGACAAATGTTTTTAGACTGTACAGTCAAGATCTGGTGCTTGGGGGTAAGTGGAATGATTTGCTAATATTGAGAATCTGTTGTATCAAACATAATAAACTTTTTTTGAGATGTGCTTTGTAGTTTGGTAATTCTTAGATTTTACTATTGGTTTCTTTGCTTAGAATGAGTTTCTAAATGTGAACTACAAAAACCACTCTACTTCAAGCATGATCATTAGAAGAAGGTTAGGGATGTCCCCAAGCATCATTTTATCCCTTAAAACTACAGATAGTTTAGGTTTCTGCCTGAACTAATCTAAGTTAGCTTTTTCTTCACATCTCATAAACTAATGGTGGGAGGACACAAAGAGTTTTATGAAAACATTTTTGATGGCAGATAAGGAACGAGTCATAAAGCTGTATCCATGCAGATGTGTTATGCTGATATTATTGTTATTATTGAGATGGAGTTTCACTCTTGTTGCCCAGGCTGGTATGCAATGGCGTGATCTCGGCTCACCACAACCTCTGCCTCTGGGGTTCAAGTGATTCTCCTGCCTCAGCCTCCCGAGTAGCTGGGATTACAGGCATGCACCACCACACCTAGCTAATTTTTGTATTTTTAGTAGAGACGGAGTTTCACCATGTTGGTCAGGCTGGTCTCAAACTCCCGACCTCAGGTGATCCACCAGCCTCGGCTTCCCAAAATGCTGGGATTACAGGCATGAGGCACTACGCCCAGCCTATGCTGACATTATTAAAGCCAACAGATAGCTAATCTGAAAAGTTCATGTGCATTTTTTTCTTTTTTTTTTTTTTTTGAGACGGAGTCGCGCTCTGTCACCCAGGCTGGAGTGCAGTGGCGCCATCTTGGCTCACTGCAAGCTCCGCCTCCTCATGTGCATTTTTCTTGAATTGGTTCTGTGTACTGCATTTGTTCTGTGGAGCACCTCAGTGAATAGAAGATTTTGCCCTTTCCACTCTCCAGAGGCTTTTGACCCCAAGTTGTGCTCTTTGACAATGGAGAGTTATTGCGTAAAAAGTGACAATAAAATCTTGACATTTCATATCTGCAAAATTTCACTTAAAAAAAGGTAAATTTGATAGGAGTAAGTCGCAAAGGAAAATCCATAATGTCAGTGCTAATAACTGATAAGATTAGATCTGGAGGGGAAATTGTAAGTGCACAGCATTCATTAAAATATTTGATTCAATCAACTAATTAATAGCAAATTCAAAACAAAATTGGAAATAGTTATATAAAAATTAATACAATTTAATTGTTTGATCAAATGTTTTCTTTAGAAAGTGATCTCTCAAATTGATGAGTGTTGGTTTACTTCTAAATATGGAATTGAAATGACTTTCAAAATCACAGCAAGGTCTCGATTTTCAGCACCTGATTACTGATTTGGCAGCCTAGCACGGTGGCTCATGCATGTAATCCCAGCACTTTGGGAGGCCAAGATGGGTGGATCACTTGAGGTCAGGAGTTTGAGACCAGCCTGGCCAACATGATGAAACTCAATCTCTACTAAAAATACAAAAATTAGCCGGGCATGGTGGTGTGCGCCTGTAATCCCACCTGCTTAGGAGGCTGAGGCAAGAGAATAGCCTAAACCTGGGAGGCAGAGGTTGCTGTGAGCCAAGATCACACCACTACACACCAGTCTGGGTGACAGAGTAAGACTCCGTCTCAAAAAAAAAAAAAAAAAAAAAAAAAAATCACTCATTTGGATTTGTAAAGTAAATGAAATTAAAAAAAAAAATCTGTCTTGAGAAGGTATGATGCCTTTGAGGTTGTAAGTCAAATTTATGTGTATAGTTTTACTAGTTATTAAAGGGATGCTTTATAATTAAGCTTCTTTTTGTGTGTCCTAGGTATGTTTCTATAAAACCTGATAACCGAAAATTGGCCAACGGAACAAATGTCCTCGGCTTACTGATTGACACTTTATTAAAGGAAGGCTTTCATTTGGTCAGCACTAGAACAGTATCTTCTGAAGACAAAACTGAATGCTATAGCTTTGAAAGGATAAAAAGCCCTGAAGTGCTCATCACAAATGAAACACCAAAACCAGAGACTATCATCATACCAGAGCAATCTCAGATAAAGAAATGAAGTTGTCTATCCTCTTTTAAAGAGAAATTGCCATTTTTCTTGTTTCATTACGTATTTAGGGCATACATGTTAGCCAAATCTACACTCAGCCTAACTCTTGGCTTCATCTGCTGCCATGCCGTCTCTGGGCAACCAGGCCCCAACTGTGCTTAAGCCATAATGCCTGCTGCTCTCTAGACAACTCCATGTACTTGGTGCTTTGGTATATGTTCTACCTTCAATACATCTTTCCCTTTCTCTTCTTCATGAATGCTTATGAGCCGAGATTACGCCACTGCACACTAGCTTGGGTGACAGAGGAAGACTGTCTAAAAAAAAAAAAATTGATCAAACTGATGGATACCCTAAGTACCCTGACTTGATCATTACACCTTCTATGCATGCAACAAAATGCCACGTGTACCCCATAAATATGTAGAAATATTATATGTAAATAAATAGTTGGGCCTTCCGTATTTTCCCACTTATGTTTGTTTCAGCATTTTATTTATTTATTTATTTATTTATTTAGACGGAGTTTCGCTCTTGTTGCCCAAGCTGGAGTGCAAAGGTGCGATCTCGGCTCACTGCAACCCCCACCTCCTGGGTACAAGTGATTCTCCTACCTCAGCCTCCCGAGTAGCTGGGATTACAGGCAGGCGAAACCACGCCCAGCTAATTTTTGTATTTTTAGTAGAGATGGGGTTTCATCATGTTGGCCAGGATGGTCTCAATCTCTTGACCTCGTGATCAGCCCGCCTCGGCCTCCCAAAGTGCTGAGATTACAGGCGTGAGCCACCGTGCCCAGCCCCAGCATGTTTTTATCAATCACAGTTTCATTTCTGACAAGGCACCAAATATTTTATTTATTTATTTAATACTCTTTATATAATACTCTGTCACCAGGCTGGAGTGCAGGAGTTGGAAGCTGTAGTGAATTCTGGTGTAATCATAACTCATGCAGCCTCAAACTCTTGGGCTCAAGTGATCCTCCCACCTCAGTCTCCCAAGTAGCTGGGACTACAGGCGCATACCACCATGCCAGGGTAATTGTTTTTTATTTTTTGTAGAGACGAGGTCTCACATGTTGTCCAGGCTGGTCTCGAACTCCTGGCCTTAAGTGATTCTCCCACTTTGGCCTCCCAGAGCACTGGGATTACAAGTGTGAGCCACCATGCCTAGCCAAGGCACCGAGATTTTAGCTTATGATTCTTGAACCTCAATAATTTACCTTATAAGTGATTAGAAGTTCTCCCTACAAATCTTTTCTGAAAAACAGCTCTAATGCTTAATTTTACTCTTGGATTTAATATACAAGTTGTAATTACAAAGAGTTCTTAGGGTATGGTAAAGTCAAGATTAATTTAGGCTGCTTTTTTTTTTTTTTTTGAGACAGGGTCTCACTCTGTTACCCAGGTTGGAGTGCAGTGGTGCGATTTCAGCTCACTGCAACCTCCATCTCCCAGGCTCAAGTGATCCTCCCATCTCAGCCTCCTGAGTAGCTGGGACTACAGGCATGTGCCATCACGCCCACCTAATTTTTTGTATTTTTGGTAGAGATGGTGTTTCACCATGTTGCCTAGGCTGGCCTCGAACTCCTGACCTCAGGTGATCCGCCCGCCTCAGTCTCCCAAAGTGCTGGGATTACAGGTGTGAGCCACTATGCCTGGCCTATTTAGGTGCTTTAAAAATGTATTTGAAATCAGGAGCCTGAAGTAGTATAAAATGGTCATAAGAAAGCAGCTTGAGAAATACATGGTTTAGGAAATCAAAATCTGTTTCTAATTTGTCCTTTATACCATTTACAAGTGACAAACTTCAGCTTTGCTTTATAAACTTTTGTACTGATTCTCTATCATAAGTAATAGAAATGTTCACATCAATAGAGAATTACACCACTAGAGACTATGCTGGGGTAATAAAAGATTTGCTAAGAGCACTCAATCTCTTATATTCTACTGCTATTTTTCCTCTGTGCTAGGGAAGTTGACTGTAATGGCAAGTTTAGCAACGTAGAAGCTACTGTGAGGAAATCTTCAAAAATAAATTTATGAAATTGTATTACCTTCCTGGAACCAAAGGACCCATGGGAGACAGCAATGTGGCATCAGACTTAGCATTTTTAAACAAATGCTCAGAAATAAAGATAGGACATTTTAAAATTACTAAAAATACTTAGCTTTCTGGAATATCAATGACCTAGTAAAAAACGTAAGTACTGGGCTGGCCTGGTGGTTATAATCCCAGCATTTTGAGAGGTCAAGGCGGAAGGATCCTTGAGCCCAGGAGTTCGAGATCAGCCTGAGCAACAGTGAGACCCCCATCTCTCTATGATTTAAAAACAACATCAACAACAAAAAACCCCAAAAATCACAATTACCGGCTTTGCTGTAGAACTATACCTCAAGACTTACTAGGATTTCTGGCTGGGCGAGGTGGCTCACGTCTGTAATCCCAGCACTCTGGGAGGCTGCGGTAGGCGGATCACCTGAGGTCAGGAGACCAGCCTGGCTAACATGGTGAAACCCCGTCTCCACCAAAAATTACAAAAATTGGCTGGGCATGGTGGCACGTGCCTGTAGTCCCCAGTTACTTGGAAGGCTGAGGCAGGAGAACTGCTTGAGTCTGGAAGGCGGAGGTTGCAGCCTCCGCCGAGATCATGCCATTGCACTCCAGCCTAGGTGACAGAGTGGGACTCTGTCTCAAAAAAAAAAAAAAAAAAAAAAAGGATTTCTTTTGGGCCTATTATAAATGAAAAGTACAAATTTTATCAAAACACTTCATCATCGAAAATACCTTAATATTTAACTAAACTATGAGATCCAATCACAAAAATATTTTCATGGATAAAAAGCTAAAATCTTACATGGGTGAAAATGGAAAATGATATTACGCATGGCACAGAATAAAAACAGAACTAAACATGTAGCAAAATAAATAGGACCTTGCTCCCAAAACTAAAATGTGTTTAAGACTTGCCTAACCACACAAGGCTTTTAGGTAGGTAGTCTTCTGTACCTTCAGATTTCACACCAACCCCTCAAAATCCAGAAATCATTAAAGCAAATGGCTTTTTATTAAACAAATGGCTTTTTATCAGTAGGGTAAAACATACCAAATAACTGTTTCATTTCATATTATTCTTCATCATCTCACAACACTTCTGGAAAGAATGTGAATTTCTTCAGGTTTATGAGTATGAGGCCAAATAGGAGAGATTTGTTTTACCCTTTTTTTTTTTTAAAGCAGGATTTCACCCTGTCACCCAGCTAGAGTGCAGTGGTGCTATCATGGCTCACTGTAACCTCAAAATCCAGAGCCCAAGCTATCCTCTAGCCTCAGCCTCCTGAGTACCTGGGACTGCAAGTGCATGCCACCATGCCTGGCTAATTTTTAATTTTTTTTTGTAAAGATGAAGTCTTACTATGTTGCCCAGGCTGGTCTTAAACTTCTGGGCTCAAGCAATCCTTCCACCTCACCCTCCCAAAGTGTTGGGATTACAGGCGTGTGCCACTGCACCTGGTCTACCCTTTCTGTAATAAGAGACCTCCAAGGAAATCTGGCTGCAATGTTTAAGGTTCCATGAGTTCTTTTAAGATGAGGACTGAGACTGTGCTATAGTGGTCTATGTCATACTCCCCCATAGTGCTGGGCATCTAACAAGCTCAAGTGAACTGAACTGAAACATTTGGAAGCTATAGTCTCAGTGAATAGATGCTTGGAAAAACAAGATTTATAGTAGATTCAAAGATGGATGAGGATAATTTAAATAATACAATCTGAAAGAGTTGACTCAAGTTACAGATTACAGAAACTACCCCAGAGTATTTTCAATTAGAAGTTTACTTGGGGCCAGGCGCAGTGGCTCGCGCCTGTAATCCCAGCACTTTGGGAGGCCGAGGTGGGAGGATCACTTGAGGTCAGGAGTTCGAGACCAACCTGACCAACATGGTGAAACCCCGTCTCTACTAAAAATACAAAAATTAGCCAGGTTTGGTGGGAGGCACCTGCAATTTCAGCTACTGGGGAGGCTGAGGCAGGAGAATCGCTTGAATCTGGGAGGCAGAGGTTGTAGTAAGCTGAGATTGCACCATTGCCCTCCAGCCTGGGCGAAGAAGTGAGACTCCATTAAAGAAAAAAAAGTTTACTTGGGTAATGCCATATGGAAAGGAGATGAAAATATAGATGTATATGGGGATATAAACTTGTTGCAGATTACACAAAATTGTATGTTTAAGCAGAGAATAGTCCAGTTAAAATTGGGATATACTTAATTTGCTAAGAACAATGTAATGCTACCAGCATGCTTAAAATTAAAAAAACTAAGAGAATATAAGTTCAAAATGAGTGTCACATGACTATAATTGATAGTAAATCTTCACTTACCTCCATAACTTAGGAGTCATAAAAAGAAAGAAGTTAGCAGACCAGGCATGTAAATCAGATGTAAGTAGGATGGAATACAGAAATATTCCTAGTTCTGGGTAACCCAATTTGAGGTCATTTTAAGTTTACTGAATTTGGATTAATCAATTGGTTCAATAATTAAGGTAAAATGGTCCAAAAGATCCTGATATATCCAGAAGACATATTACTGAGGTTTTACAAGGCTAATTTGAAATGCAGATTAACATTCTAGGTTTCCTTACATATCATTAAAATAGACCATATTAAAAATCAATTTCAGAAGCTGTTTTATGACTGGAATAAAAAACAATTAAAGATGTAGAGTAACATTGTATTTCTGTCTGATGCTGGGAGGCTATTTTTTCATGGCAAGTAATAACTGGGTAAACAGAGTGATACTTTAACTTTACAAATAGGAATCCTAGAAAACAAGGTTTTGCTCCTAGAAAACAAAAATAGTTCCTTTCAATTAATTTTCTAAAAATGGTTGCATTGGTCACTTTTTAAACTCCTACAATCTAAGCAGCACTGAATTCCTATTTGATTTTTTTTTTTTTGCTAATAGTTTTCTTCAGAAGCAAACCTGCTTTAGGGTGAAAAACAGTTTCAGACCTTAGACAGAACCTTCATTTCCTCTTAAGTATGTTTCTCCATCAAAAACAAGTATTCAAATAAAGAATCTCAATTATCTAAACCTATTTTTGGCCATCTTCCGGAATTTCTTGTTAAATCTCCTTTGAAATGCCACAGTTGCACTCTTGGAAAACTTGTCTTCCTGGTTTTCAAATTTCTGTTTATTATTACAGCTCTTCAGCTAGAATGCCAGGTCTTTGTGCTGTACTGTTTCTTGAAACTGGAGACTAGCACACTTCCCCCAATTCAATTACTTGCTTTCCATTTGAGAAATTAAAGCCAGGTCAATTTTATAAAGTTTTAACTGACTGAATTATTTGGACTTTAAGTTCTCAATTTCATTCCCTTAGCCTAATACTGGGAAAGATCTTGGTTTTATTAAGAGAAGGTAAGGTTTAAGAGTATTAACACATTTCAGTCATTGACTCTCATAATTGATATAAGCGTAGGGATTTTCTAACAGGCACAGGCTTGAGATATGACACTCTAAGGAAAAAGGGAGAGTTCTTATTCAATTCTAGAAATGTTTAAGATTACATACTAATGATATAGTTTATTTACATAAAGGTGTGTTCATATTTTTTCTAAAAGAAAGGGACCGACTGTCCTTCATAAAGAGCTTCAGTCAGCTTTTCTACCCTTATCAGCCTTATGTAACTGCCAAATTTACCTCTCCAGCCTGACTTTTACATAGAATTCCAGTTCTGTATATCCAGCCACCTTAAATGAAGACATTTCAAGCTGAACGCCTAAATATCACCTTAAATACATTGCAGAAATGGAACATATTTTCCCCCTCTTAAACTAGTTTCTTTTCTTTTTTTTTTGACAGAGTCACTCTGTCACCCAGGCTGGAGTGCAGTGGCATGATCTCGGCTCACTGCAGCCTCCACTGCCCAGGTTCAAGCGATTCTCCTGCCTCAGCCTCCTGAGTAGCTGGGATTACAGGCATGACCCACCACGTCTGACTGATTTTTGTATTTTTAGTGGAGGTGGGGTTTCACCATGTTTGCCAGGCTGGTCTCAAACTCCTGACCTCAAGGGATCCACCCACCTCTGCTTCCCAAAGTGTTAAGATTACAGGCATGAGCCATCGCACCCGGCCTTAAACTAGTTTCTTAACTATCTCCTTTCTTTCATTGGTAACTCCATTGTCTTCCAGTATAGAAAATGTATAATCTTTTATACCTCCCTTTTATCCAACCCATCATGATATTCAACAACTTTTTCCTTTGAAATATCTTAAATTTATTCTTCAACCTCCATTCTCCTGCCACTATTGCTGTTCAGGTTTCTTCACCCCTAGATTACTACAATAGTCACATGCCCAGTTTCCTTGCTACCATACTTTATTTCTTAGACATTTCTATATATAGTATTGCCACATTTAATTCCAAACAAATCAATAGGCTATAATGCCTCCCTATTCCCTGCTATATCAAGACCAAAATCCTCTGATTGGTTTTCTAGGCAAAGGCTCAATAGCCTAGTTCTAACCTAGTAATACAAATTCATGTAACCTTTGCCTTAGGTTTTATGGCACAGATCCCAGGTTACTTCTGGGGGAATGTTGCATTCAATTTTGGCTTAAATTCCTACCTATAAACCAGGCAAGTCCATTACTTGACAACTCAATGCATTTTAATTTACAAGCATGCAGGCCACAAATTATAAAATGAAGACTTTTTACTGAGTCAGCAGAAACAACTGTTCAATTCTCCTGTAAGTCTCCATTTACTTACAGTTTTCTGCTGAGGTGATCATCTCATGTGGCATTTATTGCCCTCTACTAAAATGAGCTATTATCTGACACTCTGCTCTGTACAGACGTGTTTCTGTTTCCATTTTCAGTTCCTTCTCCACATGGTCTAAGTACCAGTAGTTTAGTCAGTTCTCACCTTTTTTGAGGGGAAGGCGGCAATGGTGGTATCAAAATTTACACCTGGAAAACAGGTCATAAAGAAAATCAATATAGAAGGGAAAGTGCTTTACCACAGGAATTATTATTTAATTGCTGGTTGAATTCTTGACTTTTGGTTAAAAGGTAGATATAACAAATATGTAAACCACCCTCAAAGCCAAACCAAAACCAACAGCAACAGGCTTTTCAATCAATGTAATTTATACATTGGGTTCTGGAAAACAGAAATGTCCTATAAATTTTATATAAATGCTATATAAGGGTACATAAAAATGAATCCTTATTATAAATATGACTTAAATGTCATAGCAGTAAACAAATGGTACTTATTTGATCCACAACTTTCTTTGCCTTCTTAGATTTTTTTGAAAGTTTTGGTGTGGCTTGGTTTCTTTTTGAAGGGCCGAGCTGGGAGAAGGAGGAAAGGCATTTGGTCTCCTATAAAATTGTCCAAGAAAGTTTATGAGAAAGCCTATATCACTCAATAAGGTGGCTCCAGTAAGTTTAGGCATTCGAAAACATTCCATTAATTTTAGAGTTACCTTAAAGAATTACAGCAGATCCTCAATGCTTTTGTTTCTGTGATTATGGTAATGGTATTTCTTGAAAAGTATTTTTAAATGTAAGGATTCTTTATTCTACTACCACCTCCTATCTCCTCAGAGATACACAAATAAAGGCCCCAAAATAACAGTTAAACTTTATAGAATTTCACACTTCATTGGAAAGGTTAGAAATGATCATTTAGATCACTAATGACCCCCCAAAAGATAACAAAATTTCACAGGCCTGATTATTCATACCCCTACCCACACTTCGCTGGTTTTGCTGAAAAAAAAAAATGACATTTTAAGGTACCTGAGACCTGAGGAATGAATGTTAATAGCTCACACAGAATGAGAAGAGCTCTGATCAGTGAAGTAGTAAAAGGTAGAGGGCACTCCTAAATTATCAGAAAATAACCTGCATATTTCTGTATTTATCTAGCAGGTATGCAGCCTTTCTACCACTTTACCATAAAGGTATTACTCCTGATTTTCAGCAATCAATGGTCACTTATTTTACACCCACTATGTTTAAGACACTAGGCTAGGCTTGCAGAATATACGATAAAGAATAAGATGGCCCCTTCCCATAAGACAGCATGCATTTGTTCTAAGTCAGGTATGGAAGCTTAAATGACAGAAATGGTATTTTTGGCTGAGGAGGAAAAGTGAACTGGAAAAATTTCATGTAGGGGGTAAATAGCTTAAGTTTTAGACAATTGAAGATGAGGGAAAGGACATTCTAGGAGTAAATAACTTGAGTTAAGGCTTGGATGAAAATCTGAGTCAGGTTTGAAAAAGTATTATTTCTCTTTGACTTAACAACAGTTATGGTATTCATTGACAATTACTCCCATAGTGGTAAAGTCAATCTTACTTAAGGCAAAAAATATCCTAGATATAGCATTTTGCCTAGGCAACTCTTTCCTCTCAAGATTTCTCACCTGATTTGCTGAGTTAAAAGCCACAGACTCCCAATTATTTAGGGTAAACTTATTTATGTCTAGGTTTCCTTCCAGTATTTCTTACAAGTTTTTTGTTTTTTTTTCTTCAAAGCAACACACCATGGCTCTTGAAGGGCTGCAGGCAATCTGAATACCCTTGCTTTCTTTGATTAGAAATGAGGGTAAATTATGCAAAGGAAGGAAAACAATCTCAAACATGATTATACTCATTTCCCTACCAATTCCCTAGTATCTACTCTTTGCCTTCATTATACTGTATCTACTTTACTCCTTGCTACTTCATCATGTCTTGGTTCATGTTGTTTTCTGCACTCGCAAGTTATCATTCCTTCATTTCACATAATCAATCTTAACCACTTTTTCAGCCCAGCTCACCTTTCATATCCTCTTATAAGTCTTCTCTGATAAGTTTAAGTCCACATTTCCTTCAAGCTTCTACCACACTTAAGTTAGCAAGCCAGAGTTTACATTCCATTATTCTCTACTTGTTTCTTGTATGTTAGTATAATATTCTCATACAGGTTACAGTTCTTTGCTGACAGGGACCATCTTTTATAGACTATAGTGAAGTACCGGACCTAGAGTAGGCCCTTAATAATAAAGATAATGTCACTTTAAAAATGCAAGCAGGAAACGCTTTAGGCATTTAAAAGTAGTATTTTAACAATAACTATTTTTGATTAAATAAAACTATATTCATTCTTCTTTTCAGAACTTGGAGCCTCAAATTATCACCTCAGATCATCATGCTATTAAAAAGTAGATGTGCATATGAATAAAACTGTCCAACTCTATCACTCATACACAACACAGCCATGAACAAAAGCAGCAGCCATTCTTGATAATCCAATCCCCTCTGAAACAAACAATTTCTGGCAGTAGGAGACATTTACAAATACATAGCCTTGCTAACAACCACTAGGTTATAACGGAAAAGGTTTGTAATTTGAATCCTTTAGAGTGTGCATCTTTCAAATGTGTAGTGAAATCATAAATACAATGTAATTTTGTTCAGTTTGGAATGAAGTGAAATTTTGCTTAAAGGAAATGAAGATTATTCAAGTTGAAGCTTTAGTTAACCTGCATTAGTCACTAGCATTCTACTTCCAAAAAAAAAAAAAAAAAAAAAGTCAATCTTAGGAAAAATTGCAATCAAACATCAAACATCCTTGGCTTAAAACACATTCAGCACAATTTTTAAAACCTCTATACCTACATTACAGAATATAGTAGTTCACCCTTATTCACAGGAGATACCTTCCAAGACCCCTAGTGAATGCCTGAAACTGTGGATAGTATGTAACTTTATATATATATACTATGTGCTTTCCTAAAAATATATATGATAAAGTTTTATTTGTAAATTAGGCACAGTAAGATTAACAAGAATAACAGTAAAATAAAACAATTTAACAAAATGCAAGCATCACTACTCTTGTGGTTTGGGGCCATTATGAATTAAATAAGGATTATGAATTAAATAAGGATTATATGAACACAAGCACTGTAATCCTGGGGCAGTGGGTCTGATAACCATGATGGCTACTAAGTAACTAACAGGCAGATAGTATCTACAGCATAGATACAATGGACAAAGGGATGACTGCGATCCTAGGCAAGATGGTGCAAGATTTCATCATGCTACTCAGAATGACACACAATTTGAAACTTAAACGTTGTTTATTTCTGGAGTTTTCCATTTAATATTTCCAGACTTCAGTTGACTGTGTGTAACTAAATGGAAAATGGGAGACACTACTGTATTACATAAGACTTGATAATAAGGTATGTCTTTATTTATAAAATGTAATGATATTCAGCATATACTTTATTAAGGCAAGAAAATATATTGAAATATTACCATTTATTAATGTTTTAGAAAATATTCAAACAAGGTTTAAAATGATTATACTCCAGAAGCTTTATAGGTGTTAAATAAAATTTTTTAAAAAACTAGGCCAGGTGCAGTGGCTGATGCCTGTAATCCCAGCACTTTGGAGGGCCGAGGCGGGTGGGTCACCTGAGGTCAGGAGTTCGACACCAGCCTGGCCAACATGGTGAAACCCCGTCTCTATAAAAATAACAAAAAAACGGCCGGGCGCGGTGGTTCATGCCTGTAATCCCAGCACTTTGAGAGGCTGAGACGGGCAGATCACAAGGTCAGGATGGTCTCAAGGTCAGGAGATTGAGACCATCTTGGCTAACACGGTGAAACCCCGTCTCTACTAAAAATACAAAAAATTAGCCAGGTGTGGTAGCGGGTGCCTGTAGTTCCAGGTACTCGGGAGGCTGAAGCAGGAGAATGGCGTGAACCCAGGAGACGGAGCTTGCAGTGAGCCAAGATCACGCCACTGCACTCCAGCCTGGGCGACAGAGCAAGACTCTGTCTCAAAAAGAAAAAAAAAAAAAAAATTAGCTGGGTGTGGTGGTGCACGCATGTAATCCCAGCTACTCAGGAAGCTGAGACATGAGAATCGCTTGGTCCAGGGAGGCGGAGGTTGCAGTAAGCTGAGATCGCGCCACTGCATTCCAGCCTGGTAACAGAGTGAGACTCTGTCTCAAAATAAGTAAATAAATAAAAATAAAATAAAAATGATTGTAAACTTCAATTAACAGAATCATCCAGAACTCCAGATTGCCCCATTGATTCAATTAAATTTTTGTCTGATAAAACTTTTAGAAATTCTTTTTCTTTTTTTTCATTTGCATTGCCTTTCCTTTAACAACTTCCAGTGGGGGTAGTTTTCCTTTTTGTTAATCACGTCTCACACAGTCAAGGTGTCGATCTGACAAAGAGTAAGAGAAATGAAATCTAACATAGTTTCTATAAATGGTAAAGTTAAACACAATTTCCAGAACTCTAAGATGATGTTGAATTTTCCACATAAATCTATGAGATTATATTTAATTTTTCCCATCTGCTATTTTAAGTAATATGTCACTATACTAAATATCTCCAAAATGAATATATTGAAGGCTGACTCTCTTCTAGGATTATAAAAATTTAGGACAAGATAGAGCCAAGTTCAATATCTTATTTAAAATTTAAAGGCTTAGAGAAAGACAGTAACTTAAGGTCTTTCAACTAAGCAATGACAGAGCCAATTCTCAAGTATTTGAATATGACCACAATTAACTTCTCTGGGACAGGAACAGTTTAAGCTTCTGTTTACACTGTCATTTCTCAGGCAAAGTTACCAAGCTACCTAAATACTTCTTTAGCATAATCACAAATATGAATTTTATTATAACATTATAATATTTTATTGTTTCATTTCATAGCCTTCTAAACGTGTGGGTAAGCTTTAGCTTCTTGTACATGCTCAACTGTTATCTTAATAAAATGCATCCTGATGAAACTGAAGAGACTAGCAACAGAGGCAAGTGCCTCTGAACAAAGAGACATGTTGGATGAATGAATAGCTATACACACATAATTGACCACTGTTTGAGACTTTAAAAATGAGGGCAATGCAGAAAATAACTTATAGATTCTCAACGTAAGAATCATCAAATTAATCTAATGAACACTTTCACTTCTAATTTATATTTTTACTTTTTGCATATTATTCTTAATTCTTGTATGACTTCTTCAATGAATTCTAAGTTATTTCTTTAGACATTCCTATGGTTAAAGCATTTTCCCCCATAACAGCAAGTAAGATAATTGAAAGATTAGAAAAAGGATTATTTAATCTAAAAAATTCACTTTACTATTTCTATGAGAACTTTTATCTTTTCAACTGAGAGAAGCTAAATACAAAAATACTGAATATGAAAAGTAAATACTTTGAAAAACAGAGAAGGCCCTAAGATTAAGATTGTTTATTGGAAATAGGATTCTTAAGATTTATCTTTTAAAACTGCCATGCTAAATAAGTCAGATTGAATCATTATTAATTCAAATAGATATCATCTACTGTGTCAGATGTTTTCATTATATATGGAAGAAAACTTTAGCTAAAATATACTAGATACCACAAATTGTAAAATTATACATTCTAAATGAATACATTAAAATGAAAAATAAGCAGCACAATTTTATATAAGATTATAATACTAGGCTGGGCACTCATGCCTGTAATCCCAGCACTTTGGGAGGCCGAGGCGGGTGGATCACAAGGTCAGGAGTTCGAGGCCAGCCTGGCCAACATGGCGAAACCCGTCTCTACTAAATGTACAAAAATTAGCTGGGCGCGGTGGTGTGTGTCTGTAATCCCAGCTACTTGGGAGGCTGACGCAGGAGAATTGTTTGAACCCGGGAGGCAGAGATTGCAGCGAGCCAAGATCAGGCCACTGCACTCTAGCCTGAGTGACAGAGCAAGACTGTCTGGAAAAAAAAAAAAAAAAAAAAAAGGGAATTCTCAACTACTTTTTTAAAAAGGAGTTCTCTCTATGGAAGACCTAATTTGGAAATGTACTTGGGTCCCTATACAAAGTCGTCCAGAAGCCAGATGATTTCCCAGTGTAGTCCAAAAGCCAGATGATTTCAGGGCAAAGCATTTGAACGCTATGGATTTAGGTAGGCAAAATCCAGAAGCAGAGTACTGTGGGTCTGGGTGGGCAGGTAGAATTCAGATGCTGGGAAAAACACAAATGCAATGCTAGGAAAAAGGGTCATGCCTTACAATTCAGGTGGGACAGATACAAATGAAATAGTTTCTTAATGAGGTAGAAAGAGGAAGTTATTAATTCCTGTTCTTGTTGGATTCTAACATACAAGCTAATTTGAATTCATCAGCCTAAGCAAGGTTGCCTTGGATTTTGAAGTTTTCTTAAGGAATAAACTGTAGAGAAACCATAGGGCCAACCAGATGAATGATGAAATGGAAAAAACAGCAATTAAATACTTTTAGAAAGTATTACAAATTAATACCTTAAAAACCCTGTATCTTGAGCTAGTAGCAAAACTAACTGGAATTCCTGACCTCTGCAGTGCCTTCTTGCAACATCTCAGAAAAAACATCTGGGAATCCATTTTAGTCTGCTAAGAGACTTAAGATTTACATCAGATATATTGTCAAGGTTTCTCTTGTCCTTGTTACCAAGGAGGTAAAAGAAGTGCTGTAAAATTTATTCCTCAGCTGGCACATTATCTCAATGAGAAATAGAGCCCTTATAAAGACTTATCTTAGACACAAAACTACATTATTGTACTTGGCAAGTACCATTTCATGCTTCTCATTTTTTTCCTCTGATCCTTTAATGAAACTGTGATGTTGATGATCTATAAATTTGATCTAATTGAGGCTAGAATTCTACTGAAAAGATAATTTCTGAGTAGCCATACCAATATTGATATCAATGTATTTTTTAATCAGAGAATTAACATATTACTGAATGTATATGAGGTTACCAGCCTATTTACTATACTAGTCACCAAATGACCTGAGTTCAATAAGACAGCCTCTGGGCTCAAGCTTATTAGCCTTACAGGCTAATAGCAGGGAAATATAGAAGCATGTAAATCATGTGATGATTTAACATAAGCAATAATGAGACTGTTTTAAGGGTGATAGTACAGAAAAGGCAGTTATTTATTTATTTTTTTTGAGATGGACTTTCGCTCTTGTTGCCCAGGTGAAGTGCAATGGCATGGTTTCAGCTCACTGCAACCTCCGCCTCCTGGGTTCAAGTGATTCTCGTGCCTCAGCCTCCCAAGTAGCTGGGATTACAGGCATGCACCACCATGCCTGGCTAATTTTTGTATTTTTAGTAGAGATGGGGTTTCACCATGTTGGCCAGGCTGGTCTCGAACTCCAGACCTCAGGTGATCCTCCTGCCTTGGCCTCCCAAAGGGCTGCGATTACAGGCGTGAGCCACTGTGCCCAGCCAGCAGTTATTAATTTTTAACACAAGTATATATATGTGGGAGATGGGGTTGCCCTTTTGAGGTAATACCTAAAAAACTGAAGGATGAATAGGAATTTGCTACACTACCATTATTGCTCTAGAAGAGATAGAATGAAATTAGTGATTGCTATTAAGCCTTGTCATAAGTCCAAATCTTTAAATTGACATGAAATATTAAGAAAATTCTATGTCTAGAACTTGGATTATTTAGTTTGCAGCCTTTTAGTTGCAAAAGGTGTATTTTCTCTTCTAGATTTTGGTAAACATCCAGAGGGACAGTGTCCTTAAGTGACATTTGGTGTGCGCATATATATATATATATGTATATATATAATGTGTGTATATATATGTATATGTGTGTATATATGTATATATGTGTATATATATGCATATGTGTATATATATACATATATATGTGTGTGTATATATATATACGTATGTGTGTGTGTGTGTGTGTATATATATATATATATATATTTTTTTTTTTTTTTTTGGAGACAGAGTCCCACTCTGTTGCCAAGGCTGGAGTGCGGTGGCATGATCTTGGCTCACTGCAACCTCTACCTCCCCAGTTCAAGCGATTCTCTGGCCTCAGCCTCCTGAGTAGCTGGGATTACAGGCATGCACCACCATAACCGGCTAATTTTTTTATTTTTAGTAGAGACAGGGTTTCACCATGTTGGTCAGGCTAGTCTCGAACTCCCAACCTCAGGTGATCCACCCACCTCAGACTCCCAAAGTGCTGGGATTACAGGTGTGAGCCACAGTGTCTGGCCTGGTGCTTTAATACTTTAAAAACGACCAAGTATGACCTGTACATTGTGTAGACTTACTCTGGACAGTAGGGTGAAGGTAGTTTTCTCAGGGAACTATGCCATTACATTAAGGACTCTAATTAAATTCATTTGTCTGTATGTATATCCATGTACCACAAATACACACATGACATGAACACATATACACCTCATCTCCAATGTTACTCAAATGTATTTCTCATTGCATGACTCCCTGGCGGTGGGACCAGTAGAGAATGAGAAGATAACTTGTACTTAGTATTTTCACATACAAACCTATCTTTGAGACATTACAAAAAATAAGTTGTAAAAATGTCAGTGTGTTATTAGTCTCTAATTTTTTTTCCCTTCTAAAACAAGTTCTCGAAAGCCTATCATACTATCTCTGATTTCTGTTTCAATGGAAGCAGTCAGTACAATGTGTGAAGACCTGGGCATAAAAGCAGCATTAAACTAGTATTAAACAAGACACCAGCATTAAACGAGACAATAAAGTAAGACTAAAAGTACTTTGGAAACTAAAAGTACTACCTAAAAGGAAGGTATCACTATCATTTTGAGCATTTATTTATGTAGTTTTGTCTCCTCTGCCTCTTGTTGGCTATAGGATAGAAGCTGTAGATATAATTCCTAAAAGCGTAAACTTCAAAGTCAAACCATCTGAGCTTGAATCTGGACTCGCTGGCCTGCTGGTTACGTGACATGAGGCATGCTATTTCTCTGTGACTTGGTTTCCTTACCTGTAACATATGGATAACAACGGACCTCTCTGAGGGTGACTGTGAGGACTAAATGAGTTTATAAATGTGAAAGTTGCTGGCAAAGGATAAACACTAAATGTGTTAGCAGTTACTATTTCTACTGCTAATAATAGCATGTAAACCTTGAGTTTTCCATATACACTTTAGAAAAATCAACAACCCTTTCAGGTAACTATTAAAATGTTTTTATTTGATGGTTTGGGTCCTTTTCACTATAATAATCACATAAAATAATAAAAATTTACTGGCCTATGTTCCAGAGGGGCAAATAAATATTAACAACTGTGTCAGGGCTGATGTCCATTTACAATTCTTTCTCATATCAATAATCTTATAATTTGGAAGAGAACCAGGGTAGTCTAAAAAGTACTTGAAAACTGAAGAGCCTGCATTAAAGGATGAATTAAAAACAATCTTTTCAACCAAGCGATATTGTTTAATCAACTCTCAACAATAATTTAGGTTCAAAAGACTGGCAAAGACAGTACAGAATGAGTATTTTCTGCATATATGATGCCAGAATCAACTGACCCACTGCCAATTTCAGAGAAGACTGATCTTACTGGGAACATTTAATCAATAACTGAACACCTATTATGTGCCTGGTAGTGGGAAACACACACACACACACACACACCTCTAATTGAAGCTAAATTCCTATTTAACTAAAGAACAAGAATTCCAAGGGTAGTATTTCTAAACCTAAGCTATGGCTCCGTAGTCTCATTAATGTCTAAGCGTCCCAGAATATAAACATCAAAAAATCCTCCTTTGATACTACTAACTCAATTCTCCCCAAAAGTGTATGATTATATATCCTTGTGGAATTGATTCCTTCCTGTTTATCCAGATTCTTCACCTTTATTTGCTTTTATGGTCTTAAGAGGGAAATGACTACTTAATAATCCAGTTCTACACTGGGTTTCCTACCGCCTCCAAGAAATCTTCTTAAGACAAGTGCTAACTTATAAAAGCTTTAAATATCTCTAAAGATATTTAAAAATTATGTCTCTACTCCTAGTATTTTCATTGCATATATATATTTGAGACAGTCTCGCTCTGTCACCCAGGCTGGAGTGCAGTGGCGCGATCTCTGCTCACTGCAACCTCTGCCTCCTGGGTTCAAGCTATTCTCCTGTCTCAGCCTCCTGATTACCTGGGATTATAGGCGTGAGCCACCACACCCGGCTAATTTTTTGTATTTTTAGTAGAGACTGAGTTTCACTATGTTGGTCAGGCTGGTCTCAAACTCCTGACCTCCTGATCCGCTCCTCGGCCTCCCAAAATGCTGATATTACAGGCGTGAGCCACCGTGTGTGGCTCTACCTTACATTTTTAAAGCTAGGATTTGTTCAAGCTGATATGGTGATTTTGCTTCACTTCAAAAAATGCCTTATTATCTTGATTAAGAGTGTTTTTCCCATTTTACCCATTTTAAGGTCCTGTAAGGCAGTCATTTCTATAATGTACACATCCACTACTAGTAGAAAACCCTTGCTTTGGAGTTTATATTTGCCTCCCTGAAACTTGATTTGCCCAGTTTTGTCCTCTTGTGCAATAAAGAATAAACAAGTCTCAAGATTATTATTTTTTTTCTTTTTCAAGCAGGCTTCTCAGTACCTCTAGCCACTCCTCATGACATTCAAACACCTCATATGGTTTCCATTCTCTGAATCCACTCTAGTTGGTTCACATTCATCTACATACTCTACATGTGGCCTGATATGAGCTACATACCAAGACTGCCAATTAACAATGGTCTGGGGGAACAAATGTTTATTAGCAAATAACAGTTTAGCCAAAATAAATAATTTGCATGCTAGCTTTGAAATTTGCTGAACCCTTACCTATAAACTCTTAATTAAATTCTCCAACTTGAGTATACAGACATCAAGACCATCTGGTATCATTGAAAATAAAGAAACATCAAAGGAATTTGGTTTCTTAATGAATAGAATATAGGGAGTATTTTAAAAGCATTACAATTTCTTCCTGAAGTTATATCTATGTAGAACTTTCTAGAAAGAACAAGTTACCCATTCTTAAAGCTCCAAATTCAGGCCAGGCATGGTGCCTCATGCCGTAATCTCAGCACCTTGGGAGACTGAGGCGGGAGGACTGCTTGAACCCAGAAGCAGACATGCCTGGGCGACAAAGTGAGACCATATCACTAACAAAAAATTCTAAAAATTAGCCGGGTGTGGGTGGTGCATGCCTGTAGTCCCAACTACTCAGGAGGCTGGGTGGGGAAAATCACTTGAGCCCAGGAGATGGAGGCTGTAGTGAGCCATGATTGTGCCACTGCACTCCCAATACAGCAAGACCTTGTCGCAAAACAAAACAAAAAACCAAAACAAAACCCAAAACCGAAACAAACAAACAAAAAGCTCCAAATTCCTCAGGTTTTGGAGGTTATCTAAACACATCTAAAAATCATTAATTCAAAAATGGCACAACAGCTTAACTACTATGGACCTGAGGCTTTGAGTCATTTTGAGACGGAGTTTCGCTTTTGCCCAGCACCCATTAAAATGCTGACAAAAGTGGTCATAACAGAGGGTTTGACTTCAAATCTGAACCATAGGCCTGTTTTGGCAGCAAACATCCTTCTTCCAAAATAGCCAGACTTTTAGACTTCCAAAATAATATAGTTTATTCTGTTAGCCCAGCTGTTTCTCTGGTTCTAAACCTTTTTTTTTTTTTTTTGAAACGGAGTCTCACTCTGTCACGCAGGCTGGAGTGCAGTGGTGGGATCTCGATTCACTGCAACCTCCGCCCCCAGGGTTCAAGCGATTCTCCTGTCTCAGCCTCCCAAGTAGATGGGATTACACGCGCCTGCCCCATGTTTGTATTTTTAGTAGAGACGGGGTTTCACCACCTTGGCCAGGCTGGTCTTGAACTCCTGACCTCAGGTGATCCAAAATGCTGGGATTACGGGTGTGAGCCACTGCACCTGGCCTTAAACCTGTCTTTCTGAATGAAACTACTACTGCTCTTTTAAATTATAAAATTAGTGTGTGAGACAAATGGATTAAGACATATCATTTTTGCTTACATCATAAATGGGTCAAATTCTGACAAAAACATATTTATTATACTAGACAGGCCAAACATTTATTGAGCTTATTAGTGTCATGTTTACATTTTATAACCATGTTTAAAATGAAATATCCATAACTATTGGTTGTCATTAATAGTAAGAAATGTTTTTGAATATCCAATGTGAATTCCACAATTTTACAACAGCTCAGCTTTTTGATAAATGTAACTATTGAGGTACAAAAGAAGAAACAAACTCATAATTTGATATACAGGTCTTAGATTTTTTTTTTTTTTTTTCTGAGGCAGGGTCTTGCTCTCTCACCCAGGCTGGAGTGCAGTGGTGCCATCTTGGCCCACTGCAACCTCCACCTCCCAGGTTCAAGCAATTCTCCTGCCTCAGCCCTCCACCACGTAGCAGGGACTACAGGCGTGCACCACCATGCACGGCTAATTTTTGTATTTTTAGTAGAGATGGGGTCTCGCCATGTTGCCCAGGCTGGTCTTGAACTCTTGAACTCTGGTGATTTGCCGGCCTCAGCCTCCCAAAGTGCTGGGATTACAGGTGTGAGCCACCATGGCCAGATTTCTCTCTTTAAGCAAATTCTGACCAGTACATGTATTTCAGAAGTTATTTTTCTTACTCTCCTGCTCAGAATACTTCATGACCTCCCTTGCCTCAAATTGTTTTCACTATGAAAAGGTATCCTTGGGGATGACATGCGGATATGGTAGAGGAGGAAGCCAGAGTAAACAAGATGCATCTTCCTGTATCCTCAATCTTGAGGAAAAATTCTTATCTTAGGCATTTTTACATTACAATACTATGGAATAGATATAAAGTTAGTGGTAATTTTTAGATAAAACTCAAATCTAAAGAAAATATTTCTGAGCCAGAAGCATAGCACTAAACCTCTTCTCTAGAGGAAATATAATCTTTCTAGTCCCTGGCACAGTAATGAATTGGATTGAGAAATAAATTCACTAATCCAAATATGCAACTAGAAGGGTGTATATATAAGGCTAATAACAACTGCTTTTGGATGATAAAAATGATTTTTAAATAAATTTTTTTTGCTCTTCCTGAGGTTTCTATGTCTATATAGTACTTCTATGCTACGAAAAATTAAACTTAACAGAAAAATGCTTAATTTTTGTATATGAAAGTTTCATTGCATTATCAAATCTTTATCACTATAAAATAAACCAGATTTGTATTTCTTTAGTTTGTTTACTAATATAGTTTCAAATTAAAAGAGATTTAAATATCCCTTTTCTTACACTTACCTTTTTTTGAGGTCTGGGGGGGCTTGAAGAGTGGGGAAATGACAGTGAAATCTCTCAACCACGAACTCAAGAAGTAATTCTTGAATTCCTTTTCAATATTACTTTGAGAACTTAAAGCAAGCTGTTCCTCTGAAGCTGATTTTAAACTTATCTGATTTTGAAATTTTTCTTCCATGACAGTTAATTCATTATCATGTCTAAAGTTCCTCAACACAGTAGGATTCCCTTTTATAGGTTTCCAAAAGTAAATCATTATATGGATGTAAGGTTGCTTCAAATAATCACTTATTTTTCAAGGATTTCTCTCTCTCCTTTTCAAAAAACAAAGTTTGCCCATCACAGAAATCATACATGCTTATTTATAATCAAGAAGATTCCTCCCACCCCTATAAGATTTCTCTCTCACCCAGAGTAAACCAGTAAAACAGTTTAGCATATGAATTATTCTGGTGAATCTATTCAACTATTTGATAATCTTTTACTTATTCAATAATGAACAGCTTTTTAGCTCATTAAATATTCACTTGCTATTTTAAATAGCTGCACAGTATCCTACTGAACATGTTATTTTATCAGCCTTTTATTATTGAATGCTTTATAAACAATACCATAACAAACATATGGATTACTTCTTTAAAAAGTGTATCTGTTAATTGCTTTTACAATATTGGAAAACTGAGATAATTATTCTTTTAATGTTTATAAATCTTAAGGATATATTGTAACTGGTTCATACGTAACTATTTGAAGAATTTAAAAAGTCAACTACATAACTTGTCAGCATAAAATTAATATCTGAACCTTGGGACCTGATGTTTAGACTACTGTTTTGATTTCTTAAATTTAACTTTCTTTTCATATTGCTAATATATTTAAAAGGTTAACCTATATGAATAAATGAGAAACAATGATAGAAATGTTATGTACCTCAGGTGTGCGAAAGTAGAGAAAAAGGTTATGAGCTACAGTTATCATATGTTCATTCCATGGGAAGGATGGTTAGACTGTTAAGGTCAAGAAACAGTGCACATGAGAATTTCTGCCTTACTAAAAAAAATGTACAGGCATTAGTTGGGGGAGAACTGGAGTGATTAAATGGCATAAATAAAGGCAAAGAGAAAGAAAAATGGATTAGGACTAGTTCATTTGAAGAAAAATTAAACAACATAGAAAATGTTGGGACAAGACCACAAGACATCAAAGAAAGAAACTTAAATTGTATACTATAGGAAAAAAAATGTTAGGAAGATTAAAAAAGTAGTGTATACTATATAGAAGATGAAATTGTTAGTTTAAAACAGCTAGAGGTGACCCGGGCACGGTGGCTCACGCCTGTAATCCCAGCAGTTTGGGAGCCAAGGTGGGTGGATCACGAGGTCAGGAGTTTGAGATCAGCCTGGCTAACACAGTGAAACCCCGTCTCTACTAAAAATACAAAAATTAGCTGGGCGTGGTGGCAGATGCCTGTAATCCCAGCTATGCAGGAGACTGAGGCAGGAGAATCACTTGAACCCGGGAGGCAGAGGTTGCGGTGAGCTGAGATGGTGCCACTGCACTCCAGTTTGAGCAACCGAGTGAGACTCTCAAAAACAACAACAAAAACAGCTAGAGGCAAAGAACTAGTTAAAATGCTGCTAAATAGAAATAAGTGAAAAACAACGAAGTACTTAATTATAGTAGAAATTTCAAGGATGAAGGAATCAAAGACACTGTGGTTCATTTGGGTATATGACAAACATGAGCAAATTCAGTGTTTCTTGGAGTCATTAGTTTTGGATCCACCTAAATTGATCACGCAGAAAACACTTTCAAAGCCATCAATGCAAAATTTGCAAAGTCCTGATCATCACACAATACCTATTAACCCCCCACTTAAACATTGTTTGTATTCTAAGTTGGTCTGATGGGGGGTCTAATCTCAAATCAGATTCATAAAAATATTGTCCTATCTGCCGACGTCAAATAGGCTAAGACACATATACCTGTTAAAACTGTCTTAAAGAAGTATGAAAAACTGGGCCGGGCTTGGTGGCTCACACATGTAATTCCAGCACTTTGGGAGGCCGAGGTGGGCGAATCACGAGGTCAGGAGTTCTAGAGACCAGCCTGGCCAGTATGGCGAAACCCCATCTCTACTAAAAATACAAAAAAATTAGCTGGACATGGTGGTGGGTGCCTGCAATCCCAGCTACTCGGGAGGGTGAAGCAGAATTGCTTGGACCCGGGGGGCGGAGGTTGCAGTGAGCCGAGAATCGTGCCATTGCACTCTAGCACGGGCAACAGAGCGAGACTCACTCAAAACAAAGTATGAAAAACTGAATCTGTAGCTCAGATATCTTATAGCTTAAACAGCTACAAGATATGGCCCCTATCAACTCTCTGATCCTATTAGCTACTATTCTTCCTGTTTATATTTGATCACAGCTACATGTGCCTCTTTGCTGTTCCATGTATACACAAAAAATGCTTCAGCCTCAGGGTCTTTGTATTTGCTATTTCATCTGCTCAGAAGGGTCTTCTCCCAGGTACCTACACGGTTTGCTCCCTTATTGTTTCTAGGTCTTTGTTCAAATGTCCTCTCTGTAGGGTATTTCCTGACCATACTATTTAAAAATATCTCTCCTTCTGCCTTACAAACACCTTTATCACATCATTCTCACTTTCCCTGCTTTATTTTCTCCACAGAACTTGTCACTCTCTGACATACCAAATATAGTACCTACCAGCTTTTTTGTCCATTCATTCCATCACTCACTCCTCTACCCCCAAGATTAATAAGCTCCAAGGGGGCTGGGATATATATTTTTTATTAAGTGATAATCTTCAGTACCTAAACAGTAAATAAATGTGTACCTCTCTATATATAAATGTTTCAAATCTATTTTTAATGTTGCCTGTTGAACATTAACATTTTCACACTTCCAGAAATGACATTAATAAAAATATAAACAAATTGATATAAAAATCTGTGTAGACTAAGCTAGAATTTACAAACTCTTAATAAAAGGTGTATTTAAGCTTTCTCAATTATGGGACAACAAATAATAGACTTCATTGCTTCATACTAAAATGGTATTTTTGACTAATCACAAGGAAACTTAAACTACCATATAGTTATAATTATAGGTATTCAGTCCAAAGAGGAAGAAAGTTTTAGTGTTACTATAAGAAGCTGTATCTCTGAAAATGTTAGCTCCATAAGTGTAAGCACTCCCAAAGATTATAAGATAATAAAATATGGAAACAGGCAAACTCTGGGGCGATTTAAAGTTTCTACCACTTCCTAATGATTTTCTTTAATAGAATCATTCGTGCTAAGTGGATAAAAGTTACAAATTACAAAAGAAAGATACAGAATACATCCAATAACAAATTAATCAGACTGAGGAACATTTAGTATAAAACTGGCTTAAAATTTTTTGTCAGCAGAATTTCTCAACATCTAACCCTATAGCAAATAATACAAATAACAAGGAGATTCTTCAAGCAGCTGGCATTTCTTCAAAACACAAGGGTCCAATTATAAGAAAAATATCACATTATTCAAAGTCCTACAGAATTAGAGGAGAATCTGTACTACTCATGTTTTTGCATAAATTCCATGATTTATACATAAACCCAAAATATAAATTATAAACATTTAATTTCAGTATAATGTAGACAAAAACAGCACTAACTTTTCATCTTTCAAAGTAATTTTAACGTAAAAGGTTTAAACATTTATTTTGCCAATATATTTTTCATTTCATATAGGCTTAGAAAAAAAAAAAGACATCCGAAATACCTGAGATGTATTTTATATGTAAACAAAGTAAGAACATAAACTTAAATTTCTGGTGGAGGAGTTAGGTCTTCATTAAAAGGGTTCAAGCTATTAGTAATAAAATGGAAGTTATAAGTAATCCCTTGACATGTGTAAAATAAAATTTTTTAGTAGATGGGAATGTACTGATGATAGTCTCTTATTTCTTCTCCCAGATATGCAAGTGATATATCTAAATACTTACTAGAGCCAAATCTATCTCAAAAGTTTAGGTCATTTTTTTTTCCTTTTTGATAGTATTCAATGAGAAATAACACTTTAAATAAAACTTTTTCCATGAGGAAGGTACAGTAATTATCCACCTGCAAAAGGAAAAAAACACAATTTGATTTAGAATGTCAACTTCTAAATATATAAATATATTAATTTAGAGAAAGAATAGTTTATGAAAGCATAATCTTGCTAATCCAAGTAGGGCTAACTGATGCATGTAACAGTAATGACACTTAGTGGCTTAAAAACACCTATAACTCTATATTAACCAAAAAGATACATAACTGACTGAAGAAAATCTTTAATGTTAAATACGGAATTTAGTCTACAGCTAGGCTAAGTTTTCAAATCTACTCTCACATATTAATGTGTGATCTTGAGAGATTTGTACTTGAATATAAGATGCAAATAGAATGACTGAAATACATTTCTTGCTACCTCCTGGATACTCTCCTGTAGTCCTCTGAGTAAGCTCCAAACTCAATCCGTAATCCAAGTAACAGACTTAAGATGTTCAATATTGGAACTCTTTGGCATCAATTAAAAAAGAAACCTAAATGAAAAAGATTAGTATTTTTTTCCAAACAAGAAAAAATGAAAACTTAATATATACCCCTATATAACTATGTGCAGTTTGTTTTGCAAAACAAAAAGCCAAAATAAGATTAACACTGAAAGGTATAAACTTTCATTTTACTGCTGGCTCCTTATGTGTTTCAAAATTATAACTCTACAAATAAAACATCCAGTACTGTTGAGAGTTTCCTAAATGTTATTTTTCATTAGATATCGACAGGCCACCTCCTCTTCTCTAAGAAGAGACTGGAATGTACATACTATAAGTTTTAATGCAACATTTTTCCTATATTTTCTTACTTCTCAAATATTTCAATTTTCCTTTAATTCATTGTCAGGATTAAAAATAAGAAAAGTTTTCATTTAGCTATAAAAGCTCCAAATGATCCTTCATCACACTTAAGAGCACTTAAAGATATAAAGAATCATCTGGTAAATGTAAAATGCAAATTTTTTCTTGTCATTTAGAAGACAGATTGAATATAATTTTCTAAAACCTGACTTCAGATACATTTAGGAATACAAAGAAAAAGAAACAAAAAACACCTAACTCCTGGGTTGTTCTAAAAAATATTAGACAGTATTGGGTAAACTTTGTAATTCATTCAATAAATATTCTAAGCATTTGTGTTAAGTCCTGGAATATTTTTAGTGGAATCAAAAATTATATATTTGGTGAAGTCTTTCATGCAATGGTTGAAAGGAAATAAAACAAGTTAAGAGATTGATAAATGATTTTTAAAAGCACCAAGACAGTGTTTCCATGCAAACGCTGGCATTTAGTTCTATCCACTATGTATGGTATATTGGGAACAAAATATTGCTGGATAAAAAATGAGAACTTTAATATAATATTTTATCTTCAAATTAGAATTTAAACAAAAAGGTCCTTAAGCTTTTGAATACAATTTCTTTTTTGTTGTTGTTGAGACAGAGTCTCACTGTGTCGCCCAGTCTGGAGTGCAGTGGCATGATCTCGGCTCATTACAACCTCTGCCTCCAGGGTTAAGGCGATTCTGCTGCCTCAGCCTCCCATGTAGCTGGGATTACAGGCCCCCGCCACCATGCCTGGCTAATTTTTGCATTTTTAGTGGAGACGGGGTTTTGCCATGTTCGCCAAGCTGGTCTCGAACTCCTGACCTCAGAGGATCCACCCGCCTCGGCCTCCCAAAGTGCTGGGATTACAGGCGTGAGCCACCGTGCCCAGCCTCGAATACAATCCCCTTTCCCTTTCCCTTTCCCCTTTCCTTTCCCTTTCCCCTCCTTTCCAGGCTGGAGTGCAGTGGCGTGATCTCGGCTCACTGCAACCTCCACCTCCTAGATTCAAGTAATTCTCCTGACCCAGCCTCCTGAGTAGCTGGGATTACAGGCGCGCGCCACCACGCCCAGCTAAGTTTTGTATTTTTAGTTGAGATGGGGTTTCACCATGTTGGTCAGGTTGGTCTTGAACTCTTGACCTTGTGATCCGCCCGCCTCAGGCTCCTAAAGTGCTGGGATAACAGGTGTGAGCCACCACGCTTGGCTCAAATACAATTTCTTAAATTACATCTGAAGTACTTCATAAATTTCCAAAATAGACAATTCTGATTGTAAAGGACTAATTAACAACTGCTTTTATTTTGTAGATTTTCTGCATGGTTACAACTGAAAACTCTAACATACTCCTTGTACAAAATAATACCAGAGTTATGACAGACTATGCAAATACACTCATCTTCTCCTGAACATCATTTTTAAGTTTAATGACTTTAAAACACTACAGATAAGGAAAAGAACGTAAATAGAGCATTTCTGTTCAGATTTTTGTTGTTGTTGCTGTTAAGATGGAGTCTCGCTCTGTTGCCCAGACTGGAATTCAAGTGATTCTCCCGGGTTCAAGTGATTCTCCTGCCCCAGCCTCCCAAGTAGCTGGGATTACAGACGCCCGCCACCACACCTGGCTAATTTTTTATTTTTAGTAGAGACAGGGTTTCACCACATTGCCCAGGCTGGTCTCGAACTCCTGACCTCACATGATCCACCTGCCTTGGCCTGAGATTACAGGCATAAGCCACCACCGTGCCCGGCCTTTTGTTCAGATTTTAATTAAATTAGGCCAGGGGTGGTGGCTCATGCCTATAATCCCAGCACAGTGGAAGGCTAAGGCAAGACTGCTTGAGCCCAGGAGTTTGAAACCAGCCTGGGCAGCATAGTGAGACCCTGTCTCTATTTTTATTTATTTATTTAGTTTTAATTTTTACATTTTTATTTATTTTTTTGAGATGGAGTTTCACTCTTGTTGTCCAGGCTGGATTGCAATGGCGCGATCTGGGCTCATTACAACCTCCGCCTCCCCGGTTCAAGCAATTCTCCTGCTTTAGTCTCCCGAGTAGCTGGGACTACAGGCATGTGCCACCACGCCCGGCTAATTTTTTGTATTTTTAGTAGAGATGGGGTTTCACCATGTCAGTCAGGTTGGTCTTGAACTCCTGACCTCACGTCATCCACCCTCCTCGGCCTCCCAAAGTGCTGGGATTATAGGCTTGAGCCACTGTGCCCAGCTCTACTTTTCTTTTTTCTTTTTTTTTTGTTGAGACAGAGTCTCCCTCTGTCACCCAGGCTGGAGTGCAGTGGTGTGATCTCAGCTCACTGGAAGCTCCGCCTCCCAGGTTCATGCCATTCTCCTGCCTCAGCCTCCCGAGTAGCTGGGACTACAGGCGCCCGCCACCACGCCTGGCTAATTTTTTTGTATTTTTAATAGAGATGGGGTTTCACCGTGTTAGCCAGGATGGTCTTGATCTCCTGACCTAGTGATCCACCTGCCTCGGCTTCCCAAAGTGCGTGAGCCACCACACCTGGCTGTCTACTTTTATTTTTAATAAAAAATTTTAAAAATACAAAAAAGTAAAAAAAAAAAAAATTAAATTATGTTGACATATTTATATCAATAAAATTAACTACAATCATAATTTGATCTTACTGTGAGTTAAATCTTGAATACAAAAAAGTAAACAAAGTAAACAAGACCTTATTTTTGACTTATCAAACAAAAATCTTTGGCTAAGGATTTAAGAAAACATTTTAATAAAAACATGAAAAAAATAGTATACCGTTATAAAGTTAGAAGACATAAGACTAAGACCCCAATCTGTCATGTGTAGCAAATTATTTGAGTTTTGTGTTTCCTTAGTTATCCAATGAGTGGGTTGGTCACTTGTAAGGGTTTTTCTACCTTTAAAGTTATGGTTAAGTGTGACGTTCTGACAACCAGAATTTTAGGTATTTAATTCACATATTTTGATGGCTTTTCCCCTTCAGATATAAAGAAATATTCAGAAACAGTACTAAATATTGTCTTCTAAGCTCTGTTCAAAATGCTTAATATATTTTATATTTATCTATAAAGACATATTTTAAAAGTAATTTCAAAACAAAGGGAAAACTAGAATTTGTTTTATCCCAAGTAAAAATCTGAATTAATGTCTATGTTGAATGTAAATGTGCATTAAAATAAATTCCTCTAATGCTGCATAAGCTTTCTAAAAAAACTTGATGGCATTCAATACAATTATTAAATTGCAATTACACTATTTTAAGAGATGATACATCTGAAAAATTAGTATTAATTCATTTTTACAGAATCATACTAAAAATAACAAGATTATCAATAATACTGAAAAGACTATCAATAAAACTGAAAACACATTAGTAACATTAATATACATTAAAACACAACTGTAGAGTATGGTCAACCTTACTTCAGCAGCACAGTTAATACTGGAGATAATTTTAGAATCTTAACGCCAATATTTACGTGCTGCTAAGGCACTGCTGACATTGCTATCATAAGAGCTATGAATAAAAAGAAATATATTTTCTTCAGAAGATCAGATCCTTGTATTTTTGAGGCAGCACAATATGGCCTGCACCTTTTCAAAATCCACAAACCATTATGTGCTGCTACTTTACTCCAAGGTTTTATTTTTTTTAAACACACATTCGCGCCTAAAGAATATAAAAAATATTTTCTTTCAGGAAAAAAAGAATGCATGTAAAAAAATCTATGTTTAAACATTATAACATTGATGTAATATGCATAATTATTTTTAAGGAGATTTTAAGTAGAATAATAAAACATTTCTACATCAAAAACTTAACTGAAGTCCATTCTGTGCCCAGCACAGTGCTATAGGTTAGGAAACACAAAGAATAAAATGAGGAAAAGAAAAGCATTTATTTGCTATGCCAACTTAACAGGGCAATACAACTAAATGCTTAAACTTTTGAATATATTCAATATATGAAGTTATTTTTCCTTGTATAAACAAACAAGTAAATTTATAAAATTTGATCTTTACCTTGGTAAAAGCAGAATTTACAAACATTTTGTTCCTTGCAGTACACCTTTCAAAAGACATCTTCATCAAATAGGTAAGACTTCACATCAAGGGAAAAACATGAAATGACATACAAGAGCTCAGTTTCAATAAACTTAAGCTAGCAAAATGCAAATATACTTTTAAAGAAAAATACTTTAATTCTAAATGTTAATTTTATTAAATATCTAATTAAGACATTTTAATTCCAAATATAGTTAAGAAAAAAAAGCTCTAAACAAACTAATTCTCCCTTAAATAATTTGTTATTAATAATCTAAATATTTTACTTTCAACATTGATCTTCATACTAGAAGTTCTCTTAGAGTTGGATATCATTTGATACAGTAATTCTAAAATATGAATCCTTAAGTAATTCTAAAATATGAATCCTTGGGATGATGAGTTAATTTGGTACCCTGAGATGAGAAATAAAACAAATCCCGTAGCTCTTGATCTTCCTATTCCCTGTTTCTGGCCCATTTACCAGGTAAGGAAGAAACTCCTAGTTTCCACTTTCTCAGATGTAGAAATGAAATTCCTTTTCTCTAAAAGATATCAGAAAATTGCCACCACTCTAGTGGTGCCACCATTCAAGCCTGGACAATCTTTTTTGCCCCATGTTCTCATCATTAAAATGAGTATGCTAAAGTTACAATACATCTATTACAGAATAGTAAGGTGATGTACACAACCAAAGCACTAAAATTTGCTCTTCCATTCTAATATCTAATTACTTATACAAAGCACAGGGTCACATTCCATATGAAATTTTTCTGAGTATTTTTCCCATTAATAAAAAATATATGTAGCTAATCTCCTATCTAAGCAACCTGGATTTCACATATAACTCTGCTCCTTATTGTCTCAAGTTTCTGCACAACGTTTTTTAAATTTTTATTTTATTTTTTCTTTTTTTAAGAGAGTAGTTTCCGTATCTTTTAGAGAAAAAGAAATTCATTTCTACATCTGAGTAAGTGGAAACTTTAGGAGTATACTTCCTTACCTGGTAAATGGACCGGAAATAGGTAGGGAATAGGAAGATCAAGAGCTACAGGATTTGTTTTACTTCTCATCTCAGGGTACTCTGTTGCCCAGGATGGGGTACAGTGCCATGATCGTAGCTCACTACAGCCTTGACCTCCTGGGCTTAAGTGATCAGTCCACTTCAGCCTCCCAAGTAGCTGGGACTACAAGTGCACACCACCACGCACAGCTCTTTACATTTTTATTTTATTGTAGAGACAGGGTCTTGCTATGTTGCCTAGGATGGTCTTGAACTCCTGGCCTCAAGCAATCCTCCTGCCTTAGCCTCTCAAAGTCCTAAAATTACAGGCAAGAGCCACCATGCCTGGCCTGCACTTTTTCTTTTATTTTTTGAGACGGACAGGGTTTCACCATGTTAGTCAGGCTGGTCTTGAACTCCTGACCTCAGGTGATCCACCTGCCTTGGCCTCCCAAAGTGCTGAGATTACAGGGGTGAGCCACTGCGCCCACCCTGACCTGCACAATTTTTAACATGTAACCAAGATAAATCCGTTTGCATTCACTTGAGAAATATATAACATGTATTTGTATTTATCAATTATATTAAGGAATTGTCCTTCAGGGTCCCCCTCATCACATACATTTTCCAGATAAAAACTTAAACATAATTTTTTTCAAATATAAAAGGTGCCTGTAAATTATTTAACAAATATTTTATTGAATATCTACTATGTGCCAGGCACTGTCCCAGTTATTACACTAGTTAGTAGTATACCAGATAGACAGTCTCTTTTCAGAAAGAGTAAAGTCATTTTAAGACAACTTAAAGTGAAGGATCTTAAGCTGAAGAATTTAGTGCCAGCAAAGGATGGTTTGAGTTTCAGAAAGACGTTTGGTTTTAAAAATGTCAAGATAACAGGAGAAGCAGCTTTGAGGCAGCAGATGAGTTCCCAGACACCATTAAGAAAATCGCTGGGGAGAAAGGACAGGTTTTTTTTTTTTTTTTTTTTTGAGACGGAGTCTTGCTCTGTCGCCCAGGCTGGAGTGCAGTGGTGCCATCTAGGCTCACTGCAAGCTCTGCCTCCTGGGTTCATGCCATTCTCCTGTCTTAGCCTCCCGAGCAGCTGAGACTACAGGCGCCTGCCACCACGCCTGGTGAATTTTTTGTATTTTTAGTAGAGACGGGGTTTCACCATGTTAGCCAGGATGGTCTCAATCTCCTGACCTCGTGATCCACCCGCCTCGGCCTCCCAAAGTGCTGGGATTACAGGTGTGAGCCACCATGCCCAGCCCAGGATGGGTTTTTAATGCTGATAAATATGCCCTATTCTGGAAGAAAATGCCACAAAGGACATTTATTAGTAAGGAAGAAAAGCAAGCACCAGGATTTAAGGCAGGAAGAGATAGGCAAACTCTACTGTTCTGTGCAAATGCAGTCGGTTTGCTGCCCTTAGCCATAAAGCTGCTAATCCCTGAGCCTCAAAGGGAAAAAACACCAGTAGCCAGTCTTTTGGTTGTACAACAAGAAGGTATGAACGAGAATGCTTTTTCTGGATTGGTTCCATCAATGCTTTGTTCCCAAAGTCAGGAAGTACCTTGCCAATAAGGGACTGCCTTTTAAAGTTCTTTTGATATTGGACAATACTCCCGGCCACCCAGAACCACAAGTTCAACACCAAAAGCACTGAGGTGGTCTACGTGCCCCCACACAATGTCTTTATTTCATCCTCTGTATTAGGGTCATAAGGACCTTTACAGCTCATTATACATTGTACTCTGTGGAAATGACTATCAACGCTGTGGAAGAGAACCCTGATAGAATAACATGAAAGTCTGGAAGAATTATACCACTGATTATGCCACTGTTGTTACAGAAAAAGCTGTGAATGCCATCAAGTCTTAAACACATTCCTGGAGAAAACTGTGTCCAGATGATGTGTATGACTTCACAGGATTTATGACAGAGACAATCGAGGAAATCATGAAAGAGACTGTGGATATGACAAAAAAAGGTATGGTTGGGGAAGGCCGAAGGGTTTCAAGATATGGATCTTTGAGAAATTCAACAGCTAACAGACACCACACCATAGAAATTAACAGACAACTTGATCGAGATGATTGGTTCTGCACTAGTGCCAGATGATGAGGAAGACAACATAGAAGCAGTGCCAGACATACACTGCTGGCACTGACATTAGAGAGTCTGGCAGAAGGGTTGCAATTATTCAAGACTACTTTTGATTTCTTTTATGACATGGACTCTTCTATAATATGGGCACTGAAACTAAAGCATAAGGTGGATAGACGATTGTTAATATATAAAAACACTTTTTAGAAAAATAAAAAAAGCAAAAAAGTCAGGCAGAAATTACGATTATTTCTGTAAAGTTACACCAACTGTGCCTGGCCTTTCCTGCCTCCTCTCCCACCTCCTCCACCTCTTCCACTCCAGAGACAGCAAAACCAACCCCTTTTCTTCCTCAGCCTGCTCAATGTGAAAACAGTGAAGATGAAGGCCTGTATGATGATCCACTTCCATTTAATCAATAGTAAATATATTTTCTTTAGCTTACTTTAATATGGTATATGATATGCATAACATATAGAATATGATATTGACTTTATGTTATTGGTAAGGCTTCTGGTCAACAGTAGGCTATCTGTAGTTGAGGTTTAGGGAAGCCAAAAGTTATACATAGATTTTCAACTGCATGGGGATTGGCGCCTCTAATCCTCACATTGTTCAAGGGTCAATTGTATTTTTAAAATTGTGGTTCAATATACATAAAAGTCACCATTTTAACCAGTCTTAAGTGCATGCTTCTGTGGTATAAATATGTTCGCCCTGTTGTGCAACCCTCCATCTCCAGAACTTTTTCATCTTCCCCAAGTGATACTGCTTAAACACTAACTGCCCATCTCCTCTGCCCTTCAGCCTCAGGAAATCACCATTCTACTTTCTGTCTCTATGAATTTGCCTATTCTAGTTATCTCATGTAAGTGGAATCATACAGTATTTGTCCTTTTGTGTCTGGCTTACTTCACTTAGCATAACTTTTTCAAGATTCATCCATGTTGTAGCATGCAACAAAATTTTCCTCTTTACAGTTGAATAGTTTTCCATTGTGTGTGTATACATTTTGTTTGTCCATTCATGTGATGATGGGCATTTAGGTTGTTTCTGTCTTTGGGCTATTATGAATAATGCTGCCATGAACATGGTGTACAAATATCTTTGAAATCCTTCTTTCAATTATTTTGGGTATATGTCCAAGTGGAATTGCTGGATCTTACAGTAATTCTGTTTTTAATTTTTTTGAGAAACTGCCATACTGTGTTCTACAGTGGCTACACCATTTTACATTCTCACCAGCAATTTACAACTTCTCCCATCGTTGCCAACATGTTATTTTCTGTTTTTGTTTTTGATAATAGCCATTCTAATGAAAATGAAGTGGTATCTCATTGTGGTTTTCACTTCCATTTCCCTAATGAATAGTGATGTTGAGCATCTTGTGTTTGCTGGCCAATTGTATATCTTCTTTGGAGAAATGTCTATTTAAGTCCTTTGCCCATTTTTTGACTGGGTTGTTTACTTTTTATTGAGTTTATACATTCTGGATATTAATCTCTTATTAGATACATGATTTGCAAATATTTTCTCCGATTCTGTGGACTGACTTTTCACAGTAATAGTGTCCTTTGATGCACAGAAGTTTAATTTTTTTTTTTTTTTTGAGACGGAGTCCCATTCTGTTGCCCAGGGTGGAGTGCAGTGGCACAATCTCGGCTCACTGCAATCTCCGCCTCCCAGGTTCAAGCAATTCTCCTGCCTCAGCCTCCCGAGTAGCTGGGACTACAGGTTCCCGCCACCATGCCCGGCCAATTTTTGTGTTGTTTCACCACGTTGGCCAGGCTGGTCTCAAACTCCTAACTTGGTGATTCACATGCCTCGGCTTCCCAAAGTGCTGGGATTACAGGTGTGAGCCACGGTGCCTGGCCAGAAGTTTTAAATTTTGATGAAGTCCAATTGATCTACTTGTTTTGTCTGTGCTTTTGGTGTCATATCTGAGAAATCACTGCCAAATCCAATGTCTTGAAGCTTTTGCCCTTTGTTTTCTTCTAAGAGTTTTGTATTTTTTAACTCTTACGCTTAGGTCTTTGATTTAGAAATTAATTTTTAGTTATTTTTTGTATATGGTGTATGGTAAGGATCCAACTTTGTTCTTTTCTGGTGTGGATATCCAATTTTCCCAATACTGTCTGTTGAAGAGTCCTTTCTTTACTGAATGAGGATCTTTGGTACTTCTTGGCACCTTTGGTGAAAATCACTTGAAAATATATGCAAGGGTTTATTTGTGGGCCCTCGGGTCTATTTTCATGAATCTCTATGTCTAGCTTTATGCTTTGTAGGAGGTTTTGAAATCAGGTAGTGAGACCTCCGACTTTCTTTTTAAAATTTGTTTTGGTTATTTCATGTCCTTTGAGATTCCATATGAATGTGAGAATAAATTTTTCCCATTTCTGTTAAACGAAATTTAGGATTTTGATAGGAATTGCATTCACCTTGTACATCATTTTGGGTAGTACTGTCATTTTAACAATATTAAGTCTTCCAATCCATAAATGTGGGATGCCTTTCCATTTATTTATTGTCTTTAATTTCTTTCAGCAATTTTTTTTTGTAGTTGCTGTACACAAGTCTTTTACCTCCTTGGTTACGTTTATCCCCAAATATTTTATTCTTTTTGATGTTTTATAAATGGAATTGTTTTAATTTCCTTTTTGAATTGTACATTGTTAGTGAACAGACACACAACTGATTTTTGTGTGATTTTGTATCATACAACTTTGTTAAATTCATTAGTTCTAACCGTTTTTGGTGGAATCTTAAGGGTTTTCCAGATACATGATTGTGTCATCTGTGAAGAGATAATTTTTCTTTACTATTATCTTTTATAACTAAAATTGGTTTAAGGGCTTTCTGGCAATCTCGGTCCATTCATTCTCTAATTCTCCTAGAAACACATCAGACAGCTGTGTCCCCTCTCTTCTTTCAAACTTCCAACACTTTCCCTTTCATTTTTACTTTCACTGAGAAAACAGAAACTATCAGAAATTTCCTCAGTTCCCACTAAATATAACATGTATCTGTGTGCATACAACTCTTACTTCTTTCTAGTATCAATGAACCCTCACTGTTCATAAGACAAATTCCTTCTCTTTGATCCTCACTTACTTACTTAAGGATATTCCTTTAGATATTCTCCTGCATCTTTAATCTTCCTCTCTGTTGCATGATTCTTATCAGCAAACGTGCTACAATTTATCTCAGCATAATTTTATCTCTTAAATACTGTTGCTATCTGTAATAACACTGCAATTTTATCACTGACGTTTTAGCAAACCACCATGGAGGAAGACTTTTTCCTTGTCTATTTTCCTTTTATTTCTATCTGATTTATATTTGAAAGCCTGAAACATTTGAACTATTAAAATATTTATAATTCTCCAGAAAAAAATATGAAAATTCTTGATTTAAATGTATTAACAAATTGAAAGATTCAGTGGAACAATTCCAGGCACATAGAGAGGATATATCTCTTTCTTTTCTTGTGTTCGATAATAATAATCTCCTCCCAGTGTGGTATGGTTTGATTTTTCCTTTCCACTTATCTTCGCCTTAGGGGCTGCCAAAGTAGGTTTTATACCATGCCTTCAAAAAGGGACTATTTTAAATTTAAAATTTCCTTGAGTCTATAAGTTTAGACTATTTCTACTCACATGATAGGGATATTCAGATATTAATACATGCCATCAATATGGTTTTGCTAGTTTGTTGTTTAGACATGTCCTTGTATGGCACTATGTTACTTTAGGTTTTCTGAACATTTAATTTTACTTTCAATCCAGCATCAACACAATCTGTAATGGTAATTACTTCCTCCAAATATGCCTTACTTCTATTCTGCACTTGAAACTCTAAGGAACTGTGTATATACAGTGCCTCGGCCACAGAATGACTATCCTTGCTCAATGACAGTGGAATAATACACAGTATGTCAGTATTATACCAGACAGAAAATTTATAAATAGCTATTCTTCAATACCTTTATGTAAAGGCCTGAGTTATGGGGTCTAAAATAAATGCATGACAATTTCACTAAACATGGTAATTTTTTTTTTTTTTAAGACAGAGTCTTCTTTTGTCACCTAGGCTGGAGTACAGGAGCGTGATCTCAGGTCACTGCAACCTCCTTCTCCCAGGCTCAAGCTATCCTTCCACCTCAGCCTCCCAAGTAGCTGGGACTACAGGCCTGTGCCACCACGCCCAGCTAAGGTTTGTATTTTTTTTTTTTTTACAGACGTGGTTTCATCATGTTGGCCAGGTTGGTCTCAAACTCCTGGCCTCAAATGATCCTCCCGCCTTGGTGTCACAAAGTGCTGGGATTACAGGTATGAGCCACCATGCCTGGCGAAACATGGTAATTTTTTTATTACCCTACTATGAAGTCTTATAAAGTGTCCAAATATATAACATTTACAGGAAAGATTAAAATGTGCTTTTGCTTGATTCTTGTTTCTGGAATATAAATACTTAAAAACAAAAAGGCTCTATTAACTAGAGAAGATAGCTTTAAAATTCAGTGTTAGGAATACGCATTCAATAAAATAATAATCAGATTTAATCCAACATGACTGTTTTATAATATAAAAAACCTAGTTGTTGAGTTTAGGCAAATATAAAGTTTTACTGTTTCTAAACTGCCTTGATTTCTTCTGATGAAAAAATGACTGAAAGATTGCTTAAAAACTGTGTATGAAGTAGATTTCAATCTGGAAAATTTATTCCAGAAAGTCACACTATATATATAAGCCCCCCAAATGTTATTTTACTATTAGATTCTCTTATAATCATTTCCTTATACAAAAAGTTAAACTTCTTAGAAATCAAACATTCATATTTTATTTGATGACTTTACTTCCTAAATACTAAGTATGACTAAATTACAAATATATCATGTTAGTCAAGAAATGCAATATAAAAAGGTTTGATAAATATGCTATTTACATTTTTTTCTTACATTCTTCTTTTGCTCCCTTTTATGTCCTAATCATTCATACTCGCCCATTGTTATTCTTTCTTAACACTCAATTTTCATCTTGTGTCAATCATCCCTTGTATTCAGCTAGTCAATAAAATGAATTGATTCTTTAAGACTTCAGTTCATTGATTTCTTCGCCATTCTTGATTTCATACCTTAAATCTAGATTTAAGTACCTTATAAATCCAAATGCATTTTAGCTGGACCTCCTAGTCCTTAATCAATTAATAAATCTTCCCAAAGTTACATATTCAAGAATGTATCTAGGCTGGACGAGGTGGCTCATGCCTATAATCCCAGCACTTTTGGAGGCTGAGGTCGGAGGATTGCTTGAGCCCAGGAATTTGAGAGACCAGCCTGGGCACCATAGCAACACCCCATCTCTACAAAAAAAATTATTATTTTTTTTTAACTTTTATTTTAAGTTCAGTGGTACAATTGCAGGTTTGTTACGTAGGTAAACTTTTATCATGGGAGGTTTTTTTTTGTTTGCTTTTTTTTTTTGAGACAGAGTTGCACTCTGTTGCCCAGGCTGGGGTGCTGTGGCTCAATCTCGGCTCTCTGTGACCTCCACCTCCCAGGTTCAAGTGATTCTCCTGCCTCAGCCTCCCGAGTAGCTGGGATTACAGGCCAGCACCACCAAGTCGGGCTAACTTTTTTGTATTTTTAGTAGAGATGGGGTTTTGCCACGTTAGCCAGGCTGGTCTTAAACTCCTGACCTCAAGTGATACACCCACCTCAGCCTCCCAAAGTGCTGGGACTACAGGCGTGAGCCTCCATGCCAGGCCTGTCATGGGAGTTTGTTGCACAGATTATTTCATTACCCAGGTATTAAGCCTAGTACCCATTAGTTATTTTTCTTGATCCTCTCCATCCTCCCACTCTCTATCCTCCAAAAGACCACAGTGTGTGTTGTTCCCCTCTATGTGTCCATGTGCTCTCATCATTTAGCCACCCCCACACAAAAAATTTAAAAATCAGCTGGGCATCTGTAATACCAGCTACTCAGGAGCTGAAGTGGGAGGAATCACTTGAGCCCAGGAGTTTGATGCAGCACTGAGCCATAATCATGCCACTGCACTGAACTCCACTCCAGCCCAGGTGACAGAGCAAAACCTTGTTTCAAAAAAAAAAAAAAAAAAAAAGTAATTTCTACTTTCCTAAGTAGAATCTCTACTTTCTGCCTAAGTATCAAGGTCTGTATAATTAAGATCTATCCAATGTTTCCTGCTTTTCTCCAAAGAAAACACTTCCATTCCAGTTAAATGGTCTCTTTTAAGACATTAACAACCACTAAGAACTTTTGAATACAGAAAATTATTCTCATTATTAGGTACTGTGTTGGGCAGATAACTGGTTCCCTATTCCATACTTATCTCTCCATTCAAAATGGACTAGCTGTGAGGAAATCTTTACTAGTATAGACCATGCCATTTCTTCAATCCTTTATCTTAGTCCACTGGAAATATCATCATGACTCCATCCCTTAAATCTCTGCTTTTACGTTTGCTGGCTGAAAGAAAAGCCACTTTGCCTAACCAGATACAGAAAGAGCCCTAATGGCTAGATGTAGAGCCAAAGAAAAGAGCTTCTAAAAAAAAAATACAAAAATATTCTGAAGACAGAATCATTCAGTCCTTATCCTTTACACAACAACCATAGTTCCAAGTCTGGTGGTTTATATTCTGGGCTGTGGGCCTTTAATATACCAGAACTCTCCATTCTTATAATCTTCCAACAAAAAAAAGTAGTTATATTGAAAGGTGAGACAAAATAAGTAAATTAAATGTCTTGCTTAATAATTCAACTTGAATATAATAAATCTGAGTAGATGGGAATCTTTAAATCTCTTAAGTTGGTTTTCTATGTTAGAATTTAATATATTTTAAGAAATATGGAAAAAATAAATTATATATAAGTTAATGTTTTTTCCTTGTTAATGATTTACAGCTCTAATTTTATTTCCAATAACATTTTTTAGACATTTTCTTACATGTGCTCTATTATCAGTTCATCTGTAGTCTACATAAAGTTGTTATTGCATTTAACAAAATCATTTAGAAATTCTTTTTATTTATTTCTGTCCTTACAATCTGTTCTCATTGAAATCCTAGTCATGTCTCCTAAACTATAGAATCATCCTCAGTACAATAAATCTACTGGTCAATTTCTACATTTTAAACTTACTATCAGTAAAATAAACAGCAGAAATTTATACAAGCACATCTAGTAGTGAACAGGTGTTCAACAAATGCCTACTGAATCTAAATTTACAGGATTTGAAATTCTAACACACTTAAGTGTTTCAGTGAACTGCAGCTCAACATGACCCGATAGTATTGATGAAAAAAAAAAGCTAGTGCAATCAGACTGCACTATAGAACTTTATTCATAGACGCAGTGTGTTTTGTACCTATACTACATTAAGTATATTGCAATTAATTCTAAATACAATTATTTAAAAAGGAATACTAACAAAATGTAACAGATCCAAAGTAGGGTATCCAGAAAATATTGGTTTAGAAATTAATATGGTCTAGAAAAAATATGGTCTAGAAATTAATGCTATGGCAACAGTGGAAGGACCTGAGAATGTACAACTTAGAGAAAAGACATAAAAACAATTTTTAGACAGTAGATCTAGGGCCAGAGAACAAAGTTATAAACAGATCTTCAAATGATGTTTCATTCAACATTGTTTCATTTTTAACACTGAAGAGGAAAAATATAGAGATTTCTGTCTGGGGCCACAGTGTGTGGAGTTTCCACGTTCTCCCCATGTCTGCATGGGTTTTCTCCCACATCCCAAAGATGTGCATGTTATGTTAGTTGGCACATCTAAATTGTCTCAGTATGGCTGAGTGTCGGGGTAGGAGGACACCCTGTGATAGAATGGCATCCTATCCAGGGTTGGTTCCCACCTCGCATCCTGAGCTTCTAGGATAGGCTCCAGCCACCTGCAACCCCAAAGTGGAGTAAGTGGGTTGGAAAATGAATGAATGTAAATTACTGCAAAATAAAAACTTGTCAAATATACAATCATCATACAAATGCACAACAACAAATGATGTAGTATGAAAGTGCTCAGCAAGCATGCCGTATTTGTTATTGCTTGTTTTTGAACAACATGGTAGTAGAAGGTGCTCCTTACAATTTCTGCTTTACAAACATTTATTCCTTATTTTAACTCACCACCACTATGACCATCATCGCTGACTCATCAAAAATTGGGTAAATGATGATCTTGTTTCTATTAAACTTTCTTAAATGTATGTTTAACTCACATTTATTTCACAATGTTTAATACCAGAAATGTGTTGGATCTTTATTTAGAAGGTGATGTTCTTTGTGACCAGAAATAGGCTACAGGAACTTAACTCTTGTTTATATCAATTAGCCTATGGTGAAACTGGTTTTATTCTATGTCATTTAGCTTAAAGCTGCAGTTTCCAAGAATCTATTCATTACTTTAAGTGAGGACTTACTGTACTAAGTTGAAACCTGCCCTCTGATGAGAAACTTATTTTATGTTAATTAACATAAATGTAATTTATAACGTAAAGGAAAACATTTGTTTACTATGATTCTAATTCTAATATTCTAGGGTCAAAATAAAATTAATAAAGTTCAATTTAAAATAAAATTGACTTAGAAAAATTTAGTGTACTTTACTTATTTTGTCTTGTTAAGGATTTGGAGGACAGATTGCCAGTTTTAAGTTCCGACTACAGGGCACCAAATACTAGAGGCATAAAGAAACAAACAGCTGAACTAAGGATATAAAAACTAAAAGTAATAATTTAAAACTGAGGTGTTCTGAATTTTAATTCAGATATTGTTTCCCTAAACATTTTATTTATTTTTTTGAGATGGAGTCTCGTGCTGTTGCCCAGGCTGGAGTGCAGTGGTGGGATCTCGGCTCACTGCAGCCTCCACCTCCCAGGTTCAAGCTATTCTCTCACCTCAGCCTCCCAAGTAGCTGGGATTACAGGCACGTGCCACCATGACTGGCTAATTTCTGTATTTTTAGTAGAGACGAGGTTTCACCATGTTGGCCAGACTGGTCTTGAACTCCTGACCTCAAGTGATCCACCCGTTCTTGATCTCTCAAAGTGCTGGGATTACAAGTGTGAGCCACCATGCCCGGCTGTTTCCCTAAACATACTTTTTGAGATGGAGTCTCGCTCTTAGTTGCCTAGGCTGGAGTGCAGTGGCTTGATTTTGGCTCACTGCAACCTCTACCACCAGCATACATGCTATTCTCCTGCCTCAGCCTCCCTAGTAGCTGAGATTACAGGCACCCGCCACCATGCCTGGCTAATTTTTGTATTTTTAGTAGAGACTGGGTTTCACCATGTTGGCCAGGCTGGTCTTGAACTCCTGACCTCAAGTAATCCACCTGCCTCAGCCTCCCAAAGTGCTGGGATTACAGGCATGAGCCACCATATCTGGCCTCCCCAAACATTTTAAACTGAGGTTCTGAAATTTGACCAGTGGTAGAGTACTTGAAAGGATGGCATTCTTAGTGGTAATACTGTTAAATGTATCAAAACTTCATTTTCATTAGCTACAAATAGTTTTACTATAAGAAACAGATTTTATAAGACATTTTAAAGTAACTTGTTTTTTTCTTTTTATTTTCTTTTTGAGATGGAGTCTTGCTCTGTCACCCAGGCTGGAGTGCAATGGTGCAATCTCAGCTCACTGCAACCTCTGCCTTCCAGGTTTAAGCAATTCTCCTGCCTCAGCCTCCTGAGTAGCTGGGATTACAGGTGCACGCCATCATGCCTGGCTAATTTTTGTTATTTATTTATTTATTTATTTTTGAGACAGAGTTTCACTCTTTCGCCCAGGCGGGAGTGCAGTGACGCGATCTCGGTTCACAGCAACCTCTGCCTTCTGGTTTCAAGCAATTCTCCTGCCTCAGCCTCCCAAGCAGCTGGGACTACAGGTGCCGGCCACCATGCCCGGCTAATTTTTGTATTTTTAGTAGAGACAGGGTTTCACCATGTTGGACAGGCTGGTCTCGAACTCCTGACCTCATGATCTGCCCACCTCAGCCTCCCAAAGTGCGGGGATTACAGGCGTGAGTCACTGCACCCAGCCAAAGTAACTTGTTTTAATGGAAAAACAAGCATAAATTAATTTAGTGGATATAACAGGAAAAATGAAGCTTATAGTCTAGGCAAAAAGGTGTGATAATTGACAACATATATTTTAATTATGCATTCAATTTATTCCTCTTTTACGTAGAGATTAAATTTTAAAACTCAAGTTTCAGACTAATAGGTAGTAGATTAGGGCAAAAGTACATAGAATAAGTCAGGGGATGTTACTTATTGCATTTATAACTTGAAATCCCCATGACAGCAGAGTTGATTATATCTGTACATTTATTTTCTATTTAAATCAGGCCCCATGCTGTTAAATTCTACCTTTTGTTTTCCTAAGAAAACAACCAAGTAACTTCATACTAAGAAATTCCCTATTATTCCTCTTTGAATCATCCATCTTGAAGGTAAGAAGTTGTTCAGGTTGAGGAAACAAGCCCAACCCCTTTTCATAATTTTGGCACTAAAAATCAAATTTTATGGTGCAATTTTATTAAGAGCGAAAACACAGCCATCGCTTAAGCATAAAAGCTCATATTTAACTCAATTATTTTGCTAAACATATATAAGACAAATATGGAAGAATGAGGACAAGGAACACCTGGCATTTTTATTAAATGTCTAATTCTCAAAAATAGCAATTATTTGAACAATGAAAAACAGCTGCAGCATATTGTGAACTTTCTCTATATTCATAAATTATAGAATACATAAGAGCCTAGATTTTATATATTTACTAAATTAATGGCACTTCATCATATCAATAGGTTTATAAGACATTCTCTTTACTACCAAATGCTGACAATAGCTGGTACCTTTATGAATTTTTTGGGTTATAACACTCTTCACCACTAATCCAACTGCCAAAAGAGCAATTTATTTTTTCTCTTTTGGGAAATTCCTTTCTCCCAGAAACATTCCCATTTTTAAAACTATTCAAGATAATTAGAATTTCCTCATCAGTGACACAGGTATACAGCAATTTACACAAGAGTAAATTTCTATCACAATAATTAAAAATAAGAGAAACTTTGGCTATGTCTAGTACATAATATAATTACATCATTATGGTTTTATTGAAAGCACAACAGATTTTATATCATTTGCCATATATTGATTACTTACTGCTCCACTGATAAAAACATTGTGATTTTTTTTGCAGTATTTTCAGTCAGTCCTATGTTTGTACTATTTATAATTTACAATCGACAATATTTTCTAGGCTGATATGATTACAAACCATTGCTTTTATTGCTAACCTGATAATACTTCTAAAAACTTATATTGATAACTAGTCATATGTGAGAAATAGTTTTTGTTATTTCTTTTTACTAGCCTTGCTCTTGATAGCAGCCAAATTTAATAAGTCTTTGGAATTAGGAAGTAATTTATCTCTATCATTTTTGTTTATGGAACTAACATTGACAGCACTGGTGAATTTTCTGCTTCATCTTTTCTTTCCCTATTTATAAAGTCAATGTTTTAAGATTTTTATTGTTGTAGATTATTAAAAAGAGATGTAATATTCTTAACTGCTGACAATGTTTTGAGATTTTTTTAAGCACCAAATATATATTTAAATTTACATAACAGATGTCAACATGTATTTACATTTGCAGGTAAACATATGTTTACATTTACAAACAGAAATATATAATTTAAGTGTCTGTATTCGAAAATGCAATGTGAAAAATAAAAATAATTCAAAAAAGAAAAAGAAATAAAGACATATAATTATTTCTGAATTTTTTGTTAAGCAGCGAAAGTTTAAGAACTCTAAATTGAAAAATAAACTTGAAAAATACTCCATCTCTATATTTAATTTGTAAAAATGAACCCCAAACTGCCATTGTTTGACAGCATTGTATACATGAACATCACTGTTCTACAATTTCTAGAACATCCACATTCCACAAATGAACAGCTTTAAAAAAAATCCCATCTTAGGCAGGGCAAGGTGGCTCACGCCTGTAATCCCAGCACTTTGGGAGGCTGAGGCGGGCAGATCACCTGAGGTCGGGAGTTCGAGACCAGCCTGACCAACACAGAGAAACCCTGTCTACACAAAAACAAAAAACAAAAAACAAAATTAGCCAGGCGTGGTGGTGCATGCCTGTAACCCCAGCTACTCAGGAGGCTGAGGCAGGAGAATCACTTGAACTTGGGAGGTGGAGGTTGTGGTGGGCCGAGATCATGCCATTGCACTCTAGCCTGGGCAACAAGAGCGAAACTCCATCTCAAAAAAAAAAAAAAAAAAAAAAAAAAAAAAGAAAAGAAAAGAAAAGAAAATACATCTATCTATCTATCTATAGATATCTAAAATATATCTATATATGTAAATATATAATATATATAAAGTATATGTAAATATATAATATATAAAATATATGTAAATATATTATATAATATATATGTAAATATATTATATATAAAATAAATGTAAATATATTTTATATATAATATGTAAATATATATTATATTATATGTAAATATATTATATATAATACATATGTAAATATATTATATATAATATATGTAAATATATATTATATATAAATATATGTAAATATATATTATATATTATATATGTAAATATATATTATATATTATATATGTAAATATATATTATATATAAAATATATGTGTGTGTATATATATCTCCCATCTTTTTTTTTTTTTTTTTTTTTGAGACGGAGTCTCACTCGGTCGCCCAGGCTGGAGTGCAGTGGTGTGATCTCGGTTCACTGCAAGCTCTGCCCTCTGGGTTCACGCCATTCCCCTGCCTCAGCCTCCCGAGTAGCTGGGACTACAGGCACCTGCCACGACACCCAGCTAATTAAAATATATATCCCATCTTAAAAAATAAATGGCATTAAACAAACATTAAAAAAATGATAGAAGGGGAACATACAATCACACACAGCATCACTGACTATTGCCAGTCACTATGTACCTATTATTCTGGGTATTGTTTAATTGGAAACATCACCATTTTAGAATCTAAGATTAAGGGGAATCTACCTAGAACAGACAACAGAAAGCATTCCAACTATGAAATATGATAAATGGCCTATGTTTAAAAGATGCTGGAGAGTATCCAAGAAAGACTGCTAGCTTAGAAATTTATAAAGGAGATGAAATGAAGAATGTGATATTATCTGTGCTTAGGTATCTGTTAGAATTCAATGATACCTATTTCTTGTTGAAAAGTGGACTGCCCTCCATTCTGAGTGTAATACGAATTAAAAAGACTTCTTTTTTTAAAGAGTTAAGTTGAAGAAGGGCTGAGCTGGCTTCCAAGGCACTAATTAAGGAATCCAAGCCTGTACTATATAGGATTCTTTAGGGATCTGCAGATGTTTCCATTCTAATTTTCCAGAGACAAAAATGTAACCGGGAGAAAATCAGAAAAAGAAAGTGACCTGTGGCATTTGGCTACTACTTTGCAAACTGGCTTATTATTAACAGTTTTCAAAATTTAATTGATCCCCCACTTAAAAATTCTCACCTTATTGAGTTCAATGGCTGATCGTCTATGATCATAAGGCCATCCCCAACATATACACATTATTTGAGTCACTGTGAGATAATGTAATAAAAGCATCTGAAGCACTAGTTTCATTTAAACAGAGACATGCCCTCAACATCATTAAGAATAGAAAGTCTTGCGCTTGAGTTTTTCTTTAGAGATGCAGAATTAGCTCAAGGAATGGATGGAAATGACATTTTTTGGTAACTGATTTTAAGGTCTCAAATACTTTTATGGAAATAAGTATCCTGCGCATTTTATATGTCCTTGATCTTGTGAGTTTTTCTAGAGGCATAATATTAATTTCAGTTAACTTGTTAAAATTATTCTTTCAGAATTTCTAAGTGTCTCAAAAGTTAAATGAATTGGGGAAAAATGTTTCTTATTCTAAAAAAGAGGTATGCATGTATATATATAAAAGGAAGGAAAAAGGAGAAAAATCCTCTTTTTGATATTTGCAGGAAATATCTGAGGTTTAGCTTGGGAGGCGATGGGGCAATCCAGGGCGAGAAATGATGTCTTGAATAATTAAGGTGACTACTTCTGACCTTCAACTAAACAGACTACCTTCCTGTCTACCCTGAAGGTATCACTTTGGTGTTGCTATCCACTGATTCACTTCTGCAAACTTCCCTGACAGAAGAAAGGAGGACTTGCAGCTGGACACTGCTCCCTGGCTCTTCGGAGTGGGTTCTTTACACTATGCATGGACCACAGATCATCTGCTGCCATCCTACTCAGGGAGAGCTTGCTAAAGATGCATGGTCCTGGCCCCCACCCAAAACCTCTGACTTTGAATCCATGTCAGAAATCTTTTAATTTATGTACTTACTTGTTTATCTGTTTTGTTCACTGCTATATCTTTGGCTCCTAGAAAAGTACTAGGAACATGGTAGATACTCAATAAATATGTACTGAATAAATGAAAAAAAAAAAAACAACAACAACAAAACAAAGGGAAGGAAAAGGGATTGCCTTCATGTTTCTCCCACCTCCTCAAGTTGTTTTTTTGTTTTTGTTTTTTTTTTTTTTTGAGACGGAGTCTCGCTCTGTCTCCCAGGCTGGAGTGCAGTGGCATGATCTCGGCTCACTGCAAGCTCCGCCTCCTGGGTTCATGCCATTCTCCTGCCTCAGCCTCCCGAGTAGCTGGGACTACAGGCGCCCGCTACCATGCCCGGCTAATTTTTTTTATTTTTAGTAGAGACGGGGTTTCACCGTGCTAGCCAGGATGGTCTCGACCTCCTGACCTCGTGATCCGCCCACCTCGGCCTCCCAAAGTGCTGGGATTACAGGCGTGAGCCACCGCCACCGGCCACCTCCTCAAGTTTTAACAGCTAAATGTTAAGCTCTTCACAAAGAAGTCTCAAGTGTAACCTAATGAAATTAAAAACAGACTTTACAAAATCATTTCTCAAGTGGAGAGAATACTCTCAATTTATAAAACCATAAGACCAATAAACCTGAATAATGAGTACTAAAAAAGACAATTACCTATTTGTTAATTCCTTTGAAGGAAAAGGGCTCAAAACTGTGATTCTCAGACTTGGAGATTATAGGGCCTGGGTATAAAATACTTCCCTAAATAACTTACCAAGGCAATGGCATTATTCTTGCTCTAAACTATTAATTAACATCAAATCTCAACGTGTAGAGGGGCTAGGAGAGGTTAGAAAGTTACCATAATAGGATAAGCAGGGAAAAAAATCAGAAATAAACCAGAACATGACACCAAACAGTAACCTTTTATGACAATGATAGGGAAACTCAGAGTTAATACTTACAAGGTAAGAATTGCTGAGCTAAGTAGAGGTCTCTTTTATTGTGGTCTTCATTCTATCATTATTAAACCTAGGAAAAAGAGGGAGGACTTTAAAAATTTCAGCACATTATATAAGTTAGAACATTTCAACTGAGGTTGCCACCGCTGTATTCTGATCCTTATACAGCACAGAACAATCAGATTATAAACACCCAGCAGCATTTGTATGTTTCAGCCCAGTGCAGCATTCTTGTTAGTTTTTTTGTTAAGAGATGGGGTCTTGCTCTATTACCCAGGCTGGAGTGCAATGGTGTGATCCTAACTCACTGCAACCTCAAACTCTTGAGTTTAAGCTATCCTCCTGCCTCAGCCTCGCAAGTAGCTGGGATTACAGGCCTGCATGCCACTACATCCTGCTTATCACTGGCTTTTAAAATTTGCTATTCTATTATGATTGCCCTCTTGAAGTTTAAGTCAAAAATTTTAGTCAAAGCTAAAACTCTAACTTGGAGCCCAATGAGCTTCTGGAGGACATCCTATATTTGCAGATATTTTAAGATAAATTCAAGATCATATTCCAAGACTGATTAATCTCTCTCACACACATAAAATTGCATCATCTATAATCCATGTATTGTATATTGCACAATTCCAAGTACACAAAGGAAGGAATATATGACATTTTTAAAGATATGCTAGTAATCTGAGTTGGTTAGCATGTTTGGCTTCTGTGGGTCATGATTCTAAGTTGTAGTTGTTATATCAACTAATAGTTAAGCACTTACTATAAGATACAGAATAGAAAGGATATGACAAATTCATCCATGTTCTTAACGGAGCACTGCAAGTATATGCTTTATTGTAGACTAATCTTCACAGAAAAAGAACAGCATGTTTTTAAAAATTTCAAAATCATTTGCTTCAAAATTCACAGAAAAATCAAGGGAATACCAAAATGAACCTCCATATCCTATCTCTGGACTCCCAATCCAGCTGTACTGAAATCTAGAACTATGCCATACTTACTTCCCTTTGTTTTTTATGAAAATTGATTACACATACAGATGATGTCCTTTGTGAGCTATACCCTGATTCCATTCCATTCTTTCCAAAGATGCAAGCATAATCTTGAATTTGATATTTATTTCCTATGTTTTTACACTATTACTACCAATTCAAGAATTTAAACTTTATCATTGCTTTAAAGCTTTTGATAAATGGTATAATATCATACATATTTTATATACGTTACTCTGCACATAACCTTTATGCAACTTATTTTTGTTTGCTGAAGTAGGATATTCACCCATGATGATAAACACAGCTCCCATTTTAGTAGCTTTACAGTTCATCACATGACTATGTCACAATTTGCCATTCTCTTCTTGCTTAACATTTACATTGCTTTCATTTTTTTCCTATTAAAAATAACCAAGACTTTTTTCTACATGTCTTGAATTTATCTAGAGCATCTAGGAATAAAATTGTTGGGTTCAAGCCTATTGTATCTTCAACTTTACAAAGATATTGCTAAATGCTCCCACAAGCAGCATATGAAGAGTTCCTCATTTTATATTTCCTCCAACATTTGGAAGCATATTTAAGAAAAACAGCCACTATCTATATGAAAATTTAAAAATTCATAAGTGATCAATTCCTTTGGTTTTCATCAAGTATTGGTTTAACATAGGTATACTAATGTTCCAAACAAAGAGAATAGACTGAAATTTGGCCCAAGGCACTTACATGAAAACAAAGCTCTGATAACACAGATTTTCCTCATGTGACTGAGGAAATACCAAGACTTAATCTATTTTTTAATCAGCCGAATTTAAGATTCAAGAACTTAATCTAGAAATGATAAGATTCCTAATTAAATATTAAGCTTAGATCCAAGATGACCAAAGAGGGGAAAAAAAGATGCAGGAAAAGTAGTTTGTGGGTATGAACAATCCCTCCTCCAAGTTCATTTTGGGCAGTGCTTCTCACAAATGTGGTGCTCCTAAGAAAAATCTCTTAAAGCTTGTAAAAAAAATGCAAATTCCAGGTCTGGAAAAATGTTTTTATTTTATTTTTTAAATTCTAGGTTATTCTCATACAGGTGGTTCGCAGGCAACTAAGCAGTAAGTAATGATTAAAAATGAGGTGCTTTCAACAGAGAGGATTATGTAACTCATGTTTTAGTTAGGGGAGGTAACAGTAATTAATATGTTATCTGTTAAATTACATAAACTTTTTTTTAAAAACCTCTAGCATTAGTCAACAACAACAAAAAAGTAACCTCAATTTATGGCTGAATATGCTTGACTTCACAATGCCAAGAAAGGTTGTGGGCTCATTTATTTTTTTCAGATAACTAGACACATACTATGACAAAGCTTTTTTTAGTAATATTACCAGGGAACTAATATTCTGAATTTACTGTGATTGGCACAGGAAAATATTAAGAGTGAGAGTGATCAGGAGTGATTTTAATGAAGATGACCAGAAAGCAACTATATGATTACCTTTTAAATAGAATGCTATTGCAAATGTCAAACTTTAAACGGGACATTTGGCTTTATACACTAAAAAAAAAAAAAAAAAAAAAAAAAAAAGCATTAGTAGTTTCCCACCAAGACCGCTACAAATAAATTCAGAACATTTATAGAAATCCAACATTCACACTTCCCTGTAACTCTAACCTATTGAAATTAGATGTAAAAGGAAGGAAAAAAATAGAATATTTAGGTTATAAAAATCGGCGCAAATTCAAATTATAAAAATAAAAACATTCTTCTATATTATTTGAAATTACAAAGTCCTGTTTCCAAAAGATTTAGAATAATCTAAGCTTTCTAGATAAAAAGTTCAGATAAAAGATATTTCAGTGAGAAATGGTAAATAGAAAAAGTAAGCAATTTAGTAGTAAGAAAAAAGACATAAGTTTTCATCTGTTGCCTGCTTTTAGTTATTTACAACACTAAGTTAATATAGAATGTTGTTTTCTTTCTTTTATTATAGTGAAATCAACAAGAATTCGGTCTTGTTAGACTGGGCTTTTATAAAACAAAGATAATGTAGTCCAAAAGTGAAAGAAACACTCCTGTGTGGCCATAGCCAGCTTTTCTTTTCTATCCTCAATATATTACCTAACTTGTGATATCAGCAACTAATTATAATTTTTTTCAGTCTACCTGCTTAAAAGTGAAAACATGAAACATACCATATATACATGAAACATACTATATATACCTCCAGAAGCAAGACAGGTTTTCCATTCTAATGGATGGAATTAACTGAATAAAAATTAAATGAACTAAAGCCACAGAGAAATAGTAAAAAATAATAGAGTCTAAGAACTACAAGCATCTACTGTTCTCTTTATGCTGCAACCTTTCTGCTAAAGAATGTATTCTCTATACTGTGTATGTGGTACAGTAACAGTTGGGCTCTTCCCACCTGGGTTTGTAAAAACGGATGGGTGCAGGCTCCTTTGGCCACCATTATTGCATATTGATGTTATTCTGCACAACAGCTGACAAGCAGCATCGATCTCCCAGCCTCTGCTCCCAGCTGTAAGGGGTAAGAACAAGGGCTGTGGTGATAACTTGTTTATTCACTGCTGTTGCTGTTGCTGCTGCTGCTTCTTAAACAGCAAGCTGAGAAAAGAATATCAAACTGACACACAGAGGAAAAATGGTTCAGACATCAATCTACCTCTCAAGGTCTGCTTATATCACTATATGATAAAATTATTTTTAAAATAATTTTTCTTTAAAAAGTGGGGTGGGGAGAGAAAAAAGACAAAATTGGTGTTTTGATTATAAAGGGAACCTATAATGTATGCAAGGAAAAGGAAATTAATGACATATATAATAATCTTCCCCTTGTAAGTCTAGATTTAACCGCTCAATTATCAAAATTCTCTGAAGAATTTTAACCAATGTTGGGGTAAATTCATTGAGAGTAACTTCCCTACCTATTCTCCTGGAAAATAAGAAAGTGTAAAACTCCAATCAAGAAATGACACTTTATTTTGCTTACAAAATGCCTCTAGCTCCCAAGTGCCCCATATCTAATCACCACCATATGTTTGACTTTAGACACTATTAGCAAAGAAATAAGATTTTAGTCCATACTGTTTTTGCATAAATCCCATTAAAAAAACTTCCATATGCAATTTACCTATTTTAAATGTGCAATACAAAGTTAAAAACTTAGTAAGGACATAGTATTAATTGATGAGTAACAGAAATAGAAATATTCACTGCTCAATTACCTTTAAATGTAATGTGATGCTATTTATAGACTTACAGCTTTAACTATAAATGCAACTCATCTTTTAGAACCTTAAGCAACTTGTGATTCAGAAAAATATAAAAAGTCAGAAAAATTTGGAGATCTATAAACTATTAAAAAGAAAAACCCACATAGGCTAGAACTGACAAGTAAGTTTAAATAATAATACCTAATCAAGAAGGCTAAGTTTGAGACATTTTAAAATAAAAGTATGAAACAGTAACAATATTTTAAATTTAGATATTTTGTAAAAAATCAAAACCCAACCCCAATCTTCTATTTTTATCACAATTGAAAAATTTTTCTGCTTAGCAACTCAATGAGGAACAAAAAATGTTAATAATAATAAAAATAATTCTGAAGACCAGAGGATAACAAGATACTTTAAATATATTTGTTTTGTATGAAGGCTATAAAATAAAAAAGACTAACAGCAAATCCTCAAGCAAGATTTTTAAAAATTCAGACACTTAGAAACAGTAATGGATTAATAAACTATTAACCAGAGGGATTAATCAGTCTCAGCAGCCACATGTGAAACATGCTTCACATTTCTCCTCTAAGATTCTAACCATGAAAATAGGAAAGTAAAACTAAGTCAAATAATATGTTAATGAAGTATCAAAAGTGTGGTTTGTGGTGCTGTGAATAGAAATTTCACTTCAAAATGTATTTAATTTTAAACCTTCACATTAATTAAATATTACCCTTTGAAAAATGCTTATCAGAAAATATAATTCTGATACATTAGATCTCATTTGAAGAAAAACTGAAAGAGGTTAAGGATGTTATTTGCTAGTTTAAGAAAAAACACAAAATACACACATGAACAAAACTGCTTCAAATAAATATTTTTAAAACTTTTATTTAAAAAGTTAATTGTATCTATTATTTAACAAATTCTCAGCAATATATAAAACCTCTATTAAAATGTCATAGCTGACAAACTGCCTAAAATGTAACATATCCTTATAAACTAGCATTATACATCTCTGACAAATAATAATTTTAAGTTCCTTCATATGTAGATATGTTGTTACCTCTATTCTAGTTTATTCAAATATTCTTTCTATCCTAAAAAAACTATTTCAGTAAGACAGGAACAATGATGGTATAACTGTATTTTAGGGACAGCTAAGAATTTTTCCCAAAAGTGAATGTTATTTAACCCTGATTGTGCATTTAGCCAAAAACATAAATATTGAAAAAATGAGATACAAATCACTGAAAAAAAGATAAAAATTAACACAATAAATCTCTTCCCCCAAATTCCAACAGAATTAACTATATATCAAGGCTTAAATTTAGATAATCAGGTTTGAAAATTTAAAACGGTCAAAATCTTTACAAAATGTCTTACAAGGGGTAGTTAAAAGAGAGCCAATCATACACAGCAGTTGAACTCTGTTAATTGGCCTCCTAAAATAACCCATACTCCTAATTAGGTTAAAGTTTCTCACCCTGTAAGAATTGATCAAATACAAGTAAACTGTTAATATTTGTATTGATTCTTTTAGATATGAAATTATTTACTAAGCTAAATTATTACAAGTTTATAACCCAGTATAATAACTATAGGAAGAACAATTATATGATGCTAAATATTTGTGTTCAAAGTAAGTTTTGATATCTTCAAAGATCACAAATCACAAACTCTCTAAATTTGGACGACTCTGTGGATTTATATCTTATCTACCATATAAACTCAAATGCTGTCTCTCTTTTCCTATTTAACTCATTAAGGCTGTTCTAAAGATACCTGCATTGAAAGTGACAAACTGAACCTGGATTTTTTTCCCCAGATACTCAGGTAACTGTATTTTCCACTTTTCATCTTAATGTTCTCTAACCTGAAAAATACCTGTTAAGTCAGTGAGGGAAAAATTGTATTTATTTTCATTTTATTCAAACTAAGCTGCTTTTTCATAAAAATCTCAAATCAAACATATGAAGACATTCCATACCTCATATTTATCTGAACCACATTACAGTATGACACCAATATAAAAGTATCTAAACTTCACCCTTATGTTAAACTCTGATTTCTAAACATCTTTACATTTTATTTAACTTCAACTGTTAATTGATTCATTCCTAGATTATCTACCTAATATCCAACAATATAGAAATATCAAATTTCAGTTTTTAGTATTTTGATATGTATTTCAACATTCACTCTTAAACACATCTCAGAATTCATCTTTAAAAATTTTACATTGTTGGAAGTTAAAAGCAGTTCTATGATCGTGATGATATACTTCATTCTTAAGACTAAATAATAATTTTCTCATGAAAACAAACCTTTGACATTTCCTCTAAGTATATAAATATTTTTAGGTGAAAAAATTAAAAAAAATTATATTATGTTAGTAAACCTTACTTTAGCAAATAGTTTTTACACAAATAAACGCACACACATATATGTACATATAAGATTAATACTTTACTATGAAAGAATTAACCAAGTAATACTTAGTAATACTGTTCAATAAGTTCATTTTCACTATACCAGATTACCATTTTAGAAAATGAAAGTTGTATTAGTTAAATACTGTCTGAAATTTTCAACTAAAACTATAAAAATCACTGGAGGTTTAGGGATTCTACAATTTTATTTTTAGAGTCTGTAACTTTTGATATTAACAACTGAAATATTTTACTCAGTGTATGTTGAGTAAGATACTAGTAATTTCTGCTTAAGAAAGTGGTTTTTTCAGTTTCGACCATATTGCCACTTTTGGTTAGGGCAGTACTTGGAATACTTTACATTTTCTTAAAATATTCTCATCAATTTTACCTAATTTTGCAGGCTCTACCTACTACTCTTCCACTTGTCAAACAGCTAAGCACTAAATTCCATTTGATTTAAACTCTCCATTTTATAAGATGAAAAGTTCATATTTTACTGAGTACACTGTAATAACCTTAAGAAAATAAAAATTACTATATATACATATTTTTGGAATAAATTCAGTTGGAGTTAGACCTTAGGATGCTGAGAAGAACATTAACTGTATAAAAAAAAATCTGGAGTTTTAGTAAGCTAGACAACTCAGCTATGGCCACTTCATATGATGATTTCTGTTTATGAGTAATTACTTATTGATTTTAGTTCACGTAAAAATTTCAACTTTACCAATTGTCTAGTCCGATTATATTGCAAAGACATAAAATTATATGGTTTTAAAATTCGTTAGTATACCTTAATCTCATGTCATGTTCCAATGCATTATGTGAGTATTCAATCAAAGAAGTGAGGCTGTTCTCCAGAATTGGTTCTCTGCTACAGGTCAAAACCTGCAATAAAAATGTCATGTATTATAGCATGAAGACACTCAACAGATTTCCATCTCCTGCAGTTCCACAGTTGATCCCTGAACACAGAGGTATGGTCTTCAAAATGACCCTAATCTTGCCAATGTTCAGAGAAGCTCTAACTTGAAAATGTTTTAAAAATAGAAATAACTTGATTAGAAACACCTGTGATATGCTTTATCATCCGAAGCCTCTTCAAACAAATCAGATTAATATGTTTCTGCTTTCATTTCTCTTTAGGGCATTCATGTTCAAAGTAGTATGGGTGAGTGTGTATGCGGGTAGCTGTTAGAGGACTGGTACAAGAGGAGTTCATAAGGAAAATATCAGAAATGTAGTTTGTACTTGTAAAACTCATAAAATCCACACAGTTAAAAAAGTTACTGAAGGGACAGGGACGAAATTTTACTTTCTCTCCAAATTATCAAATGTTTTAATGATGACAGAATTTACCATTCTTTTTTTTTTTTTTTTTTTTTTGAGATGAAGTTTTGCTCTTGTTGACCAGGCTGGAGAGCAATGGTGCGATATAGGATCACTGCAACCTCTGCCTTCTGGATTCAAGGGATTCTCCTGCCTCAGCCTCCCGAGTAGCTGGGATTACAGGTGCCTGCCACCATGCCGCTAAGAATTTACCATTATTTTCAACTTTAGTCTACTGCCAAGCCTAAGTGAAAAATATCAGTATTTCCAAATATTTTAATACATTACAGTCCTAACAGACCAAAATGTGGAGTTTTTTTTTTTTAACAAGTTAACATATTTACATATAATAAATGGACCACTACTGGACCAAATGGTTTTTTAATGTTTCTAAGAGATGTAACTGAATATATGTTAAGTGTTTTTTTTCATTTCTTTCACCTTTCTGAATTATAATGATTCAGTGGCAATCGGCTGTATAAAAATATTAAATTACCAAAGGTGTATCATGTATTACATGTAAATCATAATGCTCTGAATAAATTTTCCAGTTATATTTAAGAATAGCTTAGGAAAATGAAAGAGTAAAACCTAAAAAAACCTTTATTCCTCTGTTGCCAAATATTTGATTGTTTAATGACAAAACCCACACAATCATCCATAACTCATAAACACCAATCCAAATACCATGACATTTTAAAAAATTACCATCATTTATACACAGTCTTCCTCAAAAGACAGACAGTTTTCTATATTTGAGCACTCTGAAAATTAAGGTATCTTAAGTTTAAAAATCAGAGAAGGAAAATAGAAGACAAAATGTACTACATGCCAAATGTTAAGTTTTTAAATAGTAGGGAGACGAAAAATACTAACCAATAAGAAGCAAAAGAGGTCTGGATATAAATAAAATAATAAACCAATGTGTATGATAAAAAAGGCAATATTAAAAAACCTTCAAATAGTAAAACTCAAATCTAAAATCTATTACAAAATAGAGCTTACTATTTATTCTTAGAAACCACTACAAGTTATTCCAGTACAAATTTTCTTTACTGAAATAAGGCAGGATTAACCAAAGGTAAAGTAAACTTCTTATAATTTGATAAGAAATATTAATAATATTCAAATATATATTTAATATCAATTTCAATATTTAAAACTTGTCTTTCTAAAAGGAAGATCCTTTAAAGCATCTCTAATACAGACCAAAAAATAAAAACAAAAAACCAACCGAGGCAAAAAAATAAAAAACATTCAGTTCCCCAGCAGAAAGTAATATTTATATGATCTACAATCACTTGTACTTGCAAATAATGAGATAAACAAACATATAATAGTAATGTGATATTCTAAAAATCTATCTTGTTACTCTTAAGACAATCATGACATTAAAGTTCTAATACTGTCACTTCCAAAAATTAAATGCTTAATCTCATTTTCAATGCTTATTTGAAATAAAGTGGTATTTTATTACTGATTTCCTTTGGTGTTATGAGATTTGGGGCTACAAAATTTCAGCAAGTCATAGTTGAGCTCTAATTATGTGCCAAAATTAGTTGCCTGGCATACAATGTTTCAAAGTTTGCTGAATTAAAAACAAAACAAAACCAAAAACCCCCACGAAACTATATATATGACAATTTTTTCTAAGATGTGTTTTCTAGTTATAATCAGACCAAAAATCTGTGTCTTCTAAAAAGGGGTTAAAAAGAAATTAATATGTGAATTTTTAAGCTTCATTAGACAGAAGAAAAAAAAGACAAGAGCCAATTTTAGGTAATATTTTAAAATAAGAGAAATTTTTATAGAATAATTTTTCAAAACTATAAATTTATAATCTTCTTTTGAAGAAAGCTAATGTGTCATATATAATAATTATCTAATACAGTCTCTGGGAATTTTTTTTCATTTTGTAAACCAAATCAACTGACCCATATTTCTGGCTTTAAGTATTCTGTGACATTCCAAATAGTTACTACCTACCAATAAACAAACAAACAAACAAAAATACACACAAGTCTCCACAAAACAAAAAAAACAAAAATGTACTACATAAAGCATGATGAAACCAGGAATCTAGACTAGGAAAGCTACTTTAAAATTTTTATCCTTAGCTGTAGTTCATGCTAAACATTAAAACTCATATTAATCTGATTAGAAAAAATATGCAGTGTTACATACAAACACCCGAGGCTACATTTTCTCAATGTACAACTAAGACAGGTCAACAGTATTTTTAAAAAAGTCTGAAACTGCACTTTTATTTGAATTTTTAAAAATAGTGTGGGGGCAAACAAATGAAAATCAATGCTACCAGGAAGACTGATACCTTACCAGTCCCCTTTCCCCCACAATAGGTAAACATAACTTTAAAAAGGGGTGACCTATTATAGCAACACCACACCCCGCAGTTGCTTTCCTATGGTAATAAATGACTTTGTAATACAAAATAAATTACAACTGTCAATTTCTACAGAGAAATATGGATAAGTGCACATAAACATTAAAAAATACACATATATTGTAACTTATACCTATATGCCCACAAGTCTAAAACCAAAATCTTCCTCTTATATAGCATCACATAAAAGTGAAAATATTTTGAATGCTGTGGATTTTATTTAGGCGCTAGTGTATTCTCAAATTTGAAGTGATGTATTTTAAATAAAGGAATCACTTCTTTTAAAAATGGCTTATTAAACAAACAATCCTTTACCCATTACCCCCTAAACAAACAAAAAATCCCATAAACCAAAGTGCTAAAAATGTATGGTTATACTTAACCAGCCTGGTGGAATTTAAAGCTTGCCCCCAACTCTTCCCAAAACTCACGTAATTTGAATGAGAATACAAAACTCAAAACAAAAACCATCAGTAAAAAGCAAAACCCAGGAGTTCTGGTACTTTAGGTATAATTACGTTTAAAATAGAAATGAGATCTCCTAAAATTTCATTAAATCAAATTTTATAGAGAAGATAATTAGCACCTTCTATGAAATTTTCATAAGATGACCCAAAATAAATAGCTTTGAACAAAGGTAATGAAAAGGGATCTGTTATCACAATTCTTGTTATGAGGGCAGTACAAAATAGTATGAATTATAAACTCAGCTATTCCACTTACTAATATAAATTATATTTACAGCCCTACAGAGATTTATAAAAGCCATAAGATTTTTTATTTGAATATTTTTTAACAATGCGTATTTGACTTAATGCGAACATACACACTATAAGCTTCAAAATTTAACTACTATTCATAAAAGAATATAAACGTCTATTAAATTAAAACAATTGTTTCTCAAAGCATCTACAGCTGTTTACCAGTGAGTTCACCGCTGTTCTTTGAAAACGACACCTGCCTTTTATCAAGATGCAATTAAATGGAATGACAAGCTCGGTAATAAATGGAAATATATTGAGGCTGTCTCAGGCAACATCGAACAAAAATCAACTGAAAATCAACCAGATAAAAAACAGCACACCCACACTGTTGTATACAATATATTTCTTCATAATGAATTTATCAAAGGAACTAAATAATATATACGCACCTGTGCTTACCTGTTGTCTAAATTAAGAAACATAAATGTTTTGTAAATTAAAGTTTTAGTTCACTGCAGTTACTGAATTAGCAAAATGTATATTTTCACTAGATGCGAAAAGTTTTTTAAATAAGATGTTCAATTTTTATGGAAAATGTTAAAAAGATCATTCGTGAACCTTAAGAAAATTAAAGTTTCTTTGCATCAAAATAAAAGAAACAACTGTCCGGTAATCTGCATCCAACAAATATATGTAGTTTAAGGTGAAAAATTCCTATCAAAGGAAAAAAACTAAATTTTTCACTCAGTTTTTAACCAATAAAGAACAGTGACAAATATATAAAAGTCTTGTAATTTCAACCAGCAGAAACATAATTTTGCGAAAACAGCCTCTTCAGTTTTACTTTTAATATACATTTGAGAACCACACGAAAATCCTTTCTGAGAGGAAAAAAAACTATTAAAAACCAACTTTTTTTCTAAACTCTCGTCCTAACGTTTCGTAGCTATTTCCGTGGTTCTCTGGCTAAAAGTATAATTTTTCGTAAAGTCGAGAATTATAGTTTAGCGTTCAACATTCAAACCCCCCAGGCCCGCTTCCTTCCAGCCAATCAGGGGGTAACAAGTCCAGAGTTTAGGGAGCTCCGTTAGACACAATTTGAAAAACATCACATTGCACTCTTCTATTCTCCTCCGGGAAACATTCTAAGCGAGGGCGGGTCCCCTAGTCTTCATAGAATATAAGAAATAAATCAATCGTTATATCAATTCCACGGGGAAAAACTCTGTAGGCAGGCAGTCCTAAAGAAGCGTGTCACTGCGGTTCCCAGGAAGCGTTATTCCTCTTTGCGAACAATTGAACAGAATAGCTGCTGCAAAAAGCATCTCCGGAATATTTGCAACCCAGAGCCGTGCGCCCCACACGCAATACACCGGCAAAGGGTTAATCTAGTGGTGCCTCCAGCGCGGAAAAGAACTCAAGATCTAATACATCCTTAACGCGGGATTTTTACAAAGGCCATAAAAGTATTACCTAAAGTTAACGCCGTCACTGGCTCACATCACTCAAGAGCTGTGGAGTAAGAATTGATAGAAACCACCAGCTAAGGGGGGAAAAAAATCACCGAAGGGAAAGACAAATAACAACTCTCGTCCCTCCTCCTCAGCGTCAAGAAAAGGTGGGGATCGCAAAATTACCGTTAAGTTGTCCGGGTAAAGACTTTTGGGGGAGGAAAACATTAACAGTTTCACAGATTGCTTTTTTCCTTGCGACATGTTTCAAACACCGGGGAAGAAAAAAGTCTTCTAAGAAAGTGCGACTCGGAGGAAATAGCCACGAGAAGGAAATCGTTAGCTCGAAGCCCCATCTTTCATCTCACCCGTGAACACTCCTCCCCTTTGAGAAAGGACAACGCTGCGAGAGCAAATGACAAAAATCCCCAGAAAGAAGCTAAAGTCCAGCATCTTTCCTAAGAGCCCGCTACAACCTCAAAAGCCTGCCCCTGCCCCTGCCCCTGCCCCATCTTGGAAGCGCGAGCCGCGGCCAGTCCTACCTACCTAGAGACCTCACGGGGACCCAGCGCGCCGGGGGAGGGCAGCCAGGGCTTGGGAAACTCTCATTCCTGGGGCACCTCACGCTTCAGCGTCAAAAGACAATATAGATAGATGGGTGCCGGGCGGTGGCGGGGGGGACTGTTGCCACGACCCACCGGAGGGACCCATGACTCCGGGTCCTGAATTTTCTGTCGACCTTAAGTTTCTTGTCACGAGATGACGGCCATCACCGGGTCGAGAAAACGGCGAGAAAAGGCGGCCCGGTTCGGAAATGGGGGAGGGGCGCGCGTCCAGTCCTCCTGTCAAGGAGCGGCCGCCTGCAGAGACCCCGCAGTGCGCCGTCCCCGGCTCCGGTCCCGGGCGGGGGGTCTTGCTGACAGATCCGCTGGGCGGCGGCTGCTCCGCCGCAGCCGGTCCGCGTCCCGCTCAAACTGCAGCTCCCCTCCCCCCACAGCCCCGTCTCTCCGCGCTCCCGCCACATTCCGCCCGCCGCCGCCCACTCGCAGACGCCCAAGTTGCCCCTAACCCTACTTCCTCGGATGTTTCGCGATTAAGTGAGAGTAGACCCCGCGCCCACTCCCTGCACCCCCCACTGCCTGCGGGTCCCACCACTGCCACCTCCCGAGTCCCGCTCCGCTACTTCTTCAGGCTCTTACCGACTGCGCCAGCCTTGGCGAAGCTCCGCCGACTGCCCTTTGCTCCAAGTAATTTTTGGCGATTTTTAAAGTAATTTTTCCGGCGGAGTCATAGTGGCGCTATACTCTCGGACAGGTTATCCTGTCTCTCCCGCTAGATTGATGAGATCAGGCATCACTCGAAAATGGCGCCGAAAGCGCTGAGGCTCCTCATTCAAATTCGTTAGAGCCAACCCCGCCGCCCCGGGGAATGCCGGGAACGCGGGCTGCCTCCACAGCTGTCAATACCGCCTCTTAACCCCCCTTCTCTTGCTTTCCCGACATTTTTACGCATGCGCAAACTCCAACCCCCCCCCCCCCCCCCCCCCCCCCCGCCAGGCACATGCGCAGAATCATCGTGGTGCACGGCTCTCCCTTTGCTTCTTCGGTTGCAGTCCTCTTGCTTCTTGCGCGTGCGTGTAGCGCTTTTGCAAAGCCGCGGAGGTGAAGTGAACTTAGAGGCTGTGGGGCCGAGGGGTCCTCTTATAGCTACCAGCCCACAGGCATTTAGTCTACGTTGGAGGTAAACAAATACGGGTCCAGCTTAGGAGAAAAGAAAAACGTCTTACAGCCAGTGTCTAAACTCCAAACAACGGAATGTATCAATGAGACCTTGTATATGGATACACGTGCATTTAAAACCGCCCTGCCGGCTTGTAGAGCTCTTGCCGTTCTCCAGCGCTTTACAGGGGTTATCGCACTTCAGCCTCGGAACAACTTTACCAGGTAGGAACTATTACTGTTCTCGTTTTGAAGACCAGGAAACCTAGGCTCAGAGACGTTAAGTAATTTGCCCAAGACAGCACAGGTGGCACAGAAGTGGATGAATCCACATCTGTCAGATTCAGCAGCCCTGGAGTTCTCTACCACGCTGTACGATTCAACCTGAGCCCACACAGGAGGCGTGGTCTCCTTCTTCAACGGTGTGTGTGTGTGCGCGCGCGCCTGCCTAGAGTTAATGATTAAGTTTGCTGAAGCCCTTCTTCCCGGTCCTAAGCTGCCTGTTGCGAAGACGCTTTCATTGAATTCAGTTTCTCTTACCGTCTTAACTTGTTCATAAACTTTTTGAGATAGGAATGGGCAGTTTTTCTGTGTCGCTTAGGATGATTTTTTTTTTTAATGGCGTGATAAGTGAACTGAATCCAGCAAAGACGAGTTTCTGTTGTGCAACACGTTGGTAAACTGACAGCTACCACGTATTGACTGTGTACTGTGTGCTGGGCACTGTGCTAAATAAATGATTTGCGAATTAATCGTGTTTATTGCTCACAACAGCCTTATGAAGTAGGTATTATCTTCACTTTACAGATGAGGACACCTGAGGCTCAGATTAAGAAATCTGCCCCAAAGTCTTAGAACTGGTAAGTAGAAGCACCATATCTAGGCAAACCTGTCTACCTTCAAAAAAAATGGGCACTCTGATAGGACAATTAACGATAATAAAGTTGTAATTTTTTTTTTTTTGAGACGGAGTCTCGCTCTGTCGCCAGGCGCGATCTAGGCTCACTGCAGCCTCCACCTCCCGGGTTCAAGCAATTCTCCTGCCTCAGCCTCCCGAGTAGCTGGGACTACAGGCAAGCGCCACCACGCCCAGCTAATTTTTGTACTTTTAATAGAGACGGGGTTTCACCATGTTGGCCAGAAGGGTCTCGATCTCTTGACCTCGCGATCCGCCCGCCTCGGCCTCCCAAAGTGTTGGGATTACAGGCGTGAGCCACCGCGCGGAGCCCTATAAAGTTGTAAATATTTTAAAACCTTCATTGTGAATGTTAAATAAGAGAGTAGATATGAAAGTGCCTGAAGTACTAATAAGGAAGTGGGAGAAGGGTAGCATGGTTTGCATTATTTAAGTGTCTTGGAAAAGAAATGGATTTTAGCAATTTGAGATCAGCAAGAAGTAACGTGGCAGAGTAGTATAAATACACTACTTAATCTCTGGTACTTTTTTGCACTACTTAAGTGGGCCGACTCTGGAACCGAGCTGCCTGGGTGAATCCCAGCTCCACTACTTACTAGCTGTGCCTTGTTGGGTAAATTATCTGTTGGACCTTTTGTAAAACAAGTACTATTAATACCTCATTGGACTGTTGTAAGGATGTAAATGAGCTAACATATTAAAGGAATTTCAACAGTGCTTGGCATATTAGTAAATGTTTGTTATTGTCAGTCAGTCATTGATCTTTTAAACTGGCTTCTTTAATGGTTGTTTAAAAATCAAACTACAGTTAGTGCCATTAGGGGTCAGCATTTTTTTTTTTTTTTTTTTTTCTGAGAGGGAGCCTCACTCTGTTGCCCAGGCTGGTTGGATCACTGCAACCTCTGCCTCCCGGGTTCAAGCAGTTCTCCTGCCTCAGCCTCCCATGTAGCTGGGATTACAGGCGCGCGCCACCACGCCCGGCTAATTTTTGTATTTTTAGTAGAGACGGGGTTTCACCATGTTGGTCAGGCTGGTCTCCAACTCCTGACCTCGTGATCTGTCTGCCTTTGCCTCCCAAAGTGCTGGGATTACAGGCGTGAGCCACCGCGCTGGGCGGGGTTAGCATTCTTATTCAAGAGCTCCTTAAAATGATAAATCAAACTGACAAATGATTTTTCCCAAATATGAATAATGATCCCTGTTAGGCAAATAAGGATGTTAATTTATTTTACCATCTCATAAGAATAATACCTGGAAATGGAATAGATTTATTGCTTTTTCTGATTGTTAAGGTTAAAAAACCCAGGCCCATCTAAAATATATATAAAGTAAAAATCATCCAAATTTCTAGCATTCAGGGATAACCACATATTGTTTGTACTTTAAAAATATAATGTACCTGTGGGGACAATCAGCTAGGGGGGGTCTGAATAAGTGGTATATTTGGGAGACATGTGTAAAATTGTACTAGAACTTACAAATAGGTAAGTAGCACAATCTGGTTTCCTCACTGTAGAATTTTTTATCTTAGTCCCCTTTTAGATATAATATGTCAAGAGAATTCTAAAGTGATGATGATAAATGATAACATTTATTGAAGACCTAATATGTGTCAGACACTGGGCTAAGCATGTACATGCATTTTTCCATCGAATCATCATGTAACTCATTAAGTGGGTGCAATTATCTCTATTTTGCAGAGACTGAAGTTTATGTGTAAGTCACTTTTAGAAGATTTAAGTCTAATTGTGTTTAAAGTCTTATTTAAGAAAAAATCTTTCATGAAAGCTTCTTGATTTGCTAAAATGGGAGAAAACAAAATCAACTAACATACAGTAGTTCCTATGCCTGAACAGAGAGCCCGATTGTAAAAAACGGTCTTTTGAAAACTAAGAATTTTATATTTGACCACAAGGGGGTGCAAATTCCTGAGTTAAATTTCAAAGGAAAAACGGGAAAAGTGCTTTTACTTCAGACCATCAAATTCGTGGGTTAAAACTAGTAAGAATTCCTGCCTGGAACTTTAATACCCTACAAAGTAATGTACTTTATAAGAAGAAATAACTCAATTACTTAGGTGCTCAATTAGGGCAGAAGTGTCAGCTTGCTTTCTTCAATACAGTCAAGAGTTAATCATCCCTCCCCCACCCCTTTCCACTCACAGTTAGTTTGTGTCTCTGCATACCCCTCTTTACTTGTCAATAAGAGTAGAACTGAAGTCATAATTTAAAATCTGGGGTTTTGCTCTTGGAAACTGAAATGCAATCACCAGCTAATGGATGCTAAATATGGGTAGTGTGAAGAACAGAGGTCTTGTAATTTCTATGCTTTTTTTCCCTCCTGCTGAAGTTTATAATGAGTAAGCTACAACTGATGCAATGTTGGCTTCAACATATTAACTTATTTAGATAAAACTGTGAAAGCTATAGGTCTGTTCATCTTTCAAGAAAGAATGCAGGCCGGGCGCGTTGGCTCACGCCTGTAATCCCAGCACTTTGGGAGGCCGAGGCAGGCGGATCACGAGGTCAGGAGATCGAGACCATCCTGGCTAACATGGTGAAACCCCGTCTCTACTAAAAATACAAAAAAATTAGCTGAGCGTGGTGGCAGGCGCCTGTAGTCCCAGCTACTCGGGAGGCTGAGGCAGGAGAATAGCGTGAACCTGGGAGGCGGAGCTTGCAGTGAGCCGAGATCGCGCCACTGCACTCCAGCCTGGGCCACTGCACTCCAGCCTGGGCCACTGAGCAAGACTCTGTCTCGAGAAAAAAAAAAAAAAAAAGAAAGAATGCAGACAGTACCTTGAAAACAGTATATACTACTGAATGTATTAAAAACTTTGCTTAGCAGGGTTTTCAACTTCCTTTTATTTTCGTGTTGGTCTTGTTTCTCTGAGATGGGACTTAATTTAAAAAATACAACTTTTTTTGGAAATAATTTCAAATTTACAAAAAGTTACAATATTAAAAAGAGTTCAAAGAACATCTATATCATTTGCTTGCTCTTGTACATGGGTGAGTTTTCTTTTTCTCTCTCTCTCCATATACACAGTCTATAAAAAACACACAGAGGAAAAATACAAGAAAAAAACTTTCAACCCATATCAAGGTTTTATGATTATAGTTAAAAATATACATATCAAAAAGTCAAACTAAAATTTTGCAGTGTTGACACTGCCAAACTATTCTTTTAAGGAACATTGGTGTTCTATCAGCTAGTCCAGTGATTTTTGTTTTTTTAAGAGACAGGGTCTCTCTATATTGCCCAGGCTGGCTTCAAACTCCTGGACTCAAGTGATCGTCCATTCAGCCTTACAAGTAGCAGGGACTGTAGGCAAGTGCCACTGCACCCAGCTCAGTGATTCTTAAACTTTGAAAATGTGTTGAAAGTTATAGACCCTTTCTCTAGAATCATGCATGTATGTGAATAGTTTGCATATAGTTTCAGAGGTGGATGATGGTCCATGGAGTTCCTGAAGAAAAGTAAAGGAAAAATTATTCATACATATGGTAGGCAGAATAATGGCCTACCAAAGATGTCCAAAGATGTACATGTCCTAATCTCTCTGGGATTTGTGAATATGTTATGTTACACGGTGAGAGATAATTCAAGTTGCAGATAAAAATTAGGGTTGCTACTCAGATGATCTGAAAATAGATTATTCTGGATCACCTGAGGAGGCCTAATTACATGGTCCTTTAAGTGTGTAAAGGGGAAGTAGAAGAATCCATGTCAATGATGAGATGTGAGAAAGCCATTGCTGACTCTGAAGGTGGAAGGAGGCCATGAGCCAAAGAATAGTTCATGAGCTCTAGAAACTGAAAAAGGCAAGAAAACAGACTCTTTAGGAATGCAGCCATGCCGACATCTCTATTTTAGCCCGTTAAGACCCATTTTGAATTTCTGACCTCCAGAACTGTAAGATAATACATTTCTGTTGTTTTAAGCCACTAAGTTTATGGTAATTTGTTTAAGGTAATTTTAAGGCATTAGGAAACTAATAAAGGATGTGAACAGTCATTTTGTATGTGTGTTGATGTGTGGTTATGGTAGTAATTAAGTGTGTGTGTGTGTGTGTATACATTTTTTAATACCACCTAGGTATTTTTCTTTTTTTCTTTTTTTGTGAGTTGGGGTCTCTGTCTCCTAGGCTGGAGTTCAGTGGAGTGATCTCGGCTCACTTTAACCTCTGTCTTCTGGGCTCAAGTGATCCTCCCACCTCAGCCTCCCGAGTAGCTGGGACCACAGGTGCCCGCCACCACACCCACCTAATTTTTTGTATTTTTTGGTAGAGGTGGGGTTTCGTCATGTTGCCTGAGCTGTTCTGTAATTTTTTGCTTAACAAATCCATAAAAAGTACTTCTTTATCTTTTTTAGAGGTCTGTGAAGTGTCAGACCTCAAGATGGACAACTATTTAATTAGATATAGCATCTTATCTACTACTGAAATTATATTCCTACACAATTTACTGAAATTTCTTGGTACGAATGTGATGAGCTTTTCCCAAAAATTTACCCATCTACATTCCCTTTATAAAACGCAACCTTTTGATTTACAGTTATGTTGACAATATCTTTGTTCTGTCAAGTATCTTGGATAATTTCTTCTCCCTGTAGCTAATTGACAGATTAAAAACAATTAGAAAATTCTCCTCAGAGGTTATTTAAACAGTATATAATTATATGCTTTACTTAGGTATCAGCTTAAGAGAATAAACTGTTTAGAAACAGATTTATTTTGCAGTTGGTAGATTATTTTAATGGAAGATCAATACAGGTACTTAATTATCTATAAATGTTTTGTGAGCAAGAAACTTTTTGTGATTTTTTTTTAAAGGATACCAATATTAGTTACATGGGGGAAAATTTATACACACATCAGGAAATGTACTTGTTTTGGGAAATTTACATGGTTTAGAGCTCCAATTTCTAGAAGTGGTTAGAACAGATTCATATATAGCATTTTCAACTTTGATTCTCTGAATATACTGAGTTAAGATTTTTTTTCCTATATGAGGAGTTATTTTGCTTACAGTATTCTTGACCACAAATCATGGAACTAAACTAAAATTCATTTACGACTAATAATGGTCAACATTTATTGAGGAAGTATGACCTTTTTTATTTTGTTGTTGAGACAGAGTCTCACTCTGTTGTCCAGGCTGGAGTACAGTGGTGTGATCTCGGCTCACTGCAACCTCTGCCTCCCGGGTTCAAGCAGTTCTCCTGCTGCAGCCTCCCAAGTAGCTGGTACAACATGTACCACCAGGCAGCTAATTTTTGTATTTTTAGTAGAGATGGGGTTTTGCCATGTTGGCCAGGCTGGTCTTGAACTCCTGGCCTCAGGTGATCCGCCTGCCTTGGCTTCCCAAAGTGGCGTGAGCCACTGCACCTGGCTGGGAAGTATGAATTTTTTTTTTCACCTACCAATAATGATTCCTGGAAAGGGATAAACCCATTTGTTTTTGTTAATCTTCTTTCTAAAATTAATGTTAAAATGTTGGCCTTAAATGAGATATTAAATACGGTGTTTTGAAACACTGCTTTTGAAATAATATATACTTTGTGAGAGCTTAATAAAGGAAATTTAGCCTATTCAGGATTGGAATCATAGAATCTTAAGAGTTAAAATATGTCTCTTCTTACTGCCACCCATTGTCTAAGTGTCCCCTGAGGCTACTGAGAACAAATTTATTCTCACCTACCTACAATAACCCTTTAAATATGATCATTATTTTTTTGAAACATAATGACAGCAGAATTCCCACTCCCAAACATCCTTTAATGGCTTCTTTAATGTGTCTTTAATTGTTTTATGCTCTTAAACCCTTCACCATCTTGGTTTCCTTCTTCTGGTTATTCTTGTTTAACAAGGCCCCTCTCAAACAGTGACACCCAGAATGGTATTAATTACATATATATACTATATATAGTCTGAAATATACCATGGGTGGGTATTAACTTTTTGTCCTATCCATTACAATTTTTGTATTTTGAGAACAATTTTAGATCGTAACAGGGACTCATAAATAATGGAAATGGATGTATTGGAAATGTATCAAAAGAAAGTTTTAAAAGTTTTAACATAAACTACAGGAGTAAAAAACTTAAAAATTACAACTTATGACTTTCTCAGAGACTTTATTGAGTTGGGATGAACTGGAAGTTGTGGAGGATAGGGAACCAGGAATCTATTACATTCATGTCTTATTTATTTTTAATAAACTGGAGTAAAATTGAGACTCTGGTCTGTAGGAGATATGACTGAGGATGTGTGATCAGTTGTCTAAGACAGTTGAGCCTCATACTACATTTCTATTCTTAATATGTAAAATGTATTTCTTATAGTACAAATCCCTTTTGGCTAGGAAATTCTTATATGTTTAAAATAAATTAACCTTTTAAGGCAGCTCTGAAGAAGTAATTTATTTTAAATAGGTGAGCAGTTTATAGCTCTTATGGGAATACTTTTTCCTTATTTTTTCATCATAGGATTAGACCCTGTGTTTTTAATTTAAGTCCTTTAATTTTTGCTGTTAATGTTTAATTTACTTGGTGACCCCATACTGTTAACTTTTGACCAAGTGAACTTGGGACAGTATATACAAACTGTTTACCTAATTTTAAGGAAACTCTTTTAAAAATAAGATAGGTTTGATGTGAAACAGAAGATTAAATTCATTTCAACTTTCCATGTAGAAAAATATCATATGTATTTAATCAAATAACTTTCCCCCCTTATTGGAGGATGTATTTTTATCAGCATGGAGGTTTTGTTTTTTGTTTTTTAATAATTAGATGTTTATGCCATTGGCAAAACAACCCAAAGCTGACCATGACCAAACTGCAATACTTTTAATAAACTGCAAGACTACTAATATAGTAGATATAAAACCCTTTCCTGATAAGAAATTTTTATAGCGTATGACTGAATCTAACAATTCTCCCTCTACCTTTATTTATGCTCGTTTACTTTCTTTTATAGAAAATTGAAATTCCTAAAGTTTAAGTTTTTAGATGTAAAAAATGTTAGTATATACAGTTAACTTAAGTTCAAGGTTTCTTTTAAACCACTTGATGTAATTTACTTTGTATATAGCTTTTATTTGCCTTTTTAAAATTATTATTACAATTTTTTTAGACAGAGTATTGCTGTATCATGCAGGCTGGAGTGCAGGGGCGTGATCTCAGGTCACTGCAACCTCTGCCTCCCCAGTTCAAGCAATTCTCGTTCCTCAGCTTCCCAAGTAGCTGGAATTATAGGCGCAAGCCACCATGCCCAGCTAATTTTTTTTTTTTTTTGTATTTTTAGTACAGACAGGGTTTCTCCATGTTGGCCAGGCTGGTCTCAAACTCCTGATCTCAAGTGATCCTCCTGCCTCAGCCTCCCAAACTGCTGGGATTATAGGCATGAGCCACTGCACCCAGCTTATTTGCCCTTCAAACTAGACCTGTGGACTTGCTTTTGAACATTTTCTCCCCTAATTATAGAATACATGTGCATTAAAGAAAACTGAGAAAAAAATCAGGAATGATTGGAAGGCATTGCTTCTGAAGGCCTCCTAACAATATACCTCTCTCCTCATCTCCTTTCCCAGTTGACCAAAGAAGGCTCCGTGTTTGTCTTTTATGTATATTAGCATGATTGAATTTCATCCATTTAGCCTTATTGAATACTGTACTTTGTTTCTCTTCAGGAAAATTACAGTTTGATATCTTGTGGGACAGAAGGTTTCATCTTTCAGTCATCAGAGAGCAAAGTAGGAAAGACTTAGAGAGGCAAAGTCCCTCTGCACCTAAGGATACACTATTTTTACTCTAAGGGGGCCATGAGGGTTTATTTACTTTCATCATTTTGGGGTGAGGAGTGGTTAGAAACTGAGGGAGCATAAACAGGTTAAGTATTATCCATGACAGTAGGGTGGGAGTTAATGGAAGCTCATTTATAGCAGTTCTACTTCCTGATTTATGGGTATGTGTGGTGCATTTTAAAGAGATTCTGGTGAACTAACAAGGTGTAATAATTGTATTTTGTTATATATCATATTATTGACTGCCAGACCGCTTAACATGCAGCTTAATAATTATTATGGATATCTTTAAATATGCCACATTCACTTTATTCAGAAGTGAACTGATAAGCAACAAGCTGCCATGTGCTGAACAGTATTAGGTACTGGGATAAACAAGAGTTTTAAATGCTGAGAATAGTGTAAGCTATATATGTTTCTGTATAGCCTTCATGGTTTGCTAATAAGGTAATCTGTTGTCATTTCATAATTGAAATACTAGGGGGAATGTTGTAAAAATGCTCTTTATTATTGTTATTTAAATGGAAGTATTTTGTGTGGTTTTATAGTCATGGTGGGAAATCATGAGTTTTTGGACTAGGGTAGTGATGGTTGGGATAGAAGATGAGGGAAAAATCTGTAATGCCTCCCTGGTCCCTGGCCTGGTTGTAGAGTACAATGGTGGTATCATTAACCAGGACAGGGACAAGTGGAGGAGGCTCATGGCTTTTGAGAGAGAGAGAGAATATGTGTGTGTGTGTGTGTATGTTTATGGGTGTGAGATGGAACGCTGGGACATGAGAGGGAGATGACAAGTCCAGTGAGGACATTTTGAATATGAAAGATTAAGCACTCATGGGATACCTAAGTAGGGAAGTTCAGTAAGGAGCTCAATATATACGACCGAGGCTTAGGAGAAAGGCCTGGGCTGGAAATGGATATCACTAAATAGGTGGTAGTTCAGATTATGAGGGAAATGGATGCCATTGCTCATAGAGACTAAACATAGAGGAAATGAGAACCAAAATTAGTAAATGGGCAAAGTAAGAGGAAGCAGCAAAAGACTGAGAAGGAATGGCTGAGAGAGGGGCAGGAACACCAACAGAGCTCAGAGTTAAAGGAGCCAGTGGTAGAGAGGTTTCAAAAGGAAAGAAGTCAGGAGTGTCAGAAGGTAAAGACAGGCCAAGTAAACTGAAAAAGATAAAAGGATTTGGCAGTTCTGTCATTAGTAATGTTTGCCAGAACACTTTCAATGAAACAATGGTGGCAGAATTCTGTTTGTGTTGAGTTGAAAAGTATATTAAAATAGGGAAAGGGGCTGGGTGCAGTGGCTCTTGCCTGTAATCCCAGCACTTTGGGAGGCCCAAGCAGGCAGATCACCTGAGGTCGGGAGTTTGAAACCAGTCTGACCAACATGAAGAAACCCCGTCTCTACTAAAAATACAAAATTAGCTGGGCATGGTGACACATGCCTGTAATCCCAGCTACTCAGGAGGCTGAGGCAGGAGAATTGCTTGAACCTGGGAGGCAGAGGTTGTGGTGAGCCGAGATTGCGGCATTGCACTCCAGCCTGGGCAACAAAAGCGAAGCCCCGTCTCAAAAAAAAAAAAAAAAAAAGAAAGAAAAAAAAGAGAATGGTTATAATAAATGTGTATTATTTCAAGGCTCTTGACATTTTCTTAAAAACAAAAGATGATAATTTTAGGGAGGAGGTTACAGAATAGAGTAGGAGATCTACAAGAGAAGAGAACTTAACATTTTTATAAAGTATGGGGACAGAGTCATCAGAGAGGAGAAATTAGAAAGGCATAGTGAGATCTAGTAGGAGATAAGGGTGCAGGTAAAGGAATTAACCCAGAAAAGAGAAAGGATACCTTTTCCTTTGAGACTAGAAGGGAACAGGTAAGATGGTTTTATGTATAACTTGTAAATCTAGAGCAGGAAGTTGAGGGAATTCATAGCTAATAGTTTTAGTTTTTTTTTTTTCTGATAAAGGAGTCATAAAAGAGATAAGGGTAGAGCTGAAGTAGCAAGTTTGAGTTGAAGTAAGATGGTACAAAATATACGCTCTAGGTAATGGGAGAGGGAATTAATGAGGGAGGAAGGTTGTTAGCAGAAGAGGGTGATGTACCTGAGAACCTAGGCTGGATAGGAAAAGACACAAAGCATGTGGGAGATTGTAGTTTGAAGAAATGAGATTGTAGTTTGAAGAAATGAGGAATGGGTATCAAAATTAGGTAAGAAAGCAGGTATTTAGGGAGTAATGGAGTAAAAAAACTGCAAGGATAAGTAGTTGTAGTCAGAGATCAATATACTGGACTCTTACGGCTGTAGAATAATTTCTTGGTTATCAGAAGATAGAGGGTTTAGCTTTGGGTATGGATTACTGAATGAAGTGGTTTTATGGGGTCAGAGTTCATAGTTTTTCAATGGGTTTTCCATATGGACACTGAAGTGGGAGGTGATGGCAGAAAATGCAGGGGAGGCAGATACTGTCAGCAAAGGGCCAGAGTCCTCAACAAAATGGAATGACTGGGTAATTAATAAGAACGAAAGAAAGGAGTAAAAAATTCCCAAGATTGTTTCATCATGCCTTTTTTTTTTCCTCGTAAATTAAGAGACATGAGGGTAAGGACTATGTCTGAATTAATCCAACAAATGCAAATATTTGTTGAATTAATAAGTGAATGATAAACTCATGTTGAATAAGTACTTCAGAAAACTTGTTTTTTTTCTTATTATAAGTAGTCGATATTAAAGAAAATACAAATAAGCAGGATGTAGGAAAAAATAATCCCATCAGCCAGAAATACCTACCCCCAACACCCTTTGTTATTAAACTTTTTGCTTAAATCTGTTTGTTGTTCATATATTTTTTTCCTAGCAATATTCAGTTGTACACTTTAACGTCGAAATAAGTATTTTCTTATGGAATATAAGGATGTACTATAATTTAAGCAGTTCCTTATTTTGGGGCATTTATATTGATTCCACCCAAGTTTCTTCAACTGGTAAAACGAAAAACCTAATAGCTATTTTTTTTTTTAGACAGAGTTTCGTTCTTGTCGCCCAGGCTGGAGTGCAATGGCACAATCTTGGCTCACTGCAACCTCTGCCTCCCAGGTTCAAGCAATTCTGCTGCCTCAGCCTCCTGAGTAGCTGGGACTACAGGCGTATGCCACCATGCCCGGCTAATTTTTGTATTTTTAGTAGAGACAGGATTTCACCATGTTGGACAGGCTGGTCTTGAACTTCTGACCTTGGGTGATCTGCCCGCCTCGGCCTCCCAAAGTGTGGGGATTACAGGCGTGTGCCACCACGCCCAGATAATTTTTGTATTTTTAGTAGAGATGGGGTTTCACCATGTTGGCCAGGCTGGTCTTGAACTTCTGACCTCAGGTGATCTGCCCGCCTCAGCCTCCCAAAGTGTTGGGATTACAGGTGTGTGCCGCCACGCCCAGCATAATAGCTAAATTTTTGCCTTACTTATTTTCTTAGGATTCTTAGAAGTAGATTTTCTAGGAGGGGCTTCATAGAGATCCTATTTATCTTTATTTTAGGGCCATTTCTAACAGGCTTGTTTATGTGCATTCCATCCAGGATTGGAATCCTGGACAATGGACAGTGTTGCAGGTATTGACTGATGCAGGCATGCTGACAGCCACAAAAGTGAGAACTGTTAATCACAGGTCTTTCTTCACAAAAAGAATGATGGGTATTTTTAAAACTTGGAATCAAGTATAGTTTTCATGAGCACAGTAAGAGATGATTCATGAGCTGAATACAGGATATAGTAGTCAATTCAGAAATGCATATTCAAATTAAATAAAAAACTCTTACAATAGTCTATATTTGTTGATAATACTGAACTTTAGTAGAGGTTTTTTTCCATAAATTTTAAAACTGTGGCAAAATACTCATGAAGTTTATCAACTTAACCATTTTTAAGTGTACAGTTCAGTGGTATTAAATACATCCATTATGTTGTAACCATCACCACCATTCATCTTTGTAACTAGTAGAGGTATTAATATACCAATCTTGAATAGTCATCAAAGTCACTCTACCTCAAACTTTTCCACAAAAGTATGGTTAATAGCAGAGAGGAGTGAACAATTGCCTTAAAAACTTGGTCCCAAGCTAGAATTCTTTTTAGCTTCATGTTTTGTCTTAAATTTAATGTAAATGTAGTGTTATATACCATAATGTTCCTATATTTAGTAAAATACAATGATACATTTTTTCAGAATCTCTGAGGGAGGTTGATCCCCTTAACTTTGGCAATTTTGAGACGAAGTCTTGCTCTGTCACCCAGGCTGGAGTGCAGTGGCATGATCTCAGCTCACTGCAACCTCTGCCTCCCGGGTTCAAGTGATTCTCATGCCTCAGCCTCCCGATGCGCCTGCCTCGGCCTCCCAAAGTGCTGGGATTACAGGCGTGAACCACCATACCTGGCCTTCATTTTTCTTTTACGGTTTAGCCAAGGCTATTTATAGTAGTGTATGTCAAGGAGTAGACTGATTGATGTTCACCCTCTTCAAATGTGAGTGTCACAGAAACTGAAACTCACAGAGTAAAAATTTAGAAGTATCTTTTATATTATATTTGCTCTAGTAATCAAGCATACTTCTTCATTATTAATGCCATGAGACAATCTTATTGTACAAATAAAGAGAATGATTTCATGTGCTGGCTAGGGCCATAGCCCCACCTTTCCAAAGAGTATCAACTTTTCAACTATCCATGCATTATGACTCCAGAGACTTGTAAACCCTCTCAGGTGTAATAAATTTTTTTTTTTTTTTTTTGAGAGGAGTCTCGCTCTGTTGTAAGGCTGGAGTGCAGTGGCGCTATCTCGGCTCACTGCAACCTGCGCCTCCTGGGTTCAAGTGATTCTCCTGCCTCAGCCTCCCGAATAGCTGGGACTACAGGTGCGTGCCACCACGCCCAGCTAATTTTTGTGTTTTTAGTAGAGATGGGGTTTCACCATGTTGGCCAGGCTGGTCTCGATCTCTTGACCTCATGATCCACCTGCCTTGGCTTCCCAAAATGCTGGGATTACAGGTGTGAGCCACTGTGGCCCGGCCCAGCTGTAATAATTTTGTTCTTCATGCCTGGTCCCATTTCAGGAGATTGGTTATTACATTGAAGGACAGTAGCAAAATTGGAACTAAAGTCTGAGTCTCTTAACTCCTAGTTGAGGGTCTTTCCAATTACACCAAAAGGAAAACAGTTACATATAACAAGAGATAAGACTTACTCCTACCTGCCCCCACAAAACCACTTTAAGCCATCCTAAGAACGGTCTCTTTTTTCTCCCTCCCTCTCTCCTTCCCCACCTTTCCTTTCTTCTTCTTCTTACCTTTTTTGGGGGTAACTCCCAACCACCCCAGTTCTCATAATTAAAATGTTAAGAATATTTTAGTACTCTTCAAGATACAAAGTAGACTATTAGAGTTTTTTGTTGTTGTTTCTCAAGCTTGGGACATAAAGCTCAGAGATCAGAACAGTAGAATTTTAGAAAGGAATAGATAGGATACATGAAAAAGGCTGCTGGAATATGAAAAAACTGGAGTAAAAATAAGCAAATCAGTACTTCTGAAATGAAGCCTTCATTGGTAGAAAAGAGTGTAGGTCACAAAAATGAATTAGCAGAAGTTCTTGATTTCTAATTATTGAAGATTCCTATCTAGTGGTATTCTAATATGCTTACCAAATTATGAGTTGCATTACTTTTTAAAAACCTAAAACCAAGTCAAGAGTTACAGAGTGACCCCGGTTTATTTTGTTTGGTAAGTTTTCAGTTCCAGTTATTAGGCAAAACAAAAATTGCTAATACGTAACAATGCTGAAACAGGCAATTGGTAGAATAAAACAAAAGGGATTCATATAGCTTTTGTACTGTCTTCTTGAAAAAGTCATATTTGGCCATAAAAGCTAATACATGCTTTAGGAATGGAAATGATTTAACCTGATTTTTTCAAGTAAGATTTGTTCAAGAATAATGGACTTATGTTGTCAGTTGTGGGTTCAAGCATTAATTCACTTTGGACTGCTTCTATTCAACAGTATGCTGTCTGTACGTAAAGAGTTACATGGAATTTAATTTTAGCATTGGAATCTATTTGAGATACCATTATCTTTTATATTCAAATGAAAAATTATGGGCCTCTAGAATTAAGTGTTACTAACCTGCTATAGATAGAATAATAGCTGTATCAAAAGGAAAAAAGCAAGGATAATATGTGTATAGGGTTTGAATCATACAGTCTCACTAGAGATGTGTTTTTTAAAATTGTGAATGTTTGTTGATTCATTCAAAACCGTTTGAAAATTGTGAGGGAGCCAGAAAAGGGGAGAATACTTGGATGTATAATTTAGATGTATAGTTTGCTTGCTTATCAGGGAATAGTTAAGTTCCTTTTTTCTGTATATTTTAGTTGGTGAAATTAACAGTTTTTGTTCTTTTAGATTACCCTGTAAAAGAACATGGCATTTTATAGATGAGATAATTGAGGCTCATACATGTTGAGTTATAATGTGTGGAGGAGTCTGATGTGCATCCAAGTCTGTCTGCCCCTAATGTCTCTGTTTTTAACCATTATCCTCAGAATGAAATACATTCATATAGTAGAGACCAATTCTTAAACAAAAGTCATCTTTACTCACAAAATTAATCTGTGAAGTACCCACTGTTCTCAGTTTCTCTCCCTCTCACTTTTTCTTTCGAGTGCTTTGCAGTTTTTAATGAAAGTGAATTTTTTTTCTGAAATTATTATTTTCATGTTTTTTATTAGAGGATTAAATTTGTTGCTAAGATCATTTAGTAAGTCTTTTGCAGTCTTTTAAGATTAGACTTAAGTGTAAACTTAAAGATTGCCTTGAAGTATATTATTTAGCTATATTGCATTATTATTCCTTATGTAATGAGCTATAGACTGAGCACTCCTTGACAAATCACAAGAATAAGACCCAAAGAATCAAACTTTCCCAAGTAACTTAACTGCATCCCAGGACAAAACTCAGGAACATTTAGAGGAACAGAAGACTATCCAGCAGCCAACAGATAAAATTCACAATGCCTTGCCAGGCATGCAAAGAAGCCAGAAGAAATAATCCACAATGATGAAAACAATCAATCATCTGAAAGTGACCTTAAGCAGAGAAAGATGTTAGAACTAGTAAAGACATTGAACATTATTATAGCTATATTCTATATTTTCAGAAAGTAGAGACATGAAAGACATTTTTAAAAACTCAATGCAGTTCTAGGGATGAAAACTACAATATCTGAGATCTACTAATGGTATTTGTAGCAGATTAGACATGGCAGAAGAAAAGGTTAGTGAACTTGAAGGATATAGCAAAAGAAACTACTCAAAAATGAAAGAGAGAAAAAAGAATGACAAAAGCATCAGTGAGCTATGGGACAAACTTACAGAATCCTTATGTAAACATAATCAGAGGCATCAAAGGAGAGGAGAGGCAGATACAAAAGGGATATTTGAAAAAGTAATGGCCAGAATTTTCAAATTGGACAAAAACTATTAACTCACAGATCCAAGAAGCTCAACAAGAAGAAAACTACACCAAGGAATGTCATAATCAAATTATTCAAAGCCAATTATAAAAAATATGGAAAACAGCCACATGTTATAGAGTAACAAAGATAAGGTTGACAGCAGATTTCTCATTAGAAACATTGCAAATGAAGAGACAGTAGAACATAAAGTACTGAAAGAAAAAAATGTTAACCTCAGCAAAATATCATTCAAAAAACAAAGGCAAAATAAAGATGTTTTCAGACATATGAAAACAACTCTTTACCATCAGGTAGACTAAAGGTAGACTGTGGTAGGGTGAAGATGTATACTGCCCTAGGGCAACCAGTAGAATAACAAAACAGTTATAGCTAATAAGTCAACAAAGGAGATAAGATAGAATCACAAAAAAATACTCAACCCAAATGAAGGTGGAAAAAGGAACAAATAAGTAGTGAAACTAATAGAAAAATGGCAAGGCAATAGACTGTAATCATATCAGCAATCACATTAAATGCATATTATCTAAATATCCCACTTAAAAGGCAAAGATTGTCAGATAAAAAGCAAGACTGCTTTTGGACCTGGATGAACAGGAGGCACCATCACGGAAGTTGACTCCTGCCACAACAATGACTGAAAGGTTCAATACCAGGAGCCCAAGAGCCAGGACATCTACTGAAGGCTGTTGGTTAAGCTGTATATGTTTCTGGCCAGAAGAAACTCTACCTTCAACCAAGTTGTGGTGAAGAGGTTATTTATGAGTTGCACCAAATGGCCATCTCTGTCTCTTTCCTGGATGATCTGGAAGATGAAGCTTCCTGGCCAGGAAAACAAAACAGCTGTGGTTGTGGGGACCATGTTCAGGAGGTGCCCAAACTGAAGGTGTGTGCACTGCACATGAGCAGTTGGGCCTGCAGCCAAATCCCCAAGGCTGAGGACAAGATTCTCACCTTTGACCAGCTGACCCTGGACACCCTCAAAGGCTGTGGCACCATCCTGCTCTCTGGGCCTCACAAGGGCCAAGAAGTGTACTGGCATTTCGGCAAGGCCCTGGGAACCCAGCACAGCCACACTAAGCCCTGTGTCCACTCCAAGGACCAGAAATTCAAGCACATCAGAGGCTGATGGGCCAGCCAAGGCTACAAAAACTAACCCTGGATCCTCTATCTTATTAAAAAGATTTTGGCCTGGGCGCAGTGGCTCATCCCTGTAATTCCAGCACTTTGGGAGGCCAAGGAGGGCAGATCACTTGAGCCTAGGAGTTCAAGACCAGCCTGGGCAACAAGTGAAACTCCATCTCTATAAAAAATTCAAAAAAAAAATTAGCTGGGCGTGGTGGTACATGCCTGTAGTCCCAGCTACTTGGGAGGCTGAGGCAAGAGGATCGCTTGAGCCCAGGAAGTCAAGGCTCCAGTGAGCCATGATCGTGCCACTGCACTCCACCCTGGGCCACAGAGTGAGACCCTGTCTTAGAACAAAACAAAACGAAACAAAAAATTTTGGATGGTGGGGGAAAGGAAAATAAAAAACAAGATCCAACTATATACTCTCAATAAAAAAACACATTTTAGGCTGGGTGTGATGGCTCCCAGCACTTTGGGAGGTCAAGGCAGGTAGATCACCGGAAGTCAGGAGTTCAAGACCAGCCTGGCCAACATGGCGAAATCTCGTCCCTACTAAAAATACAAAAATTAGCCAGGCATGGTGATGGGTGCCTGTAATCCCAGCTACTTGGGAGGCTGAGGCAGAAGAATTGGATGAATGCAGGAGGCAGAGGTTGCAGTGAGCAGAGATCATGCCACTGCACTCCAGCCTGGGAGACAAAACGAGATTCCGTCTCAAAAAAAAAAAAAAGAAAAGAAAAAGAAACACATTTTACACACAAAGACATAATAACATTAAGAATAAAAGGATGACCAGGCACAGTGGCTCATGCCTGTAATCCCAGCACTTTGGGAGGTCGAGGCAAGAGGATCACTTGAGCCCATGAGTCTGAGACCAGCCTGGGCAATATGGTGAGATCCTGTCTCCACAAAAAATTAGCCAAGTGTGGTGGTGCACACCTGTAGTCCCAGCTACTTGGGAGGCTGAGGTGGGAGGATAGCTTGAACCCAGGAAGTCAAGGCTGTAGGGAGTGGTGATCACGCCACTGTACTCCAGCCTGGAGTGACTCAAAGTACAGTCACTTTGAGACAGAGTGAGACTCTGTCTCAAAAAAAAAAAAAAAAAAAAAGGTAAAAGGATGGAAAAAGATATATCATACTGATGCTGGCATTAGTCAAAAGAAAACTACTGGTGTGGCTATATTAACATGAAATAAAGTAGATTTCAGAGCAAATAATATTACCAGGAATAAAAAAGGCCATTTTATAATAATAAAAGGGCTGGTTAATCAGAAGGATACAATAATCCTACATGGTTTTGTCTCAAATAATAAAAGCTTCAAAATATGTAAATCAAAAACTGACAGAAGTGCAAGGAAAAACAGACAAATCCATAGTTAGAGATTTCAGTACCCCTCTTTAAATGATTGCTAAAACAAGTAGAAACTTACAAGGATATAGTAAACTCAAGCAACACTGTAACCAAATTAACAGTACAGGTTGAGCATCCCTAATCTGAAATACAAAATGCTCCAAAATCCAAAATTTTTTGAGCACCAACGTGACCCAATACGTTGGGTCCTATTCCCAGGATCTCTTATTATATATATATAAATGTTCAGAAAATCCAAAAAACTTTGAAATCTGAAACACTTCTGGTCCCAAGCATTTTGGATAAGGGATACTCAACCTGTAATAGAATATATATTCTCTTCAAAGTATACATGAAACATTTACCCAAATCGATCATATTCTAGGCCAGAGGTTATCAAACTATGGCCCTGAGGCCAAATGTAGTCTGTTTTTGTATAGTCCATGAACTAAAAATGGTTTTTACATTTTGAAAGATTTCTTTAAGAAGAAAAGAAAATATGTGACAAAGATCATATGTGGCCCACAGAGTTTAAAATATTTACTGTCTGATCCTTTATAGAAGTTTGCCTGCCCCTGTTCTAGGCCATAAAACATGTCTCAGTAAATTTTAAAGGATTCAGATAATGCAGAGTATGTCTTCTGACTACAGTAGAATTAAAATTAGAAATCAATAACAGAAAGCTGTCTGGAAAATCCCCAAATGTTTGGAAACAAAATAACATGCTACTAAATAACCTTCTAATAACCCATTGATTAAAATAGGAGTGCAGTAAAATTAGAAGGCATTTTGAGCTGAATGAAAATAAAAACAAAGCATATCAAATTTTGTGGCATGCCACTAAAGCAGTATGTAGGAAGACATAAGCAAAATGCTTATATTAGAAAATATAAAAAGTCTCAAGTTAATGAGCTTCCACCTTAAGAAATTAGAAAAGAAGAACAAATTAAACACAAAGAAACAAAAGAAATAATAAAGATCAAAGTAGAAATAAATGAAATGGAAAACAAAATAAATTGAGAGTATTAATGAAACCAAACCCTTGTTCTTTGAGATAAATAAAATTGATAAATCTTTTGCCACGCTGATCAGGAAAAAAAAAAAAAAAAGAGAGAAGACACATATTACCAATATCAGGAATGAGAGGTGAAATATGACAAATTCTACAGATACTTAAAGAATAGCAAGGGAATATTATGAAAAACCTTAAGCAAATAAAATTCAACAACTTAGATGAAATGGTCAAATTCCTTGAAAGACATAACTACCAAAGCTTACTCAAAAAGAAGTACAGCCAGGTGCAGTGGCTCACGCCTGTAATCCCAGCATTTTGGGAGTTTGAGGTGGGCAGATCACTTAAGTCCAGGAGTTCGAGACCAGCCTGGGCAATGTGAAGAAACCCCATCTCTACTAAAAATACAAAAAAATTTAGCTGGGTGTGGTGGCACATGACTGTAGTCCCAGCTACTTGGGGGGCTAAGGCGGGAGGATAGCTTGAGCTTGCGAGATTGAGCCCTGATAATGCCACTGCATTCCAGCCTGGGTGAAAGAGTGAGACCCTGTCTCAAAAAAAAAAAAAAAAAAAAAAGAAAAAAAAGAAAAAAAAAGAAAAAGATAACTTCCAAAGCTATGTATCTATTTTTAAAAAATTAATAGTTAAAAATATTCTCACAAAGAAACACTGGTGGATTCTTCCAGACACTTAGGGATAAAACTGTGTATACCAATTATATACAAATCTTCCAGAAAACTGAAGAGGAAGGAATACGTCTCAATTTATTTTTGGGGGCCAGCATTACCCTGATACCTAAACCACACAAAGCCATTACAAGAAAAGAAAACTATAGCCCAGTTTCCCTCTTGAACATGGATGTAATAATTCTCAACTAAACTTTAACAAGTCAAATCCAACAAAATATAAGAAAGTTAATATTACTGGATGAGGTTTATCCCAAAAATATGTCATTGCTTTAAATTAAAAAATTAATCATTGTAAGTCACTATATTAAGCTAAAAAAGAAAATCTGATCATTTCAATAGACACCCAAAAAATCTGACAAAATCGTATATTTGTTCCTGATTTTAAAAAACCAAAAAAAAAAAAAACCAAACCTGTTAGCAAACTAGGAATAGAAGTGTACTTTCTCAACCAGATAAAGGACATCTATAAAAATCCTACAGATAGCCTTATGCATAATGATGAAAAACTGCATGCTTTCCCTTTCCCCCTAAGATAAAGAATAATACAAAGATATCTGCTCTGACCACTTTCATTCAACATCAGAGGTTCTGACCAGGGCAATCAGGCAAGAAAAAGAAATAAATCGCATTCAAGTTAGAAAGGAAGAAATACAACTGATGATAGCCATCATTCCTAAGAGTTCCCCTTGCCTCTTTATAATCCTTGCCTCTTACCTCTCTCCCCAGGAAACCACTGGCCTGTTTTCTGTCACTATAGACCAGTTTGCATTTTCTAGAACTGATATATGTGGAATCATGCAGTATGTTACTCAATTTTTTTTGTCAGTAATTGGTAGCTTATCTTGCAATCAAAGTTCATATACAACCATTTGATCTTCATTCCATTCCCTCATTAGTCCATAGAGTGTCAATCAATTTTTCTTTCTTTTATTTATTTATTTTAACGAAACAGGGTCTTGTTGTGTTGCCTAGGCTGGAGTGCAGGCTTACTTCAACCTCCAGCTCCTGGGCTCAGGTGATCCTCCCGCCTAAGCCTCCAGAGTAGCTGGGACTACAAGGGTGTGTCACCATGCCTGGCTAACTTTTTAAAATTTTTTGTATTGATGGGGTCTTGCCATGTTGCCCAGGCTGGTCTGGAACTCCTGAGCTCAAGACCTCCCAAAGTGCTGGGATTACAGGCGTGAGCCACTGCGCCTGGACTCAATTTCTGTACGATGATGACTTTCATATGTACATCAACAGGCCAGATAGCTTATCAAGAAAGCTTGTCCTCTGTCTTCTAGTAATATCCCACTTAGATCTGACATTAAGTTTATTTTTTTCCTTCAAGGTATTTCTTCCAAATTTCTTGGCTGTTGTTGGTGACAACACAAGTTTTTGGACCTTTAAGTTTACAATCTTAGGTTCATTTCCTTATTTTATTTCTTCCCTATAGGTAAATGATCACTAAACTTGTTACTTCTTATAGTTACTTCTTTGTAAGGCACTGCAGATATGTTTCTTTTCATTTTTAAAATTGCCCATTTAATTCAAGCTATTAAATGTCAAGCTTGTACTATATCAAGAGTACTAGATATCAAGACTATAGCCTCTTGATATTTTCCCTACCCTCCCATCCTGCCATACCCATGTCTCCACTAGCCTATATAAAACATAAAATACTTTTCATCAAACTCTCTGTAGAGAAGTGTTGCTGGGCGAATAAGAAAAACCTGATTGACTAGAAAAAGCAAATGTAAATGTAATCTCCTTTCTTTTCAGTGATTCTACCAGAAAGGAATGAAGAACAGAACCTTCAGGAATTGAGTCACAATGCAGACAAATATCAAATGGGAGATTGTTGCAAGGAAGAGACTGATGATAGTATTTTCTACTAGCCGTTGGGAAGATAAAAGGAGACAGAAGATTGAAGCCTTTGCCAGCCATTCTTTCCCTTTTTGCTTCCAAACTCCTCAACTGGGAACCTTCATATGTGCAGTATTTATATTGGATCATACTGGTGATTATAAAAGTTCCTAGGAGGCTAGAAGAGCCAACCAACAGAGAAGGGAAAGCAGTCTGTTCTGAACATAGGGACATAAGTTCATTCATGCCAAGTATCTTTCCAGCATGTTTCTCCCATTTAGAATATCTAGCATGTAAGGCCTTTCAATATTAATATAAGCCCAATATCAGCTCTTTCTCTTTGTATTTCATCTCTTTCTACTCTCCTATTTGTATTTTGTGTTCCTATCAAAGTGTCATATCTGGGAGATGACCTGCCTTATCCTGTTCTATAACAGTTTTGTTTGCTGCTGTGTCTTTAGAACAGTGCCTGGCACACAGTAAGCACTCAATAAATCTTTGATGAATGAATGAATGGTTATCTTTTCTCTCTGGCAATCCAAATTCACCACTCCTTAAAAATTCTACATAAGATTTGCTGGCTGGGCGCAGTGACTCACGCCTGTAATCCCAGCACTTTGGGAGACTGAGACAGGTGGATCACCTGATGTCAGGAGTTTGAGACCAGCCTCAACATAGCGAAACCCCATCTCTACTAAAAGTACAAAAATTAGCCGGGCGTGGTGGCAGGCGCCTGTAATCCCAGCTACTTGGGAGACTGAGGCAGGAGAATCACTTGAGCCCAGGGGGGCAGAGGTTGCAGTGAGCTGAGATCACGCCACTTCACTCCAGCCTGGGCAAAAGAGCAAAACTCCGTCTCCAAAAAAAAAAAAAAGATTTGCCTATTCCAGCAGACTTCTACCCAATATCAATCTAGATGTAATCACTTTATTTTCCACATCCCTTTAGCAATTATGTATAGTTTGCACTTCATTAACCTACCCTTATTTATGTTACTTCTCACATACACCCATATCTCTTCTGTATTTTCAATCAAAAGATAATGCCTCAAATGTTATATATATTGTATGTGCCACTCAACAGTGCCTCGTATGCTGCAAAAAAAAAAAAAAAAAAAAGACAGTAAACAATCGGGGTACCTTTTTGTCTTTTAAGCCATATTTTCTGGGTCAGTGTGGTCTTTCAAGGGAGTTTAGACAGGCTCTATTTTTTGTTACTTCACTTCTATAGTATATGACTGTAAATTGTTCCTTCAGTGTTCAATTTAAGTACAAACTAAAGAGAAACAGTTTCCTAAAGAAAAACATTTTAAAGTTAGAGAGACACCTATGTGTTCGTAACATTTCTCCAGAAATATTTGAAGTAACGTAAAACTTCTGGACTGGTCAGTTTAAATATTTTCTTGGAATTTCTATAGAAATTTCTGTGGAATGGTGTTATATTGGAAATATTAATTAACTATAAGAAGACTCCTACTTCTTCACAGAGAACAAGCAGGGATATCCTGGATTTTCACAGTATTTAGGCCACTCCTTAGTTGTCTCATGAAGGAATTAAGGTAGTGGAACACATTCAAGGAATTGCTTAGGTGTCAAAATAAGACAAAGTGTAACAGTTTTTTTCTGTAGTAGATTTTCAAATAGTTAAAAGACTCTGCCCTCTTTATCTATACTGTATTCTGGCAATAATAAAGTTGGGCAGCCTATACATAAAAGCAATTTCTAACAATGCCAAATTAACAGCAGTTTCTTGGCCCTTTCCTTTCCCTCCATGAAAGTTACAATATTAGGTTATTTCACAGGTTTCCTCCATGCCCCCCATACCCAACCTAAAACTGTGTTAGGCTGTCAAAGAAAACAAATCAGGTAAGATTAGTGTTTGCCTTTACGCAGTCATTCTAAGTACACATAAAATCATACATAATATGAAAATACAGCAGGAAGAGAAACATCAAACCATAGAACTGAGTTTTAGTTTTACTGACATTTATATGGCATACTTCCTGTTTTTGATTTCAGAAGTGCAACCATGCAGTGCTTCTTTGAAAAACTGAATAGTTGAGTACAGTTTGAGGATTATAACAACTTATCCAAAGGAAACAAACAGACCTAACTTACTGCTGTTTTCATTTGTGGAACTGCTATCTTTGTTGTAAAAAGTTGAGTATTTTTCAAACATCATTTAATAATAGGGTAGCCCCTAAAACAAGTAAGGAGCTATAAGTCTGAGTTGTGAATTTGACTAGTAATGGAATAAGAAAACCAAGCCAAACTCCATCTAAATATGTATGTAAAGGTAATGCTTGTAAAAATTTGCTTTTTCCTCATTTTGAGATTTCAGTTGCCAGTTGACTATTGGTATGCAAAATTAACAATTCTGCCTAAAGGAGGTAAACGATAGAGGTTAATTCTTAAATAAAAGTCCCTTTGTTTCACTATTAACTTTTTCTATTTGAAGCATAATTGTGTCAGCTAATTTATTTTTTGGTAACCACTTAGGAATTTGGGAGGGAGGGGGGCACTCAAGTAAGCAGTGACAGCCAGCTAGACATCAAAATCCATGTTCTCACTTCATGGCCGTACAGATAAATTTCATTTCCTAGCCCCTCTTGCAGTTAGATGTGGGCATATGACTAAGCTCTAGCTAGTGGGATGAGAATGGATGTCAACTACTTTAAGCTCTTTAAGTCAACTAAAGAAATCAACTACTTTAAGCTCCTGTCCCTAAAAAACTCCCAACAGACTGACCCCTCCAAGGAAACCTTGGAAGTTAGGTCCTAAATGCTTAGGTACAGTAAGACCTTGGAAACTAGTAAAGAAATAGTAAAGTAAACTTGTTTTGCAAGAACAACTTTGAGCCACTATATATTTTGGGGATGATCTATTATGGCAATTAGCCTGCCGTCATTAATTTGATATATAAAACATATATGCAGTGTCCCTGTGATACACAACTCCAATGGTCACACACTGTAATGTATGCAACTGGGATTTTTCTGAAGCACAACTGAGAGGCTACAGGTATGCATACATATGGATATAGGTAAATGTTCCTCCCAGGAGTGGTAAAATGCTGTGGCTTTGCCAACTAACTCCAGCTTCTCTCATGGGTTTTATTGTGGATGATTATTGATTTGTGTAAAGGAACTTCCCTTTTGTGTCTGTGGTAATAGATAAAGGTGGAATGGATCCTCCAACAAGAATCTTGAGGGGAAAATATATACTTATGATCAAAATAAGATCTCTTTCTTGGGTTTGTCCAATAGTGATGGCTACATAGTCTTCCTATTACCTTTTATCTACCGGCAGGCAGTAGGCCATAATAGTATTAGAAGCCCCTCCCTTTCTCCAAAAAAAAAAAAAAAAAGTACTCTGCTCTGAGCAGTAAAGATATTTAATTTAACATATCTGCGCTTCATGTTTCTCATCTGTAAAATGACAGTTGGATTATATCACTTCAAAAGTTTCATTTTTTCACTAAACATTCTCCCATCTATGACTACAATGTCCAGAGCTAATGGTAGAAATATATATATATATATATATATATATTTTTTTTTTTTTTTGAGAGAGAGAGTCTCCCTCTGTAGCCAGGCTGGAGTGCAGTGGTGCAATCTCAGCTCACTGCAACCTCCGCCTTCCGAGCTCAAGCGATTCTACTGCCTCTGCCTCCCTAGTAGTGGGGACTAAGGCACGCACCACCATGCCCAGCTAATTTTTTTTTTTTTTGTATTTTTATAGAGATAGGGTTTTAACATGTTGGTCAGGATGGTCTAAATCTCTTGACCTCGTGATCTGCCCGCCTTGGCCTCCCAAAGTGCTGGGATTACAGGCATGAGCCACTGCGCCTGGCCAAAATAATTTTTTTTGTTTTCTCTTTTATTTTGAGACACAGTTTCGCTCTTTTTGCCCAGGCTGGAGTGCACTGGCACGATCTTGGCTCACCACAACCTCTGCCTCCTGGGTTCAAGTGATTCTCCTGCCTCAGCCTCCGGGGTAGCTGGGATTACAGGCGCCGCCCCCGCCCCGCCGCCACCACCGGCTAATTTTGTTATTTTTAGTAGAGACGGGGTTTCTCAGTGTTGATCAGGCTGGTCTCAAACTCCTGACCTCAGGTGATCCGCCCACCTCAGCCTCCCAAAGTGCTGGGATTACAGGTATGAACCTCCGCGACCAGCCTATTTGAAATAATTCTTAACATGAGCATTTCTTCAGATTTCAAGTTGATATTACAGAAGCGCAAGTGCTTCATAGAAACTTGAAATTATTTTTAAAAAATGTTTAACTCTCACCAAGGCACAAGAGAGGTTATACTCTTCTCCCAAACAAGCTATTAAATTGAAAAGATTTTAAACTTACCCAAGGTTTTTTAGAGTAGTTTTATTATTATTATTTTATTTATTCGTTTTTTTTGAGATGAAGTCTTGCTTTGTCACCAAGGCTGGAATGCAGAGGTGTGATCGGCTCACTGCAGCCCCGACTTTCTGGGCTCAAGTTATCCTCCTGCCTCAGCCTCCTGAGTAGTAAGGACTACATGCGTGTGCCACAGTGCCCGGCTAGTTAGAGTAATTTTAAAGCACTGTGTCACTTCTCTGATTTCTATACTTTACTCCATGAGTGGAGAAATAATATCAAAGCTAATACAGAATGTGATAGTTATTGAAATAATACTATAAAAAGTCAAAAACTAGACAGCAGATTTTATAGTTTTTCAGTGAATTTACCAGTTAAAAACCTTAAATTTTACTTTTCCTAATTGTATGTTTATAATGTTTCAATGTAATAACAATTCATATAATAGCACATTCAGGATCATGGCAAAATCAGCTAAGTCATAGTTAACACACACTCCTTGTCTCTACGTATGTGGTGCTAAGTCATCTTTTCGGTATAGCTAACAAATGATTTTTTGTCTGTCTGCTGGTGGGGTTTTAATCTCCTGGATTTCAACTTTGGTTAAAGTTAAAAAATACACTATCCAGACTTTATACAGGCATGAATTGGCTTTAATTCACATTCTTTTGCTGCAGGAGAGCTGCAGAAATATGGACCTCACTCAGGGATGATACTGTTTTAGAAAGGAGAAAGGACAGGCTGTATAACATTGTCCAGAGTGGAGTTTTCATGTTGCGAGAAAGCCATGTATAGGCCGGAGTACATGAGTAAAAGGAATAACAACTCCCCCACCCCCCGCCACAAAGGAACAAGACAGGAGACCTAACAATAGTATTTTGACTATTAGTTGACGAGTATGGATTCTAAAAATATCTTTACATAATTGCAGAAATTGAGGAACAATCTAAATGTTTAAAAATGAGATTGATAAATAAATTTTGGTATATCTATATGTTGGAAAGCTATGAAGATGTTAAAAACAGGTTTTCAAAACTATTCAGTAACATGAAAAAATGGTCATTATAAACTACTGAGTGACAAAAATAAGATATAAAACTATATGTAGTAATTAGCAACTATATATTTTAAATACAGGAAGGAAACATGAGTGTTAACATTGGTTTTTCTCTGGCTGGTGGGATTACAGATGACAATACTTTTGTGGTTTCCAACATTTCTCTAGTTAACACATTCTGTTTACAATTTTAAACATTACTTTCAAAGAAAAAATGTGATATATGTAAATATGGTTATATAAAATCTGTATACATATGTATTTTATTTATGTATATCAAAACCAGACCAAAAATACTGAGTTTGATAGTTTTCAGATTGACACTGTAACAGAATACTTTCCTTGACCCTCATTTTATGTTGAGATCTTTATGGCAGTGAAAGGGCTAGAGAGAGGCATGTACTTTCAGAGTTTCTGAAATGACATGTATAGTATGAAAAAGCATAGAAACATTCCTCAATTTTCACATCTTGAATTTTAATACAACCTGTAATTTTGTACATACTAAATGAATGTATTAGTTTTCCAAGCTACAGCATTGGTGGCCAGTTAGCAGTTAATAATAATATTTTTCAAAGAATAATAAATGAAAATATTGTTGGCCAGGTGCGGTGGCTCACACCTGTAATCTCAGCACTTTGGGAAACCAACGCAGGCGGATCGCTTGGGTCCAGGAGTTCTTGACCAGCCTGGGGCACACAGCGAAATCCCGGCTCTACAAAAAAAAACTAAAAAAATTAGTGGGGCATGGTGGCATGCGCCTGTAATCCAAGCTACTCAGGAGGTTGAGGTGGGAGGATCACTTGAGCCTGGGAGGCGGAGGTTGCAGTGAGCTGAGATCCTGCCACTTCACTCCAGCCTGGGCAACAGAGTGAGATACCATCTCAGAAAAAAAAAAAAAAAAAGTTGAATATACTAGAGATCCAAACTATTTGGAGGAATAATTGATTTTCTGGGCAAAGCTAAGAAATAGAAGTTATTCATACTATTGGCTACAAATTTGCAAATATATTGGATTATACTCCCTCCCAAATCATAACTCTTAATCCTGCAGTTTTACTGCATTTTTCTGGGTATTTAATTTTGTGATGCTTTTCTGGGAGACTAAGTTAAGAGACCCAAACTCAGATTTTAAAATTAGTTCATTTTTTTTGTTTTACATTTTTCTAATTATTTCTATCAATGAAACTGTGGCATATTACAAAATTTCAAGATAAATAATTTTCTGTCATATGTTTCATAGGTCAAGTAAAAAAAAAGGTTCTGCACCTAAAATAAGGCTTAAGGGGGAAAAGTGGCCAGCAGCACATTCAAAGTTTATGAGCACAGACTTGGGGAATCGGATAGATGTAGGTTCAAATTCTTATACTGGGGGTAGGCAAGAAAGATGCATAAACAGTGAATTTTAAAGTTTGGAGGGATTTTAGAGATCATTTAATCAAAATCCATTGTTTTGCAAAGGAAACTAACACCCTGGGAAGTTAAATATCTCACCTAAAGTTTCAATCCCAGCATTGCTACTCGTGTTATCTAGGTTTGCTTACTTCCCAAATTCAGCACTCTTTACTTTCTACTACAATATGCTACATTTGAGGTTGGAGGAGACCAGATTATAGAAAGTACTGAAAATTAGACCAAAGAGTTTGAACTTACTTTAAATCTGTCTATCTTTCTTATTATTATTATTTGGAGGAGTGGTACTGGGCACAATGGAATGATAATGATCAGAGTCATAAAAGATGTATAGAGATCCTATGTTTCCTGAAAATTCTATATCATACTCAGTACAACTTTAAACATTCTAGGGGAGAACCCAACTCATTTCTTTGTCTTATTTAAATAATACTGAGTAATGGAACTGACTAGATTACAGTTGATAACTATTTTATTTTTTCACTTGCTTTTGTCATTTTATTCCATGAATTAATGGTATACATGTGAGATTAAACTGATGCTGAGTTGGGAGGCAACACTGTTTGGTTCTGAAGAGCAGACTTTTCCTTAAAAGTTAAAATATTAAGAATAAAATCAAAACAAAAACCTTGAGTCTAAATTTGAATATGATTCTCAACTTTAAAAGGTAGTCCACATAAATTTTTCTCCTTAGATTTATTTTTGATATTAAAATATATACAGAATTAAAAGAGAAATTTAATTTTTTACAGCAAAATTTTTACCAGATAATGAAGCTTAAAAATGCTGACCTTTTAGCTCATTTCTAGGAATTTATTCTAGTTTAGGAAAATAGATTTATGCATAAAAAAGCTCATGGCAATATTATTTGTAAGTAAAGAAAATAAATAACCACTTACAAGGAACATTATGCAGACACTGAAACTTTTGAAGAGTTTTCAATTTATGATACATTTGAGGAAACATTTATGATACGTTGTCATATAAAAAGGCAGTGTACACAAGCAATTTAAACCTCATCAGCTTAAACAACTGCCTGGAAATATGTCAACTCTCAACAGTTGCCTCTAAATAAAGGAACTATTGGTTATTTTTTCCTGGTGTCCTTTAAATTTTTTTTTCTTTATTTTAACCTATTTTCACACTTTCTTCACTTACCATGTACTACTTCTATAATCAGATACGTGTTTGTATCCTAATGATATGTTTTCAGTATCATCACGAGTATAAATATATGTGTGTATGTGTATGTGTGTGTACATTGTTGACCAAAAGTTGATATTACTTAAATCCAAATAATGAAATTTCCAAAAAAACACATACATATCCTACAACTTATAAAATTATAATGGTTTAATACAATGTACTAAGCATTCTGACATAGCAGGCTTTCAGTATATTAGTTGATGATGAAGATAATTAGAGAAGGGATACCTCAATTAATTTACCAAGTTCCTTGAGTCTGTCAGCAACTCTCCCACCAAGAATTTAACAATATAATATGACATTAAAAAGCTGGTTTGTGTGATGCATTTTTGCAAACTATTATTTTGTATTTTTTTTTTTTTTTGAGATGGAGTCTCATTCTGTCACCCAGACTGGAGTGCAGTGCCGCGATCTCGGCTTACTGCAACCTCTGACTCTGGGGTTCAACGGACTCTTCTGCCTCAGCCTTTCAAGTAGCTGGGATTACAGGCACACGCCACCACGCCTGGCTAATTTTTTTTGTATTTTTAGTAGAGGTGGGGTTTCGCTATGTTGCCCAGGCTGGTCTTGAACTCCTGGCCTCAAGTGATCCTCCTGCCTTGGCCTCCCAAAATGCTGGGATTACAGGTGTGAGCCACTGTACCCGGCCTTAATGCTAAGTTTTGACACACAAAAAAGAAAAATTTGTCCTTACCTTGTTCATTTTGATCAGCTGTGTGAGGTTCAGGTAAGATTTTATGATCAGTAAAAAAGGTTTCTTGTGGAAGTAACTGGAAATAAGATTTACCTTGTAGGGTCATTATAAGTTTTGGAGATCATGTATGTAAAGTGCCTAGCATAGTGCCTGGCTCACAGGCACTCAGTAAATGGTGGCTATTATAATACATAATATTAATATGACTCCTTTTGTTATATTTCTATACATAAGGTGATCTGAAAAAAATATGAAGTGTAGTCCCCCATTTAAAAACATGATTCTAGGGCTGGATGCAGTGGCTCATCCCTATAATCCCAGTACTTTGAGAGGCCGAGGTGGGAGGATCACTTAAGCCCAGGAGGTCGAGGCTGCAAGGAAGTGTGATTGTGCCACTGCACTCCTGCCTGGGCAATAGAGTGAGACCTTGTCTCATAAATAAATAGATAGTTAAATAAATAAGTAAACAACACATTTCTAGACTTCTAGATAAAATGGGGAGTGAAAGCAGACCATAGAATCTCTCTGCACATATACTTTACAAGAAGTATACAACAGTATACTTTGTATACTGGAAAAACAACAATAAGAACTCCTTTAAAAGCATTACTAGAATCAGCTAGAAAAAGAAAATGTCCACAACCTAAGGCAACAGAGGCCAAAAGAATGCAATTATTTCAAAATAAATTTGGAACAGCAAGAAATGAAATAAGACATAGCTGGAAGTCAAATTCTCATCAAGAGGGAAGACTGGCAGTCCCAGAACATTCCCCTAATGAATTCATTCTTTTCTTCTTCAACATGATTATGTCCCATGTCTTCTCTCCTAAATCTCCCACATCTCTATGCTCCTCACTTCAAATCTTGTTTCATTGATAAATAGAAGTTGTTACAAGAGAAACTTATCTTCCCATATCAAATCTACCAATGTGCTTTTATCTGTACTCAAATATACTTTCTTCCTGTTACAAAGATCAACTATCCTTGCTATTATCTAAGGCAAGCCCCTCTACTGTGTCCTAGGTCCCATCTTCTCTTGCATATTCAAACATTTTGTTCCTGTGATTATCCCCTCCATATCCTGCATCCTCAGTTTCTCCCTCATCACCCTACAGTCCATATCCACATCTGCTTACAAAGGGAACAGAAGGCCCTTTATATCAAAGTTCTTCAAAGACTCTATAATTGCAATCTTCACTTCCTTACATTATCTCTTGAATCCATTCCAGTTTGGATTATTGTCTCCAGAGCACCACTTAAAGTGCTCTTGTCGAGATTACCAACTACCTTCCTGACAGATCATTTTCCTCTTCTCAAATGTCTGGGAGTCCCAGACATATTCCTCATAGCCACCATCAACATTTCCCTCCAAGGTCATGTCTTCAATCTCTTGGTGTTAAATACTGTCTACCATCATAGGACTCCTAACATTTATATTCTATCCCTGATCCCTCTGTTGAGCTCTGGACTCACATACAACTGCTTGTCCAGCAACTCCGCTCAAATGTCTAAAGAGAAGCTCAAAGTTAGCACATTTAAAATAAATCTCTTGATTTTCTTCTCCTCCACATTTTACTTCTCCCTAAGTCTTCCCCCATGTCAATATATGGCATAATTTCTAGTTACTATGGGCAAACATGTAGAAATCGTCCTTAATTCCTCTTTATCCCAGTTATTAAGCTGTTATCTTTCAGCAATAAACCTTTCCATAAACACTGCTTTGTGACGCTGGGACTGGGACTCTGCAAACTATATTTTTACTTTGCCAGCTGAATTCCTGCTATGTTTCATCAATATAGAGTAGTAGAGGAAAACTAGAAGTCAAGAAGGGAAAATAACTTGCCCTCCCTCATAGGCCTTCTGTACCTGTCAGTGTTGCCCCAGCTATGGGCCTTCACCCTGACAATGGTAGTTAGCTCAAAATTGCAACTATGTTTGGCTCTCCTAGACCAGTCCCAACAGACCCTCTCAGGAGTACCAGCAGCAGATGGGCAGCACTTCCTTCTCGGAGGTCAGAGTTCCAGCTCTGCCAAGTCCCTCCTCCTAGCTCCTGGGTTCTAAGAACTTGAGGTCTTTCTGTGTTTACCCAGTACCAGGGGCAGTAGCTGCTTCCCCAAGTTACTCTGTTATCTCAGTGCTCTCTTTTCGCTTTTTTTCAGTCCTGCAACACCCATTTAACCAATCTCTTATACTCAGTGATTGCTCTTGAAATACTTAGCAGCCAGAGTGGTTCTTCTACGGCATAAACCATCTGCCTGCTCCTCATCACACTTAGAACAAAAATCAAATTCTTTCCTAGGGTGTACAGCTCCTTTGGTCATCTGGCCTACCCATTTCTCTAGTCTCATCTCCCACCTGCTTCCCGTTACTCGTTTGGCTCCAATCACTCTCTCTTGAACACACTGCTTTTCCACCTCAGGGCCTTTGTATGTGCTCTTCTCATACCTGGACTGCCCAGGTCTTTGCCTAGCTCACTGCCTTACTTCACTCAGGCCTATTCTCAAATGTCCTCTTAGAGAGGCCTGCCCTAACTACTCTATCTAAAATGCACAATCCTCTCTGTACCCACCCCCAACCCGCCCCAATTCCTTACCTCCATTTCTTTTTCTTATCACTACAAGTTTATTTCTTCCTCTTCCATCCTCAACTGAAATGTAAGCTTCATAAAGGCAGGGATGTGATCATATTTATCACTGGTGCCTGGCATATATAGTAGGTACTCAAATTCTAGTTAATAAATGAATTTAAGAAATTCTAGAAATTAATAAATTGTAATGAATGTAGTAGAAAAGTAGACCAAAGAAATTGCAAAGAAGATAATGTGGAAGTAAGACAAAGCTGACATAATATAAGCTGATCCATCTCCCTGCATATATAATGCAACAAATGAATCAGAAAAGGCACTTAAAGATGTAATAGAGGAGAATTTCCACAAAATAAACAAGTCTGCAGAATAAAATGTTCAATGTAAAATGGACATATATTCAACATTGAGGCATATGCTCATAAAGAATGAAGAAAAAACTTTTCAAATCTCTTGGCAGAAAACTAAATCACTTACAAGAGGGAGGAAATCAAGCTGGCCTTAGACTTCCTCTAAGCAATATTCGAAGCCAGAAAACAAAGGAAAAATGTCTGCACAGTTTTAAGGCAAAGCCAGCATGACCCAAAACTATTATATCTAAATAAGTACCGTTCACGAATTAACGAAAAAGGCAAATATAGCATCTATGAGTCCATGTAGGGGAAAAAAAACTTCTTAGTAAAGAGCAGATGACTAAGTGATGAATCAAAATTAATAAGTAAGATATAGAGAAGCAAGGCATGTTGTAAGCTCTGGATTTTTAAGTACAGATCAAGATGAAATAACTAAAGAAATGAAAGTTACAAAACAAACCTTAAAACTTGACTTTGTAAAAATAATAACATAACCAATAAATATATATTTTTCATAGCAGAGTCTGCTGGCATTTCTGAATTTGAAACATACGGATTAAAAAGTCTCTAAAGCCTTAATTTTTAAAATCTGGGGTATTTTAGGAACTAAGCTCTCTTGTGATGATGAAACATTTTCAAAAATTCAGCAGTTCCTTCCATTTCTCTTCCACCAAATTAGAATAATTTTAAATTTAATACTTTCCAATTTAAAAGTACTGTGATGTTCTCGGCTGGGCGCGGTGGGTCATGCCTGTAATCCCAGCACTTTGGGAGGCCGAGGTGGGCGGATCACGAGGTCAGGAGATTGAGACCATCCTGGCTAACACAGCGAAACCCCGTCTCTACTAAAAATACAAAAAAAAAAAAAAAAATTAGCTGGGCTTGGTGACGGGCGCCTGTAGTCCCAGCTACTTGGGAGACTGAGGCAGGAGAATGGTGTGAACCCGGGAAGCAGGGAGCTTGCAGTGAGCCGAGACTGCGCCACTGCACTCCAGCTTGGGCAACAGAGCGAGACTCGTCTCAAAAAAAAAAAAAAAAAAGTACTGTGATGTTCTCATCTTAAATAAAATGATCTTATCTGTATAAATGCATAGAAATATATCCTAAACTGATATTCATTTATTTTGATGGTAGAATATAGGATCTGAGGAGATTTAAAAACTTTCCTGTAACTTTCTATATTGTTTGAATTATTTATAAATGAGCATGTATTTTTATAAAATCAATAGCCATTATCCATAAAATAGTATTATACACAACAATGTGAATATACTTAACACTACTGAACTGTACCCTTAAAAATGGTGAAGATGGTAAATTTATATTTACCATTTATAACTTTTGCCACAATTAAAAATAATAAATTTTAAAAATACTATCGTAAAATTTATAAAATAGCTAATGCACAATAGCTTTACAGATGAATTTACAGATTCTACCAACATTTGCCCGAACAACTTTTCCACCAAAATGTGAAACCTCAAATTATACCCTTGCATAATACTCTATATTTGCCTATACATTATTTTAGTAAGCAGAGATTATTCACTGGCAGATACTGTTATAACTATGCAAAATGAAAAGTTACTTATGAAAAGTAACTAATAAGTTATGTTACTTTATTAACTATCCTTGTGCTGTAAAGTTGTAAATATGTCATTTGATTTAAATATTCAGAAGAAAATCTTTTAGCTTTAATTATTTTTTTCCTGATTGTTAAAATAATACGTGCTCATTTTAGAAAATATACAAAGGTAAAAATGACCATAATCACAGAGTACATTGTGGTGTACTTTTTCCACCCTTTTCCTATGCATTTTACATATACATTATATATGCATTTCCTATGCATTTTTAAATAAATGAGAAAGTTTTATAAACTAAAAATCTTAAGTGTATATTAAACATTAATATTTGTGTCATTAAGTATTTTTAATAGATACATATTTTGTTAGATTGATACACCATGGTTTATTAAACCACTCTCCCACTGCTGAATATTCAGATTGTTTCCTCTGTATAGATACTCCAGTGAATATGCATAAATCTGTGATTTCATATCTGATTATCTCCTTCAGATTGGTTCCTGTTAGTGGAACTACTGTGTCAAAGAATTGGACATTTTTAAGACCCCAGAAAGGTAATAGATAAGACTGAAAGTTTTTTTTTTCTTTTTTTTTTTTTTTTGAGACCAAGTGTTGCTCTGTTGCCCAGGCTGCAGTGCAGTGGCATGATCTTGGCTCACTGCAACCTCCACCTCCCGGGTTCAAGTGATTCTCCTGCCTCAGCCTCCCGAGTAGCTGGGATTACAGGCACAGGCCACCCTGCCTGGCTAATCTTTATATTTTTTTTAGTACAGATGGAGTTTCACCATGTTGGCCAGGCTGGTCTCAAACTCCTGTCCTCGTGATCCGCCCGCCATGGCCTCTCAAAGTGCTGGGATTACAGGCGTGAGCCACCTCGCCCAGACAAGACTGAAAGTTTTATTGCACTCTTAGTGGCACTGGTTATCAGCACTTATTTTCAATCTTTGTCAATCTGACGGGGGAGGGGTCTCTTTCTGTAATTTAATTAGGCAAAGTTGAATTTTTACTCACATATTCATAGGAATAACTTTACTACCTTAAGGACTTGTAATTCTTTGTTTTTTTACTTAAGAAGATTGCATTTAGTTCTTAATGTATTTGTAGACAGAGCATTATTACTATTAGCTAGCAAGATCATATTTTCTTTTTTTAAGACCCTAAGCTATGTGATCCTGGTATCATATTTTCTGTATTGAATTTATTTCTCGATGTGCCAGTTTCACTACACTTTCCAAAGTGCTACTAAATGCTTAGTTTATAAGGTTTTAAAAAACTCACTGCATAATTACTTTGAAATAATTTCCTCAACCCTGCCTTCATTCAAAATGTCTGGAGACAGACTGGCCCACTTCCAATTTTCTTTCACGTTATCATTACTGTGAAGTCATTCTATAGATAGGAGAGCATTCTGGCATACAGAAAAACAGCATCTGTGAAACTATATGGCACAGTTTGGTTGGGGTTGTTGCTCCTTCAGAACTGCATTATGTAATTTTAGTGTTTACTTAAGCTCCTTTGGGCTGCCTCCGTGGTAGCTATGAGCTCACAGAGAAGTAAGTACAGTTTAGATCTGATAGCAAAGCCTATCAGTTTATCCTGAATGCTGCATCCTTTTTTTGTTGTTGTTGTTAAATCATTACTGTATGAGAAACTTTAAAAACAAAGGTATAGTTTCTTCATTTTATTTTTTAAAAAAGCTACTTCAAACATCATTAAGTAATACACCAAAAAAAAAGGGTTCATAAATATATATTTGCTCCTTATCTGGACGTACTTATTTAAAAACTCATATTCTACAGTATGAACTTACAGTGTGATTTTGACTCAACATAAATATGCAAAATTACCAAAATTAGAGGGATTAGCCTTTAGGAAAGTACAAATTATTAAAATGGCCTAAGCACTATTTCTATTTCTAAGTCATAGAGGAAGCACATTTAATATTTCTAAAAAAAACCAAAAAACACCAAAGATGTATAAGTTAATATCAGCTTAGGGAGAATTTTACAAGATACTAGGTTATAAGAAAAGATTATTTAACCTTGATTATTCAATGAAAAGTAGTATTTTCAGTTTTTTTAGAGCGATAACTCTTGAGTCTCTCTACCAAACAAATAATTATATATGCTGGTTTAAAATAAAAATAAATCAGTCTGCATTATAAAGGTGGGAGAAGTATCCATTTTTTTATTGTAATAATCAAGTGTTACATCACCTTCATAGGAAACATGCATACTCTTATAAAATACTTAAAAGCCTCAACTGTTCCTTTAGAATTACTGATTTTGATGAATAAACAAGCCCCAATAAAGTCAATATCGTAACATCTAAAAGCATATTGTCCCTTTTGGGAAATGTCATTTTGTTTTAATTATTATTATAAAATTACTTACTGGAATATTCTCCATAGCATTTTGCTTTTTAATTTTGAGAAGGACATTATGCCATTGATTGCCAGTGATCCTATGAGGTCCAAAGTTGGGATAACTCATGGAGGGCAAAGAAAAAAGTTTTCATCACTGTGGAGGTACAGCTACTGTGAATGTCCTACCTAGGTTGGGAGAGAGGGGTATGTGTGCACAGGAGGCCTGACCTGGAGGGAATGGACACAGGGAGAAGAAAGGTGCAGGAAGATTATGAGACAGACTGCCTACTCAAGTTGGCTCAGGATTAGCTTTGCTGGAACATTTAAATGTTTGGGTTTTTATATTTCATTCTAATATAAAAAAGAGGGTATTTATTAGGTTTCTTATGTTTAAACTTTTCTAATGTACAAATGTACTGTTTATAAATCTATTTATCAGAAGTTACATGTGGTGATTTTAAACATGTTGCAAATTGACACTCCTACCATTAAAAGGTGGAGTCTAATTCCCCTCCCCAGAACACATATGGCCTTAGTAATTTGCTTTTAACAAACGGAAGTGATGGATATGATGCTGCATGGCTTCTAAGACTAGGTTATAAAAAATGATACAGTTTTACCAGGTGTGGTGGCTCACGCCTGTAATCCAAACACTTTGGGAGGCCGAGGCGGGCGGATCACAAGGTCAGGAGATCGAGACCATCCTGGCTAACACGGTGAAACCCCCCTCTATTAAAAATACAAAAATCAGCCAGGCGTGGTGGCACGTGCTTGTAGTCCCAGCTGCTCAGGATGCTGAGGCAGGAGAATCACTTGAACCTAGGAGGCACAGGTTGCAGTGAACTGAGATTGCGCCACTGCACTCCAGCCTGGGCGACAGAGTGAGACTCTGTGATACAGTTTCCATCTGGCTCTCAGTCTTAGGACCTGTGGAACTAGCCACCCTGTTGTGAGGCAGCCAGACCACATGGAGAGGCCATGTGTAGGTGTTCTGGCTGATAGCCCCAGCCATCAGTCAGTATTAACCACTAGACAAGCAAGTGGACAAGCCTTCAGATGATGCCAGCCCCAGCCTTTGAGCTGCCCCAGCTGTCATCCAGCGGATTAGAAACAAGTTTTCTCTACTAGGCAAGGTAATGTTGTTTTAAGCCACTAAATTTTGGGGTGGTTTCTGTACTTAAGTCACTGCTTCCAATAAATCCCTAGTCAGGTTAACTGTAACGGGTTAACCTGTTGGAAGGAAGGAAATGGAAGAGGCAAAGGAAAACCCTTTCCTTCCACGCTTCCTTATTTCCTTAGCCAGACTGTGATTTTAGCACCTTCTGCTACTAACTGTTGGAGATTAAGTGTGCTTTTGAAGTGCAAAAAACACCATCATGGGGACTCAGTCTATCCCAACACCTTTCCTTGAGGGCTTAGAGACTGAGCAGGGGAAAGAGAAAGTTTGATTTCTTCCATTTCTCCTTTTCTTCTTCCTTAGGTATCTCTAGTTTCAAAAAAAGGGAGAAGCAAGATTTCATCCTCTCCTATCTTCACTGTCCTTCTAAATTCAAATCTCCAGAAAGACAATTATGGTTTCTTTTTCACTGAAAGAGAACACAGCTTTTTCAGTCATATAAAGGGAACAAAGCAGCAACATGTTTCTATTATCAAGGAAGCAGGATTTTATTCATCAGTTATATGCTAAGGACACTGCTCTGTCTTTAGTCACTCATCACGGTTCTTCAAAGATTCCTTCTGCTCTCCTTCTTCCCCTGAATATGGGTGTTCCCAGGGTTCCCTCCTCAGACCACTTCTTACAAGGCACCCTTTGTGGTCCATCTAAGCCCCTCCCACTGCTTTAGCTATCACCTACATTTTAATGACTCCAGAGAGCCAAACTACTTCAACACCCCCTGCTCCCCCCAGTAGTTCTCTGATACTTCAGATTCTACAGGGACAAAACAGAGTTCCTTCCCCTAGACTTGAGGCCTACTTCTCCTTTTAGTCCACACCCTAAACCAGAAATCTGGGTATCCCTTGCTCTTGCCCTTTACAGCCAACCAGTTTTCCCATTCCACCAACAGAATTCCACCAATTTAATTACTTCCTTGAATTCCTCTTTTCTCTATCCCCACTATCCCTAGGTACACAGCGGTGGTCCTAATTGATTGTTACTTAGGTCACAGGCTGTTTTACATTCCATCTTCAAGTCTCCAGGACTTCAACCAGTGTACACCTCAATATGACATTTTCAAAAATCCTTTCATGGCTCTCCCTTTCCTATGTTTTAGTCCTGAGGCAGAACAGGAATTTACTCATAAAGCAAGTAACCCCCCTAAAATTGTATGCAAAATTTTAGTATAGGTATGTAAGCGCATTTTTTTTCCTAGAGAAAGAGCCCATTGCTTTTTATTTTCCTCAAAAGGTATGGGTTTCCCCCAAAACTTGTAGGTCTCAGGCTAAAGTCCAAATTCTTCAGCATGCAGGGTATACAAAGCCCTGCCCGACCTGGCCTCTTGCCTCCCTGCAGCTAACCTGGCAATTGCTCTCTCTTAACATCTACCTCCTGGATTTACAAACTGGGGTGGAGGTGGGAAAAAAGAATCAAAATCATAAAGTGAAGCCAAAACTGTTTGTGTAGCATTCATACACTGTTGAAGAATCAAAGGCCTTTTTTTCATAGTGCTTTTCGGGAGGGAGAAATTGGATTGTAAACATGTAATTTACAATCTCCACATTTTTTATTCTAGATAAATGCCACACACACCTTCCTGTTACAGAATATTGCATAGCAACTTTCAACATCATTCAGTTTTTTTATACCTATCCACATATGATGTTATGTATTTTACAAATCCTGCAACTAACAACGCAGTTCTTGATAGACTGCGATCTACTGGGAGGACTGCTCGGTTTTCACCTGAATTATTGCTCGTGGTTCACACACTAACACCCAAAAAGACAGTCTACGGGTCATGACGTGTCCCTAAAATCCTCCATCTACTCCAGAAAACGTTCTAACTTTTTGAGACGAACTGTTGTAACTAGTCTCCTGGCGAGGCCTGCTATGTCTTATAGCACAGGCTCTAACTGCCAAATCTTTTTCAGAAGTCTTTCAGTTGTTGCCTCCAAACGGAGCTCTTTGCAGTCCTCGGGCGGACGAATGGACGGATTCGAGCGAAGCTTATTTCCCTTCTCCTAACGCATCTACCTATAAATAGCGCTCACCGCGCTGAGTCACCAAAACCCCGAGTTTCCCCAAATAGCGCGTAACGACTGCTGGGATCGCGTCCCTCGGGGCTGTGACAGACTCCAACCACACACTCGCTGGGCTGGACCGCGGGCCCACACGGCCCAGCGGGTCTCTCACCACCCGGCGCCCCAGGGACGCGGGCGAGGCCGCGGTGTCCGGACCGAGTCGACAGCGTCGGACTTCCCGCGCGCGGACGGCGCTCTGGGGAAGGAGGAGCCGGCGGGCGGCTGGACCTGGCCTTGACTGCGCGGGGTCCGCCCCCGCCCCCTCGGGAGCGCAGAGTTGCTGGGGGCCGGCACCAGCCTCCGCCCTGCGCCGCCCGCTCACACAATGGGACGCGTCGGGAGGGGGCGGCCGCGGCTCCCATTCCGGTCCCAGGGCGGGGACTCCGGGCGGCGGGAGAAGCAGTCAGGGGCTGGGGCCAGAAGGAAAACCCCTCTCTCCCTCTGCCCACTCAAACTGCGAAAGGGCTCCAGCCGGCGGTGCCAGGGGCTGGGAGCAGCTGGGGAGGGAGCGGAAGTGCCACCCCCTGCAGTCAAGGGTGGTGACGTCACCCCTGCAGCCAGCCTGTAGCGGGGGTGTCTGTACATCACATGACCCGGCCCCCCTCTCCCCGCCGAAGCCCGCGCGCGCGCTCTCTCCCCCAGCCCCTACTCCCACCTCTCCCCCGCCCCCTCTCCCCAACTTTCGCCCTCCCCGCTCCGGCACCGCTGTCAACAGCACCAGCTCCGCCCCCTCCCCGCGCCCTGTGGAACCGCCACGGCGGCGCGGCGGGCGCTCGCGCTCAGGTCCGAGGCTCCGAGAAGCGAGCGTGCCCCGGTTCCACCCTGCCCCCCAGCTCAGTGCTTGCTGGCTGCGTGGGCACCAGAGCCAGGGGGCACGGCGGCGTGCAGCGACAGCGCTTCTCTGCTCCATCCTCCCACAGCAGTTAGAGGACGAGGCTGAGGCGCCGGGTCCGAGCTCGGAGGGAGCGAGGCGCATGCAGCGGCCTCCGGGCCCTGACGCGTAGCCTCCGGGGGTCGGCCCACGGGCGAGAGAAGCAGCCGGGAGCCCCTCTCGACCCCAGCAAGGCGGCCCGCGCCTCCGCTCTCCCTACCGCCCGGGTGGCGCACGCCAGTCCTCCGTCTCTGGCTGCGGCGCAGGCACCGGCCATACGACGAGGGGCCAGGCGGGGACCGCCTCCTTGAGCCCCCTCGGCCACCCCTGCCGTGTGGACTGCTGGGGTTGCAGATTTGCTGGCTGTTGCTGCAGCGCCTCGTTCTATTTTTCCTCTCAGTTCCCTTCTAAAAGTGGAGGCTCGGGGGAGGAAAAAGAAAGCCCACAGTGTTGAAAGGGGCGGTACGGACTGACCTGTCAACGGCGGAGGAGGAAGACCCCGGTTCGGGGCGAGCTCTCGAGCCCGCGCAGGGATCGGAGCTCTGGGCTCGCGCGGAAAGGCGCGGCGGCAGCTGTGCCTCAGCCAGGTGTCCCCCCTCGGCGGGGCCCGCGCCGCCGCGCCCGCCCCCTCCCCCGGCGCCGCGCTCCCCGCCCCATCGCCGGGGACCAGGGAACCCCCCGGCTCGATTTTTTGTGCAGTTTCAGCAAAGCTCCGAGGAAGTTGGTCCTTTTGTTCCACTATTTATAGATTGCGTCAACATTGCGAAAAGGAGAAGGCGGAGCGGTGGCCCCTCCCCCTCCCCTCCCCCCGCCGGCTCCTGGGAGAGAAAAGCCCCAGCACACGACCTAAGTACACAGCGCGCCAGCCGCCCGCCCGCGGCCTTCTGCTCCCCGCTTCTTCCCCCTCCCAGCCGGGGCCCGAACGCTGCCAACCCCGTCACGTGCCCGCCCGGGAAAACCAGCTCCCCGGGGCTCCGCGCCGCCCGCCAGGCTTCGTGGCGGCGGCGGCGGCAGCGGCCTCACCCAGCTCGTGGGCTCGGGCCGCGGCTCAGGCGTCACGCATAGCGTGGGCACCCACGCCCTCGCCACCCGACGAGGATCTCGGGCTCCGCGACTTGTGGGAGTGCTGCGGGGCGTCCCGCACTTCCGCCCTCTCTCGCCTCCGGCTCCCCAGTCGCCGCCCCGCTCGCCGAGTGTGCGCGCATTCGGGCCTCGCCTCGGAGCCGGGAGGCTGTCCTGTCCCCAGGCCCCTCGCGCGGCCGCTCTTCCAGGCATTGCGGTGCTAGCCCCCTCTCCCGCGCACGACTGGGGAGGGCAGAGGTGTGAGGGATGCGGGGGTGGCTCGCAGCCGTTCGCGGGCAGGCGGGCGGAGCGCGGGAAGCGCGGTGCGGGCGTTCCATGGCGCACCCAGACGCTCTCCCTCCTCCGCAGGTGCAGCGGGGCGTTGCGCGAGCTCGAGTCCCCCTTCCCGGACAGCTAGGGAGAAGGGAGTTTGCAGACCGGAGCTACAGTTGGAAGAATATAGTTTTTGAGAAGTTACTGGAAGTTAGATGTGAGACAAAAACAGACGAACTTTCCTTCAAAGCCTTATGACGAAATGATAGGCCTTGCCATACCCTTGAAATGAAACTGAGCTCCCTACCGGCCTAAAGCCTCTGTTCCTGAGCTTCATGTAAACAAGGAGGGCGGTAAACACCAGAGGAAGGCCTTACAACAATACCAAGTGCAAGTAGCTCATTTGAGTGTTATTTACCTTAGCAGCTTCCCTGAGTGATTTATGTTTATTGCAGTTTAACTTTACAGGGTGGGAATAAAATAATTTGGCTTCTCAGATCACTGGCGGAAGAAACTAGAGCTGAGCTGGGACGAGGGCAAGAAGCGCGTCGGACCTTTCCTGGCAGCTGAACAGTGTGATGAACAGTCTGGAAGGGTTATGTTATTACTTAAGGGGTTTGGGGAAACCGTTCCCGCGCACAGACCCTCATTCGGGCCAACTGCAGGCCGTGGGGGACTCTTCAAGGACTCGCGCACCCCGAGCCGAGCTTCCTGGCTGGGCACTGGGCTCAGCCAGTGCTGAGAGCGCTTTCGCTGGGCCAGTCAAGACAGCAATAAGTTTGCCTCTATTTGGGAAACCTTTCCAGGCTTACCTGCCCTCTTTTAAGAGGCAGACTTTAGGTGGTGGGATCGTCAGCTGCCAATGTGTGCACTCGTTCTAAAGAAGGCGAGAGGAAGTAAAGCGAACCTGTGCAGTGTTTGCTGGGCTTCCAAAACGCGGAGCTTAGTCGACCCCCCAGCGAACCGGACGGCGCTTTGGTCCCCTCACACCTAACGGTACTCAGAGCCTGGTGCGCGAGCTGGCGCGCTCTCTCCTGGTTTCCTTCCAATTTAGGCAAAGGGCCTGGCCGCCCGTCTTCCTGCTTCTGCTGTGCCCTGCCACAGCACTCCTAAGACGGCGAATTCGTTTCTGCGCCAATTTTGTTTTGAATATCTACAAACCACTTTTCCTTGCATGAAGAAAACAAGGCAGGGCCCCCTGGCCCGTCCCACACCTGCGAGAGGCAGAGATACAGAGGCCTCGGGCCTCAGCCTTCATTTCCCCGCCCTAGCTTCGCGCCAAGCTGCAGTGTCCCCGACACACTGTCAGGACACGCGCTTTTCGCCCCTACTTTGTTCTTGCGCAGTCTTCCCAGCTGCGGAGAGGAGGGAGCGAAAGCAAAACGAAAGCACCCGGGGCGCATCAGTCGCAATAGTTTCCCTGAGCGCGGCCGTGGGAGGCCAAGATCTGAGGTCGCGAGGCGAAGGTGGGGGCCCGAGCTGCGCAGAAACTGGGTGGGGGCGGTCCCTGGAGGGCGCCCGGGAGCTGCTAGAAGTTGTCCGGAGCCCCTCATCCCCCTGGGAAAAGCGAACGCGGATGTTAATATACCAACTCCGCAGGGAACTTTTGGCCCGGGTCTTGAGCTGAAATTCCAGACTGAATGGGACCGTGCTGAAAGTTCGACGAGGCAAAGGAGTGTGGCGCGGGGGCAAGCTTTGACCCCCGGCTTCGTATCCTCGGGAGAGGCCCGGACTCCGACTCGCCCAGCGAGGGTGCGCAGAGGCCTCCTGGGATTCTAGGCCCACAGAATTTTTGCTCCAGTGAAGTTGGATAAACACCCCGCCTCCCCGCAAAAACCAGAGTTCTCGGCTTATAAACACTTCAATAAACTCTGGTGACATCCTCCGCGCTCGCTCCTTGCCCTCGCGGCAGTCACTGCAGGGACAAAGGCGGCCTGCGCAGACTTGGAAGAGGCGCGGCCCGCGTGGGCGGCTTTACCGGCCAAAGACGTTTTCAGTTAAGGGGAGGCATCTTCAGAGCTGAGGGTAACTCCCCACAGCCACCCCGCAGGTAGGGCAGCCAACCCCAATCTGGTCAGCTTAAAAGTGTCCTCGGTTTCGCCCCCTTTCCCAGCGAACCAACACTGGCAGATTGGCCTGCGAGCCGCTCGCTCTGTTGCTCTAGCACGTTTATGTAGCCAAACGGTCGAAGAGCCCCATCTTTAAGCCCAATAAACATTTAACTTTATTCTATTTAATAACACATTTTGTTGTGGCAATATTTGTGGATTTTGGCAGGTATTAAAATCTGGTGATCCTAAATGAGTCCAATGTGGAAATGCAGTGTTCTCTACGAGTAAATGGTTCTGTGCTTCCTCTCACTGGCACCTGACGCAAGGCGCAGCCAAGGACTATTACACTTCTGGCTGCTCGGACGCGTCTTCGCACTGCGCCCCCTCGCTCTTTAAACCTGGGAGACTTGTAATTGTGTACCTGTTTGCATTGTTTAGCCTATGCATCGCAGATTATTCATTTTACTAACAGGACTCAAAAACAGCTGTAATTTTCAGAGATGCACGATGGAGTTCGCTTAGGCGAACCTCGGGAAGGCAGTCTTGGTTTCCTGCTAATGTTTTGCCGGTAACAGGCAGTAGTCAATCCCAGACTAGCTTTGTTGGTTTTTATTCCTCCCCTCTTTACCACAACGGCAAATACCAGAAAGTCCCAACTGTAAAAAGGGCGGCCCACTCCGCCCAAATTTCTCTATACGATGCTGAGAGGCGAGCTACAGGTGAAATAGACTCCTAGGCACTTCTCTTAGAAAAAGCCTTCTATTTCCTCTTTGAAAATACTTAGCAAAAGCTGTTTTTGACTTAACAGACTATAAAAATGCCTGTTTTCACCATGCTCGCCCTTTGGTTTCATACGAAGCCACTTTTCTCACTTTCTTGCAAGTTCTTTTTTTCCTTTGTAATATACTTTTGTGAAACAGGTTCGATTGGGTTATCTTGCTAAACTGTCCGTCTAAAATTATGAAGTTGATGTTTTCTACTCTCCTTTGTTTAAACAAAAAGGACGCACACGGATGTGAAAGCCCGTGGTTGCCTTTATTCTGCACTCCACCTTTTTTTTTTTTTTTCTCTGCGTTCACAAATGATCCTTTGCCTGGGCTAGGTTCAGACTTCAGTACCTAAAACGTTATGCGTCTGGGCAGTCCCCAAGAGCTATCGAAAGGCCAGCCTTGCTCACCCCATTGGAACCAGCATCAGAAACCTCGATTTAGAGTCCAATTTGGAAACAAATCCGTGCCTTTCTCGGTGAAATGGGAAGTTGCCTAAACGATGCATCTGGCTTTAGATTTTATGGGGAATATGATCTGGAAAAGGGAACGCCTGTTTCAGCTGGGGCAACACGCCCCGCGCGGGTCCCCTGGGGCTTCTCCTGCAAACAACGCGCGAGATCTCGACCCGCAGGGCCTCAGTCGACCTCTGCGCGCCAGGCTTGGGGTTGACCCCACACCAGCGCGCTCCCTTCCTGGCCTCGCCTGGGGTCGCTAGCAGTGGCTGACGAGGCTTTTTGACCAAAGGAGAAAGTTTGAGGCTGCAGATCACGTGTCCTTAAAGGATCTGGGGAGAGGGAGAGGCTCTTTGCAATTGGTGCCAAGAAACTCGAACATCCCGCGCTCGCCGCGAGGCGAAAAGAACTATCCTGGGGGAGCACAAGTGTTCCCGAGACTTTGCCAAAGTTTCCAGAGTCTGGAGGTAGCGTGCCTCCCACCCCCGCCCACCACTAGGTTATTTCCTAATCCCCTCTAGGCTGCCTCGCGCGAGGACCCAGGCGGGGCCCGGGGTGGCGGGGCAGGGAGAGTGGTGGGGAAGATGGACCTTCCTTGTGGCCGGCTCCTTTGGCAGTGGAAACCTCTAAGGGGTTAAAATGGCGCGGCTGGATGGGCGTGGGGAATGTTGCCAGTGTTCGGTCCCGACTCAGGGGAGAAACGGGGTGGGGGTGTGGGGATCCCGGAAAGGGCCGGAAAAGCCGGGAGCACCGGGAGGTGTGAGGCCAGAGTTTCTGCTACTGGGGGCTCTTCCAGGGAAGACGCTGGCGGGAATAGGATGGGGCTGGCAGCTGGGGAGCCTCGCGGTGGCTATTGCACGTCTTGGCCCCCCTGGACAGGGTTATGTCAGGAGAGCGCCCTGGCACCGAGCTCTGGCCGCTGGATAAGATACTCCCTCGCCGGCTCCCTCCGTGAGCGGGGCTGGGCGGGTGCGGAGGGGCGGGCGGTGCGCCTCGCCGAGCCCGGGGCGCTGAGGTCGGCAAGTCGTCTTCGGAACTGGCGGCGGCGCTTCTCCAGTCGACGTGGAAAAAAAAATCGTCTCAAATAGCACCCCTCGGTCTGCAGCCCTTTAACACTGGTAAAGTAGATAACAAGGAACTCTGCTGAACGAGGGAAACTCAGTTTAGAACGTCCCAGAGTTTCCAAGTTTGTCAAGCGACTGGGAATCTTGGTCGCCGCGTGGAGAGCTGCGCCCATTTCCCCTTCCAGAACAAAACTGAAGGCGTATTCCTCCAAAGGAAGGCTGCAGTCAGGCGCCACACAGAACACAGGCCGTCCTCTCCGGCCGATCTCGGGCTCGCCTCTCCCAGGGCCGTAGGGAGCATCTTTTCTGAGCAGCCCCGGGAGGGCAGCTCCGGGCGCTCTCCGCGCTGGGCCCTGCCGCGGCCGGTGCGTTACATCAGGAACCGCTTGGTCCGGTTTTCTGTCTGCTAGTCAAAACAATTGGCTGAATCTCGAAATAACTTTTTGATAGTCCGGAAAAGAAACACGACAAATAGACTCACCATCAGGCTTGCGTCAGAGAACCATTTTCCCCAGACTATAGTGAGATTGGTTTTTTCATTAGTTGCAGGAACTGAATTTTTTATGATTTACCTGCCTGCTGCAGTTCCTGAATGTATTCTTCTCCCCTCCTTTTCCCCACTTCATCTGGTTGTCAACTCCTTTCCCTCCCCGCCCCCATCCCCCATCCCTTTTAAAGCTCCGGGTACTGGAGTCCATCGTATCCAGTGTGTGTGTGTGTGTGTGTGTGTGTGTGTGTGTGTGTGTGTATCCCGCTAGTCTAGCCCAGCGTTTATTAATGGTCAGTATAAGCCACAGTGTTTGCATAGCCCTCACAAAATGGGTCATGTTTTCGGTTCCTTTGATCTGCAGCGACGGAAAAGTTTTGCTTTGCATATTCTCTTTTTTGCACATCGAGTTTAGTGACGGTGCTCTCCTCACAAGTTACAAGTTCCCTCCCCTTTCAAACAGTTATAGGGATCTATTTTTACAGGGACCCAAAGAGTTAGGAGAAATCCAGCATGTGCTAAGGCTCACCTTCACTTTTTTTTTTTTCCAGACAAGGATTAACATTAACGATGTAATCAGTTAAAACAGACTTTAATACGACTAAGCATGGATCTCCCCATTAACCTTGGCAATTATGTCACTTCAAAGAAGGAAGTATCAATAACGAAATTCTTTTGAATTAAATAAAATTATGGAAATTGTCCATCTGAGGTCTGGGCGCAGAAGAAGGAGGTTTCGGTATTTTAAAAAAGAACTCTTATTGGTGGATAATTATTAACATGAAATGAAATTTGTAAAGCTAGCCCTATCAGGGTACCTATATATATAAGTGCTTGATGAGTATTTAGTCTCCCTCTCACCATTTTCTAATTCCCATCCTTGAAAATTTTGGCAGGAAATACAGACTTCCCAGTGGCTAAAAAATTATGCTGAAACTTCTCTTGTGGTTCATGTAACCTCCACTTACTTAAACACACACACACACACACACACACACACACACACACACAATTTATCCAGGGAACTTTAATAGCTTATTAAACCTTAATGGAACTATCTAGGCAAAATAAAAATAATGGTGATTACGTATTCTAAATCCAAAACACATTAAATTAACTCGAATTTTTTGATGGTTCCAATAGGTAACTATTACCACCTGATTTCGTTTACCAGTTTCCACAGTAAAAACGAAATTTGTCAGCACTCGTTTGCTTCTAGCATTTCTGCTACAGCAGGCTTCGCCGGCAGACTGATCTTTCTAGACCTTGTCTCTTTCAGAGCGCCAATTTTATATTGAGGCTATTCAGTTCTCCACTTTTAAGAGAGACGGGTGCGCTTTTTTTTCCTTTAAAAATCAAATGAGAAAATGGAGAAAGAGTTTGTAGCACTCACGGGTGGAGAAAACCCATCTGCCTGATCCTTTTGTCCCGGTGCGGAGTCGCTGGAGAGGAGAGTCTCCTGGAGCCGCTTCGCGGATCCCACTGGGTCACCTGGTCCTGGCTTATTTTCTTTGAGGCCCATTCTCGGGGAGTAAATAGACAGTAGCGAGTTTCCTGGCAACTTTGCACTACTCTTTAAATAGAAGAGAATTCCTCCAGTTTGCCTCCCCTTATAGGCTTTCCCGCCTCAAATGGTTTTAAATGCTCCTCACAGTCTTTTTGCCCCTTCTCCCAATGACAAGGCAAGTCTCAGCGGGTGACCTTGGTGTGTGCCGCAGGGTTCAGGCTCTTGGAGCCCAGCTGCCCTGCTGAGAGAGCGGGAGGATAGTCGCACCTAATTAGTACGCGGCTCCGGCGGAGATGAGTGCGTGGGCACTGTGCGTGCATCTTGCACATGACACCCAAGTTCAAAGCGCCCTGCTTATGAAAACTTGGGGCATCAATATCGTCTCATCACTCAGGCGCCCTTAGCGAATCTGGACAGATCGAGGGGCGCAGTCTTGGCTTCCGGACCAGGACTTTCTTTTTTTGAGATCTATTTAGCTAGTTTAGAAAAATACACCTTATGCGAACATATACAGCTATTTTCTCGCCCTCCACTCCAGTGGTCTGCAAGCCCCTGGTGCTAGTGTGAATATTCCTGAGTCCTCAGCGGGTTCCCGCCCGTGCAGAGCCAAGAACACTGAGCGGAGGTCACTGTAAGTTCAGAGCCGTGCATCCTGGTTAGAATTGGGAGAAAAAATTCTAAGCCCGCCCGGAGCTGCTCAGAAAAGATGGGTCTCGGTCCAGCGCCCCCTTAAAGTCCTCAGTGCGCGAAAGTCTTGGATTACTGTGCTTTGCGCAAATTGGACGCCACGCCTGAAGGGCCCGGGGAATCAATCGCTTGCCTTCTGTGGGGTCCTGGCATCAGCGTGACCAGGACATGCTATTATTATTGCAAACCGAGACTTGAAGTGGACCCCCAGCCTCCACCCAAGCCCTGCGGCCAGGGAATAATTCTAAGGGCTCTCCCCTTTGGATGTCTAGGGTCGGGGCGGTCTCGGCTCCCTGGATCCTCTGGTGTCCCGGCACCGAGGGGCGCTCGGCAGCGGGGCAGAGGGGACGGCTTCGCGACCCCGCCAGGGGCACGAAGGAACGGCGGCCGAGGGAAGTCCACGCGGGCTCTGGCGCAGCAGCGAAGCTGGAGGCGTTTGCTCCGCTCTGCCCGGAGCAAGGGGCGCGCAGGGGAAACCGCTTCTAGAGCTTCGCGGGGAAGGGATCAGGGGCGGAGGGAATTCTGTATTGTAGTTGTGGATCTTTCGGGTCTCTGTCAGTTAACAGAAGCCTTTGGGGTGTGGGTCCGGGACGCAGCTCGGAGCCGTAAAACCTTGCCTGACCCGGCGCTCCCAGCCACTGCGGTGCAGCGGCCTTCGCCTTCTGGGTGCGGGACACAATCTGGCCCAAGGTCGTTCAAATCGGGGCCGGCCTACCCCTCAGAGAGAGCCTCTGCCCGTGGTCCAGTGGCAGGGAAGCCTCAGGCTACGGCCTAGATGGAGCATTCACAAGGGCGTTTCCAGGCCCCAGTGGCCTCTGAGCGGGGGGGTTAACTGAGGTTCAGGTTTCTTCTGAAAACCTGAACTGAGGTTCAGGTTCACAAAAAGAATTACACAAGTTTCCCAACTCTACAATCTGTTAACTCAAGGCCGATTACCTTCTTAGAATCCTCTAAGTATTTTTGCCTGTAAAGTGAATTTGGACTTTCTTCTTCTCTTCCTCACACAGCTGGTCACAGACAAAAGGTGGGTTACAGGCCTGGAAAAGATTCATCCCCTGCTCACACATGTGCCTCTTTCTTGGGACGTTGTGTGTTCTCCACACTCCTGGGCCGGTCAGGAGGGGTCTTGTGCTCTGCTAGGGAGATGGGCTTCCCTGTAGGAAGAGTGTGGAGGGAAAGGCCTAGCTGGCCCACTTGGTAGGGAGGGTCCCACGTGGCCTGCAGAAAGGCATGAAAATGACCAGGAGACAGGACCTGGGCCGATATGTGTGAAGGGTGGGGATCTGGAGGCATTGGGAAAACTCTCTCCCAGTGAAAAAGAGGCCCAAGAAGTTCTGCTGCCTGTTCTAAGAAGACAGGATGCTCAGTCTCAAGGTGGGACAAGGCCAGAGTTCCTTGCGACCAAACTAGGATCGGAAATCTGTATTTTCCTGGCTAAACTTCTTGTATTTTAAGCTTCTTTCTCATTTGCTTTCCGTTTACTCTTTAGTCAAGTGTTTCTGAAAATCTTGCCAAAAGGAAGTCATTCAGTTAACAGATATTTATTGAGAGACCACTGCATGTCAGGCACAGGAATAGGACGGTGAAGAAGACAGTTCTTGTCCTTACAGCTTACAATCCAATTTTTATCTTAAGAGAAAAAAAGCAATTAAAGGATGCCATGAAAAAGATACCTGGGTAGATCCAAGGTGAAGGGAGCATGGCTATTTGGGGCTACTTACAAGAACTTCAGTATCCTTGAAACTTAGAGGGCAGAGGACCTGCTGGGGGAGCAGAGAGACAGCTTGAGGAGAGGAGCCTGGGCCCTGAGAGGGGGACCCGGGGTGAATAGTTCATCATGGGGCTTTCATGGTGCACAGCAGGTGAAGCCGAGGGCTGTGTTAGATCCGATGCCCCCTAGGTTTCCTTCTGGTGTGAAGATTTGAAGGATTCACTTTTATCAAGGGAGCTGATGTTTCCTTGCCAGGCACCACATATATCCCTGTGCTATTCCACATGATTAATACTGCAGACTTTAAAATAACAATATGCAACTAAAAAGTACTTTCAAGAGAACTCATCTAGCAGAACGTTTTGTAAGAATATTGTAGTTAGAGAATTGTGTTGGAGATTAAATCATACATAGTGAACAAGACACTGTCCAGTCCTCACAATTTACCATCCAGTGGAAGATACAGAGAAATATATACGAGACATTCGAATTCACTGGAGAATAGAGAGCAGGCTTTATGCTCTCAGGAAGTTGGGTTATAGGGTTGGGGCATTTAGTTCAAGGTAGCTTGGGGAGGTCCCGTGAAGAAATCTGGGAGATGATTCATAGAAGAACGGCTTTTGTGTATTGACTGAGCCCTTATTCTTATATAGCATTCAAAATCCTCCTGCAAACACAGTATTTCTGGGGCTCAGAATCGCCCTGAATTAATAACTGTACTAGAAAGACAAAAGAAAGTTCTTGCAACTGATGAGACTTAAAAACGTCCCCTCTGGAAATGTTAAGGCCTTCACAATATTTCTAGGGCTCAGGATTGTCAAAGGCTACTAACTCTGCCAGAGAGACAAAAGAAAGGTCTTAAAACTAACTAGACTAAAAAAAGTGCTAGTTTGATGTTACAGTGATTAATTATGAAAATACTCAGGCATGATGCCTTTAATTGAATCCTTTTGTAGCATTATTGGTAGGGGCAGGAGGGAACAGCAATTCCTTGAATGCCTGCTGTTCCATAGGCCCTTGACATATATTGTCTCTTTTAATGCTCATGACAACTCCATCAAGTCGGTATTTTTATTTCCATTTTTTAGATTAGAAAAATGAGGTTCAGTGAGGTTATGCAAGGCCACTTGGGGAGTAAGTGGCAGACCCATCTGACTTCAAGCCTGTGTTCTCTTCCCTTTTCTCATGGAGTGCCTTCCCAACCCAGAGGGTGATGAGTCTAAAAAGGAATCATATTAAGAGAATTCACATTTGCAAGTTTTAAATTCCTATAAAAAAATAGGCTTGGATGAACTTATAATATCTCTATAAATTATATTTTAGGGTTGCCAATATAAAAAATTAAGGAGATCAAAATAAACATCAAGAATGCTTTATACAAATTAAATTAACAGAATGCAATTAATTTCTCTTTACCGTTGCTTGCTAGAAAATTTTCAGAATAAAGAGATGCTTATCCATTAGTTTTGCTTTATTACACAGAGAAACACATGCGTGTCTAGCCTTACACTTAAGTGGAAATTCCCTTAGGTCACTTTCCCTGGGTTGTGACTAAAGGCGGCTGTCATTATCATGTAGGCCATGTGAGGTTTGTGACTGGAGAAGGGATTATGGTCATGTTATAATGTTATAAGTTGATAAAATTTTATAGGTACAAGTAAAAGCTTTTTACTTAAAACGAAAATCCTAGGATTACATCAATCAATCAATTCAGCAAATATCTTTTGAACATCTTCTGCCTGCCAAGGACCGTGCTGTGTGCTGAGGATGTAACGTTGATCAAGACAAACTGAGTCTTTGCTACTGGAGACAGCCGATCAGGAAGGAAGGAAAACAAGACTTGCTTGGCTTCTGCCGTGTGCCAAACACTCTCCTAGATTCATTTAATCCTTCAGACGAGCCTGCTGTCTGTCCCTGTATATGCAGAACATGCGCAGAAAAAAAGTGAGCCTCAGAAAAATTAAATAGCTTGTTCAAGGTCATACAGCTTGTAAATGACAGAGCTCCAATTCAAACCCAGCAATAAAGACAAAGTTCTTTTCACTATGCTACACTACATCCTTGACTATGAAAATACTAAAAATTGTGAGTACTTGTTAGTCATTTTATCCCTCCTTGGCTTGTTTCCTCAATTAAAACAGCTAGGTGACTATTCTTACACTGTTCACCTCATAGAACACTCTTAAAACCCAAAGCACTGTAAAAAAGTTTTTTTACAGTGCTTTTTAATTGTTTAGCTTAATTTAATTTTATAGGAGAAAAAGCATATGAACCCTAATAACAGGTGTGTCATAATAATCTATTGGTAGAAAAAAAATCCTAGTTCGATAGGATTAGATTTTGACAAATTATTATTGTTGCTTTTCTTTTATTAATTTAACACCAAGCATTTATTGGAAATAGTAGAATTATGTCAAGCCTATAGATACAGAGATTTCTGAGCCTGTAGATACAGAGATACAGGATAAGGGCAAATTCCTTATCCAAAAAGGAGCTCCAAGTCTAGTGGGTGAGAGACATACCTATTTAGGTAAATTATAAAAATGTGCTGTAACAGATGCCCAAGGTCTCTGTTGCACAGACTGGAGTGCGGTGGTGCTATCATGGCTCACTGCAGCCTCAACCTCCTGGGCTCAATCGATCATCCCCTCTCAGCCTCTCAAGTAGCTGGGACCACAGGTATGTGCCACCATGCCAGGCTAATATTTTGATTTTCTGTAGAAACGGGGTCTCCCTGTGTTGCCCAGGCTAGTCTCAAACTCCTAGGCTCAAGCAGCCTCCCAAAGTGCTGGGATTATAGGTGTGAGCTACTGTGTCTGGCCCCAACTCTTCATTTTAAAGTTTTCCAATAGTTCTTGTAAAGTCTGCTTACACAGGCATTTGGGAAAGAGAGCTAGACCACTTGATTAGAGTGAGGTGGCCTAGAGAAAAACAGCTTTACAGCCTCTGACAATGTTGACAAGGATGTGGTTATATTCTACTAGCATAGATTAAGGATTCAAACAGATTTAGATAATTCAGTGTGCCATGGATGGGAAAGGTTGATGGGAAGTCTTCAAAGTAGATATAGGCAACATAAATTATAAAACATTATATGGCGGGGGGCATTTTGGCTAATAGTTTTACCCCTGAGTTCATTTAAAACTGTCAGTGGATGCCACTCATTTCTAGGGCATCTAGTCGATCCAATAAGAGTACAGCAAAGACAGGAGTTCAAGACCAGCCTGGACAACATGGCAAAACCACAAAAATACAACAAATACAACAAAAAATACAACAATTAGCTGGGTGCAGTAGCACGTGGCTATAGTCTCAGCTATTCCAGGGTTGAGATGGGAGGATCACTTGAGCCTGAGAGGTCAAGGCTTCAGTGAGCTGAGATAGCACCACTGCCCTCCAGCCTGGGCAACAGAGTGAGACCCTGTCTCAAAAAAACAAAAAGTACAGTAAAAAGTTCTGAACAGATTTTTTCTAAGCAAAGGAATGTTTTATTCAAATGAAACTTTAACAAAAATCTAGTATATAAAGAACTGCAGTGGCTGAAGAAGATGGATGAGGAGGGATGCCCTGACAACCACCAGAACAGCCATGCATTCAGTAGACTGAGGGGCCTGACATCAAGTCTTGCCTTCCGTGTATTCCAGGCCTGGAAATAGGCAGCCACATCTGAGGTGCACAGTAAGTATATGATGACTGACTGAATAAATGAATGAAATGCCATCATTTTGCCTCAAAATGTAATTGAGGAACACAAAGCCGCTAACATTTTCATTAGTAAAAACCAAGGTAATGAATCCATTTAATAGCTCATTTTCATCACCAGATTCTTCTGGCCACTCACGGTCCTTACTTGCCTTCTTTGAACATGAGCTTATGAAGCATTTGGTTTTTACAGTCCAATTTCCTCTAGGACTGTTTCCATTTGACATAATCAGGAAAAGTACCCACCTGAGTTCAGGAAACTTGGCGAAATTCAGGCTGCATTTTAGGGGGTGAGTGGTGGGATAGGACCAAGAGGGAGAAAGAAAACAATTTTCTTGTAAGGATCACACACGGCTAATTTTAAAAATAAAATTATTCATCTAATTATATAAATAATGTATTGTCATTGTAGAAAGTTTGGAAAATACAGGAAAGCCTAACGAAGGAAATAAAATTTACTTTCCCTGCCATCACCCAGAGATAATGCTGTCATTGATGTCTATCCCTCCGTTTATGTCTTTATGAAGCAGGATAACATATATAACATCCAAATATGTTTTAACTTGCTTTTATGACTACATAATATATGCAAATATTTTATGTTGTTAAATATTGTTCTAGAACATGATTTTTAAATTTCTGTATCATCACCGATGGAAGAATGTACCACATTTTGTCTAACAAATTTCTTTTATTTATTATTTATTTATTTATTTTTAAAATTTTTTATTTTATTTTCTTTTATTATTATTACACTTTAAGTTTTACGGCACATGTTCTTATTGTTGAAAGTTTGACTTATTTCCCCTCTTTTTTCTATTATGAATAGTGCTACATTGAGTATCCTGTAGTCTGAGTGTGTGTCTGTTTAGTATTTATGGCATGCTACTTATTTTTTTATTTTTATTTTTAATTGTTGTGGGTACATACACAGTAGGCGTATCTATTTATGGGGTACAATGGCATGCTACTTTTTTTTTTTTTAGACAGGGTCTCACTCTGTTGCCCAGTCTGGGGTGCAGTGGAGTGTGATCACAGCTCACTGCAGCCTCAACCTCCTGGGCTCAGGTGATCTTCTCACCTCAGTCTCCAGAGTAGCTGAGACCACAGGCATGCGCCACCACACACTGCTATTTTTGCATTTTTTTGTAGAGATGGGGGTCTCACCATGTTGCCCAGGCTGGTCTCAAACTCCTGGGCTCAAGTGATCTGCCTGCCTTAGCCTCCCAAAGTGCTGGATTACAGGTGTGAGCCATTGTGCCTGGACGGCATGCTACTTTTTAAGGCTTTTGATGCACATGGGCAAATTCTAGAATGGCTGTACTGAAGTAGACATTGTGGACAATGCATTTGGGTTCTTGTTTCACACACCAGAGCTTCACTTTTCATCTGCAACGGCATTCTGACCATTTTTAATGAGCATTAGTTATTTGACACTGAGCATACCACTTTCCTAACTTTGAGAAGAAAGAGAGGTATTAAAGTCTTGGGTGTGGCTGTTTTTCAGAATTTACAATTAAAAATCTATCTCAATATTTTGCTGTCTTTAAAAAGCAGTGAAGTCTGAGGAAGGATATTAGTGGATTCAGTGGCTGCTGTTCATAATGCCTGCAGGACATTTTGAGTGTTTCCTTCCTGAGTTCAGAGCCTCATCCTTGCATCTCAATGAGACATTACCCTAGAACCTCTACCACCATGACTACCAGCACTTCTGAATTGAAACTGTCTTTGGCTGTCAATTTGCTTTGGGGACCTTTTCTAGAAGTTAAATTCATTTTTGTGGAGGCTAAAACTAGTCACTCGATCACATTTGTGATATGAGTCATGTTAGAATAAAGATCTAGAAGAGTGGTAGATCCTATCTATTTCTCCTAGTCCCTCTGAGTTCAATCTGGATTTGAGATTTACTTTTCATGATCTGACACAAAGTATGTGTGTGTATGTGTATTTTGAAAAATTTGGACAGGAGTCCCATATGATGTTGAATTAATCAAATATAAATACACACACACACACACACACACACACAGACACACACAAACACAGAGACACACACTTTATTCCATTAGGGAAAGTATGCTTTCTTTTTTTTCTTTGCTCACAAAACTGAGAAATTGGCAGAATATTTTACTTGTAACTTGGCAGTATTGCAATTTACAGACGAGAAAGGCAAGCCAAATGGGGTGAAAATTGTTTGAGATTTTTTTTCCCAGTTTTAGACAGTGAAAATCATGTAGCTGAGCGTGCACATTCAGCCGTTTTCTGCTTGATTTTTAACCGCGTTTGTTCATTGGCACTGCCAGAGCTAGTTACAACTTCCCGGTGCAAGCATGTGATGGCCAGGGGAAGGTGTGGGGATTCGTGGCTGTCCTCCCCATGCTGTTAATGTTAAAATAACTGTTGTTTGAATTGTTTTGAGATACTGATTAGAGAAATATGAAATGTGATATTATTTGAGCTTCATAAATCCATCTTAATTATCAATATATAAACACAGACTTAGGAGTGGGAGATCCAGATCAGACATGTTTACAGGCCTGAGCTTTTTCCCTGAGTTTCTGGAACATTGTGGTGCCTGAGACACAGCGGGAATCCGACGACTCTGAGAACGGACTTTCCCTTTTAAATGCTGGAGGCTTTGAAATCGTCTTCACAATGAGGGAGGATTCATGAAGTAATGAAAAGCTGTTTCCTCTTTAAAACGTTCAGACAGCAGCACAAACATCTGGGAATTTGTTTGAATATTTGGGTTCCCTGAATTACCCATTTCCTTAACATACATTTTACTCACTTTTCCAAGGGAGATACATTTCCACTTCATGTTTTTCCCAGTTTAGCTGTGTTAGGCTCTTCACTTTAGCATTTAGGTTGCTTTGTATTTAAGGACACAGGTTAAGGCCGTATTATGAAAGGTATGATTTGGGTTTGGGGGAGCAGGATGTTGTTATGCGTGAGGGGCAAAGTGATTTTTGTGTGTGACACAAGTTTCAATTACATCATGGTGTCATCCTTATAAATTAAATTTAAAAACAGTTGTGCCAAAAAAATAGCCACTAATGTTTCTTTTAAAAAATGATTAAGCAACAATATTTACTCAATACTTGAATTAAGCAAAACTGTCATCTTCTTTCTCCTTTTCAGAACATAATTCCTCTTTCAACTTCAGAAGTCATGAGACTTCCCTTTCTTTCTCCATTCTCTTCCTCACACTGCAGTGTCTCAAAGGGTGAAAATGTCTGTGTGTGGGAGAGGGTGGTGGTGGTAGGGCAGTGGTCAGAACATTCTGGAATCCAGGATAAGAAAAACCAGCTTGATTTCTGCACTTAGGACATTGTTGATGTTTATTTAGGGATGTGCTATCTGGATTGATGGAAAAATTTGGAAATACTTAAATATTTCAGTATGTAATATCAGATGATGAGACAGTGCAGCACTGATAGCTTCCTGGTTGTCAGTGTGGCTCTGTATCTCTGTTTTACTTGTCATATTTGTACTAAGACAGGTGTGGTTTTAAATGGTCAGTATTGAACTATTTTTGACTAATTAGATGCGTTACGTGTGACTTGCCAGTTTATAATTAGTTTATAACATATGAGAAAAAATATGAGATATATTGATTGGTATAACTATACTCAATATAATTTAATCTAGTTGACTTTTTTAATAGGCATTTTAGGATACCACAATTACTGCTGTGAACTTCAATGGGTTATGAATGACAATTGTTACTGTGGAGCATCAGGCATGTAGAAAGTATAGGGATTGGGCTTAATACAAATTTAGTGGCATAACCTGGCAGTCGCCTATTTGATTATAATTCTGCTGTTATTCTGAATGCTGTTCATCTGCCCTTATCTCATACAAGTAGGTTGCAGAACATATTTTTAAAAATCTGGCCGGGCACAGTGGCTCATGTCTGTAATCCTAGCACCAATTCCGAGGTTGGAGGTTGGCCCGAGGTCAGGAGTTCAAGACCAGCCTGGGCAACATAGTTAGATCCTATCTCTACAAAAACTTTTAAAAAATGAGGTTGGGTGTGGTGGCTCACGCCTGTAACTCCAGCACTTTGGGAGGTTGAGGCGGGTGGATCACAAGGTCAGGAGATCAAGAGCATCTTGGCTAACATGGTGAAACCCAGTCTCTACTAAAAATACAAAAAATTAGCCGGGTGTGGTGGTGGGTGCCCATAGTTCTAGCTGCTGGGGAGGCTGAGGCAGGAGAATGGCGTGAAACCAGGAGGCGGAGCTTGCAGCGAGCCGAGATTGCCTCACTGCACTCCAGCCTGGGCGACAGAGTAAGACTCCATCTCAAAAACAAAACAAAACAAAACAAAACAACAAAAAAGAGCTGGGCGTGGTGGTGCACACCTGTAGGCCCAGCTACTCAGGAGGCTGAGATGGGAGGATCACTAGAGCCCAAGAGTTGGAGGCTGCAATGAGCTATGATTGCGCCACTGTACTCCAGCCTGGGTGACAGAGTGAGACCCTGACTCTCTAAAATAAATAAATAAATAAATAAAAATCTGGCTATATGAGCTGGCAAGTTTGTTTATTTACTTTAAAAGTTAAACAGCAGTTAATTGTGATTTGTGGATCACTTCTTCCCCATTGATTTAATCTCTGCTTGCTTAAATAAATTAAGGTACTGTATATTCTGGATTATACTTCCTCCGCCTCAAATTTAGGAATATTGTGAAGTGAGACTATGATACTTGACTGTGGAAAGGGATATATTTGTACCCCATTACCAAGTTTTCTTCTTGGTGTCTTTCTCTAGTTCAGATGGAACTATCATTTATATCTAGGTCTGATGAAATAAAACTGAGGGAGAGGGGCTTCCAGGTCCCCATTTCTTAAAACATCATGTTGCCTGACATGAATGAATGCATAGCCACACTCTGGTTCTCTGAATCTGTCAGTCAATTATGTGCATAGTTCACAACTAGGACGGGATGTCCTGTGAAGAAAAGATAGGCATTAAGCCCCTGTAAGTATGAGGATTGCTTGCGACATGTCCCAAGCAATTGTAGTTCATCGTTGAGATCAAGAATGACATGTTTGGCTGGGCTCGGTGGCTCACACCTCTAATCCCAGCACTTTGGAAGGGTGAGGCGGGCAGATCACCTGAGGTCTGGAGTTCAAGACCAGTCTGGCCAACATGGTGAAACCCCATCTCTACTAAAAATACAAAAATTAGCCACACGTGGTGGCTCACTCCTGTAATCCCAGCTACTCAGGAGGCTGAGGCAGGAGAATCATTTGAACCTGGGAGGCAAAGGTTGCAGTGAACCGAGATTGCGCCATTGCACTCCAGCCTGGGTGACAGAGTGACTCCATCTCAAAAAAAAAAAAAAGAAAACATGTTTGGCTTTGTGGTACAAAGCAAGGTTTTCATTAGCAAAGGTGAAAGTGCCCAATATCCTGTTATATCAAACTCGATTGATTAATGAGAGGGATGAAGGTTATGGATGTTTTTGTTTGTTTTGGAGGGTGTGTATGTGTGTAGGGGATGTTTAATGTGAGTCAGGCAGTGTGAGAATAGTTTCTGGGGTCTGGTCCCATTGAGAACAACCTGATTCTGGTAATCTTTGAATATCATTTAGCACATTACGTGGCTCTTAATAAATGGGTCTGCTTCATAGTTACAATAGAAATTGACCCCTCTGCCATGTGGTCCCCTCCTTCCCTCCATTTGGCCTTTTATCCTTGGATTTGGGTCACAACCTTTGGGGAAGGTGGAAACAAAGCAGAACTGGCAATTATCCCAGTGATCTGGATTCTAATTAATTAAGACCTACTTTTTTTCTCCTTTTTTGGAGAATTGTGCCTGTAGGCATTTTGTGGGAAGGATGCCTTTCTTATTGAATAACTATACCTCAAGCTTTTTTTTTTTTTTTTTTTGGACCCAGGAAGGGATATAAAAAATAATTAGTTATGAGGGGCACCACTGAAAGTAGATTTACACTCAAGCCAGGAATTTATTTGCATATCAAATAAAGGACAGAGTCATGCATGATGTCTCAGAATCTCTAGTTATCCTAATCAGTAAAGAAAATGAAACCAGATGTGTTCATTTCAGCTTTGAATTGTGTTACTATTAGAATAAAAATTAAGTTCCCTTAAGTATCCTTTTAGGTCAAATCTAATCATTTCTCTAGATATAATTCTCAGAAAAGCCAGTGGCATTTTGATAGTGGAACCTGGTATTTTGCTGGACTTAACAGTTCTCTGTGAAGCTACATACAAATTTTATCCATTGACCATTATGCTGTACATTTCTTAAAGTGCTATTTTTGTTGTGGTTTCAGTGATTCTCATCCAAAACATAGCTGCATCATGTCATGGAAAAACACTGGACTGGGAGTTAGAATCAATTCTCCTCTCAGCTCTTCCATTAAATGAAAAGATTTGTGCTTTTGGAAAATCACTTTAACTCTTTGGACTTCAGTTTTGTTGGCCTGCTACATAAGGTCTCTACCATCATTGAACAGTTTAGGTCTTTATTAGAACATGCACAACATAGTGAGCTAAATACAAACTCATCTGTAAAAATTTGACATCTTAAGCTTCAGAGTAACCCTGCTTAGTATTTAAAAGCAAATGTCAATGTCAGAAGGTTGAAGTCCTAACAGTATTAGAAAAGCAAATGCCATCAACTTATTGAACCTACAGTTTTTAAAAATTTGTGTCTTAATAATATTTAATGTTTTTATCCGTTATACTGGTAATCCATGTTCACTGAGAAAGTTTATAAAACTCAAAAAAAAATCGATCTTAATCTCACCACTCAGAACTAACTAGCAATATTTTGATATGTTTCCATTCCTTTTGGTTCTCTGTATTTCTCTTATATTCTATGCCATGTATGATTTATTTTTACAAAGTTGGAATAATAGTTTTTCTATCATTTGTTTGTTTTTTTTGTTTTTTTTTTTGTTTTTTTTTTTTAGATGGAGTCTCACTGCAATGCCCAAGCTGGAGTGCAATGATGTGATCTCGGCTCACTGCAACCTCTGCTTTCCAAGTTCAAACGATTCTCCTGCCTCAGCCTCCTGAGTAGCTGGGATTACAGGAGCGTGGCACCATGCCTGGCTAATTTTTGTATTTTTAGTAGAGATGGAGTTTCACCATATTGGCTAGGATGGTCTGAAACTCCTGACCTCAAGTGATTTGTCTGCTTCAGCCTCCCAAAGTGCTCGGATTACAGGCGTGAGCCACCGTGCCCGGCTGTTTCTGTTTTTTTCACTTGGGGAAACATTGTGAGTTGCTTCCCATGTCTTTCTTCCAAAAGATGGTTTTTAAAGGCTTTTAATTTTTGTTTTTGAATTACATATACTTATATATAATTATAATTATATATATGTAGTTTTATTTTATGAAGCAGAAAATTAAACTTTCTCTCTCCCTGCATTCTGCCAACCCACTCTCTCTTTCTCAGTCACATTCCCTGTAGGGAAGTCCATTTATAGTTTGGGGTATATTCTTAAGGTCCGTAATAGATGTAAGTATATACATGTAATAGATGTAAGTATATATGTGTAAAAGGTGTAAGTATATAAATGTAATAGATGTAAGTATTTAAATATGTATATATGGCCATATGTGAGAGTTTTTTACTTAAATAAGGCCATTCCATTCACACTACTCTGCACTCTGTGATCTTTCATGCTGCATTACTGGGAGTAAGGAGGTATTTTCTAGTTAATATCTACTGCCCCAGCTAGTTCACAGTAATGGCTCCACAGTGATTCCCACTGTGGATGTCTGTTTTTTGTTTTTTTTTTTTCTTGATGGAGTCTAGCTCTGTTGCCCAGGCTGGAGTGCAGTGATGTGATCTTGGCTCACTGCAACCTCTGCCTCATGGGTTCAAGCGATTCTCCTGCCTCAGCCTCCTGAGCAGCTGGGATTACAGGTGCATGCCACCATGCCCGGCTAATTTTTTTGTATTTTTTAGTAGAGATGGGGTTTCACCACATTGGCCAGGCTTGTCTTGAACTCCTGACCTCATGAACCACCTGCTTCAGCCTCACAAAGTGTTGGGATTACAGACATGAGCCACCGCACCCGACCGGATGTCTGTTTTTATTTAATCAATCACCTATTGCTGGACATTGTGGTTGGTTGAAGTTATTTTATTTTGTTTTAAAAAGGGTTGCATAATATCTTGTATCCAAATCTTTGGGTGCATCTTTGATTATTTCCCTAGGATGAAGTCCTGAGTCCACTGGGATGTACGTGTGGCTTTTGATATTGCCAGTTTCCCTACAGAAAGGTCATCCTGTTTTACATTCCTGTAAAATGTGTATGAGAGGCCCTTCTCTGACCTTTTCCCACTCTGAACTAGTCAAAACTTAAGGCACATTTTTCATCATTATTGTACCAGTTTTTATCTCAATTTGAGTCCAGGACATTCCTTTCAGAGTATGGGGAAAAAGGTCATCCAGATTCTCTGGTGCCTTGATCATCTTTAACTTTTCTAATGAGACTTTGTAAAGAATCCTGGGAAGTTATAAGTTCCACTATATGGTATTTCTATTTTTATTTGTCATGATGGACTCATAGATTAATAATTTATTCCTTTTCTTAAATTTAGAAACTGGCTGACTTAGATTTCCTCTCTTATTAAAATATAAAGTCCTTTGGGAATGGTAACATATTATCGAATGTTGTGATTTGTATTCCAGGAACTAGAGTCTGTTTTGATTGAGCGTCTAAAAATCCTTGTTAGGGAGGGAGGAGAAAAGTGCCCAAGATCAGTGGGTAGGGCCCCTGGTCCTAGGGAAAGAGTCATTGTTGATTTACCACCATTAGTAATAAGCCATTCATTAAATCCATGAAGACAAATCATGTGTTACATTTTAGTTGTAAGTTTCTTGATCTTTAGATTTTGTGACTCTTCAGTTATTGCTATGCTTTTTTTTTAAGGAAAGAAAGTTCACAAATAGGCAATGTTTTAATATATGGCCAATACCATTTTAATATAGCACTCCACTGTGGGGGTTCAGTTTATGACAATGGAATACAGCCATAACTAGTCACAAAGGAACCGAGATCATGATATAATGGGGAACAGGTACAACCCTAATGCAGGATGCTTGCATTAGATTCTTGGCCCTGTGCAATTAGTATCCTGAATTACTCTGTGCAGGTAACTTAGGTCATGACAATACATGCTTTATATACTTCTAATAAATAGCACTGTAACCAAGCAGTTCAAAGTGGGCTTCTAACACTCCATGACATCTTCATTAGATCAGATGATCACAATACAACTGGATAAAAAGATCACCTTGCCACTGCATTCAGTTTGTGCTGTACAGATAGGCCTTTTATTCCTCTGTCTTAATTTTTCCATCTACAGAAAAATATTGGTGCCAATATAACATGAGATTCAGAAACTATGACTTTTTGTCTTCATTTACTCAGCAAATGCTTATTTGAACATGGCCATGTCGACTATGTGCCAGGTCCTGTGCTATCCACTTCAGTTTACAGTGGTGGGAGTCAGAGGAGTCAGGCCAGAAGACACATAAAAGGAGCCCACTCTACATCTGGCACCACTGGATTCTACATTGCAATGTAAATGTCCCTGTCAAGACCTTCACTACCTCCTGCTCTGCAGCAGGAGGTAAGAGCCCATCTGTGCAATTTGCTGCCCGACTTTCTTTCAGTACTTGGAGGTTGGAAGGGGGGAAAAAAGCAAACTTTGGGTATTAAAAATATCCCTCTCCTTATCAATCTTGATTTCTGAATTTCATTATGGTGTTAATACCATTCGTCATTTATTATACAGATGGCAACAATTTGTTTTTGATAAGCAACTAAGTACTTTTCAATCAGTGGCTAAGACCAACTCGTTGAACACAATGGGATGGTTAATTAAAGACATTCTAAATACACACACAACTCACAGATGTATGCAGGGACATGCATACAACTGTTAAGGCAGCCTGCTTTGGTCCTGAAGAATATAATTTGATTTACAGTTGAGAAATACAAACTAAACTCTGTTTGGGGAAAAATTATGCCCTAAAAAAATGACTGGGGTAGAAATACTGTATTTGAGAAATGAGAACTTTAAAACACTCCACTTTGTCTTTGTTAAAATGGGCGTAATAGAAGTAGAATTTTGCCAAGATGTTTAACCTTATTGAGGCCACAAAGTAGGAAAGGTTTCATTTTTAATTTTGCAAAACCCAACTTTCTTTCTTCCTCTTTGTTTATTTCCTTGTTTTCCTCCCATCTCCCTCCCTCCTTCCTTCCCACCTTCCTTCCTTCTTTCCTTCTGTCTTTTCTTCTATCTTTCCTTCCTTTTTTCTTTCTCTGTACTCTCCTGTCATAATCAAGAGTAAAAAGTTTAACTTTATGCGTCTGAATACATTTATTCATGGATTCTTATTTAATAAAAATAGAAAAAAAAACACTCGTAAAGAAAACTCTTGGTGAGTTACAAATGGCACGCTTCCTTTGGGGCGCAGGAACTCAGGGTGCTCTTAAACACCTTGACATTTTCAGGACTTTCTGCCACCTGGGATTTAGATCAAAACTGCAGTGCGTGTCAGACCATCTCAGAACAAGGAATGTTTGTCTCAGACATTATTATGCCCTATCTCTTGATGAAAGACTGGGATAGAGTCAAACCATGTGTCTTGGTGTTTGTTTAATATTTGTGTTCCGCATTTATTAGCTGATGAGTTACTGGAGATTTGCATTCTTCTGAGTCAGCCAGTATGACTTATTTTATTGCAGTCTAAAGTTGTACTGAAGGGTGCCTTGGAAAACATGTTCTCCAAATGTTGGTCAAGACTGACATTCACAGAATTTAAAGCTGGATGTAATGTTATCCAATGACAGCCTCGAAAATATGATGACTCTGCAAGAAATCAGGGGAAATTCAGAATGGCTGTTAAGACCACTCCTAAGACTATCTTGACTATGTGAATTCTTTCTCCAGTTTTTTCTGTGTCATCCCAGCTTGCCATCTCTAGCTCCTGCTTCACAGGCCTCAAACTACCTCTCCAGTCCACTTCAGTGCCTTAACAGCTCAGATTTCACTTCCAGTAGTCCAGGGCTTTTACATAAATTAGAGCAAGAAGAGAATATAGTGGGGAGAACAAAACTGATTAAAAGGTTGGAAAAATAAGACTTATGAAGAAAGGTTAAAGGAGCTAGGATTATTCAGCTTGGAAAAGAGAAACTAGTGGGTGGCTTAATAAAAGTTTTCAAGTATATGAAAGGTTATTATATGGAGACTGGTGACCAGCTGTTCTCCTGCTGCTGAGAAGAGAACAAAAGGAAATTATCTTTAACTTCTGCAGTGGGGAGCTAGCTTGGAAATAAAGGATTTCCCAGTGGTGAGGTTTGTTAAACATTAGAATGCATTACCATGGCGTCTCTTTTTCTGGAGATCTTTGGAAATAAGACAGGGACTGGTGTGGAAGGGATGGTTTAGATAGGTGGAGGCTTGCCTAAGTTACTGGAGAATCAACCAGATGACCTGTGGAAGCTCTTTGCTGGTCCTTTGAGTCTACACCAAGCCAACTGGACCTCAGCCAGACAAGATATGGAGAAGAGCCAGGCTAGTTCATGCCTTTGACTGTTTCAGCAGAGGCTGAGCCAGTGTTCACCTTGTCACAGGCTCAGTTTTCTTGATATCTAATTGTTATTTGGTGGTAAGTAGTGATTGGAGCAGGAATGGGAAGGAGGTTAAAAAATTCAACCAGCTAAAAAATACATAAGATCTCCCTCAAAGAATACTTCAGTGAGTAAGGGTGAGGCCTATGAAATATGAAGTGCCCTTGTAATTTTTTTTTTTAAGATTTCAAACGTTTTTCCTCAACACTATACCTTCTATGTGTTCATGTAAACTGCTCCTTTAAGCTTTTGAGATATAGAAGTGTATGTGTGTCTCTAAAAAATGGAAGAAGTGTTCCATTTAGTTCTTATTAATAAATGGATAAGGATTATGGGATTTTGGACTCAGATGGAATGTTGGAGAGATCATTTAGTTTAACACAGTGGATCAGTTTTTCTGGACTTCTAGGCTTAATAATCCCAAAATTATATTGCCATGACATAAATATAGTATTATACTTACCACAAGAATTTAAGTATAATATAATCATGTTAACAAAAACATCTCAGTGCATTTATTATTTTTGTCAAACAATATGTTAGTAAAATATTTTTCAAAGAATTGAACTCTGTTTTTTAAATTTAGTTCGTTATTTAGACATAACCTAAAAGATGTTGACAATACATTCCTTTTTTTTTTTTAGATTGAAGCGTTTTTTAAATTGTGGTAAAAAATTCCACAATATTTAATTTACTATTGTAACTTTTCTTTTTTTTTTTAAATTGAAACAGGGTCTCACTCTGTTGCCCAGCCTAGAGTGTAGTGGTACGAACATAGCTCACTGCAGCCTTGACCTCCTGGGGTCAAGTGATCCTCCTTCCACCACAGCCTCCTGAGTAGCTGGGACTGCAGGCGCATGCCCCCAGGCCTGGCGAATTTTTTAATTTTTTGTACAAATGGGGTCTCTCCATGTTGCCAAGGCTGATCTTGAACTCCTGGTCTCAAGCGATCCTCCTGCCTTGGCCTCCAAAACTGCTGGGATTACAGGCATGAGCCACTGTGCCTGCCCATTTTAACCATTTACAATGTATATTTCACTAGTGTTAAGTATATTCATATTGTTGTGCAGCAGATCTCTAGACCTTTTTCATTACGCAAAACTGAAACTATACCTACTAAACACCGATTCCCTCTCTCCTCCCTGCCAGCCCTTAGGAACTCCCTTTCTACTTTCTGTTTGTATGATTTTAACTACTTTATATACTTCATTTGAGTGGAATAATACAATATTTGTCCTTTGAGACTGGCTTGCTTTGCTTTGCGTAATATCTTTGTGGATTATATGGTAGTTCTATTTTTAATCTTTTTGAGGGAACTCCATACAGTTTTTCATAATGACTGCACCATTTTACATTCCCACCAACAGTGCACAAAGATTCCAATTTCTCCCCATCCTCACTAATACTTGTTATTTTCTGTTCTTTTGATAGTGACCATCTTAATGAGTGTGAAGTGATATCTTATTGTGGTTTTGATTTGCATTTCTCTTATGATTAGCGATGCTGAGTATCTTTTCCTGTGCTTGTTGGTCATTTGTGTATCTTTTTTGGAGAAATGTCTATTCAAGTCTTTTGTTCATTTTTAAATCAGGTGTTTTTTTTTGTTGTTGTTGTAAAAACACAAGTTTCTTAGATATTCTGGATATTAACCCCTTATCAGATATATGATTTGTGAATTCTCCCATTCCGTAGGTTATCTTTTCATCTTTTGGTTGTTCCCTTTGAATGCACAGAAGTTCTAAATAATTTACTAAGCTTTAAGTATTGAAATTTGAATTGAGGTTAAAAATTTTCTTGATTACTTCAAACATATTATTTCAATAAAACCACAAAAGGTATTGATTCAATATGAATCACTGATTATGAACACACACACACACACACACACAAGCAAACATAAACCCTTTATTCCTGAACAGTTATAAGAAAAGATTATACTGCTTCAGTTGTTATCCTAGAGATTTTTCTTTCAACTATTTAAGAAGTTTGAGATTAAACTGTTTTAAACTTCTGATACCATTCTACAAAAATGTCATTAAAGAAAATGAAAGTAACTTTTTACTGTGCAGCATCAGAATAATGAACATGGTGTATTCTTTCTCTTTTAATCATTTCCTTTAATACTTCATTCACAAAGATTCTTAAAGAAGCAACCACAGTGAGGACGTGCTTTGGCAGGCAAGGAGAGGACTTGCACTCTGTCTCCCGCTCCACTGTCTAACTTTGAACTATTAATGTAAATCCCAGAAACCTGAACTGTTACCATTTCCTTGCCCAATAGGGGTAACCAGACCTATTCTCACTAACCTGGTGAATGTCCGAAAAATACATAGGTCAGTCTGATATTTTTGGGACTTCCTAAATTTTCTTTGCTTTTGCAAGACACTCAGATCTATACAGCCTAATTTGTTTTTACGAACACTAGAAGAGTACTTCAGATTGGAGTTTTCACCTAAAGAATATAACAAATGGGGAGTAAGTTTAAGAAACCAGAGGGAGCCTGGTGCTTCTGGCACAGGTAACACAGTTAACTCAAGTCTTTTGGCTTCACCAACAATGGCCACCTGAAGCTTGGCCAACCCTCTGTATATGCCCTTTCTCTAATCAGAGAGGTCATATGCCACGGAAGATTTTTCTCAGTTTTTAAAAATCCCCTGGCTGGTTATCCTGATTCCTTAAGACAGTTTTTTGAAAGTAACAAAAGTAGAATGTTTGATGCATTTTATGGGTCCATGGTAAAGTTAGATACATGTGCGTATGAACACGTGTTCTTAAGAATCCTGTGTAGTCAAGAGAGCTGAGTCTTCAGAACTCAAAGTTGGCCTAATAAAAGACACCAGACTACAGTATTTGCTTTGTTTGTTCCGTTTGACTGAACCAAATGTCTTCAAGTTTCGTTTTCAATTTTTATCGTAAAAACCGTGAAAAGCAAGGTGTTTGCTTACTGCTGGGATTTGATTCCATCTTAAAGACCTGGAGCAGAAGTTTATATGGATTTCAGAAAGCAGCTGTTTTATGTGCATACATAGTACAAGGTAGAAAAATGTAATGTAACCCAGTAAGATTAAATAACAGCATAACAAAAACTTAAAAAATTCGAAGTTGAATATGTAGTACACCTCTCACAGTGGAAGTCCTGGCTTTTAAGAAATTGCTGCAAGCATTTAACATGAGAAATCTGTGAATGTTCATTCCTAGCATAAAAAAGATCGGATATGATTGTAGGTTTCTGTGTTGTTGCTCATATTGAGCCAGCTATTCATGTATTCAGATTCATGGGAGAATTTCTAGCATGAGTTCTGTCTGGTATATCACTCTGTGTTATGGTTTCTCTATCTACCTTTACGATGCACATCCTGTTGATTCTACTTATGGCAGAATAAGGAACTATATGTGCATTACGATAGTGCTATTGATATGCACTTGATACTCTGGCTAAGATAAACATAAATCAGGTAAAGCCAAGTGTATTTTAGCCTTTAAACTGGGATATGCATTCCCCACCTGCTCAGACTGAAAACTGTCTTGTAGGATTAAGAGGATGGGGAGGGTGCATGGAAAATTATTTTTTAAAGGAAGAGGAATAATATATAGAGTTAGGAACATTATAGACTGTTAAAGGACCAACGTTTCAATGCAAATGACATCCAAGTTATATAAAAGCCCTGTGTATGATATGTTTATTGTTATTAGTTTTTAGCCTTTGCAGTCTTCGGAGACTTTGCTGGCCTGGATTTCGAGTTTAGTAGAGTACATTCAGCTGCATTGTGCATTTCAGCTCTATGGAACCGTTGTGCTTCGTCCCTGTTTACCTCATCCTGTGGGCAAGCATCTGCTTTTGCGTCTTACTTCTTAGAACTGCAGCTGGATTTCTGGAATTCTATGGCTGTGTGGTATTTTCTCCTGCATATTAATAAGATTAAATTTACCAAAAGTTTTCTTTTTTCCTTCAAAAATTTTCCTAATGTTTTTAGAGTATGAAGATTATATAGCTTTATTGTAAAAATATTCAAGCAGTATTGAAAAATATAAAGATCAATAATAACAACAGTCCCAGAGATAACCACTAGTAGTATAACATATTGGTGATCATCCTTACAGATGACTCTCATAAAGATCAATACTAACAACAACAATCCTAGAGATAACCATGGGTAATATAACATATTGGTGGTCATCTTTACAGATGATTCTCAATGCATATATATTCACATATAAATATATATAAGTAAATATATACATACTCTTACAAAACGAAAAAATACGATACAAACTTTTGTAACCTTTTCCATACTAATCACTATAGAGCTACATCATTATTTTAATGGATGCATTATATATATTGTATATAGAATACTATCTGGCACTCAGTAGGCCCTCAACCAATGGTTGAATGAATGAGCAATAATTTATTTAACCAATCTTCTATTAGTGGACGTAATTTATTTTCTGTTTTTCACTATTATAAATCACATGGCAATTAATATGTTTTTGCATCTTCTTTATTCACATGTACAATTATCTGTTTAAGGAAACCTTAAAAGTTGGGTCAAAAGGTGGAAACATTTAACAATTTGATAGTGATAAACTTGCTGAGTTGGCTGAGTTTATGCTCAAGTCATACAAATTTACATTATCATCAGCAATACACAAAGGTGTTTGTTTCCGCACATTCCCCTGCATGCCTACATTGCTGTCAGTCTTTCAGAGTTTGCCATCCTGATAGAAAAATTGCTGTACTGGTTTTCCTTGCATTATTTACATTACAAGCAAGGCTGAGCATCTCTTTGTATATTTATTGGCCATTAGGTATTTCTTTTATGCATTGTCTGTTCTTTGTCCAGTGGTTTTGTCTTGAAACACCAGAGAGCTATTTTATCTTAATGAAGTCATTTACTTTTATAATTCTATCATATGTCCCCAAACAGGGAAAGATGCATCTTTTAGGTGGGTATACTGATAAGTGAACTCGTGTGGACCCGTAGTTCTCATTTGTCAGAGGTAGCAACGTAGGGAATTTGAATATTTTTACCTCTAGGTCGGTGTCTTTTTTTTTTTGTTTGGAGATGAAGTCTCACTCTGTCACCCAGGCAGGAGTGCAGTGGTACGATCTCAGCTCACTGCAACCTCCACCTCCCAGGTCCAAGCGATTCTCCTGCCTCAGCCTCCCGAGTAGCTGGGATAACAGGCATGCGCCACCACACCTGGCTAATTTTTTTTTTTTTTTTTTTGTATTTTTAGTAGAGACAGAATTTCACCATGTTGGCAAGGCTGGTCTCGAAATCCTGACCTCAGGTAATCTGCCTGCCTCAACCTCCCTAAGTGCTGGGATTACAGGCATGAGCCACCGTGCCCAGACCCAGTGTCTTTTTGTCTGAGGACCACTACTAAAGTTTTAAGAGATTTCTTAAAAAAGCAATCGTCATTCGGAAGCAAAGATTACCAACATCTGGATTCCAAAAAGTGGGGAAAAATCAGTTATTCATATATATTAAAATGACACACTTCATTTCCAACTACCAAGTACAATGTTCACCTTTATTCTGTTTGTTTTCGCTTTGTCGTGCTACTGAAATATGTGTGCGTGTGTATTTAGCTAAAGAGAAACTCCCTCCTAACCCCATATTTAGTGGTGGGACCATCCCTTATTTAGTGAGGCTGTTTTTTTCTTTCCCCCCAGACCCGAGTTGTTGTTGCCCATGCTGCTGAATTCCCAATATGAATAAATCATAATCATATGATTATACTAAATCAGAGGTTTCAGTACCCTTCCACAAAGTGACAATAAAATGCTCATTAAAAAAAAGAGTAGGTTGTGTTCAATGGTGTTAATTTAAAATTTTAATGCTCAGGCCAAAATGCCAGAAAGTGAACCTCAGTTTCTTGGTAATAATAAGGTGAACTGGCTTCCAGCAGAGAGATTTTGTGGCTTCTGTGTCCTGCCGCTGCACTTCTCCCTTCTCCAGCCTCCTTTCTATTTGGTGGTGCAGAATCACCTTGGTCAGCCCTTTGACCTTGCCTGGAAAAAAGTCCTCATCAGTGAGTGAGTGTGAGGTTAGAGTGATAAAGATTCTAAAGGAATGCCTTGTTTTGATTCAAATAGTTGGATTAGTCACAGAGTTACTTAATCCACACACATAGTAGATTCCTCCAGCAAGCTTCTTTGTTTTCATCAGAGCTTTTGAGAGATTATTATATTATATCTCTATCTTTTAAAGATAGAGTAGAAATCCATCTATGAAGAATAGTTTTAGGTGCATTCCTGCCTGAACACACATTTGGACAGTCTTATAATTATGTATCTTCCCGAGATGCATTTTGAGCCATTTCTACCCAGAACTTAAAAAAATATTTCCTATGAGTGCTGGAGGTTCTTGCTTCTCTTAACTCACTAACTTTTTGAAGCCATAAGAATATCTTATTAAGGATTATGCAAAATAACGTCCTACAAATCCTGATATTATTACACTGCCCAAAAAACTTCAAAGCATCAGGAAAGTGTTTTTTTTTTTTTTAACTAAACCAGATTCAGCTGGCTACCCCACTTGGCTACAGAGTACTAAAGAAGAGACTAAACCTGATCCTGCTGCCCTTGCATACACAACACTCCCATTGACGCTAGTGAAGACTTAAGTGCATGAAAGGATTCCAGGATCAAAAGGTTAGCTCTACGGGGAGCTGTGTCTGGCTCAAGCAATCCATTTTTTTCTATTGACAGTGAAAACGTTTTATAGTTCTTTTTCAAAGTTTTCCCAAACTTTTACAATAACAGGCAACTTGTGAAAAAGTGAGAAGGCATCTAATTGAACTATATCCAGAGGAGATCATGGCAGAGACCAACAGGAAGAAAAACATTTCCAAACCACAGCGATATTGGTCAAATCAATTGTATTTGAAAAATAAAGCATTTGAGGCATCGGCTGAGAAAAATTTTCATTATGAAACTTGGTTGGACTATGAAGCAGAATGTGAGATAAAATAAAACACAGAGCTCATGAGTTTTTATCTTTGTCTGCTAATGACTTATGCTAGCAGGATTATACATTTTTTTGCATTTTATGAGATGTATGAACTAGGAAGAAAATACATGCTATATCTAAATGGATTAGACGTGCAGATTCTTAACTAACATTTAATTCATTGCTAGTAAAACAAATGCCTTAAAACATTTAAAAAAGTGAAATTATCTTAAGGAGATAATTAACAAGCAGAGTAGAATAGCATTTTTGAAGAAAGTGTAATATGGTTCTACACTGGCATTTTCTGCATTTATTGAAGATACTTAGTCTATCCAACAATTCACTCATTCATTCTTTCATGAAACCCCGTCTCTACTAAAAATACAAAAAAAAAAATTAGCTGGGCATGGGGGTAGGCCCCTGTAGTCCCAGCTACTCGGGAGGCTGAGGCAGGAGAATGGCGTGAACCCGGGAGGCAGAGCTTGCAGTGAACCAAGATCGCGTCACTGCACTCCAGCCTGGGCGACAGAGCGAGACTCCGTCTCAAAACAACAACAACAACAACAACAACAACAACAAATTTCTTTGTGCACTTACTATATGCCCAATGCTAATCTAATAGTTTTACAAGACCTCAATTGAACAAGTGTCTGAGGAAATGGATTGCATCTAATAAAGCAAGACACACCAACTGTGGATGGGTGGTGTGTCTAGAGTATTTTGCATTCCTAAATCACTCTTCTGGAGAAAATTTGTATCAATAATTTTGTCTAGCTTCACTTGGAGTTACACATTTTGATTGGTAAGTGGCTTCTGTGATTTGCCTCTTAGAAATACATTATAATGTTATCCTAATATATGTACTAGGACAGACAATGCTATGTTGAACTAACTTGAATAGCATATTTTATAATCATAAAACTGATATAATATTATAGTTTTGATCTTAATCCTCCTCTATTGTATGAGCAATGGAAAGTCTTGGTGAGGAGCTTGTCTAAACATTTCTCTTGCATTTTCACATAATTGGGCTTGACAGTTTCCTGCCATTGTATAGGATAACTTCAGTTGATGGTGATCATGTTTTTGCTTAAGGGTCATTGAATTGTATTAGAAATTTTATACCATATTCTTGTAATCCTATAAGTCATTTTTGAGTTACATTATTGAAAGTGAACAATAATGTACCACAAAACAAAAGTTACTCATGCAGTTAAAGCTTTTTTTTGTACCTAGTTTTAGAAACGACAAGTCCACAGAGAATAGGGCTCATGAAATAAATGAAAATACACGCTCATCTCCACCCACTCCTTGTTGTTGGGGCCTGGTCAGATCTGGTGAAAACATTAAGCCATTTACCTTAAGTGGTATTGGCAAGTTAATTTATTCACCTTCTGGAAGGTACCAGGCTAGTGCTTGCAGAGGCAAGATTTTTTTTGGGTGAAGGGAGCAAACTTTTCCACTTAACATGTGCCCATGGAAATCAGGTACTTCTTTTTTCAGCTACCTTAGCTTCTGTTGGGAATTTGAGGGTGTTTTATGGGTTATGTTCTTATACGGTGGTTAAGTAGGCTTGCTGAAATGGATCTAGAAAAGACCCAGGTCAGTCACTGGTTGAAAAAGAGTTGACAGAAAATTAAGGAGATATGACTGAGAGCAGTTTCTCTTTCAGGTCCCCAAATTTCTCCTCTAGCCAATTCACATTAAGGTCTGAAATTTCCCCCATTGGTGTCATTCCGGCCATTGTTTCCAGAAGGGACTTTCAAAAATGCAAATATGTTCCTGTGGAGCATTTGCACATTTGGTGAGTTTGTCAGGCTAAATGAGCAGTTATCTTTGGAACTAAGAAAGAAGGGTCTTAACAGAGAACCAGGTTGGAGGAAGAAAGATCCTGAGAACATTCATGGGAGGTAGGCCAGGGGAAGACATACAGCATGAAACTTTGGCAGTTTAGAAACAAGGGGGATAACTCTTGTTAAGAGAGCTTAAGGGTCACGGAAGACAAATATAGGTCATTTCACAGCCTAATTTGGAGTTTGATCTTCACAATAGCTCTTTATGGGAGATCAGAAGGCCTTAGCTCAGATATGGGGAAAAGACTTCCTGTGAAGTCTTTATTCTGCTTGATCAAGGCTGCTTGAGGGTGCCTAGGGGTTCAAGAGAAGTTCTGAGGCCAAGTTCAAACTCAAGGGAAATAATTCCCTCATTTCATGATTTGTGCCATGGATCCATGAAGGAGTGGTCATCACGACCTCAGACTCTGCTGCATTTTTGGAGGGTTTAGTAAGTCGGCAATGGCAGTGACAGCTCAGTCCAGTTCTCACAGTGTGAGAAGAACTTGGGACATCCAGCTAATGGATCTACAAGAGTTCCAGGTGGCCCTGAAGAACTTCAGCACTTCTCCTTGCATATTTGTATTAACCTGGAAAATTGCTTCTTGAAGAGAAAAGGAAGTGATATTTTTAGAACAGGATCAGTATTTCCAGCAGATTTACTAATGGGCTAGCTCCTCAGTGTTTACATGGCAACAGGATAAACTATTATTATTACTGCTCACATCATGAGGTATCAGGATGTTTTTTGGCATGGTAGACCATCTATTCAGATGAGGAAGTAGAGTGCATCCATTTATGAATTTATTGTTGACATTTCAACTGTAATTCTTTCTCAGTTTCTTCCCTAATGTCAGGATACAAGTTTTCATATCCTTGAGAGAGGATTTTTTGGGAGGGGCAATAAAGACAAATTTTAAAAATGAAAATAAATAAATTGGCAATCCCATAAAGCTCTTGATCATATTTAGACCAGTGAGTGTTTCCTGAATGTTTTTGATGTTTCTGATCCTGTGCTGAGCACTGTGGGGGATGCAAATGAAAGAAATAATACATGGCTTCTACCCTCAAGGAACTTATAATTTATTAAGAGACATAAGGCACTTGAACCAGTTAAATAATGAGAAAAGACAGTATATGACACGTAAATGCTTTAGAAGTTTAGAAAAAGGAAGGAACAGCAGGGTTATTTAAAGAGCTAAAATTCCTGTAGCTTGCTTCTCTTACTTTATTGGTGGATGACTCCAAAACTCTGTAAGAAGGGGAATAGGGAGAATGGAAGGAGTCTTACCCATCTCTTACTTCCTTATGCAATGTTGTTCATGTACAGTCAGTGTCTACGGAAACTTGAGGACTGACGGGAAAATTATTTTCAGAAATGGAGGTGAATGAAAACAGTCATGGTGGAATATTTTCCAACCATAACTCTTGCCTTCTGTTCATCCATCCGCTCAGAGAGCCAAGTGTACGTATGTAGTCTTCTAGCTACTAAATTCCATTCCTAGATAGTCATAGGTCTTCCAAGGCCCAAAGGCTTACCTTGATTTCTGTTTTTTTGGATAAGTCCCAGTCAAATGGCTGTCACAGAAGACAGAAAGTCATATATAGATTCTCCCTTTCCTCCTCATTGCTTCTTCCCTTCTCTCACCCCCATGCCCCATTCCTTATCTTTTTACTGATTTCTCTCTCCGCCCTCCTCCTAGTCATACATCTACTTTTTTCTAGTATTCCTAGTTTTTTTTTTTTTTTCCTCACAGTTGTTCATGGCTCTTTGCACACCACTGTCTAAGTCTGAAGAAGTAAAAAGAGAATGAAATAAGTGTTGCCAAGCAAGACCCTTCTCTTCTTTCCATGTTTGGAAAACAACCTCTTGGAATACAGCTCTTGAAATGTATTGAATTATCTTTGTGTTTTGTACACAGCCCAGTGTACAAAACTGGGATTGAGGGATTGAATTATCTTTGTGTTTTGTACACAGCCCGGAGTGCTCAAGATATTCCAAAAAGGTTAAATGACAGCAGTAGCAGTCACCTCTCTTATGCAAGACATTCTGGGCTTCATCCAAGATAGGTGGAGCATTGCTGTATCACTCTCATGCATTCATTTGCTCATTTATTCTCTAAATAAAGAGATAAGCAGAGGCCAGATTCTGTTAGGCCTTCCAGACCATAATGAAGAATTTGGTTTTGATTCTAAGAACTGTGGGAGGCCAGGGGACTGACATGGTCTGATTTGTGTTTTTAAAAGCTATCTCTGGCTGCAGTATGAGAATGGATGATAGAGGTCAAGTTCAGGAGCAGGAGATCAGTTAGAGAAGCTATTGCAGAATTCCAGGCTACAGATAATGGTGGCTTAGACTAGGATGGTTGAAGTGGAAATGAAGAGAAGTGGACCAATTCTTGCCAAAACATATATCTGTAAGCCGAACCCTATTTCTTATATTAGTGTTGCCTTCATTTAAGGCTGGGGGCTGGCTCCAGCATTTTGATGCTTGGGTTAGTGTGCTAGAAGCTGGCCTGGAAGCCTGGAAGTCTGGCCCCATTGGACCACCTTACTGGGTCAGATGTAATCCTGGCCCACTAGCCACTCATGCCTCTTGCAGGGTCATGAAGCTGCTTAAAATGTTTGTTCGGTAACTTAATTACTGTTTCACCTACATTCCATTGGCTTAAATTCTTTTCTTTTCTTTTTTTTTTTTTTTAAATAAAAGAGATGCTGGAAGCGATGGTTTAATACATTTTAAAATTCTTTTCCCACCTATTTCCTACTCTGTTTGCATTGTCATTTGGGATATTTCATGCAAGCAATCTGTTGAAATGAGAATTTTAATGTTGCGGGCATAATGTTGCCAGTATTGCTTTGAAAACACCACATCAGCTGTCACCAACACTGGACACGGCAGAGTTTATTTCACAGATATTTGCTAAGGGCTGGGTGTGCGGAAAAAAAAAAAAAAAGGTATGGCCTCTGCTTCCAAGGAGCTTGAGAGGAAGGGAAAGTAATACAAATTCTTGAACATCTTTTAACTGCTAGCCTTTTACATCCACGACTCATTCAGCTGTTGCAATACCTCTGAGGTGAGTGTTACTTTTATCCTCGTCTTGGGATAAGGAAAGGGGCCCAGCCATCTGTCTCAAATCATACTGCTGTCGTGTACAAGCCGTGAGCTAAACCCAAAGTCCATGGCCTTCCCACCTTATGCTGTAGGTACACTTCAAAAGCTGTCATGTCTTCTGTTTGAATACCACCCCTGCCCCTTCACAGCTGCAAGATCTTGGGAAAAATGTCTTCATCTCTGTGAGCCTCAGTTTCCTTATCTTTAAAATATAGATAATAGTATTTACCTCAAAAGGGTATGCATGAAGCATATATGAAAGTTCTTGGCACATAGTAGCCAGGAACAAATATTGTTAGTTTCCTTTTTTGGTGAACCAGTGTATGGCAAGAGCATTTGTGATATGATTTTGGTGTAGAGTCTTAAGCAAGCATGGCAAGTATTTTTTGTTTGTTTTCAACTTCACAGATGTTAGAAAAGCTTGTGTTGTACATTTATGTTTAGACATTAGGAGAGAGATTCTTTCTTGGGTTGCAAGATTGTAGGATTTGTTTGCAGAGTATCTGTATCTGGACAGAGAGGCATTCTGAAGCTCCTGGCCCATCCTACCCAATTCAGGTAGCAACAGGAGGGGAAAGAGGCAGTTGTTTGTATAAGGCATGTAAATGAAGGCTGAAAATCCCGTAGGGTCAATTCGTGTGTCCTTTGGAGCTGAAATTAATGGATATTTTCCTTTGAAGGATCGACACTCTAGGCTATATCCAATACAATACAGGGACCTCACACTGTCTTTTTGTGAGGGATCATATTTATTTTTTCAGGCCTTGATGAAAACCAATTTGCCTTTCCTGAAACTAGACATTTAAGCTTTGATGAGCTGACAAAGGGGGGATGGGCAGACAACAATAACCTTGCAGTCTATTTTAGGCTCTTAAAAATAATATATGGGACAATAGTATTGCTAGCTTCTCTACAAAGTGCCCCTTTATAAGCATGTGTGCAAGATAGGAAACTACCAACATGAGGGGAAAAAAGGCCAAAAGGCTGATCTTAATTATTGAACTGTGCTGTGTTGGTTTCTTTTAGAGTGGATTGTGGAGGTCACATTTGTAGGAGATTCTCAGTTGGTTTACTGTAGTTTGTTAAAATTATTGAGACATAGGTGATTTCAACTCTTTTTTTTTTTTTTTTTGAGACAGAGTTACACTCTTTCACTCAGGCTGGAGTGAAGTGGCGTGATCTCAGCTCACTGCAACCTCTGTCCCCTGGGTTCAAGCAATTCTCCTGCCTCAGCCTCCCAAGTAGCTAGGATTATAGGTGCCTGCCACCATACCTGGCTAATTTTTGTATTGTTGGTAGAGACGGGTTTTCGCTATGTTGGCCAGGCTGGTCTTGAACTCCTAACCTCAGGTGATCCACCCGCCTCGGCCTCCCAAAGTGCTAGGATTACAGGTGTGAGCCACCGCGTCTGGCCAATTTTAACCCTTTAACATTTACTTTTACTCTTTAAGAACGACATTTACTCTTTAAGAAGAACTTTTCTTCCCTTACACAGTGTCTGCTTTGAACCGAGTCTTTGATATATAGAGACCCTATTAGACCCATCAAATGTCCTCTCAGCCCTTGGATTATTTCTCTTCCAACTCTGTTTTCCTATAATATGATCTACTACATACCAGCAGCCAGTCTCGGGCAATATAACGAAGGCTAGCAGTATGTTCACATGGTCATGTGTATTTCTAAATTTTGCAAAACCAAGATGTGTTAAGTGCTGTCACTGAAGATCACTTTCTTTTTCCATTCTGACTTCCTCACCGTCATCATTCGCCTCCTGTCAGATAGTATCTGAGTGATGGGCACGTTTTGGATCTGGCTAGAGGAAGTTGAATTGGGGATACATGTATTTTAGTGTGATATTTTAATGTAGTTTGCAGTCCCTTTCATAGTCATCTGGGTGAGGAATGGCTTGTAGGAATATTCTTACCACCCATTGGACAGCTCACCAGCATGGATGGGGAGCAAAGGTGAAGGCCATAGGTCCTAAGGCTAGGGGCCAGTCCTATGGCACTCATACTAGAAATATGGGGTAGTGGAGAAAAATGAGGCTGGAAACAAGGTTTGAGGAGCTCAAATGTAGGAAATTCTTACCTCTGTAGACATAAAATTGTGAGCAGAAGAATTGATGCCAGCCAAATATATTCTCTCCTGTTTGGAATATATGCAGTGATACTGAGTATACAATTATAAACTCACTATGTGTGTGTATTTGTGTGTGTATATATATACTTTTAATTTTCTTTTTTGTTGAGAATAGTGTGGAATTGATTTTGTCAGAATCCCTATGTTTGTAGGGCACGAGCCTGAAGGCATGGAGCAAGAACGTCTGTGTGAGAAGACACATGATTTCTGCCTCCTATTCTGGATCTCATATATGTATCTTATTGCATCTGTTGCATCTTGTCCTGAGACAGACAGCCTGATGGTTCCAGAGGAAAGTGTGCAAAATTGCCACTAAAGCAAGAGACATGCTCTGAGAAACAAGCATTCCATGACAAACTGTCACACATTTTCATCAATAAGTCACGGTATATAGTATAAGAGGAATTCAATGAATTTCTCTTGTGTAGCTTAGTGCAGTGTAGGAACGTTTGAATTGTTCTCGTATATGCCTTAATTTCAGGTTAATTGTGTATTTTTTTTTCAGAATTACTGTTCATATCAAAATTCAGATATGATTTGGGTAATGGGTTCATTAGAAGCCCAAACCCCAGCATCACACAATATACCCAAGTAACAAACCTGTACATGTACCTCCTGAATCTACAAAAAAACAAAAACAGCTGGGCACGGTGGCTCACAGCTGTAATCTCAGCACTTTGGGTAGCTGAAGCAGGTGGATAACCTGAGGTCAGGAGTTTGAGACTAGCCTGGTCAACATGGTGAAACGCTGTCTCTACTAAAAATACAAAAATTAGCTGGGTGTGGTGGTGGGCACCTGTAATACCAGCTACTTGGGAGGCTGAGGTAGGAGATTTGCTTGAACTTGGGAGGCGGAGGTTGCAGTGAGCCAAGATTGCGCCACTGCACTCCAGCCTGGGTGACAGAGTGAGACCCTGTCTCAGAAAAAAAATAAAAAAAGATAAAAAGAAAACAAAACAGAATTCAGATATGACAGGAAGGACATATTCCTGTTGAAAGCCGTAGTGTAACAATCACTACAAAGAGAATAAAATACCTAGGAATCCAACTTACAAGGTATGTGAAGGACCTCGTCAAGGAGAACTACAAACCACTGCTCAACGAAATAAAAGAGGACACAAACAAATGGAAGAACATTCCATGCTCATGGGTAGGAAGAATCAATATCATGAAAATGGCCATACTGCCCAAAGTAATTTATAGATTCAATGCCATCCCCATCAAGCTACCAATGACTTTCTTCACAGAATTGGAAAAACTACTTTAAAGTTCATATGGAACCAAAAAAGAGCCCGCATAGCCAAGACAATCCTAAGCAAAAGAACAAAGCTGGAGGCATCATGCTACCTGACTTCAAACTATACTGCAAGGCTACAGTAACCAAAACAGCATGGTACTGGTACCAAAACAGAGTATAGACCAATGGAACAGAACAGAGCCCTCAGAAATAACACCACACATCTACAACCATCTGATCTTTGACAAACCTGACAAAAACAAGAAATGGGGAAAGGATTCCCTATTTAATAAATGGTGCTGGGAAAACTGGCTAGCCATATGTAGAAAGCTGAAACTGGATCCCTTCCTTACACCTTATATGAAAATTAACTCAAGATGGATTAAAGACTTAAATGTAAGACCTAAAATCATAAAAACCCTAGAAGAAAACCTAGGCAATACCATTCAGGACATAGGCATGGGCAAAGACTTCATGGCTAAAACACCAAAAGCAATGGCAACAAAAGCCAAAATAGACAAATGGGATCTAATTAAACTAAAGAGCTTCTGCACAGCAAAAGAAACTACCATCAGAGTGAACAGGCAACTTACAGATTGGGAGAAAATTTTTGCAATCTACCCATCTGACAAAGAGCTAATATCCAGAATCTACAAAGAATTTAAACAAATTTACAAGAAAAAAACAAACAACCCCATCAAAAAGTGGGCAAAGGTTATGAACAGATACTTCTCAAAAGAAGACATTTATGCAGCCAACAGACATATGAAAAAATGCTCATCATCACTGGTCATCAGAGAAATGCAAATCAAAACCACAATGAGATACCATCTCATGCCAATTACAATGGCGATCATTAAAAAGTCAGGAAACAACAGATGCTGGAGAGGTTGTGGAGAAATAGGAACGTTTTTACACTGTTGGTAGGGGTGTAAACTAGTTCAACCATTGTGGATGACAGTGTGGCATTTCCTCAAGGATCTAGAACTAGAAATACCATTTGATCCAGCAATCCCATTACTGGGTATATACCCAAAGGATTATAAATCATGCTGCGATAAAGACACATGCACACGTTTGTTTAATGTGGCACTATTCACAATAGCAAAGACTTGGAACCAACCCAAATGTCCCTCAATGATAGACTGGATTAAGAAAATGTGGCACATATACACCATGGAATACTATGCAGCCGTAAAAAGGATGAGTTCATGTCCTTTATAGGGACATGGATGAAGCTAGAAACCATCATTCTCAGCAAACTATCACAAAGACAGAAAACCAAACACTGCATGTTCTCACTCATAGGTGGGAACTGAACAATGAGAACACTTGGACACAGGGTGGGGAACAACACACATTGGGGCCTGTTAGGGGGTGGGGGGCTGGGGGAGAGATAGCATTAGGAGAAATACCTAATGTCAATGATGAGTTGATGGGTGCGGCAAACCACCATGGCACATGTATACCTATGGAACAAACCTGCACATTGTGCACATGTACCCTAGAACTTAAAGTAAAATAATAAAAAAAGAAAAAAGAAAGAAAGAGATCGAGGAAACAAAAAGGAAGCCATAAGTATAAGTTGAAAGAAAATATTTGTGGTACTTGCCAGCTTTAAAAAGTTTGTAAGTTGTGTGATTTCTGTACTCATTCTCAATAAATGTTCATTATTTGTATCTAATTTTATGTATTTTTTCTTAAAGAGGGACACAAAATTTGCATATGCTTTAGGTTTCATAAAGCCTGGACTTGCCCTGTTTCATACCAATGTTGTGTACATATTCATAGCAGTCTGACAGTACCTGTGAGATGAGGAAGCAACATGCTGTAGTGGAAGAAGCAGCCTTGATTCTGCCACTAGGAGCTGTGTAACTTCAGCTTGTTTCTTAGCCTCTGTGAATTTTGGTGTCCTCAGCTGTCAAGTTTGGATGTTGATCCATCACAGAATTGTTGAGACTTAAAGGAACCCTCAGTGTACTTCTTGGCATGTGATAAACACTCAATAAATATAATTTCCTTTTTTCACTTGAGCTCTCTCTGATGGTTTACAGATTTATCTTAGGTCAGGGACCCAGGTGAGGAAATGCGTTGTCCTTTCAAAATGAATTTTGATCTGAGGGTAGTAGGTAGAGAGTTGGGGTTTCCCCTGGGATTCTTGTCTTTAATAAACCCGAGACAAAGTGAATCACAATGGTGTTTTCTCTAGATGTAAAACAAAGTATGCAGTGCCTTCATCAGCTGTGTAGAGTATTGGGCTGAAAGTATTCCAATTTAGTGTGTCTGCCACTACACACACACACACACTCATTTGGTATGACCCAAGGATTACATTATTCTGAATCACTGCAGTTTTTTGACACAGCTTCATTCTTCAATCAAAAATATTGATGAACAAAGCCCTGGGCCAGGTGCTGGATTCCCTTGAAATGTAGGAGTCTGGGAACTAGGATTTGGCATTCATGGGTGTCCTAATGAGCCTGGAGCAGCACATTCTTTCCAATATGTGTGCTTTGGCTATATGTACCAGCGATAGCCTCTATGAGGTGGGGATGGGACGGGAACCCCAGGTTAGCTAAATACTGACTTGCTGTCAGGGTATGATTTAGTCATCATAGCAGACTGGGTTAATACCTATGATACTGGACTATGAACTCTTTTCTTTAAGGACAAGACACAAGACTACTTTTTTCAGTGCCCGCCATGGCTAGTACATAGTAGGTGTTTGTAGCATTTATTGAATTGATTTACAGTCTACATTCAGTAGGAGTAAAAAAAGCCTTTTAAAGTGCCCAAAGGATTTTCCTTTTTGAAACAAAATTGCAGCTTTTTGCTGGGCACGGTGGCTCACAGCTGTAATCCCAGCAGTTTGGGAGGCCGAGGCAGATGGATCACCTGAAGTCAAGAGTTCGAGACCAGCCTGGCCAACATGGTGAAACCCCGTCTCTACTAAAAATACAAAAATTAGCCACACGTGGTGGCAGGCACCTGTAATCCCAGCTACTTGGGAGGCTGAGGCAGGAGAATTGCTTGAACCCAGGAGGCAGAAGTTGCAGTGAGCCGAGATTGCGCCACTGTACTCCAGCCTGGGTGACAGAGTGAGACATCATCTCAAAAAAAAAAAAAAAAAAAAAAAGAGAAAGAAAAAAGAAAAAGAAAATTGCAGCTTTTGATGAATAGCCTGATAATTATGTCCCTTAGCCTGCTGTTGTGGAGGAATAGGAGTCATTTTGAAATGGGGAATCAGAAGCAGTCTGTTTCACACTTTGCTCACAAGTGATTCCTCTGAGTGAAAGAAGTCAAACCAAAGCAAGTCCAGGGAAGTCTGAGAAGTTAGCATACTTGCAAAGACAAAACAGCCACAAGTCAACTGTCAGCTGAGTGAGTGCCTGTCTGGACTTTATCCTGCAGGCAGTTAGGAAGAAACATTGTTTGAAGACGCCTGTCACCAGCACACATGACTGATTTCTCATCAGAAGAGGGATTGTGAGTGAAATAAGAAGAAGTCTGTGTAATATGTGTCATGATGAGTTATACATTTACCTATTAACTGTATACAAAACGTGTATGCATATAGATTATCCATATTTTATTTGGGGGCCATCTGGTTAATTTGCCTGCTTTCTAAACTATTGAGTCAAATAAGCTCACTCAGGTATTGTCAGAATGAACCCACCTAATCTGGTTAACATTTTGGTGTCTGGGCAAGGTCTACCCAGGATCAAATCTGTTGACACCCTTCTCTCCAACCCCAGCCCTGTCCCTACCTACACACACGCTTTGTTTAAAAATACTCATTGGTGCTTACTCTGTGTCAGGTGTCAGGTAGTGTGCTAGCACTGAGGATGCATAGTCCTTTTCCTCTTTTTTTTTTTTTCTTTGGGACAGTGTCTTACTCTGTCACCCAAGCTGGAGTGCAGTGGTGTGATCGTGGCTCACTGCAGCCTTATCCTTGACCTCCTGGGCTCAGCTGATCTTCCCACCTCAGTACCTCCTGAGTAACTGGGACTACAGCTGTCCACTACCACCGGGCTAATTTTTCAGTTTTATGTTTTTGTAGACATGGGGTCTTACTATGTTGCCTAGGCTGATCTTGAACTCCTGGACTCAAGCAATCCTCCTCCCTCAGCCTCCCAAACTGCTGGGATTACAGTTGTGAGCCACTGTACCCGGCTTCATCATATCCCTCTTGAAGCTTGCAGTGTAGGACAGGTGAACCCAGCAGCCACATCTCTTATTTGGGTGTTGCAGGAGACCTGGCATAGTCAGCATCCAGCAGTGTTTCCAGAGTGGCTGGCCTTGCTGCTTCTCCTCACTTGCTCCTCAAGGGCAAGATGATATGCAGGTTACCACTGAAGCAAATGTCCCATCCATTGTCTTCTGGTCCGCTTAAACCTTGATCCAGTAATTAATTATATGAAAGAACAGAAAAAGTTTCAGAGAATGATAATCTGTTTTAAAATTTTCTTATTCATTTTTAATAGTTGTGTTTTGGGGGTACATATGATTTTTGATATGTGTATACAATGTGTAATGATCAAATCAGGGTAATTGGGGTATCTGTCACCTCAAACATTTATTTTTTCTTTGTGTTGGGAACATTGCAATTCTTCTCTTCTAGTTATTTTGAAATATACAATAAATTATCATTAACTATAATTTCCCTACTGCAGTATCAAATACTAGAACTTATTCCTTATAATGATAATCTCTTTAATAGTCATATTTAAATGCCAATTTACAAATGGAGTAAAATATTTAACAATTGAATTGATAATTTTGAGGCCTTTGTTAATAACTACTCTTAATTGCAGCAATTTTGTTTTGGACAGAGATTATGGGAATAAATTTTAATTCTGGTTGGAAAATAGTACTGAAACAGCACTTGTCTTATTCTTTCAAATTTTTAGTACTTGGGTATTTGGAATCATTGAGATTTACTCTTTGTATATGCAGGAACATTAGTTGTTTCAGACTGGACAACGGCTGGTTATAAGTAGTTGAATAAAATCCCTGCAGTTCATCCATTCTTCTCCTACCAGCAGGTGTCATTATGGAAATATGAAAATAGTGTAAATTCCAGAGTTGTAGGAACTAGCTGTGAGAAAGAAAAGTAACACTTTGGATATTAAAAAACAACAAAAAATGAAAAAATCATTTGGCACTAAGCAAGGATGGCATGTTTAATTACTGATTTGGCAGTGTTCTACAGTATGATGTAATAGGATTTTAAAGCACATAATTTATTTTAATTAGATTAAGTAAATATTTATAAGAACCATTCTAGGCTCATAGGAGTCTCAAAAGAAAAGTAAGATGTGATTCTTATCCTCGAGGAGCCGACATGATATCTGAGGATACATTAATGAAATAATTAGTTCATAAAATGAATCAATCTTTCTTTTTTACATGCTGGATTGAAGAACATAGACAGTAAAAGTTGCAAAAGCTGGAGGGACTGAGTAGTGTTTTTGATTGTGGGTTAATCAAAGAAAAAGTTTTAAAAATTCAAGTAGGGAGGAACTTCAAAATAATTTGGTAACTTGATAGCTCATTCCTTCCTTTCTTGCTAACTGCCTATCTCTCGCTATAATCTAAAGTAATAATTATAATAATTACATATTACATATGTATCCAAGGATGTAACAATTGGATTTAACAGTTTACTATAATCGGCCGGGCGCGGTGGCTCATGCCTATAATCCCAGCACTTTGGGAGGCCGAGGCGGGCAGATCACGAGGTGAAGAGATGGAGACCATCCTGGCCAACATGGTGAAACCCCATCTCTACTAAAAATACAAAAATTAGCTGGGGGTGGTGATGCGTGCCTGCAGTCCCAGCTACTCGGGAGGCTGAGGCAGGAGAATCGCTTGAACCCGGGAGGCGGAGGTTGCAGTGAGCCGAGATCGCGCCACTGCGCTCCAGCCTGGGAGACAGAGTGAGATTCCATCTCAAAACAAAATGAAAAAACAACAAAAAATTGGTTTTCTATAATCAAGCGACTAATATGATCAAATCTTTCTAAAAACTAAGGTAAACATTATAAGTGAGCATTTGTATTAGGAGACTTTTCCAGGAACCTGGATCAGGTTCTAAGTGTGCTCGGTCCGGGTCAGTGCTTCATTCACCCTGTTTTCCCCTCTAGACTGTGAGGTTTTCTAAGGCATGGGATATGTGGCATTCCTCTTTGCATTCCTGGCACTCTTAATTCTGCCTCTGGATCTGTAGTGAGCTCTTAGTACATGTTTGTTGAATGACAGTATCACCAAAGGATAGGGTATTTACAGTCCTTTGTACATTATATTGTTAGAATGAATGCATATTGATACTAGACTAGGCAACCTCAGGTTGAATATTTCAGAAAACTGGATTGAGAAACCTGGCTTGAAAAGTTGATAGCATAGGCAGCCGCCCCCTTCTGCGCTGTCACGCCGAGCCAGTGCCTGGGCCTGGAACCAGGCCGCAGTCCCCCGGCTTCGCCCACCATCTCCCTACCATGGACCCCCGCAAAGTGAACGAGCTTCGGGCCTTTGTGAAAATGTGTAAGAAGGATCCGAGCATTCTGCACACCGAGGAAATGCGCTTCCTGAGGGAGTGGGTGGAGAGCATGGGAGGTACTGCTACTCAGAAAGCTAAATCAGAAGAAAATACCAAGGAAGAAAAACCTGATAGTAAGGTGGAGGAAGACTTAAAGGCAGAAGAACCATCAAGTGAGGAAAGTGATCTAGAAATTGATAAAGAAGGTGTGATTGAACCAGACACTGATGCTCCTCGAGAAATGGGAGATGAAAATGCGGAGATAACAGAGGGGATGATGGATCAGGCAAGTGATAAAAAAGTGGCTGCTATTGAAGCCCTAAATGATGGTGAACTCCAGAAAGCCATTGACTTATTCGCAGATGCCATCAAGCTGAATCCTCGCTTGGCCATTTTGTATGCCAAGAGGGCCAGTGTCTTCGTCAAATTACAGAAGCCAAATGCAGCCATCCGAGACTGTGACAGAGCCATTGAAATAAATCCTGATTCAGCTCAGCCTTACAAGAGGGCCGGGGAAAGCACACAGACTTCTAGGCCACTGGGAAGAAGCAGCCCATGATCTTGCCCTTGCCTGTAAATTGGATTATGATGAAGATGCTAGTGCAATGCTGAAAGAAGTTCAACCTAGGGCACAGAAAAATTGCAGAACATCAGAGAAAGTATGAGCGAAAACGTGAAGAGTGAGAGATCAAAGAAAGAATAGAACGAGTTAAGAAGGCTCGAAAAGAGCATGAGAGAGCCCAGAGGGAGGAAGAAGCCAGATGACAGTCAGGAGCTCAGTATGGCTCTTTTCCAGGTGGCTTTCCTGGGGGAATGCCTGGTAATTTTCCTGGAGGAATGGCTGGAATGGGAGGGGGCATACCTGGAATGGCCGGAATGCCTGGACTCAATGAAATTCTTAGTGATCCAGAGGTTCTTGCAGCCATGCAGGATCCAGAAGTTATGGTGGCCTTTCAGGATGTGGCTCAGAACCCAGCAAATATGTCAAAGTACCAGAGCAACCCAAAGGTTATGAATCTCATCAGTAAATTGTCAGCCAAATTTGGAGGTCAAGCATAACGCCCTTCTGATAAATAAAGCCCTTGCTGAAGGAAAAGCAACCTAGATCACATTATGGATGTCGCAATAATACAAACCAATGTACCTCTGACCTTCTCATCAAGAGAGCTGGGGTGCTTTGAAGATAATCCCTACCCCTCTCCCCCAAATGCAGCTGAAGCATTTTACAGTGGTTTGCCATTAGGGTATTCATTCAGATAATGTTTTCCTACTAGGAATTACAAACTTTAAACACTTTTTAAATCTTCAAAATATTTAAAACAAATTTAAAGGGTCTGTTAATTCTTATATTTTTCTTTACTAATCATTTTGGATTTTTTTCTTTGAATTATTGGGCAGGGAAGATACTTATGTGTGGAAGATTATTGCTCTAATTTGAGTGAAATAAAAGTTATTAGTGCGAGGCAAACATAACTCATTTGAGGATAAAAAAAAAGAAAAGTTGATAGCATAGATTCTGAAGTTTTCTCTTTTGATTCCACTTCTCCATCCGAGGACATATATTTCAAAACGTATTTCAGTAAGCGATGTGATTCCAGGACATTGTCCATGAGATATAGAGGACATTGTACTTCATCTAAATAAAACTGGGCCTAATTTTAGGCAGAAGGATGTACGTAGTGTTATTTTATTACCTTTTCAACAACTTTCTTAGTAATCAATCATTTTCAATGAAGACAGTTTGTTCACCACCATATTTGAAGACTATTATTAATTTACCAGCTGCTATATGGTAAGGGGTCTATCCTCAGCCTACCTTTGGTAGTTTGAACTAGTTATACTTTGTTCATCATTTTCTGACATCTCCAGCTGCTTACTAGACTTCTCTGTTTTGATTTTCCATTGTCACCTCCTATGTAACATGTCAAATAGGGAAATCATCGCTTTTACCTACAAACCACATCTTCCTTTAAGGCCATACCTTTTCTTTTAATGTTACCATTTATTTTCCAGTTCCCCAGGTGAAAAACTTTGATGTTTCCTTGTTCTCAACCCCTTCCCCGATCCAATCAATCAAAATAGTATCTATACTTCCTTTGTGATGCCTATGATAACCATTCTTTTCTTCCTTTCTGTTTCTATTACCAAGACCCTGGATTAGACCACGCATGAATGACATAGCTTCTTGAATCATCCTATTAGCGTTTTCTCCTCTTTTACCCCCTATTAATGAGTAGGAACATTTTAGTTAGAATTACTCAAATATCAGTACCAAGTCCACACCCTTAATCAGAGTTGCTAGGGCCCTTCATGACTTGCTGATGATCACTCTAACTCAACTCTTGTACCCTTAAAACTGTTTGCTCTGGTCATATAGAAAAATGCAATTTTCCAATCTAGCCATGTTCTCTTTGACTTCCAGATTATTTGTATTGTGGTAGAATACACATAACATAAAATTGACCATTTTAACCATTTTGAAGTGCACAGTTCAGTGGCACTAAGTATATTCCCATTGTTCTGCAACCATCACCATCATCCATCTCGAGAAATGTTTCATCTTCCTAAACAGAAACTCTGTACCCATTAAACACTAATTACCTATTTCCCCTCCTCCCAGCTTCTGGCAGCCACTATTCTACTTTCTATCTCTATGAATTTAACTACTCAAAGTACCTCATATAAGTGGAAGTATACAATATAGGTCCTTTTGTGGCTGGCTTGTTTCACTTTGCATAATGTCCTCAAAGTTCATCTATGTTGTAGCATGTTTCAGAATTTCCTTCCTTTTTAAGGCTGAATAATATTCCATTATATGTCTATGCCACATTTTGTTTATTCATTCATCCACTGAGAGACATTTGGGTTGCAGTTTCTTCTCTTTAAGTGTATTCTGCTAATTAAAAACAGGTTACTCTTCCTGCCACTTCTTTCAGTCATGTTACTTTGCTGCTCAGAAGCCTTCAATGAGTTCCTTTTTACAGATAGGGTAAGTCGCAGCATGCACAGCATAACACTCAAGGCTCTTGCCTCTCTGGGCCTTGACCTATGTATAAAACCTTTTTGTTAATTATTAGTCTTCAACATTTATTCATGAAACATAGTTTTTGAGTGTCTGGTATGTGTTGGGCCTTGGGGTAAATGCAGAGTAAACCAAATAGATATTGTCCCTTACCCTATGGAACTGACTTTGGAGTTAAGTGATTCCTTCGCTCAAGCCAGAAGGCTGTCCTTTTAACCTTGGAAGCTGGCTACTTCACCCAACATGAATATACCAAAGACCATTTGGTAAATGACCAGCTCACCAAAGCTAATTCTGCAAAAATCACTTGACCAAATAATGATTTTGCTGAAAAATTGAGGTTTATATTTTTTACTTTGTCCCTGTTGTCACTGCTGTTCTCCTCCTGGGCATGCATTGGCCAACTGCTGTTTAATATGAACTTTGCCTGTTTTTCACATTCCAGACTCTGAGAATTTTTAGAATGGTCAACATTTTCTATGGGATTGTCAAGTGTTTTCCATTTGTTTGTTTATTTTTTAAAGCACTGTTTTTTGTCTTAATTACTTTTGCCCCTGTCCCTATTGCTTCTGCTTCTGCACCTTCCTGTGCCCTGGTGCAATGGCTATGAGAAATTGCTCTAAACCCTGTGTAAAGTATTTGCCAGATGATTGCTCAGTGAATTGTTCATTCATTGAGTTAGTCAGTAAGAAGATGATCATTTGGCAAATTAGTTTCCAAACATTTTAAAATTTCTTCTCTCCCTTGTAGGAAATCAAAGGGAAGCATTTTCTACTATTTTTTTCAGGTCTATCCTCTCTGTTTGAACCATAATATCTTTTTTTGAGATGGAGTCTTGCTTTGTTGCCCAGCTGGAGTGCAGTCACACGATCTGGGCTCATTACAGCTTCTGCCTCCCAGGTTTAAGCGATTGCAGCACCTCAGCCTCCCAAGAAGCTGGGATTACAGGCATGTGCCACCACACCCAGCTAGTTTTTGTATCTTTAGTAGAAACGGGGTTTTATCATGTTGGCCAGGCTGGTCTGGAACTCCTGACCTCAAGTGATCCACCTGCCTTGGCCTCCCAAAATGCTGGGATTACAGGCATGAGCCACTGTGCCCAGCCAAACCATAATCTCTTTTAATAGCTCTGTTGATTTGTTTTTGGGAGTAGCCTTCTTGTGAGTAGGCTTCTTGGGAGTAGCCTTCTTACATCTTGTGCTCAGAATCAGTAGTTGCTTGGTTAATCTAAAGAAGCTGGTTAAGGTGTAGAATCATAAAAACAATATAGACACATCTTTTAAAATAAAACTCCAATGTGCATTCTATTAACCAATCCTTTAGGATCAAGACATTTTCTTCCAAAATGGGTCCACTAATTATTCATATCATCTCTCTTTCATAAACCATACTCATTATGAATTACCTATGATTTCCAGTTTCAGTTTCTTTAGACAGGAGCAAGATCTTAAAGACACTGTGATACAATGAGTAAAGAATCCTGGTGTATTTTTACTATTTTTCCCTGCCATTAACACTTGTCATATACAGTTTAAGAGCAGATTATCTTAGCAACATATCTGTATTGATTCTTTAAAAGGATTCAACCTATTTTTTAATGTAACTATTTTCATTGTCACATTCATCAGACAACATATTTAATTAAATATGATTATAATAACAAATACAAGTGGCACAACTTTTCTATCAATTGCCTGTTGGTAAGCGAACCATGCAATTGCTGGGAGTAGAAGCCTACAGGCTTACGAGGGAGAAGGCTGCGAGCCAGGAGCACTGAGCATGCCTGGTATCAGCCAGTATGTTTCCCTGAGGACATAGGGAGCACTGGTTAAATGTATAGTCATTTAGTGCAGGTTGGCTATACAGGCTTTCACTGTATTTGTTCATCCTTATAGACAAAGCTGTGTTATTGCTTACTATCTTGTAATAAAGTAGGAGTTGAGGTGAGATCTAGCAGAAATTGATATGGGGAACTGCACAAATCCTTCAGGTTCAAATGACAAGAACAGGGAATATTTACATTTGATGTAAATTTGCATCACTTCATCAGAGGTCCAGAACCTGTGGGAATGGGGGTGCAGAGAGTGAAGAAGCAGTTTTAGACTGACATCGTTGGCAACTTTATCTTGGGGCAGATGGACCATCTCTGCCAGGAACTCTACTCCTCTGCCTAAATGACCATGCGGCCCCCCTTCCAAGGGAAGTTTCTAGGTGGACATCATGTGACTGCCCACCCCTTGGTCTGCACCCACCTTCCATGTAAGGAAGTGCTAGTGGCCTTCTATGAGGGTCTCTTCCACTGACTTCTGTATGTATATGTGTGTGGGAAGGAATTGTGTGTTGGGGGTAGGAGGTGGGGTCAGGGCTCTGTGCCTCTGTAGTGCATCCAGAAATTCCTCAACATTTTTGACAGTGTATATGCCCTCTCTAGTTTCCAGTACTGATAAAAGCTTTTCCCTGTTTTTGTATTCCGCTTGTCACTTCCCTGGAAATCCACATAGAAGGGATTGGAAGTCTGTCCTCTTTTATTCCAAATCTTCCTCTTCCCCTTCACCTCAAACTTTGTATTTTAGGCTCTTAAACGGGTCTGTACATAACTTTTTCCTCTGCTATAAGCACATAACTAATAAACTATGGGTTAGAGTAAGGTAATTGGCAGTTCTGTTTCTCAGTGTTCGTACCATTAAAATGATTTTTCCAAATCAGACTCAAGGCAATGGAATAATAATAATAATACTAAGTTATTTTGCACTGTGCTTTATGGTTTTACCATGATTTAGTGCTTCATTTAATGAGATAAATAACCAGACAAGGCTGGGGGTGGTGGCTCACGCCTGTAATCCCAGCACTTTGGGAGATCAAGGTGGGAGGATTACTTGAGGTCAGGAGTTCAAGACCAGCCTTGGCAACATGGTGAAACCCCGTCTCTACAAAAAATTAAAAAATTAGCAGGGCGTCGTGGCACATGCCTGTACCTGTAGTCCAAGCTACTTGGGAGGCTGAGGTGGGAGGATCACTTGAGCCTGGGAGGTCGAGGCTGCAGTGAGCTATGATCGTGCCAGTGTACTCCAGCCTGAGCAACAGAGCAAGATCCTGTCTCAAAAAAAAAAACATTAAAAATAAAATAAAATAAAATAACAAGACTACTTGAGTGGAGTGTTTTTGGAACAAAACATTACCTGAGATGAGAGAGGCATTATCGTCTGCTTTCAGCAGGACACTCTGCTTGGATCCCTGGTCTGGGTACTCTTGGATTTTCTGCTCTCTGCATTGTCTCATGTAGGTACAGTTACATCAGGTCATTATCTTGTTGGGGCTATTACTTTAAAAAAATAGATACAGTTTTTGACAAAAAAGAAAGATAGACAAACAAAATGTCAAGGACAGCCAAGACAGACCCTAGCTTCAATCTTGAGGATGGCTTTCAGAAAATCATGGCTGGATTTCCTTGCCTGTGATCTTGTTTTCGAACTGCCTAAACCTGCACTGTCACAAATGGGCACATTTTTGCTCGACCAAAGAAAAGATGAATTTGGTGGCTTTGGAACAACATTTTCTTCATTTGCTCAGCCACAGGGAGAATAAGGGCTATTTGAGAAATAGCCCTTGGACAGCAGGCATCTTTCTTCTAAGAGAAGACGAAATGGATCCTCCATCTGTCTCACCATACAACCCTTGCTGTATGTGTCAACTTGGGTTGAAATCTTATAGATGCTGTTGTCGATCTCTGAACTCAAAAATCTCTTGTATTACTATAAATTACCCTCATTGACTTCCCTAAGTGTTCTCAGATTTCTCTTCTAAAACTGTCCCTCCAGGGATCTGCAGGGAAGATGAAGATTTTTTGTTTGTTTGTTTGTTTGTTTTTTGGGTGGGTAGGGGGGACACCAAATGCCATGAACTCAGTCCCTGCTTTGATTTGGGAAGCTTACCATATCTGAGGCAATTCTCCTACAGCTGTGGTTGAATTCTCCTCTTCTTTTCATTACCTCCCAGGCTAGGAGCCTCTGATTGTGTGAAGGTGGGGTAAGTAGCATGACTCTCCATAAAGAAAAGCCCATGCTTACTCCCAAGATGAGGCAGTGAGCCTTAATAAAAAAGGTGCTGGAAGTAATCCCCCTTTAAGACAGTCTAACATGAGAAATGTTCAAGAGAATATTGTGCACATATTAGACACCCAATCAGTATTTGTTGAGTGAGTACATGAATGCAGCAGGGGGTGGCAGTCATGCTAGGCCATTTCTGGTGCAGCCTCCATGTCTGTTTACCTCTTCAGACCTTAATTCTTCATCTCCTTTCCTCTCCTTATCATGGTTCCATTGTTGCTCTGCTTTTTCTTGCTAACTCAGGGGAAAAGACAAGGGCTAGTTTGGGGATTACAGTTCAAGGCTGCACTGAACTGATGGCAATTGAAGGACAGAGAACGGGAACTACAAAGGATGCTTCTGAACCAGATTCCTATACAACTTCTCTCAAATGCAGACATAGGTACCTGCCTCTGCCGGTCTTGATGCTAGGATAGGGCTGATGGTCATAGGTTGCCAAAGAGTTTTTTTGTTTGTTTTTGTTTTTGTTTTTGTTTTTTGGAGACAGAGTCTCACACAGTGGTGCTGCCTCAGCTCATTGCAACCTCCAACTCCCAGGTTCAAGTGATTCTCCTGCCTCAGCCTCCTGAGTAGCTGGGACTACAGGCAGGAACCACTGCACCTGGCTAATTTTTGTACTTTTAGTGGAGACAGGGTTTTGCCATGTTGGCCAAGCTGATCTTGAACTCCTGGCCTCAAGTGATCCACCCAGATTGGCCTCCCAAAATGCTGGGATTACAGGCATGAGCCACCATTCCCAGCCCCAAAGAGCTTTCTTAGAAGAGCAGCTGCTCAGTGCCCCAGCTGGGTTTCTAATACTTTATAAACTAAGGTGTTTAAAGTGTGCTCATGTCACATCTCCTTGTTCTAGCATTGTTAGGATGAGTTGCGAACTCTTGACTCTGAAACTGGGAAGTGCTCTCTTTTAACTTCTCAGTTTTTAAAAACATGGCTTGTGTCTGTTCCCATTGTCATTTCTGGCCTTCATATGGCCACAACTACCTGTTAAGTCAGTGGAAAACAGACTGTGGCTTTTCTTAGGTGTTTTCTTTTCTTTCTTTTTTTTTTTTGTTAGGGTTTTTTTTTTTTTAATTATACTTTAAGTTTTAGGGTACATGTGCACATTGTGCAGGTTAGTTACATATGTATACATGTGCCATGCTGGTACGCTGCACCCACTAACTCGTCATCTAGCATTAGGTATATCTCCCAATGCTATCCCTCCCCACTCCCCCCACCCCACCACAGTCCCCAGAGTGTGATATTCCCCTTCCTGTGTCCATGTGATCTCATTGTTCAATTCCCACCTATGAGTGAGAATATGCAGTGTTTGGTTTTTTGTTCTTGCGATAGTTTACTGAGAATGATGATTTCCAATTTCATCCATGTCCCTACAAAGGACATGAACTCATCATTTTTTATGGCTGCATAGTATTCCATGGTGTATATGTGCCACATTTTCTTTATCCAGTCTATCATTGTTGGACATTTGGGTTGGTTCCAAGTCTTTGCTATTGTGAATAATGCCGCAATAAACATACATGTGCATGTGTCTTTATAGCAGCATGATTTATAGTCCTTTGGGTATATGCTGGGTCAAATGGTATTTCTAGTTCTAGATCCCTGAGGAATCACCACACTGACTTCCACAATGGTTGAACTAGTTTACAGTCCCACCAACAGTGTAAAAGTGTTCCTATTTCTCCACATCCTCTCCAGCACCTGTTGTTTCCTGACTTTTTAATGATTGCCATTCTAACTGGTGTGAGATGGTATCTCATTGTGGTTTTGATTTGCATTTCTCTGATGGCCAGTGATGATGAGCATTTTTTCATGTGTTTTTTGGCTGCATAAATGTCTTCTTTTGAGAAGTGTCTGTTCATGTCCTTTGCCCACTTTTTGATGGGGTTGTTTGTTTTTTTCTTGTAAATTTGTTGGAGTTCATTGTAGATTCTGGATGTTAGCCCTTTGTCAGATGAGTAGGTTGCAAAATTTTCTCCCATTTTGTAGGTTGCCTGTTCACTCTGATGGTAGTTTCTTTTGCTGTGCAGAAGCTCTTTAGTTTAATTAGATCCCATTTGTCAATTTTGTCTTTTATTGCCATTGCTTTTGGTGTTTTAGACATGAAATCCTTGCCCATGCCTATGTCCTGAATGGTAATGCCTAGGTTTTCTTCTAGGGTTTTTATGGTTTTAGGTCTAACGTTTAAGTCTTTAATCCATCTTGAATTGATTTTTGTATAAGGTGTAAGGAAGGGATCCAGTTTCAGCTTTCTACATATGGCTAGCCAGTTTTCCCAGCACCATTTATTAAATAGGGAATCCTTTCCCCATTTCTTGTTTTTGTCAGGTTTGTCAAAGATCAGATAGTTGTAGATATGCGGCGTTATTTCTGAGGGCTCTGTTCTGTTCCATTGATCTATATCTCTGTTTTGGTACCAGTACCATGCTGTTTTGGTTACTGTAGCCTTGTAGTATAGTTTGAAGTCAGGTAGTGTGATGCCTCCAGCTTTGTTCTTTTGGCTTAGGATTGCCTTGGCGATGCGGGCCCTTTTTTGGTTCCATATGAACTTTAAAGTAGTTTTTTCCAATTCTGTGAAGAAAGGCATTGGTAGCTTGATGGGGATGGCATTGAATCTATAAAATTACCTTGGGCAGTATGGCCATTTTCACGATATTGATTCTTCCTACCCATGAGCATGGAATGTTATTCCATTTGTTTGTATCCTCTTTTATTTCATTGAGCAGTGGTTTGTAGTTCCCCTTGAAGAGGTCCTTCACATCCCTTGTAAGTTGGATTCCTAGGTATTTTATTCTCTTTGAAGCAATTGTGAATGGGAGTTCACTCATGATTTGGCTCTCTGTTTGTCTGTGGTTGGTGTATAAGAATGCTTGTGATTTTTGTACATTGATTTTGTATCCTGAGACTTTGCTGAAGTTGCTTATCAGCTTAAGGAGATTTTGGGCTGAGACAATGGGGTTTTCTAGATATACAATCATGTCGTCTGCAAACAGGGACAATTTGACTTCCTCTTTTCCTAATTGAATACCCTTTATTTCCTTCTCCTGCCTAATTGCCCTGGCCAGAACTTCCAACACTATGTTGAATAGGAGCGGTGAGAGAGGGCATCCCTGTCTTGTGCCAGTTTTCAAAGGGAATGCTTCCAGTTTTTGCCCATTTAGTATGATATTGGCTGTGGGTTTGTCATAGATAGCTCTTATTATTTTGAAATACGTCCCATCAATACCTAATTTATTGAGAGTTTTTAGCATGAAGGGTTGTTGAATTTTGTCAAAGGCCTTTTCTGCATCTATTGAGATAATCATGTGGTTTTTGTCTTTGGCTCTGTTTTACATTTGCTGGATTACATTTATTGATTTGCGTATATTGAACCAGCCTTGCATCCCAGGGATGAAGCCAACTTGATCATGGTGGATAAGCTTTTTGATGTGCTGCTGGATTCGTTTTGCCAGTATTTTATTGAGGATTTTTGCATCAATGTTCATCAAGGATATTGGTCTAAAATTCTCTTTTTTGGTTGTGTCTCTGCCTGGCTTTGGTATCAGAATGATGCTGGCCTCATAAAATGAGTTAGGGAGGATTCCCTCTTTTTCTATTGATTGGAATAGTTTCAGAAGGAATGGTACCAGTTCCTCCTTGTACCTCTGGTAGAATTCGGCTGTGAATCCATCTGGTCCTGCACTCTTTTTGGTTGGTAAACTATTGATTATTGCCACAATTTCAGCTCCTGTTATTGATCTATTCAGAGATTCAACTTCTTCCTGGTTTAGTCTTGGGAGAGTGTATGTGTCGAGGAATTTATCCATTTCTTCTAGATTTTCTAGTTTATTTGCGTAGAGGTGTTTGTAGTATTCTCTGATGGTAGTTTGTATTTTTGTGGGATTGGTGGTGATATCCCCTTTATCATTTTTTATTGTGTCTATTTGATTCTTCTCTCTTTTTTTATTAGTCTTGCTAGCGGTCTATCAATTTTGTTGATCCTTTCAAAAAACCAGCTCCTGGATTCATTAATTTTTTGAAGGGTTTTTTGTGTCTCTATTTCCTTCAGTTCTGCTCTCATTTTAGTTATTTCTTGCCTTCTGCTAGCTTTTGAATGTGTTTGCTCTTGCTTTTCTAGTTCTTTTAATTGTGATGTTAGGGTGTCAATTTTGGATCTTTCCTGCTTTCTCTTGTGGGCATTTAGTGCTATAAATTTCCCTCTACACACTGCTTTGAATGTGTCCCAGAGATTCTGGTATGTTGTGTCTTTGTTCTCACTGGTTTCAAAGAACATCTTTATTTCTGCCTTCATTTCGTTATGTATCCAGTAGTCATTCAGGAGCAGGTTGTTCAGTTTCCATGTAGTTGAGCAGTTTTGAGTGAGATTCTTAATTCTGAGTTCTAGTTTGATTGCACTGTGGTCTGAGAGATAGTTTGTTACAATCTCTGTTCTTTTACATTTGCTGAGGAGAGCTTTACTTCCAAGTATGTGGTCAATTTTGGAATAGGTGTGGTGTGGTGCTGAAAAAAATGTATATTCTGTTGATTTGGGGTGGAGAGTTCTGTAGATGTCTATTAGGTCTGCTTGGTGCAGAGCTGAGTTCAATTCCTGGGTATCCTTGTTGACTTTCTGTCTCGTTGATCTGTCTAATGTTGACAGTGGGGTGTTAAAGTCTCCCATTATTAATGTGTGGGAGTCTAAGTCTCTTTGTAGGTCACTCAGGACTTGCTTTATGAATCTGGGTGCTCCTGTATTGGGTGCATATATATTTAGGATAGTTAGCTCTTCTTGTTGAATTGATCCCTTTACCATTATGTAATGGCCTTCTTTGTCTCTTTTGATCTTTGTTGGTTTAAAGTCTATTTTATCAGAGACTAGGATTGCAACCCCTGCCTTTTTTTGTTTTCCATTTGCTTGGTAGATCTTCCTCCATCCTTTTATTTTGAGCCTATGTGTGTCTCTGCACATGAGATGGGTTTCCTGAATACAGCACACTGATGGGTCTTGACTCTTTATCCAATTTGCCAGTCTGTGTCTTTTAATTGGAGCATTTAGTCCATTTACATTTAAAGTTAATATGGTTATGTGTGAATTTGATCCCGTCATTATGATGTTAGCTGGTTATTTTGCTCGTTAGTTGATGCAGTTTCTTCCTAGTCTCGATGGTCTTTACATTTTGGCATGATTTTGCAGTGGCTGGTACTGGTTGTTCCTTTCCATGTTTAGCGCTTCCTTCAGGAGCTCTTTTAGGGCAGGCCTGGTGGTGACAAAATCTCTCAGCATTTGCTTGTCTGTAAAGTATTTTATTTCTCCTTCACTTATGAAGCTTAGTTTGGCTGGATATGAAATTCTGGGTTGAAAATTCTTTTCTTTAAGAATGTTGAATATTGGCCCCCACTCTCTTCTGGCTTGTAGAGTTTCTGCCAAGAGATCCGCTGTTAGTCTGATGGGCTTCCCTTTGATGTTAACCCGACCTTTCTCTCTGGCTGCCCTTAACATTTTTTCCTTCATTTCCACTTTGGTGAATCTGACAATTATGTGTCTTGGAGTTGCTCTTCTCGAGGAGTATCTTTGTGGCGTTCTCTGTATTTCCTGAATCTGAACGTTGGCCTGCCTTGCTAGATTGGGGAAGTTCTCCTGGAAAATATCCTGCAGTGTGTTTTCCAACTTGGTTCCATTCTCCCCATCACTTTCAGGTACACCAATCAGATGTAGATTTGGTCTTTTCACATAGTCCCATATTTCTTGGAGGCTTTGCTCATTTCTTTTTATTCTTTTTTCTCTAAACTTCCCCTCTTGCTTCATTTCATTCATTTGATCTTCTATCGCTGATACCCTTTCTTCCAGTTGATCACATCGGCTCCTGAGGCTTCTGCATTCTTCACGTAGTTCTCGAGCCTTGGTTTTCAGCTCCATCAGCTCCTTTAAGCACTTCTCTGTATTGGTTATTCTAGTTATACATTCTTCTAAATTTTTTTCAAAGTTTTCAACTTCTTTGCCTTTGGTTTGAATGTCCTCCCGTAGCTCAGAGTAATTTGATCGTCTGAAGCCTTCTTCTCTCAGCTCGTCAAAGTCATTCTCCATCCAGCTTTGTTCCCTTGCTGGTGAGGAACTGCGTTCCTTTGGAGGAGGAGAAGCGCTCTGCGTTTTAGAGTTTCCCGTTTTTCTCTTCTGTTTTTTCCCCATCTTTGTGGTTTTATCTACTTTTGGTCTTTGATGATGATGTACAGATGGGTTTTTCGTGTGGATGTCCTTTCTGTTTGTTAGTTTTCCTTCTAACAGACAGGACCCTCAGCTGCAGGTCTGTTGGAGTACCCTGCCGTGTGAGGTGTCAGTCTGCCCCTACTGGGGGGTGCCTCCCAGTTAGGCTGCTCGGGGGTCAGGGGTCAGGGACCCACTTGAGGAGGCAGTCTGCCGGTTCTCAGATCTCCAGCTGCGTGCTGGGAGAACCACTGCTCTCTTCAAAACTGTCAGACAGGGACATTTAAGTCTGCAGAGGTTACTGCTGTCTTTTTGTTTGTCTGTGCCCTGCCCCCAGAGGTGGAGCCTACAGAGGCAGGCAGGCCTCCTTGAGCTGTGGTGGGCTCCACCCAGTTGGAGCTTCCCGGCTGCTTTGTTTACCTAATCAAGCCTGGGCAATGGCGGGCGCCCCTCCCCCAGCCTCGCTGCCGCCTTGCAGTTTGATCTCAGACTGCTGTGCTAGCAACCAGAGAGACTCCGTGGGCGTAGGACCCTCCGAGCCAGGTGCGGGATATAATCTCGTAGTGCGCCGTTTTTTAAGCTGGTCCGAAAAGCGCAGTATTCGGGTGGGAGTGACCCGATTTTCCAGGTGAGTCCGTCACCCCTTTCTTTGACTCGGAAAGGGAACTCCCTGACCCCTTGCGCTTCCCAAGTGAGGCAATGCCTCGCCCTGCTTCGGCTCGCGCACGGTGCGCGCACCCACTGACCTGCGCCCACTGTCTGGCACTCCCTAGTGAGATGAACCCGGTACCTCAGATGGAAATGCAGAAATCACCCGTCTTCTGCGTCGCTCACGCTGGGAGCTGTAGACCGGAGCTGTTCCTATTCGGCCATCTTGGCTCCTCCTTCAGGTGTTTTCTTAAATTAACTTCTGGGGCAACATCAAGTCCAGAGGCACCGTCTCCTTTCTCTACCTTAAGGATAATTCTGAGACTCTAAGGACAGAATGGTTTCTTTATAGACTTTCAGCCAGGTGCATTTGCTGTGAGGCTAAACATCCAAATAGATTTAGAGTGAGCGACAGTGGGTATTCAGGTCAAGTCCACCAGTTTGATGTTCCTTCTTTTCCATGCTTTTTTCCTTCAGAATACAGTCAAGTCTCCAAAAAATGTATGTGTAGCTTAAACAAATTCCGTTATATGATATAATTTTACTTTCCATTCCAGCCAGTGAGTGTTTTCCCTAGAGTATGCAGAAGATGATAGAAAAGAACCTGTTGTTACCTTTATCATTTTTGTTGCCATGTGCAGCTCAGAGTGTGACGTTTTCATTGTGCCAAGTATAATTCTAATATTTATTGATACAACTTGTTGCCATAGTCTTTATACACGATCTTAGCCAAAAGGCCGAGAGGCAATACCACATGTCTCTAAGTGGAAGCTAGGTCTCTGGTCTCAACCAAAGTCATAGTCATTTGTTCCAACTTTGGAGGAAAATCTGGATGTGTTGGACTTAACTGAGAAATGTATCTCCAACATGGTGCCTTCCTTAGGGATTTTCAAGGGTTAATTTTGAAGATATGTAATTTTAGTCCTAAGTGCTGACTTTTGAATGTAACTGTGACCTAAGATATTATACAACAGTAGTGTCTGATTCCTCTTTATAGTGTCTTTTGTGATAGGTAATTCACAGACTGGTTACAGTCTGTTTTCCTTTTCTTTTTTAACCTAAAATATTTTCTAGTTTTCTCAGGTGATGAAATTGTAGGTTAAGCTGGGATTTGTAACCTTCTCTACATTTGCTATATAGCGTCTATGTAATCTTTCTATTGGTCTGAGACATTGCAGAGGAAACCTATAGCCATGCCTGGAGCCAAAATGTTGGACATAACCCAATTTGCTTTTTTTTTTGTTTTGTCTTGTTTTTAGAGTTAGTTGATGGGTGCTGAGATACTAAGGTACTAAGAATGATAAAAATAAGGAAAGACTTCTGAAATAGACAACACAAAATACCAAAGCTCAATTCTTTCACTTTTCTTGATGATGACCCCACTGTTTACAGTGGATTGTAGGTTGTTATAGTGATGGGAAAGGTCTGTGCTGATGGGCATTGGGAAAGATGTTGCAGTCTGAAGATGGACTTTGTCTAATGCAGTGTAACCGACAAAGCCAGGTCTCCTGGTATGGGCTCTTTGTAGTTTAACATTCAAAGAAACAACAGTCCAACTTGAGAAACTTTGAAGAATAATGTAAATATTTGCTGTAAGTTTTATTTTTAGGAGGCTTTGCATAGGGATTTTATATAGTGAAAGGATACAGAAAGCTTCCTAAACAATTCCTTGACACCTCTTTCCTTCTTGCCAGTTTCCGCTCATGACAACTATGAAAATCTCTCTCTTGCTCTGCCTACAGTGTCCTCACTCTGGGTGGTTCTCTCATCCTTTGTGCCCCTGCACACCACACTGACCTTCCCTGGTGTATGCAGTCCTCTGGAACATGTTCTGTCTAGCTCTGGTGGGTTTTCTTGTGAGAATAAGCCACATTGCTCCAGAATTTTGGTGAATGAAATTTTCGTATTAGTAGGAATATTTTGCTTATTTAAAACTCTTTGATCTTGGCTTGAGACATATTGCTTGTTCTCACTTTGATATGATGTGTTCAATAAAGTCATCTAAGACCCTGCAAACCAGATCCATCTGCCTTCACACTTTCATTAAATTAGTAAGGTCACTATGAGGAGAGTATTTACCAAACAGTGGGCCCACAGCCACACTCCTCACTTCTCCTTTTGGTCTCTCCTTAGAAATAAAGTTGTTTAAAACCATTTGCTTCCAGAAGGCCATATATAAAGGTAGTAAATTTAGGTGTTAATTCTGAGCATGGTAGTGGTGCTGTGCCTCCTTCCTTTCCAGTCTGAGGATGACTTCTACCCCAAATTATTCTTTGAGTTACTCCTAGCAGGATGAGAGCAGGACACAGGGCTCTAGGGGAGAGGAAAATGACTAAGATGATTTAGTATATCTTTATCCTTTACACAGCTTTGCTATAAATTTATAGATGCATCTGTATTATTCAGGGCTTCCCACAGAACAGAAACAATAGGAGTGATATAGGTTCTCCATATATACATACATACACATATTTCTCTCTCTCTCTGTATATAAATACATTCATTATAAGGAATTGGCTCATGTGATTGTAGAACTTGACAAGTCCCAAAAGTCCAAAGATTTGCAGGGTGAGTTGTTAAACTGGGACCCAGGAGAGCTGATGGGTCTTAAGTTTTACTCTAAAACTTCCCTGCAGGCTCAAGACTGAGGAAGAGCTGATATTTCAGTTTGAGTCCAAAAGCAGGAAAAGACAGATGTCCCAGCTTGAAGGTAGTCAGACAGAAGGAATTCTCTCTCATTCAGCCTTTTTGTTCTGTTCAGTCTTCAACTGATTGGATGAAGCCCACATACATTAGGGAGGGTGATCTGCTTTACTCACTCTACCAATTCAAATGTTAATCTCACCCACAAACATTCTTATAGACACACTCAAAAGAGTGTTTGGCCAAACGTCCAGGCACCCTATGGCCCAGTCAAGTTGACACATTAAAATTAACCATCACAGCATCCATGGAGAGTATAGGAACATGTAAATTACAATTGAATTCCCATGCATATATATGGGTATTACTTGATGGATATGATCATGTTTTTAGAGCTCAGTGAAAAATAAGGCATTAGAGAATTGCAATAAATAATAAAATTATTTATTTTGGGTGCTTTTGTCAAAGAGGTATATTAATCTCTTGATCCCTTTCCTCTGCTTCATCTAACTCGTAGGGTATATACTTTATATTGCTGTGCTTGGCATCAGGAACTGATGTGACAGCTCTTCCTCTGTTCTATGAAAAGGTGATGTACTTTAAAAAAAAAGTTTCTGTAGAATGTGCTTATATCCACTCAATAAAATCTCTAACAGGTCTAGCTACTTTAAAAGGAACAGTTAGGAGAGATGTTTTGCTTGAATGATAGTTTAAAGAATTCCTGTGTTTTTTCCCATTAGCTCCATCTAACTTGGGTTGTCTCAGAGAAATCCACTGGAGCTGATCTTCCTCAATAAGATGTCTTTTGGTTTTGTTTTATCATCATTCCTCATCTGAGAACCAGAGAGAGAAAGCTGTCAACAAGTTATAGGTTCGTCCAGTTGGTGGAGCTGTTTGGGCCACAGCACAGGGACATATCTTTTGGGTGGCAAGTTCTAGGTATGGGGCTCTTTCATTTGCAGGTGGCTTATCCAAGAGGGCTGGAGATGTAGCTCCTAATATTCTTAATCCAGTTAACCGGGATGCTAACATGTTGTAATGATGTTACTTCTGTGGCAAAACTTCTCAGAGATCTTGGGCCCAGTAACTGGTCCAAAAGAAAGACTTGAGAGGAAGAATGGCTTTATCTGAAGTCTATGGTCATTCTTATTGCTGTTTTTTGTGCGTTCAATTCAGACTTTCAGCTTGGTCACTGTTCTTCTCTTCTTCCCCTTCCTCTATGTGGTTGGGGACTGGAAAAGGGTGTCCTAGTTGTTCGAGACCCTATCCTGGACTGCTCTTTGCTCCTATCTATCCAACTTCTCAAAGTTCAGCTTTGCTTTTCCTTTCCTGCCTTGTACTCACCCCTTTGGGCTAATGAGATTCTCAGCTTTTTCCAAATGCTGACTCTTCTCATCTCTAGGTCCTTTGGGTAAACATCTCTTCCAACCTTGATCTAATTTTTAAAAAACTGCCCCTTACCACTAATTTTAGAAGCAGCAAACTCATTATATAGTAATTTAGATAAAAATATATATATAATTATTGTATTCCTGGATTTTGTTCTTTTTTTCTTGTTTAGTTCTGAATTTTGCTCCTCTAGGATGTTCTTAGTAAATCTCTAAGGAAAATGCAAAATCTGCCACTAATAAAAGCAGCCACTGACATGGATGGGATCTAGGGCGAAAGCAAATGGGGAAAAATGGGAAACTTAAAAAATAAGAGAAATGCCTTTTTTTTTTTTTTTTTTTTTTTAAGCCAGAGACATGATCTTGCTATGTTGTCCAGGCATTTCAAACTCCTGGGCTCAAGCAATCCTCCTGCCTCAGCCTCTCAAAATGCTGGGATTATAGGCATGAAATGCCTATTTTTGAATGGATACTTTTAAAATTATCTACTTATCTAGTATGCTCCCAGCATCTGAAGAGCAGATAGGATTCATTGATGAAAGGGTGAGGTGGTTAAAACATACAGGAGGCCAAGCCTAGTAGTTAGCCCTGTGTAGGTATCACAGAATTACTTGGGTCAGAGACTCAAGCAGAAGTCTCTTTAAAGCTTTTCTAAGTGATAAACATTGTTGGAATGGGGTAAAGTTGTTCTACTGCAAGAAAACTCTTCATCAGAAGAAATTAAGAATTAATTATCCTTATCTAATTAGACTAGGTGTTTCTCAATAACAAGAAAAAGTAGTTGCTGCTTGCATTGCTTTTACTCTGGGACTAGTATAATGCAGTCATTATTGGTCATAAAGCACTCTAAAACCAATTAATTTGTAAAGCTTATTTTGACAAGAAGTAAATACAAAGGTAAGGCATAGTTAGCATAATGCTGCTATCATGGCACTCTTGGGCATAATTTATATATATAAAAAATACAAGGGCAAGTATAACTTTCAAGCTGATTGCCTGTAAAAGACTTAATTGAAAACAGTTTTCTGCTTTTAAAAAGTGATTTATTTCAGATGTGCTTTAAAAAACAAAGGTCTTATTGATAACCATTTTGAGTATATTATCTCGATGTGGGATTTAAGTAAAAGGTCAAATCTTATAGAAGTATTTCTGGTATGACTCAGTTCTGATCACAGATAAACTTTATCAAGAAAATGAAATTAGTTAAACATTTTCATGCCTGAGCAGTAGTTTAAAGAGGCAGCAATTTTTTTTTCACAAAGACTTCAAGAAGAGAACTTTGATTGAGAAACCTAGAAAACAAAGAACTCAAGATGTTATCATATAAATGTTCTTTAAACAAGTTAATATTATGAGAGGGGAAAAGCATTAGATATGTTTCACTAGAAGAATAAACAATTCACATGTGTAATTTTTGCAGTGGATAGACAAATCTCAGATCTTTTCTGCCTGATATCATTTGCATTTATTCAGCTTATTCAAGTAAAAGACTTATATTTTATTTCAGAAAAGCTAATGTGGAACTTTTAATTTTACATTTAAGTCCTGTTTAGTTGTAATTCTCACTCCCCCAGCCCCTGTAGCCTCCTGAACAGCTCTGACTTGCTTTTTTTCTGAATCCAGCATCAGTCCTACAATTAGTCCATTGGCCAGGTGATGGTCATGTGCCTGGTTAGAGTAGGGCAGGCTCCATTTGCTGATGGGCCGTGCGACTCAATGTTCACAAATGTTTAGTCATTCAGCTCCTTTTCAAGGAATAAGCCTGGATCAGGCAAGTAATTAACCTTTGCTAGTCCCAAGGTTTGTTCATTAGAGGCAGGGAAGGAGGAATCTTCTCACTTTTCTTCTCAGTCCTACTGCTCGCCCCAGCTTTATGAAACATGAGCTATGTCCTAAGGGAAGAGCAAGTGGGCCTCAGGTCCTCAGAAAGCACCACAAAACTCTTAAGATATTAAGCGTAAGAGTCTATTGTTCCTTTGTTTTCCTGGACAGGGAAACCTCTTTAACATTGGACTTCATTGTCTGTACCCCATTTCCTGTTCTTACAGTGGCTGTTCAGTCAGCATGATGGCCGGTGGGACCTGGAGGTCCAGCAGCAGCTAAGACGTCCAGGCCCTACTCGTTTGTATCCCTGGTAGCATTCTGCCTTAGATATGAGAGACACTTCCAGGCTCTTCCTGCATTTCCATCTTATGCTCTGGCAAGCAAATGCCAATCTTGGCTCTTTTCCATTTAAAATAGTCCTTTTACTTTTTATCTGCTGTGTAAATTGGGGTTAGAAATATTGACTTAAACTGCACCAGACTCTGCTGCCAGCTTGCCCATTCTCCATTACCCAAGTCTTCCTCCCTAACAGAACCCAGAGTTTGTTCATATATTGGCAGCAATGTACTCAGCCCGGGCAATGGATCTTGACTGGTTTCAGCCAATCAGAATATCTTCTATTAAGGATAAGGATAGCTTCCCTGCAGCTAGGGGTGGCTGAGTAACCTTGTTCTGACCAGTAAGATTTAAGCAGCAGAAGTCCACTGGGAAGAAGGGAATGGGGAAGGAAGACTCCTGGGAAAGCTTTTGTGCTCTTGATAAAAGAGCAGAGAAACTGCTGTGCTGCTTGCCCCTTCATCTTGGCTTGAAAACAAATGTATTGCCTGGACCTGAGGCAGCTATTTTCTGACCATGAAGTAATAAGCCTTATTGTTTGACATGTGAATGCAATAAACCTCTACCCACATAAGCTACCTCCATTGAAGGATTCCATACTTGGCACAGAATTTCTGACACACACTAAAATTCAGATATTAAAAAAAAATAGTTTCTGTAACGTTTTGGTAACTGATTTCATCTCTTCCTGAACCTTTGAGGTTGAAAGTGGTGGCAGCAGAGGTGGCAGTAGCCACTTACCTTTATCATTAATGATAAGTTAATTTATTTTGGGGAAATGACTCAGTTGTTCAATTTTCCTTCCACTTGCCTCTTCGAGATGATATCTGTGGTAAATGGGTGTGAGCTCTTAAGCAGTAGCATGATCTACTGGCTCACGCTTGCTTTTCAGAGCTGATTGTTAAGTTTAGGGGAATTCTGCAAGTCACTTGTTATACACAACCATTATTAGATAAGTTATATAAACTTACAATATTAAAAAGAAAGGTAGTACTCAAAACTCACCACTTTTTAATTATTTAAGTACATTTTACTATTATTCTTGCAATTGAAGTTATTTATGTCTTTTTGTTTGTTTTAGAAACAGGGTCTTGCTCTGTTACCCAGGTTGGAAGCCCAGGCCGGAGTGCAGTGGCACAATCATAGCTCACTGCAGCCTCAAAGCTCTGAGCTCAAGTGATCTTCCCAGCTCAGCCTCCCATGTAGGTGGAACTATAGACACTAGCCACCACGCCTGGCTAATTAAAACAATTTTTTTTTTTAGAGACTGGGGTCTTACTGTGTTGCCCAGACTGATCTTGAACTCCTGGCCTCAAGTGATCTTCCAGACTCAGTCTCCCAAAGTGCTGAGATGACAGACCTGAGCCACCACACCCAGCCTATTTGTGTCTATTGTATCTGTAAATGGAAATACTATATAATGCCGCAGTTAGCATGAGAGTACAGATATCTCTTTGACATACTGATTTCATTTCCTTTGGATGTATACCCAGGAGTGGGATTGCTGGATCATATGGTAGTTCTATTTTTAATTTTTTGAGGAGCCTGCATACTGTTTTCATAATGGCTATGCTAATTTACATTTCCACCAACAGTGTACAAGGGTTTCTTTTTCTCCACATCCTTGCCAACATTTCTTGTCTCTTGTCTTTTTGATAAAAGCCATTCTAATGGGTGTGAAGTGATATCTCATTGTGGTTTTGATTTTCATTTCTCTGATGATTAGTGATTTTGAGCATTTTTTTTCATGTAGCTGTTGGCCATTTGTAAGTCTTCTTTTGAGAAATGTCTATTAAGATATTTTGCCCATTTTAAAATAGAAAAATCCTCTACTTTTGACTTTTCCCTTAACCTTTACCTAAAACCTCTCAATTTGAGATTTAGGTCCAAGGCAAAGAAACCATGTTTTCCTGCTTATGTCTCCATCTTTTTAACATCTTCTTACCCATCACCATGAGCTTTTCTTTTCTCTTCTGTTTGGTAGAAAATAGTTTTAAGTTATTTCATTCTCCTTCCTGAGGAGTTGCTTTTTCCCTTTCTCTGAGGCCATATTGGTGAAAAGGCTGCAGAGAACCTGATTCATAGGGGAGAATGAATTAAAAATACATTTTAATGTATATAAAAAACTATCACCATCACGCTTGTAACTATGAGTCACCTTGTCCACCCTTCCACTCCTCACTACTCCAGGGTTCCACAGACCTGAGAGTAGGGACTGTGGTGAAGAATGACTGGCAGATATACAGCAACTGAAAAGGCACCACGCTTTTATCTCAGTTGCATTACCCTTTGTATATCAGCACTTAAAAAGGGATCTTTTAAATAACATCCTTGAATCCTTTTGGGTGGTAGAAGTAAAATTGGGGCTAAGCAAGAATGAAATGGACTTTTAGAAGTTAAAATAGGATGTTGTATGGGCAAATTTATGAGGTAGGAAAATAATGTTGTCACTGCTTTGCTATCTCCATTTTCAACAGCTCTCTCAGTGCCTCTGGCATCTCCTCCTTTTGCTATGTACCAGCCCTGTCACCTAGTCCCTCCCACTATTAATCATTAATGACTTAAGATGTTACCACCTCCTTAATTGTATTTAAAAGTTAAAAAAACATGCTTTTGTTCTTTCCCATTACAAATAACAATTCATATTCATTTTAGAAAAATACAGATAAACATAATAAAAGTCACTTACAATCCATTGCCTTGAAACAGCTATTACTACCCTAGTATACATCTTTTATTAAACATTCTTGTACAGATTATTATTATTATTATGGTTATTTTTAATAACCAAAGACCCAAGAGAGGGTCTTGCTCTGCTGCCCAGGCTGGAGTGCAGTGGCACAATGATAGCTCACTACTACATTGAACCCCTGGGCTCAAGCCATCCTCCCATTTTAGCCTCCTGAGTAGCTGGGACTACGGGCACATGCCACCATGCCTGGCTAATTTTTTCTTTTTTGTAGGGACAGAGCTTCACTATGTTGACCAGGCTGGTCTAGAACTTCTGGGTTCAAGTGATCCTCCTGCCTCGGCCTCCCAAAGTTCTGGGATTACAGGCATGAGCCACTGTGTCCAGTCTACAAATTACTTCAAATGGCTGCAGGGCAGAGGTCACATTCATCCTTATCAACTGTAAATAGCAATTTATTTGTGGTCAAATAATAACTTCAAAACCATTAGCTAATATTCAGAATCTATTGACAAATGATGGGGAAAATCTTTTTGTCAGGGAGGTCTTTCTGGTGCACCTCGAATCACTCCATGCCTTTGTTGTTGTTTTGCTTGTCAAACCTGGAAATCTTTTTCCTCTCTTTCACATCTATCAAAATCTTTCCTGTCTTTTAGGTCCACCAATGTTTTTACCTGCCCAACCTCCTTTAAACTTGCTTCTCATAGTATTCATCCCTTCCCCTGAATCCTTGATCACTTGTACTGCTCATCTAGCACTCATTTGTACATTTTATCAAATTGTTGCCAAACTGTTTAATGGGTCATATAAGTGTTTATGGCCAGGAATAACTTTGGTGATCATCCAGTGTCTTATTCTGTTCCTGCTGCTGTAATAAAATATTACACCCTGGGTAATTTATAAAGAATAGAAATTTATTTCTCATAGTTCTGGAGGCTGGAAAATCCAAGATCAAAGTACCAGCAGAATTTGGTGTCTGGTGAGGGCTTGCACCTTCTTGCTGCATTCTCACATGGTGGAAGGGGCAAAGGGACCAAACTACTCCCTTGAGTCTTTTTATAAGGACACTAATCCTATCCTTGAGGCAGAGCCCTTATGGCCTAATCATATTGTAAAGGCTGTACCTCTTAGTATTGTTGCATTGAGGATTAAGTTTCAACATGAATTTTAGAGTGACATTGAACTACTACATGGAACTCCTGGGCTCAAGCCTTCCTCCCACATCACCCTGCTGAGTAGCTGGGACTGCAGGCACATTCTACCATGCTGGGCTAATTTTTTTGGGGTCTCACTATGTTGGCCAGGCTGCTGTCAAACTTCTGGGGTCAAACAATCCTCCTACTTGGAGGACACAAACATCAGAGGGACACAAACATTCAAACCATGGCACCCAGCCTATTTAAAAATGAGACCCAGAGATCTTGTGATTACACAAGATTCTGTAGCTAAGATTACATCCCTGTTACTCTGACTGTCCCCCTGCCGGCCCCCACCAATCCAGCTTTCACTATCTCATATTGCATCTTTCTCTACCCAATTAGCTAGTAAGCCTTAAGCACTAGAAGCTATTATTAGCATCATTTCTATTTTAAGGATGAGGAAACTGAGGTGCAGATAGGTCAAATAATTCAACTTAAGGTTAAACAGTTTGTAATTGGTGGAAACAGGACTGTACCCAGGCCACTGACTCCAATGTCCATGCTTAATCCTCCTTGTACCACCTTACCCATGTCCATCCATACTGTAGCTTCAGAAAGATTAAGACCTTTGGAGGAGAAATAAAGACTGAGTTTGACAATTAGGAAATTGTTAACTTTTGCCAGGGAATTTTCAACATAGGAGTAGGATTGGGAGCTAAATTATGACAAATTGAGGGATGAATGGGGAGGTGAGGCAGTGGAGGGCATGAGTACCAAAAACAGGTGGGTACTCATGGAAGGGCAGCCATAGGGCGGTGGTTTGATGAGTATGTAGAACTGAGGGAAGGCTTGCTTTAGTGATTGATTTTTTTTGGATGAAGAAGTCTGGAGTTCATGAAACATCCTAGAAGAGGAAGGCCAGGATCAACATGCTGATGGATTGACTGGCCCTGGATAGAAGTGGGGTACTTTCTTTTTGAACAAGAAGTGGGGAAGATAAGTGGAAGTAAAACTTGAAAGGGATAAAAATTGTGGATGACTGCTTTTTTTTTCTTGGACATTAGGAAGCTGTGTTGTCTTATGAGGGTCAAGGGGCTAGGGTTGGGGTAGGGAACTTGAGCAACATGGAACAAATTTGGAAATGCTGCTGTAAGGAAACACAATACAGGAATATGCAGGGCAGAACTGAGGTTTGAGCTTTAAAACGTAATTTAGATAATCAACATAGTTTTATGATTTTCTTTTCCAACAGTGGCAGAATATTCAGAATTGGAGAAAATAGAGTTGCTGTGGAATGTCAAGGGTGAGCAGAAGGACTGGGCAAGAGGGCAAGAGAATGGAGATGTTGAGAGTGTTGTTGAAGCGATTGACTAGGATAGGCTCTGAATTATTGATGACCAAGAGTTCAGAACTTGTTACATATAGGTCTATCTCATATGCTTTTGCATTTTTGTCTGTCATATTCTTTGTCTAATGACAAAGAACATACATGCTTACATATGCTTTCACATTAAACTACAGAATTCTACTTTGTTTCCCTCCTCAACTCCTCCTGCAAGCCTTAGTCTTGAAGAGGGAAGGGAGGTCTCTACTGAAGGGCACACTTTACTGTCACAATCACTCAGTGGCAGTGGGTGCATGTTGATGGATGGTAAAGGGAGTGAGAATTTTTTCCAGCCACTTGTGGAAACCCTAGGGTGTTGAGTCACCGTCTTCAAGATGGAGGGAGAGAGCATGTCTTTCAGTGGATGCCAGCAGTGACATCACGGTCAGAATGCACTCTTGCTGGATCAAACAGCCCTGAGAGGAAGCATGGGGCCTCATTTTTATGAGACCAACTGGGAATAGCCATGGTTCTTATCATGTGCCACCTGCCATCAGCTGTTTTCTCTCCACTTGGTTCCAACCAATCTATCACACTTATTAAAGTTCAGCACTTATATCACCATTATAGCATTGCTTACAATTTTAGGCCTAGAGGATTTTACTAATTTAATCAGTAGCCTGATGATCAAAGGGAGGGAGTTCATTGCATGGGCACTGAGCCAAAGAAACAGTCTTATGAGGATTTTCTCAGCATTTCCTCTGGCCACAGGTATGGAAGGAAGAACATCAGGAAGGATTGATAAATTTGGAATAAAAGCAAGCATTGAGAGGTTGGACATTTGATGAGGCCAAGGAAGAGGTTTGGTGGAAGAGGTCAAGGCAAGAGTGTATGGTCAGAGACCGGGAGTTTCAGGGTTTATATTTCAGATGTGTTCTGAGGCTGTGCTGTAAAGAGAGGAGAGCATGGACTTGGGAGTCTGAGCAGCAGGTTTAGAATCCTAGCCCCTATCTAGTCATTATCTCTGTGACACTGGGCCATCTCTACATAGGAGTGCTATAGCCTGACTTTACATTATCTGTGAGGGTTACAGAAAATGATGTGAAGTTACTAGCATGGTGCCTGCCACTTGGCAAGTTCTGATATATAGTCATGACTATTGTTATTATTGCAGGGTGTGGCCTCAGGAATGGGTTACCAAAGATGAAGATGGCCATATGGAAACAGAGGAAATGAGATTGGCTAAGTCATCAACATGAATGTTGAAATTACCCCATTAACTGGCAAGAGTCCAGGAAACGGCAAACCAGATATTAAGGCTCTCAGGCACACTGTGGGAGAGGATGGGAAAGTGATGGTGTTACAGGATAGCCTGTAGTTCAAAAGAAGAGACTACTGAGGAAGGCAAGAACAGCAAGATTTTGGAAAAGACAATGAAGAGTGAGAGGGATGGCCTTGTGATGGGGCAGGCCTGGAGGAATGTGTGGCCTCTATGTCTCTGCATCACTCAAAGGTCTATCTACTCCAAACTCCAGGACCGGGCCAGTTCAGATGCTCATCCTGCCTCTCAAATGTTTTGGTTTTTGTTTTTCTTCTCTGCTGCAGGCTCCTGGGATAGAGTCTACTTTTCTTTCCTTTTAACAGTTGCCAATACTCCTTCTTGCCCTTAGGTTTCTGGTCTCCTCAAAATTAGCTGTAGAGTGGGACACATTTACCTGGTTACCCTTCACTTTTCTTTATTGACCTTGAAGACTAGCAAATACCATTAACTTTTTTTTTTTTTCTTAGAGTCTTGCTCTGTTGCCCAGGCTGGAGTGCAGTGGCATGATCTCGGCTCACTGCAACCTCCACCTCCCAGATTCAAGTGATTCTCAAGCCTCAGCTTCCCAAGTAGCTGGGACTACAGGCTAATTTTTGTATTTTCAGTAGAGACAGGGTTTTGTCATGTTGGCCAGGCTGGTCTTGAACTCCCGACCTCAAGTGATCCGCTCATGTCGGCCTCCCAAAGTGCTGGGATTACAGGTGTGAGCCACCGTGCCCGGCCCCATTAACTTAAAAAAAATTGTTGTAAAATATGCATAACATAAAATATACCATTTTAACCCTTTGTAAGCATACAGTTGAGTGGCATCAAGTACATTCACATTATTGGGCAACCATCCCCACCATCCATCTCCAACACTCTTTTCATCTTGTAAAACTGAAACTCTGTACCCATTAAACACTAACTTCCCATTCTCTACTTCGCCAGCCCCTGGCAACCACTGTTTTACTTTGTCTCTATGATTCTCTATGATTTCTTTCTCTATTTAATTTTTGTTTTAAAGATTTAAGAGCTATTTACTACAAACGAGTGAACAGAGAGGAGAGCAAAAAGAACAAGTGCGGAAGGCAGCGATGGTAGCCTTGTGTTGTAGGAGCTACTCCTTTCTTACTTCTCTAGGTGTTTATTGCCAATACAGTGATACAGAATTTCAGGAAATGTAGACTTGTCTGTTATTCAGGGACAGGTTGGGGATGTCTTGGCTGCCGCAGGACTGTATCGACCCCGCCACCCCTAACTCTTGCAGTCAAAAGATACCCAGGCCTCCAGCTCTGATCCCATTCATCAGGCCAGTCTTTGCCAGAGATAGAGGACCCTGGATGATGACATGATTATTCTGTTCTTCCTCAAGGGCCTCCTGCCTTGAAAGTCTTCCTTAGGCAGAACCCACATAGGATCATGATGGATTTGGGTGGTTGATGTACCTGCTTGGTATAGAAGGATCAAGGGTTATGACTTTATCCAACATACTCATTATCTAATTCCCCACAGATAGATATATTTCTTTGGGAGAAAACATGCTCAGATATACTTCTTTGGGAGAAGACATGCTGTCCCTCTTGGCTGGAGCTCCCCCATCCCGTGCCTCTCTTTCTTGCTCACGCCCAATCCTTCTCTCCTCTTTCCAGCCCCCTCTTTCAAGCTCCCTGTCCTGCTGACCTATGCTTTCTCTTGGGAAGGACTGTCCCCATCCTCTGGAGGGACATCCTGCTGCTGTATCCCTTCTTATGTCTTGCACACTTGAGCTCATCAGGCTTTCTGGCAGCTAATGGAATACCCTTCCTTGGGGGATGGGGTGACCTCTGGGCCTTAATGCTTGGAAGGGGCTTGCTGGCCTCTGGAGGTGGGAACTCCAGTGCCTTCTCTCTTGTGGCCTGGGTGGGCTTGCTCGAGCTGGACTTTGAGGAGCACTGGCGGCAGCTCTCATGTCGTCTCTGAAAGGCTGAGCTAGCCCTGTCTGGCAGAGGCCTTCACTTCACAGCACTCTGTTCTGTCTTGTATCTCTAGGATCAGACTTCTGTGTGTGTGAGAGAAATGTTTAGAGCTTCCCTGTTTGCTGAGGAATAAAATTGAAAATGATTGCAGCTCAGCTCTATATTCTGAAATCACAGCCAATCTGATAGAGCCATTTTTAAATTCAGACGCTGCTTTTTTAATAGTCAGGCACTGACATATTTTAATTCTCCCTTACCGAAGTGAAAAGGCACAAGCAGATTAAGAATTTATGGTTTAAACAACAAAATAAAACAATGTATTGGCAGCATTATACTCCCTAGAATTTCACACATTTAATTTTGTTATTTTTACTTTCTTGTATCAGGCCTGTTAAATCCTGGAAGGAGAGCAGACATTTGAGAAATTTTTTTTCCTGTTCTGTTTGGAATTCATTTCCCTTAGTGTGACAGTTGAGATAAGCTATTTGGACTGCCTCCAGGGAGTGCTCCAGAGGTGGGCAGGGAGGAGGCCTCCTGGTTCCATGACTAAGGTATGGCTGCGTTGGGAGCTCGGCTCAGCCATCCCTAGTGAAATACAGTGGAAAGCGGCAGCTGGAATCAGACCCACAAGGAATAGTCTGAGTTCTCCAGACCAAAGTTATATTTTTTAGGTTTGCCTAGCTGTTTAAACCAAGTCACAGGCAGGGCAATGGTAGTCATTCCTAGGTATCATCCCAGTGGGACTTGTGTACCTGGGATCCGATGGTGGGACTGCTGGCTCTGGAGGGCTAGCTGGTCAGAACTTCTGATGTCTGCTTTGGGCATCAAGTGGGAACATTTCCTGTATCTCACATGGGCTGGCAGATGCTTCCATTTACCACTCTGTATTTTTGCTGAAATAATTATACCTGACGTCACATACGAGGCTTCCTTGCCTAGAACAGTGGTTAGAGCAGGAGCCTGTGTAGTTGCCTGCCTGGGCTTAGAGACTGGTTTTACTCCCTAACTGGCAAATTACTTAGCCCTTTGGTGGCTCTCTTTTTCCATTTATGAAAGAGGGATAACAGCAGCCACTGTTTAAGCTTGTAAAGATGAAATGAGTTAATACTTAAAAAGTGCCGAGACATTGAAAATGTTCAATAAAGCTGCAATTACCACGACATCTTAAAAGCACTCGAGAGACAAAGCTCTGGCTAAAATTGTTATTTCTGTGTTAGGCAAAATGTTGGGACAGGCTAAGTATGACCTTGAGTCCTTTTGGATGTGCTGTCTTGTGACCCTCTTCTTGGTGGCATCTCTCCCTCTCCCTCCAACCTGGGGTAGTGACACTTTTCATCCTCCTGGAAAGAGCTCCCCTGTTTGCTGAGGAATAAAATGGAAAACTATTGCAGCTCAGCTCTATATTCTGGTATCACAGCCAATCTGATAGAGCCATTTTTAAGTTCAGACACTCAGATGGCCAGCACCCTGAGATGCAAATTTCCCAGGGACACACATTTTAACAAGGACAAAAGGATGAGTGAGGTTGAGGAAAGCATTTGGGGGACAGCCTAATGGCTTCACAGGTCCCTGACTATGCTTTAGATCCCTGAGAGTGGGGACAGTCACTCAGAGCCATCAAGTAACACCAAAATGCACTTTACTGAAGTCATTTGCCCCATAAATTCTGCCAAGTAGAGATTCTTTGGCTTACAAACTCCTCGGGCATTATATACACTTTTGTGTAAATTGCTTGAGGTATTCAGATTGCTTTCTTCTGAAAATCTAGCAACGATCCCATTCTGAAGGCCCAGGAGTTTTGTTTGTGGATCAAGGAGAAATGAAGTGGCAGAGGGTGCATTTTGTTTGGAACATGTGGTTCTCTGGGGGAGGCTGGCTTGGCTTGGATAGGGTGCTGGAGTAGGGGCTGTGGCTGAGGGCAGCATGGGGGCCTTGTGTATCTGAGGGCAGAGGAGAGGCAAAGGGAAATGGAGCTGGAGTGCAAAGGGAGGTGAAGGCCTGTCAAAGGCAGCACATAGTAGAGTGACTGTCTTTGAACAGCTTTGTGTCAAACCTTAGCCCTTTCGCCTAATAGCTCTGCGAGCAATTTATTTCATTTTCCAGTGATAGGAATTTTTCTATTCTGGGTCCTAAACAAATAGCTGCCTGATGTGGTGGCTCACTCCTGTAATCCTAGCATTTTGAAAGGCCAAAGTGGGGAGAGCTCTTGAACCCAGGAGTTTGAGACTAACCTGAGCAATATAATGAGACCTTGAGTCTACAAAAAAAAAAAAAAAAAAAAAAATTGTTGAGCATGTGCCTGTAGTCCCAGCTACTTGTAAGGCTGAGGTGTGTGATCACTTGAACCTGGGAGGCAGAGGTTGCAGTGAGCTGTGATTGCTCTACTGTACTCAAATCTGGGCGACACAGTGAGACCTTATCTCAAAGAAAAATAAAAAATAAAAAATAAAATAAATAAATCTGATGCTACGATTTGATTTCTGTGGCTTAACATTTTTTGTCTTCAAACAGACCAGGATTTTGGAAAGTGAATTATTTTATTTTTTCAGTGTTTCACACCTTTCTTCTTTCTGATGTTAAAGGGGGCTAAAGAGATTCATTGGTTTGCTCAGGCTGCCACAAAGTACCAAACTGGGTGGTTTGGAACTACAGAAATGTATTGTCTTACAGTTCTGGAGGCCAGAAGTCTAAATCAGAGCATTGGCAGGATTGCTTCCTTCTGAGGACTGTGAGGGAGAAATGTGTTCTGTGCCTCTCTTCGTTTCTGGTGGTTATCTTCTTTCTGTGTTTCTTCACATCATCTTACTTCTATATGTGTATGTCTCTGTGTCCAAATTCTCCATTTTTTATAAGGACACCAGTCACACTGGGTCATACTGGCCCTCTCTACTCCAATATGACATCATCCTAACTTAACTAATTGCTTCTGCAATGGCCCTATTTCCAAATAAGGTCACATTCTGACTGGAGGTTAGGACTTTGACATATGGATTTTTGGGAGACACAATTCAAATCACAACAGGGAATTTGGAAGAAGTCAGGGTAATTTGACACTTTTTTTTTTTTCTCAGTCAGAAAGGGGAGGATCATCTCTGTGCATCAGGGCTTATACAACAAGAACCAGTTTTCTCCAGATTCTGTTCCTTAGTTGGAGGCCAAATCAACAGATGTCATATGTTTCCATCCTTCCCCCTAAGGTGTCTGTTGCATATATAGCTGCCATTTGATAATCTCGTCATCTGCATGTATTTTGAGAATGCAATGGCTATGATAATTCTCTGCGTGCTAAGGTTTTATCTGATGATGACTGCAAGAATTATTTCCCCATGGGTCAGTCCCCTTGGGGTAGTTGTATAATTACTTGCCTAATTAATGTATAAACATAATTTAACACTGCTAAATGTCAGATGATAGGATAAATATTTGGGGCTATCTTTACTAGCATCTCCATTGTATGGACCAATGTCGTAGACTATATTGAGTGAATCTAACACCATCCCTGGTGCTCCAAAAGCAGCCATTTCTTCTCACTTGTACTTTTGACCCAGGGGTTCTTGGGCTCATTCACACACAAAATTATACATTTGAAAGTAGGGCATTAAGCAGACTGCAGAGAAAGGAAGGGCTTTTCAGTTTACTCGTGGCTTCTAGTTGGCTAAGGGCATCTTATTTGAGTAAATATGGGTGTGGTCATTAGGCTTCTGATTTGAAGAGGATGCCTGGTGCCCACAAGAAACCCAAAAACCCTGGAAAACTAAGTTTAGAATGCTAAGTTTAAGAAGTCATGCTGCAGAAAAGAGTATGGAAGAATCACTCAAAAATGTATCTGATTCTATCTTATTATAAACTTCTTACCAATGAAAAACTCCTTCTAATGAGTGGAACATCAAATTTTGAAGAGCTTTGGGAATTTATCCTAAGGAGATGATTGGACAAGTAAATATAGATTTATGTATAAGAGTGTTCATTTCAGTATCTTTTATAGTAGCCAAACCCCAGAAATCATTTAAACACCCAATGGCAGGGGACTGTTTAAATAAAGTATGATGGCATGGCCATCTACTGGAATATTACATGGTTATTAAAATGATCCTGTAAAATGTATTGATATTGACATATTTATAATATTTTGTTAAGTTTACAAAATAGCTTTATAAATAAATGAAACACTTTTTACTGGATGGAAATATGGCAAAAAAAATGACAGTAATTATCCTAGAAGATTGGGTTATTAATTACCCTCTTCTTTTTCTTTTAGAGACAGTGTCTCGCTCTGGCACTCAAGCTGGAGTACAGTGGTGGGATCATAGCTCACAGCAGCCTCAAACTCCTGGGCTTAAGCAATCCTCCCAACTCAGCCTCCCAAGTAGCTGGGACTACAGGTTTGCACTACCATGCCCGACTAATCTGTGCATTTTTTGTAGAAACGGGGTCTCACTTTGTTGCCCAGGCTGGCGTTGAACCCCTGGCCTCAAGTCATCCTCCCACCTTGGTCTCCCAAAGTGGTGGGATTACAGGCATAAGCCACCATGCCTGGCCTTAATTACCTTCTATTAAAAACTGTTTTGCCATATTTTCTGAATTTTTTTTGCCATAAGCATTTTAATAATAAAAATAACAATGAATGATATGAAAATTGCCTTTGGAATCTCTTGATGGACACTTGACATCTGGAAGATTTGGTTTTCCCAACTCCATAGTTCTTGAACAGTTGGCCCCATTTTAGACTCTGACATAATAAACCTCCACACTTTTGATGAAGAAGCTTACATTTGATAAAGCTTAAGGATGACCTTTTGCTACCAAAACAGTTTAATGCCCATTCTACCCAGTCAGCCCTGTTCTTCCCTAGATTGCTGACCTTGATTAAATTCATGGGTCTGAGTCCATCTGGATGAGTCCAGAGCAGTCTACCTAGTTTTCAAAAAAGATCAATACCTCACCATCTGCTTGTGAGATTTTTGAAGCATATGGATCAGCTCAGAGCACCAGCATTCCAGGCCCTGCAAGAGCAAACCATCTTGAATTGTCTGCTCTTCATCACTTTCATCAAAGGTTGGCTGAGAAACGTGATATTTATGGAAGATGGTTTAGAATACATCCTTTCCGCTAGACACTACAAGTTCTATGCTTGAATCAAGCCAAACCGACAGAAATTTCCGTTCTTGGAATATGTGTCTAAGCTGCTCCTGAAATTAAATATTCATTGGTTGCATTTTAGTAAAACAGGAGGTTTATTAAAAGGCCACAATGGTGTTATCTCACAGAACTCTCTGGAAGAAAGTCCCTAGGCCTCAAGGAGACCAGGAAGAGGACCCGAAGGTCAGAAGGATGCCTGTCTCCACCTTTAGTTTCTGCTTCTCCGTGTTTCAAATTTGTTCAGCTCTCTCTTTGCAGAGCCAGCCTTCTGAGCATCCCTGATCCTGTAACCACATGTCCACAAGTAGAACAAACAAGGTGGCTAGGGTACCCTCTTTCCCAAGATTGGCCAGGGTAGGGGAGAGAAGCAGGTGATGGGGGGATTGGGAATAGTGTTCAGAGAAAGAGCATCTATTACATTATAGAACTTTAAAAGAAAAAATTGTTGTCATATTTTTCTCATTTATTGGGCATAGACTATGAGATAAAATCTTATTTTATTTACTTTTATTTTATTTACTTCTATCTACTCTGACCACCCTTGGAGGTTATCTATATTTGTATTACCTGGAATTTCCTTTACTAGAAGTTCTTGCATTTGGGATAACCATTATTGTGCTCTAGATTTTTTATTCAACAATTTGTTGAGAAACAGATATAGAATACCTTTTACTAAATCTTATTTCTGTAGGAATGGTGTTGAGAGGGCTGTCAGTGATATCGCTGAATATTCTCCAAAAGTTTCAAGGACAAAATTGCTTTAAAACATTGAATTAAATATTAAATTAGAAAGTTCAGCATAATTGCTAGTTTCTTTTCTCTGTGATTCAGAGACAAATATTATGTTCAAATGTAGCTGTTATCTTAGGTTCCCTTGTTGCATATAATTTGTGTTTTTCTTTTTCTTGGTCTAAAATTACCACTCTTATTTATATTTTCCCTAGTCCTGATGCTCTCTTCTTATTATATTTTATCAATTATTGCACATATTTTTATTGGAAGTACCTCAAATCCTTAGGAGGGAGGCCAGTCATAAATAAAGGCCAAGTTATTAATATCCAATAAGAATTTAATCTCTGTCTCTCTCATCTACGTATTCATCTATCTGCTTTAAGTTGGTTTTCTAAATTGCTGCTTCTTGTAATCTAATCTAGAGGCATTAGTAATGCGGAAATGTCATATAGGGATAGACACAGGGGAGATGTAAGGGAACTGTTTTTACTGCCCTGCTTCTAACATGATATATTAATAGCAGCTCTTTACAATACCTGTCCATAAGCTTGGTGATCAGTGTATGTATTTCTGTGCATGCTTTTTATGTGTAAAACTGAATTAACAGATAAAATGTCTCATATTGACAGAAGTCTGTCTGTCTATGTGATAAAATAAAATCTACTTGATGCTCAGTTTGTTAATTCATATGATGCCTTTTAAATTACTCTATTATTTTAATATAAAACTGGAATTTTTTACTATAAAACTGGAATATATGAGTGTGTGTGTATCTGTGGCATATATACAAGTAGGTTGTATTCTATTAGGCTGGTGCAAAAGTAATCACAGTTTTTGCCATTACTAATATGTATATAACATATAGATATGAAAGTCAGATGTAACACCTGTCTTCATAATACCTAAATATAAAATCTCATACCCATCAATAATTCTCAAATGCTTTAAACCGACATTTTATAATAAAATTTTCAAACTTACAGAAAAGTTGGAACAATTTGACAGTGAACAACCCAGCTGGATTATCATTTAGATTCTATAATTAACATTTTACTATAGTGTTTCATCACATGTAGATATTCATCTACCTATCCCTCTATCCATTCATCAACACATCTTATTTTTGGAATATATTTAAAAGTAAGTTGCAGATTCATCCTTAGACACTTCAGCATGCATATCTCTAACTAGATTTAAATAAATATTTTCCATGTTTTTTTCCCTTTGATGTCAAATCTACATACACTGAAATGCACATATCTTAAAGGTACCACTGAAAGAGGTTTGATAAATGAATATGGCTGTGTAACCCAAGCCACTATTAAGGTATAGAACATATACATTACCATCATTCCAGAAAGTTCCTTCATGTTCCTTCCTAGTCAACCCCCATCCCCTCACCCCCAAAGCTGTTGATCATATTTTTTCCTATCATGTATTAGTTTTGCCTGTTCTGAAACTTACAACTTGAATCATACAATTGCTTTTGAGAACTAAAAGGAGTGTTTTCTTTTTATTGTTAACACTATTTAAATTTCTGGGATGATGAAACGTGGCCTCAGTGTCCTAAGGTATATAGAATTATAGATTATTATAAGTGGGGTATTATCCAGGGCAGAGCAGTAGCTTACCCTTGGGTCTCGTTGACAGAGATGGGGTTTCACCATGTTGGCCAGGCTGGTCTTGAACTCCTGACGTCAACCAATCTGCCTGTCTCGGCCTCCCAAAGTGCTGGGATTACAGGCGTGAGCCTCCGCGCCCAGCCTGGATATGGTGATATGATTTTTTGTCAGTCACAGCCTCTGGTGAGGACAGTTGGCTAATTTAAAAAATGCTTGGCACACACATGAGCATTGTATCCTGCTGACAGTCTTCCACAGATTCGTCCTTTTGTCTAACTTAGAGTTCTCTTGGTGAAGAGATAGCTTGAAGTATGTTCTTAGGCAAGTCACTTCCATGACATGTTCTCCTTTGTGGAGTGAAAAAGTGAAAGGCGTTTGCATGAGAATCTGGTGAGCAATCAAAAACACACAAGTTTATAGCCTTCAGGCCAACATATTTTAGTCAGCTGAAATCAGGGAGACACTGCCTGGTTGGCTGGCTGCCTCCGGACTGGGGCATCCTGCAGAAGGGCCTTCAGCTAGGGGAGGGGCAGGGAAGAAAATCTCAGGAAAGGGTGGGCAGTCCACTTTTGACCACTCCACCTTATGCAATTCTTTCTTTTCTCTTCTTCTCCCTTCGCTTTCTCTGTCCTCTTGACCTTTCATTTCCTTTCTTTTCTGTCTTCCCCGTGGCAGCTGTGAACATGTGGATCCCTTGTGCCTGAGGTTCTGCTGGTAGCTCCGGCAGCCCGCCAGACTCCAGGCTCAAGGCTTAGGGGTGTTTCTTCCCACAGTCTTCTGAAGAGCGTACCAACAATTTCTCCACTCTCCCTGGGGTTGCTCAGCTCAGCAGGGCTGGGGAAGTGAGAGCTGCTAACCGGCTGTGTCTGTGAGTCAGTGAGTCAGCATTTCTCCCCACGGACTCAGGTCTGGGGAGAGACCCTGGGAGAGGATGTGGAGGAGGCACTTTCCTTTCCCAGACTGGAGATCAGGCGTCCCCAGGGGCAGCGGGCCGGGGGTAGAAGGTCGGGGAGTGAGGAGTTGTGGAGAGTGAGTGGTGTCTGGAGCATAACTGTTTATGTATTCATGCATGCGCGTGTACACATCACTGAATTTGTTTGTGGTGACTAGAGTCAGTTCTAAAATGTGTTCTTGTAAAGTCTTAGGCTCCTAAAAAAACATTTGAATATGGATTTTAAATATTCTCAGAAGTTTGAGAAAATATTCCTACTAACTATGACAGGGAACAAATACATACAAATTAGTTAATAACATCATGCTAAAACGTATAATGTGATTTTCAAAACATGCTAAAGAGTTAAAAAGTCTTTTTAAAATTTGTTTATTTTTTATTTCTCTTCCCTCTTAGAGCGTAAAAAGTTTTAAGAGGGTTTTTTGTTTTTTCTTGATATTTAAAATTTTGGTTTGATGCTGAGAAAAGCTTTCCACATACTAGGCACATAATAGATATTCAGTATTATGTGATCACAGGAAGTAAAATAAGTTAGAGAGATCAGAGAGATTATTCTGTATTTAAAGGATTGAGATTTTCTACTATTTTTAGCCAAAGAACAATATGCAACCTTGAGTTAAAAGATTCCTTATTACTGATTGGGAGTTTGACTGTTTTGCAAAAACTGTGCTTGCCACATATTGTCAGATGATGATGAAAAATCTAAGTTTAGGCTTGACATATAGTGAATTATGTGGCTTTTCCCCAACTTGAATAAACATACTTAAAAAAAATCCCACTGGTTTATTTATCTTCATGTAGCTTGCTTACCTCACAAGGTTTATTTCAGTAGTCATTTAAAACCAAATTTCTGAATTCTTACATTGTATAGAAATATCCCAGGAACCATTTTTGGGTTGAACAAGACTTTTATATTAGTTCCCCAGTCATAACAATATTTTCTTGAAGTTACAGTAATATATTCTTGAAGGCATAATAATACATTCTTGAATATATTATTGAAATTCAACTTATATGAGAATATGTTAAGAATATATGAGAATATATTAAAGAATATATTGAATGGTGATATTACTTATATATTATTTATCACCATTTCTGGATATAGTGATATGCTTTTTTTTTTTTTTGAGACAGGGTCTCACTCTGTCACCCAAGCTGGAATGCAGTGGCAGGATCGCGGCTCACTGCAACCTCGGCCTCCTGGGTTCAAGCAATTCTCATGCCTCAGCCTCTCGAGTAACTGCGACTACAGGTGTGCACCACCGCACTTGGCTAATTTTTGTATTTTTTGTAGAGACAGGGTTTCACCATGTTGGTCAGGCTTGTCTTGAACTCCTGACCTCAAGCAGTCTGCCCATCTTGGCCTCCCAAAGTGCTGGGATTACAGGCATGAGCCACCATGCCCAGCCTGGATATGGTGATATGATGTTTAGTTAGTCACAGCCTCTGGTGAGGACAGTTGACTAATTTAAAAATGCTTGGCACACACATGAGCATTGTATCCTGCTGAGAGTCTTCCACAGATTTGTCCTTTGGTCTAACTTATATTTCTCTTGGTGAAGTTTACACTCATTTCTTTTTGTTCTACCCTTATTGGTGACTAAGAGACCAGCTGTATTCCAACTTCTGAATACTGGCAGAATTCTGAATCAGTAGCTCTTCCAAAAGGGCCTAGCTTACCTCAGAGAATCAGTCTGGCCCTTGTGTCCTTGTCTCCTCTATGGAGAACATGGAGTTGCTTTTCTTTGCAGTTGGTTGTAGCTTAACATTGCTGAGTCGTGTGATGTGTGATTCATCAGGCCTCAGGTGACAACGGTGGATTTCCTTCAGGAATGAGTAGCAAACATTTTGGCCCCTCTTTGGGTGCCAAGCACCATGAGGTAAGGGAGTACTTTACAGACCCCTAGAGATCCACGGGTGCTCTAGATATAGCCATATTTCAGCCCCTGGATCCTTTGTTAGTGCCATATTAGGAGAATGCCTGTGGAAATGGCTTCTTTTCTCCACATAAGGCTTTTCTTTTTCTATTTTTAAAAATTTGGACCACCAGGCAAGAACACATCAGGAATTTTTCTGTTTAATTTGAACACATGTGTTAAGAGGCAGAGTATAGAAAGTAGTCTGAGACTAGAGAATCTAATGGAGTAACTAAGAGGGTTTACACCTAGGATATTGGAATTAGCTATGTCCTAGGCTATAAATCTAAGGTATCTTTGTTCTAAAATGAAACATGACACAGACATGACAGATGACAAAGAGTACACTTTATTGTAGAGCCATATAATACTGAGAAAATTATTTTTCTGCAAATCTCCTTGGAGATCAGGATGGGGTTGAACCTCACCTGAACCTTAAGTCATGGAAAGTGAAGGAGAATTTTAGGATGGCATACAGTACAATGATCTTTAAAATGAACTGCAGGGCCAGGCGCGGTGGCTCATGCCTGTAATCCCATTACTTTGGGAGGTTGAGGCGGGCAGATCACGAGGTCAAGAGATCGAGACCATCCTGGCCAACATGGTGAAACCCTGTCTCTATTAAAAATACAAAAATTAGCTGGGCGTGGTGGCATGCGCCTGTAGTCCCAGCTACTCAGGAGTCTGAGGCAGGAGAATCGCTTGATCCCAGGAGGCGGAGGTTGTAGTGAGCCAAGATCGTGCCACTGCACCCCAGCGTGGGTGACAGAGCAAGACTCCGTCTCAAAAAAAAAAAAAAAAAAGAGAGAGAAAGAAAATGAACTGTAGAACACTGACGTTCTTCTGGCAAGACCAAGTTGTTTTGCCACTAAAATATTGGAAAAATAAGTGTCTTTTCTTGATTTTAAGAAAAACACTTTCCCAGAATTATGTATGCTTTTCTCCCAATACTTTTTAAAGCTTTGGTGTTTGTTTCTGTACTAGAATCTAGTGTAAGAAAGATCTGACTGAGGGCACATGTTCTCAGGATCTCCTGAGGGCTGTGTCACAGGCAAAAACGTGGAATAAAATAAAATAAAATATCCGATTAAGCATAACACATTAACTTTAAAAAAACCTAAGTGTAGCAGTATTTCATAGTGTTTTGCAAAGATGCCGTTACTTTCATGACACCTACCACCTGAAGAAGTTTGAGAAGGACCAGGTTCTAATTGTGCAACTGCCATTAACTAGCTAGCTGTCCTTGGATAAGCCTAGAAAAGCTGCATAAAGGAGGAAGGATTTGAATTGGACCTTGAAAGAAAGTCAGATCTTAGAAAAGCAGAGAGGGGAGGGGGAAGTTATTTCTAATGAGAGAAGAGGAGGGTAAGGAGATCAAAGACCTGAGAAGTATAAAGTATATGTGGGTAATAGAGAGAACATCTGCTTGCCATGAATTTCTCTTGAGTTTTTTTTGGCCCCAGTGTAGAACTAGTGTCTCTGTTCTCTGCTGTGACCTCACCTGGAAATGTCTATTAGTTTATCATGCCATGCTGGATTAAAGAAAAACCACAGAGAGAGGAGTTCAGAGATTTATGTATTATATAATACATTATAATTATTTTTATTTAAATAATTATTTTTATGAATTAATAAATTAGAAAAGAATCATTTGTATTATTTATGTGTATATCTTCCACCTGAAGTATGTTTGGCAATACATTCTCTCAGCTTTCTTTTGTCTGAACCTGTCTTTATTTTTGAAGGAGTTTTAAAATTGGATATAGAATTAGACATAGAATTTTAGGTTATAGCTTTTTTTGCATTGTTTTTGTGAGAAATCAGTGGTACTTCAAGTTATTGCTTTCCTATCTGTAATATATCCCTTTTCTCTGGCTGCTTTAAAGATTTTCCCATTATCATTTGTTTTCAACAACTTGATTATAATGTGTCTTGGTGTTTGAGTCTGTGTATTTATTTTACTTGTGATACATTGAGCTTCTTAGAGCTAAGGTCTTGCAGCAATCCAGGGAGCATTTATTCAAGAAAAATGGCTGATTTTTGGTAAAAAATACAGAGCTTTGTGGTGCTTTAACTTGTCCTATTACAATCCCCTCCTTCTCCAACTCCATAGTAGCCTTGAAAATCAACAGCCCATAAATCACGATGAAAACCAGCAGGCTGGTAGCCACATGAGAGGGAAGAATAGGGTTGGAGTTCCTTCAAATCCCCATTCCTAGAGACTTTTATTATTTGACTTGTCTGATTGTTCTCTGGAACATCCCACTTATGGGGCTGTCTTTATTTGACCCGACTCAGAGGTCATCTAATGTGAACAGGCTTTTCCTTAGGGGTGTTTGTTCAAAATGATGAGAAGCAAATGTTGAAATTTCAACTGCCTGAAGCACTGAATAATAGTTGTGGCAAACAGTAGGCTAACCAAAAGGCTTAAAAGAAAATGCTGGGGAATGATATGTTCATAGGGGTCTTTGGAAGGCTCCAGCATATTCCTCAGAACCTAAAAGGTCACATGCACGTGTGGGGTTGTTTACAAGCCTAGAGCCCATACTCAGGAAAGGCCTCAAAGGTCCCACCTTTGGCTTTTTGCTTTTATGGCTAATCAACAGGTTCTGCACAAGCAGGAAGTGAAGGCTAAAGCAGAGTTATAAATGGCCTGTTTTAGCATTGCCTGTTGAAAGCATGCCTAGACATGCAGAGTTCTTCAGCAAAGACTGGTAAACTCATTGATTCCAGACATCTAAGGAAGTCTGTGTCTAATCATTAGCTGACCACTATTGTAACTGAGCAGAGATTTCAGTGGCAAAACATTACAAAATATACAGACTACAGAATTAGTTCAAAAAAGTCACTAAACCACTACCAATACTACCACCAGCAAACAGTAACAAGCAGAAACCATAGGGAAGGAGGGGAATTTGTATTCCAGGCTTTCCTTATTATATTAGTTAAAATATATAGTTTTCAACAGAAAATTATGAGATAAACAAATAACAAAGTATCAGGGAAAAAAAGCAGACCACAGAAACTGTTCCCAAAGAAGTTTGGACTTTCTGAAAAAAGACTAAAAATTAGCTATTTTAAATATATTTCAGGAACTAAAGGAATATATGAGAACAATATCTCACCAAGTAGAGAATATTAAAGAAAGATAGAAATGATAAAAGGGGCAAATAGAAATTATTGAGTTGAAAATTATAATAATTGAAATAAAAAATTCACTTCAGAAGCAAAGTTGAGTAAGCAGAAGGCAGAATGAGCAAACTTGAAGATAAGTCAATTGAGATTCAGTCTGAGAAGCAGAAAGAAAAAAGAATGGTGAAAAATGAAAAAAACTCAGAGACTTATGGGACATCATCAAAAGTGCCAACATATACATAATGGGAGTCTCAGGAGTTCAGGAGAGAGTTAGAGAAGGGAAGAAAAAATATTTTAAGAAATAATGGCCCCAAACCTCCCAAATTTGAGGAAAAATATTAATCTACATATCCCCAAAGCTCAGTGAACTCCACATAAGATAAATACCTAAAAAAAACCCCAGATCATAATCTAGGGTTGACAGATCATTATCATACTATCAAAAGCCAAAGATAAAGAGAATCTGGAAAGTAGCAAGAGAGAAGTGACTCATCATTTACAAGGGACTTTCAATAAAATCAACAGCTGATTTCTCATTGGAAACCCTGGATCCCAGAAGGCACTGAGATGATATGTTTAAATTGTTGAAAGACAGACTGTCAAACAAAAATAAACAACTATCCTTAAAAGATGGAGGTGAAATTAAGACATTCCCAGATAAAGAAAAACAGAATTTGTTACTATCAGACCTTTCCTATAAGAAATACTACAGGGACTCCTTCAGGCTGAAATGAAAGGACACCAGACAGTAACTAAAATTCATATGAAGAAATAAAGAGCACCACCAGTAAAGGTAACAATATAAGTAAATATAAATGTTTAAATGTAGTTTTTATTTATAACTTTTTTTTCTAACAGATTTAAGCAATAATTGCATAAAGCAATGATTATATAACTGTGTTGATGGGCATAAAATATATAAAGAGGTAATTTGCATGACAACAGCACAATAGTGAAGGGGAAAATGGTGTTAAATAAGAGTAATGTTTTTATATGCTGCTGAAATTAAGTTGATATTAATCTAAACTATATTGTTATAAGTTAAGGTATTGTAATTTGCAGGGCAACAACTAAAAAATTAAGTTAAAAAATAGTCAAAGAAGAACAGAGAATTAAAATGCTGTGTTAGAAAATATTATTTAGCAAGAAAAGGTAGTAATGGAGGAATAGAGGAACAAAAAAGACCTAACATATGTATATAGAAAACAAATAACTAAATTTTACCTTATCAGTAAATACATTAAATATAAACGGATAGAACATTCCAATTAAAGACAGATATTGGGAGGCAAAAAAATCATGATTAAACTATATGGCATCTGCAAGAGACATACTTTAGATTTAAAACCACAAAAAGGTTCAAAGTTAAAGGGTGGAGAAAGACATACCACACAAATTGTAAACAAAAGAGCTGGAGTGGCTTTGCTACTATGAGACAAAGTAGATTGTAAGACAAAAATTGCTACCAGGTACAAAAAAGGGTATTTTATATTGATTAAAAAGGTCAGTATATCCAGAAGATATAAGAATGTTACATAGCCACAGAGCCCCAAAATACATGAAGCAAAACCTGACAGAATTAAAGGAAGAATTAGAAAAATCTAACAATATATAGTCAGAGACTTTAATACTGTACTATCAATAATGGATAGAACAACTAGACACAAGATCAACAATGACAGAATTGAGCAACGCTATAAACCAAGTAGATGTAACAGACATCTATAGAGCACTCCACCCCAAAAGAGCATAACATACTTTCTTCTCAAAGTGCACATGGAACATGGAGCATATGTCAAGCCATATAGCATCTCAATAAATTTAAAAGGATTGAAATCATACAAAGCATGTTCTCTGACCACAATGGAATGCAATTATAAATTAGTAACAAAAAGACATTTGTGAAACTCACAATATGTGGAAATTAAACAACACACTGATAAATATCTAAAAGGTAAAAGAAGCAGTTACAAAGGACATAAGAAAATGCTTTGAGATGAATGAAAACAAAGACACAACATACCAGAATTTATGTGCTGCAATAAAAACAGTGCTTAAAGGGAAATTTACAGCTATAAATTCCTGTATTAAAAAAGAAGAAAAAATCTTAACCTAATTGGAATAACCTAATTCCTTAAGAAACTAGAAAAAGAAAAGCAAACTGAACCCAAAACAAACAAAAGAAAGGAATTAATAAAGATTACAGTGGAAATAATGGCAACAGAGGCCAGAAAAACAATAGAGAAAATTAGCAACACCAAAAGTTAGTTCTTTGAAAGATCAACAAAATTAATGAACTTTTGTCTAGATTGACCAAGAAGAGGAGAGAGCAGACTCAAATTACTGCACTCAGGAATGAAAGGCAAGACATTACTACCAACCTTATAGAAATAAAAAGGAATATACAGGAACACTATGAATAATTGTATGTCAACAAGCTAGATAACCTAGATAAATTGGACAAATTCTTAGGCACAATCTACTGAAATAGACTCAAGAAATAGAAAATATGAGTAGATCTATAACAAAGAAAGAGTTCGGGTAAATAATCAGAAAACTTCCCACAAAGAAAAGCCTAGGCCTGCGTGGCTTCATCAGTAAATTTTACCATATGTTTAAAGAACACCAATTCTTCACAAACATTTCCAGAAAAACCCCACTTATCCACTCATTCTAATACCAAAACTGGACAAAGACATTACAAAAAAAGAAAACTATAGACCAGTAATTCTTATGAGTATAAATGCAAACATCATCAACAAAACACAAGCAAACCAAATCCAGAAGCATATAAAAAGGTTTATATACTCATTAGTAGGTGAGATGTATTCTAAGAATGCAAGGCTGGTTCAACATGTTGAAATCAATCAATCAATATATGTGTCATTAATAGAATAAAGTTAAAAAATTTTATGATCATTTCAGTAGATGCAGGAAAAGCATTTGACAAAATCCAGTACCCTTTCATAATAAAAACGTTCAACAAACTAGGAACAGAAGGGGACTTCCTCAAACTGATAAAGAACATCTACAAAAAGCTCAAAACTAACATTATACTTAATACTTATACTCAATAATGATAGATTGAAAACTTCCCTCCTAAGATTAGGATCAAACAAGGATATCCACTTTCACTGCTTTTATTTGACATTGTCCTGGAAGTTCTAGCCAGAGTACTTAGGCAAGAAAAAGAAATTGGTATTCACATTGGGAGGAAAGAATTAAAATGATCTCTCTTTGTAGATAGCATGATCTTGTATCTAATAAAAATTATTAGAGCAAATAAAACAGTTCAGCAAATTTACAGGACACAAGATGGATATGCAAAAATCAATTGTACAGTTGACCCTTCAACAATATAGGTTCGAACTGTGTGTTCACTTATATGATTTTCTTCTACCTCTGCCATCCCTGAGATAGCAAGACCAACACCTCCTTTTTCTCTCCTCCTCAGCTTACTCAACATGCAGACAATAAAGATAAAGACTTTTAAGATAATCTACTTTCACTTAATGAATAATAAATATATTTTCTCTTGTGATTTTCTTTTTTATTCTTTTCTTCTTATTTTTAGAGACAGGGTCTTGCTCTGTCACCTAGGCTGGAGTGCAGTGGTGGAATCATGGCTCACTGCAACCTTGAGATTCTGGGCTCAAGTGATCTTCCCAACCTCAGCCTCCCCGATAGCTGGGACTACAGGGGCCTGCCACCATGCCTGGCCAGTTTTTTATATTTTTTTGTAGAGACAGGGTTTCACCATTTTTCCCAGGGTGGTCTGGAACTCCTGGGCTCAAGTAATCTGCTTGCCTTGGCCTCCCAAAGTGCTGGGATTACGGGTGTGTGCCACCACACCTGGCCAAGTTTTCTTTTTTCTTTTTTGTACAGACAGGGTCTTGCAATGTTGCCCAGGCTGGTCTTGAACTCCTTCAACAGCAGGCTATTAGTAGTAGTTAAGTTTTTGGGGAGTCAAAAGTTACATGCAGATTTTTGACTGTGAAAGGGGGTCAGTACTCCAATTCCTAGTTGTTCAAAGGTCAATTGTATTTTTATACACTATCACTAAATAATTCAAAATAATTTAATAAAGCAATTCCTTTTTTATGTTTTTGACAGGGTCTACCTCTGTTGCTCAGGCTGGAATGCAGTGGCACGATCTTGGCTCACTGCAAACCTCTGCCTCCCAGGTTCAAGCAATCCTCCTGCCTCAGCCTTAGGAGTAGCTGGGAATACAGGTGCACACCACCCTGACTGACTAATTTTTAAATGTTTTTGTAGAGACGAGGTGTCACTATATTGCCCAGGTTGGAAAGGAATTCCATTTAAAAGAGGATAAAAAAGGGATAAAATACTTAGGAATAAATTTCACAAAGGAAGTACAAGACTTTTATCTTTAAAAGTACAAAACGTTGTAATGAATTAAAGAACACCTAAATAAATGAAGCAATATTTCAGGTTTATGGATTGGAAGACTTAACATTGTTACATTGTTAAGATGGTCATTCTCTCCAATTTTATCTACAGTTTTAGTGTTATCCTTAAAAGCTCAGTGGTTTTTTCTCCCCAGATATTAACAAACTGATCCTAAAATTTATATGGAAATGCAAGGGATTTAGAGTAGCCAAAACAAGATTGACAAAGTAAAACAAAGATAATTCACACTTCCCAATTTTGAAATTTAATACACAGCTGCAGTAATCAAGATTATGTGGTATAAGCATACATACAGAGATCAATGGAATAGAACTGAGAGTCCAGAAATGAACTCAGACATTTATGGTCAATTGATTTTTGACAAGGGTGCCAAGACAATTCACTGGAGATAGAATAGTATTTTCAACAAATGGTGCAGGAATAACTTGCTATTGATATGCAAAAGAATGAAGTTAGATCCTTACCTTGTACAATATGTGAAAAATAACTAAAAATAGATATCAAAAACCTAACTATGAAAGCTAAAAATATAATTCTCGTAGAAAAAAATAGGTTTAAATTTTTGTGACTTTGGATTAGGTAATGGTCTCAGATATGACAGCCAAAGTATAAGCAGAGAAAATATAGATAAATTGAACTTAATCAAAAGTTAAAACTTTTGAATTTCAAAGGACACTATCAAGAAGGTGAAAATAAACTCACACAATTGGAAAAACGTTTGCAAATGTTTTCATATCTGATAAAGCTGTAGCCAGAATATGAAAAACTGTTACAACTTAACAATGAAAAGACAACCCAGTTTTAAAAATGGACAATACATTTGAATAGACATTCTTCAAAGAAGTATATGAATGACCAATAAGCACATGAAAAGATGCTGGACATCATTAGATACTGGGAAAATGCGATTCAAGACTGCAATGTGATATTGCCTAATACCTACCAGAATAGGTAAAATAGAAAAGACAAACATTAGCAAGTATTGATAAGGATGGTAGAAGTTGGAACTCTCATACATTGCTGGTGGGAATGAAAATGTTGCATTTACTTTGGAGAACAGTTTGGTAGTTCCTCAAAAACTTAAACACAGAGTTGCTATACAACTCAACAATTCCACTTCTACATATATACCCAAGAGAACTGAAAATGTATGTCCACACAAAAGCTTGTACACCAATGTCGATAGCAGCACTATTTATTATAGCCAAAAAGTAAAAACAACCGTATGTCCATCAAGCGATGACTAAAGTGTTGTATATCCATATGATGGAATATTATGCAGCCATAAAAAGGAATTAAGTCCTCATATCTGCTACAACATGGGTGAACCTTGAACACATTATGCTAAGTGAAAAAAGTCAGACACATGTCATATGATGCCATTTATCTGAAAAGTTCAGAATAGGCACATCTATAAAGATAGAAAGCAGATTAATGGTTGATAGGGGCTGGGCAATAGGGATATAGTGAGTGACTGCTAATGGGTATCGGGTTTTATTTGGATATGATGAGAGTATTTTGGAATTAGTGGTGACAGTTGTACAACTATATAAATGTATTAAAAACCACTGCATTGTATACTTTAAAGGGTCAGTTTTATGACATGTGAGTTATATCTCAATTTTTAAACAACCAATTGAGAGACAGTATACAAAATACCTGATCATTAATACTCAAAACTGTTAAGGTCATCAAAACCAAAGAAAACCTGAGAACCTGTCACAACCAAGAACAGCCAAAGGAAATGACAAAAAAATGAAATGTGGTATCCTGGATGGGATCCCGGGTTAGAAAAAGGACATTAGTGATAACTGAGGAATTTTGGGTAAAGTCTCTACTTTCGTTGATAATAATGCATCAATATTGGCTCATTAATGGTGACAAATAAACCATACTAAGGGGAAGCTCATGTAAGAGAACTGTGTACTACCATCACAATCATCTAAGTGTTCTAAAATAAAAAGATTGCTTAGAAAAAAGGCTGGCCAGGCACGGTGGTTTGCACCTGTAATCCCAGCACTTTGGGAGGATGAGGCGGAGGACCACTTGAGGTCAGGAGTTTGAGATCAGCCTGACCGATGTGGTGAAACACCATCTCTACTAAAAATACAAAAAAATTAGCCAGGCAAAGTAGCAGGTGCCTGTAATCCCAGCTACTTGGGAGGCTGAGGCAGCAGAATGGCTTGAGGTGGGAGGTGAAGGTTGCAGTGAATTGAGATCACACCACTACACTCCAGCCTGGGCAACAGAGTTATCCCCGTTTAAAAAAAAAAATGACAGAGGAAAAATATAACTAAGAGCCTATTGTATTATTCGACATGAACTCCTCGAGATAAATACAATCTTGAAGCTCCTTCTAACTTTAGAAACCTGTGATTTCTTGCATAGTTTGGCTAGTTGAGTTTTGTACTGTAAGTTCCACCGGTCAGCTTCTCAGCCAGACTTGGGTAATTTATGTCCAGGGTGACAGGAAGCACTGAGGAAAGAGCGTTCTTATCAGTGGTGATGTAATAATATGTACACCAAACCCTCATGACACGTGTTTATCTATGTCACAAACCTTCACATGTACCCCTAAACCTAAAATTAAAATTAGAAAAAAAAGAGTCCCTTTCTCAGACCCTTCCAAACCAACATGTGTGAAACATAGTGAATTGTCCTTTTAAACTTTTATCATATCATGTAAAGGTGATGTACTCCACAAGTGGCAGGTATTTACTGAGTGCCTGTCATGTCAGGCATCTGGGAGAGACTAGGGTGAAGCCAGGCACAAAACCACACATTCAACAGTGAATTGCATGCATGATGTATTACCGTTATGATAGTGAGTATGATGAAGAACAGGATGTTTTGAGAGCATATAACAGGATCTCACCTGAGTTGGCAATTGGGGAAGGTTTCTGAGGCAGGGCAGTGAAGCCAAGAGGAAGGACCTGTAGGAGAACCTTTGGTGAAGAGGAGGGATGGGCTTTTCCAGCAGGGGGAATGGCATTGGGATGTTCCCATGTCTGAAGGGGACAAGGAGTTGGGAGGAACTGACAAAAGACCACTGAGGCCTGAGGTGTGGAGGCAGGTGCTGCATGGGCAGTTGGAGAGGGAAGATGTGAGATTACTCTGAGAAGTAGAAAGGGAGCTAGGAAGGCATTGAAAACTTTTAAGCATGGAGGTGTCTGGGCTAGATATGTATTAAAAACAATACTCTGGGCCAGGTGCGGTGGCTCACACCTGTAATCCCAGCACTTTAGGAGGCTGAGGCAGGAGGATTGCTTGAGCCCTGGAGTTTGAGACCAGCTTGAGCATAACAGAGAGACCCTGTGGTGTGCACCTGTAGTCCCAGCCACTCGGGATGCTGGGAGGATCCTTTGTGACCAGGAGTTGAAGGCTGCAGTGAGCTGTGACCATGCTCCTACATACAGTGAGTATGACTGTACTCCTGGGTGACAAAATAAGACCCCATCTCAAAATAAACAAATGATACTCTAAATGCAACATATGGAATGGATTTTGGGAGCAGTGGTGGAGTGGGAGACCAGTTACAAGGCTAACTGAATAGCCTTTTAACCAGTTAAAAGGCGAACAAATACCAAAGGCAAAAAGTGATGGGGTGGTGGTGGTGGACAGAAGTTGAGTTGAGAACAAAATTAAGAGGTGGAATTAACAAAAAAGTTTATGGAGGATAAAGAATATAATTTATAGATACTGATAAATACAGAGGTAGCTGTATTAAAAAAAAAAACCTAAAGTATTTGTTAAAAAACAAAAGACAAAACCACCAACTAAAACAACCAACTAATCAACCTAAGATTAAATTAAAACCAAGACCCAGGTCTGGAAAAAAAAAAAAAGATCAGCTTTAACAAGTGAATACATGGTATTTTTAAAAACACGATTATTCCTTCAAAATAGTGCCTACAGTGTCTTTCAAAAAGTTGCCTTTCTCTTTTTCAAATCGTGTAAGATGTGTCATATAAGATTTGGGTGTTTTCCCTTTGCCGATGGTTGGAGAGTGGTGATGTGTCTTGCGAAATTAGACCACAGAGAACGTCGATTTGAAACTTTCGGAGTTTCGGAGAAACTGGCCCTAGCTCAGCTGCCAGTGACCAGTGAGATGGATTCAGAATGTTGTCCTAGTGAGGGTGCTCAGTGACAACGCAGGTCAGAGGCAGGGCCGGCTGCGACTCCACAGACAGACTCACAGCCACAGCGTCTACAATACACACAGCTGCTGCCTGGCTGCGTGACAAAGGTGTCTCGGCAGAAGCATTTTGGCTGTCTGAAATACAGCCTTTGCACAATCCTGAGACTATATTTTACAAGTTCATTTTCTAACATCCAGGCACGCTTTTATGGCATCTGGAGCTTTTTGCTGAATGACTTGGTAGTGCACTGCTGACCAGACAGCACATTTCCAGATTTAGATTATAAGAGAAAAACAGCAAGTGGTAAGTTCAGCTGCAGGTCAATGGATACTTATACTACAGTTCCCTCACTGAGCACTGGGCTACTTTATCCCATGGGGACCAATCCTGTAAAGCGTATTCAACAGAGATGGCACTAGGTGTTTGCTTTTATGGTTGTTAGCCACATTCACACTGGGAATGTGCTGTTATCACATTGTAAACATTATTCTTAATATCAGAAAGAAAACGGGGGAGAGTGTCAAGAATTGGCATGCACAAACTGATAGAATTGCCAGTGGACGTTCTTATTTTCTGAGCATTTATGAGCTGCAGGAGGTAGGTGCAGTCTGTAAAACAAAGGTGGTGAGAAACATTAACCATTTTTTATTGATTTTATTTCAAACTGTGTACATCTTACACATTTTAGGTTCTTTGTAATGTTGGGATAATTTGGAGGGGACATAATGATGTTCGCTGACAAATAGCTTTCTGAAAAAGTCAGGAGTTCATACATTATTCTGCATTGATGAAAGACTTTCAGACCTTTCAAAGCATTATTAGACTTACTACTTAAAATTTTTGCCCAGCTTGTTCAATTTTACACTTAAGAAGAAGGGAGGGTTAAAAAAATAGTAGTATTAAATATATGAAATCTTAATTTTAAATGATGGGTGTCATCAAGTGTGCCCTCAATGAGAACAAACATTTTTATACATTTGTACTAGAGATGCCCAGTATTGCTTGCTCACCCTCAGTCCCTGTTGTCTTTAATAATCGTATTATATACAACACAATTTCACCCTGTCTGTTCCTTCAGCCTACCCCTGTTCCATACCTTCCCCAGCTATTAGACTTGGGTGGTCCCTTGACTTCACATCCAGAAATGTCTACAGCTCAGACTGACCAGTTACCAGGTTCTGTGTGCACTGGCCTACACAGATATTATGAGTCCTTCAGAATCAGAAGATGGGAAACTGAAGCCTATGCCAGCCAACCAAAAAGGTCATAGGTAGACTGATAGCTAAGGCAGCCATTTTGGTCATGTGCAAGATATCAGTTGGTAAAGGGAAAAAAATGAAACTCACATGTAGAGAGAGATGTGATTAAAGAAAGAAAAGAAGTAAGTAACTGCCTGGGATCCTGATAGTTTCTGAGCCAGACCTAGGCCATTTATCTTTAAAATAAATCGACTTTTTCCTTGAGGTAACCTGAATGAGGCTCAATCTTTACAGCCAAAGAAAAATTATCCTTATCAGTGATGTCTGCCTGGTGGCTGGTGAATGGTAAAAACTGGCAGGAGAGACCAATCCGATGGGAAATCAAGTTCAGGTAGGAAATTTGGTTTTAAACCATAGAGAATATTTAAGATTGCTACTTCCTTATTCAGACCTGGTCACTGTGGAGCAATCATCATTACTCCCATTTATCCAAGGCATAGCTATACATAAGTTTCGTCTCACCTTGGGTGAGATTTCCTTAAAATAAAATACTATAATCATAATGGCTTACTTATGCTTTGGCTTTCATAAAACAAAACAACAACTATGCAAAACCTACCTGTGTCCTCTGTGGTTGGATTGAAAAAAAAGGGGGTAGGTTGTGAAATTAAGCTGAGGACGTGACCATGTGTCTGATGACTAAGATGGAACCCATGTAGGAGTTGAGTCAGTAATAACATGCCTCTTGCTGCAGCTCAAGTTGCCTGCAAACCCCCACGCTTTTTAGCAAATATTATTTTGAATGTCAGAGTGCACAGAGCCGTTCTCTAGGGTTGGGCTAAATTTGACTCTGTGAGAGAATAAACCTAGAATTCCAAATGTGGTGATCCCAACAGAGTATGTGATGCAAGACCAATTTTCCACTTGTGCCGGGTGGGTTTGTTCAAATCTCACACAGAAATGAGAGATGCCAGACGGGGTGTTGACTTGCCCCAAACATAAGGTAGTAATTTAGGTTTTATTTTAAATAAGAATTAGAGTCTGGGTAATCCAAAATTTTAATTTAGAAAGGAGCCTGGGAGAATGGCAGAAGACAAGAGCTAGGCAGCCCTGTGAAGAAGGGTCAGGAGTGGAGCGATGAGGCCTCGTGTGCTTCAGTCCAGTTCTGGAAGAGCTGATTTGTAGTAAAAAAGAGGCAACTCTAAATCTGTGTCTTAGCATGGTTTTGTAGAAAAGCCTAAAGGTGATTCTGGGTGCTGTGATTTGAGGTAGTAGTTTCTTTCTTTAATGTGCAGATAATAGAGTAAACTTTAATGATTAAAGCATTATAAGCTGACTGCAGTGTTTAAACACTGACCCAGTTTCAGCAGTGACCTAATAAGGGTGGCCTGGGAGAAGGGGGGGCTCAGGGGCAGCTTGGAAGAAATAGGTCAAAAGGATTTCTCCCAGTTCTTCTCAGGCAGACACAATGGGACTTGGCATTCTTTGTGCAAAGCCTGGCGGTTGCATGAAGAATTTTCTCCTGAAATGCTCCTCTATGCAATTTACTCTTGGTTCAAGTTGATGCTTGTGATGCTGGGTCATTCTTTTGGTTTGAGGAGGATGTACAGTGTATTCATTCAACAAATATTTATTGAACACCTACTATATCTGAGGTACCATGTGGATGGCTAAGAATACAGTAGTGAATAAAACAGTCTCTGTTCTCATGGAGCTTACTTTCTAGTGGAGAAAAGCCTGAGTTCAAATCCTGGCTCAATCAGTTATCAGCTTGGTGAGTTACTTAACCTTGGGTAAGTTAACCTGTCTGTCCCTTTGGTTTCCATATCTGTAAAATGGGATGACAAAATTGTACTTACCCCGTAAGACTATCATGAGGATTAAATTGAGGCCACACATGTAAAGAGCTTACAACAATGAATGCTTTGTAGCAAGGACTTCATATAAACAATTACATGTCAAAGTGAGTGAATGAGCTTTAGTTGTCCAAAGATGGAAGAACAATGAAAACATTCATATGGAATTCTCATGGGTCTGGAATAAGCATTTAAGCAAGGCCTTCTACTGAATATGGCTATCAGGTGTGGAGTTCAAAATGTGTGAAAAACCAAGAGACCCAGAAACCCTCATTTAAGCAAACAGCCTTTGAAACAGAAGCCTGACTTTAGCTATCACATTCATATTCTTATGCCAAGAGAGATCCTGCATAGGATTAGTAGGTAATATTAAAACTTTGGTTCCTTTTAGGGAGGGAGATGTTACCCTTGTCCCAGTGGAAGACTTGTCATGTGAATTTGCTGGTAGCCTCCCTGGGGTTGTGAGACATTGACACAACATTATACTTTGCATGGGGAAGAGTGATTTGCTAACTCAGTTTTTATATGATATCCTGAGAAATCTGTGATCTCTCATCCTGCTGTTAACGTGCATTAGACTGTTGGAGCTGACCTGTCACTCCACCACCTTTCAGCTCAATTTCTTTTTCTGTAAAACAAAAGAAGCTGAAAGAGTGACCTTCGGTTAAAGCAGTAGGACCCTAGGAACCAGTCCTTCATAAATTTATGTCCACATAGCTGAGATACCTGCAATATTGCATCCCAGATATCAAAGCACACATATCTCACTTTAAGTTGATGCTTACTCATACCTGGAGTAGATGCTGATGGGTGTTGGTTCTGTTATGTCTATAGACATGATGCTCTTTAAATAGAAAGGCATTTGTTCATCCCAGATGCTTCAGTTTGTATGGTCTTCTCCCTTGAGATTTCCAAATATGGTTCTGGAGGAAATGGGTACATATTCTTTCTTTTTGGAGCAAAGGCTTTTTGGAACAAGGGCCATGTTGCTGATGAAAATGTTATATTGGGTCTCATGGCAATTCCTTTATTGCTTTCTTGACCCTGTGTCATTCAGGGAGTGTCAAAAACCACATGGTGCTTCTGAGACCTACAATTTTTGCATTTAGTTCTCTGATTTAGCTGACAGATGTTAAAACACAGATATAGCCAGATAACTCCCCAGTGACAACACAGATGCAAAAACTGAAAAGTGCAGTTACTCCAGCTTGGGGCGGGATTATATTGGATATTCAAAATTTTCCCTACTGAAGCCCTTACATTTTTCATGTGTTTCTGTTAGGCTAATGTGGCTTAGGTTAGAGGAAACTGAGTCTCTTTCCTTCTGGTTGATTCAATCATTCATATCCTCAAGAAAATGTGCCAATCTGGAGCTCAGGAGATCCTGAGAATATTAACAATAACAGCAGGCTCAAGTCTCTTTTATGGCTGGCAGGGCTCTGACAGAACAACTTTGGGTCTGAAGAGAAATAAAACAAAAAAGATCTGAGATCTGGAGGGAAATTTCATTGGGACTTACCCAGTCATTTTATGGATTAGGAAATACGAGGCCTACAGTGACTTTCTCGGGGTCACAGATAGGAGTAACAGAACCAGGGCTAGATCTAGGTCTCCTAACTTGCAATTGAGTCTTTCCCCATTGGTTCCTGGCCTCTCGTGTGTCCCCTGCATCTCCCTGAGGTTTACCCTTGAGATTGGTGTTGGGGACTGTGACACATGGTGGAGGCTGCAGTAGGGCCTCTGGCTCTCTTCTGTCTTGGGCGTGCCTCATCTCAGCCCATTGCCTTTGGGGAAATGCTAGCCACAAACATAGTGAGTTAAATTCTTGGACTATCAGATATAGCTCAGACTTTCAAGATGATAAATAAAGAAACTGAGGTTCAAAGAGGGAATGTGACTCGCTCAGCAATTCAGAAAATCAATTAACAAATAATTATGGAGCACTTAGGATGTGCCGGGCCTGTGGAAACTGCTGGTGGGTGGGTGGGTAGGTGGGGGTAGGGGGCGGCATTTGACTAAGAATAAGACAGACAGGTTCTTACCCTGGAAGAATTTACCATCCAGGAACAAGAGAGCAAACAGCCACAAGTGGGAGGAGTATTTAGAAGCGAGGAGTCCCCTTGGAGAACTTGACCTGGTCTGACAATCAGGAGCAGACTCGAATCTTCTGTTCCCTCTGTCGAGATGCCTTGTCTCTCTAGGTCTTGCTGATTTGAATGTGTGTGGAGAGTTCAAAGCCAGGAAAGGATATGTTTGAGGTAACCTGCTTTCCTACCCTATTTAGATCTTTAGGTTAATTTTAAAAATGTTTCCCTTTTGTATAAGATTATTTTGATGCTTTTAGACCCTATCATTACCCTATTATTTATTACACTGAAGAATCTGTTTAAATATTGGCCTCACTACAGGCCACCCTCAAAGTGGGCCAGTTCTTAGGGCTCATAGGGGAACTATGACCCAGTGTACCCGTACGGAAAAGCCACTGTCTCCATGGCTTCTGGTTGCCTCTAGATAGAAATCTAAAAGCCCACTGATGAGTTTGTGACATTTAGCAATTGCCAACCTTTGCCTAGACTACCATCATGTGTCCTGGGAAGATGCCCCCTTCCTGATCCACAGACCTCTTTTCTCCATGTTGTATTTCTCGGGATTTGGAACTTTTCTAGATGACAGTTGTTTTTCTTGCTCAAAGGGAGGGTAGCATGCCTTTCTCTGAGCCATGTTCCCCCGCCCCCTTCCACTTAGAGCCTGCCTCTTTCTGACCAGCTCCACCCGCCCCTGCAGCAGCCTTACTGCCCTATGTACCAGCTGCAACTGGTTTTGTGTATGATTATGTATTTAAAACAATTTGTGTTCCTGTCTCTTTTCATTATGTGCATCCTCTCTACTCCTCTGGATTACAAGTGTCGTGAGAAGGGGGGTTGAGGCTCCTATTTCCTGTAGGGCTTAGATTACTGAGGTGCAGTTGGCTGGCGGCTGGGCAGACTGAACCCTGCTGTTCAAAGGCAGATGGGAGAGCCGGGGCGGGGGATCTGAGCCACCAGCCCAGTGGTCCAGAGCAGTTGTCTGAGGCAGGACACCAGGCTGCAACACTAATTTGCCATGTGACTCTATTTTATTTTATTTTATTTTATTTTATTTTATTTTATTTTATTTTATTTTATTTTATTTTTGAGACAGGGTCTTGCTCTGTCACCTAGGCTGGAGTGCAGTGGCATGATCTCAACTCACTGCAACCTCCACCTCCTGGGTTCAAGCAATTCTCCTGCCTCAGCTTCCTAAGTAGCTAGGATTACAGGCATGCGCCAACACGACCAGCTAATTTTTGTATTTCTAGTAGAAACAGGGTTTCACTATGTTGGCCAGGCTGGTTTTGAACTCCTGATCTCAAGCAATCTGCCTGCCTCGGCCTCCCAAAGTTCTGGGATTACAGGCGCAAGCCAGAGCGCCCAGCCGCCATGTGACTTTAGACTGGATTTCAGTTTCCTTGTCTAAGTGTCTCCTCATGTCGGGATCCTGTGGTGTGATGTCTGGGAGAGTACCCTGAACTTAGTACTTAAAGTATTAAGACTATGTCATAATGTCTCATTCTTAGACCCTGTCGAGTATGTGTAGGGCCGGAAAATGTCCTTCAGGCTTCTTTGAGTTGGGTCTGGATCCTGAACCACTAGGTTTTAATCCTTGTCCTCATCAGAGGGACAGACAGTATTGAGTGACCCAGGGGACAAAGTCAACATGGCTGTGGGCACTGGCAAGAGAGGAGGCTCTCAAATAAGGAAACAATGGCATGAAAAAGTTTTAACATTGTGTATATATATATATATATATATATATATAGTTAATACACATGCTTGTATGTTTTTGTGTATGTTCATGTGTGTATGTGTATGTATATAAAAGCATCAAAATTGATATATATCATAGGGAAAACCAAAACTTGGTAAGATTTCATTTTACCCGTTTTACAGTCTAAACCTTAAAACTGCTTGCAATTTTAATTATCAATGAGGAATGGACATAATAATCTGTTCAGTGCTCAGGGGCTCTGAAGCCCTTAAATTCTTGATGTAGGAACTCTCCCTCCAACCCAGAGTGCCAGAGTTTTGCTTGCCACCCCTTCTGATCTGTCCTTACCTTCTCCGTGTTTTCCATTGGTGAAGATACATCTATGTCTCAGCTCAAGCCCTGCTCCCATTGCACTGGAACAGTGTGTAGCTGTGCACACTCTCCACACTTAAGAAAGGGTGATGCCAGACTCAAAAAGCCTTGGGGAAGAGAAAGTTCATCCCCTTTAGATGAAAGAAATCCAGGTGGAATATTCTCAAGTCATTCCTGATGTGTCATTTGTCTACAGCAGAACAAATTATGGCTGCCTTTTATGGGCATTTGAAAGGCCAAAGGCAGCGATCCACTCTGAGTATATACCCCAAAGAATTGAAAGCAGGGTCTTGAAGAGATATTTACATAGTCATGTTCACAGTAGCATTATTCACAATGGCCAAGAATTAGAAGCAACCCAAATGTTCATTGACAGATGAGTGGATAAAATATGGTATGTACATATTCCATACATATGTCTACATTAGGCTAAATGAATTAGCCAGTCATAAAAAGATAAAAACTGTAGGATTCTAATTGTATGAGGTACCTAGAGTAGTCAAATTCATAGAAACAGAAAGTGGAACAGTGATTGCTTGGGGTTGTGGGAAGGAGGAAATGGAGAGTTATTGCTTAATGGATGTGGAGTTTCAGCTTTGCAAGATAAAAAGAGTTCTGAAGATTGGTTGCACAACAGTGTGAGTGTACTTAACACTACTGAACTGTACACTTAAAAATGGTTAAGATGGTGAATTTTATGTTATATGTATTTTACCACAATTAAAAACAAACAAATCCTAATGCCCAGGCTGCACCACAGACCAATTAAATCAGAATCTCTGTGGGTGGCTTTCAGATATCCTTATTTTTTCAATTTCCCCAGGCTAAGCCAAGGTGGAGAACCACTGGACCAGAGGCAGGAAATGCAATCTTGAGGTGCTAGCTGTAAACCAGGGGTGAAATGAAAAGAATGGAATCACAGGGAATAAAACAAATTGGATGGTTTGGACAGTCAGTCTTCAGTGATAGATCAGATATGGAACGAAGGAAAGAAGAAGGAAAAAGAAAAATAATGGATCAAAGAAGTTTCCAAGGGCCTAGACTAAATTGTGGATTTATGGAAAAACTGAATGTTTATTGGTAGGTGTTGGGAGTGATTATTTATTTTAGTTTATGGTAATGCAGGTAGAAATTTCTTAGAGGCAGCTGGAAATTTTCATTGCCAAAATTATTCATGTATTTCCCTTGTAGAAGCCAGAGTTTCATTTTACAGTAAAAATGAACTTTTAAAAAAATATTTGTTCATTTATTTGTTTCTTTTTAAGTGTTTAATTGTTAGAGGCAGCTGGAAATTTTCATACTCAAAATTATTCATGCATTTCCCCCGTGGAAGCCAGAGTTTCATTTTACATTAAAAATTAACTTTTAAAAAATATTTGTTCACTTATTTGCTTCTTTTTAAGCATCTAACTGACAGATAAAGAGTGAATACATTAAAATTATACAACATGATGATTTGATATAAGTATGCATTGTACTGATTATCATAATTAAATTAATGAACACATTCATCACCACCCATGCTGTACATTAGATCCCCAGACCTTGTTCATCTTATAACTGAAAGTTCGTGCCTTTTGATCAACATCCTCCCACTTTCTCCAGTCCCCTGGCCCTGGCAACCAGCATTTTACTCTCTGTTTCTATGAGTTTGACTTTTTTAGATTCTAAATACAAGTGGGGTTATGCAGTATTTGTCTTTCTGTGTCTGGCTCATTTGACTTAGCATAATGTCTTCCAGGTTCATCCATGTTGTGGCAAATGACAGGATTTCCTTCTTTTTTATGGCAGAATAATATTCGATTGCATATATGTATCTGTATCCATTCATCTGTTGATGGATGCTTAGGTTAATCCCATATCTTGGGTATTTTGAATAATGCTGCATCGAACATATGATTGCAGATATTTTTTTGAGCCATCGATTTCATTTTCTTTGGATATTTTTATCCAAAAAACCCCAAAACAACAACAACAACAACAACAAAAGAAGAAAAATTGCCCAGGGAGCATTATATCTTCAGGAGCCAAGAATAAACCTACTTTCAGAGTTCCTTTTGGCAAAGCCATGAAGTTGGAGAGCTTTGTCTGTGGCAATCCTTCTCTTGCTGTCTCCTACCTGCCTCTGAATGTTCTATGGGCCTCCACTTTCTCAGGATCCCATTCAAGTCGCATTGCCCTGTTCCTCCTCTCTTTCTAGAAATTCCTGGTAAACAGGTAAATCCCATAGTAAACAAATTTGCGTGAAGGCAATAGAAACTCCCACACTATTTTTTCTAAGAGCATTCACATTTTTAAAATAAATGGAATGAGGAGATCAATACTTATTATAAAATAATAAAACTAGAATGGTGATATTTCAGGAAGGAGAAATTTTGGATAAGATTGCCATTTCTGGCCTCTTGGAAGCACCTCTGTAAATAGTTCTGCTTAGGTGTTCAGACCTGGGTGGGCAAGAGGGGTATTCAGTGATTTGCATGGACCCAGAGAGTCAGCAGATGGGTGCTGGGAGGAGGTTACTGAGTCACATATGTGGTCTAGACATATGGATGATGAGAAAGAAAAGTCATTTATGACATTAAATATATCACCTTCCAGTGCCACTAAATCATGTTTTCTGAGCAGAGCAGAGTCACAGCTCCCTACTTTACCCTATGGTATTCAGCAGGCCAAAGATTTAAGGAAGGACTTAAAAAGTGTCCTTTGGATGCCTTCATCACAGTGCCTGAAATTGCATGCTGTGACTACAAGCCTTTGTCATGTTTACTGATATGGTTTGACTCTGTCCCCACCCAAATCTCAACTTGAATTATATCTCCCAGAATTCCCACGTGTTGTTGGAGGGACCCAGGGGGGAGGTAATTGAATTATGGGGGCTGGTCTATTCTTGTGATCATGAATAAATCTCACGAGATCTGATGGGTTTATCAGGGGTTTCCACTTTTGCTTCTTCCTCATTTTTCTCTTGCTGCCACCATGTAAGAAGTGCCTTTTGTCTCCTGCCATGATTCTGAGGCCTCCCCAGCCACGTGGAACTGTAAGCCCAATTAAACCTCTTTTTGTTCCCAGTTTCGGCTGTCTTTATCAGGAGTGTGAAAACTGTATTAGTCTGTAATACAGTAAATTGGTACCAGCACAGTGAGGTGCTACTGGAAAGATACCCAAAAATGTGGAAGCAACTTTGGAACTGGGTAACAGGCAGAGGTTGGAATAGTTTGGAGGGCTCAGAAGACAAGAAAATGTTGGGAAGTTTGGAACCTCCTGGAGACTTGTTGAATGATTTTGACAAAAATGCTGATAGTGGTATGAACAATAAGGTCCATGGTGCGGTGGTCTCAGATGGAGATGAGGAACTTGTTGGGAACTGGAACAAAGGTGACTCTTGCTATGTTTTAGCGAAGAGACTGGTGGCATTTTACTCCTGCCCTAGAGATCTGTGGAGCTTTGAACTTGAAAGAGATGATTTAGGGTATCTGGTGGAAGAAATTCCTAAGCAGCAAAGCATTCAAAAGGTGACTTGGGTGCTGTTAAAAGCATTCTGTTTTAAAAGGGAAACAGAGGATAAAAGTTCAGAAAATTTGCAGCCTGACAATGCAGTAGAAAAGAAAAACCCATTTTTTTTAAGGTGAAATTTAAGGTGGCTGCAGAAATTTGCATAAGTAGCAAGGAACCTGTTAATCCCCCAGACCATGGGGAAAATGTCTCCAGGCCATGTCAGAGACCTTCATGGCAGCCCTTCCCATCACAGGCCGGGGGGCCCAGGAGGAAAAAGTGGTCTTGTGGGCCAGGCCCAGGGTCCCCATGCTGTATACAGCCTAGGGACTTGGTGCCCTGTGTCCCAGCCACTCCAGCGTTGGCTGAAAAAGGCCGACACAGAGCTCGGGCTGCAGCTTCAGAGGGTGGAAGCCCCAAGCCTTGGCAGCTGCCATGTGGTGTTGAGCCTGCGGGTGCACAGAAGTCAAGAATTGAGGTTTGGGAACCTCCGCCTAGATTTCAGATGTATGGAAATGCCTGGATGCCCAGGCAGAAGTTTGCTGCAGGGGCAGGGTCCTCATGGAGAACCTCTGCTAGGACAGTGCGGAAGGGAAATGTGGGGTTTGAGCCCCCTACACAAAGTCCCTACTGGGGCACTGCCTAGTGGAGCTGCGAGAAGAGGACCACCATCCTTCAGACCCCAGAATGTCCCGTCAGCTTGCACTGTGCACCTGGAAAAGCTGCAGACACTCAACGCCAGCCTGTGAAAGCAGCCAGGAGGGAGGCTGTACCCTGCAAAGCCACAGGGGTGGAACTTCCCAAGACCATGGGAACCCATCTCTTGCAACAGTGTGACCTGGATGTGAGACCTGGAGTCAAAGGAAATCATTTTAGAGCTTTAAAAATGGACTGCCCCATTGGATTTAGGACTTGCACAGGCCCTGTAACCCCTTTGTTTTGGCCAATTTCTCCCATTTGGAATGGCTGCATTTACCCAATACCTGTACCCCCATTGTATCTAGGAAGTAACTAGCTTGCTTTTGATTTTACAGGCTCATAGGTGGAAGGGACTTGCCTTGTCTCAGATGAGACTTTGGACTGTGGACTTTTGGGTTAATGCTGAAATGAGTTAAGACTTTGGGGGACTGTTGGGAAGTCATGATTGGTTTTGAAATGTGAGAACATGAGATTTGGAGGGGCCAGGGGTGGAATGATATGGTTTGGCTGTGTCCCCACCCAAATCTCAACTTGAATTGTATCTCCCAGAATTCCCACATGTTGTGGGAGGAACCCAGGGGGAGGCAATTGAATCATGGGAGCTGGTCTTTCCCATGCTATTCTCATGATAGTATATAAGTCTCACAGGATCTGATGGATTTATCAGGGGTTTCCACTTTTGTTTCTTTCTCAGTTTTCTCTTGCTACCACCATGTAAGAAGTGCCTTTTGCAGGCACGGTGGCTCATGCCTGTAATCCCAGCACTTTGGGAGGCTGAGGCAGGTGGATCACGAGATCAGGAGTTCGAGACCAGCCTGACCAACATGGTGAAACCCCGTCTCTACTAAAAATACAAAAATTAGCTGGGTGTGGTGGCAGATGCCTTTAATACCAGCTACTCAGGAGGCTGAGGCAGGAGAATTACTTGAACCCAGGAGGCAGAGGTTGCAGTGAGCTGAGATCGCACCATTACACTCCAGCCTGGGCGGTAGAGTGAGACTCTGTCTCAAAAAAAAAAAAAAACAACAACAACTGCCTTTTGCCTTCTGCCATGATTCTGAGGCCTCCCCAGCCATGTGGAACTGTAAGTCCAATTAAACCTCTTTTTGTTCCCAGTTTCAGGTGTGTCTTTATCAGCAGTGTGAAAATGGACTAATACATTTACTTTGGACAATTTAAGCAGGAAAGTCCAGGCTACTCCTGGAAATGACGATAACAAGAAAGAGACAAAGCACCTGAAAAAGCATGTAGAGTTGTTGAGCTTTTATCTTTCTTTCTGGTTCAGCATCTGGCATAGTAGGTGCTAGACTGACACTTGTTGAATGAATGGAGGTATAGTAGAAATAGCTTCTCTGGGATTAATTTTATGGTTTGTAGTTTTGTTGCACTATGTGTGGGTGGCATGTTGAAGGAAAACCCTGAAGGCCTAGATTCCAGTCCCACTTTCGCCACTCATTACTTCTGTGACATTGGCCCAGACACTTTGACTTCTCTGGATCTCATTTCCTACTTGTAAAACGGGGACAATAATGCTGTCCTTCTCATGCACATGGTTGTTATTTGCATTAAATGAGATAATGGGCATGAAAGCAATGGAAAACTCTAAGGTACTCTACAAATATAGAATATAATCATTTTGAAAGCACCTGGCTTTGTAGACAACTGTGTGAACTAATGTGTATTGATCAAGACATGTGTCTTGTTAGGTAAAAACTGAAAGTAAAACTCATACACTTAAGATGTGAAAATAAACTCAGCATCTGGCGTAACACTAATTTCAAAAAGTAGTATATTAATTTCAAGTAGGAAATTAAAACAATAAAACTGCGATGTGAAAAATGTTCAACATTGATGCCTCTGACCTACTTCTGATGTCCAACATGTTTACAATTCTCCCGAAGACATTTCTATTAGGTTAAAACCCATTAGTATTTGTGAACAAACACGGAGTTTCTACCATTCACTGGGCACTATTAGGTACTAGGTATCCGGGGATATTTCTATTGCTGTTCTTAGCTCTATTGTTGGTTTACTTGGCCAGTGGTTGCTAGCTTTGCCAGTGTGTGTGTGTTTGTGTGTGTGTGTTACTTATCACAAGTTTCGTTAGCTTGACAAAGAGCTGTGTATATTCATTTACATGACAAATACTTTTTTTGGATTAGCAACTCTAATAAGTACAGGGTATTTAGAAACTGTGTGTGTGTTTTTCTACCTGCAGTCGTAGTCTTAAGTATGTTTCTTAATAGCTATTGAACATAAGTTTAATATTAGCTGGATGAATAAAGTATTAGTTACTGTATTCTCTTAAAAACAGACGTAGCTTTGTTACAGCACAGAAAACTGAGCTGACCTCTTACTAGATTGGCTAAAATGAATTCTGATTAAACATTTTGTAATGGTTTATAAAGTTCGCTTCTCTACAGTATATTAAAAGATTTGTTTAAATGTTGACTGTAAGTTTGGTAAAAATGACAAAGTGGTAAAAATGACATTTGGTAAAAATGACAAGGCTTACACTTTTTGATGATGTTCATTTTCCCCAAAAGTACAGCTAAAGCTTTATCCATTATAATGAGAGTTCAGAAAAGGCAAATGACCACCTCTTTTTTTAAACCAATATGTCTTTGTGCAGTAATTTTCTTGTGGCAAGTGGCATAATCTGGGCGAAGGTAGTGATAAAACTCAGATATATTTCAAGAAAGCGAGTAAACACACTAATGACAATATTCGTATATTATATGCATCTGCTGCTTGTGTACTTAAAAAAACTAAATAGGAAAATCTTACTCATCTCTGTAGAAAAACAGGGTAGAGATTACAACTTGGGGACTTCGTGATATTTTGTCTGTGTGCAGTTTGTCAAAAGGCAATTTATCTAAAGCTGGAAAAGGATATGGTTTGGCTGACTAAACTGTGGAGTGATACGAGTGATACGTAACGATAAAAATGCTTAGGGGAATTTTCGGGGCGCTCAAGTCAAGTGTACAGTGCTGTGTGGGTGTAAAAAGCAGACTTCTCTCTTTGTGAAAGTTGCTGACATTTTATACCACATGCTGGACCGTTAAATCACAATTTACGTGGTCACTTGTAAATACGCCTGGTGGTGGAGGGTGAGCTTGTTTGTGCACACTTTGACATGCTTCCCTGTTGTGTGCCTCTCCCCTTTTTAAATTGCACTGGATACTTTTGTTCTGGAATCCTTGGCTGTCTAACCTGAAAGCAGTTTGGGTGAGAACTCTGGAACTGATTTATTTTCATAGGTGCTCCCTGAGGGGAGGTTTGAAGGATAATGCAGAAAAGCAAGCCTTCCAATCCTCCAACTAAAGTTCTCTAACTTGCTATTAACATGATTTCAGGCTTGCTAGAGTGCCCGAAATTCTGACATGAAAGGATTCCTTCCTCCACCACTGGGATTTGGAAGTCCCTAGGATGTTTGAATGGGGCATATTATTTAAACTCATTTTCAGTCTCCTTATTGGTAAAATGGGGCTACTCATACTTATCAAAGAGGGTTTTTGTGGAGATCAAATGAGACAATGCAAGTCACATACTTGATATGTGCTTAATAGTGACAAACATAGTGATATATATATTAATAGTGATAGTTATTGCAATTTTTCTTTTTGTTAGGGGGAAGAGGAGGACAAACAGGCCTTTAACATGGTGGAGAATTTGTTTCCCTTCCAAATACAGTTGGAGGATTACAGAATTGATGCTCAAAGAGAAGGCTTTGCTTTCATTGCTTAAGAGGGTTTCTTGGAGAGGTTCAGCAAGAGAAACACAAAATGAGATGTAGAAAGGGGATGGGGAAGGAGACTGCATACTAATGTGTTTCATTTCCAAGTGCTTTAACTTTTCTAAGCACTAAGTCATCTGCTGACTTGTCTTCATAATATATGGGTAAAGTTGGCAGGGTGGGTATCCCTTTCTACGGGTGAGGAAACTGGAGTGTGGACAGATAAACTCACCTGTTGTCACACAACAAATCAGTGGTACAGTTGGGATTAGGACCCATGTCTCATACTCTGAGCACAGCAGTCTCTCTATTAGGTGACATTCTCAGAGTTCAATAATTTTTTTCACAGTTTTGTGTTCAGACCTGGGGTCCCCATTGCTGAGCCTATTATTGGCACCTTACAAAATATCACATATGAGAAAGGTTGTAGTCTCTTGGTCCAAAGGACTACTTTCAGCTGGAGATGGTTGGAGTTGTAGTATCTGAGTTAGATAAGTTGTCACTTCACGGTCATGGGTGGAGGTCTTTCTTGGACTTGGGCCAGGAAGAATCACTGACCAGGAAGGTCACACAAGGCCTGAGTCCTTTCTAACACCATCTGTGCACTGCATTTCAGGGCCTAGTGGCTGCATTGAAAGGAATGGAAAGTAGTTGCTGGTTATGTTGAGAAATATCAGGAAAGTGTGATGCCTTTCTCCTGTATTCCCTCTTCCCTCCCTCATTTTTTCACTTTATTGATAAAAATAATCCCAAAAGATCAGAGAGGGGTTCTATAGATGTTAAACCACTGTGTTATGACTTGAACTACAAAGCCCTTGGGGACATTCAATTTCCTCATGTTTTGGGGTAGCAGCAAAATTTAATTTTACGGAGAAAAGGGTTAACTTAGGGGCGATGTAATTCCCAAATTATCAGTGTGAAAATCATCTAACTGTATGTGAAAAATCCAATAATGTTAAAGGTAATTATCTGGGAAAGTAAAAATAATACACAGGTCTTTGGCCAGAAATAAGGATTTGGAACATTTGTCTATGCATAGAGAGTTCTCTAGTAGGCAAATTTAGATTCATGTCAGTCATTAAAGGTCCCTGTGAAGTATTTAGTTTATCAATTTAGCGCTACATTTTTCTACAAAGAAGAGTTGGAGTGGTTTAGGTAAGAACACAGATACGCTAAAACCAAACCAGATGAACCCAAGACAGAAACTAGAAAGAAGGCAGAAGGAGAGGATGAAGGTGTAGCAGTGAGAAGCCTGTTGGAGGAAAGTTTGAGTCAGTGAATGTAAGCACTTTAGCTTCCTTGTGGCCTGGAGAGCAGGTATTTTTTGGCTATTTTCTTTTTTTATACATGTATCTCCAGCACTAGAAGAGTGCCTGACCTGTAGTTGCTCAATCAATACTTGCTGAATAAAAATATATGAAAATCTGTCAAATAAAGGATTTAAAAAAGCTGGACTAAAATATTGAAAATGATTAAAGCTGGGTGATGGGTTCATGGGAGTCTACTAGACTATTCTCCTCTACATTTGTGTGTGATTGAGAAATTTTATAACAAAAGCTTAAAAAAATAACAAAGAAGACTAGACACTGTAATCACTGGAAATAACCAGACATTAAAAAATCTTTGTTTCCCTTTTTGTTACAGGGCAAGCAAGTAAAAAGACATTTTATATTACTAAACACTATCATATGCTAGACAGTAGTAAAACTATAGTCCCCAAGTTTATCTTTGAAGGACTCCAATGGCAAGATTTTTAATAAACAAAGCTGATCATCTCATCTGTATCATTATTTCTTATTATCACTGTATTATCATGGACTCCCAGGAATCTTGGAGATGAATTTGTTCACCTCCCCTAAGAGGAATCATCATCATTGTCCACTCCCTGTCAGCACTTTTTTTTGAGATGGAGTTTTACTTTTGTTGTCCAGGTTGGAGTGCAATGGCATGATCTGAGCTCATTGCAACCTCTGCCTCCTTGGTTCAAGTGATTCTCCTGCCTCAGCCTCCCGAGTAGCTGGGCCTACAGGCACATGCCACCACGCCTGGCTAATTTTTGTACTTTTAGTAGAGTCAGGGTTTCACCGTGTTGGCCAGGCTGGTCTTGAGCTCTTGACCTCAGGAGATCCGCCCGCCTCAGCCTCCCAAAGTGCTGGGATTACAGACTTGAGCCACCGCACCCGGCCCACTTTTTTTTTTTTTTTTTTTTTTTTTGGAGACAGAGTCTTGCTCTTTCACCAAGACTGGAGTGCAGAGGCACAATCTTGGCTTACTGCAACCTTCACCCCCTGGGTTCAAGCAATTCTCCTGCCTCAGCCTCCTGAGTAGCTGAGATTACAGGCACTTGCCACAATGCCTGGCTAATTTTTATATTTTCTAGTAGAGACGGGGTTTTGCCACGTTGACCAGGCTTGTCTTGAACTCCTGAGCTCAAGTGATCCTCCAGCCTGGGCCTCTTAAAATGCTGGGATTACAGGCATGAGCCACCGTGCCCGACCCCTGTCAGCAGTTTTGCTCTTCCCCTCTCTCCCTCCAGGCCAGAGGCCATGATCTACATCCAACTTCTCTGCAAATTCCTGAACTCTGACTCGATTGTCCCTGTCAATCCTGCCTTTGTGTCTTCCCTTTGAACCTCACTTTCTGATTCTCCTGGCTTCTCTTCTTGACTGTCCCTTCTTGTCTTGCCCCGTTCAGGTGTAGGAACCTGGCCTCAGTCCTAATGAGGCTCCTTCAGGATGCAGCCTCTGTGAGCTGCTTTTGGCTTGTCATGTAACAGCTCTGGCTAGGACTGTGCTGTGTAGGGAGTACCGTCCAGGCATCCAGGGGTGCTGGTCATTACTTTCCTCCTGGCCCCCTGCCCTTTGGGTATGCATGACCTGATAAGGAGCTTAAGGAAACCCACATTAATAGCGCTAAATTAGGCTCTGTGGAAAGAGAACTCCACAGTCAGGATCTTTGTGCACTCAGGATGGGAAGCATGGACACCCTGGAGAGCATTTGTATTAACATGGGCATTTAAAAAGGTCATACAGCTTGGCGCAGTGGCTCATGCCTGTAATCCCCACACTTTGGGAGGCTGAGATGGGAGGATTGCTTGAGCCCAGGAATTCAAGACCAGCCTGGGCAACATAGAGAGACCTTGTCTCTAAAAAAAGAAAAAAGAAAGAAATTTACTAGATGTGGTGGTGCATACCTGTAGTCCCAGCTACTTGGAGGCTGAGGTGGGGAGGATCACTGAAGCCCAGGAGTTCAAGGCTGCGGTGTGCCATGATTACACTACTGTACTCCAGCCTGGGTGACAGAGTGAGACCCTGTCTCTAAAATAAATAAGTAAGCAAGTAAGTAAGTAAATAAATAAAGAAATAAAATGTTATACAGTTGCTTCTCATTATTCATGGTAGTTATGGTCTGTAAAGTTGCCATGAATACTGAATTAGTGAATACTGAAACATCCCATCTGGGGTAAATACAGCTTCTGGTCACAACAGTTCCTCAACTGATCAATACGTAATCTTGTTTTATGTGTATTTCTATTTAAAAAGACGTTATTACTTATGTATTGTTGATTTATTAACATTGAACTTAGAGCCTACAGCACTATTCCTGAAAAGTTAATTCCAGAATAAAGCTAATCTAACATACATATTTTCTCCTGAGGCACATTTCAGCCTTCTTGCACTTAGAAACACTAGTCAGAATGTTAGCACTATACTTGGGGTCCATTTTAAACAGTGAAATCAGCAAAAAAAGCACAAAAATGCAAAAAACGTAGCACAGCAAAAAGGACACTTGTTTATACTACAAGAGCTGAAACAAGAACACAGTGTGTTGCTTTGTTTGACCTCAGCTAGGAATGTGTGCATTGGGTGACTCAAATTTTATGCGGCTCTGCACATGTCTGTAAATGTCCACGAAAGTGCTGTATTGATTTGGGGGTTATAAAAAAATTTTAGTGAGCAAGGGAATTCACAAATACAGAATCCATAAATAATGAGAATCAACTGTATCTCCATTAAGTTAGCATGATATGTCATTATATTTAATAAAACAAAACATGCAATTTACTATATGTATGTTATAAAATATATGTAGCCATGTAAAATCATGGTTCTTAATTCCATATCTTTGAGCCAGGATATCTGAGATGATAAAATTAGATTTCTAGATGAGCTATAAAAATTTAAAATATATAATCTCAGGCTTTACATCTTTAGGCTGTAGATGTTTATCTACTTCTGTATACTTTATATACATATGATATCATATATTTTACCACATGTATAAGTGTACAATCTTAAATCTTCCTTTATTGCAGTGGAAAAAGTTGAACTGAGGCAATTTTCAGTGATTATCTGAAATATCATGTTTATATTTAAAGAATATATTAAAATCTAAAACTATAAATCTGACCTAAAATATTTTTTATTTCCTCCTTCACCTTGATGAAGAATTGTGAGCAGAAGGTATATATTATTATTATCACACCATAAAAACTATTTCCAAATTTACGTCTCCAATCTCTTCAAAGGGCAGAAAACTTTCACATTTAAAATACTATAAAGATAAAGTGCCTTAGCTTTAAGCAAAAAATTAACCATTCCAAGGGCAGTGATCATATGGAATACATTATTAGGAGCTTTCCCAGAGAAACAAAAGAGAATTTAGTCAAAATTTTGGTTCAGCAAAACAAGGGATAGGAAAATGAAGGTTTCAGAATAGGAAGGCACACTGAACTCTGCAGCTGGAGTTTCCTCAGATGTATTTCTGTTTCCCCAGTCTCGAGAGCTGGGCTTTTGCAACTCACTGTTATAGGGTGATTATATCATTGTCACTTCATCTTCCATGGGTGCAGCAGGATGGTGGAATTTTGGGGGTGGCATGTTTTCAGTGCATTTTGGTCATGAGAAGAGTCCCTCTTTAGAATCTACTGGTGCTTGATGCAGTGGTAGAAAAAACTATCCAGGAAGATAAACTAGGGCGATATATAATCTTTTCCCACTAGCCATCCAAAATTTTCCTAAATATTACATAGACAAGGAAAATAAAGCATTAAAAGTCCATCTAGATACTAAGGAGGAGTAGGGAAAGACGTTACGAAACACAAAATAACTACAGTCATGTGCCAAATAATGATATTTGGGTCAACAACAGACCTCATATACAACACTGGTCCCATGAGATTATAATGGAGCTGAAAAATTCCTATCACCTAGTGATGTCGTAGCCGTCATGATATTGTAGGGCAATATATTACTCACGTGTTTGTGGTGATGCTGGTGTAAACAAACCTACCATGCTACCAGTCATATAAAAGCACCTATAATTATGCACAGTACATAATACTTACTAATGCTAATAAATGACTGTTACTGGTTTACGTGTTTACTATACTATTTATCGTTATGTTAGAGTGTACTCCTTCTACTTATATTTTAAAAAGTTAATTGTAAAACAGCTTCAGGCAGGTCCTTCAGGAAGTATCCAGAAGAAGGTGTTGTTATCATAGGAGATGACAGCTCACACATGTTACTGCCCCTGAAGACTTCCTTTGGGATAAGATATGGATGTGGAAGACAGTGATATTGATAATCCTGACTCTGTGTAGGCCAAGGCTAATGTGTGCTTTTGTGTTCTGGTTTTTAACAAAAATGTTTACATTAAAAAAATTAAAAAACAGAAAAAAGCATATAGAATAAGGATATAAAGGACGAATGTTTTGTACAACTGTACAATGTGTTTGTGTTTTAAACCAAATATTTTTATAAAAGTCAAAAAGGCTAAAAAATGAAAGTTATAAAGAAAAAAGTTACAGTAAGGTAAAGTCAATTTATTATTAAAGAAAGAAAAATATTTTTTATAAATCTAGGGTTGCCTAAGTGTAGGTGTTTCTAAAGTCTACAGTAGTGAACAATCATTACTAGGCCGTCACATTCACTCCCCACTCACTCACCGACTCACCCAGAGCAAATTCTGGTCCTGCAAGCTCCATTCATGGTAAGTACCCTATACAGGTGCACCATTTTTCATCTTTTATACTGTGTTTTTACTATCAGCGATATATCTCTCATCCCCCAGTGTGTGGTCAGGCTCACTGAGCAGATTCCACTGAAAATAGTCTTCGTTTTGCACACTTAAAAATTCTTTCCAAACAAGTGTTTCTTTTTAACATTCCCAAAGCAGATTGACTTTTTGAGTTTTGTATTGCTTCCAACTCTGTCAGTGTCAGAGGCCTCAAATTAATTCCAACATCCCCTTGCTGTTTTCCCTTAAGAAGCTGTGATGGTGTTGCATTCACTTTGGATTCAGTCCATTTGTGTTTATTGGAAGGCCCCTTGAATCAGCATTTCCACTGCTCTCCCACATTTGTCGTGGTCCTAGAAATGCTTATGATTAGGATGGGGATCTTGATAGTAGTCTCCATCACCTTTACTTCATCCCATGATTATGAACAGTTGTATCCAATTAAAATAAGAAAGAAGTCATGTGGAAAAAAGGGGGACAATTGAATATTATTAGAGCCTCAAGGAAGGAAGGAAGGCCACAGGGTGAAAACCATTGCATATTAAGTAGCTAAGCCTAATAGAAGCCAAAGGAAACAGCAGCAAACTATTACAGAAAATTCTTTTGAACTGCCCTCCGCCCACTCTCTCCCCGCTGCTGTTGGTGACACGTGGACAGAAATCCCCCTGCACATAGACACACATATGCCTGCCTTGATTTCTGATTGACCGCATCCCTTGAACATCAGGCTTAGGCCACTTTCATGGCTTCTCATGTGAACGTTCATGCCTAATGCCTGACTGCATGCCCTCTGCACCAGCCACTAATAACAAGAAGGAGGCTTCCCCTGGCCACCCAAGATGAGGCAGTGCCCACCTTCCCTCTTGTCGCATTCTATTACATCATCACATTTTATTTCTCTGCCTAGGACTTACCACTGTCTCATGTATTCATTAGTTGACTTGTTTATTATCTGTCTTCCCCAACCAGAATGTAATTCTGCGGAGAGGCTCTGTCTGGTTTAGTGTAATCTCCAAGGCCTAGCACTGTCCTTGGCATGGAGCAGCCCCCAGGAAATATTCGTTGACTGACTGACTATGAAATGGTGGAAGAGGAACTTTGCTCCATGAGTTGTGAGTGTATGCACAGCACAGGTGTTCAGAGTGATTTTCCCTCCCCCATGTTCACTACAAAAAGTACCCTCAGTTACAGGCCCAGGGGTAATGGCATCACCGCATTGTTGACTCAACTTGTAACTGACTTCTAGCTCTGTTTCTGACTTAGTTTTGGCCTTTGGGACAGGTCAGGAGGGTGCAGCAAAAACAAATACACCAGATGACTAGAAGCTGGGATCTTGGGTTGCAGGCTTGGTTTCAGCTCTGACTCACTGTGTAAACCACGGGTGACTCACTTAACCTCTCTAATTCTGCTTCTTCATCCATCAGATATAGAGGTTAGATAGATGACACTTCAGATCCCTTGTAATTCTTCCATTCTATAATGTTCCCCTTTACCTTTCTTTAAGTGTGAGCACAGACTAGTCTCTTCATGCAGGAGTAAACGTACTTACAAAATGTCCTGCAACACTTAGGGAAATGCCACCACAAACATTCCGAGAGCAGCATTGCTGTGAATCTGCACCACTCTCCTTTTGTTCCATTGAAGATTTCAGAACACATGCTTCTTTGCTCTGCACTTTAGGAATCTTTGTACTTGAAGTGGATTATCCTTTATTTTTATATAGCATTTAATCTGAGGATATCAAGATTTATTTGCAACCTGCCATTGAGTACTATTGTTTTTTAAAAAATGAAAGGATGACTTGCTGAAATTATAAGAATCACTCATACTGTAGTTGTAGCTGTGTAGCTGTTGATGCTACACATTGGAAATTCAGTTACAAAATAGTGATTGATTGATTGATTGAGATGGAGTCTCGCTCTGTCACCTAGGCTGGAGTGCAATGGCACAATCTTGGCTCACTGCAACCTCCGCCTCCCAGGTTGAAACAATTCTCCCACCTCAGCCTCTTGGGTAGCTGGGACTAAAGGTGTGTGCCACCATGCGGGGCTAATTTTTGTATTTTTTAGTAGAAACGGGGTTTCACCTTGTTGGCCAGACTGCTCTCGAACTCCTGACCTCAAGTGATCTGCCTGTCTCGGCCTCCCAAAGTGCTGGGATTACAGGTGTGAACCACCACGCCTGGCCAAATATTTATTTTTTAAATTAATACATGCACAGCAGAATTCCATGATAAACACCTGCTTATTACATGAATTAAGACTATCACTTGCCAAAATGTCTGAGCCCCACAAATGACTGGGTCTACTGAGTATGCTTCCCGACACTTTTATTTTTATTTATTTATTTATTTTTTGAGATGGAGTCTTCTTCTGTTACCCAGGCTGGAGTGCAGTGGTGCAATCTCACTGCAACCTCCACCTCCTGGGTTCAAGCGATTCTCCAGCCTCAGCCTCCCGAGTAACTGGGCTTACAGGCGGGTGCCACTACGTGGGGATAATTTTTGTATTTTTTGTAGAGACAGGGTTCCGCCATATTGCTTGGGCTGGTCTTGAACTCCTGGGCCCAAGCGATCCGCCCACCTCAGCCTCCCAAAGTGCTGGGATTACAGCCGTGAGCCACTGCCCCCGGCGCCAACACTCATTTGCTCTTCAACCAACTGAGATTTGACTCTTTCTCTTTAGTTTGCTGAATCTTCTGTTGCTTTATAATGGCTGTTGCCATCTAAAATCCAAACTTACGGTCATGTGTTAATTTCTATCTTATTTGATAGATTCACAGCAGGTTTTTGTGCCTTCTTACTAGGTCCCACTTGGCATTCATGCTGGGTTACACATCTATGTTCTGTACACTCTTTTCTGTGTACCTGGGATGTCGTTCTCAATCTTATCTGCCTGGCAAATCCATTTTTGAAGATACTACTCAAACATTTCATCCTCTTTGAAGCCTTTCTGACCCACTCTTCCTGTGCTGGGAACAACTGGCTTCTCTTTTCTGAACTAATGTTATGCCAATAAACACCAGAGTAAGGGAATTTATTCCATATTCCATTATTATTTTTTGCATGTCTGTATCACCTACTGAGAATTCATTGTGGATAATGATTTTCTTTTTAATTTTTATATTCTTAGGCATTGCCTAGTGCTCTCAATAAGTATTTGTTGAATAAATAAATGAATGAATTACTGAAAATACAGTGACTTAATTTCTGGCCCCAACACTTACGTTTTAGAAAGGTTCTGATCTCTGCCTGTGAAATGCTCTTTGAAATGGCTTTCTGAGTAGTAATGGGATTGGAAGAGTTCGGAGAATTCCATGTATCCTATGGTGATGTCTGGAGTGAAACATGGTATGAATCAAATTGCATTTTTGTTTAAATTAACTCATCCAATTAAGAGAAGTTAATTAGATTAACCTGCCAGCAAGGGATTAGAACTGGTATTATGATGACTAGTTTCTTCCTCATAATAATGAATGTGAAATTTCACTAATGGAGTGAAATTTGTGCAGCCACCCATGGATTGATTGAATTGGCAAAAATTCAAATAAGTTAAAAAAATATGGCTCTCATTGCTTTTGACTAATTTATAATTTTTAATTGAAAAAATGATTTATTATCAGTGTTAAAGAAGACTTAAAGAAATAAATAAATCGCTGATAAATCTGTCATCCTAAGCAGCAGATGTTTTTGAGTTAAATATAACTTTTGCATACATGTATGTTTTTATATAGTTGTATCATGGTATGTTTTTCATTTTTCTATAGGCTTCCCATATGTGATCATCTATAATGAATGTATAGCAATATTTACCAAAATATATTCTACAGAATGCTATTTTCTTGAGGTTTAATTGACATTACTTGGGGATAATAAAACATCGCTGAAGTCAAATAAGTTTGGGATATTATAAAAGTAAACAAATTTCTTCATTGTAGTATTTCTGAAAGCCTATAATATTGTAAAATGCTTTTTTAAAAGATGAGGATTTGACACATATTCTCCAAATTAATATTTATGTGAAATGTTTTCTTTTTACATTATGAAAAACTGTCACACTAAAAACTGTTTAGAACATACTTTGGGAATCAGTGATGGGTAGAATTCTGTGGTGCTGCAATAACCTAATTTACTACCCCATTCCTCTACTGTTGGACAAGGATGTTCAAACCCAAGATTCTTAACGTGGTCGACACATCCATGTAGGGTCTGGTCCCTCTTGGCCTCATCTCCCACCCTCTTCCCCCTTGCTCACTGTGCTCTTAACACCTTGGTTTCCTTCAGTTTCTGGAACTCACTAACCTCTCCCCCCATGTCAGGCAGGGCTTTTGCACATGCTAATTTGCCTCTTATAGATAATAGTACTTTTTTTTTTTTTTTTGAGATGGAGTCTCACTCTGTTACCCAGACTGGAGTGCAGTGGCATGATCTCGGCTCTACAACCTCCGCCTCCCAGGTTCAGGTGATTCTCCTGCCTCAGCCTCCTGAGTAGCTGGGACTACAGGCATGCACCACTACGCTCAGCTAATTTTTGTAGTTTTAGTAGAGATGGGGTTTCACCATGTTGGTTGGCCAGGATGGTCTCTATCTCTTGACCTCGTGATCCACCCACCTCAGACTCCCAAAGTGCTGGGATTATAGGCGTGAGCCACCATGCCCACTCTGATAAATAGTACATTTATCATGTTTCCTTTTATCGAATTATTTCCCAACTTACTATCCATTTTCAGGAGACGTAATTAGTAACATAAAGAAATCTAGTACTATTGGTTTCATTTTGAACCAGCACTGTGCTGCATGGCATTTTCCTGTCTTTCCAGTAACAGCCAATCACAGCTCACTATTATGGATGTCAGCCTCAACAAAACCAAAAGAGCAAGGCACATAATAGATCACAATGCCAAGACCAGTGACTTTCAGATCAGTTATTCTATTCTCTCTGTGGATGAGATCCATTGAGGGTCAGCCAGATGTCTTTTTTCAGGGGTTTTTCAGAATATATGTTTCATGTTGTTACACATCATTGCTCACGAGGATTTTGCTCAGTGTGACAAGGAAGTGGCAGTTTGCTTGCTCCTTCCACACTCTTGAAGGCCTATGGTGCTCTAAAGGAAGTGAAGGGTGACTGTTGACCTAGTTAGAGCAGCCTCCCAAGAATGCAAAATGAGACCTGGGGGACACACATCCTACTCTGTATTTTGCAGCTCATCAGTAATTTTATTAGGAAAGAGGATGAAAGTATAGAAGGAATAATTATCAAAAAGTATAAGTGACCGCAAATCATAGAGTAAGGTTTTTGGTCTAACCCATTGATTTTACAGATGAGGAATGGCAGATCCAGGGCTGAGGCCACAACACAACTTCAGGAGGAGGCATTCGCATAGACAATGGGATGAATGGGGCCCCCTGGAGTTGTTCAGTGGGTTAGCCCTGTTCAGAGAAGTTAAGAGACTTGCCCAAGGTCACTTTGCAGGTTTAGCCTGCTGTTCTTTCGTGTTTGATGATAGAATAGGCATGAACTAGAGAATTACAATTTTGGACTGGCTACAGTGATAGTCTAAAATTAGTGTAAAGCCAAAAGTATAAACTCAGTTTAAGTTTTGAAATGAATTGACTCAATCAAGGTGGGGGATATATTGGCTTGACAGCATTTAAATTAGAAACGTCTCAGTGAGGAGTTAGTTGGCCATAAGCACTGTGTTAGGCAACCTGAGGTCTGCAGTGGTAAAGTGATTTATTGGAATCCTATGCTGGAGTGATAGAGACAGTGCATCCCACACCCCTGTACTGAGTAGGATGCAACTGAAATTTTGCACTGAGTTCAAGGAGTCATATTTTTTAAAGGGACAATAATAAATCTTTGATCTCCAAGGTCATGTGCAGGGCACTTAGTACCAACTCAATGGATGTTTATTCAGTTAGTTTGTTGCTAAACTAACTATGCTGTATGTAAAGTGCCTGACACATAGTAGGTGCCCAGAAATGTTAGTTTTTATTCTCTTTTCCGGAGGAGGACAATGAGATTGCTGTAGATTCTTGCAAACATGCTGACTAAAGAACCCGTGAGGAAGTTAGGAATTACTGTGAATCTTTGAGTCTTCTAACACTGAGAGCCTGATTCTCTGCTTTATTTAAATAATAATAAACAGGATTTATTATTAAGATCTTATTGGAACTGTAGAAATGTCAGTGAGTCTCCCTCCCTCCCTCACTCCCTTCCTCTCTTTCTTCCTCCCTTCCTCACTTCCTTCCTTCCTTCCTCATTATTGATTATCCTGGCAATGTGTTACACTCTGGGAATTCAAAAATTAGTGATTTATGATTACTCTTAAGGGACAGACATGGAAACAAACACATTACAATATAGTGTGATAGTTGCAGCGATAGAAGCACATGGACAGCACAGACATAATAATTCAATTCAACAAATACTTGCTGTGAGAACTTCTATGTACCAGGCACGGTGCTAAGCTCTAAGAATACAGCTGAACACAAGACAGACACATCTCTTGGGGGGAGATAGACATTAAACAATTAATTACATATGTGGAAGTATTCCACAAGCTACCATGAGAATGAGGGTTGCAAGAAAAGAAAGGCTTCGCTGAAGAAGTAGTGTTTGAGCTGAGGCTGAATAAAGTGTAGAGATTGGCCAAGCGTGAAGGGAGGGGAAGAGAATCCCAGCGAGATGTCACCAGTGAACTTCCCTAAAGCCCTGTCATCAAGCTTCCCTGAAATCGTTTTTGTAAAGAACCTTTTTTTTTTTTTTTTTTTTTTTTTTTATAGAGACAAGGTCTTGCTTTATTGCCCAGGCTGGAGTGCTGTGGCATGATCAGAGTTCACTGTAACCTCGAACTTCTGGACTCAAGCGATCCTCCTGCTTCAGCCTCCTGAGTAGCTAGGACTATAGCCATGTACCACCATGCCTGGGTAATTTTCTTTTTCTTTTTCATAAAGACATGATTTCACTGTGTTGCCCAGGCTGGTCTCAAACTCCTGGCCTCAAGTGATCCTCTTGCCTTGTTCTCCCAAAGGGCTGGGATTACAGGTATGAGTTACCACACCTGCTGATTTCCCTGAAATCTAAATGTTCTTTTGCAGAGTTCGTGTGTGAGGATCACTTCAAGTTCTTCTCATATTTGCTAGAGAGAGAAATAATCCAAGATGCACATACAGGTATTATAGTAAGCTTGGAGACTCATGCTTGTTTTGGCAGTATTGGTGTGACTTACAGACAAAATAGAAGGTCTTGTTTGTTATGAATTAAAGAGTTTGGAGCAGATCTTCCACACTTATATGGAGATTCATTTCTTAGGGTTACAATTTCTCTCAAGGGCATCTTATAAAATTCACGTATTCTAAGAAAATATAATACATTAGCAGGAGTGAGTGTAACATTACTTTTTGAAGGAAGAGAAAGGAAAGAAGGGGCAAAGGCCTTGTTGGGGTCGGGGGAGTGACCTGAAATTAAAGGATAATGAAGGGGAGGCCATGGAATAAGATAGCACATTTCTCTAGACTCAAACTGTCTAGGGCTGGCCTTGAGGAATGGGTTAAAATAAAATATAGAAAAAAAAAAAGAGAAAATATTGGAAACCAAAATGATTTACATGGGTGCTCTGAATTCATGAATCATCTACAGAGAAGTAAGAGTGAAAAATCTTCCTTGAAAAACCCACTCAGTGACACTTCTTTGACCACCCTCTCCTGGATGATGTTAATCGCCTTTTCTTCTGTACTATCTCACTTCTTTGTATTCATCTCAAATTTTGCAAATGTTACCTACTGTGTTATATGGTTTGCTCGTACTTTTTGTCTTTTATTCATCTCTGAACTGCTTGAGATTGGATTTATTCTCTCATGATTCTCGGCACCTAGCTCAGTACCTGAGATTTGGTACTTTTTTTGGGTGAATTAACGAGCAATTTTGAGGGAATGGAAGAGAGAAGAATGATTTAGGTAGAGGTTAGACAAAAATTAAAATGTTGTGGAGGACAGATAGGGAATGAAGTGTCAAGATAAAAGAGCTATGACAACAAAGGGGGCCTGACGCAGTTTGGGCCCTCAGGAGGTCTCTGAGGGAGTGCTGTTGAGTTGAGATCTGAAAGACGATCAGGCATGTACTAAACCAGGAGAGGAAACCTGAGGGAGCAACCCAAACAAGTCTCCTGGATAATGATGGAAGTGAGTTAAGAGCTAGATGGAAGGTAAAATCAATAAGGCTTTATTACTCATTCAACAGATGCTATATTCCTTACATCCCTCTAGCTCTGGAGACACAGTGGCAAATGAGCGAGTCCAGCATTCAAAGGACTTACATTTTAGTAAAGAGAGATAGATAAACAAACATGCAAACATTATTTGTTGATGGTGCCAGAGATAATTGACAAGGATGGCTTCCAGCTTTCTAAATTGGGCAACTGATGGATGCTGGGCTATTTGCAGAGACAGGAAATGCTGAAGGAGGACCAGGTCTGTCCAGGCAGGGTATGGATTCCATTTTGGACGTGCTATTTAAGTGGCTTTGAGATGAGCAAATGGATTCCAAGTAGTCAGTTGTATATGTGGGCTTGGGTTTGAAGTTGTCTGGGCCTAAGACATACATCTGGGAGTCAGTAACATATAGATGGTAATTAAAACCATGGGGGTAGGAAGAGCTATCCGTACAACCACTCAAACCAGGCACTTCAATTCAGGGGGAGCCATTCACATAGACTGTGGTCTGAATAGTGTCTCCTGCATTTATACAGAGTGGTGACCATGGGTGTGGACAAGATGACCTAGTGAAAAAATATGGAGTGAGAAGAAAAGTGAGTTTCTAGGACTAAATCTTCAATTACTTCAACATTTAAAGGCCCGGCTAAGAGGAAAGAGTTCTTAAGGGAGAGTGTGGTGGAGCAGCAGAGTTGGGAGGAAAACCAGGAGCATAATGTCAGTGAAACCCAAGGAAGAGAGAGCTTTGAGGAAGAAGCAGATAGCAGGGTCAACTGCTGCTGAGAAATCTAGTAAGTTAAGAACTGGACACATGTCATCTCAGCTCATTGGTGGCCTCAGTAAAAGCAGTTTTGCAGGAGTAATAAAAGTGGAATAATATGGCCAGATTGGAATAGGTTGAGAAATGAGTAGGAGGTGAAGACATGTAGACAGCTGATGTGTCCTATAACATGACATTTGAAGAATGTCCTCACCCAGCCATGTGGGATGAGCCCCAAGTTGAGGCAATTCAGCTCAGATGGAAGTGGTAATCTTGCAAGAAACCCAATTTGGAGTTGTCGGGCTTAGAAGTGATTAGGGCTCTGAGAAATAGATTTTTTGTTTTTCTCTTCCTCTGCCATTTTATTCTCTCAAATATGACATTGATTAGAATGCCAGTGTTTGAGGTGATGACAAGAGAGTGTTTTTGGAATAGGGACTGGAATTTCCAGCACACACATTGAGTTGATTCTACTGTTATATTTGAATAGCACTAATAAATTGGGAAAACATGGTGCAGACCACACACAACTGTTGGAATGTCCTCCACTGATGTAAAGATTATATGATTATATTCCCCAGACCCTTGCATTTAAATACACCCTACTCTTCTTGCCCAGTCTGTCCGTTGGCCTTTAAGGAAATACCAATCTTGTAATCACTCTCAGCTTATGATGTTTCTCGGCCTCTTCAATGGCATGTGGGAATTAGTGTTTCCTGGGTGAAGGTTAATTTGGGGGAAGAGTCTAGATAACTCAGTGGCTTTAGGACTCATTTGTTGGGACCAGAGGTCCTATATTTGCCCTTGACCTTATGGGATCTGTGGGTTGTCTTTTCCCTTTGTTGTGGGACTGCCATCCAAGAACCTGTTCTCTGTATCTATAGCATGGAGCTGTCCTCCAGAGTGCTCTTTAGAAAGAGCTCCAATAATTGGGAATTATGCAAGTTTAGAAAAGGGTATTTCAAGTCTATTTTCAGTCATTTCCCAAGATATTTAAAAATATACTATAGAGAAAAATCGTTTTGCATTTCATATGGGCTTGGGATAGCCCATTGTCAAAATTCAGTGCATGTCACAATGTAATTCACTGGAGGAAAATATGCTATCAACAGGATTTCCAAGCAAAAAGCCTGGCACTAATTATTGCCCTCTCTTTAGTGTCTTTAACTGCCAGATCTAACATGTGTTAACCTTATACAGCATAGTTGTAACACCAAAGGTTAGTCTCTCATTCATACAAAATTTGTGTGAGCTTAGGAATTCACCACTAAGCACATCTAAGCAATGTTAAAAGAGTGGGCATATATTCACTATTCTGATATAACTGCACACAGAGTTGGTAACTTGAAAAGTGAAGAATATATAATATAAATGGTAATGTGAAACAAAAAATTCTACTGAAGTTTATAGAATGCAGATGTACCTATCAACATCACCTGTATTCAGCCATTTAAAAATCTTTCGTTTTACACACACACACACAGACACACACATATCTTTGCTCTAATCAAAGATTTCCACTTAAAATTCAAATGTTTCCTTGAAGGAAGATATTGTACTGTTTCAAAGTAGAGTTAGAGTCAATACAGTCTTTAGTTTTACACACAGGTTCACTGGAGGCTGTTCTGCCTCGGTAGCAGTCCCCCAGTTTGAAATAAATTAGTGTTTGGAGGCTGGGCGTGGTAGCTCATGCCTGTAATCCCAGCACTTTGTTAGGCCAAGGCGGGTGGATCACCTGAGGTCGGGAGTTCAAGACCAGCCTGACCAACATGGAGAACCCCCCGTCTCTACTAAAAATACAAAATTAGCCGGGCATGGTGGCACATGCCTGTAATCCCAGCTACTAGGGAGGCTGAGGCAGGAGAATTGCTTGAACCTGGGAGGCAGAAGTTGTGGTGAGCCGAGATTGTGCCATTGCACTCCAGCCTGGGCAACAAGAGTGAAACTCTGTCTCAAAAAAAAAAAAAAAAAAAAATTAGTGTTTGGAAAAGCTGTGGGGTGGAACACCTTCTTACTCTTTGGGAGCAACTGGGAAACTAAAGAGAAAGAGATATGTCTTGTCTTGAAGGAAACTTTTTGACAATTGCTTAATAGAATGATGATACTGAAAAAAATATGTATTCATTTTTTAGTCTCTGAACATTCCCATCTATTTTGTGTTGGATAGGAACATCTAATAGGAACATCCACTAGCAGATAGAAACATCTGCTATGTGTTCCTACCTGTGTTCTCTATTTGAAGTTGGAGATCTCTCAAGAACAAGTGTTCTTTCAGGAAAGTACCACTGCTATCAGTAGTCCTTTTTTATAATATTTTTTTGTTTTATTCATGTTTTCAGTGTCACTTTTACAATGTACTCCTCTTGTATTCTTTCTTTGAATGGTCAGATGTCAAGCACTGTAGGAGTTTTGGGGCAGGAAACTTTGGTCTGCTAAGTCTGTGAACTATTGCAGGTCACTGCTGCTGTGATACTTTGGGAATGAAGTCCCAATGATACCTCTAAACAGTCACAGCTGTTTGAGCTCTCTCAGCTACTGCAAATAATTCACTGACCTGCACAGTTAGAACTATCAAGAGTTTTTTAAAAGCAATGTTGCCTGCATAGAATTGAGAAGTTGTAGAAGAAAAGAGAGAAGGCCTATTCAATATTTTAAAGATTTATTATGTTTTTCTGATTATGAAAGTGATACTGGCTGATTACAGACAACTTGGAAAAGACATATTAAATATTAAAAGAAAAATGTTCTATTTATGGAGCATTTGGATACTATGTTTTTGATGTTGTGCATGTGTTCTTGGGGACTTGACTTCATGTCAATAAAGGACAGCAGCATCTCATAATGCCACTGCCATTGGCCTTGCACCTCTGCTCTGATTTTCTTTCCTTTCACAACATCATAAACAAAACCACATGTTACTTGTGTGGTCAAGTTAAAGGAAAGAATATCTCACCAAAATGAAAGAACTACAAGTGAAAAAAATAAACCCAGCCCTATGGTTTTCCTTTGCTCACTGTTATGTTTCTTGTAGGAGGCTTGAAGTGGCAAATGTGAGCCAGTGGTCATAGCTTGAGCTATCTGTTTTCTGTATGCACTGCACCCAAGGCTGGCTTTCAACTCACTAAAGAAAATTTATCCCAAACAACAGGACTTTGATTTTCCAAGCTCCTTTTCAAACTCAGCTTGGCTTTATTGATGTTGAATATATTTATTCATGGTGTTTGCACTGGTCTTGGAGCTGTCTGTGTGAGTAGACCTGACTACATATTGAATTGTACATTATTCATTTGCTATAATTTCCTTGACAGCCATTTTCTCTTTCTAAATTCTGTTGTAGAATGCAGGCGTACCTATCAACATCACCTGCCTTCATCCATGTTTAAATCTCTCTTGTCTTATGCACACACACACACACATACCCCTTTGCTCTAATCAAGGATTTCCTTTTAAAAATTCAAATGTCTGGGCAAGGACTTCATGACTAAAACACCAAAAGCAATCGTAACAAAAGCCAAAATTGACAAATGGGATCCAATTAAACTAAAGAGCTTCTGCATGGCAAAAGAAACTACCATCAGACTGAACAGGCAACCTACAGAATGGGAGAAAATTTTTGCAATCTACCCATCTGACAAAGGGCTAATATCCAGAATCTACAAAGAACTTAAACAAATTCACAAGAAAAAATCAAACAACCCCATCAAAAAGTAGGTGAAGAATATGAACAGACACTTCTCAAAAGAAGACATTTATGCAGCCAACAGACACATGAAAAAATGCTCTTCATCACTAGTCATCAGAGAAATGCAAATCAAAACCACAATGAGATACCATCTCACACCAGTTAGAATGGCGATCATTAAAAAGTCAGGAAACAACAGATGCTGCAGAGGATGTGGAGAAATAGGAACGTTTTTACACTGTTGATGGGTGTGTAAACTAGTTCAACCATTGTGGAAGACAGTGTGGCGACTCCTCAAGGATCTAGAACTAGAAATACCATTTGACCCAGCAATCCCATTACTGGGCATATACCCAAAGGAGTATAAATTATGCTACTATGAAGACACATGCACACGTATGTTTATTGCAACACTATTCACAATAGCAAAGACTTGGAATCAACCCAAATATCCATCAATAATAGACTGAATTAAGAAAATATGGCACATATACACCATGGAATACTATGCAGCCATAAAAAAGGATGAGTTCATGTCCTTTGCAGGGACATGGATGATGCTAGTGTCCATCATTCTCAGCAAACTATCACAAGGACAGAAAACCAAACACCACATGTTCTTACTCATAGGTGGGAATTGAACAACGAGAACACTTGGACACAGGGTGGGGAACATCACACACCAGGGCCGGTCAAGGGGTGGGAACCTGGGGGAGGGATAGCATTAGGAGAAATACCTAATGTAAATGACGAGTTGATGGGTGCAGCAAACCAACATGGCACATGTATACCTATGTAACAAACCTGCATGTTGTGCACATGTACCCTAGAACTTAAAGTATAATAAAAAAAATTCAGATGTCTCCTTGAGAATGGTGGCTTTCTAAGGGAACTAGGAGTTTTCTAATAAATGGCTAAAAGAGAGACATTCGTGGAATGATGTAGAGGATATATTTTTGAGAGTGGAGTATAAAAATCAGCATGAAGCATAGGAGATAGAAACGGGAAGTAGTAGCATGTCAAAGGCAAGCCTCCATTCATTTAAACCAGCACCTAGATCAAGAAAGAGACCATCGCCAGAGCCCCAGGAGGCCTCCTGCAAACCTCCTTCTTATCATTAACTCATCAAAAGTAACTTTTACCCTCACTTCTAATACCACAGGTTGGTTTTAAGTGTCTGCTGGGTTTTGCTGTGATGACAAAGAACCCAGTTTTCAGTGGTTTATACTCTGTTTTGGATGCTGGTATCGGGATACTGCACACTCAATTTCAGCTTTGCCTGCCGTGCCTATGTCAGGTTCTGCATATAGAGGGGACTGGGGGGAGCCTGCAAGCCTAGAGGGAAAGAAGGACTTGCTTCCTCCTAGCCACTTCCTATTCTTCTGGGCATTAGTCTAGTAATCCTTCTATATTGTGGTGGTGGCAGTTTCTTGCTCTTGCAGCAACTGAATCCAGTTTGTAGTTCTTCCTAAACTTGTGGGTCTGGCTTCATGGCATCCCCATAGAGCACTAGCTGAGCAGCACCACCTCCTTAGAGCTCTGGGTTTCAGCCCCATGGGGCCTCTCTTCCACGTTTGGAGACCCCAGCAACAAATGTTCACAGGTCTCCTCCAAAAGTTTCCTTTGTTCACACAGACCTACCTCCTTGATGCCTAAGAGTTCTCTTTTTACCCTAGCTTTACAAACTCAGCTTTGTGCCTAGTTGACACATTTTTAATGTGAAAAGATCTCTATTCAAATAGCTGGTAAGATTTCTGCCTTTTAAGCAATAAATTTAGATTTCTTTTATCTTTTTCTGCTTTCACTATGTAGACACTCATTTCTCATACCCCTATTCTACTAATATAGTTGGACCATTTATTCATTTACCTAAAATATTGAGCACTAACTTTGACCAATTTAATCAAATTGTCTTCCAAGAATACACTAGTTTTATAAACCTTCTTTCCTTATGCTCACAAAAATTAAATATTCTCTCAATTCATTTTCTTGAAGAAGTATCTTCTGGAACTTATGACTAGCTCCAGGCTGAGCAGGGTCTACTGCGTAGCTGTTTCCTTATAAATCTTCATTTATCACCATTTTGGAGATTCCTTCTCTTGTATGGGGTAACTTGTTATCTAGAGCTCATGTTTTCTCTTTCTTGCTTTGTTCCCTTGTTTTGCCAGAGTACACCTTCTGGTAGCTTTTGAAGAAAGAATGCATGGGAGAAAAAAATGTTTTGAGATATTTTTCATGTAAACCTCTCAAAGTATAAAATTCAAGGCTAGAAATTGTTTTCTGTCAATTGTAAAGTGAATGCTTCATTGTTTTCTTGCCTCTGGTTTCTCTGTTGAGAAGTTTATTGTCCTTTTGACTACTCCTTTTTATGAAAATTTTTGTTTCTCTATGTTTTCAGGATCCTCAATATTGGAAATCTTCACAATTATGTATATATTGGTGTGTGTATGCTTTCAGCCATTGTACTGGACACTCAGTGGGCTCTTTTGATGAGGAAACTCCTGTTTTTCATTTTCAGGAAATTTTCTTGAATTATGTTGCTGATAATTTTTTCTTGTTTTTTTTTCCTCTAGATTATATGTATATTGAACTTCCTAGACTGATTCTCCAGTTTTCTTAGGTTTTCTCTCCCATTTTCCATCTGGTTTTTCTTCTTCCTTTTCTTTTTTCCCCATAAGTGCAATATTCTCCTTTATCTCTCTGAAGTTATTACTGATAGATTTTTTGAAGCTTTTTTCCCCCTACACACTCTGTTTCCTCCAAGGTGCTTTTTTCTTTTTGTTTATTTGGTATTTGTCTTTCATAATAGAAGTTTTCCTCGTATATCTTATATCCTTAATTGCCTGTTCATATGCTAAAATGGGACATAGAAAGCCTATTGAAAACCTTGTGTGTGTATATATGATACACTTGAGGGTGGTTTGGCTAGAATATTCTTTTGGATAAATTTCTGATGCTCATAACTTTAGTTTCTTTTTCTCTTGGGCTGGTTGGATTCCTAGAGAAGACTCTTCCAACCTACTGCCAGAGGGTAGAAGCCTGTCAGTGCTATGGGAGCTGAGTGAGAAAATAAGCCTGGGGGTCTCAATATCTTGCATTTTACTTCATCCACCTGTTTTCAATATGATACATCCACACTCATTAGTGTTTATTGTCTTGCAATCCAGAGACCTTCTTTTTACCCTCTGTAGAGAATAAACCTTTGTCATCTAGTAGGGAGAGTAGGAATTTGAAGACTTTTAAGCAAACCAATTTTAGCCTAACATTATTCTCAATTTCCTGAGATACCTGAGGTTCTGAGGTAGGAATTGGGTTGCTTCTGGGCCTTCCCTGATGTAGATAAGGATTTAGCTTTCTTTGTACTGTGATGTCAGTTACCACTTTTTCATCAGCTTTCTAACTTCCAAAAATTATTTTTTTTTGCTATTGTAGCGTCTACCATCTTCACATTTGTCCTTATGGGCTTATGCCTTTAATCAAATCTCTGTACTGGCATTTCATTACAGTTTTGGGATGGAGAAGAATCTGAAGTGTGAGTCCAGTCTACCATTTTTAACAGAAAATCTTTGAGATTTCATGGATGTTCCCCTCCACTTTTTTTTTTTTTTTTTTTTTTGCTAGGCTGACACTATGTTGTGCACTCTAACACAGGGACATTGATGTTGCATGCACATGTTTTCACCTTAACATGAATCATTTTCAACTGGCTTCTTACTTCAGTCCCTCAAACCAATATGTTCTTTTTTTTTTTTTTGAGATGGAGTCTTGCTCTTGGTCACCCAGGCTGGAGTGCAGGCGATCTCGGCTCACTGCAAGCTCCGCCTCCCAGGTTCACGCCATTCTTCTGCCTCAGCCTCCCGAGTAGCTGGGACTACAGGTGCCCACCACCATGCCCGGCTAATTTTTGTATTTTTTTTTTTAGTAGAAATGGGGTTTCACCGTGTTAGCCAGGATGGTCTCGATTTCCTGACCTTGTGATCTGCCTGCCTCAGCCTCCCAATATGTTCTAGTTGAGTCACTCCACTTATCTTTCAGACATAACCCTACAAGTCTGAATTCTAACCTTGGACACAGCTCAGGCTCAAACCAGAATTCTTTTCTCTCATGATAGCCTTCTCTTTCACTAGAGGAGTCAGAGGTGGGCTGTTCAAATTGGTTCTGGTGTTACACTATTGACTCATTAATAGAAGCATGTTTTCCCTAGTGTGATTGTTAAAATCCTAGTTATAAGGCACTCACTTTGCATATAATTGCATATTTTGGTACTCAGTAGTAGGAAACTGGTTGAGGATATTCTGATATTCTAGAACATTTGTTTCAAAAGATACCTTGCTATGATAGAGGCATCACATGCAATACTATAGCTATAAATATAGTTATTTTCTGAATTGTATTTTTAGAGAAACATACTTGCTGATAGGAACATTTTTACCTTGGATGGCTGGTTATATAATGTCATATTAACAAAACAAATAATATCTAGAGAAATCTGTATAATCTTATAAAAATTATGATTATCAACTCTAGTACTTCCAGCCTGCAGAAATCTTGGTCCTTTGTATGACATGAAGTTGCCAAAAAGATACTTAGAATGGTTTCATCTTAATATTTTCATATGTACATCAAAGGAATATGAATGCTTCCAAGATGTTAGTCTGTTTTGTTGAATTTCACAGCTTTGCATCCCGAGTCAGGAAGCTGTCATGGCGTTGTGCTGGTACACCAGTGCGGATGCCAGCATGTGCATATGCTGACACATATGCTAAACCAGGAGTCAAGACTCCAGCACTCAGATGAATCTTAGACATCTCTCATCTAAATTCAGAGCCAAGGAGGTCCGTGTAGGCAGGCTTTCCCTAAGCTTCCCTTCTGGCTATGATTTGAAATTAATCATTTTAATCATAGGTTAACATCAGGGTCCATGTAGTTAAAACATGAGACTTGACAAATTTTCATAGCCTAAGGCTACAGTCTTTATTGCCAGAGCAGTAAGCCACGGAACATAGTCATTGTGGTAGGAAAGATTTTTGTCTGTCTGACGTCTTTGTGGGTATCATTCCTTCCCAGTTCTCAGGTATGGGTATTCTGATGGGGCTATCTGCAACCTTTGGATCCAGAGGCAGGCACATGACCCAAGCCTGGACCATCAAAGTGCTCATGGAGTTGATGGCAGTGATGGCTCAGGAGCCAGCACCTGACTCAGCAGGCTTGTCTGAGCCTGCCCATGAGCTCTTTCTGGAGCTGTCTGGGATAAGGTGCCATCTCTTTGCTAGGCTGGTTGGCTGTAAGGACAGCATGTCTAAAGCTGCTGCTGGTCATCTTTGCTACTCCTGGGAGAGAGTTTGAGAAACAAGTCAGTACAGAGAAAGCAGAACCAAGGGATGGAGGAAAGGAGGCAGATTCCAGATGATATTCTTTGTACCCCAGGAATATCTCAAATCAGGAATGCCCCTGGACTTTCTAATTTTGAGAGTCCAATAAATTCTGTTTTTGGAAAGCTGGTTTAATTGGATTCTATACCTGCAATTGAAGGAGACGGACTGATATGGTTATATTGGTCTTCACCAACTGTAATTTTTCTGCAAACTATGTATACTGGTCAGATTTTAGATGGCAATCAAGTTGAATTATCCAACCGAGCTGTCTGTATTGATGAGCTTAACTCAGTATTTTCTAAATCTCTACTTTGTACAGTGTAGACACCTCTAAACAAGTAATAACAAACTGATATTCAAGCGCAAGTGGTCCACTCTGACTAATTGTCCACCTCTCAGGGTTTAGAGTCATCCCTTGTAAATGATTATGGAATTACCTATTTCACAGAGACACTGTGGTAATTATTTCAAATAAGTCCTTTAGGACCCTTGAATATACTTTTTTTTTTTTTTTTGAGACGGAATCTTGCTCTGTCGCCCAGGCTGGAGTGCAGTGGTGCCATCTTGGCTCACTGCAAGCTCCGCCTCCCGGGTTCATGCCATCTTCCTGCCTCAGCCTCCCGAGTAGCTGGGACTACAGGTGCCCACCACCATGCCCGGCTAATTTTTTTGTGTTTTTAGTAGAGAAGAGATTTCACCGTGCTAGCCAGGATGGTCTCGATCTCCTGACCTCGTGATCCGCCCACCTCGGCCTCCCAAAGTGCTGGGATTACAGGCATGAGCCACTGTGCCCGGCTGAATATACTTAATTGTAATAGCAAAAGTTATTTTATTGTCATTATAGGACGCCTGTTAATTTCTCTATTGATCAGAATGTAGTAAGAATTTTCTCAAACTTATCTAACTCTAAACAGATGGATCTAAATATATTTTTTTCAGTATAAAGTCTGAGAAAAATTCAGATAGGATTATTCTATTGTGTGTTCAAGTTACAAATATGGCTGATTTATGAAATGTTGACAGCTAGTATTCTAGGGTTTTAGCATGGCAATTCTTAAAATATTTAAGGAAAAGAGTTTTAAAAAATAAATCCAATATTAAATGATGTAACATAACACATTGTTAATAAGAGACGTTAGGGTCTCCAAAGAATATGCATACAAAAGAATCAAATATATTTCATATATTAATTGACTTGCTAAATCCTCTTCCAATCTCTCTCTTTCTTTCTTTCTCTCTCTCTCTCTTTCTTTCTTTCTTTCTTCTGACAGAGTTTTGCTCTTGTTGCCCAGGCTGGAGTGCAATGGTGTGCTCTCAGCTCACTGCAAACTCCGCCTCCTGGATTCAAGCAATTCTCCTGCCTCAGCCTCCCGAGTAGCTGGGATTACAGGTGCCTGCTACCACGCCTGGCTAATTTTTATATTTTTTGGCAGAGACAGGCTTCACCATGTTGGCCAGGCTGGTCTTGAACTCCTGACCTCAGGTGACCCACCCCGGCCTCCCAAAGTGCCGGGATTACAGGCATGAGCCACCATGCCCAGCACAGTCTCTCTTTCTATATAACACATACTAGAGCTCTTTCTTGTCTACATTAAGTTGGTCCTCTGTCCTCTCACCCTATTATTCTTTTGTAAAGACAGCTTTGTTGAGATAGAATTTATGTATCATAAAATTCACCCATTTATGATATACAATTCAATGATTTCGATTCCATTATTATTATACAGAAAATAAACTACACTGTTTATTTTCTTAATTGCACATATTAAAATTTGTAGTTACCTATTTACTTGTTTATTTATTGTTTATGCAACATAATCCCAATTTTGTGAGAAAAAAAATACTGTTTGCACTGGACAGACAAAGATCAAAAGAAATACAGGATTATGGAGAATTTTATTTTCTTTCTTGAAATTTTCTGTGTTTTCCAAAATTTCTCCAATGAGCATCATTTCTTTTTATCAGAAAATATACATTACTTTAAAAATGATCTTTAAGTACAACAATATGGGTGAATCTTAGCAATATAATATTAAGCTAAAAGACGTTCCAAAAGAACACACACAAAACACTATACTTTTATATGTCATACGTTGTTTTATATGTCAAAACCAACCAAAATGAAAATATTATTTTATTTATTTATTTATTTATTTCGAGATGGAGTTTTGCTCTTGTTGCCCAGGCTGGAGTGCAATAGTACCATTTTGGCTCACTGCAACTTCTGCCTCCTGGGTTCAAGCGATTCTCCTGCCTCAGCCTCCGGAGTAACTGGGATTACAGGCAGGCACCACCACACCTGGCTAATTTTTGTATTTTTTTTTTTTTTTTGTAGAGATGGGGTTTCACCATGTTGGCCAGGCTGGTTGTGAACTCCTGACCTCAGGTGATCCACCCACCTTGGCCTCCCAAAGTGCTGGGATTACAGGCGTGAGCCACCGCACCTGGCTGAAAATATTATTATTTTTTGAATAAATATAAATGCAATAAAACTTACAGCACAAAAAGCAAGGGAGTACTGAACATAGGATTTAGAATGACTGTTATTTCACATGGGTAGAGCCAAGAGAATGGAATCGAGGAACCATATAATTAGGCAGAGGTTATTGTTAAGAATCCAGTTTTTGTTTTATGAGTTCTTGTAATATTAAAATAGAAGATAGATAAATAGATACAGTCCATATTTTATAAACATATTGTCTCCTTATTCGAGTCGACTGTCTTGTGGGTTATAGCAGTTTTTGCAAGTAGATTCTGTCACTAAAATGTGCTGGTGTCACCAGGGCCAGCACCACCCAATGATATCTCTGTGTCCTCCTTCCCCTGGGAAGAGGAATGTGAGACGGGGTACGGCCCAGGCATGTGGCATCCCAGCCTGCAACTGTGCTGCTGATTGGGTGTCCATCTGATCGGCTAAAGCCCTGCCTTGGTTGTTTAGTGTTTTCAGCATTTTTCCCAGCGTGGGCAAAGCCACCAAGCTCATTCATTACCAGGCCAATCAGCCGTATCCACATGTAGCAGCACACCCACCATCAACTTGTACTACGGGCAATGATTACAAAGAGGGGGAGAAAAGGAGATGATTGTAGGTGCATGGACATAGCACCTTTTCTGATGGTCAGTTCGATTTCAGTGTGAAGAATTTTTTTATTTTATTTATTTATTTATTTATTTATTTATTTATTTTTGAGATGGAGTCTCACTCTGTCGCCCAGGCTGGAGTGCAGTGGCGTGATCTCGGCTCACTGCAAGCTCCACCTCCCGGGTTCACGCCATTCTCCTGCCTCAGCCTCCAGAGTAGCTGGGACTACAGGCGCCCGCCACCATGCCCGGCTAATTTTTTGTGTTTTTAGTAGAGATGGGATTTCACCACATTAGCCAGGATGGTCTCGATTTCCTGACCTCGAGATCTGCCTGCCTTGGCCTCCCAAAGTGCTGGGATTTTAAGTCAGAAACTGCCTCGACATTTTGTGGTGCTCCTGATGTCTGCACAGCCCTACTTCCACAGTCTTTCCTGATGTCATCACGTCTTGCCTCTGCTACTCATTTGAGACACATACCTTAGATGAAAAGGATTTCTGAAGAGAAGAAGTAGAAAGATGCCCTTTAATAAATCCTTCCAATTATAGAACCAGGTGTCTGGAATAGTCCTCAGAGAACTCCCCACTCCTCTCTTCACTACACAGGCATAAGATGCAGGCCCTGAGGTATTGAATGTCTCGGCACCACCCAGCTGATCCTCCCACACAGGGAGGTCACCTGGCCTCTGACCCCCTGGCTCCCTTCCCAGCCCCCTTTCACTACACCATACTTGTGGCATGTTCCACCTGTAGAGAAATGTGGTTTATAACCTCCCCAGTTATCATTTATTTCATGACTTTTACACTGCCTAATTTAAAAAAGAATTTAAAATATTTTACCAAGTTATGATACCCTAAAATATAGAATAAAATCTCAAAAGGGCAGAAACCACTTGGAGGTAATAGCCTGGGCTGACTTGGTTTCTGTGGTGGAGCCTTGTGGGTGTCCCAGTCTCCAAGGAAGTGAAAATTTGGGAGTATCTTCATCCATGTGTCAAAAAATAGTGAAAGCCTGCAGAAGCACAAATTCAGCAAAAGCTCACTTCACCTAACAGAAATACTACTGAAAAATCACTTAATGTCAAAACAAATCCTGTGTTGTATTGGATTATATATCTAAGGTCTGCAGACTTGGAGAAGATAAGTCATGTTTGATTTTCTGAAACCTTTGCAGCTTGAGGGGCCAGGGTGCCGGGAGCACCTGACAGGGAAGTCCTTGTCATACATGCTAAGAATAAAACCCCCTTCCTTTTAGAGGCTAGCCCTAGTGGAACGGGTTCCACTCCCTCCTTTCCTGTTTTATTGATTGATTGATTGATTGATTGATTGATTTAGAGACACACCTCATTCTGTCACCCAGGATGGTGTGCAGTGGTGCGATCTCAGCTCACTGCAATTTCTGCCTCCTGGGTTCAAGTGATTCTCGTACCTCAGCCTCTTGAGTAGCTGGGATTAGGTGTGTGCCACCACGCCCAGGTAATTTTTGTATTTCTAGTAGAGACGAGCTTTCGCCATGTTGACCAGGCTGGTCTTGACTCTTGGCCTCAACTGATCCGCCTACCTCGGCCTCCCAAAGTGCTGGGATTACAGGCGTGAGCCACCGCGCCCGACCCCCTCCCCTGCCCTGTTGACACTTAACTGCAAACCTGGGAGAGAAAGGCAGAAAGGAAGGAGGTGTATGTCTGGAGTTAACTAGATAAAACTACAAGAGGTACTGGTAAGTGGTGGAAACAGGTGTTTGGTTATAAAGAGTGGTATCTGCTGTTGTGCTGGGTTTCACGTGATTTATGTTTTCTCTGGTGAGCCCCGCTAGTGTGAAGACAGTAGGGCTTTGCTAGAACTGGTGTGTTCTCGGGGTAGTAATGGTCTCTTACTGGAGTCCCGGGAATCTCTGGGTCTCTTCCTTTTTTAATAACAAGAGCTATTCCAATAACCTTTTTGACCCTGTGATGTTCATAGATAGTATTAGCTTTTTGGTTTAATTCTTCAAGATAAAGTTTACACCCTAACAGGATCCTTTGGGGGTGTTATTCCAAAGGGGAGTGTGATGTGTGAATTTCAGGCTGTTTCGGGATAACGAAGAAAGCAGTTTGTGGAGAAGGGACTTTGAAGCCACAGCACACAGTTCCCAGCTTCTTCCACTTTGCAGAAAGCATTCTTGGGGGTGGGATGTGGATGGTGTGTGTTCTTACATAAGGTGGTCTTGTTACTGAGAGTGCAGGAAGTTCCTTTGCTGCTTGGTTTGTGGTCTTTAATAACGATAACTTTAGGTGAATGGAACCTTTCTGTACATTTTCAGAAATCTCCAAGGTTTGGATCATGCCAGGATGTTAACTTTTTACAGGCCGAAGCTGAACGGCCTGTTATGAGGGAGCCCCAAAATATGTAACATCATTACCTCTGTTAACACCAGTTTGTCAGCCTCTAGACCCACTGTTCACAGTGGCATCAATCCTGGAGAAGATCCACACCTTAGAATGGTTTTGTTTGGTTGCCCTGTTGGGACCTTCACTGAGTCTTACCCAGGGGTTCTTATAGTGTGTCTGAGGTGTGTTCCCCAACTAGCCCTGGGTGCAGAAATTATATTTGCAGCCAGATAATTTATAATTTGCTACATATGGCCAGTCTTTTTTTTAGCAGTTTTCTTTCTTTTGCATTTTGCCACACCCACTCCCAATTTACTGTTAGCAGCCCTCCTGGTACCTTCTCACCACAAGGGACTTATATTAGATATCTGTAGGCTCTGAGACAGAGAGAGAGAGATTGAGAGTGAGAGAGCCCAATCACATTACTTGCCTCCTGTTTTATTTTAATATCATTATTTTTTACATTACTGTTCCTTGACCCTTGTACATTAAACATTAAATAGAAGTCAAGGTTATAGTCATGGGGCCAGAGAGAGGACTGTACCTTCCTTGATGACTCTAGGCTGGAACAGGATTGAAGGGAGCACAGGAATGGCTAGGGCTACAGTCTGTGCTTCTTCAGAGAAGCATGTGGAACAGAAGGTTGAGGTGAGAGGCCGAGTGGCACAGATGAAAGAGCATGTTATTTTGGAGTTGGACAGACCTTAACTGGAATGCTAACTCGGCCACTGGTCAGCTATGTGGTCTTGGGCAAATTACCTGGCACTTCCAAACTTCAGTGACCTTTGCCTTATCTGTAAACTGGACTTGCAAGATTGTTATGGTAATCAAGTGGAATAATAGATAGTAAGTACTTATTGTCCCATATAAGGTATTTCATAAATATTATTTTCTTTTTCTTTTCATTACAAGGGAATGAGAAAAAAAGCCAAAGACATGAAAATCCCCATGTTCTATTAATAACAGCTTCCATTTTTCTTTCTCATATTTTTATAATGCTTTAAACTATGTGGGTAATTGTTTCAGCATTTAATCTTTCCACTGAATTACTTAATTACATTTATGACAACCACATTTTAATTTTGAGTACATCGATGGAACTATTAATTTATTCTAATGAATTTACAACATGGCCGGATTTTTTTTCACCATTAATTTTGTGGTGATAGAAAACTATGCTGCCTGCCATAGATTTATCTTGCTTTAATCATATTTTAATCAAATCAAATTCCTTAAAAGTCTAGATAAGGGTCCCCCTAGAGGAGAGGAGTAAGAAGATTTTCTCTGAAAAACATATTTAAGCCTGATGGTTTATCAGCTTGGTTGACTCCCACTTCTGCTCTCAAGTGTTAGCAGAGGAAACTTGGTGGACATTTTTTTGGAGGGGTTGGGAACTCGGGAGGAACATTTTTCTGGAGGGGTTGGAGGCTTGGGAGGAATGCATAGTGGTGGAGGCGAATAAATGAGATTAGAAATTTCTTTTTCCAAAGAAAGTGGCCATTCTGCACATCTGGAGAGGGTGCCGTCATTTGTTTGGTTCCCGGATGCTTTGCAGTCCACACTTCTGGGAAGACCCCTGCCTGCCAAGTCATCATTGCCTTCAAAGGGATTTCTTTCTCAGCAAGGTGATAACGTTCACTGCCATAGCCTCCCCTGATTAATGCTTTAAGATTGATTGCTGGTCCAGCCTGGCAGACGGGCGCTGAATTTCCCATTTAGTACTCTCAGGTTTTAAACATTCAAAATGGCAGTAAATAAAACACATGCCTTTCAACATCCCTTTTTCCCCTCAGCTCACAGCTTGGGAGTTTAGGTTAACTTTTTGTTATAACAGGGGTTTGAGATGAACAAGGAAAGCTCCCTAACAGTTCTTTCTGTGATTTGTTTCTTATTAAATTAAAAAATTTGTCATTTATTTATTGGAGAGGAGGGAAGAGGCTTGGCCATGGACACTAGTTGCAAAAACGAATTGTAAGCACAGGTAGTGGCAGATTAAAAACACTTTAGCAATTAGTATTTTCCACTTGATGGTTTAAAACTGAAAAAAAATTATTTCCAACTGCTGCTAATATTACAGAATAAGAACAGGCTGATAGATCTTGCATACGAAACATCTCACTCTGGGAAAATCTTCACCATTCTCATTCTTAGTTATAATAAGACAAGGCAATAGCCTTTTTAGTTTGTGTGTACTGATATAAATTTCTCCATGAAAAATTTATGGAAGCTACTAAATAAACACATGGAGAGCTATAAGAACCCTAACCCTATGAAACACACAATTTAGATCCACCTATCATGTAAATTAAACATTCGTCAGAAGAAACAGTTAGAGGTATGTTAGAGCTTTAAATAGGACTGTTTATATTAGGATGAGATAAAGACTGACATTCGAAAGTTATTAACCAACATGTGTCTCCCCTTCTATGGAATTTACCTAATAAGAATTTTTTAAAACAATTCAATATTATTTTGAATTAACAAATCTTAATTGTATATATTTATGGGGTACATTGTGATGTTTTGATATATGCATACAATGTGGAATGGTTAAATCAAGCTAATTAGCATATCTATCACCTCAGTTACTTACCATTTTTTGTGCAGAGATATTTAAAATTTACTGTCTTAGTTCTTTTGGGATATGTAATACATTATCATTGAATATAGTCACCCTGCTGTGCAATAGACCTCAAAAACTTATTCCTCCTGTCTAACTCAAACTTTGTCCTCCTTGACTAACAACTCCTTGTTTCCCATTCACCCCCCAGCCCTCAACCTCTGATTATCATCATCTGATAAGAATGTTTTGACACTTAGAATTTGAAGAGGTAATTTGAATGACATGAAGACTTTTCATAATTGTTAATGTTTTATCATAAATGCATCATTTCATTACGTATATGATTTCAAGGCTTTGTCATATTCTTTAATCTAGTTATATGTCTTATGCACAGATATTTATTTTATGGGAGTGTAACTTAATGAAAGCTAAGGGCAAATATAATTTCATTTATAGAAATTTACTTTCCCTAACAACATTGAGTTATACTTCCATAAATTTTATTCCCTCTCAACTAGGGAGGGAGGATGTGGAAAACAAAACAAAACAATTCTGGCCTTCTAAGTTCTTGAAGATCAAAGCTGCCATCTTGAGGAGTGTCTCCTCTCAACTCAAACAAGTGGGGACCCTTCCAGCTGAGGCCCAGGACACCTTTGTTTGTCCTAGAATACTCTTCTTTGATTCTGCCCTGAGGCTACATCTGGGGCACTCTAACTGCCCCCTTCAGTCTGTCCCCAAGCTACAGGGCAAAATCCCATGGGATCCATGGTGAAACCCTAGGCTGGGAGATAAGACTGCAACATGCAAAACAGTCTTCTCAGATCACATTATGCCTGAACACCTGAGCACCTGGGGAAAGAACAAAGTAAAAAGCTAGCATGAAGGCAGTTTACATCAAGGTAAAGCTTCCAGAATATATTTCAAGTCAGCCTGAGCAATCAAAGTGATTGGAGCCACTAAAGTAATTTATGTCTTCATAGGAGTTTTCTTGAAAAGCAGAAGTTCCAAAAGCAATGCTGAAGGCAGTCTAGTGTGCCGGATGATTCTCTGGACACATTGTAAAACACCACAAGCAGTTAGTGCAAGGGTGTGAAACACAGCACCTTTTTTGAGTTATATCTGGCCGTTTAAAAGCATGATTTTGGGAGGAAAGAGAGAAGAGGAGATCAAAATGTTCTCCCTCCTTGTTTCAGTGGGAGAGCAGAGAAGAAATGTTGGTCAAGATGCCCATGGATGGAAGAAAAGGTGGTGGGTGGGGGGCAGTGGTTAAGGACATAGAGGGGCAACTGCCTTGAGAAAAGGAAAACTTAGATGGAAAAATTAAAACTTGAACTTCTGGGGGAACTTACTTTGTTTTTTAATCTTTGTATGACTTTCTCCCATAAGCCTTTCCCAAATGACTTTCACCCATTTCCCAAAGTGATTTGAGATGGATTGTTTTCATCCAGGCCAGTCTTGGAATAGGGATGCCCAGTAGGGCCCAGGGTCTGGCACCCTTTCCTTGGCCTTAAGGCCAGATACCTGGGGTAAGTGATGAGTCCAGGCCGGAGGTAGGGGTGAGGTAGGGGGAGAAGGGATGGTAACACCTGCTGGTGCTAAAGGCTCTCATCTACTGGCCCCATAGAGTTTGTGTGTCTGTTTGCACACACGGTGTGTGCACATACATGTGTATGTGCAGGGTGGCTGGTGGGAACCAACTCCTTCATTCCTCCACATGTTCTCCCGGGGCTCTAGGCTGCCATTTTGGAGAAAGACTCACCTGTATTTGTTCTTCCCCCACTGAGGAACACCTCTGCCTTCGGTTTATTGCTGTTTTCTCTGGTTACAATTTTGGTTCCATTGAATAAAATTGGCCTTAATGTTCATTTACATGAGATTTTGCCTGTATTTGCCTGCACGTGTGTGTCAGTGTTGGGGGGCACACATATATGTATTTGCATTTGTATCAGGGGAGGTGCACCTAGTGATTCCCTCTGCATTCTACACCTGTGAGAGAAGATCCCAGCTGTTTCCCAGCTTAAATTTAGCAGGGAGGTAAATGGACCCTCTGTGGATTTAGATAAGGTGTATGGTCAAGCAGATGTTGTTTTTCCTTTTATAACTTGCCACCGACCTTCTCATTAGGGGCTGGAATAAAGTCATGAGATTATAGTCTTATGTTGCTAAGAAGGGGAAACATAACAAATCTACTAGCATTAATTTATATACCACGTTGACTCAATAAGAATCTTTGTAGATCTTGAACCTTAATCAAAGGAATAACTCTTATGGTGGAAAAGTTAGGCTAGGTGGAGAGCATTCAGTGTCCTTCAGTCATACATAGTAGTTACCACTTGCTGATCCCAGGAAACCGGTAATACTTTAGAGAGAATGGTTGTCATGGTGAGTTTGAATTACCTGTAGCTATTCAGATGAGTATTTGGATAGATAGTTAGGAGAGTACAGTTGTGGAGCTTGAGAAGGCAGGTGAGGGCCAGAGGTGTGAATTTGGGGGCCATTGGTCTGTGGGTGATAGTGAAGCAATGAACATTTGCAAGATTACAGAGGGAGAAATGAGAGGAGAAGCTGCCTACAGTGAGCTGGGATAGAAGCGTGGGCTGCACGGATGCAGGGACCCATGCTCTTTGTGACTTGTGAGACTGATAACAAATATACATGAACTAACTGCATAACACTGCAAGTGTAAGGGCCATGTTTAGTGGAGGGTTACGTGGTCTTTGTAAGTGTTACTGAAAATACATTTATCAGACTGGCCATTTCGTGCAAAGATGAAAGTTCATAGAATTCAACTTACCAAAGGTTTACTAACTGTCAAATACCATGTTCCATGCCAACAGAGAAAAATCACACATGCATTAGATCAATTCTTATTCCCAAGAAGTGAGGGAGACAGACGTGCAAGCACCTTACTAGAATATAAGGCCAAATGAAATAGGGTAATAACAGCTGGAGACAGTGGGAACTTAATAGAAAGAACAATTCATCTCAAAGCGGGGCTTCAGGGAAGTTTTATTGAAAAAGTGGAAGGCTGGCTAAGACTCCAACAGACAAGGAAGTGAGGGGAGAGAATCTGAGAGTGAGGACCCCTCTCAGTCTCAGGCTTTCTGGTCTAACACTGAGTATTAGGGAGATCTCTGGTCATTCTCCAAGCGCAGCCTCTAACTTCTACATGCCAGGCCCTATATGAGAAAATAAGAGCCTCCAAAATACAAACCCCTCTCCCCAACTGGCAGTGAATGGTGACTTCCAACAAGTACTTTCCAATGATACTCTCAAACAATGAAAATGGTACTTCATGGTTCCTTAAGCATGGCAGAGAGAACCACCAGAACACATAATGCAACTCACCTAATATTCCTATTGAAATACAGTGGGAATCACTTTAATAGCACTGAGAAAATTCCAGTGAGATAAAGTCTATTTTAAAAAGTTTTGTTGGCTGGGCGTGGTGGCTCACACCTGTAACCCAAGCACTTTGGGAGGCTGAGGTGGGCAGATCACGAGGTCAGGATTTTGAGACCATCCTGGCCAACATGGTGAAACCTCATCTCTACTAAAAATACAAAAATTAGCTAGGTGTGGTGGCACGCGCCTGTAGTCCCAGCTACTTGGGAGGCTGAGGCAGGAGAATCGCTTGAACCTGAAAGGCGGAGATTGCAGTGAGCCGAGATGGCGCCACTGCACTCCAGCCTGGCAACAGAGTGAGACTCTGTCTCAAAAAAAAAAAAAAAAGTATTGTTTTAATAGTTGAAAAAGAACAAAATAATAACTGACCAAAGCCGACCATTTTTGTGAAGTTTATTCTGGTGGAGATAGTGCTTGGAGGCCACATCCACTCTGTTCTTGAAGGGAGAAAGAACACCAGTGAAAAGTGAAGCATTGCTTTCCTCGAGCTTACATTTTTCCCGGCACGCACAATGTCACCAGTGCATATGTTGAGGTCTTTGCGTTTGAAGCGTGGATGCTGTTTAGTCCTTACTGCATATATTTATTATGTGAGATTTATTTTGAAACAGTCTGTGAAGTTGGCCATGGTGGCTCACATCTGTAATCCCAGCATTTTGGGAGGCCAAGCTGGACAGATCACTTGAGCCCAGGAGTTCGAGACCAGCCTGAACAATATATTGAGACCTTGTCTTTACAAAAATTTTTTAAAAATTAGCTGAGCATGGTGGTGTGCACCTGTAGTCCCAGCTACTTGGGAGGCTGAGGTGAGAGGATCTCTTGAGCCCAAGACGTGGAGACTCTAGTGAGCTGAGATTGCACCAGCCTGGGCAACATAGTGAGACCCTGTCCCAAAAAATAAGAGTCTCTCAATCTTATATATGGTTCTCCCCTCTTTGTATCAAATTTAGCTAGTACACTGGCTAAATTGGAAATCAACCTGGGCAAGATCTTGTTTCTTTTCATGCTGTCTCCCCATAAGTTAAGTGCTAATCAATTTGCTGACGTAAAAAAAGAAGCAATCAGAATATGATATAAATATTAAGTAGAATATCTTTTCCTCTCTCAAGCCTTCCTTGGCTATCTTAGACTTAATAGTTCTTTTCACTGGTTTTGTGCTTTCTAATTACAACTGTTACATATCATGTTGGGTAATAAGAATTCAATTACTGCCATCTTTGACCTGAGTGACCTGAGGGCATGAACTGTCTTGTTCATTAGTTCCAGCACCCAGCCTGGTCATAGACGCATAGCATGAGCTCCATGATTCCTCATAGGAAGATTGGAGTACTATAGAAATTATAGCATCCTAAAAACCCATTTGGATTTTCTAATGCCATTCTTCTCTATATTGGTCAACCTGCTGGAGAGTATTTGTAAATACAAATTATGTTCCCAAATACATCCTAGTCCAGGTAAGACAATGCCAAACATAGCTTGGAGGAGCTGTCATCTAGTGGGAAAAATTAATGGTCTACATACCACTGGGTCCTAGTCCTGGCATTGTACTACAATCCTTGCAGCTGAAGGTGGTTTTTTTTACCTCTCTAGGTGCTGCATTGCCATCTTTAAAGTCATACCACTGGACCACATCAGTATTGCAAGCTGCTTGGGTATCATTAATGAAGACAAAGTGGGATTATTATTTTCTATGATTTGGGCTTTTGTGAGTTTATTTATTAATGTAGTCTCACCATCACACCCCCTCTTTTTTTTTAAATAGGCATGCCATATTACTGCATTGTAGTAAGCTTCTGACTAATTAGAATTTCTAGATTATTCAAATTGAACTGCTGTTCATATTTTATGACTTTGCCATGTACTTTTTGGGACCTGAAAAGGTCTTCACAATGACCCAGTTAAATTTAATTCTGTTAGTTTTATCTAGCATTTCACTGGTGATGATACATTTTAATCTTGATTCTGTATTCTATCATATTAGTTATCCTGCCCACTTTAGGGTCATCTGTGGATCTGATAAATGTGTTTTCTATATTTTTGTCTAAATTATTAACTTGAAATACTAACTAGAACAGATTTAAGGACAGACCCCTGTAGTACTTTGTGAAAGACTTTTTTGCTGGTTGATAAATTATTAATTAACACCCTGGTTTTACTTGTTTATAACTACAGTCATGTGTTGCTTAATGACTGGCATATGTTCTGAGAAACATGTTCTTAGGTGATGTCATCATTGTGTGAACATCAGAGGGTATATTTACCAAAGCTAGATGGCATAGCCTACCACACACCTAGGCTGTATGCAATAGCCTATTGTTCCTAGGCTGCACACTTTTATAGCATATTACTGTACTGAATACTGCAGGCAACTGTAACACAATGGTTAAGTATTTGTGTATCTAAACATATCTAAACATAGAAAAGGTACAGTAAAATATGATATAAAAGATAAAAAATGGCATGCTTGTATAAGGCACTTATGAATGGAGCTTGCAGGGCTGGAAGTTGCTCTGGCTGAGTCAGTGAATGAGTGGGGAGTGAAAGTGAAGGCCTAGTAATGATTGTTCACTGCTGTAGACTTTAGAAACACCTACAGTTAGGCTACACTACATTTATAAAAATATTTTTCTTCAGTAATAGATTAACCTTAGCCTTCTGTAACTTTTTCACTTTACAAACTTCTAAATTCTTTATACTTTTTACTCTTTTGTAATAACACCTAGTTTAAAACACAAACACACTATACAGCTATACAAAAATATTTTCTTTATTTATACCCTTATTCTATAAGTTTTTTCTATTTTTAAAATTTTGAATTTTTATTTACTTTTTAAACAATTTTTTGTACAGACACACACACATTAGCCTAGGCCTCCACAGGGTCAGGATAATCAATATCACTGTTTTCCACTGCCACATCTTGTGCCCCTGGAAAGCATTGAGGCAATAAGAGGCATGGGGCTGTCATCTCCTATGATAACAAGGCTTTCTTCTAGAATATCTCCTGAAGGACCTGCCTGAGGCTTTTTCTTGTTTTCACATTAGTGAAGACACTGAAGATGTCACTAGGCAATAGGAATTTTTAACCTCTATTATAGTCTCATGGGACCACCCTTTCTCTGTATGTGGGCTGTCCCCGACCAAAACGTTGTTATGCAGTGTGTGACTGTAGTTGTAAGTCAATGCTACTGGACTAGCTATCAGTCAATCATATGCTTATAAAGATTCCAATCCTACCTGGCTCAAGAATTTCAGGGGACTTACTGAGTTGGACTGGTTTTAATTTGTACTACTTGAAAATTCAATATCAATCTAAATGTGAACTTCCCCTACAGGAGTAATCAAGACTCCCCAGGGGGCCCTGGGACCCCTTTGTCCTCCAATACAGGTTCTATGAGTTTGCAGGATCTTAAAATTTGTGTATGTAAGGCCTTGAAGAGCTCGGCTGCCTGGTTCTGTCCTGTGATCTTGAAACAAAACTGACTTTGGGGCAAATTAGAAAGTAGATTCAAATTATTTCATTCTAGTTTGATGGCAGCTTTCCCTTCTTCTGTGACACATCTTGCTATTGGAGGTGGCTGGGGTCTTCCTGGTTTCTTCCAGCTTTTCCTTTTCTGTCCCTCACTAGCGAGGTCACACACTCTCCTCTGGACTTCTCTCTTCTTTTCAAGAGTTTGTGTCTCCTTTTCATTCCTCGGTGACCATTGCATGTTGCTAGGTAATAGGATGGAGGTACTTGCTTGCACAAGTGCTTGTGTACACAAACATACAGAGATACACACACAGACATATAGAGACACACAGACACATCCACACAGACATACATCTACAACAGAAATACATAAAGATGCACACAGAGACATACATGTTCAAACAGACATACACACAGACACCAAGACACACACAGACCCCCACACAGACATGCAGACACACACATGCCTCCCCCACCACCCAGACACACATGCTGAGTCACTGATGGGCTAGGGAACCTCTGTTCTCCCAGCCACACGCAATCTCTGAGAATTGCCCTTGGGCTAACGTCCACACCACCCTGCCAGGCCCATTTTCCTGTTGTAGATGAAGAAAGAGCAGGGCTGGCCTCGTGGGTGTGTGACTGTGCCTACAGTTAGAAGGGTCCTGTATTTGTTTTAATGCTCTGCTCTTGTCACCTTGAAATCCGTAATTCCTTTTGAACAAGGGATCCTGCATTTTAATTTTGCACTAGGCACCACAAATTATGTAACCAATTCTGAGGAGGAGTTACGTGTTCCGTAGTGTGATTTACCTGTGCGCTATATCTGGGGACTCCGTCTGCATGCTAGCAGCTGCTGGAAGAGTCTATTTCACATTAATTTTCCTGCTGCATATTTTCCAATAAACTATCTTCCAATAAACTATCTTTTAAAGCTGTTAACAAGTGTTTTCTAAGAAAGTTCACTCAAGAATTCACCCTGATGGAACTATTTGTTTTACTATCCTGTGGTTGTAACTGCCCAATCTGTTCTCCTTGCCTGCTGCCTAGACAGAGCCAATTTATCAAGACAGGGGAATTGCAGTAGAGGAAGAGTTTAATTCACACAGAGCCGGCTGTACAAGAGACTGGAGTTCTATTATTACTCAAATCAGTCTTCCAAAAAACTTGAGGATTGGGGTTTTTAAGGGTAATTTGGTGTCTAGGGGGTCAGAAAGTAGGGAGTGCTGATTGATCGGATCAGAGATGAAGTCACAGGGAGTCGAAGCTGTCCTCTTGAGTTGGTTCCTGGGTCGGGGCGGCAAGACCAGATGAGCCGGTTTATTGATCTGGGTGGTGCCAGCTGATCCATCAAATACAGGGTCTGCAAAATATCTCAAGCACTGATTTTAGGTTTTACAGTAGTGATGTTATTCCCAGGAGCAATCTGGAGAGGTTTAGAATCTTGCAGCCTCCAGCTGCATGACTCCAAAGCCATAATTTCTAATCTTGTGGCTACTTTATTAGTCCCACAAAGGCAGTCTAGTCCCCAGGCAGGAAGGGGGTTTGTTTTGGGAAAGGGCTGTTACCCTGTTTTTCAAAGTTAAACTATAAACGAAGTTCCTCCCAAAGTTAGTTCAGCCTACACACAAAAATGAACAAGGACAGCTTGGAGGTTAGAAGCAAGATGGAGTCAGTTAGGCTAGATAGCTTTCACTGTTATTTTCTCAGTTACAATTTTTGCAAAGGTGGTTTCTTGGTCACAGTTGTCTCCAATTCTGATTTTATTTAATTTTAATGTCCATATGATCCCTACTTTTTCTTTTTTCTTTTTCCTTTTTTTTTTTTTTTTGAGATGGAGTCTTGTTGCTCTGTCACCCACGCTGGAGTGCAGTGGTGTGATCTTGGCTCACTGCGACTTCCACCTCTGAAGTTCGAGCGATTCTTCTGCCTCAGCCTCCCGAGTAGCTGGGACCACAGGCATGCGCAACCACACTTGGCTAATTTTAGTATTTTTAGTAGAGACGAGGTTTCACCATGTTGGCCAGGCTGTTCTCAAACTCCTGACCTCAGGTGATCTGTCCACCTCAGCCTCCCAGAGTGCTGGGATTAGAGGCATGAGCCACCGTGCCCAGCCTGTTCTCTAATTTTTAAAAACTCCAACCAGAACATAAGTCAGGAAAATATGCAACAAACATTTGAGAGTCAACAAATATTTACTTTGGACCTACTAAATGCTGAACACTGTTCTAGAGTCTGGGGATAGAGCAGAGAATATAATAGCATCCCTGACCTTGTATAAACTACATTCTGGTGAGGAGAGACAGACCATAAGCCAGCAAAACAGAAGTAATAAACTAGCAAGCATATAGATGAGTGAGAAAATTGCATGCATAGACAAACGCTAAAGAGAAGGTTAAATAGGGTGATGTGGTAGAGGGTGACTGGAGGTGGTTTTAGCTTGGTGGTCTGAACAGGTCTCTCTGAGGAGTTGACTTCTGAGTTGAGACCTAAATGATATTCTAGGTAAATGTAGTTTTGGTAGGGCTTTAAAGTATTAGCTGTAGCTCAAGCATGTTCACTGTTTTTGTGAACTATGACATCCATTTAAATGATGTTCGAAGAGGAATGGTGGGACATCTCAAGTCAAACAAACATCCTGAACTCAGTGTATGAAGTCTCCAACAGGTTTCACTCCAGGGCATTTCCATGAAGTTCCACCTCTCCTTCACTTTGCTGTCAAGGCACCAGGCTTTGTTGTGTGCCCTGTAGGGGGTGGGAGTGGAGCACTTTAGTAGGAGTGATTTGTAGTTTCAGCGAAAGTGGAAGCTTCAGAACCTACCCCTCCAATTTGCTGAAGAAGGTGGGACAGAACCAAGGAAAGGCAATAAAACCATGAACCACAGAAACACCTGCATCACCAAGTACATGCCCCGGGGCCAAAAGGGATGTTAGTGCCACTGGGATCAGATGGGATCAATTTCTCCATGTGCACTGATTCAGTGCTTGCTACACTGCTTCAAGCTAACCTCCCACTCTCACTGTCTCCATTTCAGAACCCAGTTCCTTTTCCCTCTTTCCGTTCATTTCGAGAAGACAATGTCAGAAAACAGAATGACATATGTGTCCAAAGGCTCAAGGGCTTGGCAAGTGCTGGCTATAGTTTTTAGCACTTAACTGACAATTATTCATTGCCTCTTGTGATTATTTAATTACACCCCCAACTGAACTTATCATTTTACCCCAGTGCTCCTCCTCTGACTTCACCATTCTATTCTTCCTTCTTTCAAATCCTGGTGGTCACTCATTTGCAATTCCTACATATTTAAAGCAACGTTCACTCTCCCAATTTCTGACCTTTTCAAACACCCTTGTAACTAAGTCCTTGTATTATATTCCATCTGTTTGAAATTTATGGTATGACCTCTGGTTTCTTGATTGTGTGATAATGTAAGCGATTTCTTTCTTCAATGACTTCTTTCTTTTTTACTATTGTGATATATACTTTTATTTCTCATTGATAAATGGTTACAAATCATACTCCTAGGTTTATATAGCACTAACACTTAGACACATTGTAAAGCTTCTGGAAGGCTTATAATACCTTGTGTCTTCCAGCTTTATCTCCCAGACTGGATCTCATTTTTTTCTTTCTACTTTTCTTCCCTTTTTTTCATAAAAATTGTATATATTTAAAGTGTACAACATGATGTTTTGATATACATAGTAAAGTGATTACTATAGTCAAAATAATTGATTATCCACCACCTCACATTGTTCCTTTTTTGTCTTGTGGTGAGAGCAATTGAAATCTACTGTATTAGCTAATTCCCAGTATGCAATACAATATTGTCACCATTCTGTACATGACATGTCTAGACTTATTCATCCTACACAACTGTAACTTTGTATTCTTTCACCAATAGTGACTTTTTTTTCTTGAGTAATCAATTTCTTTCCTTTTTTTCTTAACTTTTATTTAGGTTCGAGGGTACATGTGAACGTTTGTTACATAGGTAAACTCATGTCACGGGGGTTGGTTGTACAGATTATTTCATCACTCGGGTATTATGCTCAGTACCTAACAGTGATCTTTTTTTGCCCCTCTTACTCCTCCCACCCTCCACCCTTAACAGACCCCAGTGTCCATTGTTTCCTTCTTTGTGTTGATTCATCAATTTAAAACACTTTATTGACTCCCTGCTATAAGTAGAAGCTTAAGCTACTTACACAACACCCGTCTGTCCCCTCTCTTCCAAATTTTGGTAATCATTATTTTAATTTTTCAGTGTTTCTTTAAAAAATATACCTGTAAACCTCAAATTTTGTGCAACTTTAGAGATGGTCTCTTGACTCCTCACCATGTTAGATGAGACCATCCATATTCTTATCCTTCCTTCTAACTCTTCCATATTATCCTGCCTCCCATCTTCTGACTATGAACTTTCATTTCTTTAATTATCAAAGTTGTTAACATTGACATTTTGTTCTATAACAATTTTAAATCTTGTATAGTAGATTGATTCTAAAGCTAAAAGCTATTTTATTATTATGCGTGAGAATAACATGTTGCCATTTCACAGCCAAAAATTATATTTTCTAAGATTGTATTTCCACAAGCTAAGGTTATGTTTTCTTCTCTTTATGTCTAGCATCACAAGCTCTTGACCCTCAAGAGACACTATGCTCACTATACAGGTCAAAAGGATAAATGCTTTGTATTTTCTTATAATTTATAAACTATTCAAAATCATGCAGTATTTTAGTATTTTAGTTTGTTTCGTATTTGGGCCATGATTTTTTTAAGATAGTGTTTTTCTTGGAGGTTCTAAATGTGAATTCGTTATTGAGATAGGACACTTCCTTCTCTCTCTCTTTTTTTTTCTTTTTTCTTTTTTTTCTTTTTACCATGTCACTAATAACAAGCATCATTGTCATTCTGTACATTTGTACATTGCCTGGAAGCTGTAAGTTTTTTCTTGGACATACCATACATGGAATGTGCTGACATCCTGTTCCAGTTGGACCAATTGCTTTCTCAGCCTCACACACAGATATCATCCTAGAATTTCTTTTTATTGGACACTTGGTTGAGTTTCATTCTTTTTTTTAAATTTTTTTTGAATTTCACTCTTTGTGTTTAGCTGTCATTTTTCTGGAGTAAATCCTCAAGTAATTTTCTCATAAAAATTGCATAGAGGGTAAACACTCTGTATATTCTCTGTGCAAAATTGTTATGATGATGTATGTAGGCATTGCCATTTTGCTCTGCTTAGATGGTCTTCCTTCTGGGTATCTGCTATAAAAGGAAGGCTGACTTGAGCTCTGTGTTTGAGCGTGGAATATGTTGATTGTCAGGCTTCACTCTATGGGAAGCTGGTAGGGAGTCAGCCTTTAGACAAAGAGGGGCCTTGGCATTCTTGAATGAGGAGGGCCACTGGAGTGTCATTGTCTCCTAAGCAGCCTTAATTCTTCCCAGGAGGTTGACTGCACTTCTTGAGAGAGGAGTCCTCTAGTTGCTGTTTTGTCTGGGGGAGATGAAGGTGAAGACATATGTCCAGTGAACCTCTGGCTTTGTTCTCCTCTTTGCCATGCCCATGCCAGGCTTGCCAGCAAACAGCCTGCATGGCTAGTTATCTTCCTTCTGTGTGGCTCTTCTCACCCTTCTCTCAGTGTCACTCATTATCCTCACTTTTCATTTGCTGTCTTCTCTACTCCTCACTTGTTTGCTTCTCATACAATGTTTTAGCATATTTCTGCTTTCTTTGGTAATACCCTATCTGATGTCATCTGCCTCTACTGGTTGATTATCTTCTTATTTTTTTAAATGTCTTTTCTGTTTTCCTCCATTTTTCCTATAACTTGAGACAGATTTTCTCAGGGAAGAACACGTGTCATTGCCCTAATGGGATTCTAAGCCTGGGCATGGCGTTAAAGGTGGCTTGTCCAAATCTCCTTGGTACGGGTGAAGGCACTGAGGACTCAGGAGACTGAGTTGTCCATGTTCACACAGCTAAGTTCATGACAGGGCCAGGGCTGTGTCCAGCTCTCCTGCTCGTCCTGCCTGTGCTTACTCCCTAGATTGCAGATTTCTTCCTGTGCCTGGGAGAATTCATGTGAAATTTTGTCACCTTAAGTGGAAGATCTGTTTATGATGAAAAATGCCCTTTAGTGTAAGAGATTCCAAAAGGCAAGTTCTTAGAGTATGTTGGATAGATGTAGTAGCAAGATTTTAGGACTTCCCATAGCTCCAAATTATTAAACCTTTGTGTGGAAATAGTAGAGTTTGGGGATTAGAGATACAAAAGGAGGATGAAGAATTTGCCCTTATTGAACAGCCCTGCTACCATCATAGTTTTCTTCTTGTTTGACCTGATTTAACAGTGAAGCAAGCTCTGATGAGACTTATGGGCTATTTGCAAATGATTGCAAAACTGCAGCCCTCCCAGAAGCTGGATTTTTTTTTCTGTTTAGTTTTTTTGTGTGACCTTGTGACAGAATTATATGGAAGTAGAAGTTAGTTTAGTGTTATTCACATGTGTACACTTTTGAGAAACTTCATGTGGAGAACCTGACTGAGATACTTTGCACAAAACTGTTAGGAACATTAACTGAATTAAATGGTGGGGGGAATGCATCTGTTTTATAACAGGTGCCGGAAAATGGACTATCACCAATACTGTATAGTCAAGGATGGAAGCAGGAGGATAATAGAGTTGCAGTGTGTATGCTAAACAAAAGACGACTTTCATTCCAAAGAAATGAGATAGAGACAGCACGAGTCTTACTTCTGTTGTTTTCCATGGAGGACCTTGACAGGAAGAGCAAGTTTTGTTTCAGTGATGTACAGAGTTGGTCTTTAAGTTGCATGACACCATCATTATCTTGCTCTGGCTTAAAAAAAAAATTATCAGCTTTGGGAACAATTGTCTCTTAACAGTAACTCAGATTTTAGGTTTCTCCTTCCCTGCCAGCCCAGGGTGATATGAACATTTTGATAAAACTAGAGGTAGCTTTTTATCAGTAAAAAAAAAAAAAAAAAAAAAAAATTCCCTCCTGCACATTTGTTTCTTGAAGGACAGGTTTCTGCTTCTATCTTTTTGTTTTCTAGGTTGAGGATGATGAATGGCAGTTTCCAAATGTATTTCTGAAAAAGATGAATAAGAGAGAGCTGTTTCTGATTCAACCTTCCAATTCCTGGGAGAAATGGATGAAGTAGGAAGTAGAGAGAGCTGTAGATTACAGAAAGGCCAACATGAGGAGTTGCTTTTCTTGTAAATGCGTTTCATTTAGAAGGCATGTGTGCTTAACAAAGGATTTAATTTGTGTGGAATTAAAAAAAATCAAACTTTTGACAATGCATGTGAACAAAACTTCAAATTGCACCAAATTATTTACAGATTTTCAGTTACTGTCTTTGGCATTCTAGCTGGATTATTCCACCTAAAATGCAGATCTAACTTTGTTATTTTTCTGACTGCAGTCTTGTGCTGCTTCACAAACTCCTAAGCAATAGTGTATGAGCCCTTTGTACATTGCCTTCTCTCTCTGTCCGAAGTCTTATTTTCCACCCTCCCTGCTTGACACCTGATGCATTATACTCTAGTGGTTCCTTCATACTCTGCTGCTCTGCACTTCACAAAGATCCTTCTCTTTGGAATACCCTTCCTATTTTTATTTGGCCACCTCTTACTGGATAAACTGTCATTCTGTCCTGAAAGTCTTCCCTTAAACTAGGTGGGACTAAGACCCACTTTTCTAGACTCTGTGGCTTCTGGCTTGCTACTGAGTATCTTATATTTCTCTTTAGGTGTGAGTTGACCTTTTAGACTATGAGCGTCTTGTGAGTAGAGACTATGCCTTATTCATTTTTGCATGTGTTGGGTGGGTGCAGTGCTGAACAAGTAATATGTGCACAGTAAGTGTTTGCCAATAACTCTAAATATCCAACTCAACTAATATTTCAGTTACTTCCTATTTAGTACTAAGACTGAACTGAAAACCCACAAGAAAGTTTCATAATGATAGGTGGTAAATAGCAGTTAGTTCAGGAAGTAAGTAACAGATTATTATTTTTCTCCCAGTGGCAGGGTCACACTATTTTTAATGAATTTTGATAAATCTACCTGTGCAAAGCATATGTGTCCATACAGCAAGTGCATTAGGAATCACAGATAGTACTTAGAATCAAGGACTATAAGAATTGCAAAATGTCCTTAGGTATCTTCCAGGCCAATCATCTTTGTGATGCAAGAGTCCTTCCCACAATAGTTCTGATAAATAGTCATGCATTCTCTACCTAAACACCTCCTGTAATGGCCCCTCTTTATCTCACCAGGAAGCTCAACCCATTTTTGGACCACTTTAATTTTCAGAATACTTTCTATATTGGCTCAAATCTACTTCTTATAACATTTATCCATTGGTCCTGATTCTTCCTCTTGAAGAGGAGGAAGACACAATAAATCTAATTTCTCTTCTTCCTTTAACCTTGCAGATATTGGTGCGTCATCAAATGTCCCGTAAGACTTCTTTTCTCCAAGTGAAGTTTTCTTAAGTTCTGTAATTGTTCTTCATATTCTGTGCATTCTGTTCCCCTTACTATCCTAGTCACTCTACTGTGCTTTAGTTTGTCCAGAAGTGAACACGAGAGTCCAGGTTTCCTTATCAGTGCGCATTTGAGCATGACTGGGCCCACATTACAATGAACACTCTACTTTAGTTTCTGAAGCCTGAGATTTCATTACCTTTTTTTTGGCAACCATGAAACTCTGCTGACACATATGGAACTTTCAATTAATAAAAACCTCTAGGATTGTTTCTCTTGTACTGTTACTAAGCCTTTCTGGGATCTGGTTATACTGCTTATACCTTCTGAATGATGCTACATGAAAAATTTCAAATCAATAACCATTGACCAACTATTTGATAATATTCATACTTGTAGATCAAAACCAGAATGTAATAGTGCCCATACCTGAAGGTCTAAAAAGTACTTTCCGATAGTTCTTATTATATTTATTTATTTTTCTCTGGGCATGAAGACAATCAGATTATAGTCAGCAAACAATTTAAAGACTAAAATTTTCATAATTTATCTATTTATATCAGTATTGCTATTTAGAACACTGACCCTACAAGGTTATATACCTAGTCCAACAATGCTTTCTTTGTTGGGTGATTAGGACAATAACATTTTTGAGGGGTGCCTACTTAGTGCTTAGAGCTTAGTATTCAAACCATTTTTCAAACTTCAGCTTTCAAATTACATTTAAACCCAGTGCATGAACCACACAGAAATATTATTCTCACTATTTTCAGTCACATTTCTTCTTTTCGAGTCCAAGGTTCTAGCTTAGTGGTCTTGTCTCCTATGACCTTTAGTCACCTCCTGAAATCAATTATATCCTCAATGATGGCTATTACTCCGTTCCCCCTTGAATATATTACTACATGTCCCCATGCAGGCCCCTGGAGCAGTCGTACCACTCAGATGGCCCAACAGCCTCACCAATGTCTTGCCTGCATCCTCTCTGTTTAAAAATAGGACTCCCAGAGATTCTACCTTGAGGCCCCAGATCCTGCCAAAAAGAGATTTGTTTCCTCCTCTGTTCTTAGACCAATTACCAAATAAAGCACTCCACAGAGAATCCAGATGAAATATTTCTCCACCCAGTTGGTAAGAAAAGTAATTAAACCAACCCGCTGTGCTGAGCAGGCCTGCAGCAATGTAACACTTAGTTATAGCAACAGCCATAGATAGGAACTCAGCTGCAGGCTCCTGTCAGACCGATCTGGGCATTTCTAACCACTGTCCTTAGCAACGTTCACAAAGGGCCCCGTCTTAGACTCAGAAAGGCAGCTCACAGCCCTTAGGGGTATGGTTTGAGGTAAAATAAAAAAATTAAAAATTTAAAAGCATGCATTAAGTGTGCTTCTCAGTCTGGCTGTAGATATAAGGCTGTTTGCAGAGCTTAGATAAATAAGAATAAGGGCCTACCTAGCTGGATCTAGCATTTGCTTGCTCTCAGAAGTTGCAGTGACAGGAGAAGAACTTTTGTTTGGCCAGGTGTAGCCTTTGCTCTTATCAGCCACTCTTTCCCACCCTTGTTGGTACCATGAAGTTTAGGTAGCATATAATGTCTCCTAATAGAAATCACTACACATTCTGTAATCTGCAGTTCTTATTCAGGGCAATTCAAATCACTGTAATTTCTTTCTACTAACCAGATTTTGCTGAAATTCTGGAAAACTACGGAATACTTTTTTTTGTTTGAAAAATCAAGCAACACATATTTCGTTTCAAATGGCAGACTGAACGAAGTAGTATAACTCATTTTCCTATGTCATTGCATAAAATTTGGTTAAAAATCTACTTAATCTTTCTCATATTATTAGCAAATGAAAAGGAAGAAGAAATGTCAAGCTGTCTAGCTGCAACAAGGAATATATCGCATTTCGTCAATAATAGTAATAATAATGATGATTGTGGGGCTGATGACAGTAATGATGCCATGGGTCTCTTTAGCTGGGAAAATTGACACAGTTGCATAGACTAGAGGTATGCAAGAAGTTAGTCTGAGTAATGTAAGTTTTAAAATTAGTGAAGCAAGAATTTTAATGATTTTTAAAAGGGTAGTACTAATACTGTGTATGTACAAAGCACTGTGAAATGTATAAAGCATTTTCACATTTCAATAAGGGATATTGAATGGATATTCAATAAGGGATATTGAAACGTGAAAAATCCCTTACTGAAAAGGGATTTTTCATTAAGGGATTTTGGAAAAGGAGGAAGCAGGGTTCAGATGGATTAAGTGGCAAGACCTGGATTTGCTGTTCTGTGTGCCACCAATTCTCAATTCAGTAAAACTGACTCAGTCAATCCAAGTTTTCCTGATTTGGTAGATTTATAAAAGCCTATATATTGAGCTCATCTGTGACATGCAGACTGTTTCTTAAAAAAATTATTTTTTATTTTAATGGTTTTTGGGGAACAGGTGGTGTTTGGGTACATGAATAAGTTCTTTAGTGATGATTTCTGAGATTTTGGTGCACCCATCACCCAAGCAGTGTACATTGTACCCAATGTGTAGTCTTTTATCCCTCACTCTCCTCCCACCCTTTCCTTCGAGTTCCCAAAGTTTATTGTAACATTCTTGGTTTTCCATTCCTGAGTTAATTCACTTAGAATAATGATCTCCAATTCTATCCAGGTTGCTGTGAATACCATTATTTCATTCCTTTATATGGCTGAGTAATACTCCATTATATCTATATATCTATATAGATATATAACATTTTCTTTATCCACTCATTGATGGATGGGCATTTGGGCTGGTTCCATATTTTTGCAATTGCAAATTGTGTTGCTATAAACAGGCATGTGCAAGTATCTTTTTCGTATAATGACTTCTTTTCCTCTGGGTAGATGCCTAGTAGTGGAATTGCCGAGTCAAATGGCAGATCCACTTTTAGTTCTTTAAGGAATCTCCACACTGTTTTCCGTAGTGGTTGTACTAGTTTACATTCCCACCAACAGTGTGAAAGTGTTCCCTTTTCACCACATCCACACCAACATCTATTTTTTTTTTAAATTTTTTGATTATGGCCATTCTTGCAGAAGTGAGGTGGTATCGCGTTGTGGTTTTGATTGTCGTTTCTCTGATAATTAGTGATGTTGAGCATTTTTCCATATGTTTGTTGACCATTTGTATATCTTCTTTTGAGAATTATCTATTCATGTGACATGTAGACTCTTGATCCTAATGGTGACAAAAATATCTGTAATGGAGATGATATATTAATTTTTTTCAGATATATTTCTATTATAAATTTTGGTATCTTGGGGGCTTCTCAATTATTGAAACAATGAGCTCAAAAGACCAATGAAAAAAGCTTTTCTAAATCTCTGTAGCCTATCAGTGATATGGTCTGGAGGACTCAGATTGTTTAGTTTTTTCTAGAAATGTTCAGAAGATTCCTGTTCTGCCTCTGTAGGCTGAACCAAAGGTCCTCCTGGATAGAAGGAAGACATGATGTTGAGGAAAATGAACAGTTTTCCCTTCTATTCTGAGAAGATTATGGAAATAAGAAGGTCAGGTGTCGGAGCCCTTGTTTTTCTTCTCTTAGGGTCCAACTTGGGATAGGGAAGGGACTGTGGGTTTAGAAAGCAGTATCTGTGTTGGTATGGATGGTCTGCAGAAACCTTTGCTCCTTTGAGCTACTGTAGTGAAGACTCAAGCCCTTAGGGAAATCATAGGTGTAGGCTTGGCACCGTGGCCATCATGGTGCCTGAGTGAATGTAGGTGGTACCAGGAGCCCAGGTCTGCCATTCTGGACCCCAGGGACTTATGTAACTCCAAGTCCCAAGGAGGAGAGGTGGAGATGCTGAGGGCCCTGGTGAACCAGCAGAGACCCTCATGCAGGAGAGAGTTCATTTTGGGTGAGGACTTAAAGATGAGAATAAATAGCTCGGATCCTGGGTTCCAGCAGTTGGTGCCAGCACATGATCTCAAATGGCCAGACAGGTCCATTTGTTCCTCTGTGGTCAGCAGTTCAGGGAGAAACTCAGTCTGGCTCCTCTGCAGCAGAGGCCCAGTGAGAATTCAGATGACCAGGTGAAGCTCTGAGGACCCCCTTTCTTCCTCTATCACGCCATCATTAATGAGCGTACCTGGCCCCTCCAACCAGTCACCTTCTTGAATTGGAGGATGGGGAGGGAAAGATTTTACACAAATAGATCAAGCAATTAATTAAAGAGACTGCCATAATTATTGCATCAGATCAAGGTTGATGGATTGAAAAAGCATTTTATATTATTTTTTCCAGGTTTGCTCTGGGGGTTTAGGCTTTGTGAGGATGATCAGATGAGTTACGTAGAGAAAGTAGAAATTTCCATATTTGATCAAAGCTAAGATACAATTGATTATTAGAAGAACCTTTGTTTTATCAATTACTGAGAAAGAAAAAAAGTTACCATGTTAGTCAGGGTTCAAGCAAAGACATAGAACTAGTAGGAGCTATGTATTAAGAGATTTATTGCAAGGAGTTGGCTTATATGATTGTGGGGGGTGGTTAGGCAAGTCTGAAATCCAAAGGGTAGGTCACTAGGAAGGGCAGGCTGAGACTCCCGGGCATGAGTCCTTAGGCAAAATTCTCTTTCACCAGGGAAGTCTCAACTCTGCACTTAAGGCTTTGCAACAGATCGAATCAGGCCCACCAAAACTGTCTAGGATAATCTTCCTTACTTATAGGCAACTGATTATGGACTTTAATCACATCTACAAATACCTTCAATGCAACACTTAGATTAGTAGTTGATTGAATAGCTGGAGACTGTAGCCTAGTCAATTTGACACAAAAACTGACCATCACAGCTACCAATTAAACTATGGCAAGTTCTGGTGAGACATATTTCAATTTTAGAGGTGTTAAAATGTAAAAAAAATTTAGAGTTTATGACATGTGGTACATTTTCTGGGTATAGCGCAAGTAATTGAGAACTGTATTACCTAACTTTATTTAGTAATTCTGGGGATTAGTAGTGATTTTGTAATCTTGTAATGACTTGTAATTCTAGAGATTGGTAGTAATTACAGCTACCCCTTTGCAGAGAGAAAGCCTGAGTACCAAGAAAGGGAAGTCACTTCCTGAGGATTACATCAGGCAGGGCTAGAATTAGGATCCTGTTTTCCACCCCCATGTTCTTTCAGTCCAGATCCCTATATTTTATTAGAATCACAGGCAAAGAAGATTGGTGGAATGTGAATTGTGTTTCCCTGGCTGGTGTCCCTGATCACCTGAGAGTTCCAAAGTGTGTAAAATGATTTCGTGGAGCCTGATGGAAAGTCTGCATTTCATCTGAGGCAAAGTTTCATGGGCTAAATAAGATGTTAAGTTGCTTTGCTTTTGGCCAGAGTTTTATGTAGTCCCTTTGGTCACTTTTCTGTCATATGCTCATCAGAAGCTGTGATGACCAGTTATTTAAGTTGAGTGGGTCATTCTCCTGCTTCCTCTCAAGTGCATTCTCTACCTTCCCTCACTTTGCATCAAAGGGAATTACCTTTCCTAGGGTTACTTGCCAATGACTTCTGAGTAGGTTCAGCGAATGGGAGGCACAAGAGGAAGCCTAGAGGGTGGGAGAGGGGAGAAGCCAGGGAGTGGCTCCCTTCTTGCTCTGCCCTGGGCTGGGTCTCCCTCAGTGGCTGTGTTTCTGCAGTGGCTCTAACTTTGCTTGGATAGTCACTGCCTCCACAGTCCCATCCCACCAGGCAGCCTCCACCATAGTTCTGGCTCCCACTGATGGTCGCGGCTTTTGGACGGCAATAGCAACGTCTCCTCTCATTGTTCCTTCGGCTCTAGGAATGGCAATGGCTTTCTGCTCTTGTCTCGCCACTCCTTAGGGACTCTTTCAGGTCTCCCATCACTTGCATAATGAATTCCTCATAGCAAATTTCCTGTATTTGGAATAGCTATGGTGGTCCTATGTTCCTGATATGTAGGATTAAAAAAATTAATTATTCTGGGAAAAGTAAATCAGTTATTACCTGAGAGATACACATTTGGGTAGATAACATCATTCAAAACATGGCTTCTGTGTTAGGCTGTTTTTGTGTTGCTATAAAGAAATATCCATCTGGGTAATTTATAAAGAAAAGAGGTTTAATTGGCTCATGGTTCTGCAGGCTTTTCAGGAAGCATGGCTCCAGCATCTACTTCTGGTGAGGTCTCAGGAAACTTGCAATCATGGTATAAGGTGATGGGAAGCCAGTGTGTCACATGGGGAGAGCGAGAGCAAGAGGTAGGGGGAAGGTCCCAGACTTTTAAACAACCAGATCTCATGTGTACTAACTGATGGCTTCCTTGCAATTCCTTAAAAAAGAATAGAATTGATTGCCATTTGAGAGCATGTGGACTGTTTGAAGGGAGGGCTAGAATTTGCTGTTCAATGTTTAGCACATTCTGGGAGCCTAGTAAACACTGATTCAAGGAATCCAAGTCTTCCAGACTCAAAAGCCATTCGTGAGTCATGTTATCACCAAGGAAATGGAGCTAAACCATTCCTGAGGGATCTGCCCCCATGATCCAGTCACCTCACAACAGGCCCCATCTCCAACACTGGGGATTACATTTTAACATGAGATTTGGGGGGGAAAAACATCCAAACCATATCAGCTCCCAAGAGGAAAAATATGAAAAAGAAGAAAAGGGACCTTGGCAGTGAAAGGGCAGTAGAGGCACATATGGTAGTGCTGAAGGGAGCCTTAGCAGCCACCAGAGAAATAGGGGTACTTGTCCTGGGCCACTTAGCAGTTCATAAATGAACAACCAGGACCAGAATGCAGTTGTTTTTGCCTCCAGCCACATATTACATAGCACAGTTGGAAGCATTTGGAATCAGAGAGAACCAAGTTAAAATTCCAGCTCCACTGTACGTTTCCTCTGTGACTTCAGGCAAGCCTCTTACTGTCTCTGAATGTCAGTGTTCTCATCTTGAAATTGAAACTAAACTTCCCAGTGTTCATGAAACTGTAAGGAGTCACTTGTAAGTGTACTTGGTGGAGTGTTTGGCCAGAGTAGCCACTAAATATGTTACATTTCCTTCCTCCCATTCAGGACTTTTCTATAACACTATCCAGGAACAATTAAAATTTCCAAGAAGGTAGTTTCTTTCTTTTTTAAACTTTCTTAAAATCTCTGCCTTCCCCTTTTGCTGACTTTCAACAAAGCAAAATAAAGGAGCTGACCAAATGCTTTAATAATGTAACTTGGCTGGCCACGGTGGCTCACGCCTGTAATTCCAGCACTTTGGGAGGCTGAGGCAGGTGGATCACTGAGGTCAGGTGTTCGAGACCAGCCTGACCAACATGGTGAAACCCTGTCTCTACTAAAAATACAAAAATTAGCCAGGTGTGGTGGCAGGTGCCTGTAATCCCAGCTACTTGGGAGGCTGAGGCAGGAGAATTGCTTGAACCAGGAGATGGAGGTTGCTGTGAGCCAAGATGGAGCCATTGCACTTCAGCCTGGGCGACAGAGTTACTCCATCTCAAAAAAACAAAAAACACAAACAAACAAAACCCTCAATGCTTTAAAAAAATCTTGCAATTCCTTAAAAAAGAATAGAATTCATTGCCATTTGAGAGCAAGTGGACTGTTTGAAGGGAGGGCTAGAATTTGCTGTTCAATGTTTGGCACATTCTGGGAGCCTGGTAAACACTGATTCAAGGAGTCCAAGTCTTCCAGACTCATAAGCCATTTGTGAGTTAAAACAAGCCTCCTTTGAAGTGCTCGGACATCCTTCTCTACACTATCTTTAGTTGCCATTTTGCCCCTTACATTACAGTAAGAAGTACATTTGTATGGAGTTATATATGCCACAGGCCTGCTCTAGGACACTTGGCAATCAGCAATCATTCAGACCTGCTTTCCTTCATTTTCCTTTTTGGTTCCAGGTTGAACATAGGTCTTGTTACCGTTCAAGGGCCTGCTCCTATGGGCCCATGCCCCAGGAGCCCTAAGCCTTTTGGCCCAGTTGAAAAGCTGAGTTACATGAGAAGGTGACAGCCTCATAATGGCCCGTGTTCCAGCCCCAGCATTGTTACCCCCTACAATGCTGTTGTAGGAGTGTAAAGAAGCAGTCGCTTAGACTCCTAAATGCAGTTCTTCTCTCTCGAGACCACCTTGGATTGGAGAACACCCAAATGAGCAGGATTGCTTTTGCTTTCAAAAGAGTGATACCTGGAGCACAGGTATCCACCTCCCCCCATATCCCATGCTTTGAAAACTATGTTGTATTAGTGTTTTATTAACTGTGCTTGAATATTGGGCGTCCTCCTATATTGCACCTTGATATTCTTGGCTGTATATAAAGAGTTGCTTCACTTTTAAGGAAGGTGGACTTAAAAGTTTATTGTTTGTGTTGTGATTTCCTTTCAAGTAGTTCCACTCTGTGTAGCAATGATGCAAAGCAGGCGGAGAGCTGACCTAGGGCTTTCAAGTGGGGCAGAGGTAAGCAAAGAGATTTTTCCCTGATTAATGCTATCAGTTTAATTTTGTTGAATAAATGGGTGGAATTAGGTTGAGGAGTGTAGGTTCTTGCCAGATCCACCAGAAAAGGTGGTAGATATAGTTATAATTAGAGTAGTAATCAGAAGGGTTTAAATTCTGTGCAGATTGCTTTAACTCTCCATTTTAACATGGTTTTTTTTTTTCTTCCCTAGCAGATTACCAGAAACGGGGTTTCAGGAATGCAGTTCTAAGCATGACCTGGGGTGATGGGGCGACTCCATTTATGGCAAATGGCTTTGACTTCTGTGGGACTGGGTCATATTGTTACAGCTGCAAGACTAAAAAGCATTTGAATGATTATATTTTGATTAGAATTCTTCCTACACTTTTAAGGAACATGGAAACTTCAGTCTCTTTTTCTCTCTCAATCTCTCTCTTTACTTTCTCTCATTCTATTTCTCTTCTACTTTCCCACATCCCCTTTTTGGAGGCTGTGTTGTACTAATCTTTTTTTTTCTTTTAATTATACTTTAAGTTCTGGGATACATGTGCAGAATGTGAAGGTTTGTTACGTAGGCATACACGTGCCATGGTGGTTTGCTGCACCCATCAACCTGTCATCTACATTAGGTATTTTTCCTAATGCTATCCCTTCCCTAGCTTCCCACCCCCCGACAGGCCTCGGTGTGTGATGTTCCCCTCCCTGTGTCCATGTGTTCTCACTGTTCCACTTCCACTTATGAGTGAGAACATGCGCTGTTGGGTTTTCTGTTCCTGTGTTAGTTTGCTGAGAATGATGGTTTCCAGCTTCATCCATGTCTCTGCAAAGGACATGAACTCATCCTTTTTATGGCTGCATAGTATTCCACAGTATATATGTGCCATATTTTCTTTATCCAGTCTATCGTTGATGGGCATTTGGGTTGGTTCCAAGTCTTTACTATTGTGAACAGTGCTGCAATAAACATACGTGTGCATGTGTCTTTATAGTAGAATGATTTATAATCCTTTGGGTATATACCCAGTAATGGGATTGCTGGGTCAAATGGTATTTCTGGTTCTAGATCCTTGAGGAATCACCACACTGTCTTCCACAATGGTTGAACCAATTTACACTCCCAACAACAGTGTAAAAACATTCCTATTTCTCCACATCCTCTCCAGCATCTGTTGTTTCCTGACTTTTTAAATTATTGCCATTCTAGCTGGTGTGAGATGGTATCTCATTGTGGTTTTGATTTATATTTCTCTAATGACCAGTGATGATGAGCTTTTTTTTTGCACGTTTGTTGGCTGCATAAATGTCTTCTTTTGAGAAGTGTCTGTTCATATCCCTTGCCCATTTTTTATGGGTTTTTTTCTTGTTTATTTAAGCGTTTAAGTTGTTTAAGCCATTTGTTTAAGTTCCTTGTAGATTCTGGATATTAGCCATTTGTCAGATGGGTAGATTGCAAAAATTTTCTCCCATTCGGTAGTTTGCCTGTTCACTCTGATGATGGTTTCTTTTGCTGTGTAGAAGTTCTTTAGTTTAATTAGATCCCATTTGTCTATTTTGGCTTTTGTTGCCATTGCTTTTGGTGTTTTAGTCATGAAGTCTTTGCCCACACCTATGTCCTGAATAGTATTGGCTAGGTTTTCTTCTGGGGTTTTTATGAGTTTAGGTCTTACATTTAAGTCTTTAATCCATCTTGAATTAATCTTTGTATAAGTTGTAAGGAAGGGATCCAGTTTCAGTTTTCTGCATATGGCTAGCCAGTTTTCCCAACACCTTGGTGTTTTAGTCATGAAGTCTTTGCCCACACCTATGTCCTGAATAGTATTGGCTAGGTTTTCTTCTGGGGTTTTTATGAGTTTAGGTCTTACATTTAAGTCTTTAATCCACCTTGAATTAATCTTTGTATAAGTTGTAAGGAAGGGATCCAGTTTCAGTTTTCTGCATATGGCTAGCCAGTTTTCCCAACACCATTTATTAAATAGGGAATCCTTTCCCCATTGCTTGCTTTTGTCAGGTTTGTCAAAGATCAGATGGTTGTAGATGTGTGGCGTTATTTCTGAGGCCTCCATTCTGTTCCATTGGTTTATATATCTGTTCTGGTACCAGTACCATGCTGTTTTGGTTACTGTAGCCTTGCAGTATAGTTTGAAGTCAGGTAGCATGATGCCTCCAGCTTTGTTCTTCTTGCTTAGGATTGTCTTGGCTATACAGGCTCTTTTTTGGTTCCATATGAAATTTAAAGTAGTTTTTTTCTAATTCTGTGAAGAAAGTCAATGGTAGCTTGATGGGGATAGCATTGAATCTGTAAATTACTTTGGGCAGTATGGCCATTTTCATGATTCTGATTCTTTCTATCCGTGAGAATTGCATGTTTTTCCATTTTTTTGTGTTCTCTCTTATTTTCTTGAGTAGTGGTTTGTAGTTCTCCTTGAAGAGGTCCTTCACATCCCTTGTAAATTGGATTCCTAGGTATTTTATTCTCTTAGTAGCAATTGTGAATGGGAGTTCACTCATGTTTTGGCTGTCTATTACTGGTGTATAGGAATGCTTGTGATTTTTGCACATTGATTTTGTATCTTGAGGCTTTGCTGAAGTTGCTTATCAGCTTAAGGAGATTTTGGGCTGAGACGATGGGGTTTTCTAAATATACAATAATGTCATCTGCAAACAGAGACAATTTGACTTCCTCTCTTCCTATTTGAATACCCTTTATTTCTTTCTCTTGCCTGATTGCCCTGGCCAGAACTTCCAATACTATGTTGAATAGGAATGGTGAGAGAGGGCATCATCCTTGTCTTGTGCCAGTTTTCAAAGGGAATGCTTCCAGCTTTTGCCCATTCAGTATGATACTGGCTGTGAGTTTGTCATAAATAGCTCTTATTATTTTGAGATTCGTTCCATCAATACCTAGTTTATTAAGAGTTTTTAGCATGAAGAAGTGTTGAATTTTATCGAAGGCCTTTTCTGCATCTATTGAGACAATCATGTGGTTTTTGTCATTGGTTCTGTTTATGTGATGGATTATGTTTATTGATTTGCATATGTTGAACCAGCCTTGCATCCCAGGGATGATAAGCTGACTTGATTTTGGTAGGTAAGCTTTTTGATGTGCTGATGGATTTGGTTTGCCAGCATTTTATTGGAAATTTTCACATCGATATTCATCAGCGATATTGGCCTGAAATTTTCTTTTCTGTGTGTGTGTGTCTGTGCCAGGTTTTGGCATCAAGATGATGATGGCCTCATAAAATGAGTTAGGGAGGAGTCCCTCTTTTTCTGTTGTTTGGAATAGTTTCAGAAGGAATGGTACCAGCTCCTCTTTGTACCTCTGGTAAAATTCAGCTGTGAATCCATCTGGTCCTGGGCTTTTGCTTTTTTTGGTTGGTAGGCTATTAATTACTGCCTCAATTTCAAAACTTGTTATTTGTCTATTTAGGGGTTTGACTTCTTCCTGGTTTAGTCTTGGGAGGGTGTATGCATCCAGGAATTTACCAATTTCTTCTAGATTTTCTAGTTTATTTGCATAGAGGTGTTTATAATATTCTTTGATGGTAGTTTGTATTTCTGTGGGATCAGTGGTGATATCCCCTTTATCATTTCTTATTGTGTCCATTTGATTCTTCTCTCTTTTCTTCTTTATAAGTCTGCCTAGCTGTCTATCTATTTTGTTGATCTTTAAAAAAAACCCATCTCCTGGATTTGTTGATTTTTTTGAAGGGTTTTTCATGTCTCTATCTTCTTCAGTTCTGCTCTGATCTTGGTTATTTCTTGTCTTCTGCTAGCTTTTGAATTTGTTTGCTCTTGCTTCTCTAGTTCCTTTAATTGTGATGTTAGGGTGTCAATTTTAGATCTTTCCTGCTTTCTCCTGTGGACATTTAGTGCTATAATTCGTTCTCTAAACACTGCTTTAGGTATGTCCCAGAGATTCTGGTACGTTATGTCTTTGTTCTCATTGGTTTCAACGAACTTATTTATTTCTGCCTTAATTTAGTTATTTACCCAGTAGTCATTCAGGAGCAGATTGTTCAGTTTCCATGTAGTTGTGTGGTTTTGAGTGAGTTTCTTAATCCTGAGTTCTAATTTGATTGCACTGTGGTCTGAGACACTGTTTGTTACGATTTCTGTTCTTTTGCATTTGCTGAGGAGAGTTTTACTTCCAATTATGTGGTTGATTTTAGAATAAGTGCGATGTGGTGCTGAGAAAAATGTATATTCTGTTGATTTGGGGTGGAGAGTTCTGCAGATGTTTATTAGGTCTGCTTGGTCCAGAGCTGAGTTCAAGTCTTGAATATCCTTGTTAATTTTCTGTCTCATTGATCTCTCTCATATTGACAGTGGGGTGTTAAGTTTTCCCACTATTATTGTGTGGGTGTTTAAGACTCTTTGTACGTCTCTAAGAACTTGCTTTATGAATCTTGGTGCTCCTGTATTGGGCGCATATATATTTAGGATAGTTAGCTCTTCTTGTTGCATCGATCCCTTTACCATTATGTAATGCTGTTCTTTGTGTTTTTTTGATCTTTGTTGGTTTAAAGTCTGTTTTACCAGAGACTAGGATTGTAACCCCTGTTTTTTTTTTTTTTGCTTTCCATTTGCTTGGTAAATATTCCTCCATCCCTTTATTTTGAGCCTATATGTGTCTTTGCACATGAGATGGGTCTCCTGAATACAGCACACCGATGGGTCTTGATTCTTTCCAATTTGCCAGTCTGTGTCTTTGAATTGGGGCATTTAACCCATTTACATTTAAGGTTAATATTGTTATGTGTGAATTTGATCCTGTTATTATGATGCTAGCTGGTTATTTTTACCATTAGTTGTTGCAGTTTCTTCAAAATGTCGATGGTTTTTACAATTTGATATGTTTTTGCAGTGGCTGGTACCAGTTTTTCCTTTCCATATTTAGTGCTTCCTTCAGGAGCTCTTGTAAGGCAGGCGTGGTGTGACAAAATCTCTCAGCATTTGCTTGTCTGCAGAGGATTTTATTTCTCCTTCGCTTATGAAGCTTAGTTTGACTGGATATGAAATTCTGAGTTGAAAATACTTTTCTTTAAGAATGGTGAATATTGGCCTCCACTCTCTTCTGGCTTGTAGGATTTCTGCAGAGAGAAAGAGAAGTCTGATGGGCTTCCCTTTGTGGGTAGCCCAACCTTTCTCTCTGGCTGCCCTTAACATTTTTTCCTTCATTTCAACCTTGGTGAATCTGACAATTATGTGTCTTGGGGTTGCTCTTCTCGAGGTGTGTCTTTGTGGTGTTCTCTGTACTTCCTGAATTTGAATGTTGGTCTGTCTCATTAGGTTGGGGAAGTTCTCCTTGATAATATCCTGAAGTGTGTTTTCCAGCTTGGTTCCATTCTCCCCATCACTTTCAGGTACACCAATCAAATGTAGGTTTGGTCTTTTCAGATAGTCTCATATTTCTGGAAGGTTTTATTTGTTCCTTTTTATTCTTATTTCTCTAATCTTGTCTTCATGCTTTATTTTATTAAGTTGATCTTTAGTCTCTGATATCCTTTCTTCTGCTTGATTGATTGGCTGTTGATACTTGTGCATGATTCACAAAGTTCTCATGCTGCGTTTTTCAGCTCCATCAAGTCATTTATGTTCTTCTCCAAACTGGTTATTCTAGTTAGCAATTCCTCTAACCGTTTTTTAAGGTTCTTAGCTTCCTTGCTTTGGGTTAGAACAGGCTCCTTTAGCTCAGAGGAGTTTGTTATTACCCACTTTCTTTCCATTATCTTATTTAAGCAATGCAACAACATTTTGAGATAAGAATTTATATTAGTGTATGGGACATACAGATCAAGTGCTTAGCACACATGCCCATATACATGTACACACACATCCCCATGCCGCTGATAGAATTTTTCAATTTAAATAACTGAAATGGCAGTGAAATACCCCAATTTTCAGCCTATAAGGCTATTGTGCATTTTTGTTTTGGCATGGCAAAATAATCCCAATATAGCCCATCTTTCCCACTGATTACAACTATAAACTCTGGACAAAATACAAACAAAACAAAATACTATCTGAGGATTTTGAAAAGTAAACCGAAACAGGCAGATTGTTGAAGAGGGTCAAAACTTGGACAAGTAACCACTGGTGGTGAGTTTCACATTTTTTCCATTCTTTCTTAACAGCTGTGCCCAAAGGGTTCTCATTATGGAGCAGCGAGGGAATGGTGGCAGCGTGGGCAGATAAAATCTCAATAGAAACCCGGTCCTACTGGCTAGAGTAACTAAGAAAAGGGGCTCTAGGGGGATGGAGAGTGAGGAGAGAATACCAGAGTGGAGAGAACTGGAGAAAAAATTCCCAATTCTGTATATGAATCTGCACAAGTCTCAGGCTCATTCTCAAAGAAAAAGAGGAGTAATAGATGCAACTAGCATAGTACAGGTTTTGACAACCAAACTGAGGTTTGAACCACTGCCCACAGATGGCAAGATAGAACTTGCAGTCTAAGCCTAAACAGTTGATTGCCATAAAACAAGAACATCAACATTCTCCAGAGGATTATAATAGGATCCAGTGCCTGTAAAATGTAAATCCACAATGCCCAGATACCATTCCAAAGTTATATGACATATAAAAAAACAGAAAAATGTGTTCACATTTTTACCCCAGTGGAAAAGATAATCAACATATGACCAGATCAAGGTGACCCAGATGTTGGAATCATCAGACACAGGCTTTAAAATAGCTATTATAGCTGCATACCATGGAGTAAGGAATCCATCCTTGAAATGTATGAGAAGATAGAAGTGGATATCTTAAAACTGCAAAAGAATAAAATGAAAAATTTAGAACTGAAAAATGCAGTATCTGAAAACTGGATGGGCTGAATAGCAAAATGAAAATATAGAAGAAACACCCCAGTGAACTTAAGAATAGATCAATAGAAGTTATCCAATCTGAAGAACAGAGAAAAAATATTGAAAAAGAGGAACAGAACCTTAGCGACCTGTAGCATAATATCAATAGGTGTCACTGGAATCTCAGAAGGAAAGGAGAAGAAGACTGGGATAGACAAATATATCTGAAGGAATAATGGCCAGCATTTTTCTCAAATTTGGTAAAAGACACAATTTACAGATCCAAGAAGCTCAATGAACCCTGAACAGGATAAAATCAAAGAATATGATACCTGATACTCATGGAAATAAAAGCTATAAAAACCAATGATGAATTTTAAAATCCTGAAAGACATTAGAGAAAAAAAGCACATTACATTCAGAGGACCAGTCATTCAGATGACTGCAGACTTCTCATCAGAAGCCATGGAAGGCCAGAAGACAGTCAAACAGCATCTTGAAAGTGCTGCAAGAAGAGAACTGTTAACTTAAAATTCTTCATTCAGTGGGTATGTCTTCCAGGAATGAAAGCAAAATAAAGAAATTCTCAGATTAAAAAATTTAACAGACTATATTGCCAGGAAATCAGCATTATGAGAAATGCTAAAGTAAGTTCTTCAAGCTGATAGGAAATGATACCAGAGCAAACCTTGGATCTTCAGGAATGAAAGAAGAGCAACAGAAATGGTAAATATTTTTTCCTGTACTTAGGTACTACCACTGAAAACAAATTTATATTTCTGGAGGGATTTTCAATATATGTAGATATAATACATATAACAGCCCTACCATAAAGGTTAGTTGAGGAGATAAAAGTTAAGGAGGTAGGCCGGGCGTGGTGGCTTATGCCTGTAATCCCAGCACTTTGGGAGGCTGAGGCAGATAGATCACAAGGTCAAGAGATTGAGACCATCCTGGCCAACAAGGTGAAAACCCCATCTCTACTAAAAATATAAAATTAGCTGGGCGTGGTGGCGTGTGCCTGTAGTCCCAGATACTTGGGAGGCTGAGGCAGGAGAATCGCTTGAACCTGAGAGGCGGAGGTTGCAGTGAAGCCAAGATTGCACCACTGCACTCCAGCCTGGTGAAGGAGTGAGATTCTGTAAAAAAAAAAAAAGTTGAGGAGGTAAAAGTCTTATGGTTGTAAGACTTCTACAATTTACATAAAATGGTAGTATAGGAACTCTGTCTAGAATATGATATATGATATATATACCTGGGGTGTGTGTGTGTGTGTATATATATATATACACATATATATATATATATACACATATATATATATACACCTGGCCTTCATAATATTATATTGTATCTATATATGTTATATAGGCCGGGTGCAGTGGCTTACACCTATAATCCCACACTTTGGAAGTCCAAGGTGGGCGGATAACCTGAGGTCAGGAGTTTGAGACCAGCCTGGCCAACATGGCGAAACCCCATCTCTACTAAAAATACAAAAATTAGCCAGGTGTGGTGGCAGATGCCTGTAATCCCAGCTACTCGGGAGGCTGAGGCAGAAGAATCACTTGAACCTGGGAGGCGGAGGTTGCAGTGAGCAGAGTTTGAGCCATTGCCCTCCAGCCTGGGACAGAGTGAGACTGTCTCAAAAAAAAAAAAAAAACACCAAAACAAAACATATATATATATATATTATATATACCACATATATAAATAAAAAACTCCAAAAAACCAAAACAAAAAGATATAGTGAAAAAACTGAAGATAAATTAAAATAGAATACTAAAAAATATTCAAAGAATCCAAAACAAGCAAAAAAATAAAAATAAAAAAGGAATGGAGGTAAGAGAATAGCAACAACAAAAGCAGGAGACAAATAGAAGCCAAAAATAAAAATGGACGGGCTAAATTCAATTATAGCAGTAATTCCATTAAGGGTTAATGATCTTAATACTCTGTTAGAAGGCAAGGGTTGACAGAGTGCATAAAAATCAAGACGCTACTACTATATGCTGCCCCTAAGAAATACACTTTAAATATAAATATACAAAAAAGGTTGAAAATAAACAAATGTAAAATGTATATACCATACAAATAGTAAGAATGAGAAGATTGGATTGGTTATTTTAATATCAGATAAAACAGACTTCAAGACAAAGAGTATTTCTAGAGACAAAGGAGGGGATTTCATAATGATTGAAGGGTCATTTCGTCAGGCAGACACTTCATTCATACGTGTACACACACCTAATAAGAGAGACTTAAAATACTGCAGTAAAGATTAACCAAATTACAGGGAGAAATAGAAATTCCATAATTGTGACAGAAGATTTTAATATCCTTTCTCAATATTTGATAGAACAACTAGACAAAAAAGCAGTAAAGGTATAGTTTTAACATTGTAAACCTCCTTGATTTAATTGATATTTATAGAACACTACATCCGACAACTGCAGAATACCTGTTTCTTCCAAATGCACATAACATTCACCAAGACGAACAACGACGGCCAAAAAAAAAAAAAAAAAAAAAAAGGATGGTAAGCTATAAAACAGATTTCAAAATGTAGAAGAAGCAAAATCATAGGATGTATATTTCTGAACACAACAGAATTAAGTTAGAAATCAATAACAAGATATCTAGGAAAACCTCAAGTATTATGAATTGAATAGCATACTTCAAATATTTCATAGGTCAAAGAAAAAAATGACAAGAGAAATTAGAAAATATTTTATCTGAATGATAATGCAAATATACAAAGTTTGTGAAAAGAGCTAAAGCAGTACTTAGAGTGAAAACTATGGCTTTAAATGCTTATGTTAGAAGAGGAGAAAGATTTAAAATCAATAACCTAAGGTCCTACCTTAAGAAACTAAAAGAAGAGCAAAGTAACCCTAAAGTAGTAGAAGGAAGTCAATAATAAAAATAGTAGAAATAAAATAGAAAACAGACAAGCGAAAGAGAAAAATCAAGAAAACCAAAAGCAAAGTTTTTGAAAAGATGAACCCCAAACCTCTAGCTAGATTGGCCAAGGAAGAGAGAGAAACAAATTACCAATATCAGCAATAAAAAGGAATTCTAACCACAGATTCTATAGACAATAACAAGATAATAAGAAAATGCTATGTTATCGAATTCTACCACTTAAATAAAATGGACAGATTTCTTGAAAAATGTAGCTTACCAAAATTGATGCAAGATGAAATAAAAAATTTAAATGGTGCTATTTTTTTGAGAATATAATTATTTTACTTTTTATTTAATGCTTTGTGTATTGTTTGAATTTTTCTTTTATTCAACTATGTGTGAATGTATTTGACAGTTAAAATGAAAAAATTTTAATTTTTTAATACTATATTTTCTTTTTTTAAAACTTGTATTTTAGGTTCAGGGGTACATGTGGAGGATTGTTATATAGGTAAATTGCATGTCATGGGGGTTTGGTGTACAGATTGTTTCATCACCAAGGTGATAAGCATAGTATCTGATAGGTAGTTTTTTGATCCTCACCTTCCTCCTGCTCTCTACCCTCAAGTAGGCCCTGGAGTCTATTGTTCCTTTCTTTGTGTTCATATAAACTCAATGTTTAGCCCCCACTTATAAGTGAGAACATGTTATATTTGGTTTTCTGTTCCTGTGTTAGTTTGCTTGGGATAATGGCCTCCAGCTTCATCCATGTTGCTGCCAATGACACAATCGCATTCTTTTTTAATGGGTGCATAGTATTCCATTGTGTGTACGTACCATATTTTCTTTATCCAGTCTACCACTGATGAGCACTTAGATTGATTCCATGTCTTGCTATTGTGACTAGTGCTGTAGTGAACATAACATGTGAATGTGTCTTTATGGTAGAACAATTTATACTTCTTTGGGTATATACTCAATGATGGGATTGCTGGGTCAAATGGTAATTCTGCTTTAAATTATTTGGGAAATTGCCAAGCTGCTTTCCACAATGGCTGAATTAATTTACATTCCCATCAGCAGTGTATAAGCAGCGTACAACCTTATACCAGTGTATAAGGTTGCAGTGTATAATCTCTGTAATCTTGCCAGCATCTGTTATTGTTTTTTTCAGTAATAGCCACTCTGACTGGTGTGAGATGGTATCTTATTGTGGTTTTGATTTGCATTTCTCTAATGATTCGTGATGTTGAAAATTTGTTCATAAGCTTGTTGGCTGTGTGTACTTTTGAAAAGTATCTGTTCATGTCCTTTGCCTACTTTTTAATGGCATTGTTTATTTGCTTATTAATTTGTTTCTTATAGATTCTGGATATTAGACCTTTTTTGGATGCATAGTTTGCAGATATTTTCTCCCATTCTGTTGTCTGTTTACTTTGCTGATAGTTTCTTTTGCTGTGCAGCTCTTCAGTTTAATTAGGTCCCATTTGTCAATTTTGTTGTTGTAATTGCTTTTGGCATCTTCGTCATGAAATGTTTGCCAGGCCCTGTGTCCAGAATGGTATTTCCTAAGTTATCTTCCAGGGCTTTTATGGTTTTACACTTAAGTCTTTAAGCCATTTTGAGTTGATATTTGTATATGGTGTAAGGAAGGGTTCCAGTTTCAATCTTCTCCATATGGCTAGCCACTTATCCCAGCACCACTTATAGAATAGGGTGTCCTTTCCCCATTGCTTATTTTTTGACTACTTTCTCAAAGATCAGATGGTTGTACGTGGGCAGTTTTATTTCTGGGCTCTCTATTCTGTTCCATTGGTCTATGTATCTGTTTTTGTGCCAGGACCATGCTGTTTTGGTTACTGTAGACTTGTTGTATAGTTTGAAGTGAGGTAATGTGATGCATCCAGATTTGCTCTTTTTGCTTAGGATTGCCTTGGCTATTTGGACTCCTTTTTGATTCCATATGAATTTTAAAATAGTTTTTTTCTAATTCTATGAAGAATGGCATTGGTAGTTTGATAGGAATAACATTGAATTTGTAAATTGCTTTGGGCAATATGGCCATTTTAACAATATTGATTTTTCCTGTTCATGAGCATGAAATGTTTTTCCATTTGTCTGTGTTATCTCTGATTTCTTTCAGAAGTGTCTTATAATTTGTGTTGTAGAGGTCTCTCACCTCTGTATTCCTAGATATTTTATTCTTTTTGTGGCTATTGTAAATGGGTTGCATTTTTTATTTGGCTTTCAGCCTGGGTATTGTTGGTGTATAGGAATGTTACTAATTTTTGTACATTGATTTTGTATCCTGAAACTCTGCTGAAGTTGTTTATCAGATCTAGGAGCTTTTGGACAAAGACTATGGGGTTTTCTAGGTATAGGATCATATTATCTGGAAACCAGGGATAGTTTAATTTCCTTTCTTCCTGTTTGGATGCCTTTTATTTCTTTCTCTTGCCTGATTATCCTGGCTAGGACTTCCAGTACTATGTTGAATAGGAGTGGTGAGAGAGGGTATCCTTGTCTTGTTCCAGTTCTCAAGGGGAATGTTTCTAGCTTTTATCCATTCAGTATGATGTTGGTTGTGGGGTTTTTCATCGATGGCTTTTTTTTTTTTAGACTGAGTTTCACTCTTGTTGCCTAGGCTGGAGTGCAATGGCACAATCTCGGCTCACTGCAACCTCCGCCCCCCGAGTTCAAGCAATTCTCCTGCCTCAGCCTCCCAAGTAGCTGGGATTACAGGCGCCCACCACCATACCCAGCTAATTTTTTCTATTTTTAGTGGAGACAGGGGTTTTATAATGTTGGCCAGGCTGGTCTTGAACTCCTGGCCTCAAGTGATCTGCCTGCCTCGGCCTCCCAAATTGCTGGGATTACAAGCATGAGCCACCGTGCCTGGCTGGCTCTTACTATTTTGAGGCATGTTCCTTCAGTGCCTAGTTTGTTGAGGGTTTCTTTTTAATGTGAAGCAATGTTGAATTCTATTGAAAGCCGTTTCTCCATCTGTTGAGATAATCACATGGTTTTTGTTTTTAGTTCTGTTGATGTGATGAATCACAATTATTAATTTACTTATGTTGAGCCAAGCTTGCATCCCAAGGATAAAGCCTACTTGATCACTGATTAACTTTTTGATGTGCTGCTGGATTCTGTTTGCTAATATTTTGTTGAAGATTTTTGCATCAATGTTCATCAAGGATATTGGCCTGAAGTTTTCTTTTTTTGTTGTGTCTCTGCCAGGTTTTGGTATCAGGATGATGTTGTCATTGTAGAATGAGTTAGGGAGGAGTCCCTCCTCTTCAATTTTTCAGAATAGTTTCAGTAGGAATGGTATTATTTAGATTTTGGGCATTATTTGAATTTTTTTCTTTTTCATTTTTTTCTCTTTTTTAAAAAATAATTTTAACTTTTATTTTAGATTCAGGTGTACATGTGCAGATTTGTTACCTGGGTAAATTGCATGGTATATCCAGGTTTGGGGTATGCTTGATCCCATCACACAGGTACTGAGCATAGTACCCAATAATCAGTTTTTCAGCCCTCGCCCGTCTCTCTCCTTCCTCCCTCTACTAATCCCCAGTGTCTGTTGTTGCCATCTTTATGTCCATGAGTACCCACTGTTTAGCTTCCACTTATAAGTGAGAACATGCAGTATTTGGTTTTCTGTTCCTGCATTAATTTGCTTAGAATAATGGCCTCCAGCTCCATCCACGTTGCTGCAAAGAACACGATTTCATTCTTTTTTATGGCTGTATAGGACTCCATAGTGTATCTGTACCACGTTTTCTTTATCCAATCCACTGTTGACGGGTATCTAGGTTGATTCCTTGTCTTTGCTATTGTGAAGAGTGTTGCGATGAACATGCAAGTGCGTGTATCTTTATGGTAGAATGATTTATTTTCTTTTGGATATAGATCCAGTAATGGGATTGCGGGGTTGAATGGTAAGGCTGTTTTAAGTTCTTTGAGAAATCTCCAAGCTGCTTTTCACAATGGTTGAACTAATTTACATTCCCACCAACAATATATAACCATTCCTTTTTCTCTGCAACCTCACCAATATCTGTTGTTTTTTGAGTTTTTAATAATAGGTATTCTGTCTGGTGTGAGATGATATCTCATTGTGGTTTTGATTTATGACCCTGGGTAGTCAAAGGTTTCTTAGGTAGAACACAAAATTCATTAATTGTAAAGAAAAAAATTGATTACTTAGACTTACCAGAATTAAAACATTAGTTCCTTGAAAGACACCATAAAGAGAACAGAAATGCAAGCCACACACTGGGAGAAAATATTCTTAGCGCATGTATTAAACAGAAGACTTGTATTCAGAATATACAAAGAACTCTTACAACTCCAAGAAAATGGTTAAAAGGTTTAAACAGATACTTCACAAAAAAACGGTATATAAACGGTGCAACAACACACTTAAAGATGGTTCAACATCACCCCTTAGAATAGCAAAAATCAAAAAGACCCAATGCTGGCAAAGCAAAGCTGTGGAGCAACTGGAACTCCCACAATTTGCTGATGGGACTTTAAGATGGTGCAACCATTTTTGTTGTACCATTTGGAAAACAGCTTGGCAGTTTCTGAAAATGTTAAACATATGCCTATAGCGTGACCCAGCCATTCCACTCCTGGGCATTTACCCAAAAGAAAGCATATGTTCCTACAAAACCTGTACATGAATGTTCACAGCAGCTTTATTTTTAACAGTTCCAAATTGAAAACAACTCAAAGGTCCATCAACAGGTGACTGTATAAATAAATAGTGATTTATACAATGGACTACTATTCATCAATACAAAGGAATGAACTATGGATGCATATAACAACATGGATGAATCTCAAAATCATTTTGGTGAATAAAAGAAGCCAGGCACAAAAGGATACATACTGTTTGATTCTATTCATATAAAATTCTGGAAAACACAATTTTATTCTAGATCCTTTATTCTTTGAATAGTTGAATTTTAATTCCTTTTATATTTTCCATGTAAAGTTTAAGCCCTTTAAAACATCCATGTGCAGAAGTTGAGAGAGGGAAGAAGTCTAGGCCAAAGATGCAGCATTGGAAGTCAAGAAGAAAATAGTCTTTATAATCTCAGGAGTGACATATTTAAATAAGGAAAGTGTAGCAAAAAGAAAGTTTAGGGCTGAGTTCTGAGGAACACAAACAATTCAAGGTGGGTAAATGAGGTAAAGCCAGTACAGGAAGCTGAGGAGGAACAGCTAATGGGGTTGAAGGAAACCCAGGACAATGTATGATCAGAGAAACCAACAGAGAAAATGCTTCAAAAAGGAATGAAGGGTTAACTATGCCCAACCCCACCAAAAGCTGAGTAAGTTGAGGGTATAATTAGTGCCCAAGAACTATGGGAATTTGAATTTGCAAACAGAAAAAAAAAATAAGTAGAGCTTTGCAACTATGCAAGTAGTTACTTGCTAGTATATAACAAATTTTGCTTAACTTATTCTTGAATTAACAGGTTTTTTATTTCAAGGAGTACAAAATTAGAAATAATTAAAATAAAAATAAAAAATAGGTTCAAAATACATAAAAGCCTAGTTACTATAGACCGTTTCGATGTTTCAGCGGGTACAGAGGTTATTAAATTACATTATTAACTTTTAACTCTTTGATAGTCACCATCTTTACTGCTCTTGAAATTTTAATTATAAACCATTATTTATCTTATTACTATAATTTTTACTGTCATAATCAAAGAATTTCTGAGATTTTCAACCAACCCATATGATGAAGGTATGAAACATCTTTTTATCACCAAGATGGGAAAACAATGGCAAACTCTTGCATCAATCAAGTTAAATGAATTGGTTAGAGATGGTTCTTAGTGTTGGATTTTCACCTGAAGTATCTGCCATCAGCCTTTCATGGGAAATATTTTAATTTAATTTTGAAATTAAAACAGTGGTGTAGTTTCATTTTGATTTGTATAGAAAAGGGCTTAGATAGTAATGCAGTATAAACAACCCTGACAGAAATCTTGATTTATCGGTTCTTGGGGGATTCAGCAAAGGCTTTAGGGCATGAAAGGCATAAAGAAAACTTGGCAGGAACCAGAGCAGAGGAAGGCAAGTTACTAGCCAGCTAGCGCGGTGTTTTTTCCCTGTTCTCTGACAGAAGGAGGACAGCCATGTGAGGAAGATAATCATGGCAGCAAAAGTTGCCAAAGAAAGTTGCTTAAGCTAAAATCATCAAGGAATTTGAGGCAATGACAGTTCATCATCTAGAGAGATGGACTCTAACTGGATGAATATACAAAGCTCTGCTTTCTGAGAAGCAGGATACATCTGCTGAGAGACAGCTGGGAGTGAACTAAGCTTCATTCTGCAATCTTTTTGCTGACATTTGCCATAATATTTTCAGTGATGTGTAAGAAATGCAATTCTGTAATTACATGGTCTCCTGGCTGTGGTCTCCATCCAAAGCATGATAGTGTCTGGACCCCCACCCTAAGAGTTTAACACCTCCTGAGTGTACAGGCTCATTTTGGCCCTAATGGAGAGAAAACCAGCAGTGCAGAAATTCCTAAGGTGCAGCACGGTCCATGATAGGAGCCCACTGAGTAATAAATGCCAGAGGAAGTTAGGGTGAAAGAGACGACCCTGCCAGTAATGGTTTTTAAAGGCTCCATGGAAACTCTTAACCTTTCACCACCTTAAGGCAAAGAGGGACTGCCCTGTCCTCCTTCATATGCAGACTCTACTTTCCTTTGTGGTTTCCTTTTCTCTGTGCAGTTGCCTTCAGTCGAGTTTGATAGAGTGGAAGGGTGGGGAAATAGAGGAAATGGAAGAGAAGAAAGAGAGTGATTTTCTTCATCCTGTCCTGGATCTGGATCCCTTTTAATAGGATCTCTCCTGGACAGTTCTGAGCACTTTGAAGTGCATCCAATTCAGGTCACAGTAGGTGGGCAAAGGACTTCAGACCCTGGAGACACAAAGGTAACAGCTCCTCTTTACACTGCCACCGTCTGCTTTTTAGTAGGAAACCTGGGAGCCCCGGGCAGCTACCTTAATGTAGATAAGAGCTGGCAGGGTGAGGAAAAGCGCTGGGCTGTGAGTCAGGAGATTTGAGCCCCTGCTTACTAATTGAATGATTCTGGGCCAGTTAGTTAAGTTTCTCTGTGTCAGCTTCTCATTTTTAAAATGGGAAAAACAGTACTCACCCTATCTCTTTAAAGGGCCGTCCTAAGGATCTGAAGATGATGTACATGCAAGTCCCTAGTGGACCATAAAAGTTTATTAAAAGTTAAGTATAAAGGCTCTTAAGTTACATTAATTAAGAATATTTTAATTTAAAGATCTGAAATATATTAGGGGACTTTCTTCTTGAAATCCCATGGTGATTCTCGTGTAACACGAAGAAGGAAAGTTGATGGGTGTCTTCTCTAACGGGAACTCTGATTAGTGGAAGGTTAAGGGGGTGATATCAAATAGGTAAACAGAGAAAGATTGTTTCAATTGCAGGAACTAGAATGTGTGTAGTGAAGGAAAAACCACAGACTGAACTTTGGAAGGAGTCCCATGCAGGTTTGTAATCTTCATGTAGGGCAGAGCTTCCCAATGGGTGGGTGTGAATAGATTACAGGCATGAAATATTGGTCTGGATTAGTTGCCTTGATGGAGAACACAGTCGTAGGTGGCCACCCCGAATCTCTGCCTTCACACATTGATAGGTCTGTTCCTGCGTTATTGTTATTGATATGCCCACGGAGTGACATCTATGTTATCTTCAGGAGCACCGCACTAATAATGACTTGTGTGCACTCTGCCCATTAGAATTTCATTATTATTTTGAAATTCTTAACGTGAAAAAATTTGGTTTTGCAACACATTTATATTATCAGCTAATATTTTAATTTAAAAGAAGAGCTTAGATTCTTTAAACAGCTTTAATAGTTATGAATTTCTGAATGATTATAAGATGTTTAAACAATTTTAATCACTTGCTTGTGCAAAGTTTTGCTTGGTGTTACTGAGAATTTTAAAGACAGCATGATTTTAAGAAGCCTAGTGAAGAAGCACATGTAGCCATTTTATGCATAAAACCTTATAGGAAAAAGTTAGATTCAAAGGCATAAGCTGAAATTTTTAAATAAAAATTTGAAAAGATCTTATTTGGAAGTTTAAAATAATTCAATACTTAATAGCTTCCCTAATACTTTCAGTTTTTAATCATAAATATATAAGAAAGTCATAGTGGTTTCTCTCAGCTTTCTTCCAATTTACTCCATTGTGTCATACAAGTATTATCATTGCCTCTGACTGCCATGACATGACACCATTGGAGAGCAGTAAACTAAAGAAAGGCCCATCGTTTGGTTATTGGCTACCTAATTGTTATTGAGTTTCCTGTGAGCTGGTAGTACCTTGCTTCATCAGCTTAACCCACTGCCAAAAGTTCTTTATGCTTCTTCTTTGTATTATGAGCACATTTTCCTCTAAAGCTCTTAAGTACTTGTCAATCAAGGCTGGCATTAGGGTGTTTGGATACAGAGATTATGGATAGTAAATGTGAATTTCTTAATTCATTGCAATCCCAACACTACCCCTGAGAAAACAGCCCAAGCCACATGGTACTTAGAGGTAAAAGTTCTCTCTTGATCAAAGACAGGTTTCTTTTATGAGCTGGTTTCTTAGAGCCTTCTCTTGATTTTGTAGGAAAATGGGGGTGGCTGCCCCCATCCAGTACTCAGGGCTCTCCTGAAAGTGCTGGCTGTGGGCTGGTAGATATCCACTTTCCAGAGCCTACTGGGATGTGGAGTTCTTGCAGCAAGGAAACCCTCCTGCTGTCCCTGGGGCTAGGGAAGGTGTCTGGTGGGAATTCTAGGTATCTTTCTGCCAGTAGTAAATTACTTCATGTTTGACTTCAAGTTCTTAGGTTCAATTTTTTAGGTATTAAAATTGGTGAGGGGAAATGTAGTAACTTACTGTTTTCTTCCAACAATAAACACTCAACTCTGGATGACACAGTTGGGGCTTTTTATAATGACTTTGGCAATTTATGGCAGCATGGTATAGTGAAAAGAACATAGCTTCTGGAATCAGACAGGCCTAAGTTCAAATTTGAACTCTGTCACTTAATAGGTGGCCTTAACCTCTCTGAGTCTCAGTTTCTTTACCTGTGTAATGCAAACAATACCCTAACTCCTGGGATTGGGACAAGATTTAAAATGGGAGAACATATGGCAAGCACCCAGTTTAATGCTTGGCACGTAGTATTCAGTCAATGACAGGTATTATTGTTACTGCTCTATTATTAGCCCGTAATTACATTCAAAAGGACATATATTCAGATAAACATTACTAGCAGCTTGAGCAGGTGATAGGGCATTTGTAATTTAACTTGTGTGCTTATTTCAGACTCAAAAATTACTTTATCTCAGAAGTAAATCAGAACTCCTTTCCCTTCTCACCCTGGACTAGGGGTAGATAAAGGGGTGGGGCTGCTTCACTAACCTTCTGTGGGTTAAAGACTAAATGAAGACTTTCTAAAAACCAGAATGCTAACAGTGGTTCCCTCTGGTCAGTGGGACTTCAGGTGCTTTTTCCTTTCTTGGTATGATTCTGAAGTCTAAAAAGTCAAGCTATTTTCATTTTGTAAACATAAACCAGACCAAAGATGCGGAATGGTAAATTTTTTTATTTCTTTGAAAACTTCGTTCAGCAGCTGCACACATCCCACCCCCACACCCCATCCAACCCCACACTCCCCAACCATGTATCCTACTAAGTCGGTCAACTCGGTCCCTGGCTCCTACCAGGGGCATCATGGTGCTGGAAAGGTTTTCTCATTTTCCTCCAGGCAGGAGGGAACATGATCTACAGGCAATCAATGAAAAGCAGCAGCAAAGTAACGCGGGTAATGTTCAAAAATAAGACAAAACAAAAAACCTAAGTGCAAGCTTCAGAATCTGGGAAACCAGCTAGAAGAAGAGAGGGAGGGAAGTGGGGGAAGCAGGACGGATAAAAATACAATTACAACAAGAAGGAAATGGAAAATAAATAAAGGAAATTCCTTTACCCAAACTAAGTCCCTTGAGGGAGATTTGTTAGAATGGATGGTGGTTGGGGGGCAGGGGAGAGGGGATAAAATTCATGTAGGACTGTACAATTTGTGGGGGATTCTTCTAAAATCATTTCAAAAAGGACAGCCAAGCAGAATTCATACAGGACTCATTTGGATTTATTACTCTCTTTTGCAGTCTATGCTTTCTGAAGTGTGGATTTATGAGTTTTAGATCATTTGTTTCCCGTCCCACTAAGGTAAATAGCTCAGTGCATTTGGTGCATTTATGATTGTTGTGCAGAGGAGTGCAGCTGATGAATTACTTCCTTTCATTTATCTTTTGACCAGAAAATGTATGGTTTTCTAGCAATTTAACTTTTAATCTGTAACATTTTTCTTCTCAGTTTTGTTGCAGGTGCAGTATAGCTGTTTCTAATCTAGGGAGGTTGGGTGGCCCAGAGGTTAGATCTATGCTATCAAATATGGTAGCCCCTGGCTGGTAAGCACTTGAAATGTGGCTAGTCTGAATAGAGATGTGCTACAAGAGCTTAGTGGATTTTGGAGCCTTGGTATGAAAAAAAGAAAGTAAACTATCTCATTAATAATTTTTATATTGATTTACATGCTAAAATTAATATTTTGGTCAAAGTGGGATAAATATAATATGTTATTAAAATTAATTTCATCTGTTTCTTCTTCTTACTTTATAAATGTGGCTACAAGAATACTTAAAATTACATATGTGGCTCGCATTTGTGGCTGGCATTATATTTCTATTGGACAGTGTTGAATTAAGAGCAAGAGCTTGGGAAGTTCAAGTCATTTCCTGCCTTATGAACTTGGATAAATTATGAAAACTCTCTAAGCTTCAATTTTCAACTAGTTAAACAGGAATAATAATATCTACCTAACAGGGTTGTAATGATTCATATGTTGTGATTAATATATAATTATATTTATAATAATATAAGTAACATAAATATGTCATTATTTATGGTATTACTTGAAATAATTCCTGTGATATCTGGCAGATAATATGCACTGGGCAAATGCTGATTCTCTTCCTTGTGCATTTTACTTACCACTAGTAAATGTGGCCACTTTGTTTATAATGAATTGTTTGGGATCAGGATAAAGTAGCCTGTACTTGTGTATTTCTCTTCATCTAAAAGATTAGAGTCCTTGACAAATAGACAGTCACACAAGGTCTCAGAAGGGAAGACCACCATTTTCAGCTAGATGGAGAATGAGTTTGCAGCTGAACATTATACCTGTGGCATCTCCCATATATCATTAGCTGCTGTGATTGTTAGACACACTTGGAGGCATTGATTAAAGTTGTTAATCTTTTGAAGTGTCTGAGGTTGTCTTTTAAAGCCCCCACATAAGTTTCTGATCATCTCCAAGAGTTAACAAGTGGAGTATGCCTGGAGATATTATGAAGTAGACAATTAAAAAAACAGGGCCAATCTCATCACAACTTCTCTTTCTCCTTCTACTCCCTATTAATTTTCAGCCATTAGAGAGTAAAATTATGTGGTTTGGAGTTGGTTTGCCTTTTCAAGCCCCAAGGGATTATAACCCTTAGTTATAGATTACCTTCAGGTGTCAGGTTTCCTTCAGGGATGGCACTCTTTTATGAATGGAACCCCTACCAAGCACCTGTGAAATCCACCCTCTGTACTGCTCACCCAGCCTTCTCTACTTGCAAGTTGTCCCAAAATGTTACAACTAGGAAATGTGAGTTTTTGGTGGCAACAAAGGTGGGGATTTTTTTGCCCACAAAAGTGAATTCAAGGGATTTATTTTGGTTTTAAAATTAATATTCACTTTTTAAAGGTATAAATTTGAAAACCTAGTTATTCCTTTAGTTTTTAAACTCAGCTTACAGCTCTTATTATTTTATTTATGTCAACACATTTAACAATCGCTCTTAAGATGGCCTTCGAATAATGTTTTAATTTACAAATTGTACTTCTCCCTATTTAACTTCTCTTTACAGTTAAATATTTTGATTTTCTTTAACAAAACTTTTCTGAAGATTTAAATTATGCTTGTAAGTTTATAAAATAAATTTATACATATGCTGATTCTTAATTTCTCTTAAATATTCTAATACTATACATAATTGTAGTAAGATTGATGTTTAAAATCACAAGTCTATATGAATTATTCAATGAACAATTTAAAGCTGGAATTACGAGTCTCATCTATTGCTCTCTTAGGGCAAAACTGCTTAAATCCTTTATGCTTACATTCCTTCTAATTCTATTGGGTAAACGACTTTGGAAGTTGCAACAAGATAGATGAATAAATGAGATACGTCCAGAATTCAAAGGGGTTATCATTTTAATATCCATTCAAATTGCATGACCCTAAGACTGGAAGCATATGAAAAGAATACAGCAATCTTTTAAGAGTCTTTAACATAGAAAATATATATGTTATGAGACAATCTCATGGACATTAAAAGTATAATAAAGGAATGCTGTGAACAACTCCATGTGACAAAATTTGATATCGTAGAGAAAATGAACCAATTCTTTGAAACATAAATAATCAAAACTCACAAAAGGGGAAATAGATAAGCTAAATAGTCCTATATGTATTAAAGACATTGAATCAATAATGAATAACCTCCACCAAAAGACAGCATCAGGACCAGTGAATTCTACCAAACTGTGAAGGAAGAAACCAGCCTTACCCTAATACCAAAACCAGACAATGTACAAGAAAGGAAAACTATAGGCTAATATCTCTTATGAACATAGATGCAAAAATCCTCACAAAATATTAGCAAATTGCATCCATCAATGTATAAAAAGTAATATATTACTATCATTTGGGATTCATTCCAGGTATGCAAGGCTGGTTCGACATATGAAAATCATTCAATGTAATCAATTACATTAACAGGCTAACCAAAGAAGAAAAATCATACAATTGTATCATTTGATGTAGAAAAGTCATTTGACAGAATCTAACACCCCTTCATGATAAAAACTCATCAAACCAGGAATAAAGGGGAACTTCCTCAGCTTGATAAAGACCATCTACAAAAATCTCAAAACTAACATACTAAAATGGTAAGAGACTGGATGCTTTCCCCATAAGATTGGGAACAAGAAAGGATGTCCTCTTTCACCACTCCAATTTAAAATTGTACTGGGGCTGGGCGAGGTGGCTCATGCCTGTAATCCTAGCACTTTGGGAGGCCAAGGTAGATGGATCACTTGAGGTCAGGAGTTCAAGACCAGCCTGGCTAAAATGGTGAAAACCCATCCCTACCAAAAAATACAAAAATTAGCTGGGCGTGGTGGTGTGTGCCTGTAGTTCCAGCTACTCAGGAGGCTGAGGTGGGAGAATTGCTTGAACCCAGGAGTTGGAGGTTGCAGTGAGCTGAGATTGTGTCACTGCACTGTGGCCTGGATGACACAGTGAGACCCTGTCTTGATAAATAAATAAATAAATAAAATTATACTGGAAGTCCTATTTAGTGCAATAACATGAGATAAAAAAATAAAAGTATACAAATTAGAAAGGAAGAAATAAAATTGTCTTTTTTCATAGATGACATGATTGTCTATATAGAAAATCTCAAAGAATCAACACAAAAACTCCTGGATCTAAAAAGCAATTATAGCAAGATTGCAAGATATGAGGTTAATAAACATAAATCAGTTGCTTTTCTGTATATCAGTAATAAGCAATTGGACTTTGAAGTAAAAAAAAAAACCCTTTATAATAGCATCCAAAAATGACATACTTAGTTATATATCTGAAAAAACTAGGTATAAGATTTATATGTGGAAAGCCATAAAACACTGATGAAAGAAATCAATGAAGGTCCAAATAAATGGAGAGATATTCTGTGTTCATGACTGGATTGCTAAAATGTCAACTCTTCCCAATTTGATCTATGGATTCAATGCAATCCCAATTAAATTCCATTAAGCTATTTTGTGAATATCAACAAATGGACTCTGACATTTATATGGAGACACAAAAGAATTAAAATAGCAAACATACTGCTGAAAAAGAACAAAGTTAGGGAACTATCCAATTGCCAGGCCTACTGTGCAGCTACGGTAATCAACACATTGTTTTCAAGAAATGACAGATATGGAACAGAATAGAGAACCCAGAAATAGATCCATACAAATATGGTCAACTAATCTTTGACAAAGGAATAAAGGCAATTCGATGGAGAAATAATAGTCTTTGTCATTTCAATAAATAGTGCTGGAACAATGGAAGTCCACTTGTAGAAAAAAAAAATGACACAGATCTTACATTTTTGGATAGTTGGTTTTGAGCTGTGATTTTTAGGTTGAAATTTTAATTAGCTTATATTTGGCATAAAATCAAAATTCACCATATTTACAAATTTAATTTATCAGATATACAAGAATTACTTTAAGTACAGAGGAAAATTTGTTGGATAAATACAATTGAAATACTTAAAAAGTATATTGAATATGTTAAATTTATAAATTTAGTTGTAACACTCGAACATTAAGAATCAATATTATCCAAAGAGCTCTTAAAAGTGATTGTTAAAATCTGCTACAGTTACCAATAAAATAATACTTGTAAGCTGAACTTAAAAGTTTAAGGAATAATCAAGTTTCTGTATTCTTTTTTAAATGTGTGACAGGCGTTCAGAGGATCATTTAGAATCCTTGGTTCATAACACATTCTCATCATTGGTCCATTCTTGGTATTTATTTGGTTGGTAACTTTAATAAAATTAACTCACTTACTATTAATTTTTATATCCAAAGTAAACTCTGAATAGTCTTTTCTTTATTCCAAAACTGTCTGTGAGCCCATAAAAATCTCACATATTCATAGGATGAAAGTGGGATGTGGAAAGGGTCTAAAATGTGTTTTCGTGAATAAAAATGATTGTTTAGAAATAGTAGCATTTAGCCTAGTTATTAAAGACAGGACATTTGAGTAATTTTAAAAAATAGATGAAATGGAAAAACACTCACCCAATAAGGTTTCTATTGTAAAAAGGCCAAAGGGAAGGACATTCAGAATAAAAAGTCTTATACTTGGAAGTGAACAGATAACTAAATTTAATGAGACGGTCCGGGACACATAGGAACCCTCAAAATGTTACTAGAAGGTTATGGTGAGCCTAGAATATTGAGGGGTGAGTTTGGGCCATCTAGGTGAAAATGTCAGCTAGACAATCATAGATATAATACTAGCACTCTCGGGGAAATTGGAATTGAGAACACAATGTGGGAACCACCAGCTTAGAGGCAAGAGCTGAAGCTCTGAGGATAGTGAAGGCCTCCCTGGGGGAGATGGGAAGAGAGGAATGAAGGCAGAAGAAAAGTTGTTTTTCTTTCAAATCCTCTATATTTTATATTATTCCCTGCTTCCTTTTCCTCCTGCTTCCTGGGTTGGGATGGGGATATCTCCTCTTGGCTTATAAAATTATCTAGAGACCAGGAGCCACCTTGTAGAGTAGGGGTCCCCAACCTCTGGGCCATGGACCAGTACCAGTCCATGGTCTGTTAGCAACAGGGCCACACAGCAGGAGGTGACTAGCAGGCGAGTGAGTGAAGCTTCATTTGTATTTACAACCACGCCCCATCACTCCCATTATCCTCTGAGCTCAGCCTCCTGTCAGATCAGTGGTGGCTTTAGATTCTCACAGGAGTGTGAACCCTATGGTGAATGGTGCATGCAAGGGATCTAGATTGCGTGCTTTTTATGAGAATCTAGTGCATAATGATCTGTCACTGTCTCCTATCACCCCCAGGTGGGACTGTCTAGTTGCAGGAAAACAAGCTCAGGGCTCCCATTGATTCTACATGATAAAGAGTTGTATACTTCATTATATATTACAATCTAATAATAATATAAATAAATTGCACAGTAAGTGTAATGCGCTTGTATCATCCTGAACCATCCCCTTCCACTCCGTGTCTGTGGAAAAGTTGTCCTCCATGAAACCAGTCCCTGGTATCAAAAATGTTGGGGATCACTGTTGTAGAGGACACAGAGAGGTTATTTTGAGAACCCCAAAGCTGTTACAAACACACCCAATAGACAGCACACCTATATAACTATAGGTATTCAAGGGCAGTTACTACAAGACCAGTTTTCAGGACCAACTTTTCATCTTTGAGTGGATGCACAGTCCAGACTGGTTTTCTTCCGTAAGAGAGAAAGAGGGAGAGCAAAAGTGAGAACTTTTGGGGCAGGGAGGAAAAGTCAAAGGGGGATGGTCAGGTTCAAGCATGAGGCCTTTGGAGACTGCTGGCCAGGGGTGCTGCAGAGTCACCGTTTCTATTGTGTACACTTTCCTATGCTGACAGATTGCCTGGTGTGATAACTTCACTCTTGTGTGCAAATACTCTTCCTTAAAGACACATAGAGAAAAGCTGGCCAAGATCCAAGAAATGACTGTAGAAAGATATTCATTCTCAGGGCATTTCTGAAAACACATTTTCTCTACATTTTCAGCTTTCAAATTGTATAAATTTTCTCTTGACTTCTGACTCAAAAATCTTCTCAAACCAGGCATGTCAGTTTCTTAATTAAAAATGGTGTCTTAGTCTGTGAGGCCTACCATAACAACATACCACAGACTGTGTGGCTTAAACCACAAAATGTATTTTCTCACAATTCTGGAGGCTGGAAGTCTAAGATTAAGGTGTCTGCAGATTTGGTTTCATCTGAGGCTTCTGTCCTTGGCTTGCAGATGGCTGCCTTCTTGTTGTGTCTTCACGGGGCCTTTTTCTCTGTGCCTGAGTATCCCTGGTATCTTTTCTTTTTGTAAGGACACCAGTCCCAGTGTATTAGGGCCCATTGTTTTGATCTCTTTAACCTTATTTACCTCTTTAAAGGTCCCATCTCCAAATATAGTCACATTGGGGATTTGAGCTTCAGTATATGAATTTGTGTGTGTCTGTGAGGGGGGAAATAATTCAGTCCATAATAAATAGTAAGCTGAGATTTGTCTACTATGGACTCCCTGTCACACAGTAAGTACTTAGCAAATATTTGTAGAATGAGTCAGGCTGTGCCTGGGTAACTCATTTATCAATGTGCTGCCATATTTTTTAAAGTCTCATAAACCTTAGTCAATTAAATAAATTTTTCATTTTGCAAGAGTTGGTAATGATGGCCTAGTAACTTTATAAATGGGCTAAAATCAATATACTTATCTTTAACATGAGCCCTAGAGGGTCAGATCAAGCCATAGTGCAAGACCCTAGTATAATTCCTTTCCTTTACTGAAGTGTTATGCTGGAACAACATTGCAGTGAAGGTTTAAAACTAAATATTGAAGATGAGGTGGTTTTGCAAACTTTCTGGATGATGTGTGTTAAGAGGCACAGAAGGCAAGCATCTTGCTCCCTTCTTACAAAGAAACAGAAGTGGTGAAGTAACTTGCCTAAGGTCTCATGCAGGTGAGTACCAGAACTGGGATTAGAATTCAGTCTTGTGTCACTCCAGGGTGCTGTTTTTTTTCTTTTTTTGATGTGCTTCTTGTTTAGCCCATTTAGCTAGTGAATGTGAAGATTCAAGGAGAAAAGGCTTTTCCTTCTGACATTGAAGTACCTAAACTCTCTCTTTAGAAAATCTACTCAGGTGCATTTCATAAATTGATTACAGATGAAGTCCAATAGTAACATTGTTTATATTTGTGAAATCTACCATACTTGTCAGTTTCTAGTTTACAGATTATATAAGGAAATCACTTACATCCAAAATACAATCTTTGCCAGTACAACAGCACAACCTCTTGGGAATCTTGAACTACACATATACTGAATTGATACTGCAAATCAAGTCATTTGCCCAAATGGAAGGATTTAGGGATAAATTCAGCCAACAGTTACATGCTCAGATTCAAGAATCTGAAATAACCACTATATTGTATAGCTAAAAATAAAGCAGTTTGCACAACACTTGGCATTTTCAGTTGACCTAGTCAATACTAGCTAATAATTTTTATAATTCTTGAGTGAAGTGAGTTTTTTCTTTATTTTACATGTACAACTGGAATCCTGAAAAGTTAATAGATTATCTTTTACCTAAGTACTATAGTAGGTAAGGTAGTATTGATAGTCTTTTACTGAATCTACAAATATTTTTTTCTTGAACATGACATAATTTTTTTTAACAGTTTTATTGAGACATAACCAACAAACAATAAACTGCACATACATATAGTGTACAATTTGATGTTTTAACATATGTATATTCTTATTAAAACTACCACCACAATCAAGCTAATAAACCCACTACTCCTAAAAGTTTTCTTGGGTCCTTTTGAAATTCCTCTTTCCTAGGTAACCATTGATCTTTTTTTCTGTAACTACACATTAACTTGCATTTTCTAGGATTTTATATAAAGTGAAACATACAGCATGTAATCTTTAAAAAAATCTCTTTTCTTTCAGTCAGAATACTTATTTTGAGACTCATCAATGCTGTTGAATATATCAATAATTCACTCCTTTTTATTGTGGAGTAATATTCTATTGTATGATTATATCACAATTTCTTTATCCATTCACTTAATTATGGGCATTTGGGCAGTTTCCAGTTTTTTGCTGTTACAAAAAAAAACGCAGCTATGAATATTTCTGTACAAGCCTGTATATGAACATATTTATTTTCCTCTTAGGTAAAAACCTATGAGTGGAATGGCTGGAACATATGGTAGGCGCATGTGTAACATTTTCGAAATTGTCAAACTGTTTTCTAAAGTGATTGTGCCATTTTACATTCACACCAACAGTGTATGAGAGTTCCAGTTGCTTCACTTCCTTAACATCGCTGGGTGTGGTCAGTTTTCTAAATTTTAGCCATCCTAATAGATTTGACTTCATGCTTTATTGTAGTTTTCATTTGCATTTCCCCAGAGACTAATTATGTTGAACATCTTTACATGTGCTTATTTCCAATTGTCTACCTTTGGTGAGGTGTCTATTTGAATGTTTTATTTTTTTAATTGTTTTTATGTTTTCTTCTTAATGAGTTTTAAAATTTGTTCTTTGTGAGATATGTAGTTTATAAATATTTTCTCCTAGTTTTTGCTTGTCTTCTTATTCTCTTGTCAAAATTAAAAACTTCTGCTCTTCAAAAGTCTATTGAGTTTCAAATTATCAATTTTTTTCTTTTATGGGTTGTTCATTTGGTGTTATATCTAAGAAATCTTTACCTATCCTGGGATCAGAGAGACTCTCTAACAGAAGTTTTATAATTTTAGGTTTTACATTTAGGTCTATGTTTCATTTTGAATTAGTTTTTATATACAATTTAAAGTATGGATCAATGTTTATATTTTTGCATGTGGATATACAATTGTTCCAGCACAATTTATAGAAAAGCTTATTATTACTTCCCTGACTTACCTTTGTACTTCTAGCAAAAATCAATTGTTTGTATATGTGTGGACCTATTTATGGACCCTCTATTTTGCTCCACTGATCTATTTGTCTATCCTTATGCCAGTGCCACACTGTATTGATAACTGTAGTTCTATAACAAGACTTGAAATCAAGGCATGTAAGCCCTCCAGTGTTGTTCTTTTTTCAAAGTTGCTTCAGTATTCGAGGTCTTTTGCATTTCCATATGAATTTTAGAATTAAATTCTCAATTTTTATGGAAAAATTTACTTTTGACTATTGAAAAATTGAATTTTGATTGAGATTGTGTCAAATCTTTATAGATCAGTTTGGAGAAAATTGACATCTTAGCAAAATTGAGTCTTCTGAGGTTGCTCATAACCTACCTTATTGGACACAACAAGAAAGAATGGCACTGCCAATGCTGTGCAGCCCCCACTCTGCCCTTAGTATGTCACATGTGGCATCTGATGTTCAGGCTGAGCAAAATGTCAGTGTCAAGTCATATAATAAATTAGTCACAAATGAGCTTAATTCCTTGCCTTCTAAAAATAAAAATAAATAGAAGATTAAGTTATAGTATTTTCTTCCTATACCCCAGTGTATCATTTTTTCCCGACTTAGTAGACCACTAGTAAAATGCCTTTCTACCTCTAAGATGCTAGAATAGAAAAAAAATATTGTTCCCTGCTCATCACAATGATCAAAATTACCTTGTATTTTGTGATGACTGCTTTGGATTTCCAAGGCAGTAGCCACCATGTCTCACCTCATGCCCTGCATGACTTAAGGGAAAGAAGAGATCATAGACAACATCTGGCTGTCTAGTAAGTAGAGCTTGACAGTGTCAGAAACAAGATGCGATGCAGCTATTACTTTGTTAGCTATAGTGCTCTGATTGTTATTTGTTGATGAAAGCTGTGGGAAGAAATGGCAATGCATATAAACAGGAGAAATTTAGTTATAATTTATGCTTCTTTAGAAAATGCCAGCAGCAAACATCATTTCTAAAGCATTCAAACCACCTATGACTAATCACAGGATGACCAATGTTCCCCTTGTGAGGTGGTAATCAAGTGCGTTGAAGACATTCCACCTAATTTTGAGCATTTTAAAGCAGTATGATGCCATGATTCAGATTTTCCTATTGCAGGTGTCCACAATATTTCCAAATTTATGATATTTTGGAGCCTATGCATTTTTCCCTATGGGCATTGATGACCCACACTGAGTAGAATGAGCAATGTGGGTGTTGGATTGCTGGGCAATTCTTATGCTCCCTGGAGGGATCCCTTTCTCAATTGCCACGGCAGCTCTTCCAAACCTTTACATTCATTAACATCCAATAAATATTGATGGAAGCCTTCTCCATAACAGAAACTGTACTCCCACCTTCTACCTATGTTTTCTTCATTTTTAGCAGATAAATCAAATTTTTAACTTTTCAACTACACTTTCTCCTTCTACTTCCAAATGTGCCCATTGTCTCACATCTTTTTACTTCTATCCTTTCTATCTCTCAAGAAGACGCATCCTTCTCAAATACATCCTCACCCCCTATTCTCATTCTGGCTGATCTCCTGTGTCTCTAGGAACTTTGTTCAGATATTCTGCTTCCTCTTATTTTCCATCTTTTCAACTGGACCCATCTTTCCAGATTGCAAATCTGATAGTATCTCCCCGCCAGCCTCCCCACTCCCACACACTAAACCCTGCAGTGGTCACTAGTACTCTTAGGATATATTGAGAAAAAATTATTCCATTTGGCCTCCAAAGCCCTACATAGTCTGGCTTCTGCCTGCCTCCCCATTCTTACTTTTTTTTTTTAGACAGAGTCTCACTTTGTTGCCCAGGCCAGAGAGAGTGCAGTGGCACTATCTCGGCTCATTGTGACCTCCACCTCCGTGGTTCAAGAGATTCTCGTGCCTCAGCATCCTGAGTAGCTGGGATTACAGGCGTGCACCACCACGCCCAGCTAATTTTTGTATTTTTAGTAGAGACAGGGTTTTGCCATGTTGGCCAGCTGGTCTCAAACTCCTGCTCTCAAGTGATCTGCCTGCTTCAGCCTCCCAAAGTGCTGGGAGTACAGGCATGAGCCGCCATGCGCAGCCTCCATTCTTATTTTCACTCATTCCTCCTCTCTCTGCTCTACACATACTGGATTTTCAATCCCTGAAACACATCTTGGGGTTTCTCCTATCACAGGGCCTTGCACAAGCTCTTCCCTCTTTACTTAAGTTCCACTCATCTTTGCTGTCTTACTTAAGCATAATTTCTGTAGGAAAACCTTCCCTGACAAGTTGTTATTCTGCCAGTTTTTTCCCTGTAGACTCCCATGGCTTGATTTATGTCTTATTCTTAGAATTTGCCATAATTGACATATTCTATTTAGTGAGAATGATTATTTGATTAACATCTGTCTCCCTCACTAAGGTATAAGCTTCGGGAGGGCAGAGGCTTGTCTTGTTGTGCCCACCACTTAATAACAGAGGCTGGGCCAGGTGCAGTGGCTCACACCTGTAATCCCAGCACTTTGGGAGGGTGAGGCAGGAGGATTGCTTGAGGTCAGGAGTTAAAGACCAGCCTGGCCAACATGATGAAATCCCATCTCTACTAAAAATACAAAAATTAGCTGGGCGTGGTGGTGCCTGCCTGTAATCCCAGCTACTCAGGAGGCTGAGGCACATTTTCTTCCTTCACTTTTTTCTCTTACTACTCTTCTCTCTTCCTTCTTTGTTTTGTTTACTATCTTTTTTCTCTCTTTTTATCACTTTATCTAATAAACATTTATTGGGCAAATGAATGAAATGCTAGTTTTCCTGAGGGTTTTCTGGTTTTTGACTTTTTTTTCTCTTTTTCGTCTGCCTCCTTTTCCTTTGTAATCTTATCCAACACCATGGCTTCACCATCATCCATATCCATAATGCCCCATGATGTCCAGACCTGTATTTTCAACTGATTATCTTCCTGGAATTGTCCTCTAGTTACTTAAACTCAACCTAACTCAAACCAAAGTCGTTATCTTCCTTAAATATTTTTCTTCTGCTTAATCCTACCCTTTGTAAAGTTTGCCACTACCCATTTCAAACGGCTTAAACCCAAAACCTAAGGTCATTTTTCTTCCTTTTCCACAAATACCAAATTCTGTTGATGCAAATGAAATGTCCCTTTCCAAAATCCCCACTTATATGCCCCTAAGTACTATTGCCTAGTTTTGTTCTTCTCTAACTTTTCCAGAAGGAGAACTCTTTTATGTAAGAGGAATATGTAAAAATTATGACATGAGGTGGACGGAAGGGAGCTGCTCTAGCTGAAGGTGGGAGAAGGGATCTGAAAGCAACCCCTTGCCCACTGAGGTGGTACCAGAAGTTGGTATAGTTTGAAAGCTACTAGCCTACGTTACTGCAACACCCTTAAAAAAAACTGCTTTTACATTTTTTTCACATGTAAAACACAGAAATAATAGAGATTTATGAAATATCTACTATGGGCTAGGCATTGTAGCAGGTGCTGTGAATATAATGGTGATTGAAATCAATATAGCCCCTGCTCTCAAAGAGGTTATATCTAACAGGGATGGCAGAGAGAAAAAAAGCAATTATAACCAAGTGAAGTAAGTGCTATGATGTGGGTGGCAAGGAGCTGCGGGCTATGTAGGAGAAGACCTAATGTAGTGCAGGGACAGGTTGGGGGTGGACCACGGGTAGCTTCCTACAGGAAGAGACTGTTAGGCTAGGACCTAAAAGATGAGTTGGAGTTCAGCAGGTGAAGAGAAGAGAAGACTGTTTCAGGCAGAGGAAACAGCACTGTTGGTTGTTCCAAGGGAGCTAGCTCAGCACTGTAGGGAGAGGAGCGGGAGTGTAGAGTGAGTATTCACGTCAGGGCTCATCTTTAGCTTAAAAAGAACCAGGGAACTCTGGAGAGTCTAGTTCAGAGTATAATGCTTTCTCCATCCCTCTCTTGCCCCGTCCCGCCTGGTTTCTTCTTTCGGCTTTGGTACTCATTGGGATTAGTTCCTCACTGCCAAGCTTGAAGCCAATAATTTGATCTGAAGCAGACGACTTTCAGCAAACCACCGGAAGCCTCCCTGCTCCCCATCTCCATGCGACAACCTCAAATAATTCAGAGCTGTGTAAACCTTGAAACCACCTAAGCCCCACCCAGAGACCTCATAACTCTTAAAAAATTCTTCCTCAAACAGAGGAATTTCGTAGGCTTGTTTGATCTTTTTATGTTGCTGTTTTCAGGATATAACTTTTCTCTTTTCCTCTCAAGCCCGGGCTCTAGGCAGTTATCCAAGAGAAGAGAGGTCTGGATACTTCAGCCAGTCTCAGGGCACACATCAAGGCAGAGATGAAAATATAGGTGAATAGTCTGGGATATCTTTATGAACACTTCTTAGATGACTTGGCTGAAATCTTTCTCTTACATCAGAACTCAATGGTTTTAACAACTCAGTTTGATAAAAAACATTTTCTTTAGCAGTCATGTTACAGTAATTAACATGTAACCTTGGGAACTCTATACGTGATTTAATTCCTCTTTGAACCAATTTTTCCTAGTTTTGTAGACATATCTTGGGTTTCTTTCCAGGTACAAGAAGAGTTTTAAGAATGATGGTCATATGGATTTTCTGTTTAGCAGAATTCTCTATATTTTGAGTATCTTTACCCAAAGGTTAGTATTAGACAGACAGTGAAATGAAAATTAAAATGGAAATAATAGTACAATAGGCCTGCATGTTCTTATCTGAAACTTTTGTGGCCAGATATATTTAATAATTCAAAATATCTGAGATATTAGAAAGATAATATGGTGCCTATATTACATAATATTATAGGTGGGGTCTGGAGTGTGATCACACATAACATGTCTGATATGGAATATCTGAATATCCACACTGCATAGCATAGCCTCATGTTAGTTCACCAAATGAACTTTGGTGCCACACTTAACAAAAATACCTTAGTTTCCAAAGCATTTTGGATTTTGGAATTGCTGAGAAGTAATTGTACACCTGTCCTTGTCTTGCTTCACTGAGAGAGTTGCTGTATCAAGGGTGTTTAATCAGAAAAATGTTATTTCATCATAAAATGTTATTTTATAGCCTAGCCTAACAGCATTGGAGAATCTTTGTCCCCCCCTTTTTTTTTTTGGCACATGTCTGTTTGCAAAATCTTTTTTGGTTATAATTAAAGTAATTCCTCTATTGGAAGTTCAATATACTATTCTATGATTTGAGTCATTATTTTGCTTTCAGTCCACCAGCTGCTGTTTGCCAAGCTGATTGGCTTTCCAATATATATTTCATTTACTATAGGTTGCAGGGGTATCTCTTTCCAGATGATCTATTGGACATAGTCCTTTATGCCTCTATTACTTGTTTTGAGAAACTTTTCCTAAGTTAGTTGTTTAGTTGACTGTGTTGGTCCGGTGGGCATCTCAGATTTATTTGTCTAGAAACCATGCTACCTGGAGGCATAGAAAGAGTAAAGTACTTGGAATACCCAGAACTCCTGGATTTGCATTTCATTTCTGCTTCTTTCTAGCTATGGTGGTGATGGCTTACAATCCATTGAACTTGTCTGAGCCTTAATTTCTCAACTTCAAAATGGGGATTAATAATAACAGCTTTTGCTACTTCTCAGGCATAATGTGAAGTAAAATGAGAAGAGGTTGGTGCAAACAAGAAGATACAGTGCAATTCACATTCAACGAAAGGGAACGGTCTAAATGCAAGGTCTATATGCACTTAAGGTGTTTTTATTGATAAATATTGGGTTACATGGCTTTACTTCTGCTCAGATCTGGATAGGGACCATTTATTGAGTGGCTGCTGTATCAGGAACCACAGGAGGCAACCTCGATTAATCCCAGTAAAACCCCTTTGAGGTGGCTGCCATCATTCTCTATTTGAGAGAGGATAGAGACCTGACCAAGGTCACATCACCACTTAGCGCCTAAGCCAGATTGAAAACCAGATTTGTTTGATGGTAAAGTCAGCACTCCATTTTAATTGCAAAGACTATTGTGCAATGGTGAATGTTTTGTGGTTTTTTTTGTGTGTTTTGAAAATTGAGAACAAGATGGGATTCATAACAAATTAGATAGTTCACTTTTCTTATATGTAAATTCCAGACAGTAGCAATAAATCACACACTTTGGATGCTCAGGGGAAATTAGTTATAATTTAATGCTTTGGAAAATCATTATTTATCCCCCTTTGTGGTAGAATTTATTCTCAACATCCTTATAAATAAACAAAATGTTTTACTAGCTAAAAAAAATTACCAATCCATTCTTTCTTCACAAGGCATGGAGACAGTAGAACAACGGCATTTATCTTTACTATCCTCTTGGCCTAATTGTTCGCTTGTCCTGAATCAGTTACTGAATTGAGAAACCCAGGTAAGCTTCCCATAGCATTCTCCTTTCTTATTTCTAGTATTTGGTTCAGTCCGCGATACTCTTTTAGCCATCGGTGACTGCTCTTACTGAGACTGTGGCTGTCCTCGCCCAGAGTTGAGGTAGGGGTAGGTTGGGGATGGGAGGATCACTACTAAGCACTGTGGAGTCTATTTGAGTCCCTGGCAGTATCTGTTCGATATGGTCTGGCTCTGTATCCCCATCCAAATCTCATCTCAAATTTTAATACCCGTGTGTCAAGGGAGGGACCTGTAATCCCCGCGTGTCAAGGGAGGGAGGTGATTGGATCATGGGGACAGTTAACCCCATGGTGTTCTCGTGATAGTGAGTGAGTTCTCACGAGATCTGATGGTTTTGTAAGGCAGTTTTCCCTGCTCTTGTTTACTCTTTCTCACCAGCATCATGTAAGATGTGCCTGCTCCCGCTTCCGCCATGATTGTAAGTTTCCCGAGGCCTCCTCAGCCATGTGGAACTGTGAGTCAATTAAATCTCTTTTCTTTATGAATTACCCAGTCTTGGGCATGTCTTTATAGCAGTGTGAAAATAAATGAATACACTGTCTATCTGTCTGTCTCTCTCTCTGTTATTTAAGATCAGAACAGGACTTACTGTATGACAGAAACACAGCTGAAGGGGTGTTAAGAAAGTCCGGAGCTTATGAAGACGTTCCCTGACCTCTCATTTTTGTTAACTGGGGCTTCATTCCAGAGAATAAGAGCTTCTTTATGGGTTCAGACACTTCTGGCTGCAATTAGCCGATTGTTAATTTATGTCTGAGTGTTGGAGGCTTTAGTTAGATAAAATATTTAAAGGATTTAGTCTCAGTGAAAAGAACTTTAAGTAAGAATGGCTTTGAGGAAAAGAGAAAAGTTAGATTCCAGCTTTCCTTCTGGGTGCTGACTATGGGGAGTGGGGAAGTAGGTTATGAGATAATAAGAGCTGTATTGTCAATTGTTGCATTCTTTTAGAGGCCCCCACGACTTTAGATTTCCTTAATATCTTTCTCCGTTTATAGTTAATTTAAAAAAATATTGAGCACTTTATATGTGTCCACGCATTCTATTGCCCTGGAGCAAACTCTAGTGATCAGCACGTCCATAATCCTTGCTCTTATGGAACTCACAGTCTAGTGGGGAACTACACAAAAACACTGCAAAGTTGTAACCAATGTTTATGGTTTATGGTGTTATGAGCGTTGAGGTTGTTAGGGAAGACTGTTTTTGTGTGATGCCTTCATCAGCGTTGGGGTTGCTATAGCCCATTTTTTTGTGGCTATCAGCTTTAGATACTTTTATTAGGTCTTAAAAAGAATATTCTAGTAATTAATCATATAGATTGTAGATGGGTTGCTGGATTGCATTGATTTTTAAACAGATATATATACACACACACATACATGGAAGCACACATACATATAAGTATATATATATCTGTGTATATGTTACATGTGTATATATATGGATACACATATATATGGGTGTGTGATTACATAAGCAATGTAAAGTGATTGTAGAGAATTTGGAATATCATACAACTACAAAAAAATTAAACTTACCCGGAAATAATTAATGTTAATGTCTATCTACATACCTATCTCTAGTCTTTTTTTCTAGACATACATAGATTTAAAAATATAATTTGGATCATATTGCAAAGATGAGTTTGCATTTTCATTGAATCACGACCATTTCTCTTGTCATAAAATAATCTTTAAAGGAAATTTTTTTACTTCATTATACTCTATATTTCTATCAGAATTTATGTAATTATTCCTTTATTGAACACTAGTAATGTGTCCCATTTGCTACTATAAATAATGCTGTGAAGTGCAAGTTTCTGTAGTTTATGACAATTTTCTTTTTTTTTCTATTTTTTATTTTGAAACATTTTATTTTATTTTTTTCGATTCTTTTTTTATTTTATTTTATTATTATTATACTTTAAGTTTTAGGGTACACGTGCACAATGTGCAGGTTAGTTACATATGTATACATGTGCCATGCTGGTGTGCTGCACCCATTAACTCGTCATTTAGCATTAGGTATATCTCCTAAAGCTATCCCTCCCCCCTCCCCCGACCCCACAACAGTCCCCAGAGTGTGATGTTCCCCTTCCTGTGTCCATGTGTTCTCATTGTTCAATTCCCACCCATGAGTGAGAATATGCGGTGTTTGGTTTTTTGTTCTTGTGATAGTTTACTGAGAATGATGATTTCCAATTTCATTCATGTCCCTACAAAGGACATGAACTCATCATTTTTTATGGCTGCATAGTATTCCATGGTGTATATGTGCCACATTTTCTTAATCCAGTCTATCATTGTTGGACATTTGGGTTGGTTCCAAGTCTTTGCTATTGTGAATAGTGCTGCAATAAACATACGTGTGCATGTGTCTTTATAGCAGCATGATTTATAATCCTTTGGGTATATACCCAGTAATGGGATGGCTGGGTCAAATGGTATTTCTAGTTCTAGATCCCTGAGGAATCGCCACACTGACTTCCACAATGGTTGAACTAGTTTACAGTCCCACCAACAGTGTAAAAGTGTTCCTATTTCTCCACATCCTCTCCAGCACCTGTTGTTTCCTGACTTTTTAATGATTGCCATTCTAACTGGTGTGAGATGGTATCTCATTGTGGTTTTGATTTGCATTTCTCTGATGGCCAGTGATGGTGAGCATTTTTTCATGTGTCTTTTGGCTGCATAAATGTCTTCTTTTGAGAAGTGTCTGTTCACGTCCTTTGCCCACTTTTTGATGGGGTTTTTGTTTTTTTCTTGTAAATTTGTTTGAGTTCATTGTAGATTCTGGATATTAGCCCTTTGTCAGATGAGTAGGTTGTGAAAATTTTCTCCCATTTTGTAGGTTGCCTGTTCACTCTGATGGTAGTTTCTTTTGCTGTGCAGAAGCTCTTTAGTTTAATTAGATCCCATTTGTCGATTGTTTATGACAATTTTCTTAGGCTAGATTTTGAGAAGAAAAATAACAGGGTCAAAGGGAGTGAAATTTTAAGGCTTGTGATATGTATTGCAAAATTGCTTTCCAAATAGGTAATATGAATCTAGCTCCCATTAGCAAAGTACGAGAGTGATTATTTTATTGGTTACCCTGTCATTGCTGAATATGATTATTGTTAATTAGATGGTTGAAAAATATTATCTTCTTTTTATTTCTATTCTGGTCTACTAGTGGAATTAAATTCTTTTTTTTTTTTTCCTTGAGACAGTCTCTCTCTGTCACCAGGCTGGAGTGCAGTGGCGCAATCTCGGCTTACTGCAACCTCTGCTGCCCAGATTCAAGCGATTCTCCTACCTCAGCCTCCTGAGTAACTGATTAAATTCTTTTTTATACAGCTATTAGTAATTAGTACTTTTTTAATGAATCTCAGTTTATGTTCTTTGCTCGTTTCTTTATTATGGTTTTTAGTACTTGTTTCATAAAAACTTTTTATTTATTAAGGATGCCAATAATTTGTCATATGCAAAGTTTTCTGAGTTATTTAACAGAAGTTTCTAATTTGTATGTAATTAGATCTACTTGTCTTTTCTTTTTGATTTCTAGCTTTTATATGCTCAGAAAGTCCCTATCCTATTAATCAGATATTTTGTCTATGTGTTTGAAAGCTAGATGAATTTTTAATATGGTGCCCATAAGATACTTCAGCAACCTGGTGCAGTGCCTAATAAATACGGCACTTGGGGACATGATGTGTGGTTACTAGAAGTTTGCCTAATAGTTAGATCTCAATAGTCATTGGTCACTGGGATGAATATTCATTAAACCATGTTTTGAAAGAGGAATAAATATTACCCAGTCAAACAAAAGGGAGAAGAATCTTCCAGATAAGGGACCCATGACATGAAAGGGTACTGAGGGAAGAAACCAAAACCATGATGTGCAAGGAATGCCTGCAGTAGGAGCTCAGCATACATGGTAGGGAAGGTGTTAGTTAGGCATGGCCAGATCATGCAATTTTCAGGCCATGATGAGAAACTTAACTTTACATAATAAAAAATGAGAAATCATTACAGGGGTTTAAGTAGGAAAGTGATGTGGGCCATATTGACATTGGGAAATTTAGGTACATTACTTCAGTTTACTAAAAATAGTGGAGAAGAGAATTGGAGTAGATGAGATTTGAGTCCTGGCAATCCATTAGGGAAAAAAGCAAGTTACACTTAGCAGCATTTAACAAGTGTTGGCTGGGCATGACGGCTTACATCTGTAATCCCAGCACTTTGGGAGGCCAAGGCAGGAAGATTGCTTGACACCAGGAGTTTGAGACCAGCCTGGGCACCATAGTGAGACCCCTTCTCTACAAAAAATACAAAAAGTTAGTTGGGTGCCTATAGTTCCAGCTACTTGGGAGGTTGAGGCAAGAGGATCTCTTGAACCTAAGAGGTCGAGACTGCTGTGAGCTATGGTCATGCCACTTTATTCCAGCCTGGGTGAGAAAGTGAGACACTGTCTCAAAAAAAAAAAAAATGTGGAAGGTAGTATCATTTGAGCTAGAGAGGAATACATTCAGGAGATATTTAGATGGTAGAATTTTTCCACTTCCCCTTGATCCTCAAAGGAGGGCCAGGCTCATGCCTGTAATCCCAGCACTTTGGGAGGCTGAGGTGGGTGGATCACCTGAGGTCAGGAGATTGAGACCAGCCTAGCCAACATGGTGAAACCCCATCTCTACCAAAAATACAAAAATTAGCTGGGTGTAGTGGGGGGCGCCTGTAATCCCAGCTACTCAGGAGGCTGAGGCAGCAGAATCTCTTGAACCCGGGAGGTGGAGGTTGCAATGAGCCAAAATCATGCCATTGCACACCAGCCTGGGCGACAGAGTAAGACTCTGTCTCAACAAAACAAAACAAAACAAAACAAAACAAAACAAAAAACAAAGAACACAGCATAGCATAGAGAAAAAAAGATCTGGATTGGAAATCTGAAGCCTGGCTCCACCACCAGCACCATGATCTTTACTAGTTACCGCCCCTCTTTGGGCCTCTGCTTCCTTATTTGTATAAGGACTTTCTGAACTAGATGATCTTTCAAGTGTCTGGCAGTTTTAACAGTTCTGTGTTCTTGTAGTTTTAGGCACCAGCTTAGTGTTTCGAAACTGTAAAATAGCCTGAGAAATCTTGTGAAAATAGGAACTTGCACTTTTCTAGGATTTTTGTTTCCTGTTTTTATAAAATTTGAGCTAGTGAGGACTAGATATCAGGATGAGCCCCTGCCTGCCTCTTGGCCAGCTTTGTAGAGGGGTTTCTGATGCCCAGAGGAGAGGCAGTTTGAGTAAGGGCAGCCGACAGCAAGCATGGAGCTCGCACACAGCTCTCTCACCTTCCAGGCGTGGCTCAGTGGCACCATCCTTGTGGCCTCCTGTCTTGTGACCATGAGCAGACACGCTCGAATATGATGGCCATGTAGCCAACTAACTACAGCTGTTGGAAGCTCAAACCCGTGGTTCAAATCCATTGGCAATTTTGGTAAAATCTAGGGTTTGGCTCATTCAGTCTAACAATGCTCACCCGACTGTGTGGCCAGTAATTTACCAAAAACAGTATAGCTTGTTGCCATTTTCATCTTTAGTGGAGGCAGAAAAATGGAAGGATATAGAAAGAGAAATGTCTCGCCTTTCAGAAGCTCCTTGCTCTTTGGTATTTAGTTTGCTATTTTCTGTCATTTTTGTCTTGAGTCATTAGAGTTGGGTTTCTATTCTGCTGTCTGCCTTGCAATGTTATCTAAGGAATCTATAAGCAGCTTAACCCTGTCAAGGGAAGATTGTACTAAAACAGCCTGTTCAGGAAGCCCCGGAATTCCACGCTTCAAGCCATTAGCTGTGTCTTGCTTACATGAAGCTTATCACGCCACCCTCAGAAAATTTCCATCTTATCATGGGTGGCATTGTAAATAATGGAAAAAACTGTCTGAAACTGTTTGAATGTTTTCTTAGATTATTTGGAAATTTCCAGCTTTGTGCACTAGACAGAAGACCTTTGACCTCTGGGATGACAGCATAAAGGCGAGGTATGCCTTCTCTTACTTAGCCAGGGAGGGCCCATAATGACTGTGCAGACACTTTCTATTATTTTTGTCATGAAGTCTCTGAATTTAGTCACCGAGCCTATGGGAAACAAATTCGCTTTAGGAAAAAAAGCTTAGCAAGAAGAATTCATTCCTCAAGTGTAACACCTTTTTTTTTTTGAGATGGAGTTTCACTCTTATTGTCCAGGCTGGAGGGCTGGAGTGCAAATGGAATGACCTTTGCTCACTGCATCCTTGCCTCCCAGGTTCAAGCAATTCTCCTTCCTCAGCCTGTGGAGTAGCTGGGATTACAGGCACCCACCACCACGCCCAGCTAATTTTTTGGTATTTTTAGCAGAGATGGGGTTTTACCATGTTGGCTAGGCTGGTCTCAAACTCCTGACCTCAAGTGATCCGCCTGCCTTGGCCTCCCAAAGTGCTGGGATTACAGGTGTGAGCCACCGCGCCCAGCAAGTGTAACACTTTTAAAAGTCTTTTATTTATCTGCCTATAATCTTAAGAGTGAGTTTTTAATTAAATTTTGTCACTGAAAATTTATTATTCCTTTAGGAAGCAATTTTGTGGGGGGTGCTTAGGTTAATATGTAATTATATACTTAAAATTCTTCTAGGTTCATTTAAAGATAAAGTAATATATCAGTTATTACAAGATGCCAAAGGCTAAAACATGCAATTTTCTCAGTCCAGCTCACTTTTTGTTTCCAAAGCCCTTTGCGTGCATTAACAATCTTTACACATTATGAAGTCACTGTCACCATTTAGCCCACCTTTGCATCATGGGCTAAAATGGATGCAAAGGGTTGGTTAACTCAAAGCCATGTACTTTATTCCACCTAAATTTTGTTCATTCTGTTATTCAACCTGAAATATCCTTTCCCCTCAATTTCTGCTCTTGAAAATTGTATTTGTCTCTTAAGATTCAGATCAAATGTTACCTTTCCTTACCTCCTAGGGTAGATTTCTAAAGAAAAGGATCTGTGAACATTTAGGAAAGCAAGCAGTGGTCACCAGGAATTTGTGTGGATTGCTGATAAAGAAGTCATTCTGCACTAACTTCATCTCTTCTTTGGCATTATGGCTCATCTGATAAATAAATGCAATAGACATATCTTTGGATTTCAGTAAGTCTTTGATAGAGTCTCTCTTGATAGGCTTTTGGTCTATCAATAGTACAATTAGGGGGATTAGTAACTGGTTAAATGGCTAAAGCCACAAATGACTGAATAATGGCTTTTGGCCTGTGAAATGTTTCCCGTGAAATGCTGGCATGCATTTGTCCTTGGCCTTGTCTTAGAGAAAAAAATTATTAATGATGAATCAGTCAGAATAGATGTAGATAATGTTGTAGTATTGAAGACCCCCCACCCCATCCCCACTGCCAATTTAGTGGTTTAAAACAATAAATATTGATTTCTCTCACACTACTTGTTCATCTTGAGATGATGGGGGCTGGATGGGTGGGGTCTTTGCTTTGGGTTATTATTGCAGTCATTATTTGGAACATCGTTGGTTGCCAAGGCCGTGTGAAAAGAGATGGTGAGGAAGCCCATATGGATGCACAATCATACACACCTCAAGCGAATGGGTGTGCAAGGTGGCAGTGTGCCTGCAAGGAGAGAAATGCCATGTTTGTGAAAAGCCCTAATGACCACCACACCCATTGGGATGGAGACAAGGTGTTGGTGGATGACACAAAATTAGGTGTATAGTGAATAGGATTTTCCCTCAGAGGACCTGATAGGAGGTTCTGAACTTTTTCAGTAATTATTTAGATGACTCTGGGCAGATCACTTAACTTTCTTCAGTCTTGGTTTCCTTACCTATAAAATAAGACCATCAATGATATTAATGTGTCTGGGTGATGGTGAGGTGCTGTCTGGCTGGTACTGGTGTCTCTGAGCTTGGAGTCAGGTTTCTCTATTGGTGCTTTATTCTTAGATGTATAAAAGATGTTAATTGTAAAATTTTTATTATGAATGGTACCATTATCAATTTTTAAAAATTGGCTTTTTAAAGTTTAATGTAATTTGTTTTGAATTGTATATTACATTTGTCTGATATATTTTTGCCAAACTTAAAAAACAATGTGTCAAATCTCTTATAGATAGCTCATTGTTATTTATTCAGTCTGAAAGCCTTTTTCTTTTTTAGTGCAGCCATTTGATTCATTTATATTTATTCCCAGCACTTTAAATTAATTTTTCTTTCAGGCATCTTAACTTACACTTTCGTGTCTATATTTCCCTTTTATTCTGATTTGTGCTGTATATACTACTTGCTTTGCACTTACCTCTCTGTAAACATCCTGGTTTTCAATCTACAAATATATACCTTAAATAAAGAAAACCCTAACTCATAAAGCTCATCTTTTTTGAAATATAAAAATCAAGAATAAAAATAAGCATTTATGACTCCAAATTTTGAATGCTGAGCTATGTGGGACTTTAAAAGTTTAATGTGTGATTATAAATGCCACATTTAATTTTTTAAAGTGGTCAATATGTATCTCTTTATAAAATATTTTTCTTTTTTTCTGTTAAGATTTGCAGTGATTATTCAGACCTATTAAGCTGGTGCAAAAGTAATTGCGTTTTTTTGCTATTACTTTTAATGGCAAAAACCATGATTACTTTTGCACCAACCTAATATATCTGTAATTTAACAGGTTTTAATGCTTCCTGATAATCCTTTTTAGTTACAACTTCTCTCTTCTTGAGTTCTTTTTTGTTTTATTTTGTTTTTGTTTTTTGGGACAAGATCTCACTCTGTCGTCCAGGCCGGAGCACAGTGGTGCGATCACAGCTTGCTGCAGCCTTGACATCCTTGGTTCAAGTGATCCTCCCACCTCACCCTCCCCAGGAACCATGCCTGGCCAAGTTTTTATGTTTTTTGTAAAGACTGGGTTTCATCGTTTTCCCCAGGCTGGTCTCGAACTTCTGGGCCCAAGTGATCCACCATCCTCGGCTTCCCAAAGTGCTGAGATTACAGTCATAAGCCAATGCACTTGGCCTCTTCTTGGGTTCTTAATTGCATTTCATTTCTGTGTACTAGGGACTGTGTACTGCAGGAACTTTATTCAGAAAGATATTAGGAGATTTTCTGAGCCTCTGCATCTGAGGATGCCTTTCTGCTGTCTTTCTACAAGAAGATCAATGACTATATATGAATTCTTGGGTCATACTTTTTTTCACTTAAATTCCGGAAATGCTGCTCCATTGCTTTAGTGTCTAGTGCCTTGTATGAAGTTGGCATGCTTTGCCAAGCTTATTTAAAATTAGAGTTGCCGAGGATAAGTCTAAAGTTGACTTTTGATCCTTTGTAGGAAAAGCAGCCACCTCCCATTCTCTAGGCCTAACCAGTCTCTGGGGCCCCTGGCATTTGTCCTGCCCCAGGTGCTGCTGTGATGACCAGCTTTTTGTGGCCTCCAGTGGACTTCATATGGACATAGCTGACCATGCCTTGCCTTGTCAGTCCCACATCCCTCACCTTCGGACCTGGGCTTCCCTGATGATACAGAGGCACTGGATATCTTGAGACTTGCTCACCATGACGTATGTGCACCCAGAAATGCATGGAAGTTTACATCACCAGGGGAACATTTTTGGCCAACACGAGGTGGGGAGGTAGTGGGTAAAATGTTTTCCCTTCCTTCTCAGGACAGAATTGCCATGGCTCAAAAGGCCCCATGAAATTTTGAGAAATCTGTTATGCTTGATACTAAGGATACCTTGGATATTTGCTCTTCCTTGCTCTCTTCCTTTCTCCCAACTTCTGCTTCCCTGGGGTTGTTTTACACCCACCAAAATAATAGCACCTAAACCTTTGCCTCAGGCTTTGTCTTTACAGAAACCCGGGCTAAAACAACAGGTAACAAAAACAGGTGGTTTTTGCTTGAATACTTCTAGAATTTTTTCTTTGTTTTTGGAATTTAGAAAATTTACTAAAACAAACTAGGTATAAACTTCAAAACTGCTGCCTGGATCATTGTGAGAACTCTCTACATCCAGACTTGGATTTAAAAAAAAAATCAGGATAGTTTTTTCTAGTATTTTATCTATTCGTACTGTTTTATTGTTTATTTTTAGAAATGCTTATTTTGGTTAAATCCTTACTCAAATATATATAGACATTTGAATAGTTCTGCTTTTACCATGGCTTCTCCTTTTGTTCACAGATTATGTGCTTTTGTATTTTATTAGCAACATGAAGAATGTGTTACAATTGTTTTCTTCTTTGTGCTTGCAATGTGTGCTTTAGAAGGCAATGAGTCCCTCAGAGTCCTCTGGCCTTTCTTCTCATCTCTGTGCTTGGGAATGTTTCCACATGCCCAGGTTTATTCTCCTTTACTTATCCATGTGAAGAGAGGTCTGTGAAGTCCCAATTTTTAAGAACAGATAAGACACAGGAATTGCTCAGTGGGGCACAGTCTCACTTTGGTAAGGTACAAAGGGTGCTGTCTGGGGCTCAAAAAAGGACTGAAAAAGACGCATGGAGGGTGCTGAGTTGGCAACCTGGAAGAGGGGGTGGTGCTGGAAGAAGTGGCTGCAGCTGTGGGACCTCATTTCATGGAAGCTGCTCTTGAGCCCCTGCGGCCCAGATACCTGGGAGAAACAGGGTCCTGGGAGAAAAGGCTTACTCTTATGCCTTCGATCAACAAACAACAGTTTCCTGGACCACGAGCAAACTGGACCAGCTGGGAGCAGGTAGAGACAGATGTATGGGTAGAGGGAAGTCAATATACCTGTAGTTTCCTGCAGAAACAGAACAGTCTTAGGGCAGTGCAGGATGGAAAGACACACTCCAGAGCCTGAGGCACCAAAGCGGAACAAGCATAGGGGCTGGCTGCCTGCCGTAGATCCGGGGGGATTATTTAATGTTGTATTGGAATCGAGAGTGCTGTAATTTCTAAGACTTTATGTTATTGCATGGACAATTTTTCTCATTTTATGGTATTTCCTTTGTTCATGTAGCTGATTTTGGTGGGGTGGTTTTTAGAATGTTCTCTTGTTTGTTAGCTAGAAGCCCAAGGGCATTTCTTTGTCCCCAAGGACAATGCTCCAATCCAAAGGATTTGCATTTAGGAATTTCAGGCACCAGTTGGCAAACAGGGGAATCTGTGAGCTCTCCTGCCCGAATTCAGGATGGACCTAAGACATTTTAGAATCCAGCCTTAGGTGAGACCACTAGGTGAGTTTCTGAGAAATGATCCCGGCAGCCGACCAACTCAGTCTCTGCAGCCTTGTAACACATTTGCTAGATTCAAGCACTCTAGTGAAACACAAATACACATTATGTAGCAAACAGAATTGGGATAGGTTACGCAGAGCTAAGGCATTAAACATCCCCCTTCCCCCCCGACTCTGCAACGATTCTAATAGCCAGGCACAAGCAGCGTCAGGATCTATGAGTAGCAGCTGCAGCGTTTAAAGAAACATCAGCTTCTGCACGTGCGTTCGTGGCGGGCCTGTCAGTGTGCTTTTCAGCCACACCTGCTTGCCCAGATGGTGGCCTCTGTGAGCGGCCTCAGCTCCTTGAGGAAGGACAGTCCCGGATTGTTTCACAGAGGTTTACTGATGGGAAAATAACCACCCATCACCTCAGGGAACATTCTCACACATTTTCTTTATCATGCATTAAAAAAGTTACCAGTTTTTCTTTTTTTCCCCGTAAGACACCAGAACTTCAAGTCTTTTGCAATAAGCCTGGAACACAAACCCATTCATTGGTTCCAAAGTGGATTTGCACAGTCTCCACGAAAACTGCCAGGGGCTAGGTGGGGCCCTGGTGACCCAGGCCAGGCCACTGAACCAGAGCTGGCTCTGGGATTTGAAATGACGTCCACTCCTTGTGCTGTTTGGGCTAAATCTAAAAGAGTAGCTCAGCTGCCTGTGTTTTTTGACTCTGGGAAACTCTTTTCCCTCATGACTTTCCCAGCACAGCCTTACCTCTGTTCCTACACAGTCTCCTTCATGCGTTCTTTTCTGGGCCCTGAAATGTTCCTGTCTTCAGAGCCATGTCCTTGGCCCTCACCCTTTCCCCCTCAGCACTTTTCTGGGGTCATCCAGATTCCTGACTTCCATACCCATGCTACTGCCTCCCTTTGGGACATCTCCTGGGTCTCCTACAGCCATCTCAAACTTCTGTTGTCCTCTGTTTTCTGCCTCAGTTACTAATTTCCATGTCTCCCAAAAGTTGACCTCATGCCCCAGTCTCCTCCTGGGATTATGGGTCTTTCTTTGTTCTAGCCTTTTCTCCTCTCTCCTTGGTTTTTCACTGTTTGCAAAACTTTTCTGCTTTTTCATCTGGAAAAATCCTTGCTTAAAAACAGTCCTGCTCATAGGCTAAAACCTTTGTGGAACTTCACCCAACCCCTGCTTCCCATGCTGGAATTAATTGCTGCTTTTGTTGGTAAAATAAGCATGACCTAGAACCTGCTGGATGCCAAGGCACTAGGGACCCTCAGAGTCTGGTGTGGGGGATGGACCGTGGTTAGTTAGCATTTGAAGCAGTACAATAAAGATATGGCCGAAGAGCTGTGGGAATACAAAGGAGGGAGTCACTAATGCTCCATTTTAGAAATCCCCATGTAGGGGAAAATTAAATCAGAGAGATGGGAGCAGCATGTGTCCCTAGGTGACATCTGTGGTCCACTCCAAGCAGCCGTGTTTCAAATGCAGATCTGCACCTGGCAAGGCTTTCTTTTTGTTTACCTCACCTAGCCACCAATCCTCCCTTACTTCCAAACACATCTATCATCTATTATTTCCATCGTGAGGTGCCACAGAGCAAAGACAGTATCATTTCTCCTTTTTCCTCTTTTGAGATCTCAGCATGAACTCATGGCTATAATATCCTTAACTCCTTCAACATGACATTATGATGTTAGCAAAAACTATGCCTGAAAAATAAAAACAATCTTAAGTGGCACCCACTCATAATGAACTTCTGGGTTCTGCACCCTTTACAGACCTTCTGATCAGAGATTGTCCCTCTGCCCTGGGGTCCTTGCATTTCTTTCCTGTGGGCTTTGTTGTTTACCACATGCTGTTCTGATCATGCTATCTTTCATTTAAATAGAAAGATAGCATGATGATGAAATGAAAATGATCCTAGGGTTGCTGTGAGTGTAGGATACACCAGTACCTGATGCTCACAGTTTGACAGGTCAGATCAAATTGTTATTCCAGAGCTGAGGGGAGAGACCAGGCCTCCTCTGGGAACTGGGACAGTGAGGAGAAACAAGCATCTGGTCACAGCCCCATCCCATGGACTCTGTCAGGGTTTAGGAGCTAACTTGCAGGGTGAACCTGTGGACAGTGAATTTTAGAGATAGAAGGGAGTTTGGCAATAGTCTAGTCTAACACTATTATTTTACAGATGGTGACATGGAAGCTCAGAGAGGTAAAGACGTGTGTTTATGGTTCATGGAGGATTCGTGGCAGCCAGTGTGGAAGTCAGTGTGCCTGAGGCCCTCCCTGTTTAGTGGTGTCCATTCCACACTACACTGTCATCCCTGGAGCTCTGCTTGTTGTTGCTTGGAGCTATGAGCTTTGGTCATGAGTACAGCCCTATGGGGTAGATATATCCTAACTTATGGGTGAGGACACAGAGGTGTAAAGAAAAAGAAGTTGCCTAAGATCACAGGGAATCCTTCTAAAACTGGACAGTCTCACCTACAAGATGGGAATAGAAATACCAATTGATGGAATTATAAGAAATTATGGGTATAAAATTTGTCAGGATATCATGAGCTATTAATTCATATGTTTTTTTCTTCACATTTCCTTTCAGCTTGTGACATTCTTTTATTTAGATAGCTAGATTAGAGGGAATCAGAGAGAATTAAGCCAGGGACAAAAGAAGTCACATTCTTCCTTCTTAGTTTTAAAAGTCTTTTTTTATGGCTGCATATTCCATATGGAATGTGCATATAACAGTATTCCATGGTGTATATGTGCCACATTTTCTTAATCCAGTGTATCATTGATGGACATTTGGGTTGGTTCCAAGTCTTTGCTATTGTGAATAGTGCTGCAGTAAACATACGTGTGCATGTGTCTTTATAGTAGCATGATTTGTAATCCTTTGGGTATATGCCCAGTAATGGGATCGCTGGGTCAAATGATGTGTTCTCACTCATAGGTGGGAATTGAACAATGAGAACACTTGGACACAGGGTGGGAAACATCACACATGGGGGCCTGTCATGGGGTGGGGGACAGGGGGAAGGATAGCATTAGGAGAAATACCTAATATAAATGACAAGTTAATGGGTGCAGCAAACCAACGTGGCATGTGTATACCTATGTAACAAACCTGCATGTTGTGCACATGTACCCTAAAATTTTAAGTATAATAATAATAATAATAAAGTCTTGGTCCTTGCTGTGGATATTAGCCTGTTTTCATCTCTCAAGAGTTCTGAGGCCCTTCCTATTTTGGGGATTCCTCCATCACATGAGTCTTGGTGGAAGGCAGGGTCCTATCTCCTGCTTGAAAATATATGGGGCTGGATGTTCCATTTTTTCATAGAACAGATTTCCAGAACAGAGAAGTGACAAAGCCCTCTGGGTAAGGAAGATGGGGTAGAGAATTGGAGAGGATGGTGGCGGGATCTCAGAGAAGGCTGTGTGTCTTGCCCCTCCCTCTCATCCAGTGGAGTTGGCTGTAAAAGGGAATGATGTCAGAACATACTGAGAAGTCTGAGTTCAAGGCTAGAGGGGATGTGTGCAGTATTCTCCTCTGGAGCCCTGGGAGAAGGCTGCCTCCCATAGCATCCTCATGGAGCCAAAAGTGCTTACAAACACTATCTCAGTGATATTTCTTTCTTTCTTTTTTTTTTTTTTTTTGAGATAGAGTCTCACTCCTTCCCCCAGGGTGGAGTGCCGCGGTGCAATCTCAGCTCACTGCAACCTCCACCTCCCGAGTTCAAGCAATTCTCCTGCCTCAGCCTCCTGAGTAGCTGGGATTACAGGCGTTTGCCACCACGCCCAGCTAATTTTTGTGTTTTTAGTAGAGACAGGGTTTCACCATGTTGGTCAGGCTGGTCTCAAACTCTTGACCTCGTGATCTGCCTGCCTTGGCCTCCCAAAGTGCTGGGATTACAGGCGTGAGCCACTGCGCCTGGCCAACATTTCATTTTCAAATGTTAAATTAACATATATGTTCTCTACTGACCATGAGAATTCTTAAGATAACTGTGTGGCAGGTTTAATGTAATGGACAAAGAGTGCCAGCCTGCTGTTGGACTTCAACTCTTTTGGGCATGCTGAGGCCAAAAAGTCAGACATAAAGACTTAAGTCAGTCGTCCAAAGACTGGCAGCTTGATATCATGCAGGCAAGTTATCCAGATGACTGAATTTTGTCTTTTTCTGCTTGTGTTTTGGGATATAGCTGTTTATGTATGTTTGTATGTTCTGTTGTGTTTCTGTCAGGCATGAGTCACTAAATTTTACATGAGCTAAATCCTTCTTGGAGATGTGTTCAGGCTCAGAGCTCAACTTTGTGGCAAATTCTGGCTTCTTGGTGCTAGCATTCCAGGTGCTGATTCTGTTTCTCATCTCTTCCTGATGCCACACCCCTTCCTGTTCTTATGCCTCCTGCCATGTGGTTAGAGAGTGATGGGCTGAAGAGGTTAGTCCCACAGACGCCTGGGCACCAGCCCTGCCTCAGCAGCACCTGCTATTTTTTATTTCTTGTTTTTCCCAACCTCAGCCCCTGGCAAGTACCATTCTACTTTCTGTCTCTGTGAGTCTGACTACTCTAAGTACCTCATCTAAGTGGAATCATGCAGTTTTTGTCTTTTTGTGACTGGCTTATGTTACTTAGCATAATGTCCTCAAGGTTTATCCATGTTGTAGCATGTGTTAGCATTTCCATCCACTTTAAGGCCAAATGACATTCCTTTGTATGTATACACCACAGTTTGTTCATTCATCCATTAGTGAACATTTGGATTAAGGACTACAACTTACACGTGAGTGCAATATTTGGGGAGGCAGTGTGTGTGTGAGGGAAAAACACCATGAACTTTATGGTCAACAGGCTTGGGTTCCAGTCATGGCTCTGCTGCTTATTAGCAAAACCTTGAAAAAGTTACTTAGCCTCTCTTTAAAAAATTTTTTTAAAATTTAAAGTATATCTTGAATGCAAAAGAGAATGTAAATGTCCATGTCCAGTTTGGAGAGCAATAATATAATAATACAAAAATAGAGCAAGCAGCCATATACTGACCACCCAGACTAAGAAAGTGAACATTACTCGGACCTTTGAAAGTCTTCAGTACCCCTCCTGGTTGACTCTTTTCACTTCTGTCCTGAACTAGTATCCTAAATTTCATGCAAATTAGTCTTGTGTTTTTCTCTGCAGTTTTACCATACATGTAGATCTCTAAACAATGTATTGTTTGATTTTGGGGTGCTTTTTGGACTTTATATTAATGAAATTTCACTGTTATTTTTCCTTTAAGCTTTAATTTTTTGAGACTCACCCTTGTTGAAATGGATAGCTATAGTTGATTCATTTTTATTATTCTAAACCCTCCCTCCCTCCCTCCCTCCCTCCCTCCCTCCCTCCCTCCCTCCCTCCCTCCCTCCCTCCCTCCCTCCCTCCCTCCCTCCCTCCCTCCCTGCCTTCCTTCCTTCCTTCCTTCGTAGAAGGTAGGCTCCTGCCTCCTACTTGAAAATATATGAGACTTCCTTCCTTCTTTCCTTGTTAATTTTTATACTACTGTAAACTATGCTGTCATGAACTTTCCCACACATATTTCCTGGTACATGCATGAGAGTATCTTTAGGGTATCTCCATAGGAGTGGAATTACTTGGGCTTAGGGTAATTGCATGTTCAACTTTATTAGGTATTGCTCAGTTGTTTCCTAAAGTGGTTATCCCAAGTTGTTCTCCCACCAGGAGTGCATGAAAATCTCCCTTGTGCCACATCTTTGCCAACATCTGCCATGACTTTAAAAATCTTCTGTGAATCTAGTGGATGTGAAATGGCTTTACCTTCCCTTTAAAAATATTTAGTCTCAGCTCTTCTTATTGTGCACTTCTGTGGCGATGAGTGCAGTGTATGTAGTGTACCAACGAGAATTATTTTAGAGCAAGATTATCCTTCCATGAACGAAGCTGGTGGAGCATCACAGATAGTAACTCTGTAGAGATTCCTATTATTGATGAGAATCAATACTAATATAAACATTGACTAATTCCTAAGCTGACTTCTTGCCTTCCCCCAGGAGTAAAAGGGATTTTTTACTGGTCCCCAGCTCCAAATCCTGGTGTTAGGCATCGAGAAGTATCAATCAGGCTTCTACTGGAGACATCACGAAGGATGCAGAAAATACAGGTCATCACCTAATCATAAAAGGGAGGAGATGATCTGCCGAGTTCCAGACAAAGGATAGATACTTTCCTGTATGTAAATCCCTGCAATATACTCTTCAAGGTAGGGGTAACAGCTGATATAGGGGTAACATTCTTAAGGACGGAGAACCAGACCCAGAGTTGAGTCAGTCATGTAAAAATATATTTTAGTTCTGACTGTTCCAAATACTGTCCTTGAACACAAAATGAATATACAAGGTTCCTGCCCTCAAGAGTTTTATACCCAGTCTGGTAGAAAAAAACAGATGTGAATACATCTATAATTGCATTTTCATATGTTAAGGGAGATGCATGATAGAGGTATATTATAGATACAGGGAAGGCTTCTTAGAGAAGGAGACACTTGAACTGAGCCTTGAAGGATCCATAAGAGCTTATCAGGCAGCAAGAGGGACATTTCAAGTAGAGAAGACAACATGAGCAAAGTAACAGGACTGTGAAGGAGCATTTTATTTCTCAGGAGTTCCAGGAGTTCAGTAGCTAGTGAAAGGAGAAAGAGGATTTTTGGAGTCACAGGCAGGAGATAGATCTTGCAGGACTTGTATGAGTCCAATGCAAGGAGTTTGAGCTTTATGGGAGCCTTTGATAAAGCAGGAGGATAACATGGTTAGATTTTGGTTCTAGAAAAATCACTCTGATGCCTATGTAAATTGGAGGGACAAGACTAGGGGCAGGGAGGATAGGATGTAGTAATGATAGTTCAAGCAAGAGATGAGGAAGTCCTGAATTAGGTGAGGCAGTGAAGACACATTTCAGTTCTTCTCAGGTTTTTGTGACTAGCAGACATGGTGATTGAGAGAGTGGTCCGTGTTCAGGATGCCTCCTGGGTTTTTGTTTCTGTTGTAGACTGGACAATGGCACCATTCACCGGGACAGTGAATACATGAAGATGAGTAGGCTTGGGGTGAGACATTGACAATGACCTCAGGGATGGACATGTTGAATTTGTGGGGTCTGTAGGACATTCAAATAGAAATGTCCAGTAGTTTCTAGGGTGACCAGCTCATTCTGATTTGTCTGGGACTTTCTTAGTTTTAAAACTGAAAGTCTTGCAGCCCAAGAAATCCTTCAGTCCCAAGAAAACTGGAATGGTCTAGAACTCAGTAGAGTTTAGACTAGAGAGACTGATTTGGAATTTATGGAAGCCATAGGCATGGATGAACATTCATAGGGTGTGTGGAGAGAGAGAAGAGAAGAAGGCCAAAGGTTGTTCCTGAGCAAACCAACCTTTGATAGGTAGGAGAGAAAGAGGAATTCATGAAGGGGCCTCAGATGGGAAGCCTGGAGAGACAGGGAAGAGATATGAGAAGATAAGGTTGTGAAAGCTAAGGTTGGGGGGAACAATTGTAAAGGAAGGAATAGTCAACTATGTCTTAGACTGCAGAAAATTGATGGGTGGACTGGCTTTTGGAAGTGGTCAGGACTTTTTGTAACAGGCTGATTTTGTAATAAGAAGTCAGGGGAGGGGTGACCCACAGCGAGGAAGGGGATACACACTTTTAAGAAGTTATAGTGTGGAATGACAGAAAGAAGAGCTAAGCTAGTATGGGAAATAAAGATGAGGGAGAGTTTTGAAAAAATTAAAGAAATGTGATCTGGTTTATAATGAGGGAAAGAAGTTAGTGTAGAAAGACAGATTGAAGGCATAAGGGGGATAACTGTTAGAATAATTGGGAGGGATGGGGTGAAGAGATGGGGTGAACTAGAGCAGACCCCTCTTTTGAGACCAAAGATATCAGTGGGGAGGGGTGTGGGGAGGGGTGTAGCAAGGGCATGTAGCCACTTAGCTACAGAGTTGGGATTTGAATCAATGTCTGCCAGATTTCAAAAGTCATATGATTTCCACCTCTTCATAGAAAAATACATATAGCCTCAGTAAAAGATGTGCACACATGCATAATCACTTAGTGCTACACACAGACAGATACGTGCTGCTGGTGAAATTGCGGAAGTGATCAGAACAATTGGAGCCAGGTGTAGTTCATCTGGGGAGCTTAACAGGAAAGATGAACTTTGAACAGAATTCTCAGGGAATAGAAGAACGTGGTGAGACAAGAGTTAGATTAAATTTTTTGTAAAAAAATTAAGTCATTCTCCAAATCATTCTTCCTTTCAGAAACTTGCTTTGAGGATATAAAAAATTTGCTTCTTGTTCTTATTGGTGTGTAGATTCTCAATAGATGAAATCACAGTAGAGTATATTATCCCATGTAGTGGGTTGCTAGTCCCTACCTCTTCCATATCCATTTTTTTCCTTTTCTTTCATAGCAGCATAATTTTTAAGTGATATCATGGCCCCTCAGCTACCTATTACATTACCTACCCTTCCCTTGTTCTTGACCAAGGCCTGGCCAATTGGATGTGCTCAGAAGTGACAATGCCACTCCTGGTTGTGCCTTAAAAGGGAGAGAAACGTCTTCCTTGCCCTCTTTTCTCTACTCTGCTGCTTGGAATGCAGAGTAGTAATGGTGATCAGTCTTGAACCATGTGATGAGAGCAATGTCCTAGGGATGGTAGAGCAACAATATAACTGGAGCTTAGGTCTCTAAAACTGAGGGACCCTAACACTGAGAGGCTACCTTAAAATAAGCCATTGCTAATTTGGATTTATGTTACAGTAGTTGAATCATATATGTAATAAGACTAACATAAACAATGACTTATTTCTTTGTAGTATTCATATGCATTTCCAGGATAATACTGATGTCTGAATTCTTTGCCTGTTTCAGTCCCATATTAAAGACTTCCAGAGAGTGTATCCCTGTGAGCTTAAATTCCTTTGCCTGAAACCTAACTCAGAGTCACATCTAGGTACAATTATATCAACTGGGAAGGATGAGGCAGGGTTAACCTTGGTCAAGATCATCCCTGATCACCTTTCTTGGTCATGCATTCTTGGTCATCGCATGAAACATGTATTTTCTTAATCTATTTCATTTTTTAGGAAGCTGTTGAGGAGTTGGTTTGTCAGTTAGCATTGCATTTAGCTGTGAATAACAAAACTTGACTAGATGGTGGCCTAAACAAGTTAGGGTTTTAAGTTTTTTTTCGTGTGGAACAAGAAGGCTGACTGTGGTAGGCAGTTCAGAGCTTTATAATGCACTCAATGTCCCCCTAGGATACCTCTGTTTTTCTACCTAGCAAACTTAGCATGTAGTTTTTGTTTTCATGTTTGTCATCTCATGGTTCTTCTTTAGGCATCACATCTGTGTTCCAGGAATGAAAAGGGGAAAATGTAAAGAAAAAAGTGCAAGCCTACTGAGTTGGTTCTCTCATTTTCATAAAAATTTTATAGTGACATATACATATAGAAAAGTTCACAAATCACAAGTATGTAGCTTGATTAATTTTTACAAAGTGAACATACCAATGTAACTGGCACCCAGGAGACACACTAGAACATTTCCAGCACTTCAGAATCCTTATTCCCTTGAAATACCTCTTATATACCCCAAAGAATGGCATAGATTAATTTTGCCTGATTTTGAACTTTATGGAGTCATATAGCAGATACTCTTTTGTGTCTGACTTTTTTTGTTTAACATAATGTTCGTGAGAATCACCCATATTATTTCATAGAATTATAGAACATTTATTCTCACTGCTATATTCTAATGTATAAATATAAATTTTAAAAAATCCATTCCAGTATTGTTGGGCATTCAGGTAGCTTGCGGGTTTTAGTAATTATAAATTATGCTACAATGACTATTCTAGTACACATCTTTTGGTGAACATATGTTCACATTTCTGTGGATATATACCTATATGAAGAATCCCTGGATTGTAGATTGTGTTTATATTTAGCTATGCTCCTGCAAAACAATTTCCCAGAGTATTTTTTATCAATTTATCATTCCACTAGTAGTGTACAAAATTTCAGTTGTTCCATATCCTTGGCAACACTTGGTATTATCCATCCCTTCAATTTTGGCCATTCCGATGAGTATGTGATAGTATCATATAATGTTTTTAATTTTTATTTCCCTAATAACTAATGAATCACCTAAAGTTGAGGTACTTTTCATTTCATATGTTTATTGGTTATTTGGATATCCTCTTTTGTGAAGTGCTTTCTGTAATTTTTTTTGTACAGTTCTCATTGTATTGACTGTCTTTTTGATATTGTTTTATAAAGCTCTCTCTATCTTCTGAATATGAGTCTTGCATTAGCTTGCTAGGGGTGCCTTAACAAAACACCACAGACTAGATGGCTTAACCAACAGAAATTTATTTTCTCACAGTTCTGGAGTCTAGAAGTCCAAGATCAAGGTGTCAGAAGGGCTGGTTTCTCCTGAGGCCTCTCTCCTTGGCTTGCAGACTAGAAAATATAGTATTTTTAGATGGGCCTATTGTCACTTTGCACAAAGCTGAGATTTTTTGAAAAGAGGAGAATGGACAGGCAACTAGCAAGGTCTGGCTCAGTCCCTAATTTTTCTAAAACTAGTAGGGATGAAGGAAGAAGAAAGGAAGTGGTACCTTCTTTTCTTATCAAATGAGCAGTGTTCCAGGGCTTTTGCTGTTACAGCTGGAACCACATTGGCGCAGCTCAGGGGAATCAATGGTTCTTGTTATTCCCTGGTCTACTGAGATTGGGCTAAGCAGGAATAAAGGTCACAGCAGCTCTTCTAGTAAGCCTATGGGATGGCCATGATGGTTCCCATGGAAAGTGTATAGGCCAGAGAAGATTCTCCCCACCACCAATCTCATTTATGGTTTGATGGAGCTGAGAGTCCCAGAAAAGCATTCCATGACATTTCAGCCCAATGCATCCCCTGGTAAGAGAAAATTCTCATATTAGTTTTGGAACAAAAGATTGTAAAAATATTTCAGGAAATAAGCCCTAGTTCACATTGTCACATATAACTGCATAAAGGGCATTGAATTATCTTACTTATATTTTTAATAAGATGATTTTTAGTATTGCTCATCAACTCTTCCCCTTCCCCTCAAACAGGCTTGAGACTGTTCACTAGTATATAGGGTAATCTGTGCCTTGAAAGAAAGAAGATGTGATATCTGTTTTCTACTACACTGATTTGAATCTGTTTTCTCCAAACTGTGACCCAATCTAGCAGAATGTAAGGAGCCTATATTGGCATACTAAGACCACTGCCCTCCCATTTTTATTGAAAAAGGCCAAGAATGAAAAAGCAAGCTGTCTTAGTCTGAGAGACAGACATCAGGGTGGGATTAAATGTGCAAGGATTTTGTTAGGGGAAATACCTGTCTGGGAGAAAATGGGTAGGGAGCAGAGAGAGCTGTTAGACTATGGAACAAGTCTATCTCACAAGTGGAGAGAGGGAAGGAAGGTTAGGTGGAAGTGTCCTAGACCATTGTGCAGCCTAAGGAAACTTCAGCAAGGTTGTTATGGAGTCTGTGAACCAAAGTTGGCTGTCAGAGGAGTCCCTTGTGTCCCAGGAACAGGCTTGCCCACCACATCCAGTCATTGGCTAGGAGCAGCCTGTGGCTGGGAGCAGCCAGTACGGATGTGGTACAAATGTGATGGTGGATCTCAGAGTGCAGCAGCTGAAGACCTTGGTCAATTACCTTCCCTGTAGCTGGATATTTGCAAGGCACATTCTAATGGCAGCTTAGTTTGCTTTTGCTAGAAATTAAAGAGGCCGGGCACGGTGCCTCACACCTGTAATCCCAGCACTTTGGGAGGCTGAGGTAGGCAGATTACCTGAGGTCAGGAGTTTGAGACCAGCCTGGCCAACATGGTGAAACCCCATCTCTACTAAAAATACAAAAATTAGCCGGGCATGGTGGCACACACCTGTAATCCCAGCTACTCGGGAGGCTGAGGCAGGAAAATCGTTTGAGCCTGGGAGACAGAGGTTGCAGTGAGCTGAGATCATGCCACTGTACCCCAGCCTGGCCGACAGGGCAAGACTCTGTCTCAAAAAAAAAAAAAAAAGAAAAAAAAAGAAAAAGAAATTAAAGAGAGCATTGGGATGCCTCTCACTTTTGTGAAATGTAAGAATCCCACTTGGTTGACACCAGTTGACATGAATGACTTTAGGAAGGGAGTGAAATATGGTGAGTCAGAAGAGAAGGGTTAAAGAAGGGATATTGGATGAACCCAAAGTCCATAATATTAAAACTGAATGCACTATGAATTATTTTCATTTTAAATTCTATTGTCTTTTCTTGAGTAGGTGCTATGAATAGTTTTCTTAAAAGTTTAAACAAAAACTTTTCAAATAGGTTGATTTTCAGGTCTGAAAACATCTGAATCAAACATTTGGTGTGTAGTGACATAGCAAAACAAATTCAGGTCAGGATCCCTGACCTATGACTTGTTGACAGATTCACAGATCAGTGTGCTCATGTTTTGAAAACAAGCAACCTAGGCATGTAAGGCAAGATATCAGATATCTGAGAATCAACTTTTTGTTGCTAGTTTTATTTTTATATTGCACACCTATCAAGTCCTAGAAAGGGCAAACACAAGAAGGCACCAAAGCTAAGTTCTGAATTTGGCCCAGGGACAAACATCCATGTAACGGCCATAGCAGCCGGGCCTGCAAACCTGATTTATTCCTCTGTCATCTCTCTAAATCACAATTTATGCTGATAAGGTGACCTAACTTGTTTAAAAGTGAAATGGAGAAGGTTGATGAAAATTTACTGCATCCCAGGTTTGTGGGTTGGACGCCTCCATTAGCAGCAGGACCACAGGAAAAAGGAGTGGGAGGAATACAGCCAGAAACAGGTTCTCACTCTGAACAAGATTAAGAGATGGAAGAGCTCATGAGATCATCTCACTGAACTCCCCACTTTACTGCCTGAAAGGCTTGGGAGAGGAGGGGCATGTCTGAATAATCTATTTTCTGATTTTTCTCTTTCTTCATTAGAAGTGATTTAGTTGATGACTTTCCTGCCATTTCTCTTGGGGAGATAGTCCTTAACACACACACAAAAGTCATCAGTATTAGGAAGTTTCTTCAGATGATTATTATTTTTTTCAGAGGATTTTATGGCATTAGTCTTCCTCCAACCACTATGAAATCCTTTTTCTTCCCAGTTTCCTCTCCCGTGATACCTATGAGTTATTATTCATCATGTTAGTTTTCCAGTCACTCAGCTAGGGCTCTTCTTTCTTTTCTGATTCATGGGCAGGTCAATCCTTTGAAAGGATTTGCCACACACATGATTCATTGATGGCTTTTGGTCTTCTGTTATTCATTTAGTTCTTGAGGGGTCCTAGAGCCTGTGACCAAATGACACACTTGATGGCTTCCTGAAGGAGCTTTCTCAAAAGCAATAGAATTTCCTTGCATATTTGAATCTGCTCTTGCAGCAGTTTGAAGCTGCGAGCCCAGCTCTGTGAAGCAGAAGGTTAGACATTACCACAGACTCCAAGGCTTGGAAACACTGCAGGACATTTTGTAAACAGAAGTGCAGCCTTAGGAACACATCTTCAGCATACGGGGGAAGTTCCAGCACATTTCACAAGAGGGAAAAGTAATGCAAGGAAAGGATAATTTCAGTCTTCTGTGTTGATTACCCTTCTCCTTGCCCTCTGTACAAGGGGGTTAGCAAGGGCAGCTGGTCGCAAGACTGCAGCTGTTCTTAATTGTTGATTTTAGCTTTGCAGTGGTCCCTTGTGGGAAAAGATGCCACATCTGTACCATGGAATGTACTTACAGGTGTTTGAGAAATGTTTTCTTTCCTACAAGTTACATGACACTCTGTAACAGACAAGCTATTAAGACATACCAGGCTGATGTCCAGAGACATGGGCTTAAATGGCTCCCTTCCTTTTCTCCATTCTTCTCATACATAGACCTGTGAAAAAGATCTGCTTTCTGCTTAAGCCAGGGAAGGGTGCATTTCTGACATTCTCTCTTTCTGTTCCCTGCAAATGGCCTGGATACATCAACAGCAAAAGAGAACATCAGGTTCAACTACTTTACAAACCTGCTCAAAGTAGGCTCAGGTTAAAATGGGTCCCTAGTTGAAAGCAATGTTAAAAAAATACAAAAACGAGCGTATGAGAAATATTAGCTTTTTCTTTTAAAAAATACAAAGGCTACTTGAGTAAAAATAAAATCTGTTTTTTTGTTTGTTTGTTTTGTTTTGTTTTCTATGAGTGAAATGCTACAACTTGGGTTCTAGATTAGGGCAGGGCATGCATTCATGTTTGTTTTGTTGGTGTAACAATGGGTTTTGTTAAGTGGTTGTGGGTGTCTCATATGCAATAGGACACATTGAATGCATTGATATGAATGGATTAATACTAGTACAGTACTCGCTCCTCCTACCTCCCCACCCCCTTTAGGTTTGAGGCAGCTAAAGCTGCTTCTTCCCTGGACTCCACATCTATTCTGGCTCACCTGTGATTATCCCCCATGCCTACCCTGACAACCCACTCTCGACTATGCTTAGGATCAGCACCTAGACTCTCCTGGCCCTGTGCCTACTGTGGTGTACACATACCTGTGTCTCATGAGGGTGGGATGGGAAAGAAGACAGACCTTGCATATACTGGCTGAAGTGTTCACATGCATGTAATCAGTGTTCCTCGACCTCGGTAAGAAACCACAGGGCTGCCCAGTCCTGGTCCCTGCGTGTGTTCTTGCCTGCATCTTACAAATATTAGGAACAGGCCCACACTAGCATGCTATCTCTTTTGGTGTGCTACTTTCAAAAAAGGAAACAACATGAATTTTCATTAAAAATACAGGTAAATTTCTCACTCATTCTAAATCCTGAAGGCAGGTGCACAGAAAATTAGTCTCAATGGAAACAGAAAGTGAAATTGACCACTTTTATTTCCCCCTTTTAAGTAAATTACCTCCCTCAGCAGAGAATGTATTTATTCCAGAATTAATCTGAGCATTTGAAAGTTATTGATGTTTTAGAAAAGTATATCCAAAGGATTGACAGTGGCAAGCTGAACAGTATTTTAAAAACCCACAAAATGTGCCAAGGTCTGAAGGCCATTCAAGTTCAGGGTTATGATAATAAGCATAACCGTAACTCTGAATTCTGTGAGTTCAATCAAATACTTGGACTATACAATCAAGTAAAAAGCTTGACAGATTTTTTTATAGTGCACAGCTTAGTAAGAGCTCAGTAAATATTTACTATATTTAAAAAAATCCACCCAGTGTCTGGACGGGTTTGGTCACAGTAGTTCATCATGTAGCCCAAGATAGGGTAGCCCAAGTCAGCCTAAATCTCGTGGTGCTTCAGTGGCACTGAAAGCCAACCATAGCTTCCAAACCTGACGTAGATACTTTAATGTGATAAAGTGGAGCTAATTTTCCCATTTCATGTGTAAGTAGATGCAAGAGCGCACTCACCTCAATGTGGTTTGATTCCTATCCCGCAAAAGCACACTTCAGTCTCAGTATTCATGATGGTTTCAGTTCACTTATTGGTCATTGTCCCTTTGCTCTTTGGTTCTCTGGTCTCAGTGTAAGAATGCACACTGATTTCTGTTAGATTCTATCTGGGCAGAGGGGCGGGGATGGATTATCTTTCTGTGATTGTGTATGAGTTTGGGAGTGGATGAATAGAGGAGGAGTTATGTAGTGAGAAGATGGGTACACTCTGATGAGGGTCTCCAGTGGCGGCCCAAAGTGATTCATGAAGTAGTAGAAGCTGATTTTTGCTCTCTCCAGCCTTCTGCTTTCTAGCCTTAAAGCATCGTGGGTTTTTTCCCCTCTCAGGACTCGATTCCCTATGGTGAAAACCCTAATTTATATTTTTTTCTGCTCTGTTCCTATGTGGAATTAACTCTCAGTGTTTTTCAAATTGTGAATCTTGACCCATTAGTAGTTGTTAAATTAATGGGTCAAGCCAGTAGTAAAAAATGAAGTCATATGAAATATATTAGGAAGTGTCAGAGCACATCTTAGGCAGTAGGGAAAGTATTGCTTCTGCAAAAACTTTTATTTCAATTGTACGTGTATGAGAGAGTACTGAAGAGTACTGTAAAGGTTGTGATGAGAACAATTTGAAAAGCACTGACCTCAAGCAAGTTGTTAGAGGTGGATTTGTAGGTACACAACAGGCATCAGGAGGAAGGTTTAGGGGCAGGAGACCTCTTCTGTGTACCTCCCACTACCTCATGTCGGCAGCCATCTTCCCATTTGGCCTATATTAAGGTCATACCTATTGTTGTTGGTCCTTTATCCTTGCTTTGTGAAGGACCATCATGAAATCAAAATATTCTTCAGTGAATACTTTGCAGCTTGGAAGGTGCTTTTATTTACATTATCCCACTTGACTACGGATTCTACACACCAGATGCTAGGTTCATCCCAGAAGAGAGGCCGGGTCCAGCTCCCTGCCCCTAAGACCACCTCTAGTATGATCTTATCTAGCTTGTTTTTATGATGCAATGTTAATGCGGCCACTGCCCATAAGGGGACGCATGAATCTGAAGGTATTTTCCATGCATGATTAACTTTTAAAGTTATGTTGTATTCCTTGGCCTAAGCAAGGTGTGACTGACCTTATGGCATCTGTAGTAGCCAAGGGTTGACATTAGAGAGGATGAAATAAGCAAGTGGTAATGGTTCTCAGGAATTATGGTAACAAGGAGAAGAGGATGGTTCTTCACTGCTAAGCAGCTTGACTAGGGGAGAGACAGCCAGCATCTTACTGCTTCCTGGCACATGGAGTGTTCCACTGAGAATCACAGGTAGACTCAGGCAACCAGCCACTTTTCAAATGGGCTGTCTTCTGTAGTGCTGTTCCACCACCATTCTGTGGGCCCAACTGTTGCCATTCTGGGGGATCTGCCATTGCTAGCTTAATTCCATTCACTTCAATTCAATTGCTGTTATGAAAGGCCTACTAGTGCCATTCCCCTGAGAATCTATAGAGACAGGGTAGAACTCTTGGATGAAAAGGTGAGGGCTTAGGACATCTGGTTAGTGGAACTTACTTATTTTTGGGCGTCTTTCATCAAGTAACACCAGCTGATGCCTAGGAGTGTGGGAGTCATATCGGCTTTGTTGTCGTCTGTTAGAAACTCTTCGTGTTCACAAAAAAAAAAAAAAAAAGCAGCCTCGGAGAAATCTTCAACCCAGAAGGAGTTAAGCTGTGTGTCTGCACAGCGCAGCTTTGTTCTGGCAAGGTCCCATCAGTTTAGGTCATTTCTGATGACTTCACTCTCCTGGTGACATCAGCCTCTAATCTCCTGAAGGTGAATTCATGTGCGATTGCTTCAAAATACTCACTCCCTGAGTTCCGAGCCATTCCCGTTGATATATGGACAGAGCTTGTCTTTCCCAGGCTACAGTCTGGTTTGTGCACTGCATTTGTGCTTACCGTATCATATTACCATGTGGACATTATGTCACTAACTGGCACAACCGGCTCAAAATGAAATATGCTTGCTGCAAGCAAAAACCCAAAAGCTAACATCAACTCTCCCCACCCCCTACCCCAGGTACAAAATAAAAGGGCTAGAGGGATGGCTGGACTAGATTTTGGTTTAATATGTTTCTAACTGTTCTCTCCCTCCTCTGCCTTTCTGTGGCCTGAATGTTGATAGTAACTTTATCATCCTTTTCAGTCCTTTATACCCACTAACTCTTGAAAATGTTTGGTCACTGATGGCACAAATTAAATGTAAGACTTTGGAATAATTTAGTTTAGCCTCTTCCTAAAATATCAAGTCTGTGAACTCAAGTAACCTTTTTACCTTCTAAGACCACTTTCTTTTCTTTGTCTTTCAAATGTCATAAAAGAATACAGAGTAGAAATGAAAGCAGCCTGGGCTTATTGGGTAGGTGCCAGGAATTAGCTTTGACAAAGATGGTGTTACTGTGCACTTGGCCCAAGCTGACAGGCGTGCAGATGCCTCTAGAAATTGTGGGAGATGAACTGGAAGTATCCCCAGAGTTTGTCCAGTCTTAGGGTGGTGTAAGTACATTTTAGGCCCTTCTACTGTTATCCACAGGCTGTGTTGACACCCTCTTGTGTCACCAGGGATTCAGAATGCCACAGTGCCTCCCTGACCACTATCGTCCTCCTGCTTCCCCCACTCTGGGGCAGAAGAGGGTAGTCTGTCTACAGAGAAGCAGAGTCCCCACACCACTTCCAGGATCCCAAGCACCCATTTATTTTGATTAATAGCTCTTGGCAGTAGACAGTAGCTTCTGGAATACAGAACTGGCCGGGTACACACTGAGGTTTAAAATCACATCAAGAAAATAGCATACTAACACAGGATTGTTAAGGGGAGAAACTGGTGTTCAAACAATAAAATACTACTCTCACTGTTTATCTTTGTTTCATTTTGAAGGAAATAAAGAAATGAAACCTTACAAGTGTAGCAGCCCAGTTATCAAATAGTCATAGCCACAGACACTCAGTTTTGGGGTCAGCCCACAGACTATGGGGGTACTTTCTCTGCCTCTGCACAAAATAAATGTTGAGGCTCTCAATTTTTTGAGGAGGGAAATAAAATCCCTGGATGCTTGCAAATATATTTTTTAATGCAGGGATAGCTAGGTTTTCTGAGTTTCAGTTCTGTTTCAGCTGGGGTGCGGGTGGGGGATGGCCTGCAGCACAGGGGAAACTGGTGGAATCTTAGTCCAGGAGGCTGGCGCCATTACCATTCACATTAGCTCATGATATACAAAGGTACCAGACTTTTTTTTAAAGGCCCAGTATAAAGTAATCCAACTTTCTTTCTCCTGCTGTATATCCAAGGAGGTGGAAGTATTAAAGAACCCTTTTATACCTTCTCAATGCCATTCTCTTTCTTGGTTCATGCAGGAAAAAAAAAAGGAAAAAAAAAAACACAGAAGACAGACTAGAGAAAAAAAAAACCCAAAAATCTAATTAAAATACAAAATTAATAAAACATTCTCATGTGCTTAAATCCTACATCTTCTCTTCTAACAGCATGGCTGTTATATATGCACCTGCTTACTCTCTTTCCCCAGTAAAGAAACAGCATCTCCTTACTCCAGAGGAATTGGAATTTCCCACTTCCCGACTTCTTGCTCCCTGCAAGCTACTTGAGGACCACAAAGGCTGAGCCTTCTTGTTTGACTGGGAAGACTGGAAGAGCTCTACCTTTCTAGCAGAGAAATGCCTCCTGTGGACAGTGGGCCATAGCCACACATGGGATAGAAGACGTGAGGGGTGTCTGACTTTTGGAAAGAGCTGAGCACTGGATGAGACTTATATTTTTCCCATGTGCCTTACTGGGGTTGTCCCTGGAGAGGGAGTGCTTCTTTTCATTTCTGGAGGTAGAGTGCGATTTGCTTTTGCAGTTGGAGAGGCAAGGAAAAGCTGCCAGTGTCTGTAGCAAGCTAGGTAATTTGCGCATAACATCACTCCTTTGATGACGGCATCAATCGCTTTGCTTGACTGATTCTGCGAACTAGTGGATTCTTTGATGAGTGTGCCTTGCCCTCAGTTTGCTGAGCACTCTTCCTCGGGGTGGGATCTCTAAGCCATAAACAAGGAGTATTTCCCCTCCAGTTTAAGATCACAGGGTGACTTCATCGTATCCACTGTCTCACCAGCTTTCTCCATTCGCCAGCCCAGCCCAAGGGCAGCACAGCCTTGAAGGCACCAAATAGGGAAAGCATGCCACTCTGTACCTCCTTCCTGACATCTTCTGCTTAGATTAGGCTCATGCCAAGGTCAGAGCCAGCTGCGCCATCACACCCGATGCAGCCTTGGAACGTGCTGGAGGTGTAGGGGAGAGGAAGGCTGCCCCCAAATGCTGATCTGCATGTGTGCATCCACCAAAGGATGTGATGGGAACACTCTTATCAGCAGACCTTTCATCCCAGCCCTGCCACCACTGCCGTGTGACCCTGAGCTAGGAGCCTACTCCACACAAGGTGTTTCTCGTTTGTCCTGAGACTCTAGCTCTGAAGGGAAAGAGTTCCTGTTGGGGCCATCGACACCCATAGCCACTGGGATAAACACTGATGTAGTTGTTGCTCAACTAATGAATGAAGGAACCAATATGGCCAAAAAATTTTTTGAAACGTGTGCCCTCCCTAGAAGGTCAGCTGGGGCCCCTGTTTTGCATGCACAGGCCTGCCCTGCCCTGCCACCCTACCAAGTTTCTTTGAGTTTGTAATTTGGTCTGAGACTAGAGATGTCATCTGATATGATATTCCCACCCAGGGAAAGTCACCTTGGGAGGAACTCTTGTTATCCCTGGTGCTCAGCAAAAGCCTGCTGGCTCCTTGAGTGCTGGGACGCTCATGTCTCAACAAGGCACCATCACTCTTGTGTCCCCGTGCCTAGAGCACGGCCTGGCAGGCAGGCACTCAGGAACAACTTGATGAATTGAGTTGTTGAAGTCAGCTAAAAACTTTCTGTACAGGTGCAAAACTTGCTGTTCAAAATAAATCCTAAACATGAAAACAGAAAGCTATAGATAAAATCCTAAGTTCCAGTGATCTCAGGGAGGCAAAACCTGTCGTTCTTTGAAAGAACCTATTTGGATATGTATATGTTAATATATGTGTATGTATAAGTACACCTACATCTCTTCCATCTGACATGTTTTAATAGTGTGCTTATGGAGTGGGTTTCCAAAAAGAGCTAAGTCTAAAGGAGAGAACCTACAGTTTTCTCCCAAATGGGGGCATCTCATTATAGCATCATGGAGTTTGCTGTTTAACCTCTCTGTTAAGCAATTCAAGGAGTTACCTTCTATGGAGGTGGCTTCTCAGATTATTTTTTTCCTATAATATCCTCCTCCAGCTGCTTCTTGACAAAGAAGCACTTGTTTATTCACTCCACACAATTTTTTTTGCAAGTCTTTTCATTTTTGTTAATAAGTTTCATTTTCTATTTAGCTTTCTGACTCTGTGCTTGTGCCTTCAACACTTTCACAATGATTTTCTCTTCCTCGATAAGGAAAGCATGCTTGATCCTGTCATGAACACATTTAGCATACATGGAACCACCATAGGCCCTGCTGACATGTTTCTTTGTTTTGGACAATCTCATAGGAATTTTAGGTCTTACAGCATGAACCCCTCAAAGTCTGCCTGGGCACATACCACATGTAGATGTTGGTGCTTTCCCAACCTTCTTGGTATAAAGGTAAATGATTCTGTTACCAGGGGTTCCAGACAGCTTAGTTTTGTTAGAGGTTGTATTGTAGGAAAGCCTATGTCGGTGTGTCAAACGCGGGACCATTCTGAGTGCCTGCAGACAATGTCCCCGGAAGAGGAAGAAGAAAACCTTGCAAACCTTGCGAGGTCCTCCACATAATTTTTAATATTAAGATTGCTTGCTTGTTTGTTTATTCTCTCTCTCTAGTCCCCCTCCCTGGACCCTCACCACGCTGCCCAGCACTAGGCACTAGGAGCACTCCATGAGGGCAGTGATTATGCCTTATTCCCCATTGAAACCTCAGCACCTTGTCCAATGCCTGGAACACAGAAAGATGCTTAATGTTGGTGTGCTTAATGAATGAATTGCTAGGAACAAATGACTTGTGAAAACACAGGGGTGCCTGTCCTGGCTTGGTTTATTACCCTGGATGCTGACAACCATCAGCACATGTGAAAAAACAATTTAAAATCAATTTTTTGGTGAATCAAGTTTTGGCAGTGGGTGATTGGTGTTTGGCCAATAGCCTCTCCTCGAAGGCATTATTCACACATAAGGCATAGAAGCCTGGCCGAGAGGTCTTCTTTTTTTTTTTTTTTTTTTTAACTTAGTATTGTAAAAAAAATTTTATTGTGGTAAAATACACATAAGATTTACAATCTTAACCCTTTTTAAGTGTACAGTTCAGTGGCATTAAGTATATTCACAGTGTTGTACAACCATCAGTCTCCAGAACTCATCTTCCCAAACAGAAACTCTGTACCCATGAAACACTAACTGCCCTCCTCCCTCCCCCAAACCCCTAGCAATGGCCATTCGACTTTCTGTCTCTATGAATTTGACTGCTCTAAGTACCTCTTATAAGTGGAATCACATGCTATTTGTCTTTTTGTGACTGTATTATTTCACTTAGCATAATGTCCTTAAGGTTCCTCTATGTTGCAGCATGAATCAGAACTCCCTTCCTTCTTAAGGCCAGATACTATTCCATTATCGGCATACCATACTTTGCTTATTTATTCATACATCCATGGACACTTGGGTTCTTCCACTTTTTGGTCATTGTGAATAATGCTGCTATGAAAATGTGTGTACAAATATCTGCTTTCAATTCTTTTGAGTATATACCTAGAAGTGGAATTACTGGATCATATAGTAGTTCTATCTTTAATTCTTTGAGGAACCTACATAATTTTCTCCATAGCGACTATACAGTTTCACATTGTTACCAATAGTGCAAAGAGTTCCGATTTCTTCACGTCCTCATCCACACTTTATTTTCTGGGTTTTTTTTTTTTTTTAAAATAGCCCTCACAATGGGTGTGAGATAGTATCTCATTATGATTTTGATTTGTATTTTCCTAATGATTAGTGATGTTGAATATCCTTGCCATTTGTATATCTTTAGATAAATGTCTATATAAGTCCTTTGCCCATTTTTAAATTGGTTTCATTGTGTTTTAGGAATTTATATATTAGGTTGGTGCAAAAGTAATTGTGGTTTTTACCATTACTTTTATTGGCAAAAACTGCAATTACTTTTGTACCAATTTAATACTTTGAGTATTTATTCCTTATCAGATTCTGTGTTGCAACTATACATCAACTTAGAAAAAATGACATCTTAAAAATATTGAATCCTCCAATTCATGAGCAAGGTATGTTTGTTCATTTATTAAGACCATCTTAAATTTTTTAGCAATGTTTTATTATTTTTGGTGTATAGCTTCTTTATATTTTTGTCAGATTTATTCCTAGAATTCTGTATTCTTTGATGTCATTGTAAATTGTATTGTTTTTTGAATTTCATGTTTGGATTTTTCATTGCTTATATACAAAATACAATTAATTTTGTATACTAGTATTGCAATGCTGTAATCTTGCTATATTAGTTAGCACACTTACTAATTCTAGTAGCTTCTTTGTACATTCCGGCAGATTTTCCACACAGATGATCTTGTCATTTTCTTGCTTTTACTTCTCTATTTCCAATCTTTATGCCTTTAGTTTGGACTTCATTACATATTGTGCTGGTGGGAATCTTCAGTATAATGCTGAACAAAAGTGGTGAGAACAGATATCCTTGTTTTGTTCCTGATCTTAGGGGAAAGGAATTCAGTCTCTCACGATTAAGTGGGATGTTGGCTGTAGATTTTTTGTAGATGTCCTTCGTTTATTTGAGGAACTTTTCTTCTGTTTCTAGTTTGCTAAGGGTTTTTATCAGAATGAAGGTTGCATGTTGTCAAATGCTTTTTATACATGTATTGAAATGATATATAGTTTTTCTTTTTTAGTTTGTTAATATGGTGAATTACAGTGATTGATTTTGGAATGTTAAATCGGCTTTGCATTCCTGGGACAAACCTCACTTGGTCATGATGTATTATCCCTTTTATATATTGTTGAATCTGATTTTCTAAAATTGCATTGAGAATTTTTACATCTGTTTTATGAAGAATATTAGGTTGTAGTTTTCTTTTCTTGAAATATTTTTGTTTAGTTTTGTTATCAGTGCAATGCTGGCCTTGCAGAATGAATTGGGAAATCTCCTCTCTTCTTTAATTTTCTGGAAGAGTCTATGTACAAATGGCATTATTTCTTCCTTAAATGTTTAGTTGAATTTACTTGCCATTAATCCCTTCCAGTGCAGTTTTTGTCTCTAGGAGTCTGATTTAGGTCTTTAAAAATAACTCCTCCGTTTCTGTTAAACTTTTTGAATATATGGAATACAATTTTAATATCTTTTTAAATTCCTTTGCCTGTTAATTTTAACATCTGTGTCAGTTTTGGGTTGTTTTTGACTAATTTTTCTCCTCAATGTTTTCTCATTTCTTTGCATGCCCAATAACTTTTGTTTGAATGGCAGACATTGTGATGGTTATTTTTTTTAATTCCTATACATGTTTGGGCTTTGTTCTGAGATGCAGTTAAGTTACTTAGAAACTGATCCATTTATGGCTTACCTTTCATATTTGGAAAGCAAGACTAGAACATCATTTAGCTTAGGGCTAATAACCTTCTACTACTGAGGCAACATCTTTCTGAATATTCTACTCAATTATATGTAAAATTATAAGGTTCTTCAATCTAGTTACGCAACAGTCACTTTTTCTGACCTCATGTGAGCTCCAGTTGCTGTTCTTTGTAATTCTTTTAGATGGTTCTTCCCCTGGTCTCTGCTAGCTTCCTCAGCTGTGTGCACTGATTAGTACTCTGTTGAATATTCAGGGGGACCATCTACAGATGTCTGATTCTCTTTCCCTGCAACTCTTTGTCCCCTCTCTGTCCTGCCAACTTTAGCCATGTTGGTCTTTCCAAACCCTTGCTTCATTTCTTCGTTGTAGGGAATCGTTGAGCTGCACTGGAGTTTCTCATTCCTATGATATGGCCTGGAAACTTTCATGTCAGTAAGTTAGGGCTTTGGTAGGGTTCTTCTCATTCGTTTTCTATCTCATGTCTTCTGTTGGGTTCTGTCATGATGATTATTCACTATTGTGTTCACTTTCTTGTTTCATCGAACATATTTTTAATATTTTATCCAGTTTTTCTAGTTTGCTTTTGTAGATGGTTTGGTAGTAATTACCTAGTCTGCAATTATTGGAATAACAGGCCTCAGACCTTTTAATTTCAACAAAATTTTTTTCCAGAGAAGTGAGCAGCTATTTCAGGTCTGCTGGAGCCCTAAGGTAGAGTCCAATTGGGATTGAGAGCTGACCATCTGGCCAGTCTGCAAGTTCTTGCAGAAGAACCTACTGCTGAGGACTGAGGAGTGTGGGAGTGAGAGGGTGCTTGTTCCGAGGGGAGAAGGAGCCGGAAATGACAGCCTTGCTAGAGAACTGAATCATGGTTATCAGAGAGGAGGAGAAAGAGTGAGAATGCTGCCACATACTCATAGTTCTTTCCTGTTCAGATCCCATTCGATTTGTGAAGTGTGACATTGAGAGTCTGTTAAAATTGAAATGCACTTTTATAAAAATTCTGCAAAATATGGAGCCATAGGCTCTCTATCAACAGGTGGGAGTGAGAGGCAGTGAAATCTGAGTTATGACTGTTAAGGTGACTGTTTAAGTATACCCAGGCTGTGAGGCCTGGGGGAAATCAGGTTACACAGAAGCCAAGTTAACCCGGATCCAGCTCCACCTTGCAGAGTTTCGTTAACAGAAGGGGTCCTTGGTACAAACCCGCTGCCGGTCAGAAACTGGCCTGAGGCCAGAAACTCATTTTACCTTAACCTCAGAATGTCCATCAGATGATGAGGTTCTTGCCTAGGACGGATATTTTTCTAAGTTGGTACTCAGAGATTGACTTAAGAGTCCTTAAAATTTCACAATGAGTCACACATAAGGCCAGGTTTGCTGAAACCGAAAGTGTTGAAACTGCCTGGGGGCAATTTGTCGGTAACCTGTAGGCATTTGAGAAGCTATGAAAAGGATTAATATAATGCATAAAATGAAAGACAAGCAGTAGGGGTGGGGAGTGAGAAAACTATTTCCAGTGAACATAGCCCTAGTTCAGAAGACGAAATCTATATTTCACTCAGCAGAGGGTACAAATCTGTATTACATTAACTCAGCAATTCTAACCAAAACAAAGACAGGATGGCAAATATTTAAACAGTGATTAAACAGTGCCCAGGCAATAGGAAATGTCTGCTCTTGCCAACTGTTTGCTTGAACGAAATAAAATAAATAAGGGGCATACAAACTGTGTCTTCCTGGTTGTTCTCAAGGACCTTCTCTGGCATAGGGGCAGTTCCCTCAATCATGAACTTGAGTCTCATGGGTCCCATTAGAAATAGCCTAATGAGAAAGAACTCTGAAAACTGTTAATGGCTAACAGGGTACAGAATATGTATTTTTCTTTTAACGTATTTTACATATATAAATGGCAGGGTACAATCAGAGCAGATTTCCCCACCAGGAGGTTGAATGCTTAATTCAAAACAAACGCCTATTGAATTTGATAGTAGATCTCTCCCCTCTCTCCCTAATTTGGCTTTTTGCCAGCTGTTAATCTAATTGCAGGGGTGGCAGCCTGAGATTCTGTGGCCCTCTAGGGCAACTCAAAGTACATATTGTCATTACTAATTATTATATAGTGTTGCTGTGATTAAAAGCACCACTGTCCTTTGAAAAGCCTCAAATGAGATGACAGCACAGAAGCACCTGAGTGTGCCCCATAAACTGATATTCTATTTGCTGTGCCATTAAAGTTCAACAATGCCATTATGTCTTAAGTGACAATGAAAAGTTCCCATTCCAGCTTTTAGTCAGAATGACCACAAGTTTGATGAAACCCCACTCAACCTCTTCTCCAATCATCTTGAAAGTGAAGCTGTTTGGTGTGTTGGTGTGAGGTAACTAACCATGGTGCTACTATGTGCTTTTGTAGGCAGAGCTGGCCTGGTGACTTAATTCACATTGGGACACTTACTGTCACATTCATCGCACTGGATTAAATACTGCAACTGAACAGCCAAAAGAAGAGGTATCGCTATAGGTTGAGTGATATCTTCCCCTCAAAAGATGTGTGGAAGTCCTAATCCCCATTTCCTCAGAATGTGACGTTATTTGGCAATAAGGTCGTTGTAGATACAATTAGTTTAGATGAAGTCGTACTGGAGTAGGGTGGGTCCCAAACCAAGATATCTGGAGCCTTTATAGGAAGGGGAAATTTGTACACAGGGAGAACGTCTTGAACATAAAGACAGAGGTGGGGAGATGTAACTCCAATCCAAGGGATGCCAAAGATTGCCAGCCAACCACCAGAAGCCACGAGAGAGACCTGGGACAGGTTCTCCCTCACAGCAGAGTGAGTTCATGTCTTAGCCTGTTTGAGCTGCTATAACAAAATACCATAAACTAGATGGCTTATAAACAACAGATATTTATTTTTCGTAGTTCTGGAGGCTGGGAAGTCTGAGATCAAGATACCAGCAGATTCAGTGTCTAGTGAGGGCCCATTTCCTGGTCCACTGATAGTGCCTTCTGACTTCAATATAAATTATGTCTTTATAAGAAGGTGGCTTTGTGAAGACAGAGACACATGAGGAGAATGCCACATGACAACTAAGGCAGAGACTGGCATTAATGCAGTTACAAGCCAAAGAATGCCATAAATTGCCAGTGAATCACCAGTAGCTAGGAGAGCAGCAAGGAAGGACACTCACCCGCAGGTTTAGGAGGGAACATGTCCCTGCTGACACCTCAATTTTACACCTCTAGCCTCCAGAATTGTGAGAGAATATGATTCTGTTTTAAGCTGCTCAATGTATGGTGCTTTGTTATGGTAGCCCTAGGAAAGGAATACAGTCAGGAACACTCTTGTCCATAGGCAACATGGGATGTAGCAATGTATAGCCAAATCTTTCTCCTCCCACCATACAGAACACATTCATTCAAAGAGTATAAATTGGCCCAAGCTTAATAGACATTCTCTTTTTTACTAGTGGGTCAACACAAGTATAGGCCAGGTTAGTTCTATAGATAAAACAGAATTTGAAATGTGTAATGTTAAAGTCAAAGGTCCAATGGCTATTTATTCCACATTCTATATAACTGCCCTAACTCAAGCAGCCGTTCTAAAACCCCAGTGACTAGGACCCTGAAAAAATGTTCTTTAAAGTGTTAGAACAGAGATTCAGACTCTCAGAATTTGCTGTTTCAGTTTGAGAAGATGAAGAGTTTGAAGATGAGAAGACTCAAATTTGAGTCCAGCACCCAGCTGCCAGTCTAGCAGCCCATTGTAGCCCCCAGAGAATGAAAATGGAATGCTTGGTCCAATCCCCATGGTGGGTGTCCTCCAGGAAGCTCTGGGGTTCCCAACTGGCCTCCAGCCATACCAGGGCCATATAGATTCCTTAAAATAAATATCTATTTGTGTGTTGCCTTTTGGTGGCTCTGATCATCTATAGCATCAAGTCTAAGCATGATGCTTGAATAAGCCTCCATGATTTATGCCCCCTCTGGGCTCTGGGCTCCTGTTCCATCACACTGTCCCTTTAGCTTTATATCTAGTTACACAAAATTACTTGTTGTTTCCACAATAAAGCCTTATGTGTCTTGTCTTTGTGACCTTAACTATCACTTAAATTGACAATGCCCTTTCCTTCTTTTCCTACTGAAACAACCCTAGTTAATCTTCAAAATATTCATAAGGGACACTTTCCTATGAAAGCCTTCTTTGACAACATCCTCCAGATAGACTTAATACCTTTTTTCTTTGTATAATTTTTTACCTGCTCCTTTACTGTGCATCTCAAACTATATTTAATAATTTGTTTATAATCATCTTTTAATTAAACTGTGAGATCCTTGAGGGCAGGAATTGTATTTTATTTATATAGGATGCCCAGTAGTAAGCATAGTGCCTATACCTGTACAGGTGATTAGTAACTGTTTAAATGAATTCTTCATTTAACAAATATTTCTTGAGACTTTTTATGTTGCAGGCATTGTTCTGGGCCTTGTAGATATGGCAGTAGTCAAGAAAAACAAAGACCTTTCCTACCTGAAGCTTGTGTTCCGGTAGAGAAAATGGATAAACAGATAAAAATAATAGACATTGCATATACTTTCAAGTAATGATATGTGCTACGAAGAAGAAAAAAGGCAGTGTAGGAGGTTGTGGGTCGATGGGATTTCTCTTAGATTCGCAAATCAAGAGGTGATCAAATGAAACTTAACCAAAAAAGACAATGACTTCTCTCTAACCAAACTTGATTACTGATAGTCTTTTTCCAAGTCAGCTTAATGTGCTGTTCAAGAGAATCAGTGTCGAAGGAAGGAAATGTGCAAGAGAGTCCTGTATCAGACACAGTGGGCAGGGAGCTTTACATCTCTCATCTTATTGGGCTTTGACAACACCCTTCAAGATAGGTGCTGTTGCAGATGAATGACAACCTGAACTTCAGGGAGGCCAAATAATGTGTCCATGTGGAGTGTCTGAGTGTGTAAGCCAAGGTTCAAACCCCGGCCATCCTGGGCCACTTGTCAACACCAGTTCTACAGTTGAATTCTATGAATACTGATCAGGTGCTGACTTCGTGTCAAGCCCTGTTCTTCATGCTCAGCATACACCAGCAAATAGAATAGACAGAAATCCCTGCCATTTCAGAAAGTAACAAGTGTTGACAAGGATGTGGAGAAATTGAAACGCTTGTGCACTGTTGGTGGGAATGTAAAATGGCACAGGTACTATGGGAAACAGTATGGTAGATCCTCAGAAAATTAAAAATATAATTACCATATGATCCAATGATTCCATTTCTGGAAATATACCCAAAGGAATGGAAAGCAGGATCTTGAAGAGATATTTGTAGACTCATGTTCATAGCAGCATTAACCAAAAGGTAGAAGCAATGCAAGTACCCATCAACAGGTGAATAGATAAATAAGATGTAGCCTATATGCATTTACCACACATGGACTATTATTAAGTCTTCAGAAGGAAGGAAATTATGACATATGCTATAACATGGCTGAATCTTGATGACATTATGTTAAGTGAAATAACCCAGTTACAAAAAGACAAATATATGGTTCTGCTTATATGAGGTACCTAGACCAGTCAAATTCATAGAGAAAGTAGAAGAGTGGTTGCCAGGGGCTGGCAAAAAGGGGAAGTGGGTAGTTAGTGTTTACCGGGTACAAAGCTTCAGTTTGAGAAGATGAAGAGTTCTGGAGACGGATAGTGGTGATGGTTGCACAACAGTGTGAATGTACTCAATGCCACTGAATTGTACACTTAAAAATGGTTAAAATAGTAAATTTCATATTGTGTGTATTTCACCACAATTTTAAAAATCTCTGCCCTTGTGGAGCTCATGTTTTAGTTCAGGGACATGAACAGTAAACAGATTAAATATGTAAATCATAAGCTATTAGAAGGAGATGAGTGATATAGAAACAGAACAGATTGAAGAAGATTGGGAGGGCTGGGAGCAAGGAGAGTGTGTTTTCAATTTTAAACGGGGTGGTTAGTTTCATGGTCTTCTTCAGCTAGAGTTAAAATAAGTCGTCAATAAAGCTTGTCAGCCATGAAACTGGGGTATCTTCCTTGGCATCCATGCTTTGCCCAGAAAACTCTGACTTGTTGGAATCTTGAGTGGAAATTTAAAGTCTCTCAGAAATAACTTTCAAGTATCAGTGTAGGAAGTCCAGAGCACACAGAGGGGAGGAGGGTCTGTCACTGGGCAGCATCCAGAGGGACTTCATTTTCAGTGTGTGAGGGAGACAGCCAGGCGGGGCGTGCACATTCAGGGAATAATAAACAGTAAGAGGGAGAGGGCAGAAGACAGGTGGAGTGTGTTGGAAGTGGGTACACTAAGGCAAGGCAGGAGGCTCTAAAATGTGTAGGCTGGATGATGGGAAGTAAGTGCAGTGTTTAAATTTTTATTGTAAATTAGTTATTTACTCCATCCATTGATTCCTCTAGCCAGTGTTGGAGGGACCAGCTTGGCACGTGCTTCTGGGCTCCTTCCTGGGGATTGGGTGCAAGAATGGCTGCCCTCAGAGAATGAATCACAATCTGGTAGGAAAGTAAAAACATATGCACATTGGGAATATTTAAATAGCAAGACTGTGTAGTTTATACCAAGATGAGTGATCCAGACAATAGATGCTGTAGACAAGGATGACAGTCAAAATATCTGTCAAAATGTCTAACAGCCAGTACTGCACAGGCATCAGACTGGATTACGATGGATGCCAATCCCATCAGAACACACTGTGGGAGTGGACAATCTGTACCCCATGAATATTAGCCCTGGTATGGCAGCATTGAAGAGCAAAGGTCTCTAGGGACTGGGGCCACTGCGCAACAGTTCAGGGAGGAGATAGAACTCAGACTGAGCCTGGAGAGGTGAGGAGGGAGAGAGAAGCGGGAATAATTAACTTAGTTTCATGATGTAAGTAGGATTCTTAGAAGATTATTCTGACAGGTATGTGTGGCATGGAGTAGAGTGGGAGGAATGAAGGAAGAAAATTGGTGAGGAGGCTGTTCTAGGAATTGAGGTGTGAGATGAGAAGAATGGAGGACTCCCTATTGGAGAGAAAGGCTTGACCCGTGAGCCAGGGAGAGCTGAGCGGCGAAGAGTAACTTGGAATCATTCCGCCAAGAGCCAAAGTATTTATTTCTTACCACGAATTGTTAAAATGTGACTATGAAGAGTAGTAAAAGCATAATAAGGTGTGAACTTAAGCCCTTGACACTCTTTCCTCTCCCTTCCCTGAAATTCCTCTCTTAAGATCCAACAAGGGACTTGAAAAATAATATTGTGAAAATGGCTTGCAAGACACAGCTGGATTCCTCACAGGAGTAGCTTTGTTAGCAGAAATTGCTCTAGGATCTGCAGTATGCAGAGCACAGAGATGGGCAGATCAACCTCAGCCTCTGGATTGGGTTTGGGAGAAAGTCTCTTTAAAGCCCCCGGCACTATTCCTGGGAAGCCCCACTTTAGGAGTTATGTCCCGGGAAGGTTCCTGACCTGCTGTCCTAGCAAAGCCCAAGCTTCCCTTCTTGTCAAAGTTGGACTTGGGCACCCTGCTGTTCAGCTCTCCACCTAGGCAAGCTTTGTGTAGCGTTCAGGAGGCTCTAAGAGTTGTAGGGCTTCCCTTCTGCAGTTTTAATTTGAGTGTTAATAAAAAAAACTCTTTAGGCAAGTGATAATATTGGTACAGACCTCTTTGAAAAGAAGAGAGGAAGATATACGACCGAATGCATTTCAACTTCCACAAGAGCTATTTGAAGAGGATAAAGATGAAGGGTAAAGGGATAAAGTGGGTGGTGGAGTGGAAGGCCAGTCGGAGTAGTTTATTCTATAAAGAGTGAGATAATTGGGTGGCCATTTGCAAACACACACACACACAAACACACACACCACACACACACAGACACACAAACACACACACAATTACACCCTTCACTGTGCACCAAATGCATCAAGGATTTATATATTTTAATATTAACTTTCATAATACAATCTTTTATACTATGAAAATAAGTAAATATACCACTTTCTTTTCTTTCTAAACATTCACTCACTGAAGGATATCTAGGTTGTTTTCATTTTTTGGCTATCACCAGTGAAGCTGCTGTGAACTTTCATGTACAGATTTTTGTGGGAGCATACGTTTATCTATCTGGGATAAGTGACCAGGTATAGTACAATCACTTCTGGGTCATATGGTAATTGCATGCTTAGTTTTGTAATAAATTGCCAAACTGTTTTTCAGAGTGGCTATATCATTTTACATATTACTTATATATGTATATATAAATTTTTTAAATAAGAAAAATTTTATTATATAGTTTTAAAAAACATGACATCAGATAATTTTGTTTTGCTATCATTATAAAGTGAAAAATGAATGTTTAATATGTTAAGAATGGAAATCATGCTCACAGTATATTCTTTTAAAGATAGTTTAAAAATAAATTTATGAAGAAAGAGAGATTGATTTAGTTAGTATTTAGTTAATATGAACTTCTATAACAAAATACCATAGACTAGGTAGCTTAATAGCAGAAACAAAATTCTCACAGTTCTGGAGGATATGTGATTAAGTAAAACATGCAAGACAAGAATACTATAAATAGCACAATATGATTTTAAATAAATGTTCAATTCATTAAAAAAATAAAGGTACACACACATGCAAATTCTTGCTTAAGGACAAGGTTATGAACCTTGGCAAGTCACCTCCATGGAAATATTAATGTATATCATGCACAAGGAGTGGAGGAGCATCACTGGGGGTGATTCTTCTTCCCCAGGGGACATTGGCAATGTCTGGATGTATTTTTTGTTGTCATGACTGGTGAGGAGGATGTTACCAGCATCTAGTGGGTGTCAGCCAGGAATGCTGCTAAACATTGACAATGCATAGGACAGCCCCTACAACAAAGAATTATCTACCCTCAAAGTCAATAGTGCTGAAGTTGAGAAATCATGGTTTAGGGAGTCTTGATTAAAACTTTTCAACTGGGGTACCCTGAGATGGTGAAATATACTAGTATGCTTTGCTTCACAGTGTCAACTTTACTCGCATCTGCAGCAGGTGAGTTATAATCTTCACAGGAGCCAGCTCCTGGGGAAAGACTGATCATAGAAGAAATTCTCATTGGCTTTGACCAAATCCTTCTCCTTGCCAATTAGGAAATATTGACTTTCTAATCTTTTAGCAAAAGCTCCCTCTGTATTTGAATATATGTTTGGTTATAACAAATAACTTGTTTCCACAAATGGAAAAAAGTATCGTAAATGGCAACAGATATAGTTTAGTGCTGACTTTAGATGGTGGCTGGACCTCCTATAGGACAGGCAAAGCTAAGTACTTTCTACTCAAAGCCATCAAACAAAATGCTTACAAATTAGAATGTAATGGCCATTGCTTTACTTGTTTTGATAAACCAGAAAAACAGGCTTCAGCTTATTGAATCTATTATTGAACCCTAATTAGCTGTGGTGTTTGGACATTCTGAGGCCCATGGTAAGATAAATAATATTTATGGTTTCTTCCATGTATCAAATAATTGTTTACGGAATGTAGTATAGTATGGAATGCTCTCTTCTCTCAGAGTTTAGACCACAGAGTGACCAGGCGCTCATTGTGGGGTTAGGGTTGAAACGCTGGAGCCCAGCGTGGGTAATCTTCGCGTAGACACTCTCACCGCAGATATCAGAGAGCTTAGCAACATCTCAGGCTCATGCAGACTCCTCGCTGGTTTCCTCACCAATGCCCTTCGTGTCGCCATGTGAGCTTTGGGTGGAATTGAGGAAGGGCAGCATTAAATACACTGAGTAATCTGAAAATGAAGGGTGGGGGAATTAAAAACGAGTTCACTTGGGTTCAAGGAAAATTTTTGAGGATGTCAGCATTTTCCATGTTGGGGGAAAAAAGAGATTTTTAAAAACTTTTCCCTCAGAGAACTTGCTAAAATCTCATCAGTGCATAAGTGAAAGGAGATAGTGTGGAGAAAAAAATTTTAAGCCATCACCAAAAAGGTGAAGTCCCAAAGATACAAACCAAAATTCCAAAGTAAATACATCAGTGAAGACAAACAGAACTGGTCTCAGTTTCCTTATCTGTAAAATAGGCAGAAACAATCCCTTATCCTAAACTCTTGAAACCAGATGAGTTTCAGAATTCAGAACTTTTAGTATTACAGAAAGATAATAAAGTACATATTGTCATTTATTATATAGAACACTCAGAGGCATTGGAGGGCAATATCCCTTAATGAAACACATTAATTTTTCTGTAGTGAAATGTGCACCAAATGAGTTAAGTAAAGACTGTAAGTAGCCTCATGTTAGTTTGTTAGGTTTTGCTGCCAAGTAATTTTGCTTTAGACTTATGAAAAAATGTTCAGTTTTCAGAGATTTTAGATTTCTGAATTGCAAATGAGGGATGGTGTACCAGTGTCTGTCTCAAAGAGGTGTCCTGAGAATAAAATGCCATAATGGATAAATTGTGCACACTGCTGGTGTATACTAAGCATGCAATAACAGTGGCTATTGTTACTAGGTTTTTGTTTTTATAGGTAAAAGTATTCAGATATTATAATTATAATATTATTATCAGCATTGGAATTATTTTGGGTTGATGTATGTTTCTTTTCCATTTCTTCTTTCCTTTTCTCTCCTTTTCTCCTTAACCCCCCACCCCTACTCCTGTCTGCCTGGCTGTCTCCCTCCTTTCCCCCTTCCTTCTTTCCTTCCTTCCTTCCTTCCTTTCTTTTCTTTTCTTTCTTTCTTTTCTTTTCTCTCTCTCTCTCTTTTTCCCCTCCCCTCCCCTCCCCTCCCCTCCCCTCCCCTTCCCTTCCCTTCCTCCATCCTTCTTTTCTCCCTCTCCTACACAGGGCTTTGACCTTAATATCCTTGCATATAACAAATGATGTGAGTGGTCATCTCTCATCTGGTTTGGTTACTGGACAGACTCTTTAAGCTTCATCTGATTGTGTATGAATAGAAGTCCTCTTATTAAAGAGATAAAAACCAAAACTAAAACAAAAATAGTAAAACAAGCAGCACGCATCTCACTTGTCTTAGATTTCTGTGCCCTTTTTTCTCAGCAAGACCCAAGTATTCTAACCACAATGATTCTGATGACCAGGAATTCCAGAGCTGGCAGCCTGGCTGAGTCAGAGGGATTTGAGTTGGATCAGCACAGAATCCAGACCAAAGTCACGGTGAACTGGCATGAAAAACAACAACAACAGCAGCAGCAGCAGCAGCAGCAGCAGCAACAATATAGACACATGCAAAACACAAAGCAGCCAGCTACCAGCCACCTCCGAATTGTATCCAAATGAACTGCTACTCATACCTCCACTTCCTGGGCCCCATTTCTCTGATTCCTTTCCGACTGCAGACCTATTAGCCACAGTCTCACATTGTTCTAGATCTCTACTTTCTCCCTTTCCTTGCTTTTGGCTCTGCCTTTTCTTTCTTTCTTTTCTTTTCTTTTCTTTTTTAAATAAGGCTTCAACTGCTCAACTTCTCCCCTTTTAAATTATGTTATGAACCATCCACAGGGGAGAAAAGCCAACAAACTCATGAACTACATTTTGTTTACAAGTTCGTTTCTAAGTCTGATTATTTATTTCTTTAATTTAGAAGTTCTATATCCCCAAGAGGACCTTAGTAACTGAAAGCTGCTCTTATTTTACTAATATATTTAATAACTCTTCATTTTTATAGTAAGAATGAATCTAGGCTTGCCAAATATTTTCATGGTAAAATATTTTAATTCCTCTGAAGAAGACGGAGGATCTTAACCAAATGACTTATGCAGAGAATACAGGCATAGAAAAATGGAACAAATATCATTGTTAATTGTTTTTTCTGTGATGACAGTTTACTCTGTAGCAGCAATTCTTAAACTTGGTACCTGGTATTAGTACAGCAGGTGTTTTGGAAAAAGTAAAAGGATTCTGTGCCCACATAACTTTGTGAAACTTTACTTTGAACAAAATTAAGCAGATTTCATTAATGTAGAAACAGTGTTCCGGACATACAGTGTTTGAAATATTGGTACTGGCCTACTGGCAGGTCAGTTGTTAGGTCTTGACACCCTCAGTTTTCTACCAAGGAAAACTACTCAGTTAACAAGCTACTGCTCATAGGCAGCCATAGTTGGACTTTTCCCCTCATCATGGCTGGTGATGGGAGTGGGCACTGGATTCCAGGCTGGCCAGATCATGGACTGGCCACAACTGCCAATCAAGGACAGGACCAGTCAATTAGCAGACAACACATAGAGGCCACCGGGAGGCAGCAGGGTCCCTGAGGATTTCCGAGGAAATCAGTCAGGTATAGGTGGAAGCCTTGAGAGATGAAAGAGAAAAGCAGAGTGGGAGGCAGGGTGGCTGATAGGCTGTGTCAGGAGCTGTGGATGGGAGACAGGAAATCCAAGTTACAGAGGAGAGGTGGATGGACTGCCTGCACCAGAGGGGCAAAGAGGTAACCTTATTCCTAGATCAACTCTAGGACCTTCCAGTTGTCTTTTGCTAGGTTAGGCTGTGCACCTTCCTGATTGCCCCAAGACATTCCTGTTTTTATTTCCAGTGACTTCCACTTCTAAACTTACTCATTACCCAATGCATTCTCGTAATACATTCTATCATAATTTGAAGTAGCTTGAGGACTTTGTACCTTGTAGCTAAAAAAGTCTAATGAATGCTTCTGGTTTATTCTTAAGGATTTTTTTATAATAACTTTTTTTCTCTGCAAAAATAATACATGACAAATTGAAAACCCAATGAAGTACAAAGCAGACAATAAAAATACCTATAGTTACCCTCACTCAGTCACTGTTAAATTTTGGTATATATCTGTGAAGGGCCCTTTCTCTGTTTTCGAATTGCAAGAATGGGTGCACACCACATACACTGTTTTCTATTTTTTTAACCTAATTATTGTAAATATCTTTTTCTTTTTATCACAACATATTTAATTATTATGTCATATTTTGTTGTATGTCCAAAGTTCAATGAATTCTCAATGGTTGAACATTTTGGCTGTTTATTTATTTTTTGCTACTGTAATCAGTTCTGTGGTAAATCACCTTGAAGGTAAATATTTGCACATATTTGTAATTATCTCTCAGGATAAAGTCCTAGAAGGGGAATTGTCAGGTCACAGCATATGCACGGTTTTAAGGATTAGAATACTTATGGAAATTACTCTTCAAAAGGTCTAGGCTAATTTACATATCAATCCAGCAGCCTCTCGTAGACAAGCTTTGTTTTCTATAGCTTCTTTTTGGGCTTTTCCCCTGTCCTGTAGAAGCTTCTGGATTTTAGTGTTGATTGTCCCACCCTTTTGATTTCAGAGCATTAGCCTTCTCTCTAAGCTTTTTAATGCTTTGCAATGAGATTACTAGTTCTATAATTTTCAGTGCTGGCTCTGGCTGCTTTGTCTCAGAATACCACTGCAATTTTCTCTGTTTTTTCTTTTCTTTTTTTTTTTTTTTTTTTGCCAATGGATCTATTGAACTGCCTAGTGAGCAGTGCAGGGGGAGAAAGGTGAACCCAGTTTCATTTGCATCCCATGTGGCTTTGGCAGCAGTAGCATCAAATTAAACTCAAGCCCCGGAAGATGTGCTTCCTTTGGAAAATGAAAGACCTACAAAGTTCAAGGAGCCCATTCGTGGCAAGTAAATTAAGAGCATAAACCCAAAGAATGTCTGCAGTTTACAGCTTGGTATTACACGGTTGCTTCTGATTGGTGTAATCTGTCATTGCTGTGATGTGTTTAGAGACAACTCAGATTACACTCCTGATACACTAGCTAGGGCCAACCACCTGTGGCCCTAGTCAACGATCAAAGATAGTTACCACAAATGCTATTTGAGGAAATAATGGCTTAGAGTGGAATAAAAACTGCAGTGCTGCTTTTATTGTGTAACTTTTCATCTTACGTGCTTAGCGGAACAGGGCATGAGAATCCTATTTATTGGCAGTAAGACTCTTTCTTTTACCCTTGGTGTCACAAGGGCATTTGGGGAATTTTGCTGTTAGTTAAAAGTTCCAAGGCACCAAGCGCAGGCAGGCTGAAGAGATGAAACTTGAGCCAGTCATTTTTACTGCCTGTTTGCTTCTCTGGTAAGAACTTCTGGGAGAAGCATGAGGCTACCAGTTAAAATGTGTAGGTTGGACTTTTGTGGATTACCTATTTAAGTATTCATGTTTTCTCTAATAGAATAAGTACATGCCATTGAGAATAAACTGTATTTATTCATACATTTATTTATTCATTCATTTTTCCCTTATTCAAAGTCATCAACTGAATATCTATTAGGCGCCATGCACTGCATATATTTAAAAAATATTTGCATGCATTTTATTCAAGAGTTTAAGTCCCAGCCAAAGCAAGAATTTTAGACTTTATTAATGTGCCTGGTTTTGTTACAACCTAATAATCTGCCTCCTGGGAGCCTTTAAGTCTTATGGTCTTATGGGGGTGGTGTAGGATGATTGGGGGATTGTCCTTTAATTAAATAAAAAGGCATGAATTGTTTGACACAGCGGTCATGTGAAAAAGGCAAGTTGTTCTCTAGTGCACAACAAAAAGATCGGAGCCCCTATTTCCAAGAAGTGTATTTTTTGGGGATGCAGGATTGGGGACCTACGCTGTGCCTCTGCGGTCACTTGGTTTCCATGGTCACTCTTACCTCTGGAGGCCGTTCTTGTTTTGGCATTGCCTTCTCCTATGCAGGGTGTTGCCTCTTGTCCTTTATTACCCCAGAGTACTGCTGGTATGAGATTATTGTGTAAAGCTGACTTTTCAGAGGGCTGAGGCTACCCTTACTCTGATACTAGCTACAAGTTCAGAGGGTTTGCCAAACAACCCTCCAGTTTGATAATTTACCAGAAAGAGCCACAGAATTCACTGAAAGCCATACTTATGATTCATTACAGGAACAGGATACTAGTTAACATTAGCCAAGGAAGAGATGCCTTGGACAAAGCCCAGGAGGTGTCGAAATGTGGAGCTCCCATTCATCCTCTCTCGCTGGCATCATAGAGAGTATTACCTCCTCCCGACCACTGTTTGTGGAAGTATGCAGGGCATTGCTGGGCAGGGAAGCTCGTTGAGCTTTTGGTGTCCAGAATTTTTATTGAGGCCTAATCACATACTATCTGCATGGCTGATCTTCAGTCTCCAGACCTTCCCAGAAGTTTTGGCTAGCATCTTTCATCCTCAGTTCCTCTGCAAGTGTGAACTGATACAACATGGCCTAAAGCCTCCATCACAAATCACGTAATTAGACTCTCTGATTGCCAAAGTCCCCAGGCAAACAAAGATACTCCCCTTAGACTGGACACTCCAGGGGCCTAGCATCACCTTCTTGTACCTGAGGGCAAAAGCCAGAGCTTTTGTGTGTGTGTGTAAAGTTAATTCTTCACTAAACAATTATATTAACAAAAATTTTCTAGAAATTTATAGATCATTCTTAATCTCACTGACTAGGTCTTCTCTCCACCTTGTGGACCCTGAAAACCTGAGACAGGTCTCAGTTAATTTAGAAAGTTAATTTTGCTAAGGTTGAGGACACGTACCTGTGACACAGCCTCAGGAAGTCCTGATGACATGTACCAAAGGTGGTAGGAGCACAGCTTGGTTTTATACATTTTAGGAAGTCACGAGACATCAATCACTATGTTTAAGATGTACATTGGTTCAGTTCAGAAAGGTGGGACAATTCGAGGCAAAGGCGGGGCAACTTGAAGTTGGGAGGGGGTTTCCAGGTCATGGGTAGATAAGAGACAAATCGTTGCTTTCTTTTGAGTTTCTAGTTAGCCTCTCCAAATGAGCCAGTCAGATATGCATTCATCTCAGTGAGCAGAGGGGTGACCTTGAATAGAATGGGAGGCAGGTTTGCCCTAAGCAGTTCCCAGCTTGACTTTTCCCTTCAGCTTAGTGATTTTGGGGTCCCAAGATTTATTTTCCTTTCACAACCTCTTCATTTTCCATTATATTTTTTGAAGTTCCTTCTTTATCTAGACCCTCTGAATATCATCCTTTTACCTCATTCATGGATGCATATTCTTTCTTTTTTAGGCTGCCTTAGAAATGCAAAATTCCCCTCACTTTGCTATGCAGAGCAATCCATCTCTCTTGGATTTGCCTTAGTATAACCAGGAGCCCAGGAGGCCTCCCATTCCTTGTCTGCAAAAGCCTGTCCATACCCATGAGGTATTTTCCTCAACAAAACAAAACAAAACAGGAATCTATTCCTGACTCCACCTCTCCTTTAGAAGGCCAATCCTGAACAAAAGTAATCATCAACCATAAATTTCTATACCCAGTGAAACTATCTTCACAAATGAAGGTAAAATAAAGACAATTTCAAGCACACAAAAAATGAGAGTTTTATTATCCAAAGTCTCTCACTAAAGGAAGTTCCAAAGGACATATTTTAGGAAGAAGGGAAATGGTTCCAGAAGAAACATCTGAGTTACAGGAGGAAAGTTGAATAGACAAACAAATAACAAACAGAAAGGTAAACATGGGTAATTAAAAAAATGCAACTGCAATTGGTTTTTGTTTAAAATAAGAACAATTTATTTTCCCCTTACAGGTACATTTATGATTATATTGCAGGTGTTAAAAGAAAAACTTTAGAAAAATTAAATTTAGTAGAGTTTAATTGAGCAAAGAATGATTCACGAATCAGGCAGTGTCCTGAGCCAGAATAGGTTTGGTGTCACCTTGTGCTGGCTTGTGGTTGAAAAAGATTTATGGACAGAAAAAGGAAAGTGATATACAGAAGACAGAATGAGATACAGAAACAGCTGGCTTAGTTACAGCTCCACGTTTGCCTTATTTTTACACAGTCTGAACAGTTAGCTGCCTTTGATTGGTCCAAACTTGGTGATTGGCACAAGCATAGGTGACAGTCTGTGTACGCATCCAGTTAGATTACAGTTCACTATGTATGGAGAAACCTTTAGGCTGAACTTAAAATATGTAAGAAACCAGCCTTAGGCTAAACCTAATTTAACACAGGTAAATCTCAATTTAAATACTATTGGTAACCTTTTCTCATTATTGCCTGACAAATGATGTCCCTTTTCCTTTAGAATTTTCAAAGAATCCAATCCTTTTCTTTTAGTTGTCAAATCAAGTGTTTCTTAGTTTTCAACTGAGTAAGAAAACTTTTTCATTTATTATTTACTAGGGTCAGGAGCATTTAGTAGCAATGATAAAAGTGCAGATCAGAGACTACTTATATTGAACAAAAGTGCTTTATAAGGTCTCTATTCAACTGGACATTTTGTTAAGTATTTCTAGTCAATGGATTCCTACGTGGACTGTTGAAACTTTAAGCTCAGGATAAGTGGTCTGGATGTGCAGTGCAGTTTAGTAAATGAACTAGAGCTCGGGTTCTATTTGCAACCCAGTTTTTTGGAGCTGAAGGGGCCCTTGGAACTCTTTAATCCCAGGTAGAAAAATGGAGACTCAGGAAAGCAGCACAGAGCATTTGTTGTCTGAGATAAGAGAGATGGGGCCATTTGAGAGCTCTGACCAGGCCCCTGGCAGGCAAAGGGCTGCAGAGCGTTGAAATTGGCAAAATTGACCTGTACTTCTCCATGTTGTGCTTCTCCTCAGTACTTTTGGGAAGCCGTGTGACTGTCATCATTCCAGCTAGAACACTTTCTTCCTCCAGAAAGTTTTGTGATCTGTTAACAATCATGTCTGGACCAAAGAATTTGGGGAAACTTGAAGCCAAAACAAATTTATCTAAGATTGTTGTTGTTTTTAAACAAGTGGCCAGCTTTGCAAATTTATGGATTAGTCCCCAAAGCTTGTGCTCTGTAATTGACCCTTAACAGGTTAGCAGTAGAGGAGAAGAGAGACAAAGGCCACACTTTAGGGACTAAGAGCTATGAGAGTGTCGAGAGGTTGGGAGGGCTGTGTGTGTGTGTGTGTGTGTTTGTGTTGTTGGAGAAGGATGATCAGGTGTAGGAGAGAAGGGAGTAACTGCCACATTTGTGAATTTGGAAGCAATTTCAAAATCTCTATGTGGAGACTTTCTTTTGTTATATGGACAAACCTGGGGAAAGCCTCAAAAAGTTGAATGTCTTAGATCTCCACATTCTATTTTTTTTTTTTTCCCAAGAGAATGCTTACTTAGTTGCAGGAAGCAGCCTCTAGGTGTGCAGGAGTGCAGATGCATGTCTTCCTTCTCTTCTAGTGGCTGGGACTCTTCCTGGGCTGGCATGGCAGCAACTGTGGGTGGGTGGTGCAGAATTTGTGCTGGTGTGGGAGGCCCTCATAAGTGACCCAGCCTCTGTCATTTCCGAGATGTTCATGTGGTGATGTGTCCTTTGCTCTAAAACAGTTGCTGTCATTTGTGATAGGTACACAGAAGTGTATGGACACAGGTGCAAATTCCCAGACCCTTACCTGTCACCAGGAGGCTGGTGGACTTTTCCAGCGTATTTGCCCCCTTTTCGTCTCCTGAATGACAATGTTGTGAATTGCGTGGGGGTTCAATGGAAGTGTTTTACTGACTGGGGATTTTTATTCTTGCTCATTATAATATTATCTTCTCTTTATTTCCTCATAAATACTTTAGGTTTCCTGTTGTAACTTTTGCTTTTCAATATCCATTTTATCTGGTGGTGATGATGATGATGACAATCATAGAAAACAGTTACATAGCCATCAGAATGTACCAGGCACTGCTCTAAACACTCACCTTATGTTAATACATGTAGGCCTATTATTATCCCCCTTTTATAAATATACATGTTCTTAGACCTTTTCCTTTTATTAAATTAGATTTTCATTCTTATGTTATCCAGTTTTATACCCAAAGTTTTAGTTCCTTTTAAATTTATCATTCTGAAATTTTTATTGCTAAAAATTATTTCTAAGATAAGTTGTATTGTCCAATATTTTCAATTCTTTTTCTTATTTTTGTATTCTACTTGCTTAATTACATTTAATAATTATTTTCTTTAATGCTGCCTTAGGGTTAACATTTTTCATTTTTTTAATCCACTTTTAAAAAGTTCTTTTTTTCCTATATACAGGGGATAGAGAAAAAGTTACACAATAGCATAGGGACACATTCAGACAAATCCAAAGAGAGCCAGTGGTATGCGGGGAGCAAAAGATAGGGTGAGACCATCCTAGAGTAAAAGGGAACAAGAATTAACCACAAGCAACTTCGGAACCTGAATTAGATGCTGGTACAAAAACAAAACAAAACAAAACAAAACACAGCAAGCAAAGATATTCTTAGGACAATTGTGGAGATTTGAATATGAACTGGAATAATGGTTCACTTTCTTAGGTGTGGTAATGGTATCAGGGTTATGTAGGAGAATATCCTTATCCTTAGGCCATTCATGAGAGAGATGGAGAAAGTAAATGAGGTAAAATATTAACGATTATTGAATTGAAAGATATATAGGCATTGATTTCACTATTCAACTTTTTTGTTGGTTTGAACATTTTCATGGTAAAAGTTAGAAAATACACAAAAAAAACACAAAAACAAAACAATTTTTATCTTTATTATCTGTTTTTCAATTTTTGGTCTTAACTTGAGTATTATTTATATTATTATCTGTTTTTCTGTATTTTTGTTGTAACTTTTTAGTTCCTATTTTATATTTTTATTGTTTACTGCTTTATAAAATTTATGCGTTTACTATTTTATAAAACCAGGTAATGCCTCTGGTCCTGGATGCTGGCTGGGGAAAGGAACAGCCTGTATATATTGGCCAAGATGATGAGATTGAAGTTGCAGAGCTTGTGTTCTCTCTGGTCACCTGCCTAGCCCCCTTATCAGATACCTCACACCTTCACTGTTGGTTCCCAAAAAAGTCATATTAACATTAAACTCATAGTCCTCTCATAAATTACGTGATAATCTAAAATGGAGAGATTTGCCCTTTTCCATCTTGCCATTGAAATTCTCATGAAAACAACAACAATAACAGAAATACCAAGTGCAATGGCAGGAGATCTGCAGGAGAAATTTCTAATGGCCCAGGACAGGTGTGGCTCTGAGGCAGGAAGACAACAGGAGATCCCCTCTCTCCACCCCTGCTGCAGAGAGGGGAATGGGGCTTAGTGGTTACCCCTAGGCCTAGATATGGTTTGTCAAAAAGAACACAAAGCCACAAGCAGAACATAGTGCAATTTCCTAAAGTGTGAGTAGACTTGAGGGAAGTTACTTTTATATTAAAATAAACATGGGTATATTTTGGAATAGCCTGCAAAAGGGAGATGCCAAAGGAATTTTATGCTTATTGAAGGCTGTTTTGAGACATCCTCTAAGACTCCCAGGAGTATAAATGGAAGAGTTTGTGAATCTCTGTATTATGATTAATTATGGGTTGGTTTGGCTAAAGAAGGTTTTGTAGGGGGAATGTTTTTGTGGGCCAATATTGATTATATATTTATATATATATATATAGAGAGAGAGAGAGTATAGACAACTTTTTCTTCTTTGAATAGTAACCTACTGACCATTTGTATGTTGAAGTCCTATCCCCCAATACCTCAAAATGTGACTATATTTAGAGATAGGGCCTTTAAAAAGGTAATGAAGGGAAAAGGAGGTCATATGGGTGGGCCCTAATCCAATATGACTGAAGTCCTTACAGGAAGAGGAGATTAGGACACAGATATGCATGCATAAAGGAAAGACCACGTGAAGACATGCAGAGAAGTCAATCATCTGTAAGTCAAGGAGACAGGCTCAGAGGAAACCAACCCTGCCAGTAAACACCTTGATCTTGGACTTCCAGCCTCCAGAATTGCAAGAAAATACATTTCTGTTGTTTAAGTCACCCAGTTGTGATACTTTGTTAAGGGCAGCCCCAACAAACTGATATACTGCTAGAATGGTGCTTATCAATTTTGTTATTCTGTTAATTTGTTTCATTTACTTTCCAACACAGTTTTCTCCTTTCTCACTCACTGATATCCTGACGTTTGACTTCCTGATCAGAAATGGAAGTGATGGGGTTGGACAGCAGGTGTTGGAAACTCAAATGCCTTAGGGACCATGCATGTGGATGTGCAAATCCAGGATGTAGAATAAAGACGTGTGGTGGTTGCTGTCACAATGAAGGGTGCGTTCCCACTTAAAGACATTCAGATTCCAATGCTTTAAAGCCCTGTGCCAGCCCAAATGAATAAATAAGTCCTTACCTGGACTGTCTGGCAATTGCAATCCCTGCTCCAGTACAGCCTGGGCCTCATCCCCATGTTCCCTTGATTTATTACAAGAGGTCCATAAACACAGGTGCCAACCAAACCTTGTCTGTAGACTCTGTAATGCCACTCATATACTCACCTCTTAGTAAATTAAATTGCAAACTCACTTGTTAAATTCAAATTAATTTCAGAACCTTTTTTATCGGATACTTTCTTCATCATGATGATATATGGGGTTTATCCAGATTTTTTAAAAAATTCGCTTTTTGAATGATAAAAGTCATGCATACGTATATGTTTATTGTGAAAAGATACATTTCTTTTCCTCCTGTGGATCTTCCCCTCGGAATTCCAGTTCTAATTCTACTCCTTGTGTGAACCCCTGAACATGCACCCATGCCCATTCATTTTTCTGGGCCCCTCACAGCAGCTCTAGCACCTCCACCTAAAAGGATTGAAAGGGAAGATGAGACCCCATTGCAGAATATTTGAAGTGGTTACTCATCAGCCCTGTATATACATATTAAAATTCTCTGAGTTGTTACAGCAGCTGTTGCAACTGAAAATAATTCAGCAAACAGGATCATTTTCTGTGTAGTTTATGGGCTCGGGAACAGTCCAGAAGCTTTGGAATTTGAGTTACCGTCAGCCCGCTGCTCAGCCAATCTCCACATGTCACAGGCTGGTAATTTGATCTACAGCTCCCTTGAAGTGAGTTTGTACTGAACACAGAAAGCTCTTTTTTCCCCCTTTTTGCCAAACGCTAAATAGCCTTTTATGTGTGTCTTTTTTCCCCTTACACAATCATGATTTGATTCAACAAAAATATTACACACCTTCTTCCTGAGGATTTTGTGTCCTTTTCTTGGACTCGCAGCTACACATTTTGGGCAGCAAGTTCCCTTGTTCCCTCGGCAGCTGCCTGCGCGCAGTCCTCCGGAGAGCCTAGGCCTGGGAGAGACCGCCTTGGATTTAGCTGGGCCTAAGAAAACACAGGCACAGCAGTGAGAAAAATATTATCTTCCAATGCCCCTTCCTTTCAAGACTCAGGAAATCTGCTTCTTTTCAGTGCTCTTATCACTGCTGTGAAGTTTTGATTTTTCCAATCTCCAGTGGTGGTTTAAAAGGAGCTTAGAGCAGAAGCTGAAAGGGCCTCCTGTATTTAGAGAGCAGAAGCCCCACCTGCTGTCTCTGGGGCACCTCCCAGTGGCCAGGGCCAGGGGGTGTGTCTGATGATGGAGACAGTTGGAGCCACTTCAGCACTGGCGCCGAGTTTATTCCATCTGCTGATATTTAGATTGTGGTGGGGAGGGCAGAATGCCTGATGATGCCGTCAGTTCACCACCATGCAACAGGTAGCCTGCTTTCCAGCTACTTTGCATGATATCCAGACTTTCTGGCATCAAGGCTTGGTGGCTCACAGGGCTTGAAGCAACACTACTCTGTAGCTTCCATTTTTTTTAGTGATTCCCTCACCGGTGGTGGATCTACCTAAGATCACAGTGGCCATGGTGGTATGCTATTTTGGGTTACTGAAAACTGAAACCTGTTTTTCGCTGAAGACAGTTGCCTAACAGTTTAATAACCTTTATACTTAGAATATCAGGAGTCCTGTCTGTCTGATCAGCCAGTGGTACCATTAAGGAAAAATGAAAGATTGGTTTTCAGAGTCACTGAAGTTCTGGTGATATTTTAAATAAAAATTGAATACTTGGACATCTAAACTTATTTGATTGAAGCCTTGGGATGCCTAAAGTCATTGTGGTTGAGATTATATCTGTTTATGGCTGACAAAAATTATCATAAGTGTATAGAGTCTTATGTTGGGGACCTTGCTGTCCATCTCGGAGACCATCTGCAGAAAATCCCAACAGCTGCAATTTATTTCTCATTTTTCAGAATAGAGATTGATTATGAAGGAGGCACAAAACAAACCAATAAACAAAAAACCCAAATATTTGATTATGGCATTAACTTTATGGTCATTTCTAGAGGAGTGTGTGAGAGACATTAACTAGGTTCTGATTCTTGGAATAGATTAGACATTGGCCTTGCACCCAGCTCCACGGAATGATGTCCCCAGAAGGCCTTGCTTGTGCCTGGACACTGATGTCTGAGGAGTACGCTTCCCTGAGCTTTCCATGGGTCAATCTTAGAGGGCAGGGCTCCATGATCCTGGCCTTGACTGAAGGGGGAAGGATAGATTGGAGGTTTTTCCAAAGACTCACTGGAATTTGGAGATAAAATATTTAATAGGTTGAAAGCCTTTACAAGGGAGAACTCTGGTCTCCCTGTGGACGATGACCAAATATGGTAAAAATGTTCCCATTTCTGGTGGATCAATCAGTCCTTAAATATTTCTAGAACAACTTCCATGGTTAAAATCTGGATCCAGATTTTCTAATGAGCAATTTGCAGAAAGAACCCACCTGCATCAAATGGCAAAGTCAGAACCACGTGCAAGAGTGAACTGCACAGCCCTTGCTTAGCAACATGCCGCTTGTAGCCCACTGGGGGTGGAGTGCCCTCCAATCCAGACTCTACACTAAGAAATTAGGTAATTCAATGGCAATAGTAATTTTAGCTGCAGTTTAAGGAATGTTTACAGCTTTGAAACAGGAAATGGAAAACAATAAGTAAGAAACTATAAAATAAATTGAGCACATAGCTTTCTGTTACATTTTATACCCAGTGGTACGGAAAGTTTACTTAAGGAAATGACAAGGCTTATTTAGAGGACCAGCAACTGCTGGAGTCTTTTATTGAAATGGAAATGGGAGCAATGTTGGATACTCTTAAGGCTATTTCTTTGTAAATTCCCAATTGGGAAGCTTTAATATGTGTCTAAAAGGATTTAAAGACATTTTTCTTTTAATATTTACATGCCATATTATAATAAGATGAATCTTTGCTGTGAATTTGAATCTGAATATTAATGTTGGCTGTATTTTATTGAGTGATTATAGTGAGCCAGGCTCTGTATTAAGCACTTAAAATGACTGAGCTTATTTAATTTATTTAACATTATGATGTAGGTATTATTATTATCTCCATTTTACAGATGAGAAAACTGAAGGTAAGAAAAATTATGCAGCTTGCCTAGAATATGGCTGCTAGCAAATGTTGTAAAGGAACTCAAATCTGCCCATTCCCAGAGCCTGAGGTCTTAATCTATTCTGCTGACTTAAATTCTGTATCATGAGTTTCACAACCTGAAGCTTGGGAACTCCTGTGGAGCCCTGGAGTGATGTTTAAGGAATACTTCAGTGAGCTGTACACACTACAACTCCCATATTGCATTTTAGTTTTTAAAAATAGTTTCTTTAAAATAAATGCAAGAGGGGTCTCTGAACAATATGCTCAGGTCTCCAAACTGGCTGAATTTACCATGGACTATTTTTCTAGCATTTGGATTTTAACAGAAGCAGAGCAAAGTTGGGATGACCACACCCTTCCTGGGCTTCAAGGACTTTAAAAATGTCCTGGCTGCCCCAGAAGTTGGAGAGCTCTACATTTCAGCATTGGTGGTGTGTGTTGTCTGAATGAAATGGGTTAGGGGTAGTGGGGAGATAAGAGGATTTATAGCCTAAAGAAGGTCAGGGAATCCCAGTGGCCCACCTGCTTTAGAGTCTCAATTTTCTCAACTTTAAATGGAAATGATATCATTACCTATGTAATCTGAGTGTTGTTAAATGCATTAAATTAGGCAATACCTGTGAATAAAGCTTATGAGTTATTATTTTGGAGGTATTTAATGTGTTCTCCCCTCCTTGACAGTGGGCTGATATTTTACCATCCTGTTTCTAAGGCCCTGTTAAAGTTGTTTTTCTGAGCGTGCTCTATCCATCAGGATCCTGGCAGGAAACAGATGGTGCACTCATGCTGGGAAGAGTTTAATAAAGGAACTGTTTACAAAAGTGTGCGCAGGATTTAGGAAAAGCAACAAGGGATGTTGCAGCGCCCCAGTAGAGGGCCATTACCAACACTAAGCCAGAAGGGTGGAAGGAAAAGAGTGTTTACCAGCACCTAGAGAGGTTTTTGAGAGGGCTGCCTGATAGTTAATGTGGCCTTTGGTGGAGGAATGCAATCAAGTCACAGAAACCTACCAGGGAGAGATCTTGGGGGAAAAATATCCTGACCTCACTTTCCTCCCTCCCTTTAATCTCCTGCAGGTATTCTCCACTGGTTGAATGCAAATGGAAGCCAGAGGAAAAGGGAACCCTTGACACAGTTTTCATATAGATTGGCCTCCAGAGCAGACAGCAGGTGAGAGTGGAGAGTGGGGTTGGGGGACAAAGAGCAGGTATGGAGCACAGCATGTGGCTCTCCACATGTTTACCAGTAACCTTCATCACTCTTGCCAGATTGGACCGAGAATCAACTCAGCCCATAATTATGCTGTCGTGGTGCCTCTACCTCCTTTTCTGTGTTTTCTCAATTTCCAGAAACTCATTCTCCACTTCCAAGCTGTCTTGTGTTCTTTTGCTCCTCTAAGTCTTCTTATTGTGGAAAAATGAACACAGAAAGTTAACTCACACACTTAAATGTCTTATGCCTAATTGTTACTTTAAAATGTGCATACTTATTTTCACTTCTGGGATGGCTAAATTGCTACCAGACTGACCACAGATAAACAATACAAAGAACAACTATCTGAAGGTGAGTAACTGTAAGCAGATTATGGGGATTAGTTGGCACATGTGTGAAAGGATAAGACAAGGTGTGTCTTCCCTTATTTATAGTTTTTAGCTTAAGAGCAGGCCTTAGACAATGCCCATAGTCTTTCTGGCCTGACGAACTGGAAGAAAAAGTTGAGAGCAGCCAGAGCCAGAAGAAAGTGAGAGGAAACCTCTAAAAGAAGAGTGCCAGAGAGGGGAGCCCCAAATTCCATGCATCAGGTGCCCAACTTTCTGGCTGAGTCCCAAACTTTGTGTGCATGTGGCACACTGCAAGCAGCTCAGTAAAGGGTCAATGACCTAACTGAGATAAGAGCTACTGCCCAAAAGACAGAGTTTGCAGTTTTGTCAAAACAAAAACATCACACTCGATGGGAGAAGTGTAACAGAAATGCAGAATCTCCCTAACAAAACATTCCCAGTGTCCAGGAAACCATCCAGAATTACCCAACATACAAAGAGCAGGAACCAGATTCCTGACCTATTCTGAAGAGAAAATATAATCAATGAAGATCAATCTTGAGATGACCTAGATATTGGAATTAATAGATGTAGATTTTAAAGCAACTGTTACTACAGTAATTAAAGGAACATTTACATTTTTATGTGCTTGTATTAGAAAAGAAGAAAAGTCTAAATTAATGACCTAAGGCTACCTTAAAAAGCCAAAAGATTAGAATAAGTTAAATCCCAATGCAGTAGAAGAGTAGAACTAATTAAGGTAGGAAAAGATATCAACAAAATATAAAACAACATTAGAGGAACTATATTGGTTATAAGAGATGCAGTTTAAGTATAAAGACACAGGTAGGAGTAAAACTGATTCTTGAAAAGATCAAGAAAATTGATAGAACCATAGCTAGACTGATCAAGAGAAAAAGAACACAAATGATCAATATCAGGAATGAAAAAGGGGATATAACTACAGATCCTGCAGACATATAATAAGATGATATGTTGACTACCCTTTTTGCCTGCTGATTTCTGGACACTAGGAGTCCAACATGCCTTGTGAACAATCATAAATTATAGTTCAGTGGGACACTTGCTGTGTCCTCTGGCGAAAATGTGCCCTTCTAGGGTCAAAGCCTACAGAACCCAGAATTATGGGGGCAGGAAGGACAGAAATCCCCCAGTGGGTCACTGGGAGTGATGACAAGTGTGATCCTTCCTATTTCCACCCCTTGGTTACATGTTCAGTACACTGGAACATATTCAGAGCTTTTTGGGTGTAAAGATTTGGGTACAGGAATACTGTCATTGAGAGCAGTGCTCCAAAATTCCTTCCATAAATACTGAGCTGTCTCCATCACCGTGGCCAGATTTTCATATTTTTTTCACCCCTGGCCATGTAACACACCTCACAGCAGACCCTTTGCTTGAACAGCTTATCTGTTTGCTTCCTACCACTTCTGCAGGAGAAAAATGGAGTGGAATGGGGGAAAGAACCTAGTTCTTTCTGCAGGAGAGATAGTTAATGCTTATGGTGTGCATTTTTATATGCCCCAATCTCCCTAGCAGTTAGTTCAGGGCCATGTGATTTTTTTCTGGCCAATGGGTGTGAGCAGATCTTCTGAGTTGAGGCAGTGAAGAGCCAATGTGGTTCCTCTCTGGCTCTCTTTTTTGGGTATGGCAACCTTGGAGGCCGTGTGTTCCAGATGGTGTGGCTGTGAGTTTCAGGAGCACTGCCCAACAAACAGCAACTTTATGTCCTGTCAAAGCAACCTTTATCCTGCTAAGCCTCTGAGATTCCTGGTTTGCTTGTTGTGGTAGCAAGTGCTAATTACCTTGATTAATAAATCTATTCTCTCCACACCCATCAATCAATAAAAAATTCAGAACCCTGATTATAAATGTTTTCACAGTTGGTCAGCTAAGAGTTTCTTGTAGATTGCTATGCATTTAGCATTTTGCTGGGTTTTTTGTTATCAGTGCCCACTCTGAGTGGGTGGAGCCCCCTTTCCTGGTGGGTTATGGACTCCCTTGTATCAGCAGATGAATAGAGGTTAAGAAGCATCACGAGTCAGCTTTATTTAGTTCTTATCTGGACATGGACAAGGTTACAGTCTACCCAGATATGCAGAGAGTATTCAGTGCTACATATTCAAGCTCCTTTCCTGGCTAAATTTCTGTTGGTTGCTCCCATTCCTATAACTGGAACATCACCTGTTAATTTCTTAATGTATGTGCACCCAACAGATTCTTACTATGTATTCTCTGTCTAGCCAGGAGCATTACAACTGCTTCCACCACACCACCTCATTTGGCTATCTGAGTCTTGGGGTTAATTTCTGAGCAATTAGTGCTGCTGTGGTCATTGGGTTTTGTTTTGTTTTGTTTTGTTTTGTTTTTAGGCTCAATCTTATTCAGATTGGATGCCTCTTGCTTTGAACCCACACTTTGTTGCCTCACCCTTATGACTCCTCTATTTCCCCCTTCATCCTTTTATTAAACAAAACTTATTAACTCTGTAATCAGACCAGCAGCATTGTGCAATAGGCACAAATGTTAGGTGCCTTACACATGCAATTTTGTGCCCAACTTTGGCAGCAGTTGTTTTTATTCTGTCTTCACAGATGAGGAAATGGAGGCCCAGTGAAGACACAGGAGAAGTATTAGTGACCTGCTACTTTTAGATATAATCTGTATAGAGAAATAATATGGATATAAAAGAAGTTGCTAAAAATAATCGTAATATCTGTATATTGTAAACCAGCAGTCCCCAATGTTTTTGGCACCGAGGACAGGTTTTGTGGAAGACAATTCTTCCACAGACCAGGGGCGGTCGGGGGATGGTTTCAGGATGATTCAAGCACATTATATTAATTTTGCAATTTATTTCTATTATTATTACATTGTAATATGTAATGAAATAATTTTACAACTCACCATAATGTAGAATCAGTGGAAGCCCTGAGCTTGTTTTCCTACAAGCTTATATGGGACTCCATATGGGGTTGATGGGAGACAGTGACAGATCATTAGGCAGGCATTAGATTCTAATAAGGAGCATGCAACCTAGATTCCTCCCATGTGCAGTTCACAATAGGGTTTGCGTTCTTGTGAGGCTCCAATGCCGCCGCTGATCTGACAGGAGGCGGAGCTCAGGCAGTAATGTGAGCAGTGGGGAGCAGCTGTAAATATGATGAAGCTTCCCTTGCTCGCCCACCGCTCACCTCCTGCTGTGTGGCTTGGTTCCTAACAGGCCATGAACCAGTATTGGTCCACATGGCCCAGGGGCTGGGGATCCCTGTTGTAAACTACTTAACATTGCTAAGAAAAACTAAAGAAGATATAAATAAATGGAACAATATGCTGAATTCTTGGAATAGAAGAATCAATATTGTTAGTTGTCTCCAAATTGATGTATAAATTCAAAGCATTCCCAGTGAAAATCCCAGAAGGCTTTTTTTTCTTTTATCTTTTTTTTTTTTTGGTAGAAGTTGATAAGATGATTCTAAAATTTATATAGAAATGCAAAGGACTTAGAATAGCCAAGATAATTTTGAAAAACAACAAAGTTGGGGGACTCATACTACCTAATTTTGAGACATAAAACTATTGTAATCAAGGTAGTGTGGTAATGGTATCAAGATGGACAATATATAAGTAGATATAATGGAAACATACATCTCATGTATCTGGTGAATTGACTTTTATAAAGGTTTAAAGGCACTTCAACAGAGAAAGCATAGTCTTCTTAACAATTGATCATCCATTCATAAAAACAGGAAAAAAAAAGCAGAAAACTCCTTTGATTCAAACCTTGCAACATATCCAAATCCAAAAGAGACCATAGGCCTACTTTCAAGATCTAAAAATATAAAATTTCTAGAAGGAAACAGAAAAGAACATCTTTGTGACAAGGTATTAGGAAAAATGTTTATAAATCCCATACCAAAAGAATAAACCATAAAAGAAAAAAATATAAATTGGACTTCATTCAAATTAAGAACCTCTACTCTTTGCAAGAAACTTAAGAAAATGAAGAATATCCACCTATTGGAAGAAAATATTTTCAAATCACATATCTAATAAGACTTGCATACAGAATATATAAAGAATTCCCTTAACACAGTAATAAGAGAACAAATAAACCAGTAAAATAGGGCAAAATATTAGAACAGGTACTTTACCAGAAAGGACATATGGATGGCAGATAAATGCATTAAAAATGTTCAATATCATTATTCCTTAGGGGCAGATTAAAACCACACTGAGATAGCACTACACATCTGTTAGAATAAAGACTGACCATGGCAAGTCGAGGGCGGGAAGCAACTGGAACTCTCATGTACTGCTGATGGATGTGTAAAATGGTACAATCATTCTAGAAAATAGCTAGTTTCTTTAAAAGCTAAACATATAGATAGCAAATAACCCAGTCATTTTACAGGTATTTACTGAAGAGCAATCAAAGTATGGGTCTATACAAGGACTGAACATGATTATTCATAGAAGCTTTATTGTAATAGTCAAAAACTAGAAACAACCCATATGTCCATCAGTGTCCGTCAATAGATGAATGGATAAATAAACTGTGGTATAGCTATACAATGGGATACTTATCAATAAAATAAATGAACTATTAGCACATTGCAACACGAGTGAAATTCAATGTAATTATACTTATAGAAGCAGATAAAAATGACATACTGTATGATTTTATTTATACACAAATCTAGAAAATTCAGACATTTATAGTGACAGAAAGCAGATAAGTAGTTGCCTGGGGATAGGGGGAGTGGAGAGTAGTCGAAGAAAAGGATTTCAAAGGGGCTAGAAAAACGTCTTGGGATGATGGATATGTTCATAATCTTGATTGTGGTGACAGTTTTACAGGTATATGTATATGTATGACATCAAACTTATCAGATTGTACTTATATAAAATAAGTACATTATTTTATATCATTTACACCTCAATAAAGGTGCTAATAGCAAGTAAATAGGGGATATTCATTGAAAGGCAGGTGATGATAGGGTAAAACAATTTAGCTTTGAAGCCAGGATGCCTGGGTTACTAATTTTTTCTTCTCCTCACTGGTTGTATCACTTTGGACTGGTTAACTCTTCTGGGCCTCTTTTTCTATGTCTAAAATGGAGAAAACGATTCCAACTTCTGTGGGTTCTTGTGAGCATTAAGTTGGTTTATTAATATAAAGCACTTATGGTACTCCCTGGTATGTAAGAAGTATTTAACAAATGTTAAGAAATTATTATGCACTGGGCACCATGTGAAGTGTTTTATGAGAATTATCTCATTTAAACTTCACAGTCTCTGAAACAACAATTCTTATCCTTTGTACCAACATCTAAGTGAAAAGGAGAAAACCAAGCTGCAAAGAGGAGGTTTAACTTATCCCAGATTGGTTACACAGGAGGCAAGAAGCAGAAGCCAGATTTGAGTAAAGGCAGTCAAACTTCAGAACCCACACTTTTAATCCTGTGAGTAAGTGCTAACAGGTGGGGCACTGACTCAAGTGCTAATAAGAAAGTTGTCTAGACAGTGCCCATGTTTTCAGAGCATTTCATTCTCTGAGCCTTGTGAAACTATTGAAGACCAACATGTTTGGGCAGCTTTCTGAGAGTGCCTCTTATGATTACTCCTGGCAATCATCTTAGTGCTCATCAAACCTATTTCTTCTTCCTGGGCACAGGGTCAAACTATTTCCCAGCCTTCTTGTATCTGGTGAGGTCATGTTGAGAGGTGACAGCATGCTGGCAGTCCTCACAACCCTTGCTCGCTCTCGGCGCCTCCTATGCCTGGGCTCCCACTTTGGCGGCACTTGAGGAGCCCTTCAGCCCACCGCTGCACTGTGGGAGCCCCTTTCTGGACTGGCCAAGGCCAGAGCCGGCTCCCTCAGCTTGCAGGGAGGTGTGGAGGGAGAGGCGCAAGAGGGAACTGGGGCTGCGCGCGGCGCTTGCGGGCCAGCTGGAGTTCCGGGTGGGCATGGGCTTGGCGGGCCCCGCACTCGGAGCAGCCGGCTGGCCCTGCCGGCCCTGGGCAATGAGGGGCTTAGCTCCCGGGCCAGCGGCTGCGGAGGGGGTACTGGGTCCCCCAGCAGTGCCAGCCCACCGGCGCTGCTCTCGATTTCTCACCGGGCCTTAGCTGCCTTCCCGCGGGGCAGGGCTGGGGACCTGCAGCCCGCCATGCCTGAGCCTCCCACCCACTCCATGGGCTCCTGTGCGGCCTCCCCGATGAGCACCGCCCCCTGCTCCAGGGCGCCCAGTCCCATCTACCACCCAAGGGCTGAGGAGTGCGGGTGCACGGCGCGGGACTGGCAGGCAGCTTCACCTGCAGCCCCAGTGCAGGATCCACTGGGTGAAGCCAGCTGGGCTCCTGAGTCTGGTGGGGACGTGGAGAACCTTTATGTCTACCTGAGGGATTGTAAATACACCAGTTGGCACTCTGTATCTAGCTCAAGGTTTGTAAACACACCAGTCAGCACTCTGTGTCTAGCTCAGGGTTTGTGAATGCACCAATCGACACTCTGTATCTAGCTACTCTGGTGGGGCCTTGGAGAACCTTTGTGTTGACACTCTGTATCTAGCTAATCTGGTGGGGACTGGAGAACCTTTGTGTCTAGCTCAGGGATTGTAAACGCACCAGTCAGCACCCTGTCAAAACAGACCACTCGGCTCTACCAATCAGCAGGATGTGGGTGGGGCCAGATAAGAGAATAAAAGCAGGCTGCCCGAGCTAGCAGTGGCAACCCGCTGGGGTCCCCTTCCACACTGTGGAAGCTTTGTTCTTTCGCTCTTTGCAATAAATCTTGCTACTGCTCACTCTTTGGGTCCACACTGCTTTTACGAGCTGTAACTTACCGTGAAGGTCTGCAGCTTCACTCCTGAAGCCAGCGAGACCACAAGCCCACCGGGAGGAAAGAACAACTCTAGATGCGTGGCCTTAAGAGCTGTAACACTCACCTGGAAGGTCTGCAGCTTCACTCCTGAGCCAGCGAGACCACGAACCCACCAGAAGGAAGAAACTCCGAACACATCCGAACATCAGAAGGAACAAACTCCAGACGCGCCATCTTAAGAGCTGTAACACTCACCGCGAGGGTCCACGGCTTCATTCTTGAAGTCAGTGAGACCAAGAACCCACCAATTCCGGACACAATGTGACTAGTTCTTGCCAATGCAATGTGAGCAAAGCAGTGTGTCATTTCTAGGCCAAGGCAGGTAAGAGTGGATGGGCTTTCTCCTTTCTCTGCTTTCCCTACCCATTTCTGCTGGTTTGTGTTTAAAATGGAGGAGACACAGCATGGGAGAAGCCTGCTTCCTGAAAGACCACCTGGAGCAGAGCCCCTATTGCTGACCTGTGCAGAACCATACTTTATGTGTTAAGTCACTGAGATTCTGAGATTATTTATTAAAACAAGTAACATGACATTGCCAATGTGCTACTCTTATGCCAGTATGTCACTCTTATGCCAATACGTTACTCTTATGAAACCTTTGCTGAAACATTCCACCTCTAAGAATTTCTAAAATATGGGTCAAATACGTAGACGGACTCTTTTGCTAGGAGATGGACCACAGAGTTTTGTAGTAGAAGTTTAAGTATAGGAAATAATATATAATTAGTAGGAGATAACATATGAATGACACATGGAATAAGGGTTTCAATATTTATTTATTTATCTGAGATGGAGTCTTGCTCTGTCGCAAGTTGGAGTGCAGTGGTGTGATCTCAACTCACTGCAACCTCTGCCTCCCGGGTTCAAGGGATTCCCTTGCCTCAGCCTCCTGAGTAGCTGAGATTACTACATGTGTGCGCCACCATGCCTGGCTAATTTTTGTATTTTTAGTAGAGACGGAGTTTCACCATGTTGGTCAGGCCGGTCTCGAACTCCTGATCTTGTGATCCGCCTGCCTCGGCCTCCCAAAGTGTTTCAATATTTAAATTCCTTCCAAGTTACAATATTTAAATATCCTTCATCTCACTCATGGAGCCTGAGTGGTGAACAGTGTTCTTCATTCCAATTCCCTGTTGGCCTTTGCTCTGTGTGCATCCTGTTTCTTGGGGCTTTAGTTGTGGGCATCAGCTCTTGGCTTTCCAAGATCCACAAGAAATTGAATAATCTCTGGCCATCTCAGATGTATAATTATCTCCTTGGGTTGTTTTAAAACCTACCCCTCACATCTCAAAAACCTATTCAATGGGACAGGTTACCACCATCTGTTTTTCAACTGCCATTTTTTTTCTTTCTTGCTCGTTGGAAGGTTTGTCTTCTAATTATTTTATCAGCTTCCCCATATGTGATGTGTCTTCTTTCATACTGTGCCCTGTCTGTACTATGACAATTCATGGTCTGCAGACAGCGCTCTGGTTCCTGGCCCACAGCTGGGTTGCAACTCCATCAGTCTCCCGGCACCAGAGTCTTCTCTTGGGTTTCTGGGGTTCCAAGTGAGAGACAGAAAAAGAACACTCAGCACCCTGGTTTGGGGACCATCTGTGACAGCCTGAACACATAGCATTATTTTTATGTTTTCCCTCTTTTCTAGTTCTGTATTGGAAAAAAAAAAAAAGAAAAGGCCAGAGATAGTAGCCTTTGTATTACTGGAGTTCAAGAGGTTTAGGGAGAGGACAGCTGTTCACAATGCTGGATAGTGAGGACCTCATGTCATCGTCATGGAAGGGGGCTTGATTCTAGTCATCTGGTTCTGAGCACCTGTTGTTTTGGCAGACGGTGATCGATCACTTAGTGCAGCACTTCAGAGGCTATCCAGAGGCTATCCAGAGGGGAATATGATCCTATAGCCCTATGCTCCCATTTTACTGATGAGGAAACTGAACCCTAGAGTCAAATTGAGAGTTCCTCAAAGATAGTCAACAGACCGAAGCCAGTCTGAGAACCACTTACTCCTGGTGGTTGGAATATAGAAAGTGACAGTAAGTTTTTAAAAACTTTTATGGTAATTTGACAGAGAAATTTTAAGTCATCTAGGCCTATATTTCATATGTCTTTAAAAGTCCAGGTGTGTTGTCATTTGTTTTATTTTCTATAATAAACTTTATTTTGGGAACAGTTTTAGATTTACAGAAACATTCAGAAGATAGTACAGAGAGTTCGCAGATACTCTGCAGTATCTTATAGGTAGTGTAAGACAGTAAAATTAATATATTACATTAGCTACAATTAGTGAACCAATACTGATACGTTATGATTCATTGAAATTCATACTTTATCCAGATATTCTTAGTTTTTAACCTAATGTCCTTTTTCTCTTTCAGAATCCTATCCAGCGATACCGTATTACCACTAATCATCATGTCTCTTCTTGATTGTGACAATTTCTCAGACTTTTCTTGGTTTCCATGACTTTGAAAGATTTGAAAATTATCAGGCAGGTGTTTTGTAGGATGTCCTTCAATTGGAATTTGCCTTTCTCATGATTAAACTGGGCTTATGGGTTTGGGGGAGGAAGACCAAAGAGCTGAAGTGCCATTTTCACCACATCATATCAAGGCTACATACTTTGCACAGGACTTATCACTGTTGTTGATGTTGACCTTGGTCGTCTGGCAGAGGCAGTCTTTGCCAGTTTTCTTTACTGTAAAGTTATCTTCTTCCCTGCCCCTACTTTCATACTATGCTCTTTTGAAGGCAGTTACTATGTGTAGGCCACACTTAGGGAGTGTGGAGCTGTAGTTTATTTTAGTGTACTTGACAAGAAATTGGTTTGTGATATATTGAAAGTGAAAATGGTCCTCCAACACTGCTCATTTGAGAAGCACTGCTCTAAAAACCCTGTGTAAGGGCACACAGAAGAAATGCTGGGACAGAGCCCAAGGCATCTTGGCTTCAGTCCCAGGTCCTGTCATTCCCCAGAGCCTAACTTGTGCATCCATCTAACTGTGAGGCCAATTTGGCTGGCTCTGTAACACCACAGACTACCCCCTAACTTTCCATGAATCTTAAGGAGTGCTTCAAGTCTTGGTGGACGTTTCTGGAATACTAGTTTCCTCAAACCTTGATGCATTCATTTGTCAGAGTTACTGTTTTAGGTCAGGTTCAATGGCAAATAGGTTCTGAGATGGAGATTTGTACACAGAAAATTCTTTTGGTGGGTGATAGGAGAAGGACAGGTCAGAAGGAGAAGTCAAACGTCAATGCAGTCCAAATAAAAGCCCCTGCCAATCTTACGGGGAGCTTTGGACCTGGGATGGCCGTTCAGAGTTGCTCTGAAATTAAGCAGAAAGATCAGCTTTGACTGCCCCCACCCCACCCCACCAAACCCACCCAACACATACACATTGACCAGGTACTGGATTGGATACTCTCTGTCTTTGGGAGGGAGGTGTCACTGGGAAACGTGGCCCCCTTAGCCCATGGACATAACTTAAAAAGGAACTCAGCTAAGCCACCAGAAGTCAACACCCCTGGCAGCTGGGGGATGAATACTTAGGACCTGATGAGAGATCTGGATGGCACCCTGCAGCACTTGCCACAGATACGATTACTGTTTTTAATTCTTTTGCCTTTGTCTTGTGTCTAGATTCCAAGAACCAGGAGGTTGTTTGCTGTACTCTCCCTTGTACAGTTAGCTGTCTCTAGTGCCTGAATGCACTAATTGTCCTTTGGGTATGGATGAGGTAATGAAGGAAAGGGATGCTGGGAAGAGAGGCCACATGAGAAGGTTAGTGTGGGTGTAAGACACAATGCAGAGGATTTGTATTTGTGCCATCTGCCTGCTTCTATGATTCATCTGGGTCTGTGCACCCTTGTAATCAGCAGGCTGCAGCAAACTAAGTGTTGCTTGCTAAAGAAAAATGAAAGCTGGAATTTCAGCAGGGAAGAAAGTATATGCCCCACCGTGATGAGTACAAACACACAGCATCAGGGAAGCCACACAGAATGAATCTCTGAGAAGATTGTTAGCATTTTCCCTCCACGCCCCAGGGGAAAAGGTGTAAGTAACAGAATTAGTCCAATTGGTCAAGAATTCATCTTTCCTGTCACTTGTCTCTTGTGGGAGTTCAAACTTGCTCAGTCCCATCCATTTTGATTGAGAGTGAAAAGAAGGACATTTTAATTTAAGAGCAGAAGATGGAACTTGAGGGCAGAACAAATTTGGCAAATGTAAATTCTTATCCAAAAAGCATGCTTCCTGTACTTGGCACCTTGTTTCCCCGATTCTGCCTGATGTCCATCTCTTTTTCTCATTGCAGTTTGAATTCAGGCATGTGTCTTTCCTCTCAGCTTCACCATGCATAAGGGGATACTTGGCACGAATGAGCTCATCCTGGCTGATAGGAAAATCTTATAATTAGGCAAAGAAACTCAAAAGAACTGAAGCCCTTTTTCCTCCATGAGCATCTTTCACTAACTGGCCTAGGAGTTGGTGCCTACCATTTGGATTATATGTAGCTATGGGGCAGGAAAGGGTTAAAGGATTTAGAAAGAATTGAAATAAAAATGAAAATTTTTTCCCTATTAAGATAGCAGAAGTTCGAATGTGAATCACTGTTTTGCATAATAAGCATGGCCATATAATAATAGCTAATATTGTTGAGTTCTTTCTTAGTGCTGGGCACTGTGCTAAGCACTTTATAGGGGTTATCTCATTTTATGTTCATCATGACTCAGTATTGTGGATATTATTACAACCCCTAAAGACAGATGATGAAACTAAGACTTGGAGAGGTTAGGCAAGTTGCCTAAGTGTGGAGATAAAATTCAAATCTAGGTACCAATGTTTTTGAACCACTCCTGTACTGCTTCAGTAGCTATGGGATGGGGATGGGGGAGTAGTTTGAATGGGAAAATAGGAAGTGTCCTCACATAGGCCTCCTAGGGAAAAGCCCTTCTGAAAAGCATCCTACTGTAAGTTTCCTTCTTGTAGCTTAGACCATTTCCTTTTGTGCTAACAAGAGAGACCAAAGGGACGGTTGAGATCTGAAACTTAAGTCAGAACCTTAAGATTGAATTTGGGACCTCTGATATTGACTCAGAGTCTGTGGCATGAAGATGATGGCCAAGACCATAGATTTGGATAAGATTGTTCCAAGAGGAAACGTGCAAAAAGGAGGTCAAAGAGTTCAGGCTGGATTTTTGGGAAGCCAACATTTAAATTAGGACATGTAGAGGAAAATAAGCCAATAGGAAAGTCCAGAAAGAAGAGTTAATCGTTCTGTGGTAATCCAGGAGAGGGAGGTGTGTCGCTATCCAGAGGCAATGAGGCAAAACTGTCAGCTTGGATGACATCTTGTCTTCTAAGACAGGGGAGGTGGAAGGAAAGATCAGAAGAAAGGTGACTACATTAGAAGGTGGAGAGGAAGCAGAGTTAAGGAAGTCCACGCCAGGGCCTGTATAATCTTAAGGAAGTAGAATGTTCATTTCTTTGGGGTTTTCACACTCAATTCCTTCCTTCCCCAAGTATGCCCCAGGTGACACTCAAGCAGGAGTACCTCAACCCAAGAGTAATCCAGCTGTTGACCTTGACAAAATCTTGTTGGCTTGACAGAGGGAGAGAAAGATGTGTCTGTGCCTTTGCTGGGAAGCTGGTGATAGAGACCATGGCTGCACGACTGCCAGCTTTCATGTGGCTCGGTTGACAGGGGTTTCACCCTCTGATGAAGTTCTCCAAACTTTCTTGGAAAACCAGCTGGGCAGGTTTACCTTTTGTCTACTGCCTTGGATGGATCTCATTTCTATCCTAGTTTGGGGTTAAGTATTTTCTGGCTGCCTCCTGCCCTTGGAGCATCCAGAGACAGGTGACATGTGGACACTCTGCTCACTCCTCTTTCTACTGGGAACTTTGGGCTGAGGCCAACTCTTGTGAGTGCTAAAGTGCTTGGGGGTTGGCAAATTCAAGGTAAACACTGCCTGACGTCAGACTCCTGTGAGATATCCTACATCCAGACTCCCAGAGTGGGAGCTTGCAGACTGGCAGGTCTTCCTTTCCTTCAGTGCTTTGGTGCCTGCCTCATTTATGTGACTGTTAGTTGAATATTTTGTGCTTTGAAAATATATGAAACCCATTAGTCAGTGGAGTAGGATTTTAGCACTCCAATCTCTCATTTTATGGACAGAGACTGAGGTTCAGAAAGGATTGACTTGTCCAAAGTCACATGGCTGGTTTGAATCCAGGTCTTCTGGTTCCTAGTCCATAGCTTTTCACATTTTTATCATGCAATAAAAGGTAGCTCATCACAGAAATGTAAAGAGAAAGAATGGCGACCTCTCTCCTTTCCCACAATTCTTACCAGTTTTGTATCTCTTGCTCCCAGTTAGACAGGTTGTAATTGACTTTGTCTCTTCATGGAAGGGTACCCGTAGCTCACACCCATAGCTAAAACCAACTCAATCCCCTGAATCATTTCTATTTACAATCTATTTCCTAGATTTAAAAAATTAGTGAACAAATCTCTTCTTTCTGCAGATAGGAATATACCCTTAGGGCAACAATCCTGGAGAAATTTGACTTAAATTTAAACCAGATTACAAAACACTGGGGACAGGCATTGGTGGAGTTGGGATGAGATTATCATAGTAGCTCAGCGATGAGTGTTTAGCATAGTCTATTCTAAGTTTATAACAACGCTGGGCATTGTTCTATTTTACTGTACAGGAAACTGTGTCACAAAGAAGTTAAGTAATTAACCCAGGTCCCTAGGGTTAATTATGTTAATTAAGTGTCAGTGCTGGATTTCAAATCTTCGTTTAACTGGCTCTGATGGCTGTGCTCTTTCTACTACCCAGTGGTTCTCTAACTTGATGTATAAAAATTTTCTGAGAAGATTATTTAAAAAGTAGTTTCCACCCAATCCAAGGATTCCGATTCAGCAGGGCTGAGGTAGGTTGGAGAATCTATATTTTAAAAAATGCCCTCAGTGGTTCTGGCATAAAACGTTGGGAATTCCTGGAGGAAAAAAACAGAGAGGTGGGGGGCAGTGGGTGCAGATGGCAGCTTCCCCTCTTTGACAGCTTGGGGCTAGGCCAGACACTCTCCAAGTCTCACAGCCTCCCTAGACCTGGTCAGGTGTCCTCTGATTGCAAAGGGTGGGAGGCCTCGGCAAGCTGTGCTGGAGGAACTCGCATTAAGACAAGGCTCCCCAGCATGGAAATCCCAAGTTCACCCAGAAGTTTCAAAGTTAGGGATGTAGTTCCTTCTCTGTTGTTTTCCTTTCCAAAGAAAGACCCATTTCCAACCATACTCTAAGCCCAGAGGTGGACTTTTCCTTGTCTCTATTCTTAGTGTTGGCACAAGTGGCTGGCCCAGGGAAGTGCCCAGTGCTCATTGAATCATGAATGGTGGAGGGCATGCTCAGGCGTTCAGTCCTGGTGAGTTAGGTTCAAGGGCTTCCCTTTCTAAGTGTCTCCTGTTTGAGAGTTACACTCTGTATGGGGGCTACCCTTTGGAATGTAGCTCTAAGGAACACATAGCTGAGGGTCCCAAAGTAGGCAGTTTTCTAAGGGGCATAGAGATGAGTGTGTGTGATAGTTTTTATCCTCCCTGATATTTTACAAATTGAATCTCATTTACTTGTGGGAAAATACTATAGAGATTAAATTTCTAATCTAGCCAGCCTGTAATTATTTCTTTTCTTTAGCCAATCACTGATACTTCAGGCGGCTCCTTCCCAATCCAGAGTCAGCAGCAAGTATCATTAACTCGCCTTCTAATATTTCTCCTGGATAATAAGACAAACAATCAGGAGATTCCAAGAGCCTGAACCCTAATCAAAGAATCCGGTCTTTTGGTTCCTCAATATCATCACATGCCCTAGGGCTCTAATTTTCCATGCCTACAAACCTCAAAACTCAAGTAAAGGCCTCTGATGATTTTCCATAATGTGATTCCATGTGTTATAGTATTCCCTGCTCAGCTCCCACCTCCAAATGTACACTACATTTAAAGTAAGCCAACATGCACAGAGAGACAAGATAACTCACCATCTTGATAGTCGAAACTTTATCATTTACCTGAGTTTCCTCCTCCTCACCCATGTCATCCAGAAAACTGAAAATGGTCCAGGCACAAATTAATGAAACAGGTGGATGGGAGGCATGAGGTGGTCATGGTGGCTGTGGTGACCTGGCGGGGGTATGCGCTCCCCAAAGGAGGCAGGTTCCATTTAGACACATCCAGTTTATTCCAGGTGATAACATAGGCAAAGGGCTGGCAAGTGTTCTCATTCTTCAGGAGAAGCTGCAAATATGAATGAGATCTCCAGATTTAAAAGATGTTGGTGTTATAGACCGCCTATCTTTCCTTCCTTCCTTCCTTCCTTCTTTCCTCCCTTCCCTTCCCTTCCCTTTCTTTCCCTTTCCTTTCCTGCCTCCCTCCCTCCCTCTTCCCTCCCTCTTTCACTCCTTATTTCCTTGTTCTACAAATATTGTTTATGTACTCCCCAAAATTCATATATTGAGGCCCTAACCCCTCTACCATGTGTTGATAATGGAGATGGGATCTTTGAGAGGTAATGATGGTTAGATTAGATCATGCAGGTTGGGCCCTCATGGTGGGATTAGTGGCCTTATAAGAGGAAGAGAGAGAGATCTTTTGCTCGCCTCGCATACATTCACTGAGGAAAGGCCATGTGAGGACATAGTGAGAAGTTGGCGACTACAGCGCAGGAGTGAGCCCTCACCAGGACCTGAATTCACTGGCACTTTGATCTTGGACTTTTCAGCCTTGAGAACTGGGAGAAAACACATTTCTGTTGCTTAAGCCACCTGGTCTATTGTATTTTATTAGAGCAGCTCGAGAAGACTAACACAGTTGATCATGAGTGCTTGACAACACATTGTATCCTTAGATCAGATGATTGCTGACCATTTGCCTCCTTTGTTGTAAAAAGGGCATTAAAAAATGAAATTAGGGATGGACGAGTGGGTACAAAAGGGAGAAGGAATTAACACAATTTTGAGGTATCAGCAGGTAGGTAGGGCTGGTTGGTGGTTTTCTAAACAGCTGTGCTCGAAGTAATATTTTAGCAAGATAGGGGCTTTGGAGCCTGCTTGGGAAGGCTCAGTTTCCTTCCTTCCTTCCCTTCCCTTCCCTTCCTTTCCCTTTCCCTTCCTTCCTTTCCTTTCCTTTCTTTCTTTCCTCCCTCCTTCTTTCCCCCCTCTCTCTCACTCCTTATTTCCTTGTCCTACAAATATTTATGGTGCACTCCCTCCCTAAGCACCTCCACCCCCCCAACCCCTGACCAACTGCACTAGGCCCCTGAGAATACAAAGGAGCAAATGACTTGGTCTTTGTGTTTCAGGAGCTTTAGGTTCCCTAGAGCTCTGATTTGTCTAAGTGGAGCTGTGAAAGGAGGGCAAGTTTTCCGGGCCATCATTTCTGCACCCTTGTCCCCTGGGAGTTGACATAGAACTAGTGGCTGCTCTGATTCAGAGTCAAGTGAGAGGAGGTGCTTGAATGCTGCTCTCCTGTATCAACATCCCCCTCCTAATTTAGATCAGAATTGATTCTTTGGTTGTGGGCAGCATGGCAGAGGGAGAAGGTTCAGAGAGGCTGCGTTACTCAATCGCTTTCCTTCGGGCAGGTTGGATTGTGATTGCCATGAAGTGAAAACATCCATAACCCTGAGTGGTCATGGGTTTGAGCATGTGTAGCCACTGCTCCTATAACTTGGCTGCTGGTGGCTGGTGGTAACCAGGACAGAGAGAAGAGACTCTTATGTTAGAGAAAGGTAGTGTTTATAATAAAATAAACCTTATAGCATTTCTAAAAAAAGTATTCAGGCAAGTAAATGACAGTCAGTAAACCATCTGCTAGTGAGGTCCACCCAAAGCCCATTCATGTATTTACTCAGTAACCTATCATTGTGGAGGGCATTGGATTAGGAGCTGTGGATATTGGTGATTAAGCTGCAGGTCTTGCTTGGTCTGGCAATTGAAAAACTGATTTTTCCAAATACTGTATCTGCATATCTTGGCTTCATGAAGATAAGGACCTGTGGCTGCAAAGGTCTAGGGGGTAGAGCAGAGGGCTTCTGGCATTTAATCTCTGTTAAAAATACTTTTCAAAATCATTTTACCAGCATATCAAAGCTGTAAAATATATTAAGTTAAATGAGAAAAAAAATCAGAGATGTAACTGTTAAAATCTAGAGTATTTTAGTTGAAAGACTGGGACATGAAAAGTAAATTTTCAACTTGAGAACACTTTGTCTCAGGGAGGTTTAAAAAAAAAACACCTTAAAAATAACAAGAGCTTCAAAGCAAGTGTTTTTATCACTGGCAAGGCAGGTGGTCCCACATTTATTGTATGCAGGGCTCAGGGAAGCTTAAACTTAAAATTTTTAATGATTTTTTAAAGTTCAGCTAAAAGACATTATTCTGGGATAGAAAAAAGTCTATTTATTCCACTCTAGGTACTCCGAAGCAGGGTATGGATTCTGCTTTCATCTTCCAGTGCAAGCCTGTTTCCACAGGGTTGAGATCTGGCATGGACAATTTCAGCCTGAAACGATTACTTTTGGAAATTTGCAGTGAGTGGAAACAGTCATGTAGAGCTGTGGATCTTGCTACCTGGATCAATAACTTCTTCTAGTTAAGCTTCTTGCCAAGGAAAAGCAAGGAATATCAAATTTCATAGACCTAATGAACCACTGGAAACTGCTTGCACCCATGTGTGCAAGGATCGCTTTTTATGATTTATACAAACCAAAGCACTCATTGGAATAAGAATAATAGCTAATGTTTATTTATCATTTATTATCCTGGCCACTGTGCCAAGTATTTATATATAGTGAGTTATTTAATCCCTGCAACAACCCATGGGTAGGTACTATTATTTTTCCTTCTTTATAGATAAGAACATTGAGGCACAATAATGCTAAATTACAGAGTGGGATCAATGTGTTGCTCGCTTAGAAAATGAGTCAAGTTCCATATGTGTGAGTAAATGTGAACATTCCCACTTCCTTGTCACTTGGTTTTCTTTCTCAAGTTTGGTGTGTTTGCTCTGTGTTCACAGGATATTGTTAACTTCTTAGTCCTTTGAAGAAAAATCAAATTTTTTCTTAAGAAGAGACTTTTGAAACTCACAATATGAATTCAAGAAGCAAAAAAGAAAATCGAATTTCACAAATGGGATACCAATAGCTTGGAAAAATCCATTGCTTTTGCAGGGTTTGTTATTGAGGGAACCCTGCCTTTCCCAGCATCCTTGACATTTCTTCCTCAAATAAAAGGTAATAAAATGCAACCAACTGACTCATTTTCTAAGTGAATGACATATTTACTCTACTCTTTAAGTTTAAACTCTAAGCAATTCCCCAATCCTTAGTTCCCATGAAATGTAATGTTCTCTTCCTAAAATGTTTGGCCAAGTTGGGGAAGGTGGGCATGGCAGTGTGAGCCTGTAGCCAGGTTCCAAGGTTCGCTTGAGGTCAGGAGGTTGAGACTAGCCTGGGCAATATGGCAAGACTCTGTATCCACACACACAAAAAAATTTTAAAATTAAATGTTTGGTCTTCTACAACCTGGCTTTCCACTTCTCATTCCCAATCATGCTCTGGGACCACCTCTCTCCTGTGCTGAGGAAGGCTAAGGAAGCACTGTGTTCTTTGAACACAGTGCTCAATCCATCCTGCATTGATGCCTTTGCTATGACAGTTTCCTCTGGTCTCTTCCTCCTCTGAGTCTAGCTCGAGGGCCACTTCTGAACAGCTGCAGAGTTGAGCTGCTCCTCAGTACACTTCACTGTTGAACCAACCTGGGCCACAGGTGTTGCAGTGAGGTTGTCTTCAGAGCCTCACCGTACAGGAAGAAAGCCTGTGAAGTTTCTGGCCCTGGCACAAAGCTGCAGAATCTTGGTGAATCAAACAACTTCTCCAAGCCTCAAAGAAGGCACTTTAAAAATTGTGAAGCACTAATTGAAGGAGAGGAGAGCGTCAAGGATTCCATCCTCCACTTACTAGTAGCTGTCTTATTCATTTGGGACTGCCGACCCCCAGATAGCCTTCATCCCTGGAAATGTGCCTGAGATGCATGTCTCTTCACATGCTTGGGCCTTCCAGAATGTACCAAAAGCCAGGGTTAAACAACGTCAGCTGGATGAACACATTTCAGTGGCAAAGGCTGTTGGAAACTACCACTGTGTTACATTTCACTTTAAACTCCTCACCTTGAAGTGAAGCTAAGTCAGGCCAGAGAATTGAATGGATTTGCCCTTGGCCACCGTATGAGGTGGTGGAGTAAGCGGAAGGAGAATGTGGTATGTGTTGCAGGCTGTCAGTATTTGCCAGACTATGGTCTTTTAAAAAATATATACATACATTGCACCAAGAGTTTGGCATTATAAAAAGAATCTTTTAAGTACCACAGTCTTTTATCCAGAACATTATTAAGAACTTTTTATTAAAAATTAAGATGCCTCAGAAACCATATAAAATTTTAACAGGCTCTACCTTTGCACTTCGCCTTTTCCAGGGCACCTCAGGAGAGGTGGTAGAATTCTCAAACATTTGGAGAGCTCTGCGAGGAACATTCTACTTTGCCAATTTGTCCCTGTATTGGCCCAGGGCAGCCATTTACCACCTTGTTTTTGGTTATTTCAGCTGCTGCTAGGCGTTCTCCTTCAAACACACCTGGATTGCTGTGAGGACACTGCCCCACAGGCGGAACACGATGTGTTTCTCAGAGCTGCGGACTGTGGGCTGTAGGCTCCCACAGCCCCGTGTGTGTGAGCCCGTTGGCGCTCACCAAGCTCTTCTGAAGTTCTCTGGTTTCCTCTGACTTCTCTTCTGGATGGGAACTTAGGTACGGGACCAGTCCCATATATATTCATCAGTGCAGGTCCCTTTGTTCAACTCAAATGAGCACCACATGGGGTTCCTTCTTTCTGTGGGCCTCAATCCCTTCTGTGCTTGTCTTTTAAACTAATCTGCTCACATGGGGTGAGTCTTTTAAAATTTTTCCTGAATGTACCTCTTTTTATCTTCAAGAGACCCTTTGCCATTCTAGGGTGCTGTAATTTGACAAATAAATCCTTGTCCCACTTTCCCCTGCCCTGGTTTCTCACCTAGATCCTGGCCTTTCGTTCACCTGCCGTCTTTCAGAGTGGAGAGTACTCACCCTTCAGTCTCCTATTCACTGCAGTCCCCCAAATTCCCTTCTCTTGGGTGGTCTCCTTTATCACTTTCATATTTCTCTAATTCTAATAGCAAGACTTCAGGCCCAGCTTGAGAAAGCATGCATTTTCCTCCTTCATGTTCGTACAGTCCATTGGACATCCTTACCATCAGCTCTTGTTGGTTGAAAGATCTGAAAACTTTTAACTGGCCATTTCCTGAGGTTCTCTTTTTTGTTCATGGAGAAGCAACTGGAGCCCTTCAGTCTGGGCACAGTCAGGAATTTTCTGGATTGCTGCCATTATTCTTTTATTCAGTAAACATTTGCTGAGTCCCTTCCATATAAAAGTCAGTATCCCAGGGGCTGGGGATACAAGAACATGACCAAGGCCCTGCCTAAAGGGGCTTGCAGGCTGGTGCGGGAGACACAGTGACACATGTTGCCTTCTATTGGATACCAGTGCAATAGGTTGGAGTGGGAGCAGGATGTATGGGATGCTCTGCCCCATGCCAGAGGATGGACCACCTCATTCAGCAAGGGAAGGGGTGTCAGGGAAAGCTGTCACCAAAAAGCCCTAGTTGAACTGAGCTGCGAATCACAATGAGTCATTCACCAGGCAAAGTCAGCCAGGGCATTCCTGGTGGAGGCAGCCACACAGGCAAAGGTTCAGAAGTGTGCAAGGGGGTTGACTATGTCCATTCTTTTTATGAATGTTGTCAAAGCTTCAGTAATCTTGCCCCTGTGCGTTTCTTGTCTGCCCTGCAGGCAGAATGAACTGTGAGTGGGTTATCAGGAAAGGTCAAAGACTGCATGGCTGGTGTGAGGGGCTGCGGGGCTGGGCCAGGGAAGGGGGAGGGAAGGGTGAGTCACTTGAAAGTTTTGTGTGCTGAGACATGGCTCTTAAAGGAGTTCTGGGGTTTTTGCAGAGGAGAAAGTGCTTAAAGGCAGATTATGCAGCCAACAGTGAGCCAGTAAATGGTTTCACTGGGGCCTATATTGGGACATTTTGGCAGCCTTCTTTATTGGGTTTGGGGCTCTCTGGCTATCAGATACCTTTCTGTTCTCTCCTTGTGAATGCCCATGAGGGGTTTAGGGTAAAAATGTGGAGCTTTTAAGCATCTTAATGTGATTTCAATTGCATTTTAATTTTTAATAAAATGTTGAATAAAGTTCTGCTCAAAGAGCCACAGGGATGAGAAGATTCTACTTAATAGGGAGCGCAGTATTTTCATACTGGGAGATAGACGGGTTTAGCAAGACCCTGGTACATCTCTTTCAAGTAAGTGCAATAAATGGTTCTGTTGGAATGGGAAAGAAGGGAGGTGCATACATACATGCATATATCTTATTTTTCTGTATAGCCAGTAATTCCACTCTTTGGACGTAACCGCCGAGCTTTTGGCATCTTTGAGTAATACCCTCCTCATATGATAGCTACACTGCTCCAAAGACGGTACAGACATCTGAGCCAAACATTTTTTCTGTTTCGTTTGCAAGAAATGGAACTGACAGATATACCTGTCTATTTTGTTTCCAAGAAAATGTCTTGTTAGAAATGTGTGAAAATGTATTATATAACAGTTGCTGAAAATGTTTCAGATGCAGCAATAAACTGATTGTGGTTTTTGGACCAGATGTGCACCATGTTTAGAATTTATTGTACTTCTCTGTATTCTAGCCCAGTGCTTAAGTAAATAGAGAGAAGTGCTTTGCTTTTCAGTGAGACTTCTTATGTGGATGAATGGCATTTTCCTCCATTTCATGATGGGAAATTATAGGAATCATGCAAATTGGAAATAGTCACTCACCTCACACCCATTGTGTAGCGGAGAAGACTCAAACTAAGGGCCTGTTGTCTTTGTCCTGACTCCTGAGGTTAAGGAGAAGACTTAGCCTGCAAACGTCTATAGCTTAACTGTGCCGCATTTTCTGACTCACTTAGAAACTAAAGAAATGCACTTAATGTCGATTGTAGTATTTTAAATCCCTGCCTTTTGATCTGATGCATTGTAGAACCTAGTCAGAACTCGGTTAGTTAAAAAGGCAGGAGACTTTTTCATGCATACCCCTGTGGGACTCCAGGCAGCCTTTGCCAAAGGTGTTAGACATTTGTTTTTCTATGTGTGCTCAGTAAAATAGGCTTCTAAGCATAGAAATGATCTGCATGTTGTGATTGATCTGCTTTTTTACACTATCTCATGTTCCATTTCACTTCTAGAGGCACATTGATTTGAATAGTTAAAGATTTGTCTCATTTCCTTGCCAAGGAGGATTATGTTTCCAGCTTTTTGTTAATTCTGGGCATTTCAACCACTGCTTCTGATAACATCCTGCTTTACTGTGCTAGGCATTCCTTGGACCCAGGACTGGGGTAAGACATGGTCCTGCTGTCAGGGAAGCAGTAAGATAGTTCATGAAGGGCATGAAGTCCAGGTGCTTCACACGGGAGACCTCGTTTAATGCTCATAGAAACGTTAGATTTTGCAAGGGGTGAGGGTGTTAATTTCTTTATTTAAAACAAAATAAAACTGAGCATCTTGTAGCTCAGAGATGAGGATCCAGAACTAATAGCTGCTTGACTACAGAGCTCATGCCCTCCCTCCAGCTCACTGCTTGACTGGTTGCATAGTCAAGACATAACAATGAACATAAGGCTAGAAATGTTTGGAATAAAGGCTAACATAGGCACTAGAGCATTAAAATACATTGTGTGTTAGAGAAGGGGCATTGTGTACATGTAGTCAGTGAAGGAAGGCTTTATGGAGGAGAACTGAGCTGTGTTTGGAAGCCTGAAGATGAGGATAGAAATCACAGGCATGAAGCCACCAAGGAGGACAAGCTTGCAGGGTTGACAACTACACCAGATTGCCAGGGGGCCGACCTGGAGAGTCGGGGAGAGGGGAATAGGAAAGAAGGGGAAGGTGGAGGGCAGGCTGTTTAGAGCTCCATGAGAAACTCTGTGTGTGTGTGTGCGTGTGTGTGTGTGTGTCACATGTATGTCAGAGGAGGGTTTACAATGTGGAGGAAACATACCATTTAACTAAAAATCAAAATGTTTGGGGGATATACGATGCTGAAATTTCCCATTGTAGCCAGAAAAAGTGGTGTTTTAATAATGAGAATGTCATGTTTCTTTTCCTATGAGGGAATAAAATAAGTCAGCCTCTTTGCTGAGTTGGAAGTGGCTGAGTTGTTGGCAAAGTGAACGAATTCCCTTTGAGTCTCCGTGATAAAAGGAGGCAACAGGGGAGGGGAGATGGGGCAGGTAGAGGAGGACCAGTGTGCAGACCACCACAGCCCCACCGTTTGTCTGATTATCTGAAAGTGCTTGGAAACTAGGAAGCAGATAAAAACTTATTAAAGAAAAGAAAATCCAGAGGAAAAACCTGGGGAGCCCAGGGAGCATGCAGGGCGGCTCTAAACTGGGATTTGGGGTGGGGTTATCTTTTTTCCCAGAGTACAGCTTTTCAAACGTTTCCAACAAATATTCACTTATGCTACCAGGGACAGTAGCATAAAGTATGAAGGGATGAAATATAGTTTCCTTGCTTTTTTCCTTTTTGCTTATAGGGAGATAGCTAGCAACATGTAATCCAATTTTAAAAACATATTGTAGAAATTAACGACGTGATTTTGTAATGGAGCAGAAAAAGAAAACCTCTAAGATGGAGTGAGCGACTTAGGGATCCCTATGTAGTCATCACAGATGCCTGTCTATTGATAGGAATCCTGTTTCAAACATGGAATTTAAATTTAAGAGAAAGGTGCACACCAAATTGATGCCTGGTTTTTCTGGTGGCTTGAAAGAAAGTAATGGAGTTTTTAAAAATGTGTGAACAATTGATATGAAATGCTCAATGTGTATACAATCATTTATGTGGCAGGCAATGCACTGCATGCTGGAGCTAAAAGAGAAAGGCCGGGGGCTTTCCATCTATTGAGGGAGGCAGAGAAAAGAGTGATACAAAGGGATTGGTGCTACAATATGCAACAAGAGGTGGGAATGTTAAAAAGGATTGATTTACTAAGACTGGAAAAATCAGGGAAGGCACTATGGAGAAGATGACATTTGAGTGGGTTTTGCAGTATAGATAAGAGTTCAGATGGAGGAGAGAGAAGTGAAATAAAGGAGAATGGCAAGGGGCATTGTAAGTGGAAAGACATACAAGGAAAAACTTAAACATGTTAAAGTTTACCTTCTACTTGGGGAAAAGACCACAGGTCCCCTTTTCAGATTCCCTAAAACTAGTATTTCCCTAAACTAGATTGGGAAATACCACTGTCACTTTGAAGAACCACTGAGGTTTTTTTTTTTTTTTTGCTAGGAGGGGGGTTTAATCTGGACTGAATTGGAGGAAAGGAACTGGCACCAGAGTGGAGGCTGGAAGGATGGTGGAACTGACACTGGGACAGAACACAGAAAACAGAATCTAATGCTAGTAAGTTCTTTGTTATAGAACTTAACTTTGTGTGGTAACCCCTGTCTCCTCCACTGGCCTACAATGCAAGTTTCTTGCCTTGGTCATCTTTGCATCTCTGTGCCCAACATAGTAGGTGTATTAGTCCATTTTCATGCTGCTGATAAAGAAAAACCCAAGGCTGTGAAATTTACAAAAGAAAGAGTTTTATTGGACTTACAGCTCCATGTGGCTGGGGAGGCCTCACAATCATGGTGGAAGGTGAAAGGCACATCTCACATGGCGGCAGACAAGAGAAGAACTTGTACAGGGAAACACCTCTTTTAAAACTATCAGATCTCATGAGACTTATTCACTATCACAAGAACAGCACACTGGGTCCCTCCCACAACACGTGGGAATTCAAGATGAGATGTGGCTGGGGACACAGCCAAATCATATCAGTAGGTTCTTAATAAATCTCTGTTGAATGAAACAAGGGAAGAATGAGCTATTGTAGTTGTTTGGTTAAGAGATTCCGATGTAGGTATAAGCCTCTGTGGGAATCTTGGAAAATGTAAGACTCTTTGGGGTTAGAAAATAAGAAAAAGTAAATATCTCAATCAGGTTTAGACACGGCTTTCACTTTTGATATTGACTCTGATAAAGCAGTATGATTAATTTCTTTGTTAAAGTGCTATTTCATGAGGATGTATTTTCTATAAATCACCAATAAATTCTTTTGTCCACATTGAAATCTTATTCATATGAGATAGTGAAATATATAAGGAAAATTACTACTTAATATATTTAAAAAGATGGAGAAGTGAATTAGGGATAATAAATTATGAGCCTTTCGGTGTGGACTGACAGTTATTTTAGCAAGTAAAGGAAACATTTTCTTAATGCTCATCACAATAGATGTGAGACAAAAAGAAGACAAATCTCCATTTACTATTTATTTTGCTCCAAGACTTCACAATGCAAGATTTACTCTAAAGGCACAACTTAAAGAAAACTAGATGAATGTTTCAGCTTGCATTATTACCATTATCACATTTAAAATGGCAGAAGCATAGTGCCATCAACTCTGCTTTTGAAAGATAGAGGTACCCCCACTTTAGCTTGGCCAACATCATCTAGACAAAATAGACAGTGAGACCAAAACCCATGGCCAAAACCAAGCTTTGTGAGGCTAAAGCATCCCAGAGCAGTGTGTTGGGACAGTGTTTTGAAATATCAACTGAGTATTTTTCTAGTATTTACTGGGGTCCCTTGGTTCTTCTTCCATTCAGTAAACTAGGTCAGTCTGGCTTCATTGTCTTAGGGAAGGTCTGTCATAGAGCAAGTGTAGAAAAAGAAGTCAAATATTGCCTTTTGAGTTCCAAAAGCTAGGTCCCTCTGGAAAGTGAAGAACCTGGTACAGATGAGCTAAAATACCTGAGCTGTGAGGGCCAGTTATCCACCCCAAAGCGGGTAAAGATTCCTTGGGGTCAAGAAGCATCAGGGAGTTGTGGGGACATATTTGGAAGTTTCTATGTGTATCATCTCTGAGAAAGAGGACTGGTGCCCAGTCCCTACCCAGACTGAATCCTGGGAAGTACAATTCCAGAACCCCCAATAGAATTGTGGGAGCTGTGTTTACCCAGGGCCTGGGCCTCAGTTTCTGGGTAGTGCTCAAAGAAGACATGGTTGTATGGCAATGAAGGGCCTTCAATAGCACCAGTTTCCATGGGAAGAATGATTCTTTGAGCCAAGTAGATGGGTTTTTGAATGGCCCCATAGTTTCTCACACCCCAGCATGGCGTGGAGCAGTGAGTGAATTACTGGGCACCAGAGAGGAGTGCAAGGAAAAAGAAGAGCAGAGGCAAAGGTAGGAATGTGGGCTGGGCAGCAGTGAACTTACTGCATGGTAGCCAGGACCAGGTGGGCCCTGGGGCATCGAAGCAGATGCCACTGTGCTTGGCTCAAGATGACTGAGGACCCAATGTCCACCACCCCATCCCTGCCTGCTCAGCCCTGCTCAACCCCTAGAATCCCCATGTGACTGAGATTAGGCTTCTGCTACCTTGTCACAGGCATGGGCCCTCAAAATAGAAATTCAGCTGTGGTATGGAAAAATAAAGTTACATTTTTTGCACACATGAATCTGGGGACTGAGATTCAAGCCTGCTCTTTGTATAATAAAGAAAAGTTCCATTTGATGAAATCTGATTAAGAATGGACACTTCTCTGTCCTGCAAAGATCAGTATGCCCTTAACCTCTGGCAAATACAAAGATGGGTTTGTTGAAAAAATACACAAAAATCTCTCAGAAACCAAGCAGAAGAGTAAAGCAGGATCTGAGGGGATTCTTGGAAAGTTAAAAATGAACTTCCTTCTCTGTTGTAACGGGCTATGTGGGCTCTTTGATTTTTCCCTGTGTGCCTTGCCTGTCCCTCTTCATTCCTAGAGTCTTCTGCCACTCCAGCCTGCACAGAGACCGTGATGGCCTTCCCCCAGCCTAACACCTGTTCGGTTCTAGCAGTGACCTCACGGATAGAGGAGACTCTTTTGTGTCTCTCAGGTCCGTGTCCACATAGCAAGAATCTGATTGGCTCCCTGTGGTCAAGTGTATACTCCTGGTCCAATCACTGGCTGGAGTGTTTTGGTGCCGAGTCACAAACCACATTCCGAGCAGTCAGGGCAGGGCTGCCATGTTGCACAACTGCAGGGTGTGCCTGCCAAACAATACTCTGGGAGCGGCTCCCCTGGTTATGTGTGGTGCTTATCCTGCATGGTGAGAGGCAGTGGTCCTGAGTAAAAGTCCTGCTCTCCTGGTTAGCAAATGTAACAAAATGGTGGAACATAGTGTTGTCGCTGTTTGAATTGAGTGAATATCTTCCTAACATATGTTGAGTGGCCATATGAATGCATGGAGCAGGACTAGGAGAGCTGACCTTGGCATACAGAATATTTATGGTGAGCAGATGAGGCTTCCTACTCAGGTGGTTCACTGTTTAGCACTGTGGTTTGGAGAGCAAGCTTTGATGTTCAACACACCTGTGTTCACATCCCAACTCTGTTTATAAACATGTGACATTGGTCAAGTTACTTGATTTCTCTGTCTCAGTGTCTTTATCAATAAAGTGGGAATGAAAATTACTACAGGAATGCTCATAAAGATTAAAGGAGTCATTTAAAGAACTTAGGCCAGTGTCTGATGCTTCATAAGTGCCCAGTAAGTGTCAGATGTGACTTATGTCATTATTATCACTAATAATTCTATTACTAGTGAATTATTTCACTAATTTTTTCCACTAATTTATCTCACTAATTATTTCACTAATTAATTTTAATTCTTAGTGAACTAATTCACTAATATATCACTAATACTAGAATTATTAGAATAATAGTGAAATAGAATTATTAGTGATATATTAATATAATAGATTAGTAATATATTAATATAATAGAACTATTAGTGATATATTAATAATGTAATTAGTGACATGTTACTGAATTATTAGTGAACAATTATTAGTGACTTAGTGATTATTAGTGAATTATTAGTAATATTTTAGTGAACATTAGTGAATTGTAATAGAATTAATAATAATTCTATTATTAGTGATATAAGCCATGTGCATTTTACAGTCTTAAAATGTTAATGACCCATTATATGAAAAGCATTTATTTATCTGCATTCAAGATACATGTTTGGTTAAGGTCCTTGTAATTAAAATAAAAATCAGAATCACCATATTATACCAACATTGATACAAGTAATAATTAACAACAACAATGATGATGATGATGATTAAAAACCTGGATAAAATTTTGTCTTAGGCTTAGTGTGGTTTGGGTGTGCATGTACTTATCATATTTGATTTTAATTTTATTTTAAAAATTTTGTCTTTACTTTTTTTCTTAGCATCTTGACCCTTTTGTGACATCTAGCAGGATGTATTTTTTTTTCAAGATGCATGTTTCACAAACAAAATATATGTTTATATCTGACTGTACCCAAGCTGCTAATTATGGGCATCTCTTTCTATAGCTCACTATTAATCACTCATGTCTTTGGGGTTATATAGAAAACAATTTATGTTACAAAATCAAATCCTCCCTTAAAAATGTTTGCCCTGGAAGTGAGGCGGGAGGAAATCACAAACTGTTATTATTTTCCCTTAGATGGATCTAAATATTAACATTCCCTTAGCTTTAAAGATTATTTTTATGCCGCTCCTTTATAAACAATTGAAGTTCACTAACTCTTCTGTTGTCTCGGGTTCTGTCTACAGCATACCCAAACAACTCAGCTAAAAAAATGGGCAATCAGTTCAACAGGTTATTTGGCATTATATGTAGAAAATAAAAATGTTTGAATAGCTTAAAACATTTTAAAAAGCATAGCATATAGCAAACCAAATTGAATGTTTAAACATAGGCTAAGGATCTCTCACACAGAGGAGGGAGTTGCCATTTTTAGCTCTCATTGCAATTGTATTAACTACCTAACTACCAGGGCAACAATAGCAGCCACAGTGGCAGTAGTAGTTACAGCAGGAGGACGAGGAGGGAGAATAAGCTATTAATAGTATGAACAACAGTAGTAGTTGTAGTGATTGTTGTAATAGTAACAGTTAACAGCACATGTACACATTGTTTTAGGTACTTCATGTACAGTAACTCATTTAATCTTTACAGCAACCTTAAGAGATAGTACTATTATTTCTCCATTTTTACAGAAAAGGAGATTAAAATTCCAAGAGGTAAAGTCACTAGTGGAGGAACCAAGATTTGGAAAACAGTAATAATGGCTGACATAGATCAAATATTCATGCTTCTCAGCTACTGACACGATTACCCCGTTGAACCCTCACAGTGAGCCCAGGAGGTGGATTTCTTCTTATCCTCATTTAACACAGAAGGAAACTGAAGCTTGGATGTCCGCCCGATGAAATGTCAGACAGGGTCTGAAACCAGGGGTCCAAAGCCAGAAGTCCAGTCTTGCTTTCAGTTTGATTGTGTCTTGCAGAATCTGCTTGGAATGGTTTGTTGAGGGAAGAGAACTCCTCTAAGTAGAAGCTGTTGCCTTGAGGGGGGATCTGGGTACCCGCCTCTCCCTGAGGAGCGTTCTCCTACTGCCTGTCTTACAAAGAGAGTGCTTTTCTTCTGAACCACCCCAAAAGACTCCCACATTGGAGGGTGAGGCAGTGGGGTGAGACAAGTGAGGTACTTGTCCTGGGCATTGCATTTCAGGGGACACTAAATATGCAGTAATCAATATAAATAATATTTTATTTACTTATTTATACATTTTTGAGTCAGGGTCTTTGTCACCCAGACTAGAGTGCAGTGGCACAATCATAGCTCACTGTAGCCTCAAACTCCTGGGCTCAAATGATCCTCCTACCTCAGCCTCTCAAGTATCTGGGACCACAGGTGTGCACCACCTGCTGGGCTAAGGGATAAGTAATATTTTAATGCAACATTTACAAATAGGTAAATATTAAACACTTAAAGTACATTTTAAAAAAATCAAAACAAATACCAAAAATATCCACACCTGAACAAGATCTCCACATTGAACATAAAGACAGGATCAGTTTGGTCCTGGGTCTCTGGACTCCTGGATGGAGACCAGGTGGGCAGGTGAGCCTGGTGCTGTCCTCACCCCACAGGGCTTTCTTGGGTCTCGAGCAACATTTGGGCTCCTCTGTGCAACTGTCTACACCACTGCTCACCCAGGCCTCCATCACAGTCACCATGATGATGAGCAGTGCTTCTTTAGGCATCATGTCACCAAAACAATATTTCATCATGCAGTGCTATTTTTAAAAAGTGAGGATGGCATTTTCCAATGATATGTTAGAAGAGTTACACCTCTTCCCTCTCCACCTTTTCTCTCCAGAACCCAACCAACGAAGTTGTTTAAAAAAGAAACAGTCAATGCCTTTTCCACTTTTAGATCTGCATATTGGGCCACTCTTGGTTTCTTTTTTCTTATTTACTACTTGAGGGTGTCAATTTAAGAAAACTCAGCTCTCCTACCAGCAAGTCAGCTGGGACACGTGTGTTCTGTTCATCTCTTCCAAAGGCACTGTGGAATTGTCCAGTCCCAGAGGCCTTGGGCTTTGAGGACGCAGCCCAGCAGTCGTGGTGCTGAATATGAATATAGTGGCTTCCCAACCCAAAAGACATTTCATTTATTATTTTAAAAATATTTTCTTTGGGCTCTTTTAATCCTCAGGGATATTGGCTTGATGAATAGCAAATAAATTCCCTAACCAGACTGTTGTTATAAATATCCATGGCATTAATTCAAACCATTTGCATTGGAAACTTTTTTTTTCCCCTGGAGGAAAAGGGGTGGCTGATTTAACCTCAACATTTGGGACACGTTTTTCCCTAAAATAACTACAACATCCATCATTTTTTTTTCCTGCTGGTGTGTCAATTTTTTAATGAGAGGCTGGGTCCCTTTAGTACCTTTGGTCTCCATAGTAACAATTTCATGTGTTTATTCTGGCTTACTGAAATAAAACACTGAGGAAAAGGTCAGTGACTCATTTTTGATTGGGGGTTACTCTAATTAGAGGATGATTATTTAAAATTTGATCTCTAACACAAAGATACTATGTGCTTAAAAATAAGACCATGGCAAGCATTTTAAATGACAAATGATGAAACATTTAGACAGTGAGAGGCTTCCCAACTATGGGTCTTTCTTCACAGGTGCAGGTGTTTTCAAGATTATTATTGTTTTCATCCGTATTTAACTGACCTTGACTTCTTGCCATTCCCTCTCTGGTAGCAGGATCTGAGTAATGCATTAAGTAATGGATTAAAGTGTCTGGAATGACTAATGCAGTTCTAGGAGTCAATTTAGACCTATGGTATATGCATCTGAGATGAGCTGAATCAATACAATAAAGTCCTCTCAGATGGCCACTGAGTGGCCAGGGGAGGCATAAACCTTGCCTAGGTACAGTTTTTCTATCCCCTTGGTCACTGCAGGTTTTGGATCTGTAGGAAGGCAGAATGGGGCATGCAGTGCTTTGTGATTGTTGCCTTGGGTTGCCATTGCCATTGTTTGACTTAACATGTGTCACGCCTTTCTTTTCTCATCTGTGAAGTGGCAATAACAGCGGAAGCTGCATCGTAAGGGTTTGAGGGGATTAAATACAATAATCATGCATGCACAGGGCTTAGCAAAAACTAGACCCTACTTAGGAAATACCGCAGCAGTGTTGGCTGTTATAATTATTCTTTTACTTTCATTATTTGATTGGCACTTTGGCCTTTGGACTGAGTTCCTTTGTTCTCAAGGGAATTGCTTAAAACGAAGGTAAGACTCTGGCAAGTGAAGTTTCCACTGCAGAGAGTGAGAAATCAGTTTGAGCAGGTGTGGATGTGGCACTCTGCAGGGAACATTCTGTGGGGAATACTGTCCTCCGTTAGGGCTCCATGAGGCTTTGCTGTGTCATGGCTGAGAGTTGAGGGCTGCTTTGTCCTCTAGAACCCAGGCTCCCATGGACTGGCTCACAGGACAAAGGGCAGAGCTCAGGTAGTGGTCCTCAGGCCCTATCTGGTTGAATCTCCATCAAGCACATTTCTATAAAATACAAAGAGATGCAAACTTGGCTGGCAGAACTGGAAGACAGCCACACCCGTGTGACCCCATATTGTGGCCTAACAGGATGACTCCATGAGACACGGTGAAACCAGGTTGAGCTTATGAGTGCAAATTGTGTGGGCTTGCAGAGAAAAGCTGAAAAGTTTAGATAAAATTCTGGGAATTTGAATGATGTGTTTTTCTAGTTACTCTTGAAAATCAGTCTCTTTGATTGGTCCTAGTAAATTTTAGACCTTAGAAGCCAGGCCTTAATTAGGGAACTTCACCCGTCCACTTAATTAACAACTATTCATGGCTCTATGTCAAGCACGTGCTTAGTCAGCTGGGACACCACGATTCTCCTTTTTTGGAGCTTACATTTTAGGTGGGAAACAGAGACAGTAAATGAATGATAAAAGGAAGAAAATTACTGTAAAATATTACAAGCTATGAAGGAATAACATGCTAGAGGACATTTGTCAGACTCTTGATCTTTCTGTGTTGCAGCTAAGGATGGAAATAATGTTCTGTGGTAAAGATTGTGGAGTGAATCCTTCTCATTAAGTGTTGATACCAGCTTGGCCTTTCCTCTTAGGTTGTAAAATTGGACTGAGCAAAGTGCTTGCTATTGCTGTTCTTATTTTAGTTGTGAATAACGATGTTGCTAGGGCCTAAGTCTCTTCTAGCTGTTATAATTACTATTTTTATTCTCATTGTCAGAAGACACAACTTTGCAAACTGATTTACTCACAGACTGCTTTCTCCTTGCCCCCGGTTAAGTATCTCATGAATTTTGTGTTTCCCAGAACACATTTTGGGAAACAGTGTTTCAGAAAATGCAATTCCGATGGGCCTGTGTTATGAATTTCCAAAGAGTAGTAAGTATGTCTTCAAAGAGAAATATTCCAGATGAGATATCTGCGCTTGTTGGCTAACCTAGGTTTTTGAATGCCTGATTAAGGTCACCTATTTTTGGCTCATCATCTACCCCCATTAGTCAATGTTGTTGCAAACTAAAAATAGTCCCTCAAAACAAAACAAAACAAAACAAAAACAACAGATATTTAAGGGCAAACAGATAAATTCCATTGTACAGTTTAATGTAAAATAAATAAATATAATGTAGCCTTGTTTCTAAAGTTTGCAAAAGGATAAAATGATACAGAAATTCCTTTGGGGAAATACTGTGCATGTCAAGACATGCTGTTTCTCTTTTCCATCCTTAGACTATTTTAGTTCTTAAAAGATTTGCAAATTAAATTCTTTGCTTTTGTATTTTTAAAATATTATAATAGGTGTAAAGAGAATTGATTGGTACATCCACTTGGCTCTCTGGGATGTGGGGGTGCTGTCAGAGGCTGCTGGCTATGTCCCAGGGTAATTGAATGCCAATTAAGGAGACTTGAATTGAAGCTAACTCCACCACTTTCTAGCTTTTAGCAAGCCTCTTAAACTCTCTAAGTCTTTTTTTTCTTCTTCTAGAATGAGGACAATAGCACCCATGTTACTGGGATGTTGAGAAGGTTAAAGTGAGATAATGTTATGTGAAAGTACCTTGCAAACTATCAAGTCTGAAATTATAATCTGGTTTAGTCTGTGCACTTGGTTGTTATTGCAGTGTATTGGGAGAAGACTGTTATTGGACCTGGGCTGGGTGATTAAGTCCCGAATTTTGAGAACAGGGGACGAAGCATCTCTGAAATAGAACAGAAGAAGGAAAGAGGAATGGAACTGCATGAGTATTAGTGTGGGAAGGGAAGTGGATATTCACAAGAAGTAAGGCAATTCAGGGAACATGCATTTTCATTGAGCTTAGGGACAGAACAGAATATGTACTCACTAGCACATTTTTTTCAAACATATACCGAAGTAGGGTGACATTAGGTGAGTAACGTTAGGGTAAATACAGTAATTCCATTATCCCTGAAAAACATGTTAAAAAGAAACATAGTTCCATTTTCAGTAATGCGGACAAACAAGATAACCTGAAGCCCTCCTGCTAAAAACACTTGGAAATGCCAGCTAGACCATAACAGACATTTTTTTAAAGTGCATAGTTGAGCCTCAAGAAAGTAAAAGAAATACCCAGGGATACAAAATAGAGAGGAATCTGAAAATTAGAGTAGTGACAGGTAGGTGTTGTTTTGGCTGCCTTTTATTTTCAGTAATTAGAGAGTTTGGGTTTCATAGCCTTGCAGATTCTTAGACAAGGCATGAGGCTGTCAAGAGGTGAGTTGTTGGACCTGAGATCCCTCCCTGCACATGCCTAAATGTGACACCCGCGAATCCTGTTCTCAACTACCTGATTGCTTTGAGTCTCTCTTTCCTTTCACCCATTCTGCAACTTATTCAACAAATATTCATTCAGTATTTTCTCTGTGGCCAGCACTGCTCTAGGTTTTGTCAAAGGGGGGATTCTGATCATTCATACCTCACTCTGTATAAGCCAAGGTATGATTGCTTAACAAAGTGTTTTGAAGACTAGATTTCTACACAAACCTGTTACAGTCCTATAAGAGTTGCGTGGATAAAGTGCTGATCTCAGCCCTGCTGCTCCTTGGTGAGACCCTCAGCCACTTCTTTAACCTCTCCAGCAGGAGCTGGCTTGGCTTCAGGATATAGGGTACATCCTTCTTACTCCTAGGAAATACTTGTTTTCAATCCCCCTGGGTCTCAGCATGTGCCTTCTCATTCCTGAGGGCAGCAGCCTTTATAAGAGAGTGTGTGAAGCCTTGGAGACCCATGCCAAGAGGGTGGGCTTTCACCAGAGGTTGGCTCCTGGGCTCCCAGTCACCCCATATCTTCATTTCCTCAGGAACTGTCCCCACCACCACTAGCTAAGGGGTCTGATGGATATCATGGAGAGCCCCCAGAGATGTGAGGTTGTTTTTCAGATCCTAGAATTGGAGATAGAAAGAAGACAAGAGAAGACCAATAGCTTGACCTGTGAAATTCAAGGGTAGAGGGTAAGGAGAACTCTGAGAGCCAGAGTGTTGGCACCACCATCCTTGTGCAAAGGTTGATCATCACCAGGTTAATCCTTTTGAAGAGAAAGGCACAATGCAGAGGAGCCCTCCCCCTCCCACTGCTGAAAGTCTGGCAATGTCAGATACAGTCCAGTTCTTATAATTTGGGGTGCTGTAGGGCTGGCTGGGATCTCAAGTGCCTGCTTTGAGACAGAGTAATGAAACAGGAACTTGGGGGAGTTACTCTCTGAACCTCCCATGGGGGATGGAGTTTCTCTCATAGAGGCCTTGCTGCTGGAGTCTCAGGCCTGTAAGAAGAAATTCTAGTTTTTGAGTAATTTAAGTGGTAACTTTAAGTTCACTGAGAGTTGCACTGAAGGCCAACTTTTTCCTCTAGTGTAATTATTCAAGAGCAACCATTTGTTGGCAAAAAAAAAAAAAAAAAAAAAGAAAGAAAAAAAAAGTGTAAAGGCCTGGGCTGCTGTAGTTGGAGCCCATCTGTCTATGGCCTTTTTTCAAAGCTTGGGAAAACTGAACTTGTGGATAGGCTCAGTTGGAGTTTGGGTCATTGGGGAACCATGGTTGACAACTATTTACTGTTCAGTCAAGAATATGTTTTCAGGTCATTTGTTCAGCTCTGTGGTTCCCCTTTGGGGCATGGGCTACTTAAAATTTTGTAGAAAAATAAATCCATCTCCCTTTAAAGACTGGCCTCCTTGTTTTTGTTAGAAGCCAGCATAGATTTTGACGCCAGACAAATATGTATCTGTACGTTTGGGCATTGCAACTTGTTATATGAACTCAACTATATCTCTTAAATTCTCTTAATTTCCTTACCCTTAAGATGGGGATGCTTGGCTTATTCCAACAGAAATTGGATGTGTTGAGATTTTGTTAACTTCTATTTTGTGTGTGTGTGTGCTTCCCAGGACACTTTAATACAAAGTACAAAATCAGGCTTACTCTTAGCTCCTTGTTAATCTCTTCTGGCATGCAAACAGAGAGGTGAAGTTCAAGGGTAGGGGTGTATAGTAAGTAGACAAGGATCCTCAAGCCTAGCTATGGGACTGGGGGAAGCTGCCATACAGAGCAGCAATTTCCTCTTGGAAATTCATACTCAGGACTTATCTCAGAGACATTGTCCACAGATAATGCTCATAACAACTAAAAACTAGCAAAGCAACCAGAAGTATAATATAAATTTGGTTTGACAGTGTTAAATGGCACTTGGCAGAATCAGTTCTACAAATCACTAGGTTAAGCAATGTTCAATACAAGTTTGGAGTAAATGAATACTCACTATGCAGAGCCAAAGATTCATTTATATATTCATTCATTGAGTAATTAGATATTTACTGAGCCACTGCCAGGTGCCAAGCCCAGCTCTCAATACAGGGTGTGTGTTAGTGAAGACTGCAGAGAGCTGCCCTCCCAGGGCACAGTTCCAGTCAGGGAAACAGACAAATTAAGAAATAAAAATGTGACGTAATAAGTAGTGATAAGATATTTGAAAAAAAAAAGTGAAGCGGGGAAGGGATTAGGGAGTTGTTTTTTTTCAACAGAGAGGCCAAGGAGGGCCTCTCTGAGGAGATGATGTTTGATCAGAGACCTGGATCAAGTGAAGAAATGACCAACTCATGGGGAGATCAGAGGGGAGCAACACCAATAGCCATAAACCAGGATTGTCCTAGGAAAACTAACACCTGTGGTTACCCTATAGACCAAGGTGAGGACTTTGGATTTTGTTCTAAGTGTGAGGAGAAGCTTCAGGGAGGGACGTGATCTAATTTGTGTTTTAAAAAGACCTCTCTGGAAGGTAGACAGCAGACACAGGGAAACCAGTGAAGGGGCCATCACAGAAGCCCAGGTGAGAGATAACAGCTCAGCTTCACATTGGGTTTGGCTTACATCTTTTTTTTTTTTTTTTTTTGAGGCAGAGTCTCACTCTGTCACCCAGGCTGGAGTGCAGTGGCGTGATCTTGGCTCACTGCAAGCTCCGCCTTCTGGGTTCACGCCTCAGCCTCCGGAGTAGGAGTAGCTGGGACTACAGTGCCCGCCACCACGCCCGGCTAATTTTTTTGTTTCTGTATTTTAAGTAGAGACGGGGTTTCACTGTGTTAGCCAGGATGGTCTCGATCTCCTGACCTCGTGATCCGCCCCCATCCGCCTCCCAAAGTGCTGGAATTACAGGCGTGAGCCACCATGCCTGGCAGGCTTACATGATTTTTATTAGACTCTACACAGAACTCATCCTGAGGCTCGGCCCTCTCATTCTTTCCCAAAGCAGAATTATTTGCTCTCAATATTAAAGAAAATTAGAGGATCATTGATTCCAAGGACGGTACTGGGCCGGTGGAGGATGTGGGTTTCCCTGCAGTGTCTCACTGCCCTACCTCCCTTGTCCTCCCCGAGCAGCATAAAGGTCTCAACCCCTCTTCGTGCTCTTCATTGTCATTGTAGGTTATTGGTTCCAGAATGGAATGTCCTCTCCTTTTCTCTTTCTGTTTGTAAATCAAAAATTCCTTTTGTCTTCCAAAGTAATTTTGAGCATGCAGCAATTGTATCTCTAAACAGCCCCATCAGGGACATTCTGTATTTTGTTGGAGTTGATCCAAAGGTCCTGATAGATGAACTTGGAATTGTCTTTTAATGGTCCTCAGAAAAGTTTTATTAGGTACATGGTGGACCTGGGGAAACTTGTTGGGACTTGTAGGTTATATAATTATTTTAGCTTCATTGCTAGAATGCTTGGGACTTTTAACCATGACTTCATTGCTCTTGAATATGGGTTTCATGCATCTGGTTGCTTGGCTGTTTTCAGAAAGTAGGGGTAACAGTCCCATCAATGTATCATCTTTTCCATGATTAGAAAAGAAACCTGAGAATGTTTCCTAGCAAGTATGTAGACACAGTTTCCTCCAACACCTGTTCTTTCAAGTCATGAGACATTTGAAAATAACCACACAAGTTCCTGCATCTGAGCCTGTCTTTTGAATATCTGTTTGAGCAACATGAAGTTTTGCTAGTGTGAGCTAATGTCAGCATGCACCCTCCTCCCCACTGCCTGTGGATTCAAGTATGGCAAATGCCTGTTGATTTGGAATGACCAGGAGATGGCTTATTTTGGTTCTGTATCATTAATCAACAGATGTGTAAACAGATTTTTAAAAGTAAAATGCCTAATGTCACATTGCTATTACATTAAGGAGCTAGGATTCTGACTCCCTTTTCTAAACATTCATCCACACTGTGATGCTTTGGAAAATTTAAAAATTATGCAACAATGCACTCTCATTGTGAAAAAAATGAGAAAACATAGATGGAAAAAAAGAAATGAACCTCAAAAATTCCACTATTCAGCGATAACCACTGTTAACATTTTCAGGCACTTCTTTTCAGTTTTTTTTCTACAAAATGTAATTGCAAATGCATTTTCAAAGATACTGCTTTACAATTTCCTTTTTCCCTTTAATAATATTTTGGGTTTTGTTCATGTTCTTCTAAATCAGAACATAGATCTGCATTATCATTTTAAAAACTTGCATTGTTTTCCATTCCAGGATGCTAGTACTATTTATTAAATATTTCATTATTTTTTTCTCCTCCTGAGCTTGACTACTGTATTAGTCTGTTCTCATGTTGCTAATAAAGACATACTTGAGACTGGGTAATTTATAAAGGAAAGAGGTTTAATTGACTCATGGTTCCACACAACTGGGGAAGCCTCACAATCATGGTGGAAGGCAAGGAGGAGCAAGCAGGCAAGAGAGAGCTTACGTGGATGGCAGCAGGCAAGAGAAAGCTTGTGCAGGGGAACTCCTCTTCATAAAACCATCAGATCTCCTGTGACTTATTCACTATCAGGAGAACAGCACAGGAAAGACCTGCCCTCATGATTCAATTACCTCCCACTGGGTCCCTCCCATGACACGTGGGAATTATGGGAGCTACAATTCAAGATGAAATTTGGGTGGGGACACAGCCAAACCATATCAACTACCAATTGATTAACCAAATCCCTCAGTTTTAGAACATTTATTGAATGTTAATAATATTTCAAGTTTGCGCTCTGCACTTTACATATGTTATTTCATTTAGGTAACTTGCTTACAATTTCTTGATATTACTGACTATCCTTATTCTCTGTATACATTTCTGTAGGATTGTACACTGATTATTTAAGGGCTTTTCATAAATATTGCCAGAGTATGCTCCAGAAAGGTTCTAACAATTTACATTCACAAAGCACAAAGCACCCAGAGTGTTTAATTCTCTACATCCACACAATCAATGGGTATTATCAACTTTTAAAATCTTTTCTAATCTTCTAAGGAAAAATGGTAACTCATTCTTTCACCTTGGAATTCTTTGATCACTAGAGAAGCAGAATTTTGTCTCTTGATGTATTCGTATTTTTCTCTAAAATATTTTAAATCCTATATATTTGAACATATTTAAAAGTATATTTTGGCCAGATGTGGTGGCTCATGCCTGTCATCCCAGCACTTTGGGAGTCTGAAGTGGGTAGATCACGAGGTCAGGAGATCAAGACCATCCTGGCTAACATGGTGAAACCCTGTCTCTACTAAAAATACAAAAAATTAGCCGGGTGTGGTGGCGGGTGCCTGTAGTCCCAGCTACTCGGGAGGCTGAGGCAGGAGAATGGCGTGAACTCAGGAGGCAGTGCTTGCAGTGAGCCGAGATCGTGCCACTGCACTCCAGCCTGGGTGACAGAGCAAGACTCCGTCTCAAAAAAAAAAAAGTATATTTTAATTATATGTACTCGCATGTACATAATTTCATCAATGCATGCCTTTAAAATCATGAAGTTCTCTTTTTATTGCAATTTTTTTTGTTTGCTTTATCCTCTTCTTCTTTCCTTTTACATCATCCTTTCTGTCTCTTAAACAGCCTTTAAAACAACATTGAATGCATCTTTCCATATTTTTATATGTCCTTATATAATCCTTATATAAAGTATGACATACATGCATACACATACACTATATTATATACACATGTATATGTGTATATATATATATATATACAGTTTGTTTTATAGATTTTTTTAAAAAGTGGGATCATATATTACATATTTTTCTGCATCCTGCTTTTCTCACTCAACAGTACCTCATTTGAAAACCCTCCAAGTTGTTTGATGGAGTTACAATTTATCATTTTCAGTGACTGAAATTTTTTAAAGGCATGCTCCTATTGATAGGCATTGCTTGTTTTTCTGGTTTTTCTTTTTCTTCTACCACTACTAACAATGCTACAGTTAATATCTTTTAACATATGTCTTTACAAAGAAATTGATTTTATGGAACACACAGGAATGTTATTGGTAACTGGCCTAAGTGTGGATACGTGTTTTACCCCTAAGAAATGATGCCAGATTGCTTTGCCCGAAGGTCCAAACACGTCCCTTCCCAGGAGCAATCTCAGAGAGTACCCATTTCATTATGTCCAGCCAGCAATAGCTGTTATGGCATTTCAAATTATCAGTCTGATGGCTGTAGTGATAATCATATTGTTACTGTAATTTGCATATCCATGGTTACTGCTTGTGAATTTGTATATCTTTTCATTTGTTTGTTTGCCATTGATTTACCCATCTGTGAATTGTCTTTGCCCATTATTTTATTGGGTTACATTTTTGTTATGTATTTCTAAGAGATTTTTGCATACTATAAATAAACTTTTATTTTGTTTTATTTTATTTTTGAGATGGAGTTTCGCTCTTGTTGCCCAGGCTGGAGTACAATGGTGTGATCTTGGCTCACTGCAACCTCTGCCTCCTGGGTTCAAGTGATTCTCCTGCCTCAACCTCCCGAGTAGCTGGGATTACAGGTGCCCGCCACCACACCTGGCCAATTTTTGTAAGTTTAGTAGAGATGGGGTTTCACCATGTTCACCATGTTGGCCAGGCTGGTCTTGAACTCCTGACCTCAGGTGATTCGCCCACCTCAGCCTCCCAAAGTGCTGGGATTACAGGTGTGAGCCGCCATGCCTGGCTGAAAAACTGCTAATTTTTAAAAATATTTATTTTGAATTCAGAAATTAGAACAAATTTTAAAATTAATTTTACAATTTTTTACTAAAATTTTTGATTTTTTTTTCTGTGCATGCAGGTATACAATCATGTAACCACCAAAAAGAGTTTTTTTCTCATCTTTCCCAATACTTATGCCAGTTGTTTTCATGTTATGTATACTATAATACCTATAATAGTGTTGAAATAATGTGAAACAGATAATCTTTATCTAGCTGTGATTTTAAAATTTGCTGCTAGCTTTTAGGAAATTTCTTTGTTGAATTTAAGTGGTTTCTTTCTAGCCCTATTTTAGTTAGGACTGGCTACTGAATTTTGTCAAATGCCTTTTAAGTATTTATTGATAGAACATGTGTTTTATCTTTTACTTTTTTGCTGCACTTAATTCAATGGATATATTAATTTCCTGATGTTAACCAACCGATTATTCCTGAAAGAGACTCAACTTAGTCTTTTGATATATTGAGAGATTCTCTTTGCTAATACTTATTAAGAATTTTTGCTTTTATAGTTATAAGTCAGATTTATTTCCAGTTTCCTATTTTGCTTCCATTTTTATTGAGTTTGGACATTGGATTTTAAAATTCTGTTCCAATGGTCTATGTAGCTGTTTTAATACCAGTATCATACTACTTTGGTTACTATGGTTTTGTAATATATTTTGAAATCAGAAAGTATTGATGTTTCCAGCTTTGTTCTTCTTGATCAAGATTACTTTGGTTATATAGGGTCCTTGGATAAAGAAAATGTGGCACATACACAACACAGAATACTATGCAGCCATAAAAAAGGATGAGTTCATGTCCTTTGCAGGGACATGGATGAAGCTGGAAACCATCATTCTCAGCAAACTATCACAAGAACAGAAAACCAAACACTGTATGTTATCACTCATAAGTGGGAGTTGAACAATGAGAACACATGGACACAGGGAGGAGAACATCACACACCAGGGCCTGTTTGGGGGTCGGGGGCTAGGGGAGGGAGAACATTAGGAGAAACATGTAATGTCGGTGATGGGTTGATGGGTGCAGCAAACCACCATAGCACATGTATACCTACGTAACAAAACTGCACATTCTGCACATGTACCCCAGAACTTAAAGTATAATAATAAAAACAAATAGTATATGTAATAGGGTCTTTTGTGATTTTAGGATTGTTTTTTCTTTTTCTGTAAAGAATGCCATGCATTGAATTTGCGGATCACTTTGGACATTTTTACAACATAAATTCTTCCAACCCATGAACAAGGGTTGTCTTTCCATTGGTCTGTGTCTTTAATTTTATGCATTAAAGTTTTACAGTTTTCAGTGTACAAATCTTAACCTCTTTGGTTATGTTTATTCCTAAGTTTTTTTTTTTTTGCTATTGTAAATGGGATTGTTTTCTTAATTTCCTTTTTGAATACATCGTTAGTGTATAGAAATATCATCTATTTTTTGTGTGTTGTTTTTGAATCCTGCAACTTTACTGAATTTGTTTATCAGTTCTTTCTGTGGAGTCTTTAGGATTTACTTTATATAAGATCATGTAATCTGCAAACATAGGCAATTGTACTTATTTCTTTCTGATTTGGTTGCCCATTACTTTTTTTTTTTTTTTTTTTTGTCTAGTTGCTCTGGCTATATCAAATAAAAGTGTCAAGAGTGAGCATCCTTGCCTTGTGCTGAATCACAAAGGAATACCTTTCAGTTTTTCTCCATTGATTATGATAGCAGTGGGCTTTTCACAGTGGGCTTTATTGTGTTGAGGTAAGTTCCTTCTGTACCTATTTTGTTGAGTTTTTATCATGAATGATGTTGATTTGGTCAAATGCTTTTTCTGCATCTGTTGAAATGGTCATGTGGTTTTTATCTTTCATTCTGTTAATATGATGTAGCACCTTGATTGATTTGCATATATTAAACCAGCCTTGCATCCCAGGAATAAATTCCAGTTGTTCATGGTGTATAATCTTTTTGATGTGTTGTTGAAAACAGTTTGCTAATATTTTATTAAAATTTTTGCATCCATCAGAGATATCAGCCTTAGTTTTCTTTTCTTATGGTATATTTGTTTGGCTTTGGTATTAAGGTGATGCTGGCCTCGTAAAATGTGTTTGGAAGTATTCCCTCTAGTTACATTTTTTGGAAAAGTTTAAGAAGGAATGGTATTAATTCTTCTTTGAATGTTTGGTAGAACTCAGCTGTGAGGCCATCTGGTCCTGAGCTTTTCTTTGTTGGGAGGTTTTAAGTTACTGCTTCAATCTCTTTATCTGTTATGGGTTTGTTCAGGCTTTTTCTTCCTCCCTGATTCAATCTTTGTGGTTTGTATTTTCCTAAGAATTTATCCATTTCCTCTAGGTTATCCAATTTGTTCATATATAATTGTTTATAATAGTCCCTTATGATCCTTTTAATTTCTTAGGTATCTGTTGTAATGTCTCCACTTTAATTTCTGATTTTATTTATTTAATTCTTCTTTCTTTTTTATAGTTAGTCTGGCTAAGGGTTTGTCAATTTTATCTTTTCAAAAAATCAACTCTTGTTGATTTTCTCTATGATTTTTCTATTCTCTATTTGATTTATTTCTGCTCTAATCTTTATTGTTTCCTTCTGTCTGCTAATTTTGATATTGCCATTATATATCAATTTGGGGAGAACAATTTTGAGTCTTCCAAACTAGTTTGGTATATATCTCTAATTGTGTAAATGTTCTTTAATTTTTCTCAGTAATATTTTATATTTTTCTGTTTATAGATCTTGCAATCTTTTGTTTAATTTATCCCTAAGAATATCTTTATGCAATTACAAATATTTTAACATTTCAATTTCCAAATGTTCATTGCTTGTGTATGAAATAAAAATGGACTTTTTGCAAATTAATTTTTATCCTGCAATCTCACGTTTATTTATTAGTTCTAGTAGCTTTTTTTGTAGATCTGCTGGATTTTCTACATAGATGATCATGTCATCAGTGAATAACAATAGGTTTACTTCTCACTTTCAAATCTGGATGTCTTTTTGGAGAGAGTTAGTATAGAATTGATTTTATATTTTCTTAAATGTTGGTAGAATTGGCCAGTAAAAGCATCTGGGCCAGAAGTTTTCTTTGGGAAGGTTTTTATCTATAAATTCACCTTTTGATATAGATATAGGACTAATGAGGTTACCTATTTTTTTCTTGAGTGAGCTTTGATAATTTGTATATTTCAAGAAATTTGTCCATTTTTTTCCTTATATTGTTGAAATTATTGACATAAAATTGCTCATAGTATTCACTTATCATCATTTTAATAACTGTCAAATTTGTAGCGATGTTATTTTTCTTGTTCCCAATATTGTTAATTTGTTAAAGTGTGATTTCTATAAATGGCATGTCGTTAGGTTGTGTTCTTTAATCCAGCCTGACAATCTCTGCTTTTTAATTAGGATATTTAGACCATTTACTTTTAATGTTATTACTGATATGTTTAGGTTTCTTTAAAATTATTTTATATTTTTAGAGACAGGGTCTTTCTCCATTGACCAGGCTGGAGTGCAGTGAAATGATAATAGCTCACTGCAGCCTCGAACTCCTGGGCTCAAGCAATCTTCCCATCTCAGCCTCCCTAATAGCTGGAATTACAGGCATGAACCACCATGCCCAGCTAGGTTTTTAAAAAAATTTTGTAGAGATGGGGCCTTGCTGTGTTGACCAGGTTGGTCTCAAACTCCTAGCCAAGAGTGATCCTCCCACCTTGGCCTCCTGAAGTGCTGAGATTACAGATGTAAGCATGGTGACTGGCAGATATGGTAAGATTTATATCTATGTTTCTATTTGTTTATCTGTTTTTTATTCCACCTTTCCTTGTTTTAATTATTAAGATATTTTTGGGCACTGAAAGTCTTATTCATGTAAAATCAGAACTTCAATTTTATATTGAATCCAAAATTTCTTCCCTGACTATGTGCAGATGATCAGTGGCCCAAGGACCCTTTCCTTCTCCTAGATCTTTTATTTTTCTTCCCCCACTCTTTCCAATGCTCAGGCTTCTCCAGAGTTTGGATTGGGAGAAGCTTGATCAGAGTGAAGAAGGCCATGACTCTTTTTATTCAACAGTAGCAAGAGCAACCCAAATCTTTGTTTTTACATTATTTATGGAAGTTTCAAGTGTTTCGCTGATTGAAAGCTTTTAGCTATTAAAAAGAAGACCCTGGTATTAGTCTCTTTACAACTGTTGCAAGCCTGTTGAATTTGAATGCTAAGAGACAATGTGTATTAGAGCTTGGTGTACAGTTGCTTACCTTAAATAGATTAGGCATTAGTAATTTAATTCTTCACTGAGTTTTACCATTCTGAACTAAGATACAATGTTGTTAAGGTAATGAGAGCTATAGTAACACAGCAAGAAAAAAAAAACTTAATAAAAGTTTTTATTTTTATTTTTTTGGAGACAGGGCCTTGCTGTGTCACCCAGACTGGAGTGCAGTGGTACCATCTTGGCTCACTGCAACCTCTGTCTTCCAGGCTCAGGCAATCCTCCCACCTCAGCCTCCTGAGTAGCTGGGACTATAGGCACATGCCACTATGCCCAGCTAATTTTTGTATTTTTTATAGAGACAGGGTTTTGCCATATTGCCCAGGTTGGTCTCAAACTCCTGGGCTCAAGCTATCTGCCTACCTCAGCCTCCCAAAGGGCTGGAATTATAAGCATGAGCCACCATGCCTAGCCAATAAAATTATGTTAACATCTATGTAATGTCCAATATTGGTTCTCTTTCAATGGCATTTCTCTTCCAAGCAGTCATTTATGGCTCCTTATTGGGCTTCTTCCATCTGTGGCTCTGCCATTTTTGACCTAGGGCTTCTAAGGTTGCCACACCCATCTACATCAAGCTGACATTGCTCCAGAAATTTTTTATAGGCTAAGTCCTGGGGATGGTATACATCACTTCTGTTCATATTTCATTGGCTGGCCTTCAGTTATGGCTGACTTCAAGGGAGGCTGGGAAACTGGGGCAAGAACAGAAAATGCTTGGTTAACAGCTAGCTAGTTTCTGTGTAGGAGTGTTTTTTGTTATAAGGATTTTACACATTTAAATTTAAATTTAAAAATCCATGAACATGGTTTTTCATCTCTGTCTTCTGTGGTAGTATGTTGACATCATATGGCCAGGTCACTCACCACCCCCTCCCCCCACCATCCCCAAGGAAACTCAGTCTCAATAAGGACATTTCTTGAGGGGGGGAAGGTAGCTCATCACACTAACACCAAAGCTCTCAGAAGTTGCAAAGCTTGAATTTTTAAGAAAATGTAAAGGGACTACAGCTTTATAATGAGCATTTTAAACAGAAAAGAACAGATTTAATAGAACTCTTATTAAAGTCAAGCAGCGATATCTTCATACTTCATGCTGAGAATTTTTTTCTTTTTCTTTAACTCTTGAATGTCTTTTTAATGATTTTTAACAATTTAAATGTAGAAACTTATGTTCTATTTTCTAGAGTTTTGATTTTAGACAAAAAGGCATTTGTATAAAGAATCCTTTAGAGTGTTTATACATAGCTCTATGTTTAGTATTTTTCTTACAAATCTCAATCCCCTGGAGTCATGGGGCACTCAGAGCCCAGGGACTCAAGTTCACCATTAGTTTAATGGTTTTGACCTCTGCTCTAAAGTGGATTTGTACAGAGAGTCATGCCTTGCATGTCCCAGAGTCATTAGCTTGACATGAAATGGTTCTACTGCTTATGTTGCAGTATAACTGTTTCTGAGTTGGGCTTCTGTAAAATGATTATGTCTACTCGAAGACCTGAAGAATTTAAGAGCAATCTGCTCATGGGGTGTCAGTATTTGAGGGCTGGCAACTGGATAATCTTATGTGTAAGATAGAACCTAACTTTCTCTACTCATTTAGTTACCTAGGGTACTGGCTCGCTTAAAGATTTGAGAGGCATCTCTTTTCAAGATTAGTATTTCCCACCATGGCTATGGAAACAGTTCTCTATGTTGGCCAAGCCAGCTCTGAGCAATCTTCTGGGAACTTAATATTGTTTATTATAGAATATTTTGTTCATTAATTTGGGGTCCTAAGTATGTCTCAGCTTTTTGATATAATGTCTCCATTAGTGATATTTATTTTAACTCATATGCTAGAAGCCAAAGCTTCATTAATTTGACAATGATTTGCTACATGGTTAATAGGCCAGGTGTCTAGAATAAAAAATCTGCATCAAATAAATTTTGAATGACAAGGTGCCCATATTCTGGCCAAAGGGAAGACTTAAATTGAATAAATAAATGTTGTAGCATATTAGAAAGTGGTAAATGCCATGAAGGAAATAAATGGGAGTAGGAAGTTTAAGGGTTGGTAGATATTGCAATATTAAATATGGTAGTCAGGGAGGATGGTATTGATTATGTGACATTTGAACAAAAACTTAAAGGAGCTGAGGAAAGAGCATTCCAGGCAGAGATGAGAGCATTCCAGGCAGAGATGAGAGCAAGGATGAGGCCTTTTAAACTGACTTATTTGAGGAACAGCAAAGAGGCCAACTTGTGTTACTAGTGATAGAGAATGAGGGGATCCTGATAGGAGATGCGGCCAGAGAAGCTGAGTTCTGGGGTGGGAATAGGGTGAGGGGAGCAGAAGAGAGTAAGTCCTGACTAGGAGCAACACCTGAATTTTGTGGCATCCTGGAGGCCAGGCAGAGAAAATGTGTGGAGGAGGGAGTGATGGACTATGCCAAAAGATGCTGGTGGGTCACACGAGGCGCAGTCTGAGAACTGACCACTGGGTTTAGATTTGCATTGAGTAAGTGTAGTGGGATCAAGAGTGAATGGGAGGAGAGAAAGTAAAGATTATTTTTTTAAGAGAAGTTTTGCTGCAATAAGGTGGTACAAATCAGAAGCAAAGTTGAGAGAGCTCTTTTACTTTTAAGAAGGGAGAAATCATGTGATGTTTGTATGCTGATGAGAATAATCCAGGGGAGAGGGAAAAATTGATACAGGAGTGAGAGGAGAGAATTGATGAAGGTTAGAGAGGAGGGATCTGATGCATGAGAAGAGAGATTGGCCTTAAATACAAGCACGGCCAGTGTATCCATGAGGAGGGCAAATCAATGGGCATGGACGCTGGTAGATGGGTAAGTATAGAGATGGGACCATGTGGACTCTTCTAATTGCTGGTAGGTGGGTAAATATAGAGACAGGAGCATGTGGACTCTTCTAAAGCTTTCTTAGCACAACAAGGAGCAACAGCATCATCTGGGAGCAGGAATGAGAGAGGACTTTGAGGAGAGAGAAGTAATTGTGAGAGAAGGGAAATGAATGGGGCAAGGAGTGTTATTGTGATTGCTCAGCAGCATTTTGGTGGTCATGTCTACGAAGGACTTAAAGACAGGTAAGAATTGAGGTGTGAGAGGTAACCAGGGGTCAGATGTACTAGAGCCTTGTGGGCTGTGGTCATGACTTTGGATTTCATTCTGAGTGAGATGCGCAGCTGTTGGAGAATTTGAGCAGTGGAGTGACACTATCTGACTTAGGTTCTAAAAGGATCACTTTGACCACTCTGTGCAGAATATTTTGCAGGAGCAGAAGCAGGACCAAAACTAGTTCAGCAGTCTAAGAGAAAGATAGTGGTGGCTCCAGCTAAGGTGCAAGTGGTGAAGGGGAGAAAAAGAGCTGGATTTGAGATAAATTTTGAAGGCAGAGCTGACAGGAATTGTCAATTAAAAGAAGAGTGTGAGAAAGAGGCATTAAGGATGAGTTTAAGATCTAATCTTGAGCAATGCATAAATACTAGTGCTAATTAGATATCAGATTTCTCAGTCCCCAGTACACCTATAAGATCAGCACAAACTGAGCTGGCATTCTTAGCCATGTAGCAAAATGATCCCCATGTAGACTGAGGCAGTAGTCTCCTTCAGGTTAATGTTGCTAATAGCCTCATATTTCAGACACAAAGGAAGCAGGTTTTGGCATGAACACGGTATGCAGGAGGTTTAAGATGTGTAGTTTTTCAAAGTATTTTAGCATATTTTCTTTTAATTTTATAATTCCAAGATATATTAAGTAGATACCAATTTAACCTACCTTCTGGAAATTTCTTCTTTCAAAAAATGACAGAATTTAGTTAATAGTCTGGCACTCGTTAGAGTTTTCCCAACAATAAAACAAAGTGTATTTATTTTAATGGGAAGTTCTGCTCTGTCCATTCAGTATTTTAATGTTTTCACTTTTTCCTTCTTTAAAACTTAAAACTATAAAAGTCTGAAAAATGAATATGCCATCAACTTTAAAAATAAAGATGACACTTTGCTCTTTCCTTCTTAAAGAACAGCTTGTCTCAATTTTCCCAATTTCTGTTTTCTTGAAATTTTACTTTCTGACTGGGCCAATCTGGCTACATATCCTCTTGCTACTTCATTCTCTTTTATCAGCAAACTTTCAGGATCACTAAAGAATAAGTAGTGTCTTTGCTTCCATCCCCTTACACTTAGAGACTTTCAGAGTTTCTGTAATAGCTCGCTACACAGAGAAAGGCAAACAAAAGGATGCTAGAACATTTTCCCAAAAAGTGCAGTTTAGCTCTTTTCTTCATTGTGTTTGCAAATGATTGCACTGGGACTGAGGGAGGAAATGAATGTATTGCATAGGAATCTTTGTTCTGTGGTTTGGGGAGATCAAGACCAATACTACCTGGATCTTCAATTTGTTTCTTTGAGTCTTCTTCCCTCTCAGCAGAATGAATGATTAATTTCAGGTAAAAAGAAGCAAGGTTTTTATTTCCTTTCCCCATAATCTGACTTTCAGAGTGGACTTGATGGCTCCAATTATTGGTGCTTTAAATTGTAAACAGTTGTCAGGTTTGTGGATAGGCGCATCAGGAACAGCCACTTGTTATTTCAGAGATAAAGGCAATGTAGTGCAAAAGCTGAGAGCTTGGGATCTGGAGTCTGATAGATTCTAGTGTCACGGCTCTCTAGCTGGCTAGGCCACTTACAATTTCTCTGGGGCTCAATTTACTCATCTGGAAAATAGGGATGATAATGTTTATTTCGTAGAGTTGTTAAGATTAAAATAAGTAATGTATCTTAAGCAATTACCACAGTGCCCTGCACATAATAAACACTCAATAATTGGTAGCTATTTTTACTTTTTATTTTATAAATTTATAATATAAGGAGTATGATTTTAATAATTGCATTATTACATATTATATGTATTGGTGTATATATGTCTTATTATATTACATATACATATATACGTGTGTGTGTATATATATTTATATATGATTCAGATTAAAAAAAATAGTGTTTTACTTTTGCTAAGCACCCCCAAAGGATTACACCAGTCATTTTCAAAATACAGTCTCCAGACCAATGGCATCAGCATCACCTGGAAACTTATTAGAAATTCAACTCTCGTAACCCCATTTCAGACCAACTGAATTAGAAACTTTAGGGGTGGGGTTTCATAATCTGCATTTTAATGAGTCTTTCTAGTAACCCTGATGCACTGTGAAGCTTGAGAAACACTAGAAGAGGCTATGTTCTCATCCCAGAATAATGACTTTCAAACTAAAACATCCTTGTGGTTAGGTGGCTCACGCCTATAATCCCAACACTTTGGGAGGCCACGGTAGGGGGATCACTTGAGGCCAGGAGTTCAAGACCCAGTTGGGTAATATAGCAAGATCCTGTTTCTACAAAAATTTTTAAAAATTAGAGAAGCATGGTGGCTCATGCCTGTAGACCCAACTACTTGGGAGTATGAGGCGGGAGCATCACTGAACCCCAGGAGTTGAAGGCTGCAGTGAGTTATGATTGAGCCACTGTACTTGAGCCTGGGGGTGACAGGGCAAGACCCATTCTTGCTTTAGTTACTGTCTTGTTTCATGTAGTAAATTCTAAGCAACCTGTAAATGCTGAAGTGAAATCAAATGGTAATATTAAAAACACAAACTCTTTGTTCAATAAATGTCTACTGAGTGCTTACTAGGTGCAAGGCATTGTGTTAAGATGCTTTAATGCACACCTAGTATCATTGTGTTTGGCACAGTGGCTCTCCATTCTTTTCTGTTTGCTTGTCAATCTTTCTGTACACTGCTTTACTTACTACTGCCTTATAGTAGCTTTGGTATGTGATGGAACAAGTTCCTTTTCTTTAATCTCCTTGCCCACTTTTGATCATTTATTCATCTGAATAAAATTCAGATTAAGCCTGTTAATTTTCATGACAAGCTGTAATATTCACTGGGAATGTTTTGTAGATCAGTTTAGGGAAAATACAAATTTGTAGATCAGTTTAGGGAAAAATTGATATATTCATGATATTTTCATGATATTTTAAGCCTTCTGGTAAATGAATGTGATGTATCTTTCCATTTACTTGAGTATTCCTTTACATTTTTCATTAAAGGTATATAATTTCATACTTTCAAGTAATATACTACTTTAGATTTATTCCCAAGAACCTTACAGATTTAAAAAATTCCATTTATTATTGAATAGATATTTTAATTTGTCATTCACTTTCTAATTGTTTGTTTCTTGTGTATGCAAATGTCATCGATCTATTTTTTATTAATTGATCCTGTACTCTGCAATTTTATAGAATTCTCTTATTAGTTCTAAAAGTTTGTAATTTTCAAAATATTTTCTGTGGACAATAAGTTCTACAATTAATGACAGTTTTGAATCACTCTTTATTTTTCTCTTATTATTATTTCTTGTCTTATTGAGTTGGGAAAGACCTCCAGTTAGAAGTTGAACAGTTTTGTAAATAACAGGTGTCTTCATTGTGTTTCTGACTTTAAAGCAGATGCTTCCATCATTGATAGCAAAGTAGGAGGTTTACTTTATATATATATACTTTTCCTAGTTAAAAGAAGTTTCTTTCCTCTTCCTAGTTGGTTAAAACTCTGTATTATAAGAGGATGTTGAGCTTTTTATCACATAATATGGTATTATTTGAGATTTTTTCTGTATAAATACAGTATTTACATTTATAGGTTTTACATCTATTAAATTATCCTTACACTCCTATTTAAAACTTGCTTGACTGCTAATATTATATGTAAGATTTTACCATCTATGCTTATACAAGTGATTGAGCTTATAATTTCACTTTCTCTTGCTGTTTTTTGTTCAGTTTTGATATTAAAATTTTGCGGGCCTCATGAAAGGAAGTAGAGAACTTTCCTATCTTTTGGTCTCTGCAATAGTTTGAAAAAGAAAAAGGCTATTTAATTCTTAAAGGTCTGGTAAAATATGCCTATAAGCCTGTCTGGTCTTCATGCTTTGGTGCTTTTTTATGGGCAAGGTGATTTTTTTGTTTGTTTCTTTCTTTCTTAAATTACTGAGTTACTTTCCCTTTAGGTTTTCTACTTCTTCTTGAGTTAGTTTTGGGAAATTGTAATATTTTTCCAGGAAACTTTCCATGATCTTTAAGTTCTTACATATTTACTGGCAAGTTTGTTAATGGTATTCTCTTACAGTTTGCCAAATATTTACTGCTACAATGTGAATGTTTGTGTCCAAAACTCCTATGTTGAAACCAAATCCACAGTGCTATAGAATAAGAAGTGGGGCCTTTAGGAGGTGATTAGGTCACTAGGGCAGAATCCTCCTGAATGGAATTAGTGCTCTTATAAAAGAGATGGAAGGGAGCTTCTTAGCCCTTCTACCATATGAGGGCACAACAAGAAGATACCATATGTAAAGCAGAAAGCAGCCTTTACCAGACACTAAATCTGCAGGCACCTTGATGCTGGACTTCCCAGTCTCCAGAACTGTAAGCAACAAATTTTTGTTTATAAATTGCCCAGTTTATGGTATTTTGTCACAGCAGCCTGAATAGACTAAAACATTTACTATATCTATACTTAGTCTCTCTTCATTTCTAATATTGTTTATTTTGCACACACACTCTCTCTTTCTTCTACTCTCTTTTACCAAAGACTTATCTATTCAAAGAAAGAGCAATTTTGTTGATACTGTCTTTTCTTTCTCTTCTGTTTAATTAATTTCCTCTTTTACCACATTTTATTCCTTTTCCCTCCTCTGAATTTCTTTTTTTTTTTTTTTTTTTTTTTTTTTTTGAGACAGGGTCTCATTCTATCACCCAGGCTGGAGTGCAGTGGTGCAATTACAGCTCACTGCAGCCTTGACCTCCTTGGGCTCAGATGATCCTCCCACCTCAGCCTCCAGAGTAACTGGGATTACAGGTGTGCATCACCATGCCTGGCTAATTTTTGTATGTTTTGTAGAGATGAGCTTTTGCCGTGTTGCCCAGGCTGGTCTCAAACTCCAGGGGTTAAGTGATCTGCCCACCTTGGCTTCCCAAAGTGCTGGGATTACAGGTGTTAGCCAACACACACAGCCCTTACTCTGTAGTTTTTAAAATAATGTTTTGAGTTAAATGTATTAATTAATAATTTACAAATTTCTGTTCCTAATCTGATATTAAGTCTATACCTTTTCCTGTTTAGCTGCACATGAATACAAATGCTGCCATTGTTTAATTATAAATATTTTATATTTCTTATTACAATTCTTCTTTGACCCTTGAATTATCTAGAAGTATTTTTTAGTTTTTAAATATAAGAATTAAAAATTTTAATTGATTCCTTATTTTCTTGGAGACTGTGGTCTGTATGATGTCATTTGTTTGGCATTTGTTGAGACCACTTTAATTTACTTCAGAGATATTTAAAAAATTGTTTTGTGTGTAGTTAAAATGAATGACATTCTGTATGTGATACACGTTCTTATATTGAGCTTGTTTATTCTATTGTTTGAATCTTTTATATCTTTACTTATTTCCTCCTTATTTGTTTTGGGAACATTAAAATCTTTCACTATAGTTGTAATGTGTCAGGTTCTCTTTATAACTCATCAATTTATGATTTATATATTTTCAAGTTATCTTCTTAAAAGAATATAACCAAGTGTATATAGGGATGGGTATAACAGTAGATCATAAGGATTTGGGGGATGCCAAATACCAGAGATAAAGACAAAGAAGAGCTGGAGAAGAAAGGCTTTTTTGCAAACTCTAAGCTGAAAGTGGAGACAAAAGAAGTGCCAGGTATGTCTGCCAACTCCGTGGTAGACAGACTCACACCGCGGGCTGTATGCTGGATAACGAATGAATGCAGAAGACGGGGTCCAAGATGAAGTCAGCTGGATGTAACTCACAGCTGACTGCTTTGAATTGCTGCCATACCTGTGTGTTTGTTTGAAAGTGGCTAGACTTGAGGTTGCTACCTGACACTTAGTCCTGGCAGGAAAGAATTCTTTTTTGTGGACTAAAACATATCAGAGCAACTTCTAACATTTAATTAATCTCCACCCACACTTTTATTTTGGAAGGATGTTTCTGACTCTTGTATACTTCTTTTTCCAATCTAAGAATCACATTTCATATTGCCCCTTTTGCTTTATGGAGGCATGAATTATTCCAATTGTCTTACTTAACTGGCTTTTATTGTCTGGAGGAAACTTTAGTGAGTTCAATTTACCTGGTAGCCTATTTTGTTTCTGGTAGACTTCACCACTGAGCAGAAATACTCCTATTACAGCACTTAGTTTATCTGTAGATGAAAACCTTTGCGTTTTAAATAAAACACTCAGCTAGAGGGGTCAGGTTTGGCTCTGTTTCTCTTCATAGGTGCTTCTAAAAACATTTGCCAAGTCTGAAGTCCTGGACTTAGATATCTTGGAGGAACACTAAGGGTAGAGATGCTTTTCATTGAATGTGAAAAATAGCATTTTTGCTGAAGACTATTTTGTTCAGTTGCTGCAAAGTAATTTATCTTGGGGAGCAGAGACCAAGTCTGAGAGTCGGAGACATTCAAGACCAAAAGGAAGCCAGAGCCTTTAAAAAAAAAAAAAAAAAAAAAAAGACCGTATATCTATAAGCAATCAACAAAAGAGAGTTTTTGATGAAAATTATTCTTTAACCCTGACAGTGACATTTTCTTCAGTAAAAGACGCAGCTGTCTCATAAACATAAAAAATATATAAACCCTCTTCTCTCATTCTTTCATGACTTTCAGGTCTCTTGATTTTGGGTGAAGAAAGTAAGCAAAGTTTATGGTGAGGTTTATTTTAGTAAATTACTCAGATGATTCAAGATTCTAACCTTCCCCAGCTCCATGCAAACATTTATCACTTTTATTTAGTTTATGCAAATTAAAGGGACCCCTGGGGATGTGTGCTGAATACTCTATATAATTGCACAGTTTTAAATTTCAGTTTCCTAGTATAGATCTGGTATCTAAGATGGTGTGACATTTTTAGTTTCCAAAAACCTTACAACAAGGTTCACAAATTCTGAAGTTGAGTCTTAGTGTTTTCCTCTTGGGTCATTTTACACAATTAAATTATACTGCTTCAAGTTCTGCATGATAATTCCCACACCAGATCTCTTCCATGAATATCCACTCCTTTTTCACATTCAAAAATGTAGAATCAAAATAGCCAAATTAAGCAGCAGATAATCTGAAAATTAATTGTTTCAGGGGAGGAAAGAACAAGAGTCCGATTAGCATTCATTTAAAAGAAAACACTTGATTGAGGTATAATTGACATGTGAAAAGCTTGTAGTCCTAGCACTCCGGGAGGCCGAGGTGGGAAGATCACTTGAGGCCAGGAGTTTAAGACCAGCCTGGGCAACATAGCGAGGCCCCATCTCAAATAATAAAATTTTTTTTAAAAGCTGTATATATTTAATGTGTACAATTCAATAAGCCTGGGCATAAGTATACACTCATGAAATCATCCTCACCATCATGGCCATGGACATATTCATCACCTCCCAAAGTCTCCTCCTGTCCCTTTATGTTTATCATCATTATCTTTTGGTAAGAATGCCTAACATAGGATCTAGCCTCTTAGAAAGTTTTAAGTATATGATACAGCATTGTTAGCCATAGGTACTATGTTGTATAGTAATCTCCAAACTTATTGCATAACTGAAATTTTGTACGCTCTGACCATCCCTTCCCCATTTCCCCCAACTCTCTGGCTCTTGGCAACTACTACTTTACTCTCTGCTTTTGTAAGTTTGAATATTTCACATTCCACATATAAGTGAGATCATACAGTATTTGTCTGTGTTTGGCTATGTCATTTATCATAATGTCCTTCAGGTCTATCCATGTTGTCCCAAGGGCAGAATTACTTTTTTTTTTTTTTTTTTTTAGGCTGAATACCATTCCATTATATGTATATATCACATTTTCTTTATCCACTCATTTGTCAGTAGATATTTAGGTTGATTCCATATTTTGGCTATTGTGACTAATGCTGCAATGAGAATGAGAGTGCTAATAGCTCTTCAAGATTCTGATTTCAATTCCTTTGGATAAATATCCAGAAGTGGGATTGCTGGATCATATAGTAGTTCTATTTTTCATTTTTTGAAGAACCTCCATATGAAGCAGGATATTTCCCTGACCCGTTTGTGGGACTCAGAAAGGGAGTGCCGTGTCTACTCAGCCTGCCCGCTTTCAGCTCCTCAAGGAAGGGAGCATGCAAGCAAATGAGGAGGGAACTGGAGTGCACAAGTGCTGGAACTGGCTGACCATTTCGGTACTGGCGGGAACAAGCTCCACTCACTGGGATCAGCTGCAATCCACCCCTCGCAGGGCTGGATTCTTCTCTGAAGTTACACCGTCAAGCTGTCCCTCTGAAGTCAAGCTACTTCTCTCTGATGTCCAGCTGCAGTCGTTCCATTGTCCAGCTGCTTCTTCTCTCTGCCGGCTGAGTCTGGGGTCTTTATAAGCATAGGATGGGGTGGGGTGGGGCCATGGGTGGTTTAGGAAAAGGCAACATTCAAGCAGGAAAACAGGGATGTACATTCTCACTTTAGGCTGCGGGTTTCAGGCTTTTTGCTCTTGGCCCAGTCCTTTAAAAAACTTTTTGCACTTTGGTTTCCTCATCTATAAGATGGACAGAAACACCCACTTCATAGGTTTGCTGTAGTTATTAAGAGGGTAATAACTATAGAATTGGAGAATGGTAGGTGGCAGCTATTACTGAATTAACAAGTCAGATGTTTTGCTATGAGAAGGTCCTGTTTTTTTTAATATGCTATAGACTTTCAATAAATGAAAATTTTTATTATTTCCTAAGAAATGCACACTGATAGTAAAAAAAATGTAGGAACTCAAACAAACAAAACACCCTTAATTCTATAACTGAGAGAGAACTTAACTGAGATTTTTGTCTATTCTCTATATTTTTCTATGTATACACATATTATTTAAAATGGAATGCTGTACATTGTTGTTCTGTAAGTGCCTTTTTATTCAGTAATGTTTACATTTTCTATTTTGCCACAGTGTTGCTATTATGCTTGCAAATGGATGCTTATGCCCACAGATGCTTGAAACCATTAGAAATAAACCAGGTCCTTGGCATAGGGTTTTGAATGACTCAAGGATTTGCTGTTGTATAGATGATAATTTTCTGTTTCTTTGTGGATAAGGCTTATTCTTCTTATGTTACACAGAGTGGAATAAGGACAATGATGCAAAAAAGAGCCGTTCTCAGAGGGAGTCAGTCATGTGCAAGCTCAGCGTGTCAGGAGACACCAGGGAGGCCCAGGTGGGAACCTCTCATGCTTGCACTGTGAAGGGGAGCCAATGCCAAATGGAGTCCTGGGGCCAGGACAGAAGTGAACCCTAGACTTGTGAGAGCTGAATATACAAATGGACGACGGCTGGACCCCATATAAAAATAGAACTCTGACCCACAGCCTGCAGCAACCTGCCTAAAAAACCAATCCTCTTATCTACAATGAAAAGCCCAGGTAGCCAGCCTGCTAGAAGTCAGACTTGCAGGAAACCAGATTGTTATCTTTAGTCATGATCCAAGAAGCTAAACAATAACTTCTATAACAATCAGCCCCAAATGGCCAGGATGTGATTAATAATTGGCAGCTTCCCTAATTTTTATCCTGACTCCCAACTTGGACCAATCAGAGAAAGCCAACTATGCCCCCTAACCAATCCCATAGAATGCCAGGCTTCTGGTTAGCTCACCTACAGCTTCCTCAGGCACAGCCCCAGGTATGGCCTGATTGGAGCCTGTCAGCATAAGGAAGTGGGAATGGACTCTCCCTTTTTTCCACTCTAAATTTTTCTCACTCTCCTGCCCTCTTTTGAGTCTCTGCCAAAATGTAAATGATGGCAGCTGACTCCCTTGTTATGGCAAGCTCTGAATAAACAGCCTTTGCTTTTCTCATCTGGTTGGTCTTAATTTATGTCCATACTTGCTTGAAGCCCAGGTAGAATGGCTCATGTGTAGCCATTGTCAGACAGGGCCCTTTGTTTTTAATGGAACTTGACTTGGTCTCTTTGTGAGGTGTAGGCACTGGACGGCAAGAATCATAACTTACTCATCTCAGTAATCTAAGTGTCCACCACTTGCCTTGCTCATAATAAAGATTGTTGAAATGAGCTGGAAAGAAGTCTTATGCACAAAGTGTAGGCCTTTTCTTGTCCAATATGGAACCAGGAAAGCCCAATGTGACTAGTGTGTCTTGTTTCAATAGAAGGAAATGTCACCACGAATTCCAGTGTAAATGCAAAACAAACTGGAATTGACTTGGGGGTAGGGGAGCTTAGCAGTCTGCATTTCGCTAACTCTCTAGAGAACCCCTTTAAAATATTTTTGGCAAAACTTTCCCTTTTTTTATTTAACACCTCCCTCTAATCTAAACCCATGTGGATTTTGAGGGAAATTTAATTAAAAATGATTTTTTTCTTTTGCTAAATAGAAGCAGGTACGATTCAGACAGTGAAGGAAATCATGACTGGGTTGTTTTTGCTTGTTTGTCATCCTGTTTCCCAGGAAGATAATGGAAATGATATGTGGCCAGTTAATCATCAGTGAGGTGGAGTTTCCATGAGGCTTCTGCAGGGATGTAACTACACCAGAACCTTCACCAGAAGCCCCACTCCTCAATTACGGGCTATTTCAGTTCTAGATTCCTCACTGCGGAACAGAAATATCTGCCCAGAGTTAGCATTAGGACCTAGCAAACTACACCTGGTCCATAGATTGCCCTGACCTAGTGTGTTCTTTCAGAGGATTGTCCACATTCAAACACTGGAGGAATTTTATTTTGTAGCTAAGACTTCTTGTGTGGGAACAAAGTTCAAAGGTGGGTAGCTCTGGAGGAATTCGTTCTCAGAACTCCCACGCAGATTGCAGAGCTGTAATGGTATTTATTGTGCCAAGCATCTTTTCAGAACCTGCCACTAGACTGTAAGCTCCACAAGGGCAGGGACTGTGCTATTTTATTTATTTCTGTGTTTCCTGCACCCGGCATAGAGTAGCACAATAGAATTTTGTTCAGGTTGGGCGCAGTGGCTCATGCCTATAATCTCAACACTTTGGGAGGCTGAGGCTGGAGGATCTTGAGCCCAGGAGTTCAAGACCAGCCTGGGCAACATAGTGAGACCATGTCTCTACTAAAACAAAAAAAAGTAATTGAGTGCAGTGGTGCATGCCTGTAGTTCCAGCTACTTGGGAGGCTGAGGTGAAAGGATCACGTGAGCCTGGGTGTTCAAGCTTGCAGTTAGCTATGATCATACCATTGTACTCCAGCCTGGGCAACAGAGCAAAACCTCATCGCAAAAAAAAAAAGAGTTTTGTTCAATGTGTGGTGGGAACTTGGAATTCAGAGTCACATGACGGAAGGTACAAACACAGCATTATAGTAATGAGACTGAAAGCAAGACTGTATTGTGAAATACATAAAAACATCAACACTACAGCAACTGTCCTTGCAGGGAGAAGGCTATTTTGACTAGGTATTTATTAACAAATAGATGATTTTCTACTATCCTCTCTAATAGAGCCCTTGATGAGCCAGGAAGTCCTGCCCAATGAGTAATCTGATTGTCTCATTGGAAGAGAAGTTACCCTATATTGGCTTGTGAATAGGGCATATAGTAAAGCCACATAATGAACTCAGACCCCCAGTGGGAGGAAAATGATCCCATGTCCCCTGATGGACGGAAGGGGAAGAATAATGCTTTTTCTTAAATTTTGCTGCCTGATTACTATACAGGGGAAGTTCACTCAACTTGGTTGTAACCTACCCTCCTGAGAAGCCTAATGTAAACAGCTCCACCAACTATGTGCCATCTATTTGTACAACCAAACCCTTGCTATATTTGTCACCTTAGTTTTCCCATATGCCTTCCGGGTGTCTTGGTGGGTGGTGGGGAGAAGGGATTGCAAAGATGTGTCTTTTAGTCAAGAACTTATGTGATGGGCATGAGGGGTTGTCATTCAACATCCATTTCAACCTTCTTCTGCTGGGCCTTTCTATAATGCAGAGGTTTAAAAGCTAAAAACTGGATTTCCTGGAGTCCTCTGCAGTCAGAGTTGTGGATGTGGTTTAGATGCATTCTTATTTGGAAGGCAAAGGGAAGCAGAGGCATTGCTTCCCGTATTGTGCTGTGGTCGCATTGCTATGAAGAAATACCTGAGACTGGGTAATTTATAAAGGAAAGAGGTTTAATTGACTCACTGCAATAAAGTTCTGCAAACTTTATAGGAGGCATGGTGCTTTCATCTGCTCAGCTTCTGGGGAGGCCTCAGGGATCTTACAATCATAGCAGAAGGCAAAGCTGGAGCAGGCATGTCACATGGTGAAGCAGCAGCAAGCCAGGGGAGTGAGGAAGATGCCACACACTTTTAAGTGGTCAGAACTGTGAACTCAGAGCGAGTGCTCACTTATCACCAGGAGGATGGCCCAAGCCATTCATGAGGGATCTGCCCCCATGTTGCAGACACCTCTCACTAGGCCCCACCTCCAACATCGGTGGTTAGAATTCCACATGAGATTTGGGTGGGAACAAATATTCAAACTGCATCACTTCCCCTGGCAAGGATGGTTGAGGAAGCATGTGGTTTCTCTGTAGCAGTATTAGCAAAGGCCCCGCTGCCTGGCCATTAGCCATGTGTGTGGACTGGGAATGGATGTGGGAAGGCAGGGAGCAGGGCACCCTTGTTGCTGGCACAGATCATCTCACAACTGGTGGAGTCCTGGAGCCAGCAGCCACAATCAGGGCTTGCCCAAGCCTATTATCATGGCAGTGGGTGTGTTTGTAGCTCAGCTTCCCAATCAGCAGGCAGCAACTTTGGAGGCCTGGTTCTGTTGTGTGACTTGTAAGTTGTTTCTAGAAGAACCTAGAGTTTGTTTCTTTAGCCCTCCCAATGTTCTATAAGCCATTTAGTATATTGTAATAAATCCCTTTCTGCTTAAGTTAGCCAGATTGAATTCTTTTCTTTGCAGTAAAACCCTGACCCCCACAGCTTGCCAATGTGGGGCTGAATCAAACTTTCTGAGTTAGGTATTAGAGGGTTTCCCTCCCCAGTTACTATTGCCTTGGTTTTAGACAATTATTTGCAAAACTGCTGATGTGTTACTTTTGATTCCTGAATTCCAGCTATTGTGTTTTTTCCACTATATTCTAGTAAGTGGTAAGCAATTAGAAATTCACGATTTTGCATTTTATTATGTTTAATAAAATGTTGAACCTGTAACATATTAAATTCTATGTTCAGAAAACTGTTGAGCCTGCTAACTTATCCATCAGGGCCTGGGTTTAGGATGGTCTTGTCTGTTGTGTTAATAAGCCATTGCTCCTGGGTATCTCAGTATCTCCGGATGACATGTAATATAAAATTGATGGCAATAATTGTTATAATAAAGCATTATATTTGTACCCTCTTTTATGGTGTTTGAAAACATGATCTCTTATGTCAGAGGTAAGGGAAAGTGTTATAGAGGAGAAAATTGAGATTCAGAGACATACGATAATTTGTTGAAAGTCATGAAGTTAGTTAATAAATAGCAGAGCCAGATCAGAAAATCTTATCTTTGACAACAAGAAAAGCAACTGACTGATGTAACACATTTCTTCTACTAACCAGCCAACAATAGGCTAAGATATTTAGTGGAGCCAGCTCTCCTTTTAAAAACCTCTGCTGAAGAAGGTTCATCAGATGGTGCAAAAAAATAACCAGTGCCTTTGGAGTTACAAATTTCTTTGCAAAGGCTGGTGGTGTTGACAGGAGAGGAGTTGTGGGGTGAAGGGAGAGAAACAGGATTCAAGCTGAAGCGATTCCTTGCAACATCTGTTAGTGCTGAGGCAAGCTTGGGTTACTGCTTTATTCCACAAAACAAGGATGTGAAAAGCAGCCCTAGGAAAAGACATTAGGATGGGCTGAGGCAGTGGAGGAGGATGGCATAGGGTTACTTGTGGGAAGGAGAGCAGATGACCTGCTGGGCCGAACATTTCAGTTAACACTTTTCTGGGTTATTGTTCTTGCTATTAAAATCTATTACTAAAGAGTCCTTCAAAAGAATGGTTATGGGTTTGAAACAGAAAGAGAATGAAGCACTCTTTTCCACCAGATATCTCTTTGGTCCTTATAGCTAAGACTTTCCTGGACTTAGTTTTCCCTTTTTTGGTACATAAGGAGGTTTCCTTTTGCTGTGGAAGGATTTACATGTAGCCAAATGTTTCATGGGCCTATCTGTAATGTGCTTTAAAGCCTTTTCTGAAAGTGAAATTTATTTAAAGGAAAAGCTGTTTCCTACTAGTTGGAACGACATCTAGAAGTATGATTCATGCAGCTGGTCCCAAGCGCCTCGAGAGTAGACTTGCCACAGAGCAAGCCTAAAGATGTTAACCTTTATAATGCCATGATTTGTCTTCTGTGGCCCTGCCACCAGGAACCTAAGTATTTCCAGTGCCTTCTGTTGTTTTGCAAAGCAACTGATTGATAATAGTAACTAAGGCCTGTTGGAGTGCTCCAAACTATCATCATAGGAGGGAAATTGATGGTTGGAAGAGTGAGGTGGTTAAGGCGCCCTGTTCCAGGGGCTGGCCTCAGAAACCAATGACTGGTCCGTGTATGGAATCAGGTCTGGAAAGGAGCCGTGGCCATATCCTCACATCATAAAAATTGGACGGGCTTTGCACATGGACAGACCTGGGTTTGAGTCACTTCACTAGCTTTTTGATACTGGGCAAATTATTTAATGTTTGTCTCAGCCTAGATTTCCTCATTTGTATAATAAGGATGATACCATCAAAGGGCTGTTGTGAACACTAGAAAAAATTATTTTAAGGCTTGAACAATAATGCCTGGCACATGGTAGATGCTCAACAAATGGCGAACGACTGTTGTGATTATGCTCATGCTTGTCTGCTCGTCATTTTCTTAACCAGTGCTAAGTTTTTCTTGAGGGGCCCCTTCTATTCACATCTTTTCTTCCCTCTGTCTCTATTTCTGTTATGAGCATGAAGTTTACATGCAGTGTTTCTATTTCTGTATCTCAAAACCCTTGTATGAAAAAAAATTATCCTCAAAATAGCCTTGCAAAATAGGCAGTCAGCAGGGTTAGTGTCCTTATTTCAGAAGTGGGAATAATGAGGCGAAGAGAAAAAAAGAGGTAGAGAAAGACTAAATAAAACAGAAGCCCTAATCTGGGGTTATGGGCTTTAAATCCCTGAAAACGAATGCAAAAAAAATTTTTGGTGCATTTTGATTGCAAGAAGGTCTATAGCATTCATCAGATTCTCAGAGGTCTCGGGATCCCTCCAAAAAGGTTAAGAAGCACTGTGGATAAAGACCTTCTAGACTAGAGAGCTATCTGAAGGGAGTTCATGGTTTCCGCGTTCCTGTAGGCAGAATAGTAGTAGTGCACTTTGCTGGTGTACCATTTCCATCGGTATCGCCTCTGGGCCACTTTGAAAATGTAGATCCCTAGGCCCCAGCCCAGACCTACAGAATCAGAGTGTCAAGAACTGGAGCTGGGGTATCTGGCATTTGAACGAGTTCTCCAGGTGATTTTTATGGCCACTCAAGTTTGGCAGTCCACTGGTGTGGCAGTAAAAGCTGCCTTTGGAAACAGATCACCAGGTTAAGAGCCTCCCCTTCCACCTATGGGAACTTGAGCTATTACTTCAGTTTCTTCACCTGCAAAATGGGGAGAATAATCATGACTCCTTCATAAAACATTTGTGAATATTAAATAAGGTACTGTCTGCCCAGTGTTTAACTAGTGGCTTAATATGATAAATACTCAAATGTTAGCTGAACTGATAATAATAATTATGAGTGTTATTATTATCAGTACTATCATTAGAGAGATTGGAGCAAATTGAAGGCTCTGACTCTCTCTGGGAAATTAATGTTTGACTATTTATTAATACTTCAGCCACTTTTGAGAGCCGTCTGGCTCACCTGCAATATCTGTCAGCATCAATCCTAAACTGTGAAGACTGATGAGATGAACACATTAGCCATATTACAGATGATGGGCAATTTCATTTTCTTTTTTCTTCTTAGTTGTGAATTTTTCTGCCATGAATATGTATGACCAAAACAAACACACACACACACACACGTACACACAAACAAATCCACTTCTAGTTTTTCAAAAAGGAGTCTTTTACTCATGATTGACTGAAAAATAATTCAGAGTTTATTATCTGTGACATTGCAGTAAATTTTTTAGTTAACGAATCAGGAATTTGAGCCCCCATATTACATTGTTTGAAAAAATAGGCATTACTTACAAGGGCTTAAAGGGGCTTTTTCAGGGAGTGAAGCACATTTCAGTAGAAAGCCTGTCTGGAGGGGCATGACATTATTGTTGCAGAAATTAGAATTCTAGAGGTTGTTGCCTGATTTTGAAATAATTGCCTGTCTTTATGAAAGACTGAAAAATTCATTTGAGAGTTTTCTTCTCAAACAGCTTCCAAAGTGACTGAGAAACTCTCACAAATATAAGATATATGTGAGAATGCATATTCAGAAGGGTGAACTGTCCTTTTCAGATATGTTGGGCCTATTTGAAAAAAACAAAAGGAAGTTTAAAAAACCTGGCATATATAATACATAATTGTTTGGAATAATTTCACACAGACATGTGTACATACATACATAGCATATGTGTAAACATTTTCAACTGTATTAAACTATAGATTTAAAATCACACAGTTCAAGTCAAGACCAGAAGCCAGGCCAAAAGAAAAACAACAAAGTATAGCTAATGAAACACAGTATTAATAATGCAATAATAAAGAGCTAATCCTTGGGATTAGTACTGGCTGCTATTTTTTTTAATGAGTTGCCAAGGAGAGGGATGAGTAGCAAAGTCATCTGGTGGCCAGAAACTACTCAGGAAAAAAGATATGCAACAAAGGACAACAAAACTCAAGAACATAGGCTAATGACGAGAAACAACATGAAATTCACAAGTCCCAGAAGGAATATTTTAAGGAAACACAACTGTGAGGTGGAATTTAAAGTTTGTGGTAACTGATGAGGAAAAATAAAAGTCAATTGACAACAGAGAACCATCTGCTGAGAAAAGGCTCGGTTGCTTTTTCCTCTTTCATCTTCTTTTGAATAACTCATGGTCTTCGGGTTGCCCTCCAGCCTCCTTGTCCGCTGTGGCTCTTGGCTTTATGCCCTTGGCTAGATCTTGCGGCTGCTTGAACTCATTCCCCAAATCCTACTTTGGCACTGTGAGTTTGTGTGTGATTGCCAGACACTGTTATGTCTCCATTCCATTCCTGGGACAGCTCAGCAATGTGATTGGGTAGGGAAAAAACACCTGGAGGGTGGCACAGAGGTGTCAGGGTGGCTTGGGCCCATGAGCTGGTGGGTCAGTGTGGGCCAGTTGCATAAGAGGATAGAGCCCCTGCCTCTTCCATTCACTTCCTCATGCAGACCCAGGGGTTAAAACTACCATGGGTTTTTTTTTAACAAGCGGAAAAATACCTGAGTGAAGTTTGTAACCAAGCCGTGTTGGTCCATTCTCAACGGAGAAGAAAATGGCCTAATTGGAAGCCCAGGTTATCTGTGTTCTTCCTATCTAATGTCAATCACCAGAATGCCTGCTCTGCTTTTACTTAAGGGAATCCCCTTTGTTTCATGTGTGTCCAAAGTCCTCCAAGACCGCTCCTTCCAATCTCTAAAGGTTAGTTCAGCAGCTACAGCCAATCTTAACATGGTGGTCCATTCTCTACTCTTGATTTCCTTTCCTGTTCTCTTTTCTAGCCCCAAACCTTCAGGAATAGGACTGGACAGTGGCTTCATTGCCGTAATCAGGTAAACCTAGGGAAAGAAAGTTGCATCTGCATGTCAGCCTTATTCTCTTACGTTTCCATCTCTGTGTTTCTGTTCTGAATCTCTGTCTCACACACATACACCTTTATGATTTCTGTGTTGCACATTTACTCTGTCTTTGCTTTCTCATCACTGTTATGGTCTTCCTTCTGTATTTTACACATAATGCTCCCAACTGTCATTATTTTCTTTGTAATGATAGTAATTTTCATTATGGGTCCTATTCCTATGGTCATCTTCTTTCATTTCCTCAATCCTTTTTCAACTTTGCTGAAATCTGTTGATAATAACTCCTTCCACCCTAGGGATAATAATTCCCCCTTACACTTTATATGAAGAATAGGATGAATTCAAAAGGGAGAGTGCCTTCCCTTCTGAATCTGATGACTGTGGGTGCCTTTGCCTTTTTTAACCCTCTTGCTATGGAATGGCATTCCACTGTTCTGGGTACCCAGCAGGTGACATAGTACCTTTGGTCTGATGATTGGGCTTAGCTGATTGGTACACATTGTCGCTACCCTGTTAGTTCTTGAATGGGTTACAAACTTCATTGGAAAAAAAATGGAAGTTGCGTAAGAAATATTTCCAAGCATGAATTTTCTGTCGACATACTCTCTTTCGTCACGGTCAACTCAAAAGTCTTCATGGGACATGATGAGCTGAGCTGGCAACAAAGGAAGGAGTGGCCAAGAGCTCCCTGTGTCCAGGCTCCTGACTCAACATCTCTGGTCATCAAGCTGGCTTTCCAGGCATAGAAATAGGCACAAGAGTTTTCCACTGAACTTGACTAAATCAAATGAGGAAATACATGAAGGTGTTGGTTTCTAGCACTTAACTTTTCCTGTGGCTGAGCTAATAGGCAAAGCCAGGGACTATTTCAAACTGGAGTTTCTGCAGCCCAGCAGCATTGCATGAATAAAAGTAACAGTTACAAGTTGGCAATTTAATTCAGGGGCAATCAATCTACCATCTCAAGGGATTGCTTTGGGGAAGTGGAACCAAGAGTAGGAAAGAAGTTTATGGGTTAAGATTTTGGTCTTCTTTCAGGTATGCTAGTAATGTGCCCTGTGACTGGGTCCATGCCCCAGTCCTATTTTCCTGGCTTTATGGAAGATGCCACAACATCAGCTGAGCTGATATAAGAATTTCCTAACACATGTAAGATGATTTATAACCCTCAGATTAATAAGTAGTAGCATGTGATCATCTCACATTGTTGTATGCTAGCCATCTCTGACATAATGTACTGTCATCTATCAGCTCTTAGCAATTATTAACAGAATGTGACTGTATTTATTCTATGTGTATAACTCTTGTTGACATTATCTGCATTGTCTTGTGCATATTTTAACTCATATATTTTCTTTGAAGTACTTCTCCAAAAAATTATTTGCTTTGGGTATTTCTCTTTGATTTTATCTATGGTTTTTCCTCTTCTTTCCAAGTGTTCTTCTCTTTCTCAAATGTTCCTTCACTGTCTTTATCATCCTAGAATTTTATTTTAGTCTTGGGATTTATTGAACTTCTTCTCCAATATTTCATTAGCATCTCATCCATGGTTTCTCAGAATTCCTTCACATGGTTCAGCCATTTTGATACTTCTTAAAACTTTTAAACCTTTGATTAAATAAATACTTGCTCCAAAACACATAAAAATTCTTTGACTGGGATTAAAACAACTTTTCAGAAAGGAATACAATTCTTATAAACACGTTTATGTGTCATATTAAGTTCAAAATAGATGTGTTCCTACACATTATAGAAAGTCTAAGTTTAATTTTTTAAAGGTTGAGTAAATACACACTTGAAAATGCCTACAATTTTTTTTGCCTACAATTCTTATAAACAGTTCCTAACTACCTGTCAACAGTCAGTGTCAACATTTATAAGTTAACAAAACAACATGCTTTGACAGAGTCACTAAATCCTTGTCTGTTTATTTCTGGAATGATCATGTGAAAGTCATGTCCAGCTGAACCTTAGAAAAACATACAAATTTTACATAGAATAGGACACATAGAAAATAGAGGTTTCAACAGTGGATCTGTCTAGAGGTCTTAGGGCCTTTATCCATGTGCAAACAGGCCAGTTTTCACCTCTTACGGCCAGTCCTAGGCTTTAGAGATAGTGATGCTAGATAAAGCATTTGTTGCCAGAGTATTTTTACTAAACGCTGCCTATGAATCAACTGAGACCTTGTGTCCACCAATAATAATGATAATAAAAAATGCCAGTATTTAAAAAGCGTGGCACAGCCACTGACCAAGTGACAGCTGATGACACACCCTACCACCCTGAGGGTGGAGGGATGATGGCATTATTTCACATTGACTCAGAAGGCAATGGATTCTTCCATGTACCTACAGGGTCAAATGTTGTCCATTGGTTCCATGCCCTTGTCTTTCTTTGACATACATTTCTGCTGTGGGTAAATCTAATTCTGGTAAATTGATTGCATCAGTGGCCCCAATTAAAGGCCTCCCTATATTCTTACCTTTGCAGTGTGATTTTGTTGCCCCTCCAGTTGAGAATCTATTCTTTACCTTTTTGGATGTGGCTGGCCTGTGGTTCGCCTTAGCTAACAGAATGCAATGGAAGTGATGGGGGTGGGGGTCATTTCTAAGCCTAGGCCTTAAGGGGCCTTGGGTACATCCACCTTGTCTTTTGGAACCCTACCATAAGAACAAGCCTGGGCTAGCCTGCTGGAGGATGAGAGACCACACAGAACAGAAACAAGTCATCTCAGCTGAGGCCAACCCAGACCAGCCAGTCTCTGGCCTACCAGCTTACTGCAGACACATAAGGGAGCAGTGGAATGAAGTGTAGTAGTGAGGATGTAGTCTTGGGAGCTAGACAGACTTAGAATTGAGTCCTAGTGCTATCACTGCATAGTGAAATGATTTCAGGCAAATTCATTAACCTCTCTGGTTTACTTTCCTCATCTGTAAAATGGGGATAGTAACAATAGCCACATCACTGGGTTGTTCTGAGAATTCAATAAGTAAGTCCATGTAAAATATGTAGCACAATGACTACTATTAATAAATGATACACTCTAAAAACATGACTAATAATTAATAATAATATTGCAGTTGAAGGATTGGCCTAGCTCATGGTGGGGCATACAATTAAATGTGTTGAAAACTGTAAAAAAAAAAAAAAAAAAGTCCCTTTATACTTTGTTGCTCTGGAAGGCAGTCCCAGTATCTGGGTGGATATTAGAAACTGATATATTTAGGAAAAATATAAGAAAGAGACTCCTAATAGTTAGAGCTCTCCAATGACAGAGCAGGCAGCTGAGCAAAAATAAGAGAACTCCTTGTCTCTTGAAGTTTTCAAACAGTCTGGAAGACCATCTGGCAGAGATATTGCCAAGGAGATTCCTATTTGAGTAGGAGTTGGAAGAAATAAATTCTAAGGTCTCTTCCAGATCTAATAATAAAATTATATTTTATTTACTTAAAATATTTAATTGGACTTTTTTTTTTTCTTCCCCAACCAGCATATTTGTAGCAAGCCAAACCACAAGGCAACCAAATGACAGGGTGGGGTGAGTGAGAGGGCTTATCTCTACTCCTCCTAATCTCATCCTTCTGGAGTAACCCTTGTTGACAGCTTGGTTTGTGTTCTTCTGGACTTTTCTTTACACACATACAAACTAACGCAAACATACACATGCACACCATTGCCCTCCTTCCTCCACAGTGTTTGCTATTTTTTTTTAATGATCATAAGATCATACTATATATGCTGTTCAATAACTTGATGTTTTCACTTAATGTATCATGGGTATAACTGATTTTAAGGTTCACATAGACAAAAAAGTGTGATTGTAATTCTAAGACCATTTTGAAAATTGACTTCTTAGATATTAAACTTATTATAAAGCTAATTAATCAAAATAGTATGGCATCAGCACAAAAAATAAATCATAATAGAGAGTCCAGGAGTAATTACAAATTCATATGGGAATTTGTCATTTTAAATTGGTAAGGAAATAATTCCTTTCCTTCCCATCTGTGTAGATTCTTACCATGCATCCTATACAAAGACTATTATATAAAAATAAAATAAATTTAAGGACTTAAATATAAGACATTAACCATAATAGAAGGCAACCTAGGTCATTCTTTTTATAACCTTGAGGTGAACTTCTAAACAAGACAAGAAACCCAGAAGCCAAGGAGATTGACAAATTTGACAATATAAAAAGAAATAAATAAAGACTTTTGCTTGGAAAAACGACTTTTTACAATATAAAAAAAAGTAAACAAAGATGAAAACCAATCACGTAAGGAGAAAATACTTTTAATACATGTAACATCGATGACTTAATGTTCTTATATATTTTTAAGAACTCTACAAACTGATAAGAAAAATTAAAAACTCATGTCCAGTTTCAAATTGGACAGCGGATATCAACAGGTAGTAGAAGAGGAAATCAGACAGGCAATAAACACATGAAAAGGTGCAAACGTTACCAATTGTGATGGAAATGTGAATCAAAGCAGAAATAAGCTATCATTTTCATGGATTTTATTTGCCAGAATGTAAAAGATTTATAACAAGAAGTAAAAAGACTGTGGGGAAAATAGCTCTCATAAATTGCTCTTGGGAATGTGAAATGTCCTCTTTTAAGAAAGTACTTATCCAGCAGATTAAAGTGAAAAATTTATCATGTTCTTTGACCCATTCTGCCTTTTAAGAATCTCTCCTACATGAAACCAGTAGGGTGTAAAAATATGTATTCAAAGATGCTTATTATTGCATTGTTTGAAGCAGCAAAAAGTAGAAAAATTATCAATGTTTATAATCAGGGCATAGACTGAATAAATAATGACACATTATACTGTAGAATATTAGGGAGCTAATTTTTAAAGAAAAGATATTGATTTGGTGGGACAATCCAAATTTAATTGATATTTTTAAATTATGAAAGTGGCGCATAGTTAATACAGAAAATCCGGATAGTAAGTACTAAAAAACTTTTAACTTATGTTTCTCAGAGTTAGCCCTGTTATATTTTCATTAGCTTTCTAGTTCTGTGTGTATATGTGTATATGTGCACATATACACAATATATATGTGTATATGTGCATATATACACAATATATGTATTTATATAGTTATATTTATTCATACTTATATTTGAATTTTTAAACAACATAAAATGGTAAGCATTTTCTTCCATTAAATGTATGAATTTAAATAGCTGACTAATGGTCTATGCCAAGGCTGTAGCATAATTTTTGTCAGTGGAAATCGAGGTGGTTTACTGGTTTTGGTGTTTAAAGTAATGCAATGGATCACTCATGCATTGCTGGTGGGAATGTAAAATGGTATAGCTGCTCTGGAAAACATTTTGGTAGCTTCTTAAGAAAACTAAATATGCACTGCCATACAATCCAGCAATTGAGCTCTTGGGCATCCTCTGAGAGAAAGAAAAACTCATACTTACACAAAAACATATACATGAATGTTCACAACAGCTTTATATGTAATAACCCCAAATTGGAAGCAACCTAGATGCCCTTCAATGGGTGAATGACTAAACTGTGGTACATGGCATACCAGGGACTACTATTCAGCAATAAAAAGGAACGAACTATTGATACACACAACAACTTGGATGGATCCTCAGGGAATTATATGGAGTATAAAAAGCCAATCTAAAAGATTGCATACTGTATGAGTCCATGTACATAACATTCTTGAAATGACAACATTATTGAAATGAAGACCAGATTAGTGATTGCCGGGGATTACTCAGGGAGTGGGGGCAGGAAGGGAGTGGGAGTGGCTATAAAAGGGCACCACGGGGGAGCCTATGATGATGGGAATATTCTGCATCTTGACTGTATCAATGTCAGTATCCTGGGTATATATTGTATCGTAGTTTTGTAAGTTATTTCCATTAGGGAATAATTTGGGAAAGAGTCCATAGGATCTCTTTGTATTATTTCATACAACTGCATGTGAATCTACAATTATCTGAAAATGAGAAGTTAAAATAAAAACCATTAATGCAATGAACATTTCTATACACGTGAACATCTGTTTTCCTAGGCTGTATTCCTAGAGGTGACATTTCTGCTGGATATTGTATTAACACTATTGAGACTTTTGAAGCACATTGTCAAAATGCTTTTTAGGAAGGTTCGTACAGCTCATACAAGTCTACGTTTTCGCATAGTGTAGGCAGTTGCTGCAGTTTTTCTAACATTATAGAGTTCTTGCCTTTGGAGAAGCACTGTTCAAAGCACTTTACCTCTCATTTAATCTCCCCAAAAGGCCCATGATCTAGGGTGTTGCTGCTGTCACTTTACCGATGAGGAAACTGACACTCAGAGAGGCTGAGGAGCCCACCTGAGGTGGCATGCTAGTTAGTGGCACGATTGAGATTCATACTAGGTTCGTTTAATGTCAAATCCAATGTGCTAACCACTGTGCTACCCTATGCACTTAATTATTAGACTACTTGTTAGTTGCTAGGTATGCAATCTAAGGATTAAGAGGATACTGTAAAGAGATAGGAAAAAATTACTGTTTGAATAATACTGGAACCTTGGAAGACCTACGGTCTTGGTTTGATACTTCTGGAAGCATTATTAACTCAAATCAGTCTTTCCGTTGGTCCTCTGGCTCTTAGGGCCTAAGTCTTCATACTGTTTTCTCCCCCAAGAAGTTTTCAGCTTGCTTTTAAAGGATAGCGGTAGGGATGGTTGTCTGTTGCTGGTGCATTTCTGATAAAGACTTAGTCTTAACTTTTTAATCTTTGTGTCTGTGACACATGTAGTTATGTTCTTAACTCATTTATAGGCTAAGTGGAATGTAAAAATAAGGAAGGGTACATTATCCCCGGTGCTGTGTGTACTGCATTTATGTGAGGCCGCTCATCATTACCCTCATAAATGTGCCAAAGCTTTCATTCTTCAGCTGTTCCAAGTAGGAAGTTAATCATCTTTATTAAGTGTTTCCCAGAGAGTCTTGTTTTAACAAAGCTGCTTTTTTATTGTATGATTTTTAGATTTCATTTAATGTACTGAGTTGAGTCCTCCAGGAAAATGACATTTTCATGGTGGTCCTTTGTTTATGTAGGACTGTATTTCACCCGAAAGTACTTAATTTGATCTATTTGCATAATTTCTTAAAGTATAGCTGATAACATTTAAATTAGAGGTTGGTAGTTTTTGTAGTACAGAAAAAAAGTCAGACAGCAATTTGTTTTGCTAGTCTTTTAGGACTTGGAGTTTTATATGATTTTATATCAAAAATTATTGTCTTGAATTCAATTTAAATAAATGCTGTAGTAATCTGGGTCAGTTCATAAAAATTGGGTTAGTTTCTGAATCATTGTTATAATTGTGGCTATGTAGGTTTTAAGTGAGTTGGTTAATTTGTGTAGCATGCCGAACTTTCATTCATTCATTTGTTTAATTCATTTTCTTACACTTCGGCACATTATTTCACATTCTGTAACTACTCTGAGTTATTGCCCTGTTTTTCATAAAACAAAGTCCTGCACTTTCCCATCTCTCTGTATGTGAAAATCTGTACCATGTCTTGCTCCCTTTTTATGGCTCTTTTGTGGAATTTTTTCCTTTTGGGAGAGAGTGACCCTAAATGATAAAGATAAACCATGAATGATTTATGAAACAGAATAATATATCCCATATTTTCCCAAATCCCTCTAACTTCTATTGCTTTTTTTCTTGGACTACCGCTGCACATTGAGCATACATCTTCATCGAGCTGTCCAGAAAGACGCCTAGTTCTTTTTACAGGTCTGGAAGCTCTCCATGTGTTCCGCAGGGCCAACGTTAAAAAGGATTGTAAATTGCCAAGAAAGCAAAAATAAAAATTCAGATGTAATGAACATCTTATGACAGAGGTGATTGAGTTCTTGGAATTGAAAAGTAATTGGATCTAATTGTGAAGCCCAATTGTTTATAGCAGGAACATGTGTAGGATTTATGAGTTTGGATGGTCTATTCCACACTGAATCTAAGCACTGTTAGCCCCAAATGACCATGTGCATAATGTGTGTTTGTTCAAGTCATGCTTCTTATTGGGTAAAGCAGATGACAGTCATACTATCCCAGTGATGTTGAGGCTCTCCCATTAGAAGAGGGGCTGGAGTAGGAGACCCTTGTGTGGTGGTTCTCAACATTTTCTTAATGACTTTATGCCATTCACATGTGTAATGTGTGCCCCTCAGTAGTTGCTCTCATTCCACTTCAGTGATTTTCAACAATTGCAGGGGCAGATGGTGGTGGGAGTGGGGTGCACCGGGGACATTAGCAGAATGTCGGGGTATGTGCTCTAAAAATACCCTCCAGGAAATGATGAGCTACCATTTCTCTCAATACTGCCTGCCTCTTCCTGTTGAGAATAACTCATATGAGAACACAGCAAGGGTTATAAGGAAATACTGTGTTCAATTCCTGGCCAATAAAAATGGAAATTTTCAAATAAATGGACCTTCTACATAGAAAATTATAAATTATCAAGATTGATTCTAAAAGTAAAAAAAATTATCCACAAATAGAATCATGAAAATAATTAATGTCAAAGATTTATACCCAAAAGGCTTCAAAACTATATAGTTCTATGGATAAATTCTTTTTAACTTTCAAGGAACAAATTAATCCCAATGATATAAGTAAGCTGTTCCTGTATGACCCCGTATGATACCAATATTTTATCAACAAAATGCATGTGCAGACTATCATATATAGGGAAAAAAACAACATTCAAAACAAATACTTTAAATAGTTAAAGTCACATATCTGATTGGTGGGATTGGGGGTTTTATATTTTTCTTTACATTTTATTTTCCAAATTATATTGAACATGAAATATTTTTATTAATTTATTTTTATAATTTTATATACAAAATCAATGAATCATTTTTTCTTGAAGAGAAGAAAGTAGTTGTGAATACAGTGAATGGCAGGTCACTTGAGCACAGTGTGGCAATTCTGTGACAAACATCCACTTTGCATTGGAAAGGCCTCTTTGTGGAGTATCTGTTGTCACTGTCGTTTATAGGACCTTTAGATTCCCCTAGGCCAGTGGCCCTCCACTCTGCCTGGATGTTAGAATCATCCAGGAAGCTTTAAAATTATCTCCTGGGTACTGGTATACATTTTGAGCGCTCTGCAGGTGATTCTAAAGTGCAGTGTGGTCCAGAACCATTGTCAGAGGCTCACCGTGTATGTCTTAGAGAGTTCTGACATTTTGACTCATTTCAGCAGCAAATAAATGAAGTGGAAGCCATCGGTCCCTTTGGCAGGATAAGCTGAGACCAGTGAAAGCTCATCCCTACCTTCAGTCTGTCTTTTTGGCCGTTTGGGTGTAGGGTGTCCAGTCTGAATATCTGTCCTTCACTGAGATGCAATTTGGGATAATAGCTCTCCAGTGAAAATTACTCAGTATGAGGCTGTTGTTTACATGAACTTTTCAGTTCAACTCTTCTTAGGGAACAAGAGGTTTAGTTTGGTTCCTAGTGATGTGCAACTCCAAGAATTTCCATTACACCTGGCTTGGATGTCAATTCTGTTTCTTATCACTCAATAAAACAATTTATTAGGAAAATAAGGTTTAAAAGTGCCAGATGACATATAGTACAGCCCTTGTAAATCATATATGTCCTAAATCTTGTTGGACAGCAGGAGAGGTAACTCAGATACGTCTTTCCTTAGGGCTCCTGGCTGGGAGCTTGGTCCTGAGGTCTGCGCTGGGCTAAAGAATGAGACTATGCAGATAGTTGGAAGCAAAGCCGGACGGCCTTGGACAACGTCTGCTGGCTCCAGTCTGAAGCCTGGCGTGGGCTGTGGGCTTGTCAGCTCTGGGTCCACTTGGTTATTATCACAAATAGGAAGCCCAGTCTCTTGGCAGTAGCCAAGGATGAGGGGCCAGGTGGGCTTAAGGAATGTGACACAAATACTGCTTTATTATGCAGTTCTTGGTTTTTCCATCGAACTTTAAAGGTGGCAGTATTAAGGATAAATGATCAGGCATTGCATGGGAGCAGAAACTGTTCTGCCTCTCCCAAACATCTCCTATGTCCTGTTATGCCCCCATACTTCTCTGGTGATTTATCTTTTCAAATCGACAGCCCTCTGGAGCAGTAGGAAAATCATTACCATATCTATCTAGCGGCAGGAACACTGAAAGCTGTCATAAAGCCCAAGCTTTCTCCTTTTTGCCCTCATCCTGTGAACCACAGAGATTTTGTAGATACAAGTATTTTCCATCAAGCTTATGAATAACACCACTTGGCAGAGGACCCTGAACAAAGAACCAGACTGCAGTGTTTTGTAGTGACTTTACATACAATGTGCCTTAATTACTGGCAAGCCTGTCAAGAACTTATTCCCACATGTGTCAACACTTTCTTAATACACTGTAATTCATCATGTTAGCATGGCAGAAACAAGGTACTCTACGTCCTTACACGCGCCCTTCTCCAAGTGCTGGTCTTGAACTGCAAATCCCTTCTTGAGTGTCTTCATCTGGCGAACAAAGAACAGGTTATAGCATTGAAATGGTGAGGTCCCTGGAGCCCATCAAAGTCGTCCATCACTGAGTACTTTAGCTTGGGCTCCGGAGCACTCTCCATCCAAGAAGCACTGCTTTATTGTCAAAAGGACGTTCACTTAATAACAGCGGTAAATCATGAAAGGCAGTCTAATTTTAGGCAGAACACTTGGCTAAGAGAGAATCCTATCATTTACCCCTCGTGACAATTTTATTCATTGAGTTCATTTTCATGCTAGTTGCATGATTAAATTAAGATCGGAATGTATTGCTTTTTAATAAAAAAAAGGAGTGCCTTTCTGGTTGGGGGAAAGAGGGCAGGAAGGGGAAAGGAAGTCTAAATAATAAACACTGCGTTTCAATTGGAAATAGAGTGATTTGACATGCCACATTATGCTTTCTGGATCATCTCTTAACCCTTTGGCTCTTCTGAGTGAATTTAAAAATGGGCTCTGAGCCTGATGGTTTGGGAAAGAAGTGGTGAATCTGAGCCCTGTCTCAGAGAAAAATTGGCATGGGGTCCCAAAGCAACTTTGCTTTTAATACTTATTCAGATTGCTTATTTCACTTTTGTATTTCAGTTTTATAGCTGAGGAGAGGGAAGATAAATTTATCTACCTCAAGTTTCAGATTGCACAAGATATGCTTCATATGATCTCTTGGGTAATGCATGCATTTTAGAAAGTTCAGAAGGAAGGGACCACAGATCTGGGTGTGAGAAGCAGAAAAGTTTTCTTTCTGGTACTGCTGAAGCTTTAAAGAAAGTTCTCTCTGAGTGTCTGTCTTGCAATCTGTAAAACCTAGTGTTTGGTGGCCATTCCTCACTCTCAGTTATTGAAATACATGAGTAGAGTTCATGGCGGCATCTTGGTCAACAAGGGAGCGGCCACCTGTTTTGTATTAATCTTTTACATTTCTTCTCATGGTATTTTCCAATAATTGGAACAAATTACATATGGTAGAACTATGCTAACAGTGCTTAAACTTTAATATTTGTCAAATATTGAGTATGTATTTTAACAAGCATGAGAATGCCATAGTACAAACATATGAATAATAAGCAATGCCTTCCCCATATAGCAACAGGCTAGTTCTCTCTTAATGAACACATTCATTATACAATTATGATGATGCCAAAGCACATAGGGAAGCATACGTCTTTCTGTTTTCTAGAGATTTGCAATCTAATTGCACTCTGTAATTCAGTTAAGCAAAATTCTACCCCATGTTTTCCTCTGTCCTTGACTCTTCTTTCTGTTTCGACTAAGTTCAAAACAGAACCTATTAGTGCTAATGAGTTCATTCAGTTCAAAACAGTGCTAATAAGTTCATTCATTATCGCCTATGGTCAGTGCCTAAACCACGATTGTTGAATAAGTATATTGAAGTTTTGAACATGACGTGTTAATTTTTGGAAGGTTTTTATGAGTTGGTTAATAAAATAATATTAACAAGAGTGGTGTGTGTATGGTTACGAGCCAGTAGGAGGGGTCCTGACAGTAAGTACTGGGGAGGAAAGGGCTTGCAGAGGAGGAGTTGTCACTGGAGTTAGGCCTTTCCTGATGAAAGGGCTTTTCAGAGCAGAAGATAAGGACAATTCCAGGAAGAGAGAAAATCGACAGACACAACATCTCTGACATCTCTGAAAGAAGCTTTTTAACTTTCTGGAGAGACACAGTGTTAAAATATACATCAAATAACTTGATAAAACTGAATACATCATTTTTTTTCTTTCCCGTTTGCTTCCTTTGTGTATTCATGGAATACACATGTGTTTCCTTTGTGTATTCATGGAACCAACATCCTGTCAGTTTTCCAGGTTCTAAATCTCAAAGGAAAATCTCTTTGCTTCTTCTCTTTCACTCTGTCACCCGAGTCCAAATGTACATGGAAACCCTGTTGATTTCATTCTGTAATATTTCTCCAAGCCCTCTGCTCCTCTCACCACTCTGCTGTCCCTGATCTCAGACTGTCAATCACTGTGATCTCGGCCTCCAGTCTTTCTGCCTGATTCATTTTACGCTTAGCTGTCGGATTAGGGCTTTTTTGAAGCACGACTCTTATACTCTTCTACTCAAAAACCTTCACTGTTTATAGGAAAAGGTCCAAATTCCCTAGTCGACATGCAAGCGCCTCTTCATTTGGCTGTATAGTACTTTTTGCACTCTGTAATTCAGTTAAGCAAAATTCTACCCCATGTTTTTCTCTGTCCTTGACGGTTCTTTCTGTTTTGACTAAGTTCAAATCAGAACTTACTAGTGCTAATAAGTTCATTCAGTTCAGTTCAAAACAGTGCTAATAAGTTCATTCATTTTTGTCTATGGCCAGTGCTTAAACCGTGATTGTTGAATAAGTATATTGAAATTTTGAACATGATGTGTTAATTTTTGGAAGGTTTTTATGGGTTGGTTAATAAAATAATATTAACAAGAGTTAGAGATTAATTATCCCTAGAAGTATTACTATCCGTGTATAAGAACAATATTTTAAAAATTTTCTTCCATTTGCATGAAATCAATGGTCCTATTGATTACTAGTAAATTTAGAAATCCTTTAAATCACTTTCTTCCTAATAAAATTAGATTATGGTAATCAAAAGTCCTGATACATGATTATAGCCAGCAGGGAAATAGGAGGAAGAAGAAGATCAATGTATTAGAGTCAATGTATAATGTACAATATACAGCTAATATACCTCACTTAACACTAATAAGATAAATGCCCACGTTCCATGATTTAATACAATAAAAGCTAATTTCTTGCTACACAAAGTCCAATGCAGGTCAGGCAATCTTCTAGAGCAAGTCTTCTCTAGGCAGAGACTCTGGGATCCAGGCTCCCTCCAGCATATGATGTCACCCTCTCAACACAGGGATGCTTTGGCATAACAGTGCTTATTTTCATATATCACTTTCACTCATATGTTATTGATCAGAACCAGTCACATGGCCCTGCCTACTGCAAGGCACCTGAGAAGTACAGAGGAGCATATGGAACATTTGGTGAGTCCTACTATCTCTACTTTAGAAAATAGAGTTAGTGAGAAGTATGATGGTGGAATCCCAAGCATTAATGCAGAAGATGATGGTCTGCCTCTTACTAGCTCTGTCAGGTTGTTTGGCAGGTTGTTTGACCCTTCTGTGCCTCAGTTTATAGATATAACTGCATATTTTTATGATAATAGTAGCTACTTCATAGGTAGAGTTTAAAATCCCTGCAAAACATTTGGAAGGATGCCTGGATTATTTTAAGTTTCACTTGATGATAGCTATTATTATTATTAATATGAGAAACTAGGAATGAGAGACAATGGAGACCACTGAAGTAACATTAATTTGAAATAAAATTATTAAAAATAAGGCTTAGTATGAAAACTAAAGGTCTGTTTTGGCCTTGATAGGCTTCGGTAAAACAATCACAGTGGCCAAGGGGTCTATCAGGTTATTTTCTTGAGGAATTCAGATAAAGAAATATAGTTATTTTATTATTGTTGTTTTTAAAGTGCTCTTTCTGAAAATTAGGCTCAGAAGACCAGATTTTAAACTTATGGTTACTATAGCCTTGTAGTATAGTTTGAAGTCAGGTAGCGTGATGCCTCCAGTTTTGTTCTTTTGTTCTTTTGGCTTAGGGTTGACTTGGCGATGCAGGCTCTTTTTTGGTTCCATATGAACTTTAAAGTAGTTTTTTCCAATTCTGTGAAGAAAGTCATTGGTAGCTTGATGGGGATGGCATTGAATCTATAAATTACCTTGGGCAGTATGGCCATTTTCACGATATTGATTCTTCCTACCCGTGAGCATGGAATGTTCTTCCATTTGTTTGTATCTTCTTATTTCATTGAGCAGTGGTTTGTAGTTCTCCTTGAAGAGGTCCTTCTCATCCCTTGTAAGTTGGATTCCTAGGTATTTTATTCTCTTTGAAGCAATTGTGAATGGGAGTTCACTCATGATTTGGCTCTCTGTTTGTCTGTTATTGGTGTATAAGAATGCTTGTGATTTTTGCACATTGATTTTGTATCCTGAGACTTTGCTGAAGTTGCTTATCAGCTTAAGGAGATTTTGGGCTGAGACGATGGGGTTTTCTAGATACACAATCATGTCATCTGCAAACAGGGACAATTTGACTTCCTCTTTTCCTAATTGAATACCCTTTGTTTCCTTCTCCTGCCTAATTGCCCTGGCCAGAACTTCCCACACTATGTTGAATAGGAGTGGTGAGAGAGGGCATCCCTGTCTTGTGCCAGTTTTCAAAGGGAATGCTTCCAGTTTTTGCCCATTCAGTATGATATTGGCTGTGGGTTTGTCATAGATAGCTCTTATTATTTTGAGATATGTCCCATCAATACCTAATTTATTGAGAGTTTTTAGCATGAAGGGTTGTTGAATTTTGTCAAAGGCCTTTTCTGCATCTATTGAGATAATCATGTGGTTTTTGTCTTTGGTTCTGTTTATATGCTAGATTACGTTTATTGATTTGCATATATTGAACCAGCCTTGCATCCCAGTGATGAAGCCCACTTGATCATGGTGGATAAGCTTTTTGATGTGCTGCCGGATTCGGTTTGCCAGTATTTTATTGAGGATTTTTGCATCAGTGTTCATCAAGGATATTGGTCTAAAATTCTCTTTTTTGGTTGTGTCTCTACCAGGCTTTGGTATCAGGATGATGCTGGCCTCATAAAATGAGTTAGGGAGGATTCCCTCTTTTTCTATTGATTGGAATAGTTTCAGAAGGAATGGTACCAGTTCCTCCTTGTACCTCTGGTAGAATTCGGCTGTAAATCCATCTGGTCCAGCATGGTACTGGTACCAAAACAGAAATATAGATCAATGGAACAGAACAGAGCCCTCAGAAATAATGCTGCATATCTACAACTATCTGATCTTTGACAAACCTGACAAAAACAAGCAATGGGGAAGGGATTCCCTATTTAATAAATGGTGCTGGGAAAACTGGCTAGCCATATGTAGAAAGCTGAAACTGGATCCCTTCCTTACACCTTATACAAAAATCAATTCAAGATGGATTAAAGACTTAAACGTTAGACCTAACCATAAAAACCCTAGAAGAAAACCTAGGCATTACCATTCAGGACATAGGCATGGGCAAGGACTTCATGTCTAAACACCAAAAGCAATGGCAACAAAAGACAAAATTGACAAATGGGATCTAATTAAACTAAAGAGCTTCTGCACAGCAAAAGAAACTACCATCAGAGTGAACAGGCAACCTACAAAATGGGAGAAAATTTTCGCAACCTACTCATACTCATCTGACAAAGGGCTAATATCCAGAATCTACAATGAACTCAAACAAATTTACAAGAAAAAAACAAACAACCCCATCAAAAAGTGGACAAAGGATATGAACAGACACTTCTCAAAAGAAGACTTTTATGCAGCCAAAAGACACATGAAAAAATGCTCATCATCACTGGCCATCAGAGAAATGCAAATCAAAACCACAATGAGATACCATCTCACACCAGTTAGAATGGCAATCATTAAAAAGTCAGGAAACAACAGGTGCTGGAGAGGATGTGGAGAAATAGGAACACTTTTACACTGTTGGTGGGACTGTAAACTAGTTCAACCATTGTGGAAGTCAGTGTGGCGATTCCTCAGGGATCTAGAACTAGAAATACCATTTGACCCAGCCATCCCATTACTGGGTATATACCCAAAGGACTATAAATCATGCTGCTATAAAGACACATGCTCACATATGTTTATTGTGGCACTATTCACAATAGCAAAGACTTGGAACCAACCCAAATGTCCAACAATGACAGACTGGATAAAGAAAATGTGGCACATATACACCATGGAATACTATGCAGCCATAAAAAATGATGAGTTCATGTCCTTTGTAGGGACATGGATGAAGCTGGAAACCATCATTCTCAGCAAACTATGGCAAGGACAAAAAGCCAAACACCGCATATTCTCACTCATAGGTGGGAATTGAACAATGAGAACACATGGACACAGGAAGCGGAACATCACACACCAGGGCCTGTTGTGGGGTGGGGGGAGGGGGGAGGGATAGCATGAGACAATATACCTAATGTTAAATGACGAGTTAATGGGTGCAGCACACCAGCATGGCACATGTATACATATGTAACTAACCTGCACATTGTACACATGTACCCTAAAACTTAAAGTATAATAATAATAATAATAATAATAATAAAAAAATAAACTTATGGCGTGGATAAAGAGGATTCAGTTAACAAGACCAGTCTTTTAATTATGGGAGAGTAGAATGAACTGGAGGGTGATCCTCAGCTTCCCTGCAATAGAAGATGATAAAATAATTCATTTATGAGGAAACCTACACCTTTGGGGTTCACATGAGCCAAACAGACAATGGAGCCTGCTGGAGCAGTTCAGAATGGTGGTTTCAGCATACTCTCTGGAGCTGGGCTGTGGACTCCAAGTCCTGACTCAGTCTCTTGCCAGTTGTACTGCCTTAATCCTCCTATGTCTCAACTTCACTATCTATAAACTGGGTATAATAAGTATACTCACCCACCCAGTACAGTTGTTGTGAGAATGAAAGACATTAATTTATTTAAAGCACTTTGAAAATGCTAGCTCCATAGTGAGTGGTCATTGATTGCTAGCTGTTATTATTTTCTCTCTGAGGACAATGAAAATGTAAAAATGATCAGGAGAGTAGGACAGAAAGTCTGGATGAGAAATGGTGAAAAATGTCAGCGGTGCACAGCAAATGTTGACAGTGAGGTATATTAAGCTGTAGAACAGAGTCCCCAAGGACAAGATGAAATCTGCTGTTTGAGTCATGTAGGGTCAGACAAAGTACCAGAGAATAGGCCATAGGAAGTGTTCTCATGCTTGTAAGTTTAGGGACAAGATGATCTAATAAGGTATTTTTCACCTTGAAGTTGTCTGATGACTGGGTTAGAAAGCTGGAGAAACTGACAGATTGTTCTTTTCAGGGAGGGAACTATGCTAGGCACGTCTCTGTAGATTTAGTCAGAAATGTAGTTCTGAGTGCAGTGTCAACATGCATCATCACTTACAGAGGTAGGAGCTCTTCAGGTTCCAAAGTCAGGTGCGGAATGAAGGCAAAACACCTGGCTAATTTGGGCCAAAATGCTACAAAATGAGGGAAAGGAAGCCTTTGAATTTAAATTATCTGGAAAATGACTTCAATTTCCAACATAATTTTGTATGTTATAAACATTTCTTACTCTAGATATTTTGGAAGGCAAGTGTGTGGATTAAGGATCTTTTCATCAGCCTTAATAAAGAAGGTTTGCAATGTTTTTTATTTCTTGGCATTATTTTTAATGTCTCACACTAAATACAGATGCCAGGTACATGTTCAGATAAGTAGCCTCTACTTCCAATTTTATTTTTCCTTAGCCTAGGAGAGGGAAATTTATGTGCATTGGTAGAAATAATGAAAAGGAAATTTAGCATCCTCCAAAAAGTCATAACATTATATGAGGATACCTAGTTTATATGAGAATACCTATATGAGGATAGTGTGTCTTTCAAAAAGTATTTTTAATATTATATTATTTATATTTGAAAATAAATAACAACTTTCATTTTCTTAATATAAGTTACTTAAAGTAAACATTGTCAAAATTGGGATGGTGTAAAGAAGAGGCAATTATTATTATTATTATTTTTGAGACAGAGTTTTGCTCTTTTGCCCAGGCTGGAGTGCAATGGCGTGATCTTGGCTCACTGCAACCTCTGCCTTCTGGTTTCAAGCAATTCTCCTGCCTCAGCCTCCTGAGTAGCTGGGATTACAGGCACCCGCCACCACGCCTGGCTAATTTTTGTATTTTTAGTAGAGACAGGGTTTCACTGTGTTGTTCAGGCTGGTCTTGAGCTCCTGACCTCGTGATCCGACCACCTCAGCCTCCTAAAGTGCTGGGATTACAGGCGTGAGCCACCGCGCTGGCCAAGGCAATGATTTTTAATGGTTTTTGGGAAGCAGATTTTATAGTATATTAAAGGAAGGTGTGTGTGTGTGTGTGTGTCGGTACGTAATACATACAAATATATCCATTCATCTTTTAATAAACTAGGTTCAGCATCTCAACATATGAAGACCATACTTTTTGCCTAGGATAAGCTCAGTTTATTCTCATACCAAGGAAAAGCAGGACAGTATAGTAGCAAAGTTACAGGGACAGAAATTCAAAGAGCTGGGTTCCTATTCAGCTGGGGTTTTAATTCTGAAACCTTGAGCCAATCACTTCAACTCAGTGAGCATGTCTTCTCATCTGTGAAAGGGGAATAATAATAACATCCTTTTATGATCCATAGGGATAACAATGTACATATATAAATGTCAACATTTTTTCAATTGTGAAGTGCTAACAAATAAAGATACTATAATACCATAACTGCCATGCCTGAACTTAAAGCAGACAGCAAAGACTCACTGCCAACATAAACACACACACACACACACACACACACACACACACACACTTGAGTATTGTTCAAGTACACCATAATTTTTGCATTTTTGGCTAGGCTGTTCAATATTTATTTTACAAATGTTTGTCCTATCTTCACTTTAGAAGAGAGGGTGACCGGAAGTGCTTAAATCAATGGTGAAGGAAAGCACAATAACTATCTTTTTTATCCTAGCTTTATCCAACTCCCCCCTGCCTGCTAGCATGCCTGATCTGCGCATGAATATAAATATAAAGAATTCTTTTAACTTTATGTTAGCCTCTTCTCCAGAGAAATGGGAAGTTTTTTTTCTTCAACTTTTATTTTAAGTTCCAAGGTACATGTGTAGGACATGCAGTTTTGTTACATAGGTAAACGTGTGTCATGTGGTTTGGTGCACAGATCAACCCATCACCTAAGTATTAAGCCCAGCATCCATTAGCTATTCTTCCTGATGCTTTCCCCTCCTTACTTCCCCTGACAGGCCCTAGTGTGTGTTGTCCCCCAACCCCACCATGTGTCCATGTGTTCTCATCGTTCAGCTCCCACTTGTAAGTGAGAACATGCAGTGTTTGATTTTCTGTTTCTGCATTAGTTTACTGAGGATAATGTCTTCCAACTCCATCCATGTCCCTACAAAGGACATGATCTCTTTCCTTCTTATGGTTCCTAGTAAGGAATGGGAACATTTAATGTTCAGGTCTGAAATAATAATTTCTCTGAAGCGAGCATTCTTTTGCTTATTCAGACTTCCTTCCATTGCTTCTGGCGTCATTTTGGCATGAAACAAACATCTGGAAACTCCTAACCCTACGGGATCTTGTCTTCTCCCTTGGGAATTTGTGATTGGACTTTTGACATTTGACCTCCCCCATACTGCTCTCATGGAGAGCCTTCATCTCACAGTAGTTGCAAGAAGGAAAAGATATTTATAGAACATCCCGTTATTGTACAGGATTGTGTCTCTAGGGTTAAATACTGGGTTTCTGCCTCCAAATGAGTAGTTTATTGTCTTCTTAAGTACTGAAAATGTACAGAGTTATCATAGTTAAATTCTTATTCCTAAAACAAAAACAAAAGAAAATACTACTTGCTAATTTCTTTCTATTTTTATATTTTTGGATGGCTTCTATTGCTTTGCAGTAGCAAGTAAGAGTGTTACAGAATTGTTTTCCCCAGAATCGAATTGCCTTTAGGGGGTACTCCATGTATATGTTTTAGCAATGATGCTGTTCTCAAACTCAAGAAATCACTAATAGAACAGTTAAGCATGTTAAAATGTTAGCCATTTCTTCGACCTTGTAATATATTTTCTGACAGTTGAGATAATTGGTGAAATACAGAATCTAGATTTGTGCTGAAAAGTACTTAGGAAAATTAGAAAATATTTCAAGTCATTTTAAAACAGGAAGAATATCTGTGGAGGTGAAGGGATTCCTAAGCTAGCTCATGAGATTATAAAAGCTCAAGTTAAAATGTGCTGTGGCCTCATGGAGAATAATTCCAAATAATTTATGTAGATACTCCCCCTACCCAAAGAGGGTAGTGTAACTTCCATTCCTTAGCTCTCAGTTGAATGTAGTGACTTCCTTCCAAAGTGTACAGTATGGAAATGAGGAAAGGGGAAGGAAGAGTAATTTTACAATGAAGAAACCTGTCAGACTATAACAGTCAGGTGGTTGAGGCCAATGTTGACAGTTATAATGCATGTTGACAGTATGTACCATTGGTATAATGGGATGAAAATAGCTTTTTACTTCTGGGGACTTCCTCCTAATAATCCGTAACCCCAGTCTGACCTTGAGGAAAACAATATACAAATTTCAGTAGAGGTGTATTCTACAAAATAACTCATGAGTAGTCCTCAGTATTGTCAAGGTCATCAAAAACAAGGAAAATCTCTGAGAAACTGCCATAGCAAAGAGGAGTGAGTCAAAGAGGCAAGATAACTCAATGTAATGTGGTATTCTGTTTGGGATGTTGATGCAGATGAAGGGCAGTAGATAAAAACTAAGGAAATCTAAATAAACCATGGGCTTTGGGTAATAGTACTATATTAATATTGGCTCATTAATTGTAATAAAGATATCATGCTAATGTCAAATGTTAACACTAAAGGAAACGGGGTGCTATGGTTTGAATGCATCCCCCAAAAAGCACATGTTGGAAACTTAATTTTCAGTCCAACTGTGTTGGGAAGTAGGGCTTAATGAGAGGTGATTAGGCCATAAGGGGTCTGTCCTCATGAATGGATTAATTTGTTATTGAGGGAGTGGGTTTGCGGAAAAAAAGGGTACGTTTGGTCCCTCTCTCTCTCGCCCTCCCTCTCTCACCTTCTCACCATCTGCTAGGTGATGAAGCAGCAAAAAGGCCTTTACCAAATGTTCTTTATAAATTACTCAGTCTCAGCTATTCTGTGACAGCAGCACAAAATGGACTATGACACCGGGTGTGGGTTATATGGGAATTCTCTGTACTATCTTTCAATTACTCTGTAAATCTAAAACTGCTCTAAAATATAATGTCCGTTTTATTTTAAAAAGGCACTTTGGCAACTGTCCAGCTGATACCCTTCTAGTGATCAAAACTCTGCCAATATTTGGTGTCTTCTTGAATTCCTTGAATGATAGGCAATTAACCATTTCCAAAAGTGATACTTTGATTAATGCACAACTCTTAGTGTTTAGTCCTATTTGTTAATTTTTTTTGGTAGATAGCAGTAGCTACCAAAGAAATTTGAGGTGGCTAGGATTAGCTACTCCCCCACAAACATCCTACTAAGCTGTAAAAATACACATCTCAGAAGAGATTCTGCCCCCATGCACTTATTTTACTACCTTTCATTAGCAAATGGGTACAAAATAGTTCATATAGTTTGTAGGTCTGATAAAGTCTAAGCTCTCTTTTCTTTTTGGCATACTAACCACATTTCATATGAAAGATTGACTCCAAGCAGATGTGATATTCGAGTCAGGATTTTGTACCCTACAATAGGCACCATAAAATCAGAATTCCTCTTAAACCAATGATTGAAATCAAGCATCATTCCTAATCATTCAAAGTGCAGGATTTGTTGGATTTTCCGATTGTATTCATTCAAGAGTGCTTCTAAACTGTTTTGGCCCATTTCCCTGTCTTGGTACTTCTAATGTCACCATTGAAGCCAAGTTTAGTATTCATCATGCTGGTCACTAGTTTAATGAATAAAACCCATTTTTTAAAAGCATTCAGGATGCTAATTAGCAAAGCTTGTTGATTGAGGTACTGGTATCTGAAGGACTTGTAATACATACTTCAGAGCATGGCCTTTTCTGATGTAATATAGGTGACCACCCATGAACTATGCATTCTTGATATCATGTCAGCTAACCATCCTTAGAATTAAAGCTTTAACTGGTCAAACATCATAGTACATTGATTATATGAAGTAAATTACAGACATTGGTACAAGTGAGTTCTATTTTTATTTTTATTATTATTTTTTGAGACGGAGTCTTACTCTGTAGCCCAAGCTGGAGTGCAGTGGTGCGATCTTGGCTCACTGTAACCTCTGCCTCCAGGGATCAAGTGATTCTCATGTCCCAGCCTCCCAATTAGCTGGAACTACAGGCAAATGTCACCATGCCTGGCTAATTTTTTTTTTTTTGTATTTTAATAGAGACAGGATTTCACCATGTTGCCCAGAGTGGTCTCGAACTCCTGAGCTCAGGCGATCCGCCTGCCTTGGCCTCCCACAGTGCTGGGATTATAGGCGTGAGCCACCACGCCTAGCCAAATTCTATTTTTTTAAGAAACAACTCAACCCAGAAATCTACTTTTGTGTCCCTTCTATCCATTGTTTCCTTTGAGGCAAAAAGCATTATGTGTGAATTTGCATCTGAGGTGAATGCTATGCTTGGGTGTGTTATATCTGAGAGTAAACTTCAAGTGCTGATAATTCTTGGGGCAGCATGGCAGGGGAGGAGGAGAAAGGAAGAAGTGGGATAAACATGGTGACAGAGAAGAAGTGCTTTAGATCCACTGTTTGAGAACTCCAGTGGACTGCGGAAATCCTACCTTCCTCTAATCTAGAGTTTTTCTATTTTTTTTTTTTTGACAATAGAACACATTTGGAATGCAATGCCTCCTAATAGGCCACAGAAGTAATATTCTGTGTAACACATAATGCACTCTCTTAATCAAAACTATAATAGAAGGTCAAATGGGAAAGGGACAGAATATGTATTCCCTTGGTAAAAACAATACAAATGATAAACACAATCATAGTCATAGTAGCTAATATTTATGTAGTATTTACCATATGTGAGGTATAACTTCTACTAACTATTCTAAGTGCATTATATACAGGAACTCATTTAATCCTACAATGAATCTGGGCCATCTATTATATTGATGGAAAATTGTTACCAATGATTGAATAGACTATCACACATTGTATACTAGAAGAAATTGCTATTCTATGACAAAATGGTGAGCTGGCAAAGTTAGAGAAAACCTAAAGCAATTAAAAAGAATGGGCATACAGAGAACTAAAGAATTTAGTATCAGTAGCATGCATTGTACCTTTACAGCAAGAAGGTCTTAGTGCCTACAATGTTAAAAATTACATTTAGAAAATTAGCTCACAGCTCTTGCAGGTACTGGTGCAAAGCATGTCTTATTTAAATGTTTATTATTGTCTAAGCTTTTATTATTCCTTGGCTGTCCTAGAGATGTATGATAAGATATAATCTTTATAGAAGGAAAATGACAATTATTTCAAGTTCTATTCCTTAAGAAATTAGGGAAATAAGAATTCTGGGAAGATGGCAACAATGGCATTATAGCTTACGACTATTCCTGAATCCTCTAATGAACATAGTCAGAGTAGCAAAACCAAAACTGCACAGATGAAATCTACAACAAAGCAACAAAACATACACCCTAATGCATGTGTATATGGGGATGAAACTCTGATAGCAAAAAGACTTGTGTGGTATCACTAAAACTTTGCAAGAAGCAGAGAGAAGGAACTGAGACTTACGATGGATTTGAGTGGTGGAGAACCCCCAAATCATCAATGATACTCACTGGAAAGCTCTGTGGTGTGTTCTGAGAGGAACAACTGATTCTTTGAGGACGCTTTACAGGACTCAATTCATAGGTAACTGCAAGGAGGCCATCATTAGGTTTGATGATGCTGTGGCTGTCTGAGTCGAAATTCTTGAAACTAACCAACTACAGATCACTTTCAGAACAAAGCTCTGCACTGAGGAGAGACTTCATTTAGAACTCATATTGAGGAGGAGGAGAACAACAGGAGCAAAGGAAAGAGAAAGTCCAGCCAAGAATGAGGTATAGGAGAAGAGAAAGCAGATCTCAGAGAGCATGAAGCCATGTTTTTGAATCCTTCATTAAAAAAACAAACAGATGCAGGTGTTTCCAGTATAAAGTTAGGTCCTCGCTACCATTGTAAAAGTGTAAGAATATTCATTTTACCCTAACATGAGCAACAGAAAAGGATTACAGTTAAAAATACCATGTAAAGTTATTATAAGCAAAAAGAGAAAATGAATAAAATAATGTCCCTACAATGAAGGCACTCCAGAAAGATAAGTCCACAAGGCAAATAAAAACTGCAACCTAATATTTCAAAACAGGCCAAAAGAAGTTGAGAAGCAAATAATAGATATGAAAGAACAACATGAATAAGAATTAGAAAGACTCATAAATGAGGTGATTGGAGAAAAATACGATTTAGAAAGATGGCAGAACTTAGGAAATAATTTTAAAATAAAAAAAAAATCAAGTTCAGTGTTGAATTCTAAATTAGAGGAAACCCAAGAGCAAATTGATACCTTCAGAGAAATAGAAGAAAGAACAAAGAAAAAACTTTTAAAAATAAAGTGAATGAAGACACTAAAAGGATGGAAGAGAAGGTGACAGCTATAAAAATAGGCAGGGACATTAACACATGTATATTGGGAGTCCCCCAAAAAGGAACCAAAGCCATGGTATAGAACAAGTATTTGAAATTATGATTCACAAAAAAATGTCCTGACTTGAAACTATTGAAAGATAGTACTGCAAACCTGGGGAAAATGACTCAAGAGATATTTTCACTAAAACTATGAACTTTAAAGAAAAGGAAACAATCCTTTGGTCAACCAGGCAAAAAAATGAAGTCACTGATAAAGGAAAGGGAATCAGATTACATAAGACTTTTCAACTTTACTGCAGCAGACCATACAATAATGCATTTAACAAAGTCAGGAGTTGAAACAGTCAAAGATATCATACCTTGTCAAACTGACAAACTTATTTCATTATAAAGGTTAGAGATAAACTGTAATAACTATGCAAAAAAACTCAAAATATTCTTCCCTTGAGACTTCATGAATATTCTACTGAAAAATAAGTGTTAGTTTGCAAAAGCAAACTTGAACACATGAAAAGGCATACTTCTTGGATCGGAAAATTCAACATAATAAAGTTGTCAATCCTCTTTAAATTAATTTATAAATGTAATGCAATCCCAGTAAAAATTCCATTTTTTTTTATAATCAAGTAGACAGGTTGACTAAAAAGTTTATTTGGAATAAGAAACAAGAAAGAATAGCCAGGTAAAGAACAAAAATAGAGAATGTACTAATGGAAATTGATAATGCAAACATTATAAAGCCTTATAATTTAAAAAGTATGGTTTGCATACACGAATAAACAGACCAATGGATCAAGATAGAAAATCCAGAAATGGATTCAATTACATATGCAAATTACTGGAGAAAGGAGATGGACTTTTAAAAAGTGTTTTTGGGAAAACTGGTTGACCTTTTGCAAAGATAAAATTGGATCCATTCCTCACACTGCACATCAAAATAAACTTTAAATATATTAGAGATTTAAATGTAAGCAATGACACTGTATAAGTAACAGAAAAAACATAGTGAAGCACTTTCGTAACTATGACTGAAAATGCAGAAGCAACAATGGGAAAGGTTGATACACTTGATAATATATGTATACAAACAAATTTTACATGACTGAAAAAACTATCATAAGAAAAGCAAAAAACAAAAAGAGAGACAAATATGGGAAAAATTATTTGCAATTTCTATAATGGACAGAATGTTATATTTTTATATAATACAGCTTCTAAAGACAGAGAGGTTTTTAGAGACCAATGACTCTATAGAAAAATCACCTAGAGATAGACACAAGTCACAAAAAAATGAAATGCAAATACCCTTGGACATGTGAACAGATACACAATCTCGTGCATAGTAAGAGAAGTGCAAGTTAAAATTATGTTGACATAGTACTTAACTATCAGATTGATAAAACCCCAAGTTTAAAAACATTCTGAGTGTCATTTAGAGCTAGAGTTTTTGGCATGCAAAAAAGAAAATTCAAATATGAGATGAAGGAGGTTGAGTAAAAAGGCAGCAGTGTAAACTGAGATATGTTTTATCTCAAAAAATATCCTACATACTAAAAAAATCCATCTTTTTAATGCAAAGAAATAAAACCCATCACCAGTCCAGTGATAATGAGTAGCTGTAGGATTCAGATTGTGTTCTTTAAGTCCCATTTCCCCATAGAAAGAACCAGGACTGCAGAGAAATGGGTGATTCTAACTCTGGAATAGAAAATGTACAGGGATAGTCTGGAGCATCTTGTCACACCAGAAAGCAATGACGCTCAAGGAAGTTATAAGACTACGTAAGAGGATATGCTGAAAAGGAAACGTTTTGAAGTTGCTCCCACTGGCTAAGTTTTGAGCAACAATAAGGACAAAAGATGTCAATGAATCATGATACATGAAATATATTTAAATGCATGACTTTTAATGGTACTAAAAAACATCACATTGGTCACCTTAGAAAGACTTGAAGAACCAATTCATTATTTTAAAGAATAGGAAATAGAAAAGAAATAGTAAGCATTTATCCTGCCTTCCCTATACTAAAAGTACTTCAGAATAAACAATTGATGAAGGGAAATTTCTCTTAGAGACAGAGTCTAGGTAATACATGGGAAAGAGATGAGAATTAAAGTATTATCACTTCGCAACATTTAATGGATTAACAGATCCAGGCAATTATCATCAGTGGTTGCCAATATATGTATATAACTTAATGTATAATACTAATTTATATTATAATATATGCTATATTAATTTAATATATATTAGCATAATATGTATAATTTAATATTTAATATATAATTATATATTACATATGTATATAGCTCTATAAGTACTATAGATAATATATATTAATCTAATTTTCTCTGTCATCTATTATTTATCTATTATCTCTCTCTCTACTATCTGTCTGTCTATTTATCATAGAAAAGAATTACGCCTTGGTACCAATTCAGTCAGGTGGGCTCACATGATTGACTTTTAGCCCCATCTTTTGCTTAAAAATAAAAATTACATAGTACTGTAGGAAGACTGTAGGGAGCTGAGTGGGGACTAAGAGAGCATACAAACTTTATTTTACAACTATCCAGTCCACCACCTATCTCACAGATATGGGTGCAATTTCTAAGTCAAACACTATCTCATAACTGACTATATATGGCTTTTCCTGGGGTGAAATACTTTGTTTTTGCTTTTGGCATTCCTTCCCTGACTTGCCTTTTTAGTTGTTGTGGGGACTATGTTTTTAAATCCACGAGATGCAAGGAAACAATGGACGCCTTTCTTTGCTGCTTGTAAAGGTCATATGAGAAACAAGCATGAGCAGAGCAGTTCTGACTAGACGTGCAAGCACACGCAGAACGGGACACATTCACCGCGTCGTTTGTCAGCATTAACCCTTTGCTTATACCAAGAAAAGGAGGCTGTGTTTCTATCTTCAGATGGTTTTGGACTGAATTTATGTGAAGTAGAAAACAGGAGTGAATCACTGAAATTTTTGCTTGCTCTGTTAGGGCTTGGGAAGACCCAAAACGGAGGTGGCGTCTGAGTCCAGGAAGAAAGAGGACATTTATGAAACAAGAGGTCAGGGATTTTCCTCTCAGGTCTCACGACTGTAAGCAGATCAGAGCTGCCAGATGACTATGCAATGCCTCTAGCACCATAAGGAATATTCCCCTCCAACACCAGTTAAAAGAAAAATAATAACAAACTAGAAATAAGCATAGAAAGTACAGATAAGTACAAGATAGTAAAAAATACTTTAACTTTTATTCTTTTTCCATGTTATTATTTTAATAGTTTTTATAAAAAATTAAGTATCAAATTCTCACAAAGGTTATTTTCTCATCATTTAGTGTTCTCACCTTGTTGGGGGCCTAAACACTTGTGTTGCTTTTGGATAATCTAGTACTGGCTCAGATCCATCTCCTCAGGAAGTCCAAGAAATTACTTGTCAGGAAACTTGGTAGGATGGTCTGCTCACCAATGTAGTTTATTGACTGCTGCTTTTACACTGATCTAAAAATACTCTTCATTTTTGGTTGGAATATGGCTTATTTTGGGAGAAACTGGTGAGGGTAGGTCATCCTCAGATTTCTGCAAAATATTTTATTATAATAGACCTAGCTATTCATGGGAAGATTATAATACCTCATGGATCATCTGGGGAAAATACCTGGTCTTCAAGGCCACTATTTCTAGCAGCAAACATAAAAATCCTTTAATCCATGTCCCACGCTTAGGTTCCTTAATTCATGAAATTCTGCTTATGATTGCCACATATAAATAAGAAACGACTTGAACATATGTGAGCTATAAGAAACTTTTGTAAAGCAATGCAACTCATGGGTTTAAACAAATACTTTTGGCAGCTTTGTTAAGCATACATGCAAAAAGTGGGTTTGCTTCACCAGTAAGGGATACAGAAAAATCCAAGCTCTCTGACCTATATGTGACACACACAGGATAATAATTAATGATAATAATAAGTTTTAAAAAATCTAGTATGCCTTTCTATCAGGATGGAGCAAGAGATTAATTACACATTGTACATCATAATGTCTGAAAGCCTGAGAACTTGTGCAATCTGAATTAAATTTTATGAAACAAAATGCATGGAATTGATGCTTTCATTTTGAATACACAAGTCTTTTTCTTCTTATATTCTTTTCCCCTCTCTTTTTTCCTTCTCTCCCTCCTTATCTTAGCACCCCTCCTCCCTGCTTCTAAAAGAAGAGAATACTGTTCTCAGGACTCTCTCAGCCTTTCTTAATTGAAAGCAATGATTCTGAGTCACTCCTTTATATTAAGTGAAATACTCTTGCATGAATCTCTAGGGATGAAGTGATTAGCCCAGCAAGAAGCCAGCGGATTCTGGTTGTCCGTGAAAGTGGTAGAAAGAATTAAATACAATTTTGCAAAGATAACACTAAAAGAATGGTATTTTCTTTCAAAACATGTCCTTTTCTGAAACATCAGTGCAGACATATGTCAAGATAGAAACTGGATCATATTTCTAACAGTTGAAGACTCAGATTTCATCAAACAAGACTGTTTGTTCTCATGCCCAAACTGTATCCTACACTGTCCTGTTGTCTGGACTATAATGGAACATAACATTAACTTCGGACAGTGGAGGTTGTGTTGGTGCCAACCTTGCTAATGAACATGTGGTTTCCATAATAATGTGGCTACTTGCATATTAGGTGGCAAGGTGCCAGGTACGTACTTAATGTTGAGGGGGCAACTGATGTAAAAAGTACCATCTCCTGATATGATTGCATTTCCAAAAATACTCTGCACCTGGACTGAGACTCGGCAAAATGAGGAATGTCACTCAGCGTCAGGAAGTTTAAGGCATTGACAGATAAGGAGGAGCCCTACAGATTCCAGGCATGCACTCTGTGAGCCTCAAGCATCCATCGCAAGGTCTTGATGATAACAAAAGGGTAACGTCACAGTGTGGAAAAACAGCCTGACCCAGGAGGGTGGTGGGTGGAGGAAGGTTTAGGATCACTCCCTGCTTCAAGTTCCTGGTGTTCTGGACTCAGTCACTTGAGGGTCTGAAAGCTAGAAGACAGTGAAATGAGTTACAGTTTAATGATATTCCCACTACACTGACAAAATGGATTCAGTTACATAATGGTAGCATTAAATGTTATTAAGAAGGGATCCAAAGTCTTGGGGCCAGACTTTCACAAAATCATGATAAGCTGCGAAAAACAGCTGAAATAGCACATTTATAGGCTTTCCAGTCCTCAATTTGTTGAAGGGGAAAAAAGCTGTTATATTTGCTCAAACATTCTGCAGTGTTGGCCTATAATCAAGGGCTTGGTGGAGGGGCGGGGGGTGTCAGGATTTGATTTGATTATTATATCTTAACTTGCATTTTTGTTTTCCTGAAAGCTTTTGTGAAGTACAGAGCTAAATGGTTTGCCCAAGGCCTTGGTTGCTTGGTAGGGCAGTGATTTTTCTTGGTGTCAAGACCTCCTCTGTAGAGTGACCAGGTGTAGAGGGTAGACTGTTTTTCTTCATTTCTATCTTCTCTTTGTATAAGAGAAGCTTCATTTTTTAAAATCTGCATTTCATAAAATTGATTCATTGTGGTATATAGTTTTTTTTAATGTTTAATTTTTGTGGGTACATAGTAAGTGTATATATTGATGGGGTGCATTAGATAGTTTGATACAGGCATATAATGCATAATAATCACATTGTGGAAAATGGGGTGTTCATCCCCACAAGCATTTATCCTTTGTGTTACAAACCATCCAGTTATACTCTGTTAGTTATTTAAAAATGTACAATTAAATTATTTTGACTATAGTCACCCTGTTGTGCTATCAAACACAAGATATTATTCATTCTTTCTGTTTTTTGTACCCATTAACCATTCCCACCTCCTCCCAGCATCCCAGTACCCTTCCCAGCCTCTGGTAACCATCCTTCTACATATGTTCAATTATTTTGATTTTTACCCCCTAGAAATAAGTGAGTACGTGTGATGTTTGTCTTTCTGTGCTTGGCTTATTTCATTTAACATAGTGACCTCCAGTTCCATCCATGTTATTGCAAATGACAGGATCTCATCCTTTTTTATAACTGAATAGTACTCCATTATGTATAAGTATGTGGTGTATAGTTTGGACTATAAGGTATCTACTACCACAATCAACATACCAAGAGTTCCATCACTTCAAAAAAATTTCTCATGCTGCCTGGTTGTCATCAGTCTTTTTTCTACCTCCAGCCTCTGCTAACTGCTGATCTGTTCTCCATCCCCATAGTTTTGTCTTGTTTTGAATAACATATAAAGGGAAACTATAGCATATAGTCTTTTGAGTCTGACCTATTTCATTAGCAAAATGCATTTGAGATTCATTCGTATTGTTTCATGCATGAGTAATTTACTTCTTTTTATTGTAAAAGAGTATTCCATTGTATGGATGTATCAGTTTGTTTATCCATTCACCCATGGAAGGAAATTTGTACTATTTCCAATTTTTGGCTTTAATTATTATATTTTTAAACCATCTTATTGAAGTATAATTGACATACAAAATCTGTCCTTATTTAATTTATACAACTTGATGAGTTAGGAGATAAGTATGCACTCATCAAATCATCACCATAAACCTATACTTCACCATAAATCATGCCATAAACCTATACTTCACTTCCAAAAATTTCCTCCTGCTTTCTTTCTTTATTATAATAATAATAATTATTATTATTTGTGATAAAAGCACTCAACATTAGATCTGCTTTTAAAGCAAAATTTTAAGGATACAATATATTATTGGTAATTACAGTCCCTGTGCTTTACAGTAGATCTCTAAGATTATCCATTTTATATAATCAAAACTTTGTACACTTTGACTCATACCTTCCATTTCTCCCTCCCCACAATCTCTGACCACTATCCTTCTATTCTCTGCTTCTATGAGTTTGACTACTTTAGGTTCATTACATAAGTAATATCATGTAGTATTTGTCCTTCTGTGTCTGGCTTATTTTACTTAGCATAATGTATCCCAGGTTCATCCATGTTGCTGTAAGAGGCAGGATTTTCTTCTTTTTTAAGGATGAATAATATTCCCTTGTATGTATATATTACATTTTCTTTATCCATTTAGGAGTCAGTGGACATTTAGGTTGTTGCTTTGATGCCTCGGTGATTGTGAATAATGCTGCAGTGAATATGGAAATGCAGATAGCTCTTGAAAATACTATTGGCTTATTATTTATACCTCTTTTATATTTTTACTTTTAGTGGTTGCCCTAGAGTTACAATATTTATCTTTAATTAATCTGAGTTTACCTTCAAATAATATTAAATCACTTCACATGTAGTGTATGGACCTTGCAACAGTATATTCAAATTCCTTCATCTTTTACTTTATGCTATACATTTAATTTTACATATGCTGCAAGCACATAGTATATTGCTACTATTTTTTTCTTTGCATAATCAATTATCATTTAGAGCACTTAGGAGTAAGAAAATGCATTTTTAAATCTTTATTTATTTCCTTTCCCACAACTCTTTATTTGTTTGTGCAGATCCAACTTTCTCTCTGGTGCTATATTACTTCTACCTGGATAGCCTTCTCAAACATTTCTTATAATGCAGGCCTATTACCAATTAATTCTCCATTTTTCTTTTCGAGAAAGATTTTATTTCACCTTTAGTTTTAAAAGATGTTTTCCTGGGTACAGAACTCTGGCTGACAGTTTTTTAAAAATCTTAATGATGTCACTCCATTTTCTTCTGGCTTACATGATTTCCAACGAGAAGTTTGTTCTTATTTTTGTTCCTCTGTATAGAATGTATCTTTAGTTTAGTTTTGTTTTAATAAATTTTATTTTTAGAAGAGTTTTAGGTTTACAGAAAAACTGCAACAATAGTACAGAGAGTTCCAGTATATCTCATATCCGGTTTACCCATTATTAATATCTTATGTTAGTATGGTACATCTGACCCAATATTGAAAAATTATTATTAACTAAAGTCTGTACTTTATTCAGATTTCCTTAGTTTTTACCTGATGGCATTTTTGTGCTCTAGGATCCCATCTACCACATTATGTTGTGATCATGTCTCCTTAACTCCTCTAGGCTGCGACAGTTTTTCAGGATTTCTTTATTTTTGATGACTATGATAGATTGAGGAGTACTGGTCATGTGTTTTGTAGAATGTCCCTCAATTTGGATTTGTCTGATGATTTTCTCAAGATTCGACTGGGGTTATGGGTTTTTGGGGAGGAAGACCACAGAGGTAAAGTGCCATTTTTCTAATAATCATATTAAGGAGACTTACTGTTAACATAACTTTTCACTCTTGATGTTGACCTTGATCACGTGGCTAAGATAGTATTTGTCAGATTTCTCCACTGTAAAATTACTCCTCTCTCTTTTACTTTTGAAATCTTTGGAAGGAAGTCCATATAAACAGCCCATGATTAAACAATGGGGAGTTAGGTTTATTCTCCTTAAGGGTAGAGTAACTACATAAATCATTTAGGATCTTCTACAAGTGAGACTTGTCTCTTCTTCCCCCTGTTATTTATTTATATCAATATTAATGTCTTTTATTTTTGGCTGCCTTCAGAAATTTTCTCTTTCTCCTCTCTTTGTTTTTTATCATTTGGATAAGACATATGTCAGGTTTGTTTTTTAATTTGTTTGTTTGTATTGTGTGTATCCTCACTGGTGTTCTTTGTGTTTCTTGGATCTGTGGTTTGGTGTCTAATGTTAATTTTGGAAAAATCTTGGTTGTTATATGTTCAAATGTTTATTCTGCCCTATTCCCTCTCTCTTGTTGTAGAATTTCAATTAAACGCATCTTAGGTATATGTCATTGTTCTACATTCCTTGGATATTCTATTCTACTTTTTTCATTCTTGTTTTTCTTTTAATTCAAATAACTTATATTGACCTATATGAGGCTTACTGATTCTTTCTTTGACTAGTCAAATGTATTGATGATACACTCAAAGGCATTCTTCATATCTGTTACTTTATTATTATTATTATTTGTAGCATTCCTACTTAAATCTTCCTTAGTACTCTCTCTCTCTGCTGAAATTACTTATCTGATCCTGTGTGTTGTCTCCTTTTCCCATTAGAACTTTCAACATATTAATTATAGTTATTTTGAATTTCCTATTTATGGTTTTGATATCTGTATTATATCTGAGTCTGCTTCTGTCGATTTACTCATGCCACTGTATTGTTTTTCTTGCTTTATTTTTGTATGCTTTGTACTTTTTTGGTTGAAAGCTGTATACTTTCTGTAGGACAATATATACTAAAGTAAGTGATTTTTTTTTTTTTTTTTTGAGACAGAGTCTTACTTTGTCACCCAGGCTGGAGTGCAGTGGCACAATCCAGGCTCACTGCAACCTCCACCTCCCAGGTTCAAGTGATTCTCCTGCTTCACCCTTCCAAGTAGCTGGGATTACAGGTGTGCGCTGCCACACCCGGCTAATTTTTAAAAATTATTATTTCTAGTAGAGGCAAGGTTTTGCCATGTTGGCTAGGCTAGTCTCAAACTCCTGACCTCAGGTGATCCGCCCGCCTCGGCCTCCCAAAATGCCGGGATTACAGGTGTGAGCCACCGTGATGGCCAGGTAAATGATTTTTATTCCTGGAAATGAGCAGATTTCCTTCTGCTAGGACTCTAATGTGGATTATTGAACCAATCTACTTAGGGATTTAATTGGAATAGAGATTGCTGTTGCTCTGGTTAACTACAGTGTACTACAGACTTCAAATTCCTGTAGTGACACTGTGTGTGTTGGGTGGAGGCTGGTTCGCCAGAAGGCTTTTTCTTAATAGCCATTCTCAGCTTTAGGTCTTTATTTTACACTATGCCTTAGAGACGGTCTCTTTCCATACTCATTTAATTCTTCCACCATTACTAACTGTTACTTGTTACTTAATGCTTGTTAGAGTGGTGGCGTGGGGTCAGGAGTCCATTCTTCATTCTTTTCATGAAGCTTGTTTTTAGGCAGGTACTGTGTGTCTCTGGAGACCTTTTTCTGTATTTTTTACTTTAAAAAGTATGGAGTCCATTCATAAGGATGCTGGCGGGGGCAGTAAGGAGATATCTGGATGTACTTTAATCCAAAAACCATATTTTAGCATGTTCTATGTGCCAGATCCAGGGCCAGATGCTCTAAATGCAAATGTGACAATGATGTGGTTCTTCCAATTCAGAAGCTCTGTATCAGAGAACCATAAACTGGTAAATAGGTGTAGACTCAAGGTGCTTTGAAACCCAACAGAGGGCTTTTTTGCTCAGTGCAGATGAGGGTGATGGTCAGGGAATCTTTCCTAGATGGACTCCATCCAGACCACCATCTCTCTAGGACATCTGATTTTGTGCTCCATCAGACAAAAGGCAATGGTTTGAGATGAGAGAGAGAAAGACCTAAGTATTTGAAGTAAGGATACAGGAGGTGAGGAAACTATGGAGAAATACAGTGCCCTCTGAAAGTCATACTCTCAACATTACTTCAGGTATCTTCATAGTGCTATCTCTAGAAAAATCAAGAGTTTTTTTTTGTTTCAGACAAATCTGAAATCTGAAATTTGAAATCTGGATTTCTCACCTACAAGCTGAGGAATCTTGGGAAAATTACTTTCCCAACGTTCAATTTTCTCATATATAAAATGACAAAGATGTTTTCTGTCCCATTGGATTGCTGTAAACATTATGTGAAACATCAGCTTCTAGAAGATCCATAATAAGTAGTTACTATTATTGTTGTTGTTATTTGCAGCCACTAAATTGAATTGTTTTTAATTCTTTAGGTACCCTAATGACAAGTTCACCCCAGTGTTTTCTGAGGAGTCTACCTGGAAATGAGAACCATCTGTCCTTCCTATAGTAGTTCTTCTCAGAATGCCGACTCTATGCTAATGGTGAGAAAGTAGCTTCCAGATCAGACCCCCTAAAAATATATCTAAAAACTCAACTCCTGTGGTCATCTCTTTCAAGTATTTAAACCTCAGAATTTTCTCCAGCAAGCATATAGGCCCCATAGAGTCCATAAGCTTGCAATGTCTTGGCCATGTGTACCCATGTGGTACATTCAACCACCAAACTTGAATACGATATTGCATTTCCTGGGCAGGATTAAGAGTGAGCTCTCTTAGGCTCAGATGACCCCCACAATCAAAGGTAAGAGGGCTGTAACTGAAATATCACTCAACAGTCATGCCAGGAATAATGGACACTGAAACGACTACCATGCCTTGTGGTGAGTGCCCTCCTTTGGGGATTAGCAAGATGGTAGGGGATGTGCAGAAGACTGCACTGGGTCTCTTAACCCTTCCTTCCTTCAGTATATAATCCAGGTTATTTTAGAAATAGAACACCAGTGATGTGTTTGTGACAACTTCTACTGGTCCTGTAATCTAGTTAGAATTGGGTGGATGACCCCTTATAAATCCTAACTAGATTACAGGACCAGTAATGTGTCAGTCTTAATTAATTCATTGGTTTATTTATTCATTCATTCTTTCATTCATTTTTTTACTTGTTCATCCATTCATCAAAAGTATTTTTAGTACTTTACCTACTATTAGCTGGGCTTCAGTTAAATAATTTTGTATTTTTTTTTCCTTAATAGAACTTATGATCTGGTGGAAGGACATGATAACTAATCAAATAATCACAAATATGTATTTCAGAGGTAATTATTCTAAAGGAAAGTTATCTGACTTGGTTTTTCTGGGAAGTCTTGCCTAAATGAGATAATTTTTGAAGTGGGTGAGCTGGCCACTTAGGGCTTGGGAGAGGTTAGCAGAATGAGGCCACAGGTAACTTCTTGAGCAGCATGTGCAAGGGCCTTGGGGACAGAGGGCTGTGGTACGTTTGATGGACTGTGAACAGAACAGTCAGGCTGTAGTATAGAGAGTGAGGGAAGAGAGTGGTGCAAAATAAAGCTGAAAATATGGGCATATGTCAGGTCATTCAGGACTTTGTAAGGCGTGTGAAGGGTTTGGGTTGTCAGTTGAAGGGTTAGGGAAACCACTGAAGAGATTTAAGTGGGGCACGGTTGTGGAGGGGGGTGGTGACTGTGTAATTTGTAAAGAACACAAAGATTGCAGGGTGGAGAACAGATTGGGAAGGCAGCAAGTATCAATGTAGGAAGACTGGTTAGAAGGTATAAGCAGGTTTTATTTTGTTTTTTTCCTTTGTAGATGGGAGAAACTTGAGTAAGTAAATGTCAGTGGGAAAGATCCAAGCAAGAGAGAAATGCTGAATGAAAAAAAGAAAAAAGAGCTAGTGAAAGCTTCCTGAAAGCCAGTGTAATGATTGGAGCAATTGGCCTTAGAAAGGAGAAGGGCTAATTTTATTCTACAGAAAGGAGAAAAAATGGGATGGTGCAGATATAAGGGCCCATTGTGGGAGTTCCTGTCTTGTGGCTTTTGTTTTCTGTGTAAAGTAGGAAGTGAGGTCATTTGTTAAGAGTGGAAGGAAAGGTGCAAGATAAAAAAGCAAGTCAGAGATCTGAGGAGACTGGAGAAAGTTTGAGAAATTCACTAGAGAGGTGGGAGAGAGAACTGACAGGTGCTTGTGGAAATCTTGCTGATATGTGTTGAGGACGTGCTGGTTTTGATGTTCATGACTTCACAACAGTGCAGATCCACTCTGTGTGTGGCTTTCATCAGCAATACTTCCGTATTTGGGTTTAGAAAGATTAAGGGAAAAAAGGAAAAAAAGACAGTTGGGTTCAGGCAACACTGGGATCTTGTTAGCAGCTGCTAATATAAAGACAGAAAGGAATGGAGTTTGGGGCCCTGGCAAATATGTTATTGAAATGACATATAATGAAATTCAAGCTTAGAAAGGAGGAATTTGAAAAAGAAGGCTGATAGATTGGAAGAGAGTAGAAGAGTCAATGGAAGGGGCCCTGAAGAAGTTGAAGAACACTTGTAATCTGAGGAGTCGAACTAGCTAGCTGGATAGAAAGGAGTTAGTAGGAAACTGATTCAGTGACTTGGGTGGTAGAGAGGTTTGGGGTGATGACAAGTTCCAGAGTAGGGTTGGGAGACAATTTTCCTTGAATATTTTTATGTTTCTGCACAGTCTTGGCTTTCTGAGCAAAGAAAATTGGCAAAAATGGTTAAACAATAATTGAATAGCAAATATGCCTGAGAAGCTAGAAATAGTGTATTGTTCCAGACAGATTTAGAGAATTTGCTGCCATAGGGTCATTTGCATTACATTTCTGGGTAGCAAAAACCTAGGGACCTTTCCCCCACATCCTCAGAGAGGGTTTCTTACATTCCAGAGTGAAAGTCTCTCTCTCTTTCTTTCCAGAAGAAATGAGGGGCAAATGCACTAGCTGCCCTATGTAAGCTCTAAGTCTCATCATTTCGGGGATCCTCTCCTGTGATGCAGCTTTGCTAGAAAGAACTAATATTTGTATTTTTTTGCACCATCTGTTCTGCTGTATCGTGGTAGAAGTCATGTAGGTTCATATGAGATCTTTCTTCCAAGCACCTTAATGTTTTGAAGAGATAAAAGCAAGCTTTCTTACAATTCATGAAAAAGCCCAATCAATATGCCTCAAGAAACAAAGCTGATGTATAATAAAAATTATTATCCCAGCACATGTTTTTGAATTCCTGTAGACTTTAAATAGATTTTAAAGTTGAGATGAAACTGGTCTCTATTAGAAGCAAATGCCCTCAAAGACTTTCCTCTTGAAGAAGGAATTCTAAGTTCCAGTATTTAAAGCTGAAAAAGATCACCCGACTGTGATGCTGGGCAAATGCCACAGAAGATTTAACTCTGCTATTGTCTTGATTGTTTTCATTACACAGTTTTATAAGTTTTCTGGGCTGTATAGACTCTGTTTTTACTGATAAGTCCTATTATTGACAATGCCTGACTTTGCAGAGTTCTAGGTTTTTGAAAACAACGTAGCTTTATGGGAGAATCTGCTGTATTTCTTTCCATCTTTTGCATTAAGTACATAGTTTTTCTTTGATCATAAAAATACATCAGTTTTTCTAAAATTTTTTTTTAATTTTAAAGGATGGTTGATATTGTTACTGTAACTTAAATGACAAGGAACACACTGCCTTCTACATACTAGCACTCGTTTAAGCATAATAAATTAAAATTTTATTTAAAAATATCCTGAAAATCCCCCAAAGCATATAAATTACTTACAATTCCAGCACATTTAAAAATGTATTTAAATAAACCAAAGTTTTACTTCCCTCTGTCCATCTAATTTAATCTTCCGATAACTTCTATAGCAGTTTGAGGTATAGTTTGACTTTTTTTTCTATGCTTATACAGATATATTTATACATATACCAAGTCTATATCTGTCTACATTTCAATGTATGTATCTATGTGTCTAGATCCCTGCTGGTAAACATAGAAAATATGTATATGTGTATGTGTATATATATATATGTATTTCTTTTAATGATAGAATCATGCTACATATATTAAATACTTATTTTTCTTAATGCTATATTACAGGCTTATTTCCAGGTGCATGTAAGTCTATCACATTCTTTGAATGTCCCATAGTGTTCCTTGTGTGGTGTACTGGTTATCACTGCACAACAGATCTCCCTGACTCCACTTTTTGACAGGGGAGTGCCGTATGCATACAGGAGAAAAGGAATTGATCATAGCCACTTGGTGACAAGTACCCTACTCTACCTTCTGGCTACCACAGTTTATCTCTCATGTGAAAAGTACACTAATTTCCTCCTAAAACTGCCCTAAAGTTCTCATCCCATCATAGAAATAGGCTCAGTCTCAAGATCCAGAATCTCACTATTGAAATCAGGACCAGGTTCAGTACACTGCATGTACTGTTTCTCAGGTGCAACTTGTTGAGTGTGGTTCCTTACCATCTGAAGGTCCATTAACTAAAGAGACAAGTTATATGGCCCCCAGACCCAAAAAACAATGGTAAAACTGACATAGGATAATACAAAAAAGGGGAGAGCTGCAGCATGCAGCAGTTACTATTTCACAGCAATTCTGAATCTCAGATTGGCACAATAGTGCCAGGTGCCAAATTAGGGCCCAGTCCTGTTACCTAGAAATGGTTCTTCATAGCTCTTATCTCTGCTTTCTGAGTCATTTCTTCTTATCCATAAGAAATGGGTTGTAATTGTTACTGAGTGGTTATCTCAGTTGGCTTGCTGACTGTAGAATGTTGTGGCTCTTTTTATTTTGAACTGTTTCTGTCTCAGTCTAAGCTGATGGTGTTTTTCTAAGTACTAGTCTGTTAACAATTTTGTGCATTGCCTATGAATCTTATTGGGGCTCATTCAATTGGACAAAAGCAATATTTATAAATCTCTTATAGGTAACCTTAAATCTTTCTAAGGTTTCATAAAATGTCTTACAGCCACATCTTTTACTTTATCATAACCCTAAGGCTCTTTCTTACTTTGAGACCCTTCTGTTGGCTACACAGAGGATTCTAGGACCTGTATATTTTCTCCAAACTATATTTTAAAAGGGAACAGTTCTGTCTCCTGCTCATCTCTTTTTATCTACCTTATATGTAGCTAAAAGAAACTTTTTGGCAGAACTTTGAATGTTCTGTCTGGAACTCTCCAGTCAAATTCACCAATTCATTAGAAATATTTTGTATTTTCCACATTGTCATGGGTAAGATGTTACCAAACTTTTCACCATTACATAACACTAGTTCTACTTCTTTTAGCCTCCAATAATACTATCCTCATCGTCGTTTCAAGGCCTTCCGGCCTTTGCCCACTGCCTCATCCAAAGCCAATGTCACATGTTTTAGATTTAGATTTTGTTAAGGTAGCACTTCACTTCCAGGTACCAATTTCTGTCATGGCTATCAATGGCCAGATAACCCCTCACTCCAAAAGTTAGTGACTGAAAACAGCTATTTTGTCTCTCACTGTTCTGTGGGTTGACTAAGCTCAGTTGTGTACTTTTCATTTTAAGTTACTAATGAGGTTGCTGTCAAATGGTGGCAGGACTGCAGGACTGGAGTTCAAGGTTTGACTGAGTTGGATATCCAAGGTGACTTCTTCATTTACATATTGTTGGTGGCTCAGCTAGAATGGCTGCAACAGTCTGAGAATAGCAGGTAGTTTCTCCCTCTCCATGTGACTTCTCACAGGACTAGCTTGGGCTTTCTCATAACAGGAAGGTCTCAGTGTATCTGGACTTCTCACATGGCAGCTGGCTTCCCCCAGAGCATGTGTTCCCAGTGACCAGGGTGAAATCTGAAATGCTTAAGACCAATCTTGGATGTTGTATATACTTTTTCTATATTCTATTAGGCACACATGCCAGCCTTGGTTTAATGTGGGAGGGAAATAGACAAGAGCCATACCTTCATCTTTGGAGGTGTGGTTCAGTAGGGGGCCAGTGTTGGAGACTAGTTACCATGTGTGGAGATACCATAACTTATTTAACCATTCCCCTATTGGGTTATAATAATTTGGAGTATTTAAATTATTAAATTAAATATTATTTAAGTAATATTAAATTATTTAAAGTTGTGAACTTTAATGCAGAGAACATAATTTTCATGTGCTTTTGTCAGTCTTTAAATGTATGCACAAATCTAATGCTATTGCAATTGAATATACATTTTTAAGAAACTGAGGGCCAGGTGCGGTGGTTCACGCCTGTAATCCCAGCACTTGGGGAGGCCAAGGTGGGTGGATCACCTGAGCTAAGGAGTTCAAGGCCATCCTGGGCAACACGGTGAAACCCTATCTCTACTAAAATACAAAAAAATTAGCCGAGCTTGGTGGCATATGACTGTAATCCCAGCTACTTGGGAGGCTGAGACAGGAGAATCACTTGAACCTGGGAGGGGGAGGTTGCGGTGGGCCGAGATCACGCCATTGCACTCCAGCCTGTCCAGCAACAGAGCGAGACTCCATCTCAAATAAAACAAAGCAAAACAAAAGAAAAAAGAAACTGATAACTTTTATTTATTTTACTTAGTTATAAATATAAATATATACATATATACATACGTGTGTATATATATATATATGTATATATAGTCGGCCCTCCATGTCCATGGGTTCCACATTCATGGATTCAACTGTGAATGGAAAATATTTGGAAAAAATTGCTTCTGTAGCCGGGCACTGTGGCTCACGCCTCTAATCCTAGCACTTTGGGAGGCCGAGGCGGGCAGATCACGAGGTCAGGAGATCGAGACTATCCTGGTTAACATGGTGGAACCCTGTCTCTACTAAAAATACAAAAAAATTAGCTGGGCGTGGTGGCAGGTGCCTGTAGTCCCAGCTACTCAGGAGGCTGAGGCAGAAGAATGGCGTGAACCTGGGAGGCAGAGCTTGCAGTGAGCTGAGATCGCACCACTGCCCTCCAGCCTGGGAGACAGAGCGAGACTCTCTATCAACAAAAAAAAAATTGCATCTGTATTAAACATGTAAGACTTTTTCTTGTCATTATTCTCTAAACAATACAGTATAAGTACTCTTCATATAGCATTTACATTGTAGTAGGTATTATAGGTAATCTAGGGATGATTTAAAGCATATGGGAGGATGTACATAGGTTATATGCAAATACTATACCATTTTATATCAGGCACTTGAACATCTGCAGATTTTGGTATCCACAGGAGGTCTAGCAACCAATTCCCCACAGATATTGAGGGATAAATATATATAATTTATTTATGTATTATAAAATTTTGTAGAAGAAAAAGTGTGTAAGGCTTGCCAACACATTTTGGAAAAGAATAGTGAAAAGAGATTTGCCCAGATATTTCAGCATACACTAAAGCTACTATCATAAAAATAATGTGGTACTTGCAGAGAAAGACAAGCAAATTATTGGAAAAGAGTAGAATCTAGAAACAGACTCAAGTATATATACACGTCAGTTTAAGATTTAATAATGATGTCATTTCAAATCAATGAGATAACCATGTATCATTAAGAAATTATATTAGGATATCAATGTTTTTTAGAAAAAAATTCTTAGATTTCCTCTCCTAATGTATACAAAAATAGAGATAAACTAAAGACCTAGATATAAAATGTAAACCTATAAAAAGTTTAGAAGAAATTTTGAAGCAAAAGAAAATTTTATTTAACTACATAAAAATTCAAAACTTTTATATGTCAAAACATATTATATTAATTAAAAATTTTTATCATTAAAAGGCAAACAATAAAATGTGCGAATATATTCGTAACACATATAGAAAACAAAAAATAGCTTTATCACACAAAGAGCTTCTATAAATTAATAGAAATATTTTTAAAAGAAAGACAAACAAGACTAGGTAAAATCCAGAAACAAGCAATCCTTCAAAGAAATACAATGACCAATAAATATGTGGATAATTTTTACCTTCACCTCAACATAAAAACAGTCTGTATTAGTCCATTTTGCATTGCTATAAAGGAATACCTGAGGCTCGGTAATTTATTTTAAAAAGAGGTTTATTTGACTCAAAGTTCTGCTTGTTGCCAGCATCTGTTTGGCTTCTGGTGAAGTCTCAGGAAGCTTTTACTCATGGAAGAAGATGAAGTGGGTGCAGGCGTGTCACATGGTGAGCGAAGGAGAAAGAGAGAGAGATGCCAGGTTCTTTTAAGCAATCAGCTCTCATATGAACTAATAGAGTGAGGACACATTACCGTAGGGAGGGCACCAAGCCATTCATGAGGGATCTGCCCACTAGGCCTCATCTCCAATATTGGGGATCAAATTCCAACATGAAATTTGGAGGGTACAAATATCCAAACTATATCATTCTGCCCTTGGCCCCCCAAATCTCATGTCCTTCTCACATTGTAAAATACAATAATCCCTTGCCAATAGTCCCCCAAAGTCTTAACTCATTCTAGAATTAACTCAAAAGTTCAAAGTCCAAAGTCTCTTCTGAGACTCAAGGCAAGTTCTTTCTTTCTTTACCACATGGCCAGGCTGTGAATTTTTCAAACTTTTATACTCTGCTTTTCTTTTAATTATAAGTTCTAATTCAAAGTCATTCCTTTACTCCCATATCTGATCATAGATTGTTAGAAGTAAGCATGCCACTTCTTAAATGCTTTGCTCCTTAGAAATTTCTTCCACCAGATTCCCTACGTCATCACTCTTAAGTTCAACCTTCCATAAATCCCTAGGGTGTGGGCACAATGCTGGCAAGTTCTTTGCTAGGATGTAACGAGGGTAACCTTTGCTCCAGTTCCCAAGAAGTTCCTCATTTCTGAGACCTCATCAGCCTGGCCTTTACTGTGCATATCTCTATCGACATTTTGCTCAATACCACTTAACCAGTCTCTAAGAAATTCCGAACTTTCCCTTGTCCACTTGTCTTCTTCTAGGCTCTCCAAAGTCTTCTAATCTCTGCACATTACCCAGTTCCCAAAGCCAATTCCACATTTTCAGGTATCTTTATAGCACCACTCATTCTTGGTGTCAATTTTCTGTATTAGTCCATTTTGCATTGCTATGAAGGCATACCTGAGGCTGGGTAATTTATGAAGAAAATAGGTTTATTTGGCTCACGATTGTGGATGGTGCTAGCATCTTCTTGGCTTCTGGTGAGGTCTCAAGAAGCCTTAACTCATGGCAGAAGGCAAAAGGGAAGCAGGCATGTCACATGGTGAGAGGGAGAAAGAGATAAATGCTAAGCTTTTTGAAGCAACCAGCTCTCATGTGAACTCATAAAGTGAGAACTCACTCATTACCATGGGGAGGGCATAAAGCCATTCCTGAGGGCTCTGCCCACACAACCCAAACACCTTCCACCAGGCCCCACCTCCAACAATGGGGATTACATTTCAGCATGAGATTTGGAGGGGACAAATACCCAAACTGTATCACAACCCAAATTAAAGTATCCAGGTATACTTTTTCCCTTATCAAATTGCTTTAAAACCTGCAATATCCTGTGCTGGTGAGAATGAGGAGAAGTGAGAACTTTCATACACTTTTGCTGGAATTGCATATATAAATTTTGACACAGAAATTTCATATCTAGAAACTTATCCCATGGAAATAACAGCATGACATTTTTATTATTTAATTTCATCTCAGGTGCATTTCCCCATACTAGTAAATAGTTTTTAAAACAATTATTATTTTTTTCTACCAATTGTGTATTTCTTCTTTCCATGGTGATGACATAATTTCTTTAAGTATTTTCCTATTATTGGGCATTTGTGTCATTTTGAATATTCTGCTTTTAGGTTTAAGAGACATATAACCAAATCAGATAATGAGTATTGTTTAGATCCTGATTGAAACAAATAGTACAAAGGCATTTTCAAGATTACCTGGACATTTTGAATATTTAAAGGGTGTTCAATGATACAAAATTAGTATTAATTTGTTTTGTGTTATATTGGCTTTCTTGGATTGGTGTCACATCGGTCTCTCTACTCTTTGCTTGGAGAATTCAATTGTTTACCTCTATATCCTGCATTTTCAAGAATGATAAGAAGAAGAAGTCACATTTTGATTGTCCCTTTCCAAGGGAGGGAAACCCCAGGGATCTAAAGCCCTATTTAGCTCCTTGGGGAACGGGAAGGGATGGGGGGATACATTCTTTAAAATTCTTTCTTATTCTGTTAAGCCAGTAAGAAATTAGGATTGCTTATTTGTTAACCTGGTCTCCTTGCTACAGTTTTTGGGAAACATGTTTGCCAATAATTTAAGTTCTAAAATAATGCCCTTAAATGAACAAAAAAATTGTGTTTATTAAATACAAACCAACTAGTGAACAATTGAGGCTTAGGTAAGAATTGGGTCAATGGAATGAGAAGTATATTTTTTCTCATTTCTTTTAGTGTGAAAATAAGGTCATTCTTTGCGTTATAAATAGTACATGTTTATTATAGGTAATATCAATAATGTTCGTACTATCACTATTCAAAGATACTAATATTTTAGTGTCTTTTCATCCTGTCTTTTTCCAGGTGTAGTTATTATTCAATTTATAATTTGGCATCCTACCATATATATAATTTAACATCTACTCTTTTAACGTAAGTATTTCTTAATATTATCATAAATTCTTGTATAACATTATTTTTAATGACTCCATAATATTCTACCAAGTATATATATATTATTACATATAATAGTATTACATATATAATAGTTTAACTATCTTACTAATATCAGAAAAATAATATATTTACTATAAAACTTTTTTTAATACTTTAAGTGTTAGGGTACATGTGCACAACGTGCAGGTTAGTTACATATGTATACATGTGCCATGTTGGTGTGTTGCACCCATTAACTCATCATTTAACATTAGGTATATCATCTCATGCTATCCCTCCTCCCCTCCCCCCACTCCACAGCAGGCCCTGGTGTGTGATGTTCCCCTTCCTGTGTCCATGTGTTCTCACTGTTCAATTCCCACCTATGAGTGAGAACATGTGGTGTTTGGTTTTTTGTCCTTGCCATAGTTTGCTGAGAATGATGGTTTCCAGCTTCATCCATGTTCCTACACAGGACATGAACTCATCATTTTTTATGGCTGCATAGTATTCCATGGTGTATATATGCCACATTTTCTTAATCCAGTCTATCATTGTTGGACATTTGGCATGGTTCCAAGTCTTTGCTATTGTGAATAGCGCCACAATAAACATACATGTGCATGTGTCTTTATAGCAGCATGATTTATAATCCTTTGGGTATATACCCAGTAATGGGATTGCTGGGTCAAATGGTATTTCTAGTCCTAGATCCCTGAGGAATCGCCACACTGACTTCCACAATGGTTGAACTAGTTTACAGTCCCACCAACAGTGTAAAAGTGTTCCTATTTTCCACATCCTCTCCAGCACCTGTTGTTTCCTGACTTTTTAATGATCGCCATTCTAACTGGTGTGAGATGGTATCTCACTGTGGTTTTGATTTGCATTTCTCTGATGGCCAGTGATGATGAACATTTTTTCATTTGTCTTTGGGCTGCGTAAAAGTCTTCTTTTGAGAAGTGTCTGTTCATATCCTTCATCCACTTTTTGATGGGGTTGTTTGTTTTTTTCTTGTAAATTTGTTTGAGTTCATTGTAGATTCTGGATATTAGCCCTTTGTCAGATGAGTAGACTGCAAAAATTTTCTCCCATTTTGTAGGTTGCCTCTTCACTCTGATGGTAGTTTCTTTTGCTGTGCAGAAGCTGTTTAGTTTAATTAGATCCCATTTGTCAATTTTGGCTTTTGCTGCCATTGCTTTTGGTGTTTTAGACATGAAGTCCTTGCCCATGTCTATGTCCTGAATGGTATTGCCTAGGTTTTCTTCTGGGGCTTTTATGGTTTTATGTCTAACATTTAAGTCTTTAATCCATCTTGAATTAATTTTTGTATAAAGTGTAAGGAAGGGATCCAGTTTCAGCTTTCTACATATGGCTAGCCAGTTTTCCCAGCACCATTTATTAAATAGGGAATCATATCCCCATTTCTTGCTTTTGTCAGGTTTGTCAAAGATCAGATGGTTGTAGATATGCAGCATTATTTCCGAGGGCTCTGTTCTGTTCCATTGGTCTAGATCTCTGTTTTGGTACCAGTACCATGCTGTTTTGGTTACTGTATCCTTGTAGTATAGTTTGAAGTCAGGTAGCGTGATGCCTCCAGCTTTGTTCTTTTGGCTTAGGATTGATTTGGCAATGCGGGCTCTTTTTTGGTTCCATATGAACTTTAAAGTAGCTTTTTCCAATTCTGTGAAGAAAGTCATTGGTAGCTTGATGGGGATGGCATTGAATCTATAAAATTACCTTGGGCAGTATGGCCATTTTCACGATATTGATTCTTCCTACCCATGAGCATGGAAGGTTCTTCCATTTGTTTGCATCCTGTTTTATTTCATTGAGCAGTGATTTGTTGTTCTCCTTGAAGAGGTCCTTCACATCCCTTGTAAGTTGGATTCCTAGGTATTTTATTCTCTTTGAAGCAATTGTGAATGGGAGTTCACTCATGATTTGGCTCTCTGTTTGTCTGTTATTGGTGTATAAGAATGCTTGTGATTTTTGCACATTGATTTTGTATCCTGAGACTTTGCTGAAGTTGCTTATCAGCTTAAGGAGATTTTGGGCTGAGATGATGGGGTTTTCTAGATATACAATCACGTCATCTGCAAACAGGGACAATTTGACTTCCTCTTTTCCTAATTGAATACCCTTTATTTCCTTCTCCTGCCTAATTGCCCTGGCCAGAACTTCCAACACTATGTTGAATAGGAGTGGTGAGAGAGGGCATCCCTGTCTTGTGCCAGTTTTCAAAGGGTATGCTTCCAGTTTTTGCCCATTCAGTATGATATTGGCTGTGGGTTTGTCATAGATAGCTCTTTTTATTTTGAGATATGTCCCATCAATACCTAATTTATTTGAGAGTTTTTAGCATGAAGAGTTGTTGAATTTTGTCAAAGGCCTTTTCTGCATCTGTTGAGATAATCATATGGTTTTTGTCTTTGGTTCTGTTTATATGCTGGATTACGTTTATTGATTTGCATATATTGAACCAGCCTTGAATCCCAGTGATGAAGCCCACTTGATCATGGTGGATAAGCTTTTTGATGTGCTGCTGGATTCGTTTTGCCAGTATTTTATTGAGGATTTTTGCATTGATGTTCATCAGGTATATTGGTCTAAAATTCTCTTTTTTGTGTGTGTGTCTCTACCAGGCTTTGGTATCAGGATGATGCTGGCCTCATGAAATTAGGGGGGATTCCCTCTTTTTCTATTGATTGGAATAGTTTCAGAAGGAATGGTACCAGTTCCTCCTTGTACCTCTGGTAGAATTTGGCTGTGAATCCATCTGGTCCTGCACTTTTTTTGGTTGGTAAGTTATTAATTATTGCCTCAATTTCAGAGCCTGTTATTGGTCTATTCAGAGATTCAACTTCTTCCTGGTTTAGTCTTGGGAGGGTGTATGTGTCAAGGAATTTATCCATTTCTTCTAGATTTTCTAGTTTATTTTCATAGAGGTGTTTATAGTATTCTCTGATGGTAGTTTGTATTTCTGTGGGATCAGTGGTGATATCTTTATCATTTTTTATTGTGTCTATTTGATTCTTCTCTCTTTTCTTCTTTATTAGTCTTGCTAGCAGTCTATCAATTTTGTTGATCTTTTCAAAAAACCAGCTCCTGGATTCATTGATTTTTTGAAGGGTTTTTTCTGTCTCTATTTCCTTCAGTTCTGCTCTGATCTTAGTTATTTCTTGCCTTCTGCTAGCTTTTGAATGCATTTGCTCTTGCTTCTCTAGTTCTTTTAATTGTGATGTTAGGGTGTCAATTTTAGATCTTTCCTGCTTTCTCTTGTGGGCATTTAGTGCTATAAATTTCCCTCTACACACTGCTTTGAATGTGTCCCAGAGATTCTGGTATGTTGTGTCTTTGTTCTCGTTGGTTTCAAAGACCATCTTTATTTCTGCCTTCATTTCGTTATGTACCTAGTAGTCATTCAGGAGCAGGTTGTTCAGTTTCCATGTAGTTGAGCGGTTTTGAGTGAGTTTGTTAATCCTGAGTTCTAGTTTGATTGCACTGTGGTCTGAGAGATAGTTTGTTATAATTTCTGTTCTTTTACATTTGCTGAGGAGTGCTTTACTTCCACCTATGTGGTCAATTTTGGAATAAGTGCGATGTGGTGCTGAGAAGGATGTACATTCTGGTGATTTGGGGTGGAGAGTTCTGTAGATGTCTATTGGGTCTGCTTGGTGCAGAGCTGAGTTCAACTCCTGGATATCCTTGTTAACTTTCTGTCTCGTTGATCCTTCTAATGTTGACAGTGGGGTGTTAAAGTCTCCCATTATTATTGTGTAGGAGTCTAAGTCTCTTTGTAGGTCTCTAAGGACTTGCTTTATGAATCCGGGTGCTCCTGTATTGGGTGCATATATATTTAGGATAGTTAGCTCTTCTTGTTGAATTGATCCCTTTACCATTATATAATGGCCTTCTTTGTCTCTTTTGATCTTTGTTGGTTTAAAGTCTGTTTTACCAGAGACTAGGATTGCAACCCCTGCCTTGTTTTATTTTCCATTTGCTTGGTAGCTCTTCCTCCATCCCTTTATTTTGAGCCTATGTGTGTCTGTGCACGTGAGATGGGTTTCCTGAATACAGCACACTGATGGGTCTTGAGTCTCCAATTTGCCAGTCTGTGTGTTTTAATTGGAGCATTCAGCCCTTTTACATTTAAGGTTAATATTATTATGTGTGAATTTGATCCTGTCATTATGATGTTAGCTGGTTATTTTGCTCGTTAGTTGATGCAGTTTCTTCCTAGCCTCGATGGTCTTTACAATTTGGCATGTTTTTGCAGTGGCTGGTACCAGCTGTTCCTTTCCATGTTTAGTGCTTCCTTCAGGAGCTCTTTTAGGGCAGGCCTGGTGGTGACAAAATCTCTCAGCATTTGCTTGTCTGTAAAGGATTTTATTTCTCCTTCACTTATGAAGCTTAGTTTGGCTGGATATGAAATTCTGGGTTGAAAATTCTTTTCTTTAAGTATGTTGAATATTGGCCCCCACTCTCTTCTGGCTTATAGAGTTTCTGCCCAGAGATCAGCTGTTACTCTGATGGGCTTCCCTTTGTGGGTAACCCAACCTTTCTCTCTGGCTGCCCTTAACATTTTTTCCTTCATTTCAACTTTGGTGAATCTGACAGTTATGTGTCTTGGAGTTGCTCTTCTTGAGGAGTATCTTTGTGGCGTTCTCTGTATTTCCTGAATTTGAATGTTGGCCTGCCTTGCTAGATTGGGGAAGTTCTCCTGTATAATATCCTGCAGAGTGTTTTCCAACTTGGTTCCATTCTCCCCGTCACTTTCAGGTACACCAATCAGACGTAGATTTGGTCTTTTCACATAGTCCCATATTTCTTGGAGGCTTTGTTCTTTTCTTTTTATTCTTTTTTCTCTAAACTTCTCTTCTTGCTTCATTTCATTCATTTGATCTTCCATCACTGATACTCTTTCTTCCAGTTGATCAAATCGGCTACTGAGGCTTGTGCATTCATCACACAGTTCTCGTGCCTTGGTTTTCAGCTCCATCAGGTCCTTTAAGGACTTCTCTGCATTGGTTCTTCTAGTTAGCCATTCGTCTAATTTTTTTTTCAAGGGTTTTAACTTCTTTGCCATGGGTTGGAGCTTCATCCTTTAGCTTGGAGTAGTTTGATCGTCTGAAGCCTTCTTCTCTCAACTTGTCAAAGTCATTCTCCGTCCAGCTTTGTTCTGTTGCTGGTGAGGAGCTGCGCTCCTTTGGAGGAGGAGAGGTGCTCTGATTTTTTGAGTTTCCAGTTTTTCTGCTCTGTTTTTTCCCCATCTTCATGGTTTTATCTACCTTTGGTCTTTGATGATGGTGACGTAGAGTTGGGGTTTTGGTGTGGATGTCCTTTCTGTTTGTTAGTTTTCCTTCTAAGAGTCAGGACCCTCAGCTGAAGGTCTGTTGGAGTTTGCTGGAGGTCCACTTGAGACCCTGTTTGCCTGGGTATCAGCAACAGAGGCTACAGAACAGTGGATATTGGTGAGCAGCAAATGTTTCTGCCTGATCGTTCCTCTGGAAGTTTTGTCTCAGGGGAGTACCCGGCCATGTGAGGTGTCAGTCTGCCCCTACTGGGGGGTGCCTCCCAGTTAGGATACTTGGGGGTCAGGGACCCACTTGAGGAGGCAGTCTGTCCGTTCTCAGATCTCAAGCTGCCTGCTGGGAGAACCACTACTCTCTTCAAAGCTGTCAGACAGGGACATTTAAGTCTGCAGAGGTTTCTGCTGCCTTTTGTTCAGCTATACCCTGCCCCCAGAGGTGAAGTCTACAGAGGCAGGCAGGCCTCCTTGAGCTGCGGTGGGCTCCACCCAGTTCGAGCTTCCCGGTTGCTTTGTTTACCTACTCAAGCCTCAGCAATGGTGGGCGCCCCTCCCCCAGCCTCACTGCCACCTTGCAGTTTGATCTCAGACCGCTGTGCTAGCAATGAGCGAGGCTCTGTGGGCGTAGGATCCTCCAAGCCAGGCGCAGGGTATAATCTCCTGGTGTGCCATTTGCTAAGACCATTGGAAAAGCACAGTATTAGGGTGGGAGTGACCCAATTTTCCAGGTGCCATCTGTCACCCCTTTCTTTGACTAGGAAAGGGAATTCCCTGACCCCTTGCGCTTCCCGGTTGAGGCGATGCCTCACCCTGCTTTGGCTCACACTGGGTGCGCTGCACCCACTGTCCTGCACCCACTTTCCAACACTCGCCAGTGAGATGAGCCTAGTACCTCAGTTGGAAATGCAGAAATCACCTGTCTTCTGCATCGCTCACGCTGGGAGCTCTAGACTGGAGCTGTTCCTGTTTGGCCATCTTCACTATTAAACCTTTTGAATACAAGTTTTATTTTTCTTATTTCAGATTTCTTATTTCCTTAGCAAAGTCCAAATCCTTTTTTTTTTTTTTTTTTTTTTTTTTTGATACAGGGTCTCACTGTTGCCCAGGCTGGAATGCAATAGAGCAGTCATGGCTCACTGTAGCCTTGACCTCTTGGGCTCAAGCAATCCTCCCACACAGCCTGCTGAGTAGCTGGGACCACAAGTGTGTGCCATTATGCCTGGCTAATTTTTAAACATATTTTTAGAGATGAGGTCTCCCTATGTTTCCCTGGCTGGTCTCAAGCTCCTGAGCTCAAGCCATCTTTCCTCTTCAGCCCCCCAAATTGTTGGGATTACAGGCCTTAACCACCTTGCCCAACTCAGTTTTCAATATTTGCTAACCACTTGTATTGTCTCTTGAGGACTGTATGTTCATATCATTTACATATGTATTTATCTTTTGGATCCTACAGCTTTATTTAAATATTAATTATGTGACTTAGTTTCTGCGACTATTTTTTTCCCATTTGTTGAGTAATTTTTAAGATTGTTTAGTCTCTTATGAATGGAGTAATTTTTTATTTTTATATACAAAATCTATAAATCTTCTAGTTTGTGATTTCTCCAACTTGATTTTAAAATGTTAGATTCAATGACATAGAAAAAATTCCTTGAGCACAAAGCTGATTTCTAGACCTTAGAGTAGGAGCCTACAAGGGTTTTCCGTCTCTTTTATCAAGTTGAGAGAGAAGGGAAGATGACACATGGGACTGGTATGAGGGCCTTTAAAATCAGAGCAACCAATGCCAGAGAGATTGATGGTATTCTTGAAGGGAGTGGGAGGAGGCAATTAGAACACTTAGGTTAATGGCACTGGATGGATAAGGAATGGCAAAGTGGAGTGGCCCAGCCATGGCATTCCACCTAGTTAGGCTGCAAATGATCACAACTGAGCTACTCTGCTGTGTCTCTTCTTCCCTACTCAGGGAAATCTCCAGCCCTCTCTGGTTCCCACCCCCAGCTCTGTAGTATTACTATAGTGTCTGTAACATCAGCTGTAGCTGGGCATAAAATGATGCAACACCAGCCTGTCTCTGCTTCTCATGGGTTCAGGAAGTGGTCATTCATTTATCATCGACCACTTAGTACCAGCCACCTACCGTGAGAAGCAAAACAGACAAGAAGGAAAGAAATGGGCAGATTGGGGATATATTTTGAGGGTATACTTGAGAGGATTTGTTGAAGGATTGGAGGTAGTGTATGAGAAAGATGAACAAGGATGTTCTCAAGACCAGAGCAAGAAGTTGCCATATCCTGAGATGAGATAAGTAGCAGGAGAAGAAAGTTTCAAGGGTGGTCATCAGGAGATCAATTTCTGCACACATTAGGTTTGATAGGCCTTGCGATGTCCAAATGGAGATACATGGGCCTGAAGGGAGATTATGGGGCTGGAGTTCAGAAGGGAGATCCGGGGTGGAGATTTGTCAACAAATAGATGGATGACAGCATCCAGGAGACAGAGTGACTAGAAAAGTAAAGAGGATGGAAGAATGAGTGCTGAGACTTTCCACTGGGACATAATTTAGAGGGCGAAAAGACGAGAATAAACCAGCAAAGGTGACGGGGGAGCAGCAACCAGTGAGGTAAGGGGAAAGCCAGGAGAGTGTGGTGGTATCCTGGAAGCCAAGGGAAGAAAGTTTATCAAGCAGGAAACAGTGATCTGCTGGGTTAAATGACGCTTAATGGTAAATATTGAGTGTCAACTTGATAGGATTGAAGGATGCAAAGTATTGTTCCTGGGTGTGTCTGTGGGGATGTTGCCAAAGGAGATTAACATTTGAGTCAGTGGACTGGGAGGCACAGACCCACCATCAGTCTCGGTGGGCACGATCTAATCAGCTGCCAGTACGGCTAGGATAAAAGCAGGCAGAAGAACGTGGAAGGACTAGACTGGCTGAGTCTTCTGGTCTCCATCTTTCTCTTGTGCTGAATGCTTCCTGCCCTCAAACATCAGACTCCAAGTTCTTGGACTCTTGGACTTACACCAGTGGTTTGCCAGGGGCTCTTGGGCCTTTGGCCACAGACTGAAGGCTGCACTGTCAGCTTTCCTGCTTTTGAGGTTTTGGGACTCAGACTGGCTTCCTGGCTTCTTAGCTTGCAGATGGCCTATTGTGAGACTTTAACCTTGTGATCATGTGAGTCAGTTCTCCTAATAAACTCCCCTTCATACATTCATCTGTCCAATTAGTTCTGTCCCTTTAGAGAACATTGACTAATACAGTGCTGACAGGTCAAGCAAGTGATAGGCTGAGAATTGACCTCTAGATAGAGCAAACTATTGGAGACTTTGATAAGAGCAGTGTCAGTTGAGTGGTGAAGGCAAAACCCTGAGACGTGGGTTCAAAAGAGGATGGAAGGAGGAGAAATTGGGGCTGTACAGAACTGGGGCATAAAAATGGCCTATATCTGAAAATAACTCCAAAAATTTATTATTAAAATTAATTTCATTTGTTTCTTTTTAAATTTTTTTCATGTGGCTACTAGAAAAATTAAAATGACAGATGTGGCTCACATTATATGGCTACTGGACAGCACTGATATAAATTATGCTTTTCATAGTTTTATCATAAAGGGGACCAGAAGATGGGATGGTAGCTGGTGGTGAAGTGGGGTAAAGAGAAACTTTTTTCCCCTGAAATGGGAGAATTGCAGCATGTTTGTATGTGGGAATAATATAGTCAAAAGTAGAAGTTGATGATGCAGCAGAAGAGACAGGGGACAAATGATGTCCTGGAGTAGGTGAGTGCATTTGGGTTCCAGCGCATAGGTGGAGGGTGGCCGAAGGGTTATGGACTGTTCATACAGAGTGACAGGAGAGGAAGCAGAATGTGAGGTTTGCAAACAAAGGTGAGTATTTATGGACATGGGAGTGCTTGGAAGTTCCTCTTTCGTAATCTTAGTGACATAGGGAGCCAGTCTTCAGCTGAGAAAAGAGGATGGGGGAGGAGGTTCTCTTCTGACACACACTATAGACCACAGAATTTGGAAAAAAAAAAAAAAAAGCTTGCTGCTAGGTCACTTAGAAGACAAGGAGGGGGGACAATGTAGGGTGTAGGGTACTTCGGATTTGCTGGTGGTTCATTACCGGAAACAAAAAATGAAACAACCCATTGGAGACATGTTCCCACTTGGTCATCTTGTCTCCTTCGTTTCTTGGATCCCAGTTTTTTTGTCTGTCTGTTTATTTGTTTGTTTTATCAAAGCAGAAAATAAAAACTCCAATTCTCTCCTCCTCAGTTTGCTTGGTGTTCAACATAGTTCCTCCTGCTGCGGGCCAGCTTGGTTTCTTTAAACTTTAATTGCCACAAAAACGTTTGCACTCAGAGCCCTAAATCTTCCAAGTCCTCCTTTTGTGTTTCTTGTTTTCCTCCTCTTTTTCTGCCTTCAGGAAAGAAGTGAGATGATGATGGCTCTGTCTCAGCAGCTCTCGGGGGGACCTGCAGGCTGGGGAGGCAGCTTCTCTCTGCAATTTGGCCGCTCCTGGACTTGTTGCAGCCAGGCTTCAAAGAGAAACCACCGCTTCCTCCCCGAGCCCCACGCCAGCCTCAGAGGCAGCTGGGCCTATTGAAACATTCAAGTTTCACTTCAGGCTACTTTAAACATTTGCTTTATTCCAAAACAGCTAAACTTGGAGTTATTTTCAAATATAGGCCATTTTTATGCCCCAGTATATTGTGTGGTTTTGAAGGCTTTTTTCATATCATTAGCTGCAACCCCCAAAGGTTAAAAATAATGATTAAGTAAAATCTTTACACGGATTCCTCTGCTCCCTGGAGGGGACACTGGGCAGTGTCCAAACTGCCAGACAAGCCAAGCTGTGACAATAGTGACTTAGCTTGCGACTCTTAGGGTTGTCCAAATGATTATATTCTTGCGGGGAGGAATGTGAAAGGGGGCTGAAGAGAACAGTGTAAGACACAAATTTGGTTTGGGGTTTGGTGAGGATCAAGATTTTTAAAATGGCTCGTGTGCTGAATTCATTTTTTTTTTCTTGCTGTCTTAGAGTAACGATCACATAAACATACTCTGAGTTTATTTTCTGTGAAATAGTTGCAGTTCACCTTTCAGCTGATGAGCATGTGCACCTAGAAAACCATAAAAAATGGAAGAGTTTACAAGAGGTTGTGAGTTGGCACAACCAGGCAGGGGAGGAGAAAGCACTTAGGACAAGTAAATATTTTACAGCACCTATATTTTCAGACTGTCGCTGCTTCCAAGGCCAGCCTCCTCTCGCTCCTGGCTCACTGCTCCTTTCCCTTACTTTTCCTGGGGCTTGCTTTCTTTCTGTCTTCTTATTTTTTTAATCTCAAAGTTAATATTTCCATTTAATTCTACCTGCTTCCTCCAGTAGTTAACATGCTAGTTAGCTATTTAAACATTTTATAGATTTCTCTGAGCTTGTCATAATTATTTTCTTGGCTGAGCCTTCTGGAGTCATTCCATGTCAGGAGACAGTCTGAAATAGAAAGACAGCAACTTTAGGGTGGGTGCAGCTGGGTTACACCTGTTGCTAAACAAAACAGGATTTATGAAAACATAAACTAAAACAAGTAAAGCAAATCAGAAAAAAAAGACAGTAAGCAGCCTGCCCTGGTAAATTGCATGCTTCTTTTACTGTTGTCCTCTTTGTGTGAGAGATTTGTTTGGGTTTTGGAAGGGACACTTCAATGCACAACCTCTGTAATCCTCAATGAATTCAGTTAGGGTGAAGCAAATCATACCAAGAGGAGGCTCCTAAGTCAAACAGAATGATTTTTTTTTTGGCGCTAAGGGGTGTTTGAATTTTGACAGCTTGTTCTACACTTTAACAATGGAAGCCATGATGGAACAAAACATATTTCTAGACATTGTTGCTTTTTATTTTTAGTGTAGGGTTAAGTGTTAGTGTTAAACATTTATTGAAAATAAATAAATTTTCTCAATTTTTATAATCCTGAAAAATTAATGACCATATGGTAAAATACTCTGACTGTGGGTGGAATGCAAGGCATCGAAGGACATTACCTAATGGAGGTGGGCGTAGTTTTCCTTGACTCCATAAAGGATTTTAAAATCCAACTGGGCTTAATGTTCCATCTAAATCTGCATTCCATGGCATCATGTCGGTTCACCATAAAAATTAGAGAAAGTTTCTATTGATCAAGAAAGAAGAAAGAAAGAGAGAAAGAAAGAAAGAGAAAGAAAGAAAAAAGAAAAGGAAGAAAGAAAAGGGAAGAAAGAAAGAAAGAAAAGAAAGAGAAAGAAAGGGAGGAAGGGAGGAAGGAAGGAGCGAGAAAAGAGACATAATTGCTCTATTGTGAAGATTAATCAACTTTATAAAGGAATAAAAATATTTCATAGGGACGTGGTAAAGATTCTTTTGTGAGGGTTTCCCACTTTCTGCTGGAGTGTATAGACCGCTTAAGGTAGTCACATCAGAAAAGGGTGAGAACTTTGCCCTTGGACAACAAGAAGATTTTCTTTGCATTTTTTTTCAAGAGGCCCAGTTTTTCAAGGGCCTATGACAAAAGTCCGGAGGTAATGAGAAAAGATGCAGACGTGATGATTAGAAAGCTGGTTCTCAGTGTTTGTTTAGTGAATATTAGATTGAGCTTTTCCAGCGTTTAACTCTTGAAGTTAAGAGTTAAGAGTGGTAAGGGGAGCACTGAGTGCTGATTCAAAGGCCAGATAGCATTTTGCAGCTGTGGGGCTACGCACTGGGCCCTGGCCAATGCACCTCATCCCTGCTTTTGCTGGATTTTAACAGGCACCACAGGACCCTTGGCTGCTTAGGCAGCCAACTTTGCTAAATTGCTTCATGGTTTCCATGATGTGAGCTGAAGTCCACCACAGCTAGGTTGGCATCTTTGCATTCATTTCCTTCATGTCCCATTGTAAGTTAAGTCATAAACTGGTACTTCAGACAGTAAAAAGATGGTTCCCTGCCATGCATACTTTGATCTCACTCTGGTGGGAATCATTCCCTTGCCTTATAACTGGCATCTGAACTGATGATACCAACTTTGTAAATGTTTTAAATTTTTGTGGTAAAAAACACATAACATAAAATTTACCATCTTAACCATTTCTAAGTGTACAGTTCAGTAGTGTTAAGTATGTTCATATTGTTGTGCAGCCAATCTCCAAAACTTTTTCATCTTGCAAATCTAAAACTATATACCTCTTAAACTACAATTCTCCATTCTCCCCTTCCCCCAGCCCTGGCAACTACCTTTTTACGTTCTGTTTCTGTGAATTTGACCACTCTAGATAACTTTTAAGTGGAATTATACAGTATTTTTCTTTTTGTAACTGGTTTATTTCACTTTGCATAATGTCATCAAGATTCATCCATGTTGTAGCATGTGTCAGAATTTCCTTCCTTTGAAAGCCTGGACAATATTCCATTGTATGGATAGGCCACATGTTGTTCATTCATTCCTTGAGGGATACTTGGTTGCTTCTACATATAGTATTCAACATAATCTGAGGGGTGATATTGTTCTATTAATATTTCTATGACTATTTGTCCTATGACCTCAATTGTTAATAACTGTTGATATGAGGCATCTTTGCCCTCCCAAAATCCCTTTACTAATGTTAAGACAGAGTATCAAACTTGAAATAAGGCAGTAGAATAGCCTCAGTTTTCACTGTCTTGTAAGAGCATTTTCTAAAAGACCTACCCAAAGATGACCTGATTCTCTAGGGGAATGTATCTTATTTGACATACTATTTGTTACTAATTAAGGCTCAGACTCTATGAGATGACATGCTAATTTGTAGGATTTTATTCAGTAGTGATGCAAGTGATTTTGGTCTGGTAAAAAAAAAAAAGGATGACTTTAAAGGTTATACTTTTATTGCCAAGTATAGTATTAACTAGTGTTCTGTCTAACCCAGCAATCTTATTCCAACATTCATTCTCAGATGCCCGCATATATTTAGTTTCTCAAATACTCTTTGCACTGGTTTTATCATTCTGCTCGTTACCTCATTAATGAATTATGTAAATATTTGCCACATGCTTATGTTTATATGCAAGCCATAGTTATAACTTTAAAAAATTATGTTTTGAATTTCTTTCCTGCCAGAGCAGCCAGCATAAATAACTGCATTCTTCATTTCAGTGAAGTTTTTGTTGCTAAGCCATAGAGGGGCCAGGTGATGTCAGAACAGTTAAGCATGAGACCTACACTAGGAAAAAGTAGGAAATGGCTTTCTGCTAAATGTAATTATAGAATAAGTTCTTTTTTTTTTGAAAGAAGACTGACCAACAACACAACAACAAATTTAGCTTATAAATATGTTCCAGCATTTTAATCTAATACAAGGGCAAAGTAAACCTCTGTGTTGATGTTTGGGCCGAAAACTACCAGCCTCCTCAACTCAACTATGCAAACATCAGGCCAGGAGGCTGCAGAGACCTCAAGGTGTGTTTCCCAAAAGGCATAGTAGAGAGGCTAGCTACACTCACATAGATCTGCAGTTGCAACAGAGGATATAAAAAAATAAATAAAAGGCAAAGTTTCCATAAACTCTGCATTTTCATACCCACCTGCAGCCAAACCTTCTTAATGTGGAGATGTGCCCGTTTCTTGCAAAGGGTTTACTATTATGGTTCTGCTCTGTGCTGGAAAAGTGCAAATGACTGTGGACAGCACGCCAAAAAACAGTCCCTGCTGATTCTGTTCAACTCAGGGGCATGTGTGTGTGCACATATGTGTGTGTGTGTGCATGCCTGTCTGTGTGGGGGGTGTTACTATACCATACAGACACACAGCCTGCCATTTTAAGTGTCCCAGAGATCAATTTATTCAACATTTAGTGACGAGAGGTAGCTCATTTAAAGGGTTAGTCCCTAAAGATTAGGAACTGATTCTCAAGAATGGAGGTAATATATCTTGGTTGCCTTCTAATTCCCAGGTATTCCTCAAAGACAGACCAGCATGAATTAATCAATGCCTCTCTGAATTCTGCAAAATTTATTTTTTCTTTTGTCCCATGTGAGAGTGAATGTTAAGATAAATGGTTATTTCTGGACTAAAATTAAAGGAAGTTGAGAAAAGCAAATGATGTATTTCAGTGAGTTAGTAGAAGGCCAGAGGGAATTCTGTTAAAAGCCTCCCCTACAGCTTAATCATTGTCACATTGCAAACTCTACCTTGATAAAAAGAAAAATTTTAAACTATGGCCTCCCTTAATTTTCTCCATCTATGTGTGGGAGCTCTCCTCTGTGAGTTCATCTGTTTGAATTTGACTCTGAATGATTCAATCAGCCAGTGTTGCACCATAATTTGGTAGCCCTTTGGCTAAATGCAAAGGGTTGGTGGTCTCACCCTGGGTATATGCAGACATCTCCCTGACATTGTTACATTACCCTGTGGAGTCAGGGGATGACAGATGAAGAAAATTTCTCTGCTGAAGTTAGTGAGGCCCCCTCCATTTCTAGGAAATCCTTAATTTTGTTCTTATAATTTAACGAATCTCTGCTTTTCATGCAATCTTTGTATTTAGGGTCATTCCAGTCTTTTAAACAAAATTGGTATACAGCTTTTTATGTGGGGTAGTGTTTTCAATTTTCACACTGATGCCATCATATTTCAGGAATAACCACAAGTGGTTAATTCTGTAATTCTTCTAGACATTTTATTTTAAACTTTAAACCTGAGGAAACCATGGTCAGTATCAATAAATGTTGATTGAGTGTCAACTGGGTATGAGCCCTGTCCCTGGCACTTTAACAAGTCTGCTCTGAGAGGTCTGGGTTTCCAAGATGTTCCATTACCTGGTTTAGGAGTCAGATATTTCCCTCAAAGAGGTATTCCTTGTTTCCTGAGTTTTAAAATTATTTTAAGTTCCCAGTTTTTAAAGCCATTATCTGTAAGACAGGAGTGCCCAGTAGTTTTCATTTACTAGGAGCTTATTGTGAGCTAGAAACTGTAGTTAGTCAAGTGTTTTGCATGCATTTTTAAATTTTAATCTCCATACCAATCTACTAAGTTGGTGCCCTATTCTTCTGAATCCCGTTTTAGAGGTGAGAGCACTGAGGCTTGCTGAGAACATGCCATCAGCTCCAGTGACACAGCCAGCGTGGAATCCAGTTTAAATGTGGGCATGTCTGACTCCACAGCCTCTCTGCTACATCATGTGCAGTCTGCTTTTTGATGGCCTTTTGTTAATTCCTCCTTGGTGCCCTGATATTTCAGAAGTTATATGTCATTTAGTTACACATTTTAAACCTTAGGAAACCAAGTCTGCATGAACCATTTACTAAGTATTGACTGGCTCTGCACTTAATGTTTTACACGTCCGTTTTGCATGGTCAGGATGTCCAAATTATTTCATTAGCTCATTATTTTGGTCATATGTATTTCTGAAGGGGACTACAATAATGAAAACTAGCTTAAATTCCCAATTATTCAGGTTATTTCATTTAAAGATGAGAACAGCTGGCAGTTTCAATTCCTCAAGTGTTGAAAAATTGTGGAAAAGAAAAACCCCAAACCAGCGTGTTAACAAATGGCTTAGCGAATGAATCGGAGGGATTGTGTTCTCTCTGGCCGTTTCTGGATATCTTCTGTGTGTCTGCACAATCTGGGTGCAGTGTGATGTGTTGCTCCACGGAGAAACCACAGTTGAAAGAATAAACAAGGATGACAGAATAAATAGAATAAACCCTGAGTGTGGGGGAAGCTTTGCAAGTCAGGCTCCTTTCACTCACATGCCTGGCCTTCTGGGAATGGGCCCAAAGTTTTCTCTTTGGGAACTGGTGTAAACGGCTTATTGCAGCCAGTTTGTTTGGTTTCTCATTGACTGGTGCAGGGTCCTGGGCAGGCACTAGCAGAATGAGGCTGCCTTTGGGGGAGCCTCGCAAACTGGGCACTGGTCAGTAAACAAACACATGCACAAATGTGCTGAGGAAAGTGGGGACCCGGCATGGCACACACACATGAACACACACACAGACTGAGGGAGGTGATCTAATGGAGAAGAAAAGAATTTATTGTTGTTGATCATTATGGATTCCACCTCCAATTCAATGACACATTTTTCTGAAAAGATTTCCATTCTTTTGTTTTTATTTTTATTTTTAGTTTTAGTTCTGGGTATGTGTACAGGATGTGCAGGTTTGTTACATAGGTAAACATGTGCCATGGTGGTTTCCTGCACCTATCAACCCATCATCTAGGTATTAAGCCCAGCATGCATTAGCTATTTGTCCTAATGCTCCCCCTCCCCAACCACATCTGCCAACAGGCCCCAGTGTGTGTTGTTCCCTTCCTTGTGTCCATGTGTTCTCATTGTTCAGCTCCCACTTACAAGTGAGAACATGCAGTGTTTGATTTTCTATTCCTGCATTAGTTTGCTGAGGATAATGGCTTCCAGCTTCATCTGTGTCCCTGCAAAGAACATGATCTATGTCCTTTTAATGGCTGCATAGGATTCCATGGTGTATATGTACCACATTTTCTTTATCCAGTGTATCACTGATGGGCATTTGAGTTGACTCCATGTCTTTGCTATTGTGAAAAGTGCAGCAATGAACGTACGTGTGCATGTATCTCTGTAATAAAATGATTTATATTCCTTTGGGTATATACCCAGTAATGGCATTGCTGGGTCAAATGGTATTTCTGGTTCTAGATCTTTGAAGAATCACCACACCATCTTCCACAATGGTTAAAGTAATTTACATTCCCACCAATGGTGTAAAAGTGTTCTTAAGATTTCCATTTTATGTTTGTCAAGCACTCTCCTTGGAGGAAGACTAAAGGCACACACTGTCCATAAGAACTGAACAATCAGTGCTGTTAAGTAAGTTGGGTTGAGATTGTGCAAGACCGGGAAATCGAAGAGGCAGTTGATGAAAGTTGTGAAAGGAAAATTGCAGAAAAAATCTTGCATGCCCATGATGCGGGCACTCAGCAGTGGAAATAGCAAAAAGAGGGACCCGTTCTACAGCAGAAGTGCCTTTTTCAATAGTGCTGTTGGGACCTGGGCTCATGTTCTTGCTGAGAAGAGCTACTAATATTACCTGGGAGTGAGTTGAGCCTTAAAGTCCTTGTCTGTGCAGCCCTGTGTTTTGAGCACTTTCCAGATGGTTCAAGAAGTTTATAGAACTTATTCATAATTTGTGTAGCAAAACAGCTGCATTTTGGAGCCTTGATAGTAGTATCACAGAGTTGGGCTGGAGGAGAGTCAAAGACAGGGACATATGTGTCACCTGGGCTGCTTTGGAGATCTCAGGACTGTGACAGGACAGTGACACCGGCCTGCAACCATAGACCACCAGTGTGCACTTATAACCTGGGCTCAGACAGATATGCTGACTCCCAAGATGGCTGTATCTTGAGTTAATGGCACATAATTCATCTCCTCACTGAGGCTTTCCTGGAAATCTAACCATGGACTGTATGTGCACTCAGTCCTGCAACTCCCTGTCTGAAAGTGCAAAAATGCCTGTTCTGGTGTTTGTTCATTTGCAGTAGTTGCATGAGCCTCTGTCCTCAGGGTCTCTGTTTCCTTCTTCGTGTCCTGTGTCTCCATACTGCTTCTCTTCAAGTGCCATCTGTGAGACTCAGGGGGATCCCCCGACATTTACGGTCCTTAGCAGTAGGATTTTCCCTAGTGGTAAATGGGAGAGAATCCTGAATTCTAGTCACCAGGAAGCAGAAGTACGGCTGAGAGACACTGAAACTCAAGGTCAAGTCTTGCAGGCAAGGAAGAGAATAGCAAGTTGAGCCCTGGCTGATTCAGAGTCCTTTATACTATTGAGATGTACACATTTTTTGGATTATATCACCTGAAAAAGCATGAGGTTTCTACTGTGACATTTATTTTCTTGGCCTTGAAACCCAGAATATTGAGAATGTGGCTGTTAACCAAAGCCTCCTGAACTGAAGGAGGTCTTTTCTTGTACAGTGTGTGAAAGCAGAGAGGAGCTGTTCATTGTAGCCTTTGAAGATCACCTCTTAATTTCCCCGTGTTCTTATTCTCTAACGATGTGCTTCACTCTTCTTTGGAGGGGAGCCTCCTCTGTGCTGTTTGAGATCAGTACTTCCTACTGCCTTTATGATGGCCTTAGAGAAGTTCTCCTGCCGGATCTAGCTGGATCTCACATTATGAAAAGAGCAACAGAACCCTGTAGGAAGGCCAGGGCTCTATTTATTTACATTTGAGGTGGTGGCTGTGGAGGAGGAAGATTCAAAACACACAAAGTTATGTATGAATTATGATGTGATATGTTCAGCTTTTAGCTCTCTACTGGGCAGCACTTCAAAGTTTGTTTCAATGGATTTTCTTCAGGGGGCCACACCAGCATCCTCCAAATGGGAGTCTGAGGATGCCTCCCATCTTACATCACTCACAGATCACTGCCAGAGCAACAAGAAACAAAAACCCTAACAATTTACAGTTCACCCTCTTTGATGTAAGGTGCAGTGGGGACACGAAGCCCAGGCCTCTGAGTAGGATGTAGTTGGATTGGCACAGAAAGCAAACTCTTCTTTCTTTCCTCAAGAAGAAGGAAAACTACACTAGCAAATTAAAAATATTAGCAAGCTTCTACTCAGATACATTTAGCTTGATTTGGGTCAAGGTGGGGGAAGGGAAGAGTAAGGAATTCAAACAGCCTGTGCCAAGGATTTGCTGAACATGTTCTTTAAAAAAATGCTGACGGGCATTAAATTAAGTAACAACTGCAGATTACACAAGGGTAAACACTGCTGCTAATGTTTGACTAAAAGCTAACTGAGGGCTCTAAGTGATTCCAGTTAATTTATAGATCACGCCAGTAACAGCCCCAGGGGACTGGGGCTGCTGAAGGTGGGAGATTCGTTTTATAGCCAGAAGCCACGTTTTTAATTTTAGAAAAAGAAAACTAAAGCTGTAGGAACTGATTTAGAAACTTCAGAGGGAGAGAGAGAAAAAGAGAGGGAGAGAGGGGAGGGAGGAAAGAGAGAAAGAGAGAGAGAGGTGTAGGGGGAATGAATTGAATGTCTTTGCTGGGCTTGGGATAGAAAAGTGGCTAAGACAAAAACAGAAAGAAACACATCTAACTTTAAATAACTCTTCCAGGAGGAGAGAGCATGCTAGGATCAAGAGTTAACTATTCCTATGGGGTAGGGGTCTTAAATTCAAGACTGTGCCAGGGGCTCCATCGACCCCAAATGAAAGAGTATAAACTGCCTCATGTTATCAAATAAGATTAATTTAATTTTGCAACATTTAGCTTCAAGTTAAAATTTAAATATATGGTTGTACAGTAAATGATTTTAAAATTATAGTCCCTCCAACATAACCTCTCTTGACACAATTTTAAATGCTTTTTAAATGGGATGTGTAGTTTGTTTAGTATATAGCAGTTGATGTCCTTAGATTGGGTTTTCATCATGTATTTTAATTTACTAAGGCTGGGATGACCATAATTGCCTAAAAATTCAATGCAACGGAATGGGCTACTTCAGCACTTTTTACTGCATTTTTCCATGTAATATCTAAAAGTCACCCTGCGACACACACAGGCTATGTTTATGAAAGCAAGGCTTTAACCCTTGCATTTTTCTAGGTTTGAATAATTTTCTTAGTAAGGCAAAAAATGTTTGCAAATTTGCACCATGATGTCAGCACGTCATTGTGAAGGAGGTAGGACTGGCCTGCACTTCAGGGATGGAGTCCTGTCCATTTGGTGTTTGCAAACCTTGAGGATCCTCGTGGAAGCCCAGTAACTCCAAAGACCCTTGTTTCTTCCCAAGTTTCTGTCTCCTTTCAGGCAAGGGCAAACATATCTGCTTTGCTAGGCCAGTCTTTAGTTTAATCTTAGAGTCTCAAAAACAAACAGTGGTAAGGTCTGGATAACATAGTTATCCATTTCTGCGTTTGCCCAGATGAAACTTTAAAAATGCTAAAAATACCAGGGCAATTTCTGTTAATTGCTCTGGATTATCAGGCTGGAGAAATGGATTGGGCGGGTATATTCTAGTCTATTAAATCTTGTGCTAACTTTACTGATACTGTCTCTTGGACTCTGGCAGCCTATTCTGCTTTTCAGCGTTCTCCAGGGATGCTCCCAGCGTGTTGGAAACCAAACTCCCTGTCTGCAGAGACAGC